>NC_141688.1:306963244-309363244 GCF_964263255.1 Lissotriton vulgaris | reverse complement strand
ACCGCCACCGAGTATCAGCTAAGGGGCGGTAGGGCGGAATTGAAAGAAGAACACAGGTGTTTAGGGTGTCAGAGTGCCTGTAAATCGTTTCCCCTTAATTATGAAGCCCCCAGAAAAGATTTCCAGACAGTTATGAAAGCGAGTGAAAACGCTGACAAAGTAGATTAAAAATGCTGTTTTAAAAATGTAAAATCAAGGAACACGTTTTGCAAATACAACAGTCGCTCGCAGCCCCAGTACCCTCGCTAGGGAGAGCTTCTGAAGGGCGCAGAGCTCTGCAGCAAGTCGATTAAAATACACAGGGAGGGCGGGAGTAGTGCGCGACTAGAGCGCTCTCCCCGACTGCCTCACTCAAGATGGCGCCCACCGCCACCGAGTATCAGCTAAGGGGCGGTAGGGCGGAATTGAAAGAAGAACACAGGTGTTTAGGGTGTCAGAGTGCCTGTAAATCGTTTCCCCTTAATTATGAAGCCCCCAGAAAAGATTTCCAGACAGTTATGAAAGCGAGTGAAACACCCTCGGCGTTGCCATCTGTATTTAGCATCTTACTGTAATGCACATTATCTGCTCTTTTTCTTAACTAGTGCACTTTTGTTTTGTAATTGGATTTATATAACGCTTACTATCCCTGACAAACTATTGAAGAATGAGAACATAAATTCATATACATGTATGCCTTAATGATTGCTTATATTCCATGAGAAAGCAAATCCACCTAGGTGCCGAAACGTGTGCTAATTATACTTAATTAATTGCAATTTCTTTTTTGCATACCTTGATGCCCACCAAAGTCATAGGATTATTGCACACTTGAATGCATTTCAAATGAGCTTCTATCTTGTTATCCTATATAGTAAGCGTGGGCATAAAATCAGTTTCGGGGCAAATTTGTGGATTTTTTATGATTTCGCAATCCGCGAATCGCGCGAATTTACCCAATAATCCGCAAATTCCTAATCTGCGAATTATTTTGCTTGGTCGCGCTTGAAAAATACAATATTGGGCGCGCGGCGTTGTCTTACGTGATTCTGAGTCCGCCAAGTTGTATTTTTCAGGTTTTGCGTGTGCGGCGCCATTTTCGATCTAGCTGCGTGATCGCGCGAGAGTTTTTCGAACGCAATTACGTTATCGCGGCTCGCGATCTTGCACAACGAGAGTTTGTCAACGCAAGTACTTCATAAAAGCCCGCGACGGCGCGCAGCTGACTTCCGGCGGGAAATTCGAACAGCTCGCGTTCGCGAAATTGCAAAAATTGCAATTCTGCACAAGAAATCCAACGCAGGAAGCGTGAACCTTGTGAAAATGATGATTTTGATCAGAATAACTCCTCAGATTGACATTTGACTGCACTTTTTGGTGCAGGAGTCCATTTTTTGGGGTGGGGTGGGAGGAAGGAAGTGCCTCAAAGTCTCCAACTTCGTGTTCCTGTCCAGCAGGCTCCTCCCAGTGCTTTGTGCATGTATTGGTCACTTTCCATTTGGCTGTTGAGCTGGAAGGATTACTTTCTGTGACTGCTGCTGGATTTGTATTTGAGGACTTTTTGGACTTTGGAGTTTGGATCACTTTTGGACTTGAGATTTTACAAGTAAGTTGGTGTTGTTTGTTTGGGGCATTGCAGTTGAGGCAACTACAGTTCTAAAACTTTTTTCACAATTTTAACAAAATATATATATTGTGGTGGGTAGCCACAGTATCCAGTAGGCCCAGGGTTAGTCATGGGTGCATGATACAACTGTTTCTGTGATTTGTTTTTTAATTTAATTCACATTTATGTCATGGAATTTTAGCTCACTGTTATATGTTGATTTTTTTTTTTTAATTTTGGGGTGCCTGTGAAGCCTCACTAGCCAGTAGGCCCCGGTGTAGTGAGTGGTGCTTGGGCCTAGTCTTCATTTAGGGTTTCTTGAATTTAAACATCATTGAGGGCATGGATGGCATGGGATTGTGGTGATTTTTGAGTGATTTTCGACTTTTTGGGGTGGTGTTGGGGCCTGGCCATGTGGGTGGGGGCCATTGTGAGGCCTGGTCCAGGCAGGGACTGGCCATGTGGTGGGGGTCAAGGGCCCATTTTTAAGCCATGAAGTGTGCTCAGGCCTGCACCCAGTTTGCCTTGCTTTCAACCACTATGCCCAGGGGTACTCAGTGGTGCATGGGCCTGGTCTTTCTCTGGGGTGTCTTGAATTTAAATATCATTGAGGGCATGGATGGCATCGGATTGTGGTGATTTTTGAGTGTTTTTCGACTTTTTGGGGTGTTGTTGGGGCCCAGCCATGTGGGTGGGGGCCATCTTGAGGCCTGGTACAGGCAGGGGCTGGCCATGTGGTGAGGGTCAAGGGGCCATTTTTAAGCCAGGCAGTGTGCTCAGGCCTGCACCCAGTTTGCCTTGCTTTCAACCATTATGCCCAGGGGTACTCAGTGGTGCATGGGCCTAGTCTTTCTGTGGGGTGTCTTGAATTTAAACATCATTGAGGGCATGGATGGCATGGGTTTGTGATGATTTGTGAGTGTTTTTCGACTTTTGGGGGTGTTGTTGGGGCCTGGCCATGTGGGTGGGGCCATCTGGAGGCCTGGTACAGGCAGGGCCTGGCCATGTGGTGGGGGTCAAGGGGCCATTTTGAAGCCAGGCAGTGTGCTCAGGCCTGCACCCAGTTTGCCTTGCTTTCAACCACTATGCCCAGGGGTACTCAGTGGTGCATGGGCCTAGTCTTTCTGTGGGGTGTCTTGAATTTAAACACCATTGAGGGCATGGATGGCATGGGATTGTGGTGATTTTTGAGTGTTTTTCGACTTTTTGGGTTGTTGTTGGGGCCTGGCCATGTGGGTGGGGGCCATTTTGAGGTCTGGTACAGGCAGGGCCTGGCCATGTGGTGAGGGTCAAGGGGCCATTTTTAAGCCAGGCAGTGTGCTCAGGCCTGCACCCAGTTTGCCTTGCTTTCAACCATTATGCCCAGGGGTACTCAGTGGTGCATGGGCCTAGTCTTTCTGTGGGGTGTCTTGAATTTAAACATCATTGAGGACATGGATGGCATGGGTTTGTGATGATTTGTGAGTGTTTTTCGACTTTTTGGGGTGTTGTTGGGGCCTGGCCATGTGGGTGGGGCCATCTGGAGGCCTGGTACAGGCAGGGCCTGGCCATGTGGTGGGGGTCAAGGGGCCATTTTGAAGCCAGGCAGTGTGCTCAGGCCTGCACCCAGTTTGCCTTGCTTGCAACCACTATGCCCAGGGGTACTCAGTGGTGCATGGGCCTAGTCTTTCTGTGGGGTGTCTTGAATTTAAACACCATTGAGGGCATGGATGGCATGGGATTGTGGCGATTTTTGAGTGTTTTTCGACTTTTTGGGTTGTTGTTGGGGCCTGGCCATGTGGGTGGGGGCCATTTTGAGGCCTCGGATAGGCAGGGCCTGGCCATGTGGTGGGGGTCAAGGGGCCATTTTTAAGCCAGGCAGTGTGCTCAGGCCTGCACCCAGTTTGCCTTGCTTTCAACCATTATGCCCAGGGGTACTCAGGGGTGCATGGGCCTAGTCTTTCTGTGGGGTGTCTTGAATTTAAACATCATTGAGAGCATGGATGGCATGGGATTGTGATTATTTTTGAGTGTTTTTCGACTTTTTGGGGTGTTGTTGGGGCCTGGCCATGTGGGTGGGGGCCATCTGGAGGCCTGGTACAGGCAGGGCCTGGCCATGTGGTGGGGGTCAAGGGGCCATTTTGAAGCCAGGCAGTGTGCTCAGGCCTGCACCCAGTTTGCCTTGCTTTCAACCATTATGCCCAGGGGTACTCAGTGGTGCATGGGCCTAGTCTTTCTCTAGGGTGTCTTGAATTTAAACATCATTGAGGGCATGGATGGCATGGGATTGTGGTAATTCTTGAGTGTTTTTCGACTTTTTGGGGTGTTGTTGGGGCCTGGCCATGTGTCAGTGGGGGCCATCTGGAGGCCTGGTACAGGCAGGGCCTGGCCATGTGGTGGGAGTCAAGGGGCCATTTTGAAGCCAGGCAGTGTGCTCAGGCTTAAACCACTTTGCCTTGCTTTCAACCATTATGCCCAGGGGTACTCAGTGGTGCATGGGCCTAGTCTTTCTGTGGGGTGTCTTGAATTTAAACATCATTGAGGGCATGGATGGCATGGGATTGTGGTGATGTGTGAGTGTTTTTTGACTTTTCGGGGTGTTGTTGGGGCCTGGCCATGTGGGTGGGGGCCATTTTGAGGCCTCGGATAGGCAGGGCCTGGCCTTGTGGTGGGGGTCAAGGGGCCATTTTTAAGCCAGGCATGGTGCTCAGGCCTGCACCCAGTTTGCCTTGCTTTCAACTAATATGCCCAGGGGTACTCAGTGGTGCATGGGCCTAGTCTTTCTGTGGGGTGTCTTGAATTTAAACATCATTGAGGGCATGGATGGCATGGGATTGTGATTATTTTTGAGTGTTTTTCGACTTTTTGGGGTGGTGTTGGGGCCTGGCCATGTGGGTGGGGGCCATTTTGAGGCCTGGTACAGGCAGGGCCTGGCCATGTGGTGGGGGTCAAGGGGCCATTTTGAAGCCAGGCAGTGTGCTCAGGCTTAAACCACTTTGCCTTGCTTTCAACCATTATGCCCAGGGGTACTCAGTGGTGCATGGGCCTAGTCTTTCTCTAGGGTGTCTTGAATTTAAACATCATTGAGGGCATGGATGGCATGCAATTGTGGTACTTTTTGAGTGTCTTTCGACTTTTTGGGGTGCTGTTGGGGCCTGGCCATGTGGGCTGGGGCCATTTTGAGGCCTGGTACAGGCAGGGCCTGGCCATGTGGTGGGGGTTTAGGGGCCATTTTGAAGCCAGGCAGTGTGCTCAGGCCTGCATCCACTTTGCCTTGCTTTCAACCATTATGCCCAAGGGGTACTCAGTGGTGCATGGGCCTAGTCTTTCTGTGGGGTGTCTTGAATTTAAACATCATTGAGGGCATGGATGGCATGGGATTGTGGGGATTTTTGAGTGTTTTTCGACTTTTTGGGGTGTATAACTGATGTTCCTCTGGCTTCCATTGCTTTTAGGTGCACAAGAGAACCACCAGTGCCAGGAGGAAGTCCTGCAGCGGTGTGTGCAGCACAACGTCACATGACGTCACGTCTGGCCACAGACAAGACAACTCTGCAACTCGTGCAACTGTGGCCTGCTGTTCTGACATCTCAAGAAGATGGCCCCAAAGAAAGTTGGCCGTAGCGCCTCAGCGAAAAAAGTCGCCAGTGCCACTGCCAGTAAGACGGAGCAGAAGAAGCAAGTGGCACCACCTACCAAGGAGACTGGTGTGCCCACCGACACCTTTTTTGTGGAGAAAAAAAATACGTCTGCAGCAGCAGCGGTGTCTGCCGGGGACCAAGCTGGAAGCAGCACCTCCACTTCATTGGGCTCAGTGCCACCACGCCAAGTTAGGTCCAAGACCACCATGAGTGCTGCTGCATCACCTTGAATCACCATCGACCAGTGATCTCGGCTCAACACAAGAAAGTACCATCCAATCAACGCCTGGTGTAACTCAGCTGACGAGTGTTCATCAATCACAGCCGCAAGGACAACCACAGGTGCAACAAGTACAAGCGCAAGTACATGGGCAAGGAGAGGCATATGGAGAGGCGCATGGAGAGGCGCAAGGAGAGGCGCAAATAGAGCCGCAGGGAGAGGCGCATGGACAGGTGCATGGAGAGGTGCAACTAGAGGTTCATGGAGCAGCACAACTGCCTACAACGCTTGTTCCTCCAGAAGTAGGGGAACATCAGGAAATTGCTATTCAAGAGGAGGTATACGAGGAAGCCACTCCTCCTGATGATGATTATCCATTGTCTTCCAGATCCCCAGCAAGACAAAGGTCAAGGAGGGATACTAGAGGTTCTTCTTCAAGCCCCCTTCCTTCTGATGATGCTGATGTTGATTGGAACCCACCAATGCAGTTTGAGAGTGAGTCACCCCATGATGAGCCGACAAAGGTAGCTAAGCCTAAAATGAAGGCTCCCGCAAAGCTTCCACTTATGGGTGATGACGACGAACAAGAAGTGGTATCTTCTGCTGCTGATGAACAGTCTGACAATGACCCAGTCATCACAGTCATCACTCCAGCCCCAGCAGGCATGCAGCAGACAGACATTTTAACCCTAGCCCGAATGGCTGCTGAGCTGGATATGGGCGGCGTGGCACTGGTACCACCAGCGTTAACTACAACACCAACACGACCTACAGCTTCCATCTTTTTTAGTCAGAAGGGCCGGCATGGACCTCCATCCAGCTCGACCTCAAGTAGTGGTGCTGTAAGTGAACAACAGAAACGAATTCAGCCTCGCCCATCCTCCACTTCATCTGGCATTGAAAGTCAAAGTAGCACCTTCACCTTCAGCAGATAT
This sequence comes from Lissotriton vulgaris, assembly GCF_964263255.1. Taxonomy (NCBI): domain Eukaryota; kingdom Metazoa; phylum Chordata; class Amphibia; order Caudata; family Salamandridae; genus Lissotriton; species Lissotriton vulgaris. The sequence continues at coordinate 309,356,884 of NC_141688.1, read as the reverse complement.
CACCAGTGCCCAGTTTGGGACTTCATTACTGTTATGCAAAGGCAGAAAACATGGTCGTGTGTTCGATTTGTAAAGCATAGGTTAGTCGGGGTAAGCTTGGTACCAACTATGGTACCGGAGGCCAGAGAGGTCATCTCAAGCAACACCACACTATCATTTGGGAAGCACACATGAGGAAGATCGAGAAAGCCAAAAGAAAAAAAATCCAAATGTATCCCTTGATATTGAATCTAATGATGACGAGAATCTGATTGTGCAGGGGGGAAGTGAAGAAGCGACAGACATTTTTTCTGGTACACCCAGTACCCCTGGCAGCAGTACTGCAGTGGTATCGCCCACACCCTCTACCCCTGCAACATCTATGAGGCACACTAAGAGTGTTGGAGAGACACCAATGCGAAAAACTACATCAATGGGCCTAACTGGTTTGAAGAGGTCATCATCATCATCATCACGTAAAATGATCCAGCCCACCATTAGCGGAATGTTCTGGTCGGAGGCGCCATTTGAACGCAACCAACCAACGGTACGTCTGTATAACGCGAAGCTGGCTAAAATGCTAGTGCTGGACCCTCTCCCTTTCTCTTTCGTGGAAGGAGTGGGGTTTCTAGAATTAGTGGCAACAGTCTGCCCTAAATGGAAGGTTCCTAGCCGGTCCTATTTTGCCAGAGTTGCGGTTCCAGCACTACATCAAGATGTGCTGGAGGTGATTGGGACAGCTTTGCAGAAGAGTGCTGTTCACACTATCCACTTGACAACAGAAATGTAAATGTAAATGTAAATTTGATACTTGTACAGCGCACTACTCACCCGCAAGGGTCTCAAGGCGCTTGTACGAATACCGCTGTGGCACCCATCCTGGCTTTCCCTGTGAGGCGTCCACTTCTGGGCACCCCCAAGGTGGAGGCCAGGCATCCTTAGCGTTGTGGGGGCCGTTGTGGAGATTAGGCAAGCTATTGCCCAGAGTTGCAGAGTAGGACTCCATGATTGGAATAGGCACCGAGGCGAGAATGATCAGGTCCGTGGAATTTTGAGCTCAAGACCCGCCGTGGCCGGGAATTGAACCCTGGTCACGGGTTAGACCTCTGCATCAGGGTCTGCCGCTCTAATCATTGAGCCACACTTCTCCACTGTGGACTTGTGGACATTTGGACCAGTTGCTAAGCCCTTGATTACATGTGCATCACTGCACACTGGGTCTCTTTTACAGGGTCTTTTGCAGGTGTTAGAGACAAGTCAAGTGCAGTTGCTGACCTGGACAGTTTTTCAAGCTTCTCGGAAACATGCAACATTAGCCATGTTTGCCATGGAGAAAAGTCATACTGAAAAAAACATTTTGGATGAGTTTAAAAGTAAGGTCTCTGAATGGCTGCAACCAAGAAATCGCATAGTTGCTTTTGTTTCCACGGATAATAGCAGTAATATAGTTAGGGCCATGCAGGACGGTGACTATTTCAGAGTGCCGTGTTTGGCGCACTGTATAAACCTGGTTGTTCAAGATTTCTTGAAAAATGAAAACCAAGTCAAGAAGACGAATCTGCACACATTTCAGCCATTCTTTTAAGGCCCGGAAGGAGCTAAGGAGCATTCAACATGTACGTAAAGTGCCAGTCAAAGGACTCATCCAGGAGGTGGCAACACGTTGGAACTCAACCTTTTACATGCTTGAGCGTCTGTTTGAGCAGTGCATGGTAATCAATGACTATATCTTTACAGTAGGTTCTACTATTAATGACTTGAGGCTAGAGTCGGAGGAATGGCAGCTAGTTAAAAGCCTGGCAGACATGCTTCGTCCGTTTGAGGTCTTCACGCGTGAAGTCAGCAGGGAGGACTGTTCTTTGAGCAAAGCTATCCTATTGTTGCGCATGCTAGAGCACCAACTGAAGGCGGTGTCTTCAACGTTGAGAGATGATGGTGGAAAGCAAGCTGCATATCTGTTGGCGGAGAACTTATTAAGCCGCCTAGTTGCCAATGAAAGGCTTCAAAAGATACATACATTTGTGCCACTATTCTGGATCCATTGTACAAACAGGCAGTGGCCAGCAAAGCATTCATTCCTTTTGATGAGGCAGATATTTCAAAGTACAAACATTGGATAGCTGTGTCAGCCAGACGGTTCGAAAAAGTTCGGCAGAGAATTCAAGGAGCCGTCAGAAGTCCAACTGAATCAGCAGGCGATCCAGCGTGAAGTTCCACTTCTGAATCTGTGGCCGAAGGGAGTCACGTTCCCTCACAGCCGTTAACGACACCAGCAGCAACCCTATCATCATCCTCACCTGCACCAGGCCCAGCCATAATATTGTCGGAAGCAGATTGGCTAACTCATCAAGGGTTTGTACGTTCCAGTGCTGAGAAGGCCACAGATGGTACGCAAAGTGGAGCAACCGTGGAGAACCTTGAGTTGATGGTGCAGGCCTAACTGGATGAGCCATACGAACCCATTGCTCTAATGGTACAGGAAAATGGCTCTATGGCCACTGATCGCCAACCTGGCTCTAAATTATTTGTCTTGCCCACTCGCAAGCGTTTCTTCTGAACGTGTTTTCCGTGCTGCTGGTGCCATTGTAACTTCAAAAAGGTCCCGCCTCTTGGCCAATAATGTGGAGAGGTTAACACTGATCAAGATGAATCAGCACTTGATACCACCAGATTACAAAGTACGTGAATGCACGCAGGAAAAAGAGGACACCGACTTAGGTGACAGAAGTTCTTCTCTGTTACCTGACCTACTCCCGTCTCAAATCATGGAGTTGGAGGACGAGCTCTACTTCCCTGACACCGAGCACTGAAAATGACTTCCTTTTTTTCGTCCTTATTCACTTTTATTCCTGTGTGTCTTTCTTTGTTTTGCAACTTTTACCACAACAAAACTCTAATCACATAATCACAAGTTCATCAGCAGCACCATCTTCATCTTATATTCCTTATTGATTTGAAGGTGCCGCAGTGCGCATTCCTGAGGTTCACAAGTTCACAACTCAATCATGCTCCTTTATACTCCTCCTCCTCCAGACTTCCCCTATCCATTTCCCTCAAGGCAGATGGATGGATTACGACGAGTCCCCTCAAGTGGGACTGAAATTACTGACTGACTACATGCTTGCTGATTGCTGACAGAGTTACTTTTGATATTGACAGGAGAGGCTGCCCTGTGGGCCCTCACTTTCTGAAGAAGATGCAGACAAAAAGTAGAACAGGTAATGAATAATTGAGAAGATGGCATGCACTGGACAGCAATGCCTGTCTTTGGGGTGCTGTTTGGGGGGCTTTCAGGTTTTTGTGGGTGGGTTTTGGGGTCAGGGAGTACTGCTGGCACAGTCTAATGTTGATTGCATTTGTTTTTCAGGCAATTCATGGTGGGAAAGGGGAGTTAGGGCCTAGCTGCACAGCGTATTTGGACTGAATTGAAGGTAGTAGGCCCATTTTTGCTTTTTGCCTGTTTGGGGGTGTTAAACTTGTTTCTGCCTGGGTTGACAGGTCTGGGGGCATTGGTGTGAAGGTCTAATACCGGATAAAAGTGTTTTGGATAAAATCGGAGGTGAAAAAGTTTTACACTTTTCAGAGTTTTCGCTCACTTTCGTGTTTTTGGGGGCCTGCTTGGGGGGGTTCCTGGTGTTTGTGGGTGGGTCTTGGAGCAACGCTGGGTATGTATACTTTTGATTGCATGAGGTTTGACGAAAATCCATGGTGGCAAAAGGGAGTTAGGGCCAAGCAGCAGAGAGCGCACGGAGTGATCTGGAAAATATGCAAAAATATGTCAAAGTGCCCATTTTTCCATTTTTGCTTTTTGGCTGTTTGGGGGGGTTAAACTTGTTTTCGCCTGGGTTGACGGGTCTGGGGGCATTGCTGTCAATGTCTAATACCGGATAAAAGTGGTTAGGAGACTATCGGAGGTGAAAAAGTTTTTCCATTTTCAGCTATTTTGGTCACTTTAGCGTTTTCGGGGGCTGTTTGGGGGGTTCATGGTGTTTGTGGGTGGGTTTTGGGGTCTTGGACCAACGCTGGGTATGGATACTTTTGATTGCAAGAGGTTTGAAGAAAATCCATGGTGGCAAAGTGGAGTTAGGGCCTAGTAAAAGAAAGCCTTTGACACTATTTTTAACTTAGGGCTTGTTAGGGTTAGCAGTATTGCATGTGTTTGGGGGAGTTCGAGATTTTGGCAACTGGGTTCTGGGGTCTACTCTTTGAGCACTTGTCGAGAAATGTCTAATTTTGGTTGCAAGTGGTTTTTTAGAAAATCCATGGTGGGAAAGGGGGGTGTTGGGCCTACTTTACTTTCAAAGTACGTTTTGTCACCATTTTCCACTAGACCTCAGACAGGTATCAGTATCGCACGTTTTTTATGGTCTGATTGGGGGTAATCTACATTTTAGCGTCAGTGTTTAAGGGTCTGGGAGCACTACTGGGAAGGTCTAATTTTGTTTTAAAATCGTAGTTTACACTACACCTAGCTTGAGGGGAAAGATCCACAAAATTCGCCCATACTTATTTATCCTTCAAAAGGAGACTCAGAGTATGCCCTTTCGAACTATTGTACTGTCGAATCTGAAACTGAAAGTGTGACTTTTTGCACTACACAGCGTACGTACCTTATATTTTTTTCTCAGTGGTGTTTTAATATCACTTCCTGTTTTTGCATCAGCATTTACAGGGCGGCTGTCACCCTGTGCAATGGAAAAAAGGATGAAGTCAGGCTTCACATTAGTGACACGCAATTCAGCATCCGCCAGGCAGGCAGTGGACAGGGTGTCTTCTGGTGGTCACGAACATTAATCGACGGAGCGTCAGATGGAACGGAGGAGAACCGCAAATAAGAGGAATGGCTTGATGCATGTAACTTCCCAAATTCAACAGGACAAGTACAACAACATACAGTAACAGTATCCATTCATCTCTACTTATCTTTTAAGTAATGTTATTGCTGTGAACTTCTATGAGTGTGACTCTGCATTTCTTTGCTCTCTGCTTCTAAATCCATCCCTCCAGCCATTGTATAGTTTTACTTTGCTATTTTTCAAACTATTTTATTGAACAAAGTCTTTCTCTGAGTGCTGAGATAGGCAAAAACGCATAATTAGTGCAGGCTTGTACTTTCGCATTCTTTCCTTCATTAGAAAGTACTACTTAGTTTAAGTTACCTAACCATTCATTGAGCAATCAACTTCATGCCTGCAGAAGTGCATGCACTTCCTTTATGTCCCTTAAAATGTTTATGGATATCTTCGTATCCAAATATTTGTTTATCTTCATTTGTTGTTTCTCCTTGCTGTGTTTTTTTTTCTCTCTCAACAAAACTTTCCCAAAAAACCCCATTCCCATCCAATTTCAAAACCCTAACCCTCTTCCCCCGGGCTGTGTGGTTTTCAGTGATGTGTGAGTAAATGACAGCAATAATTCCACACACTTGCTGGGGAGGATAAGGTCATAGCAACTGAAAATGAATTACATTTCAAGGCTTGTGAAGGAATCGAAGGATATATTCTTACTCAGCTTGACACAGACCCCTGACTATTGGCAAATCAAAGCAGATTTTCATGGGCGCCATCAACTGGATTGATCATAAAGAACATCCACGTGGCAAATGATTATTCTGCTGTGTCCTTCACCTTCAGTACTAATTCTTGTAGTATTAGCCAATGTCAAATTCCACGCAAGTAGTAGTTATACTGTCAATACTTTAGCATTTGTAAAGCTATATGTCGGCACTGTTCTAGTGTACTGTCACGTGCTATAGTATCTATCATACCGTTCTAATGCTCCGCTCAGGCCAATCAAGGTTTCAATTTCTTTTTTTTCATATGCTGCAACTGCCACTGTGTACCACCACTAGTACCACCGCAATGATGCCATTTCAACCGCCCAGGATTGCCAACCTTAATCGCCATTTGACATGCAGCCAGCCCTGTGCCTAGCCCTATTTTCAAACACGAATTACAGGTAAGTTAAGTGTTTGGGGGGAGGAAGAATAATGGAGTAGTATGAGAGACGAGAGACTGGCGGTAGTACTAGTAAAGTCCTAGGACAATTGAATTCACTGACTCTGTGAGAGGCACTTACTTTTGTAAACATTTGGGCAATTACTTACACAATTTGAATCAAGAAGCCACTTAAGTTTCAGGAAAACAAACTTACAGTTAACCCACCCCCTTCAGCCTCAACTGCAGTAAAAACACTTATGCTATGTTTAAGTAGAAAGTAATAATTATTTATATCCCTAACAAAAATAAACTATCCCGCAAGACCCGACCCACCCCCCCACCTAACCCCAACGAATGTCCATGAAATAGATGGAAGTCCCCAAAGTCCAAAAACCCAACTCCCAATTCCCACCCCCCAAAAGCCTTTAAAAAAGGGGCAAGGGACAGTCTCTCCTTCTCTAATGCCGGGGGTGGCGTACTTTTTGGGCCAGGTGGTCATGCTCCTTGCTGAGGTTCTTGAGCAGGATTCTCAGTTTCTTCTGCTCCTGCTCAAGGTATGACACCCTGAGGGTTAGGCGGTGCACGCGTGCCTTGCACCTGCTGTGGGGGGCAGCTGATTTTTTTGCTGCTTGGCGGTGCGGGTGGCTGCGGTACCACGGCTCCGTACCGCTGGAGGCCTGCGCTGACTGGCTGACCCAGGGAGCGCGGAGGAGGATGCAGCTGTCCCTGTGGATGTTGTGGTTACCTGCGTGTCCTCCTCCTGGGCCACCAGCCGCCGATATTCGGCGACAGTCGCCTCCAGTTTCCGCTGCAGGGCCTGTCTAGCCATCTCCTTCCTTGACAGTTTGGAAGGAGTATGTATATGAAGAAAGAAAAACATAGTCTGTAACCAATGCTCCTTAAGATTAACACAAAATAATTCAGCAGACAGTTGTGTCACAGTAGAACTAGCAACTTGCAAGCACAGTACATAACATTTGTGGCCTGTATCTATCTAACCTCCCACTTCCTCAGCCTTGCTCTAACATTAGTGGGAGTTTCAGGAATCAATTCTATGAGCACTATGGTCTCAGTACATTAGAGTCGACTATGACAGTACACCAGTCTTATTCTTCTTCTTCTCTCTTGTTTAGCGAAATTGGTACGTAAACTTCTGGAAGCCGGCATAATGCCAGCGCAGTCAACTTGCACGCCATGATGACACAGGCTTGCGTTACTGTACCAGTCCAGTACATGCAGGTGGTGAAGCTCTAACTTCTCTATTACGGGTGGCACTGAGAATACTCTGTTACAAGGGTGACTGATTAATTAATTTAACTTTCACCCTACAGTGCCAATGACTACTAGAAAAGGAAAATGAAGAAGATAAATAATATGATTATCTATTCCTTCACAGGATATGTATTAGATTACACATGGGATGACTTTAGGTGCTTTGGTTTTTATTGAGTGAACACTGATAGGCCACACATGAATGACAGAGTTGTACTAAAATTATTAACAGAGGTATTGAGTGGCCCCCGTAATCGCCGTATATATGCTGTGCTTGCAGTTGCAATACAAAGTACTGCTACTATTCATGGTAGTATTCGGAAAAATTACAACTTCTTTTCCTTGCTATTCCTACACTGGAACGGACGTGCGGATGCGGTGTTACATGCTCTTCAAAGTAACACTTAGTTCATCCAGTGACCGTCTACTCTCTCTACATACACATATGCTATCTATGAGTCAGATAGTACCATGATCCAGGCATCCATCCATTCAAAGTAAATGTCAATCATTCTTCTTAATGTCTCAAGTGGACAAACCTTACTTTTTCTCACGGGAAAACAACATTTTTATTTTATTTTGGAAACCGCAAACCATGCATCCGTGCTTGACTTGCATTTGAATTTCAACCAAAGGATATTTTGCGCACACATACAGTTTCTGTTTCACCCACCCAGGCAGTCCTCTTTCTTTTCTCCTTCCACCCATCCTTGCTTCATCCTTCAACCAGACATGCATCATATTCCCAGCCACCTCGGGCAGCATTCAAAAACACGTATCATTCTTTGCCAGTCATCATTACTTTTAACTCGCTCGTCCTTCCACACTTACTTACACCCTTCTTTCCCTTTTCATTCATACCATACATTAAGTTCATCTCTGATCTGGCTTGTATTCTCGAAAAAACGTGCACAGCTGAGTTGAAGTCAATTTAGAGGAGACTACTACCTGGTTTATAAAAAATTTGTTCTAAATTTGCAAGTCTTCTTAACAGTATAGTATACTTGTACTGTACAACGTATACTACACCCGTGCAGAGAGCACACTCTGCAGTCTGCTATCTCATTAAATAAGGTATAGAATAGCTTACCACTGTCCGCCACTACCGTGGCATCCCCCACAGCAGCTTCCGCAGGCTGTTGCACCGCCTCCGCCCCAGGAGTGCCCACCTCCGCGCTGGCCCCGGCACCGGTGGATGGTTGTGCCGATGTTTCGCCTAGAAAATACATTTCAGATTCTTAGATGCCATATACACCACTCCCTAGTATTTTGTCTAGGAATGAAAAAATGTCACTACAACTACACAAACAAATGTAATAATTTGTGACTGTCTAGTCAAAAGTAAAAATTGTACTTTTTTCAGGGAAGGGTTTTGTCTTGCTACACTTTTTGGCACAACTGATGAATGCTTGCTTTTTAACATGCACTGTTTTTCTCATAACAGACAGAAGCTTCCCTTCTAAGAACAAGAGCAACATCAGATCATCATCAGTAGGACTGAGTCAGCAACGATTCAGCACCACAAAGAAGATTTGAAGTTCCAACCAGGTGAGGGCTCGCCCACAATTAATGTGTGAGATCACTACGCACTTTTCCATTTTTAATCCACCGTTTATGTTGTATGGTGAACTTGATTTTAATAAATGTTTTTACTTTTAATAAAACTTTAAAACTTACATAGACTCTGTGGTTTTTACTCATGAGTGAGTGAGCGAAAGGGTTTGTAATTTGCAAGCATGAGTCTGTGGCTCTGACAGTTCAGGACTCTGACTCCGTAGTCTTATGTCCTGGGTTGGATAATCATCATTGGGGATCAATCAACGATGAATTAGGGATTTAAATGACTCTGTCACACTAGCTAGTCAGTAAGGAGATGGGGGTTCAAATTCTGTTATGACTGAGGTATGTGGAAAGTCTAACTGCGCCTATTATAATTGATAAACAATGCACTATTTAGTGTCCATAGTTCTGTTTGTGCAGAATTGTCCCTGCAACAATAGTAGTATGGATTGTCCTCCTATCCAATCAAAAAGTAAACTAGTATCTTATTCTTTCGTGGTGGTCATTGGCAGTTTATCGTTGGGAATAGTCAAAGCATAAAAATTTAGAAGACTTCAACAGACATTATGGACAACCCAGAGGACTGCACTCAGTGCATAGAGCTATTGCTGAATAGAATGGGGGTTTCGTTTAACACCTTTTGCCAACTGTGCAAGCTTAGTTAGCTACACAGACAAACTAAGAATAATAATCGAGTGGTACCGCAGGGAGTCATAGTAGAGGCAGGATAAGAATTTAGAAACAGTCTACAAGAAGATCAAAGACGATGTAGGAAAAATCGAATGTGGAACGTTAGTAAAAAATAGTTACTCTAAAAGATAGGGAAGTATAATTATTAATATTAACATGAAAACTTACTGGGTCCAGCAGATGAGCCCTCGCCTGACCGATCCTGGCCTTCCTGGTCCTCGTCCGCCAGCGCCGCTACCTCCTTCGCTGTCCTCTTGCCCCCTGGGGGGAGCTGATGTACAACATGAAAGAAAGACCCAAACATGGATGATTGTTGTCAACCAAATCAAACATTTCAAAAGAACAATAACAAATTATTTCGGGGAAATAGCAAATAGACAACAATTGCACTACATTTATTGCCCTATCTGATGTGGTCTACTAGGATATTAGTATTGCTGGATTCGCGGACCGTCGACTTGGAAAGTTATGTAACTCACTAAACAAACTACAAAAAGGTTCGACAAGGACTGGCAGGCAGCACTACGCAGCACGCAAAGTGACAGACAAAGTCCATCATGATTGAATACCAGTGAGAACACTAAAAAGTTAGTTTCCTACTACATTCCCAGTCATTAAAATACTCAAACTATCAATCCACCACCACTATCTCTTCTTAGTGGCAGGTGTACAAAGGAAGGACTGGACTTGAGTCTCTAGGGGCAGATTTACAAGTCCCTTGCGGCTCTTTTGCTCCATCGTTGCGTGACTTCTGTGACGAGGTGGCAGCGCTAAAGAGGCACCATGTTGCGGGGTATATTAACAACGTGACGCATCTGGGAGATGCATCACGTTGTAAAGCCCTGCGCCATAAGGGGGTGTTCCGGCACAAGGGAGTGCGTTCCTGCCCAGGAACGCATCCTAAAAGTGGCTGAGTGAAATCTACAAGATTTCACTCAGTCACTTTTAGGCCAATGCAGCGTCACTCAGCCAAAACCCTGCGCCTGCTTGAAGCAGACATACGGCTTGACGCAGCATTGGCGAGATAAGGCACCCCGGAGCATTGCTAGAGCTGTGTCGTGGTTGCGACGCAACTCCAGCAATGCGCTGCCTTTAGGGCACAGATGCGTGACGCCTCTGTGTCGTTTTTGCCCCATGGTGCGCCGCATTGTATATGCGGCGCACCATGGGTGGTGGAGGCGTGGCGCACAATTACTGGCGCATCCCTGCTAATTTGCAGGGATGCGCCAGTAATTGTAAATCTGCCCCTTAGTGTCTAGCATTACGCAGTTCTGTAAAGTACACTCATACATAATTACTCAGGCCAATGAAATGAGCAAAAAAAATCGAAAACAAATAAGCATAGTAGCACCGCCACTGAGCAGGAGAGCAGTCCACCAGAAATGCAATCACAGAATATTTTGAAACATAATTTATCTACAATCTAATCGGCAGCATTATTGCTCTTCGGAAAAAACAAAAATTTGCAATATGATAACACATAGAGCAGGAGAAAACAGAGTAGTGATTAAATAGCTACTACTACTCACCAAGCCCGGGGATCTCGATGCCTATAAGGTCGAGCAGGTCGCGTTCTCGGTCCAGGAGGTCGGACCACCGGTGCGTGGCCGGGTTGTAGGTGCGCCGGACCTGAGAGTGTTGATACATGGCACGGCACACCTTTTTCCACCGCTTCCAACGCTCCCGGAGCCCATATCCGCTTGCGATCCTGCCGCCTGCCGCAATGGTCTTGGGGAGGCGGCGCTGCACATAGTAAACCAGTGTGGCCACCTCCTCCGCACTGAAGACCTCCCGAGCTGTGACTAGCTCCCCCCACAATCGCCCGCATGGGAGCCGGGTACGGAGTGCGGGACCCTTCCCCTTCTCCTTCCCAGCTCCCTTTGCCATGGTCCTGTACAGCAGAAATAAAAAAAAGGAAAGAATAGGGAAAAAGTAAAGTAAAAAAAAAGTTTTAAAAAGTAGCTTTAAAAATAACGAAAAGTTGAAAAAAACACAAAATATAGATCTAGAAAAAAAGAGGGATAGATATAGAGTAGAAAAGATAAAAAAAGTCCAAAGAAACAAAGGATTGCACAGATGAAAGGAGGATTAGAAAGCATGCACAGAACCATAGCAATGAATGAAAAACAAGATGGCCGCGCCCATTGAGGACCGCGTGGGTAAGTTCGTGCGATTTTTACAGTGCGAGTATGCAAAAACACGTGTGAACTGGTAATAGCGCGCCGCACACAACGCGACATTGTCAATAGCGCCCGGAAACACGCAACGTGCACAAGATGGCCGCGCCCATGTACGACCGCATAGGCAACCTCATGGTCGCTGCGCTGCAAGCGGTCTGCGAATAAGCAAAAAAACGGGCGAACACGCAAAAAAAAGAAATCCGCAAATTCGCACAAATTCGCGGATTGCAAGTTCGATTTCGAGCGAATTCGCGCCCCCGCGAATCTCGCGAAATTGCAGAAAAACGAATTTTCCAAAACTGAAAGCACTTAGCAGGTGCAAAAGTTCAAGCTAATTTGTGACCATTCCCTGTAGTGCTTCCTGAGGGGCCCCTCCAGAGATCAGTTGCCTACTTGCAACTTTTCTTTGACCCTGCTCTGACCCTCAAAGCAGGGTCAGAGAATAGTTACAAGTATGGCACAATGCTCCTGTAAAAAAAATTAAACTGCAACAGGAAGCACCTACAGCTAAGGAAGCAGGTGTCAGACTTAAAGCTCAAAATCAGTGACACATTAACCAGGCCCAAATGAATTCATCTCAGTTGAGGCTGGGAAGGTGTTCTGACATGGTTTTTGGCTCTATTTCTGAGTGATGATGACTTTAAGCTTGCTAACATCTTGAATCTGTGTTCTTACCTTGTGTTGGACCTTTTAAGCCCTTTTTTCCAGACCTAGAAGCATAAACTAGAGGATAGCTGCTTAATATGATGATAGATCCCTTATTCTTGACTCTAATCCATCTATTGCCTATTGGCTTTGACATAATTATGTGACCTTTCATCATCCTGCCTATAGTAGAGGGTGATCCTGTAGTCCTCACTTTATATTACATATTGGTATGGTTTGTGTAGGTACTCTGACAGAGCTAAGTGTTATTTCATCCTTCTTAGGCCTACAAGGCCCAGAACTAGAGAGACTCCATTTTGCTTTCTGTCCCTGCAGAACTGAGATGCTTGCAGGGTAAAGGTAATGTTTTAGTTATAAGCTGTTGTTCGCTAGGGGAAAACCAGCCGGGACTGGTTCTTATCGGAAGAATGTGTTTGTCTCTTGGGCCCAGACGTAACATGCAGATGCGCACTGCGGTTGCGCGGAGAGCTCTGGAGCTAGCACAGGAATTCGGTGGGAGGCAGCCCTCTGTTGGAAATTTCCATGAGGGGAGAGGATTCCATATTAGCGAAGTGCAGGAGAGGAGGTGTGTCATTTTGGTTCTTGGAGAGAGAGAAGTAGGATGGTTGCTGGAGCTGAAGAGTACAGCTCAGTTCAATTGGTTTTCTGGAATGGAGAGAGAAGGCAGATAATTGCTGAAGCTGGAGAGAGCAGTCAGATGAACGAAGTTGGAACTATCAGCTGGAGATGCCAGTTTATCAGAATGCATTAAAGCAGTTACCAGTCAGATGGAGGAGTTGAAGCTGCCAGCTGGAGCAGTTGAGCCAGAGGAGTGAAGCTGTGGTGATGGAGGGAGAGAGAGAGAGCCCTGATTACACCAGAGAGAGAGAGAAACATTCCTTCTAATAGGGTGAGGTATTCTGAACTAGTTTGCTTTACACTTACACCTTAATCTTGTCTTTTAGTTCCTAGGCTAAAGCCCCCTATTGTATTGCTAATCCTTTTTCTTTCAGCGGCGTGCAGTCTATTTACAGTTCCTGTTAGTTACATGTGGATGTAGTATAGTAATAAAGCTTTACAGAGACCCCGCAGATCTGTGTATTTGTCTATTCCCATTTTATTGATATTGTAATAAAGATACCCCAGTTCTTAGTGAACCAGTGTGCATGTGTTGTTCTTATGATAAAGCTAACCTTTCTTCTAACCAGATGCTGTATAGCAACTGATGGATCAAAAGGAAATAGAAGCGCTTAAATCAGGGAATAACTTTTGCATACAGTGTGTGTCTCTTGTTCTTATAGTTCAGGTAACCTTTTCTTCTAGTCAGGTGTTACAGCCAGAACAGATGCTACCCCTGATCAGGTAAGTCCCGCCCTGTTTAACCTATACATGGCTCCGTTGGCTGAGGTGGTACAATCGTTCGGCGTAGAGCTTGTCTCTTAAACCGACGATACTCAACTCTTGATCTCCCTGTCCCAAGCCCCCTCCTCCGAGGCCGACAATTTTAAATCCTGCATGTGCAAGCTTGCTGCTTGGATGACTGAACACTGCCTCAAATTAAATGGCACTAAAACGGAGGTACTTATTATAGGAGGAAAAGACACAAAGTGGACTAAGGATTGGTGGCCCACCTGTCTGGGACCCTTACCCACTCCCAATCAGGAAGCGAAGAACTTGGGTGTCTGGATAGACAACAAGCTCTCCTTTGATAGCCATGTCAAAAAACAGTAGGTAAGTGCTTTGGAGTCATGAAAACTCTCAAGCGCACCCTGGACTTGCTCCCTTTGAACTCCAGGCGCACCATGACTCAGGCACTTATCACCTCCCGAATAGATTATGGAAACGTGCTGCTGCTGGGCACCTCGGAAAAAAACATCAGAAGATTACAAGTCCTGCAAAACTCAGCAGCACGCTTAGTGCTAAGACTCCCCCACAGAGCTCCTTCCAGACCTTCCCTGGCCACCCTCCACTGGCTGCCTATTAGCAAGAGGATACTATTCAAAGCACTCCTCTGGTGCCACAGGATTATTCACCAAAAAGCCCCCTCCTACCTGTCCGATCTGGCGTTATTGTATGAGCCCAATAGAACTCTCAGATCAAAGGGAATGCCAAGTCAAGTCAAGTCAATAAATTTATATAGCGCGCTACATACCCAGAGGGTCTCAAGGCGCTTGAAGAAGGATGGGGAATTACTTGTCAAATATCCACGTTTTAAGTAGCTTTCTGAATGCTAGGTGGTTCTGAGTAAGGCGAAGGTGAGTGGGAAGTGAGTTCCAGGTTTTAGCTGCCAGGTAGGAGAAGGATCTACCTCCCATGGTGGTTTTGTTGATGCGAGGTGCAGCAGCAAGGGCTTGGTTGGAGGATCGTAGCTGGCGGGGGGGGGGGGGTGTAGAAGGACAGTCGTGTGTTGAGGCATTCAGGTCCGATTTCGTAGAGTGCTTTGTGTGCGTGGGTAAGGAGCCGGAAAGTAATCCTCTTATTGACGGGGAGCCAGTGGAGGTTTTTCAGGTGACCAGAGATGTGTTCTTTACGCGGGATGTCTAATATGAGCCTGGCTGAAGCGTTCTGGATGCGTCGGAGTTTTTTCTGGAGTTTTGCGGTGGTACCGGCGTAGAGGGTGTTTCCGTAGTCCAGTCGGCTCGTGACCAGAGCGTGGGTGACTGTTTTTCTAGTTTCGGTGGGGATCCAGCGAAATGTTTTTTTGAGCATGCGAAGAATGTTGAAGCAAGATGAAGAAACGGCGTTGACTTGTCTGTTCATCGAGAGTGAGGAGTCCAGGATGACGCCCAGGTTCCGTGCGTGGTCCGTCGGGATGGGTGCTTTTCCAAGGGCCTCTGGCCACCAAGAGTCATCCCAGGCGGAGGGGGAGGTGCCTAGGATGAGGACTTCTGTTTTGTCTGAGTTCAGTTTCAGACGGCTGTGCTTCATCCATTCTGCTACTTCTTTCATTCCTTCATTCAGGTTGGTTTTGGCAGTGTTAGGGTCTCTGGTGAGTGATAGGATCAGTTGAGTGTCGTCGGCGTAGGAGATGATGTTGAGGTTGTGTTGGCGTGCGATGACCGCGAGGGGGCTCATGTATACGTTGAAGAGGGTGGGGCTGAGTGAAGATCCTTGTGGTACGCCGCAGATGACTTCAGTGGCCTCTGACTTGAATAGTGGAAGGCGGACTCTCTGGGTTCTTCCGGTGAGGAACGAGGTGATCCATTCCAGTGCTTTTCCTTGGATTCCGACGTTTCTGAGGCGTTGTAAAAGGGTGCTATGACAGACCGTGTCGAAGGCAGCGGAGAGGTCGAGGAGGATGAGGGCGACTGTGTCTCCATTGTCCAGTAGAGTTCGAATGTCGTCTGTTGCTGCGATGAGGGCGGTTTCAGTGCTGTGCTTGGCTCGGAAGCCGGATTGTGAGGAGTCGAGGGATTTGTTGGTTTCGAGGAATGCGGCGAGCTGGTTGTTGACCGCTTTCTCGATGACTTTGGCCGGGAAAGGAAGGAGTGAGATAGGGCGGTAGTTTTTGAGTTCGGTGGGGTCAGCTGTGGGTTTTTTCAGGAGGGCGCTGAGTTCGGCATGTTTCCAGCTTTCCGGGAAGGTTGCGGAGTTGAGGGAGCAGTTGATGACGTCTCGGAGGTGCGGTGCTATGATGGAGTCTGCTTTGTTAAAGATGTGGTGAGGGCATGGGTCTGTGGGGGATCCTGAGTGGATGGAGTTCATCAGACGGATGGTGTCCTCAGTGGAGATTGGCTTCCAGTCATTGAGGATGTTCAGGGGGGGGTGGGGGTCCTGCAGGGGGTTGGGTGGGTTGGTCTTTGGGTCGGTTGTCGAAGCTGTTGTGGATGTCTGCAATTTTGTTGTGGAAGAATGAGGCTAGGGAGTCGCAGAGGGCTTGAGAGGGGGTGATGTCGTTGGAGTTGGCTGAGGGGTTGGTAAATTCCTTGACGATGTTGAATAATTCCTTGCTGTTGTGGGCGTTGTTATCTAGTCGGTCCTTGAAAGCGGCTTTCTTGGCATTCCGGATCAGTTGGTGGTGTATGCGGGTGGCGTTTTTGAAGGCGTCCTTGGTGCTGGTGGTTGGGTCTTTTTTCCAGGCCTTCTCAAGGGAGCGACAGAGTTTCTTGGATTTCTTAAGATCATCGTTGAACCAGGAGGCCTTCTTGCTGCCTAGTTTGATTTGTCGTTTTTTCAGTGGTGCTAGGATGTTGGCGCTGTTGGATAACCATTGGGTGAGGTTGGTGGCTGCTTGGTCTGGGTTTGAGGAGTGGGCTGGGGGGTTTTGAAGAAGCGATGAGGAGATCTGGTCGAGGGTGATTTTGTTCCAGTTTCTTTGCAGAGTGGGTTGGGGGTGGTTGTTGGATGTGGGCTTATTGTAGGTAAAGTGAACGCAGCTGTGGTCAGTCCAAAGGAGAGCTGTGGTGTGGCTGAAGGAGACATGTTTGCTGGAGGTGAAGATAGGGTCGAGTGTGTGACCTGCGATGTGGGTGGGGGTAGTGACAAGTTGTTTAAGTCTGAGGTTGGCGAGGTTGTCCAAAAGGGTGGTGGTGTTGCGGTCGTTGTTCTTTTCAAGGTGAAAGTTGAGGTCTCCCAAAAGGATGTAATCCTCGGAGGGGAGCGCGTGTGGAGTGATGAAGTCCGTGATGTCTTCACTAAATTGTGCACGGGGTCCTGGTGGCCTGTAAAGGAGGGTGCCTCTGAGTGTGGTCTTGGGGTCGATGTGGATCTGGAAGTGAAGGTGTTCAGAGTTGGCGAGATTGACGTCTGAGCTGGTTGAGATGCGGATGGATTTCTTATGGACGATAGCGATGCCTCCTCCTGTGTGGCCGGTACGGTCCTTGCGAATGATCTTATAGTCTTCCGGGATGGCAATGGTGATGTCTGGGGCTGATGTGGCGTTCATCCATGTTTCTGTTAGGAAGGCGACGTCCGGAGAGATGGTGTCTAGTAGATTCCAGGTCAATGGCGTGCCTGTGGACCGAGAGGGTGTTGAGCAGGATGCATTGTAGGTGGTTGGGGTCGGATATCTGTTGTGTGTTCGTAGATGAGGAGTTGTTCTTGGTGCCGTCGAACTTGCAGGAGTTGTAGGAAAAGGGTCCATGGGTGTGTCCAGGAGCGGCTAGGACGCAGTTGGGGGAACGGCCGGGGTTAAGGGCTAGGAGGGTGGTGGCATCGTAAGTAATGCGGGAGGGGTGGACATTACGAGGACCAGGGGCTCAGGTAGGTACCCAGGTGCCTGGATAGATGGGTCCTGAGGAGGGAGGTGGTTACGTTTCGGCTGGGTTGGTGGTGCTCTGGTGAGCTGATTCTATCTGGTCTGAAAATCCGGTCGTTACAGAAGGTGTCCCCAATAATCTACAGTGGTGAACAAGAGGGTGGTAGTGGTGAACCAGAGGGTGCTGTGATAAACCAGATGGGGACAGTGATGATCCAGAGGGTGCTGTGATAAACCAGAGGGGGACAGTGATGATCCACAGGGTGGCAGTGGCAAACCAGAGGGTGGCAGTGGCAAACCAGAGGGTGGCAGTGATGAACCAGAGGGTGGCAGTGGTGAACCAAAGGGTGGCATTGATGAACCAGAGGGTGGCTGGGATGAACCAGAGGGTGGCTGGGATGAACCAGAGGATGGCAGTGATCAACCAGAGGGTGGCAGCCTTGAACCAGAGGGTGGCAGTGATCAACCAGAGGGTGGCAGTGATGAACCAGAGGGTGGCACTGGCAAACCAGAGGGTGGCAGTGATGAACCAGAGGGTGGCAGGGATGAACCAGAGGATGGCAGTGATCAACCAGAGTGGCAGGGACCAACCAGAGGGTGGCAGTGACCAACCAGAGGGTGGCAGTGATGAACCAGAGGGTGGCAGGGATGAACCAGAGGATGGCAGTGATCAACCAGAGGGTGGCAGCCTTGAACCAGAGGGTGGCAGTGATCAACCAGAGGGTGGCAGTGATGAACCAGAGCGTGGCACTGGTGAAGCAGAGGGTGGCAGTGACGATCCAAAGGGTGGCAGTGGCAAACCAGAGGGAGGCAGTGATGAACCAGAGGGTGGCAGGGATGAACCAGAGGATGGCAGGGATGAACCAGAGGATGGCAGTGATCAACCAGAGGGTGGCAGTGATGAACCAGAGGGTGGCAGTGATGAACCAGAGGGTGCTGTGATAAACCAGACAGAGGGTGGCAGTGGCAACCCAGAGGGTGGCAGTGATGAACCAGAGGGTGGCAGTGGCAAACCAGAGGGTGGCAGTGATGAACCAGAGGGTGGCAGGGATGAACCAGAGGGTGGCAGGGATGAACCAGAGGGTGGCTGGGATGAACCAGAGGGGGACAGTGATGATCCAGAGGGTGGCAGTGATAAGCCAGAGGGTGGCAGTGATGAGCCAGAGGGTGGCAGTGATGAGCCAGAGGGTGGCAGTGATGAGCCAGAGGGTGGCAGTGATAAGCCAGAGGGTGGCAGTGATGAGCCAGAGGGTGGCAGTGATGAGCCAGAGGGTGGCAGTGATGAGCCAGAGGGTGGCAGTGATGAGCCAGAGGGTGGCAGTGGCGAGCCAGAGGGTGCGGTGTGTGAGAAGTTGGCCTGGTATATGATGATCACTATTCTAGTGAGCACCTTGCACCAGTCCAAACGACCCTTATGGTGATTGGTTGTAAGTCAACCTTATAGACCAGCTATCCTAGTGGTAGCATGGACAAAAGCAGTCTTAGGCTAAACTCAAGAGGGCATGTGAAGCCAGCTGTTTTACCATAGGCAATCCTTTAAATATCAAATGAAAGGACACCACACAAGTTATATATTATAAAATATATATATTTATTTCTAGAATAATCCCCTTGACTCTTTATGAGCACAGGAGCACAAGCGTTAAACAAAGAACACAGTATAACATACAATAAGATGCACAATTATAGATAGGCCGAGTGGCCACTCAAACCATATATTAAGAAAGTGGTATAAGTACCACGTCACGCACAATGAACAAGCCTAGGGCCTAGTGAATCGCTGGGCCTACACTGGACTAACGAAGGTTAGGACATAGGAGGCCCACAGGATGCGGGTGCAGTGTCTATAGGCAACCGCGTTTACCATACAAGTCAATGGTGCGTAAAAATCAGAAAGTTATAGGTTTAGGAGTCTTCCGACTGGAATAGAACTTAGCCACTAAAAACTAGGACACTAGAGGTGTAAACCACTATAGGAGCACTGGTGTAATCTTGTTACCTTACCCACAGGGAGCGGGTGCATAGGTGCCAAAGTGCATCGGGTTTCTTTGTGGAGTTCTATGGAGCCTGGAGGCAAAGATGCTGCAGGCGGCCAGGAGAGAAGAGTCCAGTTGGATCCAAGGGTGGATCGAAGATGTAGAGTACCTGAAAGCAGAGGGGACAGAGTCTAGGTTACTAGCCAGTGACCAGGATGGAACCAGGACGGAACCAGGCAGTGTCGGGTTGCGATCAGGTGCTGTCGAGTAGTTTGTCTCCGCTGCCACGTGGACCAGGAAGAATCACAGATTACCAACTAGTGGACACGAGCTGTCCCACAAAGGCTCTTGCTGTCGGCGGTGTCGGTTCTCAAATTGGAGTCACCAAACCTTGGCAAATGCAACCCAAGCAAGACTCGAAGATGTCTTCTGGATCGGACCGGGAAGGTCAGATCGATGGCTCCTTTTCAGGGGAGCTAGGGCCAGTCTTGAGCAACCAGACCAGCAGTGTAGTTTCGATGGATCGTTGTCACAGAGGCCACTAGCCAACGGGCAAGCGACCGGACAACGCGTCGAGCAGGAAAAGTGCAAAAGGGTCCCACGCAGCACTCAGTGAGTGTGGAGGGGTGATCTTTGGAGCACAGGCTGCTCGGGCTGGGGCTTCTCAAACCCCAAAGCACAGCGTCGAGGGTGCCTCGGGAGCTGCACAGGAAGCACTTCGTCGACTTTTCAAGATGGCCGGTCCCACGTCTCTCGTCGCCTCCACGGGTCTCATCTTTGCAAGGACTGTGGATCGGGCTGTTGGATGTCTGGGTCTTGTCGATCTCTGTCATTCGAGCTCCAGCGGGAGCAACGGCAAAGAAAGTCTCGATGCGCTGATGGTGCCTGCTTGCACAGGGTGGCCACTCCTTGACCACAAAGGAGATTCTTCAGTCTTCCACGTCGAGTGGGATGTCGAAGGGTCCAGAGTTTCGTTTCAAAGTTTCAGTCAGGATGATCTGGTTTGCATTGGCACAGCTCCTACCTTTATTCCAAATCTAGGGGCTGGATCTGCTGCTAGGTCCCTCCTATGGGTGGGACACAGGAAGGGGGTGATTACACCCTTTCCCTTTGTCCAGTTTCGCGCCAGAGCTGGGGCTGGAGAGCCCCAGCACCGGTTTGAACTGGACTTTGCATGGGACACCTTGTGTGCCCCAGGCAGTGTCTAGTTTCATTCAGTCCTCCCTGCCCCAATCCACTATCTCCTGTCTGGGGAGGGGTAACACCTCCCTGCGACAGGAAACCTATTGTCCAGGCCTCCCTTGCCGGAGGTTCGGTCAGCAGCAGGAGGCCAGACTTGTGTCTGTGGCAGCAGCATCCATTTTGTGATGCTGAGGCTCTGGTTAGACTTAACTGCGTTTAAGCAAACTAACATGTCTTCTCCCTCTAGAAGGGTGGAATGCTACCCCCGTCGGCAGAACTGGCGAGGGGGTAGTATTCCAAAGCGTATGACACCTTACACGACATGTTTCGATAAAGCCAAACCAAAGTTAGCAAGTAACCGCGAGGATTATAATTCACTTAAGAGTATATGGTATGGCAATATCCCAGAACAGCTAAAGGACATGGTTCCGAAAGCTGCAGACAGGCTCAGCTCATGCTAGAGCACCATCTCTCATAAAACCAAGCACTCTGCCTCCAGGATTGTTAAGGCCTGCCATAAGAGTGACTTATAGGTGCATATGTGTCCAGATATAGCTTTAGATATAGGTATACTATATCTAAGCAAGGGGTGATTACACCGTCTTGCCCCAGCTGAGTGATCAGCCAGTTGTGTCAGTTTGGATAGCCAGCCAGGGGTGGCAAAAGATATGCTGCAGCCACTGGTAGGCCTTGGATGCACCTATGCCCTGGGTACCTATAGTACTCTGTTACTCTGTACAGGGGCTGATAAGGTGATCCAATCCCAATTGGTAATGTACCTAAAGTACATAGATATGAATTTTACAGAGAGAGCAGATGGCCTGGGGGCCTGATTAGCAGGATCCCAGGCCAACTAAGTCGAAAACCAGCTAAACACTAGGCAAAACAATCTGGGGTAACCATAGACAGGTATCCACCTTCCTACACTGTGATGAACCAGAGGGTGGCAGGGATGAACCAGAGGATGACAGTGATCAACCAGAGGGTGGCAGTGATCAACCAGAGGGTGCTGTGATAAACCATAAGGGGGAATAGTGATGATCCAGAGGGTGGCAGTGGGAAACCAGCGGGTGGCAGGGATGAACCAGAGGGTGGCAGGGATGAACCAGAGGGTGGCAGTGATGAACCAGAGGGTGGCAGCGGTGAACCAGAGGGTGGCAGCGGTGAACCAGAGGGTGGCAGTGATGATCCAGAGGGTGGCTGTGATGATCCAGAGGGTGGCAGTGGCAAACCAGAGGGTGGCAGTGGCAAACCAGAGGGTGGCATTGGTGAACCAGAGGGTGGCAGTGATGAACCAGAGGGTGGCAGTGATGAACCGGAGGATGGCTGTGATGATCCAGAGGGTGGCAGTGGCAAACCAGAGGGTGGCATTGGTGAACCAGAGGGTGGCAGTGATGAACCGGAGGGTGGCCCCGATGAACCACAGGGTCGCAAATAGGCTGGACACGTAGAAACAACATGGTTGCGACCGTTGCGACCACACAAGTAAGTTCGCGTTCCCGAACTTGTACAAAACCCTCGCGAACTGGCAAAAACAGCAAATTCGCACACATTTGCGAATTTTGCGAATTGCGAGTTCGCTTTGCACCAATTTGCGGATTCGCATATTTCGCCCATACTTACTATATAGTTCACTGAACAATTTGAAGTTGGTGCTAATTTGCAATTCCTTAAGGCCAAATAGCAAATTTCTGGTGCTTCCAGAATTGCATTTAAGGAATCGCAATTCGCAATCCTTTAATTGCATTCGCAAAATAGAGAATCGCACATTTTGCAATTCTCTGTTTTGCGATTACCTTTTGGAATGATACAGCCCAAAAGGCTTTTTCCAATTCGCAAGCAGGCCGATTCTGAGAATCTGCCCGTTTGCAAACGGGATAAGGTTTGATACATATGGCCCATAATTAGGGAAGGTACTTAGAATTTAGGTTACATTAATAAAAACCTATAAATTCACTGGAAAAAAGTTTAAAGTGGCATTGTAGTTAGATCTTATAATAATATAAAAACGAGGGTTTTAAAACAAAAAAACACTACATTTTATCAGTTATAGTTTACTAAGCTAACTACAACTTGCACCCTCGCCATGCACTGCTTATGAACTTACGTTACTTCGCTCTTGACATGTTCAATTATATTATTGATGACATCACTGATGACGTCTTAATAGACATCATTGATAACATCAAGAATGACATCATCAAATTAGTGTGACAGTTTGCTATACTTTAAAATGTATTTAGTACGGTACAGCTAGAGTAAATTTTCTATACCTTTTCTATTTATAATAAGTGTAAAGTTTTGCAACATACTTGGCCACCTAAAGGGACTTGGGTGTCTAGAGTGAGTGGGCTCCCCGTGAAGATGTTGCGTACAGGACAAAGGCTGTGCATAGTAGGGCCATGGCAACCTGATGGGACTTGGCTATCTGAGAGAGTAGGCCTCTGTGAAGAGCTATGCACAGGGAACACACTGTGTGTAGTAGGGTCTTCGCTATCTAATGGGGCATAAGTGTCTGGGGGAGTTGTGGGTTTTGCTAGTAGGGGCTTGGTCACCTATTGGGGCTTGGCTGTCTGGAAGGAGTTGACCCTCCGTGAAGAGTTGTGCACATGGCGAAGGCTGTGTGTAGTAGGGACTTGGGCACCTAATGGGGCTTGACCCTCTAGAAGAAGTGGACATTCCATAAAGAGCTGCACGCAAGATGACAGTTGTGCATAGGAGGGGCACAGCCACGTAATTAGGCTTGTCTGGAGAGAGTGGCCACCTCTAAAGAGCTGTCCACAGAGTGAAGCCTGGGCATAGTAGGCATAGAGGGACTTGGCCTCTTAATGGGGCACAGGTGTCTTGAGGGAGTGGGCTCTCCGTGAAGAGCTATTCTGGGCTTGTAGAGTAAATTGAACAGCAGTAGGATGAATGATTTCATCAATGATTCCATTTGTAATGTTATCAATAATGTCATTGGACATCATGAGTGATGTAACACGTGACATTATAAGCAGTGCATTGCGGGGGTGCAAATGAAAGTTATCTCAGTGAACTATAACTGGTGAATTTCAACGTCTTTTTTAATTTAAAAACGAAAGTGCTTATATTATTACAAGGCATTAATATTATGTCACTTTAACCTTTTTGTTTTTTCAGTGAATTTCTAGAGTTTTTTTGTAATGTAACCTACATTTTTAGTAAGTTTTCCAACTATAACATTACTTTAATCTTTGTTTATTTCAATACATTTCGGAGTTTCTTTTAACGTGGAGTAAGATAGTATTACTAGCCTTAACAATGACATAACTTTAAGCTTTTGTTTTTGTGGGTGAATTTCTTTTTTTAATAAACAGTAAGATCTTATTACCTTACCAAACTATAATATGTCTGGACTTGTGTCAGGTTCGGGAGGACTTCTAGGACCACTGACCCTGGCCAGAACGGCCTCACGAAGCCCGATGACTGAGTAGCCGCAGCATGGTCCCCACTGACCGCACTGCATTCAAGGCATCATTGATCATTGTCCGGTATCTCATGCATCATGCTCCTTTCCACAGGAGTCTACGACAGGGAGATAAAAGTGCCTGAAATCGACTGAAGACTGCTTCATCCTTAGAAGTGTCTGTTTTTGAGGACCTTGCTGGTCCTCCTGACTGACTTCCTGCAAGAGTTGGCCACCTAAACTAACTCAAGTGACCGCATTGATGCCTAATTAAAAAAATGTCAAATTAGTTGCATTTGCCATTGCTTGTTCCTTTAAGCAAAAAGTGCATATTAACTGTATCATGTAAAATCTGGATCTCTGGAACTCTCCAGTGGAATTTTTTTATGTAGGTATCGAAAATTACATAAAATTACAATCCATTTATATGAATTAGTCTAATGTTTCTTAAGTGTGTCATGATATTATAATGAAGCAAGTCTGTGGTGACGTGTATTCCTAAGGGTCCCACTTGCTGTGCCTCAGGGCTGCGGCTTCACCTCACTGATGAGTAACAAGATGGAGCCAGTCTGAGGTGGCGTGTGTAGTTTGTTCCGAAGGAACTGCTCCTGGCGCCATAACTGAAGTGTTTGGGAATGTCCCTATTTAAAATGGTAAAAACAAGCTAAAAATGATGGCCTATGAGATAGTTCCTGCACTAATCACTATATTAAGAGCACCTGGTAAGCTCTTTCACATCATAAGAGAGACATCCACCCCATCCACTGATTAATGAACAAGCCCCTTTTGCTTCTTAATGTCTGGACCTTTAAATGTGGAGCTCCTGTAAATGAGATTGAGGTTGTAATTGGCAGATTTTAACTATGTGTTAGTGCTTTTCCACTGTCTTTGTATTAAATATATTATTTTTGTATTAGTGATAGGTTGGTGGATCCTGTGTAGGAAATTTGGATTTTTCTAGATTCATTTGTTCTGCATAAAGGGTATTTGTCAATGGGTTTTACCCATGGGGAATAACATTGCTGATGTTGTGCAGCTTGGCACAATTAAATATTGTTTGGCATAGGTAGTAGCAAGGGGCGAGGGCAGTGTGAACACGTAAGTAGAATATGCTCAGAGCACACATAAGGCAGAGCCGACAGGGTAGTATTCAAACGGAGCATGCACAGGTCCATCTGTGTGCAGTGGGCAATTTTCACAGGGCAGGCATCATGCACAGGGCATGGTCAGCATTCAAAGGGCTGAGTGGGCACACATAGTAGGAAACCTAAAATTATTCAGTGCACTGTAAAGAAATGTGGGCAACCTTGTGAAAATAGCCTCAATACCGGACACTGGTCTGAAATACTAGTTTAATGTTGATGCACCACAATTGTTTACAATGCCTTTACGTTATGGAAAGAAGGTGAGTGACCATCCGTAAGCCCTTCAGGGTTCTGCAGTTGTTTATAGGTCTCCAGAGCTACGAGTGAAATGTGGTACTTTTTGATATTTATCCCATTCCATGAATTTCACTACTTGTTTGAACTTGAGACCGTGACACTGAGTGTGACATGTAGCGTAACGTCAACTTCCACGTCGAAGACTCCATGTACTCAAAATGGCTTCACTGCACTTACAATGCCTGTGAATGGCACAGACATTGTAGGGGTATATAACTCATGCAGCTATACCCCTGCCTGTGGTATGGTGTAGCCTGCCTGTAGGGCTTTAAGGCCTGCGATAGGGGTGACTTACCCATGCTACAGGCAGTGTTGGTGGGCATGGCACACAGGGATGTATGACATGTCAACTCTTCAGTTTGGTCTGACCCAAAACAGGCAGCCTGCAATGGCAGTGTGTGGGTAAGGGGCCACTAAGGGTGGGATAATACATCCTGCAGCAGTCAGACGCCCTCTCTAGTCACAAGAGACTTACAGGTGGCCCAGAGGTGTGCTAATTGGGGATAACAAAGGTACAGTTCTGGGGGAAAACGCAGGTGGTTGGGCATGATTAACAGCACACACTCAGTCAAGTTGGCATTAGGGATCTGGCAAAACGTTAAAGGGCAACCATTTAGGGGGACTTTTCTACACAACCCTCTCCCACCCCCCAACGAAAGTGGATGAGACTAACCTTTCCCAAAAGACTCTTCATCATGTAAGTGGAAGAATCTTTCCAGGCCGGTCGCACACCTACGCCGCACAGCTCCACCTGTGTGTCCGTCCCCTTGAGCCCCAGCTGCCGCTACATCAGCAGTTTGTCCTTTATTCCTATCTTTTTGCTCTGCATTAATCCCAGTTTATTGCTGTTTATTTCTCCCCGATTTTGTCAACTCTGCTGTTTATTTGTGCAGTTTATTTCTCCCCAATTTTGTCTACTGTACCGTTCATTTCACCCCGATTTTGTCAATTTCCTTCCTTTGCCTTCTGTACCCTCCGCCCGTTGTTTCCCACCGCTGCGTCCCCTGCAGTCCTGCCATCCCACTCGCCCATTCGTTCACTCCCCCCTCCCAGCTGCTCCTCCTTCCCACCTCCCCTTCTTATGGCGGATGTGTGCGGCCGCGCCACTGGGATGCCCAAGGCAAGACTGTCAGCGCCTGGACCGCGTCCAGCGCCAGGACCGCGTCCAGCGCCAGAACCCCTCGTCCCTGCGAACGCCACAACGCCTGCCTCCGCTAACAGTCTTGCACCCTCCACGCACTCAACGCCGGACGATCACACACCTGCTGCCTGGCTGCCCGAAGCGCACCCAAGGACTCTTCTCCTGCCGGAACTGCAGCTTCACCAGGATCCAGCCCGCCAACCCACCAACCAGGAAAGAAGCCAACTACCTCAGATGCATCCTTCTCAACACCCCCTCCACCCGCAAACACGCCGTTGTACTCTGGGACCTACTCGACTCAACCACCCCAGACGTCGCCTTCCTGACGGAGAACTGCCTGAACCCCTCCTCGGCACCCGACATCGCCATAGCCATCCCGGAAGGCTACAAATCACCCGCAGGGACCAAACCAATGGAGTAGGAGGAGGAATTGCGATCGTCCACGGGAACACTCTCAGAATCTCGACCAACACCGACAACACCCTCAGCTACGCCAAACACCTGCACTTCCAGATCCACACCGACCCCACCACCACCCTCAGAGGAATCCTCGTCTACAGACCCCCCGGACCCTGACCACAGTTCAGCGACTCCATCACCGACTTCGTCAGCACACACACCCACGCCTCCACAGACTACATCCTCCTCGGGAACCTGAACTTCCACCTGGAGAACAACAACAACATTAGCTCCACAATCCTGATCGACAACCTAGCCAACCTTAGACTCAGACAACTCGTCACAACATCCGGCCACACGCTTGACCCCATCTTCTTCGCAAGCCCCCACGTCTCCCTCAACCACAGCACCGAACTCTACTGGACTGATCATCGCTGCATCCACTTCACCTTCTGGAAACCCACCACGCACCACCCCACCCAACAAATGCCTCGCCGCTGCTGGAGCAAAGTCACTGAAGACCATCTAACCAACATCCTCGCCCAGAGCTCACCCGATGACCCCACCGACCCCAACACCGCCGCCCGCAACCTCAGACAGTGGATAGACGACTGCGCCAATACCCTCGCCCCGTTCAAGAAACCCTCCAACAGCCACACCTGCAAGAAAGCCAGCTGGTTCACTGAAGACCTCCAGGCCTCCAAGCTAACCTGTCGAAAGCTAGAGAAGAACTGGCTCTGTGAACGAACACCGGACAGCTACGCAGCCCACAAGAACACCACCAGCAGACACCTTCACTTCATCAGATCCACCAAAAGGGCCTCCTTCAAAGACCGCCTAGACAACAACGCACACAACAGCAAAGAGCTATTCAACCTTGTCAAGGAACTTTCCAACCCCAGCTCCAACACCAACCCACCTTCGCAAGATCTGTGTGACTCGTTGGCCACTTTCTTCCATTGCAAGATTGCAGACATACATGACAGCTTCAATGCCACGACCCCCCCGACAACCACTGAGACCTCCGTCCCCACGACCATCATCTGCACCAACCGCCTGCTCTCCTGGACCAACATTAACGACGACAACACCATCAAGATCATGAGCACCATTAACTCCGGATCTCTGTCAGACCCATGCCCACGCCACATCTTCAACAAAGCCCGCACCGCCATCGCACCCTGTTAAAATATAATCGACAGACGTGAACATCGCCGGCGCCATCTTGCCTAACAAGAGCCACTGTATCCACGTAAGCGGCACCCATTTTTAGATACCGCAGCCATTTCGTACATTGCCAATCACTAGCGCGTCACCCTGACCTCGCTATCATCCCCCGCGCTCTGACAACCCCCAAGCACACATGCTAGAGTCATGAAGCATCCTCAGCGAGACCCAGCCCCGGAGCCACTTCCCGTACCAAACCCCCATGCCCTTTCATCCCCCACGCACGAACAGGCCCATCGATAACCTCCTCCCCTGCACCTGGCTTTTCGATCCGGTCCCAGGCAATAAACAGCCCCTGCGGAGACAGTTTATTGCTCCCGTACAGTAGGAACTTGCTCCCCATCAAAGGGGTCGGAATTAATCAATGCCACAACCCTCTTAGACCTGACTGATTACGCATATTTCAGACCCTGCCGGAATGCCCAGCTGTGCGATAATCACCTGCTGAGACCGGGGTGGAGGACAATTGCTGTTGGGTATGTGTGGGAACTAGCTGGAAGCGGGGATTCCGGGGAAGTAATAAACTACTGTCAGGAATGTGTTACCCTGCAATAAGGAGTTGAGATTGTGTATGAAAGGCTATACCACAGAGATGCAGTTAGAGCACCTCGAGAAGACATTTAGTTTGTCCTAACTGACGTGTTCTCCTCTGGAGAAATAAACCTGTTCCTCATTTTCCAGTCCCAGCGCCGGCCTCTTTATTTGATTAGCTAATGACCAAGTGAATCAGAGGGGACTAACGCCAGGCGGTGTTTGGTGATATCTAGAGAAAAACTGCTTTTTCACAATCCGGAAAGCCATCAACATTTCCTTCGAGACCGCAACCTTCCCGGAGAGCTGGAAGCAAGCATAGATCAACGCCTTACTCAAGAAACCCAAGGCAGACCCCAAGGACCTCAAGAACTTCCGGCCCATCTCCCAGCTTCCGTTTCCGGCGAAGGTCATCGAGAAGACCCGCTACCTCAAGGAGAACAGCATCCTGGACCCGTCCCAGTCCGGATGTCACAGCAACCACAGCACCAAAACTGCCTAATCGTCGCACCAATGACATCAGGAACCTACTAGACAACGGCGAAACCGCGGCCCTCATCCTCCTGGACCCGTCAGCAGCCTTCAACACGGTCTGCCACTGCACACTATGCACACGCCTCCACAACGCCGGGATCCACGAGTAGGCCCTGGACTGGACCACCTCCTTCCTCTCCGGCAGAACACAGAGCGTCCGCATCCCCCGCTTCTGCTCCGAAGCAACCAAGATCATCTGCGGCGTAACCTAGGGCTCATCCCTCAGCCCAACACTGTTCAACATCAACATGGCACCGCTCGCCTTGTCGCCCGACTGCACACCCTTAACATTCTTTCCTACGCTGATGACACCCAGCTGATCCTTTCCCTTACCAAGGACCCCCGCACCTCCAAAACCAACCTCCCAGAAGGAATGAAGGCCATCGCTAAATGGATGAGGAACAGCTGACTGAAGCTAAACTCGGACAAGACGTAGGTCCTCATCCTCGGATCCACCTCTTCGGTCTGGAGCGATGCCTGGTGGCAGACCGCACTGGGAACAGCTCCAACACCGCCCGACCAGGCACGCAACTTAGGGGTCATCCTCGACTCCACCCTCTCCATGACTAAGCAGGTCAACGCCGTCTCTTCCTCCTGCTTCACACCCTCTGCATGATCTTCAAGTGAATCACAACCGAAACGAGAAGAACGGTCACCCAGGCCCTAGTCAGTAGCAGGATGGACTACAGAAACGCCCTCTACGCAGGAGCCTCGGCCAAACTCCTGAAACGGCTACAACACATCCAGAACACCTCTGCACGCCTGATCCTCGACATCCCTCGCCGCAGCCACATCCCTCACCGCAGCCACATCACACCCCACCTGGGAGACCTGCACTGGCTCCCAGTCTACAAGAGGATAACCTTCAAGCTCCTCACCCACGCACACAAGACACTCCATAACCCCGGACCAGCATCCCTCAACAGACGACTCAGCTTTTACACTCCCACCCGACAGCTCCGCTCCACCGACCTCGCACTCGCCAGTCCCCAGCTTCTGAAGAGCAACCTCCAGCAGCAGATTGTTCTCCCACCTAGTCGCCAAGACCTGGAACACCCTCCCCATCCACCTACGGCACACCCAAGACCTGCTAACCTTCAGAAGACTCCTCAAGACCTGAATTTTCGAGCAGTAGCAGCATTCCCCACTCCCCCTAGCACATTGAGGCCCTCACAGGTAAGTAGTGCGCTTTACAAATGCTATGATTGACTGATTGTTTGATTTAACCTAGAAAATCTATCTGCATTGGCAGTCCCAGGTCTGTATACCACAGTAAAGTCCCCCTCCATCTCTAGGGCCTGATTTACAGAACTAACTTAAGACAAAATCCTAAACTTACTACCATTTTGGTATTCACAGAAGTTAGGAGTCCTAACTTTAGGACTCAAAATGCCTTCTGTAAATACTGAAAGTCTTAAAGTTAGGATTTTTCTCAGTTCAGGAGTAGTAAAACTAGGACTCGTAACTTTAGGACTCCTAAATGCCTTCTGTGAGTACCAAAAGCCTTAAAGTTAGGATTTTTCTCAGTTTAGGAGTCCTAAAGATGGGGACTCTTGGCTCGAGGTGTGCAGGGACTTTTGGTGACCAAGTTAGAGACTTCTGCCTGAACGAAAGGGCTTGCCAGTACTGATGGCCAGAATTTTGAAGACACTCCATTGATGATGTAAACAAAGTTTTGATTTCTTGCTTTGTATATATACAAAAATATATATTTGCTACAGTTACGTCTGTCTGTGGAGAGGGAAAGCCTCTCAAAGATGACTGAGCCTGACAACATGTTAACACGCTCTGCTACTCCTGTAAAGAACTATTGTGTGTGCACAGGCTTCAGCCTGGCTGCCTCTTCTTTCCTAACAATCTGCTGAAATGAACTTTGTCTTACAATACTTACAAAATATATGAACATTTTGCACCAAATGAGAGATACAAAGAGAAAAAAACCCCACCAGGAATCTGCAAAAATATACAACATATTTTTTTATTTATAACAAGTCCTATACAGTCTGTTTTTGGGTTTTACTGTTATAAACTGTACATGCAGCAGTAACCAATGCAATAGCGAATCTAATGTAACAGGCAAGGGGGTGGCTGAATAACGTTGCCTCCCACCTCACTGACAATGGCGGCAATGATTTGTTGTAAGAAAAACTAATATTTCACACTTCCATCTGCAGGAGTATACATAGTGGAGCGACAAAATGGGTCCAGGGGTCCCAGCTCTATATCTTGCTTCATAGGTTTTAACATAACGAAGGAACCATACTTAAAGCTCTGGACCATAAGAGCTTCGAAAACAAGAGTTAAAGTTAAGTGTGAGTATACGTTCCTTTCTATTCAATAGGGGGTTTATTCACATGGCAAGGATAAATCCTTCTTGTCTTTATATTGTAATGGCAAGATCAGTTACCATATCCATTCATCTCTTAAATAATCCATTTCATTCAGGTTGATGATTATCAAAGTTTTATTGACCAAGAAACCAGAACAGCTGACACGTGTTTCACCCTATGTGGCAAGTGACACCAGGCTTTTTTAAGGATAAATGTATTGAATCACATTATTCTCTGACTTTTTTCAGTTTTTTCCGATGCAGAGTAACACAGTAATTTTTGTTCCACATTCAATTTTTCTTTCGGGGTAGAATTCAAGATTCAGTGAAGTCCTCCGGGTAATCAGATGTTCGGCAAAAAGTCCTGTGTGTCACAAAAAGTCAAGAGAATGATGTGATTCAATACATTTAGCCTTGAGAAAGCCCTGGTGCCACTCGCCACATAGGGTGAAACACGTGTCTGCTGTTCTGGTTTCTTGTTCAATAAAACTTTGATAAATAATCCATTAATACTTGTTGATGATTAAGAGATGAATGGATATGGTAACGGATCTTGCCATTACAATATAAAGACAAGAAGGATTTGTCCTTGCCATGTGAATAAACCACCTACTGAATAGAAAGAAAAGTATACTCACACTTAACATAGTGGAGTGACATAAAGAAAAGACTAGCCAGGTTGATGTCTGCATTTAGTTCATCTGCTGGCAGCATTTTTTTGTTAAATGTAGCTTTACAAGTAAAAGAAACAAGCATTTACAATGCAATAGGTCTTGCAATATTGAAGTTGGAGCTGTTGGCATTGTAAATGACAATGCCTTTTATTCATTTGTTTTGTAAACCTGCAATCGGTGCATAAACACGCACTCTGAACGTATGGTCCTTGCTTACGATGAGCAAGGCTGTCAGTAACAGACTGCCAGCCTTGCTTCTCATAAGCATGGGCTACAAGTACAATCGGCGCATAAACACGCACTTTGAACGTATGGTCCTTGCTTACGATGAGCAAGGCTGGCAGTAAAAGAGACTGCCAGCCTTGCTTCTCATAAGCATGGGCTACAAGTACAATCGGCGCATAAACACGCACTTTGAACGTATGGTCCTTGCTTACGATGAGCAAGGCTGGCAGTAAAAGAGACTGCCAGCCTTGCTTCTCATAAGCATGGGCTACAAGTACAATCGGCGCATAAACACGCACTTTGAACGTATGGTCCTTGCTTACGATGAGCAAGGCTGGCAGTAAAAGAGACTGCCAGCCTTGCTTCTCATAAGCATGGGCTACAAGTACAATCGGCGCATAAACACGCACTTTGAACGTATGGTCCTTGCTTACGATGAGCAAGGCTGGCAGTAAAAGAGACTGCCAGCCTTGCTTCTCATAAGCATGGGCTACAAGTACAATCGGCGCATAAACACGCACTTTGAACGTATGGTCCTTGCTTACGATGAGCAAGGCTGGCAGTAAAAGAGACTGCCAGCCTTGCTTCTCATAAGCATGGGCTACAAGTACAATCGGCGCATAAACACGCACTTTGAACGTATGGTCCTTGCTTACGATGAGCAAGGCTGGCAGTAAAAGAGACTGCCAGCCTTGCTTCTCATAAGCATGGGCTACAAGTACAATCGGCGCATAAACACGCACTCTGAACGTATGGTCCTTGCTTACGATGAGCAAGGCTGGCAGTAAAAGAGACTGCCAGCCTTGCTTCTCATAAGCATGGGCTACAAGTACAATCGGCGCATAAACACGCACTTTGAACGTATGGTCCTTGCTTACGATGAGCAAGGCTGGCAGTAAAAGAGACTGCCAGCCTTGCTTCTCATAAGCATGGGCTACAAGTACAATCGGCGCATAAACACGCACTTTGAACGTATGGTCCTTGCTTACGATGAGCAAGGCTGGCAGTAAAAGAGACTGCCAGCCTTGCTTCTCATAAGCATGGGCTACAAGTACAATCGGCGCATAAACACGCACTTTGAACGTATGGTCCTTGCTTACGATGAGCAAGGCTGGCAGTAAAAGAGACTGCCAGCCTTGCTTCTCATAAGCATGGGCTACAAGTACAATCGGCGCATAAACACGCACTTTGAACGTATGGTCCTTGCTTACGATGAGCAAGGCTGGCAGTAAAAGAGACTGCCAGCCTTGCTTCTCATAAGCATGGGCTACAAGTACAATCGGCGCATAAACACGCACTTTGAACGTATGGTCCTTGCTTACGATGAGCAAGGCTGGCAGTAAAAGAGACTGCCAGCCTTGCTTCTCATAAGCATGGGCTACAAGTACAATCGGCGCATAAACACGCACTTTGAACGTATGGTCCTTGCTTACGATGAGCAAGGCTGGCAGTAAAAGAGACTGCCAGCCTTGCTTCTCATAAGCATGGGCTACAAGTACAATCGGCGCATAAACACGCACTCTGAACGTATGGTCCTTGCTTACGATGAGCAAGGCTGGCAGTAAAAGAGACTGCCAGCCTTGCTTCTCATAAGCATGGGCTACAAGTACAATCGGCGCATAAACACGCACTTTGAACGTATGGTCCTTGCTTACGATGAGCAAGGCTGGCAGTAAAAGAGACTGCCAGCCTTGCTTCTCATAAGCATGGGCTACAAGTACAATCGGCGCATAAACACGCACTTTGAACGTATGGTCCTTGCTTACGATGAGCAAGGCTGGCAGTAAAAGAGACTGCCAGCCTTGCTTCTCATAAGCATGGGCTACAAGTACAATCGGTGCATAAACACGCACTCTGAACGTATAGTCCTTGCTTACGATGAGCAAGGCTGGCAGTAAGAGACTGCCAGCCTTGCCTCTCATAAGCATGGACTATAAGTACCAAGTGCTTATTTACGCACAAATGCAAATGAATAAAAGGCATAGTCATTTACAATGCCAATAGCTCAAACTTTAATAATGCGAGACCAATTGCATTGTAAATGCTTGTTTTCTGTAGTTGATGCAGCCAGTCATTTCGCCTACGGCTTTACTTGCTGTTTATTTTCTAGTTTTGCTCAATCATATTTTATAGTTTTTTTCATGTTTTGTAGCCTGTTGGAAATTTTAGTTTGCCGTCTCCAAATGGTTTTCTATTAGATATAATCAGGGACGGGTTACTGGAATTATGCGGCAGGACAGGGCCAAATTATGCAGCAGGGTTGAGTAAATAGAGCTTCAAGAAAAGACACATTTTGTGATGGTATTGCTTCTACTTTTGCATTTTTACAATTGTTAACACCGTCTGGGAATTAGTTGCATCTCATTAGCACCAGCTTAACACCCAAATATAGCAATAAGCAACAGATGTTTGACCAGTCAACCTTTGCAAAGGGCCTTCAACTGCCTGACAACATGTTGCTCCATTTTAGTTACTTTTAAACTGTTGTTAAAATCAGCAAATTATGTGGCACATAATGGATTATATGGGAAATGCTGCAAATGTATTAATGTGCAACAAATGTACATTTCCATAATTGTAGTGGCTCTGGATATAACATTGGAGTTTTTGGTTTTTCTTCAAAGGTGATGAACTGTTATGAAAAATATTCCTTTTTATTACAAATTGCATTTCAGGAATGCTTATTAGCGTTAAATGCATTATTTTGATCTCGGATGACATTATTTTACTCCTAAACTTTTATAGCCCAGACTCTGCCACCACGCAGTTCAAGAAAAAAAAGACACAGGAGAGCAGGCACAAACCAGGGAGAGCAGGCACAGGAGAGCAGGCATGTGTCAGAGAGAGCAGACATAGGCCAAGGAGAGCAGACACAGACGAGGGAGAGCAGGCATGTGTCAGACAGAGAGAGAGCAGACATAGGCCAAGGAGAGCAGACACAGATTCGGGAGAGCAGACACAGATTCGGGAGAGCAGGCACAGGCTCGGGACAGCAGGTACAGGGAGAGATCGAGCAGGGACAGGCCAGTGAGAGCAGAGCAATATATTCTACCGGAGGCCCCATCATTTTCCGCCATGCCTCTGCCCTTGCAGGGTCGCCTCTCTGTATTCTGACGTCATTTCTTTCTCTTCCGCCTTCCTCTCTTAGCGTGTGCACTTGTGTCCCACACACAGACATCACTTTATCTCCAGCCCTCTACTGTTGTCATAGCTGCACATCTCGGGCGATGTGTGACCTAGTGAGTGTGATGTGGCTGGCGCTCATCGATTAAATGGGCATGACCTAGGGAATGGATGCATACTTGGCAGGAGTCTAGTGACCAGGGTAGAATGACAGAGAAGCATAGACTGTTGTAGAAGCTGTAGGTTGGTGACAGGTAAGGGGTGTAGTCCAGTTTCTAGAGTTTAAATTAATGCTTCAGAAGCGGCTTGCTGCTTATTTCTCGACTTCAGAACCCAGATACATTCGAATCCTGATTTTTCAACTAAATACAATGTGTTTCTTTGACAAATCACTGCCCCTCTCCCATGTGATTCAATTCCATAAACTTAAAAAAAATCTTAGAGCACTTAGAAACAGAACACTCATACTAAGCACTATGCTATAACTCTACCTCTTTACCCGCTTAATCTCCCACTGTTGCTTGCAATCTATAACACACCTGGCAATGAGGCTTTCTCCACCCCATGTTTCAACAGAACAAAAACAAGACTGAAGTACTCCAAAGGACTGCAGTTTGTTGAGAGGGAACTGCACTACAAAGTCACCAAGTCTCTCGCACGGACCTCCAACCACAGACCCAACACTGGCGTCTTTCTTTAGGGATTTACAGGTGTGTTGTTATTAAGGTTAATGGTTCCCTGAGTATAGCACTAGCAAAGTGTAACAGACAAATCTGGAGTATGGCACACACAACGAATAAAGGATTGTCCAAACATGGCTGTGTTTGGGTTAAGACGCAAGTAGCAGCAAATGAAATCGGCTGGAAGCTACGTAGAGGGGGTAACTAGCTGTTTGGAAGGGATAGTGCAACGCAAGAATGTATTTCCCCTTTGCTGCCATGGAATGTCCTCTCTGTGGTTAGTACTAACATTCTCTCCCCTCTTCTCTAGTCAATAGTTCATGTACATATCACAAACAATTAGTGTGCAATTCCAGTGGACTCAGTAACACAAATTGGAGCGAGACATCAGACGCTTACCAGTGGCAAAGCGGCTTTCAGGAAACAGGATGACACAATGGGCTTCCATGGGATAAGAAGAACAACCAAAGGGATACACAGCCAGCATATGCTTTTTGCAAGCATTTTAAACATAAACCAGTATTTGTGAAATGTGCTTTCCTTGCATTACAACTGTACCCAGTCGGGAGTCATGTATTATTTTGACCCACACTGGAGGAAAACACACTCGTGGAAGAATAGCAAATTGATGTCCACGGTACAAAACTTTTTACATCTCTCTATAGTTCTGTTTGGTCTTCATAGGACTGCCTTGGAAGTGTCCAGCCCAGAGCACTTAAGTTATTAGGCAAATATTAGGGAACAGTTCTGTATCAAGTGCAAATGGTACCCCTCAAACCAGAGGAGCAGAAGTTCAAACGCCTGATTCACCGCCCTTTGCAACACTCTTTATGGTGGGTTCGTCTTGCGTCTTTTTCATCTCCAGCCCCTTCACCCAAGTGTAGAAGAAAGAGCCACCAAGCACCATCATGTTACTTGTCCACCACAGAAAGCTCTTGGTCTGTTCGTAGTGGAAGACGGCCAGCACCGTCTGGGCACAGGCCTTGGCCGTTCCAGAGATGTTGTGGGTAAGCGGGCTGGTCACCTTGATCTGAAGACCTGTTACATAGCCAATGGCAAACCCCATGAAGCCACCGATGGTCATCATGCCCCAGAAGTACACATCAGTCAATTTGTCAAAGTAGTATAGCGTCTTGATCTCCCCGAACAGCAGCAGCAGTGGCAGGAAGAGGAAACATGCATTGACGTTGTTGTAGTATGTCAAGCGCCACACACTGTTGTCCACTACGGGCAGGACCTTCTTGGTGTATATGGCATTAAGGGAGACACAAAGGCTGGCCAGAACACCGAAGACGATGCCAAGCCAGGATAGAGTACCTTCTGCATCCTCCTGGTCTATGCCAAGACAGAACCCACCTGCAGAAGATAAGAGTACACAGAATATTACTTTTATATTCTTCATAGCATGGAACATACTTATACCAATGTCTTTCGAATCTCACTAATAGAAGAATGCTACCTGTTAAGTGCAAACACCTTCACTACACTGGCATTCAAAGCACCACGGAAGAGAGCAGCCCATCAAGCATACGCACTTTCCTTACAACAGCATTCAATGAACCACAAAAGAATGGAGCCCCTCAAGTGTACACACCTTCATTACACCAACAATCAATGTACCATAAAAGACTGCAGCCCCTCAAGCGTACACACCTTCCTTACACCAACATTCAATGCCCACAGAAGACCACAGCCCATCAAAGGTACACACCTTCCTTCCACCGACAATGTACCACAAAAGACGGCACCCCTCAAGCGTACACACCTTCCTTCCACCAACAATGTACCACAAAAGACGGCACCCCTCAAGCGTACACACATTCCATACACTGATATTCAATGCACCATCGAAGGCGGCAGTCCATCAAGTGTACAAACCTTCCTTCCACTTACAATCCATGTACCACAAAAGACTTCAGCCCCTCAAGTATACACACCATCCCTACACCGATATGCAATGCCCACAGAAGACTACAGCCCACCAAGCGTAGGCACCATCCCTACACCGATATTCAATGCACCATAGAAGGCGACAGTCCATCAAGCGTACGCACCTTCATTACACCAACAATCAATGTACCACAAAAGACTGCAGCCCCTCAAGCGTACACACCTCCATTACACCAACAATCAATGCTCACAGAAGACTACAGCCCATCAAGTCTACACACTTTCATACACCAACAATTAATGTACCACAAAAGACTGCAGCCCCTCAAGCGTACACA
This sequence comes from Lissotriton vulgaris, assembly GCF_964263255.1. Lineage (NCBI taxonomy): Eukaryota > Metazoa > Chordata > Amphibia > Caudata > Salamandridae > Lissotriton > Lissotriton vulgaris. The sequence continues at coordinate 309,318,304 of NC_141688.1, read as the reverse complement.
CCTTCATTACACCAACTATCAATCCACTACAGAAGGCGGAAGCCCCTCATGCGTACACACCTTCCTTCCACCGACATTCAATGCACCACAGAAGACTGCAGTCCCTCAAGCGTACACACCTTCCTTCTACTGACAATCAATGCACCACGGAAGACTGCAGCCCCTCAAGCATACACACCTTCCATCCACCGACATTCAATGCACCACAGAAGACTGCAGTCCCTCAAGCGTACACACCTTCCTTCTACTGACAATCAATGCACCACGGAAGACTGCAGCCCCTCAAGCATACACACCTTCCATCCACCGACATTCAATGCACCACAGAAGACTGCAGTCCCTCAAGCGTACACACCTTCCTTCTACTGACAATCAATGCACCACGGAAGGCTGCAGCCCCTCAAGCGTACACACCTTCCATCCACCGACATTCAATGCACCACGGAAGACTGCAGCCCCTCAAGCGTACACACCTTCCATCCACCGACATTCAATGCACCACAGAAGACTACAGCCCCTCAAGCGTACACACCTTCCATCCACCGACATTCAATGCACCACAGAAGACTGCAGCCCCTCAAGCGTACACACCTTCCTTCTACTGACAATCAATGCACCACGGAAGACTGCAGCCCCTCAAGCGTACACGCCTTCCATCCACCGACATTCAATGCCCAAACAAGGCGGCAGTCCATCAAGAGTACACACCTTCCATCCACCGACATTCAATGCACCACAGAAGACTGCAGCCCCTCAAGCGTACACACCTTCCTTCTACTGACAATCAATGCACCGCAGAAGACTGCAGCCCCTCAAGCGTACACACCTTCCATCCACCGACATTCAATGCCCAAAGAAGGCGGCAGTCCACCAAGAGTACACACCTTCCATCCACCGACATTCAATGCACCACAGAAGACTGCAGCCCCTCAAGCGTACACACCTTCCATCCACCGACATTCAATGCCCAAAGAAGGCGGCAGTCCATCAAGAGTACACACCTTCCATCCACTGACATTCAATGCACCACAGAAGACTGCAGCCCCTCAAGCGTACACACCTTCCTTCTACTGACAATCAATGCACCACGGAAGACTGCAGCCCCTCAAGCGTACACACCTTCCATCCACCGACATTCAATGCCCAAAGAAGGAGGCAGTCCATCAAGAGTACACACCTCCCTTCCACTGACAATCAATGTACCACAAAAGACTGGAACACCCCCCTCCCCCCCCCAAGCGTACACATCTTCCACCGACATTCAATCCCCACAGAACACTGCACCCCTCAAGCGTACACACCTTCCTTCCAGCGACATTCAATGTACCACAAAAGACTGCACCCCAATCATACACACCTTCCCTACAATGATATTCAATGCCCACTGAAGGCGGCAGTCCATCAAGTCTTCATTTAGATCCTACATTATGCAGACACCAGTATTAGTATCACAGCAGCTCTTAAAGTAAATTGTGGAGCACACCCTCCCTTGCACGGAGGAGTCGCTTGGAACTGGAAGCAAGTGGGGTGGTTGGATCCCGCTTTTATAGGCATTACCAGCCGGGGGATGCTGATCCACTTTCTAATGTCTAGGAACCAGTTTGGCTAGGTTCCTTTTCAAATGTCATTTTCTGGATGTAGTGCAGGCAAAGCCTTAGCGCAAGGCAGTGGTGCTCGTAACAGGTGGCGATGAGGCTGGTTCCTTGACGTGGTACCTACCAATTGGGCACAATGAAAAGTGATAGCTCTGCACCTGGCTGTCAGCAGCCTTCATGAAATAGAATCAGGCAAAGAGAAAAGAGCAGACACTCTCTAGAAACCTCCCCACCTTTAACAACAGAATCTACTGCCTCCTCCCATGGCCATCCACCATATGATAGCACTCAGAATGGAATAATTAGCAAGCCTTTCGCTTAAAGAACCACATAGAATTTCTTTGGGTAGCCTTGTCTGCATACTTCCTCACTTAAGTGTCAGGGTCTCTACCATTTTTTTTTTGTTTCATATAGTGCGAACTAGACCCGAGAAATCAGGTATCAGAGCGCTTTACATGAGCACCAGTTTTGATACAGAAGGACACATTCATTTTTTGTTAGGTACGGGAAGATTAGGCGATTTGCCCAGAATCACGGGATGTTGAGCGTCAAGAGCAGAGACTCGAACCCGGTTCCCCAGCTTTGAGGTCGACACCTCCAGCCGTAAAGATACATCCTCTCCCCAATACATCATCTTGCTTTAGGACTGCCGTCAATACACTTCCACTGTCTAAACAGAACATAACAAGCATTTTTAAAGGGGCATGTTCACTCGTAGGCATCATGGCGCTGAATAACCAGGCCTCGAAAAAAATCAACTCGCCCACTCACAATTGCGAATGAGATTTTATCAGGTCGAGCTATTTTTAGCTCTTACTCATAGTTTTCTGTACAGCAGACGTGCTTATCTAAAGGTGCTCTCATATGTGATAAAGAAGAAAATTGTGTCTCAGTGAATTAAAATACTTGCCCAAGATCACATAATTTGAACCCAGTTTATGGGTCAAGAGCATATAATTAGGTTGAGTACATTATTTAAGTCACTAGACCTGCAGGTCTAGTAAAAAATGTTAGGATTTTTTGAGGCCTGATAACAGAAGTTTAATGGGGGGCTGCATGTACCATGGATAAGACAATGTTGCCCCAACAAAAATGTATTTCTTCAAACGTGCTAATGCAGATACATGGAATCCAAAGGCCATGTAATTACTTCAAAAATGCTATTGCGTGTACATGGACCTGGGAGTCAAGTATGCTAGTGTTAATAGAGGGAAACCAGAACCCAAGCTCACTCTTTCCTCCAAGCATGTTATAGATGGAGGCAATCCAGAGGCCATCTTAACCCTTCAACGAGAGGGAATCCAGCGTCCAGCTTATTTCTTCTTGCGAGCATGCTGTCCTAGGTAACATGAATTCCACGCCTCAGGCTATTGCTTTCATACAGAGGTAGGGAACCCATGACTGTCTTTTGGATGCATTATGTGCATACAGAGAATTCAGTGCTATGCTATGTGAATTTCTAAAGCGCATGGCTACCTGTAGCATTCCCAGCACTGGCTAAGATATAGCGTTGCTTTATTACACGTGGAGAAACACAGGAGGGCCATTAATGTAAATCTAGCCATGATTGTAGCCTTTTTCTGAACTGTGATTTGGTGTTTAGACATCTTAATTCTATGGGGAGTGTATTTCAAAGTTTCAGAATGAGCCTAGTGAATTCTAGGTACCTTCAAGAATCGACCCTTTGAGGATCTTAAAGTCCTACTGGGGGAACAGGTGGTCAAGAGTGACCGTATCATAGTGGGTCTTTTTGCGTTAAGCCCTCTATGTGCCAGAAATAGTGTTTTAAATGTTATCATTGCCTCAATGCACAGCCAGTGCAGAGAAGCTAGAGTAGTTTTGCTGAGGCAAATTTTGGGACTTTGTATAGGATCCTTGCCATCGCATTTTGGACAAACAGAAGCCTTTTATGACTTATTTGGGGGAGCCTACGTACAAAGATCCCGTAGTCCAACTGGGAGAGAACAAGGGATTGCATAGGATACCCCTCTCCTCAGCCATATGTCGACTGACTTTGGGAATCCAGTAACTCTCATACTGATTTCTATGCTACTCTTACATAAACAGAACCTAGAGGTACGTTTTTTCCTCCCTTTATCCCTGTAGACATGCTAATGGAAATGTACAGGGCATCGTCCAATTTATACCTGCTGGCGGGCACCCTAACACAAAGAATTCAGGCCTAGCGGTCTATCGCTGTTTGTTGCTCCTAAATTAGGAATACACAACGTGATAGTGAAGCTGTTCTGCTGGAAAAGACTTCAGTAAGCACAAATGCTCAAAGACTTCAAAGGCCAAGAGTTGATGCTTCTTATTTTCTGGACATTTTTCAACAGTGTCGCTATTCCACAATCTGTTGATTCTCAAAGTGAGGTGTTTCCCAAGTAAGAAGTGGCCTGATCTTTGAAGACAATGTCCTTGGTGTAAGGACTGGGATAGTGCAACAGGACCGAGCCCTCTAAGACAAAGCTCTTCTGAGGACCTTATTCCCATGGTGCAGAAAGGACACGCTATTGAGAGGCAAGAACTTAACACTAAAGACTGTATCAGCCTGGAGTTAGCGGCTGCCCTACACTTCGAACAGACTTGGTGCACTGCTTAGCCAGAACGATGCACTGAAACTTTCGGGAGCAAACAAAGTTGCAAGGTTTATCCAGCACATATTCTACCTAACAAGACTTTACTTAGGCCCTAACCCTCAATTTAAGGTAAGCTCGCACTTCTTTTAATTGCTTTTTTTTTTTACATAGTTTTATATAGTGCGAACTTGACCCAAAGGTATCGGGTATCGGAGTGCTATATATATAGCATCAGCTGCTTTACAGGAGGACACATTCATTTTTGTTGGGCACGGGGAGATTACTTGATTTGTCCAGAATCCCAGGATGTTCAGCGCCATTGCTGAGACTCGAACCCGGTTCCCCAGATTCGAGGTCAACCGCCCTAGCCGTTAGGCCAACTCCTCTTCCCAGCACACTCAACCTACGTAGTAAAGTCTGCAACAAAGTATAACTTTCCTACTCCGAGTTCTCGCCCAATTATACAAAATAAAACCATTAACTAGTGCAAACTTATTTGGCCTAGAACGTAAACTAGTAGGTAGGGGACAAAGAGTCAGGCCACCTCTTCACACTATTGTATCTCACCAAAGGAGCGATGGGTACAAATGATGCAGTGACTGTCATGTAGAAATACAAACAGATATGTATGTTCCATTATTAAAGGAGAAATTACTGTCAGGGTGCTGCATTGTGCAGAGAATAGAATGTGGGTAAGGCCGGGGTTGTTTGCTGTCCCGTAGATAGGCTCAGCACAAAATCAGGTCGAAAACTTTGGGTGATAATGTTCAATTTGTCTCAGCTGAAGCAATGCTATTTCTCGCACGTTTGGTAGGAACCGAACTACAGTGGGCATGGAGTACTTGTCACAATATGTAATGTAATGTAATGTAAAGGGTTATTTATACCGCGCAACTATCGCTCCAAGGAGCATATCAGTATGAAGGTGAGTATATTCATTTCGATCTGTGTTTCTACAAGTAGTAATATGATCAAAGACTTTTAGGGTGGGAGGCAGGGTAAGTTCTTGAATTACACGATGACATTTTTCACCGAAAATTCATTCAACGCACAAATTGGACACACGTTATAGACTATGGGGATAAAAGAAAAAAAAACGGAATCCAACATGAGCTGGAACAGTAGCAAATGGGGAAAAACTCAACATATAGCGGTCTATACATTAAAAAAAGGAATTCTAGATTTTTTCCAGCCAGGAATGTCATGTCATATTCCAACACAAACCTTTCAACTTTGTTGTCGATTGCCACCTTCCCTGGTAGAGTTTTAGCAGCATTGTAATGCACTCCCACCTCCTGCTATTTTCACTCCATACCAATTTTTTTCATGTCCGTAAATAGTAATCTGCCCCACGTCCCTTTACCCCTTAAATGCACAACGTACATTTTTTACTGGATGAACTATACTATAAATGCGCAGTCAAGATTAAATAAAATGCACTGCAAACGTTTTTGATGTGAAAGAATACGATGCAAAAATACATGCTCTCTCTAGCTGTTCTTGGACCTGCCTAGTGAGAGCTTTAGCTCTCTACTGCTCCAAACATGTTGTTCATATAAGATTCAGGCCAATCCAACGTATTTATTTTATATCTCTAAGATAGGATGTATGACGAGATTGTACGCTGTTTGAATTCATAATAACACAACGCATGGGCTGCCAAGCACCATAAATTGTTACTTTATAGCTTAGGAAAAAGTTACCAAGATCACATTTTTAAGAAAGCAGTGATCTCTAATGCAAAACATGGACAAGAAGAGACGTCAAGACTTGATTGAGTTAAAGCCCAACAGAGAAACACAGCGATCTGTTTTCATTATACAACATGCCATGCATTTCTCGGACAGAAAGTAAAATTAAGAAGCCGTTGAGGCACGAGAGGGAAAGTGTGGCATGCGTCTGTGTGCACTCACCTCCACGGAGGGCCCTCTCTCAGGTGCGTGCATGAGGCTTGTGTTCTGCCACTTACCTGCCCCCCTTCCACCCACCCACCCCTGCCCACCAGTGCCTTACCTAGAATGACCCCGCAGGCCAGCAGCGCGTAGGCCGAGGTGGTCTGCTTGAGCAGCAGGTAGGACAGCAGGACGTTGAAGACGGTGCTGAGGCAGCGGCCCACGGTGTAGAAGGCCACCCCCAGGTGCATGAGGCAGAGGTTGTTGAAGGTGATCATGCCGATGAAGACCATGGAGAGGGGCAGGATGCTGCGCAGCACCTTGAGGTCGAATCGCAGCGCCAGCCCCGAGCGCTCGCCGCCGGGGCAGAGGCCGCTCCCCAGGCTGAGGCCCTTGCAGAGCAGCACGGTCACCAGGCACTGGTAGAAGGTGACGAAGAGCGGCGCCCCCAGCTTCAGGGAGGGGCTGTCCAGCAGGTACTTGTTCAGGAAGACCATGGTGATGGAGGTGAACCAGTAGAGGGCCACCACCAGGAAGATCCTCAGGGCCCGCAGCAGGAAGGGCGGCCGGGGCTCCCGGGCCTCGCCGTCGGCCTCCAGCAGGGCGCCGCCCAGAGCCATCCTCAGGATGCCGGATCTCTTCAGCTTCAGCGTCCTGCTCATGGCCGGGGGAGGGGGGATAAGAAACAGAAAGAGCCGTTAGGATCTGGAGAGTAACAGACACATGGGGGGTGGGGCAACTGAGGCGACGCTAGAGGCTCACTGCCCAACCCGCCACCCCCAGCCCGCTGCCACCCATCGCTGGAGCTCCCTTCACCGCACGGACGCCCGCCCTCCCGCTGCCCCGACACCAGAGGGGCCCAGGGGCCATCTTTTGCGGACGGGGATCACCGGGAACCGGCGCCACAACCGGCCCCTATGGCAGTTCTTCAGAGATGTCATTTGTCTGTAGTGGGGGCACTTCCGGGTCTCTTGACAACCAATCCGAAGACTGCACATGTTCCAGGAGCCGAGGGCTCAGATTGGAGCATTAGGGGGGCACTTTGGCCAATCCTAGTGCGCCACACGGAAGGCCATTGCTTATTGGCTGCACGCGCTAGCGTGTGGTGGGCGGGGCGCCGTTAGAAGGAAGTGGGCCTAAGACAGTCAGTCACGGCCAGAGCGCCGGTGCGGATAGGCCTCTTCAATCGCTGCCTCGGGTTTGAAGGGAAGGGCGGGTTGAGAGGAGGGAATAAGCCTCATGGGGGTAACAGAGGGGAAGGGTGGGTGCACGGGGAGAGATCAAGGGAGGGGAGAGGAGAGGAGAGGGACCCCTTTGGCTGCTGTCGGGGAGGGGAGGGGAGTGACCCCCTTTGGCTGCTGCCGGCGCTCCTAGGCTCAGGCCGGGTCTGTGAGAGGCCCATAGACTGGGGCAGCCCTGCCAAGTTTGCCAGCTCCATGTGTGATGTGCTGCACCAGTCGAGGTTTTTTTTGTTTGAATTCTGGGACTCGTAGTCTTGTTTATTTCATTATTAACAGGACTACAAGCCCCAGAATTCAAAGGAAAAGGTATGCACCCGAGCAGTACTAAAAGGGTTCCTGGGAAACAAGGCAGCTGTGCTGGGCCAGGTTGTGGGGTGGCAGATCTCTGAGACTCAGGCAGCATTCTAGCGTTTACTGGTGCTGGCTATTCAACTTTTCACCCAGCTACCACACTCACCACACCTGATGCAGGTGAAGTCAGGCTTTTAAGAGGGTGCCCCACCCCCCCATAAATGAGAAGTGTGACATACTGAGTAAGTGACTAGCGTTTGGTGGCATTTAGTGGAGTGACATTAAGTGAAGCGGTATTGAGTGGGGTGGATTGTCATTAAGGGGTGTGAAGTGGCATTGCTATGGGTGGAGTATCATAGAGCAGACAAACTATAAGTGGTATTGTGTGGAATGGAGTGGCATTGTGTGCCATGGAATAGCAATGTATATTGTGTGAAGTGGTACTGTGTGGTATTGAAAGTTGCCCAAGTGGCCACTGAATTGCCCAATAGCACTTCAAAGCCTCATGCTATATAAATGCAATTGAAATACAATATGTTACCAAGAATCTCGACCTATAATCTAGATAAAAATCGTATGCCGCTGCAAGAGCTTGTTAGTATGTGTAACGCTTCAGCAAGAACGCGTTTGTTTTCAAATAAATGCCTTTTAGCTTGGGAGGGGCTAGTGGGCGAGGCAGCATCATACATTGTACTGGTTGGGGGTAAAGAAGATGGAGCCTGGTGGCAGCAGTGTTGTGGAGCTACAACTGTTAAAAGCCATTTTCAAACAAGAGTAGCGGATGTGCTTGTTTCTCAGTCACAATAGAGAATGAAAATGAGTAACAATATCGTTGTAGATGGAACAGATTGTCAAAGGTTTAAACCAAAGATATTTCAGAGTTGAAATTCTAAGAGTTCTATGATGACTCTCTCAGAAGTTGGGGCAGAGGGAGAGATGGGAGGGGAAGAAGCAGCATGAAGATGGGGTGAGTGCGAGGGAAAGAAGAAATAGTACCTCAAACACAGTGAGCAGTGGACAGACACTAATTAGGATGAATTAACCTGTGCGTGGTCCACGCTTCACAGGAAAAAAAGAAGTGATGAGCGGCATGCCTTGGGCAATTAGTAGGCTGCAAAGAAGAGTGACAATAATGTCAATGAATGGTAAGCAATGGGCAGGCTCCAAACCCTATGTAGTAAGCAATACACCTTGCAACAACAGCACATGCACGGTTTGTCGGTAAGACCTATAAAGAACAGCATATTCTGTAGCTGTTATTTTCACCTCCAGTTAACTGCATATATAAAACACACAAACCGTAGATGAAAAACAAATGCAAATTAATAATTTGGAAAAGCACTCTCAGGTTATGAAACCTCAGTTAGTTAATGCGATCACTGCAGCTGTGTGTTAGTGTGTGTATTTATAAGGCCAGAGAGTCACAGAATTGGTAGAGTGAAAAATAGTGACTTGTATTTATATTGCTACGTGGTCCGAGTCTGACAGAGAGCATTGTGATTTTGTCATCATTTTTTAATTGTTTTACACACAGCATAAGACAGACTGTTTCAAAATGATTTTGTGTTTGAGATAAAACAACAGCTTTCAAAGTATATATGTTAGTTATATGTTGTCAGACTGTATACTTAGTCGGGCCGTACCCAGTACCAACATTTTTTTAAGTGACCATTGATCTTAGCTGATAAGACCCTAACATCACCCCTTAGAAATCACCTCTTTGTCACCATGAAGCTTCAAGAGGTACCATCAATTAAAGCCAATACTGGCGCCCAAGCAGCCATTACACGTGGTGATGAATTGCACGCATTTACATTTCTCACAGGTAGCAGGCACATCGGTGAAAAGGCCTGTTTCATATTTATATTTGCATCCCTCCCTAGTTATATGGCAGGAAGGCTACCCCTCTTTCTGGGAACCCACGCGCACCGAGTGACAGAGGGGAATAACACTCTGCAAAGCCCAAGGTTTTTTTTGCCTCCTCTTATCTTTAAGCCTTTTGCACTTCTGATACTGCCTCAACCAAGTTCGCTCTTGTTTTCATCCCCTTTCCTATTATTGGGTGGCCCAGGGATTCAAAATTGAGCATTCTCTGAACTAACATTTCTCCACCTTTAAAGTCCAGCTGCACTCCTCCAGTTTTCTTGGGACTTTCATCAATACTGTATTACTGTCATTGTAAACTAGAATGTCCCAGGAGATTCTCTTTTAGCAGGGATCCACATAGTCACCACATTTCCCATATGTAGTCACTCTCTCTATGACTCCATCAGGTTACGTGTCTCTTCTTGGGGCCCCACACTGACCCCTGAAAATAAGAATATTCTGTGGTTCTGAAACTCCATGTCAAGTTTCAAAGCTGCTGCTATATTCAGAACAGACTCTCACGATTATGGGTCTGACAGAAGCACCATACTTGTGCCACTGGACTTAGTTACTTAAGATGGCATTTAAAAGGCCTTCTTCGCCAGAGGTCAAGCCAGATTATTCACTGGGTGTCCAGCAATCAACAACAAAGACTATCTTTGCCAGCATATGGGCTTCTTCACAGATGGCGTAACCCCAACTACTTGGATGTTTATTGCCCATCCTGGCATTCACCACACTTTGCCTAAAGGATGGTACCTCACAGATCTTCAGTCTGCATACCTGCCACTGTAGGCAGAACTCCTTTCCTCATAAGTTTTCTGCTTCTTTTACCCTCGACACAATGTGTTCCACTTTACCCAACAACTACTCTTTGCTATTTGCCACTTTCTTTTTCAACCCTCTCATTCCCACTGCACTCATCAGGTCTCTCGTTCTCTGGAGCACATCTGCTATTATGCACTCGATGATCTGGCTCCAGTTTCCCTCAACCTCGTCACCCAAGGTGCTGAACAAGTCTTTCTTCATTGTTTTGGAGTGCTTTCTCGCCATAACATAATCCCATGCCTTCAAGACAGCAGCTAACACCCTATGGGTGTAGTATGGGCCTCACAGAGTAGCTTCTCCGGTCATGGGGATCTTCCATCCCTGACCCGGCTCCTCCCCATCTGGGTGTCCAGACTCTTCAATCAAAGCTGGTACTGGTTATACTGGTCTTACCTACAGCTCTCTGAGGTGTTCAACATGGGCAAGCTTTGTTCGGGTTAGGGTGTTTCTCAAACTAAATGGAGCGCACCATGATTTTACAAGTAAGATTTAATATGCTGGTACTTTCAAAAGGCCTCCTAAACCGGGTCTTTCGCTCTGTCAGTTTGACACAACACGTTACCTCTAACATGCACCCCTGTGCTCTGGCTTCTTCTTGTTTTTGAATGATTACTTATCGATGTGAAGGCACAATAGGAGAAAATGGTTTTGCTTTTGTTTATAGAATCAACAAAAAGGAAACCTTTTTAAAGGAAACAAAAAAAGGATTTGTGGATAGATGATATTCCCTATCAGTCCAAAGGTGAGCCTTTTTGGTAATATGGGGATCGTGCTATTTTATCCAGTTTGTATGGATTTGTTTGGAGAATTATTTTCAACAATATTTTTGCAGCTGGATACATGTTGATTCTTTGGTAAGACATAATCGAGACATAGAGAAGTTTGGTTGTTATAAATTCTCCATTCCGCACCTTTGTTCGCATACCCACGAGAGACCCCTTTCTGCGTCTGAACCTATCTACAGGTGGCAGCGAGAGCCCTCAGTGCTCCATCCTTCACCTCTGCACATTCGCTCGTGAGAAGCCCTTTCTGCGTCTGTACCTATTTACAGGTGGCAGCGAGAGCCCTCAGTGCTCCATCCTTCACCTCTGAACATTCGCTCGTGAGAAGCCCTTTCTGCGTCTGTACCTATTTACAGGTGGCAGCGAGACCTCAGCGCTCCATCCGGCACATCTGCGCACTCGATCGTGAGAAGCCCCTTTCTGCTGTTGTACCTATTAACAGGTGGCAGTGAGAGCCCTGCGCTCCATCCTGCACCTCTGCGCACTCGCTCGTGAGAAGCCCCTTTCTGCATCTGTACCTATTAACAGGTGGCAGTGAGAGCCCTGCGCTCCATCCTGCACCTCTGCGCACTCGCTCGTTAGATGCCCCTTTCTGCGTCTGTACCTATTTACAGGTGGCAGTGAGAGCGCTCAGCGCTCCATCCTGCACCTCTGCGCACTCGCTCGTGAGAAGCCCCTTTCTGCATCTGTACCTATTAACAGGTGGCAGTGAGAGCCCTGCGCTCCATCCTGCACCTCTGCGCACTCGCTCGTGAGAAGCCCCTTTCTGCATCTGTACCTATTTACAGGTGGCAGCGAGACCTCAGCGCTCCATCCTGCACCTCTGCGCACTCGCTCGTGAGAAGCCCCTTTCTGCATCTGTACCTATTTACAGGTGGCAGCGAGACCTCAGCGCTCCATCCTGCACCTCTGCGCACTCGCTCGTTAGATGCCCCTTTCTGCGTCTGTACCTATTTACAGGTGGCAGCGAGACCTCAGCGCTCCATCCCGCACCTCTGCGCACTCGCTCGTGAGAAGCCCCTTTCTGTTCCTGCACCTATTTACAGGTGGCAGTGAGAGCCCTGCGCTCCATCCTGCACCTCTGCGCACTCGCTCGTGAGAAGCCCCTTTCTGCGCCTTTACCTATTTACAGGTGGCAGTAAGAGGCCTCACCGCTCCATCCCGCACCTCTGCGCACTCGCTCGTGAGAAGCCCCTTTCTGCATCTGTACCTATTTACAGGTGGCAGTGAGAGCGCTCAGCGCTCCATCCTGCACCTCTGCGCACTCGCTCGTGAGAAGCCCCTTTCTGCATCTGTACCTATTAACAGGTGGCAGTGAGAGCCCTGCGCTCCATCCTGCACCTCTGCGCACTCGCTCGTGAGAAGCCCCTTTCTGCATCTGTACCTATTTACAGGTGGCAGCGAGACCTCAGCGCTCCATCCTGCACCTCTGCGCACTCGCTCGTGAGAAGCCCCTTTCTGCGTCTGTACCTATTTACAGGTGGCAGTGAGAGCGCTCAGCGCTCCATCCTGCACCTCTGCGCACTCGCTCGTGAGAAGCCCCTTTCTGCTGTTGTACCTATTAACAGGTGGCAGTGAGAGCCCTGCGCTCCATCCTGCACCTCTGCGCACTCGCTCGTGAGAAGCCCCTTTCTGCGCCTTTACCTATTTACAGGTGGCAGAAAGAGCCCTCAGCGCTCCATCCGGCACATCTGCGCACTCGATCGTGAGAAGCCCCTTTATGCTTCTGTACCTATTTACAGGTGGCAGCGAGACCTCAGCGCTCCATCCTGCACCTCTGAGCACTCGATCGTGAGAAGCCTCTTTCTGCTGTTGTACCTATTAACAGGTGGCAGTGAGAGCCCTGCGCTCCATCCTGCACCTCTGCGCACTCGCCCGTGAGAATCCCCTTTCTGCGTCTGTACCTATTTACAGGTGGCAGTGAGAGCGCTCAGCGCTCCATCCGGCACATCTGCGCACTCGATCGTGAGAAGCCCCTTTCTGCTTCTGTACCTATTTACAGGTGGCAGTGAGAGCGCTCAGCGCTCCATCCGGCACATCTGCGCACTCGATCGTGAGAATCCCCTTTCTGCTGTTGTACCTATTAACAGGTGGCAGTGAGAGCCCTGCGCTCCATCCTGCACCTCTGCGCACTCGATCGTGAGAAGCCCCTTTCTGCTGTTGTACCTATTAACAGGTGGCAGTGAGAGCCCTGCGCTCCATCCTGCACCTCTGCGCACTCGCCCGTGAGAATCCCCTTTCTGCGTCTGTACCTATTTACAGGTGGCAGTGAGAGCGCTCAGCGCTCCATCCGGCACATCTGCGCACTCGATCGTGAGAAGCCCCTTTCTGCGTCTGTACCTATTTACAGGTGGCAGTGAGAGCGCTCAGCGCTCCATCCGGCACATCTGCGCACTCGATCGTGAGAATCCCCTTTCTGCGTCTGTACCTATTTACAGGTGGCAGTGAGAGCGCTCAGCGCTCCATCCTGCACCTCTGAGCACTCGCTCGTTAGAATCCCCTTTCTGCATCTGTACCTATTTACAGGTGGCAGTAAGAGGCCTCACCGCTCCATCCCGCACCTCTGCGCACTCACTCGTTAGATGCCCCTTTCTGCGTCTGTACCTATTTACAGGTGGCAGTGAGAGCGCTCAGCGCTCCATCCTGCACCTCTGCGCACTCGCTCGTGAGAAGCCCCTTTCTGCATCTGTACCTATTAACAGGTGGCAGTGAGAGCCCTGCGCTCCATCCTGCACCTCTGCGCACTCGCTCGTGAGAAGCCCCTTTCTGCATCTGTACCTATTTACAGGTGGCAGCGAGACCTCAGCGCTCCATCCTGCACCTCTGCGCACTCGCTCGTGAGAAGCCCCTTTCTGCATCTGTACCTATTTACAGGTGGCAGCAAGACCTCAGCGCTCCATCCTGCACCACTGCGCACTCGCTCGTTAGAAGCCCCTTTATGCTTCTGTACCTATTTACAGGTGGCAGCGAGAGCCCAGCGCTCCATCCTGCACCTCTGCGCACTCGCTCGTGAGAAGCCCCTTTATGCTTCTGTACCTATTTACAGGTGGCAGTGAGAGCCCTGCGCTCCATCCTGCACCTCTGCGCACTCGCTCGTGAGAAGCCCCTTTATGCTTCTGTACCTATTTACAGGTGGCAGTGAGAGCGCTCAGCGCTCCATCCTGCACCTCTGCGCACTCGCTCGTGAGAAGCCCCTTTCTGCATCTGTACCTATTAACAGGTGGCAGTGAGAGCCCTGCGCTCCATCCTGCACCTCTGCGCACTCGCTCGTGAGAAGCCCCTTTCTGCATCTGTACCTATTTACAGGTGGCAGCGAGACCTCAGCGCTCCATCCTGCACCTCTGCGCACTCGCTCGTGAGAAGCCCCTTTCTGCTGTTGTACCTATTAACAGGTGGCAGTGAGAGCCCTGCGCTCCATCCTGCACCTCTGCGCACTCGCTCGTGAGAAGCCCCTTTCTGCATCTGTACCTATTTACAGGTGGCAGCGAGACCTCAGCGCTCCATCCTGCACCTCTGCGCACTCGCTCGTGAGAAGCCCCTTTCTGCATCTGTACCTATTTACAGGTGGCAGCAAGACCTCAGCGCTCCATCCTGCACCACTGCGCACTCGCTCGTTAGAAGCCCCTTTATGCTTCTGTACCTATTTACAGGTGGCAGCGAGAGCCCAGCGCTCCATCCTGCACCTCTGCGCACTCGCTCGTGAGAAGCCCCTTTATGCTTCTGTACCTATTTACAGGTGGCAGTGAGAGCGCTCAGCGCTCCATCCTGCACCTCTGCGCACTCGCTCGTGAGAAGCCCCTTTCTGCTGTTGTACCTATTAACAGGTGGCAGTGAGAGCCCTGCGCTCCATCCTGCACCTCTGCGCACTCGCTCGTGAGAAGCCCCTTTCTGCATCTGTACCTATTTACAGGTGGCAGCGAGACCTCAGCGCTCCATCCTGCACCTCTGCGCACTCGCTCGTGAGAAGCCCCTTTCTGCATCTGTACCTATTTACAGGTGGCAGCAAGACCTCAGCGCTCCATCCTGCACCACTGCGCACTCGCTCGTTAGAAGCCCCTTTCTGCATCTGTACCTATTTACAGGTGGCAGCGAGAGCCCAGCGCTCCATCCTGCACCTCTGCGCACTCGCTCGTGAGAAGCCCCTTTCTGCGTTTGTACCTATTAACAGGTGGCAGTGAGAGCCCTGCGCTCCATCCTGCACCTCTGAGCACTCGCTCGTGAGAAGCCCCTTTCTGCATCTGTACCTATTTACAGGTGGCAGTGAGAGCCCTCAGCGCTCCATCATGCACTTCTGCGTATTCACTCTTGAGAAGCGCCTTTCTGTGTCTGTACCTATGTACAAGTGGCAGCGAGACCTCAGCGCTCCATCGTGCACCTCTGCGCACCCTCCTGTGAGAGACCCCTTTCTGTATCTGTACCTATTTACATGTGGCAGCGAGACCTCATCACGCCATCCTGCACCTCTGTGCACTCGCTCGTGAGAGGCACCTTTCTGCGTCCCAACCTATTTACAGGTGGCAGCGAGAGCCCTCAACGCTCCATCCTGTACCTCTGCCTCGCTGTCCTGGGCATTGTCTCTTTCACTCTTATTGTGAATACCTCCTTACCTCTCTATCATGGGTACCGTCTCTCCATCCCACCTCAGTTTGTGAGTGCCTCTTTGCCTCGCCGTCCTGGGCACAGTCTCTTTCCCTTTTACCTCAGTTTGTAAGTAACTATGTGCCTCACTGTCCTGGGCACTGTCTCTACCTCTCACCTCAGTTTGTGAGTACCTCCTTGCCTCGCTGTCCTGGGCACCGTCTCTACCTCTCACCTCAGTTTGTGAGAACTTCGTAGCCGTGCTTCCCTGGGCACTATCTCTATCTCTCACTTCAGTTTGTGAGTACCTCCTTGCCTCTCTACCCTGGGCACCGTCTCAGTCTCACATCAGTTTGTGAATACCTCCTTGCCTCGCTGTCCTGGGCACCATCTCTCTCCCTCTCACCTCAGTTTGTGAGTACCTCCTAGCCTCGCTGTCCTGGGCACGGTCTGTCTCTCTCACCTCAGTTTCTGAGTATATCCATGCCTCGCTGCCCTGAGCACTGTCTCTCTCTTCCTCACCTCAGCTTGTGAGTACCTCTTTGTCTCGCTGTCCTGAGCACTGTCACTCTCGCCTCTCACCTCAGTTTGTGAGTACCTTCTTGCCTGTCTGCCCTGGGCTCTGTCTCTCACCTCCGTTTGAGAATACCTCCTTGCCTCGCTGTCCTGGGCACAGTCTCTACCTCTCACCTTTGTTTGCGAGTACCTCAGGCTCCTTGCCTCACTGTACTGAGCACAGTCTCTCTCTCACCTCAGTTAGTGAGTACCTCGTTGCCTTGCTGTCCTTGGCACTGTCTCTCCCTCACCTCAGTTTGTGAGTACTTCTTTACTTCTCTGTCCTGGGTACAGTATCTACCTCTCACCTCCGTTTGTGAGTACCTCCTTGCCTCTCTGTCCTTGACCACCATCTCTCGCTCACCTCGGTCTGTGAGTACCTCCTTGCCTCGCTGTCCTGAGCACTGTCTCTCTCTCTCACCTCAGTTTGTGAGTACCTCCTTGCCTCGCTGTCCTGAGCACTGTCTCTCTCTCTCACCTCAGTCTGTGAGTACCTCCTTGCCTTGCTGTCCTGGGCACCGTCTCTGTCTGACCTCAGTTTGTGAGAACTTCGTAGCCTCGCTTTCCTGGGCACTATCTTTACCTCTCACCTCAGTCTGTGAATACCTCCTTGCCTCGCTGTCCTGGGCACCATCCCTCTCCCTCTCACCTCAGTTTGTGAGTACCTCCTAGCCTCGCTGTCCTGGGCACGGTCTGTCTCTCTCACCTCAGTTTCTGAGTATCTCCATGCCTCGCTGCCCTGAGCACTCTTTCTCTCTCTCAACTCAGCTTGTGAGTACCTCCTTGTCTCACTGTCCTGAGCACCGTCTCTCTCGCCTCTCACCTCAGTTTGTGACTACCTTCTTGCCTATCTGTCCTGGGCTCTGTCTCTCACCTCAGTTTGAGAATACCTCCTTGCCTCGCTGTTCTGGGCACGGTCTCTACCTCTCACCTCTGTTTGCGAGTACCTGAGGCTCCTTGCCTCGCTGTACTGAGCAGTGTCTCTCTCTCACCTCAGTTAGTGAGTACCTCGTTGCCTCGCTGTCCTTGGCACTGTCTCTCCCTCACCTCAGTTTGTGAGTTCTTCCTTGTTTCTCTGTCCTGGGTACAGTATCTACCTCTCTCCTCTGTTTGTGAGTACCTCCTTGCCTCTCTGTCCTTGACCACCATCTCTCGCTCACCTCAGTCTGTGAATACCTCCTTGCCTCGCTGTCCTGAGCACTGTCTCTCTCTCTCACCTTAGTCTGTGAGTACCTCCTTGCCTTGCTGTCCTGGGCACCGTCTCTACCTCTCACCTCCGTTTGTGAGTACCCCCTTGCCGCGCTGTCCTGGACACCGTCTCTACCTCTTACCTCCGTTTGTGAGTACCTCCTTGCCTCATTGTCCTGGGCACCGTCTCTACCTCTCACCTCAGTTTGTGAGTACCTCCTAGCCTCTCTGTCCTGGGCACTGTCTCTACCTCTCACCTCAGTTTGTCAGTACCTCATTGCATCGCTGTCCTGGGCACCGTCTCTACCTCTCACCTCAGTTTGTGAGTACCTCCTTGACTTCCGGTCCTGGACACCGTCTCTACCTCTCACCTCAGTTTGTGAGTACCTCCTTGACTTCCGGTCCTGGACACCGTCGCTACCTCTCACCTCAGTTTGTGAGTACCTCCATGCCTCTCTGTCATGGCCACAGTCTCTCTCTTTCACCTCAGTTTGTGAGTAACTCTGTGCCTTGCTGTCCTGGGCACTGTCTCTACATCTCACCTTAGTTTGTGAGAACCTCCTTGCGTCGTCGTCTTGGGCCCGGTCTATAACTCTCACCTCAGTCTGTGAGTACCTCCTTGCCTCGCTGTCCTGGGCACTGACTCTAACTCTCACCTCAGTCTGTGAGTATCTCCTTGCCTCGCTGTCCTGGGCACCATCTCTCTCACCTTAGTTTGTGAGTACCTCTCTGTCCTGGGCACTGTCTCTACCTTTCACCTCTGTTTGTGAGTACCTCCTTGCCTCGCTGTCCTGGCCACTCTCTCTACATCTCACCTTAGTTTCTGAGTACCTCCTTGCCTCGCTGTCCTGGGCACTGTCTCTACATCTCACATTAGTTTGTGAGTACCTCTCTGTCCTGAACACCATCTCTACCTCTCACTTCAGTTTGTGAGTACCTCCTCGTCTCTCTGTCCTGGGCACCATCTCTCTCACCTTAGTTTGTGAGTAACTCTCTGTCCTAGGCACCGTCTCTACCTCTCACCTCAGTTTGTGAGTACCTCCTTGCCTCGCTGTCCTGGGCCCAGTCTCCACCTTTCACCTCCGTTTGTGAGTACCTCCTTGCCTTGTTGTCCTGGGCACCGTCTCTCCCTCTCACCCCTCCTCGACTCTCTGTCCTGGGCACCGTCTCTAGCTTTCACCTCAGTTTGTGAGTACCTCATTGCCTCGCTGTCCTGGGCATCCTCTCTACCTCTCACCTCAGTTTGTGAGTACCTCATTGCCTCACTGTCCTAGGCATCTTCTCTACCTCTCACCTCAGTTTGTGAGTACCTCCTCGACTCTCTGTCCTGGGCTCTGTCTCTCACCTCAGTTTGTGAGTACCTCCTTGCCTCGCTGTCCTGGGCTCTGTCTCTCACCTCAGTCTGTGAGTACCTCCTTGCCTCGCTGTCCTGGGCTCTGTCTTTCACCTCAGTCTGTGAGTACCTCTCTGTCCTGGGCACCGTCTCTCACCTCAGTTCGTGAGTACCTCTCTGTCCTGGCACCGTCTCCCTCTCACCTCAGTCTGTGAGTCCCCCGTGCGTCGCTCTCCCTCTCTCTGCGGACCCTGCAGCCTCAGCGCCTCCCCTTGCTTCTGGGCGCTTTCCCTCTCCAGCAGGTGAATGTTTCACACTTCCTGGTCGGAACGTGGCATCTGCCAATCAGCAGCTCGGGCGGCTACTGCTGGTTCCTGAAAATCGAGTCTGAAAAGCAAAGACGTAGGAGCGCGAGGACACACCCACAGCAGGGCCTGCTGCCAATCAATCATGGGCACCTGCTGGCCTGGCACCATTGGCCACGGGCCAGGGGCTGCGCCCTCGGCCCCTTCTGCTTCGGCCTCCTTGTTTTACAGCTTTATCCTCCCTCCCCCGGGCCCCTCCTTTCTCTTTGTGCTTTCTCCTGTCTCACCGCGTATCAGCTAACAACTCCAGCGCCTTGAGAACCCCACGGGTGCATTACAGCGCTTTATACCTCCCGATTGAGACCCCCACGGGTGATTTGAAGCGCTTTATAACCCTTGATTGATGGACTCGAGTGAGGCCACACTGCCTGCGGTTAGATGCACCCTCTGGCCAGGAGGGCAGGTGGGACAGGTGCACCCTGCCAGGGCTGCCACCGGGCGTCGGCGGGGCTGGAAGGACCGGATTGTCAACCCTGGGCCTGAGGTGCTGGGGAGGCGGGGTCCGGAGACCGGCCTCACTCACTCCCTTCCGGGTTGTGGGACTTCTAGGAGGAAGAACTTATGAGAAAGCAAACATCCCTCAGCCCCGTTTCCCTCTCAAACAGGGAGATGGCCTTTGAGACACCCAGAGACGGCAGATGATGCGCAGAGCGGGCGGGGCAACATCTACAGAGCCGAGCCGAGAGTCTGACACATGTACAGAGCCGAGCCGAGAGTCTGACACATGTACAGAGCCGAGCCGAGTGTCTGACAGACACATGTACAGAGCCGAGCCGAGAGTCTGACACATGTACAGAGCCGAGCCGAGAGTCTGACACATGTACAGAGCCGAGCCGAGTGTCTGACACATGTACAGAGCCGAGAGTCTGACACATGTACAGAGCCGAGAGTATGACACATGTACAGAGCCGAGCCGAGAGTCTGACACATGTACAGAGCGGAGAGTATGACACATGTACAGAGCCGTGCGAGAGTCTGACACATGTACAGAGCCGAGCCGAGTGTCTGACATGTACAGAGCCGAGAGTCTGACACATGTACAGAGCCGAGCCGAGTGTCTGACACATGTACAGAGCCGAGCCGAGTGTCTGACACATGTACAGAGCCGAGAGTCTGACACATGTACAGAGCCGAGAGTATGACACATGTACAGAGCCGAGCCGAGAGTCTGACACATGTACAGAGCCGAGAGTATGACACATGTACAGAGCCGAGCCGAGAGTCTGACACATGTACAGAGCCGAGCCGAGTGTCTGACATGTACAGAGCTGAGAGTCTGACACATGTACAGAGCCGAGAGTATGACACATGTACAGAGCCGAGCCGAGTGTCTGACACATGTACAGAGCCGAGCCGAGTGTCTGACATGTACAGAGCCGAGAGTCTGACACATGTACAGAGCCGAGAGTCTGACACATGTACAGAGCCGAGAGTATGACACATGTACAGAGCCGAGCTGAGAGTCTGACACATGTACAGAGCCGAGCCGAGTGTCTGACATGTACAGAGCCGAGAGTCTGACACATGTACAGAGCCGAGAGTCTGACACATGTACAGAGCCGAGAGTATGACACATGTACAGAGCCGAGCCGAGAGTCTGACACATGTACAGAGCCGAGCCGAGAGTCTGACACACGTACAGAGCCGAGCCGAGAGTCTGACACATGTACAGAGCCGAGCCGAGAGTCTGACACATGTACAGAGCCGAGAGTCTGACACATGTACAGAGCCGAGAGTATGACACATGCACAGAGCCGAGAGTATGACACATGTACAGAGCCGAGCAGAGAGTCTGACACATGTACAGAGCCGAGCCGAGTGTCTGACATGTACAGAGCCGAGAGTCTGAGACATGTACAGAGCCGAGAGTCTGACACATGTACAGAGCCGAGAGTATGACACATGTACAGAGCCGAGCCGAGAGTCTGACACATGTACAGAGCCGAGCCGAGTGTCTGACATGTACAGAGCCGAGAGTCTGACACATGTACAGAGCCGAGAGTCTGACACATGTACAGAGCCGAGAGTATGACACATGTACAGAGCCGAGCCGAGAGTCTGACACATGTACAGAGCCGAGCCGAGTGTCTGACATGTACAGAGCCGAGAGTCTGACACATGTACAGAGCCGAGTGTCTGACACATGTACAGAGCCGAGCCGAGAGTCTGACACATGTACAGAGCCGAGCCGAGTGTCTGACATGTACATAGCCGAGAGTCTGACACATGTACAGAGCCGAGCCGAGTGTCTGACACACGTACAGAGCCGAGCCGAGTGTCTGACACATGTACAGAGCCGAGAGTCTGACACATGTACAGAGCTGAGCCGAGTGTCTGACACATGTACAGAGCCGAGAGTCTGACACATGTACAGAGCCGAGAGTCTGACACATGTACAGAGCCGAGCCGAGTGTCTGACACATGTACAGAGCCGAGAGTCTGACACATGTACAGAGCCGAGCCGAGAGTCTGACACATGTACAGAGCCGAGCCGAGTGTCTGACATGGATCCTAGGGGCCTATGAACGAGCCGAGCCCTGAAAATCATTTGCATGTAAATTGTGCGACGAACACCATACACAAATGTGACAGACGCTTCAAGATCCAAACGGTGTCATTTAGTTAACTTGTAAAAGCGCTTCGACGTGGTACATCAGATGATAACACACATTGAGAGCCATTTCTGGAAGTGACAGTTTTTAAACATGAACTTGAAAGTGTGCACGCCCCTCCACTGCACTGCCAAAACAACGAGGCCAGTAGTAAAGTAGCATGCAAGTCATTCTATACGTGGCCTAGATTCCGACACAGAACAGCACTTTACTCTAAAAGGGTTCATTGTCTGTCCCCCGCCTGGGGGTCGAAACGTGACTCTTTCTAATGACCTGTACTGGGTTCTTTTTTCCACTTCTAGGTAACGTTAAAACACATGCTGTATCTTGTAGATGTGTAATAAAAATATGTGAATCAATCACAGCCAGGGATCTAACAATTGTGTGTCAATATTATGCATATTGGCATTTCAATTCTTTACTCTTCCTTACCTATTGACGAGTATTCTCCCATCACATTAATTCTACTCACTGTGGAGCAACTCCACTATAATATATTGTATTGTATACACTTACTTATTATTCAAATGTATTATATTAATTGAGAATTCATTTCATTTAAAGTGTGTTATTTACATCTTTTGGGTACAATTGTTCTACCTGTAGGGCAATCAGGCAGTGCCCGAGGGGCTGGTATAACAGGTCTGTGTGTAGGTTCCTTGGCTGTTGTGGGCCTTTTTTACAGGGGCATTTTAAATATTACGGGGGCCATGGGCCAAACATATTTTGGCCCAGGGACCCCAGGCTTGTTCTGAACAGCTTTGAATTTACTATCCAGTTTCAACTCTTTCATGCCCTCTTTGGCAGTTCAAGCACACTGGTCCACATTCGAAATGTGTTTACATCTGATATTCAGGGACAGGGATGTGTTTTTTCAATACTGTAACACAGCGGCTCACTAATATTATTGCAAATAATCTCCGAGAAGCCCTCCAATTTCTCATATGTGAGGACTGTTTTGATCTAAAATATTTTTTTAATGGATATTGCATGAAACATAAACATAACAATTGTTTGAAAAATGTCTGTAATATACTCTCACACATTAAAAAGAAATAAAAGGAAACGCTATTGACAACAATATGTTTAAGAAATATTCAAGGCCAACAGGGCAAACCCTTTCAGGGGCTCCTGAAAGGCTGGGACCCTAGGCCAGACCCCACTTTGCCCTTTCCTTGAAACGCCTCTGATTTTTTATGGTCTGCTTGGAGGAATTTTACAGTTGATTTTCCTGATACTAAAACAAACATTCCTACAGCAAGCTGAAATTCATGCTGCCTGCCATAGCTGGCAAAACACTTAAGCAGTATGTCTGCACAAGTTCAAAACTGCCCATATTTCAAAATATGGGACACTTTTTAGATATCCTATTCCCTAATGGGGGTCACTTTTATTGTGGTGTACAGGTCAATTTTTTTGTCTCAATCCAACCCTGTCTTGTCTGTGCCCCCCTTTGTGCTCTAGTTCATCCTGGTCGTAGTGGTGGTAGGAAGGGTGAAACTGCTTCTATATCGGGATGTCTTCTGCAGGGAGCGTTTTGAAGTTTGAAAGCTTCAACGGTCTCCTCACTGGTCATCAGATGTGGTTTATCTGACATGGTGTAGCGACAGTGTAATTTTAGTCTATTTTCAGATTGGTGATGACTATAATTTACTACCATTTCAGTCCTAGTTGCATTTGCGATCATTTGTAGGGCTTAACTATGTGCTTTGACAGGGTTTAGTGCCTTTTTCTGTTTTCTCGGGCCTACAGGCCCGAAAGCTAGAGAGAAGCCATTTTGTATTTCTGCCTCGGCTGTCCGAGGCGCTTGCAGGGTAAAGGTAATGTTTAGAATTCGTCCTGTTGTTCGCTAGAGAGGAACCGGTCAAGACTGTCCCTTATCGAAGGAATGTGTTTTTCTCCCCAGCTCTAGACGCAATACGCAGGTGGCCACTGCGGAGGGCGAAGGGGGCCGGGGACTGGTACAGGAATTCAGTGGAAGTCGGCCTAATGCCAGAATTTTCCATAGAGAAAGTGAGCTCTATATTATCAAGAAGCGAGTAGAGTAGAGAGAGAGAGAGCAACGTGTGGAGAAGACCGAAGAAGTTGGTCTGAAGGCTGGTGCATTTCCTTTTAACCAGGTGCTGATATACAGAAGGATGGGATATACCCTTCTGCAAAGGTAACTGATAATTGGGGGAGAGTGTGAACTTCATTTGGGAAATAACTCTTAAAGGTGAACCCCTATTAGTTATCCCCATTAGTGTAGATCGTCGGGTGATGTTAAAGAGATCGTCGGGGGACGTTAAAGATATCGTCGGGGGACGTTAAAGATATCGTCGGGTGACGTTAAAGAGATCGTCGGGTGACGTTAAAGATATCGTCGAGTGACGTTAAAGATATCGTCGGGAGACGTTAAAGAATATAAAATGAGGTAAATATAGGATAAGATATGGAACCAATTAGGTATTAGTGATATGTTTGACTATAAAGGCATGTAAATAGCTTCTTTTCACTTTCTCAGGTGAGTATTCTAGATGTCTTGTAAATAGTGGCCGGAGAAGAGTGTCGTTACGTGACGACTGGGTTAGCCACGGTTGGTGAGCTGCCTGTCATGAGAATCCCGTCGTTACATTTGGCGTCACAAACCGTTTTCGATTGAAGGGTGCGGGTATTCCTTCGTGATTCTGTATGAGGGTCCGTTGGTTCTCGCAGTGAAAGGTTTTCTATGTATGTTTTATTGATTGTATATTTCTTACGGTATTTGTTTTTGTGTGTTTATTGAGATGGCATGATGTTTTCGAAAAAATCGAAATCGTCTTTTCAATTGCCTTTGGAAATTCCTGGTTGGGAGTCAACTGCTTAAGAAGCGCTTGCTCATGAATGGGCTTATTCTACTAGTTTGAGTGAAAACTGGAATTCATGTTTGGAGGATGCTGAGCCAGCTTAGGTGATTGCGTGTTTGCAGAAAGTTTTGGTGGCGAAAGGCGAAGAGCTTCCCATATTGGGACGTAGAGGTTGGATTTTATTGAATGCGTACAGGCTTGTACATGAGAAATGTTCTCGATTACAGCGTGAGAATAAATCCTTTGAAGAACAAGTTGTTCAGATTCAAAATGATGTTACTCTTCTACGATGTCAAAATAAATTGCTTGCTGACAAGTTAGAAACGTATCAAGCTGTAGCCGAAAGGGCTGCTGTGCGCATTGCGAAATACAAGTATCGACACAGACGTGGTAGAGTTAACACCAGGAAAGTGCGTATGGTTGTTGCAAAGGCTGGGCTCGATTGGAACCCTGACAAATGGGATGGTGATATTTGGAATTCGTCTGATTCATTTTCTTCGGCTGCACTAGACGTCATTGTGACTCTAAAGACCGTACTGAAATTTCTGCTCAACCGATTTATCAACGTAAATTACAGGGCAATCCTAATGCTCCCCAGGGAATTCCTCTTGACAGCTTAGAGGATTATACTCAACAGGAATTAAATGACATTTTGGATAGATTCCGGCAGAAGTCGGGTGAATCTTTACTTACTTGGATGGTTCGCCTTTTTGATTTAGGTGCCTCAGGTATCTCGTTGGATAAAGGCGATGCTGTGAAATTTTGTACTTTGAGTTCTGATCCTACGGTTCAGGAATCCTTTCGTAATTACAATAGCGATGATCAGACTAATTTGTTGCAATTAGCCGTACAAGGTTGTAATCACAAATACCCTACTGAATCTGATTGGCTTATTAATGACAAGCTGTGGTATACTTTGAGAGATGCTTCTCAGCGATTGAAGGAAGAGGTTATGAAAACCGCAATGTTTTTAGGTACAGCGAACAGGTTAATGGATGGTTTACTCAATGCATCTGTGAGAAACAGGATCATTCGTACCTCTCCTCCTGCGTACAAACAGGTGATGATGACTCTATTAATCAATCAGACTGGTAACACTTTGGCTGAAGTGATTGAGGCTGTGCGTGAGCTTGGTGAGTTGGGTGAGTGGATTAAACCTGAACGACAGTCTCGACTGGAAGGTCGCACTAATGATTTCAGATTTTCTAGACGTTACATGTTTCAAGCTCTTGTGAAGGATGGTGTGAAAGCTGATGACATTCATGATTTACCGAATAATATTTTATGGGCTATGTTTCGCAGGCGTGGCCTGGACAGGAAGGAAAGAGCTAGAAAGGTCCGTAAACAAGACTTTGATGTTAATCATTCCGATGGTAGTGGTGATGATGCTATGCCGCGCGTCAAGAGAGTGGCAGAGAGAGAGGGAGAGAGAGAGAGTGGAGCAGGACATGAGATGACTCGTCTCATTCCAGAAGGGAGCGAGAGAGAGATAGATATGAGAGAGGAGATCAGTCTATACGCAGGGATGAGAGAGAGAGAGATCGATCCCCAGAGGTGAGATTGAGAGACAAATGATCACGATCCCTTGAACGGAGATCACAATATTTTTCAAATGACAAAAACCCTTTTCTTGAAGAGAAAGGGTATGAACGAAAGGTGACATTACCCAAACAATATGAGAGTCTATATCCTGATTTGTCTCTCTTGACAGAACACAGTAAACGAGACTAGGAAGTAGGTCAAGCTCCAGTTCAAAATTGGGCTCATAGAGATTACAGGCCTTATGTAGATATTGAAGTTTATTGGAGACATCGAAATATACAGAGGGCCCGAGCATTAGTGGAAACTGGAGCGGAGGCCACTCTAATTTCTGAAAATCCTAAAAAGATTAAAAGACAGGGTTACAAGATTACTGGATTAGGTGGTAAAGAAACCCCCGCAGTACAAACTAAACTTGAAATGAGAATAGGTAGGAACCCCCGAAAAGAGTACCATGTATTGGTGGTACCCCTTGATGAATATATAATTGGAATTGACATTTTGAAAGGTATGACATTGCATTTAGATGACGGATGTTAAAAATTTGGACACAAGCATTATATATCAACAAAACCTGTGAGAGTCGGACACTTAAAAATGCCTCCGATTAAAATTCCACAAGCCACGAAGGTGGTTTCAATGAAACAATACCGTATTCCCGGTGGGCACGATGAAACCAGTGCTACTATTCAAGACCTGATGGATGCAGGAGTGGTAACTCCTATTACTTCGGCCTGGAACAATCCTGTTTGGCCGGTACGCAAAAGTGATAATTCTTGGCGCATGATTGTTGATTATCGAGAATTGAACAAACATACACCTTCTTTGACTGTTGCAGTCCCTGATGCTATTACTTTAATTGAAAGAATTTAGAAACATTCAGGTACATGGTATGCAACCATTGACATTGCTAATGCTTTCTTTTCTATTCCAATTGCTCTCGAATGTCAAGAACAATTCAGTTTTACATGGAATGGCCGTCAAATTACGTTTAGAAGTCTTCCCCAGGGCTATGTACACAGTCATACAATTTGTCACAGAATAGTAGCAGAGCATTTAGATGAGGTGACAGTAGATCCAAAGATTCAGGTGTGTCATTACATAGATGATATACTAATTCAAGGTGAGACACAAGATCAGGTGCGAGTACAGTTAGAACAAATTGTTGCACATTTACAAAGCAAAGGCTGGGAAATTAATCCTGATAAATTGCAGGGTCCAGCGCAACATGGGAAGTTCTTAGGTATTTATTGGCATGAAGGGAATCGTGAAGTAATTCCACAAGTAAAACAGAAAATTGCAGAATTTGCAGTCCCTAAAAACAGAAAAGAAGCCCAAAGATTCCTTGGTTTATTTGGCTTTTGGCGTCAACACATTCCACATTTGAGTCAGATTCTGGCCTCTTTGTACAAAGTTACGCGTAAAAATGGAACAGAGCACAACAAGATGCGTTTGATTTGGCGAAAGAAGCAATTCAGCATGCTTTGGATTTGTGGCCAGTGCGTGGGCCCAAAAGGTGTTGCAATGTTGCATGAGAAAGTGGCGCAGGCGCCGATGGAAGAGAAAGAGAAAGAGTTCTCTGTACCTATAGTACAGGAATCTCCTGTTAAGTGGGGTATGCCGTTCGATGATCTGTCCGTGGAGGATAGAAAACATGTATGGTTTACGGATGGTTCAGCCAGGTACATAGGAGAGAAGAGACATTGGAAAGCAGTCTCGTATAATCCCACAACTCAGAAATTGTTGAGCACTACTGGTGAAGGGCGAAGTATTCAGTTTGCAGAATTATATGCTGTATACCAAGTTCTGAAACAAGAATTGCCAGGAACATGTCATATTTTTACTGATTCATGGTCAACTGCGAATGTGTTAGTAGTCTGGTTACCTACATGGCAGTCCCACAATTGGATGGTTCACAACAAGACTATTTGGGGTAAGGAACTGTGGCAAGAGATTTGTGAGTTACTTCCTCAGAGCAATGTAAGTAATGTGTTTCATGTTGATGCTCATATGCCTACTGATTCACTTGACAAGCTATTTAATAACATTGCAGATGAGAAATCTAAAATTTCTGAGGCAATGGTGGATCAACAGAATTCTGATTTGGCGGCATTGGCGAAGTGGGCCCACCAAACATCAGGACATTTTGGAGAGAAAATTACTAGCAGGTGGGCTAATGATAGAGGCATTCATATTCCTCTTGATTTGATTAAAACAGCAATACTTCAATGCCCTATATGCCAACATTCCCGACAAAGAGAAGTGCCTAGAATAGTGAAAGGCCAGTTACATCGAGGTAAATCCCCCGCACAAATTTGGCAGATTGATTATATCGGTCCTTTACCCATGAGCAAAAATTGTCAATATGTTTGTACTGTTGTTGACACTTATAGTGGATTTTTAATCGCTTTTCAATGCAAGAGAGCTACTCAGATTAATACAATGAAGACATTGGACTTGATTACATTATATTATGGTACTCCACTTCAGGTGCAGTCTGACAATGCCTCCTATTTCAAAGGACGCTTGGTGCAAAATTATTGTGCAGAAAACAATATTGACTGGGTATTTCATATTCCTTATTACCCACAGGCCGCAGGCCTGATTGAGCGGATGAATGTATTGTTAAAAGACCAATTGTGCAAATTGTCAGACGGTACCCTAAAGAACTGGAGAGATAATTTATCAGATGCTTTAATGATTTTGAATAACAGACCGTATTTGTATGCAAATTCTCCTTTAATGCACTTGTTTCCTCCCCACGTTGATGTTCAACCTAATTCAGTTAAAAGCACAGTTTCTTATTGGGAAATCACCCCCGGAGCTTTGGCTCCACATAGAGCTACCCTTGGATCTGCAGGCTTAGACCTGCATTCTTTGAAAATAATTGTTTTAAAAATCAACAGTATTGTGATAATTGAAACCGGAATTGGTGTTCAAATACCAGCAGAACATTTTGGATTGATTGCCCGAGATCTGGTTTAGCTTTAAAAGGCATCCAGGTGCTTGGTGGAGTAATTGACAGTGATTACCAAGGAGAAATAAAAGTCATCCTGTTGAACAGTGGCGATTCTGAGATCACAATCCAGAAAAATGATCGAATCGCTCAATTGGTGATTATGCCTGTTTTCAGTGGTGTGATTCAAAAGGGCACTGCTCCAACTCTGTTAACAATTCGTGGAACCGGTGGATTTGGTTCAACTGACAATCCTGGAGCTGGAGTGTGGGTGCAGTCGCCAAATAATCCCCCTGAACAGGCCGAAATTATAGCAACAGGATCTGATAATACAATCTTAGTAATGAGGCCAGGGCAGGAAAGCTGGGACGTAGTCCCAGCTGATAAATATTATCTGCGAGAATGAGTAATGCCTATCCTTTTGTTGCAGATCATTGCCTGGATTGTTGCTGCCGGATGTGTCGTCGTTGGACTCCCTTTGGTCTGCTGCGACGAGAGTCAAGAGAACGCGCAGGACCGGATTAATGACAGAGCACGTCGTTCTATTGCTTCGTGGGACATCACTACTACCTTTTGGACGCATTTATCCAAATCCATCACAAACTCCTCATATTTTTGTCTAGCATCTATGAGGTCGGTTAATGATCTCCTCACAACATGCCTTGTGGCTGTCCCAATCTCGACGGCATCCTTATTGCATTTCTTTAATGTATATGAAGTCTATCCCACATTTATCCATTCTGACTTTTCGGCATACGACTATTGTGTCGCATGCACTGTTCTGAGTGAACCGGAACCCCCACTGACTCTTCAAATTTCAACATATAATATCACAGAAAGTGATGTTTGTTATTCCATGACTTGTGATCCTAAAAATATAGGCAAATGTGCCCAATTACGTTTAGAAAATTCTAGTCCATCTTCCTCTCATGAAAGAATTTGATATATTACCAGGACTCCTGCTTCGTGTGTTTCAATCCACAATTCTATGAGCTGCAAACGTCTTATAGTGACTGCTAGTCATTATTATCATGTGCTATTACCGTCTGGATGGCTCTTTTCCTGTGGCAATGTGTCCTGGTCCTATATTCCTGCAAATATTTCTGGAGGTCCATGCGCTTTAACGCGCTTAAGTCTTTTATGTTTTCTTCTGATGAGGCTGCGTCATCCCGCATAGTGCGTGATGCACCTCCACTTTCAAGAGACTGTGATTCTTCTTTGCATTTGTTTTCTAAAACTGAATATCTCAGTTTAGCTGCTTCTATTATTGGTGTTACTGCACTTTCCGTTTACAATGCTAAAACTATAGGCAAACTTGCCTGCTGGATGGTGAAATCACTATATAATACTTCTGCTATTTTAAATGACTTATTATCAGACACTAAAGGCGAGCGTCGTGCTATTTTACAGAATAGAGCTGCATTAGATTATTTACTACTAAAACATGACCATGGCTGTTCAGATTTTGAGGGCCTATGCTGCTTCAATTTATCAGATCATTCTAAATCCATTAGATCTCATCTTAACATGTTACATGAGCTAACACAAGAGGTTAGGGAACATTTAGATGTAGGGTGATTCGATTGGCTTTTCAGTTGGCTGTCAGATTTCCACTCTTTACGCCAAATATTGGGTGGCATTTTTCTAGTAATTAGTTTTTTGATTATTATTTGCTGTTGTATTCAATGCATACCATCCTTTTTCCGGATGTTTCGCCCCCGAGTTATGGCTAGGTCTTTTAGTATTGTTTCCTATTATTACTCAATTGATATACGTCCTGTTTAAGTTCCCTTTTTCATTTTTTTTTTTACTTTCAATGCTAGTACATTTAGTCAGGGGTGGAATGTAGCGACAGGGTAATTTTAGTCTATTTTCAGATTGGTGGTGACTATAATTTACTACCATTTCAGTCCTAGTTGCATTTGACTTCATTTGTAGGGCTTGACTATGTGCTTTGACAGGGTTTAGTGCCTTTTTCCGTTTTCTCGGGCCTACAGGCCCGAAAGCTAGAGAGAAGCCATTTTGTATCTCTGTCTCGGCTGTCCGAGGCGCTTGCAGGGTAAAGGTAATGTTTAGAATTCATCCTGTTGTTCGCTAGAGAGGAACCGGTCAAGACTGGCCCTTATCGAAGGAATGTGTTTGTCTCCCTGGCTCTAGACTCAATACGCAGGTGGCCACTGCGGAGGGCGAAGGGGGCCAGGGACTGGTACAGGAATTCGGTGGGAGTCGGCCTAATGCCGGAATTTTCCATAGAGAAAGTGAGCTCTATATTATCAAGAAGCGAGTAGAGTAAAGAGAGAGAGCAACGTGTGGAGAAGACCGAAGAAGTTTGTCTGAAGGCTGGTGCATAGAGATTGATACCATCAGCTAATCGAAATCCTGAAGTGAAGAAGGAGAGTGATTGAAAGTCCTGTTGTGACATCATACAGGAGTGGCAGAGACTAAGACGAGAAGAGGGTTCGAGCACTCTGGAACCATGGCAGCGTAGACGAGGCATAGCGGTGCAGACGTGTATTCGTGAGCCATAGAGGGAAGAGCAGAGTCCCAAGCGCATAGAAGAGAACGAGAGAGAGAGAGAGGGATCAGCTCCGCTGCTGAGATGGAAAGACACACGTCTAAGGTGAGGCGTTCTGAGCTTAGTGTAGAATGCATTTAACTATTCATCTTTATTCCCCTTTTTAGGTTATAGGTATCGACTAACTTAGTTTATTTGTCTTTTGTTCATTCTGTCATGTTTGATTGTAGAATATAGATTTTATGACCAATATCTTTGAATGTTGTTTTCATGAATGAGATTAACCTTTCCTTTTAACCAGATGCTGATATACAGAAGGATGGGATATGCCCTTCTGCAAAGGTAACTGATGATTGGGGGAGAGTGTGAACTTCATTTGGGAAATAACTCTTAAAGGTGAACCCCTATTAGTTATCCCCTTTAGTGTAGATCGCCGGGTGACGTTAAAGATATTGTCGGGTGACGTTAAAGATATTGTCGGGTGACGTTAAAGATATCGTCGGGTGACGTTAAAGAGATCGTCGGGTGACGTTAAAGATATCGTCGGGTGACGTTAAAGATATCGTCGGGTGACGTTAAAGAGATCGTCGGGTGACGTTAAAGATATCGTCGGGTTACGTTAAAGATATCGTCGGGAGACGTTAAAGATATCGTCGGGAGACGTTAAAGAATATAAAATGAGGTAAATATAGGATAAGATATGGAACCCATTAGGTATTAGTGATATGTTTGACTATATAGGCATGTAAATAGCTTCTTTTCACTTTCTCAGGTGAGTATTCTAGATGTCTTGTAAATAGTGGCCTGAGAAGAGTGTTGTTACATGACGACTGGGTTAGCCACGGTTGGTGAGCTGCCTGTCATGAGTATCCGGTCGTTACACATGGGTGACTGTCCTTGATCATCTGACCCAGGTGCCTTTCCTTTTTTTTGATGGATGACCATTCTTGTTCATCAAATGTGTGACCATCTTGTTCATCTGACATGAGTGACCGTCCTTGTTCATCTGTGCAGGAAAGTGTCTCTTTTGACATGGTTAGCCCTCCGTTTTTGCTTGATGCCTGTTCGAACTGTAAGTGCACTAGGTCCCTGCTAACCAGGTTCCCAGTGCCAGCTCTCTTTTTCAAAACTGCGACATGATTGACCCAACCCCAGCTCCCCTGTAAGTCCTTGGTAAATGTACCCTTGGGACCTCAGGCATGGGTACTGAAGAAGGCCCTCTGGGGCTGCAGCACCAATTGTGCCACCCAAAGATCCCACACCAACACCAATCAAACTGGCACTGCAGGCTGCTTGTCTTAGGGCCCTATGTATCAAGCCTTTTCCCTTTTTACAAACAGGCCGATTCTCAGAATTGGCCCGTTTGCGAATTGGAAAAAGGCTTTTGGGATGCATTATCCCAAAAGGCCAACGCAAAATAGAGAATTGCAAAATTTGCAATTCTCTATTTTGTGAATGCAATTAAGGAATTGCAAATTGCGATTCCTTAAATGCAATTCTAGAAGCACCAGAAATTTGCTATTTGGCCATAAAGAATTGCAAATTGTCACCAACTTCAAGTTGGTGGTAATTTGCGATTTTCTTTAAAAAAGCACTTTTTTGATATTTTAAAAGTGCCATATATCGCACATACATACCCGTAGGGGCAGGTCCCGTAGGTGCACATGCATATTTCAGGGGTGCAACAGGGTGTCCTTTTGGCACCCTTGCAACCTTGAAATTGCATTCTCAATTTGTGATTCTCTAATTGGGTATCGCAAATTGAGAATGTCGTCTCATTCATTCCTATGGGCCTCCTAGTCCATAGGAATGAATATGAAGGTATTCCTTAATTGTGAATCTCAATTTTCAATTCGCAAATAAGGAATATGTAGCGTTTGCAACATTTTTAGCAAATCCTAGATACATTGCATTTTGCGATTCTCTAATTACGAATTACTAAAAAGCGCAATTTGAGAATCTCAAAACTGTTTTTGTTTTTTTTGGATCAAATTTATTTTTATTTTCATGTAGACACAACGTTGTGACAATCGGAAATTCACAATACAAAATGCGTCTGTAGCCCCTTGTTCCGTTTCTAGTATCAGGAGGTTGATCTCTGGGGCAAGATGCCATGAATTCGTGCATGGTGGTGTGGGTCCTGTCCTGCAAAAAACTGCATCTAAGAGCTCTTGTATCAAACCCCCCTCTTTAACCCTCCCTAACCCCAACTGTCCCTTCCCTTGAACTACCCTCCTCCCCCTTTCCCACCCCTTCCGGTGTGTTCCGCTGTGCAATTATAAGGCATTCGAATGGACCCCTGTTATACCTTTCGTGTCTTGTCTCCTGGCGGTTTGTGGAACTCATCTACCAGCCTGAGGACTCTGAGATATTTTGGGCACGTAAGCTCATGGAATTCGTCGGACAGCAGAGAGACTAGAGGTGACCATGTTTCTCTAAAGGTGTCTGAAGTTTGCGTGAGAGAAGATGTATCCGCTTCATCCCCATTATATACCATAGTCGGTGGAGCCAACCTATGTGTGTTGGCTTCCGTGGAGTGCCCCAAAGTGAAAGGATATGTTGTGTCACTGCCCCTATCGCTAGCCCCATTTGCCTCCCCCGAATGGACTTAAGTGGGAAAGTGAGTTTGTTGGGCAGGCCCAGGATCGGGTATGCGGGGAAGCGGGGAATCTCTGTCTCAAAACACCCATCTACGTCCCGAAGGACCTCCTCCCACTATTCCTGCACTTCTGGGCATTCCCATAACAGGTGGAGCATGGTCCCTATGTGTCCACATCCCCTCCAGCACATGGGGTCGCGAATAGGATTGCTCTGGTGTAGCTTCTCCAGGGTCAACTGCCAATAGTATGCCACCTTGACCGCTGATTCCCGACTGGCCACGTTGCGAGCTGTGTGGTGCGCCCGGTAGTAGATGTCCTGCCATTCCCTGTCCAAGAGCGCGCGTCCCAGTCCCGTTCCCACCGTTTCTGCCCCGCAGATTTATCCACTGGCGGGCGGGGGGGGGGAGGGGGAGGGGGGGTGTCAACAACTTGTACAGTTCAGTGATCACCCGTTTATCCGTGGATTTGGCCAGGAGCCACTTCTTGTATGGCTTAAGAAAGCGGCCTACCTGTGGGATGATATCTTTATGGGTAAGCCAGTGCCGTAGCTGAAAATATTGGAAATTTTGCGGCTTGTCAATGGAGTACCGATCACTTATAGCCTTCAGTGTCATAAAGCCCTGCGTATCAAACAAGTGGCCGGCCGAGTTGCACTCCGTCTGTCTCCATTGAAGGAAGGAACTGGGGACCATTCCCAGCGGGAACGCCGGGTTGTCAAATAGAGGCGTCATTGGCGAGGGAAAGGACATGAGGTCTCTGGCTACCGTCACAGCGTCCCAGACCTGGAGTAGTGTCCTGGTGATGGGTGATTTTTTGATGTATGCAGGTCCATCTGGTCGCGCCATAAATGGCATTTTCCAGAGCGGCATCCCCGCCATGGCCCTGTCTTGAAACAGCCAGCGCTTCTCTGACGTCGGCCTGGACCACTCCAGAAGATATCGCATCTGTGTTGCCTGGAAGTACCGCTGTAAGTCGGGTACACCCAACCCCCCCTCCGCGGGGACCCGCGTGATCAGATCGCGCCGCAACCTAGGGCGTTTACCAGCCCAGATGTATTGCTGTATTGTGTCCATCAGCTTTTTAATCATGCCTATAGGAGGGGTGACCGGGATGGTTTGAAATAGGTATAGCACTTTTGGCAGCAGGGACATTTTGACCGCGGCCACCCGGCCAAGCCACGAAAGTGGCTGCTGTCTCCATCTCCGAATATCCCCTTGGATGTGTGTGAGAAGTTTAGTGTAGTTCAACTCAACTGTCTGAGCTGTTGTGGGCGTTAGTTCAATCCCCAAGTATGGGAGCGCCAATTGCAACGAGCCTCTATTGGCTTGACGGGTGTTACACCCCAGGGGGAGAATTACAGATTTTCCGACATTCATGTTAACGCCCGACACCCTCCCGAATCGCTCCATTCCCTCTAAAA
Organism: Lissotriton vulgaris; assembly: GCF_964263255.1. NCBI lineage: Eukaryota > Metazoa > Chordata > Amphibia > Caudata > Salamandridae > Lissotriton > Lissotriton vulgaris. The sequence continues at coordinate 309,282,744 of NC_141688.1, read as the reverse complement.
ACGCTGGTATTGAGACTCTAGGGTTGTACACGGCGACCAGGATGTCGTCCGCATATAGGCTTATAGTGTGTTCCTTGCCCCTGAACGTAATGCCCCTGATGGCCTGGTTGTCCCGTACGCTCTGGGCGAAAGGTTCTTTATAGAGGGCGAACAGCAATGGCGAGAGCGGGCAGCCCTGCCTCGTGCCCCATTGGAAGGCAAACTGCTTAGACCTCATCCCGTTCAGCTTGATCGTTGCTTGGGGAGATGTGTAGCAGCTCGCCACCCAGGCCCTGAACCTGTCGCCCACTCCAAATCTCGCCAACGTCCTGTCAAGATGGATCCAGTCCACCTGGTCGAACGCTTTTTCGGCGTCGACTGACAGAAGGGGCGCGTCCGTTGCGTTATAGTGTGCTTTATCAATCACGCGTATCAGGCGCTTGGTGTTATCTGCGCTTTGCGGGAGGATATAAAGCCCGCCTGGTCCGGCTCTATTATACCTGGGAGACATGGGCCCAGCCTCGCGGCTAGAATCCCTGTGAAGAGCTGTAAATCTAGATTGAGGAGAGAAATCGGCCGGTATGCCGCGCAATGGGTTGTGTCCTTGTCTGGCTTCGGCAGGACAATAATGTCGGCCTCTATCATCTCTCGTGGGATTGATCCTGGACCTTGAAAAGAGTTGAACAGTTTTGTCAGTACTGGGGACAGGAGGGGGCAGAAGGATTTATAAAAGCCCACGGAAAATCCATCTGGGCCTGGCGCTTTAAGTGGTTTGAGGCGTGCAATAGCGGAGATCATTTCTTTGAGCCATATGGGGGCATTGAGAGCAGGGCGTTTACCTTGTTATGGGCCATTACCTTAGCTTCGTCCAGGTATGCTGTTCCCGCCTCACCGTCAGAGGCCAGATCAGCCTTGTAAAGTTTGGCATAGAATGTCTTGAATGCCTCCGCAATGTGGCCGTCTTCCCGAAGCTCCCGGCCACCCTCCTCGCGGATGATCGGGATCGTAGATCGGTTTGAGTTTGTTGGCGAGCAAACGGCCCGTCGTATCCCCCCCTATGTAGTACGTATGCTTGAGGCGCAATGCAGCATATGCCGCCCTATCCAAGTCGAGGCTCGCAAGCTACGCCCTGGCTGCTTTCAACTTGCGCCAGATCCTGGGGGCCCAGACCCAGATCTGGCTGTGCACCTGCTCCAACTCCAGCACCTGTGCCGTCAGCTCCTGACATCGTTCCTTCCGTTCCCTATTGTCTGCAGCCGAGATTGCTATGAGCTCTCCTCTGATGACCGCCTTGAGTCCCCCCCAGACTGCTGTCATGGCCACCTCCCCTGTGTCGTTCTGGCCCAAATAATCCGTGATGCTCTGGGAGAGCTGCTGAGTGACCCCTTTGCGGGAAAGCAGATTCTCCCGGAGGCGCCAACTACCCTTATGTGATTGCATTCGAGGGACCTGTAAGCGCATTACTACTGCATCGTGGTCTGATAGAGCCGCCAGGGCAACTTTCAAATCTTGTACCATGGGGGCCAGGTCCGAAGAGCTAAGAAAGTGATCTATTCTGGCATATGTACGGTGCACATGTGAGTAAAAGGTGTACCCCGGGGCTGTGTGGTGGGCCTCCCTCCATGTGTCCAAGAACCCCCTACTGGCGAGCCAGTGCTTCCCCTCAGTAGAGAGAGCTCCGGAGTCGCCGTACCTCCGACCCGACCGATCCTTCTCATTGTCCATAACCAAGTTTATGTCCCCGCCTATCAGTATGTGCCTCGAGCTAGTGCTCATGACCTCCGAAAGCGCCCCAGTAAGAAACGCCTCCTGTTTGGTGTTGGGAGCATATATGGATCCCAACGTGATCGACAGGCTCCCGATATGAACCGTGTGGGCTAATAGCCTTCCTTTGATTTCTGCCACTTTGTCCCCCACCCGGCCTTTGAAATGTTTAGCAAAGAGCAGGGCCACTCCTGCTTTTTTCTCCTTGGTGGAGGAGTAAAGCTGAGTTGGGAACGCCCTGGACTTTATGCGATGCCAGTCTTTGGCCAGCAAGTGCGTCTCCTGGAGAAGGCACACCGCCGCCCCGGAGCTCTCCAGATAGGAGAGTACTGCTCGTCTCTTGATTGGGTTATTGAGACCTTTAACATTAAGGGTAAGAACCTGAATATACTTGTCAGCCATGAGGAGGGATGTACCTTATCTCTCTCTTCCACTGTTCGATTCGAAATCGCCCTCCCCTCTTGTTCCCGCTGCCTGAGTGAATGGAACACACCTGAGCCTACGCCCGGATCCCCTCCCCCATCCCACTCCCTCCCCCCCTCCCCTTCCACCCCAACTCCAAACATGAAATCCCAACTGGTGAGCATTGTCCAAGGCCTGTGTAACGTCAGTCCAGGCCTGTGGTAGAGTGGTAAGTGTAAGGGTTGCGTGGCAGTGCCGGCCCGAGGCCCCCCGTCCCGCCCCCCAACCGTGGCGCTGCAACTTAGCTGGATAACATCATCGTCTCAGTCCTCTTATGAGTCGGCGTTGGTTTCTTTGGAGCCCTCTTGGATCGCCGATGCCTTTTCTTGTGCCATTGTCTCCGGATTCGGTTTAAGGCCCTTCCTGGAGGAACGTCCACGTCGTTCCTTCTGCCAGCCGTCACCGGTCGTCCGCGGGAGCCCGAACGGGGCCCGGGAGGACCGCCTCTCGTCTTCGTCACCTGGCTGATCCCCTTCATGCGGAATGCCCAGCAGGGCGCAAGTGTCTCTCAGGAATCTTAGCTGATGAAGGGCCCCCTTCCATTTGAAGATTAGCCGAAAGGGGTGTCCCCATGAATACAGGACCCCCTCATCGCGTAGGAAGGTGGTGGCCACTTTGAATGCTCTTCGCTTCTGTAAGGGGATTGCTGACAAGTCTTGGAATAGTTCCACTGTGTGACCCCGAAAGCGAAGAGGCTGCTTTAGGCGTGCCGCCTTCAGGATGCGTTCCTTGAGGGGGTAGTCCGGCAGGAAGGCCAGGATGTCTGGAGGGGGAGCCAGAGCCTGACGAGCCAGGCCCACCCGATGGGCTCTGTCGATACGGATCTCACAGTCCTCACTTTCGTCTAGCACTGTTCGGAATAAGCTCTGCAGGTACCCCGCCACGTCTTCCCCCTCCGCTTTAGATGGCACTTTGCGGACCCGAATGTTGTTGCGCCTTGAGCGTTTTTCAAGGTCTTCTGTGTGGGTTTGGAGGTACATTTTGTTGCTCATTTAGTCTGATGATTTCCTGCTGTAAAAGTTCTACCTCTTCGCTCCTAGCCTGCCCAGCGAGTTCGGTCGTGGCCACCCGATCACCAAGGTCGACGAGTCGCGGCGTAGTTCTTTGTAGTCCCCCGCCATTTCTTGTCTGAGGGTTTGAATGTCTTCCTTGAGAGAGGTGAAGAGGGCCTCCATGAATGCTTTAGTTGCTGGGGCTTCCCCTTCATCTTGATCCTTTCCTTTAGAGGGAATCGATTGTGCCGGTTTGTCAGGGCTTTTGTCGGTCTTGGAATTCCCTTTGGCCAGAATTTCTGGAATGGTGCGGCCCCCTTTGTGGTTGGTGGAAGACATAGTCTATTCCCTTACGGGTCTGGCCGTCTTCCAGGCGTGTCGCACTCCCCCGTGAGACCACAATCAGTGGCGGGCTTGTGAGAGGGGGAGGAGGGGTTGTGCGTATGGGTCGCGGAGAGTGTCATGTGCCCACCGGCCCAGGTCCTGGGCTGTGCTCTCCTGTGGCTTCACGGACCATGTTTCATCCCTCGTGCATCCGTGATCTCGTCTAGCCCGTAGGGCGGTCGCCACTTCCCGCCCCAGGTCTTCGCCGATCCCCGGGGGCCCGTGCTATGCCCCCTGAGCTTTCGCCCCCAGTGTCGGGGTCCGTCCTCCGTTGCTCTGCGGGCCCTCTTTCCGATGCCTCATTGATGGTTCTCAAGGGCTTTCTTTGTTTTCTGCCCCCAAGGTGAGGTCTTGTGGCGGCTGTGTTGTAGCTGGGCCGGTGTTTGCGATGTGGGGCCACCCGCAGCGGCACGCTTGTGTGCAGAAAGCGTCTCAGTGCTTTGGCTCCAGGTGATGGCTAGCCCGGGGTCCCTCTCTGGAGGCTTGTGTGGTGCCCCTCGATCTCTCCCCCTCGGCCCCTGAGCTTGCCTCTGTTGCGTGCCTTCCCAGGCTAGTCCTCTTCACTCTGTATTGGGCCCTATCTGTGCTAGGCCTCGTGGTGCTGTCATTCAGAGCGCGGCCGTGTGTCCCAGGGCCCCAGCGGCGCCGGTCCAGGTCTGTTTAGCGCCGGGGGCTCGAGTATCTGCCCCGAGTTGCCGCCCCCTGGTCCGCCCTGTCTCACTCCTCACCTCCGTGTGTGGCAGCGTTCGCGACTGTCTCCGCCCGCGGCCGCTACTTCACCGCCTCAGGAAGTTCCTCACGCACCCCTATCCAGCGCCTCGCGCAGCGGGCCGCGCCCCAGTGGCCCACGGCTGGATCGTCACCCCGCGCCGCACGTCTTCTTCGCAGGTTGGGGAAACTGCCAGCATGTCGGTGTGGCCTCCCAGCTGTCACGAGAGGCCCCTTTGCTCCTGTCGCTCCGTGTAACGGCCGCTGCTTCTGTCTCGCGGGTCTCGTCTCCGCACCCGATCCCCGCCGTGGCTTCTGGATTCACAGTCGGTGTCCCGCTCACCGCCGGCAGTCGGCAAGGGGCCTGGATGGCGAGGTGGTCTGCTTTTAGGCACGGTTAGGGGATTTGGGACGAGGAGCCTCTCTGAAACACGGCCGCCATCTTGGCCACGCCCCCCAAAACTCTTTTTTTGATACATATGGCCCTTAGTGTAGAGAAAACCGAAGAGTCAGGAAGGTACACAGCCCCGTATGTCATGACCTCATACACTGCATTAGATATGGATAAGTCACCCCTACTGCAGGCCTTACAGCCCTGAGGCAGGATGCACTATATCCCCTGTGTGGGCCTATCTGCATTAGTAGATATGACCCTGCAATATCGGAGCCCTTCTTGGATATTGAAAGTGCACAGGGAAGTCGCAGAGTACATGGGATAGATACTTGTCATTACTAGTTTCCTCGCTCCATGATAGCTTCACTGTACCCTAAGATGTTTGGTACCAAACATCTTGTCTTAATTAATCCTCACAGATGCTGGTGTGGGATTTCTTAATAAATGCACACAGGAGACCCTTTAGAGGGTCTCCTGAAAACCTACCAAACACTGGTGTGGTCTCTGACTAGTCATAGCCAGCCTGCAACCACCAGGCCTGTTTCTGATCTACTGGGGTGAGAGCCTGCTCTCTCAGAGGCCAGAAACAAAGCCTGCTGTGGGTGGAGTGGCTCCACACCATCTCCAGATATTAATGGCCTTCCAGAGCAGGAAGCTTCAAAGGTATTGCCACCTTTGAAGTTCAGCCCATTCTTCCCCAGATAGTGGGGAATGCCAACCCCCCTGTCCTGCTCCACATTTTGCGGGAAAACAGGTGGTAAAATCAGCTAGTTAAGGAGGAGTGTACACATTTAACCAGCACCACCCCTAAGGTGTTGCAGGCAATGTGAACCCATCTCTTGAAAATTCACTATCTTGGGATGTGGAGAAACAACCTATCCGCACCATGGTAATGCATCTTCCCACAGGAAGTGGTCACTTAGAGGGTGTAGACACCCTAAAGGTAGAACGCCCATTGGCTGCTACCTGTCTCCCCCTGCAATGCCCCTAAATTCAGTATTTAGGTGGCCTCCCCACACCTGGAATTCAGATTCAATGGACAAGAAGAAGACCAGGACGAAAAAGACTCGACGCCTGAGAACTGAAGCCCTGCTGCAGAAGACATTGGAGCCAAACCCTACCTGCTGCCCCCAGGACTCGACAATCAGAGTGTTCTGTGTCATGCTGAACTTGTGAAGACTTCAAGAAACCTGGAGCGCCTCCAGACTTCGAAAATTGCCAAGAATTTCCCTAAAAAATGAAGATATCACTCCAGCTGAGTTCAGTTTGTCGACTTGTGGCTATCCGACGACTGCGACACAGCACTCACTTCAAAAGAATTGCAACAGCTCCGGAGAGACAGATCTGTCTCCCAACCAGGTTTGGAGATACCAGGCACTACGGGAGCCACATTGTACCAATACCTGGAATACCAGACCCCCTACAGCATACAGCGAGACAAAGAGTCTATTCCAGACTCCAAGGATACTAGAAGCAAGCACCCACCGAGGGACATCAAGAGGTCTGAGACCCACATCCTGAGTGGCCCAGCTGTCCCGAAATCGCTTCTACAAGTTGCCTCCTCCTGACCATGAGGGCTTCTTGATGCAAGATGCCCGGCTGACCTATCTGCTCTGCACCCAGCCCACCTGTCCCGGTAATTACAAAACAGCCGTGCTCCCATGGCCCTGCATCCCCTTTGACCTCCTCCCTCCAGTGGAACCCACTGGATTTACCTCTAAGTCCTCTGTGCAGTGCCTTTCCAGGTGACCCCCTTTAGTCATTCCGGACCAGCTACCAACACCTTCAGCACCCTGCTCCCGGCCTAATCCGGGACACTCTCGATCTTCAGTTGCTGGGACTTTGGACCTGGTCCCACTATCGACCTAAAAGGAGAAGGTGAACTTTGTGAAAGCATTGCCTGATTTAAATGCATTTGTCTGCATTTCCCCGTTGACTTCAAAGGTATGTTATTGGTACAAAAGTGGTATATTTTCTGAACTCTTAAAAATCATAACTTCTAAATTAGTTACAGTAGATCGAAGTTCTTGGTCTTACAGAGTACATAAAAGTCGATATTATTTTTATAAATTGGTTTCAGATTTATACTTGAGTGTGTATCTCATTTATTGCCTATATGAGTACAACAAATGCTTAGCACTACCCTAACTGCACGCCCACACTACCACAAAAAGAGCTTTAGTATTATCTACTTGAACCTCTGTGTAGCATTAAGTGCTCCACTAGACTCTCTGCACAATGTACTACGCTTCTGTACACTATAAAGAGAGCCAGCTTCCTACAATCTCCTACAAGACTCCACAATGCCTACAGCCACACCTCCAAAATCCTCTGGAGCGACTACCACTGCGTTCATTTCACCTTCACCAAACCCACCGTACATCTCCGCACCCACCGCCTCCCCTGCCGCAACTGGAAAAGGTCACTGAAGAACATCTCACCCCCTTCCTCAGCACAACCACACCGCCGACATCCATAGATGCCAATATATCAACACGCAACCTCCAAAGATGGATCTCCAACTGTTCCGATGCACGAGCGCCAATCAAGAAAGCAACCAACAACTAACATGCCAAGAAAGCCAGATGGTTCACTGCCACCCCACTATTCCAGATGTAACTGTAGAGGGCTCGAGAAGTGATGGAGGAACAACAAAACCCCAGAAGCCCACGCAGCCTTCAAAGCCGGTGTCACCGCACACCACATCCTCCTCAAAACCACAAAGAAAACCACAATCCAAGAAAGAATTAACGCCAATGCACACAACAGAAAAGTAATCACTTGGCCATCATCAAGGAGTTCACCAAACCAAACAGCAAAGAAGAGAAGTCCTACCCTCCAAAGACCTCTTCAACAAATTTGGCACCTCCTTCCACCACATGGTCAAGCAGATCTATAACAGTTTCAACACACAAGACTGTCCATCACTCCTGCCACCACCACCACCACACTTGACGAAGATGCCCCTTAACAGATCCTGCTCAACTGGACCCCACTTACCACAGACGACACCCCAAGACCATGAAGAGCATTCACTCCGGAACCCCCTTGGACACCTGCCCTCACCACATCTTCAACAGAGCCACCACCACAATTGCCCCCGCACTACGCCACACCATTAACTGCTCCATCCAGACCGCCACCTTCCATGATGACTGGAAACATGCTGAGATAAACACCCTGCTGATAAAACTATCCGCCTCCCCAACAGACCCAAGAGCCACATACCCATCTCCCTACCCCCCTTCCTAGCCAGGGTCATTAAGAAGGCCATCAACGCACAACTCTCCAAGTTCATAGAAGCCAACCATGTCCTGGACTCCTCTCAGTCCAGATTCTGAAGCAACCACAGCACTGAGACTGCCCTCCTCGCCGCCTCTGATGACATCTATGATGTATCTCCCTCTACCGGGGAGATACAGCAGCCCTCATCCTCCTGGACCTCTCGGCCACCTTCAACACAGTCTCCTACCGCACCCTAAGCACGAGACTCCACAATGCCGGCATCCATGACAAAGCCCTGGACTGGATCCATTCCTTCCTCACCGGTAGAACACAGTGAGTCAGACTACTTCTGTTCCTGTCAGAAACCATGGAGATCGGCTGCCAATTTCCCCATGGCTTCTACTTGAGTCCCTCTATCTACAACGTCTACGTGGCCCTGCTCACTGCCATAGTAAAGAACCACAGAGCTCAATATCGTTTCCTGTGCTGCTGATACCCAGCTGATCCTCTGCCTCACCAACAGCCCACAATTGCCAGAAACAACTTCCACGATTGGATGAAGGTTATCGTTAACTGGATGAAAGACTGCTGCCTCATGCTCATCTTGGGCAAGACCGAAGTCCTCATCCTGAGGCCCAACACCTCTGCTTAGGAAGACTCCTGGTGGCCCACTGTGTTAGGACTTCCCCCCTCCACCCCCTCACATCCACAGACCATGCATGTAACCTCAGCATCATACTGGACTCCTCACTCACTATGGGCTAGCAGATCAATGTCGTCTCCTCATCATACTTCCACACTCTTCATCAGCTTCAAAAGACCTTCAGATGGATCCCTACTGAGGCAAGAAAGATGGACACCCACGCACTCATCAGCAGTTGACTCAACTACAGCAACGCACTCTACGCAGGCGTCACCCAGAAGCTCCTCCGGAAACTACAGAACATTTAAAACACCACACCCAGACTGGTCCTCAACATCCCCCACTCCACTGGCTCCCAGTCAACAAAGGAGTCCCCTTCAAGCTCCTCACACACACTGACAAAGCCCTACACAATCCTGGACCAGCATACCTGAACCACCGTCTCTCATTCTATGTACCCACCAGACACCTCCCCTCCCCTCCCCCAACTGGCCCTGGCCACCGTACCTTGGATCCGTAACAACAGGACCGGAGGAAGATCATTCTCCTACCTCGCCACAAAAACTTGGAACACCCTGCCTTTCCACCTCAGGCTATCCCTGTTGCGGACCCAAATCAGGAAGGATTAAAGACCTGGCTCTTCGACTGAACCTCAGCACCCATTCGCACCTGCAGCCCCCCCATCCCCCACCCTCCAGCACCTTGAGACTCTCATGGGTGAAATGTCGCACTTAACAAGTACTTATTGATTACCATCCTTGGTTTTCTGACATGGATGACCGTCCTTGGGTATCTGACATGGGTGACCGTCCTTCTGACATGGGTGACTGTCCTTGTTCATCTGACATGGATGACCAGCCTTGGTTATCTGACATGGGTGATGGCCCTTTTTCATCTTACATGGATGACCATCCTTGGTGTTCTGACATGGGTGACCGTCCTTGTTTATCTGACATGGGTGACCGTCCTTGATTTTCTAACATTAGTGGCATCGTGTTCAACTGACATGGTTGACTGTCCTTGGTCATCTGACAGGCTTGAGAATCCTTGGTTATCTGACATGGGTGAACGTCCTTGTTTATCTAACATGAGTGGCCGTCCTTGTTCACCTGACATGAGTGGCCGTCCTTGTTCACCTGACATGAGTGGCCGTCCTTGTTCACCTGACATGAGTGGCCGTCCTTGTTCATCTGACATGGGTGGCTGTCCTTGTTCATCTGACATGGGTGGCTGTCCTTGTTCATCTGACATGAGTGGCTGTCCTTGTTCATCTGACATAAGTGGCCGTCCATGTTCATCTGACATGGGTGACTGTCCTTGGTCATCTGACAGGTTTGAGAATACTTGGTTATCTGACATGGGTGAACATCCTTGTTTATCTAACATGAGTGGCCGTCCTTGTCCATCTGACATGAGTGGCCATCCTTGTTCACCTGACATGAGTGGCCGTCCTTGTTCATCTGACATGGGTGGCTGTCCTTGTTCACCTGACATGAGTGGCCATCCTTGTTCATCTGACATGGGTGGCTGTCCTTGTTCACCTGACATGAGTGGCCGTCCTTGTTCACCTGACATGAGTGGCCGACCTTGTTCACCTGACATGAGTGGCCGTCCTTGTTCATCTGACATGAGTGGCCGTCCTTGTTCACCTGACATGAGGGGCCGTCCTTGTTCACCTGACATGAGTGGCCGACCTTGTTCACCTGACATGAGTGGCTGTCCTTGTTCACCTGACATGAGTGGCCGTCCTTGTTCATCTGACATGGGTGGCTGTCCTTGTTCACCTGACATGAGTGGCCATCCTTGTTCACCTGACATGAGTGGCCGTCCTTGTTCATCTGACATGGGTGGCTGTCCTTGTTCACCTGACATGAGTGGCCATCCTTGTTCACCTGACATGAGTGGCCGTCCTTGTTCATCTGACATGGGTGGCTGTCCTTGTTCACCTGACATGAGTGGCCATCCTTGTTCACCTGACATGAGTGGCCGTCCTTGTTCATCTGACATGGGTGGCTGTCCTTGTTCACCTGACATGAGTGGCCATCCTTGTTCACCTGACATGAGTGGCCGTCCTTGTTCATCTGACATGGGTGGCTGTCCTTGTTCACCTGACATGAGTGGCCGTCCTTGTTCACCTGACATGAGTGGCCGTCCTTGTTCACCTGACATGAGTGGCCGACCTTGTTCACCTGACATGAGTGGCCGTCCTTGTTCATCTGACATGAGTGGCCGTCCTTGTTCATCTGACATGGGTGACTGTCCTTGGTCATCTGACATGAGTGGCCGTCCTTGTTCACCTGACATGAGTGGCCGACCTTGTTCACCTGACATGAGTGGCCGTCCTTGTTCACCTGACATGAGTGGCCGTCCTTGTTCATCTGACATGAGTGGCCATCCTTGTTCATCTGACATGGGTGGCTGTCCTTGTTCACCTGACATGAGTGGCCGTCCTTGTTCACCTGACATGAGTGGCCGACCTTGTTCACCTGACATGAGTGGCCGTCCTTGTTCATCTGACATGAGTGGCCGTCCTTGTTCACCTGACATGAGGGGCCGTCCTTGTTCACCTGACATGAGGGGCCGTCCTTGTTCACCTGACATGAGTGGCCGACCTTGTTCACCTGACATGAGTGGCTGTCCTTGTTCACCTGACATGAGTGGCCGTCCTTGTTCATCTGACATGGGTGGCTGTCCTTGTTCACCTGACATGAGTGGCCATCCTTGTTCACCTGACATGAGTGGCCGTCCTTGTTCATCTGACATGGGTGGCTGTCCTTGTTCACCTGACATGAGTGGCCATCCTTGTTCACCTGACATGAGTGGCCGTCCTTGTTCATCTGACATGGGTGGCTGTCCTTGTTCACCTGACATGAGTGGCCATCCTTGTTCATCTGACATGGGTGGCTGTCCTTGTTCACCTGACATGAGTGGCCGTCCTTGTTCACCTGACATGAGTGGCCGACCTTGTTCACCTGACATGAGTGGCCGTCCTTGTTCACCTGACATGAGTGGCTGTCCTTGTTCACCTGACATGAGTGGCCGTCCTTGTTCATCTGACATGGGTGACTGTCCTTGGTCATCTGACAGGCTTGAGAATCCTTGGTTATCTGACATGGGTGAACGTCCTTGTTTATCTGACATGAGTGGCCGTCCTTGTTCACCTGACAAGGGTGGCTGTCCTTGTTCATCTGACTTGGTCAGAGCCGGACTGGCTGTAGCGGGTACCGGGCGTTTTCCTGGTGGGCCAGAGGGTGCGGGCCGGTTTTGCAGCAGTCCTGCAATATTGGCTCTCTGTAACCAAAGCAATAGCAGTGCTATAGCAGCCGCCAGTAGTACTAAAGCGGCTGGAAGCAGTGCCAAAGTGGCAGCAGTGCTTCTCAGGGGTGGAACAACCAACAAATTGCTCTCAAACGCACAGGTCAAATCGCTTTAGCTTCCATACCCGTAGGTTCTCCATGTAACCTTGTTTTCTTAAAACAAGAGTAAAATATATATTTTAGGTACCAAAAACTTAATTTGTCCAGATGATTGTAACTTAATTTTCATCATGTAATGCAGCGGTGCTTTGGCAGAGTCTTTTCAGATGGAGGAGAGAGTACTGTGGATGAGACTGACTCGGGCCCAGCCCTATCGACCTTTCTTTTGCAAGAATTAGCCCAGATAAGCTTTCAGAGGTGATCCTAACATGTGACAGTTGATGCCTACCACAACAACATTTTCATAGTCACGGTTCTGACATGTTTAAAATCTGTACCAGGCTTTCAGAAGCTAATCTGTGATGTGACAAAGCCTTGATCTGGCTTTTCACAGGCAATCCTGTGACTGACTCTTCCTCACACCTCACAGCTTTTCAGGTGTAATAATGCAGACATGTGATAGACGCTGCACCCAGTGTGCCTGTCATTCAGAGCATAGCCTGTCATGTCAATACAGTGTTGCCCACTTGCCCAATGTCATGTATGACATCTGGCCTCAGGGACTTGTTGTTTTGGTGTTTTTAGTACTTGTTAGCTGTATGGTGGATGTACGTGTCACACTTGAAATTGCCCTTTTAGTACCTTTGTGAATGGCTCCCCCCCACATCCCACTGGCCATTCAAAGGCAGGGCAGAGAGAACAAGTAAAACATGCAATACATTATCGATGACACTATTTGTAAGACAAATAGTGGAGTATTAAGATTATACAGAAATACCAGATTTAGGCAGTGCAATTGTTTTAATCAGAATTTAACCCAGAGCATGAGAAACAGAAAACACAAAGGTGGAAAGAATGAAGATGAGAAAGTGTGAGAGGCTGGCCTTGTATATGATGTCCACTATTGTAAGTGGGCACCTTGCACCAGTCCAGACAACCCTTATGGTGATTCAAGAGGTCTAAGACAACCTTAGAAAGCTCTCTAAGTGGTGGCTTTGGTGAGCAGCCTTCAGTCTTAGTCCAGGAGTGTAAAGCAGCTTTTTTCACCAGAACGTGATCTTAGTGGTAAAGATTATGTGAAACCGAACCATACAATGTATTTATAAAAATATGTATTTATTATATAATACTCTCTAGAATCTTCAAGTATGAATCAATCAATCAAGGGGTTGTAAAGCGCGCTACTCACCCATGAGGGTCTCAAGGTGCTTGGGGCAGTTCCGGATCAGACGCAGCATCGGTTTATTCGAAGAGCCAGGTCTTGAGGTCCTTCCTGAAGGTTCGCAGGGTTGGGGAGCATCTGATGTGAACGGAGAGTTTGTTCCAGGTCTTGGCTGCGATGTAGGGGAAGGCTCTCCTGCCGGTTCTTGTTCTGCGGATGTAGGGATTCCTGCCAGGGCGCGGTCAGCGTAGCTGAGGTTCCTTTTGGGTATGTGGAAGGAGACTCTCTCGTTGAGGTATTTGGGTCCGATGTTGATGAGGGATTTGTAGGGGTGGGGGAGGAGTTTGAAGGTGCCCCTCTTCTCGACGGGGAGCCAGTGGAGCTCTCGCTGGTGTTGGGTCATGTGTTCGTGGCGTGGAGTCCCAAGGATGAGTCTGGCGGTGGCGTTCTGGATCGTCTGGAGTCTGTGTAGTAGACCTCTGTTGATTCCGGCGTATAAGGCGTTGCCGTAGTCCAGTCTGCTGGTTATGAGTGTGTGGGTGGCGGTCTTTCTGCAGTCAGGGGGAATCCATTTGAGGGTCTTATGGAGGATGCGCAGGCAGTTGAAACTCATGGATGCAACCCCGTTGATCTGGTGATTCATGGAGAGGGAGGAGTTGAGGATGGTGCAGAGGTTTCGTGCATGGTCTGTAGGGTTGGGAGCATTCCCAAGGGCTGATGGCCACCAGGTGGTGTCCCAGGCGGACGAACAGGGTCCGAGTATGAGGACCTCGGTCTTCTCTGAGTTGAGCTTCAGACAGCTGTCCTTCATCCAGGCTGCCACATTCTTCATTCCTTCCTGGAAGTGGAGTCTGGTGTCTTCGGGATTCATCGTGAGAGAGAGGATGAGCTGGGTGTCTTCAGCGTAGGATACGATGCTGAGCCCATGCTGTATTACGATGGCGGCGAGGGGGGGCCATGTTGATGTTGAAGAGTGCGGGACTAAGCGAAGAGCCCTGGGGTACTCCACAGTCGATATGGGTGAGTTTGGAGATGAAGGGATCCTCTGGGTTTTCCCGGCGAGAAAGGATTGTATCCAGTTAAGAGCTGTTTCTTGTATCGCTGAGTCGTGGAGTCTGACTGCGAGTGTGCGGTGGGAGACTGTGTCGAAAGCTGCGGAGAGGTCCAGAAGGATGAGGGCCGCAGTGTGTCCCTGGTTGAGTAGCATGCGGATGTCGTCGGTGGCGGCGAGAAGGGCGGTCTCGGTGCTGTGGTTACTGCGGAAACCAGATTGGGAGACGTCAAGGATGGATTGTTCTTCGATGAAGTTGGTCAGTTGGGCGTACAGGAGTCTCTCTGTGACCTTGGCTGCGAAAGGGAGTAGGGAGATGGGCCGGTAGTTTTTCAGGTCAGTAGGGTCAGTGGTGGGTTTCTTGAGCAGTGGTTTCACCTCTGACCGTTTCCAGTCTTCTGGGAAGGTGCTGGACATGAAGGATGCATTGATGGTCAGTCTGAGTTTGGGTGCGATGGTGGCGGTGGCCCTGTGGAATATGTGCGGTGGGCAGGGGTCCATTTTCTTCATGGACGCGGTGATGTGTTAGACGGTGGGGGGATTCCAGGTCATGATTGTTGGTTTATCGGCGGCATAAGGTGGAGAGGTGGTCTCCAGCGTCTGTTCGCTGAAGTTGTCATAGAGGGCCTTGATCTTCAGATGGAAGTATGAGCTGAGTTTGTCACAGAGTTCCTGGGATGGCGTGATGTCTGTGGCTTTGCTGGGGGGTTTAGTGGAATGCTGAATGACGTTGAACAGTTCCTTGGTGATGGTTGTGTTGGTCTGGACTTTGTCTCTAATGAAGGTTCTTTTGGTGTCCCTTATGCGCTGGTGGTATTCCTTCAGGGCACTCCGGTGGTTGGTCCGTGCTTCTGTGGTTTGCAGGATTCACCAGGTTTTCTCTAGGCTTCTGTAGGTGCGTCTGGCCTCATTTTGTTCAGTGGTATACCAGACGGCCTTCAGTGGGCGTTGTTTGGTGGGATGGCGGAGGGGTGCGAGTTTGTTGGTGCAGCGTGACATCCAGCGGTGAAATTCTGTGGCTGTGGAGTTGGGGTTGGTCGTGGTGCGGGGGGGTCTTGGAGGAGGGCGGTAGGGAGGAATTCTTCTGTGACCTTGCTCCAGTTCCTGCGTTGTGGTCGCGGAGCGGGCTTGGATGTGGTGGTAGAGTTGAAGGTGAAATGGACGCAGTGGTGGTCCGTCCGGGGTTGGTGGGCTGGGAGGTGTGGCTGACCCGGATGTTTGTTCCTCCCACGAAGATTGAGCTATATGTGTGGTTGCATTGACCAGCTGCTTCAGTCCTAGGTTGGCAAGGTTGTCTGTGGTATGTTTTAAGTTCGGCTAGGTAGTCGGCATTTTTTCGGGAACAGCGATACCTTTAGGGTGTCAGTTGCGCTTTACAAGCAACTATAATAATAATAATAATCTTTTCTCCACTCGCGCTTATATCTTTTACATGCCTTCTTCAGTAGAGTCAGGGTGTCGTTATTCCAGAGGCTAGACTCCTGCGTGCGACCCTTAATCCAGGTTGTCGGGATGAGAGAGTCAAGTGCATGGGTGATCCAGGCACGGAATGACTCATAGCCTGTCTCAACATTGCTAAAAGGGCCTAAAGGGTCAGCTCCTAAAAGTGCGTGGAAGTCTTCAAGTAAAAGCTTGTGCCAGGGTCTTTTATATACCGAACGTTGAGTGTAATTACGTGATGGTTTTGAAATGGGGATGGTCCTTTCGACTAGAAGATGGTCGGACCAGGCCATAGGAGTAGGGGTCGTCACTATGGCAGTCTCAATGTTCGTAATTATGGGGTCTAACTGATGACCTCCTCTGTGTGTAGTGCTTTTAACTAATTGATAGAGCTGAAATACGGCTACGTCGGCAAGCATAGTGCTAATTAATAGTCTGGTCCTGATCCAGATCAAAATGGAAGGTTAAATCGCCGAAAATGCTAAAATTTGCCGATTCCACAGCCAATGTTCCAACTGTCTCTAAGAGAGCATTATTAAAACCGGTGGCAGGTACATGAGACCTATATATCAATAGACCAGAGAGGGTAAAATGGGTGTTCACAGAAATGCTAAAGTGGGCGCATTCACCTCACTCCATATTAACTTTATTAAGGAGACAGGTATAGCAAGACCTTGTAATCACAGCAATGCCGCCTCCCCTAGTCGCTCTATTCACCAAAGAAATCGAGTATTCAGGGGGTAGCGCCAAATTAGGTACGGCCGCCATGTCATCGCTAAGCCATGTCTGGGTCAAAAAGAATATATCAGGAGTTTCATCAATGATAAGGTCGTATAATTCAGCATGGTGTTTAACTAATGACCTTACATTTAGCTGCAGTATTTTTAGCCGATGCTGAGGAGGCATGATGGGAGGAACGGAAAAAAGCATAGGTTTGGGAAGTTCAAACGTGCCACACGAGCAGCTGATAGGGCCACTAAGGGGGTTAAATGGGGGATTGTTGCAATGGTGAGATAGAGGGCACATGTTTATTAAGGTCTCTCTAGAATAAGTATAACTACCTGGTGGAATTCGGCCAGCGATTCTGGCGAGAGGCGACCTACTGGCGAGGACGGGCGCAGATGGGCTTGCCTTTGGCACGCCGCCGGCGCACCCGCTGGGCGCATCCGCTGCGCTCGCTTCCGCTCGCTGCGCTTAAATAGGTGGCAGGGGGCATGAAACAACTAGAGCGCCGACCAAAATGGCGTGCTAACGGAAGTGAGTGATTCCGGTCCTTGCTCTTGTCTGTGCCCTCCACAACAATCAGCCACAGAGCTGCGGTGGACTGGGGCTCAAGAGTGTGCACTGGATCAGGTAGGTGTTCAGGGCGATTAAGACTTTTTAAAACAGTGACGACATAAAAGCAGAAATTCCCTCCACCCACTCAAGCTAATGCCTAAATGCAGGAAAATAGCCGTTGCAATGTTTCCCCGTGTCAGCATGATCAAAAACTGCCAAAAAACAGTGTGCCCATGCAGTCACTTTGCTTTAAATAGAAAATGTGGCGTAAAACAACTAGAGCGCGACCAAAATGGCGCTCTACCAGAAGTGAGTGATTCCGGTCCTTGCTCTTGTCTGTGCCCTCCACAACAATCAGCCACAGGGCTGCAGTGGACCGGGGCGCAAGAGTGTGCACTAGATCAGGTAGGTGTTCAGGGCGATTAAGTCTTTTTAAAACAGTGACGAAATAAAAGCAGAAATTCCCTCCACCCACTGAAGCTAATGCCTAAATGCCGGAAAATTTAGTCTGTTTTGCGGTTTTCATAGGGAACACATCTATGTCCCTGTAGGTCACAGCTTTCCAAACTGTGTGGCGCGACACGTTCCTGTGTCGCGCCCCATACGTAGGTGTGTCGCGCGCCATGTAGAGGCTCACCGTGCGCGCAGTTGTCTCGCTCACAAAGGCGTCCAGGCGCTCTCCAGTCAGGCCCCCTCGAGACGTGCGTTGGGGCGCGTCTCGCGGGAGGCAGATCCGTGACTAATCTCTGGTCCTGCAGGCACCTTGCGGCGACTTCCAAAGGGGAGGCGCAGCCCTTGCAGTGAATGAATATTACTATACTTGTGCTGTTTTCTTAAATGCGCTCCTGTGGTCTCCGTTGTTTACGCGGTTAGCTGACTTTGACCCAGAGCAAGATAGAGTGGCGTGGTGTGCCTCAGTTGTACCAACAATTTCAGTTCCTCAATGTCTCGGGAACTTTCATGGGACTACAGAAGAAAATGTGTTGATTGCCCTTGATTGCAAAGGAAATTTAAGCAAAATTGCGCTGAAATGCTTTGGAGCAGGCAACAGTGCAGTACTCTAGTAATCCAGCTTTGAGATGCTTCAGCTTAATTTCTGATTCATACAATTTGACTTTAAGGCTGAACATGTGGTCGACTGAAAGAATTCACGGACTAACTGTAGGCAAAGCAATCATACTTGCCCAGGCGGGCAACTAGAGCCAAATTTCGGGGGGGGGGGGCTGAAAAAGATTTTAGGGTGGGCTAATTCTTCCAGCCGTAACCAGAGTGGCTGTAAGAAGGGGTGAAAACATAATAAAAGCCTCATTTACAAGTAAATGGCCTTTAACAGACGTGTGAAGCACTCGGGTGCAGCTGCAATTAGACGTCCTCAGCCAGCGAAGCTGTGTCCTCCCCGGGCTGACACACACAACGGTGGGGGGGGAGGGGTGGGGGAGGGGGAGGATGGCGGAGGGCTGAAGCCCGATGAGCTCAATGGGTGTTGCGCGCCTGTACTTGCCCTCAAATTGAACTGTGATCTTATACGCTGCATTTTGCATGTGGCCTCAATCAGCAAAAATGCTCGTGCAAAAACTTCCAAGATTGCTTTCTTAAAAGTGGCTGAAACTTGATGAATATTTACATTACAGCTAGTAATTTACTGCACCTGTGAGGTTCCACTGACCTCTCATTTTCTACCTAACGTCTTGAATATGCTGAATGTTGTTTATTTTCTTTATGCTACAGTAATTGTTCAGCACGTTTAAGCAAACACCACTTCCGAAATACAGTATGGCTTTTTCCTCCATAACTTAACTCACTTATCTCTCCTTTTCCTCACCGTCTTATTTCTTAACTTAGAGATCCTAAAAACTCTGCAGTTCTTTTTTTTTATTCATTTGTTGCCTCGTCCTCAATTTCACTGCTGCCCTGTTCATCGCAATGTTGAATCTCGTCTGATGCAACTTCACTACTCTTGCTCATTTGCTCTGTTTGACTTTGATTGTTCAACTGGCAGTGATCCAGGTTAGACTCAGTGATGTATGCAGTCAGTTAGAACATCAGGAAAGAAATCAGATTTTTTGCCTTGTTGTAGCTGGGCGACGGAGTATGCTATGCACTTTATCAATCAGTGTTTTTAAAATGTGCGAGATCTAAGCATAATTCATAAGTTTAATTCTGTCATCAGTGTCTTTAAAATTTTTATTTTTTTACTTTTCTTTCTGTGATTTTGGGCAAATCACCTAATCTCAAAAAACACAGTTGATGGACAGAATGCAGAACAATGTCTTACATTCACCCCAGTACAAAGATCTGGGCCTAAATCCATCGTTTTTTTGCACTCCACACCACCCTAGGTCAGACAATGGCTATATGCAAATCAGCCTTGACCCTGTGCCTCATGGGAACAGTCCAGCCCAAACTACCAAGCCATGTCTTTCCTAGACCGGAATCAAGCATCCAAGGACCGGTTTCTGGCTATCAGCCTTCTTCAGCCTGGATAGCTTGACTCCAGTGATGTCTGACATTGTTCTACATTCTGTCCATCAACTGTGTTTTTTGCAATTTTCACCCCGAGTGTGCTGGGTATACTCAGACTTGAGTCCCAGGCTCTCCACACCACTGGAGTCAAGCTATCCAGGCTGATGAAGGCTGATAGCCAGAAACCAGTCCTTGGAGGCTTGATTCCGGTCTGGGAAAGACATGGCTTGGTAGTTCGGACTGGACTGTTTCCATGAGGCACAGGGTCAGAGCTGATTTGCATATAGCCAGTGACTAACCCAGGGTGGGGTGGAGTGCAAAAAAACGATGGATTTAGGCCCAGATCCTTGTACTGGGGTGAATGTATGACATTGTTCTACATTCTGTCCATCAACTGTGTTTTTTGCAATTTTCACCCCGAGTGTGCTGGGTATACTCAGACGTGAGTCCCAGGCTTAACACACCACTGAAGTCAAGCTATCCAGGCTGATGAAGGCTGATAACCAGAAACCGGTCCTTGGATGCTTGATTCCGGTCTGGGAAAGACATTTATTTATTTATTTATTTATGGGATTTTTAATGCGCAACTAATACCCAAGAACGGCTTCATGGGGAGACAGACGGTTCCTGGTAGCGACCCCCATACTGTGGAACACACTCCCCTTGCATATTAAAACAGCACCAAAACTCATTGACTTTCGTAAGGCCTTGAAGACCTGGCTATTCAATCAATAAGTTCGTGCCCTGAATTTTGTGTATCCTAGAGTATCTCACTGCGCCTAGTCTAGGCGCAGTGAGATACTCTAGGATACACAAAATTAGAGTATCTCACTGCGCCTAGTCTAGGCGCAGTGAGATACTCTAGGATACACAAAATTCAGGGCACAAACTTATTGATTGAATAGCCAGGTCTTCAAGGCCTTACGAAAGTCAATGAGTTTTGGTGCTGTTTTAATATGCAAGGGGAGTGTGTTCCACAGTATGGGGGTCGCTACCAGGAACCGTCTGTCTCCCCATGAAGCCGTTCTTGTTCGGGGAACATGCAATAGACAGCTTGCTGCTGATCTTAGATTCTTTCCAGGTATGTACACCTGAAAAGCTTCCTTTAAGAACTTCGGTCCAGTCTGATGGATGGCCTTATAGGCGATGCAGAGAGCCTTAAATTTGATTCTGCTCTCCACTCTTAGCCAGTGTAGATGGCGTATGGCTACTGAAGTGGAGTGTCGCCAAGGAATATTAAGCAGGATCCGTGCTGCCATATTTTGCACGGACTGTAGTTTGTTCAGGATGTATTTGTGTGTGCAAAGGAAGAGGGCGTTTCCATAATCCAGCTTCGAAAACACTAAGGTGGTGATCAGTGTTTTCCCTGCCGAAGCAGGTAGGTATGGCATGAGTTTTTTTATTTTCTTCAGCACGAAGAATGCAGCCGAGACCACCTTATTGACATGATAACCAAAAGATAACCTGTTATCAAAGATCACTCCCAAATTCCTAACCTTAGCAGCTGGAATCGGGGGGTGCCCATCTGACTCGGCCACCATGTTGGGGACCATTCGGGAGAGATCTTACCGAAGGTCATGACTTCGGTTTTCTCTGCATTAAGTTTCAGGCAGTTACTGTGCATCCATGATTGTACATCCAGTAACCCCTCCTGAAACTTAGCTGCAACCCTGGACCGTTCTTGTGTACCGCCAACACAAGCTGGGTGTCATCCGCGTAGGTAGTTAATCGCATCCCATGAGATTTAATGACCCTCGCCAAGTCCGCAACGTAGATATTAAAAAGCGTGGGACTTAGCGAGGATCCTTGAGGGACCCCACAGAGCAGTTCAGAAGTGGGCGAGTAATAGTTGCCCAATTTGACTGCCTGTTTACGATTAACTAGGAAAGAGGCTATGAGATCTTTAGCCAGATGGCTAATTCCAAGGGCTGCGACACGGTCGACCAAGATGACGTGGTCGACCGTGTCAAAAGCAGCTGACAGGTCCAACAAGATGAGCACTGCCGCACCTCCCGAATCCATGATCTCTCGAATTTCATCCGAGGCCTTTACCAATGCTGTCTCAGTTCCGTGTCCCTTCCGGAACCCGAACTGAGTGTCATCTAGGAGTTTGTGTTGTTCAATAAACTCAGAGAGCTGTTTATTCATTATTGCCTCTACTATTTTGGCAGGGAAGGGAAGGCAGGCAATTGGCCTGTAGTTGGAAGTGATGGTGGGGTCTAAGGATGGCTTCTTAATCAAAGGTTTAACAATAGCCTTCTTCCAGGTCTGTGGATAGACACCTGTTTTGAAGATGGAGTTACATATGTTGGTCAGCGGCTGGGTAACAACATTGTGTAGTTGGTTCATTATGGTCGGAGGACATGGGTCCAGCGGAGAGCCTGATTTAATCTTGCCAACAAGTGCGTTGACCTGGTCTTCGGTAGCTGACTGAAACTGAGTAAGGGAAGAATGCTTCAGTGCTGGTTGAATGGTTAAATCAGCGGCTCTTCCTACCAGCTCTTTGGAGAAAGTGGAATAAATATCCATTACCTTAGTGGTAAAAAATGTGGCTAGTGCGGTACAAAATTCCTGCGAGTTCTCTATTGTGGATCCAGCTGGAGGACTGGACAGAGAGTTCACCACTTGAAATAGCATCCTAGCTGAGTTCTGAGCGTGCTCAATTCGACCAATGAAAAAAAGATTCTTTTGTGTGCTAATAGCTTTTTTATATATCGCTAGAGCACTTTTATATTCTTGCTTAGCCGAGGGACTATAGTGCTTTCACCAACGCCTTTCTAAATTTCTACAGAACTGACGCTGGAGCCGCAACTCCTCTGTGTACCACTGGGCAGATGCAGTCGCTCTATTAGGGCGATACATTTTTTCAGGTGCAACTTCGTTCGCTGCTTTTAAGATCCATTCCTGAAATTTAATGGACATGGTTTCAGTATCGTCTCCGCTTTCCGGGGCTGATGACAACAAGAGATTTGAAAGTTGTGGTATATCTGCATTTTTCCACATCCGCGCCCCCACTGATGCCCTAACTTTGGTCTGAGGGGGTTTGAGTGGTAGCATCCGAATCCTAAAAATAATGGCTTGGTGGTCAGACCATATCAGAGGTAACATTGCTACCAACTCAATGCTGTGGTCATTAGTAAACAGGCCATCCAGTGTGTGTCCGGCTTCATGCGTGGGGCCCTTCACCAACTGCTGCAGTCCTATTGCCTGCATATCAGTGATAAGTTGGAATGTATCTTTGTTTTCCATGTTTTCCAGAGGAAAATTAAAATCCCCAAGAACCGTATAAGTCGGGGATTCTATTACTGATTCCATAATTTCAGTAAGTGCAGCTAAAAATTTGGTCCGAGGCCCAGGTGGCCTGTACACCAGGGTTCCTTTGAAAGCCTGTTTATGTGTACGATTAATAGTAAATGCGAAAGCTTCGCAATTGGTACTTTGAATAGGCTCAAATTTGGCACGATAAATGTCCCTATGAATAATGGCTAGGCCTCCGCCTTGCCCCGAGGCTCTATCTTGTCTAGCTACGCTTTAACCTTCAGGGGTGGCTTGAACAAAATCAGGTCCCGATGCTTCATCTCCCCATGATTCTGTGATGAACAAGATGTCCAGTTCATGATTAATAATGCTCTCCCTGATGTCCAGACTATGTTTGGGGAGGGAGCATGAATTAATGAGTGCTGCTCTAGTATACTGTGTCGCTAGGCGAAGGGCACTGGCAGTTATAAATGAGTGGGCTGTAGTATTTATCGCAGGCAGGGGAGGTGGCAGAGTGAAAGAACAGCCTACACATGATATAGGTGTGGATAATGAGTGTTTTAAAGACGGAAGTACTTGACAAGACTTACCCAGTCCTGTATTCCATTCCTTCAGCTGTGTGGAGGTATAGCGTAGGGTAGATGCAGTATTTAAGATGACAGCAGGACCAGGGGGGGTGGCCCTGTGCCCGGATCTGGCTCGGACGGGCGCAGATGGGCTTGGTAGTTCGGACTGGACTGTTCTCATGAGGCACAGGGTCAGAGCTGATTTGCATATAGCCAGTGTCTAACCCAGGGTGGTGTGGAGTGCAAAAAAACGATGGATTTAGGCCCAGATCCTTGTACTGGGGTGAATGTATGACATTGTTCTACATTCTGTCCATCAACTGTGTTTTTTGCAAATCACCTAATCTCCCAGCGCCTAAAATTAATGAAACTCAACTGGTGCTCGTGTAAAGCGCTCTGACCCCTTCGAGTCGAGTTTGCGCTATATATAAAAAAAAATCGAATGTGGGGTTGTTTGTGGGCGGGGTTGTGTTTGTGGGGGGTTGTGTGTATGTGGGGTTGTGTGTGTGTATGTGGGGTGTGGGGTGTGTGTGTTGGGGGGGTTATGTGTGGGGGGTTTTGTGTGTGGGGGGTTGTGGGAGTGTGTGGGTGTGTGTTTGGGTTTGTGTGTGTGTGGGGTTGTGTGTGTGGGGTTGTGTGTGTGTGTGGGGTGTGTGTGGGGGGGTTATGTGTGTGGGGGGTTGTGGGGGTGTGTGGGTGTGTGTGTTTGGGTTTGTGTGTGTGTAGGGTTGTGTGTGTGGGGGATTGTGTGTGTGGGGGTTGTGTGTGTGGGGTTGTTTGTTACAGAGTTAGGGGTCTATTTACATGTCCCTTGTGCCACCGGTGCATCAATTTAACCATGCGAACCACCCCCCTTAGGTGGTTCGGGCTCGCTCGCTGCGCTCGCTCGTGTTACTGCGTCCCTGAATTCTTTTCGCAAAAAGGTGTGTCACCAACATGAAAAGTTTGGAAAGCTGTGCTGTAGGTCATTGCCTCTGTTCCATTGATCAAAAGCTGTTGTCTGTACTTGCCCAGGTTACTGGGTCTGACAAGTAAGGTGGCAAGATCTATGCCACCATCATAAACTAGAACAGCCTGAGCTGGAGTTCTGTCTAAGCCCAACCCAACTCATATCCCAGGGTTAACCTTACTAATTCTTTTTCCTGTTCCCCCATTTGTACCTGTGCTATGGGGCACAGTTCCCTTAGGGGCAATTGTAGTAAGTTTATTCTCCTTGGCTTTTGGACAATCTGCATCCTTTGTCTAATTATTTTTCACCTTACAAAAGTAACACAAAGGTTTCTTCTTGCCTTTTTTTGTTGGTTTGTGGCTCCTCCCCAGATGCCAGTTTTTTGGGCCCTTGAGATGACTCCTTTTTGTCTTTACCCTTGTCCCCACCCTTATCCTGAGTTTTAGAAGAATCTTGCTTCTTCTGGTCACCGCCACTGTTCTGGCTTTTCTGCTTCAACCTAGTTCTGACCCACTTATCAGCCTTTTTTCCCAATTCGAGGGGAGAAGTCACATCTGAGTGCAACCAGGTTGTGGGGAGCGGGGTCGGGAGAATGAGAGTCGCCACGAATTGGAGTCTATCTTTAACCGTTTTTATTCGGTTTGACAATATCGGGGTAGTCTCAAAAGGGGGTTCAAGAACACAATGTCCAGTAGGGTACACAACACAAGCTTGGAATCTCTCCGTTGGGGAACTTCCGGGGTCTTCGGTTCCTGTCTTGACTCAACCAGAGATGGTCGCTGGTCCGGAGATAAGCTCGGGAAAAGGAAAAGAAAAGCAGCCACGTTAGGGGCTGGGGTCGATATGTACAACAGGTGAGAGGAGGGTAGGGTAGTGAGGGATCACCAGGGTGCTACCACCATCTATAGCAGTCTGTAAGTGTAGACGGACTGCAGGGTACGGCGACAGTGACCACCCTCAGGCTACCCCGTCCCACCCCGTGTTACCCTTGTTAGGCAAAGGAGAGCCACACAAAGGCGTCCCCCTGCTCTTGAGGGACCCTCTGTACTTTATAGGTCCTCTCTAAAGCAGTTATCCATTTGTGGGTCATCCCCACCATGGTAGGGAGGACAATCTTGCTCAGGTTCCTATGTTCAAATGAATGTTCTTTAACTCTAGGGACACTGTTGCTGCCACCATGGGACTTTTTCCTTGCTCTCTGAACTTCCATGGACTCTTTATCAAGGGCTGGCTGCTCTTGCATGAGCCTAAGCCTAGCTTTCTCAAGTTCACGTAGCTGGTATTTCCTGTCAAAAGACTGGTCCCTCTTACTAGAAATGGGGGTCCCTACGGAATGTCCTGGGGCATTAGATTCTGCACAGGAAGATCTAGACCTTTTTGATCTACTCTGCACCTTCCCAGGAGGATCAAAGGGGGCATCCTCTAAGCCACCAGTGTTCTCTCCTGGGAGGTCTGAATTGTCCAGGTGAAGTGTCATCAGGCTCCATCTGGTCAGGCTTATATTCTAGGTCAAAGGGGTTCTCCCCTCCTGGCCTATCCTCATGCCCTGTCCCACCCACTCTGTCCTGATCATCTGACCCTGAGGTTTTTCTGAGGTCATCTAACAGTAACACCTCTAAGAGTCGTTGAGTAGTGGCTCCTTTTCCTGTCTTCAACTTTCTAGAGGTACGCTGTGCTTTCAGTTCTTGGAGCGAATGTTCACTGCATCTTGCAGCCAGAGAGCCACTGGCATCTCCTATGGAAGACGTACTAAGTGTGGTGTGGTGTTGCTCCTACCTAACCTAGTGGGAACTAAACTCTCTTAGGTTGGAGAAAAGGTGTACCCTTGACTTACCCAACCCAAGTTTAGTAGCACTTACTTATTCTAAGCTTATATTATATGTGCCTAGGAGGAGTGATCGTTTTTCAATTAATCAATACAAAACTTTATCTGGTAAAAAGATGCAGGCTTGAATCCCACAGTTGCCACCAATGTGAGAGGCTGGCCTGGTATATGATGTCCACTAATGTAAGTGGGCACCTTGCACCAGTCCAGACAACCCTAATGGGGATTTAAGAGGTCTTAGACAACCTTATACAGCTCTCTAAGTGGGAGCTGTGGAGAGCAGCCTTCAGGCTTAGTCCAAAAGGAGTGTAAAGCAGATTGCTTTACCAGAATGCAATATTATAGTATAGATTAATCCCTTCGGTGCGTCGGATGGCCCCGGCCATCCGACGCACCAGTGTTCATGTGCATAGGACGGCCCCTTCCGTCCGATCACGGCATTTGAAATCCCTCTGGTGCGGGCACCGGAGGGATTTCTTCCCCCCCCAACAGCCTCGGGTGCTGGGGAAGAGATCCCCCAGCTCCCGAGGCTTTCTGTGGGGTTTCCCTGAAATGACGATCAGCGCATAAGTCGCTCTGACATTATTTCAGTGAAACCGAAACTGAAATGAGCCTAGGCTCATTTCAGTTTTGCTTTTTATGTGCCCAGGGTCCTATCTCAGTCCCCTGAGCACGTAGAAAGTCAGGAGAGGTATCGTTGGAAAGGGGAGCATCTCCCCTTTAGAATGAACATCTCCCTAGTGGATCCTTGCTTGGGGTCGCCCCATGAGTGCAATCCCCAAAGAAGATCCTCTCACTAGGCACCACGGAGGGGGAGGCAGCCCCTTAGGCAAGGGCCTTTGCTCCCCCCATAATAATTACAGTGAATTCAGTCTTTCTGGAGCAGTAAGACTCCTGCCCCCCCCCCAGGGGGCAGAAACCTACTAGAAACCAGGATTGTTTTTACTATGTAAATTAGGGGTGGGGGCTGCCCAATATGGGCATGCCACTGTCCCCACTCCTTCCTGCAAAATTACAGTCTTTATGCCCCATCTAGGGGGGCAGATGGAGGCATTAGCCCCCAATCTGCCCCAGGGGAGGGCAGAAAGCCCACTAGAAACCAGGAATATATTTTCCAATGTAAATTAGGGCTGGGGGATGCCCAATATGTGCATGCCAATGCCCCCAGCCCCCGCCGCAAAATTACAGTCTTTCTGCCCCGCCCAAAGTAGCATCAGCCTAAAAACGTATAAACAAACTGCCCTTTGGACCCGCTTTGGGCTCCCCTCAATTTCCACACGTTTTTGGCCCTTCCTGTCATAGGCACTTGGCCCATCCACACAAGTAAAGTATCATTTTTATCGGGAGCCTAAAAGTCTGCACTGGGGGCACATTTGTTGTCCCTGTACATAGTCCACCTCAAACCGATTGCAGGAGCCTTGCTTGGGGTAGGGTGTGAAACTGGATAAAGGACATGGGTGTAACCACCCCTCTGTCCTGACCCTCCCGTAGGTGGGTCCCCAGAGTTTGCCCCACCCCTTCCTTTGGTATAAAGTAGGAACCCTGACCTCAGGACTTTAGATTTTACCTGGACTAAACTCTGCAAGCAGAAACCAAGTACTTCGATGATCTACACTATGCTGGACGACAGAAGAATCTCCCTTGGAGTAAAGGAGTTACTCCCCCTGCTAAAGCAGGCACTTTAACACATCTGACTGGTTTGCATCTACCAAGCTCCTGAGAACTCTGAAGATTTCTACAACACAGAGGGTGGGTTCCCGTGCGTCTCTGAGGTTGATCTGCTATCTGAGACCAGTATCCCTCGTGGGGACCGTGCAACCCGAACTCCTGTGTACGTGTACTTTTGCAGCTGCATATGCTTTTTGGCAATCCCTGAGGCTGTACTCTGGGATACATATAGTTCGGACCCCGAACAGTATTTCAACCGAAGATATCTGGCCTCCACTCCACCAGTGCTCCGTGGGCCTGTACTTTGTGATTCAGCTTGAGGTCCCTTTGTGATCCCTGGTCTGTTGGCCTGTGGGTCTCTGTGAAGGTAACTTTGATTTCTCTTGGGCTTTCCTGGTTGCTCCAGACGTGCCCTGACTACCCATAGCTTGGAGAGACTCCAGGACCTTGCTGGTCCTTACTGTGACTTGTTTCCTCTGCCAGTGTGGGTTGCATTTGCCAAGGCTTGTTTGTGTTCAATCCAGACACTGACCCCTCAGCACTTGACATCCTTTGTAGGACAGCTCACCTCCGGACTGTGGTCATCATCGACATCTCCTGGTCCCCGTGGCTGCAGAGTCAATCATCCAGTCTTCTCACCTGAAGCACCCAACATCGGTGGGCATTAGTCTACTGAGCCCCTGGTCACCCTGAAGTGACCCCAGACTCTGTCCCCTCTGCTTTCAGGTTCTTCTCACCTCAGATCCAGGCTTGGATTCCACCGGACACTTTCCATCTTCCCGGCAGCAGCACTTCTTTGAGTCATGCCATTAAAAATGACAAAGGTTTCTGACACCATTTGACCCCTATGCAACCGGCTCCCCTAGGATAGGTCTTTGTTGTTATACACATTTTATCAGTATATGGTTTGGTCTCCCCCTGGAGCCCACTGTGTATTGTGCTATTTACTGTCGTTCTATTGATTAAGTATTGTGTGCCTTGTGCTCTATCCTCTGATAGAGGTTAGTAGAAAGTGTTTAGTAATAAACACATATATTTTATATATTCCTTGTGTGGTTCTCCTATCATTTGGCCATTCAGGAGATTATAGGTTGGTAAAACAAGCTGTTTTACATTCCTTCAAGACTTCACCTGCAGGCTGCTCTCCACAGCTATCACTAAGATAGCTTTCATAAAGTTTATCTTTAACTTCATCCCCAATAAGGGTCGTTTGGACTGGTGCAAGGTGCCCACTAGAATAGTGGACAGCATATACCAGGCCAACTCCTCACAGCGGACCCACAGTACTACAGCAGGGGGTGGTGGAGTGGTGGGCATTGCTGTCAGAGAGCATGACCGTTTGGCCGGCTGTCTTAGGACGGCCAAACCGTCATGTGCACTGACATCTCTCCAACCCAACTGCATTGCTGGGTGGAGAGACCAACAGGCACAGGCTCCCAGCTCCTGATGGAGCGCAAAACAAGCCCTCTCCATCCAATCCTGACACTCCTCTCATGGGTATGGCATCAGCGTCTAGATTGTTCGTAGAGGAGTCTGGGAGCTTCAGCCTGTATCCAGGGACGGAAGAGCAGCGATCAAAAGATCGGCGGGTAAGTTGTTCTTGTTATTTTCTGTTACAGGGCCACCTGTGCTGCCAACCACATTTCCCTGGCATTAACTGCTACTGGTGTGTGGCAGTGGCGGCTCCTCCGCTAAGGCGGAAAAGCTTCGCCCGACTGCTTTTTAGCAATGAAATAAAGGGAAAATAAAATGTTATTATCATTTTCTCCTAATTCCGTAGCTTTGCATGAAGGGGCCGGGCAGGGGAGGAGTGGTAGCACCCTCTCGGCCGACCAAACAGCCTTGCGCACTTTGCATGTTCTCCATGCAGCCTGCATCACAGCCTATGCGGAGAACATGCCTAGGCCCTTAGTCAGAGCCTGAGCCCGGAAACACAGCGCTCAGACCTAAGGCAGCGTTCTGATTGGCTGACTGGGAGCCTGGGTGTGTTTCCTGTTCAGGCCAGCGAGGGAAGATAATGGAGGAGAGAAGCGGCGGGGAAGGAAAATTATTTTTTTCACACTCGTTTCACCCGCGTCCTCCCGCCTTCTGCCCTCTACCTCCAATCCGTGCTGGCCGCCGCTGGTGTGTGGCCCCAGTAAGCTCAATATTGTGTGATGAGTACAACTGTGAGGCCTCAAACAAGCATATGTTGCAGGGTCCTGATGAGCAGACTGTAAAATGTGCTTTTGTGTAAAGGTCAGACTGAGCCCTCTTTGGAACTAATTCATGACGCCATTGTCGTTTCATAAAAGGAATTTTTGGGAAATAGTGAACAGGAGTTGTCTTGAACTAACCGTGCAAAAACTGGTTTGTGAAATACGCTTCTTATTGCAAACTGCAATTTTTTTGTTGGAAAATCACTCCTTTCCCTTTTTGTCCATACTCGCCAGTAGCCTGTAAACATCGGTAAGTGTCATTAAAACGTGTTTCGAGTTTGATCAACATGTTTAAAATGCACAATTTCTCACTCTAATTTCTTGCATTACCTCCAAGGATAGCTCCGCCCTATTGTTCGAAGTGATGGCTGCGTCTCCTTTGCTGACCAGGTGTCCCAGGATTTCCAGGACAGTCAAGGTTTAGGTCTCGTGACCTATCAATGCGCATGCGCATTGAGGTCACGAGACTATAGGGCTTTAAACAGACTTTATCTAACTGGCGATTTGGTGCTGTGCCCGTGGCTTTTAGGTCAATGCGCAAGCGCATTGACCTAAAATGCGCGTGCACAGCATCAAATCGCCAGCCATCTGTTGCCCAGCTTGGTGCCGCTCCACCCCCTGCCGGATCAAAGGCTTTCACGCCGAGCGGCCGTGCTTTCAGTTTCACGGCCGCTCGGCCGGCCGTGTCTCCTTATTTTACTTCTTTTGCTTGTCTCAATAGTATTTGGCTTTTTTTTTAATGTGTTTAGTAAAATATTCCATGTAGACCACCAAATTATTTGACTACTAACATCTGGGAGCTCTGTTAGCCACATCTAGTGTTTCCCTCCCTACATTGCTGAAGGTACCTGTTGTCTTCAATTTTCAATATGACATGAAAACCATGTCTTTGTAACTGGGCTGTTTTACCCCCCTGTGCTCAGCCACAACTCGGAAGTACAGACATGTTCGTAATAGTTCGTAATAGGGCAATTTCAGAGCCAAGTAAGGAGCACTGGTATCCTATATATAATCATCCTAAACTTAGATGTGAGTTTTCCAGAGCTTGTACCACTATCATTGTTGTTTCGGTGTTATTTATTTCACCTGCCAGTGCCTTGGCATCTTTCGCCACAACTTCACTTTTGCTTGATTCATAGTTTGACTTGTTTTGGCTAACGTGTTAAGTTGATCTCCACATCGAGCTACATTTTTTCTCCTTCACTACTTTCGAAATTGCGCTGCATCTCTGCCCACACACTCTTGCCGTTCCTTTTCCATCTTCTCTGACCATTAATCCTGAACTGAAAAGTATATTTCATATTTGTTCATATTGATCCAAGTACTGTATTTTGATTCTGGTGTCTGATTATTTATGAAAATGTATAAGTGCTTACTTCTAAAATAATCATTTCATTCTTTCTTGGGTGGGGACAGCTCTATTTTTTATTAACGCAGGGAGGTGGTGGGGCGCTAGCTTGTACACTCGCCCATCACCTTCAAAGTGCTGTGACCATAAAGGGTTGCCTGGCTCTGCCTATTTGTGCTATACAGATTGGACAGTTTGTGAGAGGTTACACTGTCTAGGGTGTCTTTCATTGCTGGTCCTGACCTTAATTGTGTTGTTCTGCTGGACCTGGTTGCTGTAGAAGTGTGTATGTTTCATCTTCTGTTGACATGTGGGCACAGTGAGGAAGCAGATGGAGGTATGTTGCTCTGATGGTTTGTATCATCTTATTCCTAAGAGAACGCTTCTTCCTTTCTTTATGCTGACTCGAGTAGGTTTGGGAGCATGTTTTTCCAGGATATGAAGTAGTGTTTTTTTTTTGTTTCTCTGGCGCAGGAGGCCTGGGACCGGCAGTGGTTTTCCGACCGCCTTTGCCTTGTGTAGTGATCTCATGAGGATGAGCTAGTGCGCTGCCGACACTGTCGCGTTGCAGTTGATGAGGCAAGCTACCTCCTGACCCACCATTAAAGAATGGGTCCATTGTTGTACTATCCACAGCTGCTCATAAATTCTGTGTGTGTGTAACAAAGTGGCTGATTTGTGTTTTTAGCCAACCAGTGAGCAGGCAGACTGCAGAATGTCATGGATTCCTTTAAAGCAAATGTTCGCTTTCTGCCAAGGATACTGATAAAATAATTGTGTTACATGAACGTTTGGAGTAAGTTGGCAGTAAGTTAGAGAGAGTCTGTTAATAAGGGCAATGGAAATACTTTGTGTGTTTAGAGTGTCATATGGTTACTACGTTTCTATATATTGTGTTAAGTTAGCATGAGCTTATTAAATGTTTAAACGCAATATTTTCTTTCAGCTTGAGTTTGCACACGACACCTAATTGTTATTGTAGCTTTCAACCTAGACGAAAGATGTGATTTATTTGATAATAATATGTTATTGCTCTAGTATCAGTCACCCTCACACACCCTAACTCTCACACTCACCCACTCACACACCCTCACACTCCCTAACTCACCCTCACACACCGTCACACACCCACACACTCATACTCCCTCACTCACCCTCACACACCCTCACTCACCCACCGTCACACACACTCAGCCTCACACCCCCTCACTCACCATCACCCTCACACACACTCACACTCCCTCTCCCTCACACCCCCTCACCCTCACACACCCTCGCTCCCCTCACACCCTCACCCCCCTCACAACCCTCTCACCCTCAATCCGCCTCACACCCTCACCCTCACACACCCTCACCACCCCTCACCCTCGCACCCTCTCACCATCACCCCCCCCCTCACCCTCACACACCCTTACCCTCACCCCCTCACCCACCCTCAGTCACCCTCACCCTCACCCTCACACCCCCTAACCCACACCCTCACCCCCTCACACACCCTCACACACCCTCACTCACACTCACACACCCTCACACACCGTCACACCCCCTCACCCTCACACCCCCTCACTCACCCTCTCCCTCACACACCCTCACCCTCACACACCGTCACACACCCCCTCACTCACCCTCACACCCCCTCACTCACCCTCACCCACCCTCACACACCCTCACCCTCACACCCCTCACCCTCACACCACTCAGTGCTACAACACATATTGTGTTACAATAGGTGTCACATTTGCGAAACATAAAACTATTGGCATTGTAAATAACAAAGCTATTACTTTCGCTACTTTCAAAACAAGCACATAAAGAAAAAATGTGTCCTTTACAATACCAATAGCTCAAAATTTCCTAATGCGAAACCTATTGCATTGCTGTGCTTCTCTCCCCTGCTGCACTCTCCTGCTCTCTAGAGATGTGGCCTAACGACCAGAGCTGCCATCTAAGTAACGAAAATACAAAAAATGTTGCATTCCAAATGCTATAGGTGTCACATTCGCGAAAGTTATAACTATTGGTGTTGTAAATGACAAAGCTATCAATTTAGCTATTTTAAAAACCAACAAATAAATAAAATATTTGTCATTTACAAGACCAATAGCTCCAACTTTTCTAATGCGAGACCTATTGCATTTCCAATGCTTGTTTCACCCGCTGGCCGTCCCGATTTCAGCAAATTTAGGGCATGTCCTGTTTGTTGGAGAAGTTTCACAGAAAATAGAGGAAGGCGCATTTTTATGCGCTGCGAGGCAGGACAAGCAAGAAGCTTTTATTAGAAGGCAGGATCATTTACAGACGTGAGGCTGGGTTTGAAAGTTGCTTTTAGTTTACTTCCTTAGTTCCTCCTTCTTTGAATTTCTATGTTGAAAAGCCCTGTCATTTAAGTCATTGTGTGTTTCTGGGCGGATGTAACACTGTAGCCCTTCTAAGTTTGCTAAATGTCCATTTTTTGGTTTTCAAAATCTGGGGGCATATAATCTACGCCAGCTATAATCATCGCTGGCCGTGCTTAGAGATAATTTTAGTATCGCAAGATATCTCTGGAATTTATCGCCCTGGTAGCGCGTTATTAACAATGCTATTCTCCAGGGCGATAAACATTCCAGAGATAGCGAGGTTATCGCCGTTTTGCAGGGAACATTGCTGGTTTTCCAGCGATGTTCCCTGCAAAACGGCTGATACGACCCACAGGGTCGTATCAGCATAATCCACCCTAATGTTAGGGATAGATAAGTCTGCATTTTAGCAGATGTTAGTTTTTGGAGAAAACAGCGTTTTTCTCCAAAAACGAACGTGTGCTAAAAAACTGTGGCAGCCTTGTAAATATCGCAATGTGAACATCAGCGATATTTGCAGGGATGTCCAGTGATGCCCACTTCGCATCTCAATAGAGATGCAAAGGGAGGCGTTGGGAAAAAGAGTGCTAACATTCGATTATGCATGTTAGCACCCTCTTGTAAATAGGGTGATATTTTTTAACTCCACTTTTTGGCTTTTTGAGCCAAAAAAACTGAGATAAAGCCCTTGTAAATATGCCCTTTAGTCACCCTACCTTTTGTTGGGCTTATTGTCTCCCTGAGAGGGCTTAATTTGTGCCGGTGGGGCCCACTGCCACTCATTTCTTGGGCACCAGCACTTATTTTTCTCGTTTGACTTTGCGTCGGAAGAAGACAGAGAAAAAAAAGCACACAAGGAGGAGGGAAAGAAAAAATCACGAGAAAGTAAAAAAGCAGGGGCCTCCAAGAGAAACAGAAAGGAGCAGGGAATGTGGTGGAGGGTTTAAAGAGGCACAAAGGGGTTAAAGAAGCAGGAGGAGGTACGAGGCTACGAAGCCTTGGTATTCACCCCCTAGATTTCTATAGCGCCGCGCCGAGGTTCTGATCAAAACTCTGGGCCCCAGCACTTATTATTTTACAAATGTCCACCTCCCCCCTGTGACTCACGCATGTTCGGGTCGGATTGCCTCATCCTGTGTTTACAGTTCCCTCTCCTCTGGCTCATGAAACAAAGCGCTTTAATAGGAGCTATAGGAGGTGGGGGTGTAATGTAGCGAGACTGGGGTTGTTTCTGTCCAAACAAACACGGCACAATCACCGTCTGTGCTAAACAATGTCTCGGGCACACAGAGCCCAATGCCTGGTTAAACGTCAAACTTCAATGCCAGGGAGCAGGATGCGCGCTTCCTGTTGGGAAACCTTCCTACCCAGGTGCGGCCCTGCCCATGTGGAGGTCTGGAGAGGCTGGCGGAGGCAGCTGAAACTCGGACAGACAGCAAAACACACAAGATGATGGACGGAATGTTGCACAATGGCAAAACATTCACCCTCAGCCACAGATTTGGGTTTAATCCATCGTTATTTTGCTCACCAAGCCAACCCAGTTCAGACATGGCCATATGCAAATCAGCCTTGACCCTGTGCCTCATGGGAACAGTCCAGACCGAACTGCCAAGCCATGTCTTTCCTGGACCGAAATCAAGCATCCTAGGACCGGTTTCTGGCTATCAGCCGTCTTCTGCCAGGATAACTTGACTCCATGGCTTAGTGAGCACGGGACCCACGTCTGGGCATACCCTTCCCACATAGGGTGAACAGCAAAACACACAAGATGCCCAGACGTGGGTCCCGTGCTCACTACGCCACTGGAGTCAAGATATCCTGGCTGATGATGGCTGATAGCCAGAAACCAGTCCTAGGATGCTTGATTCCGGTCCAGGAAAGACATGGCTTGGCAGTTCGGGCAAGACTGTTCCAATGAGGCACAGGGTCAAGACTGATTTACATATGGCCATGTCTGAACTGGGGTGGCGTGGTGAGCAAAATAACGATGGATTAAGCCCAGATCTGTGACTGGGGGTGAATGTTTTCCCATTGTGCAACATTCCGTCCATCATCTTGTGTGTTTTGAAACTCGGATAGAAGTATGCAGCTTCTGCATAGCGCCAACATATCAACGCCTCGTAGCGCTAATATCAGATGTCACTGCTGCCACACTAAGGGTTTTTTGCGGTAGTTAGAGACAATTTTTTTAAAGCAGTCTATTGCCGAGAACTATTGCCCTGTTAGCAACGTATGTACAATACGTTGCTACATGGAGATGTTAGCAGCAGTTACGCGGCGAGAACTGCTGCTAACTATAATTCACGCTAGTCAGCCCAACATCACTTTTCAGCATCAAGAGCAAAACTAGCCTAAAAAATACACCTCTAAAAAAATTAAATAGAATGAAAATAATGGAATGCTGAATGGAGCAGCCAGGACCAAGTTCTGCACAGGTTAACAACCCCTCCAAGTCTCCCAACAGTCAGGATGATCAGCTAGAGACACTGGGGAGGAGGAAATGCAGAACCAAGGCCTCATCTATGAAAAGAGGCACATCGCTGGGGAAAAATTGTGATGCAGCACGGTTAGACCTGACACCATTGGCGTGGGTCTCCCTTCCATTTTTTGCTGTTGCCACCTGTATTTTTGCTATATGTTTTGCTGGTTAGATGCTTTGGGCACTTGCCACTGCTATTCAGTGCTAAAGTGCTTATGCTCCCTATTGTAAATTGTTGTAATCGATTAGTGACTCCATGATTGGCTTATTTGATTTACTTGTTAGACCCTAGTACAGTGCACCATATGTGCCCAGGGACTGTAAATCAAATGCTGCCCAGATCCTTGTACTGGGGTGAATGTATGACATTGTTCTACATTCTGTCCATCAACTGTGTTTTTTGCAATTTTCACCCCGAGTGTGCTGGGTATACTCAGACGTGAGTCCCAGGCTCTCCACACCACTGGAGTCAAGCTATCCAGGCTGAATGAAGGCTGATAGCCAGAAACCGGTCCTTGGATGCTTGATTCCGGTCTGGGAAAGACATGGCTTGGTAGTTCGGACTGGACTGTTCCCATGGGGCACAGGGTCAGAGCTGATTTGCATATAGCCAGTATCTAACCCAGGGTGGTGTGGAGTGCAAAAAAACGATGGATTTAGGCCCAGATCCTTGTACTGGGGTGAATGTATGACATTGTTCTACATTCTGTCCATCAACTGTGTTTTTTGCAATTTTCACCCCGAGTGTGCTGGGTATACTCAGACGTGAGTCCCAGGCTCTCCACACCACTGGAGTCAAGCTATCCAGGCTGAATGAAGGCTGATAGCCAGAAACCGGCCCTTGGATGCTTGATTCCAGTCTGGAAAAGACATGGCTTGGTAGTTCGGACTGGACTGTTCCCATGGGGCCAGGGTCAGAGCTGATTTGCATATAGCCAGTATCTAACCCAGGGTGGTGTGGAGTGCAAGAAAACGATGGATTTGGCCCAGATCCTTGTACTGGGGTGAATGTATGACATTGTTCTACATTCTGTCCATCAACTGTGTTTTTTGCAATTTTCACCGCTGGTGGGCTTGCAGCACTGGTTGTGTCACCCACAGAAGTAGCTTGTAAAATATGGCTCAGGCCTGCTATTGCAGAGCCTCTGTGCAGCCTGGGGCTGGCATGTCGACTTGGCAAGTGCACCCACTTGTCAGTCCCTAAACCTTTCCTTTTCTACATGTTAGTCACCCCTAAGGTAGGCCCAAGTTACCCCTGTGCATTGT
This sequence comes from Lissotriton vulgaris, assembly GCF_964263255.1. Classification (NCBI taxonomy): domain Eukaryota; kingdom Metazoa; phylum Chordata; class Amphibia; order Caudata; family Salamandridae; genus Lissotriton; species Lissotriton vulgaris. The sequence continues at coordinate 309,245,484 of NC_141688.1, read as the reverse complement.
ATGTAAAAGGTAGGACATGCCCTGATGTGTGTGGCATGTCGTGAAAGGGAATTACAGCCGATTTCGTTGTTCACTATTGTAAGGCTACCTGTTCCCATAGGCCAGAATGGGCAGTTTGATTATAACATCTTATAATCCTAACTGACTCAGGAAACTAGGTAGAAATTCGAGTTTAGTATGCCTGAACTCAGAATGTTAAAATACGTTTTTTAGTGAAGGTGGATTTTACATTCTGTGTTTCAAAATACCACTTAAGAAAGTAGGTATTTTCTTGCCTAACCATCCAGCATGCCTCTGCTAGGTTTCTGTATTCCATGTCTGGTTTGTGAGTGACAGGGGACTGGAGAGGGTCTTGGATCCAGCAGTCTGATGGGTCAGGGCTGGGCTGAATAGGACCTGCTTTGAATAGAGAGTATGGGGAGGGAATTTCCTTTCATCTACCTGGGCCAGGTCTGCTTTCAACAATGCTGTCTCCACCTCCTGCCTGGAAACAGCACATAACTGGTTTCTGCTGGGCACAGGCACCCTATGCCTTCACAAGACAAAGGATTTACAGGTATAAATATTGGGACCCCGAACTTAAGATCACTTCTGGGAATCAAGACGAACCTTTGACAAGGAGAAGAGCCAGGGAAGCTGAAGGAGGAGACTGCCCCTGTGCTGTGCTGTTGGGATTGGCCTGCAGTGGTTACTTTATTGCCAAGGAAAGGTGAAAAGGAACTTTGTGTGCACTTTTGCAATCTTGAAGAAGAATCTCCAAGGGCTTGAAGTTGTGCTTGACTCCTGTTCTGAAGTCTCAGGCACACAAAGACTTCACCACCAGCTCTCCCTGAATTTCCTTGCTGGGAATTCAACCTGCAGAGGTGCCTACTGTTTTTTGGGCCCTCTGAGAAGACTGCGTGTCGCTCGGAGCTGGAAGCGCGACGCAACGAGAAGAAGCGTGTTGCCTCTGCAGCAGTTGCTGTCGCATCGCCGAAGAATCTTGCCACTGCCGCAGCTGTTCGGCGTGGCATCATCGACGAATCATGTCGCAGGGCCTGTCGCGGATCAGAAGTTACTGAGTTTGCCGCACGGCCGTCGGGCATGCACGCATCACAACAACAACATTGTTGCATCGCATCAAAACACCATTTTGTTGCAAGCACCGGATTGTCACATTGCATCGGGGCGGCATCTTGTTGCATCGTCACCCGGCCGCAATAAGAAACAATGTATCAACTCCACACACAGTAAGGAAGCGAGCCTCAATTCCCCTGCGCAGCAGTAAGGAACCGACGCATCCACTCCCCTGAGTGTAAGGAACAGCGCATCAACTTCCCTGCGACCCTTTTGTTTGTTTTGCGTGAAGCATCAAAAGAACTTTGAGAGTAAAGTGTTGCATTTACCATCTACATTGAACTAAGCTATGTTGTACCATTTTAAAGTCTATTTTTGATTACAGTATTTTGGTTTTTTGTCGTTTGGTCTTGTATTAAGTATAGTAAAGATTACTTATTTTTCTAAACTGCTCTGGTGTCCATTTATAAAGGTTTCACTTGTTCACAAATGCTTTACACACTGCCTCTGAGATAAGCCTGTTGGATCGTGCCAAGATATCAAGGGGGTGAGCAGGGGTGATTTTAGAAGTGTAGCCCCTTACCCTGACTAGAAACAAGGGTCCCTATTTGGTCAAAGGTACCTACCTCTGCCAACTAGAGACCCCCAGTTCTAACAAACACTTTTCACAGCGCCATCCATGCGACACCTTGGTGGTCGATGCCTGGCAGCGCGGAGAGTCTCTGGGTCCCGGAGGCTTCGCTGGGCCTGCGTCTGAGACCCAGAGTGGGAGGTGCTGGGGAGTCGCTGTAGCCTGAGGGTAGAGGCAGAACGCGTTAGGCCCAAGCCTGTGGGCTGTGGTGGTTGACAATGAGGCGTCGGCACTTACGTAGTGGCAAAGTCTGGCAGGTCGCATGGAGACAAATTTGTGACCTGTGTGAGAAGACCGCCTGGCGCCCCTTGGAGCTGTGCGCCGTAAAGGCGCTCCTGTGCACCGACGTAGGGAGGTCTGTATTGTGTAACACACACTACCACTACACCGGGGTGCACGGAGGAGATAGTCAATGGTGGGCGGCGCCTCTCTGCATCACAGGCCGGAGGATGTGGTGCTGTCCGGACGCTGTGGACAATGAGGCCAGTGAGCGGTACCAAACATGGGTGGCGGTCACGCTTAAGGGGGCTCTGTTGTATCACCTGCACCGGGAGATCCCCCAGCGGACTTGACAGTGACTGCTGTACCCAGGCTTGTGAAATCCAGCCTGGCTGAGACTCCTGCTGGCTGAGTCACAGATTTGTCCCAGTGTCGATGTCCAGGTGAGGAGAAGGTGGGACTTGGAAGGGAGTGGAGCGAAGGAGGCCTAGTGGTTGAGTCGGGCCCAGGCCCTTGGGCACGATGCTTGATCTGTCATCACTCACTGGGTCACTGGGGAACACTGAATGTGGTCCCAACAGTTAGATTGAAGAAGGCGACTGGGTGGTGCTACCTTTCGTCAGGAAACAGTTGGTATACTTGCAGCCACAGCCACGTGTGCTCCGACATCGCAAGCTTAAACATGCTTGCTTTAACCATGCATATACTGACTGCAGCGCGGCAGAAGAGCAGGTCGATGAACGATCAGGACAAGGCAGTGAGGTGAGTGGGGTTTTGGGGAAATGGGGGTAGTTTGTAAGGGTTGATGGTAGTTAACAGGGCTTGGAGGGGGTTGCAATTTTCATGGCACAGGCAGGGGACATGAAAGGGGCAGTTAACAGGCTAAGTGGGCAGTTGGGCTGGGGCATGGAGTAGGTGGGATAGATTTCAGGGGGTGGGTGCTGGTTTCAGGACTCAGGGAGGAGGGCTGGGGTCGGAGTAGTTTTTAGGGGGCTGAGTTTTAGGGCTCGGGCCGAGGGGCAGAAGTGTGATCTTTATCACACATGTTCCTTTACCAATGATATCTTTACCACAAATTTGCGTGGTAAAGCCATGCGTGCTTCAGGAACACGTTGTTTCATCACACAACCCCTTTCCTCAACCCCTGGTAGTAAGCTCTTCGGTGTATGGGGGATTTCCATCTGTGACGCCCGACTGAAGATTCCTGGCTAGCTTACACCTGACTGGAGGAGAGGAGTCGACTGGCCATACTGCACTTCACCTCATGGCATACATAGTGCCTGGGCGTCTGGCGCAACGATGGCCCGCCTGCAGACTGGGGCGTCATCGATATTTGGCCACTCCTCCGTGTTGGTGCTACGAGCAGCTGGTGATCATTGGCCACCGGGACAGGTGACAGTGTACAGCCTGGACTCCAATCTAGACTCTGTACTCAGTGGGTACCTCCCTCAAACAAAGGGGCACTTCCTTTTAGGGCTACATAGACAAAATGACAGTTGACTTCATCCTGCAGCGCACAGATCTTCACAAGCTAACTTACAATGTACACAACATTGAGCAAGAACTGGCCAACGTCAATCAATCAATCAATCATAGTATTTGTAAAGCGCACTACATACACGCGAGGGTCTCAAGGTGCTGGGGATGGGGGAACGCTGCTACTGTTCGAAGAATCAGGTCTTGAGGAGTCTCCCTCGAGTACCCTAAGAACAGCGTTGGAGGTGCAGCAGCTAATGGCACATGTGAAGTCACTGGAAAGAACAGCGGATTATGTGGTGGGCCTGCAGCGGCATATACTGAGACATGGTTGTGTGATCTATTGTCAGCAGGTGGACTCTCCTATTTCTTCGTTGTGGAGCAGGTCCATTGAGTGCTGGTGAGCCCCCTGCTGCCGGGGATCAGGTCCTAGACCATTTCTCCACCGCCTCCTACAGGGTTGTTGACGCTGTCCTGATGGAGCTACGCAAGCTGGGGGAGGTGAAAGTCGACAACACCACAGTTATTTTCTTACATGACTACGCCAAGGGGGTGCAGAGGCAGAGGGACTCGTCTCTATTGATGAAGCAATTCCTCCAAGAGTTGGGCATCAATTACTCCCTCCTCTACCCCTAAAGGCTGTGAGTGATCTCAGATGTTGACATGCAAATCATTGAGGCCATTGAACAGGTCTGGACATGGCTGAAATGTACTTGTCGCCAGGTGCAGCGAACTGGAATTGAAGGGTGTGCGCAACACGCTGTCATTCGTGGAGCCAGTTGTACTGGGAGGAGGAGCAGGCGTCCCCACCACAGCTACAAACCAACCCCAATCTGGAGCAGGTTATACTTGAGAGTTTGAAGGTGCTGCATGTGGTGGCGATGATGTGCAATTGTACTCAGAGACATGATCCTAACACTTTCCTTGAATGCTCCCCCAGCGGCGTTTGCTCCACTGCGACGTGGTTATCTGGTGCGGAGTCCATGCAGCCCCCGGATGTGACTCCTCAGTCAGCAGATTACTTATTTAATGTTGACTAATTGTACGTCTCTCCTTCTTCCACGGTTTTCAGACAACTCCAGAGAGTCTCTGGTTTTCTGCGGTTCCTGGACCCCAGCTTCCTGTTTCTGAAGTTCCGGTGTACAGAGGACAGCACTTAGGAGGGATCAGGTCAAGTTGTCATCCAAAGGGAACAGAACAGTTTTTCAGGTGAGCGATGCATGTCAGGGGTGATAGTGGTGGTCTCGATGCTCCGAGCTGCGATGGCAGGAGGTCAATGGCGTTGTTGACCTTGCCAAGGGTGAATTGTGGAAGTTCTTCTATTATCCAAGGGCCGCATTTATGAGGCCCTAGCAGCACTCTTGCAATGCTGTGATGGCACGTGTTTGACGTTCCTGTTGCGCAATATGTTTACAAGGCTACGTAAAGCCACTTTATGTAGCTTTTCATGGACTTGTAAATATGTGCCCCATTCACGAATTGAACAGTGTGAAAGGGGCATTCAAAGGGTGTTACTCTGGGTGTTTCCACGCCAGACCAATGGAAACTGAAGCATTATCAAGTTTATGAGAAACCGTAAACCTTCAGAATGCGTCAGATTCTAATACCTCCCCAAAGGTGACTTTTGGGAGGTGCTACATAGATCAATGTTTTCTTTTCTCCTCTTTTTTTCACTTTTTCTAGGTGTGCAGCATTCTGCTGCACACAGTGAATGAAGAAATACCCTGGATTGATCGGTTTTGTGCAGGTAGGTGTCCCTTCCTGCACAATATCAATCAACTCCACAACACAGTCACCCTTGCACCATGGAGCAAGGGTGCCTGCGCTGGTGCATGGCAGCCATTGTGCGTCAATGTACAGGAAAAATACAGGGGAGCTTATTCATTAGCTCATTTTGACAGTTTAACGCAGACGGTGCATCATTTTCTTGACATCCTTGCAGCATGAATTTTGCACCACAATACGCCATATTTAGGCATATGCGTGACCTTGTAAAGGGTGGGCGTTCCCATGCAACAAAGCCTTGTAGGAGTGGTGCAGTGAAATCTATCAGATTTCACTGTGACAATTCTAGGACACCACTGCGTCGAAACCTAAGGGTAGCGCAGTGCCCTTAGCATTGCTGGAGTCGCGTCATGGTTGCGACACAACTGCAGCAATGTGTGACTTTAGAGTCAACAGAAACGTCAGGATTCCAGATGTATCTGTCATTGATTGTGACATGGAACACTATACAGTAAATACAGTGCAGCCATCGTGTGGCAAGGAGGGTGCAGTGAAAAGTGTCTGATCGCTGTTTTATCTCAGTGTTGCAACAATTTTCATGAATGGGGCCTAGGAATGCGCCCTATTTTATTGATTGTGCACATTCCTGACCTTTTGTTTTGGTGCAAGGCAGTGCAGCAATATTACTTGCAGCGCTGTCCAGCACCCAGACATCTTATATGTGGGCCCTTTTGTTTGCACGAATGTTATGACCCACTATTTTCTGGTCTTAAAAAACTGCCTCTAATTGGACTTAGCAGCGGTTTTGGGGGATTATAGACATACTGGGATTTTCTTCTAAATGTCATGAAGTGTGTTTAGCAGCAGTTTTTTCACGGGACCGGCTACCTTGCATCTCCTTTTCATTAAGTCTCGCTAACAGGAGTGGCGATCTTGAAAATTAATGTTTACGCTGGAAAATTGCAGCTAACTGCAGTTAGCGGCAACTGGTATATAAATCGATTTAAAAAAGCTGCCTTAACATCAAAATTTGAGCGGGGGGGTTAACAAAGACTTTCCAGTGACCCTATACAGATCGCACATTGTCTGAGAGCCATACGCACCGTTAAATGGATACAAGCTCACAGTTTTGTAGTGAAACATCGATAAAGGCAGGTATGTAGTCACAGTTTGCAAGTATGTTTTAATTGTTCTTTACATTCCCAAAGTAATTAGACCAAATATGAAAAAACATGTTTCTACATCTTCATGCACCAAACAAACAAAGGAGGGACAAAAAAAGGAAGAATAAATAATGATCTTCCCAACATTCCTAAGCCTCCAAAGGCAATTGGACCAATGGCGGACGAGCATCACCCCACTGCTCTTCAAGCACTGCACCCAAAAAAATTATAACAAGGCGTTATTTTCATGTTATTTTTCTGTGTGGGACTCGACGGGCGGGGCTGAGCTCGTCAGAGCAGAGTGAGGAGTGGTTTGCACTCCCTAAGTGCGCATGGCTGTTGGACCGGCCATCTTGGGCTGACCACCAGTCATGCACACTTACCATATTCTCCACCTGACTGTGTTGCACAGCCCGGTGGAGAACAGGCCCAGGGTCCAAAGCACTGCCTGAGCAGCCAACTAGGCTGCTCAGACCAACCACAACGCTGCTGATGCAGTGTTCTGATCATCTGGGACAGTCTAGGAGCCAGGATGCTTCCAGTGCTGCCAGTGTCAATTGAGGACTAAGGAGAGGCAGTAGCGGTGGCGGTAAGTTTATTTTATTTATTTTATCATCCCACATGCTCCACCACCTCAATTCCGAGGCATCCGCCACTGAACAGGGCTAATATTGGAGTGTACTCGAGACAAGCTACATGCACACAGAGCTGCGAAATGTCTGCTTTCTAAAAATGTCATATCTAAAATAGTAGTGTGAAATCGAACCTTACCGGTAGAGAGGATTTATCATTACCATTCCAATTCCAAAGATATAAAACATGATACAGCTACTTCTTTCTAACCGAAATTACAGCTCAGAAGAGTGTGTTAAGGAATTCTCAGTGTCAACCTATTGTTTCAGTTGTGGAAAACGAGGACATGCAAAACTTAAAAGTACATGTCTGACCTTTTAGTTACATCGCACCCTGCCTACGGGCTACCTAGTGCCTACCCTAGGGGTGGCTTATGTGTAATAAAAGGGAAGTTTAAAGCTTGGCAAGTGTTTTTAATGCCAAGTTGACATGGCAGTGAAACTGCACACACAGGCACTGCTTGGTAGGCCTGGGACATGTTTTAAGGGCTACTTGTGTGCGTTGCACAATCAGTGCTGCCGACCCACTAGTAGCATTTAATTTACAGGCCCTGGATATATGGTATCCCACTGTACCAGCTACTTACATGTAAATGAATAGGTCAATTGTGTATACATCAATGTTACCATGTTTATGGGAGCAGCACATGCACTTTAGCACTGGTCAGCAGTGGTAAAGTGCTTAGAGTCCTAAAACCAACAAAAAGAATCAGCAAAAAGTTTGAGGGAAGACCACTGTAGGAAAGTAAGAACTGCTTTCATGGTTTCCCCCACTTTTTGCTCGAGTTGAGGATGATACGAGTGTAGCGTGCACTTAAAACGCATTAACTTGCACAAAAATATAAGAAGCCATATGAGATAAATTTGCAATAAGAATTAACCTTGCGTGTGGGATGCTCACAAAAATGAGATGTACAGTGTCTGTGTAGAAGAGAGATGCTTATCAATGTAAAAAAGCCTGCTGTGAGAGACACATATGAGATGCTCACAGAAGATAGGCACAGTGAGATATGCAGAATGAGGTGTGTGTGGAAAACTCAGATGTGAGGTGTGGGCGATGAAGACCAGAAACATACTGTTTGTGTGTGAAGCTGACAAATGTATACAGTGGGTGCAAGGTCACAAATGTAGCTATAAAGCACAAAAACCTTGTTCTATGGGAGGCTCACAAAACAATAAAATGCTCAAAACTAACAAACATGCCTCTTGCTAGGATTATTTAAGCCAAAACAAGGAGCATTTAATAGAAACAATGATTGAGGACATGGAAGGCTTGCTACAAACTATGATGATTCATCTACAAGCGACATTTGTTAAGAAGCTTATAATAAAAACACACCCTTTGTGTGATAACTTTGACAATAGTGACACGTGAGGGGGAGAATAATTGGTGCCTGGCCTCTTTGAGGACAATATTTGTCCAAAGGTTACAGAATTTAGAGATGCATGTTTTGATTGCTTGGAGAAGCTTGAGTGAAGATGCCTTAATCTGGTAGAATAGAAAACATTAAGCCAGGGAGGGGTCAATGATTCACTGATCCACTATGCCATTGTGAAACACTATTTCCCATATTTTATGCAATAGTGCATTGAAGATACAACCAAATAACTTCTCATTTGTGGCTGCGGTACTTTATGGCCTGTTTTTAGAACTGTGTGTGCTGCTGTTAGGCTGATAATTTATGTCTTGTGTGACAAATAATTGTATTTGTCTTTTGACCAACTTTGCAGTAGAGGAAAATTGCTCGTAGGAGAAGCTGGGATAAGAAGACATTGAGAAACAGTACTTGGGCCATGCTTCAGGGAAGAAAACAAAAACATGGAGGTGAAGTGAAGCCGGCAGGCGTAGGGATGCGCTCATCAATGAAAAAGAAGAAAAAAAGGTGGCAATGGAGCCAACCAATAGTAATTAAGTGTGGGGAGGCAAAAATACACTTTATATGTGCTTCTTAGTAGCCACTTTCTAAGAGTTTAGCAGTGCTTGCAGCCAAGTTAGATTGAACGACGTGTCCAGGGTCACACTAGGTTGAGTGGAGGTGGATGAGGAGCCAGAATTAGAATCAAAAGTTTCACTCTCAAACTGGCTGTGGTGAAGACACACACCACAATGAGTAAGGACAACTCTCAGAAGTGTCAAGGGAAACAACTTTGTCTTGGAAGCGAGCAAGTATAATATGAGTTTGTCTAAGGAGGAGCTGCCGCACAACACAACAAAAATATAACATCTAAACTGTGCAGATAATTGAATGCTGGTGAAAAACAGTTAGTTTTGCCTACTCAAGGCATAAGCAGTAAAGAGCACCACAAGAGGTTGATTGGCATCAGCAAATCTCAACTTTACAGTATCACTGTGGAAAATGACAACATATGTGCATTGCAGGGTCACTGTCACCACCTGGCAAAAAAGTGCCCTACTACTCGCCTTTGGATAGTGTACACCAAGGCAGACATACATTCATGAAAAATAAGGAATCAGCACCCATCCAAGAAGTGTTTTTTTCATTAATTTCAAAGGTCCATAATGCATATGAGAGTCTTGTGATAAATGAATCCAGATTTTAGTAAGATTTTTCTTTTCCAAAGTTCTTTATTTAACAGTACAAGTCAGGAAAAAATCCAAGAACACACTTGGATTCCCTTCTTAGCCGACGCGTTTCGTCTCACACATTGAGACTTCTTCAGGGCTCCAATAACGAATAATAGTCAACAGTCAGTACATCTTGTTGTTGTTTCTTGAAAGCAGCAGATTAAAATAATTTCTTGGAGGCAGCAGAATAATCTTTATATCTTGAAGACGCAAATTAACAGAAATGTAGCTCATGCAGGTTCAGTAGTCCCTGTCTGTAACCTCCTTGGGCCTGTGCTGCTGTTCTTGTCATACTCGATCTTGTTAGACAGAGAAGGGCATGGTGGCCAGCGCAAGTTTACACATCACAGGTAGGACATACATTCATATAGGATTCTAGAAACATAGCACATACATTTTGTAGTGGGGTATTCTGTTTGAACTGTGTTCAGAATGTAAAATTATGTTTTAATAATGGAGCTTGTATTTATTAAGGTTTTGAGCTAACTTGAGCCATCATGAACACTAATGGCAAAGCCAATGTGATGTACTGGCAGTGACATCTATTATATCTAATCCTAAGTAAAGGTATGTCACTGCTGTCTCCTCTGGTGACATGCAGACTTGTGTGGAAAGTTCTGAGGAAGGTAAAAGAGTAGCAAGTTTCTCTGAGGATTTGGGACAGCTATCTGGTGGAGGGGGTCTCATTTTACATGTTTGATTTAGGGCCCATGGTCACCAAGTTATGCAACTGGTGGAAGGAAATGTCTCCATCCAACAATACCTAGACAACACTCTAATCTACCTTAACACGTCTTCTCCACTAGACATGCTCGTTCTGTACTTGTAAACATTTACAACATTTAAAGAAGCTCTTTATTCTAAATCCACGTGAAAATAAGTCATCATGCTCTTCTTCAACCCTAATCTGCTGAAGCAACTACACATCAATATTATTTAAATATTTGTAAAGCACAACAACTACTCACTAGAGTGTCCCGGCATCAAGTAGCAAGTCTGAGCCCTAAAAAATAGAGGTACTGGAAGGCGGAAGAAGCAAAGAGCCAGGTCTTAAGAAGTCTCTTAAAGGCCAGAATATCCCTGGAAGCTGAGAGCTGAACTGGGAGGGCATTTCATTTCCTGGCGGTCAGATAAGAGAGGAGCTACTGCTTCACTTTTTGAACTGAAATGAGGAATTACTACCAGCAAGGAGTTGAATGACCAAAGAGACTGAGCTGGTTGGTAAGGTGTGAATCTGTTGACAAGTACTGAGGGCCTCTGTGTTAAAAAGTTCTGTGTGCCAGAACCAAACCTTTGAACCTCACACATTCATTCCTCTAGGCCTGGCTCTCTTGGGACGGTGTAGTAGATGCCTGACAGCAGCATTGGGCACTGGCTGTAATCCCCTCAGGACATAGGCAGGTCGACCCCAGAACAGAGAGTTAGCATAATCCAGCCGTGAGGTGATCAAGGCCGTATCATTGTTTTCTGCTGCGGTGGGGAATGTGGAGTGGGGGGGGGGGGGTGGGTTTAGAGGAACTTTAATGTTTTTATCAGTACAAAGCTTGTGCCTGCTACCTTCCACCCTTTGGGGCAAAAGAAGCAGTGGTTTCGAATTTTACCCCAAGATTGCACACTATGAGGCTGTGGCGGGAAGACATTTTTGGGCCAATTGTCTTTGTCCCATCTGGGCAGGAGGACCACAAAGAGCACAATTTCTGTCTTCTTAATATTACTTTGGCGGCCACTATTGCACATGGACTGAAACACAGATGTCGAGCAAGTCTGAAAGGTTACGCAATACATTAGGTGAATTTCTGTCAAGGGCGAGGAGCAGTTGCATATCATCTGCATCAGATACTGGCTGTACTCCAAAGGATTCAATTAGGGGTGCCTAAGGGGTCATAGACACATTGAAAACAATGTGGGGCTTAGTGCAGACCCCTGAGTGACCCCATAACTCAATGGTTTAGGATCAGAGGCAACTGGGACTATCCAGACTGACTGGGACCTGTCTGTCTAAAAGGAACGGAGCCATGCCAAAGCAGAACCGCAGACTCCTATGGCTTTGAGGTGCTAAAGGAGTGTCGAATATGAGACCGGTTCAAAAGCAGTGCCACCTGCTTCCCTTGACCTGTCGCGAGCATAGTTGTATCTGAGCCCTCTGACAGTGTGGTCTTGGTGCTGAAACAAGGGCGGAAGCCCGACTGGTTAGGGTGAAGAAGTGCATTTTGTTGGTAAAAAGCAGGGAACTGCTTGTTTATAAGCTTCTCCTAAATCTTGGTAAAGAAATGAGATGGAAATTCGCAAGATTGGTTTTGTCTGCAGAGGTCTTGCTGAAAAGAGGAATCAACTTGGCCTGCTTCCAAACACTAGGCACTGTGGCCGAACAAACTGACTGATTTAGAAGCTGGTTTGGAGCGGGGTTGATGGTCGAACAATTGTCGGCAAGAATGTGAGGAGGAATTACTATTGGGCAGCTCAACTTGCAGCAACAAACCTCTGGGTGCACTGGCCACAAACAGATCCAGCATACAGGATGGACAGACACAATATGTCATCCGGGAATAAGAGCCATTTGTGGTGGACATGTAAATACGCCACGTCACACACCAATGTCAACAATAATCGCACTATTGCACACAGCAGCAGCCGCATTGGGGTGGAAAAATAAGATAACATTGGGTACTCCACTCTTGAATCAGGGGAGCTGGGCCTCTTCGCCAAACAACCTGGGTTTGACAAATGGGACCTTATTGGTCTCTCCAAGGTGGGAAACTTATGGGCGAACGGGAAGATAGTTCCCTTTGGAGACCTACAAAGGGACTATGAACTTGATGTTGGAAAAACTTTTCAATACGTACAGGTGCGCAGCGCACTGCAAATAGCAATTCCCAAGGGCTCTGAACTCCCGGGCCCCTCCCCACTAGAAGATAGACTCTTAGACAATTACTTAATGAAGAATGAAATATATCTAACTTACAGCAAGATATTAAATACTATGCCAGATCATTTGGGGAAAATACGGGCTATGTGGGCAGATGATGGTGGGGACATGAACAATGAAGAGTGGCAAGAGGAGCTGGTGTCGCCCCGAGAGGTGGCTATACGATCTCGATTCCGATTAATACAACTAAAGGTTTTGCATAGAACATACTACACGAATACGACACTAGCCAAAATGGGCGTCTCCAGCTCATCACTCTGCCCTAGATATTGTGGTCAGGTGGGAACCTTTAAACATACGTGGTGGGACTGTCCGTTTATCCATAAATACTGGGATAAAATACCAGGGAGAATTTGACTGTGTGGGAAGGATGTAGTGTTCTCTCCCCAATGGTGCCTCTTCAATGTCTTGGACAACAATGACCTCACATCTAAAGAAAGAACCTAGGTCGCCATAGGATGTATGGTGGCCAAGCGCAATATTGCAAAGACGTGGAGAGGGGTGACAGGTCCAAGCCCCCGAGAGTGGAAGGCAGACATGGATTGGTGTATGCATGCCAAAAGGGTGATTTACGAGGGAAGCAGTTGTCCACAAAAGTGGATCAAGATCTGGGGAAAAACGTTTGATGGTTCGTCCTTGCTGGGGAACAATTTGGTTTGGGGAAAGCTGCACATTCTGCGGATAACTTTGGCAATATTACAACTGACGCTTATCCGGCTATGTGGAAAAGTTTAATTTGGGAACATCTACTGTATCAAATTGTCATTAACTGTATTCGCTTTGCAATCAACTTTCAATAAAAAGAATTAAAAAAAAGATAGAAAGTGAGGAGGACAGGGGTCATCTGGCGACCCTGATTTGCAGGCACTCAAGACCTGAGCGGACTCCTCAAGTGAAATCAAGGTAAATTCATGTAGCAGAGGAGGCACTTATCCCACCAGGGCACAAATCATAAAAAAAGAAATGGGGCACGTTAGGCAGTATGTAAGTGACAAAGCACGTGGCATCACTACCCATGACCTCACAGGAATTGATATCACAAGAAATGACATCATATTCCAAGACCTCACATTTGTTAAGCAGGTCTATCACAAGTACTTTTGAGCGCATTACAATATTTAACAAATTAGATTTCGCTTCGGAGTTGATGCCAAAAATGTGATGCAACCCCACCACAAGATCTAAACCTCCACTTATACATTTATTTAATAAAACTCTACCAGAAAGAAATTGGCAACAAGGAGAAACATGGAAGTGTATCTGTTCTGCTTAATTAGTTGAAAAGTCTGCATTTTAAAATATATCTTATGGGGTTAAGGCACCTGCTGCATAGCTCTTTGTGTACCCAGTTAATCTTAGGAATGAATACTAATGGTAAGAGAACTCTGGAGGTTACTGCACTTGCTGGAGAGACAGGTGTTTTCCATAGTCCCAGTTTTGAACCAAAGAAGCATTGAGGACAATATGTGTCCTGCAAAGCACGGTATGTAACATGCAGATGGCAGATATTTTTATTTTTTGTAAATGGGTAAGTGGGTTACTCCTTTTAAGGACAGAGATCCTTTAGTTACTAGCAGTTCATAAATTGTAATCCTTCTAATATAGCACAGAGAGCAATGATGAAAGGACACATGACTCCCACGCCTTGAAAGCCTCACTAACTTATGTAACATTTCCTGTGCATTGATTTACAGACATATGACTCATTGGCAACATATAATGTGTAAGTGTGATGTAAAGCGCTCCGACACCCTGGATAGGGTTGAGTAGCACTATAGAAGAAATAAGACAAAATAGAGGTATTTAAATTGTTATTTGTGTAAATATTAGGACAGACCAACACATCTGACACAGAGCGTGGCCCCAGATGTGTGCTTAGACTATGTCTGATACTAATTGTTCTCATGTTCCGGGGCGAGGTTCAACTGCTCAAGATCAACCTTTCAACAAAACATTAGCCTTTGATTGGCTGAATTGCACAGTGTGAAGCAGCAGATAAGCTAGGGTTGGGCTGGGGAGGGGCAGGATGCAGGCAGCGGCCACCAAACTACAGCTCTACCTTTGTCCTGGACGTGCAGACTGCAGCTGTGTGTGTGTGTGTGTGTGGGGGGGGGGGGGGCGAGGTGAGAAAACATTTCTATAGGTTTGAAGCACAACAAATAGGAAGGTCACAGGTCAAGTGCAGGGCCATTGTAGGCTGTGCTTTGACTTGCCAATTGCCCTGCGACTGACAGAAGAGAGAGGGTAAATTCCTTTGTCCCCTCGAACCCCCCACCTTTGTCCGTGTCCCCCATTACAAAATCTGGGGGGATATATCTCCTGTGTCCCCCACACTTCCTGTGTCAATGTGGATTGCACACAGACATCTTGTGCATATGCATTAACCACCTAAGCTACCCTGCCATTAATGCAACCAGGACCTTGCTTCATTCAATCCGTTGTATCGGCCCATGCTTTCCCAGCAGAGTCGCGGCGGGCACTGGGTGAATGTGCAGCCAATGTCACCAGATAGATCTGTGGTGCTGACGTAGATGTGGCAAGGCGCTGTGGTCTAGCGCTTCCTGCTATCGATCTAGGAACTGGAGGGCCAGGGTCAAAGGTCGCCCCAGCTCACAATCGTGTGATTCTCTGCACATCTCTTGATGTCCCTGTGCACGGAAATTATGTAAGACATTCTGGTTCTCTTGTAGAGTAGTCTAATGCCCTTGGGCTTATATACAACTACAAAGCAGACACTGACAAAGCCAATAGGCCTCGCTTACAACTGTAAATGCTAGTCAGACCTATTGGGTTGGCAATGCTTGTTTGTGTTAGCTCCAATTTAATAGTGGTTGGAGCAGTGGTAGAAGACATGGTTAGAGCTATCTAGTGCTGCTTGTAAAGGCAGCACCAGGGTCGTCAACGCGACTCCTGAGGCGCCAAGATGGTGTTAAACGCCAGGACCAGCAGGGAGGAAAGAAATGGGGGATGCTCTAGGCGCTATTTCCATTAGTCCGTTTAATATTCGTAGTACTACAAACATCATAAAACAAGCATTGGCAAAGCTAATAGGTCTTGCCTACGCAAGGTAATACCTTTGTCAATGGTTTTAGCCATGTTGTACAGCAGCGCGCCTCACATTCTACACACCCACCCGCCAGCTCCGATCCGCCAGCCTCGCCCTCGCCTCCATCCCACGAATCCGCAAATCCACCGTCGGAGGAAGATCCTTCTCCTACCTGGCAGCCAAGACATGGAACTCCCTCCCCACTCACCTACGGCTGACCCTGGACTATCTCTCCTTCAGGAAACAACTCAAGACCTGGCTGTTCGAGCAGTAGCGACCCCCCCTCCCCCCTCAGCGCCTTGAGACCCTACGGGTGAGTAGCGCACTATACAAATTCTGTTGATTTTTTGAAAGTTAAATTAAGTTTTACGAAGTGGCCCGCGTTGGATGCATCATTGCTCTTTTTTTATTGCTGGCTGGGAAGAGGGCAGGGCAGGAGGCAACACAGATCAACGAGTGGGGGCGGATCATGGACAACAGAGGGAGTGGGGATAAAGCAGGGACTGGGAACCCAAAGCAGCCCTGGCAAATGTTGTCAGACCAGCCCCTATATGGTGCATAGCGAGCAAGCGGAGTCAGCTAGCCTGATCTCTACAAGAGGGCTTGGGGGTTCATCCCCCAGACAATTTTGAAAAAAATGCAAAAATGGTGCACTCTACAACACATTTTTCATCATATATTCAATTATATTAATTTTTAAAGCTTAGGAAATGATACCTTACAGTGCACCAGGATATGGCAATCTTTATTGGGGCTTTCCAATCTTTCCCTCGCTATCACCCTCCAACAATGCCTCTCATCTCTCCATAGCCACTCTCTCACATGTATTTGATTTGTTTTATAGCACCTCTCATACCCGTGTAGCGTGTCGGAGCATCTTACACCACACACACATACAGAGACAATAATACATGTGTAAATCATTTTATAGAAAATGTTACATGAGCCAAAGGGGACTTCAAGGTGTCGGATTCACAGCATTTGGTCTGGAGAAGTACAAACTTAGGATTCAGAACATAACACAGAGGTTAGGGTTTACTTTACTATTAAGAATATATTTCTATCCAAAGAAATGCTTTTTAGCAAAATTTGGATAATGAAAGACTCGTCAAAAAAACACAACTTTATAACCTACAGTAAGATTGTAACTTATAAATGGCACAGTAACACAATTATCTCTGTGACAAAAGCAGTAACCCACTGAGCTATACACATAGAATACTATTCTGTGATCTGCATAGTACACGCTCATTGCGGCAGGCATATTAACCCTCTGCACTACCTCAGATGAGTCAAAGCTGCCAATAGAAAAAACTCAATTTCTCTCCAGCAGGTACGATCATCACCAGAGTAACCTTGGCACTTTTATTGTTGCCTGAAAACTGTTGGTTATACATGGAACTCTGAGTGCTTTTAAAACCGCTGCCCTGCTAAAAAAAAAAAAACCCCAGTTTGTGTAATTTTATAATGTTATTTTCGAACTCCTGCAGAAAACAGATGCGTTTCGGCTGTCGCCTTCATCGGTATAATATGACGACCCAGGGGAACTTCACAGCCAGGAGGCTAAGCCAGGAGTAGGCACTACCAGTTGTAACATCGCCGATATCGAGGGTAGCCCCTAGTTTCAGTTCATCCAAATATAATCTTTGTTCTCCTTAGTTATTTGATTCTGAGTCAGGGTCTTAGATTTGTACCCAAGTACCGCCCTAATTTCATTGAAATAAAAAAGGTACTTGTGGGAAAGTAGTATCTGCTTCTTATGGTTACCCCCACTTTTTGCTTGATGTTACACTGTTTTTGACAAGTCAGGACCCCGGTCTATCTGCTTTCTCTGTAAAATGTTATGTCATGTACTTAGGTACACTCAAGATTGGATACTGGGGTACCCTTGCCAGTCCTTAGTATATGGTACACCTGCAACCAGGGCATAGATATCCCAGAGACTCCCACGGGCTAAAGCATGTTTTATGCCACTCATGGGAGGCCATGCAACATGGCTCTACGGGCCTGCCATTGCAGCCTGTGTAAGTTGGTTCATGCACCACTTACTTAAGATGTAGGTTTCCTATATCTAGGGTCACTACACTTAAAACCTATAAGTCACACCTATAGCAGGCCTCGACAATCCTGAAGGCAGGGTGCTTGGTTCTAAGCGAGAGGGTGCCACTGCATGAGCAGAACACCCCTGCAGCCTACGTAGCCCATTCTCCCGGGTTGTTAGTTGTTGGACTTGGCCCTTTTGGCAGGTTCACCCCTGAACTTTTTGCCTGTTAATATGACATAATTATGGTGATTTCTGGTCTCTGCGCACTTTAGCACTGTGGCCCAGTGTAAAGTGCGTGCGCTCTCTGAGTGCGTGTGATGAGATTGGCCTGCCCTCCCGTAGGAATGTATGGGGGATATGTGTGTCCATGATAGTTCCTGATGTGTGGGGAGTGCAGGGTCGAGTTTGGTATGCGCATACTCGTTAGATTAAATGCTGTGCGATGATTTGCGCGGATTTAATGTGTCTAGTGTGGAAGTGCCACTTCTAGAAGTTGGCCTGTGTGTGCAGTAAATGTGAATTGACTGTCTGGCTTGTGATTGGCTGTGGCTGGCTGGTGTGTCAGGCTCCAGGAGTCATGATGGGTCTGCCCCAGTGGTGAATGGAGAGATCTGCATGTTGGTGGCAGGGAGGAGTGCACCTGGGACCTAAATAGGGCTGGGCTTTCCCTACACAATGCTGGCTCCACCCCCTGGGGTGTGTCTGATGTCCCTGGCCTGTCCTGCGAATAGAGAGAGGGGCTGATCAAAACAAAGTGTTCAGGAACCAGTTGCATCTGGTTAACCCCTTGCCTGCACCTTTGGAAACAAAGGATTTCTGTTTATAAAAGAGGGGCTGTGACCCCATGAAAATGTTCTTGTTTTCCAACTTGAAACTACCAGGGGCGTGCTGCTGCTGGGGCCCAGGGGAAGACTTGCCTCCCTGGGCCCTGTCCAGCCCCTGGATGCCTGATGGATTTTGTGGCTGGGACCCTTCTTGCTTTAGGGGTCATTCCTGGGGCCTTTGTGGTTTTTATGCCCCCCAGCGCCTCGTGAGCGCTTTCTTTTCACTTTCTGGCAGAGCACTGTCTTTATCCCAGGGGAAGCGCTCCTGCCTTCCATTCGCAGTGCCGGGTTGCAGTCTCCCCAGCACTTTTTGCAGACTGCGAGTGCCACCCCGCTTGTTTAAATTATTCTAATTAACGTGGGTGCCCACCCCGCTTATTTGCGCCTTATCGCGGGTGCCACCCCGCTTCTTTAATTATTTATATTGCGGTTGCCACCCTGCTGCGCATTTCGGAATGATAGAGGGAGCCTACCCCTTGTTGTGCCCCGAGAAGTCCCCGCCGCAGCCCGAGTGAGGGAAGCTATCGCCGGGCCGCTGCCTTCCGTGACCTGGAAGTGAAGGAGGAGGGAAGGGCCAGTGCTTGAAAGCAATTCTGGAGCCTTGCGGGCTCCCATTTCCAAGTCCCGGTCCCCGAGGAGAGAGGACCGGGTGAAGACGGGCGCATGGAGACAGCGGGGCTCCCATGAGGAGAGAGAGCCCGGCCAGCGCCGTAGCCGATTTCCTGCGGGCTGGGAGCGAGGCACATTGCCTGCCCCCGCGGGATCTACAATAAGGAGCCTTTCCCCCACCGAGAGCTGGTAAGCTGAGATGGCTGGGGCGGGGGGAAGGCCACATGTGCACCCCAGGCCCGCTGTGCGGGCCTGCCTTAGCGGCAGCCTCTTTTGTTTTAGAGCCGCATGGCCCTAGCGATGGGCTAATCCGAGTGAAGGGGCTACTCATTAACCTAAACTCATAAAAATCACAAGTTCTGTCATGGAAGGCCAGTCGTTTAATCAAATCTTTTGTAGTTCAGGCACTTTCCTACATAAGGGACAACACACATTCCACTCATTTTGTGGAAAACTCATCATTTCTGGAACATGAGCACATTTCGTTGACCCTATATATCCAGTCACTGTTCACCATTGTTGGCCAGCAGGAAGCTATGCTGGCAGGGCGGCTTTAGCACTGTGGTGCCTGGTGGGACAATCTTATTCGGGCACCCCCTACCAATGACCTCTTTCTTCACAGATTCCCTCACTGCCACCCTCAAACAGTGCCTCACAAATCTCCATAGCCCCTTTCTCACATGCAATTCATTTGTCTTATAGCGCTACTCATACCAGTGTAGGGTGTCAGAGCACTTTACATCACGCTCACGTTATACAGATAGAATGAATCATGCATCAGTCTATAGGAACTGTTGCATATGACAATGAGAATTCTGTCATTCTTACTGGGGGGCAGTACATTTTAAGAATGTTTGTTCTGGTGAAGCACAGAATCAGATTTAAAATGAATCAGAGTGGTGGGTATTGACTTTACTAATAAGAAATCATTTCTAGCCAAATGAACCCATTTTAGAAACATGAGGATAATAAAAGACTGGGCAAAAAAAACCATAACGGTCTTACATATACCATGCAGTTTGCGTGCATCTCTTTGATGGTAGTTTACAGGCTGCCTCTTTCACACAGTTAATCGGTCACTCTGCTATGTCAGGGTTGTAACTTATAACCTGCAGATAACAAAAGCATCTCTGTGCAAAAGCAGAGACCATTGAGCTAATGTACTGTTCTGTGATCCACATGGTACATGTTCTTTGCAACAGTATTAACCCTCTGTGCTCCTTTTTTGATGAGTCAAAACAGCCACTAGACAACACTCCAACCTATCTCCAGCAGGAGCTTTAATCACCAGAGCTATTTTAACATTTTAATTGTTGCCTGAAAACTGTTGGACACACAGGAACTATGCAGCAGGTGATTTAAAACTCATAAGTTGTTTCTAAACACAGCACCCTCCAAGGTCTGCGCCAGGCGTGGCTGCACTAGTCACACTGCCCTAAAGCCAGCCCTGTAAGGAGGTTATTAAATAGATACTCAACTTCCGTTCAATTACCATGGAAGTCCTGACCGAATTTATTATCAATCTGTTCGGCATGGCATTGGAAAAAACAGTTTTGTACCTTTTCTTTTTTACATTTCTATGTGAATAAATTGTTTTTACATTTCTATACGAATATTACTTCCATCTAATAGGAGCTGCCATGGGTGCCTCATTTGCTCCTAATGTGGCGATCTTATATATAGATGGATCTTATATATGCACCATTTAAATAATAAATTCTTGTTCATTGAAACCAATGCATCTATTTGCAATATGACTGCTTAGAAATGTTATATTGATGACCTGTTTATGATCTGGAAAATTATCGGGAAGGAGCTCATTCATTTTTATGAATGGTTAAATGAACGGGACACCCACATTCAGTTCACCATAACATCCAGTACCTAAGAAGCTAGTACGTTTTTGGGATCTGATTGTCAAGCACCAAAATGGTACTCTGTATATGGCACTATATATCGTAAACCCACTGAGAACAATTCCACATTGCTTAGTTCTAGTTTCCATCCAGGCAGTCTGCAGAGTAATTTGCCCTTTTGATATTTCTTACAGTTCCAGAGAAATTGCACTAGGAAAGAGGATTTCTTTAGAGAATCCGATATCTTGATTGTCTGCCTTCTTGAGCACGGTTATCCCAAACGTCTTTTTTTTAAAGTTTAAAGTTTATTGAAGAAACAATCATAATGTACATAATAAAGAAATATCATAAAGGTAAAGATACAATGAAAAATTACTGAGAAGGAAAGAAAAGGGGGGGGGAGAGAAAAAAAAGGGGGGGGGTAGAAAAAGCAATACCTGAATCACAAATCTAATTCAGCAACATTAGCATTAATAAATATAATATAGGTTATACAAACAATGTGTACAGTAAGGAAAAAGGAGTAATATTGAATGGTATGCATCAGAAAAAGACAAAAAAGACAATCAAGGAGGTTTTCTCACTTCATCCGAGATACTAATTACAGTGGGGGAAGATATGGCTGAGTTCGTTAGATAAGAGGTTAAAGGAAGCCATAAAAGTTGCCTTTTAATCCATAAGAAAACAGGTGTTTTATTGCCTGTATCTAATCTGTGATGGAAACAAACAGCATTCCACCAAGCTTCGAAGATAATATTTTGGCTTGTTTCCAGTTAGAAGTAATTAAATGAAGAGCTATTTCTAATAGCAAATCAATCAATGAGGGAACGGGGATAGGAGACGGCCAGGATGGTGATAAGGAACCTAAAAAGATGTTGGAAATAGAGAAAGGGATTTGAGTGTTGAAAATCTTATTTATTTGGGACAAACTAAATGCCAAAAACGGGAAAGAGAGGGGCAAATGAAAAGCATGTGTTGTAAATCGGCGGAAGGTTCCTTACAAGACCAGCAATTTGAGGGAAGTCTGAGGAAAAGGAGGCCAATTTCAGTGGAGTAAAGAGAAGGCGCTTGTAAATAAAATATAGAGATTGCGAGATATTAGCTGCCCTTGACATTTTATGACGTTTCAACCACAATTTGTCCCAAAAGGGGATAGACTAGCATTCTACGAGATCTTTTTCCCAGGCCAGATTGAGGTACTGGGTTTTTCAGAACCGGTACTAATCCGGTAACCCAGCGGTGTCAGGGCAACACCCAAAGACCCCGGATTCCCCTGTCTTGGCAAACAGAGACACGGGATACTTCTTGATGACGTCAAAGACCAAAGTTTATTGGTTGCAACCAGGGACAGAGATCTACGAAGTACACACGGGTAGTTCGACAGAGACTGCACCACATCAATGAACGAAACTCGGTCTTTTATGCTGAAAATTACGCCTCTGGCAGCATTACAATTTACATTTGGTGCATACAAACTGACCAATGATCAAGTAGCATTTCAAAAAGTAACGAATGACGACAGTCAAAGATAATCCCACTTTCCGTTGTCCAGCCCACCAAAAACGATCGCACACATGCTTGGTTTCCTGTTCGATCAGGCCGGACAAACCCATCATAAAACCTTCAACCCAGATCGATGAACATGTCGTAAAGGAAAGGCAGAAACAGATGGAAAGGAGATAGAGGAGGTGGGAACGGTGTATCATAAACTCGGGCACGTCCTGCCCTTTGATCTTTATCAGGCCAGCTGCTGAACAAGAAACTGGCTCAGCGGGTTTCGCCCCAGGCGAGGAGTCAGTTCGGCCAGGCCAACCAGAAGTCAGCTAAGGCGTACGTGTCAAGGACTCGTTCGGCCACAGTCATCGGGCCTATGTTAGGGCAACCACACAAAATGGCTGCCACATATAAAATGGAACCCGAGGGTTCAGACTAAGTCCTCAAATGCAGAGTGTTCTCCTATATCGATTCATATGAAAACACTCAGACACGTTACACTCGCCATTTGCGGTCTGTTGAGACCAAAATCGTCCATTTCCGACGATCTTTATAAATCGGGTTTCAGAAATATCGAACCCAATTCGGGACCACGGAACCACAGACCCTCCTTTTGCCCTATCATAGGCAATAAACCCAGACCCATTTTAATCTGAATCCGGATCTATGTTCATCAGGTCATCAATATGCTGCTGTAGCATCATCTTATTACTATGCATCTCTCTCCGGACAGGTTTCCGTACGCACAGTGTAGCACAAAGGCCACAAATAGCCGGGGCACACTGTACACAGAGACAGAACATGAACAGAATTGCTAAGACCATCCCAATGACCATCAGAATCTTCCAACCCCAAGTGGATATCAATCCCCATAACCATCCCATCAAAGACCAATCTCCTTTGTCCAGATGGACAGAATCGGAGATTTTGTGCAATTTGGAAATGGCCTGGAGGACTGACGGAGCATTGTCTGGAATAAAACCGCAGCAGCTTGATTGAATCAATCTACAAACTCCACCTCGATCTGCCAGGATAACGTCTAGGGCAACTCTATTCTGAAGTGTCATAAGTCTATCCGACTGGAGCTCAGCAGTCAGGTTACCAGGGCACCGTCAGTCTCCACTATGGTGGACTCGACCACTCTCGTAAGCTGACGAATATTCCTACTGTTAGCCATAGGTCCCCAGAACGGCAGAAAACCCTTGAAGAAATCGCCCATTTCTTGTCCTGCAGTGTCTTCTTGGCTAAAGACACCTCTCGCAATTCTCGTCTTGTGGTAATCTGCCGCAGCTGTAAAAGTGGGGGGTAACAGAAAGGAAACAAAACATGTGCCAGAGAAGTCGGAGGGCAACCATGTATACGCTTTGTCGTAGCAAACAAAGTAGGTACCCTTAGCAGCTAAGAACGCTGGGGAGGACTGAGACGGGAACACATAAGTCTCAGCGCAAACGCTCTTCCCTAACTGAGCCTTCGGATTCTTACCGTTGCCCTGCAAACAATAGTAGCCTTTATGGGGCACTATCCAGATCGTTAGAGGACTTTTCGCTTGCTGGTTAATACTCAGACTAACTCCATATCCAGTTACGTTCAAACCACTATATGGTAGCCTCTCATCTTTCGGAATAGTCTCTACTGCATTGGTCCCTTTAATCAAGTCGACTATGCCTCAAGCTATAGGACTATTCTTCGGATTATCTCTCGGTCAAGTCAAGTCAAGTCAAGTCAAATCATTTATATAGCGCGCTACATACCCAGAGGGTCTCAAGGCGCTTGAGGAAGGGTGGGGAATTACTTGTCGAATATCCAAGTTTTAAGTTGCTTTCTGAATGCTAGGTGGTTTTGAGTGAGGCGAAGGTGAGTGGGAAGTGAGTTCCAGGTTTTAGCTGCCAGGTAGGAGAAGGATCTTCCTCCCATGGTGGTTTTGTTGATGCGAGGTACAGCAGCAAGGGCTTGGTCGGAGGAGCGTAGATGACGGGAGGGGGTGTAGAAGGAAAGTCGTGTGTTGAGGCATTCGGGTCCGAGTTCGTAGAGAGCTTTGTGTGCGTGGGTTAGGAGGCGGAATGTTATTCTCTTATTGATGGGGAGCCAGTGGAGGTTTTTCAGGTGACTAGAGATGTGGTCTTTATGCGGGATGTCTAGTATGAGTCTGGCTGATGCGTTCTGGATGCGTTGGAGTTTTTTCTGAAGTTTTGCGGTGGTACCGGCATATAGGGTGTTGCCGTAGTCCAGGCGGCTTGTGACCAGCGCGTGGGTGACCGTTTTTCTAGTTTCGGTGGGGATCCAGCGAAATGTTTTTTTGAGCATGCGAAGAATGTTGAAGCAAGATGATGAAACTGCGTTGACTTGTCTGTTCATCGAGAGTGTGGAGTCCAGGATGACGCCCAGGTTCCGTGCGTGGTCCGTCGGGATGGGTGCTTTTCCAAGGGCTCGAATTGAACCATTCAGACTGAAGGGCAAAACCAAATAAGGAATACCTTTATCGGTTGTATGAGGCATCAAACCACAAATCCAGCAGTTTGTTGTATTTATCACTAACTGATGCTGGTGCAAAAGCTGTATGAAAGAATTATTAGAGAATTCCTTACGTCTGACTACCTCATATTCGGGCAAAGGGTGGAAAGAATGAGAAGAAATAGTAGGTGAAGGTGTAGGTTGCACAGTGGAATTAGATGTCATTTTAAAAACAAATGCTACATAACCAGCTATGAATATCATGACCTTTAATAGCAGAAATATACATGGTATCAAAAATCATATCTTCAACATTATTTTGCATATCCGTTTTCTAAAAGTCAGTGTCTGCACAGGTCTCTCCAACTCAAAGAAATCCATCCTAAACTAAGGGTGCTGCCCGCGGTGGTTGGTTAATTCTGCTTGAGAGTGCCTCTGCTGCACCCAGGAAGGCTGCCTCGGGCCAACAGAACCCTCGACCTAGTGTCTCAGGCTTACACTCCCAAGACTGGTAGCAACCGCGACCCTAGCAGCAAGAACCGGATGGCAGTTCAGAAAAAACACAAATAAGTAGATCCTTGGTGGAGAGTTAACCTGCAAACAGTAAAAAAATCAACTTTATTAATGCTTTATTTGTCCTTAATTCTCGATCTCAAATTGTATCGATTTCTTCCAGGTAGCTCTTGATCGGTGAACAAAAGATGAGGCTCGGTAGTGTCCAATCGCTCTGCAGGAGGTATTGATGCTTGCAAAAGTCGATCACTCTCTTGTTCTGAGTTAGTCCCAATCAAGCGAGCATCACTGAACGGTACAAACTTCGGAATTGTCTCAGTCTCAGAATCTGCGAGACCATCCTGAACCCACTTGTCATAAGGCAAAGGCAAGGGTGCTTTCTTCGTGTGGGAGCCGTGTATCCAATGGCGCTTCCCACGCACCCGCACCGCAGATCTCGTGGATAGCAGGACCTGGTAGGGTCCCGTCCAGCGGGGCTGCTCGTTCTTCGTACGCTGGAAATTTCTGATAAAGACCCAAGCACCAGGTTCAATCACGTGGCCTGGATCTTCTGTAGCTTGTGGAAGAGTATCGTATACCTCTTGGCGTAAAACACTCATTTTAGTTGTCAATTCACGCAAATAGTCAAGCAAAACAGGGTATTCGAGGTCGCTAAACCTCGTCGGTCTTGGTACGCCCCAAATATTCGCCGGGCGACCAAACACCACTTCATATGTACTCAAACCCATTCTCGAGTGTACAGTCATGCTGGCGGACAAAAGTGCTAATGGCAAAGCATCTGGCCATTGTAAACCAGTGCTTTCCTGAATTTTGGCCAGTTTTAACTTAAGAGTGCCATTATAGCACTCGACAAAACCAGCTGATTGGGGATGATTGGCAGCATGGAATTTCTGCCTAATCCCGAGACCATCACACACTCTCTTAATCACTTGACCCACAAACTCACTTCCGTTATCACTCCAAATGATTCTCGGCAAACCAACTCTCGGGAAAAACTCTTTTATCAAAACTTTTGCTGTGGACAAAGCAGTATTGTCCTTAAGGGGGTAAGCTTCTACCCATCTAGAAAAAGAGCAAACAACCACTAACACATACTTTAAGTTGTTGCATCTTTCCATATGGATAAAATCTAGCTGCAAAGCCTCGAACGGATACGTAGGAGGATCAAAATGACCAGCTGGTGTTGGAGTTCCCTTACCAGGATTATGCATCAAACACACCATACAGTTCTTGACTAAATTCTCTGCACATCTGGATATCCCTACATTCTGCCAAACCGGAGCCAACAACTTGCAAATCCCTTTCACACTAATGTGTGCCATTCCATGTGCCATTGTAACAACTGGAACCACATACGCGTTAGGCAACAACCATCTCTGATGCTCAGACAAATCAGTCCAACAGCCATTCCAGTCTAACCTACCCTTACTTTCTCTCCATTCATCCAACTCTTTCTCAGTGGCCTCACTCAGAATAACTTTCACGCTTTCAATAGTGTCTTCGCACATACTGTTCTCTGGAACCCATCTCGCTGGACCCACAAGATACATTCGACTCGTCACATTCCTAGCAGTTTCTTTTGCAACTTCATCCGCAAACGCATTACCACGACCAACATCATCCGTAACCTTTTTATGAGCACTGCATTTCACAATCGCTATTTGCAAAGGTAACGTAAGAGATTCAAGAAGTTCATTCACCAGTTTTCCATGCTGGATTTTCGTTCCATGGGACGTCAAAAATCCACTTTCACGCCACAATCGTCCAAAGCTATGAGCCACACCAAACGCATACTGACTATCTGTATACACATTCACTTGTTTCCCTTTTGCCAACACACATGCTCTCATAAGTGCAATCAGTTCAGCCGCTTGTGCGGAATTGTGTGGGATACGTGCAGCTTCGACAACTGTATGTAAAGTCGTCACAGCATATGCTGCAGTGGTATCGCCATTCGGTAATTTGAAACACGAACCCTCAACCCACAAGGCATCATCACAGTCAGTAAGAGGAGTATCCCTCAAATCTATTCTCCCTTTCGTCTCTTCTTCAGTTCTCAGAAAACAATTGTGTTGCTCTTCGCTATCATCGTCTGTCTCAAGCGAAATCGGCAACAATGTAGCCGGATTTAGAGTATTGCACCTCTTGATGTGCACATGGCTCGCTAACAACGTAAGTTCATACCCTGACAACCGAGCACTAGTTAAGTGCTGTGTCTTCGTACGATTCAACAAGGTATCCACTGCATGTGGAACCATAACCACTAACGTATTGTCCATAACCAAACCAGCAGACTGTCGAATCGAAACAGCCGCTGCGGCTGTGGCTCTCAAGCAACTCGGCAACGCTCTAGCTACAGGATCTAAAGTCGACGAAAAGTACGCACATGGGCGTTGCTTTCCGCCAAATTGTTGAGTCAAAACCGATAATGCACATCCCTCTCTCTCATGAACATACAATGTGAAAGGCTTTCTGTAGTCGAGAGTACCCAACACAGGAGCCGAACACAACGCATTTCGTAATTCAGAGAAACTCTTTTGGCATTCATCAGTCCAAGGAATCGGATTTGGAGTATCCTTAACCGCAAGAGCTAACAAAGGCTTCGCTAGAAGAGAAAAATTAGGGATCCACTGTCTACAGAACAACGTAATGCCCAAAAACGCACGTACTTCTCTCTGTGTCGTAGGGACACTCATTCTCGCAATAGTCTGAATTCTTTCTGGGGTCAATTTCCTTCCCTCCTTCGATAAGAGGTGACCTAAATAGGTAACTTCTAGGCGACAGAATTGTAATTTCGAGAGAGAAACTTTATGATGGCAATCAGATAAATGAGACAACAAGGACACAGTGGCATCCTTACAGATATCTTCGGTATCAGCAGCAACTAACAAATCGTCAACATACTGGATAAGGGCTGCACCGTCAGGAAAAACTAACGAGTCAAGTTGAGTCTTCAGAGCTTGACTGTAGATCGATGGACTCTCGCAATAGCCTTGAGGAGCGCGCTTAAAGCGGAAACTTCATCCTCCTAAAGAGAATCCAAAGATATCTCTACTCTCCATGGCGATCGGAATGCTAAAGAAAGCGTTCTTCAAATCGATCACCGAAAACCAAGTGGCAGAAGCTGGAATCAATGTCAATAATGCAGTAATGTCGGGTACAACAGTCAATTGCGGAACAACAATTTTGTTCACTTCACGAAGGTCGATAACAAACCTATATACAGGAGGCTGTGAAGAATCAGTTCTCTTCAAGACAGGCAAGACCGGACTATTACACACATTACCTCGAGTCTCTTCAACAACACCCTTTTCAATCAGATCATAAATGATCGCCAAAAGCGCTCGTTCACCATCACTTGAAATACGATATTGTGGAATGCGCGGTAACTTGGCATTTGCCTTCAACGTCACAACATATGGGGGAATATCTAACAGGCCCACATCATTCGGACCCGTAGCCCACAATGAATCCGGTAACGAAGACAATTCAGGTGGGAGACAATCCTTCGATACATATATTGGAGAGATCACATTCTCACCTAGAGTAAGATGTACTCCTAACGGAGAACAGTACAAAGTCGCATACAATCTCTTCAACAAGTCAAGGGCTAGCAAGTTCTCATTACAACCTGTAGTCAAAAGAAGGGGTGCTTCAAACCTACGAGGACCAACAGAAAGAGGCAATGGAATGGAAATCGGATTCGTAACGGGGGCGCCAGAAAAACCTATAGAAACATTATTAAATCCAGACAAAGATGCGCCAGGGAGTTTTGAATGCATAATAGAACTCTTCGTAGCACCAGTGTCTAGCAGAAAAGGCTCTGACACACCTGATGCAATCACTTCCACGTAAGGTCCACTCTGATCTACTGGAACTGAAACAACTCCCTCTCTTTGTCTATGGCTGTCCTAACAATCATTGCCTTGCGCTTCATCGCCTTCAACATAATAATCACCTACGTAGTACTGTGCTGTCCTACCAGACGAATTCTGCTGTTGGTCAAAACTGTTCATT
This sequence comes from Lissotriton vulgaris, assembly GCF_964263255.1. Taxonomy (NCBI): domain Eukaryota; kingdom Metazoa; phylum Chordata; class Amphibia; order Caudata; family Salamandridae; genus Lissotriton; species Lissotriton vulgaris. The sequence continues at coordinate 309,216,215 of NC_141688.1, read as the reverse complement.
GAATTCTGCGGAGGCAAAGGGCGCACGTTCTGTCCGCGATCTCTACCTCTAGGCGCTTGTTGAGCACCTCTACCACTCACACCAGGAGCACTATTTTCACGTTGCAACAAAACGGGACAACTATTCTTGTAATGGCCTTCTTCTCTACAGTACGCACACTGATTAGGCCCATACTAAATACGCTGTTGAGGAGTCTCGTCTCTTTGCGAGTTCCTCAAATACTGTTGAGGATGTTGATAATCGCGCTGATTATTAACACGGGGTGGATAAGCTTGTTGTAGAAGAACTTTAGTCTTCAATTCCTTAGTCTTCTTATCCGCTTTCTCTAACTCATCCTTACGCCTATTCTCGTAGTACTGAGCCGTAGCAAGAATCTGCGCCGAAGTAGAAACAGGCCAAGCACTCTCGGAATCCTTCAACTTAGTACACAACTCAGGAAGAAGATTGTGCACGAATTTATCAATGAATAATCTCTGGCCACCCTCGGTAGCCATATCCTGACCACTATGATCGACAAATGTTTCCTCGAAACGCGAGAAAAAGTCCGAAACAGACTCATCTTTCTTCTGCTTACAAACAGACAATTTGTCCCAATTAACATGGACCTCAGGCATCAAAGTTTTCATGAAAGTGATAATTCTACCAGGAAGTTCAGCAATAACATCTTCAGGCTTAGCACCTCCAACTTGTCTATCATTTGCCGCGACCAGATTCACCCACGAGTCACCCAATTCATTATCATGATCTGTATGTCGAATGACATTCCAGATAGGCTGTGGAACAACATTCCCAAACAGCATGTCTATATCCGCCAAATTCATAACGCACAAACTCACAGTTTGCGTAAGATCCTTATAATATCCTGCCGGATTCTTCAGCGGATCTAGTAAAGTCTGCTTAAGCGCCAGAACTTCTGCACGCTTCCATGGAACATGAACCCAGACACGCTGAAAGTGTGCTTGAACAGCTCCATCTTGAGGTCGCCAAACCGGAGGAACTTCTCGCATCGGATACTGACGCGCATGTCTCCTAACTGACGAATCTGGCTCAAACAGCCGTTCAGTAGGGACATTGCTTCGGAGCGACAGTAACGTCGACACTGCTTTCTCAACGTCATGTAGACTCACAATCGTTCCTTTAGCAAACTCGGAACGTAATCGGAATAATTCTGCAGGAACTCTACCCAATTCGTCCATCCATTGTTCATGGAGGAACGCACACATAAGCTCAAAAACGTAACGTTGCTTTGGTGCTTCCCATTGTCGGAAAACATCCATAATAGCTTCGAGATCATACTGGGACTTATACGTCACCCATCTACGTGTCATATGATCCAAAACCACTCGCTCATCTGTATCGGGCAATTGACTACGCAACTGTCTATGCTCACTAGCAGGAGACATACCCATTTGTCCCTAAAAAGGAGTTAGAAAGTTAGAAAAGGCAGCAGTCATCCGCTGTCTAGGAGAAGGAGTAGTCGAAAGGACAAGAGGAGACGAAACAGTAGTAGAAGGATCCATAGTCGGAACAGGCATAGAAACAGTAGTAGCAGGAATAGGCAAAGGTGGCAACCCTTGAGAAGGCTGCGCATAGGGAACAACAGCCAACGAGGGTGCTGGCTGTGGAGGAATAACAGGAGGCAAAGCAACCGGCACATGCACGGCCACGACCGGTGGCGGTGGTGCCGTAGCATTCTGCACATAAGGTGGTGGTGAATTTAACAGATGCAACATTAAAGGGTCTTTCACAAGATCCTTCTCGTCTTTCTGCTCTTTAGCCGGTAATACCGGGTAGCATCTGTCTACCGCTAACTTCTTCGCTCTAAGCATCTTCTCACTTTCTTGCTCTTCTTCATTATCTCTGTATGCAACGGCAGCTTGCACCATTGACATACCCTTTCTATTTTTCTTCGCTAACTTAATTTCCTTCTGTTTGGCTTTTTTGCGCCATATGGGGAAAGAGTCAAACATCGCCGGCCGGGCTTTCTTCTTGAACAATTTCACTTCAAGGTTATCTAAGACTTCTGTCTCGAAACTACCATAACGGGGCCACTGTAGGACACCGTCATTCTTCGTATATCTAACCCAAACCTCATTATAGCTAATAGGACCCACACCATGTTTCACATATAGGTCATAGGTAGGAGTTCCAATCGGAGGAACCGGACACAAATCCTCTAACCGGGAATCCCTCAAAGTACCACAACTAAACAAATTCCTAAGACTGCTAAAACCAGGCATCTTGCTCACTAGTGTAGCTTCAAACAACAAGGGGAATCTAAATCAATAATCTCGTGAATACACGAATCCCTTGGCTTTGGGGCCTGCAGGTACCAAATCAAAGCTATCCACTCAAGGATACAAAACAAACTAAGGACTAGGAGACGCTCCTTTTATACTTAACTGAGTTGTCGATGGCGTCACCAGAAGACCCGTCAATCATCTCGCTCTACAAACATCTAAGGCTCCAAAACAGGGCGACAGTCAGGGCAGCAGTCCTTCGTAGCCATCGGGACGCGGGAAACCTCGCAGCAAAGACCTTCGGAACCACGTCGACATACAGGGGTCGCTGAAGTGGCTGGCCGTCCTCTGGAATTTTCACACGAAGCTCCTCACGAACCTCTGGCTTGGACCGGTACCGCTGAAGTCGCCCCAAGTTGGGCGCCAATTGAGGTACTGGTTTTTTCGGAACCGGTACTAATCCGGTAACCCAGCGGTGTCAGGGCAACACCCAAAGACCCCGGATTCCCCTGTCTTGGCAAACAGAGACACGGGATACTTCTTGATGACATCAAAGACCAAAGTTTATTGGTTGCAACCAGGGACAGAGATCTACGAAGTACACACGGGTAGTTCGACAGAGACTGCACCACCTCAATGAACGAAACTCGGTCTTTTATGCCAAAAATTACGCCTCTGGCAGCATTACAATTTACATTTGGTGCATACAAACTGACCAATGATCAAGTAGCATTTCAAAAAGTAACGAATGACGACAGTCAAAGATAATCCCACTTTCCGTTGTCCAGCCCACCAAAAACGATCGCACACATGCTTGGTTTCCTGTTCGATCAGGCCGGACAAACCCATCATAAAACCTTCAACCCAGATCGATGAACATGTCGTAAAGGAAAGGCAGAAACAGATGGAAAGGAGATAGAGGAGGTGGGAACGGTGTATCATAAACTCGGGGCACGTCCTGCCCTTTGATCTTTATCAGGCCAGCTGCTGAACAAGGAACTGGCTCAGCGGGTTTCGCCCCAGGCGAGGAGTCAGTTCGGCCAGGTCAACCAGAAGTCAGCTAAGGCGTACGTGTCAAGGACTCGTTCGGCCACAGTCATGGGGCCTATGTTAGGGCAACCACACAAAATGGCTGCCACATATAAAATGGAACCCGAGGGTTCAGACTAAGTCCTCAAATGCAGAGTGTTCTCCGATATCGATTCATATGAAAACACTCAGACAGGTTACACTCGCCATTTGCGGTCTGTTGAGACCAAAATCGTCCATTTCCGACGATCTTTATAAATCGAGTTTCAAGAACTATCGAACCCAATTCGGGACCACGGAACCACAAGCTCACATTTACTCTTAGTTCTGTCAGAAGAGAAAAATACATTTCTATAAGTCCCAAAAGTCTTTTAACTCGAGCTCGCAAAAGAGCTTCGGGGTGGAATTGCAAAAATCGGCTCATTCTTAGTGATAGACCATTTCACTTCTAGGGATTGACCATCTCTCAACACATAATGTCCTTTGGGACTCAATGAACTCCTTTCAGCAGCACCCTCAAGGAAATTCTACAATCAAATTAGCAAATTTGGGAATCTTTAGATAAAGGCTTAAAAACGCCACCTCTTTAAAAGATGGAAGGACATTAGAGATGACTTGGTCAGGGTTGTAGATCAGTGTACTATCCTTCCAGTGCCACAAACCTACATTTCTCAGGCATGGGTCTTGGCCCCTCTGATGGGACCCTGTACATTTGGTACAAGTAATATATGTGATGATATGTTCAATACTAAGGTTTTTGCAAATTTGAATGTGCATTTCACTCTCACTTGTCATATGAACGATATCTCTCTAAATATGAGCCACGCCATCTGGTGCCCCTGTGTGGCGAGATCTTTATAGGATTGACCACTCAGTGGGTTCACTGCAGGATTCTGCAACATAAGAGCAGAATACAATGTGGAATCACACTTGCTCCTTTGTTTGAGAACTATCTGCAACGGGGCCGAATGCAAGTCACCAACATCTTCTCACATTGGATTGCAGATAGATAAATCGTTTTAACCCATCAGTGACTGGTCTACACATCAATGATGAAACAATGTAGATGTTATCAACTGTAGTTTCGTAAGACTATGTGCGCTAGGACCTGTTGGTTCTGGGTGGACTCAGCAAAGAATTATGTAACGTGCTGGCAGGTATTTAGGTGTGGTTGTTAATGGTTATGACCAAATGAGAGTGCAATAGTTGATTATATGCTGAGTGTTAGAAATAGGGTCACTAGTTGGCAGAGGTTTGCACCCTGTCCAAGTAGGTACCACAATCCTAGTCAGGGCCACCTAGCAACACACTTTAAATTTGTCTGTGCTCACCCTCTGGTAGCTTGGCAGAGAGCAGGCAGGCTTAACTTCAGAGGCAATGTGTAAAGTATTTGTGCAACACACACACACATAGACATCAGGGGCGTAACAAACGCCCCTGCAGCCCCCGCGGTGCGAGGGGCCCCACTCTCTTCAGTAAATGAAGGGGGCCGGGGCCCCGCCAGCTCTTCTGAGAGCTGTGAGAGAGGCTTGCACTAAGGCAAGCCTCCCTCCCTCCAAAGCAGGTGCAGGCTGTCTGCAGCCTGCTCTGAGCCCCTCCCGCTGACTGAGGAGAAATAATCTAACAATTTAACATTGTTTCTCTTCAGTCAGAGGAGCAAGGCCCAGAAAGAGGATGGGATGGGGGCCCCAGAGAGCAGGAGACAGCACAGACCACTGCTCAGGACCCTGACAAGGTTGGGTGTGGGGGCCCCCAGAGAGCATTCTTCAGGGCAAAGCTCATATATGAGAAGGGATGATGCAGCAAAAGGGAGTCCTCAGGTAAGCACTCTTGTTAGAAAGCACCATGGGCGTCCGCAGGTGGGCAAGGGGGGCCGAGAAGGGTGCAAGGCAGAGGGAAGGAGGGTGCAAGGTAGAGAGGAGAAGGGTACAAGGCAGAGAGGAAAAGGGTGCAAGGCGGAGGGGAGAAGGGTGCAGAGCGGAGGGGAGAAGGGTGCAAGGCAGAGAGGGGAAGGGTGCAAGGCGGAGGGGAGAAGGGTGCAAGGCGGAGGGGAGAACGGTGCAAGGGGGAGGGGAGAAGGGTGCAAGGCAGAGAGGAGTAGGGTGCAAGGTAAAGAGGAGAAGGGTGCAAGGCAGAGAGGAGATGGGTGCAAGGTGGAGGGGAGAAGGGTACAAGGGGGAGGGGAGAAGGGTGCAAGGCGGAGGGGAGAAGGGTGCAAGTCAGAGAGGAGAAGGGTGAAAGGCAGAGAGGACAAGGGTGCAAGCCGGAGAGGAGAAGGGTGCAAGGTAGAGAGGAGAAGGGTGCAAGGTGGAGAGGAGAAGGGTGCAAGGCGGAGGGGAGAAGGGTCAAGGGAGAGGGGAGAAGGGTGCAAGGCGGAGAGTAGTAGGGTGCAAGTTAGAGATGAGAAGGGTGCAAGGCAGAGAGGAGATGGGTGCAAGGCGGAGGGGAGAAGGTTGCAAGGTAGAGGGGAGAAGGGTGCAAGGGGGAGGGGGGATGGGAGATGGGTGCAAGGCGGAGGGGAAAAGGGTGCAAGGTGGAGAGGAGAAGCGTACAAGGCAGAGAGGAGTAGGGTGCAAGGTAGAGAGGAGAAGGGTGCAAGGCGGAGGGGAGAAGGATGCAAGGCGGAGAGGAGAAGGGTGCACGGTAGAGAGTAGATCGCTGCAAGGCAGAGAGGAGATGGGTGCAAGGCGGAGGGGAGAAGGGTGCAAGGCAGAGGGGAGAAAGGTGCAAGGCAGAGGGGAGAAGGGTGCAAGGTAGAGGGGAGAAGGTCGCACGGCAGAGAGGAGAAGGGTGCAAGGTAGAGAGGAGATGGGTGCAAGGCGGAAGGAGATGGGTGCAAGGTAGAGAGGAGAAGGGTGGAAGGCAGAGGGGAGATGGGTACAAGGTGGAGGGGAAAAGGATGCAAGGCAGAGAGGAGATGGGTGCAAGGCAGAGGGGAGAGGGTGCAAGGCTGAGGGGAGAGGGGTGCCAGGTAGAGGGGAGAAGGGTGCAAGGGGTAGGGGAGAAGGGTGCAAGTTAGAGGGGAGAAGGGCGCAAGGCAGAGAGGAGAAGGTTGCAAGGTAGAGAGGAGATGGGTGCAAGGCAGAGAGGAGAAGGTTGCAAGGCAGAAAGGAGAAGGGTGCAAGATGGAGGGAATAAGGGTGCAAGGCAGAGGGGTGAAGGGTGCAAGGTAGAGAGGAGAAGGGTGCAAGGCAGAGAGGGGATGGGTGCAAGGCGGAGGGGAGAAGGGTGCAAGGCGGAGGGGAGAACGGTGCAAGGGGGAGGGGAGAAGGGTGCAAGGCAGAGAGGAGTAGGGTGCAAGGTAAAGAGGAGAAGGGTGCAAGGCAGAGAGGAGATGGGTGCAAGGTGGAGGGGAGAAGGGTACAAGGGGGAGGGGAGAAGGGTGCAAGGCGGAGGGGAGAAGGGTGCAAGTCAGAGAGGAGAAGGGTGAAAGGCGGAGAGGAGAAGGGTGCAAGGCGGAGAGGAGAAGGGGGCAAGGTAGAGAGGAGAAGGGTGCAAGGTGGAGAGGAGAAGGGTTCAAGGCGGAGGGGAGAAGGGTGCAAGGCGGAGGGGAGAAGGGTGCAAGGGAGAGGGGAGAAGGGTGCAAGGCGGAGAGTAGTAGGGTGCAAGTTAGAGATGAGAAGGGTGCAAGGCAGAGAGGAGATGGGTGCAAGGCGGAGGGGAGAAGGGTGCAAGGTAGAGGGGAGAAGGGTGCAAGGGGGAGGGGAGATGGGAAATGGGTGCAAGGCGGAGGGGAAAGGGTGCAAGGTGGAGAGGAGAAGCGTACAAGGCGGAGAGGAGTAGGGTGCAAGGTAGAGAGGAGAAGGGTGCAAGGCGGAGGGGAGAAGGATGCAAGGCGGAGAGGAGAAGGGTGCACGGTAGAGAGTAGATCGCTGCAAGGCAGAGAGGAGATGGGTGCAAGGCGGAGGGGAGAAGGGTGCAAGGCAGAGGGGAGAAGGGTGCAAGGTAGAGGGGAGAAGGTCGCACGGCAGAGAGGAGAAGGGTGCAAGGTAGAGAGGAGATGGGTGCAAGGCGGAAGGAGATGGGTGCAAGGTAGAGAGGAGAAGGGTGCAAGGCAGAGGGGAGATGGGTACAAGGTGGAGGGGAAAAGGATGCAAGGCAGAGAGGAGATGGGTGCAAGGCAGAGGGGAGAGGGTGCAAGGCTGAGGGGAGAGGGGTGCCAGGTAGAGGGGAGAAGGGTGCAAGGGGTAGGGGAGAAGGGTGCAAGTTAGAGGGGAGAAGGGCGCAAGGCAGAGAGGAGAAGGTTGCAAGGTAGAGAGGAGATGGGTGCAAGGCAGAGAGGAGAAGGTTGCAAGGCAGAAAGGAGAAGGGTGCAAGATGGAGGGAATAAGGGTGCAAGGCAGAGGGGTGAAGGGTGCAAGGTAGAGAGGAGAAGGGTGCAAGGCAGAGAGGAGAAGGGTGCAAGATGGAGGGGAGAATGGCGCAAGGCAGAGGGGAGAAGGGTTCAAGGCGGAGGGGAGAGTGGTGCAAGGCAGAGGAGAGAAGGGTGCAAGGTAGAGAGAAGAAGGGTGCAAGGTAGAGAGGAGAAGGGTGCAAGGGGTAGGGGAGAAGGGTGCAAGGTAGAGGGGAGAAGGGCGCAAGGCAGAGAGGAGAAGGTTGCAAGGTAGAGAGGAGATGGGTGCAAGGCAGAGAGGAGATGGGTGCAAGGCGGAGGGAGAAGGGTGCAAGGCAGAGGGGAGAAGGGTTCAAGGCGGAGGGGAGAATGGTGCAAGGCAGAGGAGAGAAGGGTGCAAGGTAGAGAGGAGATGGGTGCAAGGCAGAGAGGAGATGGGTGCAAGGCGGAGGGAGAAGGGTGCAAGGCAGAGGGGAGAAGGGTTCAAGGCGGAGGGGAGAATGGTGCAAGGCAGAGGAGAGAAGGGTTCAAGGCGGAGGGGAGAATGGTGCAAGGCAGAGGAGAGAAGGGTGCAAGGTAGAGAGAAGAAGTGGGCAAGGCAGAGGGGAGAAGGGTGCAAGGTAGAGGGGAGAAGGGTGCAAGGCGGAGGGGAGAAAGGTGCAAGGCGGGGGGAGAAGGGTAGAAGGCGGAGAGGAGAAGGGTGCAAGGCAGAGAGGAGAAGGGTGCAAGGCAGAGAGGAGATGGGTGCAAGGCAGAGAGGAGATGGGTGCAAGGCCGAGGGGAGAAGTGTGCAAGGCGGAGGGAGAAGGGTGCAAGGTAGAGAGGAGAATGGTGCAAGGCAGAGGGGGAGGGGTGCAAGGGGAAGGGGAGAAGGGTGCAAGGCAGAGGGGAGAAGGGCACAAGGTAGAGAGGAGAAGGGAGCAAGGTAGAGAGGAGATGGGGCAAGGCAGAGAGGAGATGGGAGCAAGGCAGAGAGGAGAAAGGTGCAAGGCAGAGAGGAGCTGGGTGCAAGGCGGAGGGGAGAAGGATGCAAGGCTGAGGGGAGAGGGGTGCAAGGGGGAGGAGAGATGGGTGCCAGGTAGAGGGTAAAAGGGTGCAAGGGGTAGGGGCGAAGGGTGCAAGGTAGAGGGGAGAAGGGAGAAGGGCACAAGGCAGAGAGGAGAAGGTTGCAAGGTAGCGAGGAGATGGGTGCAAGGCAGAGAGGGGATGGGCGCAAGGTAGAGAGGAGATGGGTGCAAGGCGGAGGGAGAAGGGTGCAAGGCAGAGGGGAGAAGGGTGCAAGGCAGAGGGAGAAGGGTGCAAGGCAGAGGGGAGAAGGGTTCAAGGCGGAGGGGAGAATGGTGCAAGGCAGAGGAGAGAAGGGTGCAAGGTAGAGAGGAGATGGGTGCAAGGCAGAGAGGAGATGGGTGCAAGGCGGAGGGAGAAGGGTGCAAGGCAGAGGGGAGAAGGGTTCAAGGCGGAGGGGAGAATGGTGCAAGGCAGAGGAGAGAAGGGTTCAAGGCGGAGGGGAGAATGGTGCAAGGCAGAGGAGAGAAGGGTGCAAGGTAGAGAGAAGAAGTGGGCAAGGCAGAGGGGAGAAGGGTGCAAGGTAGAGGGGAGAAGGGTGCAAGGCGGAGGGGAGAAAGGTGCAAGGCGGGGGGAGAAGGGTAGAAGGCGGAGAGGAGAAGGGTGCAAGGCAGAGAGGAGAAGGGTGCAAGGCAGAGAGGAGATGGGTGCAAGGCAGAGAGGAGATGGGTGCAAGGCGGAGGGGAGAAGTGTGCAAGGCGGAGGGAGAAGGGTGCAAGGTAGAGAGGAGAATGGTGCAAGGCAGAGGGGGAGGGGTGCAAGGGGAAGGGGAGAAGGGTGCAAGGCAGAGGGGAGAAGGGCACAAGGTAGAGAGGAGAAGGGAGCAAGGTAGAGAGGAGATGGGGCAAGGCAGAGAGGAGATGGGAGCAAGGCAGAGAGGAGAAAGGTGCAAGGCAGAGAGGAGCTGGGTGCAAGGCGGAGGGGAGAAGGATGCAAGGCTGAGGGGAGAGGGGTGCAAGGGGGAGGAGAGATGGGTGCCAGGTAGAGGGTAAAAGGGTGCAAGGGGTAGGGGAGAAGGGTGCAAGGTAGAGGGGAGAATAGAGAAGGGCACAAGGCAGAGAGGAGAAGGTTGCAAGGTAGCGAGGAGATGGGTGCAAGGCAGAGAGGGGATGGGCGCAAGGTAAAGAGGAGATGGGTGCAAGGCGGAGGGAGAAGGGTGCAAGGCAGAGGGGAGAAGGGTGCAAGGCAGAGGGGAGAAGGGTGCAAGGTAGAGAGGAGAAGGGTGGCAGAGAGGAGAAGGGTGCAAGGCAGAGAGGAGAAGGGTTCAAGGCGGAGGGGAGAATGGTGCAAGGCAGAGGAGAGAAGGGTGCAAGGTAGAGAGAAGAAAGGTGCAAGGCAGAGGGGAGAAGGGTGCAAGGTAGAGGGGAGAAGGGTGCAAGGCGGAGGGGAGAAAGGTGCAAGGCAGGGAGAGAAGGGTACAAGGCGGAGAGGAGAAGGCTGCAAGGCAGAGAGGAGATGGGAGCAAGGCAGAGAGGAGAAAGGTGCAAGGCAGAGAGGAGCTGGGTGCAAGGCGGAGGGGAGAAGGATGCAAGGCTGAGGGGAGAGGGGTGCAAGGGGGAGGAGAGATGGGTGCCAGGTAGAGGGTAAAAGGGTGCAAGGGGTAGGGGAGAAGGGTGCAAGGTAGAGGGGAGAATAGAGAAGGGCACAAGGCAGAGAGGAGAAGGTTGCAAGGTAGCGAGGAGATGGGTGCAAGGCAGAGAGGGGATGGGCGCAAGGTAAAGAGGAGATGGGTGCAAGGCGGAGGGAGAAGGGTGCAAGGCAGAGGGGAGAAGGGTGCAAGGCAGAGGGGAGAAGGGTGCAAGGTAGAGAGGAGAAGGGTGGCAGAGAGGAGAAGGGTGCAAGGCAGAGAGGAGAAGGGTTCAAGGCGGAGGGGAGAATGGTGCAAGGCAGAGGAGAGAAGGGTGCAAGGTAGAGAGAAGAAAGGTGCAAGGCAGAGGGGAGAAGGGTGCAAGGTAGAGGGGAGAAGGGTGCAAGGCGGAGGGGAGAAAGGTGCAAGGCAGGGAGAGAAGGGTACAAGGCGGAGAGGAGAAGGCTGCAAGGCAGAGAGGAGATGGGTGCAAGTCAGAGAGGAGATGGGTGCAAGGCAGAGAGGAGAAGGGTGCAAGGCGGAGGGAGAAGGGTGCAAGGTAGAGAGGAGAAGGGTGCAAGGCAGAGGGGGAGGGGTGCAAGGGGAAGGGGAGAAGGGTGCAAGGCAGAGGGGAGAAGGGCACAAGGTAGAGAGGAGAAGGGAGCAAGGAAGAGAGGAGATGGGGCAAGGCAGAGAGGAGATGGGTGCAAGGCTGAGGGGAGAGGGGTGCAAGGTAGAGGGGAGAAGGGTGCAAGGGGTAGGGGAGAAGGGCGCAAGGCAGAGAGGAGAAGGGTGCAAGGTAGAGAGGAGATGGGTGCAAGGCAGAGAGGAGATGGGTGCAAGGTAGAGAGGAGATGGGTGCAAGGCGGAGGGAGAAGCGTGCAAGGCAGAGGGGAGAAGGGTGCAAGGTAGAGAGGAGAAGGGTGCAATGCAGAGAGGAGAAGGGTGCAAGACGGAGGGGAGAAGGGTGCAAGGCAGAGGGGAGAAGGGTGCAAGGTAGAGAGGAAAAGGGTGCAAGGCAGAGAGGAGAAGGGTTCAAGGAGGAGGGGAGAAGGGTGCAAGGCAGAGGAGAGGAGGTTGCAAGGTAGAGAGAAGAAGGGTGCAAGGCAGAGGGGAGAAGGGTGCAAGGTAGAGAGGAGAAGGGTGCAAGGCGGAGGGGAGAAGGGTGCAAGGCGGAGGGGAGAAGGGTACAAGGCAGAGAGGAGAAGGGTGCAAGACAGAGGGGAGAAGGGTGCAAGGTAGAGGGGAGAAGGGCGCAAGGCAGAGAGGAGAAGGGTGCAAGGTAGAGAGGAGATGGGTGCAAGGCGGAGGGGAGAAGGGTGCAAGGCGGAGGGGAGAAGGGTGCAAGGTAGAGGGGAGAAGGGCGCAAGGCAGAGAGGAGAAGGGTGCAAGGTAGAGAGGAGAAGGGTGCAAGGCAGAGAGGAGAAGGGTGCAAGGTAGAGAGGAGATGGGTGCAAGGCGGAGGGGAGAAGGGTGCAAGGCGGAGGGGAGAAGGGTGCAAGGTAGAGGGGAGAAGGGCGCAAGGCAGAGAGGAGAAGGGTGCAAGGTAGAGAGGAGATGAGTGCAAGGCGGAAGGAGATGGGTGCAAGGTAGAGAGGAGAAGGGTGCAAGGCAGAGGGGAGAAGGGTGCAAGGTGGAGGGGAGAATGGTGCAAGGCAGAGAGGAGATGGGTGCAATGCAGAGGGGAGAAGGGTGCACGGCTGAGGAGAGATGGGTGCCAGGTAGAGGGGAGAAGGGTGCAAGGTAGAGGGGAGAAGGGCGCAAGGCAGAGAGGAGAAGGTTGCAAGGTAGCGAGGAGATGGGTGTAAGGCAGAGAGGGGATGGGCGCAAGGTAGAGAGGAGATGGGTGCAAGGCGGAGGGAGAAGGGTGCAAGGCAGAGGGGAGAAGGGTGCAAGGTAGAGAGGAGAAGGGTGCAAGGCAGAGAGGAGAAGGGTGCAAGACCGAGGGGAGAAGGGTGCAAGGCAGAGGGGAGAAGGATGCAAGGTAGAGAGGAGAAGGGTTGAAGGCGGAGGGGAGAATGGTGCAAGGCAGAGGAGAGAAGGGTGCAAGGTAGAGAGAAGAAGGGTGCAAGGCAGAGGGGAGAAGGGTGCAAGGTAGAGAGGAGAAGGGTGCAAGGCGGAGGGGATAAAGGTGAAAGGCGGGGGGAGAAGGGCACAAGGCGGAGAGGAGAAGGGTGCAAGGCTGAGAGGAGATGGGTGCAAGGCTGAGAGGAGATGGGTGCAAGGCAGAGAGGAGAAGGGTGCAAGGCGGAGGGAGGAGGGTGCAAGGTAGAGAGGAGAAGGGTGCAAGGCAGAGGGGAAGGGGTTCAAGGGGAAGGGGAGAAGGGTGCAAGGCAGAGGGGAGAAGGGCACAAGGTAGAGAGGAGAAGGGTGCAAGGTAGAGAGGAGATGGGGGCACAGCAGAGAGGAGATGGGAGCAAGGCAGAGAGGAGAAAGGTGCAAGGCAGAGAGGAGATGGGTGCAAGGTGGAGGGGAGAAGGGTGCAAGGCTGAGGGGGAGAGGGGTGCAAGGTAGAGGGGAGAAGGGTACGAGGTAGAGGGGAGAAGGGCGCATGGCAGAGAGGAGAAGGGTGCAAGGTAGAGAAAAGATGGGTGCAAGGCAGAGAGGAGATGGGTGCAAGGTAGAGGGGAGAAGCGTGCAAGGGGTTGGGGAGAAGGGTGCGAGGTAGAGGGGAGAAGGGCGCATGGCAGAGAGGAGAAGGGTGCAAGGTAGAGAGGAGATGGGTGCAAGGTAGAGAGGAGATGGGTGCAAGGCAGAGAGGAGATGGGTGCAAGGTAGAGAGGAGATGGGTGCAAGGCGGAGGGAGAAGGGTGTAAGGCAGAGAGGAGATGGGTGCAAGGTAGAGGGGAGAAGGGTGCAAGGGGTAGGGGAGAAGGGTGTGAGGTAGAGGGGAGAAGGGCGCATGGCAGAGAGGAGAAGGGTGCAAGGTAGAGAGGAGATGGGTGCAAGGCAGAGAGGAGATGGGTGCAAGGCAGAGAGGAGATGGGTGCAAGGTAGAGAGGAGATGGGTGCAAGGTGGAGGGAGAAAGGTGCAAGGCAGAGGGGAGAAGGGAGCAAGGCAGAGAGGAGAAAGGTGCAAGGCAGAGAGGAGATGGGTGCAAGGTAGAGGGGAGAAGGGTGCAATTGTAGGGGAGAAGGGTGCGAGGTAGAGGGGAGAAGGGCGCATGGCAGAGAGGAGAAGGGTGCAAGGTAGAGAGGAGATGGGTGCAAGGCAGAGAGGAGATGGGTGCAAGGCAGAGAGGAGATGGGTGCAAGGCAGAGAGGAGATGGGTGCAAGGTAGAGGGGAGAAGGGTGCAAGGGGTAGGGGAGAAGGGTGCGAGGTAGAGGGGAGAAGGGCGCATGGCAGAGAGGAGAAGGGTGCAAGGTAGAGAGGCGATGGGTGCAAGGCAGAGAGGAGATGGGTGCAAGGTAGAGAGGAGATGGGTGCAAGGTAGAGAGGAGATGGGTGCAAGGCGGAGGGAGAAGGCTGCAAGGCAGAGGGGAGAAGGGTGCAAGGCAGAGGGGAGAAGGGTGCAAGGCAGAGGGGAGAAGGGTGCAAGGCAGAGGAGAGGAGGGTGCAAGGTAGATAGAAGAAGGGTGCAAGACAGAGGGGAGAAGGGTGCAAGGTAGAGCGGAGAAGGGTGCAAGGCAGAGGGGAGAAGGGTGCAAGGCGGAGGGGAGAAGGGTACAAGGCGGAGAGGAGATGGGTGCAAGGCAGAGAGGAGAAGGATGCAAGGTAGAGAGGAGAAGGGTGCAAGGTAGAGAGGAGAAGGGTGCAAGGCGGAGGGAGAAGGGTGCAAGGTAGAGAGGAGAAGGGTGCAAGGCAGAGGAGGGAGGGGTGCAAGGTGAAGGGGAGAAGGGTGCAAGGCTGAGGGGAGAGGGGTGCCAGGTAGAGGGGAGAAGGGTGCAAGGGGTAGGGGAGAAGGGTGCAAGTTAGAGGGGAGAAGGGCGCAAGGCAGAGAGGAGAAGGTTGCAAGGTAGAGAGGAGATGGGTGCAAGGCAGAGAGGAGAAGGTTGCAAGGCAGAAAGGAGAAGGGTGCAAGATGGAGGGAATAAGGGTGCAAGGCAGAGGGGTGAAGGGTGCAAGGTAGAGAGGAGAAGGGTGCAAGGCAGAGAGGGGAAGGGTGCAAGGCGGAGGGGAGAAGGGTGCAGAGCGGAGGGGAGAAGGGTGCAAGGCAGAGAGGGGAAGGGTGCAAGGCGGAGGGGAGAAGGGTGCAAGGCGGAGAGGAGATGGGTGCAAGGCAGAGAGAAGGGTGCAAGGCGGAGGGAGAAGAGTGCAAGGTAGAGAGGAAAAGGGTGCAAGGCAGAGGAGGGAGGGGTGCAAGGGGAAGGGGAGAAGGGTGCAAGGTAGAAGGGAGAAGGGTGCCAGGTAGAGGGGAGAAGCAGGATTGCAGGAAGTCTTTTGTGTCCCTGAGACTTCAGAAAAAAAGAGACAAGCCAGCAAGCCGTTGGAGTCACTCTGGGCTCAAGTGGGATGGGTCCAGTGCTTGTCCTCAGCAGGGCCAGGGTCAGAAGGCAGCAGGGCAGCTCATCAAAGCAGAGAAGCAGGTCCTTGGAACAGTCAGTCAAGGCAAAGTGGCAATCCTTACAGCACATCAGTCTTTACTCCAGCAGTGTTCTTCACAGGTCCAGTAGTGTACTGATTTTGTAGCGTCAGAGCCCCAGTACTTATACTCAAATGTGCTTTTGATTGTTAGAGGTGCCACAAAGCAACTCTATGAAGTGCACAAGGATCCCTTTCAACCCAGCCATCTGCAAGGCTATCCTTGAAGGGTGAATCAGTGCTTTTTGTATGGGTAGACCTCTACCTATTGAATTGTAAATGTCAGCACCTACCATTCCTCCTGTCCAGGATGATCCTTCAGAATGCAGATGAATGAAAATGGGTGATCAAATTCCTGTGTTTGTGGCTGTCTGGAGGGAATGCACAAAGTGTAGTTGTCACCCCCCCCCCCCCCCACCCCCAGAGGTGTATTGGAGACAGGCTGTAGGGAAACAGAGCAAAGGTTAAAGCAGAGAAATGTCCTCTTCCTAAAGGTGGCATTTCTAAAATAGCACCTTTAGTACTAAAGAGGATATATCATTACAATTCCAAAAATATGAAACATGATTTAGCTAACCATTTCTAATCAGGAATTACAGTTGAAAAGTGTTTTAAGGAATTCCCAATGCTAGCCTGTGAGGGGAATCTGCAGCACAGTAGTAAAAGACAAATGTTGCTGTTTGTCATCAGCAGGACATGTTAAACTTAAAATTATATGTCCTACTGTTTACTTACAAAGCACCATTCCATAGGGCTACCTAGGACCTACCTTGAGGGTGACCTATGTGTAATAAAAGGGGAGTTTACGGCTTGCTAAGATGTTTTACATGGCAAGTCAAAGTGGCAGTAAACTGCACACACAGGCCTTGGAATGGCAGGCCAGAGACGGTTTTTAAAGGCTATTTGTGTAGGTGTCACAACCAGTGCTGCAGGCTCACTAGTTGCATTTAGAGTACAGGCCCTGGGTATATGGTTTACCACTTTACAAGGAAATTGTAAGAAAACTAAATATGTCAAACAGGTATACACCAATGTCACCATGTTTAAGGGAGAAGCCCATGCATTTTAGCATTGATCAGCAGTGGTAGTGTGCTCAGAATCCTAAGGCCAACTAAAAATGAACAAAAAGTGGAGGTTAACAGGCAAATGTTGGGGGAACACCACCCTTAGGATGACAGGTCTGACACTGAGGAATAAAGACGTACAATCCAGAGCTCCATATGTGGCAAGTTCATTTGCATGCTCTCGGGCTGAGAAGGACACTACAACTGGCAATGAGGATGGTATCTGTACCCAGAAGAAACACGATTGCTCTCCCTGAGAGTTTGCAATGCTATGGCAAACTGCTTATGTGTGCCACGTGCACCCAAACTGATGAGAAGTAGTTTGAAGTTGGCATTTGTGGTCTGTAGCTGTGTTCCACCCCATACACAGCCCTAGAAGAAGTTGAATGCCCTGCGGAGGAGCTCAATCAAAAAGCCCACCAGAAACCCACTGGTAAGGCTAAAAGAAGAGATATTGCGCCACATCGTAACACTCAGCCATCATTGTTACAAAGCGCAACACTAAAGGCAGCCAATAGCTAAACGTAACTTGATCAAGTATGGCAGTTGTCACTGCCACCCACCATCAAGAAGGAAGATGGCAGCAAAGGCAACAAGTTACGAGAAATAGAAAACCCACTATCAAGGAGGGAGGAAACGCCATATGACCTCCGACCGGGCATGGTGGTTCAAGCTCAAGTACAAGGCCAGAGCTTATAGAAGGCATGGATTCAGGGGCACAGCAAAAGCTTTCTGAACCGCACATGCTCTCAACTGCAGTAGAAAAGAGTGTGAAGTCGACTCAGCTGCGTTTCAGAAACCGCCATCGCTATTCGACACCGCCAAGAAGCCGAATATTGACCCCAGGTGGACTGCACGGATTGAGAAGTTTTGTTTGACTTCAGAGATGCCCTAGAAGATGTAGATGATAAGAAAATCATTAAATGTTCAAAGAATCTTGCCGGTGACAAGTGAAAGAAGTGCTGAAGAAAATCTTACATAGTGGTGCTATATCGTACTGCAAAATCACAGAAGCGTTGGAAGCCAAGTTCAATCGGATGCCAAATGTCGACTATGAAAGGTATAGTTTCAACCAAGCAAGCTGGGGAAACGATAGATGAGTTTGTTGAGAGACTCGATGTGCTTATTAAACACTGCAAGTTTAGTGAATTTAATGAGGAAGAAGCCATACGCATCAGAGTTACTGATCGCTGTATTTCGGACTCATTAGGTGGACACATGTTGACAGAGACGCTCAGTTTAGAGAAAGTGCTAATTGCTGCAAGGGCTGGTGAAAAGCAGATCGACAAGCTGCTGATATGAAAGCAGGAACAGCGAGAAATTAATTGGTGTTGGTCATGAAAAGCGAGCACATGGTAGATGCATGTAAGTTGACGCCTCCAAAGAAGAAAAAGCTGTTTCAAATGTGGGTTTTTATTTCCCCAAGAAGTCAAATGTCCAGCAACACGACAAAATGCAAAGGTTGTGGTAAAGAAACCCACTTCATAATGGTTTGCAAAGTGAAAGAGAAACTAACTGCCTCACAGTGAAAAGAGAAAATGTACGCCCGAAGGTTCCAGAAGCATTTTCTCCACACTCACAAAGCCAAAAAGTGACATCAGTTATGACAAGTAGAAACCAGACAAAGTCGATTGTCTTCAAGTTTAACCTACAAAGGCTCATCAACTGTGAAGAAGATGGAAGTACGATGATGGCATCAGACAAGGAACGACAGGCACATGAAGGTTTGATTGCTTGCAAAGAGATACAAACATCAAAGGCGAAAAACTGCGCAAAAAATAATTCATTTGGACTTTGCCCCAAGATTCCAATAAAGGTCAACAGTTACGTCATAACCGATATCATAGACAGTGGTGTGTCAATTAACGTCATGCCAATCGAAAAGTTAACAGCCTATCTCCTGTGCCTCGCCTCAACTCATCAAGCATGAAAGTATATACGCGGGCTGCTTCTAACCTATAGCAGAGTCAAGGGTTAGTCATAGTGACAATAAGACATAAAACATTGTCAGTGCAAGCACCAATACACATTCTTCAAGGAGCCTCGTCCTGTGCATGCCTGCTTAGACAGTGGAGGTGCAGTGCATATCTGTGTTAATATGCGCCAGACCAACAACGCAATCTAGAGATAAAGACATCCTGTTCCACACATAGCGGACATGATCATGCAACTGAACAGTGCCAACGTCTTCTCCCGTTTTCACCTGAACAAGGGATACCATCAACTCGAGTTGGAAGAAAACTGCAGGTACATCACTACTTTTTTGACTCATGTTGGCTTGTTCAGATTCAAAAGGCTGACTTTTGGCGTGACATCAGCTGCAGAAATATTTCAGGATGTTATATGTCGAATAATTCAACCTGTCACACATGTTTTAATTATAGTGATGACAAACTGGTATTTGGAGCAATGCAAAGTTATTTGCTGAGGCAGGTCTCACTCTAGACGCAGCAAAGTGTGAGTTTCACAAGACCAAACTGAAATTCTTTGTACACATATTCTCTGATGGGGGAATGACTCTGGATCCAGATAAAGTGCAAGCACTATCAGCCACCTGCAACCCACAAGATGTCACCATGCTGCGATCCTTCTTAGGTTTGACCAGTTATTGCTCAAGGTACATTTGTGACTGTGATACTATGAGTGCCCCATTGAGACACTTGACTAAATAAGATGTCCCTTTTCAGTGGTCTGCTGCATGCGGTCAAATCTTCAAAAGAAAAAAACATGCGATTGAAAATGCAACTGAGATGGCCTATACTGAGATCACAATCGAAGAGAGCTTGGTGGGGCTGGGGGCACTTCTTGCTCAACATAATGGTCATCCGAATGCTCAGAGACACATTTTGGCCTATGCCAGGCGAAGCCTGTCTGACACAGAATGCGCCTATTCTCAGCCGCAGGAGAGTCTGGCAGTAGTGTTGGCCTGCGAACATTCTCATGGGTTTCTACACGGACAACGTTTCGCTTTACTTACTTACTTAACTACTAAGGCCTGCTCATTATATTTGGAAACCCGAAAGCCAAGATGCCCCCACGCATTGAGAGGCTGGGGTTGCGACTGCAAGAGTATTACTATTAAATTACAAACAAGTCTGACAAAGATCAGAACCCTACTAATTATTTGTTACGAGTGCTGTTACAGCGGCATATTTTTAGGAATTCTGAGGAGTACATTAACTTCCTTATGAGGCCCAGCACGCCAACATCCCGATCAGTTGAACAGATCACTGCTGCTACTAATGCTGACATGAACCTGCTTATACTCAAATACATCATTCACCTCAATCGCGGAGGAACCAATCTTGACCTTTTGCTGACAAAGTTGAATTTCAAAAATTCTAAAATTCCCAGGATGAACTGTCCATTACCAGGGAAGGTGTTGTCTTGAGAGGCGCACAAATCGTCATTCCTGAGAGCCTAAGACGGCAGGTCATTGAACTAGCCCTTCAAGGACAGTGCGGCATTGTAGCCACCAGAAGAGCCCGTAGAGACCATGTTGTGTGCTTCCTGAGTCTAGATGAGTGGGTTGAGAGGGAATTAAAAGGGTGCCATCGTTGCAACTGTTTTTCCCTCAAAGTGACGCAGCACCTAGTGACAATGTCTAACCTTCCTGCACATGCCTGGAAGAGTTGCAGTAGATTTTTTTGAGCCCCTAGGAAATGGAATTCATCTCATAGCAGTCATTGATGTATGCATGCTTTCCTTTAGTAGAGGAGTTCTCATCAGGTGCCCATGACAAGGGCATCTTTGCAGCGTGGGGTATCCCCGCCATTCTCACATCTGACAATAGTTCGCCGTTCAATAGCAAAGAGTTCAAGGAATTTGTAGTCCGAGTAAATGTCAGGCATCAAAAGAGCCCACATTTGAGAGCTCAAGCTTAGAATTCAATATAAATAAAGTACAGGCCCGTCAGCTCATGCCATGAAGAGAAATTTAATACAAGCCAATAATAATTGCACATGGAGACAGACAGCTAGCAGTCAAATGTCCATCAAGGGGAAGTCTCACGCAAGCTTTTATGCTTGCGAACCACAGATAAAGGGTGTTATGATTTATGCAATACAAGTCCAGTAAAAGTATAAAATTAAAACAGTTTCTCAGAAATAATGGACGGTGTCTACTGCCCATCATCAGACTTGGCAGGTTACACAATTATTGAACACCAGGCCAATCAGAAGAGGTCAACGCTGCTTGATACCTGCTTGACGTGAGGTGGTGGGGTTCTTGTTACCCTCATGTTTCTTGATTGTGACAGTTGGGGACTTTCTGGGCTAAGGCAATGTATTGGAAATGGTTTCTGCTGTGGTAATGCCTTTCCTATCAGAAACACACAAGCCATGCTACTTACAGGAAAGGTTTGTGCAAATGAACTAGCCTCATGTACTATATTGATGGTGTCTTTAAACGAGCCTTGCTTTGCAATATCAGATACTTACATTAAATAATGTTTAGCCAATCCAGGGTTAGGTTTACTCTGCACACGTTCCACAGGTCTTTAGTAATTATTGAGCATCATAAGGCTGGCAAGCTCATCCATTATGAAGTACAATTATGAAATGGCTTCCACACAACCAATGTAATCAGTGTATGGAATCAAGTTACACCAGGGCATGCTTCAAGTCCACCGTGCCTTTCATTCATCCCCTCACTCCCCAACTGGTGAGACTCCTGCCACCGTACTATCTGTAAGAGCCATCGGAACCAAACTTCCCCAGTGGACACTAGACCGTTCCTTGAATGCTGATAAGGTTTGTGTCATGGACACTTCTTGGAATGAAAACCTATGCTGATCGTCGCCAATGAGCTCAAGAAAAAGCTTTTGATGATGATGACTTGGTCCTGGTCAAGCAAAAACGTAAGCAAAAAACAGACACTCTGTCTGCTGTCAATCCTCTGAGGGTTGTGTCGTGCAGAGGACATGTGGTGACAGTGCATCATCCTGGAAAGTCCATCACACAGGACTTGTCACTCTTTAAGCACCTACCTCAACAGTCTTCAGCTACTGTAATTACAAATGAGGCGGCCTCTCCGGACAGTGACGGTCTGCTGTCTGCTGTCTGCTAGATCAAGCAACCGAGCCTGTGCCATCGGTGCACGAATAGGGCGCATCTCAACCACTTCATACCACTCGATCTGGCAACTAGTGTGAGCATCTTGACGCCTTATTGAAGAAATATAATGTGACTATTGTTTGTTCGTTTTATTTAACAAAAGGGAAGATGTAGTGTTGTAAGACTATGTGCACTCAGACACTGTGGTTCTGGGCAGACTCAACAAGGAATTACGTACGTTGCTGGGAGGTGCTAAGGTGCGGTTAATAACGGTTATGACATAATGAGGGTGCAGTGTGTGATTGTATGCTGAGGGATAAAGACGTGCAATCCAGAGGTCTGTGTGGTGTGTTCATTAGCCCGGGCCGGGGAGGATGCTACATCAGCCTATAAGTACTGATGTTCTGTAATTTCTAACTGACTCTCTGATACTGGAGTTATGTTGAAAAATACATCAGTGAATGCCTTGTATATCTATGCTGGCATAATCTACCCACAGGTCCTTAAGCCTTGTATTCTAATGGTTTGACTCGTTTACATCAATATATCTGGTGTGCTATAGGATCTTGGGCCTGTTGTTGTCTCTGAGTTTTGCCATGCTTTGGCAATGGTGCTCTTCAGTAATTTCATGATATTTTCAAAGACATTTTAGTTGCAAATGCAGTGATGTTTCAAATGTTGTCCCTTATACTTTCATTTTGCTACTGAACTAATGTATTTATGGAGTTATTAGAAAACTCTGCATTGCTTTGTTGACTATTTCTACAACCCTCAAACTTTTACTATCACTGAGGGGAGCCCAAACCATGTACTGTGTGTACCATGATGCAAAGGAGAAAACTTTTCTAGGAGAGGAGTATAGTGTCCGGCCACACCCTTTTCCCTGCCCAAACTGATTTTCATGGCTCGTCTACCATTTATCACACGTTCCAAATTTCCTTTTAGTAATAAATTGTATTCCGGCCCATTGATTACACTTCATCTAGCCCAAGCCGGAGAGTACGGCCCCAGCTGGAGAGTATGGCCCGGGTGCTAGGAGTTTGGCCCGGGTGCGGAGATTCCTGCCCGACTGTAGACGTAAAGATACGACTCGTAAATGACCTATGTGAATACTAAAAGTGGTAAAGTTAGACTTTTGTCTCAGATTGACTTTGTAAATTTGTGCGCCAGGACGCTCCTTTGCTGGAGCAGCTGTGCGCAAAACAAATACCTATAACATAACATAACATAACAAATCTGGCCTACTGTATTTCTCTAAATACACCACTACATGTATTTGCAAAAATACACCACTTCATGTGTTACATACACTGCGCCCTGCCCATGGGACTACCTTGGGCCTACATGAGGGGTGACTTAGAAGTAATAAAAGGGAAGAGCCTAAACACTTGCCAGGTCTAAATGGAAGCTAAAAACTATGCGCAGACACTGCTTTGGTGTAACGTAACTTGTGGGGGCCCCCCTGCAAGGCACGTTGAAGGGCCCCCTCCAGACTCAATCAGGAGCTCCCCAGCCAGAGTACAGTGCTGAGAGGGAGATCTTGGGGGCCCCTGCACCGCGGGTGCAGGGGCCTGTATTACGGCACTGTCCAGGGGCAGGTCTGAGCACCTTTGAAAAGCTACTTCTGTGGGTGGCACAACCAGTGCTGCAGGCCCACTAGAAGCATTTGATTTATAGGCCCTGGAAACACACAGTGCACTGTACTAAGGACTTAGTAGTAAACCAAATAAGCCAATTATAGAAACATCAATTCATAAACACAATTTACATGGAGAGCATATGCACTTGAGCACCGAATAGCAGTGGCAAAGTGACCAGAGTCCTAAAACCAACAAAAACGAGATCAGAAACAGGAGGCCAAAACCCAAAAAGTCTGGGGTGTCCCCGCTGAAAAAGCCAAGTCTAGCAAGTCCCTAGGGCGAGTAGGTCTTCGACAGATCGCTGTTGTACCGGCTATGGATTTGCATTATCCGCATCAACAGCTGTGTGCCGCAGATATATCTTGGGGTAAAATAAATGAAACTCGTATTAGGCTTGTGCGCAATTGTAGTGAAGTTCCATGTCTGGAGCATTTAATCCTCCTGGGCAGAAGGGCAGGGTCTGCGTCTCCCAGGCCGGTCGTTGCTGCCAGCCAGCCCGGATCAAGCACCAGCAAGGATGGAGTTGGGTGAAGAACGCCCCGGTGAGCAGTATAGCCAGATTGAGGAGTACATATAGAAATCTGGACAGAACTGCCATCTTGATGATGGGCAACCTGCCACAGAGGGAGAGTGGCAAGCTCACCCACACTGGGATCCAATCCTCCAGCCACGCAAGCGCCCTGTCGTAGTTCTCAAACCAAAGTTGTGACACATCTCAGCTAATCTGTATTCCCAGGTATTGATTCCCGCCCTCTGCCCGTGCCAGGGTAGTCTACAGTGAATTTATCTGTAACATATGTTAAGGGGAAGATCACAGATATGGGCCAGTTGATCATTATGCTGAGGTGTGCACTGATGAGAGTACATTCACATACTATCCAGGTTAGTACACTGTGACGTCATCTACATACATAGACATGACAAGCCTGCGTGATGTGTATTTAAGGCCTCTGTGTGAATGTTGTTGTCACAGGTGAGCCTCTAGGGGCTCATGGAATGGTGTCCAATATGCGGGAGGGGGAACATCCCAGCCGAGTACCTCTGCGGAGTTGAATAAGGTCAGAGATGCTGCCATTGACTCGGAGTCTGGCTGTCGGCGAAGGATGAAGAAGGCCGACCAAGCTTAGACACGAGAGGCTGGTGCCTGTGCCCACAGCAGAGCAAAGAGGAAGGTCCAGAGAGAGACTCAAATGTTTTGTAGCAACTGAAAAAGACTAGAACAGCTGGGAGCTGTAAGGAGTGAAGCAAGGCAAAGAGAGTCCACAGGTTGTGCGCAGTAGAGCATCCTGGGGCGACGCCCATCTGATCTGGCCTGATCATTAGAGAGAGACCTCGACCCCGCTGAGAGAGTCCACGTGACAAGGTAATCATACATAATTGAGGACTGAGAATGATCCCTGTACAACGGGGAGCCGCCTCCCAACCAGCCGGACATCAGACACAGTTACTTCCCCGTCTCCACGCTGTGTCCACTCCCCCCTCCACCTCTTCCCTCCTTTATTCTTTGGCCACCTCCCCTTTTCCTTTCCGCTCTCCCCTGAATTCCTCTCCACCTGCCGGCTTTGTCTATCCTTGTGCCTATGCTCCGCTTAATCTCCCACCCCGTCACCCTTTTACATTACCACCTTACCCCTCTACACTCCACGCCATGAACCAACGGATGTAACTTGTAACTGTTGTACTTTCTGTTACAATGTGTAATTTGTATCCTATGTAACTCTCCTCTTGTAAAGCGCTCTGATACCTCCGGGTCTAGCCAGCGCCATGTAAAACTCTTAAAACAAATAAATAAATAAGCGGTAGCAGCCTGGCTGCAAGTGTGCCGCCTAGGGTTGCCTTGTCCATGTTAGTCATGGAGAGTGGTTGGTGGGAGGTGCACAGATCAGCTCCTCTGCCTGGTTTCAGCATAGTGAATACAGGAGTCTCACGAACGGAAGGAGGCACCTGCCCGGTTCTCTAGCCGGGGTGTAACACAGGCCCTCGCAGCCCCTGCGTTGCAGGGGGGGGCCTGTGCACTAGGGGCCTCCTCACGTCTTGAATTGAATGATGCGCAGTGCACACAGCACGCTTGGCCCCGGCCTCTTAATAAATGATATTATGTGCAAGGCATACATTGCACGACTGCTCCCCTGCCGCGCATCAGAGGCTCATCATCAATGATCAATCATTAATTAAATGGTGCGTGCGCCCGCTCTTCCTTAATGAAATGGTGCGCAATAGCGTCCGCGTACGCGCGGGCCCCAGCCGGGCCTCTGAGCCTCTTAATTAAATGGTGCGCGGGCCCAGCCGGGGCCTCTGAGGCATAGTAAACAAAATGGTGAGTCAGGGTGGGTACACGCGGCGCGTAGTTCTTTCCGCGATGCGTCTGCGCGTTCTACGGAGTGAGGCAGGTCTGGTGGCCAATGCCCTGATTAAAATTCTCATGACATGCGCATTGAGCGCGTGCAATTAAAAGTGCGCGTGAGACAGACTAAGGTGTGGCCTTCCTACGCAGGACTGTCTGAAGTCCTCGACTCTCGACTCCATTCAAAACTGGATGTCAACTCATCAACTGATTCTGAATCCCTTCAAAACTGAATTCCTCCTCCTCTCTTCCTCACTTTCTCCTCCCTCGGTTCAATCATGGATGGATCAGATGAATCTGCTGAAAAATAAACCCATCATTGTCGAAAGCGCAAAATCCCTTGGTGTCATACTCGACAACAAACTCAGTCCAATCCCCCACATCAATTTCATTGCAAAATCTGCACGATACCAACTGCGCCTTCTTTGGGGAATTCGTCGCTTTTTCCCTGAACAAGACCTCAAAACACTGGTGCAATCGCTAGTCCTCTCCAGACTGGACTACTGCAATTCTCTACTTACTGGCCTTCCCAAATCCCACCTGTCCCCCCTTAAATCTGTCCTCCACTCCGCAGCCCGTTTCATTTGTGGGGCAAAGAGAAGCGACCACATAACACCGTTGTTATCCACCCTTCGCTGGCTTCCAATCGAGGCTAGATCCATCTACAAGACTGCCTGCATCAACCACAAAGCCTTGCTCTCCTCCTCTCCTCTCTATCTGTCGAATAAACTGAAACTGTCTGGAGGCTCTAGACCATCTCGGAATGCAGAAAATCTACTGCTTGAACCCCCCACTTTCAAGAAGGAAAGATCGATGGCTCAATCCTTTTCAGGCAACGCAGTGAGAATCTGGAACTCACTTCCGCCACAGCTCCGGACCACATCCTCCTCCCAGGCCTTCAAAATGAACCTCAAAGCTCTCCTCCTCCAAAGACACCTCCAAATCTAATTCACGCCCTCTCTATCACCTGAAGGAAGGCCTCCCATTATTGAAAATTCTATTGTCCTTGACTATTGAAGTGCCTTCCCAGTGTGTTCTTGCAGTTTGAGTGTTTACCATTTACTGTAGTATTACCCTAGTACCTGTGTATGGTACCCTTTTGTAACTTGCACACGTCACTTTTCTCTTGTAACAGACTGTTTGCTCCTCTCACTTTTGTTTGCTTTAGATACTTGCACAAGTGCCACCATTGCCTACGTAACGTTTGTTCTTGTGCTGGAGTGTCTGCCATTAATTGCAGTATTATGCCTCTACTTGTACTTTGTACGCTTTTGTAACCTGCACACATGTCACTTTTTCCTCCTGTAATGTACCGATTGCTACCTCATGTATTTTGGTTGCTCACGATTGTCACTTTTGATTCATGTAACGTAACGTTTGCTTTTGTAATTTGTTCACTTGTTATTTTTCTCCTCATGTATTATTGCTGTTCCTATTGTGAAGCGCTCTGACACCTTCGGTAAAGTCCGCGCTATATAAAAACGCATAAATAAATAAATAAATAAATAAACAGGCCATAATTTGAATTCATTTAAATGTATTACTGCCCGGCCCGCCTTGCGCCTCCCTCTGAAGCTGCCCAGCAGGCCAGGCCAGGCCTAGCGCCAGCCCTCCGGTACGGCGGTAAGTTGAGTCTACTCTGTGTCCGAGCCTAGTAGGCTGGAGAGGGTCGTTAGTGGTGGCAGGACGACCGTCGGAGTTTCAGTGGGTGGCGGGCGGGGTAGTGGTCATCGGATGGTTTAGAGTCAGGGAGGGTGTCATGGTGGCGCCAGGCCAGCAAAAACAGTAAAACAGAGTGTTCGGGACTGGGAGCCTTCTGAACAGACAGGGAGTTGAGCATACGACGCTCCCTGTCTGCTCATTGGCTTCTTAGCCTCCCTCGATTACATCATCATTGATCATTCGACTGCTACCAGAAGGCTCCCAGTCCGGAACCGAACAGATCTGTATTCACTAAAGAAACATGCATGCATTGCACGCTGCATAGCCTCCCTTTCAAATGCGGGCCGCAGAGCATTAATCATGCCATGTTTAGCTGCGTAGCAGCAGCGCCGGGACGTTGTCAAAGGAAGCCAGGAAGGAAGTTAAATTACACGAACTAAGTCGGGGGATAAAACCGGAATGAAAAATCAAACGTGCTCCTGTGTGCTGTTGTGCTCCCGGAGTTTTAATTTAAATGCAGAACAATAAGTAATGAAGTAAATGAACGTTACCCGATTATGACGAAGTTTGCAGTGCTACTTTAGCACAGCTGTAGAGTAGCGCTCTAGTGCTCCTGTCACGTGATGACAGGGAACGCTGGGAGCGCAGGTGGCCATCTTGCGTGATTGTAGCCCAGCCACGTTACGGGCCGGTGCTGTTCCTGGCGCTCTCCCTTGTAAGAATAAATAACTTAGAACCAACCCCTGAGTCCTCCTGTTTTGTACCCCAGAGCCCTGCACCACAAATTGGCGATGAGGCTGGGGAGGCAGACACTCGATCATCGGTCCTGCAACACAACGTGTGTGCGCGTTGGTTGTCCGGGGGCAAGGGGGGAAAGCGTGGCAGCGGAGCCGCCATATATCAGCCTGTTGGCGCGAGTGCCTCACTGCACTACAAAGGGCGAGGTGAGCCAGGGAGACGCTGTGCAGCCGGCCGGCCCAGCTCCAGGAACCACGTGCGAGCGGCAGCACCAAGAGTGAGGCGGCACCCGCCCATCGCAGAGATGATGAAGATGCTCTAAATTAGGGCGTTTGGACCACCCACACACCAGGAGTGCGCTGTAAGGGCCCTGAACGGCACTGCCCAGGCCAGCTGATAAAGGCGAGTAAAATTGGAGTGCGTGGACATAGCCACATCCCAAGTGTGCGCACAGTGGGCACTGAAGAACACTGCCCCAGCCAGCCACGTCCTAGGCCTGCTAGACTCCGCGACCACGCACCAGCACACCAGAGGGACACGGTGATCCTAGCTGCAGCCACTCAAGGCACCCCACACTCCAGCAACACAGGCAGGCCAAGCAGTCGTAGGACACCTGATCCTAGCGCACCAAGGTCACAGCTGCCTGGGCAAGGACCTCACGTCCCAAGCAGGGGCTACAAGCCAGCACGAGCAGAGTGCACCGGGGAGCCCTCCACCCAGGACAGACGAAGCGCTACAAAGGAGGCAAGCCACCATGTGTGGCCAAACCTTCTTCCTCACGAACCCGGTTCCCTTTCTGCCGAAACCAGGGGAACCGACCATGAAATGGGAAGATTGCAAAGAGTACTTCCTGAACTATCTGTCGGCGCTGGAGGACGAAGGGGACAAAGTCTTTCCGAGTAAGAGGAAAAAGAAGATCCTACTGCACAATTTGGGTCCAGCAGGCATCAGAGTGTACATGAACTTGGTAAAAAAGACCAGGCCTCTTCCTGGCACACACTCCCAGAATCAAGAAGGCGCGGTCAGGGGGACACCTCTTTTCATACAATTCTTCCGAGCTCTGGAACTCCCTCCCCCTCAGCATTCGTACGGAAACCAACATATTAAAATTCCGTAAGCTCTTGAAAACTTGGCTTTTCCCCTGGGTCACACCTGTCCCCTAGCTAGCTCCACAGGCTCAGCGCTGGGACGCCCCTGAGTAGCCACGCGCTTTACAAATCCTATTCCAATTCCAATTCCAAGATGACGACGATGAATCACCTTCCGCCTCCTCACCCACGCACACAAAGCCCTACACGACCAAGGCCCGAGCTACCTCAACAACTGAATCAACTTCTACGCTCCCAAACGCCACCTCCGATCAGCCAACCACGCCCTCGCCGCCGTCCCCCGCATCCGAAGAGCGACTACAGGAGGAAGGTCCTTCTCCTACCTGGCCGCCAAGACCTGGAACTCCCTCCCGACCGACCTGCGCCTGACCCAAGACCACCTCTCCTTCAGGAAGAAGCAGAAGACCTGGCTGTTCGAGCAGTAGCGGCACCCCCCCCACCCTCAGCGCCTTGAGACCCTACGGGTATGTAGTGCGCTCTATAAATGTCATTGATTGATTGATTGATTGATGCGTTCCAACATGCCAGAAAGGACCTGGACAGCCATTATCAGCCAGTGGTATGCACTGCAATAAACCGCTGCAACTTCTTTCAACGGAAACAGATCGCAGGGGAGTCAGTGGATGACTATTTGGCTTCATGATAACTTCATACAGGACCAAATCATCATGCACACAGTGAACACGTCCATACAAGAGAAGCTGTGGGTTAGTGGAGATGCCCCTCTCAAAGAGATAGTGGCCATGGTCAAAAAGGCAGAACTCTCAAAGCGGTGTGCAGAAACAGCCAAAAAGGACAATGCCAGTAAAGCCACAGTGAGCAAGGTAACAGACGCCACCCCCCAGGAGCGGAAGCCGCTATTCACAGGGAGCACTAGACAGCCCAAGAAATACGCAGCCAAAACGTCTGTGAACCAGAGGCCCCAAGGAAAGGACAAAAACAATTGCTACAGGTGCGGCAGCAGGACACACGCCGCCAATGACAAACAGTGCCCAGCCTTCAGAGCCAAGTGCCTATACTGCGGGATCATGGAACACTTCAAAAAGGTTTGTAGACACAAGCCCCCGAAAACGTCAGTAAAGTATGTGACGCAGGACTCAGAAACAAAAGAAGGAGGGGGCGAAGACGATGATGACAGAGTGCTGTGCATAGATGACCAAGTCTTGGGCATAGACTGCTCCTGGACACGTAAGCCGTTGTGCGAACTTTCCATAGGAGGGATTCAAATATCAATGGTTGCTGACACAGGTTCATCATCCTTGAGACGGCTTCTAAGAAAGAAGGCATGAACATGAACAAATTCCTTCTTCAAAGAGAACTAGAATGGATTTATCGTCTTCAGACCCTCAAACCGCATGGTCTCAATGATCGCATTGAGTTTAGTTGTTATCTTTAATACGTTTTTTCTATGTTGTTTACATATCATTTTGCTTATCTTTGCATTGTTCTCTTTTGCCTCCACATCTCCGCACACCTTTCCAACATGGCCCCCACAGTCTCCTCCCCAGTCCGTCATTGATTTCCACACCCTCTGTTCTCCTGTAGCCCATCATTGATTTCCACCTTTTCCCTTAACAGCTCAGCGTTCTCACCCCGCTTTCGCGACCAGCTTTCCTGAAGTAGTGAGTTTCACTACATGCGTACCGAAGTAAGTCCACGCCGGCACCGCTCGTGCAGGCTGCACTGCGACCCTATTCCCTCACCGCCACTCACCCTCGCCACGCGCTGACGCTACCCCGACCTACTCACTTCCTTCACCACCTTTGCATCGATTCCGCCCCCACTGTTGATCGGCACTTTAATTTTTCATACCCGTACCCCGCCTCACCATCCTTTTCCTCACGATACCTTGTCTTCCTTTCAGCGCTCCTTGACAAAGGGCTACCCGCCCAAAATGCATCGGAGGCGTTCCCCCCGCATCATCGTTACTCTATTTCTTCAATACTGATATCTTTGATATGATGAGAATATCAATGGATTGAACTTTATCAAATGTAATTAAACTCTTTCAAGTGGATACAAAACTTTATTGAATCATTGTCTTGAACTCTACCGTCGTGCCTCCACTGGGGATGTATCTGCATCACGATGCATACACCACTTTTCATGCTGACACAGGTTCCCCATATACCATCATACAACGCAGTATTTGGGACCAAGACTTCACACAGGTCACAGGCACACACCTTCTTGCCCCGGACATTCATCCTGTCAACTTCACAGGGAAACCTATTCCCATGGTGGGATTCTGTCCGCTACTATTTGAATTGAAAGGCCGCACAGCTGTAGGGAAGCTTTACGTATTTACAACAAGGGGTGGTGAGGGACAGAGTCTCTGAATTAAGCAGAAAACTCTCACCCAGTCAAGAGATCAGGGCTAGATCCAACACCGTTTTTTAGCTCACTGCACCATCCCAGTTTCAGAACCTGGCTGTATGCAAATTAGTCTGTTCCTGTCCCAGTGCATGATGGGAACAGGGTAAACCAAACTACAAAAGCCAATTCTTACACTGGGAAGGAAACAAGCTCCCGGGGACCGGTTTCTGGCATTACAGCCATCTTCGGCCCGGTTTGCTTGAATCCTGATGGTGCAATGAGCAAGGGACTCACATCTGAGTATACTCTTCCACGCTTACGGTGGACAAAAATATTTACAACAAGGGGTGGTGAGGGACAGAGTCTCTGAATTAAGCAGAAAACTCTCACCCAGTCAAGAGATCAGGGCTAGATCCAACACCGTTTTTTAGCTCACTGCACCATCCCAGTTTCAGAACCTGGCTGTATGCAAATTAGTCTGTTCCTGTCCCAGTGCATGATGGGAACAGGGTAAACCAAACTACAAAAGCCAATTCTTACACTGGGAAGGAAACAAGCTCCCGGGGACCGGTTTCTGGCATTACAGCCATCTTCGGCCCGGTTTGCTTGAATCCTGATGGTGCAATGAGCAAGGGACTCACATCTGAGTATACCCTTCCACGCTTAGGGTGGACAAAAATATTTACAACAAGGGGTGGTGAGGGACAGAGTCTCTGAATTAAGCAGAAAACTCTCACCCAGTCAAGAGATCAGGGCTAGATCCAACACCGTTTTTTAGCTCACTGCACCATCCCAGTTTCAGAACCTGGCTGTATGCAAATTAGTCTGTTCCTGTCCCAGTGCATGATGGGAACAGGGTAAACCAAACTACAAAAGCCAATTCTTACACTGGGAAGGAAACAAGCTCCCGGGGACCGGTTTCTGGCATTACAGCCATCTTCGGCCCGGTTTGCTTGAATCCTGATGGTGCAATGAGCAAGGGACTCACATCTGAGTATACCCTTCCACGCTTAGGGTGGACAAAAATATTTACAACAAGGGGTGGTGAGGGACAGAGTCTCTGAATTAAGCAGAAAACTCTCACCCAGTCAAGAGATCAGGGCTAGATCCAACACCGTTTTTTAGCTCACTGCACCATCCCAGTTTCAGAACCTGGCTGTATGCAAATTAGTCTGTTCCTGTCCCAGTGCATGATGGGAAAAGGGTAAACCAAACTACAAAAGCCAATTCTTACACTGGGAAGGAAACAAGCTCCCGGGGACCGGTTTCTGGCATTACAGCCATCTTCGGCCCGGTTTGCTTGAATCCTGATGGTGCAATGAGCAAGGGACTCACATCTGAGTATACCCTTCCACGCTTAGGGTGGACAAAAATATTTACAACAAGGGGTGGTGAGGGACAGAGTCTCTGAATTAAGCAGAAAACTCTCACCCAGTCAAGAGATCAGGGCTAGAACCAACACCGTTTTTTAGCTCACTGCACCATCCCAGTTTCAGAACCTGGCTGTATGCAAATTAGTCTGTTCCTGTCCCAGTGCATGATGGGAACAGGGTAAACCAAACTACAAAAGCCAATTCTTACACTGGGAAGGAAACAAGCTCCCGGGGACCGGTTTCTGGCATTACAGCCATCTTCGGCCCGGTTTGCTTGAATCCTGATGGTGCAATGAGCAAGGGACTCACATCTGAGTATACCCTTCCACGCTTAGGGTGGACAAAAATATTTACAACAAGGGGTGGTGAGGGACAGAGTCTCTGAATTAAGCAGAAAACTCTCACCCAGTCAAGAGATCAGGGCTAGATCCAACACCGTTTTTTAGCTCACTGCACCATCCCAGTTTCAGAACCTGGCTGTATGCAAATTAGTCTGTTCCTGTCCCAGTGCATGATGGGAACAGGGTAAACCAAACTACAAAAGCCAATTCTTACACTGGGAAGGAAACAAGCTCCCGGGGACCGGTTTCTGGCATTACAGCCATCTTCGGCCCGGTTTGCTTGAATCCTGATGGTGCAATGAGCAAGGGACTCACATCTGAGTATACCCTTCCACGCTTAGGGTGGACAAAAATATTTACAACAAGGGGTGGTGAGGGACAGAGTCTCTGAATTAAGCAGAAAACTCTCACACAGTAAAAAGATCAGGGCTAGATCCAACACCGTTTTTTAGCTCACTGCACCATCCCAGTTTCAGAACCTGGCTGTATGCAAATTAGTCTGTTCCTGTCCCAGTGCATGATGGGAACAGGGTAAACCAAACTACAAAAGCCAATTCTTACACTGGGAAGGAAACAAGCTCCCGGGGACCGGTTTCTGACATTACAGCCATCTTCGGCCCGGTTTGCTTAAATCCTGATGGTGCAATGAGCAAGGGACTCACATCTGAGTATACCCTTCCACGCTTAGGGTGGACAAAAATATTTACAACAAGGGGTGGTGAGGGACAGAGTCTCTGAATTAAGCAGAAAACTCTCACCCAGTCAAGAGATCAGGGCTAGATCCAACACCGTTTTTTAGCTCACTGCACCATCCCAGTTTCAGAACCTGGCTGTATGCAAATTAGTCTGTTCCTGTCCCAGTGCATGATGGGAACAGGGTAAACCAAACTACAAAAGCCAATTCTTACACTGGGAAGGAAACAAGCTCCCGGGGACCGGTTTCTGGCATTACAGCCATCTTCGGCCCGGTTTGCTTGAATCCTGATGGTGCAATGAGCAAGGGACTCACATCTGAGTATACCCTTCCACGCTTAGGGTGGACAAACATATTTACAACAAGGGGTGGTGAGGGACAGAGTCTCTGAATTAAGCAGAAAACTCTCACCCAGTCAAGAGATCAGGGCTAGATCCAACACCGTTTTTTAGCTCACTGCACCATCCCAGTTTCAGAACCTGGCTGTATGCAAATTAGTCTGTTCCTGTCCCAGTGCATGATGGGAACAGGGTAAACCAAACTACAAAAGCCAATTCTTACACTGGGAAGGAAACAAGCTCCCGGGGACCGGTTTCTGGCATTACAGCCATCTTCGGCCCGGTTTGCTTGAATCCTGATGGTGCAATGAGCAAGGGACTCACATCTGAGTATACCCTTCCACGCTTAGGGTGGACAAAAATATTTACAACAAGGGGTGGTGAGGGACAGAGTCTCTGAATTAAGCAGAAAACTCTCACCCAGTCAAGAGATCAGGGCTAGATCCAACACCGTTTTTTAGCTCACTGCACCATCCCAGTTTCAGAACCTGGCTGTATGCAAATTAGTCTGTTCCTGTCCCAGTGCATGATGGGAACAGGGTAAACCAAACTACAAAAGCCAATTCTTACACTGGGAAGGAAACAAGCTCCCGGGGACCGGTTTCTGGCATTACAGCCATCTTCGGCCCGGTTTGCTTGAATTCTGATGGTGCAATGAGCAAGGGACTCACATCTGAGTATACCCTTCCACGCTTAGGGTGGACAAAAATATTTACAACAAGGGGTGGTGAGGGACAGAGTCTCTGAATTAAGCAGAAAACTCTCACCCAGTCAAGAGATCAGGGCTAGATCCAACACCGTTTTTTAGCTCACTGCACCATCCCAGTTTCAGAACCTGGCTGTATGCAAATTAGTCTGTTCCTGTCCCAGTGCATGATGGGAACAGGGTAAACCAAACTACAAAAGCCAATTCTTACACTGGGAAGGAAACAAGCTCCCGGGGACCGGTTTCTGGCATTACAGCTATCTTCGGCCCGGTTTGCTTGAATCCTGATGGTGCAATGAGCAAGGGACTCACATCTGAGTATACCCTTCCACGCTTAGGGTGGACAAAAATATTTACAACAAGGGGTGGTGAGGGACAGAGTCTCTGAATTAAGCAGAAAACTCTCACCCAGTCAAGAGATCAGGGCTAGATCCAACACCTTTTTTTAGCTCACTGCACCATCCCAGTTTCAGAACCTGGCTGTATGCAAATTAGTCTGTTCCTGTCCCAGTGCATGATGGGAACAGGGTAAACCAAACTACAAAAGCCAATTCTTACACTGGGAAGGAAACAAGCTCCCGGGGACCGGTTTCTGGCATTACAGCCATCTTCGGCCCGGTTTGCTTGAATTCTGATGGTGCAATGAGCAAGGGACTCACATCTGAGTATACCCTTCCACGCTTAGGGTGGACAAAAATATTTACAACAAGGGGTGGTGAGGGACAGAGTCTCTGAATTAAGCAGAAAACTCTCACCCAGTCAAGAGATCAGGGCTAGATCCAACACCGTTTTTTAGCTCACTGCACCATCCCAGTTTCAGAACCTGGCTGTATGCAAATTAGTCTGTTCCTGTCCCAGTGCATGATGGGAACAGGGTAAACCAAACTACAAAAGCCAATTCTTACACTGGGAAGGAAACAAGCTCCCGGGGACCGGTTTCTGGCATTACAGCTATCTTCGGCCCGGTTTGCTTGAATCCTGATGGTGCAATGAGCAAGGGACTCACATCTGAGTATACCCTTCCACGCTTAGGGTGGACAAAAATATTTACAACAAGGGGTGGTGAGGGACAGAGTCTCTGAATTAAGCAGAAAACTCTCACCCAGTCAAGAGATCAGGGCTAGATCCAACACCTTTTTTTAGCTCACTGCACCATCCCAGTTTCAGAACCTGGCTGTATGCAAATTAGTCTGTTCCTGTCCCAGTGCATGATGGGAACAGGGTAAACCAAACTACAAAAGCCAATTCTTACACTGGGAAGGAAACAAGCTCCCGGGGACCGGTTTCTGGCATTACAGCCATCTTCGGCCCGGTTTGCTTGAATCCTGATTGTGCAATGAGCAATGGACTCACATCTGAGTATACCCTTCCACGCTTAGGGTGGACAAATGCCAGAAACCGGTCCCCGGTAGCTTGTCTCCTTTCTGGTGAAGAATTGGCTTGGTAGTTTAGTCTGCCCTGTTCCCATGATGCACTGGGCCAGGGACAGACTGATTTGCATATAGCCAGGTTCTGAGCTGGGATGGGGCAGTGAGATAAATAACGGTGATGGATCAAGCCCTGATCTTTGGACTGGGTAAGAGTGGTCTGTTTAACTCAGACACTCTGTTCATCACCACCCCCTTTTCTAAATCGTTTTTGGCCACTATAGTTGTGGCAGGGTATACTCAGACATGAGTCCCTTTCTCACTGCTCCATCAGGATTCAAGCAAGCCGGGCCGAAGAAGGCTGAAATGCCAGAAACCGGTCCCCGGTAGCTTGTCTCCTTTCTGGTGAAGAATTGGCTTGGTAGTTTAGTCTGCCCTGTTCCCATGATGCACTGGGCCAGGGACAGACTGATTTGCATATAGCCAGGTTCTGAGCTGGGATGGGGCAGTGAGATAAATAACGGTGATGGATCAAGCCCTGATCTTTGGACTGGGTAAGAGTGGTCTGTTTAACTCAGACATTCTGTTCATCACCACCCCCTTTTCTAAATCGTTTTTGGCCACTATAGGTGTGGCAGGGTATACTCAGACATGAGTCCCTTTCTCACTGCTCCATCAGGATTCAAGCAAACCGGGCCGAAGAAGGCTGAAATGCCAGAAACCGGTCCCCGGTAGCTTGTCTCCTTTCTGGTGAAGAATTGGCTTGGTAGTTTAGTCTGCCCTGTTCCCATGATGCACTGGGCCAGGGACAGACTGATTTGCATATAGCCAGGTTCTGAGCTGGGATGGGGCAGTGAGATAAATAACGGTGATGGATCAAGCCCTGATCTTTGGACTGGGTAAGAGTGGTCTGTTTAACTCAGACACTCTGTTCATCACCACCCCCTTTTCTAAATCGTTTTTGGCCACTATAGGTGTGGCAGGGTATACTCAGACATGAGTCCCTTTCTCACTGCTCCATCAGGATTCAAGCAAGCCGGGCCGAAGAAGGCTGAAATGCCAGAAACCGGTCCCCGGTAGCTTGTCTCCTTTCTGGTGAAGAATTGGCTTGGTAGTTTAGTCTGCCCTGTTCCCATGATGCACTGGGCCAGGGACAGACTGATTTGCATATAGCCAGGTTCTGAGCTGGGATGGGGCAGTGAGATAAATAACGGTGATGGATCAAGCCCTGATCTTTGGACTGGGTAAGAGTGGTCTGTTTAACTCAGACACTCTGTTCATCACCACCCCCTTTTCTAAATCGTTTTTGGCCACTATAGGTGTGGCAGGGTATACTCAGACATGAGTCCCTTTCTCACTGCTCCATCAGGATTCAAGCAAGCCGGGCCGAAGAAGGCTGAAATGCCAGAAACCGGTCCCCGGTAGCTTGTCTCCTTTCTGGTGAAGAATTGGCTTGGTAGTTTAGTCTGCCCTGTTCCCATGATGCACTGGGCCAGGGACAGACTGATTTGCATATAGCCAGGTTCTGAGCTGGGATGGGGCAGTGAGATAAATAACGGTGATGGATCAAGCCCTGATCTTTGGACTGGGTAAGAGTGGTCTGTTTAACTCAGACACTCTGTTCATCACCACCCCCTTTTCTAAATCGGGAAGCTTTACGTGGCGGAGAAGGGACCCTCTGTGTCGGGATGGGTGGATCAGGGTGAATTAGGGATTCAACTAAACCCTAGTGGCACGACGCAGGTACTGATGACAGACCCTGCACGAACATACAAAGCCAACACGTGGAAGTCAGACTTCCCGACAGTCTTTGGAGGCACCATCGGCAAGCTGATGAAGTGTTCTCACAAGGTATGCCCCATTCCCTTTAATTGTAGAGACGCAGTGCAACAAGAATTGCAACGCTTGGAAGACAATCAAGTGATTGAGCCCATGGAGCGCGCAGAATGGCTGCCGGCTCTGGTCATAGCCAGGAAGCCCAACAGAAAAGTGCACCTGTGCATAGACTAACAGGAGCTCAACAAAAATATCATAGTAGATAAGTTCTCGTTGCCTAGGATCAACGAGATGTTGGCCCAGATGAATGGCATCAATAGGTTCTCCACCATAGACCTAGCCTCAGCATACCACCAGATTGCGCTACACCCTACGTGCAAAAAACTGCCTTACCGCAGAATGGAACAAGTGCAAGTTCGGGGTAACCTCAGTAATGTACCTGGGCCACGAAATAAGTGATAAAGGAGTCGCACCAAAAAAGGCAAATGTAAAGGCAATCAAGGATGCACCTACACCCAGAAACAAAGACGACGTCCATTCCTTCTTAGGGATGGTAGAATTTTATAGCAAGTTTATTAGACCTGGCACCTTGGCGTGGGTCTCCATTCCACTTTTTGTTGCTGTGCCTCATATGTTTT
Organism: Lissotriton vulgaris; assembly: GCF_964263255.1. Taxonomy (NCBI): domain Eukaryota; kingdom Metazoa; phylum Chordata; class Amphibia; order Caudata; family Salamandridae; genus Lissotriton; species Lissotriton vulgaris. The sequence continues at coordinate 309,178,298 of NC_141688.1, read as the reverse complement.
CGCTGGTGTTAGCTGCTCAGAGCACTGTGCCACTGCCAACCAGTGCCACAGTGCAAGTGCTCCCTGTGTAAATTGATGTATTGATTGCACTCCATGATTGGCTTATTTGGTTTACTCTCAGCCCCTAGTACAGTGCACCAGGAGTGCCCAGGGCTTGTAACCACAAATGCTGCTAGTGGGCTTGCAGCACTGGTTGTACCAAAGCTGAAGGAGGAATACTGTCCCTGACCTGGGGGATTGGCCTGCAGTGGTTGCCTTGCTGCTAAAGGAGAGGAGAGAGACTGAAAGACTTTATTTTTCATTTATGCAAAGGCCTCCAAGGGCTTGTGAGTGAGCTTGCCCCCTGAACGAAGTCCCAGGACCAGTGGACTTCACCCACCTTGAGGAGAGCTGCTGGAAATGCTGTTTTTCCCGTAGCGCCGACACAGAGAGCTGTGTGCGCCTCGTAGGATCAACTCATACTCTGTGAAGCCCCGTGCCAAGCCGTCCTCCTCAATAGATGCGGCTCTGCGCCCAATGACTCATAGCGGCGAAGTCAACGAGCAGAAGCCTGCACCGTGACAGGGGGACCACACCCGCACATCGCTTCACCCCTTCGATCTGCACTGATCAACGCGCACCCTGCCGCTGATGTCAACTCTACAATTGCGCCTAGAGGTGGGGTACGCTTCGCACATCCGCGTCGTACGGCCCGCCTCGCACCGCATTTAAAGACTGAAAGGCGCCAGCTCCCAAGGTACGGCTCGTACGCCGCAACGTAAATGGATCGCACCGCACCAAGCACCGTCCCCTCAATCAACGCGACTCTGAGTTCAACGACCTGCACAGGCGCCGTCAACGAGCCTTAGCTCGCACCATGACAGGAGGACATCGCCGCGTACAACAATTTCTTTTACATCGCCCCGTCCGTGCCGTGCCGTCAAGCTAAGGTACTGTGTGCGACTCACGCACCATTCTGAGCGCATCGGACGGAAGCGTCCGCTGCTCGTTTAAGACTCCTAGGGTTCGTTTTCATCACCATAAGGACCAAACAAAGGAATACGAATTGCACAGAACTTTAAGAATAAGCATTTGAATAAGAACTCTTTATTGCTAATAGTATTGTGGCTCATTTTGTTGTTATTTGGTCTTGTGCTAAGTCTTTATATAAAAGCGAACTATTTTTGATATAATACTTGTGTGGTGTCCATTTGTAGTGTTGTCACTGAGTTACTGTATGTGGTCACAAATGCTTAACTTACAACGCCTCTACAATAAGCCTTGACTGCTCGCGCCAAGCTACCTAGAGGGTGAACAGGGGTTATTTTGAGAGGGTAATCCCTTGTCCTGACAAGAGGAGAAGGTCCCTGCTTGTCACAAGTACCTACCAGTGCCAACCAGAGACCCCCAAATCTAACATTGGTGGTCACCGGTGAGGATTCTGAATTTGCATTTGTGATTCATGTACTGTGATTGGTGAACACTACTTAGTGAGAGCAGACCATAACGCAACCACGTACTTTTTGATTCTTGTTTTGCTGAAGATCTCCATTTTTGAAAATCATGCCTGGTTCACTCATTGTAGAAAGGGCAGCATCTGTAGTCTCTGAAAGTGAAGAAGTAGAATAGGAAGAGGAGAGACTAGAGAGCTAGATCAAGGTCCAGCTGAAGGGCTTCTGCAAAAAATCAAAGTTCCCCATGTTGGATGTAAAATCAAGTCAGATCTACACAAGGCGCTGAGGGCCTGGATTGAGTCAAGAAAAGACTCTGAAGATTTGGTGTAATATGAGAACACAGAAGAGCAGCTGGAAGGGCTTTTGGGCCCAGGGGGAAGGAAAGCAGTTTCCCCAGAGAGCAACAATAGTTCTAGCAGAGGCATGTCGCCAGAGGAGTTGGTGGATAGGAAGGAAACCAGGATGCATGAAATGGAAATGGCAAAGCTCAAATTGAATGGGCAACTGGAGCTGAAAAGCAAAAAGCTGGCTCTGGAAGAGAGAAGAATCCAAATGGAGCATGAGATGGCTTTGAGGAAATTGGATCTAAAGGCTAAGAGTTTATTTAGAGCTTACTCCCTCTGGTGGCAGCACACCGCCAGTGCAGGCAGAATCAAGAGTGTTCATACCAAAGGAGGTGGTTAAAGATTTTTTTTTAAATGATGACATAGGGCAGTGATTCAAGGCCTATGAGGTAGCCATGTCTTCCCACCGGGTCCCTGAGAAAGATTGGGGAGCGGGGTTGTGGGGACGGTTCCTGAGTGAGGGGCGAAACACACTGCTGGATTTGCCCTCAGATGTTCATAATTCTTATCCACACATGAAGGATGCTTTGATGACCAGGTATGGGTTAACTCCTGAGTTGTATAGACAAAGGTTCTGGGGTTGCACACAGATTCCTAACAGTACGTATGTTGAGTATGTAACTTTTTTCTGCAGAGCATTGGATGGTTGGGTGAATGGTAGCAAGGTTTATGATTTTCAAGGGCTCAATGATTTAATTGCATAGGAGCACTTGTCCAGTAACTGTTTTCCTGAGCTACGCCAGCACCTGATTGATAGTAGGCTGACTAACCCTAGGAAGCTTGCTGAGGAGGCGGACCGTTGGGTCAGTACCAGGGTCCACAAGGGTCATGTGGGAGACTCCGCCAAGGGTGGGCAGGGTCCCCAGCCGAAGAGTGGGGGGGACAAGGGAAAACAGAGGGAGTTCCAAAGAAGGCCCCAAAGTAATCCCCAAGAGTACCAAGGGAAAGGTACTCAGCCTCCCCCACCCCAGAGACCAACCCCCAACAGGTCCCCCTGTTCATAGAGAGCCCCCAAGGTGTTACAAGTGTGGTGAACTGGGTCATTTTGCCTCTGATCAAAAGTGTTGCCTGTTTGGTAGACCAGCACCCCATGTTGTAGCCCCCTGGCAGATGGCTAGTGTAGCTCTGGGTGAGGAATGGGTTGTCCAAGGAGAGGGAGGTCCCGCAGAGATGTCCCTTGTCTCATTAGGAGACTGTGAGGTGGTCCAAGAAAACCAACTGCCCAGGAACCCTAAGAAATATGGGCAGTGGGTGACCATCAATGGCCAAAAGGTGGGGGCTCTTAGAGATACAGGAGCCAGTGTGACAGCTGTCAAGTGTCACCTGGTGTCTCAAGAGCAGGTTGTCCCACATGCATTCTGCCGAGTTGTGAACGCCGTCAACACTGAGAGTCAGTGTCCAATGGCTCAGGTTTCCTTTGATTGGGGGCGGTCTCTGGTACTCTTCAAGTAGCTATGAGATCCGCCATGCCTTTTTTCTGTTTGTTGGGGAACGATTTGGAGAGCTCCCCTTGGAAAAAGGTGGAGAAGAGTACTCACCAGAGGATGGTGGGTCTGCCTGACTGGGCGTGGGTGACCACCCGGTCAATGGCAACCAGTAGGGGTGCTCAAGAGGTCCTGGAGCCTGAGAGGGAGGCCCAGAGACCGGCCTTAGGGAGAAGAGGCAGGGGGCGCGGGAAACCGGCCCCTGTCGTTCCCACGGTCCAGGAGGAAGCAGACCTTGAGGGGGATGCCCTGGAGCGTACAGGGGAACAGATATCTGAACTGGGGGACCTGCCTGAGCTGGCCCATTGGCAGCAGGAAGAAGGCCCCTCCAGGGAGGAATTCTGACGAGGTCAGAAAGAATGTCCTTCTCTCATAGGTCTGCGGCAGCAGGCTGCATACCAGGTCAATGGTGATCAGTCTGGAACACATTTCATTTACTGGGAGAACGACCTCCTGTATTCAGAGCCTAAGGTTGCTGAATCTAGGTCAGCCCGTGTGCTGGTGGTACCCCAGAGCTTCAGAGCCTTCCTACTGGGGCTGGCTCACGATGTGCCATTGGCAGGGCATTTGGGGCAGGACAAGACCTTTGAAAGGCTTGTCACCCACTTTTCCTGGCCTCAAATGCGCAGGAGTTCAGACACTCACTGCAGGACCTGTCAGACTTTCCAGGCAAGCGGAAAGAGTGGGAGGAAGCAGAAGGCTCCTCTCCAGCCATTCCCTGTGGTCAGTACCCCCTTTGAGCGAGTGGGGATTGAAATTGTGGGGCCACTGGACCCCAGGACAGCCATGGGCAACAGGTTTATCCTGGTCCTGGAGGACCATGCCACCCGGTACCCGGAAGCCATCCCTCTGATGACAGTGACGCCCCGTGGTGGGACGGGCACTGATGGGAATTTTCTCCAGAGTGGGATTCCCTCTAGAGGTGGTGTCTGACCGGGGTACTGATTTCATATCCAAGTATATGAAGTCCCTTTGGCAAGCGTGTGGTGTAACCTACAAGTTTACCACACCTTACCACCCCCAAGGAAATGGGTTGGTTGAGAGATTCAACCGCACCCTAAAAGGCATGATAATCGGACTTGAGGAACCCGTGAGGCGTAAGTGGGACGTCCTCTTACCATGTCTACTCTTTGCTTACTGTGAGGTGCCACAGATGTCTCTAGGGTTCAGCTCCTTTGAGCTTCTGTATGGCCACCCAGTGAGAGGACCTCTAAGTCTGGTCAAAGAAGGCTGGGAGCAATCTCCCAGGAAACCTCCCCAGAATGAATTTAGCTACATGCTGGCCTTCAGGAACCATACTAGGCGTTTCAGAGCACTTGATGAGGCAAATCTGGAAGCCAGCCAGGAGGAGATGAAGCGGTGGTACGACCAGAATGCCACTCTGGTAGAGATTCAGTCTGGTCAGAAGGTGTGGGTCTTGACCCCAGTGGAGCCTTGTGCGCTCCAGGATAAGTGGACCAGCCCCTTTGAGTTTGTGGAGCGCAAGAGTCCTGTTACCTATTTGGTGGACTTGCGGTCTGCCAGGAATCTCTTGAGGGTCCTGCATGTCAACCGCCTTAAGCCCCACTTGGAGAGATCTGAAGTGAGGCTGGAATGGAGGAGGAAACTGAGCCTCTTCCTGACCTCTTGCCAGCCACAGAGCAAGATGGGTCAGTGGATGGAGTTAACCTCTCTCCCATCCTGACCACTGAGCAACAGAATAACTGCCGCCAGCTGCTGGGACAGTTTTATGATCTGTTCTCCCTGGTTCCTAGTATCACAGATTGGTGCGTCCATGATGTGGATACAGGAGACAGCTCACCTATGAAGCACAAGGCTTACAGGGTAACTGACAGGGTAAGGGCTTGCATCAAAGAGGAGGTCTCAAAGAGGCTTGCACTTGGGTGATTTAGTCCTCCAGCAGTCCTTGGGCCAGCCCTGTGGTCTTGGTCCCGAAGGCTGCACGCCGGGTGCCACACCCGAACTCCGGTTCTGTGTGGACTACCGAGTGCTCAATTCGGTCACGAAGACCGATGCTCACCCCATCCCCAGAGTTGATGAGCTCATTGATCGGTTAGGGGCTGAACAGTACCTCAGCACGTTTGATTTAACGTCTGGTTACTGGCTGGTCACCTTGACTGATGGGGCAAAAGAGAGGTCAGCATTCTCCACACCGGATGGGCATTTTCAGTTCCGGGTTATGCCCTTTGGGATGAAGAATGCCCCTGCCACCTTTCAGAGGTTGGTCAACCAGTAATTGGTTGGGCTGGATGAGTTCAGTGCCGCCTACCTGGATGACATCGCAGTGTTCAGTGTCACTTGGGAAGAACATCTGTGCCACCTCTGGGAAGTGTTGATGGCACTGCGGAAGGCAGGCCTCACGATCAAGGCGAGTAAGTGCCAGATCGGGCAGGGTTCCGTGGTGTACTTGGGACACCAAGTGATGAGCGGCCAGGTGGCGCCCTTACAGCCCAAAATTGAAACCATCCTGGCTTGGGAACCCCCCAAAACCCAGACAGAGGTGACGGCCTTCTTAGGACTCACCGGGTACTACATGAGGTTTGTCAAGGGGTATGGCAACATTGTTGCACCCTTGACAGTGCTGACTTCCAGGAAGCAGCCCAAGAAAGTGATTTGGACTGACACCTGTCAGAAAGCTTTTAAGGCCCTGAAAACTGCCATGTGCACGACGCCCGTGCTCCTGGCACCGAACTTCTCCAAAGAGTTCATCGTTCAGACAGACGCTTCAGAGCATGGTGTAAGGGCTGTTCTCTCACAGATTACTGAGGAGGGCTTTGACCAACCTGTAGCCTTTATCAGTAGGAGGTTACTTCCCCGGGGACAGAGGTGGAGTGCAATTGAGCGTGAGGCATTTGCTGTGGTCTGGGCACTGAAGAAGCTGAGACCATTCCTGTTTGGGACTCACTTCCGGGTTCAGACAGACCACAGGCCCCTCAGATGGCAGATGCCGATGAGGGGTGAGAATCCAAAGCTGTTGAGGTGGTCCATTTCCCTACAGGGTATGGAGTTCACAGTGGAACACCGCCCTGGTTCAGACCACGCCAATGCTGACGGTCTGCCCAGATTTTTCTGCCTTAGTGATGATAACTCCCTGGGGTAGGGTAGTTCTCCCCACATTTCAGCTGGAGGGGACACGTGTTAGACCTGGCACCTTGGCATGGGTCTTCCTTCCACTTTTTAGGTCGAGGACCTAAAGGCTGCGCTTGCGCAGTCTGGGGTCAGAGAATGAATGTTTCTTAGTAGGGTTGTAGAACCCGCCTCTCTGCCCCGTCTCTCCTCCATTGGCTGGCTTCCTAAACGGAGGTCAGCCATTGGAGGAGAGATGCGTCACTCCAATTTAGCCCCGTCTTTTTCGGATTCGGGGGGCGTAAGTGTTGCTGTTCTTTAGACAGTGACGTCGTCCGTCACTCAGGACAGCAAAACACGCCCCCGAATTAAAAAAATTTCGGAGCTTTGGGCCGCCATTTTTTTTTCCTCGTCTGCCGGTGAGGATCGTCAGGGTCTTGTTTAGTAACTTCGGCGATTTTAATGCGTCGCCCCCACAGGCTTCTAAGGGGTGAGGGGAGTGAGGATCGTCTTGGTCTTGTTTAGTAACTTCTGCGATTTTAATGCGTCGCCCCCACAGGCTTCTAAGGGGTGGGGTGGGGTGAGGGGCATAGTCTCTGCACCGAACGGACGCTCCTGCTGGCCCGACTGCCGAAACTTCTTCAGGGTCTGCCTGTGGTTGGAAGGAATTGTGGTGAAACAACAAAATATTTTTATGGTTTAGATAGTGCCTAAAGCCCGAAAGTGTGACTAAGCCTTAAAATCGGACCGAGTTGTGGTAGCTTGCATATGATCCAGAGCCTGTGGGTGGCCTGAACTAAAGAATGTCTCAGTGAAAGTGGGCCTGACGTCAAGCCTGCCAGCACGCTCCTCAAAGGGCAGCAGCGCTCTGTGTGAAAGGCGTGCGTCTTGTGCACAGCAGGCATGGCCGACTGCCCCTGTTTCCACGCTCCGAGATAGCCTCGAAAAAACAGTAGGATGACTCTCCTGTTTCTCTTCATATTCCACATATCTAAACTGCAAACCTTGTATTTGGAGTTCACGGTCCAGTCTTTATATTTGTGGTAACCACATATCGAAATCGATGGTTGTTCAAGACACCAGTGTGACCGGCGTTGTCACTTAATAATGGCGTAGTCTGCGAGTTGCGTCGTTAATACCTCGTACATTGTATCTAAAAAATAAGCATCAAGGGCGTTGTCTGTGCTTCCAGCAGGTCGGGCAGGGCTGCCCTTCCAAAACACTCAGGCATGTACTTCCCCCTCGTTGAGAGTTTGTACGTCCACGTTGTGTCACCCCCCTCCCCACGCATACAAACATGCCTTTAGGCCCATAGGAATGAATGGGGAGTATTCCTTATTTGCGATTAGCAATTTGCTAATCGCAAATAAGGAATGTGTAGGAATCGCATTTTATTTTGCGATTCCTACATGAATCCCGTTTTGCGAGTCTGTAATAGCGATTCCTTATGAATCGCTATTAAAGACTCGCAAAATGGGTCTTTGATGAATCTGGCTGTATGTCCCTAACAGAGTGACATGTATCTCTACAAACCGTTGCTTTATAAAGAAGGTTCCTGGTCATGTGGCATTTATATTTTATTGGGCTGGGCAGACTAGCGCTGCATCTGAATCGGCAGCTTCAGTGCTGTGGTTCCCCAGCGGCCTACGGGAGCTGGGCAGACATTGCGGAGCACGTCTGAGGTAAGATGTGGGCCACTGGCGGGTCGGGCCTGTGTGTGTGTGTGATGAGTGCTTGCGGCCTGCAGTGGTGTCTGTCCTTGTGTGTGTGGCTCTGTGTGTGAGATAAGTGTGTGTGGCCTGCAGCGGTGTCTGCCCCCGATGTGTGTGCATGATGGGTGTTTGTGGCCTGCAGCGATGTCTGCCCCCGATTTGTGTGCATGATGGGTGTTTGTGGCCTGCAGCGGTGTCTGCCCCCGATGTGTGTGCATGATGGGTGTTTGTGGCCTGCAGCGGTGTCTGCCCCCGATGTGTGTGCATGATGGGTGTTTGTGGCCTGCAGCGGTGTCTGCCCCCGATGTGTGTGCATGATGGGTGTTTGTGGCCTGCAGCGGTGTCTGCCCCCGATGTGTGTGCATGATGGGTGTTTGTGGCCAGCAGCGGTGTCTGCCCCCGATGTGTGTGCATGATGGGTGTTTGTGGCCTGCAGCGGTGTCTGCCCCCGATGTGTGTGCATGATGGGTGTTTGTGGCCTGCAGCGGTGTCTGCCCCCGATGTGTGTGCATGATGGGTGTTTGTGGCCTGCAGCGGTGTCTGCCCCCGATGTGTGTGCATGATGGGTGTTTGTGGCCTGCAGAGATGTCTGCCCCCGATGTGTGTGCATGATCGGTGTTTGTGGCCTGCAGCGGTGTCTGCCCCCAATGTGTGTGCATGATCGGTGTTTGTGGCCTGCAGAGGTGTCTGCCCCTGATGTGTGTGCATGATCGGTGTTTGTGGCCTGCAGTGGTGTCTGTCCCTGTGTGGGTGATGAGTGCGTGCCCCTGTAGCAGTGTCTGCCCCTGTATATGTGTGTCATTGTGTGTGTGTGTGTGGCCTGTAGTAGTTGTTGTGCTAATGTAAAGAAAGAACAGACAGCGCCACATGTGGTGGACTACCACTAGGGCCGGTTCTGACAATTAAGTGCTGAGAAAGGAAACCACACAAATACGAACAATTGTGCGTGTTTGAGGGGGCACAAATCACAATTTGGTGCCAATTACCAACAAGATTCTCGTCGGGTATTACCCGTGGGCAAATAGCACAAAGTAGGCATGGGCAGATACCCCCGACTTGGAAGTGAGTACATGAAAAGGGGATTACAAGCAACAAAGGGTGTAATCAGGGCCATAGTATCTTGCACAGCCCATCTAAATCCAGTTTTCTCTATGCAGTGCTGCCCGAGGTGAAGGATTCCTTAACATTTCCAAACTAAGCAAAGTTCACCGCCTGATTTAAACAGTAGTTGGAAAAATGATTGGACTGGACTGAAACTACAAGCTGCATAGACAAGTAGAGTTCATGGCTCCCATGACACCTCACACAGCAGCAGGACATCAGCCCTTTCACAGAAGGTTAGGTTTCGATACTGCTTTTAAATGTACTCAAGACATACTTCTGTATAGCGGCACCTAACCCGATGTGTGTGTATGATGGGTGTTTGTGGCCTGCAGTGGTGTCTGTCTCTGTGTGGGTGATGAGTGCGTGCTCCTGCAGCAGTGTTTGCCCCTGTAGCAGTGTCTGCCCCTGTATATGTGTGTCATTGTGTCTGTGTGTGTGTGTGTGTGTGGCCTGTAGTGGTGACTGGGTGTGTCAGTGTATGTTAGTGTTTGTGTATATAATGAGTGTGTGTGGGCCCTGCATTGGGGTATGTGTGTTTGCACGTGGTTTCTTCTATATATTACTTAACTTTAACACTGAGCGCGGTGTCCTTGAAGTGGGCGCCGCGCTCACTGCTAAAGTTAAGAAATATATAAATAATCCGAGCGCAGGTGTCCGTGAAGCGGTGCTTAATAGGAAAAAAAAAGGATTCACCCCACCTTCGTAGGCTGACACAAGAACCGATTTTTCTGAGGCCTACCTCTGCGTTTCCATGTATAAGAGATTGTTAGAGATTTAGACTTCATTGTATGCTCCTTCCGTGTGGAGACCGTGGCGTGATGTGCAGTGCAATGTTTAATCTCCGGTAGATCACTAGTTAAGCTGATGTTACTTATAACAGCATCTTCTAAATGAAGTGATGGATACCTGTCCATTTGATGCAAACTGCATACATTTTCCTTGAGAGCTTCGATTGTTTTCAGGATATCAACACACATGGAACACTCTCTGAATTTAAACGAGGACCATCTTACCGGAACATGACTGTAATAACGAGGCCAGCGGATGGCTTTTCAGGAAGCACCGAGTTCTGCTGAAAAGCAGAAATCCGAAACAAGGCACAGAGGGTAGAGGAGGGGGGGGGATAAAGATTACCTGTTGTGTAGTTTTACTCTTCTGATTTATGGCTTCTGGTAATGCAGTAACCGCTGAGGGTGAGAATCAAGAGGCAGACAGGCCTCGCATGATTCATGGCGCATTTATTGGAAAAACCACAATGGAAACATTTACTGCTGGCTCTGCGCGAGGTGTGTTGGGCTCTGTGTGTGTTGGGCCCTGTGTGTGTTGGGCCCTGTGTGTGTTGGTGTGTGGCTCTGTCTGTCTGTGTGTGTGGCTCTGTCAGTCTGTGTTTGGCTCTGTCTGTGTTTGTGTGTTTGGCTCTGTCTGTGTGTGTGTGGCTCTGTCTGTGTGTGTGTGGCTCTGTCTGTGTGAATGAATGAATGAAAGGATTCTTGTATAGCGCATGGCTACCCGGAGGCAGCCCAGCGCTTGCAGCTACGAAAAGAGGAGGTTGAAGAAGGACAAGGTCAGATATCGTTATTTTGTAGGGAAGAGCCAAGTTTTTAATTTCTTACGGAAGGAAAGATGGTTGGGCTCCTGTCGAAGTGGGAGGGGCATGAAGTTCCACAACCTTGAGGTGTTGTAGGAGAAGAGGCGACCACCCGTACGAGCCTTATTGATTCTGCTGACTTGTGCCAGGTTAAGCTCGTTGGAACGGAGGTTTCTGGGGGTTCTGTGTGGTGTAATCAGATTGGCAAGAATGGGGGGGCCTTTACCCTGAAGATTTTTGTGGGCTATACAGAGGGCCTTGAAATGTACCCGTTCCTGTATGGGTAACCAGTGGAGTGTTTTCAACGCTGGTTTGGCTGAGGAGCGGTGGTTAGTGCTCGTCAGCAATCTAGCGGCGGAATTTTCTACCACCTGTAGTTTCTGGATTACAGAGACCGGGGCTCCCAGGTAGAGCGCGTTATCGTAGTCCAGCCTCGACAAGATCATGGCTTGGACCAGGATTTTTTTGGCTCTGTCGGGCAGTTGAGGGAGGATTTTACAGATGGATTTAAGCAAGCAGAAGCAGGTGGCCGCAGTTTTTCTGGCTTGTACTTTAAAAGTAAGATCGTTGTCTAACCAAAAGCCCAGACTCTTGATCACGCTTTTTGGAGTTGGGCTAGCGCCCATAGAAGGTGGCCATAGCGTGGGGGAGTTGAATGATGCATTCCTGCCCAATAATATCAATTCGGTCTTTTGGTTATTGAGTTTTAGCTGGGACAAGCCCATCCACTTTGATACCTCCTCCAGACAGTCGCTCAGACTCGTGTGAGATAGTTCAGCCTGATTCAAAGAGACCACGAGCTGAGTGTCGTCAGCATAGCTGATCAATTCAATTCCGTAGGGGGCCACTATCTCAGCTAAGGGGGACATGTACACATTAAAAAGTGTGGAGCTAAGGAAGGAGCCCTGTGGCACCCCACACTGCAAGGGTAATGGCGCGGAGTGGCAGTCTCCTTCAAATACTTTAAAATATCTCTCAGAAAGAAAGGATTCAAGCCAGGAAAGCGCTTTTCCAGAGACTCCGATTTCGTTTAGGCGGGCTAGAAGGATTCGGTGGCTTACCGTATCGAAGGCGGCGCTGAGGTCTAGGAGGATGATGGCCACATTGCCACCTGTGTCCAGGATCCTCCTAGACTCTTCCACCACCTTAAGGAGTGCCGTCTCCGTCCCTTGTCCCGGGCCGAAGCCTGTTTGAGAAGGATGGAGTAAATTGGATGCCTCCAGGAATGAGGACAGTTGCTGGTTAATTAATTTTTCTGCCAGTTTACTAATGCCCGGGAGAAGGGAGATGGGACAGTAGTTGGATAGGTCTCCAGGGTCCAGGCTGGGTTTTTTTAACAACGGTTTGACCATGGCCATTTTCCAGTCCCGTGGGACTGTGCCTGTTTCGATCGAGGTGTTAATCAGGTTAATACTGGTGCCTCCATGATGGGCTGGACTAGCTTCAGGGTGTTAATTGGGACGGGGTCAAGGGGAGAGCCACTTTTGATTGAGTTAAGAAGGGGGGGGAATAATTCCTTGGTGAGAGGGGCAAAAGAAGAAAGTTCAGGGTTGTAGCCTTGAGAGAGGGGTTTATGTAGTGGCGGAGGATCAAGAGTGGTGATGGGTCAGGAGAATGTTTTGAATTTTATTGTGAAAGAAGAGTGCCAATTCTTCACAGCAAGGACCAGATGATTGAGGGGCCACGGGGTGGTCAGGAGGTTTTAACAGACTTTTGACAATAGTGAAGATATCTTTTGATGAGTTAGGGGATGCAGTGATTTTCTCTGTATAGAAGGCTATTTTTGTAGTTTTTAGAGCAGCTTTGTAGGTTTTGATGGAGGCTCTGTATTTGGTTTTAGTTTCTGGGTCGAAATTTTTCCTCTATAGTGTCTCCACTTTTTTACAGCTCTGTTTAAGTTTTCGGAGCTCTGGACTAAACCAAGGATGATTGATGGATCCCCTTTTTTGGATTACGGATTTCTTAGGCAAGGTGACATCCAGTGAGTTCTCTATCCACTGGTTGAACTCTGAGTTCGCTAGGTTTATGTCATGGTTAGCGGATGGTAAAGTGATCCTTAGTGCTTCAGACCATTCGTTTATTTTGAGTTTGGACCAGAGTCTTATCTGTTTGGTACTAGACGGTTTGGCCGGGGCTGGGGGAGGAAAGCTCCAAGAGAAAGGTATGATGAAGTGGTCTGACCATGGGATGGCGTTCATGTGCAAAGTAGTTAGATCGGCGATATTGGAGAAAATGGGATCAAGCAGATGTCTCTTTATATGTGTGGGATTTTGAATTTTTTGAATCATTTCGCAAGTCTCTCGATCTTGGGTCAGATCCTCGGCTGTCGTATCATGTGGATCATCGAAGTGGAGGTTCAGATCTCCTAATATAGTGAAGTTGGGAGCCGAGCTGCCGAGGTTCACAACAGCTTCCTGCAGTGTCTTGTGAAATTGTCCTAGGGATCCTGGTGGACGGTAGACTAGAAGCCCCGTAAAGGAGGCTGAGGGGGAGAGAGTGATCGAAAAATGGACGTTTTCACAGTCCCGCAATGGGCTATCTAAAAAGCGACAGACTAAATGCTCCTTATAAAGGATGGCGATCCCACCACCTACATTTCCTGTTCAGTCAAGATGCTGGATTAAGTAGCCCAGAGGCAGGGCCTGAACAATATCTGGGCCTGAACTGGGTCCTAACCATGTTTCGGTGTGTGGCTCTGTCTGTGTGTGTGACTGGGTCTGTGTGTGTGTGTGGCTCTGTGTGTTTGTGGCTCTGTGTGTGTGTGTGTGGCTCTGTGTGTGTGTGTGTGTAGCTCTGTGTGTGTGTTGCTCTGTGTGTGTGTGGCTTTGTGTGTGTGTGTGTGTCTGTGCCCCTGTGTGTGTGGCTCTGTGTGAGTTTGTGTGGCTCTGTGTAGATAGCTTTTTTTGTAGGTGGCTCTATGTGTGGGTGGCTCTGTCTGTGTGAGGGTGGCTCTGTGTAGGTGGCTCAGTGTGAGCGTGGCTCTATGTGAATGACTCTGTGTGGGTGGCTCTGTATGTGTGTTTGTGTGGCTCTGTGTGGGTGTAAATGCAATAGGTCATGCATATGCGAGCGATTAAGCTATTGGCATTGTAAATGACAATGCCATTTATTTAACGATTAAGCTATTGGCAATTTAAATGACAATGCTATTTATTTATGATTTAAAAAAAAGAAAAGTCATAAGCAATGCCAATAGCTCTACCTTTAATAATGCTGAGACCATGGCATTGTAAATGCTTGTTGTTGCTGTGCCTCATATGTTTTCGCTGGTGTTAGCTGCTCAGAGCACTGTGCCACTGCCAACCAGTGCCACAGTGCAAGTGCTCCCTGTGTAAATTGATGTATTGATTGGATTCCATGATTGGCTTATTTGGTTTACTGTCAGACCCTAGCAGAGTGCAACAGGAGTGCCCGGGGCTTGTAACTCCAAATGCTGCTAGCGGGCTTGCAGCACTGGTTGTGCCACCCACAGAAGCGGCCTTGTAAAATGTGTCTAAGGTCTGCCATTGCAGAACCTGTGTGCAGTCTGGTACTGTCATGCTGACTGGATAAGTGCACCCACTTGCCAGTCCATAAACCTTCCCATACCTTCATGTTAGTCACCCCTATGGTAGGCCCAAGGGCAGGGTGCATTGTAAGTATAAGGTAGGACAAGCCCTGATGTGTGTGGCATGTCCTAATAGTAAATTACCGCCATTTTCGTGTTTCACTGTTGCAAGGCTACCTGTTCTCATAGGCCAGAATGGGCTGTTAGAATTGTTACATTCTGTAATCCTAACAGACTCAGGGAACATGGTAGAAATTCGAGTTTAGTATGCCTGAACTCAGAATAATAAAATACATCTTTTAGTAAAGTGTATTTTATTTTTCTGTGTTTGCAAATACCACTTTTCGAAAGTAGGTATTTGCTTGCTAACCATTTCAGTCCGCCTCTACTAGGATGTGTATCTGCTGTCTGGTTTCTGTGAGTGACAGGGCTGGGGAATTCCAGAGGGCAGGGCTAGGTAGCCTGGTGGTGAATAGAGAGATTTACATCCAGATGGGTGGGAGGAGTGCACCTGGGCTCTGAATAGGACTGTGCCTCTCCACCGCAATACTGGCTCCACCTCCTGTGGAGTGTCTGATGTCTCTAGCCTGCTCCCTGAATGAAAAGTCAGAGTCATATCAACAAAGTGCTCAAGAACTGGTTTTGGCTGGGAAAAGGCCCCTCTACCCCAGAGGAACAAAGGATTTAGGGGTATAATTATTGGGATCCTGCTCCCAAGAAATTAGATCCAGATTTGACAAGAAGAAACCTCTGCCTGAAGAGAAGGAACTGGAAAAGCTGAAGGAGGAATACTGTCCCTGAACTGGGGGATTGGCCTGCAGTGGTTGCCTTGCTGCTAAAGGAGAGGAGAGAGACTGAAAGACTTTATTTTCCATTTATGCAAAGGCCTCCAAGGGCTTGTGAGTGAGCTTGCCCCCTGAATGAAGTCCCAGGACCAGTGGACTTCACCCGCCCTGAGGAGAGCTGCTGGAAACGCTGTTTTTCCCGTAGTGCCGATGCAGGGAGCTGTATGCGCCTCGTAGGATCAACTCGTACTCTGTGAAGCCCCATGCCAAGCCGTCCGCCTCAATCAACGCGGCTCTGCGCCCAATGACTCGTAGTGGCAAAGTAAACGAGCAGAAGCCCGCACCGTGACAGGGGGACCACACCCGCACATCGCTTCACCCCTTCGAGCCGCACTGATCAACGCGCACCCTGCCGCTGATGTCAACTCTACAATCAGGCCTAGCTAAAGTACTGTGTACGACTCACGCACCATTCTGAACGCAAGTGCCAAACAAAGGAGTATGAATCACACAGAACTTTAAGAATAAGCATTTGAACAAGAACTCTTTATTGCTAATAGTATTGTGCCTCTACAATAAGACTTGATTGCTCGCGCCAAGCTACCTAGAGGGTGAACAGGGGTTATTCCTTGTCCTGACTAGAGAAGAGGGTCCCTGCTTGTCACAAGTTTCTACCTGTGCCAACCAGAGACCCCCAAATCTAACAAAGTTTGTTCCTCATTTTGCCACCAGAATGCACAATTTGTGTCAGCTACTAAAGGAGAATACCGCCTTCGCATGGTTGGAGGCATCCCAGGAAGAATTTCAACAAATCAAAGAGAACATCTGCGAGGCTGTGCCTCTACACGGATTTGACCAAAGGGCATTATCAGTCCTCATCACAGACGCCAGTGACAGAGGATTGGGGGTAGTCCTTATGCAGAGGTCCGCAGAAGGCAAAATGTCAACAGTCAGCTTCGCGTCTCGATCCCTGGCCCCAAATGAAGAAAAGTTCAGTGTGGTAGAGAAAGAGATGCCAGCGGCGATCTGGGCAGTGGAAAGATTTCACCAATTCCTTTGGGGCTCCAGATTCCTGCTCAGAACGGACCACAAGCCGTTAGTTAAGGTGCTCGCATCCAGCGGACTTGCAAGTGCCACTCCTCGCATAGCGAAAATGACTCTGAAGTTATTGGACTATGTGTACGATGTAGAACACATCCCGGGTGCCAAGAACAAAGTCGCTGACTACCTCAGCAGAGCAGCTGCGATGGAAGACGCACCTAAACAAACTGAGGAAGATGACTACACCAGAGAATTTGCGGAGGACCAAGAGGCAGTCATAAGTGCATAAGAGTGGAGAACGGTACATGACAATGATGCAAGCCTCA
The DNA here is from genome assembly GCF_964263255.1 of Lissotriton vulgaris. NCBI lineage: Eukaryota > Metazoa > Chordata > Amphibia > Caudata > Salamandridae > Lissotriton > Lissotriton vulgaris. The sequence continues at coordinate 309,161,868 of NC_141688.1, read as the reverse complement.
CAGCAGTCAAACGGTTCATAATCACAGGGTGGCCAGAGAAGAAGCACTTGGACGCAGAACATCGGAAATTCTACGAAGTCCGAGAAGAGCTATCAGTAGGTGACAAAGATGTATTCTTACTACGAGGAGACAAAGTAGTCCCTCCAAACCAACTGGTAAAGCGCCTACTCACGATTCTGCATGAAGGAAATTTGGGTATAGTGAAAACTAAGCAGAGAGTCAAACAAGCTTACTGGTGGCCTGCACTGGACAAGCAGGTGGAGAGGCATGTCAGAGAGTGTGTTCAGTGCAGCAACGCAGACAAGACACAGACCACGCTGCGAACTCCATTAGGGAAGTTCATTATTCCAGTCCATCCATGGGACCAATTGTTCGTGGACATCCTGGTCCCTATCTTAGATGTGCAGAGTGTACCCAAGTATGCCATCGCGCTCGTAGACCGGTATTCTAAAAGGCCGGAAATCGAGATATGTGAAACAGCGGAAACCGACACCGTACTTGCGTTCCTCACCTCCACCTTTCTGAGGTAAGGAATTCCATGACTCATAACATGTGACAATGGACCCCAATTCATGTCCGACAAATGGAACGCATTCATGGAATGGAATGGAATTCAAACAAAACACACCCCAGTATATCATCTGGCTCGGAACGGACTCGCTGAAAGATTTAACCGGATCATCAGGAGCTCAGTACAAGCAGCCATCAACGCAGGGAAGAATTGGGAGACAGAACTCAGAAGTACAGCATGGGCTTACCGCATCACTCTTTCCAAGACAGGATATAGTCCATTCAAGGTGGCCCATTTACCAGAGACAATGTGGCGTGGAAACAACGGACAATACAGAGCAAATGGTCTCCGGCAGTGGTGCGCAGAAACCAAGAAAAAGCGCAAAAGATCTACACGGACCACTACAACAGACGGCACAATGTCAAAGAAATGTCACTGGACGGAGGGGTATGGGTCAGAGTGAAGCTTGCTCAGTTGCGGAGAAAGGGCGATAGTAAGTTTAGTACGCCCCTGCAAGTACAAGAAATCTACACCAGATCCACCCTGTTAAGTGATGGAAAGATATGGTGCCAAGACGGAATGTCCAGGTGCAACAAAGTGTTGAAGTGGGCCAAGACGGGAGCTACGCAACCAGAAAGGAACGACAACTGGAATCTGGAGGAGGAGGAACATATTGCGGACACAGGAGTACCAAGTTGTAGCACAATGAGCACCAATGCAGAAGAGATGAACACCACCAGAACGCAGAAGAACCTAGAAGACACAGGCCGACAGGTATAGCTGGAGAACCAAGGGGGAGTGAGTGATTTGGAAAATGGTGGTCAAACACCGGAGACACCTGACGATGCCCCACCTAGTGGTAGCAAGCACACCAGGACACACACCCCGTTGAAACACACATGCACATGCAGGGCTATAGTACTGCCAAAAAGGTATTGTGAGTACGACATGAAAATATAAAAACACCCATCATCGTGAACTGTCAATCCTTACGGTACCTTGTTGTTGTTGTTTGTATTGTAGTATTGCAAAAGGGGGGAATATGTAGAGTAGCGCCCTAGTGTTCCTGTCACATGATGACAGGGAACGGTGGGAGCGCAGGCATCCATCTTGCGTGATTGTAGCCAAGCCGCGTTATGGGCTGGTGCTGTTCCCGGCGCTCTCCCTTGTAAGAATAAATTACTTAGAACCAACCCCTGTGTCGCCTCTTTTGTATCCCAGAGTCCTGCACTACAACAGCCACTAAACATCACCACAATGAAGGAAGGACACAATCTTGTTACATTATTTGGCATTTCTCAGCCACTAATTGTGCGCACGATATCCATAGGGTGTTATATACTTAACCTCTCTCCATCCATGCTCTCATGCCGGTCATACACCTGAAGGAAATTCTCCTGCATATAATACAAGCATTATGCAAGCTTAAGCTATTGCCATTGTAAATGACAATATCTTTTATTTATGTTTTATAAACCAAAATAAAAGGCATAGCCGTTTATAATGCCAATAGCTCAAACTCGCATAACTGCGAGACCTATTGCACTGCAAATGCTTGTTGTCCTAGGCTTTCAAGTCAATTGCACATCGTGGTACAAAAACAAGTATTCGGTAAACCACCTTTATACACTTCATAAAGCTCTATTATTTCATCCGAATTCCTCAAAATGAAATTATGGCTTTCTGACAAGTCTCTTGTGTGTCACAGATATCCCAAGGCTTTGCTTTCTATGTTCCCTCATCAGAATCTCCAGGTTGCAGCAATTTTGCCCTTTCAAAACAAATGTACAAATATTTTGTTTTAAACGCTGTGCAATTTTTTTAAAAACTGTTTTGAAAAAAAAATACAAAAATCTGCATTTCTCCCGAATGGCCCACATTTTTATGAGTATGAAATGCAAATCATGGCAAATTTGGATACGGACCAGCACGGCAGAGGACATAAGAGCCTAAAGAACAAACATGATTTCAATAACGCGACTTAGGTTGATCTAGATAAGAGTACATTTTCAATCAGAAGGGCACAGCAGAGACTGGGAATTGATAATCTATGGTTTATCAGTATACACTGTTGTTTTACATAAGTAGAATTAAGAAGGATGCGTCCAGGGTCGGAGACTTATAGCTATCGGACACGGGGGAATGGAGGACAAGAAACTGTCACGAGCTTTGAAGGCAGATTTGGGTGCGCGAACGCGCACGTTCCGTCCTGCGCCGCGCCGTGCACTTCCCTCCTGTTAGACGGACCGGGAGGGTCGGCCGAGGTACGGGGAGAGGTCTCCAGGGAGAGCCGTCTCCAACGACTGTACAGATGAATAACTTCCCCCCCACAGACGGACACCACACAAGACTGAAGGTTAACGAGACTTTATATGCAATTCTTAGGTTACGATGATATGGTACAAGGAGGTCTGGACGCAGGGGTCCCCTCTAGCTTAGTCTTTGGTTGAGGAAAAGGGTAGCGGGACAGTCTTTAGTTACCGGTGAGTCCAAAAATAGCTCTCAATCCTTGAGCTCGGCGTTCTTGATGATCGGGCCGTGGAGGAGCCAAGCAGGTCCCGAGATGGTCGGATGAAAGATGACGGTCCGCGGCGGAGCCTGCAGGTCCCGATGAAGATGACGGTTACAACGGTCCGCGGCCACGCCAGCAGATCCGGACGACGATGAAGGGTGAAGGTTACGACGGCTGTGGCAGCGCCAACAGGCAGGATGATGGTGCACAGGACAGAGCTACGGCAGCGCCAGTAGTCTGTTCAGGATGAGTTCCTCTTTACGTCTCTCGACTCCAAGATACAACTGCCTTCCTGCTCTGGAGCTGCCCCAGTTATAGGGCTGGCGTGCTTTGATGTCCGGACCCTCGCACTTGGAGGTCGGGGGTCCGGGATGCGGGATTCCAGACACCCAGCAGGGGGGTGGAGCCAGCGCTCGGGGAGGCGATGGGCGAGCGGCACTTGGCGGGGGGAGCCATCGACACCTCTTTCTCCCATTGACTTGCCAAGTAGCCCGCTCACCTCCTGGGTGGATGGTGGTGCCGAGATGTCTGAGGCCGGGCCAGGCCCAGGGTCGGGGTCGATCGGAGGCCAGGCGACCTCGTGGTGAAGTGTCCAAGATGGCGGTTCAGGTTGGCCGCGTGGGCCGGCAGGGGATCGGGCCCACGAGGTTAGCTTGCCTCGCAGGCAGGGGCCCTGAGAGGGCAGCAGGTGTACAATGATGATGCGTGGTACTGTCGTGGCGGCTCTCGGGCCTGGTTGGGCTGGGGGAGAGCGGCCCTTCATGTGGCCTGTCCAACATGCGTCCCCCCCAGCTGAAGGCGGGGAGAGTTACCCATCTTCCTGGGGACTCTCGTCGTCGAGGCGGAAAAACCGGGACAGGCCGTCTGCGTTGGCGTGGTCTGGTCCTGGCCGGTGTTCGACTGTGAAGTCCATACCTTGCAGGGAGATGGACCAGCGCAGCAATTTTGGGTTTTCCCCCCGCATATGCATCAGCCACTGCAGGGGTCGGTGGTCGGTCTGCACCCGGAAGTGGGTGCCAAAAAGGTAGGGCCGGAGCTTTTTGAGGGCCCATACCACTGCGAATGCTTCTCTCTCTATGGTGCTCCAGCGTTGCTCCCGGGGTAGGAGCCTCCGGCTGATGAAGGCCACGGGTTGATCAAGGCCTTCGGTGTTTACTTGGGACAGGACCGCCCCAATGCCCTGGTCGGAGGCGTCCGTCTGGACGAGGAACTCCCGGCTGTAGTCGGGGGCCTGGAGCACAGGAGCGGAACACATGGCGGCCTTCAATTGTTCGAATGCCGTTTGACACTCTGGGGTCCAGTTCACTTTCTTTGGTTGAGTCTTTGACGTGAGTTCCGTGAGAGGCCCCACTATGGTTCCATAGTCTTTTACAAACCTTCGGTAATAGCCTGTGAGGCCCAGGAATGCTCGTACCTCGGTTTGGGTGATAGGGGGCTGCCAGTCCTGGATGGCAGCAATTTTTAGCTGTAGAGGGGCCACTAGGCCGCTTCCCACCTGGTGCCCGAGGTAGGTCACAGACCCTTGTCCAATTTGACATTTGCTGGCCTTGATCGTGAGGCCAGCTCGTTGAAGGGCTTGCAGCACTGCTCGGAGGTGGTGGAGGTGTTCGGTCCAGTGGTGGCTGTACACAGCGATGTCGTCTAGGTAGGCGGCGCTGAACCCTTCGAGCCCCGCCAGGACTTTATTGACGAGCCGTTGGAAAGTCGCTGGTGCATTTTTCATGCCGAAAGGCATGACCGTAAAATGATAGTGGCCATCGGGGGTGGAGAAGGCAGAACGTTCCTGTGCTCGGGGTGTGAGGCCGATCTGCCAATAACCTGCTGTCAGGTCGAAGATGCTGAGGTAGCGGGCAGCTCCCATTCGGTCGACCAGTTCATCTGCCCGGGGGATGGGATGTGCGTCCGTCCGGGTGACCTCATTCAGGCCCCGGTAGTCGACACAGAACCGGAGTTCTGGGGTGGTTCCGGGGGCGGCTGCTTTGGGGACCAGCACGACCGGGCTGGCCCATGGACTGTCTGAGGGCTCGATGACCCCGAGCGTGAGCATCTTGGCCACTTCCGCCTGGATGCAGGCCCGTACCCGATCAGGTACGCGGTAGGCCCGGTGGCGGATAGGAGGGCTATCTCCGGTGTCCACATCGTGCACACACCAGGACGTGACACCTGGGGTGAGGGAGAACAGGCTGGCGAACTGTGACAGGAGGGCTTGGCACTCTTGGCGTTGTTCTCTGGTGAGGGTCTCCGAGAGGCGGACCCCATCTACGGAGCCGTCTTGCTCCTGGGTCCGCAGGAGGTCAGGGAGAGGCTCGGAGTCGTCTTCAGCCCCGTTGTCTGTGGCCATCAGTAGGCTGAGTTCGGTTCGTGCAAAGTGAGGTTTCAGCCTGTTGGTGTGGAGGACCCGGAGTGGGTTCCGGGAGGACCCCATATCGATCAGATAGGTGGCAGGGCCCTTGCGCTCGATCACCTTGAAGGGCCCCGTCCATTTGTCTTGGAGAGCGCAAGGTTCTGTGGGGGACATTACCCATACTTGTTGCCCCGGCTCGAATTCAATGGATGAGGCGTTCTGGTCATACCATTTTTTCATATCCTCTTGACTGGCCTCTAGGTTGACTTTTGCTAGGTCTCTGAACCGCTGTGACTGGTTGCGGAGGGTGAGGAGGTACCGGAAGACGTCTGGAGGGTTCTTGGCCGGAGGCATCTCCCAGCCTTCTTTGATCAGGCTGAGCGGCCCCCGCACTGGGTGCCCGTATAGCAGTTCAAATGGGCTGAAGCCTAGTGATTTTTGTGGGACCTCCCGGTAGGCGAAGAGGAGGCACGGCAGCAGTACATCCCACTGGCGACGGAGGGGCTCTTCCAATCCCCCGATCATCCCTTTTAGTGTGCGGTTGAACCGCTCAACCAGTCCGTTCCCTTGGGGGTGATAGGGGGTCGTGAATCGGTAGGTGACCCCACACTGTTGCCAGAGTGATTTCATGTATTTAGAAATAAAGTTCGTGCCTCTGTCGCTGACGACTTCTCGGGGGAACCCCACACGGGAGAAGATCCCCATCAGGGCCCGGCCGACCACTGGGGCTGTCACGGTTCGGAGAGGTATAGCCTCAGGGTAGCGGGTGGCGTGGTCCACCAGCACCAGAATAAAGCGATGGCCTTGTTTTGTACGCGGGTCTAGGGGTCCCACAATGTCTATTCCGACCCTCTCAAATGGGGTCGTGACTACTGGAAAGGGTTGCAAGGGGGCCTTTAGTTTGCGGCCGCTCTTCCCACTGGCTTGGCACGTGGGGCAAGATCGGCAATGCTGGTGCACATCGTTTCTCATTTTGGGCCAGAAGAAGTGGGTCACTAGGCGGCTGTAAGTTTTATCTTGTCCGAGGTGCCCTGCCAGGGGGACATCGTGGGCCAAGTTTAACAGGAAGTCTCTGAAACGGAGGGGTACCGCTAGTACTCTGTTGGCCCCCAGCTCGGCGATTCTTTGCTCGCTGTACAGTAGATCATTGTCCCAGTAGACCCAATGAGTTCCGGAAGTATCCCCTGCGCCTTGGGCGAGCGCTTGTTGGCGGAGTCCCTCTAGGGAGGGACAGGTCTTCTGCTCCCGGCGAAATTGTTCTTGGGTGGGTCCCCCCTCTTGGGCCCACTGGTCAAGGTTAGCGATGTCGGAAGGTTGAGCAGGTTCGAGGGGGGTGTCAGGGTCGGTGGTCTCGGCTGGGGCGACCGGAGGCGGCGGCGCCGGCCATTCTGGTTCTTCTGGGTGAGGGTTGGCCCGGGCGGCCATGGACCGGGTGGTGACGCACGCCCAGTCCGGGACGCCTAACATCCCCAAGTGTTCTTTTCGCTCCACGGCTGCCCACGGGGAGCTCTCCAGGTCATTTCCGAGTAGGCAGTCCACGGGGGAGTCGTCTCGGACCGTCACCTTCAGCATGCCGGAGACCCCCCCCCACTCAAAGGGGACGCAGGCCATCCGACACAGACTTTCCGAGTTGTCGGCTGATCGCACAGGGCAGAGGGTGTTCGGTAGATATTGTTCTGGGGTCACCAGGTGACAGCGGACGGCTGTCACACTGGCCCCGGTGTCTCGAAGGGCTTCGGCCCGTTGTCCATTGATGCTTACCCATTGGCTGTACTTCTGGGTGTTAGCGGGTAGGGGGACCCGCGGGACCATGTCTCTTCCCCCTAAGCACGCGAGAGTCATGGCGGCTGGCTCCCACTCTTGATACTCTTGCTGGTCTGTTTCTTGTTCCTCGGGGATCTGTTCTTCCCCTAGTGCCGCGGCGGCCATTTGGCGGGGTTTTGGACTCTGATACTGCGGGCAGCTTGGGTCATTTGCATAGTGGCCGACTCGCTGGCATCGGTGACATGTGACATTGGCTCTGTACCCCGGTCGCGCCGGGGTGCTGCCCCGGTTGGCCGGGGGGGGTGGTGCTGGCAGCGGGGGCGGCCGGAGTGTTGTCTCTCCCTCGTCCTTGGCCCCCTCCCCCTCCTCTCGGTCGGTGGTGTCCATTGTTGTTCCTGTTTTGCTCGTAGGACCCATTCCGGCCCACTCTGGTTATCTCCCACCGGTCAGCTTCGGCTGCGAGCTGCCGGGGATCGGTCAACTTGCTGTCGAGGAGGTGTTGGCGTAGTTCGATGAAGCAATTGTTGGACAGATGCTCCCATACCATCAGATTGAACAGCTGCTCGTATGTCGTGACGTTGTTTCCTTTGATCCAGCCTTCGAAAGCTCTGCTAAAGTACGTTACATAGTCCACCCAAGTTGTACCCGGGATGCGTGTGCAGTCTCGGAACCTCTGGCGGTACATCTCGGGCGTGAGACCATAGCGGGTGAGGAGGGCCGCTTTCATATGGTCGTAGGAGGTCATCTGGTGGTCTGGGAGCTGTAACAGGGTATCGCGGCCCTCATTGAGGAATCTGCCCCATAGGCCGGCACCCCAGTCGGTTCTATCGATCCGGTGCGCAGTCATAGCGATTTCATAGGCCTTAAACCATTGTTGGATGTCGTCCTCTCGGAAATATTCTCGGACCACATCCTTGGGGATGTGTACTTTTTTCTCCGCGGTCCCCGGGGTGTGTGGTCTCTCGGGCACCCCTAACTCTTTATTCTGTTTGCGCAGGTTGATCTCGGCTATGTTCCGTTCGTGCTCGTACGCCAGTTTCTTTTCCTCGAGCTCCCTTTGTCTCTGTTTCTCTTCTCTTTCTTCTCGGAGACGTAGGTGCTCTAAGTTGATTTTTTGTTCGGCCAACTTGAGTTCTATTTCCATCTTGAGTCGGGCCATTTCTAGCTCGTGTAGTCGGATTTTTTCTCTTTCTTGGATCTCGTCTTGCGGGAGACCGGTTCTTTGCCCTTCAGGGGCTGTGGTGGTTTGCTCAGGGGCTTCGGTATCCCCGGTCTCTGCCCAAGATTGTAGGGCATGTTTAAAATCGTCCTTGGTGCTTAGTCCGGTGGTAGCGATACCTAGTTCGATGCAGAACTGCTTTAGTTCACGGTGGCTGTACTCCTCTAGTTTTTCCATTTGGAACTTCTCGGTTGATCCGCTTTCTTTAGTTGTCATTATGGTTCGTTGTGGGGTGAGCTATTTTCTGTACGTTATGCGGTGATTCGAATCGCGCCGCTGGCCACCAATGTTAGACGGACCGGGAGGGTCGGCCGAGGTACGGGGAGAGGTCTCCAGGGAGAGCCGTCTCCAACGACTGTACAGATGAATAACTTCCCCCCCACAGACGGACACCACACAAGACTGAAGGTTAACGAGACTTTATATGCAATTCTTAGGTTACGATGATATGGTACAAGGAGGTCTGGACGCAGGGGTCCCCTCTAGCTTAGTCTTTGGTTGAGGAAAAGGGTAGCGGGACAGTCTTTAGTTACCGGTGAGTCCAAAAATAGCTCTCAATCCTTGAGCTCGGCGTTCTTGATGATCGGGCCGTGGAGGAGCCAAGCAGGTCCCGAGATGGTCGGATGAAAGATGACGGTCCGCGGCGGAGCCTGCAGGTCCCGATGAAGATGACGGTTACAACGGTCCGCGGCCACGCCAGCAGATCCGGACGACGATGAAGGGTGAAGGTTACGACGGCTGTGGCAGCGCCAACAGGCAGGATGATGGTGCACAGGACAGAGCTACGGCAGCGCCAGTAGTCTGTTCAGGATGAGTTCCTCTTTACGTCTCTCGACTCCAAGATACAACTGCCTTCCTGCTCTGGAGCTGCCCCAGTTATAGGGCTGGCGTGCTTTGATGTCCGGACCCTCGCACTTGGAGGTCGGGGGTCCGGGATGCGGGATTCCAGACACCCAGCAGGGGGGTGGAGCCAGCGCTCGGGGAGGCGATGGGCGAGCGGCACTTGGCGGGGGGAGCCATCGACACCTCTTTCTCCCATTGACTTGCGAAGTAGCCCGCTCACCTCCTGGGTGGATGGTGGTGCCGAGATGTCTGAGGCCGGGCCAGGCCCAGGGTCGGGGTCGATCGGAGGCCAGGCGACCTCGTGGTGAAGTGTCCAAGATGGCGGTTCAGGTTGGCCGCGTGGGCCGGCAGGGGATCGGGCCCACGAGGTTAGCTTGCCTCGCAGGCAGGGGCCCTGAGAGGGCAGCAGGTGTACAATGATGATGCGTGGTACTGTCGTGGCGGCTCTCGGGCCTGGTTGGGCTGGGGGAGAGCGGCCCTTCATGTGGCCTGTCCAACACCTCCCATACTCCCAGCAAGTCAGCCTAACGCGCATGCATGCACACGCACTTACACAGACACGCAGGCACCCAGACAGGCAACCCCCCCCCCTCCAGTCACACACACACACAGACTCCAAGACACATACACACACACACGCACGCTCACACATACACAGCCCGCCGCCGCGCGCGCACACACATGCCCCCCGCCCTCGCAGCCCAGCAACAAGGCGAAGCCCCACTCACCGGCTTCCTTGGCGCAGCGGCTCTCACCGGCAGCAGGACTCTTCCTCCCTTCTTCGGCACCGGGGCGCAGGGTAGGCTCCTGCCTGCTCCGGTGCTCCAAACAATCGCGGGTCTTCCGTGGGAGGCGGGGTAGGCTCCCGCCCTCCTACTTCCTGTTTCCGGTTGTCCCGCCCGGCCTGCCTGACTTCCTGGTCGCAGGCCGGCGGCGGACTGCAGCACGCACCGTGTTCATACAGGCACACTTTCTTTTTTAACTTCAGGCATAAGCATGTAACAAATAAATAAAACATACTACTGCACCAGTTTGCATGATCTAGATCTAGTGCCTTTAACGATTCTTAGTTGGCTTAGGCTATTCGAGCACTATCACACATTCAGTTTTTGAAGTAATTGTAGTGACTTAGTGGGTTTGTTTGTTTTGCCTGCTTTCGTGATTCATCTTTACAATAGACAGCGCTTTGCAGCTGGTTCCGTTTCTTCTCAAGGACCTTAATGTTTTATGTAGCGTGCTGCAGAGTTTATTGGAGCAAGCATGACTTGATTAAAGACCAGACCGTGCACATCCTGTACAGTCTGAAAGCGTAGGGGAATGATTTTGTGCCAGCCTGATCAAGTTTGATTTTGTCCAGCCAGAACATTTACTTGTTTACTTTGCTGCATCCACTCTCCTTTTTATACATTTTGGCCTAGACTTTGAGCTGCTACTTGTAAAACACTTATCAATTTTGTCTCGGTTGCAGTTTTAATTTTCAGCGCAAGAGCCTTAACTGCCAGCTAGTTTATGGAAACAAAGATGTGAATGCCAGCTACTTGTTTATGCTCGAGTCTGAGGGAGGGCTGGGGGAGTGGAGCAGTCTTCATTACATTTGTCTGTGTGGGTTGCACTTTGAGCCTGTTCCCAGCACCTTAAGGGAGATCAATATTTGATTCTAGTGTGTATTGCAAGGCTGTTTTAATCACAGGCGTAGTCTATGTCACCGTTAACAGTATTTAAGGAATCTTGGAAAGATCTGTGGAGTCTGTCCCTTCACTCTAGATTTGTAGTGTTCTGAAATGCTGACATATCTAGCCCTGGAAACTACAGCTGGCCCAAAAATACAGGCCCCATCCTTCAGCCGAAGCCCTAAAGGCCTGGATTTTGGAAACCAGTGTCTAAACGTGGCTGCCATATGCTTACAATAATATTTGTTTTTTTCTTGTATAACCTTAATACAACAGTACTGGCACCTCCTAGCATGGAGTTGTACTTGCAACTGGTATAGGACCTCTTTTTAGGTCTCGCCCTGGAATTCGCATCCGAAGGATGCTTCCAGGGTCGGAGACTTATAGTTATCGGACACGGGGGAATGAGGACAAGAATCTGTCACGAGCTTTTGAAGGCAGATTTGGGTGCACGAACGTGCACGTTCCGTCCTGCGCCGCGCCGTGCACTTCCCTCCCATACTCCCAGCAAGTCAGCCTAACGCGCATGCATGCACACACACGCGCACACGCACTTACACTTACACAGACACTCAGGCACCCAGACAGGCAACCCCCCCCCAGTCACACACACACACGCATACACACAGACTCCAAGACACATACACACACACACACGCACGCTCACACATACACAGCCCGCCGCCGCGCGCGCACACACATGCCCCCCGCCCTCGCAGCCCAGCAACAAGGCGAAGCCCCACTCACCGGCTTCCTTGGTGCAGCGGCTCTCACCGGCAGCAGGACTCTTCCTCCCTTCTTCGGCACCGGGGCGCAGGGTAGGCTCCTGCCTGCTCCGGTGCTCCAAACAATCGCGGCTCTTCCGTGGGAGGCGGGGTAGGCTCCCGCCCTCCTACTTCCTGTTTCCGGTTGTCCCGCCCGGCCTGCCTGACTTCCTGGTCGCAGGCCGGCGGCGGACTGCAGCACGCGCTCAAGCAGGGGTTGTTCTGGACTGTCAGTGTTGAGTCTTTCACATTAACGCCCTCATTGCTGTTCTCCCATTTGCATTCATGCCGCCGGTGTCTGACGTTACTTCTGACCGATTAGATTATGGCTTTTGGAATGAAAGGACATTAATTTGCATACAACAATACAAGCTAAGCCTGTTGCCTCTGCCTTGTGCCAGTGGGCTAATAGTCTGAATCCTGAGCAACAATTATAGAACGGCACAAAAAGTTGCTACACGGTACTGCCAATATGACGCCTTTTGAGTTGGGAATAGTCCAACTCAATTCCTTTTTTTCACCAACTCTCTCCTGATTATTCTTGTTTCTCCTTCTATCCCTTTCTATTTATCTGGCTACCAAGTCTTTCCCCTTCTTTGTCTCTTTCTTGAGGTTGTCCCTCTGTCTGTCTTGTGCGCGTCTTTTTCTGATCTTGCCTTCGTCCCTCTATTCCACTGGTCTTAGTCTCTTGCATTCTCTCCTCTTCCCTTGTAGCTCTTTGTAGCGTGTCCTGTTCCTTCTTCTCTCGCTTACTCGTACTTCTCATCCTCTGCCCAGTATATTTTCATTGTACTGTCTCTCTGGTCAGGTTCCCTCTCCTTTTGATATGTGCGATTTAATTTGAGGCTTACTCTCCAGCTCTTTTAGTTTTGCATTAGGAGCATAGACTGCATATCTTGATGATGGACTGTAGAACTTATTCACCTCCCTCCGTCGAAACTATATTGGCTTCTTCTCTGCTGCAGTAAGATGTGTCGTCACCCTCAACATTTCCCAGGTTTTATTCCCAAACACGGACTGCAAGCTTCATGAATGAATCTCTCCCCTGCCTGCTGCTAATGGAGTCTCGCAGTCCGAGTTAGAGTGCAGTTTGGGACTAGTGTAGATCTTCTGAAGTCTGTAAAGGATGGTGAAGGTGACTACATATTTGCTGATGTTATGCCTGTTTCAGTGTGAGCACTTGTAGAAGCTTTACAACCCCATCTTGCTGCACTTCACATTATGCTGCCCTGTTACCTCAGAGGAAGAGCTGCCCTCTTGAAAAGAGAATTCACCATGTGGAAAGGGGACGTGGCCTTAGACATGCAGGGCTTTCTGCAGATAAACTGCCCGAGGCCCTCCTTCAGTTTTCAGACCCCCCCCCCCACCCCATCCGTTTGCAAATCGAGTGTACATATAAAAATTATTTGGACACATCATTAAAATGTTTAACTTTTCTACAAGAAATATTGTATATGTACTTTTTTATGCAAAGAAAATTTAAATACTGCATAAATGACTTTTCTACAACACATATATTATATGTACCTTTTTATGCAAAGAAAATTAAAATAGCGCATAAATAAAAACATTGCCATTTACAGTACTAATAGCTCAAACTTAAATAATGCGAGACCTATTGCATTGCAAATGCTTGTTCATTTTCCTGTTACAGAGTTCTTAAATTAATCCTCCATACCCTAGGGAGATGCAGTATGCCCTCAATGGAATAGCCTTACCATGGCAGTTCCGTAAGTGCTTCCAATTCCGAAGTGCATCTCAATTTGAAGGTAATATATATTTGTTTGCTTGAACAGTAGATGACAACTTGCACAACTATGTTGGACTCCAGTTTTTCTGTACTGGCCACAAAGATCCAGGACATACATAAAAGTTGTCATCTACTACCTCATATCAAACATAACTGGACATTGGAGCCTTTCAGCTAGCAGAAAGAAAAACCAGCCTTCCATGAATCTTCTGAAAATAACCCCAAACTGTCAGCTTGTATTATCATTTCTTTGCACCATGGACAGCCAGTTTGTGTACATTCCACCACTACATTATAAAGTATGAATCACATGAAATGCTGAGGTGCTGTGGGCGTTTCCATCGGTTTATGCAAAACTACTCCACAAAGTCTTAAGGGATCCCAGGCACTCACTTAGGAATGGCTAATAGGCCGGCACACCTTTAAAAAACAAAAGCTTCCAACACTATTAAAGGCCCTTCCCTGGACGTTTCCATTTAAACTGCATCACTTCATTCTCAGAATTCCCAAAAGAATTCATGGAACACTGCTGCTTCCACACATGAAACTGGTACCGAAACTGGTACGTGGATGGATAAGTTCCCTCATTAGGGCAAAACGCGGCTGTCAGGTACTCAAGCACCCAAAAAGCATGTATGTAGGTATCTGCCAACTACTTTTGATTAGTGTATAGCTCCAACTCCTATTGTGAGTCATGGATAGGAATCCAAGCCTGTGCACGTGGAAGAGACGTCAGCACTTTATTTCCTTGCGAAAAATTTGCGCACACCATCTTTTCAATAAAGATGTTTTGGTGTATACTTTCACAGCAGTGGCGTAGCCAGTGTGTCTTGGCCCTCTGGGCAAGGAAGGAAATTGGATTGCATATAAGCCTCTTCATTAATTAAATAGTGTTTGCATGCCCGGGCCCCAGAGAGGCTCTTCATTATAAATGAGATAGCATACATCTCCACACTGTTTTCCTTTTCTTTCCTCATTGGGTCTTCTTATTATACCCCATCCTTACTGGTGCTCATCATCATGTTCTTTCTCCCCTCCACCTGCACTGCTCACTTGTGTCATTGTTGTTCCTTCTCACCCCGTTCCTCCTTTTTATCTTCTAGGCTCTCCCATAATTTCAGTCCATTTACAGCCACTCCTCAAGATCCCCTCATCTGGTTCTTCTTTTCTCCTCCGAGTTCTCATTCTTTCTCTCCATAGTGATTCCCCTTCATCTCTTAAAAAACGTTTTTTGTATGTAGTGTTTACGACTGCAGATGCGTCTTTTAATATCAACATCAACAACAGATTTAACAATGCACATTTTGAGTATAATAAAGGGCTATGCAGTGACCACAAGGTGACGTGCTGTGCAATAAAAAACTTGTCCTCTGATTACATATTAACTGAAAGTTACTATAAGTAATGAGTCACAATGTTTTGATCCCAGAAAGATGAGAGGCCAAGTAGACCCTGTTAAGATTTTGGTTGGTAAGTTGTTTGCTGAGGAGCACAGAATGCAATATTTATCTTATGCACAGCACCGACTTCCCATTATGTAATGCACCGCTGCATACCTTTGTAAGCTGGTTAGAGGCTTCGTTTTTTTCTGGTTCCAGGCATTACCCCCAGGGCCTATTCTGTACATTTGAAATTTACATTTACTGCTGTAGTGTGAGAAGGCATTTCATGAAAAGGAATATAAAGTAGGGTTGTCAAAACAAAAATGCCAGCCATGTGTTGTTTAAAGAGCTTGCAAAGACCTAGTCTTGACCCTAAATAGGGTTATAAATAAAAATTTATGTATTAATTTGTAATGTGACTTTTCTGTCTTTGTTCCCTTTAATTATCAGTCATGGATCATTCAGGCAGCCCTAGAACACAATTCAACGTGTTTTCTATTTATATTTGCTGTAAAGTATTCACAGATGAGTGCTGAATCTACGGCTTTGGGTGATGCTTATTGTTGTCCTGTAGGGGTAAATATTGGAGGGGGATGGAGGGGGGAGGGGGGAGGGAGGCTCCATGTGCTTTGCAGGGGGGCTCCTTCAAGTTACGCCACTGTCTCTAGCCTGCTCGTACAATGCCCGGAGCTCTGAAGCAAGGTGTGCAGCAGACATCACGTAGAATTGAGCTTTCAGGTCGACTGCAAAGGCGAGAGTCAACAGGAAATAAAAACCTTAAATGTAACGACTGAAAACATCCCATCTTTGTCTTAATTTTTTGATTTTACTGTTTACACATAAGAATCGTGGTGTATATACAACACGAGGGTAGGCACAATGAACACGGCTTGTCTCCTAATGCACAGGTCTTGGATGCGGTTCTGCTGCCACCTAGTGTTTCCTGTCAGCCCTGCACCATTACAAGTTGGCATCAGGCATGGATCACCCAGGCAACTCAGCGACCAATCACAGGCCGGGCCTCTGCGACTCTGGAAAACTTTGAAGACTTTTGAGGGCGACCGAGGGGCCCTCGGAGTTGGAGGGCCTTGGTTTTAGAGGGACCCCCGGGGTCGCCAGTCTTCACATGCAGAATCAAAAGGATAGCACCACCAGCTGCCGGATGGCTAGGAGCCCGATGTAGCGCCTCGCAGGTAGGTGGAGGGAGAGAGAGTGACTTATGTGTTGAGCTCAACAACCCCGTTCACCCGCCCCCACACCCCCCTCCCCGCCACTGTGATGGTCTGCGTCTTTCCCGGCTTGTTTCTGGTTTGAATCTCATCAGGGAATTAGTTAACATTTAAATAATGTGCACATTAGCTACGTCTTCGAGGCGCTGAATAGTGCCAAAGTGCGGGCGGGATTATCACAGAGCCGCCGGTGGGCATGTTGTACGTACCGGAGTAGCGTGCTACTCGCCAAGAGAGTGCTTCAACACACTATTAGGGGTAGCAAGCGCTTTATAAATGCAAACCTTTCTTCCTCTTCTACCCTCCGCTATCATTCTGAATCCAAATAACTGAATAATATATCATCCGCCACTCAAATTACTTTCATATTTCACTATACTAATTCACCATGAGCTTCTCACCGAAAAAAGCGCATCAATACCCCATCAGGGGTAACAAGCGCTATATAAATGCAAACCTTTTTCCCTAGTCTATCCCTCCGCTATCATTCTGAATCCAAATAACTGACTAATATATCATCCACCACTCAAATTACTCTCATATTTGACTACACTAACTCAACACTAATCCTTTTTGGGTTCCGGAGTGGTGTGCTACTAGACGAAAAAGTGCTTTGATGCCTCGTCAGGGGAGTAAGCTCTATATAAATTACAAATACAATTACCAATGATTGGTGAAGGTGGGTCGAAACCTTCTGAGTGGCGGTGGGAGGAGGTACAGGTTTGATTTTACGTTAGTAGACCGTAGACGCTCAACGCCATAGGGCTAAAAGGGCTTAACCCCCACCCATCCCCCAAACCCCCAGTCGTGTGTCTCAGCCCTGTCTGCTGCAGACTGAATACTTACTATTTGTTGTTGAAAAAGCCTGCAAAGACCTCTCCTTGACACTAAATAGGGGTATAACTAAATTCTGTCTTTGTTTCCTTTAATTATTAGTCATAATAATCCACATTTGTAAAGTGCACAATCACCCGTAAGGGTCTCTAGGCGCTGGAGGCCGTTGGGAAGATTAAGCAAGCTATTGCCCAGAGTCACATGGTGTTGGGCTCATCTGCAGCCGGTGCCGGGGATCGAACCGTGATCCGCAGATCCCGGAGTCAGTCGCCCTAGACGCGGCGCCACACCTCTTCCACCGGATGCATTCTTGGATCATTAAAGCAGCCCTAGAACACATTTGAAAGTGCTTTCTATTTTATGTTTGAGGTATGCAGAGATAAGTGCAAAAACTACCAGCTTTAGACAATTTTGCTTATTTTTGTACCACATGCGACATTAAAATACTTGGCTTGTAATCCTAATCATGAGAGTGAACGTTTGCGCCAGTATGAGCGCATTGTTAAATTCCTCCACCCTCGATCCCGAGTGATGTCATCATAGCATGCTATTGAAAGCTGGCATAGGGTTTCGGGTATGTTAAACTGTTGCTGAGTGTTGAGTTACTCCAAGTGTCTGGGAATGCACCCTGCATTCAGACAACCCATTTCTCATTCTCGCCCTTCACTTTCACGCTCACCCTGTACTCACAGCGAGCACACTGCTCACCATATACTCAGGCATTCCCCCTCTTCCCCCTGCAACTGCTGCAGATAAAAGCGGTGGCACCTGTTGGGGTTCGGGTAGGGTGGGGGGGGGGGGTTTGAGAAACGACTACAAGGGAAAATTGAATGAGTAATCAACTTTCCCTCTTGGCGGTCTCTTGAAATTCCCCCTGACGGCTCCACCTCTCTTACCAGCATCGGCCGCGGCTGCCCTCCTCCTACCCTGCACTCACACGAGCACACCACTCACCCTGCATGCACATGACACTCCAGTCACCTGTTGCTTTCACCGCTCACCCTACACTCACAGCGATCACACTGCTCACCATGCACTAACGCTGTTTCCCTGCACTCACGCTGTTCATCCTCTTCTTACCCTGTGCTCACAGAAGCTCTTGGCTCACACTGCGCTCACAGCGACCTCGCTGCACTCATGCCACTCGCCCTGAACTCACGCCGCTCTCCCCTCACTTATCCTGCATTTACATGAGCACACTGTTGTGGCAGTTAGAGCTCATCGTAAAGCAGCATGGAGGGTTAATGTGCCTGCTGCAAAGAAGGTGTACCATGCAGATAACAGAACTGAGTGTGAGTGAACTATGAATAGAACTATAAAAAATGGGATGTACGTCTGGGATAGGCTGTGGAGCGATGAGGGGCACTGTTGGAGATTGGTGGTGAGAAAATTCAAGGAGAAGGAGGTCATGGGGAGGGAGCGCCAGAAAAGACTGTCAGACCGGGCGAAACTAGCACTAAAGCTGTTCCGGCTGGGAAAGTTAGCCCCCCCCCCCGAAGTTCGGGTCTAGTTACGCTCCTGGTAGGTCAGGGAATGAAGCGGGCCAGTGTTTGAGTCTGGAATCAGCAAGGCATGGTTTTAGAGCCCAAACAACGTGTTGAGGCCACTCCCGGTCTTCACAAGACACTGTGTTTGGAGTTCTGTCTTTCATCTGATGGCCCAGTGCACTCTGGTTGCTGTAGTCTTCGATGGCCCAGTGCACTCTGGTTGCTGAACTCTTTGATGGCCCAGTGCACTCTGGTTTGCACTCTGGTTGCTGTAGTCTTTGATGACCCAGTGCACTCTGGTTGCTGTAGTCTTTGATGACCCAGTGCACTCTGGTTGCTGTAGTCTTTGATGGCCCAGTGCACTCTGGTTTGCACTCTGGTTGCTGTAGTCTTTGATGGACCAGTGCACTCTGGTTGCTGTAGTCTTTGATGGCCCAGTGCACTCTGGTTGCTGTAGTCTTTGACGGCCCAGTGCACTCTGGTTGCTGTAGTCTTTGACGGCCCAGTGCACTCTGGTTGCTGTAGTCTTTGATGGCCCAGTGCACTCTGGTTGTTGTAGTCTTTGATGACCCAGTGCACTCTGGTTGCTGTAGTCTTTGATGGCATCGAAGAACTATTAGACTAACGCACCTGATAGCAATGATGGTGTTAGTTGAGGCTTAGAAGAAACACAAGTGAGGTGGCCTTCCTACCAAACCAGCCGCACCTCACAGGGCCCAGAGGAAAGCAGATGCAGCCTCCCACCAAAGTGTTCACCCTTCAAAGCCTCTAAGTTTGAATGACAGTGGAGTCTGGCCTGCTCCTGGGTTTAGGGAGGTTGGGGAGGGGCTGCTCTGTGAACCCCCTTCCTGTACCGCAAGGGTGTGTCCCCCCTCCTGCACCACAAAGGTGTGTGTGTCCCCTCCTGCACCACAAGGGTGTGTGTGTCCCCTCCTGCACCACAAGGGTGTGTGTGTCCCCTCCTGCACCACAAGGGTGTGTGTGTCCCCTTCTCCACCACATGGGTGTGTCCCGCCTCCTGCACCACAAGGGCATGTCCCCCCCTGCACCACAAGGGCGTGTGCCCCCCTGCACCACAAGGGGGTGTGTCCCCTCCTGCACCACAAGGGTGTGTGTCCCCTCCTGCACCACAAGGGTGCGTGTCCCTCCTGCACCACAAGGGTGCGTGTGTCCCTCCTGCATCAAAAGGGTGTGTGTGTCCCTCCTGCTCCAAAAGGGTGTTTGTGTCCCTCCTGCTCCAAAAGGGTGCATGTGTCCCCTCCTGCACCACAAGGGGGTGTCCCCCTCTCCTACACCACAAGGGTGCGTATGTCCCTCCTGCACCACAAGGGTGTGTTACCCCCTTCTTACTCCACAAGACACACTGCTCAATCTTCTTGGGCCAGTCACCTTAGCTCCCTGTATGTGACCTTTGTTTTTTAGGGGAAGAAGGCAGGTTTTGGAGTAATGTTCCATCGCATAACTATCCCAAACACACCGACCCTAGTGGAAGGTTTACTAAATGAATTAAACAAAACAAAAAGAAGTGCGCGCACATGTGGTGCGTTATATAGAGTGAATGCCGCTGCCTACTGCCTGTCCGAGCAACTTTGGGTGATTTAGGGTATGTCGTTGGCCCTGGCTGAGCCAAACTCGTGCGTAAAAGTCACCGTGAGCGTGCGCTGCTGTTTGTGTAGAAATTGTTACTTTCACATACAATATTGTATGTTCTCCAAATCGCTATTCACGCCTTCTGAGAAATGCAAGCCTGGCACACCTGCGGGCACATCCCTGTACGTTCATGGTTACTGGGCCAATGTTCTGCCTATGTATGGAAATAGCGTCCCTCGCTGCTGCTGTGTGTCCCCCCGACACACAGCAGACTTCAGAAGGTGCTGCCTGGTCACCCCGTCGGGTCATTAGAGGGTATAAACAGCTGCATGTTGGGGTCATCGACGAATGCCTCTTTACCCACCCCCTAATGAAGCGCCCCAGATCACCACTTCCCTCCTTTCAGAGGAGGCGGACTATCTCTTCGGGCACGCGGGCTTTCAAGGGGCGACTGTCCCGAGATTTGAGTGGAAATTTTATGATCAGCCCGAGTTGTGACTGACTCTGACCCAGCCTCATCAGCATCCAAGGTCCCAGGTGACATGCGCAACTGAATGCTCCAGCTCCAGTGGCCCGTCAGAGGCTCTGGCTTGTTCTGAACTCTACTGATCATCTTGTGGAAGTGTTTGCCCTAGCACCAAGTGAAGGCACCCCTGTTTCTAGGAGCACCTCCTGTAGTGTAGTTCCTATATTCCCAATAGGCTCTGCGCATTGGAATAATATATCCTATAGATTAGACGTAGGATTGAGGTCGACTAGGTCTCTATCGAATATATTAGACTTAATTGTGAGTGCCAGCTAGCTCAGAAGTCACTAGAAACTTTCTCGAATAAGCAGGAAGGGATTTGTTTCTGACAACCGCATAAACATGACAACTTTGTTTCCCCAAGAATAGAACGTATCTTCAGAGTCGTGGAAACAATAGATAGATATTTTACTCAGTCAATCGTGCATGCTTCGTTTCTACAGAGGTGCAGAGAAATAGAGAGATGGGCATTTTCAATAAAAAGGTTTATTGAACAGTCTTCTTTCTCATGCAGAGGAAATGAACTGCTGCAATCGTAATACAGCCTGCAAAGTGTAATGCGTACAGCGAGAAGAGTATTATAAAATAATACTGTAAAAGCATTGTATGGTTTCTAAGTCATATGAAATTGGTTCTTACCTGTAACGCACCGACTGCTTCCTCATATATTCCGGGGTGTCCACAGTTTACTCCGTTTGGTCTTTCGTAGTGGTCCTATATCCTGTTTTTACCTGTAATGCACCGATTGATATGCTGGGACTGATATTTCTGTCATGACTTCAAACTAATTAGTTGCAAAGGGGCAGCTGAAATTCCAGGAGCCTAGTCCCAACAGCTCGACGACTTCGGAGGGCTGGAAGTGGTCCCCCGCTTTACGGCGGAGGAGGGCACTGGACATCGAATGCTGTCTTATGTAAAGCGCTTTGATAACATAATAGGTTCAAGATCCTGAAATGTGCAACGTAACTGATTCTATGTAAACTACTGTGATAACATGTAACGGAACTGGTGCTATGTAAAGCGCTCTGATAACCTAATCGGTTCAAGTTCGCGCTATAGAAAACTCTAAAAATAAATAAATAAAATAAGAATACATACATAAATAACATTGGCTAAAAGTACTTAACTGGTGCTTCTAAAATGCGCCTACCCCAATGTACCTAACCTAACTCTAGTACGAGGGAAGAAGTAAGTGTGGTGTAGCATGGATTTAGTTTCTTTGCCAAGAATCTATCCAAGATTTCTCTTAGGGTCTAATCAGCTCCATACCTTAGTTTGAATGAAGGGGGTCTGGTATCTCTCTGTCTCGGACTCGATTTCCCAACACCCCGCAAGGGAAGCTTGGAAACACTGGAGCTGGATTCTCAGAAAGAGAAAAGACAGCTTCTCGATCAGTGCATCAGCTGGAGGGTCGGCTTCCTTCGGCACTTACTGTAGCGAGCTGCGTCGGGCAAGTAGATAGTCAAACTGCTCCAAACCACTGTGTGTTTGCTAGCGAAAGTGAAGGCATATTTATACCTTCAAGGTGCCTGGTTTGACGTAAAGTCGGGCATAATAACGTCAGCAAAGAATCCCAAGGGAATGGCAGTTCTTTGAAAACTCCATGCGTTCTTGGACAAATCAGTATTCAAGCAAAGGGATGTCCCTGACTGCTTAAGCCTATTTTCCAAGAAATCCTTGTGACTTTTGGAAGTAGCCATGCCTGTATTTGGACTGCATGGTCTATGTCTAAATATGGGTATGATTTCTATGCCTATATAAGGGCAATGTGAATTGTACCTATATAAGGGCATGCATCGGGAAAATTTCACTCGGGTTCTAAAATGCCATACAACACCCACTCCACTTTATTATGTTCGACATTACTAAATTCTAAGCATTTAAAATATATCTAAAGCATGATGTGTTAATAATCCCACCCAAAATACATCAAATGCATTCGAAATGGTTGTACACGAAAATGAGCATTTGTGCTAGACACATTTCCTAAAAGCAATATTTTCATTCAAAGCATATAGTATTACATTGGAAATGCTGTCCGAATGAACCATGAAATTACATTTATGAATTGAATCTTAGATATAGGAGATAAAGGTTGAGCCCATTCCATGGCAGAATATATAAACTGTTTTGGTTGTGGACAAGGTCAAATATTGTCTCTTGGAAGTATTCAAAGAATTCTTGTTTTCTAAGAATAGTTCTACTTTAAGCAGATTACTTTGTGCCAAAAAAAAATCAATTTTGGAAAAAGTCAAATCGTAGAAAAATAGAGTTCTAAAGTTAGAAGTTTTGTTTTGAAAAGTGAAGGTCGAATACAGAGCTCATAGAACGCTGTGTGCTATTTTCATAAGTCAGTCTCAATGTTTGGAGAAAACATCAAATCTTCTAAGCTGGTAAAAAATTTGTCTACCACTGTAGTTGAAAGTTGGACTACTTTGTTAAGTAGACCAATTGCACAAAAATTTGAAGCTTCGCCGTCAGCGTTAGCCGCATTAACAATGTTCATAGGCGATGGAGATGGTACCTGTGTGCCTGTCGATCAACATATCTCTCTGTCAGCTGGATGCGTCTGTGAGACCTCAATGAATGCCGTCATAATGATTGGTAGCCGCTGGGTACAACACAATGCACGGGCCATTACTGAACCAAGCAAAGCATCAGCATTCGTTGGCGGGACTGATAGGAGTGTCAGACAGATATCCAACACGCATTCTTCTCCACATAGCAGGCATCATAGAACAGGTAAGATGCAATCTTGCCAGATTGGTCGGAATGATAGAAACCATGTGGTATTCAGATCTCTTAAACGAGCCAAGCCAATAATCTGTATCATGCGCTCACGATACTTCATTGCCAGGAGAGTGTTCTCTATGGAAATCAGGATGTTGCTGGTGACTGGACTTGCCATATCGGAGCAGAAGAAACAAAAATAGTATTCCTGCTACGAGTCCCAAAATGAGAGGCAGGCCACCGAACTCAGAGTGCAAGAAGTTTGGAAATATGCTGAGGACTGCTTCAAAAGGTGCTAATAGTCCCGAAAAAAAAACGTCTTAAATACATGTACGATACCACCCTGTATCAGACATGTTTAAGATTCGACCTAACTTTTCTACGAAATGTATAGGGCAGTTTGTGGATAAAAGGGCTTGTATCTCTGCAGAGGACCTTGCAACTTGTAGATCATACGTCTCTTTGGACGAGGTCAGTGGCACAGTTTTTTGTAAAAGAATGGCTTTCATTCTGCTTAAAGTACCAATTCGTATAGAAGAGATGTTCAGTGAAGGCCATAATGGCGACTCCCCGTCAGTCTTGGTTTTAGGAAACAATACTTGCATACAGCAAATGATCCTGGCTGATACAGTTACAAGATAGGCTATTCCTGGCAACATGCCACAGCAGCTGTGATCATTCAACATAATAAAGCTTCCATTCGAAAGCTGCCTAAAAATTGGATCTATCACTGTAGTTGGAGAACCTTGCAGGTGGCAGGATAAATTGGTAGAAGAACCATCGCAGGTTCCGTGTAAGTTAACACCCTGACATAAAAGTGTACTGCTTAGTGCGCTTTTGCAGTTTGTACCACTAAGAAACACATCTTTCCCCCCACTCCAACATCTGTGTGTATATGGTAAATCCCAGGTTGACTTGATGTATTCTTTACCCAACCTTTCATATACGCCAGCTGGCATATGTTTGAAACAATACTGAAAATGGAAAATTGTGACAGGCAGAGTGATTGTACAGTGTATAATCCATTCCGCTACTGTTTTTTCCGAAACAGTTATTGGTAATCTTTCTAGTTTTTCGATGCTCAGCACCGTATAGTCTGCTCCTCTTTGTGCCAAATTGATTTGTTTATCTGTAAGGTTAAATGCAGAAAACAATGACGTGGTGTTGATTAGACGCCATGGCACCTAGCCAGAACGCATATTTTGTAACGTCCAGCCTAAAACCATTATAGAACACAATTGTGGCTGTCCATGTTGTAGCATGAGCAAGTCCTGTTCCATTATGTCTATGGCAGAGGATACTATGCTGTCCAAAAAATAAATTCTGGATGACAGAGTCGTTAACCCACTGTCGACTACAGAGAGAGATTTCTCTAAATTAATTCAATCAATTTCTCGTATTCTTTCTGCAGTCTCTGCTTTTGTCGCTTTCTAAGCTTCATTATAAATGGCATATATACCAGCATATATAAAACGTTTATGACATGGTTTTGCCGGTCCTTGTAAGATGTCCCTAAAATCAACGCTATCTTTAAGTAAAGACAAGTGTTGTTTTACGTCTGTAAGTGTGGACTTTTGTAGCCACTCAAGGCACCGTTTTCCTACACTGTATGCTGTTACTATCCCTGGATGTTGTCGCTGGACATATCTTGATCTGGCCTAGTGAATGTGAGCCCTTTTGTCTTATTCAGGAATTTATCTTGACAGTTGTTTGTGTCTGTGGGCCAGATTAACCATTTTTTCCAATCAGGATCAGTTCTGGTTTTAAGTAAAATTGTTTTAATGTCGACCACCCATCTGAAGTGTTCTTACTATCCGGTGTAGGTGTAGGCATTGACGGTTTGTTTAAATCTTTTATCTTAGCTAAGCCAAGACAAGATGCCTCTTGAACAGTGCCATTTTAAAACATTATTTGTTCAGGAATGATGCAGGCTCTAAATAAAGCTTCTAATCCCTGCACCTGCCAGTATTTTGTGCCCCAGACAGTTTTTGTCTCAATATTGTCTTTTCAAAAGTCAAAGCCTGAAGTAGACAATTGAGCATAAAAGGCCGCAGAATAAATTTGCTTAGTAGTCAACATACTTTTCATTCCTGTCTTATTAACATTTTTAAAGTAAAATGTTTCTGGATTTGAGACATTAAAACCTGAGAAGTATGGTAATTTTTCATAGAATGTTTTTGAACTACCCTTTGGTGACGTTGGACAATGTTCCCATTGATTATAAGTATAAACATTTCTAGGGTTTGCAGATCTATGCAAATAATGATGACCATAATGATTATAACAATTCATTTGTTCATAATCTGATGAACCTTCTAAGTATTCATGTTTTGTAAATTTTGCAGACATCTCTAAGTCTGACATCATATTATTAACAGTCTCAAAGTCCTAATCATCAGAAAATGTGCTGGGTGAAACAAAGTCACTCAAGGAAACCTTGAATTGGTGTTGAATCTTCAACAGCTCTGCCGGACCAAAGATGTCAAAATCAGTTCTGTCCCAGGCTTCATCCCGTCCCTCCCCCACGCTCCCGCCTCCCAGCCGCCCCGCCCAAGCTCCGCCCCCCTCCATCCTCCATTTATGACAGCTGGACAAGCGCGCAGCGGTCGCGCCCCAGTTGCGCCGAAGGTGCTCCAAAGGTAAGCCCGTCTACACCCGTCCGTGCCTGGACCGCGCCCAGCGCCAGACCCCCTGGTTCCCGTAATGCCCAGCCCACTCGCATCACTTACGATGCCACCACCCTCCTAGCCCTTAACCCCGGCCGCTCCCCCAACTGCGTCCAAGCCGCTCCTGGACACACCCATGGACCCTTCTCTTGCAACTCCTGCAAGTTCGACGGCACCAAGAACAACTCCTCATCCACTAACACCAACCAGATATCTGACACCAACCACCTACAATGCATCCTGCTCAACACCCGCTCGGTCCACAGGCACGCCATCGACCTCTGGAATCTACTAGACACCATCTCACCGGACGTCGCCTTCCTAACAGAAACATGGATGAATGCCTCTTCAGCCCCAGACATCACCATTGCCATCCCGGAAGGATACAAGATCATCCGCAAGGACTGCATCAAGCAAACAGGAGGAGGCATCGCTATCGTCCATAAGAACTCCATTCGCATCTCAACCAGCTCAGACGTCAACCTTGCCAGCGCCGAACACCTCCACTTCCAGATCCACACCGACCCCAAGACCACACTCAGAGGCACCCTCCTCTACCGGCCTCCAGGACCCCGTGCACAATTCAGTGACGACATCACTGACTTTATCACCCCACACGCCCTCCCCTCTCAGGACTACATTCTATTGGGAGACCTTAATTTTCACCTGGAAAAGAGCAATGACAGCAGCGCCACCACCCTTCTGGACAATCTTGCCAACCTCGGACTCAAACAACTTGTCACTACCCCCTCCCACATTGCAGGTCACACACTCGACCCCATCTTCACCTCCAGCAAACATGTCTCATTCAGTCACACCACAGCTCTTCACTGGACGGACCACAGCTGCGTTCACTTTACCTACAATAAGACCACAATCCACAACCATCCTCAACCCACCCTGCGAAGAAACTGGAACAAAATCACCATCGACCAGATCTCCTCATCGCTTCTTCTAAACCCCCGCCCACTCCTCAAACCCCGACCAAGCAGCCATTAACCTCACCCAATGGCTATCCAACAGCGCCGACATCCTAGCACCGTTGAAAAAACGTCAAAGCAAACTAGGCAGCAAAAACGCCTCCTGGTTCAACGATGATCTTAAGAAATCGAAGAAACACTGTCGCTCCCTCGAGAAGGCCTGGAAAAAAGACCCAAACACCAGCACCAGGGACGCCTTCAAAAACGCCACCCGCATACACCACCAACTAATCCGGTCTGCCAAGAAAGCCGCATTCAAAGACCGTCTAGATAACAACGCCCACAACAGCAAGGAATTATTCAACATCGTCAAAGAATTTACCAACCCATCAGCCAACTCCAACAACATTACCCCCTCCCAAGCCCTCTGCGACTCCCTAGCTTCCTCTTCCACAACAAAATCGCAGACATCCACAACAGCTTCGACAACTGACCCGAAGACCAACCCACCCAACCTTCTGCAGGACCTTCACCCCCCTTGAACATCCTTAACGACTGGAACCCAATCTCCATTGAGGACACCATTCGCCTGATGAACTCCATCCACTCAGGATCCCCAACTGACCCATGCCCTCACCACATCTTCAACAAAGCAGACTCCATCATAGCACCACACCTCCGAGATATCATCAACTGCTCCCTCAACTCCGCCACCTTCCCGGAAAGCTGGAAACACGCAGAACTCAGCGCCCTTCTGAAAAAACCCACAGCTGACCCCACCAAACTCAAAAACTACCGCCCCATCTCGCTTCTTCCATTCCCGGCCAAAGTCATCGAGAAAGCTGTCAACAACCAGCTCGCCACCTTCCTCGAAACCAACAAATCCCTCGACCCCTCACAGTCCGGCTTCCGAGCTAAACACAGCACTGAGACCGCACTTATCGCAGCAACAGACGACATTCGAACTCTACTGGACAATGGAGACACAGTCGCCCTCATCCTCCTCGACCTCTCCGCTGCCTTCGATACAGTCTGTCATAGCACCCTTCTACAGCGCCTCAGAAACGTAGGAATCCAAGGAAAAGCACTGGAATGGATCACCTCGTTCCTCACCGGAAGAACCCAGAGAGTCCGCCTCCCACCATTCAAGTCAGTGGCCTCTGAAGTCATCTGCGGCGTGCCCCAAGGATCGTCACTCAGCCCCACCCTCTTCAACGTATACATGAGCCCCCTTGTGGCCATCGCTCGCCAACACAATCTCAACATCATCTCCTACGCGGATGACACTCAACTGATCCTATCACTCACCAAAGACCCTAACACCGCCAAAACCAACTTACACGAAGGAATGAAAGAAGTAGCCGAGTGGATGAAGCACAGCCGTCTGAAACTGAACTCAGACAAAACAGAAGTCCTCATCTTAGGCACCTCCCCCTCCGCCTGGGATGACTCTTGGTGGCCAGAAGCCCTTGGAAAAGCACCCATCCCGACGGACCACGCACGGAACCTGGGCGTCATCCTAGACTCCTCACTCTCGATGACCAGACAAGTCAACGCCGTTTCATCATCTTGCTTCAACATTCTTCGCATGCTCAAAAACACATTTCGCTGGATCCCCACCGAAACTAGAAAAACGGTCACCCACGCACTGGTCACGAGCCGCCTGGACTACGGAAACACACTATACGCCTGTACCACCGCAAAACTCCAGAAAAAACTCCAACGCATCCAGAACGCTTCAGCCAGGCTCATACTAGACATCCCGCGTAAAGAACACATCTCTGGTCACCTAAAAAACCTCCACTGGCTCCCCGTAAATAAGAGGATTACTTTCCGCCTCCTAACCCACGCACACAAAGCACTTTACGAACTTGGACCCGAATGCCTCAACACACGATTGTCCTTCTACACCCCCTCCCGTCAGCTACGATCCTCCAACCAAGCCCTTGCCACTGTACCTCGCATCAACAAAACCACCATGGGAGGTAGATCCTTCTCCTACCTGGCAGCTAAAACCTGGAACTCACTTCCCACTCACCTTTGCCTTACTCAGAACCACCTAGCATTCAGAAAGCAACTTAAAACTTGGATATTCGACAAGTAATTCCCCACCCTTCCTCTAGCGCCTTGAGACCCAATGGGTATGTAGCGCGCTATATAAATCTCTTGACTTGACTTGACTATACCACCAGGTATAGGAACGGATGTTATATTCACTGATGACAAGTCTCTTTGTTCACGATGA
Source organism: Lissotriton vulgaris (assembly GCF_964263255.1). Taxonomy (NCBI): domain Eukaryota; kingdom Metazoa; phylum Chordata; class Amphibia; order Caudata; family Salamandridae; genus Lissotriton; species Lissotriton vulgaris. Next base: position 309,132,882 of record NC_141688.1, on the reverse strand, counting down.
GATGATTTGTGTGGCTTAAGGAGTAAGTTGATGTTCTTACTTGCTGTGTCCATTTTACTATATTTTCCATTTATCAGTGTCACAATCAGAGGCAGGTTAACTAACTTTGAAAAGCTGGGTACAGCAGGAGTGATGATGAAGCTAGTTCACCCCGTCCCGATTAGCGGCTCCACCTGCGAGTTTGTATATAACCACTCCACAGATAAGAACCCAAAAGGAGAAGGGGAAAAAGGGAGAAATAAAACAAAACACTGTGGCAGCCAGAAACCATCTACTGCATGGGATAGTAGGAATATAGACCATACACCTATGTCAGCATCTGTTCTCCTAAACAAAAGACACAATGAACAGGCATGAGTGTTTCTCCCCGTACCCCCATATGCAAAACACACTATATAGGGTTAAGCTGACCGAACTCACTTTGACAACTGCCACAAAGATCCAGAGTAAACAGGCACAAAAGGTAAAAATAAAACAAGAAAAGAAAATGTTCTCTTGGAATCAATAGTTCAGGAATGCTTGTATATCAACCAGATAAATGATGCAAAAAACAGAGTAAGAGATAGTAGACCTCTTCTTATCTGCCAGGCTCTTGTGAATCCTTCGTATTCAATGTTTCCAAAGTCAATTATGAATTCTAAGTAGCAGGGTTAATCCATCGCACCCTGATGCCTGTATAAATAAGAGCCAAACTAGAATGAGAGCCTTCCAACAACTATGTGATGTAGTTCAGGTCAAAGGAAACTTCGTGATAACATGCGCGGTAAATAGACTCGCGAAAAGTGTTGCACCATCCAAGGGTCTTGCCAGTTGCTTCACTAGCACATATCCCTGGGACCTGGTGTGGGCGAGAAAGTAACAGGCTGGAAGGCTCAGTTCCACTTAAAGTCGGAGCGCATCAGCGCGGCTCGCGCTGCTTGCCTCCAGACACGGCAGACGGGGTCAAAGTTCACAGATCCGCTCCAGCGCGACCGTGAACACTAATCAAAACTCCTGAGAATTTTACCGCGGTTCAATGAACAGGCTAACAGGGAATGCAGGAGGCCTCTGGATCGTCGGTAAAAGGGAAAGAGAAGCCGCTTATCGTTTTCTCTTCAGAGCTCGGTCCTTAGCTCAGAACACAGGTGACAAGCACCGGTCTTGTTACAGGGAGGAGCATAAATAGGAAGCAGCAGAGAAGGGAGGATAGAAGAAAGAGAAGAGAGACCACTATACAGGCCTTCTGGGACATGTAGTCTATGGGCATATTCCGCATTCCTACACCCCTATCTGGCTGGTAACGTGACAATCAGCATTCCCAAAGTTAGTACAAGAGTCAGCCAAATTACTAGGGAAAATACGCCTAACACAATCCAAAGTTCAACCCATGGTGAAACCAGATAAGTCTTTTCCAGCTGATGAAAAAGTTCTGTTGCTTGTTCTTTGAAAGTCTTATTTGCTGGCGTCGTTTCAGGATCACTAGGATCCTCGGAAAACGTATCAAAGCTAATGAAATAGCCAGAGGCAGTTCTGTCAATTGTAGGGATTGCATCAGGATTAGTTGAATTCGCTGGAGCTACCTTATCACTTGTCATATTGGTATAGTCATATGCTATTTCATTGTAGACAGAAGTTTCTTGACAAACTGTTATTTGGGTTTCAAGAGGTACAAGTTCCATGGCTTTGTTGCATAGTCCTTCTTTTCGCACTGCAGATTCTTCAAAGGTGATGAGTCTCTCAGTTTGAACCTCTTGGATTGTAGCCAGATTTGGTTGTCTGCTACATCTTTGGAGTCCACTTGGCCTACTTCTTATGATTAGCCACATGATGTGGTTTTACCAGGTATATAGACAGAAACCTGTTCTCCTTTCTTCCAGCAAGGGGTGGCAGTAACACTGTTCTTGATCCGTGGATTGCTAAGACAGATACTGGTTGTCTGTAAGAAGGCCCAAATTCCTTCTTGTCCGCGATCTTTTCTCTGACTAGATCCCCAATCTTTGGAATCCAGGCAGGCCTTGCTGGGACAGGTGGTTTTTCTTCAGTGGTCGTTGGCTTCTGCAATGTGTTGCTTTGACTCCTTGTTTCATTTAAGTCCTGCAAAACAGCCAAACGGTCTTTGATATCAAAGGGTTTTTGTTCTCCCACTGAACTATGACGATCAAGATCTTCGACAATCAATCTAGTACCAAAAAGGATTTCATATGGAGTAATTCCACCCAGAGAACTTCTTGGCAGATTGTTTAGACTACTTTGGACACTTATTAGATGCTTGACCCACCCGTCACCCGAGCCTAATACCCTAGCTGTTATAGATTGCTTTATGTCCCGTTTTTTTCTCTCCACAACCGAATTTCCCTCAGGATGGAATGGACTATAATATCGCAATGCAACGCCCAGATTGACCATGGCCTCCTTGTAAACTCGAGAGCTAAACGCATGACCCTGGTCAGAATGTAGCGTGCCAACTGTGTATGTGCCGATAAAGACTCGCAAATCTTTTATAACAGTTCGGGCGTCAGCGGAGCCCTGAGGCCACATCCAAATGAATCTTTCCTAATAGTTGTGGGACCGCATTCGTCCATAGCGACGTCTGTGTGTAGAAAGTCTAATGCTATCTAACAATGGTGTCTGTACTGGGCTGGTTACATTGTAGTCAGGTATCTAGCAGCGTTCTCTGCTGCGATCTCTGTTGCAGTCATGGCAATTAATTGCAAATTTGTGAATGTGGGTATTCATCCCTGGCCACCAGTACGTCTCTTTTAATTCTAGTATAGATTTAGAGATCCCTTGATGTATCAGACCATCTCCCAAATGTGCTTTGTGTATCAAAGCTACTCTACGTCTCCTGTTTGGAATTACTCTATCCCCCACTCTAGGGATTCGAGCAAAAGGAACGGAGTTGGCGTCAATTATGTATGTATATTTGAGTGGATACTTTAGAGGTAACGCTGCACCGCTGCCTTTGCTTGTAGCATTGACAGCTAACATTATTTCGCCATCTATTTTCGTTTTTGAATGAGTGATTGCAGCTACGGAAGCCGTTTGCACAGCTGCCTTTGCGGCTTCATCAGCCAATGAATTCCCTGCAACGTGAACGCCATCACGTTGATGACTCAGTGTATGGATCACATGAGTCTTTTGTAGTTCTTTTTGTAACAGAACTACTTGTTCCCAAAGCAACGTATGCTTGATTGTGCCACCTTTTGCATATTTAAAACCGTTTTGAACCTAGTTCTGGAAGTATTCATTGTAAGATTGGACGCAGTAATAGGAATCACATACTGTGTGTGGGGAATTCGCGATCAGTATTTTCTAGCACCATCTTTAATGCCTGTAGTTCAGCTCGCTGAGCTGTACAATCTCCTAGAGATTGTGTTTTAGTGAGCATAGGTTGGAATTTACCATTGCGCCACCGACCTTTAACGATCGCGCATGCAGAACTATAAGCTTGTTTGCCCCCAATTGCGGGCTGCGCTGATCCGTCTGTATAAATTATGCATTCGTATTGTTCTAGAGGCAGAATCTCAGTGGGCAGAGGACATTCTTGTTCGTATTGTAGACATTCTTGTGTTTTCAAGTATGGGTCAAAAACGTATTCAACGTCTGTTGCAGCAAGAGAGTTAACCCATTGTATCCATCTCGGATGTAATGCCTTTGCATTCGGAATGCTTGCTTTTGTCACTGCCTCTAGGGCAGGTCCAGGTTTAACGACCATTATGCGTTTTCCCTTTGCGAGGGCTCTCTCCTTTGCTACTGCAGTTGGAACCGCTGTCAGAATTTTTGCTGTAGAAGTGAATTTCATTTCAGCTTGTGTGTACAAGTGTGATTTGTAAGTTATTGGTACTTTTTCTCCTTCATTAAAGATTAAGTATGTGAATCCGCATCTTCCTGGAATGATTTGGATTACGAGGTTGTGTAAGTTTACGCATGTCTATAAATGTGTTGTTGCTAGCACGTCTGTTTGCACTAAACGCACAATTTCTGTGTGTTTTTGATTCCAATTAACTGTTTTGAAATCAGGTTTGATTAATTTGTAGAGAGGTTTAACCCTCTCTGCGTAATTTAGAATGTAAGTTTTTCCAAAATTCAGGAAACCTAGGGCCAGATGTATCAAAGGGTTTTACCAATTCTGTGTCTATGGGAAAATGTGTTCATACATAAGGCCCCTAGAATTGACTGTAAGTTTTTCAGCGTTTTTGGAGGTTGGAGCAGCGCACACTTTTCTAAAAAGTTGGCTGCCAGGCTTTTGCCTTCACTTGAAAGTTTGTATCCTAAGAATAGGACGTTGAGGTGGGCAATTAGTGATTTCCTAAAATTAAATTTGTACCCTTCAGAGGCAAAGCCGAATTTTATGGTGTTCACCCTGTTCAAGTGCCTATCCAAGTCGTCGTCTGTTAGATAGATGTCATCGACATAAGATAATGCCTCATCATCATACATTTGTAGTAACTCTGTTACTCTGGCCGAAAATAACCCTGGACTATTCTTGAATCCCTGGGGGAGACGACAGAAGTGACGCTGTGTCCCCATAATTGAAGAAGCGGTCAAGTACCTGCTTTCAGGTGCAATGTTTGACAGAAGAAACCGTTAGAAATATCTAATGTTGTTTTATATTTTTTACGCACAATGTTATACATTAGTGCTGCACTGTGTGCATTTTGTGCTGCAAAAGTTTTGCAACAGGAGTTTAAATGTCTGTAGTCCAAAACTAGATAATATGTATTGTCTGGTTTGGAGACATGAAATAAAGGATTGTTCATTAACGAGGTGCATGTTTTAATCCCCCCTAGATATTCAAGTTGATCTACTATCTCCCTGACCTGTTTTTTAGCTTTTTGCTTAACTGGATACTGCCTCTGAGCAGTTGGTTGTATTTTTAATTGGATTTTGTGGTGAGGAGAATCCTCATCCCATCCTACATGATTATTATATAATGCTGTAGCTTGGGCTACCGCCCATTTTCTGGCATAGGTGTATTTTAAGTGAATTGGAATATGATTGGAGAATGCTGGCATAATGATGTCTTCTGTATTGAGTTGACCAGTGCACAGGGGTTCTATGGAAAATTATTTTAGAGTGTTCAGTTCAGTAGGTACTGCCCTAGGTATCGTCTCCCTACCAATAGACGAATATAACTGAATAGTCAGAAGTGCATTCAATTGAAAATTGTTAGCATCCCTGGGGGCACACTTATAAGGGAATGAATCCTCAAGCTCCTTGAAAAACGTTCATCACACTGAGTTGAAGTTTTTAAACTCAAATTTTTATTTCATCATCATTTGCTTTCTTGTTTTCTTAATTGTATTCATTTTCATACAATAATTTAATAATTCATTTGTAATCCATACATGAATGTTTTTAGCTCCAATGCATTTCGGGCCATTGCCCTTCATCGGGGAGCACTTCATCGGAGAGCATATCTACAAGAAACGACATGAATTGGGCTTATTATGTGAATACCTATTGTCATATTTATACTCATACAATACGGTGTTGTAATGAATCAACCTTGTGTCCCAAAGGGTGGAAGTATAAAATGTGAAAAAACGTGAAAACACGTGAACGGTGCTGGTAAACATGCAAAGCGGCGTGGTGTCTCGCTCTCATTGTAGAGAACGGGACTTACTGGTATGGATGACTCTGAGGCTGAAAAGCTTGGAAGTAGCCATGCCTGTATTTGGACTGCATGGGCTATGTCTAAATATGGGTACGATTTCTATGCCTATATAAGGGCAATGTGAATTGTACCTATATAAGGCAATGAATCAGGAAAATTTCACTCGGGTCCTAAAACGCCATTCAACACTTCCCCGGTCTCACTGTGCTTTTCTCTCCCCTCAGGTGGGCGGCGTGACATTGATCCTGGGCATTGTCCTCGGGCCCTGAAGCTCAGAAGATGCCTGCGACCATGGTTGCAAAGGCTAGAGCCCCCCTCGTGCCAGAGTCCCCGGCTGCATTGGCCCCAGGAGACAGAACAGAGCGGGACCTGCTGGAGGAAGTGGAGCGTGAAGCCGAGCTGGACAGAGCCGGCAAGTGGCTGGAAGGATGGAGCCACCAAGCGGTGAGTGTTTGAGGGACAAGAGACTGTGAGTGTGTGAGGGACAGGAGACCGAAAGTGTGTGAGAGACAGGAGACGGTGAGTGCGTTAGGGACAGGAGACGGTGAGTGTGTGAGTGACAGGTGCAGGTGAGTGTGTGAGGGACAGGGGACGGTGCATGTGTGAGGGACAGCAGGAGACAGTGAGTGTGTGAGTGACAGGAGCCGGTGAGTGTATGAGGGACAGGAGAAGGTGACTGTGTGAGGGACAGGAGACGGTGAGTGTGTGAGGGACAAGAGATTGTGAGTGTGTGAGGGACAGGAGACGGTGAGTGTGTGAAGGACAGGAGACGGTGAGTGTGTGAAGGACAAGAGATGGTTAGTGTGTGAGGGACAGGAGATGGTGAGTGTGTGAAGGACAAGACACGGTGAGTGTGTGAGGGACAAGAGACGGTGAGTGTGTGAGGGACAGGAGACAGTGAGTGTGTGAGGGACAAGACACAATGAGTGTAAGAGGGACAGGAGATGGTAAGTGTGTGAGGGACAGGAGACGGTGAGTGTGTGAAGGACAAGAGACGGTGAGTGAGTAAAGGACAAGAGGCAGTGAGTGTGTGAGGGACAGGAGACGGAGAGTGTGTGAGGGACAGGAGACGGAGAGTGTGTGAGGGACAGGAGACGGTGAGTGTGTATGGGGCAGGAGATGTTGAGTGTGTGTAGGACAAGAGATGGTGATGTGTGAGGGACAGGAGACGGTGAGTGTGTAAAGGACAGGAGATGGTGAGTGTGTGAGCGATAGGAGACAGTGAGTGTGTGAGGGACAGGAGACGGTGAGTGTGTGAAGGACAAGAGACGGTGAGTGTGTGAGGGACAGGACATGGTGAGTATGTGAAGGACAAGAGATGGTGAGTGTGTGAGGGACAGGAGATGGTGAGTGTGTGAGGGACACGAGACAGTGAGTGTGTGAAGGACAAGACACGGTGAGTGTGTGAGGAACAGGAGAGGGTGAGTGTGTGAAGGGCAAGGGATGGTGACTGTGTGAGGGACAGGAGATGGTGAGTGTGTGAAGGACAAGAGACCGTGAGTGTGTGAGGGACAGGACACAGTGAGTGTGTGAGGGACAGGAGATGGTGAGTGTGTGAAGGACAAGAGATGGTGAGTTTGTGAGGAACAGGAGATGGTCAGTGTGAGGGACAAGACACAGTGAGTGTGTGAGGGACAAGAGACGGTGAGTGTTTGAGTGACAGGAGGCAGTGAGTGTGTGAGGGACAGGAGAAGGTGAGTGTGTGAGGGACAGGAGACGGTGCTTGTGTGAGGGACAGCAGGAGACAGTGAGTGTGTGAGGGACAGGAGACGGTGCGTGTGTGAGGGACAGCAGGACACAGTGAGTGTGTGAGGGACAAGAGATGGTGAGTGTGTGAGTGACAGGAGACAGTGAGTGTGTAAGGGACAGGAGACGGTGAGTGTGTGAAGGCAAGAGATGGTGAGTGTGTGAAGGACAAGAGAAGGTGAGTGTGTGAGGGACAGGAGATGGTGAGTGTGTGAGGGACAGGAGACAGTGAGGGTGTGAGGGACAGGAGATGGTGAGTGTGTGAGGGACAGGAGATAGTGAGTGTGTGAGAGACAAGAGACGGTGAGTGTGTGAGGGACAGAAGATGGCGAGTGTGCGAGGGACAGGAGACGGTGAGTGTGTGAGTGACAAGAGACGGTGAGTGTGTGAGGGACAGGGGACGGTGAGTGTGTGAGGGTCATGAGACGGTGAGTGTGTGAGGGACAGGAGACGGTGAGTGTGTGAGGGACAGGAGACGGTGGGTTTGTGAGGGACAGGAGACGGTGACTGTGTGAGGGACAGGAGACAGTAAGTGTGTGAAGGACAAGAGACGGCGAGTGTGTGAGGGACAGGAGACGGTGAGTGTGTGAGGGACAGGAGACGGTGGGTTTGTGAGGGACAGGAGACGGTGACTGTGTGAGGGACAGGAGACAGTAAGTGTGTGAAGGACAAGAGACGGCGAGTGTGTGAGGGACAGGAGACGGTGAGTGTGTGTGGGACAAGAGATGGTGAGTGTGTGAAGGACAGGAGACGGTGAGTGTGTGAGGGACAAGAGACGGCGAGTGTGTGAGGAACAGGAGATGGTGAGTATGTGAGGGACAAGAAACGGTGAGTGTGTGAGGGACAGGAGACAGTGAGTGTGTGAAGGACAAGTGACGGTGAGTGTGTGAGGGACAGGAGATGGTGAGTGTGTGAGGGACAAGAGACGGTGAATGTGTGAGGGACAAGAGACAAAGGGTGTGTGAGGGACAGGAGGCGGTAAGTGTGTGAGGGACAGGAGACGGTGAGTGTGTGAAGGACAAGAGACATTGAGTGTGTGAGGGACAAGAGACGGTGAATGTGTGAGGGACAGGAGACGGTGAGAGTGCGAGGGACAGGAGATGGTGAGTGTGTGAGGGACAGGAGATGGTGAGTGTGTGAAGGACAAGAGACACCTGAAGGACCGGGAGAGTGATCTGTGGACCTATTGCCACTAAGGCTCTCATTACAAGTGGCTGGAAGGATAGAGCCAAAGTGCAGTGAGTGCGTGAGGGTCAGGAGATGTATCAAGGGGCAGGGGACACATGAACCTCTGGCAACTTACGCCCCCATTACAAGTGGATAGAAGGATGGAGCCACAGAGCGCTTAGTGTGTGATTCATAGGAGACATCGCAAGGGGCATAGAAGGGACCCACGAACCAGTGGCCATTAAGGCCTTCATTACAAGGGGTTGGAAGGATGGATTTGCAGAGCTTTCAGTGTGTGAAGGACGGAGATGTGTTAAGGAGCGGGGGAGGGACCTATGGACCTGTTGGCCACTAAGGCCAGGAGCGTGGTATAGCGCCTTGTAGTCGCCACAAGTGGAAAATGCCATTTCTCCTGCATGAGGTGTTTACTAATAGTGGTAAATATCTCCTATTATGAGTTTTTATCTTGCAATGGAGCATAACATGAGCAATTGATATTAAACGCACCAAATTACTTACGTTTTTAATTTTTATGGGCCAGGGGCCACAACACCAGCACCTTAGGGTTACCGAGTGCCACATGAATTGAGGGTGAGGGTACCAGGGGCCACCTCACTGGGGTCCCAAGATAAACAGGAGCCTCAACTCTAGGACCTGAGATGAAGCGGGGGTCCCCACATTTAAGGGTGAGGTACAGGGGCTAGTAGAACTCAAAAGGAACTAGAGGCCATATCACTGGGACCCGAGTGGAACCAGGGACCTCACCTCACTGACTCTGAAGGGTGAACGATCTATGGATCGCTTCACTGGACCCTGAAGGTAACTAGGTTGGACACCTTAGGTAATCCAAGGGTCACAACCCTGGAGCCTCAGATGAACAATGACCTCAGCCCTATGTCCTAAGGAGACCCAGGTGCCACATGACTGGAGATAGCGGGTACCAGTGTCCACCTCACTGGGTTCTGAGGAGAAACAGGAGCCTCAACCCTAGAACCTGAGGGGAACCAGGGGTCACCAAATGGGAGGGTGGGACACCAAGGGCTACAATGGCTTGAAAGGAATCAGAAGACACCATTTTTACAGCCAGCAACAGAGTCAGGTACAGCCATGCCACCTGGACGGATAACTTAATTGACAACTTCACCACCACTTCCACAAAGCCGCACAGCACTACACACAGGAGTTTGAACAAGATATCCAAAAGGCAATGGACCGATGTCCTCAACTCCTAACATCCCGACCAGTTGCGGCTTGCATGACTCGCTGGTGGGGGCAGGTGGTGGGGGGAGGGTCATGCAGGTTTGCAGGGGGAGGTGGAACTGCTTTAATTGAAATTTAAAAAAAACTTACCTTACTGGGTCCCACGCCGCCTCAGCTCCTGACCCGGTCCCGCATTTTCCTGCATCTTTCCTCAACAGGAAGCAGCCACAGGCAGCCTCCCTCCCCTCTCCTAATCCTATCACAACGCTGCAATGGCAGTGTTGTGATTGGTGGGGATAGCACACAGCTGGGCGCCTATGAAGGGCCATTTTCTTTATGTAGGCTGCATGCAGCCTGCATAAGGAAAACGGCAGAGTGCGCATGACTGGTTTGGTCGGCCCCAGAGGGCTGACCAAACAGTCAGTGCCCACAGTATTGGGCAAGCCACTCCTCCCCGACTGGCTAACCTGCCCGTTCCCAGCCAGGAATACTCTTCTGCTTTCTTGCAGTGAGAGAAGCAGAAATATAAAATGGTATTTAAAATACCATTTTATGTTTCTGCTTCTCGCTCTGTGAAAAAGCAGTGGGGCGATGCTCCTCCATTCAAATGGAGGAGCCACCCCCTGATACAGACACCACTACCGATGTCGATGAGGCTGTTAGGAAATTCAACTCCTGGATCACAGACTTGGCCGACAGAATTACTTCCAAAAAGCCCACCAAATTCAGGAGACCCACCTACCATACCAGTTGGTACACCACAGAACTGAGAACCACAAAACACATTTGCAAGTGGCTAGAAAAGAATTGACACACAAGCAAGGAGCTAACTGACCGTGCTACCCTCGAGACGGCGCTCAACCACTAACACCAACTCTTGAAAGTTACAAAAAAATGCCCTGGTCAACCGTCTCAAGGCCAGCTTTAGCCACACCAAAGAACTCTTTAGCATCGGCAAGGAGTTCTTCACCCCCTCAGCAACCGAAAACATCTTCACCCCATACCAAGATCTCTGCGATACCCTAGCGGATTTCTTCCATGACAAGATCTCCACCATCGATAAACACTTCGATCCCACCCTCCCCCCTGTACCGTCAGCATCTTCAGCCTCCTTGCCTCCACCGATGCCTACCTCAACCACCAAATAACTACATGGGACCAGAATCACCGTGCAGAGCACCACAGACATCACGCACTCTGTCCATTCAGAAGCACCCACGGACCCCTGTCTCTACTACATGTTTAATCTTGAAAACTAGACTATCAGCAACAAGCTCACCACCATCTTCAACACATCCTTCACCTCGGCAATCCTTCCCAAAAGAATAGAAACACACTGATGTCAAACCTCTCCTCAAGAAACGGTCCGCAAACCCAAATGAGTTCAAGAATGACGTGCCGATCTCTCTGCTCCCTATTCCTGCCAAGGTCCTCCAAAAGGCATGGACCCCACCCTAATTGTAGCCACCGCCGACATCAGGACTGTCCTAAACTGAGGAGAAATGACTGCTCTGATCCTCCACGACCTTTAACAGCCTTTGACACCATGTCCCACCTCACCCTGATCAAGAGGCTCCATCAGATCGGGATCCAAGAGGACGCCCTCAAACGGATCTCATCCTTTCTTACCAGAAGAGCCCAGAGAGTCCACTGTACACCTTGGATCCCTGGAACATCATCTGTGGCGTTCCTCCAGGGTCATCCCTCAGCTACACCCTATTTAACACTAACATGACCCGCCAGGCTAACATCATCGGGACCCATGAACTCAACAACATATCATATGCAGAATACACCCAGCTCATCCTCTCTCTATCTTCAGACCCATCTACCACGAGGACCAACTTCCGCTTGTGCATGGCCAGCATTGCTCACTGGATACAAAACAACTGGCTTAACCTTATTACTTACAAAATGGAGGTACTGATCTTCGGGAACAATACTTTCCCGTGAAACGACTCCTGGTGGGTTGTGGAACTGGGACCCTCACTCACACCAACGGACCATGCCTGGAACCTCAGCGTCATTCTGGACAGCAAACTCACCATGAAAAACCAGATCAGCGCAGTATCCTCAGCCTGCTTCCTCACCCTCTGCATGCCCCGGAAGATCTTTAAGTGCTTCACAGTTAGTACCAGCCACACCATTACCGAAGCCCTAGTCACCAGCCACCTGGACTACGGCAACACTATCTAAGCAGGAATCACCACACACCTATTTGGAGAAGTGTGGCTCACTGGTTAGAGCGGCAGACTCTGAAGCAGAGGTCAGACCCGGGACCAGGGTTCAATTCCAGACGCGGCAGGGTCTGGAGACAAATGTCTATGGACTCGATAATTCTCGCTTCGGTGCCTGACCTAATCATGGGTTCACACTCTGCAACTCTGGACATTAAGCTTGCTTAATCTCCACAACGGCCCCCCGCGGCGGGATGCCTGGCCTCCACCTTGGGGATGCCCTGTAGGGGCTATCTCACAGGGAAAAGCCAGGACGGGTTCCCAAGGCAAGCGCGGAGATACCCCTTCGGGGGTCAATTCAGGCGCTATATAAGAAACATAATAATAATAATAATAAGAGACTATGGGCCATACAGAACTCAGCGGTAAGACTAGTCCTAGACATCCCCAGAGAGACCCACTTTACCCCACATGTCTGGAAACTCCACTGGCTCCCCGTCCACAAGAGGTACCAATTCAAAATGCTAACCCATGCCTATAAACACCTGCACAATCCAGGACCATCATACATCAACCACCGCCTGAGCTTCTACCAACCCTCCAGACACCTGCGCTTAGCCTCCCTCTCCCTTGCCTATATGCCCGGCATCCGCCGAAGCAAGAGTGGCGGACACTCATTCTCCTACCTGGTCGCATATGTCTGGAAAACCCTCCCCCTCCACCTCTTGACCTCACCCTACCTGCAGCAATTCAGAAGGGAACTCAAATCCTGGCTGTTCAACTGATTCCAGTTGAGCAGCAGACCCCACAGCGCCTGGTATGTTATGTTAATGACATTTTTAAAGTGTGTCAATTACCCAGAGGTGTCCTGGCGCTAGCTAGATCTCCTAATGGCCGAGAGCGGAAGAACTGGTTTATTGGGACCAGATTATTGGGAAAAGAGGCAAGTTTTTCAGCACTTCCTGAAGGACAAAAGTTCTGTGGCATTTCTCAAGTGGAACGGCAAATCATTTTGCCCGCAATGAACAAATCTTCAGCCACCCCATTGGGCTCTTTTTTGTACGTGGCACTAGGACCAACTTGGCCCCCATTAATCGCAGTGTTCTTTCCGGGATATACCATTGGAATCGCCGGATAGTCTGGCTCTGTGCCCTGGAGTGCTTTAAAAACCATGCACAGAGCCTTGAAAAGCCCTCGACTCCTTACCGGAAGCCAAAGCAATTTTTTGATTTCCTTAGAAATCGAGGGGAATCTTGATGTACCAGTGAGCAGTCTAGCTGCTGCGTTCTGCAACACTTGTAATTTATTCAAGAATCTTTGTTGAACGTTGTGGTAAAGACTGTTACAGTAGTCCAGTCTCGCCATTACAAGAGCCTTGACCAATGTTTGCCTGCTCCGGAGGCAAGAACGGGAATATTTTACTGAGCATTCTCATAACAAACATTGCTTTCGATGCCACTGAATTTACTTGGGGCCCAAAGGTGAGACTCTCATCAACTATTACGCCCAGGTTTTTAACCTTTTTAGTGGGGCCAGGGAGAGCACCCATTGAGTCCGACCACCAGTTTGGTGTCCAAAAGTTGGTATTGTTGCCGAACAAAATAACATCGGTTTTACCTGGGTTAAGTTTTAGGCAATTCTCTGCCATCGAACTTCCCACTGACAACATGCTATCCTGGAAATGTCCTTCTATTCCTGCCTCTTTGCCTGGTGTCAGAGACGGCCTTATTTGGGTATCATCCGCGTAAGAGGTGAGACCAAATCCAAATGCGCTTATAATGGGGGCCAGAGCACATACTGTATCCCCTTGTGGGTGATTAGCAGCCCTATCAAATCCCGTTTGATTAAGAAGCTACATCACTGGGACTTGAGTGGAACCAGAGGCCACACCTCACTGACTCTGAAGGGTGAAGGAACTGTGGATGAGCTTGCTGGACTCCGAAGAGAACCAGGTCTCACGCCACTGGCACCTGAGGCTACAACCCTGGGGCCTCAGATGAACCAGGGGCCTCAGCACTAGGACCTGATGAGAACCAGATCCCACATGAAAGGGGGTGAGGGTGCCAGGGGCCACCTCACTGGACTCTGAAGAGAGCCAGGCACCACATCACTAGCATTTTTTGAGAACCAGGGGTCACATCACAAGGTCGAAACTAAGGGCTAGAGTGGTCTGAGAGCAATCGGGTGTCGCGTCACTAAGATTGATATGAACCAGAGAGTAGACCACTTTACTTCCATGAGATCAGGAAGTGCCACAATGCTCTGGGCATAGAGAGTCCAGAGTCTCTACACTCAGGGTGCTCAGAAGCGGACACTCCCTGTCCCTCTGTCTCATCCCTGCACCTTCTTTTTAGTCCCTGCTTCCAGCTTTGTCACTGTTTTTCTGTCTTTTCCATTCTGCTCCTGTCCCCCTCTAATGTATTCTCTCCCTCGTTCTGGATTGAAGTCTGATGGGGAAAAATAAGCACCAGTCCCAAAGGTGGAGTGCCTGTGGGCGCCCCTGCAACCCATGCTCAAATTAAGCACTGCTTCAATACTCTGATGAGGAGAAGGGAATGCCTCCATCACCCAAGCACCCTCTGAGAGTCATGGATCTGAGGACAGTTTAGCAGTACCATTTCACCAAAGCAGGTGAAGGGGGTGGACCTCTCACTCCCTGTACGGACCCTTGTGTGGGGTAAGTGAATAAAAGAACTTAGAAAGGGAGGGTGGTGGGATATTACACTGACAGCAGATTCTGGTTTACACACAAGCTAAGGGAGTAGCAAAAAAATACCCCCCCCATCACCCCCAACCATATCACACTGAGTGAATGACCAAATCAAACTGAGTGAAGGGCCATATCACACTGAGTGAAGAACCATAGAACACTGAGTGAAGGGCCATATCACACTGAGTGAAGGGCCTTATCACACTGAGTGAAGAACCATAGAACACTGAGTGAAGGGCCATATCACACTGAGTGAAGAACCATAGAACACTGAGTGAAGGGCCATATCACACTGAGTGAAGGGCCTTATCACACTGAGTGAAGAACCATAGAACACTGAGTGAAGGGCCATATCACACTGAGTGAAGGGCCTTATCACACTGAGTGAAGAACCATAGAACACTGAGTGAAGGGCCATATCACACTGAGTGAAGGGCCTTATCACACTGAGTGAAGAACCATAGAACACTGAGTGAAGGGCCATATCACACTGAGTGAAGGGCCTTATCACACTGAGTGAAGAACCATAGAACACTGAGTGAAGGGCCATATCACACTGAGTGAAGGGCCTTATCACACTGAGTGAAGAACCATAGAACACTGAGTGAAGGGCCATATCACACTGAGTGAAGGGCCTTATCACACTGAGTGAAGAACCATAGAACACTGAGTGAAGGGCCATATCACACTGAGTGAAGGGCCTTATCACACTGAGTGAAGAACCATAGAACACTGAGTGAAGGGCCATATCACACTGAGTGAAGGGCCTTATCACACTGAGTGAAGAACCATAGAACACTGAGTGAAGGGCCATATCACACTGAGTGAAGAACCATAGAACACTGAGTGAAGAACCATAGAACACTGAGTGAAGGGCCATATCACACTGAGTGAAGGGCCTTATCACACTGAGTGAAGAACCATAGAACACTGAGTGAAGGGCCATATCACACTGAGTGAAGAACCATAGAACACTGAGTGAAGGGCCATATCACACTGAGTGAAGGGCCTTATCACACTGAGTGAAGAACCATAGAACACTGAGTGAAGGGCCATATCACACTGAGTGAAGGGCCTTATCACACTGAGTGAAGAACCATAGAACACTGAGTGAAGGGCCATATCACACTGAGTGAAGAACCATAGAACACTGAGTGAAGGGCCATATCACACTGAGTGAAGGGCCTTATCACACTGAGTGAAGAACCATAGAACACTGAGTGAATGACCAAATCAAACTGAGTGAAGGGCCATATCACACTGAGTGAAGAACCATAGAACACTGAGTGAAGGGCCATATCACACTGAGTGAAGAACCATAGAACACTGAGTGAAGGGCCATATCACACTGAGTGAAGAACCATAGAACACTGAGTGAAGGGCCATATCACACTGAGTGAAGAACCATAGAACACTGAGTGAAGGGCCATATCACACTGAGTGAAGAACCATAGAACACTGAGTGAAGGGCCATATCACACTGAGTGAAGGGCCTTATCACACTGAGTGAAGAACCATAGAACACTGAGTGAAGGGCCATATCACACTGAGTGAAGGGCCTTATCACACTGAGTGAAGAACCATAGAACACTGAGTGAAGGGCCATATCACACTGAGTGAAGGGCCATATCACACTGAGTGAAGAACCATAGAACACTGAGTGAAGGGCCATATCACACTGAGTGAAGGGCCTTATCACACTGAGTGAAGAACCATAGAACACTGAGTGAATGACCAAATCAAACTGAGTGAAGGGCCATATCACACTGAGTGAAGAACCATAGAACACTGAGTGAAGGGCCATATCACACTGAGTGAAGGGCCTTATCACACTGAGTGAAGAACCATAGAACACTGAGTGAAGGGCCATATCACACTGAGTGAAGAACCATAGAACACTGAGTGAAGGGCCATATCACACTGAGTGAAGGGCCTTATCACACTGAGTGAAGAACCATAGAACACTGAGTGAAGGGCCATATCACACTGAGTGAAGGGCCTTATCACACTGAGTGAAGAACCATAGAACACTGAGTGAAGGGCCATATCACACTGAGTGAAGGGCCATATCACACTGAGTGAAGAACCATAGAACACTGAGTGAAGGGCCATATCACACTGAGTGAAGGGCCTTATCACACTGAGTGAAGAACCATAGAACACTGAGTGAATGACCAAATCAAACTGAGTGAAGGGCCATATCACACTGAGTGAAGAACCATAGAACACTGAGTGAAGGGCCATATCACACTGAGTGAAGAACCATAGAACACTGAGTGAAGGGCCATATCACACTGAGTGAAGAACCATAGAACACTGAGTGAAGGGCCATATCACACTGAGTGAAGAACCATAGAACACTGAGTGAAGGGCCATATCACACTGAGTGAAGAACCATAGAACACTGAGTGAAGGGCCATATCACACTGTGTGAAGAACCATAGAACACTGAGTGAAGGGCCATATCACACTGAGTGAAGGGCCTTATCACACTGAGTGAAGAACCATAGAACACTGAGTGAAGGGCCATATCACACTGAGTGAAGGGCCTTATCACACTGAGTGAAGAACCATAGAACACTGAGTGAAGGGCCATATCACACTGAGTGAAGGGCCTTATCACACTGAGTGAAGAACCATAGAACACTGAGTGAAGGGCCATATCACACTGAGTGAAGGGCCTTATCACACTGAGTGAAGAACCATAGAACACTGAGTGAAGGGCCATATCACACTGAGTGAGGGGCCTTATCACACTGAGTGAAGGGCCTTATTACACTGAGTGAAGAACCATAGAACACTGAGTGAAGGGCCATATCACACTGAGTGAAGGGCCTTATCACACTGAGTGAAGAACCATAGAACACTGAGTGAAGGCCATATCACACTGAGTGAAGAACCATAGAACACTGAGTGAAGAACCATAGAACACTGAGTGAAGGGCCATATCACACTGAGTGAAGGGCCTTATCACACTGAGTGAAGAACCATAGAACACTGAGTGAAGGGCCATATCACACTGAGTGAAGAACCATAGAACACTGAGTGAAGGGCCATATCACACTGAGTGAAGGGCCTTATCACACTGAGTGAAGAACCATAGAACACTGAGTGAAGGGCCATATCACACTGAGTGAAGGGCCTTATCACACTGAGTGAAGAACCATAGAACACTGAGTGAAGGGCCATATCACACTGAGTGAAGGGCCATATCACACTGAGTGAAGAACCATAGAACACTGAGTGAAGGGCCATATCACACTGAGTGAAGGGCCTTATCACACTGAGTGAAGAACCATAGAACACTGAGTGAAGGGCCATATCACACTGAGTGAAGAACCATAGAACACTGAGTGAAGGGCCATATCACACTGAGTGAAGGGCCTTATCCCACTGAGTGAAGGGCCTTATCACACCGAGTGAAGAACCATAGAACACTGAGTGAAGGGCCATATCACACGGAGTGAAGGGCCTTATCACACTGAGTGAAGAACCATAGAACACTGAGTGATGGAAGGATGCAATTCCAACCCTATCTAAGGTGTGTTGTAATTGTTCTTCCACATTCTTCTGTCTTAATTCCTTCTTCCCTGCTCTTTTCTCTGTTTCATATTTCTTTCTGTCTTTTGTTCCACTCAGTCTTCTCTTCTCCCTAATTTTTTTTCCCATCCGTTTTCTTCTTTACATTCGTCTTTCTTTCCTTCTTTCACGCCATCATTCCGTTTACCTTTCACCTTTCCCTTTGCATTGTTTATAGTTTTCTTTACTGTTCTTTGGCCCCACTCCACAGCAGTCCTACTATCCTATTTCTTACAATGTTCTAATTAGTGTTTACTTTGATCTTGTGACCTGACAGTAGCAGATCAAAGTTAAGAAGGGCCATAAGAAGTATTCAAACCGACCACTGATTTGATTTGATTAAAAACATATAGAGCGCAGCAATTACCCGAGGGCCTCAAGGCGCAATAGATCACCATCCGGAAAAGTCCACATGTATACCAGATTTAGAAGATAGCTAGAAGCAGAACAACCAGGCCTTAAGAGCCTTCCTAAAGGGCGAGAGCTGAGGGATGGCCCTTATGTTTTATGGAAGAGTATTCCAAAGTTTGCTTGCGGCCGTAGAAAATTCTCTATCGCCCCATTTCTTTCTTTTGGTTCTTGGTATTGTGAGCTGTAGTTGAAACGATGAGCGTAGGTATCTGCCTGGGGAATACCAGCCAAACATGGTTTTTGATCTTGTGGGATATGGGAGATAGAGCGCCTTATGTACCATGCAGAGAGATTTAAAGCTGATGCGCTTGGACGATCTCCCTCCAGATGCACCTCCTCTCCCTCGAACTCCATGATTTGAGATCCCTCTCATTTGATTGTCTCTCGTTGTTAACCCCCCTCCTCTCTAGCCATTACCGGCTCAGAACCCCCGCTAGCACTATTGATACAGCCCCTCGTGACCATCCCTCTTCCCCTTCTATCTCCAATTCCATTCCCCTACCCAACGCAGGCTCTCGTCCAAGAAGATCATCCAGCCTTACGCCCAATCAAATTGACAGCCTGCTCAAGTCTTACCCGTCTAACACAGCTAGCAACTTGAGCCCAAAGGGTATCATTCAAACCATTCATTCCAACCCTAACGGAGAACCCTACCACAACCTCAGAACTATAAATAACGGCAACCTCAAGAGAGTAAACATCATTCAGACCCCGCCCACCCTCACGCCGGCTCCACTCAAGGGGATACTACTCAATTGTAGGTCTGCCAACAAACACGCCTCAGATCTTCGACCTCATACAAAATAATGAGATAGATATCATTATCTGTGCGCTGAAGTTTGACTTGAAACTTTAAGTGTTTCTTCTCCTAATTTAACTTTTTATTGACAAAAGTTCATGACTCCATTTTTTCGATCAGTTTTGGTTTTTATTGATTTTGCAGTTTTCTTAATTCATTATAGAGAGTTTATCATTCAATATCTTTAAGTAATCAATATGTATCCATTATAACTCTGCCCAATGCATTTCGGGTCAGATCATGTGACCCTTCGTCAGGGGCCTGTGGAGAGACGAATACAGGACCTTAGCCATCATCATAATGTAAAATAAAAGATTCATGCATATACATACAAAAATATAAACAATGCTTATATTCCATTGAGTACGTTTTCATGTGACATTCCTAAGGTTGTATGGGCGAAGCAGTGAATGCAGTGATGTAACGGTAACACAGCAAAACTAGGAGTAATCAAAAAAGGATGAGTAAAGCAAAGGGCGAAGATTACGGAAAGGGGCTCCAAAGTAACGAAATTGCACACATGGGGGCGGAGAACACTTACGTGAGTTAGGGAATCACAGTGATCACACTCATATCAGGCGGGTAACCGAGGTAGGTCTCGTCGATACCGGACGGGTAGAAGAAAGTTACGCGCGGTTGTGGTTTAAAGAGCAGACAGGGTTCCGATCACGTCATCATCATTATGATGATGGCTAAGGTCCTGTATTCGTCTCTCCACAGGCCCCTGACGAAGGGTCACATGATCTGACCCGAAATGCATTGGGCAGAGTTATAATGGATACATATTGATTACTTAAAGATATTGAATGATAAACTCTCTATAATGAATTAAGAAAACTGCAAAATCAATAAAAACCAAAACTGATCGAAAAAATGGAGTCATGAACTTTTGTCAATAAAAAGTTAAATTAGGAGAAGAAACACTTAAAGTTTCAAGTCAAACTTCAGCGCACAGTTAGTGGAAGTTGGTTAACTTTCACATAATCCGTCTTCATAAAAGACACGAATAGGCATCGGGTAACAACGTGTAGCGCTAAACTAAAAATCACACACATCTCAAGGAAAACTTTTGAAATAAGAGTGTGCACAGAGACCAAAAAACTTTTTGCATAGATATCATTATCCTCACTGAACCTGGCTCAACCCTTCGACCACCCCAATCTTAGACCTCTTGGTGCTCCCCTCACATGACATAATCCGCCTAGATAGAGTGAGGAAGCAGGGAGGTGGTCTTGTCTGTATACATAGGAACAAACGTGCGGTCTCCTTTTGCAGAGCCCTCCTCGCCAGCTAATTATGAATACCTTTGCCTCAACATCTCTAGTAACAATCAATTGGTCTGCAAATTACACACTTTCTCTCACCCTCCAGGCGACAATCTTCCCTTCATTGAACAATTAATGGAAATCATCTCTGGCAACGTGGACTCAGTCCGGCCCCACATTTACCTTGGGGACTTTAACCTACATTGGTCAAATACTAATGACCAAGCAGTATCATGCCTTAAGTCCTTCTTGAATGATCATGAATTGATTCAACATTGTGACCAACCCACACACACTAAAGGGGAAACTCTAGACCTCATCATCTCCAAATATCATAACATCACTCTGGACTCTATCATACCTTGTGACTGGTCGGATCATCACATCCTTACATTCCATCTCAACTCGGAGGTCCTCCAGTGTAAGACACAAACAACTAAACCAAAGATATGGAAAAGGGACCTCAGAGATATCAACACAGCTGACCTAGCAACCCGCTATAAGCGAGCCCTTTCTCCCAAAGGGGAAATACTCGAAGTCAATGCACTCACAGATTACTACAACTCCTCTATTGCCAGTATCATGGATTCTATAGCACCACTCCAACAAAAGAATGCACCTACTAAAAGATCTAAACCTTGGTTCAATGGCAACTTAAACTCGGAACGTCCCAATATAAGGGCCATCGAACGTTCCTGGAGATCCACACCTTCTGCGGACCATCTAAAAACCCTGCGATCAGCAAGAAGCGCTTATAACAAACAAATCAAGACAGCTAAAGCGGAATATTTCAGATCCCAACTTATCCAAGCGTATAATCGACCCAAGAAATAGTTTGAACTGGTTAAACAACAATCGGTGGAAGCCCCTAACCATCCAGCTGTGGAAGTCATCCCTCCCTCTTGTGATGATCTGGCTGCCTTCTTCATGGAGAAATCTAGACTTATTAACATCGATTTGGAGACCAGGAAGGCTCTATTGCTACGCAATGAACCTGCACCCCCCAAGCCTTTTTAGACAAGGCAGAACCAGTCAGATGGGGTATCAAGAACAACGCCTCCTGGGATACATTTATTCCCCTGACTGAAATTGAGATCAAAAAGGTTCTTCAGAGTATTAACCCATCAAATCACTTCAACGACCCGCTACCTTCCGCCATCTTCAAAGAAATTAAGGATGAAATCTCCCCCTTCTGGACAAAGATCGTCAATGCATCTCTGTCACAAGGCACGATCCCTGATTGCCTAAAAGAGGAGCAAGTAATACCTATTTTAAAAAAAACAACAGCAGATAGTACAGATCTTAACAATTTCCGACCTATCTCCAGTATCCCTACACTAGCCAAACTCCTTGAAAAATGCGCCCAGTCTCAACTTTGCGTGCATATCGAAAATTTCAATCTTCTGGACCAACACCAATCTGGTTTTAGGAGTGGGCATAGCACAGAATAGGCTCTCACGCATGTGATGGATGACATCTTAATGATGCTTGATCAAAATGAATCATGCCTCCTACTCGACCTCTCCTCCGCCTTTGACACTGTCAATCATGACTACCTTTTATTCACTCTTGAACAAAAGATGAGCCTCTCCGGTCAGGTGCTTCTGTGGTTGTCATCCTTCCTTCAACACAGGTCACAAAGAGTTAAAGCTAACCACTCTCTCTCCCTGCCATCCCCAGTCAACATGGGGGTTCCCCAAGGGTCCTCCCTATCTCCTATTCTTTTCAATTTGTTCCTTGAACCCTTAACTAATGTTATAAAATCCTTGGACATTCTCTTCCACATATATGCAGATGACACCCAACTCTATCTGAAAATCTCCTCCCCAGATGACTTCACTTCACTCAATTCCACCCTACTGACTACCCAAAACTGGTTAACGGAGAACCACCTACTGTTAAATACATCCAAAACTGAATTCCTCCTCATTTCTCCCCCGAAACATACTCCTAAAATAGACCTCTGGATGAACCAACTCACCACTTTCAACTGCTCCCCCCGCATTATTGATTCAGTTAAATCTCTAGGAATCACCTTGGACAAACATCTGAATATGAAGACCCATATTAGCCACGTTTGCAAGAGTGCTAACCACATGTTGAGAACACTCAGGAATCTCAAACCCTTCCTGCCTCAATCTGACTTCAAGCAAGTGGTCCAAGCGCTCGTTCTGCCGAATCTAGATTATGGCAGTGCTACGTTATGTGGCCTCCCCAAATACACGTTGGCCCCCTTAAAGGCTTCACTGAACCCGGCGGGCAGATTGATCACGAACACCAAGCGAAATGCCCACATCTCCCCGGTCTTAAAATCTTTAAACTGATTGCTCTTTGAAGCTAGAATTCAACTGAAGATTGCCTGCTTATCCCACAAAGCCCTTCACTTCAAAACCCCCAACTACCTGGTGCAAAAACTAGTACTATGAGGAGGGGTTAGACTGTCTAGGAGTGCTAACTCCTTCCTCTTGAAACCTCAGATTTTTTGCAAAAAGAGAACATGCCACCGAGCCTTCTCTGGCGTTGCACCAAAAATTTGGAACTCTCTTCCACCGGAAAATCGTAGAATCTCATCCAAGGATGCTTTCAAAGTGGAAGCAAAACGATTCCTCATGAATAAGTTCTACCTTAACACGATGGACCCTAATCGCTCTGTAATTACTACAGCATTGGTTCATAATTCTGTTTGTTATAACTGTATTCCCCTCCCCTGACATCATTATGTATCATCACTCCCTGATGTCATCTTATCACTGACTAGCCCACTCTGCTTTAACCCTGAATTAGATAGGATCTGTTATGTTTGCACCAGGGGATTCTATGCATATTGTTTCACCATTTTTGTCTGACTCTGATCTTTCCTTCCTCTCCCTCTAACTGTAAAGCGCTCTAATAGATCCTTTCGGGATCAAGTTCGCGCTATATAAAACTTTATAAATAAATAAAATAAATTATTAATTTTGAGCCAATGAAGACCACTGCAACCCCTGATGAAGCTGACACAGCGGGAACTTCGATATGACCTAGCATGTCAATAACGTAATTTAACTAGTTGCTGCTCAGATTGCATTGACTTTAAGTGGTCACCAACCAGGTGCTGTGATGCCTAATGTTGAGCAACACCATGATAATGCCTTGTAAAGGTTTATTAAAATACATGATGGAAAACCTCCATATGAATAATGAAATAACATCAATGGGAGCAGCCGGTGCCCTCTGTCACTCCGGGACTGCGGCAGCACTAATTGTCCCGCAGTGAGAATAGGCTATTGCTCAAATATCGATTCTGCATAACTTCTATAGATGCAATCCCTTTTTTCCCAAGCATCCATTCTGCATTTCCTGGTAAAACACACACCTAAATACCAAGGACAAACATTACAAAGGTAAATGAACACATATATATTTATAATTTCTGATTAAAGTTTGGCACTTGGGTGTATACTTACATGCCTCCAGCCTCTCATATGAGGGGGTGCTACCTCATATAACTGAATTAACACATTTTTATTAGTAACTTTGCGCTTGTTGGAGGAGATGACCCCGATAAGGGAAAGTACATGGAAATGTAATTATGTTTATTATTCCTGAACAAAAATAAAACCTTTAATGCATAAGATAAATATAAAATAATTAAACATATTTATTACTAAACTGCAAATAATAAAATAAAATATTACAGCACATTAACTCATCAAATGAAATGTGTATTAAATCATAACATACATTAAATATATTAATTTAATGTGAACATTTAACTAACATTTTTATTACTTTTTTAGTAAACTTTGTTACGTTACATATTTAATATAGTTAGAAGCTATTAATTGTGTTTAAAGTTTAATTTTTAAATGACATTTATTATTAAATTAAAAAAATATTCAATAGTTATATATACTTTTTCATCACTTAAAAAAAAATATATGTATAGTGGTTCATTCAATGCCAGCATTTTGTTGCAGTATCAACGGTAGGACATGTGTGATACTTGACTTCCTTCAAGGATGGTCCGGAGTACCGTATTTTACGGCGTATAAGACGACCCGGCGTATAAGACGACCCCCTACTTTTCTTGATGAAATGAGGTTTCGTGCTATACTCGCCGTATAAGACCACCCGCACTTCCAACACTTCCAAACATTATGTTCCGGTACTGTATTGCCGGCGGGAACCTTCTGCAGTCCCCTTTCAATGCCCATGAACTGAGGAGATGACGTACGGTAGTGACGCTCCTCTCCTTCCGATGAACGTGAGGATTATGGCGCCAGACCAGCGCATATACCGCTGTGTCTCTAGGCTGAACACGCAGTAAGAAAATACCGAAATGCCCCGTGAGACCCTCTCCCATCGGCACTACAGCACTACGGGACTGTAAGTAACTGTGCACTATTTTCGAATCATGTGCAATTTTTGATTAATGTACCGGTAAACGTGTATTTGTTATTTGTTCTTCATGTATCATTACTGGTCCTATTGTGAAGCGGGCAGACACCTTCGGGTAAAGTCCTGCTACGGCACAGGGAGTGTGAACGCGCGAGTAAGAGCCCAGAGGCCATATTGGAGGGTTCGTGGGTGCAAATTCAAAGTCTGTGGAGCTTTGCTTCCACTCGTAAAAATTTGGTTTCCGGCGTATAAGACGACCCCCGACTTTTGAAAACATTTTAAGGGGTTAAAAAGTCGTCTTATACGCCGGAAAATACGGTATATTTGAGTCTGTTTTGACACCTTTAGGGCTGTAATACCTTTAGAAGTTTATTTAGTGAATTACAATGTTCTTACTCTTTTATGAAAATGGGGTAACCCATAAGGTATGGACCTGGGCATTTAACGGTATCGAAACAACAGTGGTCCTAGACCTATTAATTACACAAGTTGACTTAAATCAATAATTTCAACAATTTTAAGTAGAGCAACCACAGTCCATCTGCTCTATCGTACTGGAGAAAACTTTTTGTACCACACAAAAAACCTAAACCACCAACAAGAGATTACTTTTGATTTATTAACTCATTCATCATATATCCAAATATTTTTTGAGTTTTTTAGTTCATATTATACACAGTTACTTAATTTCAAAAATTGATAAAAACATAGAGGTTGCCCGAGAAAAAAGATAGTGCAAAAGAAGTGCTCAGAAGTGTGGACGCAAGTGAACGGAAAGGAAACATGTATACATAGACATGCTCCTAAACACATAGTTCTCATATCTCAAGCAAGGATACTTGTCTATTCATTTCCTCAAGTTCGTTAAGCCCCTTGTTGACAGTATTAAGTGAGTATATCCACTTACATTCCCTTCTGTTCAGGGTGTTTTGTAGGTTGCCACCTCGTGGATTTTGAGTTATTTTTTCTATAACCCACCACCTCAAGCTGTTTTCTGAATGTTCAAATCTGCTGAAGTGGTCTACCAGAGGGGCACCCTGAGTTTTACAACGTATTCGGCTCATGTGTTGCAAAATCCTGCATTTTATTTTTTGTATTGTCTGACCAACGTACAGAAACCCACATGGGCACATAATTGCATCGTACCGTTCTTGGAATTAAAATCCTTTCCACTGATGAATCTTATGGTAATCCAGTACACTTACACAGGTATAATTAATTGCAGGTAAATTTTTTACCATGGTGCCTGATTGACATTTGGAAACCTCATCGAGATGTGGTAACAATGGAATCCACAGAATAAGAAGTATTAATAGGAAGTTGGAATTCAGGACCACGTTCCTTGTTTTTCATCCTATTAAAGGGTAAGAATATGCCTCACTCTGGCTACGGCCATGATAAGTTTTAAAACCTATCCACCAAAGTTAGTAATCCCTGATTTTATTTCTCTTAGGGTTATTATTATCCCTTGGTTGCCCACGTACATTCTCCAGTCCTGATGAAGACTCGCAATCCCAAGGTTCAAATCACCGGTTGGGCATAAGACGAGTCGAAACGTCGACATTACCCCTCATTACCCTTGGACCAACCTAAGAATTGTATATAGTGCCAAATAATTTTCAGACACACGTCTAATTGAAAAAATCCTTCAAAGAGACTACAAACCAGTTGGCCAGGGTTCAAATATGATTGAGCTGAAAGTTTCTTATTGTTTTGTAAATAATGTGAATAGTTGCTTCTACACTCTCTAATTTTGTTTCCTTTCCGTTCACTTGTGTCCACACTTCTGAGCACTTCTTTTGCACTATCTTTTTTCTCGGGCAACCTCTATGTTTTTATCAATTTTTGAAATTAAGTAACTGCGTATAATATGAACTAAAAAACTCAAAAAATATTTGGATATATGATGAATGAGTTAATAAATCAAAAGTAATCTCTTGTTGGTGGTTTAGGTTTTTTGTGTGGTACAAAAAGTTTTCTCCAGTACGATAGAGCAGATGGACTGTGGTTGCTCTACTTAAAATTGTTGAAATTATTGATTTAAGTCAACTTGTGTAATTAATAGGTCTAGGACCACTGTTGTTTCGATACCCTTACTCTTTTATGGACTTGTTTCGTATTGGCGTGCCCCTGTCACACTTCTCTTTAACGCAAAACAACTATTGATGGACAGATGCAGAACAATGTCATACACTCACCCCAGTACAGAGATCTGGGCCTAAATCCATTGTTTTTTTGCTCACCATGCCATTCCAGTTTTAACCTAGCCATATGCAAATCAGTATTGACCCTGCACTCAATGGGAACAGTCCAGCCCGGACTGCCAGGCCAGGTCCTTTATGGACAGGAATCAAGCATCCTAGGACCGGTTTCTGGCTATCAGCCTTCTTCTGTCAGTATGGCTTGACTCCAGTGGCATGGAGAGCACAGGACCCACGTCTGGGCATATCCGTCCCACTCGAGGTGACAAATGCAAATGATGATGGATTCAACCCAGATCTGTGACTGGGGGTGAGTGTCTGAAAAGTTTCAGCGCTCCGTCCATCTTTTCCTTGTGTTTGCTTTGTTTGCCCTAAGTTGGCAGGGTATGCCCAGACGTGGATCCCTTGCTCACTTTGCCACTGGATTCAAGCTAGCCTGGCTGATAAAGGGTGTTACCCAGAAACCGGTCCCAGGATGCTTGTTTCCGGTTTAGGGAAGACCTAGCTTGGCAGTTCAGGCTGGACTGTTCCCATGAGGGACGGGGTCAAGTCTGATTTGCATATTGCTGGGTCTGAACTGGGGTGGCGAAGTGTGCTAAACAACGTTGATGGATTCAACCCAGATCTGTGACTGGGGGTGAGTGTCTGAAAAGTTTCAGCGCTCCGTCCATCATCTCCTTGTGTTTGCTTTGTTCACCCTAAGTTGGCAGCGTGTGCCCAGATGTGGGTCCCTTGTTCACTTTGCCACTGGATTCAAGCTAGCCTGGCTGATGAAGGGTGTTACCCTGAAACCGGTCCCAGGATGTTTATTTCTGGTTCAGGGAAGACCAGGCTTGTCAGTTCGGGTTGGACTGTTCCCATGAGGCACAGGGTCAAGACTGATTTGTATATGGCTGGGTCTGAACTGAGGTGGCGTGGTGAGCTAAAGAACGATGATGGATTCAACCCAGATCTGTGATTAGGGGTGAGTGTCTGAAAAGTTTCAGCTCTCCATCCATCATCTCCTTGTGTTTACCCTTCTCTTTCACCCCACACCCACATTTATTCCCCATTTACCCACCACACCCCCAGCCCCTTCCACCTTTCCCACTGAAACGTATACCTACATGTTTACGGATCCCAGCCCCTCTGGCGGATATCCTCGAGCAAACAAGGTAGAAGAGGAGTTGGTCTCTGCTTGCAGGTTTGTTAATTTAATTGTATAGTATGTGCCTAAAAATGCTGTATTGCTACTTTACAAAGTACAAAATGCAGTTTGTGAATCTGGCCCAGGCTTGTGGTTTTCTTCAAGTTGTCACATGTGCAACCACTGCGCATGTACGACAGCTGCCTCACAAGCCCATACATCACAACCTCATCACAGTGATGTCAGCCATGCTAGAGGTAGACACCCACTATATAACTAACATTAACCAATATGCATCAGAAGGCATAGGTGACTACCAGATGCCAAGGAGGGCCAGCTCAGTGTCTCAGATGGCCAAAATAATGCCAAGCCTGCTGACAATATTCCAAGAAGGAACAGCTTGTTCTTTGCCCACAATCTCCAAAATAGGCTACTCTATGCCAGAGCCCGCACAAGCATCACTTTCACCTGAATCTCTATCATTCTGCCTTACCCCCGTCATTCTCCTTTCCTCTTATCGACCAACTGACTTTATATACTACGTGTCTCATACATCTTTCTCATAGGCTTCTCATTACTTCCCCTTTTACTTCTTCTTTCCTTTTTAGGCTCGACCTCTGCCAATGCGCAAGCATTGCAGATGTCGAGACATATTATGGCCTATCCAGAGCTTACCCAAAGGGGCGATTTAATGCTGTGCCCGCGAAAAAGCTCGTGCACAGCATCAAAGCCACCAGCCTCCCTCCCACATGCTGTCCCCAGCGTGAGCTCTGGCATATCTCCTCCCCTAATTATTCACTGCCCACGGCCGGCTGGCACATCAAAGGCTGCTGCTCCCCGTGCGTCTCCCCTTACTCTCCCCTACTATCTAATTATTTTCATACTGATGGCCGCCACTTTAACTTTAAGCACAGCAACAGCTTTAATGTATTTTTAAATTATTTTGTGCGTCTCCCCTTACTCTCCCTATTTTTCCCTTCGTTTCTAATTATTTTCATACTGATGGCCGCCGCTTTAACTTTAAGAACAGCAACAGCTTTAATGTATTTTTAAATTATTTTCATGCTGAGGGGGATGGTAAATGCTCTGTTCAACAGCCGCACGACTCTCAACTCAAGCGCTTCAGTGCACGCAAAGCTGTTGACAGAAAAGCGAAATCAAGGACATGAGGTGATTTACCAGGGATCACACACTTTGATCGAGTGGGGTAGCCAGGATTGTAAAACACTGGTCTTGTATTGCGCACGACTCTCAACTCAAGCGCTTCAGTGCACGCAAAGCTGTTGACAGAAAAGCGTTTTGAATGCATGAGTGAATCAACTAACAAATACCTATAAATAAATAAGTGCATGAAAGAATGACAGGTTAAACGAATCACACAGTGTGCTTCACGCACGCAGTTAAATCCTCGGTGCCGGCTGGTGATCATGGTTAGAGCAGCGGAGGGATCGATTTAGAATTTGGGCACTTTAGTGAAAGATGCTTTTTCAGGAGCCCTTTTGCATAACGTCAAAGGCCTCTTTTCAGAAAACAGTATTCATTTGGATCAAAGTACACAATTAGAAACTGTTCAACTCTGCTGTGTAGAAAAGTTTATTGATGTGTTTTTGTGTGCTCTTTCATGTGCACTAGGCGCAAAATGAAAACAGTCTTAGAAGTACAGGAGACATTTTATTTTGTGGCGCAGAGGCACTGTGAACTTACAGCGTCATCAATGCTGCAGACACACAACATATTTACAGGTTTTTTAGGTCAAGCTTGTGCTCATAAGTATGTATCCCGGTCTAACTTTTTGTGTATGCGTATATGTATACTTGTCTCTCTTCGAAAGAAAGTGTTTGTTTTCAGGTATCTGTGGTGACCTCCATTGGTGTGTGTGTTCGTGTTTTTGTATAGGATGTGATATGTGACTGTAAGTGTGTTTGAGGTCTTCTTTTGCTTGTTTCGACTTGTTGGTAGAGTCACTTAGTAATTTGTAGAGCGAGGAGACAAGCTCCTCCCCGAATGTCAGCCTTTCAATTGAAATGACGTCAGCCCAAGTTAAAATGCAGTCTGGCACTTTGAAATGCCCTCAGTGAAACCTGGAGTCTGCTGAGGCTGTTCCCCTGAGCTCTGTGTACAGAAACCAGGTCGGCCCAGCTGCCCACGTGGGTGTCTGTTTTACCAGACATCTAAGTTCTCGGTCACTCAGCACATACTAGTTACCACACCAATGTCTTTCTTTCTTCCTTTTTCTTTCTTCCTTCCATTTCCTTCCTTCCTTCCTTTCTTTTTCTCTCTTTCTTTCTTTTTCTTTCTTTCTATTTGTTTCTTTCTTTGTCTTTCCCTTTCTCTGTCTTTCTTTCTTTCTTTCTTTCTTTCTCTCTTTCTTTCTTTCTTTCTTTCTTTCTTTCTTCCTTTCTTTCTTTCTTTCTTTCTTTCTTTCTTTCTTTCTTTCTTTCTTTCTTTCTTTCTTTCTTTCTCTCTTTCTTTCTTTCTTTCTTTCTTTCTTTCTTCCTTTCTTCCTTTCTTTCTTTCTTTCTTTTTTTCTTTCTTTCTTTCTTCCTTTCTTTCTTTCTTTCTTTCTTTCTTTCTTTCTTTCTTTCTTTCTTTCTTTCTTTCTTTCTTTCTTTCTCTCTCTCTTTCTTTCTTTCTTTCCTTCTTTCTTTCTTTCTTTCTCTCTTATCTTTCTTTCTTTCTTTCTTTCTTTCTTTCTTTCTTTCTTTCTTCCTTTCTTTCTTTCTTTTTCTCTCTTTCTTTCTTTTTCTTTCTTTCTATTTGTTTCTTTCTTTGTCTTTCCCTTTCTCTGTCTTTCTTTCTTTCTTTCTTTCTTTCTTCCTTTCTTTCTTTCTTTCTTTCTCTCTTTCTTTCTCTCTTCTTTCTCTTTCTTACTCTCTTTCTTAGTTTCTGTTTCCCTATGTCTTTCTTTCTTTTTATTTCTTTCTCTTTCTTTTTCTTTATTTCCCTTTCCTTCTCTCTTTTTTCCTTTCCCTTTCTCTTTCTTTCCCCTTCCCTTTCTTTCTTTCTTTCCCTTTCTCTCTTTCTTTCTTTCTCTTGAGTCAATGGGTTTAAAGAGTAGATAAGGGGGTGGGCAGGTGGGATAGAAGTGGTGTCACCACACTGTAAGGCATACTGACGCAGGTTTCTATTCCACCAGCTAAATACAGGGTCTTTCCTGCGTTCCAGTCACACACTAGTGGGGTTCAAGCGAAGATCAGAAAAGTTGCACCCACTCTATCGATCGCCGTCACTCTATCTATCTATCGCCCTCACTCTATCTGTCTATCTATCGCCCTCACCTTATCTGTCTATATCGCCCTCCCTCTATCTATCTATTGCCCTCCCTCTATCTATCTATTGCCCTCACTCTATCTATCTATCTATCTATCTATCTATCTATCTATCTATCTATCTATCTATCTATCTATCTATCTATCTATCTCCATCTATCTCCATCTATCTATCGATCGATCTATCGCCCTCCCTCTATCTATCTATCTATCTATCGCTCTCCCTCTATCTAACGCCCTTACTTTATCTATCGCATCACAACAGCATCACTCAGCAGCATCACTCAGGTGCACCTCAACATCACTATGCGCTACCACAGCAGCACTGAACGCCACAGCATCACTCGTCGCCACCACAACATCACTCCGCGCCACCACACCATCAATCTGTGCAACCATTCAACAACAGCTGGTTCAAATATGTTCTCTCAATGTTTCAAGCTTTATTACACATGTCACAAAAAGATGTTACTATTTCACTTCTGTTCTTGGATTTTCGTCACAATATTATGCACTGAACATAATCTTCACAAAAGTTATTTACAAAAGTTTAAGCTATTGCCATTATAAATTACAATAACTTTTATTTAACCCCTTCGACGCTCATGACGAGCTCAGCTCGTCATGAGTTACGCCTGTCGTACGCTCATGACGAGCTGAGCTCGTCATGAACCGCAGGATTTTAAAAAAGTCAGCGCACAGCGGGAAAACGCGTAGCGCGCATGGGGTTAAGTATTAATTATTTAAAAAAATTAAAAGCCATTGTTATTTGTAATATCAATACATCTAAGTCACGTAAATGCAACACATATTGCATTAGAAATGCGATCGGTGTCGCGAAAGTTATAACTATTGGCATTGTAAATGGCAAAGCTATTAATTTAGCAATTTACAAAAATAACACCTAAATAAAAAAAAATCATTTATAAGACCAATAGCTCAAACTTTCCTAATGCGAGCCCTATTGCATTTCCAATGCTTGTTTATTCATATTGTCCTTTCCTTGTTTCCTCATCCATATTCTCTCACCTCCTCTCTTCTCTCCTCTGTTCCTGTCAGTCCATCTTTTTCGCCCTTGTCTGACATTGTATCTTATTTTTTTGATATTTCTTGATTTGTTTTGTTATTTTCTGGCTCTTTTTTATTCTTTAACTACTATTGTTATTTTTCATTTTCTCTTAACGTTTTCATCTGTCTTTCTTTTTTTTCTCTTCCTCTTCTCTATTTTCTCCTGTTTCTTGCCTTTCATGCAAGTATTTTCCATTTTATTTCTTCTTTCTTTTGCTCTCCATTTTTTCTTTCTCATTCTATTTTCTTCTTTCGAACTTCCCTTCTTGTTCTTCTCTTTCTCCATATGTTTTTCTCGTCTTGTCTTTTCGTGTCTCCATTATTTCCTCTCACTTTTTTCCTGTTTTCCATTTTCTCTTACTCCATTTTGTTCTCTCTCCTTTTTAGGTCGCGCCTGCGATTGCAGGGGCGAAAGCCCCTGCTGTCGCAAAGCGATCTATTGCAATCATTTCAGTCATTTTCCCTGTCAAGGACTAGGCAGAGACAACAGACTGTCACGAGCACGCAGCCGGCCGGAATCGGATCAGGTCACGCGCTCCGATCCCGGCCGGCTGTTCACAACACATGCACACGCAGGCACAGGCAGGCACACAAGCAGCCACAGGCAGGCACACTCGCAGGCACAGGCAGGCACACAGGCAGGCACAGGCAGGCACACACGCAGGCAAACACAACACACACACACAGACAGACGCACGCCCCCCCCCCCCCAAACTCACCGGGCTCTTTTAGCGTGTTCCGTGTCTCTGTCGTCAGCCAGGGGGTCAGTCTCGAACCTCAATCTCCCTCCGCAGCGCTGGTCTTCACCCGGGCCCCGTCCTGGGACCCGGGACTTCAGATGCCGCACTCCTCTTTGGTGCCGGGGCTTGGAGCGCGCATGCTCGGGCAGCTCCCGCCCCTCCCGCTTTCGGATTGTGGCTTTTCTGACAATTTGAATCCCATGGAACACCAATGACTATTTTCAAACGTTGACCCAAGGCAGTGTTCTAGGCTGGCATTCCTTTTGACCTTCTTCTAGACAATGAGGTAAACGCAAGTACGTGGATTTATCAGTTTCCACCAATTATTGAATTCCATTATTGTTGAAGGCAATTAGGTGATTTAAATTACACACCCGGTGCATTTCGGAGAGGGTGCCTTCTTCAGTAGGCAATGGTTAAATTGATAACTGCATAAATTAAACATGCTCAAAGAAAAATCCGAAGTTTGAATGCAAGACTTGAGATCGGCTGGGAGCCGGGAACCTCGAACACTGTGATCAAAGTTTGAAATATATCGCTGTGCACTGGGAATCATGCAGGATAGTGCACGAAAGCGGTTTGACGCCCCCTGGCTGTCGCGCCATTTCTAGCAGCAGGCGCGTGAAGTGACAAGTCAGGGTGTCTGTGACTTAATGTGGGCACGCTCGATGTTTGTAAATCAGTGCTTTAATTGGGCCGGTACGGAGTACTGGAACTTTTTCTTATTTTGTGAGGGAGAAATCGGTACTTCAAGAGAAATGTAATACTTTTAATTGGAGAGCACCGGCACCTCTCGGAAACAAGCAGGCACTCTGGTACAGAATACATGCACTTCTATTTTTCTATTTCAAGCACTGTTTGTAATTGAGGGGCCTCTTGACAGGCAAGGGTTGTCTGCGAGTGGGCATTTCTGGTAGTTCGGTGGACTCCTGAACCCATCGGAGGCGTCTCTGTTTAACCATGTAATAAAAGGTTTAAATCCTTGGGGGGGCTCGGCCAGTCATTCATCCTTCAAGGATCGATGCAAAGTGCACCATTAACAAGGTACTGATAAACACCAGATAACGGCACCAACAATCTCTTTCGTGGTGAATGCGTGCTTCACAAATTGAGTGCTCGATTATGCTGTGTGTGCGGGTCCACTCAGCCGCTCATCCTTCTGAGGTCGATAAAATGAGTACCACTGAAATGGGTAACAATACATATCTGTTATTCGGCACCAAGATGCCTCTTTGGGGGTGAATGAGCGCTTTACAATGCATGTTATGTTTTAGGTAATGCCTGAAGATGTACAGTTGGAAAAACACCTCTTTTGATGCCAAACAGACGGCGCACGGGCGCAGCCGGGCCCTTTCCTTGAAGGGAAGGCAATGCAAAAGGGAGCAGCACGGTCAGCTCTCCTCGTGCTCTAACCTTTGCTAATAAGGGGGCTACGCCCTCCGAGCGGGGGGCATCGTGGCCGAGGGTCCTATGGGTCAGCACGGAGTGTGCTGATCTCACCTGTGCCAGAAGACAAGACCAGAGTAGGTCAGGTCTCTGCTGAGGAACAGAGTGTCTGAGACAAGGTTCTGGCCCTCCCACTGCCGGGGGTTTCTAGGAACGGACTGTGAGATCAGCAGGTGTTCTCAACATGACGCCCAACCGCACAGGCTTGGCCACCCAAGCCTCTGGAGGAAGGGGGCCTCGCTTCTCGAGGGATGTTGGTTATTTCAAGGTGCCGGACCCGGATCACAAAGGTTCTGTGGAATTCACTAATCTTTGCTAATTCGCAATACATTTTCTTGAGCTGTGTGCCTAAATTGGTTTTAAATGCTGATGGAAATGTATGTTTCACAGAAACAAAAAGCCACACCGCAAGTCCGCAGCAAGGAATTTTCACATTCCTAGGAAAACCAACATAATTTTTTTTATGTGTTTCTTTCTCTGGACACACTTTTTCCACCCATTGAAAAAGTTCACTTTTGCAATAGTAGGGACTGTATTACCTTTCCCCCTTGTGAAGGACAAACTAAACAAGCATTGAAAATGCAATAGCTCTCACCTTTAATTAAGTTAAACCCATTTGCTTAGCGAACGGTATTGTATAGCACAGCAAATGGCTTTAACTTAATAAAAGGCGAGACCTATTGCATTTTTAATGCTTGTTAGGGCTCGCTGCGGCAGCGCGAAGCAGCGCGAAGCGCTGCCGCAGCGAGTATTACAGTCACCGTGCTCACAGCCAAGGGAGTACAGAGCTGTGCACGAGCGGCTACTGGCCTGTGCCCGAGCCGATTGTGCTCTGTGAACGCGCACGTCTCCGGAAGACGTGCTGCGCCCGAGCTGCCTCCAGCTTGGTTTTTTGGATCCATTTCGCGGCCGACGCAACTAAACGCTGACGTCTTGTTAATCGTTCTTATTGCCCCAACCTGCCACTTAACATCCCCGTGCAGTCCCCTACCCCCACCACCACCTCGTAATGTAGAGCACTGGGATTTATTAAGGCAGTCGCACTGCAGGCCCAATACGTTCTCACCGCCTTCTCTGCATCGGAGAGGACGTGGCACCAGCTAAAGAAACAATAGCATAAACTAGAACGGATTTGGTGGTAGATTTCCACATTGCCTTGTGTGCACCGATCGTAAACATGCAGTAAAAATGCTGCGGTTCATTTTCAGGTCTGTAGCCCTTAAATCTTCTTTAGAGAAATTATCCTGCGCCCCACCCTCCATCACTGCTTGTTATTTTTAATCCTTTGGCGCCCTTTGCCGTCACTTTTAATGAGCATTTTCCTGTCTCAGCTCAATGACCAATTCATCACAGCGCGCTTTATCTTTCACAAACGCTTGCTCGGTAGCCCTCTCTTACCCCACTTCTCCTCTCTCCTTCCAGGCACCTTGTCCCTCCCTCATTGCCCCCTCTCCTTTCAGGCTTCTCGTTCCACCCTCGCTGCTCCACTCTCTCTCCAGGTTTCTTGTCCTCTCATGCTGCTCTCTTCCTCCTCTAGGCCTCAAGTCCCTTCTCTGCTCCTCTCTCTTCCTCCAGGCCTCTCGTCCCTCCCCCTCTCTCTGAAAGTCTCTCGTCCCTCCCTCGTTGCTCTCCTCTCGATCCAGGCTTCTTGTTTCCTTTTTATGTTCGTGATACATGCTTGCAGTAAAGCCTAAAATAATATTTTATGTAGGAGCAACATTGTTTCCTTCTCAAACTACTGAGTGGCACCCTTCATTTTATGAGCTTTCTTTTAGGGCATTGCAGTATAGTCACCACACTGCAACTTGAGTTATTCAAGGTTCTTGCTACAGCTGTACTACTTTTTCCCCTCTCCTTCCAATGCTAGTATAACCAATGTAGTTTTCATCACCTTTGGTTCCTAAGTATTTATAGCACTTCACCTATTCAAGAACACTTTCATATCAGTGGCAGATAAACTTTCTGGAAATTGTATTAAACACAATTATTTGTGTTTTATTTACATATACTATCATCAAATTGCATTCTGCAGATTTAACGTTAATGCTTGTTTTTTGTTGCCATTGTGTTGCTTTTAATACATGTTTAGCGGTCTTACACATTCACAAGTGGGACAGCTGAGCTGTCCCTCAGTGTACATAGATGTTGAGACTTGAGTCAGGCTTTTGACAGCAGTGCTGTCCCTCTGCTCACACGGATCTGACAGCACATGTACGCATTCCTCTACTGTACAGATACAACAATAGAAACTCTTTCTCATGTCACACAGAGGCTGATCTTATACACTCGGCTCCCTATCCTCCTCCGCCGCGGAGATCTTAAGCGCTCCTGGCTTACTTACGGAGAGGCCCCCTTAGGTTGCAAAGATCTTATGAGATAAGCCCTCAAAGAGCAGCGTTAATCTCTGTGCATTTCCAATTCTCTCGGGCTCGAGTTCAGCTGGAACAGCCCTGCCTGATGAACACATCTGGCTCCGATCTCAGACAGAAGAACTATCTATCCCACAAGATCGTTCACCCTCTGACCTTTACTGAGACAAGAATTTGCAATGCAATAGGTCTCGCATTTACCCGACTTTAAGCTATTGGTATTGTATATGACTATGCCTTTTATTTATGTTTAAAAACGAAAACAAAAATAAAAAGCATTATCATTTGCAATGTCAATAGCTCAAACTCTAGTAAATGCGAGACCTATTGCATTGCAAATGCTTGTTATTTATTTTTCTATCCCTCATCCTTCCTATCATTTCTTTCTTACTCTTTTCTTCCTTCCTTCTCTGTTTTCTACCTCATTTTATTCTCCTCCTTATTTTCTCTTTCTGTACTTTGTCGTTTTGTTTGACTCAATGTCCCTTTTCCACAGTTTTTTATATTTCCCTGTTTGTCAATGTGCTTGGCTAATTTGACATCTTTTGTACCCCCTCCCTTGGCTATACCATGGTACTTCCTTACTGTGTTATTTATAACTGATAGGAAAGGCGCATAAAAGTTGTGTGTGACATGTTCTCCAATGCCTGGCATACGGGGTCTTTTGACCTGATTAATAGCCCTGGTACTTACTGGCAGAGTTTCCAAGATGTTTTTACGTTTTAAGTTTAATGTAGCTTCTCTTTGGAAACGGAAGGTGTAGTGTAGTTCCTATACCCCTGATAGGCTCTGCGCACTGGAATAATATACACTATAGATTTGACATAGGACTGAGGTCAGTATGTCTCTATCGAGTACATTAAACTTAATTACTTGTGCGTGCCAGCTAACTCAGAGGTCACTAGAAACTTCTCGAATGAACAAGAAGGGATTAGTTTCTGACAACCGCATAAACATGACAACTTTGTTTCCCTTAGAGTCGGAACAGTATCTTGGGCCCGCAAGGGGGGGGCAGCACAGACCACAGACCTGCTTGTTGGTGTGAAAAAGTCCGCTTTATTGGAAACAGGTGCACCTTACGAATAACTTCCCTTGGCCTGCGCCGTACAAAACTAAACCTCGCTAAATATAGTCTTCCTAACACCCCCCCACCCCCTCCTCTAAACATGGTTCCCCCCTGCAACAATTATAAACACAAACTTGCAGTTCCCAACTTTCCTTCCTACCTAACTAGATAACTTTTTGTATTTACCCCAACTGTAAACACACCTCATAAAATCTCCCAGTACTTAGGAAGAAACGCCACCCCAAAAGCCTGTACAAACTCACTAGCACCTGCTCCAGCGACAAAATCCCCATACAATG
Organism: Lissotriton vulgaris; assembly: GCF_964263255.1. Classification (NCBI taxonomy): domain Eukaryota; kingdom Metazoa; phylum Chordata; class Amphibia; order Caudata; family Salamandridae; genus Lissotriton; species Lissotriton vulgaris. The sequence goes on along the minus strand of NC_141688.1, from coordinate 309,094,268 downwards.
CACCCCGACGCACCTGCTCCCAACAAGGCCACCTCACTATGCCACAGACTTGCGAAACTCCAAGGACCAGGAAAGAACCCAAGAAAGGGAAGAAAACGACCCCAAAAAAGGCGGGTGGGAGGGAAAAGCAAGAAACCCCCAGGACACCCCGCCAGCGGCTGTTGGGTCACTACCACCAAAATGGTGGGCAGTTCCCCAAAATGGCCGGTTATAAATGCCCCCAACCCAAAGCCAACACAACCAGAGCCCAAACAGCCCAAAGGGAGCCCACAAAGCCCAACCAGCCCAACTGAGGTGCTGGCTGCCCCATGGCCCAAAACCCCCCGGGAGGAGCAGGCCTCCCGCTGGTCAGCCGCTCCTCCCAAAGCCCTATTGGGCCCGCAAGGGGGGGCAGCACAGACCAGCTTGTTGGTTTGAAAAAAGGCTGCTTTATTGGAAACAGGTGCACCTTACAAATAACTTCCCTTGGCCTGCGCCGTACAAAAATAAACCTTGCTAAATATAGTCTCCCTAACATACCCCCCACCTCCTATCCCCAAACATGGTTCCCCCCTGCAACAATTATAAACACAAACTTGCTGTTCCCAACTTTCCTACCTACCAAGATTACGTCTTTTATTTACCCCAACTGTAAACCACACCTCATAAAATCCCCCAGTTGTTAGGAAAAAACGCCACTCGAAAGTCGTCCTGACGGCTTTCGACCCCCCCTAGGCATTCTGTCTCTTCGGATATCTGCATACCCCTATGACTATGTCCAGAGCCTCCTTCAATTGCACAATGTACGCTTCCATCCCATAACCGAGAGAGGTGGTCCCCGTCCTCTCTAAAAAAGTACACTGGCCCATAAGGCAGTTCTGGATGTTCCATCCTACCAAAACCTTCCCTCTTGCCGAAAATCCTCATATCCCTATTGATCCTCCTAAGCGCCCTGTCTATGGCCGCCGGCCCCTCCGCTCCTCTCCAAATCCGCCTGGGTATAAACTCCGACCATATGATATGGCAGCCTGACCACTGGCGCTGTATCTCCAACAAATCCCTCTTCATCTGCTTCACCAAAAGTAGGCCCTTGCACTGAACTAAATCGTTCTCTCCCAGGTGAATGACTAACACATCCGGACAAAATCCCCTCCTGACCACCTTATTCAGCCCTGGCAACAACTCATGCCACCTCATGCCCCCTTTTCCTGGCCAATGACATGCAAACAGCCTAGGGTCCAATTCCAGATTTAGACTCCGGTTCTTATCCCACTTGGCACGTTCCTCCCGCTTCGCAAATGAGTGTCCCATAATGAGGATCGACAGGACAGCTTCGTCTGGCCCCGCCACCGCACCTGGAAAGAAACACATGTAAGATAGAGGAAAATGAAAATCAAGCTTGTTCCTCCATTCCTACCCCCCTCAACCTGATGTACGTCTTGTAGCAGTCCGACTTCCAACAACCCAAGCACATGAGCTCCTCCCTACCCCAACCCTTTCTTGCTGCATCCGTCGCCGCCCCTATACGGAAAGACTTTGTCTCAAAAACCCTTCGGTCCTCACCCATGGCGCGTAGGACGTGCCGCAGGACCCATAGCAGCTGAGTCGCCGTCACCCTGCCTTTGTCAACCCGGCAAAAAACTTCCCCTGTCTCCACCCTCCTTCCGGACGCCAGAAACCACCCCCACCTTGCTGGGCATACCGCACCTGTCTCCACCGGGTCCATAACAACCCACTTCCCCGCTCCCCTTTGGTCGGTCTTGGAACGCCGTAACAGCACCGCCACTTCCCGAGACCTCAGTTCCACCTCCCCCCCAATGTACCCCCGGCCTCCCTTTGAGCACCACCAGTTCCGTAACTCGAAAAGCCCCAAAATACATCCACGACATGAGTGTGGAAAACAGAATGGTCTCCTCCGGTTGCTGCAAATCGTCGGCAAGATCTGTATCAAGCCTACAAGCATACCCGCCGTGTTCGGCCGGCGCTGACTAACCCTGGCACCCCTCTCCCACACCCAACCTCCCAATACACGCGCTCCCAATTCCCCCGCTGACGGCGTGTAACCCCACCACAACTTTCCCATGAAAGCGACGGCCGACAACTTGCCGTCAATTGTCGCTTTCGACATTCCCTTGTCCATCATCTGCAGCATAAACTGCACCACCCGTTCGCTCCTCAGCCAGCGATCGTCCTGCCGCACTGCCCCACGTTCCAAAAATTCCCGTCATGCCTGCTCATACGCTCTCCAGGTAGAAACGGCCACCGACGCTCTTACCAGTTGTACGGCCTGGTCTCTCCTACTGACCACAGCCCCAATGGCACCGGCGTCTTGCGTTCGTCCGCCTCCGTGGCTAGCCCATGAAACCTCTGCCACTGTGAACGAGACAAAGCATCTGCAATGTCATTGTCCACCCCTGGCACATGTCGGGCTTGAAACAAAATGTCATGTTCCAAACATCGCAGTACAAGCACCCTCATCAACTTGAGCCGACTGCACCACCGACATGTTGTCCACTGTGAAGATCATCGGTTTGTATGCCAGCTCTCGCGCCCATACTGTCACCGCCACCACCAGCGGGAAAAGTTCTAAGAACGCAATGCTCCGTCCCCCCCGCCCTGCCAATGTGGCGGCCATTCTTCTGCGCACCACATCCCCCGCCAGTACAGACCGAAACCGCCCACCCCACCGCATCAGATGAGATGGTCACGTCCCAGTCCCAGTCCTAGGGGGCACCATGGATACACCTTTGAAGTGCTCCAAGAAGGCCCGCCACATGCGCAGGTCCTCCTTCGTCCCTGCCGACATTCGCAGGTGATGATGTGGCAGCATTAGTCCCAGCCGTCTGAAAAATGTACGACCCGCCCGCACGTCGCGGCACGCGAAGTTCAAATGCCCCAGAAGAACCTGTACCTCCCGAACCGTCACCTTCTGTTTCCTCACCATGTTATCCACCAATGACAGCATGTGCACCTTTTTGTCCTCTGGCAGGCGTACTTACACAGCCACGGAGTCGAGCTCTATTCCCAGAAATGACAGCACCGTGCTGGGACCCTGTGTCTTCTCTGGCGTCAGGGGCACACCCAGGTAGCCCATGAGTTCCGTAAAACCGTCCAGCTGCTGCTGGCAGTCCGCCGAACCAGGCCGTACCACCACGAAGAAGTCATCCAGGTAGTGCGTCACCGTCTCATTGCCTGTGTGCCAGGAAAAAGCCCATTGCAAGAAGGTACTGAAGCCCTCAAACAACGCGCAGGAGATTGAACACCCCATGGGCAACGCTTTGTCCACGAATATGGCTCCCTCAAACTGGCTCCCCAACAGCTGGTGATAATCCGGAGCAACCAGAATGCCACATTTTGCCATGATAACCGGAAAGGACAGATAGATATTTGAGTTTTTTGCTGAAAATTCTCTTAGCTTAGGGTAAAACCAGGGAGAACATTTCAGCTTGGATTTTTTAAGAGTAGATCTCTTAGGAAGTACTACCTCCAGGGAGCTATCGATCCAGTGATTAACATTGTCAATGGCTACATTGAGGGTTGAGTCCCTGGCTGGTGTGGTTACTTCCAAAACTGATTTCCAGAGATCGATAGCGAGTTTGGACCATTTTTGTTCCAGAGTGGAGGTTATATTAGAGGGAACAGGGGGGCAGAGATTTCCCAGGTTAAGGGGATCAGGAAATGATCCGACTAGGGAAGTGGTACGGGAGTTCCTACAGTGAGCTTGTTACAATTGCTAAACACTGGATGTAAAAGGTGGCCTTTAATATGAGTATATGTAAATACTCTCTGGGAGAGCTGCAGTGCATAGAGATTGACTATCAGCACATTCGCAATGTGATCAGAGGGGTCATCTAAGTAAAAATTACTCCCTCCACACAAGCAGGAAAACCCGTGGTAGACCGTGGAGCAGTGCGGGTCAGGCGAGGAGAGGTGAATGCAGGAAGTAGTGCAAGATAAAACATTTTAAATAAGGTTGCCGGTACTCCCTCCACACAGCGGGAAAACCTGTGGTGGACCGGGGAGCAGTGCGGGTCAGGCAAGGAGAGGTGAATTCAGGAAGTAGTGCAAGATAAAATATTTAAAATAAACAGCAAGCACAGCGTTTGAAATAGCTAATCAGCAAAAGCATTCACCACTCAACTCGTATAACAAGCTGCGCGCGTCCGCATACTAGTGCTGGGTCCAGATGTTTGCAGGTTGTTTTTCTTCGAAGAAGTCTTACCAGTCACAGGGTAAGGTGACTCCTCCTTTCGGTGATAGCGCGCATGAGCATCGTCTCCACTGATAGATTGTTTTCCAGTAGAAGGTGAGAATGGAGTTAGTAAGGGTAGAATAGAGATGTCCATGCGTATGTATGTAAAGTACGAAAACTGCAGCAGGTATAGGTACCCGGAGAGGCGGGTGGGCGCATGTAAATCTTTAGATCTACATGCCAAGAACAGATGCTTACTGGGTAAGTAACATTTTCCGTATGAGGCATGTGAGCTGTAGATCACATGCTTTGCATAGACTAAAAAGCAGTATTCTCCCAAAGCCGTGGATAACCTGTAGATGTTGCATTTGTTTGAAAAAGTGTTTTAAGTACTGCCTGGACTACATTAGCTTGTTGCCTCGCTAACACATCTACACAATAGTATTTGGTGAATGTGTGTTGTGTAGAACGTGTTGCTGCCTTACAGATGTCTGCTAAAGGAATATTCCCTAAGAAGGCCATATCAGCCCCTATTTTGTGGGTGGAATGCACTCTAGGGGTTATTGTCAAGGTTCTTTTCGCTTTCATGTAACATGTTTGGATACATTTCACTATCCATCTTGCAATGCCTGAGTTAGATATGGGCTTGTCTTTGTGTAGTGGCGAAAAAGCAACAGAGAGCTGTTTTGTCTTACGAAAATATTTTGTTTTTTCTACATAATATAGTAGAGCTCTTGTATCATCTAGTTTGTGTAGAGCCCATTCTGCTACAGAATCGGGTTGAGGAAAGAATATGGGTAACTCAACTAATTGATTGATGTGAAAAGCAGAAACCACTTTAGGAAGAAATTTGAGATTGGTCCGAAGAACCACTATGACTTTGACTTGTGTAGTTAGTGCCTGGAGTTCACCAACTCTCCTCAAGGAAGTGATTGCAAAAAAGAAAAACAACCTTCCATGAGAGAAATTGTAGTTGACACTGGTGCATTGGTTCAAAGGGTGGGCCCATTAGCCTTGTGAGGACTATGTTCATGTTTCAAACTGTTGCAGGTGGAGTAAGGAAAGGTAAACTATGCCCCCTAAAGTATTGTGTGTAGGAGGTAACTGAACATTGCAACTGGAAAGTAGTTAACAATTGCTTTGGAGGAGGCTGCTGAGTAGTGTTTGATTAATGTTGTTACAAAGTGCAGATCCAGGTTTTCGAAGGTCCATGAGATAAAGATGCTTTGAGGCGTGAGAAGTGCTGACGTCCTACTTCTTTGAAGGTTTGCTAAGTGCTTGTACTTGTAGGAAGGGGTAAAATCAGTAACAAACCTCAGAACAAATTGTAGAGGCATTGGGGAGTAATCGGAGTGTGAGGTCAAAGCAGGAGCATACACCTGGAGTCTGTAGGCAGATGCAAATTTGGTTGTCATTCTTGGAAACCTGGGCTGTCTTTATATCCAGGGATACGGCTTTGAGTGATCTGCTGTGGGCTCAAGACAGTTATGAGGCTGGTGGTGCCATCTAAGGCTTCGACGATGCTAAGATGTGTTGAGCAGCAAGTGGTAGACTGGAAGTTGCATTGAGGAAGAGTTTTAATGGTGGCCAACATCAGGCACGATAGGTATAGTCAAACTTCGACCATTGGAATAAACAGAGCCGGTATCCCATCTGCAGATAGCCGCAACCTCGGTACTGTGTTTAGAGGGAAAGCCTGACAAACATTGCTCCAGGATGTCTTGGAACTCTAATCTTGGAGTTGAGTCACTGCCAGTTTTCAAGGATTGCAGAGTTGCGGGAGAGGCTGGTAACAATGATTTTTTTAACCAGGGTATTGTTTTTCTGTGGTGGCTTCTTATAAAGAGGGATTGTTGCTTTATGAAGGAAACGGTCATGGGCCAAGAGGAGTTGTCGATGTGTGTATTGAGCAGTGCGGGGATGATAGGTCATTCTTTGGCTATGAGCACCAATATTGTGTTACGTACAGTGTGCTCATACAAAGAGTGGGGCCATGAGTAGAGAAGGGGACTGAAAGTTGGTCAAGACATCAACCATTTACAAGAAGACAATTCATAGCCATATTGTTGTAAGGAAGGGATGAAGAGGAAGGATGTGGTCAGTGGAGGAGTGATGTCATAGCCTGGAAGGGATATATTGGTTTCTTTAAATTGCTTTATATGTTGGACAAGAAGGCACCGACTTTCTCTTCAAGTAGTGGAATATAATCTTTCAGAGCTGCAGTTAGTTGTCGAGGGAGTGAGGCTGATCAGGTGGGTTCTTGTTAACGGGATTGGTCCATCTTGGGGTTTTATAGTGAACAAAGAGGGCCTGGAGGTGTGTTAGAAACTAGAATGGAGGGAGCCATCTATATACATACCTGAGATTAACATCATCATGGGACACTGAGGAGAGAAGTTGTAGGGTGGGATGTTGTGGACAAAGAAAGAGATTGGGGGATTTAAATCCTCAAAGGAGTGCCTGAATTTGGAGTTGTGGCTGGCTTTGCCTGTATGACTTTAGGCTGCAATCAGAGGGTTTGGTGTTCATTGGGTAAAGCTGTGGTTGGACCAGGTGCGGTGGACAGTCTCGGTGAATGAGGTGGGAATGTCTGTACAGTAAAGAAGATCTAGGCAGGCTCCTTCAAGAGGGGCACAGGCATAAACAGAAGAAAAAAGCTTCTGGGCTGTGGCCGGAGGGAGCAGGTATCTGGTGAATCCATCCAGATATTGAAATCTCCAGAGTATGGTCAGCTGTAATTCCCTTGGTTGCAAGGCAGTGGCCAGTGAAATGCTCTTATGGCACCAGCAGGACTGGGGAGCTTATGAAGGATTGTGATAGCAGTGGAGAAGAAGGTAGAGGTGTTAGGGGTGAGAGTTTATTCATTCAATATGGGAGAGGTTTTTAGGAAAGTACAAACACATTACAGGTCGCTTAGACTGAATACGAGTACAATTGCAGTCTTCACATATAGCTAACGTCTCCAGTAACATATCCCAGGCCTGTGCAATAAAAAACTTAAGGCCGACCTGCTCTTCCTGGTATAACAGCATGCCTTCCGCCCGGCTCCACTGGACGACTACTCGTTCCCAGGAAGTCAAGATGGGAGCTGATGGCCAATGGGGGAGGAGAAAGGTGAAATGTGGACCTGGTGTGTAGGCATCAGTGAAGGATTTGATCTTCTGTCTGAAGATCATGGGCCCGATGCACAGAACTAACTTAAGACAAAATCCTAAACTTACTACCATTTTGGTATTCACAGAATACACTTACTCATTTCGGTATTCACAGAAGTTAGGAGTCCTAACTTTAGGACTCCTAAATGCCTTCTGTGAATACCGAAAGTCTTAAAGTTAGGATTTTTCTCAGTTTGGGAGTAGTAAAGTTAGGACTGCTAACTTTAGGACTCCTAAATGCCTTCTGTGAATACAGAAAGTCTTAAAGTTAGGATTTTTCTCATTTTAGGAATCCTAACTTTACTACTCCTAAACTGAGAATAATCCTAACTTTAAGACTTTCGGTATTTACAGAAGGCATTTAGGAGTTCAGTCCTAAAGTTAGGAGTCCTAACTTCTGTGAATACCGAAATGGTAGTAAGTTTAGGATTTTGGCTTAACTTATTTCTGTGAATCAGGCCCACAGAGTTAGTAGAGGGGGTACAGGTGGAGCAGGGAATGGGAGCAGTCAGGAGGTATACTTCTTCTGTTTCTTGTTATTATTATGATGATGATTTCTATTATTATAGGGGAAGTAGTATTAATAGTGTTTCCACCACTAGTCTTACTCCTGTGCTTTTCCCCCAGAGATGCCAGGTTCTGGAGCAGCTGCTGCTGCGCACCGATCACCCCCACATTCAACAGCTCTGGACCGATCTCCAGCCCAATCTGCACAGGGATTTCATGTATGCCGGTGAGTGCTGCGTGCAGGCGAGGCGCGCGTCAACAAGATAGCGGCACAGCAATGAACATGGCGCTTGTGAATGTTGGGCATGAGGAAAAGGAAGCAGACCTTGGCAGTCTCAACCAGTGGGAAAGATGAACGGAGGAAAGTAGAGTCAGAGGTAGAGATCAGCCAGTGGAGAGGGAAAAGCAAAGCGAGGTAGAAGAGCGTACTGCGATGGAGGAGCAGCAGCCAATCAAGATGGAAGAGCAGTGAGTGGAGAGGGAAAGGCCAAGCGAGGTGGAAGAGCAGTGAGTGGAGAGGGAAGGGCCAAGGACTTTAAACCAAACCTGATGTTTTCAACGGAGACTTGGCTCAATGAGTCCTCCAATTGCACATTAGCAACGGCCATCCCTCAAGGGTATAAATCCTTATGAAAGACTGTTCTATCGGTAAAGGAGGGGGGTGGTAATCATTTTTAAACTGGAATTGGACTGCGTCCCCATCACTCTGGGCGAGCTTGATGTAGCAGAATGTTTGGGTTTCTGTTGCTCCTTATCGCCTCATCAATCTCTACCAGGAGCCCTCATTTATGGGCCGCCTGCCTCTGTGGGGGCCTTCCTGAAATCCCTAAACCATATTCTGGCACCCTGGTCTTTGAAATATTCTCACTTCCTAGTTCTGGGTGACCTGAACCACCATATGGACAAGCCTCTGGAGCCCAAGTGATTTCTCTTATGGACACTCCATCTGCTCTTAGCCTAACCTCAGATGTGCTGAAACAGACTCATAGGGCAGGACATATTTTAGACCAAATCTACTCCAGCGTCACTCTTAAAGTAGGTCACCCACTACCACTAACTTGGTCGGACCACTATTTAGTGAGTTTTAATTTGCCCATTTTGCCCAAAAGAAGACAGACTCAACCCATAGGGACTGGAATAGTGTCCAGAGCTTTCCATAGAATTTGGGCGAAGCCCTTGAATCTTCTATTCCCTCACTCTCTGGAAATCCGGAGGCAGCCATCTCCCAGTAAGATGCTTAGATCTCTCAGAGTACAAATGAGCTAGCTCCCACAGTGGCACGACACTCTCATAAACTGAAGCAATCAGCCCCCTGGTTTAATGAGATCCTAGAGTCAAGTTAAAAAGCATGTAGGTGCCTGGAAAGGAGATGAAGGAAAAACTGTAGCTCGAAGGACAAACTCAATTATCAAATGACATTGAAGGCTCGGTACACAAAAGTCAATCCCTTAAAAAGAGCCTTTTTTGAGAAAAAAAATTAGGAACCAGAGAACAAATCTAAGGAGATTTTTATAATTGTTACATCTTTTCTGAGCCCTGAGCTCACCACCAGACATCTTCAACATTTGTCCAAATGGACCGACCAGTTGTCAGAGTTCTTTCATGATAAAATAGCAACTATACCAAGTTCTCTGGCAACTATGTCCCAAGGCGATAATCACACCATGACGTCGCCTGGCCCAAAAATGACCAATGGTGTAGCCCCCCATACTTATTCACCTACCTCCTATGTCACCAGAAGAGTCCCTCTCTGCCATCAGTCTTCTAAAGTTGGGCTCCCCTGCCGATCCCTACCCAGCTCAGCTTTTGACCAAGGTGGCTCCAGCCACTAATTTAGTGGTCAATACAGTTTTAAAAGCTTCTCTAACCTCTGTAACAGTGCCTTCTGCATGGAAGCATGCCAAAGTTCTTCCGCTAATCAAGAAGCCATCAGCCGATATTAAAGTCTAAGCCAACAACCAATTTATTTCTCTACTTCCAGCCTTTTCTAAAGTGCCTGAAAAACATGTAAATTCTGTCATCTCAGGCTACCTTGAACACAACAATCTGCTGCATTCCAGTCGATCTGGTTTTAGAGCTTGCTGCAGCACAGAAACAACGCTGCGTGAGGTTACTGAGCACATTAACCCCTTCACTGCGGCGGCTATTCCGCCGCATTGCTAAGGGGGTGGGGGGGCCGCGCGGCGGTCCCGTGCTCGTGACGGAACCGCTTCGTCACGGCACCCGGGTGAGCTGTGCTTGTGACGGAACGGTTCCGTCACGGCCCCGCCCGCGCTAGAGAACGTTAGCGCAGGCGCGGAATTCACACCGCGCAGGCGCGCCGAGAGGGCCATGACGGAACCGTTCCGTCACCAGCAGAGCCCACCCGAGGCTCGTGACGGAACGGTTCCGTCACTAGCATGGGAGGGGTTAAAGAGAAGTTGGATCATGGTGGAAGGGCCGTCTTGTTTATGCTTGCTCTCTCTGCGGCCTATGATACCATTCCCCACAACAGTTTATTGAAGAGGCTACAGAGTTTCGGAATTGGAGGCATGGCTCTAAAGTGGCTGACCTCTTTCCTGGATAATAAAGGAAGGAAGTCTGGATTACTCTGTATATTTCTTCCATTCAGAATCTGAAGGTGGGCGTCCCTCAGGGCTCAGCTTTGAGCCCTACATTCTTTAATGTGTACCTGACTCCGCTCGCAGATTTGGCCGAATCATGCCGTGCCAAAGTAATATACTACTTGGACGACACTCGGCTTCTAGAGCATGACCCTCTAAGGTTTTCAATTGCGTAGCCTTAAACCAACTTAAATGAAATCCTGACAAATCGGAGATTGTTTTCTTCGTAACCTTCCTCTGAGGCCTGGAGGTCATGGTGGCCCAAAGATACACCTCCGAAATTCGATAAAAAGTCTGGGTACTCAAATTGATAATGCTCTTTCTATGAAACCCCAAATTCAAGCTCTGGTAGGCACCCGTTTTGGGCTGCTATGAGCCCTGAGAAAATTCCTACGTCGTCTGTCAATTGAAACTAGGAAAACAGTGATCCAGGCCCTAATCACTTCCAGACTTGACTATGGAAATGTCCTATACTTGGGTCTGCCTAACTATTTCCTGAACCGCTTGCAAGTGGTTTAAAATGCGGCAACTAATCCTTAATCTGCATCCTCGATCTCACATGTCCTCATATCTCAGGGCCCTGCATTGGCTACCGGTGAAAAAGAGGATTACATTCAAAGCACTGGTTTTGGTACATAAAGCCCTACCTGATGGACACCATCTACATCAGGAAGAGGATGCCACTCTCCACCCCTTCTAGGACTCTGCGGTCATCCTCCAGCCATCTGGCTACCATTCCCAACGTCTGTAGGGTTAAAACTGAAGGTAGATCTTTCGCGTACCTGGGTGCCCAAGCCTGGAATCAAATCCCACTTGAGGAGATGACCTGCTCATGGGAAACACTATGGAGTAGCAGCTCGCTCAGCAAATGCTGTTTCAACTCAATTGAAGCGGGGTCAGGGGCATCCAGCAGGGGCGGCAGAGCATCCAATCTAGATAGAAGATCATCCAGTAGAGTGGGAAGAGCGAAGCGGGAGTGGAGGGCATCCAGCAGACAAGGAGGAGCAGCTAGTCAAGATGAAAGAGCAACCAATGGACAGCGATGAGCCTGAGAGGGGAGGAGCATCCAGAGGAAGTGGAGGAGCCGATCAATCGAGATCGAAGAGTGACCATAGTGAAGGAGGAGCCTAGCAAAGGGGGAGGAGCATCCAGCAGAGAAGGAGGATCAGCCAATCGAGTTGGAAGAGCAACCAGTGGAGAGGGAGGAGCCAGTAGAGAGAGAGTGGCCAGTGGAGAGCTTTTTAACAAATTATAAAGTCTTTATGATCGAATGCCATTCGTTTGACCTAATAGAAGATCAAAAGTTACAATTTTAACGACGCGTGCTGACGGGAAACATCCACAACCACGCGGGCATTGCATAGCAATGCCTTTACATCGCGGCTATTGCAACGCAAGTTGTTTTAACGACTTGCGCTGGATGGCGCTCTAACCTAAGGAATAGTATGATTTACTATTCCAACACCTTCCCTACTGTACGTAGACTGGTGTTGGAATAGTAAATCATACTATTCCTAAGTCCAGCACCCTCCAGTGCAAGTCGTTGTAACGACATGCGTTGTAAAAACTACGATGTAACATACCGCAATCATTTTGATCGCTTTGTAATGTCACATATTCATGTTGTCAAAAAAGAGTCATGGCAATTCAGTACACTTTAGGAAATTTTCTTTGCCTCAAAGAATCCACATTGGAAATTGTCTGGTGCAAACTGGGCATATTTGCATCAAAATCAGAGGCAGAAATATGAGTATCTCAAGTATGTGCAGTTGTTTAATATTAGGCTTCAGTAGATTCCCTTACATGGTTTGAACATCAGGATGCATTGGCCTTGATGCTTCACATGGTTTGTGTATTTAAATATTGTCTTTGTTTAGGCTTAGCACAATAAAATACATGACTTGTGTCAGGTGGTACAACTGCACAGGTCCTTGGAATTGTTGGTAGAATGTAGTTGTTACAAACTAAATCTTGCTGTTCTTGTGCAGCGCTCCAGAGGTGAGTGTGTCTGTGTGTCTGTCTGTACGTGCCTCTGTGTTCTTCTTTTTCACCCATTACATCTCTGTTCTACCCGCAGCCGGGAAACTCTATCCTGGGTTTCGGTTCACCCCGGTCAGCACAGAGCTCAGCCGCAAGATGCGCAAGTACATCCAGGGGGGCCGCGTGGGCCGGGGGAGGCTCCATCGGATTCCCAGTGTCTTCCTGAGGACTGTGGGGGATGTGCGACAACACAACACCAGCAGGCTTCCAACCAGAGGACACACCCTGCTTCCCAAGGACCAAGAGCGGCTCCCACTGCTCCCTGTGCTGAGGTGAGGGATTGTGAGGTCAGGGGTGGACGATGGCAGCATGGAATGGATAGGGAGATGGGTGGATCCTTCAGTGATGGAGGTGTGGCTGGATGGGCGAGTGAGTATGAGCAACTGCATTTATATAGCACTGTATATGGTTATATGTCACACTGTTGACCCCCCAAATTCACGACTTCTACTACATTGTAACTGTGATATTCTCTCTTAAGATATCATCAGGGTGTGTGTACACGTACTGTTAATGACTCACTGTGATGATATTACGGGTCAATATTATAGTCACAATTTATATTGTGACCATGATATGGTGCAAATTAAGTTGAAACTTACTGCGTAAATACTGAAATTTGTATCCTTTCCGTCTACTTATAGTAGTGGGGCAAACCTTTTAGCCCTCTTCCTCAGGTCAACAACCTACACCAGTTTATTTTGTTAAAGACCTTGGAATATAGTTTCATTCCGGTTTAACAATGGAAGAACAGCTGTGACCAAGTGCTGATTTGTGTGACAAATAGATTTTGTGCAAAGACTGCCTCTGATGTGGTGCCGGAATAGTGTGGCCTAACTTAATAATAGAACGCGAGGTACGGGGGGCATTTTGAAAGGCTGACTGTGTTTTTAACTTTCATTTTTTATTGTTTAGGAATTACGCTGCAAAGGGGGCATTTATCATCCGACTGTTGGGGCTTAAACTGTACGGGGCATTTATTACACTCTCCGGTCCACCACAATCGCATTAGGCGATTGATTGAGTGGAGAGAGCTCAAGTCTTTTTTCACTGGGCATTAGACAGGTGGTTGGCGGTCTAGTCTCCAACTCGCCGCCGCTATAAATTCCAAATCTTGAGTGGTCGCGCAGCAGGCAAGCCCGTCTGCGTCCGTCCGCGCCAGTACGCCGCCAGCCGCCAGGAAATGCTGCCAATTTCACTGCAACAACCCTCAGGGAGCCGAATCCGCTACACTCGAGAGGTACTCCTGGCATATAGGCATACACTATCCTGTATGGGAGAGATAGAGCCAGGTACAAACAACAGTAAGTGGGCCAAAAGGAATAACGGGTGTGTCAACTGTGGGTGGGCTAGTATTAAACAACTACCTTCTTTTCCCGACCTTCATCCCTGTATACAGTTGAAACAACTATGACAGGGGGTGCACAATGATAGTCAGGGGGAGCTTAGGGGGACAGGGCAGGTTAGACACATACCTGATATGCAAGGATTGTATCTGAACACCAGATCCATCCCTAAGCATGCAACAGAGACATGGGACCTACTAGAGGACCGGAAGCCTGACATATTCCTCTTCATGGAAACGTGATTCAATCATGGGGCCACACCAACATTAGCAGTGGCCTTTCCGGATGAATATGTAGTCACTAGGCTGGACAGGCCCTGCAAACGGGGTGGGGGACTAGCCATTGCCACACGGCGTCCTTACTACATCAGGACGTTAGACAGGGTGTCCTCTGCCAACATGGAGCTCCTAATATTTAGAGTGGAGCAGTCCCAGGTCATAGAATGGACAGGGGCACTGGTATATCACCCTACGGGGGGTAGTAATAAGGAATTCCTTACTGCACTATTGGATAGATTGGCGCTGCATGTTCTGAAGGCTACTAAATTTCCATTGATAGGCGACCTGAATCATCATTTAGAGCTGTCTGCCAACTCAGACGCGGTCAATCTTATTACATCAATGGAATCCTTAGAGCTATCGCTAAGAGTCACCAGCCCCACTCATAGTACACGCCACACGTTAGACGCCATCTTCTCCAACATGGGCGATTTGGCTGTTGAGCCTCCCCAATCTTTGTACTGGACTGACCACATGGCCTTAAGCTTTAAGCTACTGTCCTCTCATCCAGTGGTGCGGACACACGGTCAGAAGAACTTGCGAAGACCATGGGCAGGAGTAACCCCCTTAGCCTTCAGCCAGGCCTTTATTGCTCCCCCGCTCAATTTGGACGTAGATCCAAATTCTGCATGGGAGGGATTGGTGGGAGCGAATCAGGGAGCCTTGGACATCATAGCCCCTCTGAAAAGGGCCTCTACTCAGGAGAGGGCAGCTGCTGCCCCCTGGTACTCAGATACTCTCAGAAAGGAAAAGTCCGTGTGTAGGGTCCTAGAGAGGAGATGGAGGAAAACAAAGGAGGAATTAGACAAATCAGCATACCGGAAATCACGTAGAGCCTACCTAAACACCTGTAATACAGCAAGAAGGCCATATCTGGGTGCACTCATAGTAGAGGCAAAAAATTCCTCTAGGGAACTTTATAGGATCCTGAAGGAATTCACAAATCCTAAGGTGGGCAAGGAGGCTCCCCCCACCCCACCCCACTTAGGATCTATGTGAAGATCTAGCTAGGTATTTTACCAGCAAAATTGATCTGATCTATTAGTCTTTTGAGGTGACGTTACAGGATCAGGGTGAGGATCATCTACCTGGAGACCGACCTCATGAAGTGGTATTGTCCTGTGGGTTGGAGTCCTTCACTAATGTAACGAGAGAGCAAGTTGAGTGCCTACTAAGCAGCGTAAAATCAGACTTGCCACTAGACCCGGCGCCCCCAGCTGTTATGGTAACTCTTAGTTCGGTCCTGGCAGACGCTCTTGTCAAGATATATAACATCTCACTGGAGAAGGCTATTTTCCCAAATGATTGGAAAAGTGCGCGGGTAAAGCCACTCCTAAAGAAGGTGGCACCAGACCCTAATGCCTTACTGAACTATAGGCCAATTTCTCTTCTCCCCTGCTGCTCGAAGGTCTTGGAAACTCTGGTGAACCGACAGCTATCTAACTACTTGGAACAACATAGCCTTTTGGACCCCTCACAGTCTGGATTTCGTGCTTCACATAGCACGTAGGCTGCACTGTTAGAGGTGATGGATACCATAAGGATGACTTTGGAAAGCGGGACCCCAGTAATCCTAGTCCTCCTCGACTTGTCAACAGCGTTTGATACCATCTTGCACAAGACGCTGCTAGGCAGACTGAGGGGGATTGGGGTGAAGGGTAGGGCCCTCTAGTGGATTCAAAGTTTTCTTTCTGGTCGCACCCAGAGCATCCAGCTAGATACATTCGTATCACAAACCATCAAGGTAGACAGCGGCGTACCAGTCCGACTCTGTTCAACGTGTATGTAACCCCATTGACCGACATCATCAGGGGCCATGGCTTTAAGACCATCTCATATGCGGACGGTACGCAGCTAATCATCCCCATTGGGGAGGACATCATATCCACCCAATTGAGGTTCAGAAGCTGCATGTCTAGCATTACTACTTGGATGAGGAGGAATTTCCTACAGCTTAACTCCTCAGAAACTGAAATTTTGCTGTTTGGGGAATCGGAAGCCATTTGGTCCCCAGAGTGGTGGCCCACCGAGTTGGGCGAGGCCCTTGCACTTAGGAGCAGTACGAAGTACCTGGGCATCAAGATAGATAACAAACTAATCATGGAGGAACAGGTCAAGACGGTTTCAGATTCGTGTTTTGGCACCATGAGGATGCTTAGGAAGGTCTTTCTCTGGATCCCTTTGTCAGCGAGGAAGACTCTCATCCAGTCACTCTTGGTGAGTCGGCTGGATTATGGAAACTCGCTACTGGTGGGAGCAAGAGAAGATCTCTTATCTTGACTCCAGGTAGTGCAGAATCCGGCGGCCCGCCTTGCCCTCAACACTCGTCAAGGACACCATCAGCCCCGCTGCTGCATCAGTTACACTGGCTCCCGGTGAGGAAAAGAGCTATCTTTAAGATGCTCTGTGTAGTTTTTAGATCACTACAGGGAAAAGACCCGGCCTACCTTAGGGATAAACTCAGGTAGCATCAACCGGCCCGACAATTGAGATCCAGAAATTCCAACTTTCTGTGCAGCCAGAAAATACGGAGGGCACGCAATGGCGGTAGAGCCTTTTCCTATTTGGCAGCTAGCCATTGGAATATGCTCCCACAGAACATCAGGTCACGAGGTGAACTAACCAACTTTAAGAGACTGTTAAAGACATGGCTCTTTTAGATATACATCCTCACTTATCTACCTCTTTGTACAGCGCTGAGAGATCCTCTTGGGGATGATTCCTATGCGCTCAATAAATCCACAAAGTAAAGTAAAGTAAAGTAAAGTAAAGTACAGCCTGTGCTCAATGGGACAATATTTTTGCAAATGATATTTAGGCCATGATATGTATGCTAGATAGTAGGTTTGCTATCCATATTCTGCCATACAAACCCCCTAAATGTTCTTCCAATTCCTATGTTCCTGTGTTACTTGTCAGTGGGGTTGGCCGTCATCGGGTGGCTCAGTAGATTAAAGTATCCACTACAGAAATCTGTTTTTGACGTCATGGACACAGGTGCAACTTCTGCTGTCAACTCAGCTGTTCTTCTTTCCGAGGCTTCCATGTGAGTTCTGCCTTATACATGACCCATCTTTTTGATTCCATTGATGAAAGCGTAGAGAGAAGGATGCCAGGGTCGGATGCCCTGACTTTACAATTAATAATAAAGGAAGATTCATTTTTCGTGGGGCTGAAATACGAGGAAGCGATATCTCAGAAAATCAAGAGGGTTGTAGTGATCAACTCAAAGCCACACTACCTCTCCATCTCTTGACCACATGTACAGGAGACAGCCGAGACCAGATTATGCAGTTGCTCTGTTTCTTTGGCGTATTCCTGATCCTCTTGTGATGTTATTAGCTCAAGCACCCGGAGCCACTAGTAACTAGTGATTGAAAGTGGTGCAGAGAGCATACGCATGATAGCCAGCCCAATGCTGTTTATCGTTCTGCCTGGTGCTGTTCTCATTGCGGAGAACACACTGGCCCTTTCTCCAGGATTAATAATGTCCATACGTTCCTATATTTTTTTTAAGTTGACCACCCTGCCATATGAACCCTGGCAAGTGTGTCCGGGTCACATCAGAGCTTAGAGGTACCAGGTCAGTCTGGTTTTTGTGTGCATCATTATTTAAATAGCCATACATTTAATCAAAGAACTGCTTGTTTCTACATTTATAGGTCTCACTAAACAATGAGTATAATTATCCGTGCAACACAAATTCAAAGTACCAGACCTCCTCCTTAGAGTGTCAATGGACACAAGAACCTGTTCTGTCTTTTGATGTTTTAAGTCTCTGTGAATTTAGTTTTTAAGCTTTTATTGCATAATGATAAAAAGTAAAACATAACATTAACAATCGTATATACCTACTTTATTACAATGCACACCGATCACAGTCTTAAGAGCATTTGACAACCTGTTCTGTTTTTACGAGTGTTATGTATACATGACCTGGAAGATTTTTCATACCTCTTTGGGAAGTGCATGTTTGGAACAAGTTACCAATTCTAGGCTGACAGAATGGACCAATTATGACCCAAACATCTCCCTCAAGTTACCTGGAGATAATGCATATTGGCTGTGTAACAATGGCAGAGATGATCAGGCATATTTGCTTATTGTTTTGTGAGTTTTGCAACATTTCACACCAGAAGGAGTGCACCTACAACACACGCACACACACACACACACACACACACACACACATACACAAATTATATATTATTTCAAAATACTTTATTTTAATCCAGTTTTAATGCAGAATAAATTAAAATAATTGCAGAAATCATTGAAAACATCGAGAGTGTACGTAAAAAAAACAATAATATGAAAATTAGCAACGGTTTATATTCAATGTATTTTAAAATCTCTACATAGCTTAATGCATCAAACATATTGCCCTAATAAGGGTCTGTTTTTCAATAGAATATACACACATTCGTACATGCACTTCATTTAAATGTGTCTAGTTTGCAGGGTGTCTGCAAAACCAGACTAATTTATGTTTCTGTTGGAAAATCTATGTTTAGAGACAAACAGCTCAAATGCCCTTTGGTGGCTGAGCTCGGAGCCAGAGTGCTTTGCCGTCTGGAATGTTGAGGGTTGTGAACAGCTAGTACATAGCATTCCAAACTTTATAGACAGCATTATCATGTATACAGTTTTCATAGCCGCCTCACACTGCGCAGTGTGCACCAGAGACCAAATATTTCTACTACATCCTTTGCTATTACCCACGAACGTGTAATTCAACATACTCCCAATATGTTTGTGAGGCGTACAAAGTTCTGATATAGATTCGACAAAGTAACAAGAAGAACAATACCCAACATATTCCAAAGGGATTCAAACAAGCCCCCCTTCCCTCCCCTCCCTCCCCCGAACTGGTATTCGCGATGACTATTCCTATCTTTAAATTGGTGTGCAGAGAGAGCTCCAGAACAACTTTCAGGCTCTAGTGTTTGTCTCCTCAATTCCCGTGAGCCTAAGAGAAGGCGGATATACTTTGGGCAAGTGATCTCAATAAATTCTGCGGACAGAAGAGTTATAAGCGGCTGCCAAACCTCCTTGAATCCAGATGTGGCGTTTGTGAGGTAAGCCTGGATCCGTTCCATCCCCAGGATATGCCATAATCTGTGAAGCCATCCTGTGTGTGTCGGGATCGTTTGTGTCCCCCAGTGTGCTAAAATGTTCTGAAGTGCCGCCCCCAGAGCTAGTCCCGTCTGTTTTTCAGAGGGAACATTAAGGGATTGGGTAGCTCCTCCAATACTACATATGCCGTGAATCTTGGGATCTGTATCTGAAACTACTGATCTGTTTCGTCCAAAATCTTGGCCCAGTATGTGGCCAGGACCAGACAGTCCCCCATAGCAAGTGTAATAATGTCCCCTCCTCCCCGCACCCCCTCCAGCAAGTAGGGCTACGGTCTGGGTTCCGTTTATTAAGGCGCACTGGTGTCAGATACCATTACCAGGCGATTTTAAAAGCTGTTTCTTTGCTAGCCCTGTTTCGCACCGTATGTTTGGCCCTATAATAGATATCCCCCCACTCCTTTCTCGTGAGCTCCCTTCCTAATTCTTTCGGCCAACGTTTCTGGCTAGCAGTAGGCTGTGTGGGGATTGGCAGGCGTAACATGTCATAAAGCTCAGAAATCAGTTTCCTATCGGTTAGCTTCGTAACCAGCCATTTCTCGTAGTTCGTCATTTTCCTGTTGACTTTCGGATGAATGTCTGGATGGAGTAACCAGTGTCTTATTTGTAAATAGTGAAACCTTTCTGTCTCTGGGGGCGTATATTCCTGTCTTAGTTGTGAAAACGGTATGATCGCCTCGATATCAAACAGGTGGCCTGTCGCCTTGCAAGACGAAGCTTGCCATGTTGAAAACGCTTTTCCATCTAGCCCCGGGGTAAACTCCTTGTTTTCGAATGGGGGAGTCATCGGGGAGGCGGAAAGTCGTAAGTTCCCTTCTACTGGCTACCCCGTCCCAAACTTGCAGCACTGTTTTCGTAATAGGTGAGCCCTGGTGGTTCTCTGGCCTGTCCGCCCTCTTCAGAAAGGGAACCTTCCACAGGGAGAGCTTTGCTAATGCCCTGTCTTGGAATAGCCGTCTCTTCTCCAATTCTGTTCTACTCCATTCCACCAGGTATCGCATTTGGACAGCCCTAAAATAATCTAGCAGGTTCGGAATCCCCAAGTCTCCTTCTTCTGGTCTCAGATGCCCCAGTTCCTTATTGCATGTGTGAACGCGCCCCTGCCCAGACAAAGTGGAGTATTTATTTATTTATTCAATTTATAAAGCGCGCTATCACCTAGCAGGCATCCTGGCGCTGGGAAATGTGACTCAAGGGGGAGCGAGTTTAAAGAACAGGGACCGGCCACTACGTCCTAGGAAACAGCCAGGTTTTTACAATTTTTCTAAATGGAAGGAGCTCTCTGAGTTGCCTGATATCCCAGGGGAGGCTGTTCCATAATTTAGCAGCTGCCACTTCAAAAGATCTGCCCCCCGATCTGACCTTACGAAACCTAGGAACCTCCACTAATCTTGCCGACGAGGAGCGCAGTGTTCTTCTTGGGATGTACCAATTGTATTTTTTGTGCATGCGCACAGGTTCTGTCCTGTGGAGGGCTTTAAAAACAAGGCAGAGAGACTTAAAAAGAACGCTCTGTCTCACGGGGAGCCAGTGAAGTTCAGCTAAGGCTGCAGAAGCTGATGAGCTTCTAGGCAAGCCTAACACAAGTTTGGCGGCTGCCGACTGGATTCTTTGCATCTATCCAACAGAAAGTCAGGGAAGTCCAGCAGAAGAGCGTTGCAATAATTGAGCCTACTAAGAATAATGCATCTTGTCACTTGTGCGCGCACCTGAGAAGTTAGTAGTAGGAAATTTTTTCGGAGGGATCTGATGATCGCAAAACAGGAAGCAGTAGTTTTTGTAACCTGACATTCCAGAGTGAGCTTGTCTTCGAATATAATGCCCAGGTTACGGACACTGGCAGCCGGCTGAACAGTGGACCCAATGCCCGAAGGCAAGAAGTTGCTAGGAAGAGGGGGAGAAATCCTGTTTGCTGAGCAGAAGATCACCTCAGTCTTTCCTGTGTTGAATTGTAGCGAGTTCTCCTGCAGCCAGCGAGCTGTGTCCTGCAAACAGTGATGAAAAGCATCTACTGAAATCGACTCCTCACCCTCAAATGAAAGGATCAAGTGAGTGTCGTCCGCATAGTTTATGATGTCAATATCATAGGCCTTGATAACAGCAATCAGAGGTTTTAAGTACACATTAAAGAGAATGGGGCTGATGGCTGATCCCTGAGGCACCCCGTGCAGCACATTGGAGAAAGTAGATTGAAAGGGGGGCAGGGATACGGTTCTGCCTGTCCCGCAAAAAGGAGCAGAACCACTGCAAGGCGGATCCCCTCACCCCCCACTCTCTCAGCCTTCTCAGCAGGATCTCATGGTTGACCGTATTAGAGGCGGCAGACAGGTCAAGTATAATTAAAACTGCTGCCTGACCCCTGTCTGCCCGCCTCTGAAGTTCGTCCATAACGGTCAGCAAGGCCGTCTCGGTCCCATGAGCCGCCCGAAAGCCGAACTGAACCTCTTCCAACAGATTGTGGTGTTCAAGATAGGAAGAGAGAGTCTGACTAACAGCTCGTTCCACGATCTTAGATGGGAACGGCAACAGGGAGATAGGTCTGTAGTTTTAGAACATACAGGATCGAGGGAGGGCTTCTTCAGCAATGGGAAACTAACGCTTGCTTCCATTGTGGAGGAACATCACCACTGATAAGTGACTGATTACAGATCAGCCGTAGGGCGGGGAACAGCTCTTCCTTATGTTCTTTCCAGATCTTGTGTGGCACTGGATCAAGAGGGGATCCAGAAGAAATGCCCTGTGCCAGGCTGCAGAACTCCTCCACAGTGAAAGGTGAAAACCCACAGAGTGGTTCAGGAGCTTGATAACAAAGGCCGGGGACCACCTCCTCTGAGTCGCCCACCTCATGCACTATAGAGCATTCCGCCGTCAGGCCAGGGTTCCCTGCTGCTAGCTGACCAACCACAAGGTCGTCAATGATCAGCTGAATCTTTTCCTGAAAGAACCCTGACAGGTTCTCACAAAGTTCAAGCGAAGGTGTAATTACATTCTTCGAACATTCAGGATTGATTAGACTGTCACGAATATTAAAAATGATTCTGGAGCTGTTAGAAGCATTACAGATTACAAAGGAGAAATGATCAGCTTTTGCCCTTTTAATCTCATTCTTATACTTCCCGATTTTCTTATTCCATAGCAGCCTATCAGAATCCTTATAGTCTCGCCTCCATCTCCTCTCTGCCTGTTTACACGTACGTTTGAGCTCGCTCAGTGTGGTGTTAAACCAAGGAACCGAGTTTCTGCTCTTAGCCTTATGGGTTCTCAGAGGGGCGCAAGAGTCCAACATAGATGTGATATTTTGGCACAGTATGGCGTAATTATCCATAACTGACAGGTTGGACGAAAAACAATCCCCAACCTCGAACAATGGGGCCGAGCTTATCAAGCGTGATAGGGCCCTCCAGTCCCTGCTAGTGTATTTAGTCCGGGGGCCGGAGACCAGACTCGAAGGCGGTTTAAGTTCAGCGAAAAATGTTATCATGGAGTGATCCGTCCAATCCATTGGCAGAATATCGCCAATATGTAGGAGGAGGGGCCTGAAGAAAATAAGGTCAAGGAGATGCCCAGCCCTGTGAGTGGCTTTCTCGACCAACTGATGGAGGCCAAGACCCTCACAAGAGTTAAGTAAATTAAGGAGCCCACGGTATCTCCTTCTGTAGCGTGTTAAGTGTCCCCTTCGGCGGCCAGACTGGTAACGTCTGGAACAGATATAATGCCTTTGTGAGAATAGACATCTTGATCGCAGCTATGCGTCCCAGCAGGGACAAGTGATGCTGCTTCCAGCTCTGTAACTTTCTTGTGGTCCGTTGGACTAGTTTAGTGTAATTTAGTGTGATTGTCTGATGGATATATAGGGCTAATTCAATCCCCAAGTGTGGGATGGAATCAATTATCCTAATCGCTCAGAAACTAATGTCTCCTGTCTTCGGGTCTGCCCGTTTCCCATCCAGTCGGATCTTCATTGACTTCCCAACGTTTACTTAGAATCCGGAGACCTTTCCGAAGGACTCCAGTTCCCTTAAGAATGCCGGGGCCGATCGGTCAGGGAACTTAAGGGAAGCAAGGATATTGTCTGCGTAGGGACTTATTATGTGTCTGTCCCTCCCAAAGAGAACGCCCATGTTGTCTGGATTGTTCCTGATCTTCTGGGCCAGTGGCTCGATGTATAAGGCAAATAAGAGGGGCAACAGTGGGCATCCCTACCTTGTCCCTCGTTGGATGGCGAAAGGTCAAGACGATATTCCATTGACCCTGATAGAGGTGGTGGGCGAGCTATAACAACTCGCCACCCAAGCTCTGAAGCGGTCTCCCAAACCGAAGTGAATCAAGGGCTGTTCTGGGAAATCCCAGTCCACCCGGTCAAACGCCTTCTCGGCATCGACCATTAAAAGCAGGGCGTCCATGTGTGCGCGATGAGCTTTATCGACCAAATGAAGAATCTGTTTGGTATTGTCACAGCCCTGCCTATTTTGAATGAATACCCCTTGATCTGGCTCTATTATACCAGGCATCAAGAGTCCTAGTCTTGCCGCTAAGATGCTGGTGAACAACTTAAGGTCCACATTGAGGAGAGACACCGGACGATAGGAGCCACACAGGGTTTTATCTTTCCCCGGTTTGGGTAGGACTACTACAGATGACGCCAGCATGTCAGAAGGAAACAACCCCGGCCCGCAAATGAGTTAAATAATCTCATCATGATTGGGGCTAAGATATGGCAAAAGGATTTGTAGAAGCCTGCTGAGAATCCATCCGGTCCCGGTGATTTCAGAAGCTTAAGGTGTGATATCGCCCCTATAACTAACTTCCTGTATCCAAATCGAGGCATCCAACAGTTCCGCTTGATCTCTAACTATCGTGGACATGAGTGCCCCTTGTAAGTAGGCTGTCACTTATGATCCTGGGGTGGTCTCCTTTCTGTATAGATCTGCATAAAATCCCCTAAATGTTTTTGCTATCTCTTCGTCCTCAGTGACTACCTCACCCTTATCGTTCGCAATTGATTGGACTCTCGTCTGTTCGGTTTGGGCCCTAAGTCTTTTCCCTGTGCTCTTTATTCTCTGCAGCGGAGATGGCTATCAGTTCCCGCCTTATTACCGCTTTCAGATCTCCATAAAGCGGTCAAGGAAATGTCAGGGGAGTCATTTACCTCAAGATAGTACTTAATGCATTTGTGTATCTGTTGTGTCATTGCCTCTTTGTGAAGCATGCTTTCCTTAAGTCGCCAACACCCTGACTGTCTCCGTATCCCAGGCAGCCGAAGGAGACAGTTACTGCGTCGTGCTCAGAAAGTGCTGCCGGTGTAATGTCCACCTCCCCCACCTTTGCATTTATTTCTGTCATGCCTATCAAGTGGTCCAAATGTGCATATGTACCGTGTACATGGGAGTAAAATGAGAACTGTGAGCCCTGTGAATGTGCCGCTCGCCCCAACAAGTCTACTAACCCTTCCCGTTTTGAGACAACTCTCCGGATTGATTGAATTGGCTACCTGACTGGTCTTTAGTCGTGCCCATGACGATATTGAAATCCCCTCCCTCAATTGTCCTTCGCTTTTGTTGGCACAAAACCTCAGAGTTGGGAGCATATATCGATCCTATCGCTAGTGAGTGCCCCCGACCTAAAATGTGTAAGCTAAGAGCCGTCCTTTGACTTCAGCTATCTTATCCCTTACTGTTTCAGAGAAACGCTTAGCGACCAATATAGCCTCCCCCGATTTATTATCCGGAGTAGGGGAGAAAAATTGATGGGGGAAGGATCGTGACCTCATCCGGTGCCAGACCATCGAGAGAAGGTGAGTCTCCTGGACACACATCTGCTCCCATGTTCTCTAAATATGAAAGGATGGATTTTCGCTTGATGGGATTATTAAGGCCTTTCACGTTTAGGGTAACCACTTTCACTGTGGAGTACGACATGGTA
This sequence comes from Lissotriton vulgaris, assembly GCF_964263255.1. Taxonomy (NCBI): domain Eukaryota; kingdom Metazoa; phylum Chordata; class Amphibia; order Caudata; family Salamandridae; genus Lissotriton; species Lissotriton vulgaris. The sequence goes on along the minus strand of NC_141688.1, from coordinate 309,069,111 downwards.
TGAGATTATGGTGGAGCCTTCGTTCCCTTGGACTGATGAGCCATCGTTCCTTCCGTGCCCACTTCCCTGCCGCACTGCCTGTCCCCTCAGAATCACTCTCCACCTCTGCAACACCAAAACCCAAAATACCCTCCTGACCCCCAACTGAAAACCCCACAAATCCCAATAATGTCCAAAGCCCACAGTTCACGTTTGCGTGCCCTTTGAAAACAGAAATGAGAGGTGCATAATGTGCTCCAAGCCCCATGGTCCCCCCACTCCCAACTAACGCCCCCCACCACCCTCAGCTCCGCCTTGGTCTGTCTGCTTTAGCTATCCCCTAAGCGTTCAGGAATCATCTTGGGAAAATGTGTCTTTGAGCAACGTCTCGAGAAACGACTGCCTCTCCTGTGCCATGGTTGTGGGTGTTGCTTTCGGCATATGCTCTGTGAGATGCCTCCCCAGACTCTCTGCCATTGCTCCCGGGGGTACTTGCGGCCATTGCTGTCTGCCTCCTGCTGGGTCGGTTGCTCTAGGCCCAGCACTCTGCATGCTTCTTGTAGTGATTTGATTTGATAGAGTTTTCCTTGCCACTTGAATATCAATCGGAAAGGATGATCCCAGGAGTATGCCATCCCTGTTCCTGAAGGTATGTTGTCGCCACTCGAAACTCCCATCTTTTTTGCATGGTTATCGATGCCAGGTCCTGGTATAGCCATTACAAAAATGGGGTTACCCAATAATGGTCAAGGACCTGAGTACAATGTGATACAAAAAACAATGGTCCTAGACTTCTAATTCAAAAATTGATATAAATCAAAATAATACTAACATATTAAGAAACAGTTTCATGAGCATCAACAAAGATTTATAAGCTCGCAGTAATCAATACATTGTTTTAAATTAAAGAAAAGCCACAACCAAGGTATTCTTCACCAAGAGTTAATTCTCATATCATATGGTGAATAGTAAATAAAGTGACTGTATCAATTAAGGGAAAGTAGGGACGGGAGGTTGCTCCAGGAGGAACGTGCTAAAGAAGAAGTGCTCTGGTGCGGAGGGGGTGAAAAGGAATTTCAAAGTAGACGCCCCAATAAATAGCAATGACCACGAGACCACCCCCAACGTGCCACATAAGGATACATTCCTATGTAAATCTGAATTGTACACTCTACCTCACTACTTTGAAATTCCTTTTCACCCCCTCCACACCAGAGCACTTCTTCTTTAGCACGTTCCTCCTGCAGCAAACTCCCTTCCCAGGACTCGTTTGCTCCGCCAGGTGGTGTCGCCATTTTCTTCCAGCCCGCCTGCTCATCTTCTCTTCTCTGTCCTCGCTCGCTCTTCCGTGATCGCTGGCACCTGAATTCCACTCCCACTAGCTCACAATCGACTGCGGAGCTCTTGCTTCCCGAAAATTAAGCGTTTCAGGGGATTTTTAGCACTAAAGGAGCCGGAAAAAGGCGAATGGTAGCGGAGAGACGAGATCAACATGTATTACCCACTCGCCATCTTGGCCACATTTTGAGAAAGTGAACCTTGTAATCATGATGAAAGGTGAGAAAAAGTTTGTGAGAAGTCTCTTGTAGTCTCATTTTTGGGTCTAAAGCAGTTCTTTGTTTTCCTAAGCACCATCTGTTCTGTTGCCAGTATCCACTGACTGCTTCACATCTCTGCCTCACATGTGGCTGAGGCACACAGTTGTTCTATTGAATGATTTTAAGTCTGATCATGCAGAGTTACATGACTTGAAGTCACACAGTTATGCCTATTCCAGAAACTGTTTTCTTTACATGACAGATCCTTTCTTCCTCCGAAGTCTCTAGACCAGAATATGGCGCCCGCTCCTCGTCTCCATGTCCACCTGCCTGCACTTCCCAACATCCACCACGTAGAAACGACAGGTGCTGCCCACCGGCCTGGAAGAGTGAAAGTCACGGATTTTCGGTGAGTGAGCCAACAATACAGTGCACCTCTGTGCTCCATAGAATCAGTTGAGCACATAGTAATTCAGGAAACCTACATGGTGCCAGGGGTGACACATATCATATGCAGTCTTGAAAGGGGCTGTATAGCTGACCTACACGTTTGACATAAAGATAGCGTAATGTGTCCCTGAAGAGGACCCTCAAATGTTAAAGTGGAGAGGTACATGTAGTCTTTGTTCTCACACTTATTCAATAAGTATTAGCCTTTCTTCAATTTATATAATCCATATAATGCAGCCTGTGTATGCAGTTTAAATTGCAAATTTAGACAGGCAAAATAAATCTTTTGCCAGGCCCAAACCTTTCTTTTTAAATACATGTAAGTCACTTGTAGTGTAGACCCTAAACAGCCCAGATGGTAGGGTGCAGCATATTTAAAATGTTGGACATTTACTTTTAACTTTTACATGTCTTACTACATTTGTTTTTCACTACCGATAGACCTACTTCTCCCATAGGATAACATTGGGTTACCTTATTACATGTAATAAGTGATAACTTTCAATTGGGAATAGTAGGAAAGTTGAGTTTAATGTGTGAATAATTGTAATTTAAAGCTCTCTTTAATGGTAAATTCAGATTTCAAGTCACAATTCTGAAAATGCCATATTTAGCAAGTAAGATAGGTACGAATTGTGAGAAGGTGGCCTGATATGCAGTGCTCACTATTCTAGTGAACACTATGTATCAGTCCAGCAACCCTTATTGATGATTGGTTGTAATTCAACCTTATAGACCAGCTATCCTAGTAGCGTGGATACGAGCAGTCTAAGGCTAAAGACTCGAGAGGGCGTGTTAAGCCAGCTGTTATACCATCACATATACCCCTTGAACACCAAGTGAAAGGACACCACACAAGTGTATTTATTAGAATCACAACAGTCCTGTACTCTTTATGAGGACAGGGTACTAAGCACAAAACAAAACTCTTACGAAAATACTTAAGTTAGCACAGTATATACAAATGCCCGAGGGGCACGGAAAACCATATACTCTGGAAGTGGAATACGAAATTACTAGCAGGTAAGTACAGTACTAATAGGCTTTGGAATCGCTAGGTCTTGACTATAGAATCTTCAGATTACTTCTAGGAGGCCTAGGGGACTCGGGTGCAGAGTGTGCACTCTCACGCGGGATGCGGGACAAAGTCTATGGTAGCTAGATTTCACAGAGTTAGTGTTCTCGGGCGAACCCGACCCGGTAGGAGGAAAACGAACGTGGTTTCTGACCCTTGGATAGTGAGGCTATGCTGGGGCACCGAAATGCCGAAGTTACCTAGCCCAGGGGCTGCAGCTGCATATGTCTCAAAAGACGTCGGGAATCCTGGTAGACGGACCAGGAGCCTGGAAGAAAGATGCTGGCAGGCGACCAGTGAAGAGAGTTCGAAGTGATCCAAGCCTGGATCTTGAAGAGAGATGACACCTGAAAGCAGAGGGGACCAAGTTCGAGACTACTAGCCAGTAGTCAGGGGGCACCAGGAGGGCACCGGATGGTAGTCACCTCAACTAGGTGAGTGGGTGACGCTGTGCTCTGCAGATCTCACGGACCAGGAGGCGTTGTCGGCGACCAGGATGGAGGAGCGAGCTGTCCCACGATGGATGAAGCTGTCGGCGTCGCTGGACCCAGGATTGGGCAACAAAGCCTTGGCAAATTCAAGCCCACGCGGTGGACTCAAAATGGCGTCTGGAGTGGACCAGGAGGGTCCGGGGTGCTTCTCTGTTGCAAGGAAGCAAGGGCCAGTCCGGAGCAACCAGACCAGCAGCAGTGATGTCGTCGGGCGTCGTGAAGAAGGCCACAAGCCAGCCGGCTAGTAGCCACACAACGCGGTGAGCAGGCAAAAGCAGAAGGGCCCCACGCAGATCGTGGAGATGCTGGAGGGCTGATCTTCGGTGCTGGAGCTGCTCAGGGTGGGGGCTTCTCGGACCCCAAAGCACTCACCAGTGGAGCACACGGTGGGCTTGTTGCAAAGAAGTCGTGCAGTCTTGGCGATCGTCGGTCCCTCGAGGTCTCGTCGCACTCACAGTTCTCAGCTTGGCTGTAGAGGTGAGTAGAGGTCAGAGGTGCCAGGGAAGCCGGGTCTCGTCGAGCTGGGCAGTCGGATTCCGGAGGAAGGACTTGCAGCAGACCGCAGTGTTCTTAGGATGGTGCCTTCGGATGCAGGGTGACTACTCCTTAGCCACAAGGGAGAATCTTGAAGAAGGAAATCTTGATGTCCTTTCGCAGAAAGTCGTGTCTTGATTCCAAAGATGATCTAATTTTAACAGGGGGCCCGCTCCTATCTTTATACTAAAAAAAGGGGGCTGACCCGGTGACTAGGTCCTGCCTATGGGTGGGACTAGGAGGGGGGTGGTTACACCCCTCTCCCATGCCGGACTTCCCCCAGGCCAGGGGCTGGTGTGCCCCTGGAACTGGTTCTGACCGGCCTATGCATAGTGAGCACCGGGGTGCCACTCAGCAGTCACCTTCCTGTAAAGCCCTGCCTACCCAGGATACACAAAACCCTGTCTGGGACGGTGCTAGCACCGCCCACGACAGGAAACCCTTTGTCCAGGCTCCCCTCGCTGGAAGGACTCCCAGCTGCAGGGGGTCAGACTCGTGTCTGTGGTGGCAGCATTCATTTTGTGGAGCTGGGGCTTCGTTTAACTTTAACCAGGGTTCACAGTTACATCCATGTCGTGTCCCTCTAGAAGGGTGGAATGCTAACCCCGTCGCCAGAATTGGCGAGGGGTTAGTATTCCAATTCGTATGACACCTTACTCGACATTTTTGATAAAGCAATACCAAAGATAGCATTTAACCGCGAGGATTATAATGCACTTAAGAGTATATGGTATGCGATATCATAGAACAGCTATTAGGACTTGATTCCGCAAGCTGCAGACGGGCTCAGCTCATGCCAGAGCACCATCTCACACGATTCCAAGCACTCTGCCTTCAGGATTATTAAGGCCTGCCATAGGAGTGACTGATAGGAATCTGTGTGTCCATTTTAGGGTTAGATATAGGTATACTATATCTACAGCAAAGGGTGATTACACGACTTTGCCCCAGCTGTCATGCAGCCAGTTGTGTCACATTTAGGAGGCCAGCCAGGGGTGGCTTAATACATGCTTCAGCCCCTGGTAGGCCCTGGGTACACCTATGCCCTGAGTTACAGGGTCTGATAAGGTGGCCCAGTACCAATTGGTAAATGCACCTAGGGTACATGTTGTAATTTAGAGAGAGAACAGCCAGGCTGTGGGTCTGATTGGCAGGCCCACAGTCAGAGAAAGTCGTAAACCAGTGAAACAAAAGCAAAAAATCTGGGTGATCATAGGATTTCAGACCCTACTCTCCTACACGAATGCCAACAAGGGATTTGTTCAGAAAACAAAATTAGATATGACTGTGTAGATCAAGCTGTTTTAGCATAACGTGTCTGGTGCCTGCCTTTTGGATCACATGAGTAGGTGTAGCTGGCACTTGGTCTTTGTGTATTGCTCCCAGACATCGAAATAAAAAGCCATAGGTGTTGGCAGGATCGGCCATCTCTGACTTACTGAGGTGGGGTGGGGGGGGGGGTGGAGCTGTCACCTACCACACTTGCACATCACAAAGGCTCTCCCTTAGCATAGTGACAAAGATCCGACACTAGTCTATTGTGACCCTAAACAAGCTAGGGCCAGGGAAAGGAGGCAGGAAATTCCAAACGCTCATGGGGGTGGGTACCTCCAGAACCTTCTCCTGCTTCAAAGTGGGCACCAGGTATAAGTATTGGACCCTCAGAACCAGCTCTCTAGTGCACTCTTGGACCCGTGGGTACTACAGAAGGACTGCTGTGCTGCTTTGCTGCCAGAAGGACTGCCACTCTACTGCTCTGCTTCCCCGCTTTCTGACAAGGAAGACTAGACCTACACCCTTCAACCCACGCTGAAGTGACTCCAAGGGTCAGCTGACTGCCCTCCTGTTTTTAACTACAGGGAGATAACAAGCTGCAGAGGCTCCCTGTTACTGCCCACCTGGCTTTCTGCATGGCATGCAACTTGACCTGTCTGAACCCTGCTGGCCTCTGCTCTGCTGGAGTGGTGCCGCTCATACCCTGGATCCTTGGTGTGACCTCAATTGTGCTCTCCTGAAGTTTTGGGCTCTTAGTGAACACCAATATCTTACCACCCAGACTTCCCACCAATGTGAAATTCTGGCGAACCAGACTATTTAAGCTACAGTGGCCGCCAACGATACCCGGCAGCGTGTGATCTGCACTTTGCACTACAGCATCCACAGCTCATGGTGACTACCAACATGAAGGTCCATCCTAAACCCCTGCCACTCCCAACAGGAGCTTTGTGCTACAGTGACTACCGTCCGCAATGCCCGGCCTGCTCTTTACACTTCAGTGACGTCCATGTACGACGCTCCCCTTGCTCCATGTGGCCCATCCAGAGTGAATGTACACTTTGTGCTGCACTTTGAAGGTAACTCTTTCAGCGGGACTAACCAGGTACCTTCATCCGGCACGCACTCCATCATGGTTGGCCTGAGGTGGCACTTGAACCAGTCTCCCATGACCAGATATTTGTGAGTGTCGCTTTGTGATTTTAGGCGCTTTACTTATTTGAAATCTTTAAAACTGCATGCCTCCGGATCTACTGATTGGGTTTTTGTTCTGTTGTCAAATCATTTATTTAATTTTATTCTATGTTTGTAAATTGGCGTGAGATTTTTCTTGTTTTGTGTTTTCACGTTACTCTTTGAAGTGCTACATAAATGTATTACCCATTGCCTCTAAGTTAAGCCTGACTACCTTTGTCTCAAGCTACCAGAGGGTTAAGCACAGGTTTATTTGTGGTTTGTTTGAGTGTTGCCCTGACAGAGACTGTGGTTCTTGCTTGAGTGGGGTTTAGCTCCCCTCAATCAGTAACAACACCAATAATTTAAAAAGAGTACGTGGAACGCCCTAAGTCTACAGCTTATCTTCATTTCTGCATGTTTATGATGTTGAAAGGTTATTTTCGGGTTATTTACAAGTTAATGTTAGGCTGACTACAGGTTCTTTCATCTTATGTTCGATGTATGTTCTCCAATCATGGCATCATTCTGCAGCCTTCTCCACTGTTCTTTTAAGATTATTTTCAGTTTGTCTTCCTACTGACTCCAGCTTATCTTAGTGCTTTATCCTCTGTCTCGTGCTGTTTTCAATGGTTCTGCTAATTTACTCATAGTTATCTTAGTGCTGTGTCCTACTCGGTCTCATCCTGTGTCATGCTGTCTCCAGTTTCTTTTCATGCTGTCTCCTGGTTATCTGAGTACTGTCTCCAGCTCTGTCTCATGCTGTCTTCAGGTTTCTCTTCATGCTGTCTCCTGGTTATCTGAGTACTGTCTCCAGCTCTGTCTCATGCTGTCTCAAGTTTCTCTTCATGATGTCTCCTGGTTATCTGAGTACTGTCTCCAGCTCTGTCTCATGCTGTCTTCAGGTTTCTCTTCATGCTGTCTCCTGGTTATCTGAGTACTGTCTCCAGCTCTGTCTCATGCGGTCTCCAGTTTCTCTTCATGCTGTCTCCTGGTTATCTGGGTACTGTCTCCAGCTCTGTCTCATGCTGTCTTCAGGTTTCTCTTCATGCTGTCTCCTGGTTATCTGAGTACTGTCTCCAGCTCTGTCTCATGCTGTCTCAAGTTTCTCTTCATGATGTCTCCTGGTTATCTGAGTACTGTCTCCAGCTCTGTCTCATGCTGTCTTCAGGTTTCTCTCCTGCTGTCTCCTGGTTATCTGAGTACTGTCTCCAGCTCTGTCTCATGCTGTCTCCAGTTTCTCTTCAAGCTGTCTCCTGGTTATCTGAGTACTGTCTCCAGCTCTGTCTCATGCTGTCTTCAGGTTTCTCTTCATGCTGTCTCCTGGTTATCTGAGTACTGTCTCCAGCTCTGTCTCATGCTGTCTTCAGGTTTCTCTTCATGCTGTCTCCTGGTTATCTGAGTACTGTCTCCAGCTCTGTCTCATGCGGTCTCCAGTTTCTCTTCATGCTGTCTCCTGGTTATCTGAGTACTGTCTCCAGCTCTGTCTCATGCTGTCTTCAGGTTTCTCTTCATGCTGTCTCCTGGTTATCTGAGTACTGTCTCCAGCTCTGTCTCATGCTGTCTTCAGGTTTCTATTCATGCTGTCTCCTGGTTATCTGAGTACTGTCTCCAGCTCTGTCTCATGCGGTCTCCAGTTTCTCTTCATGCTGTCTCCTGGTTATCTGAGTACTGTCTCCAGCTCTGTCTCATGCTGTCTTCAGGTTTCTCTTCATGCTGTCTCCTGGTTATCTGAGTACTGTCTCCAGCTCTGTCTCATGCTGTCTTCAGGTTTCTCTTCATGCTGTCTCCTGGTTATCTGAGTACTGTCTCCAGCTCTGTCTCATGCTGTCTTCAGGTTTCTCTTCATGCTGTCTCCTGGTTATCTGAGTACTGTCTCCAGCTCTGTCTCATGCGGTCTCCAGTTTCTCTTCATGCTGTCTCCTGGTTATCTGAGTACTGTCTCCAGCTCTGTCTCATGCTGTCTTCAGGTTTCTCTTCATGCTGTCTCCTGGTTATCTGAGTACTGTCTCCAGCTCTGTCTCATGCTGTCTTCAGGTTTCTCTTCATGCTGTCTCCTGGTTATCTGAGTACTGTCACCAGCTCTGTCTGCTGTCTCCAGGTTTTCCTTCATGCTGTCTCCTGGCTCTAGTTTTTCCACGTTTGAATCAAAGCTCTTGTCTATGTTATGTGCAGAGTATCTCTTCGCTGTCTTCATTGCAGTGCACCTGTATCTTTAAGGTCAAGTTGGAAGATGAAGAACGGAAACGAAGAAGGACATAGAGATGGCCTGGTTCATCTTTCTCTCGAGAAGCACCGGCGCCTGGAAGGCGGTGATCCTTCTTTCAAAGGCAAAACACAGCAGGTAAGCAGCTTTATTCATCGTAGATGGGACTTGACTCTATTGACAGATCATCCATGTGCTACCTTACCATGAATATGGGCCTCCAGAAGCTTCCCTCTACAGTGTCAAGAGACAGGTGCCCCTCGTTCCTGCGTCCTGTGAGTATGGTTCCCTCTACTGCGAGAAGCTTCCCGCTACGTTGACTCAAGAGGTAGGTCTCACTCAAACCTGCATCCTGGGAGTATGGGTCCCACAACTGTGAGAGCTTCCCTCTATAGTGTCTCAAGAGGCAGGTCTCCCTCGAACCTGCATCCTGTGAAAATGGGTCCCTCAACTGCATGAAGCATCCCTCTACATCGCCTCAAGACTCTGGAGGCAGGTCTCCTTCTACGTCTTGTGAGTATGGGTACCTCGACAACGTGAAGCATCGCCTCAAGAGGCTGTTCTCCCTCGAACCTGTGTCCTGTGAGTATGGGTCCCTCGACTGTGAGAATCTTCCCTCTATGCTGACTCAATAGACAGGCCTCCCTCTAACCTGTGTCCTGTGAGTATGGATCCCTTGACTGTGAGAAACTTCCCTCTGCACTGTCCAAAGAGGGAGGTCGCCCTCGAACCTACGTCTAGTGAGTATGGGTCCCTCGACTGTGCGATGCTTCCCTCTACGCTGTCCCGAGAGCAGATGTCCCTCAAACCTGCACCCTGTGAGTATGGGCTCCTGGACTGTGAAAATCTTCCCCCTACGCTGTCTCAAGAGGCAGGTATCCCTTGAACCCGGTCCTGTAAGTATGGTTCCCTCTACTGTGAGAAGCTTCACTCTATGTTGTCCTAGAGGCAAGTCTCCCTCCAACGTGCGTCTTGTGAGTATGGGTCCATAGACTGCTATAAGCTTCCCTCTACGCTGTGTCAAGAGGCAGGTCTACCTCGAACCTCCATCCTGTGAGTATGCGCCTCTTGACTGTGAGTAGCTTCCCTCTACACCATCTCAAGAGGCAGATATGTCTCAAATGTATGTCTTGTGAGTATGAGTCCCTTAATTTGGAGAGGCTACCCTTATCTCAAAGGGCAGGTCTCCCTCTATCCTGCGTCCTGTGAGTATGTGTCCTTTGACTGTGAGAAGCTTCCCTCTACACTGTCTCAGGAGGCAGGTCGCCTTTGTATGTGCGTCCTGTGAGTATGGGTCCATCAACTGCGAGAAGCTTCCCTCTACACTGTGTCAAGAGGCAGGTCTCCCTCTATCCTGCGTCCTGTGAGTATTGGTCCCTCTACTGCGAGAAGCTTCCCTCTATACTGTCTCATGAAGCAAGTAGCCCCTGAACGTGCGTCTTGTGAATATGGGCCCCTTCACTGCGAGAAGCTTCCCTCTACTGTGTCTCAAGAGGCAGGTCTCCCTTGAATCTGCATCCTGGGAGTATGGGTCCCTCGACTGCGAGAAGATTTTGAATGAATGAATGAATGAATACATATATGTAGAGCGCTGGCTACCCGGAGGCATCCCAGCGCTTTTATACCCATAACGGAGCAACACCACTCAGCAGAACAGGAAGGTCTTCAGCTGTTTTCTAAACGTTAGATGATTGGGTTCGAGCCATAAGTTATCGGGAAGTTGATTCCAGCTTTTTGCTGCATGAACGGCGGCCACCTGAACGAGAGCGCTTGACCCTCGGAACAGAGAGCAGATTACGATGGTTAGATCTTAAGGCTCTGGAAGATTGATAATGGCAGAACAGAGGGAGCAGGATGGCCGGACTGTTGTTAGTTATCGACATATGGGCCATACACATGGCTTTAAATTGGATCCTTTCCTGCACCTGTAGCCAATGAAGAGACCGCACGGCAGCCTTCGCCGAGCCATATCTCGGTACCTCCAAGAGCATATGAGCTGCACAGTTCTGGACGGACTGAAGTATCTTAATAGTGCCTAAGGGTGCACCCAGATATACGCATTTACGTAGTCCAGTCGAGAGAGAATCAGGGACTGGACAAGGATCCGTCTCCCTCGAACGGAAGTAGGGTCAGCACCTTCCTTAGAAGCCTCAAAAGGCCATCACAAGTCGAGGTGACCTTACGAGCCTGAACTTGAAAGCCCAGAGTGGGATCAAGCCAAACCCCCTGAATCTTGATTTGGTTCTTCGGGGTAGGAGAGGGGCCCAGACAACTCGGCCACCAAAAATCAAGATTAATGGGGGCCTTATATCCCAGCAACATGATCTTGGTTTTTGATCCGTTGAGCTTTAGAAAAGAGGCATCCATCCAATCGAGAACCTTGTTAAGACAAGGGGACAGGTTGTTAGTCCCAGAATCCACAGCATCCGCCCTAGCAAGGAAAACAACCAACTGCGTGTCATCAGCGTAGGTGACCAGCTGGATTCTCCAGGGTAGAACCACATCAGCCAAAGGCCTCATGTAGATGTTAAACATGGTCGGGCTCAATGAAGATCCCTGGGGAACGCGGTAATGCAGTGGAAGTTGGTTGGATGCTGCTTCATCTTCGAAGACTGAAAAGGTTCTCTTCGACAGAAAGGACTGGAGCCATTTAAGGGCAACCCCTGCAATGCCAGCCTCCCGCAGACGGTGGATCAGGAGTGGGTGGTTTACCGTGTCGAAGGCTGCACTGAGGTCCAACAAGACCACCGCCGCGCAGCCTCCTGCATCAACAATTTTCCTAGTCTCCTCCACCACCGCAACCAGAGCAGTCTCTGTTCCATGCTTAGTTCTGAAGCCCGTTTCGGTGGAATGCAGGGCTCCCTCGTTCTCAATGAACAAAGATAATGCAAGGTTGACTCTGCAATTTTACTAAGCCCTGAAAGCAGAGAAATGGGTCGATAGTTAGACCAGTCTTCCGGGTCAAGGCTAGGTTTTTTTAATAGAGCCTTAACTCTGGCCTGCTTCCATGGAGAGGGCACTACACCTGCCATCAAGGAGGAATTGATGACATCCCTAATAATAGGAGCAACAGTGGCCGAGGCCTGTTTAAGTACAGATGGAGGAACGATGTCTAAAGGGGAGCCGGATTTAAGATTCCTGAGGAGTCTTTCCACCATGGGCAAATCTAACACAGGGAAGGACTCAAGTGCTATGGGGGGAACCGACAGAGTCAAAGGGACGGTGGTCTCGATGGTGTCAGAAGTTCAGAAGGCTGAGTATATGTTAGCTACCTTCGTGGCAAAGAAATGGGCCAGTACAAGGCAGCGTTTCTGGGGGTCAATTACTTCATTAGAGGGACAAGGGGGAGTGACCAGAGACTTAAAGATTTAAAAAATGTCCCTAGGTGAAATAGCGGCATCGGCAATTTTCCCTTGATAGTAAGTGGATTGTGCGATTTTTCATTGGTTCTTGTATTCCCTAAGTACCAGTCTATATTCATTTTTATTCTCGCAGGATAAGTTTCTTCTCCACTTTCTTTCAGCCCTCTTGCAACTACGCTTAAGAATTTTCCAGTCCGTGGAATACCAGGGCAGTTTATTTGAGATTTTCTCTATACTGTCTCAAGAGGCAGGTCTCCCTCGAACCTGCGTCCTGGGAGAATGAGTCCCTCAACTGTGAAAAGCTTCCCTCACGCCCTGGGCACTCAAAAACACTTGACCAGGGGCCACAAAGTATGGTCTGTGGTGTGACCGAGGGCCGCACTGATGTCAGCAGTGTGGTGTTAGGGACTCTGGGTGGGTCAGGGAGAGTGTCAGGTGGTATAAATAAACGTTAAATAAACGGGCAAGCATTTATTTTCAGGTTAATAAATCTTGCCAGTTTATTTAAAAAAAAAATCTAAATGGTAGTGCTCAGCAACTAAACAGCAACTTGTGCTGCTGTTCACTAGGGGGGGCCGCAGTTAAAGGTCAAAAGGGCGGCAAGCGGCCCCCGGGCCGTACTTTGAATATCCCTGCACTACGCTATCTCAAGAGGCAGGTCTTCCTCGAACCTGCATCCTGCGAGTATGGGTCCCTCGACTGTGAGAATCTTCCCTCTATACTGTATCAAGAGACTGCTCCCCTCGAACCTGCGTCCTGCGAGTATGGGTCCTTCCACTGTGAGAAGCTTCCCTCTACGCTGTCTCAAGAGGCAGGTCTCCCTTGAATCTGCATCCTGTGAGTATGGGTCCCTTGACTGGGAGAAACTTCCCTCTACGCTGTCTCAAGAGACTGCTCCCCCTTGAACCTGTGTCCTGCGAGTATGGGTTCATCGACTGTGAGAAGCTGCCCTTTACACCATTTCAAGAGGCAGGTCTCCCTCAAACCTGCGTCCTGTGAGTATGGGTCCCTCGACTGCGAGAAGCTTCCCTCTACACTGTCTCAAGAGGCAGGTCGCCTTCGTACGTGCGTCCTGTGAGTATGGGTCCCTCGACTACGAGAAACTTTCCTCTACACTGTCTCAAGAGGCAGGTCGTCCTTGAACATGCGTTCTGTGAGTATGGGTCCCTCGACTGTGTCAAGCTTCCCTCTACGCTGTCTCAAGAGGCAGGTCTCCTTCGAACCTGCGTCCTGTGAGTATGGGTCCCTCGACTGCGAGAAGATTCTCTTTACACTGTCTCAAGAGGCAGGTCTCCCTCAAATCTGAGTCTTGTGAGTATGGGTCCCTCTACTGTGAGAAGCTTTCCTCTCTGCTGTTTCAAGAGGCAAGTCTCCCTCAAACCTCCGTCCTGTGAGTATGGGTCCCTCGACTGTGAGAAGCTTCCCTTTTTGCCGCCTCAAGAGGCAGGTCTCCCTCAAATCTGAGTCTTGTGAGTATGGGTCCCTCTACTGTGAGAAGCTTTCCTCTCTGCCGTTTCAAGAGGCAGGTCTCCCTCAAACCTCCGTCCTGTGAGTATGGGTCCCTCGACTGTGAGAAGCTTCCCTTTTTGCCGCCTCAAGAGGCAGATCTCCCTTGAATCTGCATACTCTTGATGGAAGTGACCCGATTAGGGCCACCCGGGTCACTCGCGACCACCTCTCTGCCTTCCAAGAAATGAAGAGTCGGTGAGACAGTAGAGTATACAAACCAAGGTATTTATTAGCAATTGCGCTCGAGTGGAGTCCAGTCGGACTAGCCTCCTTAGCTGCTACCGAGGGGACTGACTTCAGGACAATTGGTAAAACATAATATGCATTTCCAACACCCCTAAAGTTCCATCCAGACTGGAATTTTCCAGCTCGGGCACTGATGAACAAAGGAGGTACAGAAGGATGAGCTACCACCGTTGAACGGGTACATGTTATCCCATTCTCAAGGTTGTCTTGTTCAGGTTCAATGCTCTCTAGTGTGGGAGCAGGGCTACGAGAGAGGAAAGGCATGCAAAAAGAGTATAAGCTATTCATTAGTGCATTAGGATCCAACCTTGAATACAATAAGAAGACGTAGCCCAAAGCAGCTTTCCGCTGAGGCAGACAGTTCATGAGACAGAAGCTTGCTTTCGATCACAGTACAAAACGGCAGCTAAAAAGAAAATGGTGCCGCAAATGCTAACTTAACTTGCAAAATACTAGAGGTCTCCCTCGCACCTGCATCCTCGGAGTATGGGTCCCACGACTGTGAGAGCGTCCCTCTATAGGGTCTCAAGAGACAGGTCCTGCTCGAACCTGCATCTTCCTCGATATCGCAAATAAAGAGACACTGCCTTGAAACATTGAAAATGTGCCGTGAACCATCTCTCTGAAGACAGACTGGACAGGTGCTATGCCTTGAAATCCAGCTGTTCCTAAGTGTTCTGCTGCCTTCTTATGCTGCTTCTCTTACCACTCTCTCCCCATCCTAGGGACAGATGTCTGCCAGAAGTCTGACCACAGAACAGGAGCGGCTGATCCAGTGGTACGAGGCGAGCTGGAACTGTAAGTAGCGCTAGACCCCTGTAAACCTGACTTTCTTTGAAGGCCTGTGGGCAGGCATGTTGGTTCTATGTATTCTCCCCAGTAATGCACTAGTGCTGGGATATTATGAAGTGCTGTGATATGTCCTGATACTATGAAGAGCTGCTCTGTGGTGGTGTATTGTGTCTTTTGATGTTCCAAGTTGCCTTGAGCCCTGATGTTGTGATGGGTTGCAGTGAGCTGTGATGCGATGCAGTGGTGTGCCTTGAGTTGTGATATCGTAGTAGACTGTAATAAGCTTTGATCTGTTCATATGCTTTGCTGGGTGATGTGATATATCTTGGTGTGCCACATGGTGTCTATTGATTTCTTTATAGATTTGAGAATTGCCAAACATTTCTTCTTGCAACCTTGAACTTTCTCGCAGAAAACTATGACTAATTAAAGCTTAAGGAGCTGTAAAGCTGGACTTCGCCTGACAATCAGGACTTGTGTGACTGTCGTGTATAAGTGCGTGCGTGATATATAAGCTTCCACTGATCACAGATGACACTGCCTTATTGAAGCCCATGCATTGGCCCGGCAGACACAGGGTCCTGTATAAGAAATATACCTAAAAAACTTAGACTAAAACAAGAATAACACACCAAGGACTGACATTTGGACTTTATTTGTTGCTTCTACTTGTGTGCTAGCTGCTCAGGTTGCCAACTATCTGCTATCTGCAGTTCACGACGTGGGGTGGTCGTTGTATGGTGACCTTGGAGCATTAGCACTGATTGGAATATTTATTGGAATTACTATAACTCCTTCCGTGCTCATGACGAGCTCGGATCGTCACGCTGCCCAGTTGCGCTGTGCTCATGACGAGCTGATCTCGTCATGACACGCACGGCGCTCACATGCGGGGCTAATTCCCCCGCTGTGCTGAGCGTTCTAATAAAACGGGCGTGGTCATGACGAGATCAGCTCGTCATGAGCACAGCGCAACTGGGCAGCGTGACGAGCCGAGCTCGTCACAAGCAACGCGGCGCTGCACGTGCCAACCCTCCCCTCAGCGCCGGGGGGGAATTAGCCCTGAGGCGAAGGTGTTAAGCACTTCCCTGCGCAGAGTTCTCCTACTACCTGTTCTGTTTTTGTTTAGGGTCCAGTTTGAGACATGCTGTGTCCGCATTAAGATCCTGAATGGCGTGGCCCCTGCTCTGTGGTCAGCAGTGTCAAGAACGACATTTTATTATTTATTTATTTAACGATTTGTAGAGCGCCTGGTTACCCGGAGGCATCCCCGCGCTGTAAGGACTTGCGATGACCAAGGGAGGAAAGGAGGTCCTATTTGGGGAAAAGGAGAGTTTTCAGCTTTTTGCGGAAGCGAAGGTGGCAGGGTTCCAGCCGCAAGCAGCGTGGGAGCGAGTTCCAGCCTGAGGACGCTTTTACTGCGAAGCGTCGACCACCAGTGCGCGCCTTCCTGAATCTTGGGACATTGGCCAGACGCTCATTGTCCGAGCGCAGGAGTCTGGGTGCTTTATACGGGTTGACCATGTCTCTCAGGATCGAGGGGCCTAGACCGTTGAGGAGTTTGTGGGCGGTACACATAGCCTTAAACTCTATCCTCTGTCGCACTGGAAGCCAGTGTAGGGCCTTGAGCGCTGGCCTGGCAGAGGCTCTGGAGGGAAGACTCATTAGCAGCCGGGCAGCCGCATTTTGGGTGCGCTGAAGTTTTGCCAGAGTAGATTCGGGGGCTCCTAGATAGACGGCATTACTGTAGTCCAGACGAGCAAGGATCAGGCCTTGAACCAGGAGTTTCCTAGATAGGGGAGGGAGTAGCAGAAGGATCTTTCGGATGGATCGCATGAGTCCGAAACAGGTTCCTGCTGTTTTGGCTGCCTGGGTCTTCATGGACAGATCAGGTTCAAGCCAGACCCCCAAAGTCTTGATTTCCTTCTTCGGGGTGAGCACCGTGCCAAAAACATCGGGCCAGACCGATGGAGGAATTGCTGACTATTTCTTGCCCATCAGCATGACTTCGGTTTTAGATCCGTTGAGCTTAAGTGATGACTCGCACATCCAGTGGTGGATTTCCTGGAGGCAGTTCAACAGATTGTCTGGGCGGTGGTCAAGATGTGAGAGCGAGACGACCAATTGCGTGTCGTCCGCGTAGCTCACAATCTTGATCCCAATGGGGCAACTACGTCCTCCAGAGGGGCCATGTAAGCGTTAAACAAGGTGGGACTTAGCGAAGACCCCTGGGGGACCCCGCTAGACAGAGGGAGTGAGGCTGAGCGGGAGTTACCGTCCCAGACCTGGAACGAGCGGCCCGACAGAAAAGATTCTATCCAGGCCAGTGCGGTGCCCCCGAGTCCTGCCCTGGCCAGCCGGTGGAGCAAGACACGGTGGTTCACTGTGTCAAAGGCTGCACTAAGGTCCAGGAGGATCACTGCCACTGACCCTCCTGAATCCAAAATGCACCTTGCCTCCTCAATGACTGCGAGGAGGGCGGTGTCCGTGCCGTGGCCAGGACGAAACCCAGTTTGGGACCGACGCAGAAGGTTGTTGGATTCGAGGAACTGGAACAGTTGGACATTGACCAGTTTTTCGGCCATTTTGCTAATGCCCGGGAGGAGCGAGATCGGCCTGTAGTTTGCCAGATCGGTGGGGTCCAGTTGGGGGTTTTTAAGAAGAGCTTTGACTACTGCACCCTTCCAGCTCGGAGGGACAGAGCCTTGGGACAACGAGATGTTAATCAGCTCCGTAATAGGGGGCACGATAGCAGGGGCAACTGTTTTCAGGAATCTCATGGGAGGGGGTCACAGGGGGAGCCGCTTTTCATCTTGGCCAGAGTCTTTCCCACTTCGTCCAGAGAAACCGCCCTAAACGCAGTCAGCTGTGGATGTGGGATGTTTCCTGTGTGGGTGACATCCCTAATCAATTCAACAGATTGGTAATCCCTAAGTGCAAAAACAAAAGTAAAGGAGGCTGTAGCTTCTCAGTGCAAGCTCCAGTCTTACAGAATCCTCTCCCAGAGCAGTTATGCCACGCAGACAATTTTATTCGGTTTGGGAGACGCTTCAAATCATGGCTCTTCAAACAAGCCTTTCACTGCTGAGCATCTTCTCGATTCCGTGATCCACTTTAACCCCCCAGACTATGATATGTCGTCGTAACTTTCAAAGAGAAGTGTGGATTCCTTAAAAATGGGAAGCTCAGCAAGTTATAAAGTGGCGTACAGTATGGGTGTGAGTAACCTGTGCGTCCCAGTCTCACAGGGCTCTCACAAAAGGTGTAAGCAGAGTATGCACTGTGACACTATGCTTGTGAATGACCTGTTCTCACTTTCTTGAAGGCTCTGTGATTTTTAATATCCTGGCTTTCAGAAATGTTTTTAAACCGGTCTGTTTTCCATGTAAGTTTCCAGTTAAACTGTGGAGGGCAGCTTTCTGTGCTGGAGCGCCGAGAATACCTGTAGCTGGTGCAAGCACTATAGTAAAGAGAAACCTAGGCTATAGTATTTTTGGTGTTCTGTGGGGTCAGGTCTTTTCATCAGGCTCTGGTGAGATTCGTTCTTGAGTTTGTCTTCCCTCCTCAGTGCCTCGATTCCTTGGCTCGCCTCTTGGAGCTGTGACGTCATTAGTCCATAAGTGCATGCTATGGGGATAGGACTCATCTCTGCCTCGGCTGTTATACTGACCTGCCCCACAGTATGTGCCCTGTCATTCAGTGCACTGTGATTTACCCAGAATAAACTCAACATCTGCAGTCTTTGCTGCACCCTAAGTTGTACACAATGATGGTATATCCTTGTAGCTGGCACCTGCCTTATGGACTCTGTACATTTGCTGAATCCCTGTGTCTCTGCTCTTTGAGGGTCTGCAGCCCTCGCACACTTGGTCACCACCAAGAAGGGACGGGGAAGCGTGTGCGGTGGAAACCTTCACTCTGGCAGTCACCAGACCCACTCTGGTCAGATTTAGAAAAAGAAAGCAAGGAACCAGACCTGCCCTGGCTTGGATACATATGTCCAGTCACTGCAAAGAATGTCCCATACTCCATTCAGCATGCTCTATAGTCTGCTAAACATGACACCACTCTACTAACATGTCATGTGTTCTCCTAAACATGCCTACTGCTGTACTAACCATGACCCCTTCTCTGTAAAACGTCTCATTATTTGCTGACAATGCTCAGTGCCTCACTCAGCAAACTTCTTGCTCCATTCACCATATTCCATCATCGCCTAAGCTTCGAAAACGGGTGTTATGTCACACCTTTCTTTAATCTAAACTGTTGTCTTTGCTGGACTTGGCCCTGCCTGCAGGATCATCCACAGATGTTCTTCCTTCACCCTCCTGTTTTCTAAACCCATGTTTGTTGGTTTTAAGGACCCTACACACTTTACCACTGCTAACCAGTACTTGTGCTCTCTCATTAAAGCATGGTAGAACTGGCTAGCACCCAATTTGCATATTTAATTTAGTAGTAGGTCCCTAGTAAAGTGGCACTACATATGCCCTGGGCCTGTAAATGAAATGCTACTAGTGGGCCTGCTGCACTGATTGCGCCACACATTTAAATAGCCCTTTAAACATGTTTCAGGTCTGTCATTGCAGCCTGTGGGTGCAGTTTCACAATGATTTGTCGCCCTGACAAAGTAGACTATTTGCCTTACCCAAACCTTCCATTGTAATACATGTATGTCACCCCAGGGATGAGTACTGTTTAGGGATGATGAAGAGTTTTAGGGGTCAGGAATGGGTAGAGATTAGGCACTAGAAGAGGGTTTCAGGGTTTCACAGGAGGCAGCATTGACATATCAGGAATGGGTGGAGTTTAGGGGTGATGAGGGGTTTTTAGGGTTCATGGATAAGTGGAGTTTAGGGCTGGTGGTGGTGAATGGCTGACAGTGTAAATTACATAAATCTAAAAGTATGCATTCTGAAGTATAACACTGAAAAAAATACCTTGGAAAGAACTTTCTGAAAGTAAGTTCTGCAACCATTGCATTAACACATTAAAAAATAAGCAAGAAAATGCCAATTTCATTTAAAACATATTTATGTGAAATGGTTTCTATGAAAAGGTAAATGCCATTCATTCTGAAACTTTCCATTAAACAGTTCATTTTAAATGGTTTCTCAGTAATGCTGTTCTATGAAATAATGGTTATATGAAATCATGTACAACCGGTCCCACACCTAGTCTTGGCCTGTAGAGTGACCAGCGACACGTATGGCCCTGTTACTGCCCAACTTTTCTAGTGCCCAGAACTTTTTATTAAGACCAGGAAAAGTACAGTTAGGTCAACCGATTAGGTAACCCAAAAAACGCATTGTCAGCAAAACAGGGAGCAGGGCAGTGTAAACATACCGGGCAAATGCTTCAAGGACACAATAAATGAGTCACTTCACACCATCCACTCTAGGGCCTCTCAAGGTGAGCAGCCCTTCGAGGTCCATACACAGCGTGGCACAAAGACTGACCACATGCATAAGCAGTAGTTGGGCCACAGCCCAGACTCCTTGGCGTACTCTTCAGTCCACCCCTGCCCTTCCATCTCATCGCTTGTATTGTTTCTTTCCGCCTCGCTTCCCTTGGCCCCTAACTCTCTCGGAGTATGATACTTATTTGAGCTCTTAGGGCCCCATCTGACCTCCAGTCTTGGCACGGTGAACCTTCCTGGTCTCAGCAGTGGTGGATGGAGTGAGAGGCCAGTCGGACCCTGCAGGCCACGTTCTCTCTTGTGAATCCAGACTTGAAACGACCTCGATGGTGAGGAACTGCTGGAGGTCAGTGAAGTTGAAATATGGGTGTGTATATTCCACTCTTAGGGCCAGATGTAGGTAAATATAATTTACCGCTTCTAAAATACCGAATTTTACTGATTCGGTATTTTAGAATCGGTAAATGATATGTAGCTAATGATTCGGTAAATTTTACTTAATCGGTAAAATTCGGTAAATACCGATTCGGTATTTACCAAATCGGTGTTCCCCATTCATTCCTATGGGCCTCCAGGCCCATAGGAATGAATGAGAATTACTGATTCGGTAAATACCGAATCGGTAATAGGGGGTAGACCTACAAGGGTGGCAGGGTGCCACATTGACACCCTGTTGCACCCCTGTATAGTGCATGGGTGCACATGTGGGTGCACTTGTGGCGACATACATGCCCTAAGGGGCAGACATACATGCTAAGGGCATGTATGTCTGCCACATGGCACTGAATAAAAAGTACACAATTGCTTTTTAAAAGGTATTTGGAATTTACCACCAACTAATAGTTGGTGGTAAATAACAAATCCTTAAATGTAAAAAGCACTCACTTGAGTGCTCTCTACATTAAGGATTCGGTAAATTACCGAATCCTACAATTTGGCCTCCTACATCTGATAAGCCTAATTCTGGTCGGTAACGGCCGAAATTCGGTAATTTCGGCCGTTACCGACCGGAATTAGACTTCCTACATCTGGCCCCTAATAACATAACGAATTTGTAGACCACAAGTTCACCCAGATGGGTATCTTGGCTCTGAATATTAGATGATTATTGTTACCCAACTCATCAGTACACATTATATTGACCACAGAAGGCTTAAAGGCCGAGTGAACATGCCACGATTTGAACCTGTGACCAAACATGTGGTCAAACACAGACCCCAGCAGTGGGCGCGTTAGTCTACTAAGCCACTAGACCAGGCTTCACCAGATGAAAGTGGGGCAGAGACCCAAATAAGCAAGCATGCGGGTGGTTGTATCCCCAGGGAAGACAAGAAAACCCCGGGTAGGGAGAGTGTGGTGGTGTGGGGGGGGGTTTCCTGTTCTATGCAGCATTCACCATGATACACTATTCCCCCTGCACACTGTCCTTCAGAAATGCAGCAGTAAAAATCCATCATGGTGGACAGGATGGACGTAACAGGGCAGGTTGGTAAACAGGCAGTGTTGGTGAAAGATGTGTGCCCTCCACTACTATCAGCTGCCATCAACCACCAGTCTCCCTGTTGCCTCACATGGTGGACACTAATTGAGACCATCTGTGGTCGGGTATATTTTGTGTGCACCCAAGGTCTTGTGCTCTATAGATGGAACCTCACTAAAACATGCAGCGATGTCGATGGACCGGCCGCAGCCGTCGCAGCCGCAGCGGGGGCCGCTCCTTCTCCTACATCACCACCAAAACCTGGAACAACTTACCCCTCCATCTTCGAACAGCACGGTCCCTGGCAGACTCCAGGAAGAAACTCAAGACCTGGCTCTTCGACAGACACGCTGCACTCACAGCGCCCAGATACCCCTAGGGGTGACAGTGGTGCGTTCTACAAATGCTGGCTAATTGATTGATTGAATGGACCCAAATGTTGTACACTGTACTGGGGGAAAAGCACAGGGCAGGCCAGGAAAAGGTGAGGCAGGACAAGGTTACAAAGCGTTCGCTTCTTTGTGAATTTAGAAGTCACTGGTGCTAATAGGCAGCCGCGGCCCCTAATATGGACCTGTTTTCCCAGGTCTGCTTCTTCATGAGCCATACCCACTGAGTATGTCGGGTGCGCCCCTCAACATGCCCCTATCCTGTTGAACATGCCCATCGCTCGGTCCAAGCCCCTGAGCACCTAAACATGCCCCATGCTCTCCAAACATGCCCATTCTCTCTAAACATGCACCATGCTCTGCTAAACATTCTGTACCCCACTAATCATGTATCTTTCTTCAGTAAACATCCCTTTCACCTTGCTTCAATAAGCACCCTTGTTCCTTTAAACATGGCCTCTCTCCTCTAGACACCTCCTTACTTCACTAAACATGTCCAGTGCTGATGAAACTCTCACCGAGGTGCTTGTTCTACAGTCAAGGGTTAGTGGGAAGGGAAGTAGCTAGAATGCTATTATGAAATCACTCTCAAAAGCCAGATTACATTCTTGCCTTACAGGGGACACGTTGGTTAAGTTTGTAAAGAGAAGTGCTGTTTATGTGTGGTTATTTGTTTACAAAGCACAAAGAACTGCCAGAGGTACCCAGATTCAAAGCGCTAGACATGACCAAATTCAACTTAAACTGCTTTCAACATAAATGACAAACGGAGATACCAACCAAAATATGGCTAAAATGTAAAACCACCTTAAATCAGAACTAGTTCATGACCACACGCCCCTTTTATTATTATAGATGGTGTCTCAGCCTATATTTGAAATGTGGCCAAAGATTGATTCAGGTCTTTGGATAATAAGGTGGCCCATAATCTTGGCTTTCACACCTTTCAGCAGATTTCCCCTGGCTTGTTTCAGGTGGCAGTTGAGGAAAAACTCTGCTGAGGCTGAAAGGTCTGCTCAGTTTGTGGTACGTAAAAAGGTGAGTAAGACATTAGCAAATGAGGGGCCCGATTCTGAGTAAATTGAGACAAAATCCTAACGTTACGACTTTCGTTATTCACAAAAGGCATTTAGGAGTAGTAAAGTTAGGAATCCTAACTTTACTACTCCGAAACTGTGACAAAATCCTAACTTTACGACTTTTGAATACAGAAAGTCGTAAAGTTAGGATTTTGTCTCAGATTTCTTTTGTGAATTTGGCCCTGGATGCTTTGCCGTTCGCTGCTATCCAAACTAAACCGAGGGCCTTGTCTTGGACCTGGTTTGCAGTCGTCACCACTGAAGCTCCATTCTGTGACCAAGACGCACCGCTCTGCAGCTTGTCTTGTTTGAACTGAGCTCCAGAGCCAGCCTCCTAAAGTGATCTCTGCACAAGTCTTGCACCTTGGTTTTGGTGTGTGGTGACTCGATCACTTCTTGCACCGTTGGTGCAAACTACGTCTGCGCATCTAAGACCCCTACACTGCATGTCGTTTGTGTAAGAGGGTGTCTGGAGTTCAACAGACCTGTCAGAGCATCCCTTGCTCACAGGTAGGTTACACACCTGTACCCCGAAGTCAGTGCACACACACGAGGAATGGGATTTTACTATATGGTTATTACTCACTGTTGTCCATAAATCATCTGCAGTGGAGAGAGTGTAAATATTCTAAACAGACTGAGACAAAGGCTGGGTGTGCCCCTCCCAGAATGCATCACGCAGAGCCCTACCACTGTTACCCACGTTTTAACTAAACTTGGGCAGAGGTCACGGAGTTTCACTAGGCCAAGCTACGCGTAGTACAAGAAAAGCTCTGCCGCACTACACGGAGCTCCGCGAGCGGTGGAATACGGTAGGAGAATACAGTTTGTGGTGATTGCACAGTGCCCAATGCTTGTCCGCATTGTGCAGTAATTGTGAACTGCACCCACCATGCGCAGTGCAAGCTTACCTTTTCTGCCGCTCAAGTAGATTTTTACTCCAGTGTCAGCTTTCTCAACACGAACGGGCAGTTTCTCATCACGAATGGTCGCGAGCATACGTGACCACTCGCAATGAGAAACCTGAACCCCCCGCGTTGAGAAATCTCACCAGGTGGATTATTTTCCACACTCGCACTCGCCAAATTGATGTTGGTGATCGCGAATGAGGACAAATCTCGCCAGGTGGTTGATTTTTCCTCGCTCGAGCTTGCAAACTTGACGTTGTTGAACGCGAAGCGGAGTTTTTCAGAACTTCGCAAGCTCAGTGTAACACGGAGAGGGGGAAGCTCTGCAAACTCTACGAGCGGAGCGGAGTTCACCGCCCAGGGTTAGTTTTAACCAGTCATTTAACTGCACGGTGGGGGATGTGCTAGACAAGATGTCACTTGAAGCGATGCTTCTATTTTAAAAGTGTGTTCCCTGCCACTTTCCCCATTCAACCTTCAGGACAGAACACCCAAGGCCTTGTGCCTCGAAGCCATCTCCAAGCCGCACTGTTTGCAATCAGTGCGTGCACCAGAGAGCAACAACCGTCCTTCCTGTCTGGTGGCATGAGGAAATAAAAAGATGCCAATACAGTCACAGACTTTACAGCTGCACAAACCAAACATGACAAGTTAGCCATTTTCTGAGGCCCTGCCGCCACTTCCCAGAGTGAAAAGTCATGCTCTCATCGGTAATGCCAACACTCACACGTCAGGCCTGTCCTGTGTGCCAACCAGACACATGAACAGACTGCGCTGCACCCGCCAGCCACCAGTGATGGAGAACTCCCTGGTACTTCTCTGTCGTTTATGGTATTCTCTCTCATGTAGAAGCGTGCTGCTCGACTCAAAGCGCTTCAGCGCCGTGTCATGGCAGGTAAGCGCTATATAAATACAATGTACCATAACAATGAGATTCATGTTAGTATTATAATCCCCGGATGTTTGAAAGAAGTGAGCCTCACCCCACTTTACTCCCACAATCTAGAATGATTCCGCACCCTCGAATACATACAGCGCGCTGTTATTTTCTCACTAGGTGCATAATATGGAACAAAAACACCGGCATTAAATCTGATTTATAAGGTGTCAAACACGACACCGAGGTGCCACCAGGGCGCGAGAACTAGCGTCCAGAGGTGCTGGTTCAAGTCTGCCCGCCAAGCGCTATGCACGACGGAACATCGGCTATTCAACAAACCCGTTCTGTGACTCCACATAAGAGGAGAAGGCTGTGTTCATTGACACCTGACTGTATGATTTTTAGGGCATTACATGTAACTATTTGCACGTGCACTTTTTTGTCTTAGGACCCATACATGCGTATGAAGTTCGCTAGGGTCCATACATGAATTATGTACTTGCACTTTCTGTATAAGGATTATTATATGTTCATGACTTTCTATGTATATACATTTTATTAGCCCAGTACTTTCATATTTTATAACTATTATTGTAGATTGATTTATGACTGTATCGCGTATATGGTTGATTTATTTAACCAAATAAAAGCTTTCAAATGAATCCACATAAGAGGGGAAGGCATTTATAGCTCATACCTCCTGACCTCATCAAGATGCTTCAGAGTGCAGTGAGTGCATCCTTGAACAATGTATAGGATTCATTCCCCTTTTAATTCCTAACAGCAGGGTCACTTCCTACATTCACCACTTGGGGGCAGCACAGACCATGTTTTGAAAAAATAAGAGCTGTGTCAGGTTGTTTCTCCTCGGCTGATTATTCTCTTGTACAACAGGATTCAGACAAGCCAAAGACACAGATTGAAGAACAGCCCTTCCTGGCAGACCAGGCATACCCGGGGCAGCGCCCTCACTTCTGGACAGAGCTCCTGTCCTTTAAAGGGCAGTACCATGCTTCTTTGAAGCTCTGTACTATTCAATGGGCAGTACAGCCCTTCCTGGCGGACCAGGCATACCCGGGGCAGCGCCCTCACTCCTGGGCAGAGCTCCTGTCCTTTAAAGGGGCAGTTCTGCGCGTCCAAGCAGGCAGCACTGTTCGCTGGACCACACTGTCCCTTTTTGGATTAATAATAAGTTGTTTATGCAGGCGAAACATAAAATAAAAGATGTCTGAGTTGACTACTCATACCCCGTGGCGTCACCTGAAGAGAAAAGGTTCCAAGAGCAATTTTTATATTCAATTAAAAAACATAACCGGGAGATGGAAGTGTTGTCTAGTTCTTCACATTGGGGAGAGAGTGAGACGAGCTCTTCACTTGGCTCGTGCAGCCCTACTAAAATAACTTCCCAAAACAGTCATAATACCAAGTTCAGGAACTAAAGCCTCCATAAAATGTAGAGTGGGATCACATGAATACTCCTTGGTGACGTCATGATGAAAAGATCAGAAACGTAACAGCTGTTTTAAATGTTTGCAACCAGAGAAAGTAAAAAATAAAAGTAGTTTGGACACGAGAACTGATAACACCTCCCTTTTTATGTATGTTAAATACAAGAGATTTCACAAGCACAGTACAAGCATTGCAAAGGCGAAACCTAAAAATGAACACTCTAGAAAATATGAAACATGAAAATATGGAGCATCATCAATCGCAGGCAGCAGCACACAGCTGTTTGTGGTTAAAAATCAGTTGAGGCCCAACTCCCGCACTGCCACGAGCAAGGTGAAAGTGTATTTAAGGATGTAGTGGAATAGGAACTTTGAAAGGGTTTACACTTAAAGGCCACCTCATGTATAACAGACAAAAGCATTTACGACACCAGCTCACAACAAGTCCTCCGGCACACACCGTGCCTTGAAACAAGTGATGGCTTTGTTAGACAATGCGTGAATGATTGAATGATCCCAGAGCACACAGGTGCTTGAGTAAACAATGGGTGCAGGAAAGAAACGAAGTTCCGAGCACACAAAGGTCTCAGGCACACAATGCTGCCAGCACACACTTCCCAGAAACTGCATCTACAATGAAACAATGGCCAACTCACGAAATTCATTGAAGAGAACTCCATCCTCGACCCCTCCCAATTCAAGTTCTGTATCAACCACAGCACCGAGACCACTCTACTCCCCACTACAGATGACATCCGCACCCTCCTCGACCAAGGCCACACCGCAGCCCTGTTCCTACTCAACCTCTTGGCAGCTTTCGACACGGACTCCCACTGCACTCCCACCACCAGACTGCACGACGCCGGTGTACAGGGAACCGCCCTCGAATGGCTCCAGTCCTTCCTCACTGGCAGAACCCAAAGAATCGGACTGCTACTCTTCCTCTCTGACCACAAAGAGATCAACTGCAGAGCGCCCCAAGCATTATCTTTCAGCCCGACACTCTTCAACATCTACATGGCCCCCCCTCGCCGGCATCGTTAGACAGCATGAACTCAACATAGTCTCCTACGCCAACGACACCCCGCTCATCCTCTCCCTCTCCAAGGATGCCGTCACCACCAGACTCAGCTTCCAGGAAGGAATGAAGGACGTTGCATCCTGGATGAGTAGCACCTGCCTGAAGCTCAACTCAGAGAAGACAGCGTTCCTCAGACCCTCTCCCACTGCATAGGACAGTAGCTGGTGGCCCACTGCCCCCGGCAGCCTTCCCACCCGCACCAACCACTCCTGAAACCTTGGCATCGTACTCGACTCCTCCCTCTCCCTGACCCAACAGGTCAACGCCGTCGCCTCCACCTGCTTCAGCACCCTCCATATCCTTCTCAAAATCTTCAAATGGATCCACCCCGAATCAAGAGAGACTTGAGACCCTCACGGGTGAGTAGTGCACATAACAATTCCCTGATTGACTGATTGAAACGCACGTGCATTCATAAAGCAAAGAGTGCTCTGTCATTACGCTTTGACATAAATATAGTGAAGATTGTGTAATGGTTGAGTTCATGAATTCAGGGTTAGAAGGTCACGTGTCTTTGGGTGTTTTCCCATCTTAAATCTGTAACTTGCAAATCAACTTTTATTTACTATTTGTAATAAAGTGTTGCATTGATTTGTCTAAAAAGGCCTGTCTGCGAACAGACATTTGAGACAAACCCCAGAGGTGGCTTGAACAGGGCTGATGTGCAGTCCTATAGTCTTGCTCTTTTTGTCACAGTAGTTATGCTGCCTTTGCGTTGCCAAGAAGAGTCCGTGTGTTTATTCCAGTATTGGGAGTTTTTGTTACTCCACAACAGAAGTGTGATATACGGCTCCGTCATGTTGACGGAGACATCGGTCAAACTTTCAATGCATTGACGTTGGTTCTGGCAAATGCAAGAGATGTCTGCCGGGCATCTGAAAATACGGCAGGCGACGTACTCTTGCCACAGAGGGAGTGCAGCCCTCCGCCATGGCGACGGAGGTTAATCTGTACAGTAAACTATAAATCATGCTCCAAGTATTTCCTGTGTTGGATATTAACCCTTGCAGTGCCACTGGGTTTGGGCAACCTCAACATGGTCAACAAATGGAACCACTTTTGTATCAAGCATGATAACAACTAAAGGGTTAATAAGAATATGATCTTTTGAAAATAAAAAAGCTGTGTTGGTTTCAATTTACAACATATTTTAGTTTAATATAGTTGTACATACGCGTAATACACCCTGGTTGAAATGACACCCAGTTATTGTCTCTCACAAGCATATGATGTAACCCTTTTTTTAGCAGACGGTGACTGGATCTATTTGAGGCAACACAATGCGAGTGTGGCCGCCAGGACGAGGCTTTATTCAGGGTGTTACTAGGGAGGAGCGCGAGGAGAGCGCGCAAGAAGCGTTATAAAGATGTTGAAATGTGCAGGTCTAACGTGAAATGCAGACACATGTGCGTTTGGAAAGGATGAGATTTCTTGTTTATGTCACACATCAAGAAAGGAGGGGTTAGGCCAAAGGCAGAACTGATGGACACAATGTGTGAGCTTTCACCCCCATGCAACAAAGACGAAGGCGCTTCCTTTTTGGGAATAGCGGTGATTCTATGGCTGTTACTTAGCCCACTCCCTCCAGAATGTGTTTTTTATGTGGAGTGAGACTTGCCAGAAGGAATTCAATCTAATTAAGTGAGAACTGAAGAGAGACACCCATCTTTAAGCTTTTGTTGCAGGAAGATATTTAGGTAGAAGGTGGCAAAGAAAAAGCTGTTGTATCTGCGTCAGGAGCGCTCGATTGAGCCGAATACAGTCACTCTGCTATGGTGACGGACAGTGACAACCTGCCCTTTCCCTACCCCCTCAAAACAGGGCAGGCGGATCCATGGCCATCCCACTGTCGGACAGTGCTTTGTTGGCCATTGGAGGTGTATGTGAGCGGCGGAGACAGACAGAGTGGTCTCTGTGGTCGACATACCGAAGGGCGGGCGCCCGTAAATGCGGCAGGAGGGCCTTCAGTTTGGCAAGAGGGTGCTGTTTCGCGACAGACCACCCTCTCTGTCAACCTCAAAACCGGGCCCTTAATCTGTCCCCCAGACTATAGACCAAACCCTAAGTCACAGTCCTTGAAGAAGGCTGTTCTGGGCATGTCTCTTGAGTGAGACGCACTCCTGAGAGTGTAAGTGTTCAATTTTGAAATGTAGAAGCGCTGTAAGTGTGACCCATTATTGTTTGTGTTTGATGGTATTGCTTTGTGTTAAGGGTACTTGTGTGTTGTATTCTGTGTAGTGGTATCTAGAATGCTGTGTCCTGGGGGTCTAGATTGTGACCGGGTGTCTGGGAGGGGCAGTGGGAGACCCTTGTCCGCAGACCGTGGGCGGCTGTAGGTCCACTCCTGCCAATCACCTGTGTGTCCAGTGTCCTCATTACAATCTTCTCTCCTCTTCTAGATAAACAGAGGACCGAGTTCCTACAGAAGTTGCTTCTCCAGTTGGATGCTCGTCAGCATTACTACCTCTCCAGCTGCCTGGTGGTGAGTGAAGAACAGATGTGCAGGGGCCCTCCTGTTACAGGGCCACGAGGGCCCCCTCAAGGGCAGGGACACACGCTCAACAAACACCGGACCATCCACTCCACACTCACATCACACACACTACACACAGCAAACACATAGCACACACACACACATACAACCGCCCAACAAACACCGGACCATCCACTCTCCACACACGTCACACACACGACACACAGCAAACCCATACCACACACACACACACACATACAACCACCCAACAAACACCGGACCATCCACTCTCCACACACATCACAAACACTACACACAGCAAACACATAGCACACACACACACACATACAACCACCCAACAAACACCGGACCATCCACTCTCCACACATGTCACACACACGACACACAGCAAACTCATACCACACACACACATACAACCACCCAACAAACACTGGACCATCCACTCTCCACACTCGTCACACACACGACACATAGCAAACACATACCACACACACACACACAGACAACCACCCAACAAACACCGGACCATCCACTCTCCACACACGTCACACACACGACACACAGCAAACTCATACCACACACACACACATACAACCACCCAACAAACACAGGACCATCCACTCTCCACACATATCACACACACGACACACAGCAAACACATACCACACACACAGTGCTTAATTTGTAAAATATTAACTCCAGGTGCTCAAATTTTTGTAGGAGGCCACACCCACTTACCCTGGCCCCACCTACTTGTTCGACTAGCTCCACCCGCTTTAGTGTCCCCACCCACATCCTCAACTGCCGTAGAAAAGAGTTTGAGGGACCCACCAATTCTGAAAGATACTTTCAGAAGCAATATTACAGTGGAATAATGTATAATGATATAGTACCACTTTTACATCCTCTCTGTCTACCCCTCACAAAGTTGCCCACTGCAGAAATGTGCCCCTTCTGAATCTGTCCTCTTCTGCACATAGATTTAATTGTGCATGGCGGCACCGAACAGTGCACCGTATCCTTAATGCAAACCCTGGACTGCATAATCTGCATGGGAGAGCGCATCACTTTTACTCTACATGGACACATCCTTAACTCCATCATTTCTCCCCATGGGAAAATTCAGTGATGTAGACGAAAAATAGAACAGATGCCCACGAACAGCCCTATCCCACCCCTTCCTCGTCATATTGAGAATAACTAAATCCCTTCCCCAGGCCATGGGTACGGGTATTGAGGTATCAATGCACAAAATCCCAATTAAAGATATCAAACCCCTGTCAATCCCAACGTTTCCATATTTTGACAACAGTTGTTCTGAGATCAAAAGCCGGGCAAGCTCAAGGGATGCTACATGAAGATGCAAATGTTGGTGCTCTTGTATGTTAGACTGTTAGAACGTACGCTGAGCTGAAGCAGGGACGTCACCGTCACCGTCACCTCACTAACAGATTCTGGCGGCCTGTGTGTGGGGAGGGGACCGTTATCTCACTCTACAAAGCATACATCATTATTGCATTCACTGTACTCTCATAGCTGCCAAGGTTTCAGATTGATATGTGGGACATTTTCATAATTTCAGTGTAATTATGAGTGACATTTCAATGACTATGAGTGACACTTTCTCACGAGCAAAATCAAGAAATGAAGATGAGGGAAACCGATAACTATCAGGAATTACACTCATTTGAGCAACGAGAAACTCTAAGAAGATCTTAAAACTGCAGCAAATCGCCAGAAGTAGAAGGAAGGGCACTAACCAGAGACAGACTGCGTGGCTGCAGTTCTCAGTGACAGAGACATTTCTCCCCCGATATAAAACCTAGCACTAAAGTCCATGGAAAGAGCTAAATATCAGAACTGATGCCCTTTAACAAAAATAAGCATTGGAAAGACATTCAAGCTGCTGCAAAACTACTGAATTGCAAAGTCACTGAGCTGCCTGCCCTTTCTAAGATTGGACCGTTTCTGCCTTTTCCGTTTTCATATTGCTTTTCAAAAAATGTTTTTGTTTTTGGCTTTTATAAAAACAGAAGCGTTTGGGTCTTGTAAACAATATGCTGCTTGGGCCGCTTGTGGAGAGCAGGACACCACCTGCGGATGACAACACTGAAAACGGACTCCAGAACTCCCAGCGCTTTGAGGCGACTTCTAGACGCCATGATGCACTAAAGAAAACAGCCTGTTGGAAATGAAATGCAAACGTTTATACAAAAACGGCCTCATGGAGATCAGACGCAGCCTGAGCATGTGTGTAACGAGAGGGCTTCGAATCCATATAAACGTGCTAGTGTCACTGCTGAACAATTTCAAAGCAGGCCGCCCTCTGCAACACGTCTGACGTGCATCAACGTAATGAAAGGTGAATGCAGGTAGGCACACT
Source organism: Lissotriton vulgaris (assembly GCF_964263255.1). Taxonomy (NCBI): domain Eukaryota; kingdom Metazoa; phylum Chordata; class Amphibia; order Caudata; family Salamandridae; genus Lissotriton; species Lissotriton vulgaris. Next base: position 309,036,920 of record NC_141688.1, on the reverse strand, counting down.
GCCCAGGTAAACAGTGGGGCTCCTTCACATGTTTGTTTTCAGTTATGGGCTAACACAGGGCAACGACACTGACGCACACTGGCAGGCACTGACCACGCGATGTGATAGGGGCCGCAGCACTGGTAGCGCGCCGGTGCTAATAAGATGTAAAGTACACTGACAAGAGAGATACCTCGCTGAGGCACAACTTACTTTACGAGTGGATTTGAGTAACGTCAGTTGTGCAGGCCGCACCTCGCTGCTACGACTCCCACCGCAGCAGGCACTGGCCCGGGCATGATTAAATGGCGTAGCTCAGCAGCAGCTGCACAGGAGGGGCAGGTGTACTGCTGGGGATCAACTCTAGAGCCTGCCACAGTCCGTGCGGAGTTCAGCTGATCCGCCGGTCGGGACCCTCGGGTGTTTGACTCACTGAAATAACAACTCGGGCAGTCTTGGTGTCCAGGCCCGGACTGGCCATTGTGGGCACCGGGCAATCCCCCGGTGCGCCGCAAGGTTGGGGGCCGGTTTTGGGCCCAGGGTGCCGTTTTTGTTACAGGGCTGCATAGCTGCAAAAGCGGTCCTGTAACAAAATCGGCCGAAAACCGGCCCAACAAAGAGCTCGGTCGCACTCCCAGGGGTCCGGCTGAGCACTTTGCCAGGGCCGGTTTTGGTTTTCAGTCCGGCCCTGATGGTGTCACTACTGCACGGCTGCCATTGTCACTCCTAAGCCACTAGTTTATTGAAACTGCAGCCGCCACTCCCCACTTGCGCCGTAGCGCACTTGAGGTGAGTGGATCGACAATTCTTGTTCCGTTCAGTTGCACCTGATCTCATGCATTCTCAGCTACCATGAAAGTACGGGAATTACACCTGTGAGTTTTAATCCATCGTTGAGTATTCACCAGCAGGGTGGCAGCCATAATATTCTGCCCCACAGCACAGGCGGCCCGGCCGTGCTGCATCGGGTGCGATCACCCTTGCTGGGCAGCCGAGCCCCATGATTCCTGCACCGCCCGCTAACCGTTGAGGCCTCCGGCACCTCCAATAATTTAATTCCAAAATGTAACTCGGCGCGCACCCTGTCTGCAGGACGTGACGTCGCGTCCCCACATGGAGCCACAGCCAAGTTGCCATACATAAATCAACTGCGGGCAGCCAGGCAGCGGGCAGGCTCCACCCGGATCTCCAGGCAGAAGCGCAGATCAAAAGTAATATTGTAGCACTGAGAGCAGTGCACGTCGGCTCTTTAACTGTTAAATACTGAGCCTGCTGCCAAGTGAAGCCTGCTTCGGCCCGGGTGCAGGGCACACAGGTGTGAAAGGCGCCGGCGCCTGAAACGTGATACTTGCCACTGTACTCTGAGTGTAGACCCAGCCCTAAGAAATGAGTGCCGGTGCTAAACATCGGAAAGCACCGGCCCAAATTAAGCTCTGCACACACACACATACAACCACCCAACAAACACCGGACCATCCACTCTCCACACACATCAAACACACGACACACAGCAAACACATACCACACACACATACACCACCCAACAAACACTGGACCATCCACTCTCCACACACGTCACACACACGACACACAGCAAACACATACCACACATACCACACACACAAACATAAAACCACCCAACAAACACCAGACCATCCACTCTCTAAACATGTCACACACATGACACACAGCAAACACATACCACACACACACACACATACAACCACCCAACAAACACCAAAACATCCACTCTCTACACACGTCACACACATGACACACATCAAACACAAACACATGGAGAAGTGTGGCTCAATGGTTTGAGCGGCAGACCTTGATGCAGAGTGCTGGCCAGGGACCAGGGTTCGATTCCCGCCTCGGCGGGATCGGGCTTAAATTCCTCTGACCAGATATTCTCGCCTCAGTGCCGAATCTAAGCATGGGCCCCACGCTGCAACTCTGGGCAATAGCTCGCTTAGTCTCCACAATGGCCCCCGATACACAAGGGATGCCTGGTTTCACCATGGGATGCCCAGGAGTGGACACCTCACAAGGAAAAGCCAGGAGGGGTTCACTTGTGGTAGGAGTACAAGCGCCGGGATGCTTACGGGTTACTGTTCGCGCTATACAAATACAACACATTTACATTTACCACACACCCACACACAGACAACCACCCAACAAACACCGGACCATACACTCTCCACACACATCACACACAGGACACACAGCAAACTCATACCGCACACACACACATACAACCACCTAATAAACACCGGACCATTCACTCTCCACACACATCACACACAGGACACACAGCAAACTCATACCACACACACGCACACATACAACCACCCAACAAACACCGGACCATCCACTCTCCACACACGTCACACACATGACACACAGCAAACTCCTACCACACACACATACATAAAACCACCCAACAAACACCAGGCCATCCACTCTCCACACACGTCACACACACGACACACAGCAAACACATACCACGCACACACACACAGATAACCACCCAACAAACACCGGACCATCCACTCTCCACACACCTCACACACACGACACCAGCAATCTCATACCACACACACAAACAACCACCCAACAAACACCGGCCCATCCACACGACACACACACAACACACATCAAACACATACCACACACACACAAACAGACAACCACCCAACAAACACTGGACCATCCACCCTCAAAACACACCTCACACACACGACACACAGCAAACTCATACCACACACACACACATACAACCACCCAACAAACACCGGACCATCCACTCTCCACACACGTCACACACACGATACACAGCAAAGACATACCACACACACACACATACAACCACCCAACAAACACCAGACCATCCACTCTCCACACACGACACACACACGACACACATCAAACACATGCCACACACACATAAAACTACCCAACAAACACCGGACCATCCACTCTCCACACACGTCACACACACGACACACAGCAAACACATACCACACACACACACATACAACCACCCAACAAACACCTGACCATCCACTCTCCACACACGTCACACACACGACACACACCAAACACATACCACACACACATACAACCACCCAACAAACACCAGACCATCCACTCTCCACACACGTCACACACACAACACACAGCAAACACATACCACACACACAAACATAAAACTACCCAACAAACACCGAACCATCCACTCTCCACACACATCACACACACAACAAACACACACATAAAACACACAAAAAACACCAGACCATCCACTCTCCACACATGTCACACACAGAAAACACATACCACACACATACACCCCCAGCAAACACCAGAGCATCCACTTGCAAGTACTGTGACGAACATCAGCACACACATGTCACACACACACACTCACACACCACTTCCCCCAGAAAACCAGCAAACACCAGGCCATCTTCTGCCAGGGGCATGAAAGGCCACTCAAAGGGAGTGACACACATCCAGCAAACACAAGACCATCCACTCTCAAGTACTGGGAGGAACAAACAAAAACACACACACACCCAGCAACCTACCTGGCCATCTTCTGCCAGGGATATAAAAGACCACTTAATGGAGGTGACACACAACCACCAAACACAGGACCATCCACTCTTAAGTACTGGGAAGAACCTCAGCACACACATGTCACACACACACACTCACACACCACTTCCCCCAGAAAACCAGCAAACACCAGGCCATCTTCTGCCAGGGATATAAAAGACCACTTAAAGGAGGTGACACACAACCACCAAACACACGCCCATCCACTCTCAAGTACTGAGAAGAACCACAGTGCTCACCCAAGAGCACACACTCAGCCCCTCCTCTGCCTGGAACCCGAAAGCCCACCCAAGGGTAGAGACCTCCCCTGCCCCCAGCAAACAGCAGCCGAGCACTGTCAAGTACTGTGAGGTACATCAAAGCCCACGCAAGTGGAGACTGACACCCCAGATAGAAATACATACAGTGAACTGGGGGCACAAAGCTCATTGGAAACACCAGGGTTACTGCTCACAACAGAGCCCACCCAAGAGACGCAGGGATGCATCAGCAGGATATCTTAACAGCCACGACGAATAACAGAGATCATCCCGCAGACCCTGGACCTCATTGCAAACACTGGAGCCCACTGCATACACTGGACCTCACTGCAAATACTGGAGCCCACTGCAAACACTGGAGCCCACTGCAAACACTGGAGCCCACTGCAAACACTGGAGCCCACTGCAAACACTGGTCCCACTGCAAACACTGGAGCCCACTGCAAACACTGGAGCCCGCTGCAAACACTGGAGTCCACTGCTAACACTGGACCCCACTGCAAACACTGGAGCCCACTCCAAACACTGGACCCCACTGCAAACACTGGACCCCACTGCAAACACTGGAGCCCACTACAAACACTGGAACCATCTGCAAACACTGGGCCCCACTGCAAACACTGGAGCCATCTGCAAACACTGGACCCCAATGCAAACACTGGAGTCCACTGCAAACATTAGACCCATCTGCAAACAGTGGACCCCACTGCAAACACTGGGCCCCACTGCAAACACTAGAGCCCACTGCAAAAACTGGACCCCACTGCAAACAAGGGACCCCACTGCAAACACTGGAGCCCCCTACAAACCCTGGCCCAACTACAAACACTGGGCCCCACTACAAACACTGGACCCCACTGCAAACACTGGGCCCCACTGCAAACAATAGACCCCACTGCTAGCATTGGAGCCACCTGCAAACACTGGACCCCACTGCAAACACTGGGCCCGCTGCAAACACTGTACCACACTGCAAACAACACTGGAGCCATCTGCAAACATAAGATCAGCTATGAATAGCACTGGACCTCACTGCAAGCATAAGATCAGCTGTGAATAGCAAAACTCACCCAATGGCAGAGAAAGGTCCAGGGATATACATACCAGTCAAGACGAGTACCAGAGTTCACCCCAGACCCTGGACCCCACTGCAAACACTGGAGCCCACTGCAAACACTGGAGCCATCTGCAAACACTGGAGCCATCTGCAAACATAAGATCAGCTGTGAATACCAAAACTGAACCAAGGGAAGAGACAAATCCTGGGATATACATACCAGTCATGACGAGTAACAGAGAGTTCACACAGACCCTGGACCCTACTGCAAACACCGGAGCCATCTGCAAACACTGGAGCCATCTGCTAACACTGGAGCCACACCACAAACACTGGAGCAATCTGCAAACACTGGAGCCAAACCACAAACACTGGACCTCACTGCAAACATAAGATCAGCTGTGAATAGCAAAACGCACCCAATGGCAGAGAAAGGTCCAGGGATATACATACCAGACATGAGGAATAACAGAGAGTTCACCACAGACTCTGGACCCCACAGCAAACACTGGAGCCCACTGCAAACATAAGATCAGCTGTGAATACCAAAACTGAACCAAGGGAAGATACACATACTGGGATATACATACCAGTCATGAAGAGTAACAGAGAGTTCACCACAGACCCTGGACCCCACTGCAAACACTGGAGCCCACTGCAAACACTGGAGCCCTCTGCAAACACTGGAGCCCACTGCAAACACTGGACCCATCTGCAAACACTGGTCCCACTGCAAACACTGGTCCCACTGCAAACACTGGAGCCCACTGCAAACACTGGAGCCCTCTGCAAACACTGGAGCCACCTGCAAACACTGGACCCCACTGCAAACACTGGGCCCCGCTGCAAACACTGTACCCCACTGCAAACACTGGAGCCATCTGCAAGCATAAGATCAGCTGTGAATAGCAAAACTCACCCAATGGCAGAGAAAGGTCCAGGGATATACATACCAGTCAAGACGAGTAACAGAGTTCACCACAGACCCTGGACCCCACTGCAAACACTGGAGCCCACTGCAAACACTGGAGCCATCTGCAAACACTGGAGCCATCTGCAAACATAAGATCAGCTGTGAATACCAAAACTGAACCAAGGGAAGAGACAAATCCTGGGATATACATACCAGTCATGACGAGTAACAGAGAGTTCACACAGACCCTGGACCCTACTGCAAACACTGGAGCCATCTGCAAACACTGGAGCCATCTGCTAATACTGGAGCCATCTGCAAACACTGGAGCCATCTGCAAACACTGGAGCCAAACCTCAAACACTGGACCTCACTGCAAACATAAGATCAGCTGTGAATACCAAAACTGAACCAAGGGAAGATACGCATACTGGGATATACATACCAGTCATGACGAGTAACAGAGAGTTCACCACAGACCCTGGACCCCACTGCAAACACTGGAACCCACTGCAAAGGTAAGATCATCTGTGGTTACCGAAACCCACTCAAGGGAAGAGACGCATTCTGGGATATTCAAACCAGTCATGAGGAATAACAGAAATTTCACCACAGGCCCTGGACCCCACTGCAAACACTGGACCCCACTGCAAGCATAAAATCCACCGTAAATACCGGAACTCACTAGCAGCACAAAAATCAACTGGAAACGCACTGCAAACATAACATGAAAGGCTACCACAAAACAAGCATTGGCAAAGCCTATTTACATAGGCTGGACAAGCCTCCTGTTTCTTTAGTTCTTTTTGTTCGGTAAATATACCATAAACATTAAGGAGTGAGACAATAATAAAAAGAAAAATGCTGTATGGTACAGATAACCTCCATTTGTATATAAAACAAATAGTTAAATTTGGCTCTTACCAAAAATAAATAAAAAACTCCAATTAGAGTACAAATAAAAGCAGAGGTTACCCTATCAACCCCGACACTGAAATGCATTTCTTTTAAGCGAAAGTGCACGTGTGTCACAGCAAAGTGCCGTCACTCACAGTGCAGCGAGCCAGTGGCTGAATTGGGCTGACCTATTGCTCTGGGTTTAGGCTGGGTGGGAGCAAACTGGGAATAACATTTGAACATATAAGTGGACAATGATCATTCTGTGAAATCTCCATTACACCTTATCTACTCAGGGGCCGATTCACAGTACTAACTTATGACAAAATCTTAAACGTACTAATTTTGGTATTCACAGAAGGCATTTAGTAGTCTTAAGTTTGGATTTTGTCTTAAGTTAGGATTTTGTCTTAAATTAGGATTTTGTCCTAAATTAGGATTTTGTCCTAAATTAGGATTTTGTCTTATGTTAGAATTTTGTCCTAAATTAGGATTTGCGTCAGGTTTCATGTGGGTGTTCCGACGCAGGGTGGGCGTTCCCTCGTAGTACCCCTCGTAAAAGTGACCCAGTGAAATCTACAAGATTTTACTGAGTCACTTTTACAGCCATGCTGCGTTAAAACCCTGCGCCTGCTTGCAGCAGGCGTAAGGAGTGAAGCAGCATGTTAGGTATAGGGCACCCCTGAGCCATGCTGGAGCCCCGTCGTGCTTGCGACGCGACTCCAGCAATGCGCCGCCTTTCCGCCGGGGAATGCGACACGCATCTGCCCAACCGTGCACCACGGTGCGCCGTATTGTAAATGCGGTGCATCAGTGGTGGCGTACAGGTGGTTTTGCGTGTCGCAAGTGTTATGGCGCATTCCTGCTGATTTGCAGAGGTGCGCCAGACCCTGTAAATCTGCCCAAGGTACTTTATACCAACCCTGAGCACCGTAACCACAACAACATAAGAATTCTGCGTCCTCAGCCTTCTGGAGGGAGGGGAGGGAAAAAAAAACTGGACTGTGTTCCCTCAGTTATATTTCTTTAACTGATCTCATGGAGGGGGAAAGGGAAGGTATTGTGCACCTATTTATGGAAAGGGGAAGGCATTGTGCACTCATTCATGGAGGGGGGAGGGAAGGTATTGTGCACTCATTCATGGAGGGGGGAGGGGGGTAAGGAAGGTATTGTGCACTCATTCAAGGAGGGGGGAGGGAAGGTATTGTGCACTCATTCAAGGAGGGGGGAGGGAAGGTATTGTGCACTCATTCATGGAGGGGGGAGGAGGGAGGGAAGGTATTGTGCATTCATTCATGGAGGGGGGTGGGAAGGTATTGTGCACTCATTCATGGAGGGTGGAGGGAAGGTATTGCGCACTCACACCCACAGACACCCTTGGGTTCGGATTCTGCCCCCTCAGCCTGGTGGCGCCTGATTCATTCTTTTATCCTCGCCCCTCCCCCTCATGCCCTCAGTCTGATGCTGCTTCCTTAATTAAGCATAGTCCGTCTTCCACACGTGGCTCGTTTGAGGCGGACTTTGCCTCTTAGAAGATGATTCTTTCCTGATTAAATTTTCCTCAACACATAAGCTCAGCGCGGCCGAGGCTGGTGCTTTCTTCCGGACCTACCTGTAATATAAAGCAAAGGAAATAATTCTGCTTAGACATGTCAGACATTCTTGCGCGACCCATGACAAAGTAAACAAGCTTTGGCAAAGCCAATAGGTCTCGGTAATCTGACAGCTATAGGCACTGGCAATATTAATGCATTTATGAACGGAACTAAAGCTGCTTTAATTGACACATGAGCTCTCACTGGAATAGCGGTTAGTTATTGGCGTTAGTCGGTGTGTCACGATGAGCGCTGGGGGAGCGCGGTTTTGGGGGAGCGCGGTTCTGGGGGAGCGCGGTTCTGGGGGAACGTGGTTTTGTGCATTAAAATTGAGCTTCTGTCCCACCTTCCTCAACTTGGACATTCGCGGGTAGTTTCTTGATTGCCACATGTAATAATAGTAAAGAGTAAATAGCAACCTATCAGCAACTCTATGTTTGTTGTGATATATCTTGGGCTAATCAACCATGAGGTTATTGAACGTGGGACTTACTCCTGAAGACAGTGTTGCACAATAGTAGGTTAAATACAGAGTGTGGTGCACTAATGCACAATGGTTCATTAACAGTGCATTACCTGCAGAGAGTGACCCCCTACTGTTGCACAACAGTAAATTCAATGCAAAGGAATGCACTAGTTTTGACAGTAGTATATTAAATGCAAAGAAGGGCACAAGTGTGTACAACTGTACATTAAATGCACAGCATGGCACACGAATGCTGCACATCAGCACATTAAATTCAGAGCACTGCACACAAGTAGGACAACAAACATCTGGCCTGCCCATGATTACTGGCCAGGCTGCAAAAGAGGAGGTTTAATGCTGATGATGACATGCTGATGTGTGTAGGTTTCTTGCAACACAGCTAAAGTACACATTCAATTTATGGTCAGACACTACTGGCCAAGGGGTGGAGCCTAGAGCTGTTAATAACCATTTCAAGCCGACGTTATCTGTATACGAGGAAACGGCTATAAAGAAATGCCCCTGGGAAGAAACCATTATGATGATAAATATAGAAAGTGAAAAATAATTCTGGGAGTTAATCTGAAAATCCAGCATGGGTCTGTCCCTTCTGGAACTTTGCGGAGGACCACTGAATAGTAAATACCACATCAGGTATTAGCTTGGGGTTGGGGTGTTCAACGGCAGAACCACAGAAACTGTGTGGCGCATGGGAAGGCTGGCAAAAAAGAAACCTAATCTCTGTTATACGAAACGTGGCTGCAAAGAGTGACTACCGTTGCGCTATGGAAGCCGTCTCTGACACTGTACTCCAACCTTCGAGGAGTCTCTGCAGCAACAGCCCTTGTGCATCAATGCTTTCTTGGTAGAAATATTTTGAAGGGCTCTTATGGGTTGCCCAGACCATGATATTTGGGGACAGGAAGTGAGGTTTTGGCTTCCTTATTTGAAACAATACAAAATCGGCAGTTGGTATGTGCCTAGATTTTGGCAATTAGTGGAAAGCGAAGAGAGGTGAAGAATGAAAGAAAAGATGAACGCATGACTGATAGGGGAGGAGATGGAAAGAGTGGCCGACAACAGTAACAAGCAGGGAGGGGTTAGGGCACGGAACAGTCTTTGAATGCTGAGCAATGTGGCAATATAGGAACAAGATTTACAGCCCTGTTTACAACGGCGCTTGGAGGAAGTGAAAACACGAGCACCCCTGACGATGGCTGTTAAACAAAAACAAGGTTCCTAAAATGGGCATTACATGGGAGAGGTGGAAGGATAGAAGTAATGGGTCCCTGCTCTGGGGAGGGCTGAATACTGGAAGAAGTATGACGCTTGCAAGCAATGGACAAATGGGGAGAAAGAATCAGATGGCGACGATGCAGCTAGAAAATGGGAAGCTCATGGGCGGGCTGGAGCCCACAAAGTATATACAACATGTCTCCCCGAGACAGTGCATGTGCTGTTTAGAGCTGAGACCTAAAAAGTTCATGAGGACCTTAAAAGGCCTGAGCATCCGTTACAATATGCCCTCCGTGGAAAGAGAAGGCCCTGCAGTTCCAGCACATGGGGCTTGCTAGTCGCATAGCTGTGTTGGCCACCTCATCATTAACAAACAGGGCAGGCTTCTTTCAAAATCTGTCAACAAAGTTTAGGGCACAATTGTGGGGCCCTGGAAAAGTGCAGGGCCTGTGTTCCTGCTGCTCCCCTTTCTGACCGACCTGATTCTACTTACTGCTCAGCAAATATATTTAGCAAGTTCGTGCGTTGTTTGTAACCCCCAAGGCTAAGGCCTCCCCCCTCAAATGACTGAGTTTCTGTCATTGGCTTCCAGCTCGTCAAGCCTGAATTTTGCCCCTTTGCTCGTATCTGTATTAAAGCCCCTGGGGCTCGATTCTGTCCCTCTAGTGCCCAGCGGAGTCTACATGTAACCTCCCCACATTAAAGGGAGTGGGCTATCCCCCTCATCAGGTTCCAACCCATAGCAGTCCCATTCCAGCCTCATCACCGGGATGCCTCTTCTACCCTATTCATGTATTCATTTACGCAGTCTCACGTAGCGCAGACATTACCCAATGGCGTTAGAGTGTTTTATGATAGAAACCAGCTGTAGCATGTGAGTTGTAAGTCACGTATGTTTTGAATATCGTCAACCAGGTGCCTCTGCTCAAGCCTTTCCCTTCTGCCCTCAGGTCATGCAGTACAGGGACTTCATCGGTGACCTCCCCAGGAAGATCTCACTTCAAATCCTGGGCCTCCTCTCACCCTGGGACCTGCTCAGAGCCAGCCAGGTATGACGTCATTAAGATGGAGGAGTGAGAGCTCAGGTGACGGGGAGGGGGCGACAGGGTCAGGTGACAGGGAGGGGTCGAGAGGTCAAGTGACAGGGAAGGGTCGAGAGCTCAGGTGACAGGGGGGGGGGTCAGGTGACAGGGAGGGGTCGAGAGGTCAGGTGACAGGAAGGGGTCGAGAGGTCATGTGACAGGGAGGGGTCGAGAGGTCAGGTGACAGGGAGGGGTGGAGAGGTCAGGTGACGGGGAAGGGGTGAGTGGTCAGGTGACAGGGAGGGGTCGAGAGGTCAGGTGACAGGGAGGGGTCGAGAGGTGAGGGGACAGGGAGGGGTCTAGAGGTGAGGGGACAGGGAGGGGTCGAGAGGTGAGGGGACAGGGAGGGGTCGAGAGGAGAGGGGACAGGGAGGGGTTGAGAGGTCAGGTGACGGGTAGGGGGCGAGAGGTCAGGTGACAGGGAGGGGTCGAGAGGTCATGTGACAGGGAGGGGTGGAGAGGTCAGGTGACAGGGAGGGGTCGAGAGGTGAGGGGACAGGGAGGGGTCGAGAGGTCAGGTGACGGGGAGGGGGCGAGAGGTCATGTGACAGGGAGGGGTCGAGAGGTCAGGTGACAGGAAGGGGTCGAGAGGTAAGGTGGCAGGGAGGGGTCGAAAGGTCAGGTGACCGGGAAGGGTCGAGAGGTCAGGTGACAGGGAGGGGTCGAGAGGTCAGGTGACAGGGAGGGGTCGAGAGGTCAGGTGACAGGGAGGGGTCGAGAGGTCAGGGGACAGGGAGGGGTCAGGTGACAGGGAGGGGTCGAGAGGTCAGGGGACAGGGAGCGGTCGAGGGGTCAGGTGACAGGGAGTGGTCGAGAGGTCAGGTGACAGGGAGGGGTCGAGAGGTCATGTGGCAGGGAGGGGTCGAGAGGTCAGGGGACAGGGAGGGGTCGAGAGGTGAGGGGACAGGGAGGGGTCGAGAGGTCAGGTGACAGGGGGGGGTGAGAGGTCAGGTGGCAGGGAGGGGTCGAGAGGTCAGGTGACAGGGAGGGGTCAAGAGGTCAGGTGACAGGGAGGGGTCGAGAGGTCATGTGACAGGGAGGGGTCGAGAGGTCAGGTGACAGGGAGGAGGCGAGAGATCAGGTGACAGTGAGGGGTTCAGAGGTTAGGTGACAGGGAGGGGTCGAGAGGTCAGGTGACGGGGAGGGGGCGAGTGGTCAGGTGACAGGGAGGGGTCGAGTGGCCAGGTGACAGGGAGGGAGCAAGTGGTCAGGTGACAGGGAGGAGGCGAGAGGTCAGGTGACAGGGAGAGGTTGAGAGGTTAGGTACAGGGAGGGGTCGAGAGGTCAGGTGACAGGGAGGGGTCAAGAGGTCAGGTGACAGGGAGGGGTCGAGAGGTCAGGTGACGGGGAGGGGGCGAGTGGTCAGGTGACAGGGAGGGGTCGAGTGGCCCGGTGACAGGGAGGGAGCAAGTTGTCAGGTGACAGGGAGGAGGCAAGAGGTCAGGTGACAGGGAGGGGTTGAGAGGTTAGGTACAGGGAGGGGTCGAGAGGTCTGGTGACAGGGAGGGTCAAGAGGTCAGGTGAAATGGGAGGGGTCGAGAGTTCAGGAGACGGGGAGGAGTTGAGAGGTTAGGTGACAGTGAGGGGTGGAGAGGTCAGGTGACAGGGAGGGGTAGAGGGGTCATGTGACGGGGAGGGGTCGAGAGGTCAGGTGACAGGGAGGGGGCGAGAGGTCAGGTGGCGGGGAGGGGTCGAGAGGTCAGGTGACAGGGCGGGGGCGAGAGGTCATGTGGCGGGAGGGGCCGAGAGGGCATGGGCGGGGAGGGGCAAGAGGTCAGGTGACGATAAGGAGGCAAGAGGTTATGTGGCAGGAGGGGCCTAGTGGTCATGTGGCGGGGAGGGGGCAGTGGTCAGGTGACGAGGAGAGGCAAGAGGTTAAGTGATAAAGGTAGAGAGGACCAGGGAGCAGCCGGCTGTGAGATCATTGAGATGGGATCGAGAGATCAGGTTACAGAAATAGAAAGTGGAAGGGAGCAGCTAGTTATGAGATTACAGAGATGGGACAGGAGTCAAGCGGTCAGGTGATGGACCGGGGTCGAGAGGTCAGGTGACAGGTGACAGGTGAAGAGGGCCAAGGAGCAGCCAGCTATGAGATCATTGAGATGGAGGCGCATGAGTGGTCAGGTGACGGGAAGGAGTCGAGAGGTCAGGTGATGTGGAGGGGCAGAGAGGTCAGGTGGCAGGGAGGGGTCGAGAGGTCAGGTGACAGGTGACAGGTGAAGAGGGCCAAGGAGCAGCCAGCTATGAGATCATTGAGATGGAGGCGCATGAGTGGTCAAGTGACGGGAAGGAGTCGAGAGGTCAGGTGATGTGGAGGGGCAGAGAGGTCAGGTGGCGGGGAGGGGTCAATAGGTCAGGTGACAGGGAGGTGTCGAGGGGTCAGGTGACGGGGAGGGGGCGAGAGGTCAGGTGACGGGGAGGAGGTGAGAGGTCAGGTGACAGGGAGGGGTCGAGAGGTCAGGTGACAGGGAGGAGGCGAGAGGTCAGGTGGCGGGGAGGGGACGAGAGGTCAGGTGACAGGTGACAGGTGAAGAGGGCCAAGGAGCAGCCAGCCATGAGATCATTGAGATGGAGGCGCATGAGTGGTCAAGTGACGGGCAGGAGTCGAGAGGTCAGGTGATGTGGAGGGGCAGAGAGGTCAGGTGGCGGGGAGGGGTCGAGAGGTCAGGTGATGTGGAGGGGCAGAGAGGTCAGGTGGCGGGGAGGGGTCAATAGGTCAGGTGACAGAGGTAGACGAGTAAAGAGAATAGCCAGCTATGAGGTCATGGAAATGGGGGGGGTGAGAGGTCAGGTGATGGGGAGGGCCCGAGAGTTCGGGGGAGGGGCCGAGAGGCCACGTGGCAGATGTTGGGAGGGAAGGGGAACTAGCAGGGAAAGGTCTTGGAAATAGGGGAAGGAGGGGTCAGATGCTAAGTGACAGGGCGGGAAAGGTCGAGAGGTCAGAGAGAAAAGGTAGTGAGGGAAGGGAACAGACATGTATGAGAGCATGGAGACAAATGGGGGAGGGGGCCAGAGGTCAGGCGTCAGAGATAGAAAGGGGCAGCGAGCAGCTAGCTGTGAGATCGTGAGGACGAGAGGTCAGGTGACAGGGAGGGGTCGTTAGCTCAGGCATCAGAGCGGGCAGGGCTGAGGGGGTGCTGTCCTAATGCTGGCACTGCAGAAAAGGGCTAGGGAGGAGGCTGTCCTAATACTGATACTGTAGAACAGGAATAGGTAGGGGCTGTCCTAATGCTGACACACTTCATGACAGGGCTAGGGGGTGCTGTTCTAATGCTGACACTGTAGGACAGGGTTGGGGGGGGTGCTGTCCTAATGGTGACTCTTTAGGACAGGATTGGGGGTGCTGCCCTAATGCTGACACTGCAGGACAGCTGCAAACAAAACAGGTGATGGACAGAATGTGGATCAGTGTCACACACCCAGTCCAAGGATCTGGGCCCAAATCCATCGTTTCTTTGCACTCCACACCACCCTGGGTTAGACAATGGCGATATGCAAATCAGCTCTGACCCTGTGCCCCATGGGAACAGTCCAGTCCGAACTACAAAAGCCATGTCCTTCCCAGAACGGAATCAAGCATCCGAGGACCGGACCGGTTTCGAGGTAACACCTCTCATCAGCCTGGATAGCTTGACTCCAGTGGTGTGGAGTGCCTGGAGTCAAGCTAGCCGGGCTGATGAGAGGTGTTACCTCGAAACCGGTCCGGTCCTCGGATGCTTGATTCTAACCCGGGGTGGTGTGGAGTGCAAAAAAACGATGGATTTGGGCCCAGATCTTTGGACTGGGTTGAATGTGTGACATTGATCCACATTCGGTCCATCACCTGTTGTTTTTGCAAATTCCGCCCTAAGTGCGCTGGGGATGCCCAGACGTGGGTCCCAGGCACTCCACACCACTGGAGTCAAGCTAGCCGGGCTGATGAGAGGTGTTACCTCGAAACCGGTCCGGTCCTCGGATGCTTGATTCCGTTCTGGGAAGGACATGGCTTTTGTAGTTCGGACTGGACTGTTCCCATGGGGCACGGGGTCAGAGCTGATTTGCATATCGCCATTGTCTAACCCGGGGTGGTGTGGAGTGCAAAAAAACGATGGATTTAGGCCCAGATCTTTGGACTGGGTTGAATGTGTGACATTGATCCACATTCGGTCCATCACCTGTTGTTTTTGCAAATTCCGCCCTAAGTGCGCTGGGGATGCCCAGACGTGGGTCCCAGGCACTCCACACCACTGGAGTCAAGCTAGCCGGGCTGATGAGAGGTGTTACCTCGAAACCGGTCCGGTCCTCGGATGCTTGATTCCGTTCTGGGAAGGACATGGCTTTTGTAGTTCGGACTGGACTGTTCCCATGGGGCACAGGGTCAGAGCTGATTTGCATATCGTCATTGTCTAACCCGGGGTGGTGTGGAGTGTAAAAAAACGATGGATTTGGGCCCAGATCTTTGGACTGGGTTGAATGTGTGACATTGATCCACAGTCGGTCCATCACCTGTTGTTTTTGCAAATTCCGCCCTAAGTGCGCTGGGGATGCCCAGACGTGGGTCCCAGGCACTCCACACCACTGGAGTCAAGCTAGCCGGGCTGATGAGAGGTGTTACCTCGAAACCGGTCCGGTCCTCGGATGCTTGATTCCGTTCTGGGAAGGACATGGCTTTTGTAGTTCGGACTGGACTGTTCCATTGGGGCACAGGGTCAGAGCTGATTTGCATATCGCCATTGTCTAACCCGGGGTGGTGTGGAGTGCAAAAAAACGATGGATTTGGGCCCAGATCTTTGGACTGGGTTGAATGTGTGACATTGATCCACATTCGGTCCATCACCTGTTGTTTTTGCAAATTCCGCCCTAAGTGCGCTGAGGATGCCCAGATGTGGGTCCCAGGCACTCCACACCACTGGAGTCAAGCTAGCCGGGCTGATGAGAGGTGTTACCTCGAAACCGGTCCGGTCCTCGGATGCTTGATTCCGTTCTGGGAAGGACATGGCTTTTGTAGTTCGGACTGGACTGTTCCCATGGGGCACAGGGTCAGAGCTGATTTGCATATCGCCATTGTCTAACCCGGGGTGGTGTGGAGTGCAAAAAAACGATGGATTTAGGCCCAGATCTTTGGAGTGGGTTGAATGTGTGACATTGATCCACATTCGGTCCATCACCTGTTGTTTTTGCAAATTCCGCCCTAAGTGCGCTGGGGATGCCCAGACGTGGGTCCCAGGCACTCCACACCACTGGAGTCAAGCTAGCCGGGCTGATGAGAGGTGTTACCTCGAAACCGGTCCGGTCCTCGGATGCTTGATTCCGTTCTGGGAAGGACATGGCTTTTGTAGTTCGGACTGGACTGTTCCCATGGGGCACAGGGTCAGAGCTGATTTGCTTATCGCCATTGTCTAACCCGGGGTGGTGTGGAGTGCAAAAAAACGATGGATTTGGGCCCAGATCTTTGGACTGGGTTGAATGTGTGACATTGATCCACATTCGGTCCATCACCTGTTGTTTTTGCAAATTCCGCCCTAAGTGCGCTGGGGATGCCCAGACGTGGGTCCCAGGCACTCCACACCACTGGAGTCAAGCTAGCCGGGCTGATGAGAGGTGTTACCTCGAAACCGGTCCGGTCCTCGGATGCTTGATTCCGTTCTGGGAAGGACATGGCTTTTGTAGTTCGGACTGGACTGTTCCCATGGGGCACAGGGTCAGAGCTGATTTGCATATCGCCATTGTCTAACCCGGAGTGGTGTGGAGTGCAAAAAAACGATGGATTTGGGCCCAGATCTTTGGACTGGGTTGAATGTGTGACATTGATCCACATTCGGTCCATCACCTGTTGTTTTTGCAAATTCCGCCCTAAGTGCGCTGGGGATGCCCAGACGTGGGTCCCAGGCACTCCACACCACTGGAGTCAAGCTAGCCGGGCTGATGAGAGGTGTTACCTCGAAACCGGTCCGGTCCTCGGATGCTTGATTCCGTTCTGGGAAGGACATGGCTTTTGTAGTTCGGACTGGACTGTTCCCATGGGGCACAGGGTCAGAGCTGATTTGCATATCGCCATTGTCTAACCCGGGGTGGTGTGGAGTGCAAAAAAACGATGGATTTAGGCCCAGATCTTTGGACTGGGTTGAATGTGTGACATTGATCCACATTCGGTCCATCACCTGTTGTTTTTGCAAATTCCGCCCTAAAAGCGCTGGGGATGCCCAGACGTGGGTCCCAGGCACTCCACACCACTGGAGTCAAGCTAGCCGGGCTGATGAGAGGTGTTACCTCGAAACCGGTCCGGTCCTCCGATGCTTGATTCCGTTCTGGGAAGGACATGGCTTTTGTAGTTCGGACTGGACTGTTCCCATGGGGCACAGGGTCAGAGCTGATTTGCATATCGTCATTGTCTAACCCGGGGTGGTGTGGAGTGTAAAAAAACGATGGATTTGGGCCCAGATCTTTGGACTGGGTTGAATGTGTGACATTGATCCACAGTCGGTCCATCACCTGTTGTTTTTGCAAATTCCGCCCTAAGTGCGCTGGGGATGCCCAGACGTGGGTCCCAGGCACTCCACACCACTGGAGTCAAGCTAGCCGGGCTGATGAGAGGTGTTACCTCGAAACCGGTCCGGTCCTCGGATGCTTGATTCCGTTCTGGGAAGGACATGGCTTTTGTAGTTCGGACTGGACTGTTCCCATGGGGCACAGGGTCAGAGCTGATTTGCATATCGCCATTGTCTAACCCGGGGTGGTGTGGAGTGCAAAAAAACGATGGATTTGGGCCCAGATCTTTGGACTGGGTTGAATGTGTGACATTGATCCACATTCGGTCCATCACCTGTTGTTTTTGCAAATTCCGTCCTAAGTGCGCTGAGGATGCCCAGACGTGGGTCCCAGGCACTCCACACCACTGGAGTCAAGCTAGCCGGGCTGATGAGAGGTGTTACCTCGAAACCGGTCCGGTCCTCGGATGCTTGATTCCGTTCTGGGAAGGACATGGCTTTTGTAGTTCGGACTGGACTGTTCCCATGGGGCACAGGGTCAGAGCTGATTTGCATATCGCCATTGTCTAACCCGGGGTGGTGTGGAGTGCAAAAAAACGATGGATTTGGGCCCAGATCTTTGGACTGGGTTGAATGTGTGACATTGATCCACATTCGGTCCATCACCTGTTGTTTTTGCAAATTCCGCCCTAAGTGCGCTGGGGATGCCCAGACGTGGGTCCCAGGCACTCCACACCACTGGAGTCAAGCTAGCCGGGCTGATGAGAGGTGTTACCTCGAAACCGGTCCGGTCCTCGGATGCTTGATTCCGTTCTGGGAAGGACATGGCTTTTGTAGTTCGGACTGGACTGTTCCCATGGGGCACAGGGTCAGAGCTAATTTGCATATCGTCATTGTCTAACCCGGGGTGGTGTGGAGTGCAAAAAAACGATGGATTTGGGCCCAGATCTTTGGACTGGGTTGAATGTGTGACATTGATCCACATTCGGTCCATCACCTGTTGTTTTTGCAAATTCCGCCCTAAGTGCGCTGGGGATGCCCAGACGTGGGTCCCAGGCACTCCACACCACTGGAGTCAAGCTAGCCGGGCTGATGAGAGGTGTTACCTCGAAACCGGTCCGGTCCTCGGATGCTTGATTCCGTTCTGGGAAGGACATGGCTTTTGTAGTTCGGACTGGACTGTTCCCATGGGGCACAGGGTCAGAGCTGATTTGCATATCGCCATTGTCTAACCCGGAGTGGTGTGGAGTGCAAAAAAACGATGGATTTGGGCCCAGATCTTTGGACTGGGTTGAATGTGTGACATTGATCCACATTCGGTCCATCACCTGTTGTTTTTGCAAATCCCGCCCGAAGTGCGCTGGGGATGCCCAGACGTGGGTCCCAGGCACTCCACACCACTGGAGTCAAGCTAGCCGGGCTGATGAGAGGTGTTACCTCGAAACCGGTCCGGTCCTCGGATGCTTGATTCCGTTCTGGGAAGGACATGGCTTTTGTAGTTCGGACTGGACTGTTCCCATGGGGCACAGGGTCAGAGTTGATTTGCATATCGCCATTGTCTAATCCGGGGTGGTGTGGAGTGCAAAAAAACGATGGATTTGGGCCCAGATCTTTGGACTGGGTTGAATGTGTGACATTGATCCACATTCGGTCCATCACCTGTTGTTTTTGCAAATCCCGCCCGAAGTGCGCTGGGGATGCCCAGACGTGGGTCCCAGGCACTCCACACCACTGGAGTCAAGCTAGCCGGGCTGATGAGAGGTGTTACCTCGAAACCGGTCCGGTCCTCGGATGCTTGATTCCGTTCTGGGAAGGACATGGCTTTTGTAGTTCGGACTGGACTGTTCCCATGGGGCACAGGGTCAGAGTTGATTTGCATATCGCCATTGTCTAATCCGGGGTGGTGTGGAGTGCAAAAAAACGATGGATTTGGGCCCAGATCTTTGGACTGGGTTGAATGTGTGACATTGATCCACATTCGGTCCATCACCTGTTGTTTTTGCAAATTCCGCCCTAAGTGCGCTGGGGATGCCCAGACGTGGGTCCCAGGCACTCCACACCACTGGAGTCAAGCTAGCCGGGCTGATGAGAGGTGTTACCTCGAAACCGGTCCGGTCCTCGGATGCTTGATTCCGATCTGGGAAGCACATGGCTTTTGTAGTTCGGACTGGACTGTTCCCATGGGGCACAGGGTCAGAGCTGATTTGCATATCGCCATTGTCT
This sequence comes from Lissotriton vulgaris, assembly GCF_964263255.1. NCBI lineage: Eukaryota > Metazoa > Chordata > Amphibia > Caudata > Salamandridae > Lissotriton > Lissotriton vulgaris. The sequence goes on along the minus strand of NC_141688.1, from coordinate 309,017,124 downwards.
AACCCGGGGTGGTGTGGAGTGCAAAAAAACGATGGATTTGGGCCCAGATCTTTGGACTGGGTTGAATGTGTGACATTGATCCACATTCGGTCCATCACCTGTTGTTTTTGCAAATCCCGCCCTAAGTGCGCTGGGGATGCCCAGACGTGGGTCCCAGGCACTCCACACCACTGGAGTCAAGCTAGCCGGGCTGATGAGAGGTGTTACCTCGAAACCGGTCCGGTCCTCAGATGCTTGATTCCGTTCTGGGAAGGACATGGCTTTTGTAGTTCGGACTGGACTGTTCCCATGGGGCACAGGGTCAGAGCTGATTTGCATATCGCCATTGTCTAACCCGGGGAGGTGTGGAGTGCAAAAAAACGATGGATTTGGGCCCAGATCATTGGACTGGGTTGAATGTGTGACATTGATCCACCTTCGGTCCATCACCTGTTGTTTTTGCAAATTCCGCCCTAAGTGCGCTGGGGATGCCCAGACGTGGGTCCCAGGCACTCCACACCACTGGAGTCAAGCTAGCCGGGCTGATGAGAGGTGTTACCTCGAAACCGGTCCGGTCCTCGGATGCTTGATTCCGTTCTGGGAAGGACATGGCTTTTGTAGTTCGGACTCGACTGTTCCCATGGGGCACAGGGTCAGAGCTGATTTGCATATCGCCATTGTCTAACCCGGGGTGGTGTGGAGTGCAAAAAAACGATGGATTTGGGCCCAAATCTTTGGACTGGGTTGAATGTGTGACATTGATCCACATTCGGTCCATCACCTGTTGTTTTTGCAAATTCCGCCCTAAGTGCGCTGGGGATGCCCAGACGTGGGTCCCAGGCACTCCACACCACTGGAGTCAAGCTAGCCGGGCTGATGAGAGGTGTTACCTCGAAACCGGTCCGGTCCTCGGATGCTTGATTCCGTTCTGGGAAGGACATGGCTTTTGTAGTTCGGACTGGACTGTTCCCATGGGGCACAGGGTCAGAGCTGATTTGCATATCGCCATTGTCTAACCCGGGGTGGTGTGGAGTGCAAAAAAACGATAGATTTGGGCCCAGATCTTTGGACTGGGTTGAATGTGTGACATTGATCCACAGTCGGTCCATCACCTGTTGTTTTTGCAAATTCCGCCCTAAGTGCGCTGGGGATGCCCAGACGTGGGTCCCAGGCACTCCACACCACTGGAGTCAAGCTAGCCGGGCTGATGAGAGGTGTTACCTCGAAACCGGTCAGGTCCTCGGATGCTTGATTCCGTTCTGGGAAGGACATGGCTTTTGTAGTTCGGACTGGACTGTTCCCATGGGGCACAGGGTCAGAGCTGATTTGCATATCGCCATTGTCTAACCCGGGGTGGTGTGGAGTGAAAAAAAACGATGGATTTGGGCCCAGATCTTTGGACTGGGTTGAATGTGTGACATTGATCCACATTCGGTCCATCACCTGTTGTTTTTGCAAATTCCGCCCTAAGTGCGCTGGGGATGCCCAGACGTGGGTCCCAGGCACTCCACACCACTGGAGTCAAGCTAGCCGGGCTGATGAGAGGTGTTACCTCGAAACCGGTCCGTTCCTCGGATGCTTGATTCCGTTCTGGGAAGGACATGGCTTTTGTAGTTCGGACTGGACTGTTCCCATGGGGCACAGGGTCAGAGCTGATTTGCATATCGCCATTGTCTAACCCGGGGTGGTGTGGAGTGCAAAAAAACGATGAATTTGGGCCCAGATCTTTGGACTGGGTTGAATGTGTGACATTGATCCACATTCGGTCCATCACCTGTTGTTTTTGCAAATTCCGCCCTAAGTGCGCTGGGGATGCCCAGACGTGGGTCCCAGGCACTCCACACCACTGGAGTCAAGCTAGCCGGGCTGATGAGAGGTGTTACCTCGAAACCGGTCCGGTCCTCGGATGCTTGATTCCGTTCTGGGAAGGACATGGCTTTTGTAGTTCGGACTGGACTGTTCCCATGGGGCGCAGGGTCAGAGCTGATTTGCATATCGCCATTGTCTAACCCGGGGTGGTGTGGAGTGCAAAAAAACGATGGATTTGGGCCCAGATCTTTGGACTGGGTTGAATGTGTGACATTGATCCACATTCGGTCCATCACCTGTTGTTTTTGCAAATTCCGCCCTAAGTGTGCTGGGGATGCCCAGACGTGGGTCCCAGGCACTCCACACCACTGGAGTCAAGCTAGCCGGGCTGATGAGAGGTGTTACCTCGAAACCGGTCCGGTCCTCGGATGCTTGATTCCGTTCTGGGAAGGACATGGCTTTTGTAGTTCGGACTGGACTGTTCCCATGGGGCACAGGGTCAGAGCTGATTTGCATATCGCCATTGTCTAACCCGGGGTGGTGTGGAGTGCAAAAAAACGATGGATTTGGGCCCAGATCTTTGGACTGGGTTGAATGTGTGACATTGATCCACATTCGGTCCATCACCTGTTGTTTTTGCAAATTCCGCCCTAAGTGCGCTGGGGATGCCCAGACGTGGGTCCCAGGCACTCCACAACACTGGAGTCAAGCTAGCCGGGCTGATGAGAGGTGTTACCTCGAAACCGGTCCGGTCCTCGGATGCTTGATTCCGTTCTGGGAAGGACATGGCTTTTGTAGTTCGGACTGGACTGTTCCCATGGGGCACAGGGTCAGAGCTGATTTGCATATCGCCATTGTCTAACCCGGGGTGGTGTGGAGTGCAAAAAAACGATGGATTTGGGCCCAGATCTTTGGACTGGGTTGAATGTGTCATTGATCCACATTCGGTCCATCACCTGTTGTTTTTGCAAATTCCGCCCTAAGTGCGCTGGGGATGCCCAGACGTGGGTCCCAGGCACTCCACACCACTGGAGTCAAGCTAGCCGGGCTGATGAGAGGTGTTACCTCGAAACCGGTCCGGTCCTCGGATGCTTGATTCCGTTCTGGGAAGGACATGGCTTTTGTAGTTCGGACTGGACTGTTCCCATGGGGCACAGGGTCAGAGCTGATTTGCATATCGCCATTGTCTAACCCGGGGTGGTGTGGAGTGCAAAAAAACGATGGACTTGGGCCCAGATCTTCGGACTGGGTCGAATGTGTGACATTGATCCACATTCGGTCCATCACCTGTTGTTTTGACACTGCAGGACAGGGCTAGGGGTGCTGTCTTAATGCTGACACTGCAGGGGGGTGTTGTCCTAATGCTGACACTGTAGTACAGGCTTGCCTGACTTTGTACTAATGTTAGCACTACAGGGAGTTAATGTACTATTTCATACACTGTAGCCAGCAGTGTGGTAAGTGCTGTCCTAATGCTGACCCTTTAGGACAGGGCTAGGGGTGTGCTGTCCTAATGCTGACACTGTAGGACAGGATTGGGGGAGTGCTGTCCTAATGCTGACACTGCAGGACAGGATTGGGGGGTTGCTGTCCTAATGCTGACACTGCAGGACAGGATTGGGCGGGTGCTGTCCTAATGCTGACACTGCAGAACAGGATTGGGGGGGGGCTGCCCTAATGCTGACACTGCAGGACAGGATTAAGGGGGATGCTGTCCTAATGCTGACACTACAGGACAGGGCTAGGGGATGCTGTTCTAAGGCTGACACTGCAGGACATGATTGGGGGGTTGCTGCCCTAATGCTGACACTGCAGGACAGGGCTAGGGGGGTGCTGTCCTAATGCTGACACTGCAGGACGGGGCTAGGGGGTGCTGTCCTAATGCTGACACTGCAGGACAGGGCTAGGGGGTGCTGTTCTAATGCTGACACTGTAGGACAGGATTGGGGGGGGGTGCTGCCCTAATGCTGACACTGCAGGACAGGGCTAGGGGTGCTGTCTTAATGCTGACACTGCAGGACAGGGCTAGGGGGGTGTTGTCCTAATGCTGACACTATAGTACAGGCTTGCCTGACGTTTGTACTAATGTTAGCACTACAGGGAGTTGATGTACTATTTCATACACTGTAGCCAGCAGTGTGGTAAGTGCTGTCCTAATGCTGACCCTTTAGGACAGGGCTAGGGGTGTGCTGTCCTAATGCTGACACTGTAGGACAGGATTGGGGGAGTGCTGTCCTAATGCTGACACTGCAGGACGGGGCTAGGGTTGTGCTGTCCTAATACTGACACTGTAGGACCGGAATGGGGGGGGGGAGGGTGCTGTCCTAATGCTGACACTGCAGGACAGGATTGGGGGGTTGCTGGCCTAATGCTGACACTGCAGGACAGGATTGGGGGGTGCTGTCTAATGCTGACACTGCATGACAGGATTGGGCAGGTGCTGTCCTAATGCTGACACTGCAGGACAGTATTGGGCGGGTGCTCTCCTAATGCTGACACTGCAAGACAGGATTGTGGGGTTGCTGTCCTAATGCTGACACTGTAGGACAGGATTGGGGGGGGTGCTGTCCTAATGCTGACAATGCAGGACAGGATTAAGGGGGGTGCTGTCCTAATGCTGACACTGCAGGACAGGATTGGGGGGGTTGCTGTCCTAATGCTGACACTGCAGGACAGGGCTAGGGGGTGCTGCCTTAATGCTGACACTGCAGGACTGGATTAAGGGGGGGTGCTGTCCTAATGCTGATACTGCAGGACAGGGCTAGGGGGTGCTGTACTAATACTGACAGTGTAGGACAGGATTGGGGGTGCTGCCCTAATGCTGACACTGCAGGGCAGGATTGGGGGGGGGGGGTGGTGTCCTAATGGTGACACTGCAGGACAGGGTTGGGGGGGGGGGGTGCTGTCCTAATGGTGACACTGCAGGACAGGGCTAGGGGGGTGCTGTCCTAATGCTGACCCTGTAGGACAGGATTGGGGGTTGCTGTCCTAATCCTGACACTGCAGGACAGGGCTAGGGGGTGCTGTCCTAATGCTTACACTGTAGGACAGGGTTGGGCGGGTGCTGTTCTAATGCTGACACTACAGGACAGGATTGGGGGTGCTGTTCTAATGCTGACACTGCAGGACAGGATTGAGCGTGTGCTGTCCTAATGCTGACACTGCAGGACAGGATTGGGGGGTTGCTGTCCTAATGCTGACACTGCAGGGCAGGATTGGGGGGGGGGTGGTGTCCTAATGGTGACACTGCAGGACAGGGTTGGGGGGGGGTGCTGTCCTAATGGTGACACTGCAGGACAGGGCTAGGGGGGTGCTGTCCTAATGCTGACCCTGTAGGACAGGATTGGGGGTTGCTGTCCTAATCCTGACACTGCAGGACAGGGCTAGGGGGTGCTGTCCTAATGCTTACACTGTAGGACAGGGTTGGACGGGTGCTGTTCTAATGCTGACACTACAGGACAGGATTGGGGGTTGCTGTCCTAATCCTGACACTGCAGGACAGGGCTAGGGGGTGCTGTCCTAATGCTTACACTGTAGGACAGGGTTGGGCGGGTGCTGTTCTAATGCTGACACTACAGGACAGGATTGGGGGTGCTGTCCTAATGCTGACACTGCAGGACAGGATTGGGGGGTTGCTGTCCTAATGCTGACACTGCAGGACAGGATTGGGGGGTTGCTGTCCTAATGCTGACACTGCAGGACAGAATTGGGGGGGGGGGTGTTGTTCTAATGCTGACACTGCAGGACAGGATTGGGCGGGTGCTGTCCTAATGCTGACACTGCAGGACAGAATTGGGGGAGGGGGGGTGCTGTCCTAATGCTGACACTGCAGGACAGGATTGGGGGGGTGCTGTCCTAATGCTGACACTGCAGGACAGAATTGGGGGAGGGGGGGGGTGCTGTCCTAATGCTGACACTGCTGGACAGGATTAAGGGGGGTGCTGCCCTAATGCTGACACTGCAGGACAGGAATAATTAATGTAACTATGTGATGAATATAAATTATAAAAAATAATAATATATATACAAAACAAGAATAATAACAAGTATATGTTTTGATACTTATATCTGTGTATACCCATTTTATTTAAAAGGGTGAAACTTTCATGGTCTTTGTCTCTTTCACTGTAACGTGATATAACATAAAATAGACAGAACTTTGAATGAAATATCTAGCTAAAACTTTTCTTAATGGTCTATTATTCCCTATTTTTAGATAGTTGTTAGATAGGGGTCCCTTGCTTCCTAAACAATAATATCTTACTCTACATTAAAGAAACCTCATAAACTCATTGGAAAAAAAACCATCAAAGGTTAAAGTGACATTTTAGTTATATCTGGTAATAATACATTAAAGAAAGCTCAGAAATTCATTGAAAAAAAATCAACAAAGGTTAAAGTGACATTATAGTTATATCTGGTAATAATACATTAAAGGAACCACAGAAATGCATGGAAAAAAACAAATATTAAAGTGATGTTATAGTTAGGTGAACATTTCACTAATAATGTAACGTTTTAAATAAAATAAAAAATACTGAATTTCACTATAGTTAACCGAAGTAACTATGATCTGCACCATCGTCATCAACGTCTACGCTAATCAAGATAGGGAGATTTGTAGGTTGACAACTGTTAATAGACAGCTTGATAAGGACCCAGTAGATGTCCTTTCCTTGACCTTTTCTGGGGCTGAGATGGAAGACACACTTTGAGTCATAACCCTCCCTTCTAATGTTGTCTGATTTTGATATTCATCCATCTCAGCATTAGCTTGAACTATTCTACTTTCTGATACCCCTGGCCCTCCTCTTACTTCCTCGCTCTGTCTCTTCACTCAGTGTTGTTGCTTCTGACTCTGAAGGCACTTGTCATCAGTCCCCTCCCAAGAACCCTTCTCTAAGTCCTTGAGTTTTGAGTAATGGCTGCTCTATCTCGATTCTTCGCTCCTTATCGGATATGTTGACGCCGCTGCTGGTGAAGTCATTCCAAGTAACCAGCAGTAGGGTAATGTTGGTGACACCGGTCACAGACATTTTTTCCAGCTTCAGTTGATGATATTTTAGATGCGACAGATGAAGAATCTTCATTCTCCTTTTGATTTTAAGTCTTCTGGGGCCTTTGACGCACTGGCCAAGACCTTGGCAAGTCTCACATTCACCCGTTGAGTGGTCGATGGTTCCATTTTTGTAGGAAGGAAACTATGGGTGAAATTAGCCACAATAATTTGTCAACCCTTTGTAATGTTCGCCATCACCTTCAGGCCTGTGTAAGTTTCATTAAGCACTTGTTGATGGTCACCAGAGCCAGGAGTCCAGAGATCTCCTCACATGCATGCATTTGTGTGTGTAGGAGGTGGCTGCGGAAGGATGTTTCTGCAGTGTCTGAGGAGCGTAAAGAGTTTGTGATGAATGCATCGATTAGGGGTTTGGGTGTGTAATGGATGCAGAGGTGGGTGTTATGTGTTTCAGCATTGGGTGGATATAAAGGGTTCAAGACTTTTGCTGGGTCCAGTGAGTACCTCAAGGTTTCTAGGGTGGTGGGCGGTGTTACAGAGTCCGGTGGGAAGAGCACTGGGTCAGTTAGGGAGGTTGGTGGGGTGTTGGCAGGGAGTTCAACCTACAGGACCAGGCAGGCCTTCATTCATGGGCATGATGTGATAACTGAGTTGAATAGAGGAGGATGAAAATGAGAAAAAGGTAGAGGTGCCGGTGCGTAGAGATGATACTAACAACTAAATGAAGCTATTGGGTTGGTGTACAGGAAAAAGATAAGCAAACCTGGAACAGGGTTGTGGCGGACACCAGGGAGATAGGGCTAATGACAAATTAGATGAGCTTTGAGGATCTGAGAGGAGCATAGTTTGGAGGGGTGGGACGAGAACCAGTCAAGTGCGGAGATGGTGAAGTAAAGAGTAGCAAGTGTCTGGTGGCTTAGTGGACTAATAAGCCCACTGTAGGGGCTTGTGTTTGATCTCATGGTCACAGCTTCAAATCTTAGCGGGTCCACTCAGTCTTTCATCCTTCTGAGGTCGATAAAATGAGTACAATTTAGTGGGAAACAATAAACATTCGTTATTCAGTGCCGAGATGTCCATGGGTGAACGTGCGCTTTACAAATACATATTATGTTATGTTATATGTTGAGAGAAGGGTGTTCATTACATCCTAGCTAGGGTTCAAGCAGAATACGGGTAGAGGACAGGCTCCTGGGGTTTGCTTAGGTGGTAAAATTAGACAAACGAGTGGAGTCCCCGAGCTATGGCTCTGTGACTGCAGTTTTAAAGCACTGTGTGTAAGAGGCAAGAAGCAGGAGTGGTTGGAGTAAGAGATCAAACAGGGCATTTCTCTCTGCCTGCTGACCTTTCACCTTTGTGAACTCCTCCGTGAGGTCATGGTGCAGGAGTTCATAGTCTGCTCCTGTCTGCATAGGTCAACAGAACCTGGTACCAGCTGTGTTCCTGCGATGAGGTCTGGAGGCCGAAGTGTGAAGACCCTGCCTTGGGTAAGAGCCTTGACCTGATATTAACGTCCTACCCATCTCTGACCTCCAATTTCTCTTTCTCTTGTTTCTAAACTTCCTTTCCCTGCCCAATATGTCCCTGACCTTGTCACGTCTTTGCTTCTCTGCTTCATGTCCGTATCCATGTACAACACTTCAGTGCCCTGGAATGTTCTTCCATGGTTCAGTCGGGAGCTGGTCCTCGTGCCTGCTCCCCCTGCGACCGTTCTCCTGTCCAGCTTGCCCGCAGTCCACTACCCTCTGCTGCCTTCGGTTTGTGCCTGCTCTGCTCATCATCCGCCTTCATTCTGCTCGTTTTTCTGCCCACTTCTGCCCTCTATTTTGGCTCTCACTGCTTGTTCTGCCTGTTATTTTGCCTCTTTCTGCTCGTTTCTGACCTTTATTTTTTTCTCTTTCTGCCCTTTATTTTTCTTATTTCTGCTCATTTCCGCCCGTTATTTTGCCTCTTTCTGCTCGTTTCTGACCATAATATTTCCTTTTTCTGCTAATTTCTGACCTTTATTGTGCCTCTTTCTGTGCCTGCCCCTGTAATGCATTTCCTTAAATCCTCCCTCGCTGATCCTGAACTTCCTTTCACCGCTGCTGTGTTGCCCATTCCTGTTCCTGTGTATCTCCCTAGTGTGTTTTACAGACTCCTTTCTTGAAACAGGTGTATTGACTATTCAATTCAATTCAATTTCAATTCAATTTATTTAATATGATTTGGAATTCCACAGAATTCCACATAAAAATACATCTTAAAACACATTTCATTCCACAAGAATTTTCCAATTTAAATTCAAGTTGTCATTTCAATTTAAAAAATCAAATGAACATAGAAACAGCAGTTGATCTTCAAATTTTCAAATTCAAGAAAGGGTGAACTTTAATAATCGAGTTGTCATACATGATTTCTTACTAATTTATACAAGTTTCTAATCTAATACTATCCTAAAAATTCAATAATAAAACTTATTATAAAATACCAAAATTTAAAATGTACTATACAGTACTAGTTCATGGAGGGAATAAATGATAATGTATCTATTCACTAAACTGTACTGTATAACCAGCACAATAACAATGCAAGGTAGTTCAATAACATTCACTCGCCTTTTTCAATATACAGTACACAATGGTATAGCAGCAAAACAAGGATTTAGTAAGGTGCATCGCATCCTAAAGGACAGTACTTAGAGGAGAGAACATTTATAAAGATGCCCAGGCTTAATTCCAACCTAATAAATTTGGTTTAAATCGTCTAATACAAGATAACTTAGCAGCAAAACAAATTTACTAAAGTGGTTGGAATCCTAAGAATGAGTAACAAGCAGCAAAAAACATTTGAAAAAGTGCACATGCTTAATTGTAAGCATAATAAATCAGTCATGAGTTCGAAAAAAAAGTGCAAGTGCTCTGTACATCCTTTCTAAAAAGATCTTTACCAACCAGTAACTAGCAGCAGGAAATGTTTTGTAAAAGTGCACATACACAATTGTAAATATAACTAATCGGTCATAAAGATCGAAAGGTCAAAATAAAGCACAAGTGCTGTAAACATACATATTTAAGAAGATCTTTACGACCTTAATATATGTTTAAAAATAGTTTAAGAAAACTAAAAATTTTAAAACACATCAGTTCAGATGGTGGGACAGCAGGCAATTTCGGGCCTGTTCTGCTGTAGTAATATTGTTCTTTAAAAAACAATTCCTTAAATGTCCACGATGTGTTGAATTTAATGCGGGACAAACAAATAAAACATGATTAAGTCTTGAATACAGGAATTACATAGCTGACAATACCTTTCATGTCTGGGAATCCCCTCCCAAGATCCTGTTACGATTCTTAGGGGAAGTAAATTAAATCTCAGTAGCAAAATCACTCTACGCACTCCATGTTTAAGATTCCATAAGACATAAGGTTGGGGATTTTTGACGATACTACTCCCCACATTACAATCAATGTTTCTGTTCTCTGAGCACATTTTAATATCTCTTTCACGAGAAACCACGTTTATTGTTTTCTTAATTATACTCTTCAAGACGGTTTTGCAAAGAACTACTGCCCCATCCTTATCTAAACAAAACATTGATAATGCTTTTAAATGATTTCTAAAAATTGCACTTTTCTTCTTCATATTTACAAATATTTCTCTGTACAACTCTACCCTCAGCGAATTCTCAGGGCTATTTATCAGTGTGTTACACCATCTTAAGCACATGGCCATTGATAGCACATATGTAGACAGGAGACCAAATACGACCATAAGCGCTGCAATCGGTGTCGTGCAATTCACATTACATATTTGCCGCCAGATTTTTCCTTCCACTTTCTCAAATTTGGCCCACTCTTGTGCGTCTATTGTTTCACTGGTGTAGCTCAGGGTTGGTGGAATCTTTATTTTATAAACTGAAATAATGTGTGAGAAATGTCTTTTCCCACAGTTTGTGTACAGACGATTAATTGCAAAGCCTTGTGAAATCGCTTTACCTTTGCAATGATCCATATGTCTATTAGCTGAGCACCTATTTGTAAATATTTTTCTTCAGTATGGATAACATTTTATTACTTCCAGTTTTTCTTTTCCCAGAAACCAATTCAGATGTTTTTCTGACCTTACAACCTGGATAACTAAAAATCATAACTTTGCTTTTTAAACTATTAATTTTTAAATAATACTCTTCTGTATACCTAATTAACTCAGCAAGACGTCTTTGCAACCCAATTGGAGTTAAATCCATTTTTATCGCATCATCTGCATATAACAGACAGCTCAACTTTACATTTCCTCATTTAGGGGGATCCCCCTTACTAAGCCCCACTCTTCTTGGCAGATCATTAATGTAAATGGAAAAGAGTAAAGGGGCCAAAAGGCACCCCTGCTTCAACCCATTATAAGTTACTATTTTCTTCGAGAGACGTTGTGTTCCCCCCAATAAAACCTTAGTCCAGGTAGAAGAGTGGAGAGCAATTATTAATCTTAAAAGATTCCCTGGTATCCCCATAGTAACCAATTTACTCCACAGCTTTCCATGATCTACCCTATCAAATGCTGTGGAGAAATCTATAAAAGCTGAGTATAAAGGCATACCCTGACTTACTGGATATTTTTCAGTTAAAGTTTGCAAAATAGAAATATTATCCAGTGTGCCACTATTCTTACGGAATCCTGTTTGTTTCAACGGGATATAATTATTTCCAAATGCCGATTCTTGAAGATGAGTGAGAATACTCTTTGCAAACAGTTTCCCGGTTGCATCCAGGAGCGAAATCTGTCTAAAACTGTCCGGGCAATGTTTTGGGCCCTTCTTATATAACAGAACCAATATACTTCCCTTCCAGGAGTATTGACTTGAAAGTGCATGTGTTTAGAGTTCTCAGCTGGGACAACAGTGGATACTCTGCCAAAGTCGCTGAATCAGTAAGAAGGAGAGATATTTTCAGTGACGAAACGTCTAGTTAAAAATGTGACAGAATGTTTGCCACCACTTGTAGCAAGAAAAATATAGCCACAAAGTAGATCTAGACGCCCACATAAAGAGTGACCTGCACATGCTGGGGGGTATTTTCCTGCATGTTAGGAATACTCAATGTATTTATCCGTAAAAGTCACCATGAAACACCATAACTCTCTCCAGGCAGTCTTCCATGGTGGTAGCTCCACCACACATACCGCAAATCAGGCGTTTATCTGTCACGCTTTGCGGTGGGGACCCAACAGCAGAGTAGGGGTAGTTTCCACTGGACAGATGCCTCCATCGTCTGGACCAAAGGTAAGGTGACCATGTCGACGGAGGTGCTGATAAAAACGTCTATAGGTCTACAGAAGACTTTGTTACCATCAGCCCTTCTCAAAACAAGATCATATGTCCTCCTGTGCCACTCATGCAGTACCTTTTAAATCTCAGAAATACTGTCACCGCCCGTTAAGGTAATGAGGTGCCCCGTTCATGGCTGTGAGTTTTTGTGACTGTAAATGTCAGTTCAGTCTTGGCTCTTTCCACTTCAGATCCTCTCTTCTTTACCTTGTGGAAGTCCAATCACACCTGGTTTGTCATCTCCAGTTCTTCTTGAGTGGGTGAAGCTCTTTTCACCTCCATGGATCAGTAGGAGGCCTGGCCATAGATACCAATGTCCTGTGCCTTGCGTAGAGTGACAGATGGACTGATCTCATATCCCATCACCTGACCTCTAAGCACTGTGATGTCCCTCGGGATGATTGATGCCCTCTATAAATACGAATAACTACAAATACCTCTCTGCTTCCTCCTCCAGTTGACATCCATGCTGTTTTGTGTACGCCTTTTCATTGAGAATGCAGGACCATGGCTCAAATAAATTGTCACAATTTCAGACTCCAAAATTTTTTGTAAAACTGAGGTTGCATTAAAAATGATGATGCACTTGAATGGTGAAACACACAACTAATTTCAAACACATATTATGTGCACTCTGCTCCCTCCCTGTAATCGGACCTTGCTGTGACATTCAGCCATCTGCAAATCCCGAATGATTCAGTTCCCTGCGCCTCATCCATAACCTATCCCCTTCTTTGACCGCACTCATTCTGAATGATTGTGTTCCATATTCCTTGAGGTCCCTGCCCTCTGTTTGCTGGGTATTCCTGCGCCATTTCTAACTTATAAGACCCAAATATACTCCCTGCACATTCTCACAACAGTAAACTTTTGTCCAGGAACACCCACACTCCTGCACTCCAAAGTGTAGGTCCATATTTTTGTCTCTGGACACAGTTGAAGGACCCCTGACTTGTCTACGACCAATCTCTCCTTTCGCCACCTCTGGAACTTCTTGTTTGTCATGACCTTTGTATCCAGTACTTCTTTGACACTGTTATGTCCATCAACCAATCAAACAGCATTTGTAAAGCACAGCACTGTCCCCCCTAGGGATATGTAGGTGCTGTGTCTCCATCGAAAAGCCGCGTCTGCCCCTGTAAGCTGTGGCTCCATTTCATACCCACTGTCAGATACTCTGACGGTACCAAACACCACCACGAGCACTCACTGGATCAGGAGGGTTATTATACACGCCCAACAATGGAGGTCTACCTTAGTGGCCGTAGAGGTCGACAAAATTGACCTAAAAGATTGTCCATTGCATAGCTTTCAATCACAGTGGCATGGTAAGTATGTGTTTACTATTCGTAACTCCACATCTAATTACAGTAATGATCCTTGCAGTGTTTGTGTCACGTGGTGTATCACATGTGATACAGGGACCCCCTCCACCAGGAAGGGAACCACCGACTGAGACAAATACATGTTTTCGGTGAACTAATTCCTTCACCCAGAACTTTAACTGTGATATTTCTCCTCTGATCCTGCTGTTATCCGTCCTCCAAAACGTATTCTCCAGACTTTCCGTGGCCTCTTCTCCCCCACAATGGACTGTACCTCCAAAACATGTTACATGCAATTCTTTCCCGGGCATTACCCATCCCTGCTACATGGAATCATCACCTCTTTAATCGTGTCCAATAGGCATGCCACCATGTTGTCCCCATTGTCCTTCTGCCTTCTCACCAGTTGTGAGGGCATCTTTTTCCGCTTGCTTGTTGTAGGACACCCAGCCACAAAACCACTGCTCTGCTATATTCCAAGTTTCTCCTAGTAGTGGAGGCATTCGCGTCTGCCTCGGAAGCCAATCCATGGTCCCTCAACCTCTATGAATGAGATAAGATTAATAATGAGATGTTTTTAGACCTGCAGTATATTTTGTCCTGAACCTTATTTCTCATTGAATATTGCAAATACTTCTTCCATTAGCTTTCTGCATTCCAGTTGATTCTGTTTAGCTGCAGACAGAATCTTACCTTGGTTGTGCACCCTTCCTCAACCCCAGTCCAATCTGAGCTGCTTGCTCATAAGACCGCGTGTTTTCCACAGCCCAAAGTTCTGGTGTTATTTACAAGGCCCTGCCTTTCAAAATGTACATCTTTAAGACTGGAGTACCTTCAACAGTCAAAAGTAAACTTTAACACATGCTGCCATTTCTGCTCGCCCACCACATGCAAAGCCTTGTGTGCATTATAAAACCTCCATAAGCTGTTGGCTTGATCAATGAAGTCGTTTATCGAACCTCCTTCTGGCCAAGAGAGATGATGAATTTTTCCTTTTGCTGTTTCGTGTACCTCCAGATGCTGTACATTGTATTTATGAATGATCCGCCGCTCTCCCTCCCTCCACACACGTTCTCAGTTTATCCCTCACTGTCCTCCCATGATCCTTTGCTCCTGGTAAGTTTAGGGCTCATCTGAACTGCTCTTTACCTCATAAAGAAGGAAGAAACCTTTATTGAAACTCACCTAGGGATTTCTGGCTGGCATAAATGCATTTACTACTACATGAGAGAGGAGGAATCTACAGTGGAAAATCCCACTGAGTGGATGGGAAGTGGGTCCTAGAATGTGTACATTGCCTTGGCAGTCACTCCCAAACTTTGATCTGACCCCTTTGTACCTTGAAAATAGTTGGGATATTTGCACCAGCCAGTGGTTAGAGGGACTCCCATTGCAAGGTGGGTTTGGAATGGATTTGCTGGGGGTGTTGAGGAAGAGAAGTGTTTTCCAGCACTATGTAGAAATATCCACTGAGCAAGAAGAAGTCCCCTTTTGTTGGCACGATACCCCTCCTTGAGTGGTGCCCATAAAAGACTGCGGAACCCCTTCACGTGACATGACCTCTCCCTTTGTTGCTTCTCATCAGCACATTTAGCAGTTTGATCAGTCTCTGTGCTTGATTGGGCTGCAATCCTGTCTTCCTTCCTTGGTCTTTCCTATGCACACCCACGAATCACTTACCCAAGGGACCTGTTCTCGTCTTGGCTGGGGGCAGAAGGAGGAACCAGGCCAATATATTTGCCTGTGCCACCTTTGAGGCAGCCACTCTCAACAGTCCTATGACTCACAGTATCTCAGAGCTTTCAAGCGCCTGTGGAGCATCTGTGACCATGGGGCTTCCAAAGCGTGTCCCATGATTGTAATCCTGAAGCTGCTGCACAATGGATGTTCTTTCTATTGCATGATGCCATTGAGTGGCAAGATGAGCGAGTTGCACGCATGTTGCTGCTTATATAAGCTTCTTCATCCTCGTTCATACAGAAATGGCCCTTCGATGCAGTGTGAGGCTGTTTCCTTCTATGTTCATGGATGCCGTTCACAACACGTACCTGTCATGGCACTGAGCTGGCCTATTTAATTTAATTGCGGGTTTCTAACGCGCTATAATCGACTCCCTAAGGAGTATCTACACAATAGACTGCTTGGGAACCCATCCTGGGTTTCCCTGTGAGATGGTCCCTACTGGGTATCTCGAAGGTGAAACCAGGCATCCCTGGCGTATGTGGGGGGCCGTTGTGGAGATGAGGCAAGCTAATGCACAGAGTTGCCGAGTGTGATCCCTGGTTAGAGTAGACACCGAGGTGAGAATTATCGAGTCCGCTGACCCTGATCCACGACCTACAGAAGCCAATCACACAGCAGAGTATGAGTGATGTCACCTGGTGATGCACACTATTGCTGTCAATCAATCAGTGTTTTGTAGAGCTCGCTACTCACCCTTTAGGGTCTCAAGGCGCGGGTGGGGCAGCTCCATTGGGGTCATTCGAAGAGCCAGGTCTTGAGGTTTTTCCTGAATTG
The DNA here is from genome assembly GCF_964263255.1 of Lissotriton vulgaris. Taxonomy (NCBI): domain Eukaryota; kingdom Metazoa; phylum Chordata; class Amphibia; order Caudata; family Salamandridae; genus Lissotriton; species Lissotriton vulgaris. The sequence continues at coordinate 309,001,172 of NC_141688.1, read as the reverse complement.
GTCCAGTGCTGGGCTTCGCCGGAGATGGAGGGGGAGCTTGTTCATATCTTGGCAGCAAGGTAATCATAGGACCTTTTGCCCATTCTGTTTCTGTAAAAGCAGGGGACCGCCGAACCCACGCTCAGCACCGCTGAACACATGCATTTCCAGATCTACACAGACCCTAACTCCACCCTCAGAGGCACCTCGTCTACCGACCCCCCGGACCTCAACCCCTGTTCAGCGACTCCATCGCTGACTTGATCAGCACGCACGCCCTGACCTCAACCGACTACATCCTCCTCGGAGACCTGAACTTTCACCTTGAGAACAACACCAACAACAACTCCACAACCCTGATCGATAACCTCGCCAATCCTGGACTGAATCAACTCGTCACAACGCCCACCCACTCCGCCGACCACACGCTCGACCCCGTCTTCTCCTCATGCCCGCACGTCTCCGTCAGCCACACCATTGAACTCCTCTTGACCGACCACCGCTGCATCCACTTCGCCTTCCAGAAACCCACCAAACACCACCACACCCAACAGATCCCCCACCGCTGCTGGAGCAAAACCACCGAAGATACTACACGCAAACCTCGCTCTCAGCCCACCCACCAAACCCTCCAACACTGACGACGCTGCCCACAGCCTCAGATGCTGGATCAAGGATACCAGCAACACCCTCACCCCGCTGAAAAAAAACCCTCACAGAGACACCAGCAAGAGGGCCAGCTGGTTCACCCCAGAACTCCTAGCCTCCAAGCAAGCCTGCCGGAAACTAGAGAAGAAATGGCACAGTGAACAAACTCCAGACAGCCACGCAGCACTCAAGGAAGCCATCCACAACCACCACCACCTCACCAGGGCGGCCAAGAGGACCTCCTTCAAAGACCGCCTCGACAACAATGCACACAATAGCAAGGCGCTCTTCAACATCGTGGACAAACTCTCCAACCCCAGCTCCAACACCAACGACATCCTGCCGCAAGCGCTGTGTGACTCCCTCGCCACCTTCTTCCACCTCAAGATAGCAGACATCCACGACAGCTTCAACACCCAGACAGCCCCAAAAGACAGCAATACAACAGACTCCCTGCACACCATCGACCACGACCCCCTGCTAGCCTGGGGTAGTTTGAGCATCGATGACACCATCAAGACTATGAGCACAATCCACTCCGGCTCTCCGTCAGCCCCATTTCCGCACCACGTCTTCAACAAAGCAAGCAGTTCCATCGCACCCCACCTGCGCAACGTCATCAATCTCTCCCTCGAGACCGCGACCTTCCCAGAGATTTGGAAACACACCTAGATCAACGCCCTACTCAAAAATCCTAAGGCAGACCCAAGAGACCTCAAGAACTTCCGGCCCATCTCTCTGCTCCCCTTCCCGGCCAAGGTCATAGAGAAAACCGTCAACAGACAGCTTACCCGATACCTCGAAGAAAACAGAATCCTGGACCCTTCCCAGTCAGGGTTCCGTAGCAACCACAGCACCGAGACTGCCCTCATCGCCGCCACCGACGACATCAGGACCCTGCTGGTCAATGGCGAGACCGCCGCACTCATCCTCCTAGACCTCTCTGCCGCCTTCGACACCGTCTGCCACTGCACACTATGCACACGCCTCCTTGCCACAGGGATCCGAGAATCTGGATTGGACCACCTCCTTCCTCTCCAGCAGAACCCAGAGCATCTGCCTCCCCCATTCCGTTCCAAAACCTCTGAGATCATCTGCGGCGTAACCCAGGGATCCTCCCTCAGCCCGACGCTGTTCAACATTTACATGGCCCCGCTCGCACACGTAGCCTGACAGCACGACCTCAACATAATCTCCTATGCCGACGACACTCAGCTGATCCTCTCCCTCACCAAGCACCCCATCACCGCCAAAGCCAAACTCAATGAAGGAATGAAGGACGACGCCAACTGGATAAAGACCAGCCGCCTGAAGCTGAATTCAGACAAGACTGAGGTCCTCATCCTCAGCTCCAACCCGTCAGCCTGGGATGACTCCTGGTGGCCGACGGCACGGGGACATCCCCGACACCCACTGACCACACACCCAACCTGGAAATCATCCTCGACTTAACGCTCTCAATGCCCAAGCAAGTCAACAGCATCTCCCCCTCTTGCTTCAACACTCTTTGCATGCTCCGCAAGATCTACAGATGGATCCCGACAGATACAAGAAAGATAGTCACCCAGGCCCTCATCAGCAGCAGACTCGACTACGGAAACGCCCTTTACACGGGAGCCCCGACTAAGCTCATCATACGACTACAACGCTTCTAAAATGCATCAGCACGACGGATCCTTGACGTACCACGCCAGGGCCACATCACCCCCCACCTGAGAAACCTGCACTGGCTCCCCGTCAACAAGAGGATATCCTTCAAGCTCCTCACCCACGCACACAAGGCACTACACAAGACCAGCCCAGCCTACCTCAACAGACGGCTCTCCTACATCCCCAACCGCAAGCTCCGCTCCGCCGAACTCTCACTCGCCACCGTCCCGTGCATCTGAAGAACAACCACAGGTGTGAGATCCTTCTCCCACCTCGCCGCCAAGACATGGAACACCCTCCCACTGAGCCTATGCCAGACCCAAGACCTGCCGACCTTCAGGAGGCTACTCAAGACCTGGCTGTTCGATCTGTAGTGGCCCTCCCCCCCCAGCGCCTTGAGACCCTCGAGGGTATGTAGTGCACTTTACAAATTATTGATTTACTGATTGATTGATTGATTGATTGACAGTGGCTAACGAGAGGTCGGCTGATCGTAGGTTTCCCTTTGGTGCGTGAAAGGAGAGGCGGTTGTTGAGGTATTGAGGTCTCATGTTGTGGAGGGCCTTGTACGCGTGCTGTCTGTTGGTCCATTCAACATTACTTGTCCTGGGACTGTAGTTACCTTACGGCCCCGAAGATACTTCCTACTACGCCATGGTCCATCCACAGCTAAACACACTCTCTCTCCTCTGTTTTGTCTCACTTTCCTCAGGTGTGACTGTGACAAGCTCACCACTCCGGGACTGCAAGGATCTCTTCAAGAGGCGCTACTGTACCCAGCAGAACTGGCGGAGCGGTGTGTGCCGGTCGGAAGTGGTGCCAGGACACACAGCAGCGTAAGATGAGAAACATTACCCAACCTGGACCCAGGGCCTGGCCCCCTTGGAAGCATCAAGGGGGTCTGTCCATCTCTCTCCTGCTCTGGGTTTGATGGAGGCAGCGTTGCTAGCTGTAGCCCCTCACCCAGGGTGGGGCACCCCAGCTAGACTCCCCTTGAGCAGGTTACCATGGAGGGGCCTTTCATTGGCCTTCCCACTTACTTACTCCAACCTACACTCATGAGGTCAAATGTGCCATCCTTACTGTATTTCACAAAAATAATGTATTTAAAGTCCTTCGTGGGTACAACCTTCCATTATGCCAATATATGTTTCAGCCTCGCTCTTTGAGACGGGTCTATGGAGCTGCAGCAGGGCCCATTCCTGGGTAGAGACCCCCTCTACCCCCTGGAGAGAGGGGCTTCTAGGGAGTGGCTAGAGATTGGGTGGATTGCTAAGTCTATTGTCATACAGAGCAGAACTCCTACCAGAGCTTGATGTGTGTAAGGCAAAGGCTCATTCTGTTCTCGTAAGTATTGTTTCATCCCCTCAGGGCCCGAGGTCCCCTTCTCTGAACCAAATGTGCTAATTAATTAATCACAAGTGAATGAGTGTGATTACATCACGTGCACCTTCTTTTCATATTCTCGCCCCTTCCTTCAAATATGATATTCAAGCCCACATGTGTACATCTGTGGTATTTGAACCATTGAAGTTGAATATTTCATGTTTAATCATTATTATGAAATCTGAGTTTCTAGAAGGTTGCTAATGATGTGTTACATTTTGTTGTCTTTTCCAAAGAACACTGTCTAATAGAGTGAAATTAACTCATTGGGTGATTGGTAAGCCTGGAATTCTTCATCAATCGTCTTGTTGAGTGCAATGGCGACCCCGCAGCGTCACCGCAAGACCCTAGGGGCTGACACTACACTGATGATAGACGCCCTCACTGAGACCCTAGGGGCTGATGCTAAACTGATGATAGACGCCATCACTGAGACCCTAGGGGCTGATGCTAGAGTGATGATAGATGCCATCACTGAGAGCCTAGGGGCTGGCACTACACTGATGATATACGCCATCATTCTGAGAGCCTAGGGGCTGATACTAGAGTGATGAAAGACACCATCACTGAGAGCCTAGGGGCTGATGCTAGAGTGATGAAAGACACCATCACTGAGAGCCTAGGGGCTGATGCTAGACTGATGATGGACGCCATCACTGAGAGCCTAGGGACTGATACTAGACTGATGATAGACACTATTACTGAGAGCCTAGGGGCGCATACTAGAGTGATAAAAGACGCCATCCCTGAGAGCCTATGGGCTGACACTACTCGGATGATAGACGCAATCACTATGAGAGCATAGACGCTGATACTAGACTGGTGATAGACGGCATCATTCAGAGACCCTAGGGGCTGATACTAGACTGATGATGTACGCCATCATTCTGAGAGCCTAGGGGCTGATACTAGACTGATGAAAGACACCATCACTGAGAGCCAAGGGGCTGATACTAGACTGATGATAGACGCCATCACTCTGAGAGCCAAAGGACTGATACTAGACTGATGATAGATGCCATCACTCAGAGCCTAGGGGCTGATACTAGACTGATGATAGACGCCATCACTGAGAACCTAGGTGCTGATACTAGACTGATGATAGACACCATCACTCTGAGAGCCAAGGGGCTGATACTAGACTGATGATAGACACTATCACTGAGAGCCTAGGGGCGCATACTAGAGTGATAAAAGACGCCATCACTCAGAGCCTAGGGGCTGATACTAGGCGGATGATAGAGGCCATCACTGAGAACCTAGGTGCTGATACTAGACTGATGAAAGACACCATCACTTAGAGACAAAGGGCTGATACTAGACTGATCATAGAGGCCATCACTGAGAGCCTAGGGGCTGATACTAGGCTGATGATAGAGGCCATCACTGAGAGCCTAGGGGCTGATACTAGACTGATGATAGACACTATCACTGAGGGCCTAGGGGCGCATACTAGAGTGATAAAAGACGCCATCACTGAGAGCCTAGGGGCTGACACTACTCGGATGATAGACGCCATCACTATGAGAGCTTAGACGCTGATACTAGACTGGTGATAGACGCCATCATTCAGAGACCCTAGGGGCTGATACTAGACTGAGGATATACGCCATCATTCTGAGAGCCTAGGGGCTGATACTAGACTGATGATAGACGCCATCACTCTGAGAGCCCAGGGGCTGATACTAGACTGATGATAGACGCCATCACTCTGAGAGCCAAAGGGCTGAAACTAGACTGATGATAGAGGCCATTACTGAGAGCCTAGGGGCTGATACTAGACTGATGATAGACGCCATCATTCTGAGTGCCTAGGGGCTGATGCTAGACTGATGATATACGCCATCACTGAGAGCCAAGGAGCTGATACTAGATGATGATAGACGCCATCACTGAGAGCCTAGGGACTGATACTAGACTGATGATAGAGGCCATCACTGAGAGCCTAGGGGCTGATACTAGACTGATGATAGACGCCATCATTCTGAGTGCCTAGGGGCTGATGCTAGACTGATTATATACGCCATCACTGAGAGCCAAGGAGCTGATGCTAGACTGATGATAGACGCCATCATTCTGAGTGCCTAGGGGCTGATGCTAGACTGATGATATACGCCATCACTGAGAGCCAAGGAGCTGATACTAGACTGATGATAGACGCTATCACTGAGAGCCTAGGGGCCTATACTAGACTGATGATAGACGCCATCATTCTGAGTGCCTAGGGGCTGATGCTAGACTGATGATATACGCCATCACTGAGAGCCAAGGAGCTGATACTAGATGATGATAGACGTCATCACTGAGAGCCTAGGGGCTGATACTACACTGTTGATAGACACCATCACTGAGAGCCTAGGGGCTGATGCTAGACTTACGATAGACACCATCACTCTGAGAGCCTAGGGACTGATACTAGACTGATGATAGATGCCATCACTCAGAGCCTAGGGGCTGATACTAGACTGATGATAGACGCCATCACTGAGAGCCTAAAGGCTGATATTAGACTGATGATAGATGCCATCACTGAGAGCCTAGAGGCTGATACTAGTCTGATGATAGACGTCATCACTGAGAGCCAAGGAGCTGATACTAGACTGATGATAGAAGCCATCAGTCTGAGAGCCAATGGGCTGATACTAGACTGATGATAGAGGCCATCACTGAGAACCTAGGTGCTGATACTAGAGTGATGATAGAGGCCATCACTGAGAACCTAGGTGCTGATACTAGAGTGATGATAGACGCCATCACTCAGAGCCTAGGGGCTGATACTAGACTGATGATAGACGCCATCACTCTGAGAGCCTAGGGGCTGATACTAGACTGATGATAGACGCCATCACTGAGAGCCTAGAGGCTGATGCTGGACTGATGATAGACACTATTACTGAGAGCCTAGGGGCTGATACTAGACTGATGATAGACGTCATCACTGAGAGACTAGGGACTGATACTAGACTGATGATAGAATCCATCAGTCTGAGAGCCAAGGGGCTGATACTAGATGATGATAGACGCTATCACTGAAAACATAGGGGCTTATTTTCTCTTACTTCCTCAGACTCTGTGTACCGTGAAAACCACTGCATTTACTGTGAGAGGCTAGGGAGTGAACTGTCTCTTCCTTCCAGGGTCATCTGCAGAGTTGGCCCTGCACTGCAAGAGTTTAGGGAGCGAACTGTCTCTTCCTTCCGCGGTCATGTGCAAAGATGACCCCACACCCTCGCTGTGAGACTCAGGACGTGAACTGTCTCTTCCTTCCAGGGTTGTGTACAGAGACGACCCCGCACCCTCGCTGTGAGAGTCAGGAAGTGAACTGTCTCTCCCTTCCAGCGTTGTGTACAGAGACGACCCCGCACCCTCGCTGTGAAAGTCAGGAAGTGAACTGTCTCTCCCTTCCAGGGTTGTGTACAGAGACGACCCCGCACCCTTGCTGTGAGACTCAGGAAGTGAACTGTCTCGTCCTTTCAGGGTTGTGTACAGAGACGACCCTCGCTGTGAGAGTCAGGAAGTGAACTGTCTCTCCCTTCCAGGGTTGTGTACAGAGACGACCCCGCACCCTCGCTGTGAGAGTCAGGAAGTGAACTGTCTCTCCCTTCCAGGGTTGTGTACAGAGACGACCCCGCACCCTTGCTGTGAGACTCAGGAAGTGAACTGTCTCGTCCTTTCAGGGTTGTGTACAGAGACGACCCCGCACCCTCGCTGTGAGACTCAGGAAGTGAACTGTCTCTCCCTTCCAGGGTTGTGTGCAGAGATGACCCCGCACCCTCGCTGTGAGAGTCAGGAAGTGAACTGTCTCTCCCTTCCAGGGTTGTGTACAGAGACGACCCCGCACCCTCGCTGTGAAAGTCAGGAAGTGAACTGTCTCTCCCTTCCAGGGTTGTGTACAGAGACGACCCCGCACCCTTGCTGTGAGACTCAGGAAGTGAACTGTCTTGTCCTTTCAGGGTTGTGTACAGAGACGACCCCGCACCCTCGCTGTGAGACTCAGGAAGTGAACTGTCTCTCCCTTCCAGGGTTGTGTGCAGAGATGACCCCACACCATTGCTCTAAGAGACGAGGGAGAGAACTATCTCTTCCCTCCCCAGTCTCTTTTGTGTAATAACCTCACACCTTCAGTTCTCAAGGCCTTTGTTGTAACGATGACCTCGCAACGTCACTTCTCAAGGTCTTTGTTGTAACAATGACCTCCTAACGTCACTTCTCAAGGTCTTTGTTGTACCGATGACCTCGCACCTTCACTTCTCAGGCCTTTGTTGTAATGATGACCTCGCACCCTCACTTCTCAGGGCCTTTGTTGTAACAATGACAACACACCTTCACTTCTCAGGGCTTTGTTGTAAGGATGACCTCGCACCCTCACTTCTCAGGCCTTTGTTGTAAGGATGACCTCGCACCCTCACTTCTCAGGGCTTTGTTGTAAGGATGACCTCGCAGCCTCACTTCTCAGGCCTTTGTTGTAACGATGACCTCGCACCTTCACTTCTCAGGGCTTTGTTGTAAGGATGACCTCGCAGCCTCACTTCTCAGGCCTTTGTTGTAACGATGACAACACACCTTCACTTCTCAGGGCTTTGTTGTAAGGATGACCTCGCACCCTCACTTCTCAGGGCCTTTGTTGTAACAATGACAACACACCTTCACTTCTCAGGGCTTTGTTGTAAGGATGACCTCGCAGCCTCACTTCTCAGGCCTTTGTTGTAACGATGACCTCGCACCCTCACTTCTCAGGGCTTTGTTGTAAGGATGACCTCGCAGCCTCACTTCTCAGGCCTTTGTTGTAACGATGACCTCGCACCTTCACTTCTCAGGGCTTTGTTGTAACAATGACAACACACCTTCACTTCTCAGGGCTTTGTTGTAACGATGACCTCGCACCTTCACTTCTCAGGGCTTTGTTGTAAGGATGACCTCGCACCTTCACTTCTCAGGGCTTTGTTGTAACGATGACCTCGCACCTTCACTTCTCAGGGCTTTGTTGTAAGGATGACCTCGCACCTTCACTTCTCAGGGCTTTGTTGTAACGATGACCTCGCACCTTCACTTCTCAGGGCTTTGTTGTAAGGATGACCTCGCACCTTCACTTCTCAGGGCTTTGTTGTAACGATGACCTCGCACCTTCACTTCTCAGGCCTTTGTTGTAAGGATGACCTCGCACCTTCACTTCTCAGGGCTTTGTTGTAAGGATGACCTCGCACCCTCACTTCTCAGGGCCTTTGTTGTAACAATGACAACACACCTTCACTTCTCAGGGCTTTGTTGTAAGGATGACCTCGCACCTTCACTTCTCAGGGCCTTTGTTGTAAGGATGACCTCGCACCCTCACTTCTCAGGGCTTTGTTGTAAGGATGACCTCGCACCCTCACTTCTCAGGGCTTTGTTGTAAGGATGACCTCGCACCCTCACTTCTCAGGCCTTTGTTGAAACAATGACCTCGCACCCTCACTTCTCAGGCCTTTGTTGTAACGATGACCTCGCACCTTCACTTCTCAGGGCTTTGTTGTAAGGATGACCTCGCACCCTCACTTCTCAGGCCTTTGTTGTAACGATGACCTCGCACCTTCACTTCTCAGGGCCTTTGTTGTAACGATGACCTCGCACCGTCACTTCTCAAGGCCTTTGTTGTAACAATGACCTCGCACCCTCACTTCTCAGGGCCTTTGTTGTAACGATGACCTCGCACCTTCACTTCTCAGGGCCTTTGTTGTAACAATGACATCACACCTTCACTTTTCAGGCCTTTGTTGTAACGATGAGAACACACCTTCACTTCTCAGGGCTTTGTTGTAAGGATGACCTCGCACCCTCACTTCTCAGGGCCTTTGTTGTAACAATGACAACACACCTTCACTTCTCAGGGCTTTGTTGTAAGGATGACCTCGCACCCTCACTTCTCAGGGCTTTGTTGTAAGGATGACCTCGCACCCTCACTTCTCAGGCCTTTGTTGTAACGCTGACCTCGCACCTTCACTTCTCAGGGCCTTTGTTGAAACAATGACCTCGCACCCTCACTTCTCAGGCCTTTGTTGAAACATTGACCTCGCACCCTCACTTCTCAGGCCTTTGTTGTAACGATGACCTCGCACCTTCACTTCTCAGGGCCTTTGTTGTAACAATGACATCACACCTTCACTTCTCAGGGCTTTGTTGTAAGGATGACCTCGCACCTTCACTTCTCAGGGCCTTTGTTGTAACAATGACATCACACCTTCACTTCTCAGGGCTTTGTTGTAAGGATGACCTCGCACCTTCACTTCTCAGGGCCTTTGCTGTAACGATGACCTCGCACCTTCACTTCTCAGGGCCTTTGTTGTATCAATGACATCACACCTTCACTTCTCAGGGCTTTGTTGTAAGGATGACCTCGCACCCTCACTTCTCAGGGCCTTTGCTGTAACAATGACATCACACCTTCACTTCTCAGGGCTTTGTTGTAACAATGACCTCGCACCTTCACTTCTCAGGGCCTTTGTTGAAACAATGACCTCGCACCCTCACTTCTCAGGCCTTTGTTGTAACGATGACCTCGCACCCTCACTTCTCAGGCCTTTGTTGTAACGATGACATCACACCTTCACCTCTCAGGGCTTTGTTGTAACGATGACCTCTCACCTTTACTCTCATGGTCTGAAAGGTGACCTGTCTCTTCTCTCCGCAGCGTCTTCTGCTTGGCACTTCGAGATGACCTCCTTGCCAGCGGCAACCAGGACCATTCCATCCGAGTCTGGCGCCTCCCCGAATGCTCCCCGCTGCAGACCCTGCAGGGCCATCAGAAGGGGGTTTGGGGTCTCCTGTTCTTTACAGATAATCTGCTGGTCAGCTCCTCGTCCGATGCTTCCATCAAGGTAAAACCTCTCCTCTGACCTCCACAAAGCTGTACAGCTCACCTGTGCTTAAGCCAGAAATTACACATGCTTTACACTGACCCTCCGCTACACATACCGCCATCACGCGCACAAAGTATTTTCAGGTGTTACCTCGAGTAGTGGTCCTTGTTTTACATCGACGGGTTAGCAGCAAGGTGTGTCCAAGGAAACACGTCACGCAGCAAAGGAAGTGCAGAAAATGCAGCATTCCTCTTTCCAAGATCTTTCTTACCTTCCCAAAGTGGTTTAACACTTTAAATGTTTCTACGAGGGAGTGTGCTGAATTATGTTCCTTTTGGTCATGTAAAACAACACACCTATGAGGGCAAACCGTGTCCACACAAGTCCTATCCCGGCAGAGTCCACCTGGCTCCAGGAGAAAGGGTCTCTCTTTCGAGGCACACATCTGTTTCCACAAGCCATTTTCTGCACAAATGAGTCACTTCTGTGTATAACTGAGTAAAAGTATTACATGAAATTCCCAAAAGCCCAACAAGGGTAATTACTTTACACCATAACCTATTCAATGTAAGCCCAGGCCTACAGCTTAAAACACCAAGTTGGACACAAAATCATGGTGAAAAATGTGATTTGATCTGCCATGTATCTAAAGCACACAATACAGATGATTCTGGGGGTAAAGCACGTTGTGGCCTACAATATACAGTTCTGAAACCCCTTTGTGCAATGCTCTTGGTCTTTTTCTTTCAGGGAAGTTGTGTGACCCGTATTTTCCCAGCTCACAGTCCATTTGTCTTTTCTTTTATACCTTCATTTAATCACTTCCTTTCACTCTGTTGCTCCTGACTTCATATTCTGTCTGCCCTCATACTTGGCAGCAGCATTGAGGCTCTAAGGGTGGTTGCCGTGGAGGAAAAGGATGTGTTAATGATAGGGTTGTGAAGGAAAGCGTAGCCATGCCAGTTGTCCTCCCCCGCCACCACCTGAAGGCTCACCCTGCAATGCCAGGGGTGATCTGTTCCTGGCGGCCATTTTACAGGTGGAAGCAACTGCATCAAAATGACGCGTCAACGCCAGTGAGCACCAACTGGCACTCTGGTGAAATGGCAGTTCACATTTGCCCATGCCACGTGCACGTCACATTGCACGGGTTGTGACTGGCACACACCAGTGGGTCTTCTTGGAGATACATAGCCTGGGCTCATGCAATGGTGCAGGAACAATATTCACAGTGGGGTCCTGCTTTAATACTACCTCACAAAGTCATAAGGATAGTGAAAAGCATACAATTACATAAAGAAGAAGTGTAGCACAAGCTCCATGCCCATTCAGAAGGAGAACACAGGGGGAGTAGTGTGTGCAGCAGTGCATCCCAGAGCACCTTGTCCCGAATGTATGACAAAAGCATGGTGTGGTAGGCGCTTTGTTGTGATGAATGTCACATAGCTATTTCAGGGGTTCTGCAGCATTTCATAACCCCTGCTTCCAGCGCCCCCTCCTTCCCCCACCACCTGGAAGCCTGTAGAGACCATCTTGCAGATCCATTGGTGGTCTGTGTGCCCTCTCCTGTGTTCTGTAGAGTTTGGAGTTAGACAGCAAAGGTTGCACCTGGACGACTTACCCTCCATGGCTAGTGGACGACAGCAGAGTTTAAGACATAGAGATCTGAATCCTATACATCGTAGGCAGAGGTTGTCAATCGAGATCTCGCTGCATATCAGTTACCAAAGTGGATAAACACATTTGCCGTGAAGAATAGTCATTCAGTTTGAAAAGGTGCTCATTCTTTCAAGGGGCTCAGAAGAAAAGAGAGAAGCTTTATCCGTAGCAGAGTTGTGTCTTCCTTTAACAGTGTAACTGATCCCAGGAAAGCCATATTCGGTAGTGTTATAATGATATAACCTCAAACTCAATCCAGACAAGACTGAGTTAGTCTTGACTGGAGGTGGTTGCAGTCCCTGGTCCCCCCTCCCACTGGCCCTCCTCACTTGGTGCCCCCCCGCTCCCAGTTCCCAAGGTCAAAACCCTTGGTATTTTTCTCCATTCTTCACTTTCTGTTCACTCACAGATCACCTCGGTTGTTTCTTCTTGTTTTTTTTCCCTGAGAACTATCAGGAAGATTTCTCGCTTCTTCTCTCTGCCTGTGTTAAAAATCATAGTGATGGCCATGGTGCTCTCGCGCCTTGACTACGGCAACATCATTTACAATGGCGCTCCAGCCTACGCCATTCACCGTTTGCAGCTAGTGCAGAATCAGGCAGCCCGCCTGATCCACGGTCTGCCCAAATTCCATCGGGTTACCCCCTTAATGCAGGCATTGCACTGGCTGCCGATAAAAGAGCGAGCCTTGTTTAAACTTGGCTGTACCACCTTCCAGGCCAAAATGGGCACCGCCCCGGAGTTTATTTGCTCCGCCATCAAACCTTATATACCTGGTAGAGAGCTTCGATCTACCAACCAGGCCCTGCTAACTACCCCCCGTTTCCGAAAGAAAAAGGCCGGAGGAACCAAATTTGCAGTTCTCGCTCCTGCGTTCTGGAACTCCCTTCCGACGGAACTCCGGATGACATCCTCCTACATTGAGTTTCGGAAGGGTCTCAAAACTCTGCTCTTTTCCCAAGCCTACAAGGTCTGATCCCTCTCTGCTCTTGTCACTCCTCGCAGTCCAAAAGCGCCAAGAAACCGCATGGTAGAAGAGCGCTATATAAATATTTTTAAATTACAAATTTATATATTCTTTAGTACACTAATGGCACCTTCTGTAGTGGACATATAGTATGTTCTGTATTAGAATCATATATTCCATAGTACAATGATATATTTTGTACTACATTGATGCCATGTTTTGTAGTACAATGACTCATTCAGTATTATAATGATATATTCTGTAGTACGTAGATGATATATTCTTTAGTACATGTTACATTCACTATTATAAATATATATTCTGTAATACATAGATGTTATTATCTGTAGTACAATTATACATTCTGTATTATAATTATATATTCTGTAGTACGTAGATGTTATATTCTGTAGTACAGTGACACATTCAGTATTATAATGATATATTCTGTAGTACGTAGATGTTATATTCTGTAGTACAATAACACATTCAGTATTACAAATATATATTCTGTAGTACGTAGATGTTATATTCTGTAGTACATGTTACATTCAGTATTATAAATATATATTCTGTAATACATAGATGTTATTATCTGTAGTACAATTATACATTCAGTATTATAATTATATATTCTGTAGTACGTAGATGTTATATTCTGTAGTACAATGTTACATTCTGTATTACAAATATATATTCTGTAGCACGTAGATTTTATATTCTGTAGTACATGTTACATTCAGTATTATAAATATATATTCTGTAATACATAGGTTTTATTATCTGTAGTACAATTATACATTCTGTATTATAATTATATATTCTGTAGTACGTAGATGTTATATTCTGTAGTACAGTGACACATTCAGTATTATAATGATATATTCTGTAGTACAATGTTACATTCTGTATTACAAATATATATTCTGTAGTACGTAGATTTTATATTCTGTAGTACAATGTTACATTCAGTATTATAATTATATATACTGTAGTACGTAGATGTTATATTCTGTTGTACATTGTTACATTCAGTAATATAATTATATATTCTGTAGTACAGTGACACATTCAGTATTATAATGATATATTCTGTAGTACAATGTTACATTCTGTATTATAAATATATATTCTGTAGTACGTAGATGTTATATTCTGTAGTACAGTGACACATTCAGTAATATAATTATATATTCTGTAGTACGTAGATGTTATATTCTGTAGTACATGTTACATTCAGTATTATAAATATATATTCTGTAATACATAGATGTTATTATCTGTAGTACAATTATAAATTCTGTATTATAATTATATATTCTGTTGTACGTAGATGTTATATTCTGTAGTACAGTGACACATTCAGTATTATAATGATATATTCTGTAGTACGTAGATGTTATATTCTGTAGTACAATAACACATTCAGTATTACAAATATATATTCTGTAGTACGTAGATGTTATATTCTGTAGTACATGTTACATTCAGTATTATAAATATATATTCTGTAATACATAGATGTTATTATCTGTAGTACAATTATACATTCAGTAATATAATTATATATTCTGTAGTACGTAGATGTTATATTCTGTAGTACAATGTTACATTCTGTATTACAAATATATATTCTGTAGTACGTAGATTTTATATTCTGTAGTACATGTTACATTCAGTATTATAAATATATATTCTGTAATACATAGATGTTATTATCTGTAGTACAATTATACATTCTGTATTATAATTATATATTCTGTAGTACGTAGATGTTATATTCTGTAGTACAGTGACACATTCAGTATTATAATGATATATTCTGTAGTACAATGTTACATTCTGTATTACAAATATATATTCTGTAGTACGTAGATTGTATATTCTGTAGTACAATGTTACATTCAGTATTATAATTATATATACTGTAGTACGTAGATGTTATATTCTGTTGTACATTGTTACATTCAGTAATATAATTATATATTCTGTAGTACAGTGACACATTCAGTATTATAATGATATATTCTGTAGTACAATGTTACATTCTGTATTATAATTATATATACTGTAGTACGTAGATGTTATATTCTGTAGTACAGTGACACATTCAGTAATATAATTATATATTCTGTAGTACGTAGATGTTATATTCTGTAGTACATGTTACATTCAGTATTATAAATATATATTCTGTAATACATAGATGTTATTATCTGTAGTACAATTATACATTCTGTATTATAATTATATATTCTGTAGTACGTAGATGTTATATTCTGTAGTACAGTGACACATTCAGTATTATAATGATATATTCTGTAGTACGTAGATGTTATATTTTGTAGTACAATAACACATTCAGTATTAGAAATATATATTCTGTAGTACGTAGATGTTATATTCTGTAGTACATGTTACATTCAGTATTATAAATATATATTCTGTAATACATAGATGTTATTATCTGTAGTACAATTATACATTCAGTATTATAATTATATATTCTGTAGTACGTAGATGTTATATTCTGTAGTACAATGTTACATTCTGTATTACAAATATATATTCTGTAGTACGTAGATTTTATATTCTGTAGTACATGTTACATTCAGTATTATAAATATATATTCTGTAATACATAGATGTTATTATCTGTAGTACAATTATACATTCTGTATTATAATTATATATTCTGTAGTACGTAGATGTTATATTCTGTAGTACAGTGACACATTCAGTATTATAATGATATATTCTGTAGTACAATGTTACATTCTGTATTACAAATATATATTCTGTAGTACGTAGATTTTATATTCTGTAGTACAATGTTACATTCAGTATTACAATTATATATACTGTAGTACGTAGATGTTATATTCTGTTGTACATTGTTACATTCAGTTCTATGATTATATATTCTGTAGAATGTAGATGTTATATTCTGTAGTACAGTGATACATTCAGTATTATATTTTGTGTAGTACAATGTTACATTCAGTATTATAATGATATATTCTGTCGTACAATGTCACATTCTGTATTATATTTATACATTCTATAGTATGTAGATGTTATATTCTGCAGTGCAGTGTTGCATTCAGTATTATAAGTAGTTATTCTGCAGTACGTAGATGCTACATTCTATAGTAGAATGTTACATTCAGTATTATAATTGTAAATTCTGTAGTACATAGATATTATATTTTGTAGTGCAATGTCACATTCTCATTATAATTATATTTTCTGTAGTTCAAAGATATAGGGCCATATGTAGGTGGCCAAATACCGGTCGGTAACGGCCGATTTCGGCCATTACCGACCGGTATTTGTAGTTTCAGATGTACGGGGCCAGAAAATTACCGATTCTGTATATTTACCGTATCGGTAAATTTACCGAATCTGTAAATTACAGAATCGGTAAATGTACAGAATCAGTAATATGGGATGTAGGTGGCACTGGAAACAGTGCCACAGGCCCTTAGGAATTCGTTATTTACCATGAAATACAATGGCATGGTAAATAACGAATTTCTGTGTACATGCACATCCTTAGGGCATGTATGTGTGTCACATGGCACACAAGCCAGAATCAGGGGTGCAACAGGGTGTCAAAGTGACACCCTGTCCCCCTTGACAATTCGGTAAACTTACCGAATCGGTATATACCGATTCGGTAATTGCCATTGATTCCTATGGGCCTCAAGGCCCATAGGAATCAATGTCAATTACGGAATCGGTAAATACCGAATCAGTAATTACCGAATCATAAGGATTCGGTAATTGATACCGAATAATCATGGTACTGCAAATCTCTTAAGACATCTAGGCAGGACTGTCACAAACCAGAAAAGAAATGAAGAAAAAAAAAAGAAGATGAGGAGAAAATTATCTATAAAAACAAACTAACTGTACCTAAAAAACCTATCATTGCGGCACAAACTTCCAACTACTAGAACTAGCCTGTGATGTGAAACAAAACTCCCTTACTCATTATAAAATAGTGGTACCTGCCAGCCACATACTGCAGTAATAAATTAAAACTTATGTGGCATGGAGGCCAACTTTTTTCAAGAAAAGATTGTAAACATTTTCAGTAAACTCAAAACTGGTAGAACTGTTTCCCAACTGAATGGGCAACATCCAGCTACCACATCAGTTCAAGCCAGATATTCCACTTTTAAGACCCTTCGATAGAAAAACGAACTAAGCTAATTGCATTATTCAAAGTGGGTGCCCTGCAAGATCCCTGCCCCTCTAAAATAATTCACTTGATCCCGGCTCAAATGGCACAAAACATGGAGCAAATCTTTAACAGGATGTTTGCCGAAGGAATCTTCCCATCATAGTGGAAACTGGCCTCTGTTTTGCCTCTCCTAAAAAAAGGACAACCTGAATGCACTGGACCCTAATAACTATTACCCTATATCAAGACTCCCGTTCACCGCCAAAGTGGTGAAGAAGGTGATGAACGTACAACTTTCATTGTACTTAACAGAAAACGCTTTTCTGGACGATACACAACAGGGGCTCAGGAAAAACCAGAGTACAGAATCCGCCTTGATAATAGCCACTGAAGAAATCAGAGAAAAGTTGAATAATGGCGGTGGGGGGCGGCCCTGATCCTGCTGGACCTCTCTGCTGCATTCAACATGGTCAACCATGAGATTCTGGTTGCCCGTATGCAGAGCCTAGGTATTAAGGCTACTGCACTAGATCTCCTTCAATACTTTCTTACCAACAGACAACAAAGTGAGGTGATGAGTAACATCTCATCAAGGCCTTTCTCCTTGCCATGCTCGGCCTTGAGTGCTACACTCTTCAATCTTTATTGGACATCTCTGTCCACACTCATCAAAAATTCTGGTCTCCCTTGCATCATACGCTGATGACACTCAAATTGTGGTGTCATTAACAAAACCAGTAACAAACTCAAGCTCTGCATTTATGACCTGCATGAGTAAAGTTAGCAATTGGATGGACAATAATTGTCTGAAACTTAATGCCACAAAGACTGAAGTCGTCATTTGTAGCACTAACCCTTCTTTTTGGACGTCTGCCTGGTGGCTGCCTGAGTTGGGCCCACTCTTGGAACCCACAAATAAAGTAAAACATCTCAGTTTGGTGTTAGATGCTGAACTGAAGCTTAAAGATCAGGTGAACAGAAATACAGCCGCCTCCTTATGGTTCTCTGAGGCTGGTAAAACAAGATAAAAAAAGTTGCTAGCCCCGAACTTTTAAAAACTTTGATCGCCCTGATACTTTCAAGGATTGACTATTGCAATAGTCTCTACCTTGACCTTGTGGTAGGTCCCCTGAAGAGGCTCCAGACTCACAAAATGCTGCTCCCAGCTTCCTCTTCAAAATTCCAAAATATGATTCTGCTAGAGGAGCCATTATGAAACTCCACTGGCTACCAGTTAGGAAATGCTGCAAGGTCAAAGCCTTATGCCTGGCCTATAAAGCATTGCACGGCCAGGGAACTCTACGCTTCAAGGAGAAGCTCAGGTGGTATATTCCAGGAAGGACTCTTCGCTCTGGCTCTGTCATTAACCTGACGGTCCCCTCATTTAAAAGGAACCACTAGGGTGGCAAGAGCTTTTTCAGGACCACAGCAGTGCTCTGTAACAGACTACCTTTGACATTAAAAACCGATTCAACCCTACTCACCTTTAGAAAGGCTATAACCTTTTTGCCGCAGCAGTCATTCCGCTGGGGTGCGGCCGAATCCAACGCGTGCGCAGATCGTACTGCCCCTGGCCGTCCGACGCACACGCCCACTATGACATCGGATGTCCGGGGGGCATCCGACGCATCGAAAAGGTTAAAGATGTGGCTCTTCTTTCAGGACTAGCAGAGTCCGAAGCCCAGCAAGTAGCCTAATTTTCCAACTGATCTACACCCAGACCCACCGCTGACAACGCCAAGACGCCCTCGGGAATGAGTTCACTCTCTACAAGTCACATTTACATTACATTACATTTACAATGGTTGAAACAGAAGCAAACTTATAGAGGCTGTAACAAATAATTCATTGGCCTATTGGACCAGGCCAAGCACAGCACCCAATTCAGTCCTCCAGTGGTTAGGTCACATAGGCCAGGCCATGGTAACCTGCCCTTCCTCTTCCAACATCGGAAGCTGCATAGCTTGTGCTCCAGGTCTCCATAAAGAAGGGCAAACCGAACAAGTTCTCATCTTCGCTGCAGATAGGAAATCGATGTGCATCGATGCATTCAGCGAAAGAACATTTTCCTCCGCTACTTTGGTCCTTCGATATCAAAACGAGGTCTGTCCGCACTTGCTCTTCTTGACATGGCTAGTGAGATCTTTCTGTCCGTCTTTGACAAAATCAGGACAGCTTTTGAACAAACAATTCAGGGCAGACAGGATGCAGGAAAATATGTGTTGTTGGTCAGGCTTGACCCAAAGAATCTTTGGGCCCTTCCTTGGCCTCTAGTGTTGTAAGAAGCCATCATGCTTGGATATTAGTCACTGGGGTTTCTTTTGCAAAAAAATCAATTTCTTTATTATACATTAATAACTAATAAAAGTGATGCATATAATTAATTTAAAAAAGACTAATAATACTTTATTTAATTAAAAAAGCTGCTAAAATATTTTATAGTTAAATGTTTTTTTTTTAGATTTTTTAACATGAAATTATATTCATTTATGTTTTTCAACTGTTTTAAATAATTTAATTTAACATTATTTTCTTTGGGTTTATTTTTCAAGGTCTTACCTCCATTATTTTCTATGGGGTGGTTTTGCAGTAGCAGAGAATCAGTGGTCGTCCATTTGCGGTGCCAGACTTACTGCAGTTTCCTTTGTGGCAGGAGTAACTTACACTCGTAAATTTTACTCATACCCTTTTTCGGAGGTGGAGACATGTTTTTCCTCACTTTTGAGTACCTATACACTCTGATATTTTGACCAGCCAAAAGTAGTAAGGTTCCTCAAAAGTGTAACGTAACTTACATGCCTCATTTACTGACAGGTGTAAGATACATTTGTGAATTTCCCCAAATCTGTCGGTCTTCTCGGCCCTCTTATGTTTACCGAGTCACCCGTCTTTACCATGTAACCCGTGTGACGAGATTCTAAAAGGTTCAATGCACATGTTTCTGCCAATACCCTTCCTTATGCCTCAATGGGGCTTACCTTGGTCCTCACAGCTCTGATGTACATGTCGTTTGAGCCTTGGCACAGCTACGCGCTGCTGCTTCTCACTATCAAACGTTTCTCTTTTCGTCGTCACTTCTGTGTGCAGTGTTAGTGAGTTGCAGGTGCTGTTAGTGCACCCTCTCTACACGCCTCTCTTTCTTGACAAATTAGTGCTGAAACCCTGGGGTTCCTTTCTCCCACAGGCTGGCCCTTCCACGTGGGTCGCTGTTCCTAACATTTCCTTTTGATGACATCGCTCAGAGAGGAGTAAAAGCTCCCGGGCTTGACCCGAGGATAGCCACATAGAGCCCACAACAGAATATTCTGTTGATGACCTGTCTTAGCTGTCTTTGTTGATGCTAAGAAGGTGGAAGGTGGTGGAGACATGGATCCTGTGCAGGTGGAATGTCCTGTGATTAAGGCAGGCTGGAAGCAACCCCCTGAGGGCCAATGAGCACGTTCCACTGTAGCCAATGCTGCCTCCGCGTCATTGGCGAGGGGTTTGCCTGATCTAGACATCTGCTAGGCTGCTACATGGGCGTCATTCATACATTCACCAGGTATCATAGAGTCTTACAGTTTTAATATCGTATCGTACGCCGATGATACACAGCTCATTATCACCCTATCTCAGGATGAAGCCAACACGGCGTCTCTGCTGAGGTCCTGTTTATCAGATGTGGCTGAGTGGTTGAACCTCAGTTGCCTGAAGCTTAATGCCGGAAAAACTGAGGTCCTTATCCATCATAAGTAGCCTTCGATCTCGTCCTCTGCTCGGTGGCTGACGCGTTGGGACGCTACTGGTTCCTAAGCAAAAAGTTAAGAAATTAGGCATCTGGGGCCCGATGTAGGTAATTTTTTTTACCGGTTCATAA
This sequence comes from Lissotriton vulgaris, assembly GCF_964263255.1. Lineage (NCBI taxonomy): Eukaryota > Metazoa > Chordata > Amphibia > Caudata > Salamandridae > Lissotriton > Lissotriton vulgaris. The sequence goes on along the minus strand of NC_141688.1, from coordinate 308,980,005 downwards.
ATACCGAACGATACCGAATCGGTATTTCTGAACCGGAAAACGCAATGTAGGTAAAAAGACGGAAAACAATACCGATTCGGTACCAATCGGTATCCAAAATCGGTAAATACCGAACCGGTATTGTCCGATTCGGATAACTCCGAATCGGTAACACCCATACACTCCAATGGACCTACAGTCCCATAGGAATGAATGGGAGTTACCGAATCGGAGAATACCGAATCGGACATTACCGATTCGGTATTTACCGATTCGGTAAAATCCGCTCTGGAAAATTCGAAAACAGACATGTGAGCACAGTGAACCAATCAGGGAGACCCACCACACCCAACAACAAAGCCTCAGGGAATCCAACCAATCAGAAGCAAGTACCACACCCCAGTACCTGTAGCAGGCCACGCCCATGCTGGTTCAGAGCAACAGAACAGCAGAGAGAGCTGGAGGTGAGACAGAGGAGCAGGCTGCACTGAGCCCAGCACAGCAAACACATGGAGGGCCAGGAGGCACAGAAGGATGGAGGTGACAGGAAGAGAAAGATCAAATTCAGCCCCACAGAGCTCCAGGTGCTGGTGGAGGAGGTCGTGCAGCACTACAGTCAGCTGTTTGGGAGGCATTCACTGCAAGTACCAGAGTCCATCAAGAGGAGCACCTGGCTGGAAATACAGAGCAAGGTGAATGCGCTGGGAGTGACTCACCGTGGAATAGGTGACATGAAAAAAAGGTGGTATGATCTGAGGATCACCACCAAAAAGAAGCTTTCCGGCCAGAGGAAGGAATCAGGACTCACAGGTGGGGGGAGTAACCGTGCACCACGCCTGACTGAATTGGAGCAGCTAGTTGAATCCACCATGGAGTCAGAGAGCATACATGGGCTCGGGGATGCAGATAGCACAGACAGAGCTGCAAGGAAGAAAGGTAAGATGCATGTCCATGCACCCCACACATTCCCTGTCCCCTTCCCCAATGTAGGTGAATCACTCACAATCCAGTACACATCACAGTAGTCAGCAGCAATGCATCATGGTAGTTGTAGGCGTAGACATAAACATAAAAGCTGCCAATAATGAACACAGCATGCCATTCCACACACACCAAACACAACCAGTTGAGTGACAGATTAATGTGTAGCAGGAATATGTGTGATGAGAACACACATCTGATCATTGTCCATGTCTCTCCACAGGAGAGACATCGCGCAGAGCAGCGCAGGGAGGAGAGTCAAGAGCACCAACAATGGCACAGACAGAAAAAAGCACAGACACTGCAGGACCTAGCACTGTCCATGAGGACACAGAGACCACGCAAGCACGCACACCAACGGAGGAAGACGCCAATGCACAGCCACTGTCGCCCCTCCTTTTCGAGTCACAGCCAGCAGCACCACCTGCAGGTGCCACAACACCGAGCTCCGGTTCCCCAGTGCTTGTGAGGCCAAGGAGGCAGGACGCACCGCCATTGCACATAATGGACAGCTCTGATGAGGAAGTGCTGCAGGCACCCAGACCAAGCACACCACCACCGGCTAGCAACGCAGGCCAACAGGGGCAATGGGGAGTGGCGGTGAAAGAGACCGTGGCCGTAGGGCACGTCAGCAGGATGAGGGGCAGTATGAGCAGGGCGTATTTGCCGGCCTGGAAGGCACAATGGTGAGGGTGCAACGCATACAGGCAAAGGGTATCCTGGCCGTGCATAGACAGGTGCGCATCCTGAACAAAAGGATGTCGGACATCGATCGGGGGATAGGTTCCATGGCGAAGGGAATGGAGGCCATGGGCAAAGGTATGGAGTCAATGGGCAAAGGAATTGAGTCAATGGGCAAAGGAATTGAGTCCATGGCAGAGGGGGTGAGGGACATGGGAGCGCGCATGGGCACCCTCTGTGACACTCTGGAGACTGACCACCAGGAAAGGCGCAGGTACAGGCGCAAGGTACAGGAGCTGAGTCAGTCCATTGACCGTCTGGCTACCTCTAATACACTGCTATACCATAGGTCTGTGACCATGCAGAGTAGAATTGTTCACTGCTGCAGTGACATGTCCAGGGGGATGAGGAGGGTGACCTCTGCCATGGAGGTATTGCTGACACAGCAGACAGCCACTGCTGGGGGTACTTGTGTTCTGGACACGGAGGAGTCCACAAGCAGGAGTGAGGCAAGCACACCAGTGCAGGACATTCGTCGGAGCAGCAGACTCAATGCTGAAGACACGGTTCCCACTGCGCAGGTTGAACCCCAGCCCCGTGGCTCACTCCACAACACACGCAAGCGCAAGCATTGAGGGAATGTAACATTGAAGGGACTGCTCATAGTGAATTCAACTTTGGCAACCCAGTGTGCATGGTGAATTTATTTTTGTTTTTTTGTGGTCTACAATAGTGCAGTTGTGCACATTAAAGTTAGTGTTACAAGACATGGACATGCCTGTGTGTCTTCTGTGATTCAAAAGTATCTATTGGTTATTTCTGCGCGTCGCAGTCTTCCATCTGTCGCAGGTGCTGCTCCTGCTGCAGCGTAATCGCCTTGTTCAGGCACGTCATCTATGTCCTCATGATAGGTTATTTCGATGTCTGTGCCCTCCTTTGTTGCAAGATTGTGCAGCATGGCGCAGGTAGCTATTATCTTGCAACAGATGATTGGTGTATATTGGCGTGCACCCCCACTCTTATGGAGGCACCTGAATCTGCTTTTCAGAAGTCCGAAAGTGCGTTCAACAACGCTACGGGTTCTTCGGTGTGCCATGTTGTATCTCCTTTCTCTCAGGTTGGATGGGTTCAGGTACGGGGTGAGTACAAATGACCGTAGGGCATATGCACTGTCACCTAGGTGGGTAATGAGAATTTTATTAGTCACATACTCGCAATGTTTCCTTCAGCATGGACTATCATGGTGTCTTGCACATACTTACCCAGCAGGTATCCATCACCGAAGTCGCCAGCCACAAGGCGTCTATAAATCCCACTGTTGGTGAATATGTAGGAGTCATGGCTGCTCCCAGGATATTTTGCAACAATGTCCGTTATTATGTTGCCAGCGTTGCAGATCACCTGCACATTGAGTGAATGTGTGGATTTCCGGTTTCTGTAAATATGTTCCGTGGCTGCAGGTGGGCATAGTGGGATGTGTGTCCCATCGATGCAGCCAATGATGTGCGGAAACTGGGCGAGTTGATAGAACTCGGTCTTGGTCCGAGCGAGTTCTGCCAGGGTCTCAGGGAACTGTATGTAGTGCTCCATCCTGTCCATCATGGCGTTTAAGAATTTCCTGAAAATCCTTGATAGGCTGCTCTGAGACACACCACCGACAGCGGCTATGACGTGCTGGTAGCTACCAGAGGCGAGGAGGTGCAGGCAGCACAGCACCTGCACATGTGGTGGGATTGCATGTGCTCTTGGGGTTGTGTGTTACAAATAAGGCTGGAGGTCCGCAATCAAGTCAAGGATGGTCCTGGGGTGCAGTCTGTACCTTTGCAGGATTTCAGCTTCTGTCAATTGGAAGAGGGTGATCCTCTGTCTATATACCTGCTCCTCCCTTAGCCAGACCCTCTGTCCTGCTGCCTGTATCCGTAGACGCCTGGCTATTACGTACAATGCCGCCATTGTGGTTGCACTGTTGCATTTTGGGTCCTACTTTTATATCCTGTTCCTGGTTACCACCTGCTCCCAGTCCATGGTAAATACCGATTCTTAAATACCGAATTCCATGGAATTCGGTATTTTTAGTTTTTGCTACATCTCAATAGGCATTTTTTACCACTTGTTATTTACCGAGTCGGTAAATGTGCATTCGGTGATTTCCGAATCGGATTTTTACCGATTATTGTTTTCCGATTCGGAAAATATGTATTCGGTAAAATCCGAATCGGATACTACCGATTCGGTGTTTTACCGACAGGTATTTATCGATTCGGTACCTTTTCCGTCTCTTACATCTCGATTCTCTTTTACCGGTCGGTAATGGCCGGAATTACCGAATTTCGGCCGTTACCGACCGGTATTTGGCTACCTACATCGGGCCCCTGGTTTGATGTAAAGTCCTCGTTTGACAGCCAGATTATAAGCCTAGCAGAGAAGTGTTCTGGGGTCTTAAAAACCTTTAAAAAGATCCTTGGACTCCTTCCAGAGACCACTAGAAATAGAGTGGACCAGGCCCTGATCACATCTAGGCTGGACTACTGCAATGTGGTGTATTTGGAAGTCTCACAGTACCGACTGGAGAGACTACAGCGTGTGCAGACCGGGAAACAACCTTTACAACGCAACCATTACATTGCACTACACTTACAACGCAGGCATTACATTGCAACATTCTTTACAGCGCACAACACTACAACGCAGGCATTACAACGCATACCATTACAACGCATGGCACTACATCGCATGTCACTACAACACAGGTATTACAACGCATACCATTACAAGGCATACCATTGGAGTTAGAATAGTCATTTCTAACCCCTACGCTATCCAACACTTACCCTACTGATGCACCCCCTGGAGTTAGAATAGTAATTTTGACCCCTATACTATCCAATACTTACCTTAAATGCAATGTAATGGTATACGTTGTAAAGCTAGTATGCAATGTAATGGAATGCGTTGTAAGGGTAGTTTTTAAAAATGCGATGTAGTGTCATGCGATGTAATGGAATGCGTTGTAGTGGATTTTGCGATGTAAAAACTGCGTTGTAGGTGCATGCGTTGTAAATGTATGCGTTGTAAGGTCATACATTTGTGCAGAATGCGGCAGCTCTTCTACTGTTAAATCGTCTGAGGCGGTCGCGTACAGGCCCTGCTTTTGCTAAATTTCATTGGCTGACTGAGAGAAATGCTCTTTGTTAAAGCTATGTGCTACTATTACAAAAATGTTAACAATAACTGCCGTCACTATATGCATTGTTTTCATAAATCCGACTCTCCTAGAAGGAATTTAAGATCAGCAGGAGCCTTTTCGGCCTGCATTCCTGTTGTGAAAAGGGTACACAGTGGGGAATGCGCTTTCAGTTACCAAGCACCAAGAAATGGAATTCTCTTCCCTTTTCTCTCAAACAGGAGAAAACTGAATTATTATTCTGAAACAAAAACATAAAAACTTAGTTTTTCAGATCGACCTGATTGAGGCTTCCTTTGATTGGTGGCCTGATCTGTATTCGGTAGTGAAACCTCCGCGCTGGGACACTTTGTTAGAAGTAACTAGGCACATTATAAATTACTGTCATATTTTTATTATTATAAGTATTACTCCCTAGACAGTTTAGTGTGCAGAGGGGGTCCTTTTGCTGGCTGAGTTTTGCAGGACCTCTTGAAACGAGTCCACCCCTCAGACCCTCCGCCTCTTGGAAGCCACAGCTCGGGTATGTAGTTCAGAGGTAAGGAATATGCGACGGTAAGTCATTTGTTCTTTTTATGGATACTGTTACCCGCAGATCCCGCACTGCACTCCATCCTCCTGGTCTGCTGAGCGGACTCTACATGCTAAAAAGGTCCCACATGAGCTGGCGCACTGTCACCGCCAACTTGGCATGATTTTCCATTGCTGAACCAAGCCCGATGGCGCCATCTGCTGCCACATAGTAGCAATTCCCGTTAAAAATCCGAACACAGTCTGGTGCCTGGAATCGTTGTAAAGGTGAGGAATCTGCAGCTCGATAGAGCACCCCCCAGAAAGAGCGTTACCGAAGGTAAGTAACTTGTTCCAAGAGAACCTTCTGTTTTACAGTGATGAATACCATCTGTAGCACCAACATGTCAGAGACATGCAGTATCTTACAACGTGGGCTTTACAACACAAGTTGTTTCAATGACTTGCACTGGAGGGCGCTGGACTTAGGGATAGTACGATTTACTATTCCAACACCAGTCTACGTACAGTAGGGAAGGTGTTGGATAGTAAATCGTACTATTCCTTAGCTTACAGCGCCCTCCAGCGCAAGTCGTTGTAACGACTTGCGTTGTAAAGCCTGCGCTGTAAACCTACAGCAGTGAAACGCCCGCGTAATAAAGGTCATCTCCGGTCAGTAACTACAGATACACATGCAATCTCCGCGCCAACTCCTACAGCAGCTCTTCTCTAAGCCAAGCCGTCAGTAGCCAGCACAAATGATTGTAAGCCAACCTGCATTCTGTGCCAATCAATCAGCATTTGTACAGCGCAGCACTGTGGCCCCTAGGGATACCTGGGCGCTGTGGATGCCAGGCTCTTTGATCTCATGATGCCCGCATGCCTTGGTCATTGAAAGCGCTGCCTCGCTGCTGGTGAACAGGCTTTGTTTCCCTTTCCAGATCTGGAACATTCGACTGGGTGTCTGCTCCAGGACATTATTCGGACACAATGGCCCCGTCTGGTGCCTGGCCCTGGCCGACGGGCTGCTTGTCAGCGGATCTCAGGATGCCAAGGTGAGTCCGGAGCTGGGGGAATAGAAACTGGCAGGGTATTCCACCTGTGGAGGGGAGGTGGGTGAGAGAGCAAGGGGGGCTGGGAGGAGGTGTGGAACCAAGGCAATAGGAGACAGAGGAACAAGAAGCATTGGTAACTGCATTAGGTTTCACCTATCAGATTAATAATAAGCTGTATTTTGTTGTAAGTTGTAGCTTGCTCAGTAGTTGTACAATATAAGTTCTAGAAAATCTGTTAAAGCGTTTTGACTTGTTTATGTACAAAAAGGCAATATATTGTGCTGTTATTAGTGGTATTCATTGATGTAATCGCAATATTATGTGTTTAGAGGAGTTGTGATAACTTCTGGGCCCGGTGCCACTGCACCTTCTGCATCATTCAAATCATGCCCCTGTTGTCTGCAAGGTAACTGCAATTGTGACTACCTGTTCAGCAATGTTATGTGTTTAGAGTACTTCTGCCAACTTTTGGGCCTGGTGCTACTGCGCCTGCTGCACCATTCAAATCATGACCCTATTGTCTGCAAGGTATCTGAACTTGTGGTTGCCTGTTTAGGAATAAAATATAGCAATATTAGATGTTTAGCGGGGTGCCTGGAGCCTTTGGTCCTATTGCAACTGCACCGGTTGCACTATTGAAATCATGACCCTAGTGTTTGCTAGATATCTGCACTTGTGACTGCCTGTTTGGTTGTAAAATATAGCAATATTAGGTGTTTAATGGAGGTATGGCAACTTTTGGCCCTAGTGCCACTGCACTTGCTGCATCATTTAAATCAAGCCCCTTTAAATTGTGAGGTAACTGTAATTGTGACTGCTTGTTTAGTAGTAAAATATAGCAATATTAGGTGTTTAGCGGGGTGCCTGGAGCCTTTGGTCCTTGTGCAACTGCACCGGTTGCACTATTGAAATCATGACCCTAGTGTTTGCTAGATATCTGCACTTGTGACTGCCTGTTTGGTTGTAAAATATAGCAATATTAGGTGTTTAATGGAGGTATGGCAACTTTTGGCCCTAGTGCCACTGCACTTGCTGCATCATTTAAATCAAGCCCCTTTAAATTGTGAGGTAACTGTAATTGTGACTGCTTGTTTAGTAGTAAAATATAGCAATATTAGGTGTTTAGAGGAGTTCTGATAACTTTTGGACCCTGTGCTACTGCACCTGCTACACTATTCAAATCATGACCCTGTTGACTGCAAGGTAACTGAACTTTTTTGGTTGCTTGTTTAGGAATAAAATATATCAATATAAGGTGTTTAGTGGGTGCCTGTACCTTTAGGTCCCTGTGCCACTGCACCTGCTGCACTATTGAAATCGTGACCCTAGTGTTTGCTAGATAGCTGCACTTATTACTGCCTGTTTAGTTGTAAAATATAGCAATATTCGGTGTTTAGAAGAGTTCCAACAACTTTTGAACCCGGTGTCACTGCACCTAATGCACCATTCAAATCATGACGCTGTTGTCTGCAAGGAAACTGCACTTGTGGCTGCCTGTTTAGTAGTAAAATATGGCCTAGCTCTTGTATATTAACTTTATTTTTAATGTGCAATGTTTATTACAACATTTAGAATTGGATAATGACCAAATAGATTAAGTTGAAAAAATCAATCTGCCTACAAAGTGCAAAGAAAGATACTGAGGCATGAATAGGAAATGCCACAAAAGTTTAAGGCTAAAACATCTGCTATACACAACTAAGTAATAAAAAGCAAGCATTCCAGCATACGGTTAGAAGCTGTCTGCCTTTTCTGTGGGAAGAGATCTTATCTTGACAGTGAATGGGGCTTAAACAGTGTGTCTATATATATATATATCAATAGGGAGGGATTCTGAAGCATACAGGTCCAGCTTGCATGCTCTGATTAGCTAATTAATGTCATAGAGGTATGCAGTTCCTAGTAAGTACGGATTTGTCTGCTTAGGTCAGTTAAGTTCCACAGAGTCTGCCGGGAGCATTACTCTGTAGGAACAAATGCACTCACACACCTAGATAGGGGGTCACGCTTCCTCATTGGCGTTTGCTCCACATGGGGCCGGCGCTTCAATGTCCGACCAGCACCCTCAATGGGGGCTCTTTACCGGAGATCTTTTTATACGCTGTATGGTGTAGTGTGGGTAAAATAGTAGATTGGTGTATTTTAAGTAAATTTATGAACGAGTGGGAGGACAATAAGGATGGGGTACTCCTCAGAAATATTTGAATGATGAGGTCCTACAACCTTTGTTAAAATATGGGGTGCCACCAACTAGAAGTGATTGTGTAAGGTAGCTGAAGGTCGACATGTTTCAAGCCTAATTTATTCGTGTGAATGATCCAGCGGCTCTTCTTCAGGACCATAAAAACTTGATCCACACAGTGACTGGGGTTTCGATATATGAGTTCATTTGTGCTGGGTGGAGAGTGCGGGGGAGCTGGTGTGTGTGGGACGGGGCGGATAGAGGCTCGTGTGATAAGAGCTGAAGGTGAGAATGACCTGATGCACCTGTGATGGCGGGAGAGGGGCTGGAGGGGGTCGGTTGTCGTGCCTGTGGTGGGAGTGAAGGGAGGCAGTGCCGTAAAGCCGTGTGAGCGCCGGAGGAAGGCAGACACAGCGGACCGAGCAAAGATGTGAGCCGAGGTGGCAGGAACCCTCAGGGGTGCCGGAGGGGTGATGTGAGTGACTACAGGGGAGATAGCTTAACGGGTTTAGCACCAGCTGCAATCTGCTGTCACTAGCCCGAATACAAACCAGCCTTTTACAAACAAGGACGTCATACTGAGTAATACCAATGTTTATCAGCGCCAAGAAGCGGCATTGCGACAAATGAGCGCTAAATAAAACTTTAAAATAAGTGTGGGCAGGCTTGTGCAGGATGGATAGAGGGGATGGTGTGTGTGGGTGTGAGTGTTGGGGAGTGTCAGTATTTGCCCTAGTCTTCACTGGGCTTGGGGTGCATACATGGGGCGCTGTGGTGTTGGGGTTCAAGGAGAGGGTCTCGCTCTCCTGCGCTGTTGGTGAGGGGTAAGAGGTGCCCCCCCCTCATTAGTTGGCTTCTTTTACATTCTCCATCTTTGCTTTCCCTCACCCCTCCTCCACCCTTCTCCCCCGCCCCCCCCCCCCATCCCCTTCCCGCCCATGGCTAAAACCCATGTTAGTGATTTATCCTGCCGAGTGCGGCCCCTTCTCAAATGTCACTGCGCGAGGCCATTAAATATTGAAGGGACACCTGTATATTCCTCTCCCCTGCTCTAACTCTAAGGGAATGAGATTCCTGCGTCGTGGCCTCCGGCTGTAGGGGGGTGCCCTCCCCCGTCACTCGGCCCAGTGTCCCTTTGGGGGTGCGTTTATGTCTTTTACCAGCAGCAGTAAGAGGGGTGCGGGGGCAGTACAATGGGGTGCTGCAGAACCCTCGTTCAAACAAGAGGAACCAGGAGCCTTTAGCCAGGTCCAGCGCACAAGCTCCCTTTGGTCATGACTTAAATACAAGAGTCTGCAGTTCCTTCGAAAAAGATAGGAAACATGAGGAATTGAAAAATAGCAGGTCTCCAGGTCAGTGGAATAAGCTCCAATAGGCGCCAGTGCCCTCACACACCCGAAGGGTGTCGTGCTTCATCATCTGGGCGTGCTCCTCGTCGGGCCGGTGCCGCAATGCCCGACGGGCCCCTCCAAGGGCCTTCACACACCCGAAGGGTGTCCTGCTTCATCATCTGGGCATGCTCCTCGTCGGGCCGGCGCTGCAATGCCCGACGGGCCCTCACACACCCGAAGGGTGTCCTGCTTCATCATCTGGGCGTGCTCCTCGTCGGGCCGGCGCTGCAATGCCCGACGGGCCCTCACACACCCGAAGGGTGTCCTGCTTCATCATCTGGGCGTGCTCCTCGTCGGGCCGGCGCCGCAATGCCCGACGGGCCCCTCCAAGGGCCTTCACACACCCGAAGGGTGTCCTGCTTCATCATCTGGGCATGCTCCTCGTCGGGCCGGCGCTGCAATGCCCGACGGGCCCTCACACACCCGAAGGGTGTCCTGCTTCATCATCTGGGCGTGCTCCTCGTCGGGCCGGCGCTGCAATGCCCGACGGGCCCTCACACACCCGAAGGGTGTCCTGCTTCATCATCTGGGCGTGCTCCTCGTCGGGCCGGCGCTGCAATGCCCGACGGGCCCTCACACACCCGAAGGGTGTCCTGCTTCATCATCTGGGCGTGCTCCTTGTCGGGCCGGCGCCGCAATGCCCGACGGGCCCCTCCAAGGGCCTTCACACACCCGAAGGGTGTCCTGCTTCATCATCTGGGCGTGCTCCTCGTCGGGCCGGCGCTGCAATGCCCGACGGGTCCCTCCAAGGGCCTTCACACACCCGAAGGGTGTCCTGCTTCATCATCTGGGCGTGCTCCTCGTCGGGCCGGCACTGCAAGCCCGACGGGCCCTCACACACCCGAAGGGTGTCCTGCTTCATCATCTGGGCGTGCTCCTCGTCGGGCCGGCGCTGCAATGCCCGACGGGCCCTCACACACCCGAAGGGTTACCTGCTTCATTATCTGGGCGTGCTCCTCGTCGGGCCGGCGCTGCAATGCCCGACGGGCCCTCACACACCCGAAGGGTGTCCTGCTTCATCATCTGGGCATGCTCCTCGTCGGGCCGGCGCTGCAATGCCCGACGGGCCCTCAAACACCCGAAGGGTGTCCTGCTTCATCATCTGGGCATGCTCCTCGTCGGGCCGGCGCTGCAATGCCCGACGGGCCCTCACACACCCGAAGGGTGTCCTACTTCATCATCTGGGCGTGCTCCTCGTCGGGCCGGCGCTGCAATGCCCGACGGGCCCTCACACACCCGAAGGGTGTCCTGCTTCATCATCTGGGCATGCTCCTCGTCGCCCCGCGCTGCAATGCCCGACGGGCACCCACGAAGGGGCTCTTTGCTGGAGATCTTTCAAGTGTGCCGTATGGTGAGGCGAGCATTGTGCTCTTTTCTTAACCCGTGAGAATTACGCGGACTCTAATTCGGGTCAGGTCGCCAAACAAGGTACAACAGTGCTTTGTTATTTATGGTGTGACTGATTACTTGGATACTTACCACACATTGATGAATCCGTCACATAGTAGTGTAGGTCACATTATTTCGGTCCTGAGGAATGGCCATTAGATCCCTTGCGGACTAGACTAGGCAAGAAACATGTTGACCTCAAGTTTAAGCAATTGATCAGGATTGCTCCATAGGACCGTAGAATCCCATAGGAGCAGCACCGTTTTTAAATAGGTTAGTGAGCTGCACCAGTGAAGACTCCTAAAATCAGCACCACTAGACCTATTTGAAGTCACTTCCTGCCACCATATTACAGATTCCTCACAACCCACACACCCACACCTCTTCACTGGTGTCCATCGGGCGCTGCAGCGCCGCCCCGACGAGGAGCATGCCCTGATGATGGAGCATGACCCCTTTCGGGGGTGTGAGGGTACTTACTCCAATTTAAACTTATTCCACTGACCTGAAAACCTACTATTTTTCAATGTGTAATTTTTCCTATCTTTTTCTAAGGAACTGCACACACCTGTATTTAAGTGCTGCAGAACCTGACATCGCCAACCCCCATACCATACTCCCACCAGCTGGGCATGTTGGGGTGCATGGGACGAGTGAAACGACCAGTGTGGTTGATGCTGTTGCGGTATGTGGCCAGCAGGTGGCATCAAAGGTATTGTGACGTGCTCTGTGGGGATGCTGTACGGGCTCCTGATCTGGAGTCACCGCCTCAAGCCTAGGGGCCACATCTGCATTCCTAAATCTAGCTCTATAGGTCACATATGGAGTACCATTTGAAGCCTAGGGGCCTCATCTGCAGTACTATATCTAGAGGCCACATCTGGAGTTCCGTCTGAATCCAAGGGTCCATATCTGCAGCACAGTATGTAGAGCTCACATCTGGAGTACTGCCTCAAGCCTAGTGGCCACATCTGAAATACAGCCCACACCTGGAGAAGTGCAGAAATCCTAGGGGACACATCCGCAATACAGATGACATATGGAGTTCTGCCTCAAGCCTAGGGGCCACATCTGCAATACAGACCACAACTGGAGTACTGCCTCAAGCCTAGTGGCCACATCTGAAATACAGCCCACACCTGGAGAAGTGCAGAAATCCTAGGGGACACATCCGCAATACAGATGACATATGGAGTTCTGCCTCAAGCCTAGGGGCCACATCTGCAATACAGACCACATGTGGAGTACTGCCGTAAGCCTAGTAGCCACATCTGCAATACAGACCACACCTGGAAATCTGCTGCAAGCCTAGGGGCCACATCTGCATTCCTAAATCTAGCTCTGGAGGCCAAATTTAGATTACCGTCTGAAGCCTATGGGACACATGTACAGTGAAGGCCTCATCTGGAGTACCGTCTGAAGGCTAGGGGCCACATCTGCAATATTATATCTAGAGGCCACATCTGGAGTACCTTGCAAAAGGACAATGGTCCAAAGCAGTTTAGAAATATAACATATTTATAATAAGACAAGCCTTGATGAGCCGCTTATGTACCTATCCAAGTCCAGCCGGACATGGAATTTATTTTCAACAATGGTAAAAAATGTTAGTGCATACAAAACGTTACAAGCAATAAAGAGCACAGACCTGTGCTTTACCGCAGAACAGAAAAGGTTGAAGAATCAGAGGTAATAGTGAGAAAGGAGAAATTGCAGGCAAAGGAGAAAAAGAGCAACCTGGACACTTTTAAATCAGCAATACAAGTGTTTTGCCAGAGTAGTGCATACAGCAATTGGTACACATTGGTTGCACTGTATAACTACTATAAAAGGTTGACGTTTCGATCCCGCGCTCTAAGATACAGTGGGATCATCATCAGGACTTTATACAATTACTATGCCTGGTGGGAACAATGATGCGCCTGTGGAGAAATAACAGGGAAAGAAAGAGAGTTTTCAGATTTTAAATCTGATTGGGACTGTATTTACAAGAAAAAAGGAGAGTCAGCAGTGAGATTACAAACATACAAAGAAGGTGACATTATGAGGTTTAAATTACATGTTACCGCGGGATCGCAGTGCGGTTTGGACAGTGCATACGGTGAAACGGGTGATATGGTGTGGAAACTCCACGACGGATTCGGATATAACGTAATGGGGTGACTGGTGGAGCGGCGAGCAGACAGTGGTGGTCCATGCAGGTCCGAACGTGGGCATCGGTTTGACTTGTACTAAAGCAGGTGTGAATTGAGAGGGCCAAATGTGAGCGTGATCATTTACCTCTTGGTTAAGAGACGGCGTGCTTATCGGAGCTTGGTTATACCAGTAGTTTTGACATCGTGAGCACACTCTGTAAGTTCTATGGAGGAAAAAAAACAGAGTTTGGGCACGCGTGATGGCAAGTGAGGCTAGGTGATTGGAACGGGATTTAAGGGAGAATTACCTTGTACGACGAAGTTCCGTCCAATTTCAGAGAAAGGGTGTTTCAATTCACCCGAAAATTATTGTCGTCATCCACGGTCGGAGACAGTTGAGCTGGGGGAACAAGGGCAGGAAATTCAACGGTGCCGCATTATGGTGTGGGTATCAGAGGAACACGACTAGCGTGTGATATACATACCAATTACAGAACACCCACATGAAATGATTCCCATTTTTAACCTCTCACAACATAATTTGGAACACTCTGAACTAGAACTCCTGAAAAAGGGCCTTTCATTTGTTCCAACCATCCGTCCCAACTTTATGGAGTTACAAACTGAACTATTGAGTTTTTTTAGGCTCATACGATTGAAAGCATTCTTTCAAATCCACCCGCCCCCATCCTTACGTCCAACACACCCTTCCGGCCACCGTCCACATTCCTGCCATCTGCAGGCATGATCCCCTCTGAGATCATCACATTCGAAAAACTGGTTTTAAAAGATCTACACGACTTAGAAAACAAAAAAATGTTCATTCCTTATAATATTTCCCGACAAGAGAAAGATGCCATATGTTCCCTGAAAAGCAACCCCTCTCTTATAATTAAGAGCGCAGATAAAGGGGGAGGAATTGTTCTTCAAAACATTGAACCCTATAAGGCTGAAATCCTGCGACAGCTCAATAACACATATCATTACCAGAGACTACCAAGGAATCCCACTAAAGAAATTCAAGAAACCATACTCAGACTGACAACCGATGCATGTACCGAAGGGTTCCTGAGTAAAAAAGAATTTAATTATCTAAATGTAAACCCCCCCCCCCCGCCTACCTGCTATGTACACCCTCCCCAAGGTCCACAAAAATCCAACAAATCCCCCGGGCTGACCCATTGTCTCCGCCTGTGGGTCCATCCTTGAACCTCTGGGAGCATACATTGATTTTTTTCATTAAAGAATTTGTGCCCCTCACCGCCTGCTATGTAAGGGATAGCATGGCCATGATAAATCTTGTAGAGCATTTCCCGTTCGACCCATCACAAGGCACTCTTTGCACTATGGATGTAGAGTCGCTCTACACTAACATCCCGCAACCAGCGGCCCTCCTAGTGATACAGAAAACTCTTGACACCCGTCCCGTGCACACAGGGTACCCACACTGTTCATCTTACAGTTACTAGAAGTATGCCTTACTACCAGCAAATCAAAGGTACTTCCATGGGGGCTATTTTTGCCCACAACCTGGCTATTCTTTTCATGGATGCTCTAGAAACGGGCTCAATTCTCACTGACGAGAATCCCTTCTGCCCTGGTATCAAACTGTGGCGTCGTTATATCGATGACATTTTTGTCATCTGGACCCTCGATATAACTACACTTAACCAATTCCTACATTGGCTCAAACAACTGTGCTGACCTGAAATTTACCCTGACCCATGATAAAGAACAAATTGCCTTTCTAGATCTCACCATCTATCACAACGAGGGAGAACTCCTCACTAGGCTCTACAGAAAGCCAACAGAACGTAACACACTACTCAGCTACCAGAGCAACCACCCTAGGGCACTGAAAGACTCCCTCCCATACTCCCAATTTCTAAGGATTAGACGGAATTGTTCCTCAAAAACAGATTATTTCAAAGAAGCAACCGTCCTAGCGAACAAATTAAAACACTGCGGATACCCGCGCAGATTGGTAAAAACAGCGACCAAAAGAGCATGGTATTGCCCACGTGAGGTCCTACTATCACCCAAAACCTGTGAACAAAACGAAAGGCTAGCTTGTGTCACCACTTTTTCCCCAGTATCTAACAGAATTAGAAAATCAATTCTAAAACACTGGCCCACCATAAATGCTGGGACTATTGAACTAGAAAGACCATTGTTCGCTTTCCGGAAAAGCAAAAACCTCA
Source organism: Lissotriton vulgaris (assembly GCF_964263255.1). NCBI lineage: Eukaryota > Metazoa > Chordata > Amphibia > Caudata > Salamandridae > Lissotriton > Lissotriton vulgaris. The sequence continues at coordinate 308,964,317 of NC_141688.1, read as the reverse complement.
GGGACCATCTAGTCAGGGCTGCCCTTCCCGATCCCTCACCTAAATCAACTATTGAATCCGCCTGGGGTCTTCCCCCCGTGATTGGGCATGTCAAATGTGGGCTTGTATTGTATGTGAATACACAATTGAAGCACGTGATTTTACACATAATGGCACAACTGTTTCAATGAAATGCCTCACTAACTGTAACAGCAGCAACGTTATTTATGCGATTCTTTGCACATGCCCCAAAATGTACATCGGCCAGACCACTCAGAAGGCCAAGACCAGAATTTCCCAGCACAGGAGTCGGATCAGATGCAAGACCCCCCAATGCACCTCTGGCGGAACATTTTTCCGAAGCACATCACACAGAGGACGACATCAGATGGACAATTCTAAAAGTTGTTAAATTACCGCAACGAGGGGGAAATTTGGCGCAGTTGCTAAACAAAGAGGAATTGAAAAGTATAATTCAATTTGACACTATCCGCAGTGGCCTGAATCAAAGTGAAGATTGGACCACATTGCTATGACTTCCCCGCATCAATGGTTTTAAAGTACAAATTCTGTACCCTGATTCCTTTTTTAAAAAATGTAAACTGTTATTAATAACGTTTTGCTGTGTCTTCTGTATCAAAAATCACCTCACAATCACGGCACTTGCACTTCCAATCGTGAGCCATCCTCACCACTCCAAGATGGCCGCTGGTAAATTCACACCATAAGCACCACCTTCATTCACCCGAGTGGCCCGTCCACTCGGCTCCGACCCCCCCTGAGCCTTAAATCCCTAGCGTCAGCGTGGTCACACTCCACCAGACCAACTGCATGTGTCAGCCGTGTCAATGAGGACATCGTTCCTGTTTACTGGTAAGCCTCACTTCGCCGCCGCCGGTTCTCCCTAAGTTTTGCCTTAGTTAACGCTCGCCTAGCCTCCTAAACCTCCTTTAACTCCCCCTGCAGTGGATCCAAGTATCTCACCGGGACCGCCGGCTTCCTGTTTCATCCTGCCGATCCGGCAACGTAATTGCTATGTATATCACACGCTAGTCGTGTCCCTCTGATACCCACACCATAATGCGGCACCGTTGAATTTCCTGCCCTTGTTCCCCCAGCTCAACTGTCTCCGACCATGGATGACGACAATAATTTTCGGGTGAATTGAAACACCCTTTCTCGGCAATTGGACGGAACTCCGTCGTACAAGGTAATTCTCCCTTAAATCCCGTTCCAATCACCTAGCCTCACTTGCCATCATGCGTGCCCAAACTCTGTTTTTTTCCCCCATAGAACTTACAGAGTGTGCTCACGATGTCAAAACTACTGGCGTAACCAAGCTCCGATAAGCACGCCGTCTCTTAACCAAGAGGTAAATGATCACGCTCACATTTGTCCCTCTGAATTCACGCCTGCTTTAGTACAAATCAAACCGATGCCCACGTTCGGACCTGCATGGACCACCACTGTCTGCTCGCCGCTCCACCAGTCACCCCATTACGTTGTATCCTAATCCGTCGTGGAGTTTCGGCACCATATCACCCGTTTCACCGTATGCACTGTCCAAACCGCACTGCGATCCCGCGGTAATATGTAATTTAAACCTCATAATGTCAACTTCTTTGTATGTTTGTAATCTCACTGCGAATCCGAGGAAATTTATTCTTCTAAATGCAATTTCACTACGATTCCGAGGAAAAGTTCTCTTGAAACTGTGGCGCGTTGCTGACTCTCCTTTTTTCTTGTAAATACAGTCCTAATCAGATTTAAAATCTGAAAACTCTCTTTCTTTCCCTGTTATTTCTCCATAGGCGCATCATTGTTCCCACCAGGCATAGTAATTGTATAAAGTCCTGATGATGATCCCACTGTATCTTAGAGCGCGGGATCGAAACGTCAACCTTTTATAGTAGTTATACAGTGCAACCAATGTGTACCAATTGCTGTATGCACTACTCTGGCAAAACACTTGTATTGCTGATTTAAAAGTGTCCAGGTTGCTCTTTTCTCCTTTGCCTGCAATTTCTCCTTTCTCACTATTACCCCTCATTCTTCAACCTTTTCTGTTCTGCGGTAAAGCACAGGTCTGTGCTCTTTATTGCTTGTAACGTTTTGTATGCACTAACATTTTTTACCATTGTTGAAAATAAATTCAATGTCCAACTGGACTTGGATAAATACATAAGCGGCTCATCAAGTCTTGTCTTATTATCAATATGTCATATCTTTAAACTGCTTTGGAGCATTGTCCTTTGCCAATTACAGGGTCCCCCTTGTTTTTCATTAAAACATCTGGAGTACCGTCTCAAGTCTAGGGGCCACGTCTGCAATACAAACCACATGTGGAGTACTGCTGCAAGCCTAGTGGCCACATCTGCAGTAGAGACCACATCTGGAGTACTGTCTCAAGCGTGGGGCCACATCTGGAGTAGTGTCTCAAGTCTAGGGCACATCTTCAGTATTGTATCTAGAGGCCACAACTGGAGCACCATGTCCTGCCAAGATATGGAGGCCATGTCTGGCATATTGTATCCCATCCTAGAAGCCTCATCTGGTGTGTTGTTTCCTCTTCTTACTTAAAGAAATAAAATAAGACCTTATCAACCGTATTTTTATTAATTCAGTAAAATTCTGTGGGCCAAACATCTTCGCCTGGTGCTTTACTACCCGGTAAGTCAGAGGTTACCGCCTCAGTTTCTCCCACCGTTCTCTGTCTGCCCTCTTCCCAGAGGACTAGAATCCTGGCTTTTCTCTGAGTGTACCTTCGTTCACCAGTGTCTTCCTGTACTGTTTTATTTTCTCTGTTCTGAAGAATCTCTGCCCTTGTAAACAGAAAAAGCTTGTTTTTATATTTCAGTGATGAACCTCTGCATGTTTTGAGCATATATATATATATATATATATAGATATATATATATATCTATATATATATATATATATATAGCAAGGACAGCCTTTGCATTCTGCTATTGTCACTCGTAATCAGAACTTTAGCCTGAGATGCTCTTTACCTCACCGAAGGCAGTTTTTTACATTCAGGCATGTAATCATACCGTCCTGATGATGGTCCCATTATCTCTTTAAACCCTCCCATGCTTGTGAGAGAACCGTTCCGTCACGAGCCTCGGGTGGGCTGTGCTGGTGACGGAACGGTTCTGTCACGGCCTGCTCGCTGCGCCTGCGCGGCGCTTTCAATTGAGCGGGCGGGGCCGTGACGGAACCGTTCCGTCACAAGCGCAGCTCACTTGCGTGCCGTGATGGAGCGGTTCCGTCATGAGCACGTTACCGCCGCGCGGCCCTCCCGCCCCCTTAGCACTGCAGCAGAATAGCCGCTGCAGTGAAGGGGTTAAAAGGGATTGAACCGTCATTGACCGTTGGAATAGATTCACACATTAAAACCATTGTGTTAAATCAGTGTGAATACTGTTATGGATAGCTTGTCGTAAATTATTACTGACTCCAAGCCTCCTTTGTCCTTTGCCTGAAATCCTAATTGTTCAAATGTATTTGTCTTCTGTTTTATGTACTGGAGGCAGGGCTGCGTCCCACTCTATTCTTGGATGCTCTTCAAAATGTTGAACATTCATTTGATTGATTAAACTGTGTGTCCGGCTGGACACCTTGGAATATAGCACTAATCTTGGTCTATATTTATTACCTTGTTAAAAATGCTTTTTAAGGACCATTGTTACCAATATAAAGTACAGATGAGCTTGGCAGTGGCTGTACAGGTGAAGCCTGGCATTGGCTGCACAGGTGATGCCTGGCAGTGGCTGTAAAGATGAGCTTGGCAGTGGCTGTACAGGTGAAGCCTGGCATTGGCTGCACAGGTGATGCCTGGCAGTGGCTGTAAAGATGAGCTTGGCAGTGGCTGTACAGGTGAAGCCTGGCATTGGCTGCACAGGTGATGCCTGGCAGTGGCTGTAAAGATGAGCTTGGCAGTGGCTGTACAGGTGAAGCCCGGCTATGGCTCCACATGTGAAGCCTGGCAGTGGCTGTAAAGATGAGCTTGGCAGTGGCTGTACAGGTGAAGCCTGGCATTGGCTGCACAGGTGATGCCTGGCATTGGCTGTACAAGTGAAGCCTGGCAGTGGCTGCACAGGTGATGCCTGGCATTGGCTGTACAGGTGAAGCCTGGCATTGGCTGCACAGGTGAAGCGTGGCATTGGCTGCACAGGTAATGCCTGGCATTGGCTGCACAGGTGAAGCCTGGCAGTGGCTGTACAGGTGAAGCCTGGCATTGGCTGCACAGGTGAAACTTGCCTTTGGCTCTACTGGAGAAGCCTGGCATTGGCTGCACAGGTAATGCCTGGCATTGGCTGCACAGGTGAAGCCTGGCAGTGGCTGTACAGGTGAAGCATGACATTGGCTGCACAGGTGAAACTTGCCTTTGGCTCTACTGGAGAAGCCTGGCATTGGCTGTACATGTGTAGCTTGGCATTGGCTCCACAGGTGAAGCCTGGCATTGGCTGAACAGTTTTAGCTTGGCATCGACTCCACCTGTGAATCCTGGCATTAACTGCACAGGTGAAGCTTGGCATTGACTCCACAGGTGAAGCCGGGCATTGCCTGCACAGGTGAAGCCTGGGATTGGCTGCAAAGTTGAAGCTTGGCATTAGCTGTACAGGTGTAGCTTGGCATTGTCTGCACAGGTGAACTTGCCTTTGGCTCTACAGGAGAAGCCTGGCATTGCCTGCACAGGTGAAGCTTGGCATTGGCTCCACAGGTGAAGCTTGGCATTGGCTCCACAGGTGAAGCCTGGCATTGTCTGCACAGGTGAATCTTGGCATTGTCCGCACAGGTGAAGCTTGGCAATGGCAGAATAGGTGATTCGTGGCATTGGTTCCACAGGCGAAGCTTGGCTTTTGCTCCACAGGTGAAGCTTGGCATTGTCTGCGCAGGTGAAACCTAGCATTGGCTCTGCAGGTGAAGCTTGACATTGGCTCCCCAGCCTCTGCATTGGCTGTACAGGTGAAAGTTGGCATTGTCTGTACAGTTGAAGGTTGGCATTGGCTCCGCAGGTGAAGCGAGGCATTGGCAGCACAGGTGAAGCCTGGCATTAGCTGCATGGGTAAAGCTTGGCATTGGCTGCACATTGACTGCAAAGGTTAAGCCTGGCATTGGCTCCACAGGTGAAACTTGTGTGGCATTGATTGCGCAGGTAAGCTTGGCATTGTCTGCGCAGGTGAAGTGTGGCATTGATTACGCAGGTAAGCTTGGCATTGTCTGCGCAGGTGAAGTGTGGCATTGATTGCACAGGTAAGCTTGGCATTTTCTGCGCAGGTGAAGTGTGGCATTGTTGCACAGGTAAGCTTGGCATTTTCTGCGCAGATGAAGTGTGGCATTGATTGCGCAGGTAAGCTTGGTATTGTCTGCGCAGGTGAAGTGTGGTATTGATTGCGCAGGTAAGCTTGGCATTGTCTGCGCAGGTGAAGTGTGGCATTGATTGCAGAGGTAAGCTTGGTATTGTCTGCGCAGGTGAAGTGTGGCATTGATTGCACAGGTAAGCTTGGCATTTACTGCGCAGGTGAAGTGTGGCATTGATTGCGCAGGTAAGCTTGGCATTTACTGCGCAGGTGAAGTGTGGCATTGATTGCGCAGGTAAGCTTGGCATTGTTTGTGCAGGTGAAGTGTGGCATTGATTGCACAGGTAAGCTTGGCATTGTCTGCGCAGGAGAAGTGTGGCATTGATTGCGCAGGTAAGCTTGGCATTGTTTGTGCAGGTGAAGTGTGGCATTGATTGCACAGGTAAGCTTGCCATTGTGTGCGCAAGTGAAGTGTGGCATTGATTGCACAGGTAAGCTTGGCTTTGTCTGCGCAGGTGAAGTGTGGCATTGATTGCACAGGTAAGCTTGGCATTTACTGCGCAGGTGAAGTGTGGCATTGATTGCACAGGTAAGCTTTGTTTATACTGCGCAGGTGAAGTGTGGCATTGTTGCACAGGTAAGCTTGCCATTGTCTGCGCAGGTGAAGTGTGGCATTGATTGCAGAGGTAAGCTTGGTATTGTCTGCGCAGGTGAAGTGTGGCATTGATTGCACAGGTAAGCTTGGCATTTACTGCGCAGGTGAAGTGTGGCATTGATTGCGCAGGTAAGGTTGGTATTTACTGCGCAGGTGAAGTGTGGCATTGATTGCGCAGGTAAGCTTGGCATTGTTTGTGCAGGTGAAGTGTGGCATTGATTGCACAGGTAAGCTTGGCATTGTCTGCGCAGGAGAAGTGTGGCATTGATTGCGCAGGTAAGCTTGGCATTGTTTGTGCAGGTGAAGTGTGGCATTGATTGCACAGGTAAGCTTGCCATTGTGTGCGCAGGTGAAGTGTGGCATTGATTGCACAGGTAAGCTTGGCTTTGTCTGCGCAGGTGAAGTGTGGCATTGATTGCACAGGTAAGCTTGGCATTTACTGCGCAGGTGAAGTGTGGCATTGATTTCACAGGTAAGCTTGGCATATACTGCGCAGGTGAAGTGTGGCATTGTTGCACAGGTAAGCTTGGCATTTTCTGCGCAGGTGAAGTGTGGCATTGATTGCACAGGTAAGCTTGCCATTTACTGCGCAGGTGAAGTGTGGCATTGATTGCGCAGGTAAGCTTGGCATTTACTGCGCAGGTGAAGTGTGGCATTGATTGCACAGGTAAGCTTGGCATTTACTGCGCAGGTGAAGTGTGGCATTGATTGCACAGGTAAGCTTGGCATTGTCTGCCCAGGTGAAGTGTGGCATTGATTGCACAGGTAAGCTTGGCATTTTCTGCGCAAGTGAAATGTGGCATTGATTGCGCAGGTAAGCTTGGCATTGTCTGCGCAGGTGAAGTGTGGCATTGATTGCGCAGGTAAGCTTGGCATTATCTGAGCATGTGAAGTGTGGCATTGATTGCACAGGTAAGCTTGGCATTTTCTGCGCAGGTGAAGTGTGGCATTGATTGCACAGATAAACTTGGCATTGTCTGCACAGGTGAAGTTAGGCATTGGTTGCACAGGTAAGCTTGGTATTGTCTGCACTGGTGAAGTGTGGCATTGTTGCACAGGTAAGCTTGGCATTTTCTGCGCAGGTGAAGTGTGGCATTGATTGCACAGGTAAGCTTGGCATTTACTGCGCAGGTGAAGTGTGGCATTGATTGCACAGGTAAGCTTGGCATTTACTGCGCAGGTGAAGTGTGGCATTGATTGCGCAGGTAAGCTTGGCATTTACTGCGAAGGTGAAGTGTGGCATTGATTGCACAGGTAAGCTTGGCATTTACTGCGCAGGTAAAGTGCGGCATTGATCGCGCAGGTAAGCTTGGCATTTACTGCGCAGGTGAAGTGTGGCATTGATTGCACAGGTAAGCTTGGCATTTACTGCGCAGGTGAAGTGTGGCATTGATTGCACAGGTAAGCTTGGCATTGTCTGCGCAGGAGAAGTGTGGCATTGATTGCGCAGGTAAGCTTGGCATTGTTTGTGCAGGTGAAGTGTGGCATTGATTGCACAGGTAAGCTTGCCATTGTGTGCGCAGGTGAAGTGTGGCATTGATTGCACAGGTAAGCTTGGCTTTGTCTGCGCAGGTGAAGTGTGGCATTGATTGCACAGGTAAGCTTGGCATTTACTGCGCAGGTGAAGTGTGGCATTGATTGCACAGGTAAACTTGGCATTTACTGCGCAGGTGAAGTGTGGCATTGTTGCACAGGTAAGCTTGGAATTTTCTGCGCAGGTGAAGTGTGGCATTGATTGCACAGGTAAGCTTGGCATTTACTGTGCAGGTGAAGTGTGGCATTGATTGCGCAGGTAAGCTGGGCATTTACTGCGCAGGTGAAGTGTGGCATTGATTGCACAGGTAAGCTTGGCATTTACTGCGCAGGTGAAGTGTGGCATTGATTGCACAGGTAAGCTTGGCATTGTCTGCGCAGGTGAAGTGTGGCATTGATTGCGCAGGTAAGCTAGGCATTGTCTGCGCAGGTGAAGTGTGGCATTGATTGCACAGGTAAGCTTGGCATTTTCTGCGCAGGTGAAGTGTGGCATTGTTGCACAGGTAAGCTTGGCATTTTCTGCGCAGATGAAGTGTGGCATTGATTGCGCAGGTAAGCTTGGTATTGTCTGCGCAGGTGAAGTGTGGTATTGATTGCGCAGGTAAGCTTGGCATTGTCTGCGCAGGTGAAGTGTGGCATTGATTGCAGAGGTAAGCTTGGTATTGTCTGCGCAGGTGAAGTGTGGCATTGATTGCACAGGTAAGCTTGGCATTTACTGCGCAGGTGAAGTGTGGCATTGATTGCGCAGGTAAGCTTGGCATTTACTGCGCAGGTGAAGTGTGGCATTGATTGCGCAGGTAAGCTTGGCATTGTTTGTGCAGTTGAAGTGTGCCATTGATTGCACAGGTAAGCTTGGCATTGTCTGCGCAGGAGAAGTGTGGCATTGATTGCGCAGGTAAGCTTGGCATTGTTTGTGCAGGTGAAGTGTGGCATTGATTGCACAGGTAAGCTTGCCATTGTGTGCGCAAGTGAAGTGTGGCATTGATTGCACAGGTAAGCTTGGCTTTGTCTGCGCAGGTGAAGTGTGGCATTGATTGCACAGGTAAGCTTGGCATTTACTGCGCAGGTGAAGTGTGGCATTGATTGCACAGGTAAGCTTTGTTTATACTGCGCAGGTGAAGTGTGGCATTGTTGCACAGGTAAGCTTGCCATTGTCTGCGCAGGTGAAGTGTGGCATTGATTGCAGAGGTAAGCTTGGTATTGTCTGCGCAGGTGAAGTGTGGCATTGATTGCACAGGTAAGCTTGGCATTTACTGCGCAGGTGAAGTGTGGCATTGATTGCGCAGGTAAGGTTGGTATTTACTGCGCAGGTGAAGTGTGGCATTGATTGCGCAGGTAAGCTTGGCATTGTTTGTGCAGGTGAAGTGTGGCATTGATTGCACAGGTAAGCTTGGCATTGTCTGCGCAGGAGAAGTGTGGCATTGATTGCGCAGGTAAGCTTGGCATTGTCTGCGCAGGAGAAGTGTGGCATTGATTGCGCAGGTAAGCTTGGCATTGTTTGTGCAGGTGAAGTGTGGCATTGATTGCACAGGTAAGCTTGCCATTGTGTGCGCAGGTGAAGTGTGGCATTGATTGCACAGGTAAGCTTGGCTTTGTCTGCGCAGGTGAAGTGTGGCATTGATTGCACAGGTAAGCTTAGCATTTACTGCGCAGGTGAAGTGTGGCATTGATTGCACAGGTAAGCTTGGTATATACTGCGCAGGTGAAGTGTGGCATTGTTGCACAGGTAAGCTTGGCATTTTCTGCGCAGGTGAAGTGTGGCATTGATTGCACAGGTAAGCTTGCCATTTACTGCGCAGGTGAAGTGTGGCATTGATTGCGCAGGTAAGCTTGGCATTTACTGCGCAGGTGAAGTGTGGCATTGATTGCACAGGTAAGCTTGGCATTTACTGCGCAGGTGAAGTGTGGCATTGATTGCACAGGTAAGCTTGGCATTGTCTGCCCAGGTGAAGTGTGGCATTGATTGCACAGGTAAGCTTGGCATTTTCTGCGCAAGTGAAATGTGGCATTGATTGCGCAGGTAAGCTTGGCATTGTCTGCGCAGGTGAAGTGTGGCATTGATTGCGCAGGTAAGCTTGGCATTTTCTGCGCAGGTGAAGTGTGGCATTGATTGCACAGATAAACTTGGCATTGTCTGCACAGGTGAAGTTAGGCATTGATTGCACAGGTAAGCTTGGTATTGTCTGCACTGGTGAAGTGTGGCATTGTTGCACAGGTAAGCTTGGCATTTTCTGCGCAGGTGAAGTGTGGCATTGATTGCACAGGTAAGCTTGGCATTTACTGCGCAGGTGAAGTGTGGCATTGATTGCACAGGTAAGCTTGGCATTTACTGCGCAGGTGAAGTGTGGCATTGATTGCGCAGGTAAGCTTGGCATTTACTGCGAAGGTGAAGTGTGGCATTGATTGCACAGGTAAGCTTGGCATTTACTGCGCAGGTAAAGTGCGGCATTGATCGCGCAGGTAAGCTTGGCATTTACTGCGCAGGTGAAGTGTGGCATTGATTGCACAGGTAAGCTTGACATTTACTGCGCAGGTGAAGTGTGGCATTGATTGCACAGGTAAGCTTGGCATTGTCTGCGCAGGAGAAGTGTGGCATTGATTGCGCAGGTAAGCTTGGCATTGTTTGTGCAGGTGAAGTGTGGCATTGATTGCACAGGTAAGCTTGCCATTGTGTGCGCAGGTGAAGTGTGGCATTGATTGCACAGGTAAGCTTGGCTTTGTCTGCGCAGGTGAAGTGTGGCATTGATTGCACAGGTAAGCTTGGCATTTACTGCGCAGGTGAAGTGTGGCATTGATTGCACAGGTAAACTTGGCATTTACTGCGCAGGTGAAGTGTGGCATTGTTGCACAGGTAAGCTTGGAATTTTCTGCGCAGGTGAAGTGTGGCATTGATTGCACAGGTAAGCTTGGCATTTACTGTGCAGGTGAAGTGTGGCATTGATTGCGCAGGTAAGCTGGGCATTTACTGCGCAGGTGAAGTGTGGCATTGATTGCACAGGTAAGCTTGGCATTTACTGCGCAGGTGAAGTGTGGCATTGATTGCACAGGTAAGCTTGGCATTGTCTGCGCAGGTGAAGTGTGGCATTGATTGCGCAGGTAAGCTAGGCATTGTCTGCGCAGGTGAAGTGTGGCATTGATTGCACAGGTAAGCTTGGCATTTTCTGCGCAGGTGAAGTGTGGCATTGTTGCACAGGTAAGCTTGGCATTTTCTGCGCAGATGAAGTGTGGCATTGATTGCGCAGGTAAGCTTGGTATTGTCTGCGCAGGTGAAGTGTGGTATTGATTGCGCAGGTAAGCTTGGCATTGTCTGCGCAGGTGAAGTGTGGCATTGATTGCAGAGGTAAGCTTGGTATTGTCTGCGCAGGTGAAGTGTGGCATTGATTGCACAGGTAAGCTTGGCATTTACTGCGCAGGTGAAGTGTGGCATTGATTGCGCAGGTAAGCTTGGCATTTACTGCGCAGGTGAAGTGTGGCATTGATTGCGCAGGTAAGCTTGGCATTGTTTGTGCAGGTGAAGTGTGGCATTGATTGCACAGGTAAGCTTGGCATTGTCTGCGCAGGAGAAGTGTGGCATTGATTGCGCAGGTAAGCTTGGCATTGTTTGTGCAGGTGAAGTGTGGCATTGATTGCACAGGTAAGCTTGCCATTGTGTGCGCAAGTGAAGTGTGGCATTGATTGCACAGGTAAGCTTGGCTTTGTCTGCGCAGGTGAAGTGTGGCATTGATTGCACAGGTAAGCTTGGCATTTACTGCGCAGGTGAAGTGTGGCATTGATTGCACAGGTAAGCTTTGTTTATACTGCGCAGGTGAAGTGTGGCATTGTTGCACAGGTAAGCTTGCCATTGTCTGCGCAGGTGAAGTGTGGAATTGATTGCAGAGGTAAGCTTGGTATTGTCTGCGCAGGTGAAGTGTGGCATTGATTGCACAGGTAAGCTTGGCATTTACTGCGCAGGTGAAGTGTGGCATTGATTGCGCAGGTAAGGTTGGTATTTACTGCGCAGGTGAAGTGTGGCATTGATTGCGCAGGTAAGCTTGGCATTGTTTGTGCAGGTGAAGTGTGGCATTGATTGCACAGGTAAGCTTGGCATTGTCTGCGCAGGAGAAGTGTGGCATTGATTGCGCAGGTAAGCTTGGCATTGTTTGTGCAGGTGAAGTGTGACATTGATTGCACAGGTAAGCTTGCCATTGTGTGCGCAGGTGAAGTGTGGCATTGATTGCACAGGTAAGCTTGGCTTTGTCTGCGCAGGTGAAGTGTGGCATTGATTGCACAGGTAAGCTTGGCATTTACTGCGCAGGTGAAGTGTGGCATTGATTGCACAGGTAAGCTTGGCATATACTGCGCAGGTGAAGTGTGGCATTGTTGCACAGGTAAGCTTGGCATTTTCTGCGCAGGTGAAGTGTGGCATTGATTGCACAGGTAAGCTTGCCATTTACTGCGCAGGTGAAGTGTGGCATTGATTGCGCAGGTAAGCTTGGCATTTACTGCGCAGGTGAAGTGTGGCATTGATTGCACAGGTAAGCTTGGCGTTGTCTGCCCAGGTGAAGTGTGGCATTGATTGCACAGGTAAGCTTGGCATTTTCTGCGCAAGTGAAATGTGGCATTGATTGCGCAGGTAAGCTTGGCATTGTCTGCGCAGGTGAAGTGTGGCATTGATTGCGCAGGTAAGCTTGGCATTATCTGAGCAGGTGAAGTGTGGCATTGATTGCACAGGTAAGCTTGGCATTTTCTGCGCAGGTGAAGTGTGGCATTGATTGCACAGATAAACTTGGCATTGTCTGCACAGGTGAAGTTAGGCATTGATTGCACAGGTAAGCTTGGTATTGTCTGCACTGGTGAAGTGTGGCATTGTTGCACAGGTAAGCTTGGCATTTTCTGCGCAGGTGAAGTGTGGCATTGATTGCACAGGTAAGCTTGGCATTTACTGCGCAGGTGAAGTGTGGCATTGATTGCACAGGTAAGCTTGGCATTTACTGCGCAGGTGAAGTGTGGCATTGATTGCGCAGGTAAGCTTGGCATTTACTGCGAAGGTGAAGTGTGGCATTGATTGCACAGGTAAGCTTGGCATTTACTGCGCAGGTAAAGTGTGGCATTGATCGCGCAGGTAAGCTTGGCATTTACTGCGCAGGTGAAGTGTGGCATTGATTGCACAGGTAAGCTTGGCATTTACTGCGCAGGTGAAGTGTGGCATTGATTGCACAGGTAAGCTTGGCATTGTCTGCGCAGGAGAAGTGTGGCATTGATTGCGCAGGTAAGCTTGGCATTGTTTGTGCAGGTGAAGTGTGGCATTGATTGCACAGGTAAGCTTGCCATTGTGTGCGCAGGTGAAGTGTGGCATTGATTGCACAGGTAAGCTTGGCTTTGTCTGCGCAGGTGAAGTGTGGCATTGATTGCACAGGTAAGCTTGGCATTTACTGCGCAGGTGAAGTGTGGCATTGATTGCACAGGTAAACTTGGCATTTACTGCGCAGGTGAAGTGTGGCATTGTTGCACAGGTAAGCTTGGAATTTTCTGCGCAGGTGAAGTGTGGCATTGATTGCACAGGTAAGCTTGGCATTTACTGTGCAGGTGAAGTGTGGCATTGATTGCGCAGGTAAGCTGGGCATTTACTGCGCAGGTGAAGTGTGGCATTGATTGCACAGGTAAGCTTGGCATTTACTGCGCAGGTGAAGTGTGGCATTGATTGCACAGGTAAGCTTGGCATTGTCTGCGCAGGTGAAGTGTGGCATTGATTGCGCAGGTAAGCTAGGCATTGTCTGCGCAGGTGAAGTGCGGCATTGATTGCACAGGTAAGCTTGCCATTTACTGCGCAGGTGAAGTGTGGCATTGATTGCAGAGGTAAGCTTGGCATTGTCTTCAGAGGTGAAGTGTGGCATTGATTGCGCAGGTAAGCTTGGCATTGTCTGTGCAGGTGAAGTGTGGCATTGATTGCACAGGTAAGCTTGGCATTTACTGCGCAGGTGAAGTGTGGCATTGATTGCACAGGTAAGCTTGGCATTGTCTTCAGAGGTGAAATGTGGCATTGATTGCGCAGGTAAGCTTGGCATTGTCTGTGCAGGAGAAGTGTGGCATTGATTGCACAGGCAAGCTTGGCATTGTCTGCACAGGTGAAGCCTGGCATTTGTTGTACAGGTGACGCCTGGCATTGTTTCCACAGGTGAAGCCTGGCATTGGCTCCACAGGTGAAGCCCGGCATTGTTTCCACAGGTGAAGCCTGGCATTGGCTGCACAGGTGAAGCCCGGTATTGGCTGCACAGGTGAAGCCCGGCATTGGCGGCACAGGTGAAGTGTGGCATTGATTGCACAGGTAAGCTTGGCATTGTCTGTGCAGGTGAAGTGTGGCATTGATTGCACAGGTAAGCTTGGCATTGTCTGCAGAGGTGACGCCTGGCATTATTTCCACAGGTGAAGCCTGGCATTGGCTCCACAGGGGAAGCCTGGCATTTGTTGTACAGATACGACATATCATTTTCTGGGTTTACTTGCTGTTTACTTTGAGTTCATTTTTCATTTCTTTGGTTTTTATTGTATTTATTAAGTGTGGTGTGAGTTAAAGGCAGCAAGCTCTACAACTAAGAGAGAGGCAGACATTAACACAAGAGGTGGTTTAGTGGTTAAACGTCCCACCTTCGGACCCTGCTTTCCGTCTCTCCTTGGCTCTTGGCTGAGAATGAAGTAATTGTGTAATGCAAATATACAAATGTCCACAATCATCACCAGCGCCTCCGTTCTGCCTCGAGGGGTGGTTGAGGGTTCTAGGGTGCGGTTATTCTGTATGATTGACGCTCTCCTCCCGTTTCAAGGACCCCTTTCTATCATACCTTGCCCTGCACACCCATGGGTCTCACCTGTGTACATTCATGCCCCAGCGCCTTGAGACCCTCAGGGGTGATTAGTGCGCTCTATAAATCCCTGATTGATTCATTCATTCATGTTCCCGCTTCCTCCTTCCAGATAAAGGTGTGGGACCTGCGTCACTGCCAGCCTGTCCGGACCCTGCGGGGGCACTCCCAAGCTGTCCTCGCTCTGGAGATGGACCCCGACTCTAGGCGCGTGTACTCTGGGTCAGCGGATAAGGTGAGTGAACACACCAAGATCGCAGGTGCTTCAGAGAAATTCATCTCTAGGCGCTGGACTGCTGGATTGTTAATGGCTTAGTTTGTGCAAGGATGGGAGGTCTGTACTCGGTCAGTGTGAAAACATGAGGACTCTGGCATGTTGCCACGAGTGAAAGGAATGTGTGTGTGCATATGATATTTCTATAGGATGAACCTAAGCAGGGTCTGTAGGAAGGTGGAATCTGACTACATGATTGCCCCCCTTTTTTTCTGGTGTTTTGATGGTTTTTGACTTAGTCTGGCTGTGGCCATGCTATTCAGGACCCCAGCCTATCTGCTTTCCTCTCTAAATTGATTCCAAGTACTTTAGGTACACTCCAGTTTGGTTACTGGGGTACCATTATGAGTCCCTAGTATATGGTACCTTAGGTACCAAGGACATAGGTACCCCAGAGACCTAGCAGGAGCTGCAGAATTTATTGTGCCACCCCTGGGAAGCTCTCCAAAATGACACCACAGGTCTGCTACTGCAGCCTTGGTAAGGTGGTGCATGCACCCCTTACTAACATATAGGTTGCCTATATCTACCTTAAATCACTGCACATATAAACCTATAAGTCACTCCTATGGCAGGCCTAATCAATCCTGAAGGCAGGGTGCTTGCTTTCGTGTGAGAGGGTGCCAATGCATGAGCAGGACCCCTCTGCAGCATTCAGAATCTATTCTCTGAGGCTGTTCTGTGATGCAGCCTGACCATATACTCTTAAGTTAATTATAACCTCGCGGTAAATGCTAACTTTGGGATGGCTGCACGGAAACATGTTGTGATTAGTGTCAAACACTTTGGAATCCTGACCCCCCCCCCCGCCAGTCCTGGCAGGAGTGGTATATTCCACCCTTCTAGAGGGAGAGACATGTACACATCGGTCTGCCTGGTAACAGTTTAAAAGAGCCCTGGCATCACAAAATGGATGCTGCCGCCACAGTCACGAGTCTTGCCTCCTGCTGCTGACCAAAACTCTGGCAGGGGAGACTTGGACAATAGGTTTCCTGTAACAGGGAGGTGTAACCACCTCCCAGACAGGCTTTAGTGTACTGGACTGGGTGGGTGCACTCCATGAGTGCTTTGAAAGTCCGCACTGGGGCACATTTGGTGTCCCTGTGCATAGCCAGTTCAAACCGGTTGCAGGGCCTACCAGCCCCTGCTCTGGCGTGAAACTGGACAAAGGAAATGGGTGTAGACACCCCTCTTTCCAGACCCTCCAATAGATGGGACCTTAGAGTTAGTCCAACCCCTTTCTTAGGTATAAGTAAGGAACCCCTGGCAACAGGAGTTTAGATATCCCTGGACGAAATTCTGAAACTGAATCCTGGAACTTCGACGCTCTTCTCAAGGCTAGAGGATTGAAGAAATCTCCTTTGGGGTCAAGGAGTGACTCCCCTGCTTAGCAGGCACCAATGAAGCAATTGCTGGTCTGCATCTCCGAAGCTCCCGACGGACTACAAAGTATCTGCAGCCCAGTAAGAGGATTTCCAGACTTCACAGAGGCTTACCCGAGTCCCCAGCAAAGCTGAGACCTGCAGCCCTCGTGAGTGTTGTGGAACCGGAACTCCTAGAGAACGTGCACATTTACAAGTGCATTGACTTCTCGACATCTCTTGAAGTTGTGCTTTGGGTTACTTGTAGCCCAAGCCCCAAGCACCATCTGCACTGAAGATTGTGGGCCTACACTCCACGAGTGTTCTGTAAGCCCACATCTTGCATTTCCGCTCGAGGCTCCTTCACGATCCCTGGTCCTTTGACTGGTGGGTCCCTGTGAAGGCAACTCTGATTCCCCTTGGGCTTCCCTGGTTGCTCCAGACGTGCCCTGACTCCCCACCACATGGTGAGTCCCTCCGACCTTGCTGGTCCACACCGAAGCATTTCGTAACTTCCTGCATGGGTTGCCATTGCCAAGGCTTGTTGGGTCCAATCCGGGCACCGACACCGCAGCACTTGACCTCCTTCGTGGGACAGCTCGATTCCAGATCCTGGTGGTCGTCGATACCTCCTGGTCCTAGTGGCTGAAGATTCAAGCTTCGCCTCCTTCACCTGAAATCACCCGACATTGGTGGGCATCCGCCTGTCGTGCTCCTGGTCACTGGCTAGTGACCCAGAGTCTGTCCCCTCTGCTTTCAGGTTCTTCTCATCTTCGATCGAGGCCTGGATCACCTCGTAAACTTTCCACTTCGACGGCAGCAGCACTTTGCAGCGGATCTCCATTGAAAATGACGACGATTCCCGACACCAAAAGACACCTATGCACCCGGCTTGCCTGGGTGAGGTAACTCGAGTACTCCGGTGCTCCCGTGGGTATTGGCCCTAGAACCCCTTAAGTCTAAAGGGGGTTGCTCAAAGTCCTCTCCGAAGTGTCCTAATCTTTAAATTTCCAAACGTGACTTTCCCCATTGAGTTAATGGCGATTTACGGCTGTGTTTAGACACTGCACGCGTCCCCCGTGGGTTCCCTGTGTCACTACCTTGGGTCGTTTCTTGTGGCCCCAGCACTTCTACAGGCTCCAGGCCTTGTGTCTAGTCAAGTTGTGGTTCTTATATCACTTTCTTAATATATGGTTTGGTACGCCCCTAGGGCTCAACGTATATTGTGCTAATTTACTGTGTGCTATTAAGTGTTATGTATGTACTTTGACCTCTAGCCTCATAAAGAGACTAGTCGGTGTGTTTAGAATAAAGATATTTATTTTATATACACTTGGTGTGGTTCTCCTTTCATTTGGTCATTCATGGGATTATAGACTGGTAAAACAAGCTGCTTTACATTCCTCCAAGATTTACCCTGAAGGCTGCTCTCCACAGCTACCACTAGGATAGCTTTCTATTAAGGTTGTCTTTAACCTACCATCAATAAGGGTCCTTTGGACTGGTGCAAGGTGCCCATTAGAATAGTGGACAACATATGCCAGGCAAACCTCACAGGGTCAAAGATAATTCTAAAGTCCACGAGTGGCATGAGTGGACGCTTGGTTGTGGAGGTCAATGCTTTGTGATGTTCTGTTGAAACTCTGGTACATTGGAGCAGCGCTGGGCGGTCCTGTGGGATACACGGATGGTTGTTGCTCCAGGTCTTGGTGCACAGATGGAAAAGACCTGTTGTCTTGCTTTTATTTTTTACACGTCTTAGTCCGCAGTCTGGTGGTGCCCCGGCTTCAGATGTGACAAGAACCACCAGAGGGGGGCTTGTGTGCAAGATAAGTGGGGGTGCTGGTCGTGAACAAGTGCCTGCTGCCTAAGGTTATATCAATAATGCAGATAAACCGATGCTCTAGAGTTTATACCATTCAATTAAGTCCGGCTCATTTTTATAAATTTACCACTTACGTCTAATCTTTCACATTTTCCCAAACGTTAGTAATCCTGGCAGACACAGAGGGACAGCTGATAGAGTGATCGGCTCATGATAGTGAGTGTGGCAGGAACGAGACCGCACAATTCCCGGTATCCAAGTCGACAACAGTCAGAGGTGGGAGCAGAGCTTTAAGTGGGCCGGGTCTCAAGGGGTCTGAGCACCGGCAGTTTTTTAAACGGGGCCCCGAAGCGGGTCTCTATCGGGCTCTGTTTTGAGCCCTGGCACAGGCTGTTCGTTTTTTTCCGGACTGCAGTGACAGTCCGGAAAAAAATGCCAGGGCGCAAAACAGCCCGATACAGACCCGTTTTGAGACGGCAGGCACATCGATGTGCGCTGGCCACACTGCTCACTTCTCACTAGCAGAGAAGTTACGTCATGACGTCATGCCAGGTGAGCGTTGTAGGAGAAGGGAAATCTTTTACAGAGTCATTTTCTCTCTGGATTTCCCTTCTCTTTTTGAAAGTCCGGAGCAGCAACATTGTGGTGGTGTCACCAGGGCTTTAATTGGAAGCTTTTTCAATATTATATGTAACAAGCCATAGTTGCTGCTTATTTATCTTATGCAACTAATAACCATTGACAAAGCCAATAGTCCTTACTTGTTGTAGGTATGGTGTTACTTGCTGCATCACATACCTGGATGCAATGACAGAAACAGCAAAATACGAGTCGGGCGGCACGCCAAGCTAAACACCGATTTTTAGCTTACGTGTTTTAAGCCACGCCCTTAATTACATTGGCCACTACCCTTTGAGAGACCCCACAGTTTTTTCATCCCACTTAAAGCCCTGGGTGGGAGGAAACCCGGGCCACCTGGTACATCGTTGGCGGGTTGAGGGGGTGTTGGCCAGGACAGAAGATATTCAGTGTCTGAAATTGAGGTATTTGAGGGTGTTAAATAAAAGGTGCTGTCACTGAGGAACTTGTTAATTCAACACTGGACTTTACAAGTGAGTCTGATATCCAGTGTGAGCCGGCAGTGGAGAAATCCCTTTGCCCCGGTGGCTTCTGGGAGATGCCTATCGGCTGGTGGTAATGAGAGGGAAGCCTCTTGGAGTCTGTCGTGGAGAGGGCCGCCTTCAGTCTGTGCTGGGGCCTGTCTTACTGTTAGTAAGCCAGCTGCATTTCTTCTCTAAATAGAGCTGGGCTGCGGGTGATAGTGTGCCTTTTTTTAAAATAAAGTTTTCATGTTAATTGCAGCCCATGAAAGGCGCTGCCATTAACATGAAAACGTTAACAGAGGCGGACAATCACCCCGCAGCTGCGCTCTGTCACAGAATTCATTTTAAATCCATAAATAACTTCAGTGTTCCAAAAGCGTTTGTTCCAAAACATCTTTCCTTTGATTCTAACAAGTTTAGTGGCATCTTCCCTCTGAACACCTGCATTCTAATGGGCATTTTGTATTTGGAAATCCTTATGACTCCAACCTCCACTTATAAAGATAGAGCATGTTCAGTGGTCTCTGCTAATAAGTACGCAGTCTTCTCTCCATTTGTTTAGAAAGTTGATAAAACTCATTTAAGTAGTTTTTATTCTACAAATGTTTTACAACAGTTTTTGAGCTTAATCTCCTTAATAATTCTAGCAACAAGAAACCATTTTTGTTTACTTTGCACTTTATAAATGAACTAAAGATAATGGACACAATAAGAGACCGAAATAATGCCCATGGCATACTGAGGGCATCTAACTAAACAACTTGCCAATTCACAGATTACTGTTACCCTTTGTTACAAGAGATGTCTCACAGTGCACCCCCCTGAGACGCACAGAGCTCAAAGGTCACAGATCAGACCAAGCAGTCGGTATTCAAATAAACCAACAGCATTCTTTGCTAATCATCTTTGAACAAATCCATCAACAAACTTGCATCACGGAAGGGTACCACCAGAGAAGGTCCTTACCAGTCTTCTGCGAGATTAGGATGGGGTCAGTGAGGCACCCCTGATGTTGGGAACCCTGGGATCTCAGGCTCCTCTGTAGGGCCATATATGTCGCCTGCCATTTGAGATGAGAAGACTTCTAAAGGCCTGGAGATTACAAAACTGCAGACCCTTCCTAACCCAGAGCCAGGAGCAATCCCAAAACACTGGGCTCATATCATGAATGTCCCAGACTCACTGCGGCCCAGGAAAGACCCTGAATGCTACAATGTCCAGAATTAGCCCAATGAATGGAAGTTTTTGTGTGGGGCTTAGAGCACTTTACATCACACTCATTACACAGAGACAATTAGTCATATGTGTGTAAATCTCTGTATAGGAAATGTTACATAAGACAAAGGACTACAAGGTTTAGGAGTCACATGACATCCATACGAGAAGGCAGTGTAGTTTAATAGTGATTGATCTGGAGAAACACACTGAATTTAGAACGTAATACCATGATTGAGGGTTCTTTTAAATAACCAGAATTGATTGCTATTCACATGAACCCTTTTTGCAACATTAGGATAATCAGACCTGGGAAAAACATGCAGCTCTTTGATGACAGTTAATAGCTCATTTGTTCTATGTTGGTATTTTGACTTATAAACTGTAAGTACCAAAAGGATCTCACTGACAAAAGTGGGAACCCACTGACCCGTTTACATTATGTGCACTTTGTGATCTGGAATGTACATGTTATTTGTAGCAGGCAAATTGGCCCCCTACGCTACCATTCCATGAGTCAAACCTCCCACTTGACACATCATCTTTCTCAGAAAGAACATTAATCACTGAAGTTATCATGACATTTTTATTGTTGCCTAAAATTGCTGGAGGCCAGGAAGGAGGCAGCAAGTGCTTTTAGAAACATAATATACTTCCAAGCATGTCACCCTACCCGAAGTCAGCGCCCGGTGCGATTACACCGCCCTAGAGCCACCTTGCTCAAGAGTCCTGTGATCTCAGTGACTGTCGCACTAGGGTGGGCTGCTTCATAGGCCTGCCTGCAAGTCTGGAGGTGAACTTCGGTATGGATTGTGGTTGACAGGCCTTTAAGATGAACCCACAGTTGCCACCGTTAGGGTACACATGATGGTGCAAAGACACCAGGGCTTCTAAGGTCTAGCAATGGAATGTGTTCCCTCAGGAGAGTGGTCTGGTGGACTGGTCATGAAGGCTGAACCTGGTTCCCCAGTTCCAGATTCGGTAGCTCTGACCATAGTGCCACATCCTATCCTCCACTGAACACCATACCGCCCCATTGACAGAAACTTGCACTGCCTTCAGCTACAACCCAATTGTGGCCCGCTATAAACTCCTGGATGCGACACAATTCAAATTACGCACTAGACAAGAGTAATACGCTGCCTAAAAAAAAAGTTACAAAATCATGGAAAAAGAAAACACTCATAGGGAATGCAAGTTAAGTAAAGCATGTGAAATGTAAGCAGGAGCAACATGGTTACCTTGATGCTTTTGCATGAATTATTCAGATATCAGTGTGTGCTTTTGCCAGCGGCAGAGGAGAAGTGGACACTGCCCTTGTCTTCTCTGGGCAAGAAGGAAGAGACAAAGTCCTTTTCCTTCCCTACCCGGCTGCCCCGAACTGCCACAAACGCCGAGCCTTATCTGTGGGCCTTGGCTATTTCTGCCATCCTGGGACGCATGTTTAAAATTAAAAAGCAGGAGAACGGAATCTATCAAATAAAGAAGTAGGGGCACGCCATGCCTTGCCAATCCCGCCCACTTCAACCACTGCATGTGTGGTGCTTTTAGGAAGCAAGCAGACTGCTTCGAGGGTTAATGATCGTCTTTCTACTAGAATTGCTGAGCTAGAGTGCATGAGGTGAATCAACATGATTGGACAGAGTCACTAAAAAAAAATGTTTGTACTTGAAGTTGGAAAAAAAGGGAATCTGATGGACATAGTTTGTTTGGCAGTGAGAGGCGAAAACCCCGGCAGAGCTGTATTTTCATTCTATTGCTCAAAAATTATTTTATTCCCTTCTCTGTGCAGCATACAGAGTATTCTAATGAAAGCTTTATTCTTGGGGTCCTGAATTACGTGCACTTGAAATTACCATTCCCATTCCCTTTCCCTGAAAACCTCATTTTTTACTCCTACAATGATGTACCCTCAGCAGTTACCGTGTGACAAAGCAGTAAGACTGCCGCTCCCCTTCCTTGTGGAGGTGGTAGCTGAGGTAAGGATTGGGTAACAACCTGAATCTCCCGAAGTCCATTTTCCAAGACTTTTTTTTGTCTTTTTGAGAGGTAAAGCAAGGTTCATTGACGGTGAGACTAGTTAAACAACGCTGATTCGAAAAGTGTGGCAAAGCAGATTATTTCCAGTTAATCGCAGCGCCTATCATGAGCTGAAATTAACATGAAAACTTGAACAAATGCACAGAATCACCCCGCAGCCCAGCTCTAATAAGAAAAAAAATGCTGCAACATAGCTGCTAAGGTTTCAAATTGCTATGTGGGATGGTTTCAAACCTGCCTTAACACTGTTCCCGTGGATCTGTATGTGAGAAAATGCACCATCTTTTCACTTTTTTGAGCAACAGTTTGGAGTGATATTTGGCGCTGCACCAACACGCGTGCCTGGTTACTGGCGCTCATAGCCTTGGTAGCAGCGCACATAGATCTTACACTGCCGCACACAGAGGAAAAGAATTAGAGGGAACATTGCTACAGACTGTTCCATCTTCACTCGTTAGTTGCTGCTCGGCTCCCTCCATGCTTAACCGGATCTGGGCCTGTCTCCCTCAGTGCAGGAAACAGACCAGACGGGCAATACTGATGCGCAAATTGAACCCCACAATGCGGCCTCACCCCTGATTTAAACTCTTGAGGTAAAAGACAGGATTACAAAATGAAAAATTGTTGTGAAAGCTGTAAATGACAGCTAACTCCGAGACGGTGATTTCTCATTGGACAGAGAAATCCTCCTGCTTCCTATCTCCAGCTTCCTGGCAGACGCCCTGTTGCCATGGGAACCAAGGATGCTGAGGACCGCCCTGCGTCTGTCTAAAGCGCCCACCAGTGAGCTTCTTTCACACCTTCCTCAGCTGCTGGTGGACAGATATCCATGCGCTGTGCTGGGCAGATATCCATAAGCCAGGGTGGGCAGATAATATTCGTGCCCAGGGTGCGCAGATATCCATGCACCGGGGTGGGCAGGGCAGATATATGTCCACTGGGGTGGGCAGGGAAGAGATCTGTGTGCTGGGGTGGGCAGGGCAGATTTCCCAGTGCCGGGGTGGGCAGATATCCATGCACCAGGGTGGGCAGGGCAGATATATGTCCACTGGGGTAGGCAGGGCAGATATCCATGCACCAGGGTGGGCAGATATCCATGCACCAGGGTGGGCAGGGCAGATATCTGTGCGCTGGGTGGGCAGGGCAGATATCTGTGCACTGGAGGGGGCAGGGCAGATTTCCTTCTGCCGGGGTGGCCAGATTTCCATGCACCAGGGTGGGCAGGGCAGATATCTGTGCGCTGGGGTGGGTAGATATCCGTGCCCTGGGGTGGGCAGAGCAGATATCTGTGAACTGTGGTGGGCAGATATCAATGGACCGGGTGGGCAGGGCTGATATCTGTGCACCAGGGTGGGTAGATATCCGTGGGCCTTGTTGGGCTGATATCTGTGCACCAGGGTGGGCAGGGCAGATATCTGTGCACCGGGTGGGCAGGGCTGATATCAGTGCACCAGGGTGGTAGATATCCGTGCGCTGGGGTGGGCAGGGCAGATTTCCTTGTGCCGGGGTGGGCAGATATCCATGCACCGGGGTGGGCAAGGCAGATATTTGTGTGCCGTGGTGGGCAGATACCAATGCGCCGGGTGGGCAGGGCTGATATCCGTGCACCGGGGTGGGTAGATATCCGTGCGCCTTGTTGGGCAGATACCGTGCGCCGGGGTTGGGCAGATATCTATACTCTGGGTGGGCAGTGCAGATATCAGTGCACAGGGGTGGGCAGGGCAGATATCTGTGCGCTGGGGTGGGCAGAGCAGATTTCCTTGTGCCGGGGTGGGCAGATATCCATGCACGGGGGTGGGCAGGGCAGATATCTGTGCGCTGGAGTGGGCAGGGCAGATTTCCATGTGCTGAGGTGGGTAGATATCCGTGCACCGGGGTGGGCAGATATCCATGCACCGGGGTGGGCAGTGAGGATATCTGTGCGCTGGGGTGGGCAGGGCAGATTTCCTTGCTCTGGGGTGGGCCGATATCCTTACGCTCGGGTGGGCAGGGCAGATATCTGTGCACCAGGGTCGGTAGATATCCATGCGCCTTGTTGGGCTGATATCTGTGCACCAGGGTGGGTAGATATCCGGGCACCTTGTTGGGCTGATATCCGTGCACCGGGGTTGGCAGATATCCATGCGCCGGGCCGGGCAGATATCTGTGCGCCGGGTGGGCAGGGCTGATATCTGTGCACCAGGGTGGGTAGATATCTGTGCACCTTGTTGGGCTGATATCTGTGCACCAGGGTAGGTAGATATCCGTGCGCCTTGTTGGGCTGATATCCGTGCACAGGGGTGGGCAGATATCCCTGCACCGGGGTGGGCAGGGCAGATATTTGTGTGCCGGGTGGGCAGGGCTGAGATCTGTGCACCATGGTGGGTAGATATCCGTGCGCCTTGTTGGGCGGATACCGTGCGCCGGGGTTGGGCAGATATCCATGCACCGGGGTGGGCAGATATCCGTGCGCCGGGGTGGGCAGATATCCATGCGCCGGGGTGGGCAGATATCTGTGCGCCGGGTGGGCAGGGCTGATATCTGTGCACCAGGGTGGGTAGATATCCGTGCACCTTGTTGGGCTGATATCTGTGCACCAGGGTAGGTAGATATCCGTGCGCTTTGTTGGGCTGATATCCGTGCACAGGGGTGGTTAGATATCCCTGCGCCGGGGTGGGCAGGGCAGATATTTGTGCGCCGGGTGGGCAGGGCTGAGATCTGTGCACCATGGTGGGTAGATATCCGTGCGCCTTGTTGGGCGGATACCGTGCGCCGGGGTTGGGCAGATATCCATGCACCGGGGTGGGCAGATATCTGGGACAGAACTCTCCCTAGGGTGCCTCTTGGCTGCTCGCGGCTGGCAGAATACGATGACGGTGCAGGCAGCCGTGGGGACTGAACATACAGGAGGGTGAGGTGGGGGGGGAGGGGGCGTCAGGACTTCATGATGTGAGTGCCCCCCTGACTGATGCGAGTGTGTGATATAGGCATGGACAAAGAGTGATGTGGGCGTGCGTTCAAGGCATGGACAAAGAGTGATGTGGGTGAGCATTCCAGGCATGGACAAAGAGTGATGTGGGTGTGCATTCCAGGCATGGACAAAGAGTGATGTGGGCGTGCGTTCAAGGCATGGACAACGAGTGATGTGGGTGAACATTCTAGGCATGGACAAAGAGTGATGTGGGCGTGCGTTCAAGGCATGGACAAAGAGTGATTTGGGTGAGCATTCCAAGCATGGATAGAGAGTGATGTGAGTGAGCATTCCAGGCATGTACTAAGAGTGATGTGGGTGAGCATTCCAGGCAGGGACAAAGAGTGATGTGGGTGAGCATTCCAGGCATGGACAAAGAGTGATGGGGGTGAGCATTCCAGGCATGGACAAAGAGTGATGTGGGTGTGCAAGCAAGGCATGGACAAAGAGTGATGTGGGTGTGCATTCCAGGCATGTACAAAGAGTGATGTGAGTGTGCATTCCAGGCATGTACAAAGAGTGATGTGGGTGAACATTTCAGGCATGGACAAGGAGTGATGTGGGTGAGCATTCCAGGGAGGGACAAAGAGTGATGTGGGTGTGCGAGCAAGGCATGGACAAAGAGTGATGTGGGTGTGCATTACAGGCATGTACAAAGAGTGATGTGAGTGTGAATTCCAGGCATGTACAAAGAGTGATGTGGGTGTGCATTCCAGGCATGAACAAGAGTGATGTGGGTTTGCATTCCTGGCATGGACAAAGAGTGATGTGGGTGAGCATTCCAGGTTATGTACAAAGAGTGATGTGGGTGTGCATTCCAGGCAGGGACAAAGAGTGATGTGGGTTTGCATTCCTGGCATGGACAAAGAGTGATGTGAGTGAGCATTCCAGGTTATGTACAAAGAGTTATGTGGGGTAGCATTCCAGGCATGGACAAAGAGTGATGTGGTTGTGCATTCCAGGCATGTACAAAGAGTGATGTGGGTGTGCATTCCAGGCATTGCAAGTGGCCACTTAGGGCCTGAATTAGATTACCACAGATGGGTTATTCCGTCACAATTATGAGCTTTGCAGGAAGACTAGGGATTTGTTGAATACTCACCAGGAAATCTCAGCTGCTGAAAGCTGCCATAATCTGGGGCCAAACAAGGGATTACTGTTGGAATGTGATCTAGAATTTCCATTTCTTAGAAGATCCTCGGGTCTAGTGTGTAATAGGCTGAGTTTTCTCCAGCTCTGGAGTTACTGGTATCCCATTTTATAGTGACTAATAGTCTGGGGAAGTACTGGCCTATATCCCAGGCCACTTCATGAGAGCCACAACCTTTAATCTGCCTTCTTGGAATACCCAGGTTTCGCAATCTGCCTAAAAAAGAAGCTGGTGCCATTGGCCTAAAAAGTGGGCAAACCCTTTGGATGCTCAGATGAAGGAAGCCATGAACCTTTGTGCCAAAGCATGTTGCACTCCAGATGAAAGAAGACATATATATAGAAAAAGCATTTGCAATGCAATAGGTCTCGCATTTGTGAGAGTTTGAGCTATTGGCATTGTAACTGACAATGTCTTTTATTTATTTGTATTGAAAACCTGCAAGCAGTACGTAAACATGCACTTTGTACTTAAAGTCGTTGCTTGCGAGAAGCAAGGCTGGCAGTAACTGCGCCTCTTTTACTGCCAGCTTTGCTTCTCACAAGCATTATAAGTACAAAGTGCGTGTTTACGCACCCCTCGCAGGTTTTCAAAACACATAAATAAAAAGGTGCCAAAATCGGAAACTCTTGCAGATGCGAGACCTATTGCATTGCAAATGCTTGTTGAAAGAAGCAGTTGAGAGAATCAGTCTGACTTCAGGTTGTAGTGAATGCCATATCCTCGGGACAATACCTCAGAAGGCTCTGTTGCTAATTTTCTTTTTATGGAATGTCTGTGGTTTCACTTGGAAGGTACTGTCGCTTATAGAAAACCTGCCTCCACCAGATAATTCTAGTTTTTGTGACAAGTACCTTGGGGTGTTGTAATGCAGCACTTTGTGGGTCTTCCTGGCCTCATATGGGAGCCAGTTTAGGGCTTTAAGATCAAGGGTGATGTGATTGTTCCTTTTTGATTCTACGATGAGGCTGACCACAGCACTATCAGGGGTGCAACAGGGTGTCCTTTGGACACCCCTGAACCCTTGAAATCGCAATCTCAATTTGCGATTAGCTAATTGCGAATCGCAAATTGAGATTGTCTTCCCATTCATTCCTATGGGCCTCTAGGCCCATTGGAATGAATGAGAAGGGATTCTTTAATTGTGATTCGCAAAATGCAAATCGCAATTAAGGAATTCTAAGAAATCGCAATTTATTTAGCGATTTCTTAATGCATAGGCATTTGCAATTCCTTAATTGCGATTTTTAAGGAATCGCAATTAAGGAATTGCAAATGCCTATGCATTAAGAAATCGCTAAATAAATTGCGATTTCTTAGAATTCCTTAATTGCGATTTGCATTTTGCGAATCACAATTAAAGAATCCCTTCCCATTCATTCCAATGGGCCTAGAGGCCCATAGGAATGAATGGGAAGACAATCTCAATTTGCGATTCGCAATTAGCTAATCGCAAATTGAGATTGCGATTTCAAGGGTGCCGGGGTGTCCAAAGGACACCCCGTTGCACCCCTGAAATCAAACAATGCACATATGTTGTGTACACACATGCCCTAAGGGCATGTGTGTGCACAACATGAAAGTTAAAAATATGCACAAAATTGCATATTTCTAACATTTCGCAAAATTACCATGAGGTCCAACCTCATGGTAATTTTTTCTCTCTAATTGCGAAATTGCAATTTTTTTCAGTTTCATGCATTGCTTTTAAGGAATCGCAAAATTGCGATTCCTTAAAAGCAATCGCACTTTAAAAAATCGCAAAAATAGCGATTTCTTCACTTTTAGGATGATGCATCCCAAATAGTGATTTGGCAATCGCAAACGGCCGAATTTTGCGATTCGCACCATTTGCGATTCCTAAATCGCTTGATGCATGTGCCTGTTAGAGAAGCCAACTTGGATCGAGGAAGACCACAGAGGGTTGCACCTCCATTGTCTAATCGGGGAATGACTTGGGCCTGGACCGCTGATTTGAAGTCATCTTCAGGGAGAAAGGGTTTTAATTGACTTGACATGTTCGTTTGGTAGCTCACTCCGTTGATGGTGGCACTGATGTGGTCCTGCATGTTCAGGTTCTTGTCAAGGGTTAGTCCAAGAGATCTTGTAGAGTTTGTAATGCGTGGTGTGCAGTTGAGAGCGGTTAGATGAATTTATACATTGATCGATTTTGGGCGAGTGAATGAGTGTGAGTATTTGGAGGAATTCTGTTTTGATAGCTTTGAGTTTGAGGTGGTTGCAGGTTATCCAGTTTTGAGTTTTTAGTAGAGTTGGTGTGAGGGAGCTAATATCTTCTGGGAAAGAGATTTTCATGTACAGTTGGGTGTCATACGTGTACATGTGGTAGTGAGTGTTGGAAGAATTCAAGATTTCAGCTAGAGGCTCCATGAAGGTTGAGAGAGAGGACCCTTGAGGGACCACTAACGTAACTGGTGTTGCATTGGACAGAGACTGGTGAACCGTAATTCTTTAAGTTCTGTTGGGGAGAACTTTCGAGAACCAATTTAAGATGGACACAGAAAGTCCCATCCTCCTTTCAAGTAAGCCTAGGAGACTATCATATTTAACCATATTGAACGCAGGTGGTAAGTCAAGGTGGATTAGGATTTGTTCTGGTCAGAATTTCTTAGCAGATCATCCACTGTGTGCGTGATGGCTGATTCAGTACTGTTTCCTTGACGGAACCCGGATTAGCTTTGGTCAAGAAGTTGGAAGTGGTCAATGGGGTTGTATAGTTGGGTCTGAATGCGTTTTCAATGAGCTTAGTTAAAGTTGAAATGTTGGAAATTGGGCGGAAGTTGTTCGGGGCTGAGAGATCTGCAGTCGTTTTTTCAGGGTAGGGGTTACCTGGCCTACTTTTAGGCAGTCCTGACATTGCCTTGCTGAAGTGTGGTGTTTACTTTCT
Organism: Lissotriton vulgaris; assembly: GCF_964263255.1. NCBI lineage: Eukaryota > Metazoa > Chordata > Amphibia > Caudata > Salamandridae > Lissotriton > Lissotriton vulgaris. Next base: position 308,935,182 of record NC_141688.1, on the reverse strand, counting down.
TGGTTCAAAGTGTGGGTAAGGAGGATTTTATGTCCCTTAAGATATTTAAAGGTAATGGTCATTGAAGTGGTTTGAGGGCTTAAAGAGCAGAAAGGATGTTGTGAATGTTGTTTTCACTGAGGGTTTTGAATGTAGTCCAGGAGGTGTCATTTTTGGGGTGTGCCCTAGGAGCCCAAGTGGCTCAACTATTCGCAAGGGAGGGAGGCTGAAAGGTGGTAAAACCGGAGGAGCTCTCTTACAGCCCGCAGGGTCTTGTCGATTGTTTCCATTTTTCCCAGGAAGAAGGAGGCAATCGCAGTTTGGCCGTAGATAGGACTCAATTGGAGTTGGATTGGGTTGGGTTGATTATTTGATGTTTGTTTGACCGGTTCAAAGAGTTTTTTAGGTCGTTTTTGGCTAGGTCTAGCTGAGTTATAAAGTTTGCTTTTGAACTTCTGCTGCATTTATTATAGATGTTCTTCACCAATTTTGGGCGGTGAGCGTTTCCATGCTCTTTCGGCTATTCTTAGGTTGCGTCTTTATGTGTTTAGACTGTCTTTGAAGCATGGTTTTGAGTCTCTGGTGTATAACCTTTTTAGTTGTACGGTTGCAGTCGAGTCGAGGATGTTCAATATGGAAGAATTGTAGTGATCTGTAAGGACCTGGATGTCTATCATGTCTACCTTGGGAAATCAGATGTTGATGAGGAAAGTCAGATCATTTTGGTTTATGTTCTTCATGTTTCTTTTCCATACTTGTGTTTCTTGAGTTGTGCCTTTTTTGTACTCACAGTATTTGTGATGCAGATAATTTTTTGCATAAATATATTAGAAATAATTAAATGTGAGCCAGGCTAAAAAAATAATTTAGCACAGAATGTTTAAAAACATGCAGATAAATTCTGTCTTTCCTGTAGAGACCTACACAGTGAAGAAGATCACATTTTCGGCAAAAAAGAGTGGACCGACATTCTTGAATTTTGTTGTCGTTTTATTGATGTTATTTTCCTAATATGGTCTGGTACAGAAATGCAACTAGAGAATAACATATCACATCTGAACTCAAGGAACCCACGGATTCAGGTCACGCATACTACAAGCAGAGCAAGGATAGCATATCTAGATGTCAACATTGAATTGGAAGGAGAACACATTTTTACTACACTTCATCGAAAATCAACAGACAAAAATAGTATGTTACATTACCAAAGTTTCCACCTTCAAAATTTGTTAAAGAATTTACGGTACTCACAATTCTTAAGACTAAGGAGAATATTGACAAAACAAGAGAAAAGTATTGAATACATCCATGAGTACAAAGAGAATTACAAAAGGAGAGGTTATCTTGAGAGATTATTAGAAGAAGCACAGAAAAAAGCACAAAAGAGGATTGCAATATTTTATTGTTGAAGAAAGAACAAATTGAAAAAACCGTAACGTGTTTGTCTCTAAATATTCGACTAACTCTTCGAAAATCAAGAATATTATCAATAAAAGTTGGGAACTTCTACAACAGGATGCAGATTTTCACAAAAAAATTTCAGATAGACCTTTATTTGCCTATACTCGATCAAAAAACATTAAAGAATTGCTCAGTCCGAAAGAAACTCAAAATCAAAAGATTTACAAAGGAATGCTGAGGTGTACTAATTGTGTACACTGTAATAATGCAATCATAGGAAACGTGATTCCCATCCTCAGACTGGAAAACTAATCAGTTTAAAATTCGAAGGTGACTGTAACTCTAACCAGGTCATATATACTATCAAATGTCCATGTGGGCTACTTTACGTAGGAAAGATTGAGCGTAAACTAAAGATCCGCATTTCTGAACATAAAAGTAGGATTTGTAATAAATCTACTACATCGCCTTTAGCGATTCCATGGCAAGAAACACATCACACTATAGCACAGTTGAGATTTCAAATGCTTGAGATAGTGGCGACCCAGGAAGGCATTGACATGAATAAGAAACTATTGCAGAGAGAAACATATTGGATAAAAATGCTTGGTACTCTGACCCCAGGGAGCCTCAATGACCGTATTGAACTTAGCAGTTATTTGTAAAAAATGTTCCTATAGCAGACAATGTTTTCATGAACCATAGGTGGTAACAATAATTATGTTTTCACGTTGATTTTATTATATTTTCAGTTATTCATTCACATTTTGCTTGCATGTTCACTTTTTGGTTTATTGATATTATGTTGCTTGATTTGGTTTAATTATAGGAGCTTTGGTATTATGCGGTTTCGGCACATGTTGAATCCAGCACGATGCATATTTTGTTGGAAATGAACACTGATTAAAGTTTTGTTATTTTGAAAAAACGTTGACATCTTTTGGTGCGCTGGCACGTGATGCGTCATACGTCATTATGTGAAAGTGCTATCTTGATAGGTTGTAATTGCGTTACCACGACCAATAGGGCTGCGGGTTAGTGTGGCTAAATGCGGAAGTGTTTCCAAACACATTGTCGCGTTATCGGATTATTGGTAACGGAGTTCGACGGAAGAGCGGGTCTTGTGGTATGAGACAGCGGAGATATGAGGAGGTGAGTGCCGGGGAGTTAGCTCAGTGGTTGAGTCAAGAACTTGTCATGATAGTGATATATAGTGATTGCATCTTTTTTAACTCAGCAGGGAAGGATAGTGTTACATGGAAGGAGGACGGAGTTGTATACTTAATCATTTCAAGTAAGAACGAAAGGGTAAGCGTGGCGTGATGTAGAAGTAACGCTGTCTTTGAAATTTGAGCGAGATTACTGAGTTCGAATTTTTTGGCATACAGATACACACGTGTGAATATCTGGCGCAGTTACGTACGAAGGTGTCTCATGGTCTATAAGACAAGGTATGATTATTCTTCGCGTGGATTAGTATTGCATTGTGATTTAGTTTGGTTGTGAGTTTAGCATGCTAATATACCCATACATATACTGTAGGATACGGATATCGCTCTTGGAAAAGAAAGGGACTTCAAGGATCATTGAGAGGGAGTGGCTCTCAAACAGTGGTGTAAGTGATTGTTTCCCTTTTATATTTTGACACACATTGCACTTGAGGAGATTTTATGGTGAAGGATATTTCGGTTTGAGAATGTAAAATGTTATCATCGTTTTTAATCTTACTGATGTGCCTGTACATTATCTTTTATTTACTGTGTTGCCCCTGACGAAGGGACTTGCTACGTGTGCCGAAATGCATTGGGCGATTGACAACATTATTAATGATTAATTGATTTTTTCTGTATATTGAATGATGTGTTAAAAATACTCGTGTATATGTAAATTTGCAAAAATTAGATGTTTTTGTGCAGAATTGTACAGAATTTATTGTAAATTAACAGGAATAAAATTGTATCAGTGAAAGAAACTTTAGATCATTAGTAATTGATTTACGTAGTGCGCATCTAAGTTTGAGTCAACGTTCAGTTGACTAGCCACATTTCCATTGTTTGATTTCGAGTATTAGGGTATACTCTATTAGGTGCAGCACACAGATCATTAGAGCCAGACAAAAATAGTTTAATCGCAAGAAGCTCGGTGTGCTCAGAACACATTCATTCGTGAATACAGGTAAGACATAAGCTCTCATAAAAAGTTATTAATCTTAGTGCAACTACCTTTTCGACCTTATATGTGGACAGAGGACTTTACTTGCGAGTGACGCACAACCCACACATTTTGCTGTTTTTGCAGTTTAACGTATAGGAGTCGTCGTAGACTGCAAGCTGTGTCGCCGCAAGCAAGGTGTTTAAAATTGCTTGTTCTTCTTTAGATAATGAACTCTCTCTGATAGGGCATTGCTCGTATGCAAACACTTTGGGAATAAAATGTATTTGCCCCCGCAGCACGTATCAACAAGCATTGGCCTAGCCAAAAGGTCTCGCATTTGGGACCTTTTAAGTTTAGCCAGGTATTTTTGACATTGCTAATAACAATGCCTTTTATTTTTGTTTTCGTGTTTCAAACACAAATAAAAGGTGTTGTCATTTACAATGACAATAGCTAAAACTCGCATAAATGCGAGACCTATTGCATTGAAAATGCTGGTTTTTAAAGTATCTATATCCAGTGTACAGTGCTTGCTCGCCGAGAGATGTCTTGGTTGCGCTATATAAAAACCAACAAAATAAATATCCATCAGCCAAGCTTCAAAAGCAAATAAATAAAAATGCAGATGTCTAACTGAAAGGTGTGTGGTTGCACTGGAAAGAGATCGATGCCAACTCTGATATTTTTTCATTCTGCCCGCGATTCATACCTAGGAGTTGTTTAACTGGGCTCTAACTTGCTCGTGATTTTTGAACAATAGGAAATGCTTACGGAAAACGTTCTTTCTTTAGTTATGTCAGAGCACAGCATTACAAACGGCCCACAGACGCATTACCACAGGAAACAGCACAGATTGCAGGGTACTTAACCATGGGCGAGTTACTTCAATTTAACCACCCCTCTAGAGCGTATTGCGAATGTGTGCGGTGCGGACACGTGCACAGAGAAAGGGACAACAAAAGGCACCAGGCCCATCAAGTAGGCATTGATCTGTTGTAGCATTTGGTCTGGAGACAGTACTAGGCCTCTACTCCCCCCTCTCATTTGCACCTTTGTAGGCTCGGACAATCAATTGATAGAACATGGCAAGGGCCTACAGGTGCACCCATTCCTTCAAGGCACTTTAACAAATACACGTGTGGAATGCAGCTCTCTTCACAGGAAGTAAAACTCAAAACATGTGACCAGCGCGAGACCTCGGTGAGCGCACCCTTAGGGCCCGGCCCCACCTGGGGGGGATCGGGGCTCTATGAAAAGTAGCGCCCCTCTAGCTCCCAAGCCGAATCACGCATAACCTGCTGACAATTGCGCCAGCTCACTCACTCAAATCTTTGGCATCAACTCAAACACCCCCCACCCGGTCTCAATTTCAAGCAGGTGTAAACTCCCTGCCCTCCCTCAGCCCTAAAACAACTTGGACCATGTGTGAACTGTGTAAGTTGCAGACTCTCCTCTGACCCCTCCTAGGGGGCCGACAGCAAGGCACTGGAATGCACAACCAGCATTACCAGCAGGCACTCAAATAACAAGCGGTAGGGGTGGGGGGGCAAGAAGGGAGTGCGAATGCAGGCGCTTGGAAGAGAGGAGTAAAAGTAATTTTACCCGGACACCCCACGCCAAGAGAGGTGCGGATCCATTTAACATGCCCATCGGCACATTTGTGCAAGTGTATCCAATTACCAGGATGTAGAGGTCATTCAATAGCACTGAATGCACCCAAATATTCGATTAATGTTAATGAACGTCATACAGTGAAGTGCCCCACGAATCTCCAATGATGATTGTTATGAGGAATAACATGAGGATCTTGGGATTTACCAACACAAAATCTGCATGCACCTGCATTTTCACCGCAGCAAATTTCAGATTTGTTTCACAGAAATTAACCTAGGAAGAATGCGGGGGCATCGCTTCTCACACAAATCGTAGCTACGAAAAGTGCATTAAGACATGTTACTGCACCTATTGGAATTAATAGGAGCTACTGTAATAGGACCCCAACACACAATTCTGCAAGATGAGCACTACTACCCCGGAATGGTGACCCCGAGATCATGCGGTCTAGGCCCCCACAAGTCAGGTCAGGGGGAACCCACCTCAGTTGCACTCCTCCCTGGTGCCATGTGCTTGTAGAAACCAGCCCTCCTCGGCTGGAGCTACTGCTGTGCGCGCTGGTACATCCAGGCCCAGCCACAGCTCGCGGGTTCAAGGTGCACCCCCTCTTTCCTCACATTCTGTGCGAGGTGCGGAGCAGCCAGTGGGCCAAGCCCGGGAGGCTGCAGAGTTCAGGTGGGCGGGGGAGGAGGAGGGCGAGGAGGGGCAGGACGTGACTTCACCACAGCGGCTCGGAGGGAGAAGTGAGATTGCCAGCCGTTCTCTCTCCACCTAAACACAGATGACTTCAAGAATGTGGGAGTCACGAGAGAGCAGCCACGGGAGGCAGGAATGGGCAGGCACACTGCATACTTATTGAAGTATGAAGTATGCCTTCTTGAGTCTGGTATAGGTTAGAAACAATCAAAGTTTATTATTAGTTAAACCTCGCTGCAGAAAGCAAGGGGATGAGCATAAAGCTCAGTAAAATAACAAGCACGTGAGTGGTGCGCGCCACCTAATGAAAACAAGCGTGCGCGCCTCGCGCTCAAAGTAAAAAAAAGTTTGACGAGAACCAGCAGGGGAAGGGGAGAGAGGAGGGGCCTGTGCCTGTTTCCCTAGCGGGAGCGAGCAGGAGCCATCCGTTAATTACAAACAGATGGTTTGAAAGCTCGCTCCCGCAAGGGAATCGCCAAACGTGCAAACGTTGACACAGAAAGCAATGCAACACGTACACGTTTTTGTCCCAAAAAGCGAATCGATATCAAGAGGTCTCCTCCTATGCAGCGCCTGTGCGTTGTGTAGGCGAGACCTAAAAATGTTACAATCCATTCTAAAGCCTGCTGAGACGCAGCTGAATTCCCAGAGAGATTACCCTGGATCATATGGGATCAGCGGCCTCCCTCGCAAACTCAGCATCTGTAAGAATTTGGTTATAAAACCCAGAATGAGCCGTCTGAGATCATGGTTTTGCACTGACAAAGGCAAACACTTGCCACTCGCAAGCATTGTGTGATTTTTATTCATGCAAATCACTGCAAACAACATCTTGGAGAAACGTGCTGACCCCACAATTAGCTTCCAATATGTCGACGAATGATCGATACAACCTATCCGTAAGCTTGTTGAGAATTGTAACAAGTCTAGATCTTCAATTTATACTTTTCCCCTGTTTCGCTCAATACCTGCTCTCTGACTTAATTTTTCCCATTGCAGCAGACTGACGTTAAGTGAGAAAAATAGTACGAGAAATGGCATACGTAAAACAAAGCCTGTCTGTTGTAACTATTGGATGTATCCAGAGCCATGTATTTAATGCAACTGTATTCACTTACAGACATATGCAGAACTGTGACTTAATTTTCATAAAGAACGTGATGAGACTAATCTGTGTAACTTGTGACATATGCCCTGATAAAATTGGACACCACTAACTAATTATCAAAAACTAAGTGCATGGCACATATCTAATAGAACGCTCACCGTAAGACTACCAACACAAAGCACTGCCAAACAGGCAACATTGCATTAAGCAAACTGAACCCTCATCTCATAAAGTCCCTTCCACAACCTGCTCGACTCGATGAAGCGCATTATATTTAGTAACCACCCTGAATGAAATTTCATGAAAAATATTATTTCTTTTCTTCGTAATCTTACTTTGTCCATCAACCAATTCTTGATCCTACCTTCATTTGCAAGCAACTCAAACGTTTAAGGGCCCGATTACGATGCGGTTAGGAAGGCCTCCTAACGGCATTTGCTCCTTCCGAATTGGATCGGGACTGTGTGTTCCCGACCGAGGGCCAGATTACGATGCGGTTAGGAACATAGGCTCCCATAGAGGTCAATGGGAGTCCAACCAAATCGTATCTGGAAACCTCCCGATGCATCGTACTCGGTTGGTCGGATTCTCCCAATCAGAGTCGGTCGGAAACCATTTCCAAACCGATTCGATCAGGAAGATTTCCTAACTGCATCTTAATCAGGCCCTAAGTATGTATTGCCCTTATTCCAGAGTTGTGCTTGGACACCATGATGAACCTTTTTCACTCTCCCTTTGGCAATGGTCCCTTTTAGAACACAGAGTCTATAAATAAGATCAGTTTTCATTTCATTTTTCTTTTTTCTTTATTTGACACAGCCTTGAGAAAGCCCCTGGCTTAATAGATCTGTTGGCTGTTCTTCAACTTCATTTTACATCGAACTATTGTTTTGGAAATAAAATTGGAGCCGTTTACAAATGGACATGATTATGAGTGATTATTAAATAGAAGACACTCCTACACTGTTTTGAATACGGGTACAGCATGATGCATAGGAGCAGGCAGGGTACAGCATGATGCATAGGAGCAGGCAGGGTACGGCATGATACGGGGGAGCAGGCTGGGTAAAGCATGATGCATAGGAGCAGGCAGGGTACAGCATGATACGGAGGAGCAGGCAGGGTACGACATGATACGGGGAGCAGGCTGGGTAAAGCATGATGCATAGGAGCAGGCAGGGTACAGCATGATACGGAGGAGCAGGCAGGGTACGACATGATACGGGGAGCAGGCAGGGTACGGCATGATACGGGGGAGATGGCCGGGTTCAGCATGATAAGGAGGAGCAGGCAGGGTACGGCATGATATGGAGGAGCAGGCAGGGAACTACATGATACAGGGAGCAGGACTGGGAAAGTATGAAACGGGAGCAGGCCTGGTACAGCATGATACGGAGGAGCAGGGAGGGTACAGCATGATACGGAGGAGCAGGTAGGGTACAGTATGATACGGAGGAGCAGGCAGAGTACAGCATGATAGGGAGGGGCAGGCACGATACAGCATGATAGGAGGAGCAGGCAGGGTACAGCATGATGCAGGGGAGCAGGCAGGGTATGGCATGATACGGAGGAGCAGGCAGGGTACAACATGATACGGAGGAGTAGGCAGGGTACGACATGATACGGAGGAGCAGGCAGGGTACAACATGGTACGGAGGAGCAGGCAGGGTACCACATGATACGGAGGAGCAGGCAGGGTACAGCGTGATACAGGGGAGCAGGCAGGGTACATCATGATACAGAGGAGTACGCAGGGTATAGCATGATATGAAGGAGTAGGCAGGGTACAGCATGATGCAGGGGGGGAAGCAGGGTACAGCATGATACGGGGAGCAGGCCAGGTACAGCATGATGCAGAGGAGCAGGCTGAGTACGACATGATGCAGGGGAGCAGGCAGGGTATGGCATGATACAGGGGAGCAGGCAGGGTATGGCATGATACAGGGGAGCAGGCTGAGTGCAGCATGATACGGAGGAGCAGGCAGGGTACAGCATGGTGGGGAGGAGCAGGCTGAGTACAACATGATGCAGGGAGCAGGCAGGGTATGGCATGATACAGGGTAGCAGGCAGGGTATGACATGATACAGGGGAGCAGGCTGAGTACAGCATGATACGGAGGATCAGGCAGGGTACAGCATGATACGGAGGAGCAGGTAGGGTACAGTATGATACGGAGGAGCAGGCAAAGTACAGCATGATAGGGAGGGGCAGGCACGATACAGCGTGATAGGAGGAGCAGGCAGGGTACAGCATGATAGGGAGGAGCAGGCTGAGTACGACATGATGCAGGGGAGCAGGCAGGGTATGGCATGATACAGGGGAGCAGGTAGGGTATGGCATGATACAGGGGAGCAGGCTGAGTGCAGCATGATACGGAGGAGCAGGCAGGGTACAGCATGGTGGGGAGGAGCAGGCTGAGTACAACATGATGCAGGGAGCAGGCAGGGTATGGCATGATACAGGGTAGCAGGCAGGGTATGACATGATACAGGGGAGCAGGCTGAGTACAGCATGATACGGAGGATCAGGCAGGGTACAGCATGATACGGAGGAGCAGGTAGGGTACAGTATGATACGGAGGAGCAGGCAAAGTACAGCATGATAGGGAGGGGCAGGCACGATACAGCATGATAGGAGGAGCAGGCAGGGTACAGCATGATAGGGAGGAGCAGGCTGAGTACGACATGATGCAGGGGAGCAGGCAGGGTATGGCATGATACAGGGGAGCAGGCAGGGTATGGCATGATACAGTGGAGCAGGCTGAGTACAGCATGATACGGAGGAGCAGGCAGGGTACAGCATGATACGGAGGAGCAGGCAGAGTACAGCATGATACGGAGGAGCAAGCAGAGTACAGCATAATAGGAGGAGCAGGCAGGGTACAGCATGATAGGGAGGAGCAGGCTGAGTACAACATGATGCAGGGGAGCAGGCAGGGTATGGCATGATACAGGGGAGCAGGCAGGGTATGGCATGATACGGAGGAGCAGGCAGGGTACAACATGATACGGAGGAGCAGGCAGGGTACGACATGATACGGAGGAGCAGTCAGGGTACAACATGATACGGAGGAGCAGGCAGGGTACCACATGATACGGAGGAGCAGGCAGGGTACAGTGTGATACAGGGGAGCAGGCAGGGTACATCATGATACAGAGGAGTAGGCAGGGTATAGCATGATATGAAGGAGTAGGCAGGGTACAGCATGATGCAGAGGAGCAGGCTGAGTACGACATGATGCAGGGGAGCAGGCAGGGTATGGCATGATACAGGGGAGCAGGCTGAGTGCAGCATGATACGGAGGAGCAGGCAGGGTACAGCATGATACGGAGGAGCAGGCAGAGTACAGCGTGATAGGAGGAGCAGGCAGGGTACAGCATGATAGGGAGGAGCAGGCTGAGTACAACATGATGCAGGGGAGCAGGCAGGGTATAGCATGATACAGGGGAGCAGGCAGGGTATGGCATGATACAGGGGAGCAGGCCAGATACAGCATGATGCAGGGGAGCAGGCAGGGTACGGCATGATACAGGGGAGCAGGCAGGGTACAACATGATACGGAGGAGCAGGCAGGGTACAACATGATACGGAGGAGCAGGTAGGGAACTACATGATACGGAGGAGCAGGTAGGGTACAGCATGATAGGAAGAGCAGGCAGGGTACAGCATGATACGGAGGAGCAGGCAGAGTACAGCATGATAGGAAGAGCAGGCAGGGTACAGCATGATAGGGAGGAGCAGGCTGAGTACAACATGATGCAGGGGAGCAGGCAGGGTATGGCATGATACAGGGGAGCAGGCAGGGTATGGCATGATACAGGGGAGCAGGCAGGGTACAGCATGATACGGAGGAGCAGGTAGGGAACTACATGATACGGAGGAGCAGGTAGGGTACAGCATGATGCAGGGGAGGAAGCAGGGTACGACATGATACGGTGAGCAGGCAGGGTACAGCGTGATACAGGGGAGCAGGTAGGGTACAGCATGATGCAGGGGAGGAAGCAGGGTACGACATGATACGGGGAGCAGGCCAGGTACAGCATGATACGGAGGAGCAGGCAGGGTACAGCATGATACGGAGGAGCAGGCAGAGTACAGCATGATAGGAGGAGCAGGCAGGGTACAGCATGATAGGGAGGAGCAGGCTGAGTACAACATGATGCAGGGGAGCAGGCAGGGTATAGCATGATACAGGGGAGCAGGCAGGGTATGGCATGATACAGGGGAGCAGGCCAGATACAGCATGATGCAGGGGAGCAGGCAGTGTATGGCATGATACGGAGGAGCAGGCAGGGTACAACATGATACGGAGGAGCAGGCAGGGTACAACATGATACGGAGGAGCAGGTAGGGAACTACATGATACGGAGGAGCAGGTAGGGTACAGCATGATAGGAAGAGCAGGCAGGGTACAGCATGATACGGAGGAGCAGGCAGAGTACAGCATGATAGGAAGAGCAGGCAGGGTACAGCATGATAGGGAGGAGCAGGCTGAGTACAACATGATGCAGGGGAGCAGGCAGGGTATGGCATGATACAGGGGAGCAGGCAGGGTATGGCATGATACAGGGGAGCAGGCAGGGTACAGCATGATACGGAGGAGCAGGTAGGGAACTACATGATACGGAGGAGCAGGTAGGGTACAGCATGATGCAGGGGAGGAAGCAGGGTACGACATGATACGGGGAGCAGGCAGGGTACAGCGTGATACAGGGGAGCAGGTAGGGTACAGCATGATGCAGGGGAGGAAGCAGGGTACGACATGATACGGGGAGCAGGCCAGGTACAGCATGATACGGAGGAGCAGGCAGGGTACAGCATGATGCAGAGGAGCAGGCAGGGTATGGCATGATACAGGGGAGCAGGCAGGGTACATCAGGATGCAGAGGAGCGGGTAGGGTAGAGCATGATACGGGAGAGCAGGCAGGGTACAGCGTGATACAGGGGAGCAGGCAGGGTATGGCATGATACAGGGGAGCAGGCAGGGTATGGCATGATACAGGGGAGCAGGCAGGGTACAGCATGGTGGGGAGGAGCAGGCAGGGTACAGCATGGTGGGGAGGAGCAGGCAGGGTACAGCATGATACAGGGGAGCAGGCCGGATACATCAGGATGCAGAGGAGCACACAGACGCGCCCGTGGCGCTGGCCGCGGTTCCGTGGCCGGGATCCGCGGGTCCCAGGGGGCTCCCCATCTTTTATCCGCCTCCGCCGCCTGCTGCCGGTGCCTGCTGCGCCCCGCGCCCCGGGAGCCTCTTATCTCAGACCGAGCGCTTTGCTTCCATTCTTCCTCCAGCGCCGATGGTTTGTATCACCGGCGCCAACAAGATCCCCCCGGACTCGGAGCCGGAGTCAAAAGCAAAGCTTCAAAGGGGGAGTGGGGGAGGGGGGGGGGGTGGGGGCTGGATAATGAGGGGGATGGGGGGGGGGGAGCAAGAGGAGAGAGAAGACCGTGGGGAGGAGTAACTGGCGAGAGCTCGGGGAGGGAGAGCAAGGAGGGGAGGGAGGGGAGGCAGTGGATGGGGGTGAGAGGGGGTGAGAGGGGGGAACTTGATAATGAGGGGGGGGGTCGAGAGGAGAGAGGACCGTGGGGAGGAGGAACCGGTGAGCGGTAATGGATGGAGGGGGTGGAAAGGAGAGGGAGACGGAGAGAGTGGAAGAAGAGGAGGAAAACGACGTAGATAGAGGAAATGAAAGATGAGGGGGAAGAAAGGGGGAGGAAACGGTGGGGGAGGAAGAGACAGGGAGGAGAGAAAGCGGGGGAGAAGCGAGAGGTAGTGGAGATGAGAGAGCAGCAGAGAAGTTCAGGAAATGAGATGCGGTACAGGAAAACGACGGACACGTGGGGGCATATTTACAAGGGCCATATCTACGCTTTTTGGCTTTTAAAGCCAAAACAGCGGAGATAAAAATATCACCTATCTATTTACAAGAGGGTGATAACATGCATTAGTGGATGTTAGCACCCTTTTACCTGACGCCTCCCTTTGCTTCTCTAATGCGATGCAAAGTGGGCCTCACAGGGCAGTACAACCTTGTAAATATCGCTGATGTGCACGTTGCGGTATTTACAAGGCAGTCCACACATTTTAGCAGAAGTTAGTTTGCTGGCTTTCTGGGATCAATAAAAGAAAATCTGAAACACTGATGGTCCAATCCTTCGCCCATTACCTATGAACTTTATGTCCATTGAGACATCTATTTATTGCTTGAAACTTTACTTAAGTGTGCAACAGGTTTTGCTTCTACTGTATGTGGTGTGTCCTCCAGGCACATTTTGAGGTGTTTCTGCGCTTGCCCGAGGCCACGCAGTGGCCATCAAGAGGGCGGGTTCCTAGTCACGGAGGGCTGCCCCCGCCCTCCTTGTGGCCAGCCACTCCTCACCTGGGCAGGCACACTCTTTTGTCCGCGTCTTCCTGTCGCGTCGAGGAATTGCCGAGTTATTAGGACGTCGGGTCCCTGGTCGGTATCGTGCATGTGGTGAGTGGCGGGGCATCCCAGCCTCCTCCTGCCGACCCCCGTTCTTCGGGACATGAGGGGGAGTGGGCTGGTGTTTTGCGGTCTTTTTGGTGATATGTGGGCCGTTTTGCGATGCATTTGTATTGGGGGCATGTGGGTGCCCGTCCGGTTCCTCGCATGCTTTGGAGTAATAGCGAGTGTTTTGGGCAGAGGGAACGGAACGGTTTGCAGGGGCACTGTGCCCTCGGCGGTTGCGGGGAGAACTGTGGCTCACGGGTTAGAGCGGCTGCCTCTGATACATTGAATGGGCCTGGGTCCAGGGTTCACGTCCCAGAGCGGCAGGGTTAATTCTCGCCTCGGCGACTATTCTTCAAGAACGGGCAGATTAATTGTCAAAATGGTATATACGACGAACACTATGGTGTTCGCTAGTTTAAAAATGGGCGGATTTCAGCGTCCTTGCGTTTGATGTCGAGCAGATCGCTGGTGCGCTTGACTTTGGGGGTTAGCAAGGCAAGTGCTGGAGCTGTTTAACTGTTGAGTATGTGAGCCGGATCTGGCGTCGGGGAAAGTGAGAGAAGACCGCACACTGTGTGGTACTACGTGACCTAGTGCCTGGCTAGATAGCATTTCAGGAGGATTTGTTGAGGCACTCGGCGGTTAGCGGGGTTACAGGGTAGGTTTACTGCGGATCAGTGACCGTTGCTTTTCGTGCAGTATTGCCCGCCTTGCACACAGCTCACAAGAAACGGACTTCCGAGGGTACTCCCACATGTCTTCCTTACGTGCATGTTTTTATAGGGTGATCTCGTTAGCTATGCCCCAGCGTGAGGTTGTTTCACCTAGGGTGCGACTGTAAGGTTGTTGTGCGAGGATGGAATAGGAAGTTTTAATTTCAAGCTCGAGTCTCCATATCGAACACGGAGGCCGGACTCAGCACGTGAGCCTCTTGCTACAACTCTGAATTTGTATACTGTGTATGTGATTAGGAGTGCATTGACGCAGTCGCGCGGGGGCCACATACAGAGGTGTTTTATTCTGTTCTACAAGTGTGGTGGCATTTGGAGCAGGAGGGATATGCCTTTCCGTGCGCAATGGTGTTGATGGGGCCTATATTTACAAAGGGTGTATATTAGCATTGGGCCTTGGTATCTCGACACGCAAGTGAGTGCCTTGTTCATGTTTAAGTATGGCATGGCATACTATCGTGCATGGATAAGCCTTATGTGCGCAAATTTGTTATTGTGTGACTGATTTCATTGTACACCTGGTATTAGATATTTGTGCGTGAGGGTTCAGCCCATTACGCGCGTAAATGTGTGGTGGCGAGCGTAATTACAAGGAGAGCACGGTATTATTGGGTCATAGTACCTTGAGGCCCACTCGTGTCACTTCCAATTTTAACATGTTGCGTGGCATTTCCAGCGCAATGGGTAAGCCTTTCCCGTGCGCAGTTAAGTTAACCTATCGCAAAAGCGTTGCAATGCGTCTCCAGCGCGTTGGGCAAGCCTATCCGTTCGCGATTTATGTATGGCGTTCGCAGTTATAAAGGGGGTATAGTATCTTTGGGCCATAGGACCTCGAGCCCCAAATGAGTAACTGATTCCATTTGATCGTGGCATTAGGTATTAGAGCGCGAGGGTTCGGCCGGGTGCGTACATACATTTGTGGCTGTGACCGTATGTACAATTGGAGTATAGTTTCATTGGGCCATAGTACAGGGAGGCGCATTCGGGTGAGTTTTTACATTTGAATGCATTGCAGTGTATTTTCAGCACAATGGGTAAGCCTACCTCGCGGCGATTGTGTTACAACGTTCCGTATTTACAATGAGGATATAGTATCATGGGGCAAAAAACATCTTCAGGCCCAATCGAGTGCCTGGTGAATTAGAACATGTGCCATTGCTTTCTGCAATTTCGGTAAGTCTATTGCGCGCGCAAATTTGTTGATCGAGTCCATATTCTTAAAGGGTATAGTTGCATTGGGCAATATTACCTCGATGATTTAGCTATCTTTAGGCCCAGTCGAGTGCCTCGGGAATGTATCATGTGCCATTGCTTATTGCTTCGAGATCAGTAACTTTATATTACCTCGAGGCCCAATTGAGTGACTCGGTCTCCTTTCCACTGGGCATTGCTTTTGCAGTGCGACGACTTAGCTATCTTTAGGCCCAGTCGATTGCCTTGTGTAATTTTAACATGTGCCATTGCTCATTGCTTCGAGATCAGTAAGTCTATTCCGTGCGCGGATTTGTTGCCTAAGTCCGTATTCTTAAAGGGTATAGTAGCATTGGGCCATATTACCTCGAGGCCCTATTGAGTTACTCATTTAACTTTCTACTGGGTATTGCTTTTGCAGTCGAGGACTTACCTATCTTTAGGCCCAGTCGTGTGCCTTGTGAATTCTAACATGTGCCATGGCTTATTGGCTTCGAGATCGGTAAGTCCATTGCGGGCGCAAATTTGTTTCAGGAGTCCGTAGTCTTAAGGGGTATAGTAGCATTGGGCCATTTTACCTCGAGGCCCTATTGAGTGCCTCGTTCTGCTTTGCACTGGGTATTGCTGTTGCAGTGCGATGACTTAGCCTAATCAGTGCTTAGTGCTGTTGATGTTTTCTGCAGTGACGAAAGTATATAGTGTCTTTGAATAATAGTATCTCGGGCACAATCGAGGGACTTTCCGTTCGAACACGTGGTGACGCATATTCCGGCGAGTGAGGTAAGCCAGTACGGCCTCATCTTTGCTTTGTGTTCGTATCTTCATTGGTGCATAGCATCATGGGGGCATCGTAGCTCTAGGCCCATTCGAGTGATTAATTCATTTTATATGTGATCCTGCATAACTCAGCGAGTATGGTAAGGCGAACACGTGCGCTGGTCGTTTTTGTGTCCTTATGTAAATATGGTGCGGAGTATATTTAGGCCATAGCATCTCGAAGCAGGGGGCGTGCCATTGGTTGGGCAACTAGGCTCGCACGTTCAGGCTCTCGGGATGATACGTATTACGGGCATTCTGCGTCACTGATTGATCCCTTGCTATCTCATCAGGTCTGCGGTACACGATGCGCTAGGCATCAAGACATGAGCGACCCCTTTTGTTACAAGTATACAATGATATGCACTTATGTGAAGGGAGGGGTGTACTGGCATACGATGCTGGCTTGCGGCCCAGATCTGTAGGGCCTACAGATGTTGCGATTCCAAATCTAGCTCTTGTCCGCTTTCACGAAGGCGTACTTTTGTAGAAGGAGTTTCAGATATACTCTTAAACTTTAGGTTGTGTCGGTCTCCGTTATATAGGGTCTTCTGCGTCTTACATGTCGCGGGCAAGGAGTCCGTTATGCGAGTTTCTGCACATTCAGGTGCGTTAGACCGGGTTCCTTCCAGTTGTGGCGCCTCACTTCAATGGGCAGTTTTCACGGTGGCACTCGGGCCGCTGGGTGCCGCCTGGGCGGGTGGCTCAGTGGACCAAAGCAGCCACGAAAGGGGCCCGTGTTCTACCTCTTGGTCACAGGTGATATCCTGTCGGGTCCACTCAGCCTTTTATCTATTTGAGGCCTAAACAATGAGCACCTTGTAGCCGGGCTTTGCATTTCTTGGCGTTCGCCCCCGTTTCATCTGTGACTCTAGGCCGGTCGGCACAGGCGTTGTGCCTGGCGTTTATTTCTGCCTATTTCTGTTGTTGGGTTCTCGGGTAGCGAGACATTGCCCATGAACCCCACCCCCCCTCCCTATGTCAGGCAAGATGCGTTAATATTGCAGTATGCGATTATTTCGGTACTGTAGGAGGCAATTGATTCATTTTGGGAGGACTTGCAGCAACTCAGGAGCGCGTCTGGCCCCCACAATGTGTTCAAATAGGCGGCAGGGCGCGTCATATTACGTACAGTAATTGCACAGGGGGAGAAACTTTCAAGGGTACAGTTGATATGCTGTCTTTTTAGAAAGAATGGAGTGCGCATGTTACGAACCGTAGCATGCTCGTCCGCGAACATTGCTTGGTGTCAGAGCACCGCAGAATAGAACCATGCTCAATTATTCAAGTATGGGTAATGCCTCCATCATGCTGCGGGGCAGGAGCAGTAGCTTCGTCTGTTTCACTTGTTTTACATAGCGCGGCCTTTACCCATAGGTGTCAGAGCACATTACTGTGAGTCAGTTTCCCTTATTTTCTGGGGCCAATAATTCTATCTTAGTCAGACGTCGCAGTTGCTTAGGAAAGTACACCTGACCTGGATGTACTTCTGTGCGCGTGAGGCTAGCAACAAGCCGACACTGCATGATATACTCTGCAAGTACATATATCTGGGTGCCTGCGTATGAGTCGAGTTGATACTCAGTATATTTACGGGTTTGTGTACCTGTATTTAGGGCGCGGTACACCAGGCCTTCAGCTAGGGTGCACTGTATGAGGCCGCCAATGTGCAAGTGTGACTGGCTGCCCCCGTGCATGAGGTGTAATACATCAGGCAGGCAGCGAGCTAGAACTGTAGGAGGTGACTATGTGTACGTGTAACTGTGGGCCCATGTTAGAGATTTGTTTTATTCAGGCAAGCTGTTAGCCAACAATGCATGAGGTTATCAGTAGGTTCAGGTGTCCGAGTATCCAGTCATAGAACATATGCAACACCAGCCAAGCAAATGCTACTGCATAAGTGTGGACAGTATGTGCACACAACCGATTGATGGTGTACAGGGGATGTGGCGCGCAGCGTGCATGGGAATGAGTGCCTGTCTTCTGCAAGTGAGGCGCCGAGCTATATGTCATGTGTGCACAGCAGATTTGTGAATGGCTGCTCTGTTCAGGAGAGGCGCGTCGTTGTGCGCTCAGTACGAGTATGTGGAAGGACACCTGCTCTTGCGCATTGGTAGGCCATTGGCAGCGTTGGCGAGACTCTATCTATCTTATCCCAAAACAAGATAGTGCGGCAACGGGCAGAACAATAGGTATGGTTGACCTCTACAGTTTTGCATCAGTGCGCAAAAGGTGCGAATTTTCAAGTCACGTTTCATGCATGGGACGTCTCCTGGGGTCTGTTCTAATACAGTAGAATAGGCTCTGCATAATTACACGTCTAGTGTGCTATGAGGAGCCGTGAGCCGCGTCAAATGCCCCTTTTGGCGGGGTGGTAACTTTGCTGCTGTGCTTTCTCCTGTGGCGCTCCATGAGTAGGCACCTCTTATCTGTGTTTTTATCTGACTGTCCGGCATCGCAAGATTTGTCTGTATGGAAGACAGTCTAGGATGTGCCAAAGAGGATTATTTGCATGTTCTAGTCCCACCCCCAACTAATAGGAATATCCCCTGGCACTTATTATCCCCAGGGGCCTCTGCCAAGTGGTATAGCTAGTCCCTTGTTATGCACAATCTTGGGACCAGTATCGTGTTAGTTTACCTATGAGTAGGAAAGGTCAAATGACAATAGTCATTTCGCCTCTTCCATAACTCTGCTGTCGTCTCTGTCATCCAAGGCTCTGGAATCCGAGGGCAGCCCACCCGCTGCGCCATCAGTCCGGGAGCCCCTGCTGCCTCTCGGGAGTAGGTTGGGTCAGCCTGCGGTGTTACTCCCTCTTCATGCATATGTGGAGCAACTGGTCAACCACAGCCTGTGCCTGGTCTGCCATTACCCCCTAAGAAGTGGCTCCCTAGAAGTCTCAATATAGATCGACCTATCTGGTAGCCTTACACCCCCTGGCTCGTTTTCTCTTTCTTGGGTGGTGGTTTGGCAGGTTGGGGCTCCCTCAGGTGGACACTTGGCTTCTCTTTCTCGGTGGGTATGGTGGGGCTCCGTTGGCTTGGGTTGACCTGCGGTGTGTAGGAACCGGAGTATCTATAAATTCCTTTAGGCCCCTCCCAAAGTGAGTAGCTGGCCTGACGTTTGATGTCGCCAACCTTGTGCCCCCCCCCCACCTTTTTGGTTCGGTTTTTCAGATCTCTTAGGGGGGTCGTAAGTCAACCTTGAGACAAGCTATCCTGGGTAGCATGGTTTTGAAGCCTTTAGGCTAAACTAGGGGGCATGTGATTCCGGCTGTTACCGCGGCAATCCTGTATATCACATGTAAGTCCACCTTGCAAGTTTTACCCAATAGATGCTCCGCGCCCTGCAGTAGACTTATGAATTCTCCGTGGGGTTTAGTTCCACAAGAGTAAACATAGCAGTTACAATTGAATTTTGAGAACTGCGCTTCGGCAGAAGTCGTACATCATTGGATGTAGTTTGCTGTTGCTTTGTGTGAAGGTGTGTAGTGTCTCAGTCATGCACTGGTTCCCCTATTGTTTGATTAGGGAGGGATACCAGCAGGGGAGGCCCCCTTCTTCGCCTGGTCTCTTGCTGGGGTATGACCTCACGCACCTGGGATAGTCTACACTATTGCTGTAGAGGGATTGTTCCCGGGTGGAGATGCTTTTAGCATTGGTTCCTACAGGCGGGTCTTTATGCAGGTCAGGAGCTTAAGGGGCTCTTTGTTTAGTTTCAGCTATCCCTTGGTGGTGGTCGTAAGTCATCCTACTTAGCGACTAGCTAACTTAGTGGTAGCATGGCCTATGCTGCTTCCAGACAAAATCCCAAGGGGGGCATGTTATGCCTGCTGTAATTCTTGTTAAATCCTGTATTTAGCATCTTGGGACTTCACCCAAGTTCTATAGTCTATTAAGTATTGGTCCACCCCGATTCCCCTGTGCTTTGTAGATAGCAACACAAGCGTTCAACGCACGCACTCTTTCTTGTTGATTGTGCAGAGGACGGGTTGCAGCAGTAGCTGTAAATTCACCTGGGTGTAGTCTTCTGGCGCTTTGTGTGAGGTGAGGGGTTGTGTCCCAGTGGTAGGTGCTGGACAGCCTAGTTATGTTACGTAGGGCATTCAGCAGTAGGGGCCCCTCCTCTCCCCTGGTCTTTGACTGGTACTAGGGCCTCACGAACTGGGGATGGTTACTCTGATTTGGTGATAGGCCCCGGGGGGATCTGCAGATTAGTGGCAGTGGGGAATGTCAGTCCTTCAGGCATGTAATGTTCATGTCAGAAGATTTGGTCTCTGTGTGGTGGAACTGTCCCCGCACCTGTCGTTTGTTCTTGTTCCTTGGACTGACGAGAAGCTCTGCTGAGCTAAGGTTGGAGGTCAGGGGTTATTTGTGGAAGATGGTGTTCATCTCACGCCTGTAGGCTTAGCCCTGGTCCTCCTCCATCTGAAGGAAGCACTTCTGAGCAAAGTTGCAGGTAAATAGTAGTAGCAGTGGTGGGGGGACCGTGCGGCAGCGGGTACCACCGCACGGGCTGTGGCGGAGTTACTGGGCGATCCGGAAGAAGAGAGGTGCAAAAAACTGTACTTCAGCGGGCACATAGGGGTGCCAGAGTCTAACCTCAGAGCCTAACCTGTAACCTCATGGGAGGTGCAGGAACTCGTGTCGGCGCCCCAGTAGTCCTTCGGGCGGTTGTGGGCCTGTGCAGCCGGGGGTTTGCCTAGTCACGCCCTGCAAGGGGCGTGTATAGTATAATTATATTAATTATAATAATTGTGCAGCAGTTGGGTGGTTCGCCACTGTGCTGTTTGGCTCAACAGGCGGGCAGGTGGCGAGAATGCGGCCTGCCCTTGGATCGCCCGTAAGTTAACCCACCATCATTACATATGTTGTATGTAATCAATCAATCAATCAAAGACATTTATAAAGCGCACTACTCACCCGGAGGGTCTCAAGGCGCATGGGGGGGGGGGGTGCCGCTGCTGCTCGAACAGCCAGGTCTTGAGCTTCTTCCTGAAGGAGAGGTGGTCTTGGGTCAGGTGCAGGTCGGGAGGGAGGGAGTTCCAGGTCTTGGTGGCCAGGTAGGAGAAGGTAGTAATAAACAACAAAAGAGTGCCCACTGAAGGGTACAGGTGTCCAGCACAGAGACAAGGAAAGTTAGAATCTACCTTCGTAGGAATTTCCCAGGGATTCTTTTTAAGCCCTCACTCACCACCCTGGGTGGTGACATGCTTCATCATTGGGTCCACCAGGAGAAACCGAATGTCTCCCCGGTGTGCTGCGACGCCAGGTTACTGCGGAGCGGGGTTTTTTTGTGACAGAATGTGAAAAAGTGAGTAATATTAAAAAATACCGACAGCACTTACCACACAAAAACTTTATTCCGTGGTTGGCTGGGTATTAGTTAAAAAGTATGTGATGGGAAATCTACCAACTATTGTGTTGGGTGTTTTCCCCTCAAGGTTTACAATGGGGTCAACATGTTTCTGCCCTTTAAGTGTACATGTGTTACTGGGCATTCGTCAGGACCATGTAAATGTGTACCTCGGCGGTATAGGCACGCTAAGGCCTACCCTGACCAGAGGACGTGAAAGTTAAAAGACTGATTATGTGTCAAAAAAAAGGGGTGCAAAAAGAACAAACCAAAAAGAGGGTTCGAGCTAAAGTATGCGAACCTGTGGTCTGAAAAAGATTGACAAACACACATGAAAAGACAAAACGTAAAGGTTACTGGGTGGACTGGAGCGTCTTTCTGCTACAACTGTAAATGGAGCTCAGTGCTTGGACTAAGGATGAGAAGCGTGCCCACGGTGAATTTGTTAGTTAGTATGTTACCGCCTGAGATGGTGGAGGCCAGGCTGTCACAGGGCATTCAGCTAATCAGCACAAAGAACGGTCGCAACACAAGCAGACGTACCATTCGTGCTAAGGCGATCAATGCGCCCAGAAAATTGGGCTAGTGACTATGTTGGACCCTAGTGGTTCAACCAGTGTCTACAGATTAAAAAGAGTAAAAAGATAAAAATGGCAAATTTCTCACTTGTGTGTTAAAAGATCCACACCTCATGGGTCTCGGGAGGGGGGTGGTGGCGACAGTGGCACACCCTAAAGGAGTGAAAGGACACAGTTATTTTAGCGATCTGAGCGGTACTTAGGATACTTAGCTTAATGTTAGGCAGAGCGCTGAGGAGGCGTTCATCCAGGTTTCCGTGAGGAAGGCAACGTCAGGAGCTGTGGTGTCGAGAAGGTTCCAGAGTTCGATGGCGTGTCTGTGGACGGAGCGGGTGTTGAGCAGGATGCACTTGAGGTGGTTGCTGCTGGTGTTCGGCTTGGCGGGTGCTGGTGCAGGGCAGGTCCGGATGCAGGTAAACTTGCAGGTGTGGCAGCTGAAGGGTCCGTGGGTGCGTCTCGGGGTGGCTCGGTAGCATCCCGGGATTCGGCCGGTGTTGAGTGCGTTGAGGGTGGCGGCGTCGTAGGTCCGGCGGGAGGGCGGGCGTCTGCGGGGGCCAGGGGCGCGGTCCAGGCGCGGACGGGCGCAGACGGGCTTACCTTTGGCGCACCTTCGGCGCTCAGTCGGTGCTCCCGCTGCGCGCGTCCGCTGCGCGGTCGCTGAGGGGGCGTCATAAGTGAGGAGCCTGGGAGGGCGGGTCAGCTGGGTGGCAGGTTCGGCAAATGGGATGGAGGTGGGCGGGGCCACAGGGAGTCAGCGGCGGGAGCTCTGGGCGGCGGCCTCAGCCCGGGGGCAGGCGAGACAGGCGAGGCGGCAGGAAGGGAGATCCCGGCGGCCCAGCGGTGGCTGGGTCGCTCTAGTGCTGGGGAGGTCGCGGGAGGCGTGGGAGGCAGGAGGGGTGATCCGGGCGGCCCAGCGGCGGCTGGGTCGCAGAGGGTGCTGGCAGGCGAGCGAGCACTGGAACTGGCAGGCAGCTGGAGCAGCGGCTGGCAGGAGGGGTGACCTGGCCTTGACAAAGGCGCAGTGGTCACATGTAATAAACCTGCAGCAATTTTTTCCCAAACTTAACACTTGTGTCTGTGTGTTATTTGCGGGTTTGGGCATCTCGGGGGCGGGGGGTTCTGTGGCCCTGATGTGACTATGCGCTTGCCCGAGGCCACGCAGTGGCCATCAAGAGGGCAGGCTCCTAGTCACGGAGGGCTGCCCCCGCCCTCCTTGTGGCCAGCCACTCCTCACCTGGGCAGGCATCGCCCAGTAGACGTAGGCAGGTTGCTGACGCACGTCTGGGGCGGCTGGGAGGAGCCTCAGGGGGTTTATCACTCCCTTGCTCCATCTGGGAGGCCTCTTTGCCGCTCCAGACGTCGCACGACAAGCTTTGGGACACTCTTTTCCCACCCTTCCTCGAACCCAGAGTGTCTGCTTGAGGGGGGCTCCGGGGGGAGCTTTAATGTGTTCCTTTTTTCGTTGCAGGCGGAGTTACTGGGCGATCCGGAAGAAGAGAGGTGCAAAAAACTGTACTTCAGCGGGCACATAGGGGTGCCAGAGTCTAACCTCAGAGCCTAACCTGTAACCTCATGGGAGGTGCAGGAACTCGTGTCGGCGCCCCAGTAGTCCTCCGGGCGGTTGTGGGCCTGTGCAGCCGGGGGTTTGCCTAGTCACGCCCTGCAAGGGGCGTGTGTAGTATAATTATAATAATTGTGCAGCAGTTGGGTGGTTCGCCACTGTGCTGTTTGGCTCAACAGGCGGGCAGGTGGCGAGAATGCGGCCTGCCCTTGGATCGCCCGTAAGTTAACCCACCATCATTACATATGTTGTATGTAATAAACCTGCAGCAATTTTTTTCCAAACGTAACACTTGTGTCTGAGTGTTATTTGCGGGTTTGGGCATCTCGTGGGCGGGGTTCTGTGGCCCTGATGTTACTAAGGGAATTGCCCCTTACCTGCATGCACCTTCTGCCTTACAGGGTTCTCCTGTACGTCAACCCAAGCAGTGCGCCCAGTATTTCCCTCACACCTAAAACCCTGTCCTCGGCCTCTATGTTAACTCAGGAATTGTTTAATGAAGTTTGGGGGTCTCGTTCTTTGAAGCCTCCAGATAGATCTCCAGTTTCGTACGAGGGGAGGAACATTGAACTGGCTGGATATTTTGAAAACACACTGGAATTTAGGGGCAGAAAGATTCTTGGAAAAGTGTATGTGGCACTATAACTGTAAAGTGCTCTGGTATCCTTCCGGATCAAGTTTGCGCTATATAAAACTTTATAAATAAAATCAAAGGATTAAACATTCTTAGGTGGTTTCACCAGGGATTGTTCAAGATGGTACTTAGACCAGGCACTAGAGATCTAGTTTCCATTCTTCGTTCAGATGACTTTGTCGATAAATTGACAGAACGCTACCCTTCTATTTTGGGTGAGGGTTTTGGACAAGTTAAAGGATTCACTCACATCATTAAGGTCAAGGATAATGCAATACCTGTTAAGCACAGACTTAGAAATGTTCAGTTTAGCGTAAGGGATCAATTGGAACAAGAACTTAGCGGTCTTTGCAAGAAAAGGAATCATTGAACTTATTGAATCGTCCCTTTGGTTATCCCCCTTAGTCTTTGCGAAGAAAAAGAATGGTGAACCTCGCGTTTGTGTTGGCTTGCGCAGTCTTAATAAAGATATTTGGATAGATTCCCATCCTCTCCCAAATATTTCGGACATGTTGTCGTTAATCAATGGTTCGAAGTGGTTTAGCAAATTAGACTTGGCATCGGCTTATCAGCAGGTGGTTTTGGACCCTTCTTCTAGGCACCTTACTGCATTCGTTTCACCTATTGGTTCTTTTCAATACTGACGCATGCCGTTTGGGCTGGCCTCTGCGGCGGCAGTATTTTAAAGAATTATGTCAAACATGCTTAAGGGAATAACAGGTGTTGTTGTCTTCCAGAATGATGTGTTGGTTCACTGGTTCACGGTGAGTCATGTGATTCACATGATGACACTATGTTTCGTATTTTTGATGTTTTGCAAGAAGGGAGTTGTTCTAAAGAAGGAAAAATGTGTATTTAGAGTGAGGAAAATGGAATACTTAGGGCATGTACTTTCTGAGCATGGTGTCGAGCCAAGACCAGGTCTTGTCAAAGCTATTGTCGACAGTCCTGCTCCCAAAGAGAAGATTGGTCTTAAGTCATTTGTTGGACTGTGTGAGTTTTACTCACGGTTTATACCGGACTATGCTTCTAGAGTTCAACCTTTGTCTAACATGCTCAAGAAGAATGTTCCTTTTCTCTGGGATGATTGCTGTCAGGAGATGTTTGAGTGGATGAAGGATCAGTTAATTAGTCCAAAGGTCCTCAAACCTTATGATCCCAATGCAATGTGCACCATTAGTATGGATGCTAGTGGTTTTTGCCTAGGTGCCATCCTCACTCAAAGTATCAACGGGACTGAGCATACGTTGGATTATGCCTCTAGAGTGCTATGTGGATCAGAATTGAATTTTGCAGTCATTGAAAGAGAGTTATTAGCATGCTCGTGGGCCATAAGGAAGTTTAGTCCTTATATCAGGGGCAAACATTTCCAATTGCGCACAGATCACAGTCCCCTGGTATATTTTCTCTCAGGAGATAAACTAAATGAGCATACACCAAGGATTGCTCGTTCGTCAACAAAGTTGTTGCAGTATGAGTTTGAGGTTTTGTATATTCCTGGAAACAAGAATGTAAGGGCTGATTATTTTTTCCAGGCTTCCTGTTGAAGGAGATAGTGAAGTCATTGACGATGATGATGATGATGATGATGAAGATGACGATTGTTTTGTTGCTTCCCTGGTGCTGGATGCCATGTGTGCTGTGAAGGAAACAGAATGGAGAGATGAACTTTGCAAGCATGCATTACTTTGTGAAGTCAACAACTGCGTGAAGAATGGTTGGCCAAGAAAAAAGAATGCACACTACTCTCTGCAGCCTTTTGTTAAAGTCTTGTTGGAACTTTTTGTGGAGTATGGTCTATTGGTGCGTGGTGACAGGTTGGTCTTGCCTGATACGATTAGAGCTAGGTTAATCAATGGTGCACATGAGGGACATTTGGGTAAAACTTTCACCAAAAGAAGATTGCGCGAATATTTCTGGTGGCCACAAATGGACAAAGACGTTGATTTGTTTGTTGGTGAGTGTGTAGTATGTTCAAATTCTGAAAAGAGTTTCAATGTCAGAACTCCTCTTTAACCCATTGACATACCTGATAAGCTGTGGGAGAAGATTTGCATTGACCTTGATGGTCCCTTTAATTTGCTTCCTTCTACTTCAAGATTTGCGATCGTGGCCATTGATTATTATTCAAAATGGCCCGAAGTACGTTTTATTAGTGAACCTAATTCTAGGAATGTGATTGACTTTTTAAAAGATCTTTTCTTGCGTGAGGGTTTTCCTTCCACTATTGTAAGTGACAATGGTGTACAATTTGTTAGTCAGGAGTTTGAACCTTTTCTACGCCAAGGAGGTATATCACATTCCAGGAGTGCGCTCTATCATCCACAAATCAATGGTTGGTGGAACGCATGAATAGGGTTCTTAACAACTGTTTACAGTGGGCGTTGGCTGAAAAGTGTAATGTCCAGAAGTCTGTCAGATCCATGTTATGATTCTATGGCACCACGCCCCACTCATCTACCTAAATATCTCTCTATGAACTTTTGCGAGGTAGTAAACCCTGTTCTAAAGTTTGTCCTGGATGGATGTCTAAATGGCTGAAGATGGATTCTGTGAGTGATGTCGATAGGTTTGTGAGAGACAATAAGTCCCAAGCCCAATGTTGCCAAAAATCTTATTTTGATGCCAGGAAACGATCTGTTCTGCAATCATTCATTGTTGGTGATGTAGTACGTGGGAAAATCCCTGTTCACAGTACAGTAAAAAAGGAAGCATAAAATTCTCTGAACCGGTTATTGTGGATAACGTTTGCAGTACTGCTGTTACAGTTAATCAGAAGAATTGGTGGAATGTTTCTAGAACTGTACAAATCACTGGATGTTCTGTAAATCAAGATTCAGATTGTGGTCGAGCTGAGGGTCTTTCCTCTTCTTTCTCCAATGGTTGGCTCACGTAGAAGTTGGCGACAAAGTTTTGTTCCAGCTAAGTACCGTTAGGTTGCATCTTTTTCTTTGTTCTGTTTTTCCTGCTTTTTCCTTCTCTTGTTCTATTTCTCTTGTCTTCTTTTTTTCTGTTTATGAAGAGGAGGATAATGTTGTGGTCCTCTCTATTCTCCTCATGTTCAGGATGCTTGTGCCATGATGTTCTGACTACGAGTATTCCACCTTAGAATATGGAATACTGTACTTTGAATATGTTGGGCAGTTACCGTTTGGTTGTGGATGGAGCGGGCTGCTGCGCATCACCTGTAATAACAATAAAGCTTATCCTTAAGCTTTCCAACATCGTTTGTTTTACAGTATTCCATGTGGAGGTTTTGTGCCCAGTGGGCAGAGTGCTGATGCTCTGGATAGCTCAGTGAGTTAATGTTCTTTCCCCCACAGTGCATCAGGATCTGGGACCTGGATTCCGGTCGATGCCTGAAGGTGATGTGGCCCACCAGCCCAGATGAGATGCCCACTGTGGCTATCATGGGCATCTCGGTGGCCAAGGGCTACCTGGCATGCTGTGCTGGCTCCTGGATATGGTTGTATCACGTGGAGACCTGCAAGTGCCTGAGGACCTACAGGCACAATGAGAAAAGGTGAGAGCTGTCTGTAGTAATATTCTGCTTTTTCTGAAATTTATGAGCATCACAGCAGCCTCTGTTTCACTAATGACAAATGCAACAGTAACCTTATTTTCACTGATGACAAACACCACAGCAGCCTCCTTTTCACCAATGATAAAGACCACAACAGCCTCCTTTTCACTGATGATAAAGACCGTAACAGCCTCCTGTTCACTAATGATAAAGACCACAACAGCCTCCTTTTCACTGATGATAAAGACCCCAGCAGCCTCCTGTTCACTAATGATAAAGACCACAACAGCCTCCTTTTCACTAATGATCAACAGCACAACAGCCTCCTTTTCACTGATGATAAACACCACAACAGCCTCCTTTTCACTGATGATAAACACCACAGCAACCTCCTTTTCACTGATAATAGGCACCACAGCAGCCTCCGATTGACTAATGGTAAGTACCACAGTAGCCTACTTTTCATTGGTAAGGACCACAGCAGCCGTAGTTTCACTAATGACAAACACCACAGCAGCCTCCTTTTCACTAATGATAAAGACCACAACAGACTCCTTTTCACTGATGATGAGCACCATAGAAGCTTCCTTTTAGTGATGATAAACAGCGCAACAACCTCCTTTTCGCTGATCATAAACACTGCAACAGCCTTAGTTTCACTTAGGAAAAACACCACGCAAGCCTCCTTTTCACTGATGACAAAGACTACAACAACCTTCGTTTCACTAATGGCAAACCACAGCAGATTAGTTTCACTAATTACAAGCACCACAAAATCCTCCCTTTCACTGATGATAAGCACTACACAAGCCTCCGTTTCACTAATGACAAACACCACAGAAGCCTCTGTTTCACTAATGACAAACACCGTAAAGCCTCCTTTTCGCTGATAAGTACCCTAGCAGCCTTCTTTTTACTGATGATGAACACCACAAAAGCCTCCTTTTCACTGATACTAAGCACCACAGCAGCCTTAGTTTCACTAATGATAAACACCACAGAAGTCTCCTTTTCACTGTTGAAAAACACCACAGAAGCCTCCTTTTCACTGATGATATGCATCGCAGCAGCATTCATTTAACTGATGATGAGCACAACAGCAGCCTTTGTTTCACTAATGACAAAAACCATAACAGCTTCCCTTTCACAGATGATGAACACCACAAAAGCTTCATTTTCACTGATGATAGGCACCACAGCAGCCTTAGTTTCACTTGAGGTAAACACCACAGCAGCCTCCAGTTAGAAATGGGGATTTCCGGTTGGCTAAGGCTTGCGCCAAAGCCAGGCAGAAACCACCATTCTACGTCAGGGCAAGGAAGTCACACACCAAAGATAACCCCTGCTCACCCTCTTGGTAGCTTGGCACGAGCAGTCAGGCTTATCTGAGAGGCAATGTGTAAAGCGTTTGCACGCGCACCCAGCAACAACACCCAAGGCCCACCACAAAGGAAACTCCACACAAGGTTATATACAAAAATAGCCTTTGTACTATACCAAACACATTAGATAATAAACACACACTTTACAATGTGCCACTGACACAGGCAGAATTTACAGGGGATTATATACATGGGACAGGGCCACATGGACCACTGTCGGGAATAAGCACTTTTAGAACTATCACTTGGTAGAAATAGCACTTTGTAGGAATAACGCTTAGCACATAGGACATATAATAACTGTAGCACCAAATAGCAAATGTAGCACACAACCAGTAACCACTGGTAAAAGGTAAGTACCACCTACGCAATCCTAAACACCTTAGGCAAATATCACGCAGGGAACCATGAACTCACTAACATCACTATACTAGGGCAAACAACCTCCTAAGCATAAAAATTCATTTAGAGCTATAGGCAACAAGCATTGCATAAATCACATTAGGCAAGTATCACATTTGCGCAAAAGATCACATGAGGGAAAAACATTTACTCCTAGCAGGGGCACAATACATGAAGAAGTGGTTGAAAGTGGGAATAAGTGGCTTTATTTTGAACACATAAAATTGGGAAGGGGTGGCAAAACATTTAAAAAGAGTGGGTATTTAAATAAAGCATACCTACTCAATGTTTTTGCCCATTGCCCAAATCTAAATGGAATAGGTTCTCGAGAAATAAGAAAGGTGGGATTCCAAACAATTAGGGATGGCAAGGAGGTCACCAAGGTACAGCTTTTTTCGGGCTTGGTGACGTCTGCAATAGAAATTCGTCTAGTGCCCAAAGTAGAGTTAGTGCTAGTGTTTAAGGTGCCCCAGCAGAAACCTTTCCTAAGGTACCATGCGGGGCTAAGCAAGAGGCAGGTAAAGCTCCCAGAGAAGGAAATAGAGGAAGGGAGAGAACATTTTAATATAGTAATAAACAATACAGATATGCAGGAGGCATGGAAGAATTGGAGTAACACCTCCAGCTTAGCAGGACCCTCATATAGTTATAGGGAGGATTCCGTAGTGAATGGGCCTTTAAGTGATGTAGAATAGGCAATGGGGCAGCCACATAGCACACAAGTGGTCTCTTGGAACATAAATGGACTGGGAACACATTTAAAACATGAAGCTGAGAAAGAACTTGCAAAAAAGAATGAAATAATTTGTATACAAGAGACCTGGCTCTGTGGTGTACCCCTAGTAGTTGAAGGGTTTCGACAAGTCCACCGCGCAGCTGTAAAATTCGAACTCTGGGCGCACTGCAGGTGGCATGTTGACAATGATATCAACAACTTTAACAACTAAAACCATTTTGATACCTGTAAAGTGTAAGTGGCATTTAGCCTGCAGAATCCAAACCACATTCGCGGATAAGAAATATAAATTTATGCTGATCCTAAATGTGTATATGCAATGGAACTCAACGAAGGAATATGGGGTCGAATTGTTACATTTTAAGAATGATATGGATGTACTTTGTGATAAGTATGGAAATGACCTGATTGTGTTAATGGGAGAATTTAACCATAAACTAAATCCAAAATTGTCTGTTCAATGGTACTCAGAAATTCTAGAGGCATATGATGTAAAAAAATGCAGAGTTTATGGAAACAAAAACCTCTACAGATGCGGTGGAATTGGGTAACTATTTATCAAATAAAAGTTTCTTTTGTCTAAATGGAAGGATAGTCCAAGACCGCCCGGCAAAGAAAACTTTTAAATATGGGGCACATAATTGCTCAATAGACTATGTGTATTTGCCGGCATGGAATTTCGAGTTAGTGAAAGATTTTAGCATTAATCCCATGGAATGTAGTGACCACAATTTTATAAAGTTAGAATTGGGAATAGCACAACATATGGTTTTCGACAGAGTTATCTGGCAAGAGACAGAGTATCCGAAGTGGATGACCACTAGGTTATCTGAAAAATCTATTGAGAAGTTAGCAAGCCTGCAACACAAGATTCAATTAGGCAGTTTGAAGGGCCAAGACCTATTCTGGTTTGTGGAAAAAATAAAACAAGTAGTGGAAAGTATAAGTACAAGAACAAGAAAGGAAATACCCAAAGTAAGAAAGGAACAGGGTTCAATCAGGATTGTTTAATGAAAAAAAGAGAAATTAGGAGAGAAGAGCGTAGCCTACATAAAAAAATGTACACGAGCAAAGGCGGAAAACTTAGTAAAAATAAAAAGAGAATATAATATGTTAATCCGCAATGTAAAAAGGATCCATAAAGAATTTTGCTTGGGCAAATTATTGGAAACCATTGAAACTAAGAACCTACGGCAATTCTGGAAGCTAACTGTCAGCTAGGGAACCTTTGATTGCCCTAAATGACCTGTGTAGTGGAGGAAGATGCATGGGCTGAGTATATTCAGAAATTGTATGCCCCGGGGAGGTTGTCTGATAATTTGGTACCAAAGCTGTGGAGAGATCTAGTAGAGGATCTCAAACAAGATTACTCAGTAATAAATGTCCTTAGGATAATTAGGACTTTAAATTTAAGAAGAGCGGCGGGCCCGGATGATATGCCTGCCCTGATATTAAATTTGAACCAGCTCTGGTGGGCGGAATTCTTCTCAAAAATGTTTACGTAATACTAGAGCAAGGGGTAGTACCTGCAAACTGGAAGGGTGCAATAATAAGGCCACTGCATAAGAAAGGGGATGTACATGCCCCTAAGAACTACAGGCTAATTAACCTACTAGATATAGGAGAAAATATTTTTGCTAAGATGATACTCGGTAAGTTAAAAGCGTGGGCGGAACTTCGGTCAATCGTGCCAGTAGAACAGGGTGGGTTTAAAGAAGGCCACTCCACGATTGATCATTGTTTTGCCCTGTGGGCTTTAGCTAGGAAATCGATGGAACAAAACGGCAAACGATGTTGCTGTTTCGTCGATTTCCGAGCGGCCTTTGATTCAGTAGATAGAAGCAGCCTTTGGGAAGTGCTAGAAAACTATGCATTGCCGGAGGGCATATTAAATATTCTAAAAGAATTACATAGTGACAATTGGGCCCGGGTCATTAGAGATTCAAAGGGCTCATTAACGCAGAAAATTCCTGTAAAGAATGGCTTGAGACAAGGGTGCGTCTTGGCACCCTTGCTCTTTTCAATCTTCCTAGCAGATCTTCCCGTGGTTTTGGAAGTTGAAAAGAGTGCGAGCCTGCGCATGAATAGTAATAAAGTTGCATGCCTTTTATATGCTGATGACCTAGTGATCGTGGACCAAACTGAAATGGGCCTCCAAAGGAAATTAAATGCTTTTAAAATATATTGTGACAAAAAGTTTCTATCGGTGAATATGGAGAAAACAAAGATCCTATGTTTCGGGAAGAGGGTAAAGAATTTTAAATGGTTTTTAGGTTTAGACAAATTAGAGGTAGTAAGTGAATATAAATATCTAGGCCTTTGGTTTGACAGTGCATTAAAGTGGAATACCCTCGTGGCGGCACAAACTTCAAAGGCGGCCTCATCGGTCTGTGGAGTGAACAAATTTAACAAGGACTATGGTGACATGTCCCACAGACCGTTACTAAAGGCTTTCGAAGCTATGATACCCCCACAAGTTCTTTACGGCGCTGAAGTGCTCTATCTGAGTGGTAAAAGGGGGTGGGACCGGGAGGAAGGAAAGATAATTAAAATGCTGTTGTCCCTACCTAACGGTTCCATGTTGCAAGCCATTAGATTGGAGGTAGGCTTGACCGCATGGGAGGCAAAGGCACAAATGTCATTTCTAAGATTTTGGAACCGCCAGATGCCGGGTGATGAACAGAAGGTGTCAATTTGGTGCAGAAAGGAAATACAAGCAAGCAGCTTAAATTGGGCACGGGAAGTGAGGAAAACCCTTCAGCTAATAGCTGCCCAATTAAAGTTGACCCTCGAACAACCTTCATTGGATTTAGTTTTTACTAAGAAAATGCTTAGGGACCGAGGGCACGGACATTCCAGATCACAAGATCTGGAGTACCTGAAGTTGAAAAAATCAGTGAACTGGGTAAGGAATGAATGGGAAAAAGAGGTCCGGTTTCCTTATTTGGATTGTTACCCAGTAAATGGTTAAGGTACGAAATCATGAAGGTTCGGGTAGGCTTAAACCCATGGAAGATCGATAGTAAATTAAAAGTAGCCCTGATCCAACCTGATGGTATTTGTAAATGTGGCCTCGGTGTAAAGAATTACATTTTACATATACTACTGGACTGTACATTGATTTTAACATTGCGAAAAAAATGTTTTTATGTCCAATATTTTTAAAGTACAAGGTGAACTCTTGATCAGAGGCGGTTGCTCTCCTTACAGAAATGTTGTTTTTAGATATCACAATTGCGTTGGGGAAATTTTTGAAAGCAACAAGAGAAGCTGTAACAGAGGCATCCAATGAAGTTGGGAAATTTTAAGACATTAAGATTTTAAAATATGGAGAATGTCAATTTAGTGTTTTTATGGTTTTAAATGTGTATAGAGTGTTAAAATGAATTATGATGTAAAATTTCTATTGCTAAGTGGATCCATGGTCTTGTGTATGGTTTATAGACTATTGTCTAAATAAACTTTATTTTTACTACTACTACTACTACTACATGAAAATGTCCCTAGGCCAACTCGGCCTTTCAGGGGCGAGAACGCCCTGTGTCCACAATGTCAGGGCAGGCTGCGCAGGCAGTCAAGGAAGGGTGCGCAAAGAGAACAGGCCTAAACGTAGCAGCTGCCCACTAAGTGCTGGGCAGCTGTGGCGCTGAGCCTGGCACCAGCGTGCCTCCTGGCTCTCTTCTGGGGTCTGGATAGACAATGGGGCCCAAGAACACGTGGGAGCCTCGTGGGCTCAAGACACAAAATGCCCCCAGGAGCCTCTCAGGCTCTGATTACACTGTTGCCCCTCACGTTGGAGCCTCTCGGACTCGGAATAACAAGAGGCCCATGTCGTTGATGGGCCCCCGTGGGCTCTAGACAAGAATGCCCCTGAGACATTTGGAGCCCGCAGGCTCAAAAGAAATGTGGCCCAATTCCGTTGGAGTCCCCCGTCTGGGGACTCGGAAACAAACTATGCCCCCGAAGCCCTCGTGGGCTCTAAACAAAATGTCCTCTTCGTTGGAGTCCCGCTTCTGGGGACTCGAAATACCAAGATGCCCCCTCGAGGCCCTCGTGAGCTCGGAAGAAATGCTGGCACTACCGTTGGAGCCACGGGGCTCGGAACAACAATGCCCCCTGATGGTAGAGCCTCGTGGGCTCTAACTACCAATTGCCCCACACGATGGAGTCCTAAAACAAACTGTGCCCCTTGACGTCAGAGCGGCCCGCTATCAAGTGGGGCCACTCAAGGAACCAGCCCGAACAACACTGAGACCCCTCCTTACCAGTCTCCTGTCTCGGGCGTCCTGGGCTGCTGTTCCGGTCCTCTGTTCGGGAGGTCGGTGAGGCTCTGCTCGGCTTCCCCAGACCGGGGGAAGCGGAAAGAGGAATCCGCCGGTCCCGCCCACGTCCGGGCGTCTTGTGCCTGGCTTCCTGTTTCCTGCTCCTGAGGGCAGCCAATGGCAGCGCGGCCCTTTGTAGGGAGGCGGGCACAGCACCTTCTAGGCGATCTCCAGGCCGGCGGCGGTGATTCTCTTGTTTTTCTTGGCACAAACCAGGGGTAGGCACCCTCAATAATTAAATATAAAGTCCCTGGCGTGGTGTTCACCTGCCAGGGATGCAACAAAGACTCGGCAAGATCGAAGGGTGGCACCCGCAGGGCTGGACAAAAATCGGCATAATTGCGGCGTGGGCAGCCGCGAAAAAATAGCACAACGCGGGGTGGGCACCCGCTCTTCCCACAGCCAAATGGGCGAATCTCCCTGATGCAGCGTCGTGCTGCGGGTACCAGCTGTCCTCCTGGGGGCAGAAACACAGCACCTCCAAGCCCAAAGGTAAAGCACTTCTCCAGGAAATCAAAGTTCTGCAGTAGGGAGAGTGAAGCACGACCAGGGCGCTACAGCAGAGAGGTCCTGTGGGCAAAGCTCAGGGAAGTCCCTCAGGAGGTAGGGGACAAAGGCTGGGCCCCTGGGGCCAGCTCACAAGGCCCTCCAACAGGGAGGCAGCACCCAGTGGCAGTATCCTCCTGGCGCCCAGCAGCAGCAGGCCCCCCCTCTCTGGTTAGGATCAGAAGAAGAACATTTTGTATGGGGTCACAGCCCCTTTTTTTACACCTGATTCCTTTGTCTGTGTCTGCAGGGTGAGGGGAAAACCAGTTGCAGCTGGTTTTGGAGCACTCTGTTGTGCTCAGCCCCTCTCACCATTCACTGGCCAGGCTATAGTCATCAGTCGCACCACAGGGGGCGGAGCCAGCATTGTGTAGGGAAAGCCCAGCCCTATTCAGGTCCCAGGTGCACTCCTCCATCACATCAATCATGCAGATCTCTCCACTCACCACCGGGGCAGACCCATCCTGACTCCTGGAGCCAGGCTCACCAGCCAGCTCCAGCCAATCACAAGCCAGACAGCCAATTCACATAAATTACACAGACATGCCAACTTCTAGAAGTAGCACTTCCACACTAGGCACATTAACGCCGCACACATCATCGTGCAGCATTTAATCACACGAGTCCGCACATACCAAACTTGACCCTGCACTCCCCACACATCAGGAACTACCATGGACACATACATTCCCCATGCATTCCTATGGGAGGGCAGGCCAACCTCACTGCACGCACGCACTTTACCCTGGGACACAGTGGTAAAGTGCGCAGAAGCCAAAAATCACTAACACCAGGTCACAATAAAAAGCAAAAAGTTCAGGGGTGAACCTGCCAGAAGGGCCAAGTCCAACACCTCCTTTTGACTAATGGTAAGCACCACAGTAGCCTACGTTTCATTGGTAAGCACCACAGCAGCCTTAGTTTCACTAATGACAAACACCACAGCAGCCTCCTTTTCACTGATGACAAACACCACAACAGCATCCATTTCACTAACGATCAACACCACAACAGCCTCGTTTTCACTGATGATAAACACCGAGCAGCCTCCTTTTTATTGATGACAAACACCACAACAGCGTCCATTTCACTAATGATCAACACCACAACAGGCTCCTTTTAACTGATGATAAACACCACAGCAACCTCCTTTTCACTGATGATAAGCACCACAGCAGCCTCCTATTTACTGATGATAAACACAACAGCAGCCTCCTATTTACCGATGATAAACAGGACAGCAGCCTCCTTTTCACTGATGGGAAGCGCCAAAGCAGCCTTCTTTTCACCGATGATAAATACAACAGCAGCCTCCTTTTCACTGATGATAAACACCACAGCAGCCTCCTTTTGACTAATGGTAAGCACCACAGTAGCCTACGTTTTATTGGTAAACACCACAGAAGCCTTAGGTTCACTAATGACAAACACCACAGCAGCCTCCTTTTCACTGATGACAAACACCACAACAGCGTCCATTTCACTAATCAACACCACAGCAACCTCCTTTTCACTGATGATAAACACCACAGCAGCCTCCTTTTCACTGAAGACAAACACCACAACAGCGTCCATTTCACTAATCAACACCACAGCAACCTCCTTTTCACTGATGATTAAAACAACAGCAGCCTCCTTTTCACTGATGATAAACACCACAGCAACCTCATATTCACTGATGATAAACACAGCAGCAACCTCCTTTTCACTGATGGGAAGCACCACAGCAGCCTCCTTTTCACTGATGATAAACACAACAGCAGCTCCCTTTTCACTGATGGGAAGCACCACAGCAGCTTTTGTTTCACTGATGACAAGATCAGTGATGTATGGATGGAGGGATGTTATGTGTTATGCTATGTTATATCGATTTGTAAAGTGCAATAATCCCCCGAGTTGGAATCCAGGTGCTTGGGCAGGTGCGTAGGTGCTTATTCGAAGCGCCAGGTCTTCAGCTTCTTGCGGACTCTAGAAGTGAGGAGGAGGCTCTGAGGTGCTGAGGGGGGTCTCAAGGGGTGAGGAGGAGGCTCTGAGGTGCTGAGGGGGGTCTCAAGGGGTGAGGGGGAGGCTCTGAGGTGCTGAGGGGGGTCTCAAGGGGTGAGGAGGAGGCTCTGAGGTGCTGAGGGGGGTCTCAAGGGGTGAGGGGGAGGCTCTGAGGTGCTGAAGGGGGTCTCAAGGGGTGAGGAGGAGGCTCTGAGGTGCTGAGGGGGTCTCAAGGGGTGAGGGGGAGGCTCTGAGGTGCTGAGGGGGGTCTCTAGAAGTGAGGAGGAGGCTCTGAGGTGCTGAGGGGGGTCTCAAGGGGTGAGGGGGAGGCTCTGAGGTGCTGAGGGGGGTCTCAAGGGGTGAGGAGGCGGCTCTGAGGTGCTGAGGGGGGTCTCAAGGGGTGAGGAGGAGGCTCTGAGGTGCTGAGGGGGGTCTCAAGGGGTGAGGAGGAGGCTCTGAGGTGCTGAGGGAGGTCTCAAGGGGTGAGGAGGAGGCTCTGAGGTGCTGAGGGGGGTCTCAAGAAGTGAGGAGGAGGCTCTGATGTGGTGAGGGGGGTCTCAAGGGGTGAGGAGGAGGCTCTGATGTGGTGAGGGGGGTCTCAAGGGGTGAGAAGGAGGCTCTGATGTGCTGAGGGGGGTCTCAAGGGGTGAGGAGGAGGCTCTGATGTGGTGAGGGGGGTCTCAAGGGGTGAGGAGGAGGCTCTGATGTGCTGAGGGGGGTCTCAAGGGGTGAGGAGGAGGCTCTGAGGTGCAGAGGGAGGTCTCAAGGAGTGAGGAGGAGGCTCTGAGGTGCTGAGGGAGGTCTCAAGGGGTGCGGAGGAGGCTCTGAGGTGCTGATGGGGGTCTCAAGGGGTGAGGAGGAGGCTCTGAGGTGCTGAGGGGGGGGTCTCAAGAAGTGAGGAGGAGGCTCAGAGGTGGTGAGGGAGGTCTCAAGGGGTGAGGAGGAGGCTCCGGCGTGTTGAGGGAGGTCTCTAGAAGGGAGGAGGAGGCACTGAGGTGCTGAGGGAGGTCTCAAGGGGTGAGGAGGAGGCTCTGAGGTGTTGAGGGAGGTCTCAAGTTGTGAGGAGGAGGCTCTGAGGTGCTGAGGGGGTCTCAAGGGGTGAGGAGGAGGCTCTGAGGTGCTGAGGGAGGTCTCTAGAAGGGAGGAGGAGGCTCTGAGGTGCTGAGGGGGGTCTCCAGGGGTGAGGAGGAGGCTCTGAGGTGCTGAGGGGGGTCTCAAGGGGTCAGGAGGAGGCTCTGAGGTGCTGAGGGAGGTCTCAAGGGGTGAGGAGGAGGCTCTGAGGTGCTGAAGGAGGTCTCAAGGGGTCAGGAGGAGGCTCTGAGGTGCTGAGGGAGGTCTCAAGGGGTGAGGAGGAGGCTCTGAGGTGCTGGGGGAGGTCTCAAGGGGTGAGGAGGAGGCTCTGATGTGTTGAGGGGGTCTCAAGGAGTGAGGAGGAGGCACTGAGGTGCTGAGGGAGGTCTCAAGGGGTGAGGAGGAGGCTCTGAGGTGTTGAGGGAGGTCTCAAGTTGTGAGGAGGAGGCTCTGAGGTGCTGAGGGGGTCTCAAGGGGTGAGGAGGAGGCTCTGAGGTGCTGAGGGAGGTCTCTAGAAGGGAGGAGGAGGCTCTGAGGTGCTGAGGGGGGTCTCGAGGGGTGAGGAGGAGGCTCTGAGGTGCTGAGGGAGGTCTCAGGTGGTGAGGAGGAGGCTCTGAGGTTCTGAGGGGGGTCTCAAGGGGTGAGGAGGAGGCTCTGATGTGCTGAGGGGGTCTCAAGGGGTGAGGAGGAGGCTCTGAGGTGCTGAGGGGGGTCTCAAGGGGTGAGGAGGAGGCTCTGAGGTGCTGAGGGGGTCTCAAGGGGTGAGGAGGAGGCTCTGAGGTGCTGAGGGGGGTCTCAAGGGGTCAGGAGGAGGCTCTGAGGTGCTGAGGGAGGTCTCAAGGGGTGAGGAGGAGGCTCTGAGGTGCTGAAGGAGGTCTCAAGGGGTGAGGAGGAGGCTCTGAGGTGTTGACGGGGGTCTCTAGAAGTGTGGAGGAGGCTCTGAGGTGTTGAGGGAGGTCTCAAGAAGCGAGGAGGAGGCTCCGATGTGTTGAGGGAGGTCTCGAGAAGTGAGGAGGAGGCTCTGGTGTGTTGAGGAAGGTCTCAAGGGGTGAGGAGGAGGCTCTGAGGTGGTGAGGGAGGTCTCTAGAAGTGAGGAGGAGGCTCTGAGGTGCTGAGGGGGGTCTCAAGGGGTGAGGAGGAGGCTCTGAGGAGCTGAGGGAGGTCTCAAGAAGTGAGGAGGAGGCTCTGAGGTGCTGAGGGAGGTCTCAAGGGGTGAGGAGGAGGCTCTGATGTGCTGAGGGGGGTCTCAAGGGGTGAGGAGGAGGCTCTGAGGTGTTGAGGGAGGTCTCTAGAACTGAGGAGGAGGCTCTGAGGTGCTGAGGGGGGTCTCAAGGGGTGAGGAGGAGGCTCTGAGGTGCTGAGGGGGTCTCAAGGGGTGAGGAGGCGGCTCTGAGGTGCTGAGGGGGGTCTCAAGGGGTGAGGAGAAGGCTCCGATGTATTGAGGGAGGTCTCGAGAAGTGAGGAGGAGGCTCTGAGGTGGTGAGGGAGGTCTCTAGAAGTGAGGAGGAGGCTCTGAGGTGCTGAGGGGGGTCTCAAGGGGTGAGGTGGAGGCTCTGAGGTGCTGAGGGAGGTCTCAAGAAGTGAGGAGGAGGCTCTGAGGTGCTGAGGGAGGTCTCAAGGGGTGAGGAGGAGGCTCTGAGGTGCTGAGGGGGTCTCAAGGGGTGAGGAGGCGGCTCTGATGTACTGAGGGGGTCTCAAGGGGTGAGGAGGCGGCTCTGATGTGCTGAGGGGGGTCTCAAGGGGTGAGGAGGAGGCTCTGGCGTGGTGAGGGAGGTCTCAAGGGGTGAGGAGGAGGCTCTGAGGTGCTGAGGGAGGTCTCAAGGGGTGAGGAGGAGGCTCTGATGTGTTGAGGGAGGTCTCAAGGGGTGAGGAGGAGGCTTTGAGGTGCTGAGGGGGGTCTCAAGGGGTGAGGAGGAGGCTGTGAGGTACTGAGGGGGGTCTCAAGGGGTGAGGAGGAGGCTGTGAGGTGCTGAGGGGGTCTCAAGGGGTAAGGAGGAGGCTCTGATGTGCTGAGGGGGGTCTCAAGGGGTGAGGAGGAGGCTCTGATGTGTAGAGGGAGGTCTCGAGAAGTGAGGGGGAGGCTCTGAGGTGCTGAGGGGGTCTCAAGGGGTGAGGAGGAGGCTCTGAGGTGTTGAGGGAGGTCTCTAGAAGGGAGGAGGAGGCTCTGAGGTGGTGAGGGAGGTCTCTAGAAGTGAGGAGGAGGCTCTGAGGTGCTGAGAGAGGTCTCAAGGGGTGAGGAGGAGGCTCTGATGTGCTGAGGGGGGTCTCAAGGGGTGAGGATGAGGCTCTGATGTGCTGAGGGGGGTCTCAAGGGGTGAGGAGGAGGCTCTGATGTGTAGAGGGAGGTCTCAAGAAGTGAGGGGAGGCTCTGAGGTGCTGAGGGGGTCTCAAGGGGTGAGGAAGAGGCTCTGAGGTGTTGAGGGAGGTCTCTAGAAGGGAGGAGGAGGCTCTGAGGTGGTGAGGGAGGTCTCAAGGGGTGAGGAGGAGGCTCTGACGTGTTGAGGGGGGTCTCAAGACGTGAGGAGGAGGCTCTGAGGTGCTGAGGGGGGTCTCAAGGGGTGAGGAGGAGGCTCCGAGTTGCTGAGGGGGGTCTCAAGGGGTGAGAAGGAGGCTCTGAGGTGCTGAGGGGGTCTCAAGACATGAGGAGGCAGCTCTGAAGTGCTGAGGGGGGTCTCAAGACGTGAGGAGGAGGCTTTGAGGTGCTGAGGGGGGTCTCAAGGGGTGAGGAGGAGGCTCTGACGTGCTGAGGGGGGTCTCAAGGGGTGAGGAGGAGGCTCTGAGGTGCTGAGGGAGGTCTCAAGGGGTGAGGAGGAGGCTCTGAGGTGCTGAGGGGGTCTCAAGGGGTGAGGAGGAGGCTCTGGGGTGTTGAGGGGGGTCTCAAGGGGTGAGGAGGAGGCTCTGATGTGCTGAGGGAG
Source organism: Lissotriton vulgaris (assembly GCF_964263255.1). Lineage (NCBI taxonomy): Eukaryota > Metazoa > Chordata > Amphibia > Caudata > Salamandridae > Lissotriton > Lissotriton vulgaris. The sequence goes on along the minus strand of NC_141688.1, from coordinate 308,894,007 downwards.
GTCTCAAGTGGTGAGGAGGAGGCTCTGAGGTGCTGAGGGGGGTCTCAAGGGGTGAGGAGGAGGCTCTGAGGTGCTGAGGGGGGTCTCAAGGGGTCAGGAGGAGGCTCTGAGGTGCTGAGGGAGGTCTCAAGGGGTGAGGAGGAGGCTCTGAGGTGCTGAGGGAGGTCTCAAGGGGTGAGGAGGAGGCTCTGAGGTGTTGACGGGGGTCTCTAGAAGTGTGGAGGAGGCTCTGAGGTGTTGAGGGAGGTCTCAAGAAGCGAGGAGGAGGCTCCGATGTGTTGAGGGAGGTCTCGAGAAGTGAGGAGGAGGCTCTGGTGTGTTGAGGAAGGTCTCAAGGGGTGAGGAGGAGGCTCTGAGGTGGTGAGGGAGGTCTCTAGAAGTGAGGAGGAGGCTCTGATGTGCTGAGGGGGGTCTCAAGGGGTGAGGAGGAGGCTCTGAGGAGCTGGGGAGGTCTCAAGAAGTGAGAAGGAGGCTCTGAGGTGCTGAGGGAGGTCTCAAGGGGTGAGGAGGAGGCTCTGATGTGCTGAGGGGGGTCTCAAGGGGTGAGGAGGAGGCTCTGATGTGCTGAGGGGGTCTCAAGGGGTGAGGAGGAGGCTCTGAGGTGCTGAGGGGGGTCTCAAGGGGTGAGGAGGAGGCTCTGAGGTGCTGAGGGGGTCTCAAGGGGTGAGGAGGCGGCTCTGATGTGCTGAGGGGGTCTCAAGGGGTGAGGAGGCGGCTCTGATGTGCTGAGGGGGGTCTCAAGGGGTGAGGAGGAGGCTCTGGCGTGGTGAGGGAGGTCTCAAGGGGTGAGGAGGAGGCTCTGAGGTGCTGAGGGAGGTCTCAAGGGGTGAGGAGGAGGCTCTGATGTGTTGAGGGAGGTCTCAAGGGGTGAGGAGGAGGCTTTGAGGTGCTGAGGGGGGTCTCAAGGGGTGAGGAGGAGGCTCTGAGGTGCTGAGGGGGGTCTCAAGGGGTGAGGAGGAGGCTGTGAGGTGCTGAGGGGGGTCTCAAGGGGTGAGGAGGAGGCTCTGAGGTGCTGAGGGGGTCTCAAGGGGTAAGGAGGAGGCTCTGATGTGCTGAGGGGGGTCTCAAGGGGTGAGGAGGAGGCTCTGATGTGTAGAGGGAGGTCTCGAGAAGTGAGGGGGAGGCTCTGAGGTGCTGAGGGGGTCTCAAGGGGTGAGGTGGAGGTTCTGAGGTGTTGAGGGAGGTCTCTAGAAGGGAGGAGGAGGCTCTGAGGTGGTGAGGGAGGTCTCTAGAAGTGAGGAGGAGGCTCTGAGGTGCTGAGGGGGGTCTCAAGGGGTGAGGAGGAGGCTCTGATGTGCTGAGGGGGGTCTCAAGGGGTGAGGAGGAGGCTCTGATGTGCTGAGGGGATCTCAAGACATGAGGAGGCAGCTCTGAGGTGCTGAGGGGGGTCTCAAGACGTGAGGAGGAGGCTCTGAGGTGCTGAGGGGGGTCTCAAGGGGTGAGGAGGAGGCTCCGAGTTGCTGAGGGGGGTCTCAAGGGGTGAGAAGGAAGCTCTGAGGTGCTGAGGGGGTCTCAAGACATGAGGAGGCAGCTCTGAAGTGCTGAGGGGGGTCTCAAGACGTGAGGAGGAGGCTCTGAGGTGCTGAGGGAGGTCTCAAGTGGTGAGGAGGAGGCTCTGAGGTGCTGAGGGGGGTCTCAAGGGGTGAGGAGGAGGCTCTGAGGTGCTGAGGGGGTCTCAAGGGGTCAGGAGGAGGCTCTGAGGTGCTGAGGGGGGTCTCAAGGGGTCAGGAGGAGGCTCTGAGGTGCTGAGGGAGGTCTCAAGGGGTGAGGAGGAGGCTCTGAGGTGCTGAGGGAGGTCTCAAGGGGTGAGGAGGAGGCTCTGAGGTGTTGACGGGGTCTCTAGAAGTGTGGAGGAGGCTCTGAGGTGTTGAGGGAGGTCTCAAGAAGCGAGGAGGAGGCTCCGATGTGTTGAGGGAGGTCTCGAGAAGTGAGGAGGAGGCTCTGGTGTGTTGAGGAAGGTCTCAAGGGGTGAGGAGGAGGCTCTGAGGTGGTGAGGGAGGTCTCTAGAAGTGAGGAGGAGGCTCTGATGTGCTGAGGGGGGTCTCAAGGGGTGAGGAGGAGGCTCTGAGGAGCTGGGGAGGTCTCAAGAAGTGAGAAGGAGGCTCTGAGGTGCTGAGGGAGGTCTCAAGGGGTGAGGAGGAGGCTCTGATGTGCTGAGGGGGGTCTCAAGGGGTGAGGAGGAGGCTCTGATGTGCTGAGGGGGTCTCAAGGGGTGAGGAGGAGGCTCTGAGGTGCTGAGGGGGTCTCAAGGGGTGAGGAGGAGGCTCTGAGGTGCTGAGGGGGTCTCAAGGGGTGAGGAGGCGGCTCTGATGTGCTGAGGGGGTCTCAAGGGGTGAGGAGGCGGCTCTGATGTGCTGAGGGGGGTCTCAAGGGGTGAGGAGGAGGCTCTGGCGTGGTGAGGGAGGTCTCAAGGGGTGAGGAGGAGGCTCTGAGGTGCTGAGGGAGGTCTCAAGGGGTGAGGAGGAGGCTCTGATGTGTTGAGGGAGGTCTCAAGGGGTGAGGAGGAGGCTTTGAGGTGCTGAGGGGGGTCTCAAGGGGTGAGGAGGAGGCTCTGAGGTGCTGAGGGGGGTCTCAAGGGGTGAGGAGGAGGCTGTGAGGTGCTGAGGGGGGTCTCAAGGGGTGAGGAGGAGGCTCTGAGGTGCTGAGGGGGTCTCAAGGGGTAAGGAGGAGGCTCTGATGTGCTGAGGGGGGTCTCAAGGGGTGAGGAGGAGGCTCTGATGTGTAGAGGGAGGTCTCGAGAAGTGAGGGGGAGGCTCTGAGGTGCTGAGGGGGTCTCAAGGGGTGAGGTGGAGGTTCTGAGGTGTTGAGGGAGGTCTCTAGAAGGGAGGAGGAGGCTCTGAGGTGGTGAGGGAGGTCTCTAGAAGTGAGGAGGAGGCTCTGAGGTGCTGAGGGGGGTCTCAAGGGGTGAGGAGGAGGCTCTGATGTGCTGAGGGGGGTCTCAAGGGGTGAGGAGGAGGCTCTGATGTGCTGAGGGGATCTCAAGACATGAGGAGGCAGCTCTGAGGTGCTGAGGGGGGTCTCAAGACGTGAGGAGGAGGCTCTGAGGTGCTGAGGGGGGTCTCAAGGGGTGAGGAGGAGGCTCCGAGTTGCTGAGGGGGGTCTCAAGGGGTGAGAAGGAAGCTCTGAGGTGCTGAGGGGGTCTCAAGACATGAGGAGGCAGCTCTGAGGTGCTGAGGGGGGTCTCAAGACGTGAGGAGGAGGCTCTGAGGTGCTGAGGGGGGTCTCAAGGGGTGAGGAGGAGGCTCTGAGGTGCTGAGGGGGGTCTCAAGGGGTGAGGAGGAGGCTCTGAGGTGCTGAGGGAGGTCTCAAGGGGTGAGGAGGAGGCTCTGAGGTGCTGAGGGGGTCTCAAGGGGTGAGGAGGAGGCTCTGGGGTGTTGAGGGGGGTCTCAAGGGGTGAGGAGGAGGCTCTGAGGTGCTGAGGGAGGTCTCAAGAAGCGAGGAGGAGGCTCCGATGTGTTGTGGGAGGTCTCGAGAAGTGAGGAGGAGGCTCTGGTGTGTTGAGGAAGGTCTCAAGGGGTGAGGAGGAGGCTCTGAGGTGGTGAGGGAGGTCTCTAGAAGTGAGGAGGAGGCTCTGATGTGCTGAGGGGGGTCTCAAGGGGTGAGGAGGAGGCTCTGAGGAGCTGGGGAGGTCTCAAGAAGTGAGAAGGAGGCTCTGAGGTGCTGAGGGAGGTCTCAAGGGGTGAGGAGGAGGCTCTGATGTGCTGGGGGGGGTCTCAAGGGGTGAGGAGGAGGCTCTGAGGTGCTGAGGGGGTCTCAAGGGGTGAGGAGGCGGCTCTGAGGTGCTGAGGGGGGTCTCAAGGGGTGAGGAGGAGGCTCCGATGTGTTGAGGGAGGTCTCGAGAAGTGAGGACGAGGCTCTGAGGTGGTGAGGGAGGTCTCTAGAAGTGAGGAGGAGGCTCCGAGGTGCTGAGGGGGGTCTCAAGGGGTGAGGTGGAGGCTCTGAAGTGCTGAGGGAGGTCTCAAGAAGTGAGGAGGAGGCTCTGAGGTGCTGAGGGAGGTCTCAAGGGGTGAGGAGGAGGCTCTGATGTGCTGAGGGGGGTCTCAAGGGGTGAGGAGGAGGCTCTGAGGTGCTGAGGGGGTCTCAAGGGGTGAGGAGGAGGCTCTGAGGTGCTGAGGGGGTCTCAAGGGGTGAGGAGGCGGCTCTGATGTGCTGAGGGGGGTCTCAAGGGGTGAGGAGGAGGCTCTGGCGTGGTGAGGGAGGTCTCAAGGGGTGAGGAGGAGGCTCTGGTGTGTTGAGGAAGGTCTCAAGGGGTGAGGAGGAGGCTCTGAGGTGGTGAGGGAGGTCTCTAGAAGTGAGGAGGAGGCTCTGATGTGCTGAGGGGGGTCTCAAGGGGTGAGGAGGAGGCTCTGAGGAGCTGAGGGAGGTCTCAAGAAGTGAGAAGGAGGCTCTGAGGTGCTGAGGGAGGTCTCAAGGGGTGAGGAGGAGGCTCTGATGTGCTGAGGGGGGTCTCAAGGGGTGAGGAGGAGGCTCTGAGGTGCTGAGGGGGTCTCAAGGGGTGAGGAGGCGGCTCTGAGGTGCTGAGGGGGGTCTCAAGGGGTGAGGAGGAGGCTCCGATGTGTTGAGGGAGGTCTCGAGAAGTGAGGACGAGGCTCTGAGGTGGTGAGGGAGGTCTCTAGAAGTGAGGAGGAGGCTCTGAGGTGCTGAGGGGGGTCTCAAGGGGTGGGGTGGAGGCTCTGAAGTGCTGAGGGAGGTCTCAAGAAGTGAGGAGGAGGCTCTGAGGTGCTGAGGGAGGTCTATAGGGGTGAGGAGGAGGCTCTGATGTGCTGAGGGGGGTCTCAAGGGGTGAGGAGGAGGCTCTGAGGTGCTGAGGGGGTCTCAAGGGATGAGGAGGAGGCTCTGAGGTGCTGAGGGGGTCTCAAGAGGTGAGGAGGCGGCTCTGATGTGCTGAGGGGGGTCTCAAGGGGTGAGGAGGAGGCTCTGGTGTGGTGAGGGAGGTCTCAAGGGGTGAGGAGGAGGCTCTGAGGTGGTGAGGGAGGTCTCAAGGACTGAGGAGGAGGCTCTGAGGTGCTGAGGGAGGTCTCAAGGGGTGAGGAGGAGGCTCTGATGTGTTGAGGGAGGTCTCAAGGGGTGAGGAGGAGGCTTTGAGGTGCTGAGGGGGGGTCTCAAGGGGTGAGGAGGAGGCTCTGAGGTGCTGAGGGAGGTCTCACGGGGTGGTTAGGAGCCTCTGAGGTGCTGAGGGGGGTCTCAAGGGGTGAGGAGGAGGCTCTGAGGTGCTGAGGAGGGTCTCAAGGGGTGAGGAGGAGGCTCTGAGGTGCTGAGGGGGTCTCAAGGGGTGAGGAGGAGGCTCTGATGTGCTGAGGGGGGTCTCAAGGGGTGAGGAGGAGGCTCTGATGTGTAGAGGGAGGTCTCAAGAAGTGAGGGGGAGGCTCTGAGGTGCTGAGGGGGTCTCAAGGGGTGAGGAGGAGGCTCTGAGGTGTTGAGGGAGGTCTCTAGAAGGGAGGAGGAGGCTCTGAGGTGGTGAGGGAGGTCTCTAGAACTGAGGAGGAGGCTCTGAGGTGCTGAGGGAGTTCTCAAGGGGTGAGGAGAAGGCTCTGATGTGCTGAGGGGGGTCTCAAGGGGTGAGGAGGAGGCTCTGAGGTGCTGAGGGGGTCTCAAGACATGAGGAGGCAGCTCTGAGGTACTGAGGGAGGTCTCAAGACGTGAGGAGGAGGCTCTGAGGTGCTGAGGGGGGTCTCAAGGGGTGAGGAGGAGGCTCCGAGGTGCTGAGGGGGGTCTCAAGGGGTGAGAAGGAGGCTCTGAGGTGCTGAGGGGGTCTCAAGACATGAGGAGGCAGCTCTGAGGTGCTGAGGGGGGTCTCAAGACGTGAGGAGGAGGCTCTGAGGTGCTGAGGGGGGTCTCAAGGGGTGAGGAGGAGGCTCTGAGGTGCTGAGGGGGTCTCAAGGGGTGAGGAGGAGGCTCTGAGGTGCTGAGGGGGTCTCAAGGGGTGAGGAGGAGGCTCTGGGGTGTTGAGGGGGGTCTCAAGGGGTGAGGAGGAGGCTCTGATGTGGTGAGGGAGGTCTCAGGAAGTGAGGAGGAGGCTCTGAGGTGCTGAGGGGGGTCTCAAGGGGTGAGGAGGAGGCTCTGGTGTGTAGAGGGGGTCTCAAGGGGTGAGGAGGAGGCTCCGAGGTGCTTAGGGAGGTCTCAAGGGGTGAGGAGGAGGCTCTGAGGTGCTGAGGGGGTCTCAAGGGGTGAGGAGGAGGCTCTGGGGTGTTGAGGGGGGTCTCAAGGGGTGAGGAGGAGGCTCTGATGTGGTGAGGGAGGTCTCAGGAAGTGAGGAGGAGGCTCTGAGGTGCTGAGGGGGGTCTCAAGGGGTGAGGAGGAGGCTCTGGTGTGGTGAGGGAGGTCTCAGGAAGTGAGGAGGAGGCTCTGAGGTGCTGAGGGGGGTCTCAAGGGGTGAGGAGGAGGCTCTGTTGTGTTGAGGGAGGTCTCAAGGGGTGAGGAGGAGGCTCCGAGGTGCTTAGGGAGGTCTCAAGGGGTGAGGAGGAGGCTCTGAGGTGCTGAGGGGGTCTCAAGGGGTGAGGAGGAGGCTCTGAGGTTGTGAGGGGGGTCTCAAGGGGTGAGGAGGAGCCTCTGATGTGGTGAGAGGGTCTCAAGGGGTGAGGAGGAGGCTCTGAGGTGCTGAGGGGGGTCTCAAGGGGTGAGGAGGAGGCTATGAGGTGCTGAGGGGGTCTCAAGAGGTGAGGAGGAGGCTCTGAGGTGCTGAGGGGGGGTCTCAAGAGGTGGGGAGGAGGCCCTGAGGTGTCGAGGGAGGTCCCAAGGGGTGAGGAGGAGGCTCTGAGGTGCTAAGGGAGGTCTCAAGGGGTGAGGAGGAGGCTCTGATGTGCTGAGGGGGTCTCAAGGGGTGAGGAGGAGGCTCTGAGGTGCTGAGGGAGGTCTCAAGGGGTGAGGAGGAGGCTCTGATGTGTGGAGGAAGGTCTCAATGGGTGAGGAGGAGGCTCTGAGGTGCTGAGGGAGGTCTCAAGGGGTGAGGAGGAGGCTCTGAGGTGCTGAGGGGGTCTCAAGGGGCGAGGAGGGGCTCTGAGGTGCTGAGGGGGGTCTCAAGGAGTGAGGAGGAGGCTCTGAGGTGGTGAGGGAGGTCTCAAGAAGTGAGGAGGAGGCTCTGAGGTGGTGAGGGAGGTCTCAAGGGGTGAGGAGGAGGCTCTGAGGTGGTGAGGGAGGTCTCAAGAAGTGAGGAGGAGGCTCTGAGGTGGTGAGGGGGGTCTCAAGGGGTGAGGAGGAGCCTCTGATGTGGTGAGAGGGTCTCAAGGGGTGAGGAGGAGGCTCTGAGGTGCTGAGGGGGGTCTCAAGGGGTGAGGAGGAGGCTATGAGGTGCTGAGGGGGTCTCAGGAGGTGAGGAGGAGGCTCTGAGGTGCTGAGGGGGGGGGGTCTCAAGAGGTGAGGAGGAGGCCCTGAGGCGTCGAGGGAGGTCTCAAGGGGTGAGGAGGAGGCTCTGAGGTGCTGAGGGAGGTCTCAAGGGGTGAGGAGGAGGCTCTGATGTACTGAGGGCGTCTCAAGGGGTGAGGAGGAGGCTCTGAGGTGCTGAGGGAGGTCTCAAGGGGTGAGGAGGAGGCTCTGAGGTGCTGAGGGGGTCTCAAGGGGTGAGGAGGGGGCTCTGAGGTGCTGAGGGAGGTCTCAAGGAGTGAGGAGGAGGCTCTGAGGTGGTGAGGGAGGTCTCAAGAAGTGAGGAGGAGGCTCTGTTGTGTAGAGGGAGGTCTCAAGGGGTGAGGAGGAGGCTCTGAGGTGCTGAGGGAGGTCTCAAGGGGTGAGGAGGAGGCTCTGAGGTGGTGAGGGGGGTTTCAAGGGGTGAGGAGGAGGCTCTGAGGTGCTGAGGGGGGTCTCAAGGGGTGAGGAGGAGGCTCTGAGGTGCTGAGGGGGGTCTCAAGGGTTGAGGAGGAGGCTCTGAGGTGCTGAGGGAGGTCTCAAGGGGTGAGGAGGAGGCTCTGAGGTGCTGAGGGGGGTCTCAAGAAGTGAGGAGGAGGAGGCTCTGATGTGTTGAGGGAGGTCTCAAGGGGTGAGGAGGAGGCTCTGAGGTGTTGAGGGGGGTCTCAAGGGGTGAGGAGGAGGCTCTGAGGTGCTGAGGGGGTCTCAAGGGGTGAGGAGGAGGCTCCGAGGTGCTGAGGGGGGTCTCAAGGGGTGAGGAGGAGGCTCTGAGGTGCTGAGGGAGGTCTCTAGAAGGGAGGAGGAGGCTCTGAGGTGGTGAGGGAGGTCTCTAGAAGTGAGGAGGAGGCTCTGAGGTGCTGAGGGTGGTCTCAAGGGCTGAGGAGGAGGCTCTGAGGTGCTGAGGGAGGTCTCAAGTGGTGAGGAGGAGGCTCTGAGGTTCTGAGGGGGGTCTCAAGGGGTGAGGAGGAGGCTCTGAGGTGCTGAGGGGGTCTCAAGGGGTGAGGAGGAGGCTCTGAGGTGCTGAGGGAGGTCTCAAGGGGTGAGGAGGAGGCTCTGAGGTGCTGAGGGGGGTCTCAAGGGGTGAGGAGGAGGCTCTGAGGTGCTGAGGGGGGTCCTTCCAAGTCTTGGGTGTGATGGAGGAGAGCAAGCGATGTGATGTTAAGGAGGGATATTTATCGTGGCATGTCATGTGACATTATGTTTGCAGAATATGATATTATGGCATGGGAAGTTCTGCTGTGTTGTGTTAAGTCACGTTACTTTATTTACGTTATTGCAGATTGCATGGCACAGTATGTTATGCTATGTTATTTTCATGAATTGTCTTGTTATGTTATATGCAGGTATGCTATGTTTTGGTATGTTGTTGTCTGCCAGTTAAGGTGCAGTGTGGTATGTCATGAAGTTGATCGCTGTGATGTGATATGTTATCTTCTAGGTAGAATGTAATGCTTTTTTAGGTCGAGCTTCGACGTGTTGTTTCCTCTTCTCTGAGCTCTGGCACACCCACCAGTTGCCATTGGCTGTTTCATGTGGCATTTACAAATGGTGCTTGCTATTGGTGCATTTCTGTAAATGTCCCTCCTTTGTGTGCTTTGCTCTGTTTCTGGCGATTTCACTCAGAGAATGCACTGTTTGGCCATCACACTGTACAGCTGTGATGGCCCCTGCACCCTCCTCCTGAATGTGCAATTGAGATGCCAGAGGCTTACAATGATAATGACAGACTTTTGTTCCCTTTTAAGTTCCCCAAGCTGCGAGGTGCCTTCGAGCTGTTTTGCATCCTAATTTTCAAGCAGTGCCCATGGCAGGCAGACAAGCAAGGCTTTTCAGCTGCTGTGTCTGGGTTTATCGCTGACTGTTTAATAAAAAGCCATACTGGTGATTCCTCCACCTAACCCCCTCCCCCCTCAAGAGTTAGACTTCAGACATGGTGCTGTTTTTAAAAGGATTCCCCTTGAAGGGAATCTAAAAACATTTGCATGCAAAATTGTGCATCTTCAGCTGCCGTACATTTCCCAGGCCCAGGGGTGCCCCCACAACCCCATACCACCCCCATCCCTCACTTCTGGAGTCCTGAACATCAGGAAAATTCCTGCGGGTTTTGCAGCCGCAGCGAGGAATGCGTGTCCCATGAACTCCCTGCAGCTCACACCCACCTTTACCCCTCGGCCAGGAAGGAAGCCGTCCCCTCTAAGACGAATGTATGATGTTACAAGGCATACATTTACAACGCAAGCTTTTAAAATGCAGTTTTTACATCGCAACATCCTTTACAACGCATACATTTATATTGCATACCACTACAACGAATTTTTTAAAACTACATTTACAACGCATTCCATTACATCGCATTATACCTTTATAAAGCATACCATTACAACGTATAACATTACATTGCATGTAAGGTAAGTGTTGGGTAGTGTAGGGGTACTATGCATTGTAATGGTATGCGTTGTAATGACATGCAATGTAATCCCTGCATTGTAGTGACATGCATTGTAGTGTCATGTGTTGTAGTTACATGCAATGTAATGGATGCGTTGTACTGACATGCGTTGTAAAGGATTTTGCGATGTAATGACTGCGTTGTAAATTTAGTGCGATGTAATGACTGCGTTGTAAAGGGTGTTTCCCCTCTAAGACTTATGAAGTAGCAAAGGCAGAACAATACAGAGGCGCTGCAGTGACAGGGAAGGAGACGCATTCGCCGGTGTCTGTGAAATCCAGGGAGCCACAGACTGTTTGTCCTGAGCCCCCCACGGTGCTGTGCCTGCTCCCCGCTTGCGTCTGCTTGTTTTTGTAAAAGCAGATATTCCAGGAGCCCATAATTTGAGGGTCAAGTCGAACAGCGGTGAAATAATGAGGGAAAGAATAATGAAAAGCAAGACAGGAGGTCAAATTATGAATTTACCTGTAAATAAAAACCTCTGCCCTGCAAAGAAATTGGCTACAAGGACCAATGTAACAGTAAATCGACTCTGGTTTTCCTAAATGGTCTCAAAGAGGCTGCATACAGCAGGATCCCTGCGGTCCACGAATCTCGGGATAGTAATGGCAAATAAATCTGGTGGAAACCTCTGTGTTTTGTCTACTCATGCAGATCACTGAGTTGTATTTATGTGGATAGCTCAGTGGGTTACTGCTTTTGACAGAGATATCCTTTTGTTACGTGCAGTTCTTAAGCTGCTGCCCTCACAATATAGCACAGTGAGCTATAAACCGGACCAAGGATTTGCAATCAAAGTGCCAGGCGGGGCTTTAGAACCTTATTGTTTGTTTGTGCAATCTCTCAATATCCTAAAGTTCAAAAAACACTCCTTTAGGTTCTAATAAAGTCTTATTTGTACAGACAACCCCAATCATTGGGTACATTTCTGTTTCTGACCCCCGTGCATCCTTAACATGTCAGGCCCCCCAGAATGCACCATATTTGGCTCCTACACCTTATAACTCTGGAACTATCAGATTCTAAGTCTGTGGCGTTTTTCGCTAATTATAGCTCTGCCGCATTCGCCACATGATCCATCGTCTGCTACAAAACCTGCAGATTTTAACAAAAAAACTGTTTGTTCCTCAAACGGGTCAAAAGTTACTAAAACACAGTGACGCGTGGAAGTGCAAGGCCCTTTGTAAAGCTTCCCTGGTCACCTTCCTGTTACTTATTGGTATATTTGGGTGTGAAATTGGTATTAATGAGGTGCAACCAATGCCCAGACTGTGTTAACAAGTGTAACAAGCATTTGCAATGCAACAGGTCTTGCATGTTTTAGAGTGAGAGCTATTGGCATTGTAATGTCATTTTTTTACTTATGGTTTTTGGAGTGAGGTGGATGCATCTGATGGCCATTGCATGAGTTACAATGCATCTAAAATGAAGGAATCTAGGAAATTGAATGTGGCAAAACGTGCCAGGCTCAGCTTGCTGCTCTCCAAGGACCATTTGGTAAACACGCCTGTCTTTTAGAATACCTTTCTCGGGAAACAAACTAATTCCAAAAGAGAGGCTTGTCAGCTGTAACAGACTGGTTTACTGTGCCACTATTATTTTACTATTTAAGATGTATGTTGCACTAACCTGTGAGTACACTGCAGTAATTCCCGTGTATTATAGAATTTGTTCATGCATTAATATATTTGGAGCCTTTAGCACTTTATTTGTGTAGCGTGTCTCCTGATTGGCTTGCACCACATGCTGTGGATCCATTGTGATACATCCCTGGCAGTTTCAAAGCTTCGACCTAATCGGACAAACACCACGGAAATGTTCCCACATAGTGATCACATAGGAGACAAGTCAGTTGCATCTGTCATCTGAATGGTGCATTTGTATTTCTTCATTTGTCACCTAAAGTAGATCTAGAAATCATCAACCATTCACGCACAGCGGGACCGCGATAGTGTCAACACCTGTGGTGTGATCGGGTGCATCTTCAGAGCACTGGCCGTGGGAGCGGTGTCTGCCCGTTGTAGTGAAAGCAGTGTCTGCTTGGGTAAGGGGTCCACTCATGAAGACATGGGACTATTCTCTTACCTTCGATGATGCACAAGTCTCAGACTGTTGACTCCATCTGCTGATACTGTGCAAAGTGATGCTTAGCAGTCTGCTCCTTGCTAGGCTAGCACTTTCGTTAGCACTTTCTAAATTCTCCCTATCCTGCTTGCAGCTCGTTAAAAATATAGTTCCAAATTCAGACATGCTAAATCACTGCTCCATAAAATTCACGGGCTTGCGATCTAGTCTAGAGTCTCTTTCAAAGGGCCCGATTCACAGAACTAACTTAAGACAAAATCCTAAATTTACTACTATTTTGGCATTCACAGAAGGCACTTACTCATTTTGGTATTCACAGAAGTTAGGAGTCCTAACTTTACTACTCCTAAACTGAGAAAAATCCTAACTTTTAGGCTTTCGGTATTCACAGAGGGCATTTAGGAGTCCTAAAGTTAGGAGTCCTAACTTCTGTGAATTACGAAATAAGTAAGTGCCTTCTGTGAATTACGAAATAAGTAAGTGCCTTCTGTGAATACCGAAATAAGTAAGTGCCTTCAGTGAATATCAAAATGAGTAAGTGCCTTCTGTGAATACCAAAATGAGTAAGTGCCTTCTGTCAATACCAAAATGAGTAAGTGCCTTCTGTGAATACCGAAATAAGTAAGTGCCTTCAGTGAATATCAAAATGAGTAAGTGCCTTCTGTGAATACCAAAATGAGTAAGTGCCTTCTATGAATACCAAAATGAGTAAGTGCCTTCTGTGAATACCGAAATGAGTAAGTGCCTTCTGTGAATACCAAAATGGTAGTAAGTTTAGGATTTTGTCTTAAGTTAGTTCTGGGAATTTGGCCCTATGGTCTTTTTGGCAGTGCTGGTAGATTCCTGACTGAATGCTTGCCGTTTTGGTCACTGGGCCATCCTCCACCCTCTAAATGATTGCCTTCATTGAGCTCAGAGGCAGGGGCTTCTTGGCCCTCGGTGTACCACTCCCTGCAAGTCAACACCAGCCACGCTCGGGCTTATGTCTTACTTTGATGGATCCCACAAACTGCATAAAAGGTAGTTTACATCTGCGCTTGTGTAAGGCAAGGGTTTTATTACTGCTTTACTCCCCAATTGTTAATGTTTGTTAGGTCTCTTTTTTTTGCTAAAAATATATCCCAGCAGTCGCATAAGCAAGAAAATAAAATCCCTGAAGCAAGAAATGGGTGCCGTACCACAGGCTGTACTAGGTGTCCCTGTGGAAATGTAAAGGGGCCTCTATTGGCCACAAAAGGTTCTGCACCCTTACTTATGCTACTGCTGGTAAATTTGTTAACATAAAAAAAAATAAGAAACAGTGGACCTGATTCACAGAACTAACTTAAGACAAAATCCTAAACTTACTACCATTTACTAATTTTGGTATTCACAGAAGGCACTTACTCGTTGATGAGTAAGGGCCTTCGATGAATACCAAAATGAGTAAGTTGTTACTCAAAAAGAGTAAGTGCCTTCTGTGCATACCATAATGAGTAAGTGCCTTCTGTGAATACCAAAATGAGTAACTTACTCATTTTGAGTAACTTACTCATTTTGGTATTCACAGACTGCACTTACTCGTTGATGAGTAAGGGCCTTCGATGAATACCAAAATGAGTAAGTTGTTACTCAAAAAGAGTAAGTGCCTTCTGTGCATACCATAATGAGTAAGTGCCTTCTGTGAATACCAAAATGAGTAACTTACTCATTTTGAGTAACTTACTCATTTTGGTATTCACAGACTGCACTTACTCGTTGATGAGTAAGGGCCTTCGATGAATACCAAAATGAGTAAGTTGTTACTCAAAAAGAGTAAGTGCCTTCTGTGCATACCATAATGAGTAAGTGCCTTCTGTGAATACCAAAATGAGTAACTTACTAATTTTGAGTAACTTACTCATTTTGGTATTCACAGACTGCACTTACTCGTTGATGAGTAAGGGCCTTCGATGAATACCAAAATGAGTAAGTTGTTACTCAAAAAGAGTAAGTGCCTTCTGTGAATACCATAATGAGTAACTGCCTTCTGTGAATACCAAAATGAGTAACTTACTCATTTTGAGTAACTTACTCATTTTGGTATTCACAGACTGCACTTACTCGTTGATGAGTAAGGGCCTTCGATGAATACCAAAATGAGTAAGTTGTTACTCAAAATGAGTAAGTGTCTTCTGTGAATACCAAAATGAGTAAATGCCTTCTGTGAATACCAAAATGAGTAAGTGCCTTCTGTGAATACCAAAATGGTAGTAAGTTTAGGATTTTGTCTTAAGTTAGTTCTGTGAATCGGGCCCATTATTATTTACAACGCCATTAGCTCAAACTTTTAGCTCAAACTTTCAGCAGTGTGAGACCTTAGCATTACAAATGCTTGTTTTTATATTACTGATATTTCAAATACTTTCATTTTTTTAGCATCGGAGAAAGAGCTTCCAATGCCACTGTTGTTTAATTCCTGATTCTAAAACTAAAAAAAAGTGAAGTGAATTAAAACCTACATGTCTATTGCAAAATCCACTTAATCAGGCTGTCAGCAAACGAATGTACTGTAGAGCTTACAAAATAAAAGCGCCCGTCATAAGAAGACACATTTGGAAGCCAGTGGTCACGCGACCCTTCCGAAACACCTATCAAAAGAGCGGGAAAGCAGCCACGAGGCCCTCATCTGCAGCCAGCACACATTAGGAGCGCATTAGAGGCCCGCAGACTCCTCTTCACACACACATGATAACAAGGGAGGAAAGTAATGAACTGAATCATCTCACGTCAGGCGGAGCACCTGGACCAGGAACAGTAATTAATGAAAATTGGGCGACGCCATCTCCGCGCTAGAAACAGAAATGAACCAAAATGCAAGATGGCGCTCAGAGCAGGCCATCCTTCTGGCTTTGGATCCTCAGGGTTAGCACTTTGGAGAACAAGCATCAGCCACGCCAGCGGGTCTCGCCTTCGGGACCTGTTGGTTTTGTCAGTATCTTTTGGTGACGTTGTACAGCATTGGAAAAACATTCAGTGCAGCATGCGCGAAAGAACAAAAAAACACAAAAAGGTGTGATGCCATAGCCACAGTGGCTGTGTCATGACTTGCCCACCTTTTTTATTTCAGTTTTTTTAAGCCATGTAAGAACAACAATTAAATACTGCTTTTTAGAGGCGGTGGCCCAATTAGCAAATTTGGCCCACCCAACAAAAAAATTAATAATCATTATTGTAAAAAAACACAGAGGGGTTGCGGTAGGCTGTGAAGGTGCAGTTGGTGGGAGAATCAATGGGAATTGTGGGTAGGGTTGGGATAGAAGCACACAGGGGTAGTTGCGGGGCCTGTGGAGGTGCGGTGGTGTGGTTGGTGGGAGAAGCAATGGGAATTGTGGGTGGGGGTGGGAAAGCAGCACACGGGGTTGCAGTGAGTTGTGGAGGTGCAGTTGGAGCGGTTGGTGTGCTTGGTGGGAGAAGCAATAGGTAGTGTGGGTGGGGATGGGAAAGCAGCACACACGGGTGGATTGTGGAGGTGTGGTTGGTGTGGTTGGTGAGAAAAGCAATTGGTATTGTGGGTGCGAAAGCAGCACACAGGGGAGGTTGCGGTGGGCTGTGGAGGTGCGGTTGGTGTGGTTGTGGTAGAGGCAATGGGTAGCGTTGGTGGGGATGGGATAGAAGCACACAGGGGTGGTTGAGGTGGGCTGTGGAGGTGTGGCTGGCTTGGTTGGTGGAAGAAGCAATGGGTACGGTGGGTGGGGATGGGAAAGTAGCACACAGGGGTGGTTGCGGTGGGCTGTGGAGGTGTGGTTGGTGGGAGAAGCAATGGGAATTTTGGGCAGAGATGGAAAAGCAGAATACAGAGGTGGTTGCGGTGGGCTGTGGTGGTGCAGTTGGTGTGGTTGGTGGGAGAAGCAATGGGTAGTGTGGGAGGGGATGGGAAAGCCGCACACACGGGTGGTTGTGGTGGGCTGTGGAGGTGCAGTTGGTGGGAGAAGCAAATGGGTTGTGTGGGTGGGGATGGAAAAGCAGCACACAGGGGTGGGGCAGAAGCTTACGAGCGAGAGGAGAGCATGGGGAGTGGGAAGTTTGGTGAGGGAGAAGCAAAAGAGAGAGAATTTACAGCACAGAGTGCAGAGCGGCTATTTGAGGTGTAGCAAAACATGGAGAGAGCTGGAAAATACATGCCATCTCCTTGGGTGCTTAAGCAAAAGGTAAAAAACAGTTCCCTAAATGTGAGCTGAGGAATGATGCAAGTCAGGCAAGCCAAGGACGGTAAAAAAATGATTCTCCAAGGGAGGAACAAACACAAGCTCAAATAAGATGGACACGGAATAACTTTAAATAAGAGGCAAATAAGAATGACAATAAAGCTAACCAGTGATAAGCAATGCGCAAGCTGTACGCCCACTGTAAGTTGTTGGTAAACCCACAAAGGAAACGATCTCTACAATGGGATTTTTATATCCCAGTGCGTATACCACATACTTAAGCTAAGTATGGGGGTTGGAGCAGTCTCCACCCCCCAAGATAAAAAATTAATTTTTAAATAGATATATATATTTAAACTTACCTTAATAATAGTTCCCTTAGTTAGAGTAATAATGCGTGGTGATGGCATGTGAGGTGAAAGCATATGTGTGCTAAAAAAATGCGGGGTAAAAAATGTGTTGTAAAGGCATGCAATGTTTTTACCTGCGTTGTTCCGTCATACAACCAACCACAATAGGTCTTTTCCAATGAGATAGCGTGCGCTGTCTGTAGACAAAACCTGAAACTGATGGGAATCAACCCTGAAAGAGGCTCTTGCCTAATCTGCCATTAACAGAAACCTGTGTCGGCCATCTTGTTTACACGACCTTCGAGGAGCCGCGGGGATTGCACTGGGATTAGTTCCCGTACAGCGACCTCATGTATCCCCAGACAGAATAACTTCCACAGCCTCAGAAAGGGAAGCCGCTGCAGGCTAGCTGTACTGTAGATACTGAACTTGTTCAGTCGGTTTATGCGTGCACTGGTGGTGTTTTTGTGTCCTGAACCAGGGGCGTAGATTAGTCAGGAAGATTGGGGAGGTAAGCTTGATATAAATACAATTACCATATTGGGTATATTACAGGACTGAATGAGGTTCATAAACCAGTTACAGGTTGTGCATATACCAGGGAGGTGCGTATTGTGCTTCTAGCAGAGTCCAATATATTCTTAATGTGATAGATGTCTTCATAGTGGGCTTGTTCCTCTGAGCTATATAATTGTAGTGTAGTTCCTATTTTCCCTATAGGCCCTGCGCATTGGAATAACATAAACAGCAGTAAAGACGTAGAAGTGCGGTCTTCCAGGTCTCTACTGACTATGCTAAACTTAATTGGGTTTCTTACCAACTAGCTCAGAGGTCACTGGAAACTTTCTTGACTGAAAAGGAAGTGATCAGCTTCCCTGGCTCAGACAAGAAGGGATTCAGTTTTCCAACAACCGCATAAACATGACAACTTTGCTCCGTAGAATAAGAGTCAATCTCTAGAGTCGTGTGAAACAATAGACAGTTATTTTACTCAGTCAGTTGTGCAGATTACTGTCACCAAGATGCAGAGAATAGAGAGACGGGCGTTTTCAATAAAAGGTATTATTTATTGAACAGTCTTTCTTCTCATGCAAGAGAAATGAATTGCCACAATTGCAAGACTCGTTATTATAAAAAGTGCGTACAGTAAAATGAGGATTGCGAAATAGTACTGTAAAAGCATTGATATGGTTTCTTAGCCATACAATGGTTAAAATGAACAAAATATATACATTCATATATACATTTCGCTAACGTACTCATCTGGTGCTTCTAACTACGCCTACCCCAGTGTACCTGACCTAAGCCTAATACTTGGGAGGGAGTAAGTGAGTAGCAGTTTAAGTTAAGTTGGTTTTGCCAAGGTTTGCTTCAAGAATTCTCTCTAAGGGTTTTTAGTCAACACCATACCTCTGGAATAGAATGTTGGAGGTCTTGTATCTCCTTTCAGGACTCGATATCCCAGTCACTCGCAAGAGTAGGCTGGAAACGCCGGAGCAGGATTTTCTCGGCAGGAGAAAAGACAGCGTCTTTCCCAGCGCCTCAAGGAGGAGGAGGGGCAGCGTCCGTGGGCTGCTTGCATCTGCTGGGCTCTGCAAGGGACAGCTGTTCTGCTCCTGTATTCACCACACCATCGCTATCATCGATGTCATCGCATCTGCTTAAAGCAACGTTGGTAATATTTTTACCTGAAAGGTGCCTGGTTTGACGTACGTTTTTGGACATAAGACGTCAATAAAGATGTCACTAGGAAGTGATCGTCCTTTCCTTGCTCATTAGAGTTCTATTACTAATCAAAACATAGCAAGCGGGGCTTTCCCAGGTTGCTGAGTTTTATCTTGTTGAAGAACTCGGAGTGTAATCTAGGAATCTTAGATAGTGGCTTCTGCTGTGTCATGTACTGTAATGAGCTGCAGAGGCGAGTTTCTGAAATATGGCTGAAATATGGCTCTGATCGTTTATGCCATTATAGGGGTATGAATGGATTATAGCCGAATAGGGGCATAAGGTCACAGTATTGATCGGGGTCCTAGATTAGAACGCAACACTCACTCCACGAATTTATGTCCATCAAATTACTAAAAACTAAAGCAATAAGATGCATGTGTAACATTACCCACCCCAAAATACATATTTGCATTTGAAATGGCGTATTTGAAAAATACATGGAAATATAGGTACTGTACATCTTCTAAGCATAGAAATAATTCAAAATTATAGCATATGTAATCAGTGAACGATTTTGCGAAAAAATGACACATGAAATATCTCTTTATACAGAAAAGAAGGACGAGATAATTTCATCACATATAAATGCATTTGCTGTAACATGTGCTAGAGGCTGATGTAAAGTTATTATGTCTCTAGATTTACCTAAAAATAGAAGTTCTGTTCTTTATGAATAGTTCTACTTTAAGCAAAGGTTTTCGTGCTAGAAAAAGGTAGATATTTTGAAAAAATGTTCAATTAAAAAAAAAAAACTTTTCATGGTGAACGGGGGAATAGAGTTCCAACGCTTTTCAGTAGTTTTTGTTGCTCAAAACTGAAGGCCGAATTCAGAGTTCATGGGAACGCTGTGTGTCGCAATGCTTTAAAAAAATTATTGTTTCTGTTCATGGGAGAACATCATATCAGACAGGCTCTCAAAGAATTGGTCTACAAAATCAGGTGACAGTTCGACCAAGTTTGATAGTGCTGTAACTTGGCAGGTGTGAGAATGATTGCTATCATCAAAGTCTGGATCAACAATGCTCACAGAAGGTCGTACCTGGGTGATGTTGCTTTTATTTCTCGCTCCGCTGTCACCACCTAGTCGTAGCACAGGAGTCTCAACGAATGCCGTCATCAGGATTGGTAGCCGCTGGGGACATCGCAATGCGTGAGCCGTTACAGGACTTAGCAAAGTATCAATATCCATTGGTAGTGCTGATGGAAGTGCAAGACAGGTGTCCAACACGCATTCATCTCCGCATAGCATACATCGAAGCACAGGTAAGATGCAGGTCTGCCATATAGGTCTGAATGAAAGAAACCAGGTCATGTTCAGATCTCGCAGCCTGGCCAATCCAAGGACTCTAGTTATTCGGTCCCGGTAGCGTATTGCTAGGATCGTTTCTTCCATCCCTGCCGGAGTCATGTCTGTGTTTTGGCTTGCCATATCGGAGCAGGAGGGTCAAAAATAAAATGCCTGCTACAAGTCCCAAAATCAGGGGTATGCGGCCAAAGACTGAATGGACAAAATTGGGAATGATTCCCAGAATTGCTTTGAATGGTGTTAACAGTCCCGAAAAGATGGTCTTAAATACGCCTGGGATGCCTATGGCACTTGACATATTTAGAATTTGGCTAAGCATTTCTGTGAAATGCACGGGGCAATTTGTTGATAAAAGGTCATGAATCTCCGATGCTGTCCTTGCAACTTGGAAATCATACGTCTCTTTTGATGACGTGATGGGCACTGTTGTCTGCAAAAGCACAGACTTCACTCTGCTTAAAGTATCAATTCGTGTAGAAGAGACATTCAATTCAATTCAATTCAATTCAAAAACTTTATTCGATTATTTGTTTACAATAATCATAAAAATACATAGATGCATGATACAATAAAATACATATAAAATACGGCTAATTATAAATACTCATGTAAGAAAGGACATATTTTTCCTCAGATATACCGATTTTAGAATAAAAACAGAGGTAAAAAAACAAAATGTCCTGCGAGTAAAGTCCAAATAAAAGCCTCATAGCAGATTCAACAGTGGATACATTATATTTTTTAAAAAGTGGTTTCAAATAGGTTTTACGGAGATGAAGATAAAATGGGCAAATCAATAAAAAGTGCTCCGGACATTGCTTTGAAGTACCATCACATGGGCAAGCGGCAATAGTGTGAGTCTTAACATGCGGACATGCAACAAGCAAATGAACGGTCCCCATTTGCAGTCTTGTCAAAACATATTGGTGAGAACGAATGGTAACCATTTTAAGGTATCCTGCGAAGCCCGGTCCCGACATATTATACTTATCATAAAAAACATATGTGGGGTACAGAGAAGTCACAGCATTACGCTTTAGAATACTGGCCCTCATAAAAACATATTTAAGTTCTTTCTTAGGGATGTCTATAACACATAGGGCCCGATGTAGGTAAAATTGATTTACCGATTTTCAATTACCGAATTTTACCGATTCGGTAATTTAAAATCGGTAAATCAATGTGGTGGACATGTAGGTATTTCCAGATGTGCAAATACCGAATCTGTCACATTCGGTATTTACCGATTCTGTAAATACAGAATCAGTATTTCCCATTGATTCCTATGGGCTTCAAAGCCCATAGGAATCAGTGGGAAATACCAATTCTGTATTTACAGAATCTGTAAATACCGATTTTTGCAAGGGTGCAGGGGGTGTCACTTTGACACCCTCTGGCACCCCACAAATAGGCATGTGCGCCATGTGGCACACAGACATGCCCTAAGGGCATGTCTGTTTGTCACATGGCTAGGTGTGCATGCACACATGCACACCTGAAATCGGTATTTTACCACACAACAGGATTGTGTGGTAAAATACCGATTTTGTAGGGCCTTTGGGACTCACAAGAGTCCCACCTACATCTGAGATTTACCGAATCGGTAAAAATACCGATTCGGTATTTTACAGAATCGGTAACTTTACCGATTCGGTAAAGTTACCGATTCTGTAAAAATGTGCCCCTACATGCCAAATCTTGTTTACCGGTCGGTAACGGCCGAAAATACCGATTTTCGGCCATTACCGACCGACCTACATCTGGCCCCAAGTGGGTTATCACGAACATGCAATTTGAAGACATCCTTAAATGCACAAATAATATAATTAAGCCAAGGGATACGGGAACATTTGTCCATGTGGAGACAATCTAAGATGATCTTCTTTGTGAACCCTGTCTGCTCCTTGAGCCAGATAGATCTCCAGACTAAAAGTGGTCTAAGACTTATCAAATCAGAAAGGTGTTCCAGACCTCGAGGTGGATCAACTTGGTTGAGACAGAAGGTGGTAAACAAAAAAACTTTTAAACAAATTTATTTTCCTCCACCTGGAGCATTTTATGATGACAATGGCCCCATATCCCTGAACCATAGAGGGCCAAGGCAACACATTTATGGCGATATAAATACAACATGTCGGATATCCGCCTAGAGCATAGCTTAGATGCAAACTTAAAAATGCCAAAGGCACACTTGCCCATTTTAGCTCTTACATTAGGCACTTCGGGAGCCCATATGCCCTCATTATTAAAAGTGATGCCTAAGTAACAAAATTTGTCAACCACTTGTATTACTTGATCCATAACTTTAAAAGGTCTTAATTTTTTGACTTTCTTACCACAGGCCATAATAAAAGTTATTGAATTGTTAATTTTTAATTTTCTCCCGTTGATAAAATCCACAAATTTATCCATGAGTTTCTGAAGCCCGACGGGGGCTCTAGAAAGTAGGACCGTGTCGTCGGCATAAAGCAATACCGGAATAGGTATGCCATCAGCAGTCGGTGCGTCAGCACTGACAGCACGTAATTCGGACTCAATGGCGTTGATAAAAAGGGCGAAAAGGAGGGGGGCAAGGACACATCCCTGCCTGATACCAGAGCCTACAGGGATATTAGCCGAACACTCACCCTGTTGCCAATACCGTATCTTTGCCGATAACTTCCTATACAATTGTGCCAGAAAGTAAAGGATTTCCCGTGGGGCGCCCATATCCAGTAAAGTTGTCCACAGAAGACCGTGGTCAACCAAGTCGAAGGCACTGGAGAGGTCCGCGAAGCAAAGGAACAGTGAGCCTTGCTTAGCGCGTGTATATTTACCTATAATAAGGTCCAGGTTTATGCACTGTTCTATTGTGCCTAACCCCTTACGGAATCCAAACTGGGAGTCCGCAAGGACACCATTTTCTTCAACCCAGTCCTCCAGGCGACTCAATAACACCCTACTCATGATTTTGAGGGAAGCAGTAAGGAGTGAGATGGGGCGATAGTTTTTTGCCTCTCTTCTCGCTCCTTTTTTATAGATAGGAATAATGATAGACTCCCCCCAAACCTGTGGGGCCGAGGTTGTTGCTGCTGCATTAAACACCTTAGTCAGCAATGGGCTCCAAAGGGATACATCTGCTTTGTAAAGATCCACAGGTACCCTGTCGGGCCCCGGTGCCTTCCCCCCTTACTACACCGAATGACTACATCCACCTCGATGACTGTAATATTAAGGGGTAGGGGGTGTCACCCACAGCATCCTTATCACTCCCTACATCTAATCCCTCGGGGTTAAAAATGCTAGACAAATGAGCCACCCACTGTTCCTCGCTCACCTGGGCGGACAGTACCGGGAAATCATCCTTCTGAAGAAAAGGACTATTGACCGTGGACCAGAATAACTTAGTATCCCTAAGATCCACAGCCTTAGTCAGGTTGTCCCAGGCTTCTTCCTTTAGTTCCTGTTTTCTAGCCTTCAGGTGAGTTATATAGTTCCTCCTCAGGGCCTTGACTGCTTCCCTATCCCTGGATTTACAATTAAGAGCAGCTTTTAATTTGTGTAGGGATTTGGTACATTCCTTATTGAACCACCCACAGGTGGCCCTGGTGCCCTTGGGTTTTGTGCCAGTTAAAATATTAGCAATATTTTTATTGATGGTATCAAAACTAGCTAATATGTCAGCACTACCTATATCAGGTTCAAGACAGCACTCTACCTCAACTAAACAGGCTGACACTATGGTACTTAATAAGCGTTCCTCATTATGTCTACCCCATTTAATTCTAGGGCCGTTTGGTCTGTGCGGAATTACGTCGGACACTATACCGTGCGACGCCTTTATCTTGTCCCCCCACAAAGATAGGTACATTGTTAGGCAGTTGTGATCGCTAAGGGCTATGTCTACTATTTCGGGGATGGTACACAGGGCAGTGATACTGGTGGAGACGATGAGGTAATCAATAACCGTCGCACAGTTCCTACCTATAAAGGTAGGTACCGGATTACCCTCTTTATCTTTGCTAGGTAACATAATACATAAATCCAATTTAAGCATGAGGGTGTTGAGAGAATCGCCATAGGTCGAATGTAGAAAATGGGCCTGATCTTCCCCATCCTCCCCACCATAACCACACACCCTCGTGCTGGCAAAGGGACACATATGGATGTTAAAGTCACCTCCCCACAAGATTTCAAAGGTCACTCTATTTTGACCACACAACTTGTCAACCTCCACCTCAAGTTCATCAACTATAACAGTATTTAGATGGTTAAAAACATTGTTATAATGATTTATTACCAGGACATTTCTCCCATCCCTGTGTTGCAACCATAGCAACTGCGAGTGCAGGCCAACAGTCAGATGGGTTTTCACTCGCACCGGCAGCCTAACAGACAGCAGTATCACCAACCCTCCACTAGCTCTACCCATATTGGAGGCCTGGGCTGGACAGTTATAGGCAACGTAACCATCAAGGTGGACATCTTCGATTGCCCATGTCTCCTGGAGACATAGGATATCAAATTGGGTTAGGAATTCTAGCCACCCTAGACGGTCCACCTTGTTATTCCATCCGGCAATATTCCAACTCCCCAGCTTATAACCTCCCACTGTTGGTCTTGCGGCCTCGTTGGACGGGGGGCCCGTGTAGGAAGGGGATGCGTCCCTGATCGGGAGGTCATCCGGTAGCCGGGGGATAATACCACTCGTCAATGAGACCATAGGGGTTATAATAACATCGGCCGGGGTAAAGGGATCCAGGTTACGTTGAAAGTGCCCAAAACTATCTTCATTGCAGCTAGTAGTACGGGCAGCATTATGTCCAGATAACGGATTATCCATAATAGTACCTCTCTCCTCCATACCTCTGTCCACTTCCCCCCCATCATTTCCACATATTCCCTCATCCACCCCCCCCGTGGCCAGCTGACTTCAATCGCAATCCTCCAGGCCACTAAACAGGTCAAACCTATTGGTGGTCTCTAAGGGCGTGAAAGGCTTGACGTGGTCCATTCTCCTATGGGATAAGGAATTATATCTTGGAGCCACAATATTCCACCCGTACGGGTCGGCTATTGTAGCAGGATAATGACCAATTAGTGGGAATCCATTATTATACCCGGGTGGACCGTATGGGTTTGGACACTTTTGTCTGCGTAAACATGGTGGAGGGGCTGGCGGGAATTGATGGTGGGGCGGGAACACCACTGAACGTGGATAGAAGTATGTGAGAGGGCGAGAGGTGATAAGGTTACTATCGTGATCAGAGGACCAGTTAAGTATAAAATGGACAGCATTCTGGTCTCTGAAATTTATAACCACTACATTGCCCTCGATGTCCTTGGGTCTTCCCCCCCAACCAAGGGAGGCGACGAACATGGACGATTTCGCCACTGATGTTATTTGCAATGGGTCTATACATACTCAACCAATGCATAATTTTGTTCTTCAATTGGGCAAAACCCTCACGTTTGTTCGCCTCTAGCTCTGGCACCCCGGTAAGAACCACCACGAAAGGCACTGCTTCCGGTGAAAGTTCTGGAAGAGGGCCCTTGCTGTGGTTACCCCGTGTAGACCTCCCACTCCCCCTATCCCTCTTCTGGTCTCCAGTGGCGTGTCCTATGCTTTTCGTCGGCCCACTAGCAGTTACAACAGGGGGCAGTGTGAGTTTACTTTTTGGTAATACAGAAGTAGCTTTAGATATAATTTCTCTAGGGGTATGTGATGTTTGTGACATGTCCATGATCTGAGCGGGGGCAGGTGTAGGGGTTGTAGCTGGGGTTGGTATAATGGTGGTTTGAAAAAACGGTTTTGATGGTACCTTAGTGGGTACTAGCTTACTACCCATATCACACTCTATCTTCCCAAGCCTATCGTCCATTTTGTTAAGTCTTTCTACGATAGCAAGAGTGTAAGTCCTTATAATTGACTCTATACTATCGATTAAGACATGGCTTGGGGATTCTTGTGGTGTCACAACAGCAGAAGAATTATCAGATATAGGACTAGCCTCCACTGCTTTAGACGTGGAGCTTGTATGTATAGGAGATGTGGCCATGGTTCTGATCCAATGCAAGTACCCGCTCTCCCCCTGTGTTAGCATTGACTTTAATCCCAAAATCAGCATGATTAATTTTCCGCTTCGATAAATCAGCCCTTTTCCGACTTTTTTTGTTTGGTGGTGGGCCATAAGTTTTAGTAGGCGTAACTTTTTTTGCCCCATTCCTTACGGGTCTAATTTGCCTAGGAGTAGTGGTTATCAGTGCCTCGGTTATAATTGTGGCCTTGGTTACGCTGGGATTAATAGGGTTAATGGGGGCATTCACTGTATGCTGGGGAACAATGTCATCCGTGGGCGCATACTCTCTCAATATTAATGGAACGCTATCCTGGGAAAGAGTACAAATATTCTCAGTTAAGGTCCCCTCCAAAGTAGAAATGATCAGAACGGGTGAATCAGTTAATGGTCTATTTTTCAGGCATTCCACCGAGCGTCGACGCTCAGCCCGATGTTCCGCCAAGGTAGGAGTACTGGGGGTGTCCGTAATAGTTTTCTTAAAATAATTGTCTAATTTCCCGTTGATCAGGCTCACTGGCTTATCAGGTCCAACAAGTTCCGGTGTTAGGATTTCAATAGACATAGTAGCCAAAACAATACTAATACTCCCCTGTGAACTTACTCCGATGGTCCTAAATGGTTCGATATTCGAATAGGGATTCTGGCCCAGCCCGGCCTCTTCTGGCCTCTGAGGGCCACAGAGGGCCCGCCCTTGTCCCGCGCTTCTCCCGGTGCACTCCTGCGCGCTCCCGCGCAGCGGGATCACGTCGTCCTTTAAATAACAATGACTGTAATTGGAGGGTGGGCTGGGCCGGCAGGGAGAGCAGCCCAGCTGGTCCAAATCGGGCGCGCAGGGACTCCTGGTCCTCGGAGTCCCTGCTGTTGCTCGCAGCCCTGCCGGTCAAAGGAAAACTGCCCCCTTGCAGATGGTGCTTCCGCGGTTTAACCGCGCTGCGGGGCCCGCGAAGCGGGTCCGGCGAGGCGTTGCTGCCGGCAGATGCAGGTTTCAAAGGCAAAGACAGGGCAGTGTCGGCGTTCAGCGTCCTGGTAAAACCCACTCGCTTTCTGGTGAAGCAGCCTTTTGACACTGTGGGCGGGCGGGCTGGGCCGGCAGGGAGAGCAGCCCAGCTGGTCCAAATCGGGCGCGCAGGGACTCCTGGTCCTCGGAGTCCCTGCTGTTGCTCGCAGCCCTGCCGGTCAAAGGAAAACTGCCCCCTTGCAGATGGTGCTTCCGCGGTTTAACCGCGCTGCGGCGCCCGCGAAGCGGTCCGGCGAGGCGTTGCTCCAGGCAGATGCAGGTTTCAAAGGCAAAGACAGGGCAGTGTCGGCGTTCAGCGTCCTGGTAAAAGAGACATTCAAACGAGGCCATATGGGAGTCTTGGAGTCTCCAGTGCCGTTTGGAAACAATGCTTGCATACAGCATTTGACCATGGAAGTTACTTGAACGAGATATGCTTTCCCTGGCAAAAGGCCACAACAGCTATGATCCGTTATTAGAATGTAACTCCCGTTCGAGAGTTGCTTAAAGAAAGGCTCTATCTGCGTTGCACGTGTGACATGTTGGTGGCATGAAAGGTTGTTTGAATTGCCTTCACAGGCCCCGTGTAAATTAATACCTTGGCACAAAAGTATACCGCTTAGTGAATGTTTGCAGTTTTCACCACTAAGAAATACATTTTTGTTGCTGTCACTATAGCATGTGTGTGTGTATGGTAATTTCCATGCTGACTTAATGTACCCTTTACCCAAACGATCATACTGGCCTGTCAGTATGTATTCAAGGCAATTTTTAAATCAGAAAGTTGTTATCGGAATTGTGATAATCCCGTGTATTATCCATTCAATGACAGGACTTTCTGACATTGTCAATGGTAATCTCTCAAGTTTTTCGATGCTCAGGATTGTATAGTCTGCTCCTATCTGTGCCAAGCTGATTTGTTTATCAGTAAGGTTAAAGATGGAAAACAATGACGTTGTGTTGATTAAACGCCATGGCACGTAGCGTGAACGAAGGTTTTGCAGCGTCCAGCCTAACTGTGCAATAGAACGCAATTGTGACTGGCCATGCTGTAACATTAGCAAGTCTTTGTCTATTATATCTATGGCAGATGATACAATACTGTCCAGTGAATATATTCTGGAAGACAGAGTCATTAACCCATTGTCCACAACAGAAAGTGATTTTTCCAAATTAATACGATCAATTTCTCATATTTTTTCAGCTGTTTCAATTTATGTGACTTTCCAAGCCTCGTTGTAAGCCGCATATATACTGGTCGCTATGAAACGTTTTTGATGCTGTTTGCGTGGTCCCAGAATGAAATCGCGCAAATCAGCACCATCTTTAAGTAAAGTTAAGTGTTGCTTAATTTCTGCCAGTGTGGATGATTCTAGCCATTCAAGGCACAGCTTCCCTACACTGTATGTTGTTACTATCCCTGGATGTTGTCTCTGGGAGTATCTAGGGTCTGGTCTGGCAATTGTTAACCCCTGTGTTTTCTTCAGGAATCTATCTTGACAGTTATTCGTGTCAGTAGGCCATATTAACCACTTTTTCCAATCAGGATGTGTTCTGTTTAGATGTAAAATTTTAGATACGTCTTTTTCAATATCTGTAGTTGCATTATCAGGTATTGGTTTTGGAATAGACGGTTTATTAAGGTCTTTAATCTTAGCTAGACCAAGACAGGTTGTTTGGTGAATTGTGTCATTTAAGAACATCATTGTTCTGGGATCATGCAGGCTCGAAATAATGCTTCTAGGCCTTGTACCTGCCAATCTTTTGTACCCCAGATGGTTTTTGTTTCAATGTTATTTTTCCAAAAATCAAAACCAAATGTCATCATTTTTTCATAAAATGCTTCTGAATATCTCAAGTTAGTATTTGTCAGCATTGTTTTCAAACCTGTTTTATCCAACAGTTTATAATAATACGTTTCTGCATCACTTGTGTTAAATCCTGAGAAGTAATGGAATTTCTCATAGAATGTTTTCGAACTGCTTTTAGGTGGAGTAGCACAATGTTCCCATTGGTTATACTTAAAAACATTTCTAGGTTGTGCAGATTTATGCAAGTAATGGTCACCGTAATGTGAGAACCAGTACATCTGTTCATACTTAGACGAACCTTGTAAATAATCATGTTCTGTAAATCTTGCTGATAACACTAAATCAGACATCATATTATTAATACTTTCAAAATCCCAATCATCAGAGAAAAAGTACTTGGTTTTACAAAGTCACTTAATGAAACCTTGAACTGGTGAGGATATTTCAAGATTTCGACCGGGCCATATACTTCATAGTCAGTTTTGTCCCATACTACCTCCTCGGGTATTGGAATGGCTGTGACATTTACTGTTGATAGTTTTCTTTTCTTCACGTGGGATGATCTGTGTGGTTTGAGGACTAAGTTGATGGTCTGACTTGCTGTGTCCATTGAACTGTAATAAACCTTCCTAAGATTAAAACTAAAATTAGGCAAAGTAGGAGTATAAGTACCCCTGAGATTATCCAATGCTCAATCAATGGTGCATCCAGATAAACTTCTTTGAATTGATAAAAGAGGTCTGTTGCTTTTTCTTTAAAAGTCTTTGTTTCTGACGTCACTTCAGGGTCGTTTTGATCTTCAGAAAAGTTGTCGAAATTGATGAAGTAGCCAGAGGCAGTTCTGTCAATTGTTGGAATTGTTTTTTCAGTTTGTCTTTCGGTAGCACATTCTGATGCCACATCATTGTAGACTGGTGTTTCTTGACGAACTGATTCAATCTGTGTTCCAAGTGGCACGAGTTCCATGGCATTATTGCATAGTCCCTCTCTGTGCACTGCAGGCTTATCGAATGTGATTAGTCTTTCAGTTTGAACCTCTTGAATTGTTGCAAATTTGGGTATTCTGTTGTTTCTCGGGAGTCCACTGGGCCTACTGTTGATTATAGGCCACATGCTTGTGGTTTTACCAGGTCGATTGATACAACTCTGTTCTCCTTTTTACCAGCAAGGGGCGGTAGTACTACTGATCTTGTTCCGTTGATTGCCAAGACAGGTACAACTTTTCTGTAAGAAGGCCCAAATTCCTTCTTCACCGCTATTTTTTCTCTGACTAGTTCCTCAATCTTTGGAATCCAGACAGGCCTTGCTGGGGCTGGTGGTGCCTCTTCAGTGGTAGTTGGCTGTTGTTTTAACTTTATGTTGCTTAAGGATTTTCATGTTTCATTCAAGTCCTGTAAAACAGCCAAACGATCTTTGATGTCAAAGTCTTTATTCTTATCTTCTACCACTGATACCTGACTATCTAAGTCCTGAATGTGCATTCTAGTTCCGAACAATAGTTCGTATGGGCTGAAACCTTTTAGAGAATTTCTTGGCAAATTGTTTAGACTGAGCTGGACACTTATTAAATGTTTGACCCACCCATCACCCGAACCTAATACCTTCGCTGTTATAGATTGCTTTATGTCCCGGTTTTTTCTTTCCACTACACTGTTCCCTTCGGGGTGTGATGGACAAGAGTATCGCAACCCAACGCCCATACTGGCCATGGCCTCCTTATAAGCTCGAGAGCTGAAAGCAGGACCCTGGTCAGAATGGAACATGGCAATCGCGTATGTGCCGATAAAGACTCGCAGATCTTTTATAACAGTTTTGGCGTCAGCCGAGCGCTGAGGCCACATTTTTTAAGTAAATTCTAGTCTTAAACGATATACAATGGGACGCATTTCTCTTGTTTGATTATGCGTATAGATCACTTTATGCTTTCTATTAGGGTTCCTGACACTACGCTGGCCGGTTCTCCAAAGCGATCTCTGTTGCAGTCTTCACAATTTTTTGCAAAATAATGAATATCTACGCTCATTCCCGGCCACCAGTATTCTGATTGTAATTCTTTCAGAGAGTCCCTGATTGTTTGGTGTCTCAGACCCAACCCCATATGTGCTTCCTGTGTGAGGAAACCTCTCCGGTTCGTGTTTGGAATTACCCTATTCCCCACTCCAGGGATTCGAGCAAAAGGAACGAAGTTCGCATCAATTACGTATGCATAATTGAGTGGATAGTTCATGGGTAGCGCTGCACAGCTGCCCTTTGAGGACGTTTTTTCTGCAAGCATGGTTTCCCCGTCTATGTATTTTTCTGAACGCTTTTTTGTGGCTAGGGAAGCCCGTTTAGTTGCTTCCGCTGTGGCTGTATTAGCCAATGAATTCCCTGCAACGTGAACGCCATCACGTTGATGACTCAGAGTGTGTATCACGTGAGTCTTTTGTAGTTCTTTCTGTAAAAGAACTACCTGTTTCCAAAGCATTTTATGCTTGATTGTGGCACCTGTGTCATCTTTGAAATCGTTTTGAATCCAGCTCTGCAACTTGTTATTGTAAGAGTTGACGCAAAAATGCGAATCGCACACGATTAGTGTCGGGAATTCACGTTCTGCATTTTCAAGCGCCATCTTTAAAGATCTGATTTCAGCTCGCTGAGCCAAACAGTTTCTTACTGATTCAGTTTTTGTTATTTTCGGTCTGAATTTACCGCACAGCCAGCGACCTTTAACAATCGCACAGGCTGCATCGTAGGATTTATTTTCTACGCTGAAATGCTGTACGAATCTGTCTGTGTAGATTATACAAGAGTATTGTTGGAGAGGCAGAATTTCGATTGGCAGAGGGTATTCTTGTTCATATTTTAAATCATTCAGTTTTTCGAATTGCGGAGCAAAGTAGTATTTCACGTCGTCCGCAGCAAGAGAATTTTCCCACTGTATCCATTTCGGATCCAGTGACACTGTAGGCAGGTTTACTGGGCTGAATAGCACCTCGAAGGCGGATTCCGCTGTGAGGACATTAATCCTTTTGCCGTGTGCTAGTTCCCTTTCATTAGCTAGTGCAGTTAGTACTGCTTTCACAGTATTTTCTGTGAGACTGAATGTTTTTTCTGCTTGTGTGTACAAGTGAAATTTGTAAGCTATTGGTACCTTTTCTCCCTCATTAGAGGTCAGGTACGTGAATCCGCATCTTCCTGGGATGACTCGGATTACAAGGTTGCGTGTATTGTCACGTGTATCTAATTTTGTTTTTGCTAACATGTCTGTTTGCAGTGTGTGGTAAAATTAAATTACCTATACTTAATTTATGCGGTAAAGTTCAATAAGAATAACTCATAAAAATAAGAGGCAAAATCCGTGATAATTGAGGTTTTCAAAAAGGGGTTTTATTCCTTAAAAAGGAATGGGTATTTGGTTCGAACCAAAGGTGGCATACCATTCCGTCACCACGTAGGTTCGGGAAGGGACTGACAGACAATACTTTATTGGCAATCATTCATATATATAGTCAATGCATTACAGTAAAGGCATATGCAGAAGGCGTAACAGCGAAGAGGAGAGATAAGAATACACATACGTAATGGATAGGCGTTATAATAGGCGTGCATGAAGGCGTGAACTAGAAACGTCATTAGAAACGTCATTAACATGATGTCACAAGTAGGTGGATCCATCTGAGAATCCTACAGTGTCAGCAGAAATACATGGCAGAGATGCGCGCGCAGTAGCATGACGTGCGATTGACGTGTAACTGGAGGGTGAATGGGACTTGACATTTAGCCTTACATGTGGAGACAACAGTCTGGGATGTCAGATCAACCTAATCCCAAATCATATCTAATATCTTATGTTTAAGGAACTGTATTATCTGGAAAGAAAGGTCTCTCGGACAGAGGCTATTCTATACTAACTGTGAGTGCGTGTATAAGCGTCTACGTGTCTGCATGAGATGCGAGGGGGCATGGGCCTACCATGGTAACAGGAGCTATGAATTACTTGCACGGAGACAGTGAGGCCGGGCCCTTTGCTCTGCAGCTGGAAGGATGTTTACTTGAACTACTAGACAAGAATGTATTTTTCGAGGAGCGGAGCAGATAATTCGAAGGCTGAATACAGTCTTGGCAGGCAACAGGCTGAGCCAAGCGCCGTTAGCCGCGCAGGGAGTAAGACAGAGGTCACGGGTACAGATGCAGGCCTAGGCTGAGGCATTCAGAGTCAGAAGGCAGGAAAAGGCTCGATGGCAGAATTCAGGGCCTACTTCGCCAGGGCTGAAAAACGTGTAAAGTACACCACATAAAGACGTTGGCAAGGCATACTTAGGAACGGAATATTCGACCCATTCATGGTGGATCTGAAAGAGGACATGTTAACGTTGGACGCAAATGTATTTGCGTCTTCATAGCTGGAAGTGATAGCTGGAAGTGGAGGGAACATACATGTACTTGTAGCGCGTACACGGAGTCGTTGGGGTCTAAGATAGGGGACACAATTGATCATAAAATGTATATTTCCTCATTCCCTCCTTGTCCCCTACGGACCCTTCATGATATATCGATCCTCATGAATCTATCAATTTGTTCACGTAACATCATTTGCTCTTCCTTCTTCTTCTCGCGTTTTGAATGGGAATGTGAATGAGGAATATTTTTATTATTTATTATGCAACTTATAACGCGCAGACTAAACCCGAAGGTATCAAGGCGCCTGATGATGGCTACATGATGTGGCGCACAAGCCGCAAATCGCTGGCCCACATTGCAGACATAGGCAACAACTGAATACTATGAGAAGGCCAATACCTAGGAAGGATAGAATCTTCCATCCCCAAGTAGTCAACGTAGTCCAGAACCAACCGGACCAAGTCCAGGTGCCTGGATTCTGATGTATCAAACTTGCAATCTTATGAAGACGTGTTATAGCTTTATATACTGTTGGCGCGTTTTCTGGAATGAAAACACAGCAACTCGACCCGATGACCTTACAGGCTCCGCCCCTATCTGCTAGGATGACGTCAATGACAAGACGATTTTGAAGAACAACAACCCGCATAGCAGACTGTTCCTCTGTTAAGTTGCCTAGAGCAGAAGTAGTTTCATTCACTACCGCTTCGAGGGTTCTAGTTAATTTGCGTATCAGTTTACTATTAAAGACAGCACCTAAGTAGGGAAAGAAACCTTTATTGAAGTCTGTGTATTGCTCCCATGCCGTTTCAGTGTAATCGACAATCGGGAGATCTCTTCGAAGTCTATTGTTTACTAGATTGGTATTTCTGTGATAATCAGAAGGGGCTAGGAAAACAGGTGGCAGAAGGAATGCAATGTAACAGGTACCATCCCAATCTAAAGGTAAGCGTATGTATGCGGTATGACCACAGACAAAGTAGGAGTGACGAGTAGCTCTGAATGTAGACTTGCCTTGATCATTGAATTCGACTATGGTAGTACATTTACTATGACCTAAGTGTACTGAACCATTCTTTCTGATACATAATT
The DNA here is from genome assembly GCF_964263255.1 of Lissotriton vulgaris. Taxonomy (NCBI): domain Eukaryota; kingdom Metazoa; phylum Chordata; class Amphibia; order Caudata; family Salamandridae; genus Lissotriton; species Lissotriton vulgaris. The sequence goes on along the minus strand of NC_141688.1, from coordinate 308,860,243 downwards.
CACCTGTGGCTGGTAATACTGACATAGCAGGTAATACTGGTGCAGCTTTGGATTCGACAGTCAGAATCATGAGGTTAATTGTATAGTTACCTAATCCATATACTTCGTTTTCTAGATCAGTTCCTGTCCTAGTGGGGAGTCCCTTCTTGTCAGGGTAACAGGCTTTAAGCAGGACTAAGTTTAGGTTTCCCCAAACCCAATTCCCGTCATAGACCACAGTATCAGAATCTAAAGAATTAATCATTCTAAACCACGCACCACATGAGCCGTTGTGAGTGAACGGGTACGGAAAGAGGGGCAGAACTCCCTTGTATTTCTGGTATGGAGGGAGTCGGCCACATATCCAACAATTTGTAGCGTTATTGGTCAGATGGGAGTGATGTAACATACTGATGAATGTGTTGTTGCGCAGCGCAAGTCTGTAAGACAATTCATGCGGAGGTAATTCGCTAAAGGAATGTTCGGCAGTAACATTGTAAGCAGATTGTGCACGCTTGAAAATAGGGTAGTATATATGCAGTAATATACTGGCAGCAATAATCAGAAGACTTAGAAAAAACATAATCAATAATGTCACTATACAGTGACTACGAAGTGATTTACAATATGCACGTTTCTTGAGTTGTCTCTGTCTATCTCTCTCTCTATCTTGGTCTAGGGGATACATGTCAGAAACTAATTTAACCGATTCACCTAGGGGAGGACTTAAACAATTAAACTGTCTGACTTCCTAGACCGTAATTTTAGTCTATATTCTTCGGAGGCGGTTTTCTCAACCAGGGGGAGTTTTGAATCAGTCTGTGGAGGAGGGCAGGGCTTAGAGTCCAAGTCCGAAGGGAGTCCGTGAAACTTCTTAAAGTGGCTCGAGTGCAGCCACCCTTTTCTGCCCTCCACCTTAACGGCGGTCCTCGTCGTCAGAAGAACCAACTTCGGGGTTTGCCAGCGGGGTTCCAGTGGACTTCTCCGGTCGAAGTTGCGAACGAAGACCAAGTCGCCAGGGACCACTTCATGGGGCTTCACCTTGGTGTTGTCGGGAAAGGCTGCAGCTAACTGTGAACGACAAGATTGTAGTGCAGACATCAAGGAGGCAAGGTAATCTGTCAGCATAATACAGTCAACATCTATGATTTTACGAGGTATAGGCGTCCCCCACATATTTGGTGGCCTACCAAAGACCACTTCATACGGGGATAGCCCAGTTCGAGAATGTGCTACCATCCTCATATAGAAAAGGGCAACTGGCAAAGCTGCTATCCAGTCAATGCCTTTCTCTCTACAGATTTTTGAAAGTCGGATTTTCAGAGTCTGATTATGGCGCTCCACGAGACCTGCTGCCTCGGGATGCCGGACACAGTGGAATTTCCACTGATAACCTAACAGGAGTGTAATATGTTTCACAAGCTCGGATGAGAATGGCTGACCGTTATCTGAGTACACGATACGGGGCAAACCATACCGTGGGAAGAATTCGCGAACCAGCTGCTTGGCAGTGGTCGGAGCAGTGTAATCTGGGACTGGATATGCTTCTGTCCATCGGGAAAGTGCACATACGATTACTAGGACATATTTGAAACCTCGACAACGTTCCATCTGGATATAATCCATCTGGAGGACTTCAAAAGGGTGATCGGGAGGCTGAAATCCACCTTGTTCTACGGGAATGCTTTTACCTGGATTGAACTGACAACAAATCATGCAAGTACGCACTTTTTGTTTCGCTGCTGCTCGTAAGTTTTTATTGAACCATATGTGTTGAATACTGTCTAGCATGGCCTATTCTCCTAGGTGTGCTGGACTATGTACTGTGTTAATGATTACTTGAACCATAGAGTCGGGGAGAAACCATGTAGATTTTCCCTTCGTCATCCATCCTTGATCTGTTTGGATCCCTCCTAGTTCAGTCCACTTCTTTATTTCGTCTGGTGTGGCATGTGTCTGTATGTCCATTACATCATGTGCGGGATCCCTGACTGTCATGCAATATGTCGATGTCGGAACTATTGTCCTTGTCAAGTCAGTTACATGAATTCGATTCTGAGCAGTTTGCTTAGCTGTTCGGTCTGCCAGGTCGTTACCCTGGGAGATAGTGTCAGTGACTTTTGTATGTGCCTTACACTTCATAATAGATATCGCAGTAGGTAGATGTATTGCATCTAACAGAGCTTGAATGAGGGGACCGTGTTGGATGTTGGCACCGTGAGAAGTTAAGTAACCTCTCTCTCGCCAGAGGACTCCAAAGTCGTGAACGTTTCCGAATGCATAACGTGAATCAGTGTATATGTTAACTTTTTTATTCTTGGCTTGAATACAGGCTTGTGTCAGAGCGATGAGCTCTGCTGCTTGAGCTGACAGGGTGTCGATACAATTGGTTTCAATAACTTCGGTGTCTGTCGTGACTGCGTAGGCTGCCACTAATTCACCTGTACCTGTTCTCATACATGAACCATCCACATAAAGTGTCAGGTCTGGATCTGGTAAAGGAACATCTGTCAAGTCTTGTCTGGGTTTCGTCGTAATAGTAATGACTTCAATACAATCATGTGTCAATGGATCTACACCACTCAATGGCAAAAGTGTGGCAGGATTTAATGTGCTACAGCGTCTGATTTCTATGTGTGGTTGAAACAATGTCAATTCATAACCTGTCAGTCTTGCTATGGTCAAGTGTTGGGTCTGTGTACGATTTAAAAGAACTTCCACGGAATGTGGAACTTGTACTGTCAATTGGTGTCCTAATACTATGGAATCACTTTGTCTGATTGCTATAGCTGTTGCTGCAACTGATTTCAAGCACGCAGGCAGAGCCTGGGCTACTGGGTCTAATGTGCTAGAAAAATAAGCACACGGTTTGTGTGAACCTGCTTGTTCCTGAGTGAGTACTGACAAGGCAGTACCTTCACGTTCTGTGACAAAAAGTGTAAAAGGCTTACTATAACATGGTGTTGCTAAAACAGGTGCTTGACATAAGGCTTTCTTTAAGTCTTCAAAAGCTTGTGTATGTTCCTGAGTCCAAGGGAGGACAGTCGATGTCGCTGCCTCCTGCGTTGTCAACTGAATGAGTGGTTTTGCTAGAAATGCATATTGGGGAATCCATTGTCTGCAGTACGAAGTGAGGCCTATAAAAGCCCGCACCTCCTTTTGTGTCTTTGGCGGTGACATGTTTACAATTAGCTGAATACGATCAGGAGTGAGCTGTCTCCCCACTTTGGACAGCAAGTGACCCAGGTACACAACTTGCTGAACACAGAATTGCAGCTTCGAAGGGGATACCTTATGCCCCTTGTCAGCCAGAAAATTTAAAACCGTCAGTGATGCTTTTTCACATTCGGGTTCGCTTCGGGCGGTGATCAGCAGATCATCGACATACTGAAGCAGAGCGGTGTTGACAGGCATGTAGATACTGTCAAGTTGTCTTTTCAGTGCTTGGCTATAGATGCTGGGGCTTTCTGTGAATCCTTGAGGTGCGCGTGCAAATTTGAAACTTCGTCCATTTAAACTGAATCCGAACAAGTATTGGCTTTCCGGATCGACTGGGATGCTAAAGAAGGCGTTCTTGAGGTCAATTACAGTAAAGAACGTCGCTTCTGAATCAATGGCTGTCAGTAATGAAGAGATATCTGGAACCACAGGATACTGTGGTACAATACATTTATTCAATTCGCGCAGATCAATAACTAATCGATAAACAGGTGGTGCTTTTGGATCAGTACGTTTAAGAACTGGAATGATAGGAGAATTACATACATTGGAGTCTGTTTCCACAACTACTCCTTGTGCAATGAGCTCGTCAATGATTTTCAGTAAAGCCACTACAGCATCTGGGGATAACTTGTATTGTCGGATTCGTGGTAATACCACTCCTGCTTTTAGTGTGACTCGATATGGTGTGATGTGCATACAACCTACATCAGTGGGGCCTTGTGCCCACAAATGTGCAGGGACATTCTGTAACCGGTGGTCCATGTCTCTTAATACATAGTGACCTTTAAAATCTCGTAAGAATAATCGTACTCCTTCCGGAGAACAGCATATTATAGCTCCTAGAGCTTTCAGTGTCTTTATACCTAGCAAGTTTTCTGGGCATGATTTTGTAAGCAATAAATCGGTAGTCCGTGTCAAAGGACCGACTACAAGAGGAAGAGGTTGTGATACTTCATTAATAATAGGCTTTCCTGAAAATCCAAGGGAAACATTCTGTGAGCCTGAGAGGGGTGCCCCTGGAACCTCATCGTGACTTATCGTGGTTCTGCTTGCCCCTGTGTCAATTAGAAACTTTCTGTCTTTCCCTAATACTTGACTGTGTACATAAGGACCCTCTTGATCTACAGGAACCTCAATAAGAGGCAAGCCAACCTCCCTCTCTAGGCTGTTTCATGTGTATCGCTGATAATCGGGGTAGTCATTTTGTGCATACTGGTACATCTGTTGTGTCGTATTCTGTGTTGCGGTAATGGGCTGTTGCTGTGGTACTGCTACGGTCTGTTGTGACGCTGGCATAGGCGGAATATGTTGTATATTCTGAGGTACTTGTTGTTGGGCCTGATCTTGTCTAGGTGGACGCGGTCTCTCCTTTGTTTTACCCGTGGAGATATTGTGTTTCAGAACTGCACAATCGTTTATATAATGACCTGGCTGTTTGCAATAGTTACATGTCCCTTTAACAGGAGCCGTCGAATTACTGGGCTGGGTCGCACCCTTTTTGTGACCATCAGCTGGAACTGACTGGGCAACTAATATTTTCATTTTCGTGTCTTTCATACGTCTTTGTTCGTGTTCTTGTTCTTCTCTAATTCTATTCTGGTGATATTGTAACATTTGTAACATTTGTGAAGGGGTGTTAGCTTGCCAAGTACTCTCGACTTTCAGTACTCTGTTCTTTACCTGGGGCAGGGAATTCTCGACTAATTTCGTTACAAAAAGGTGTGGATATGATTCGCTACTTGCTTTCAGGCCGCTATTAATACCAAAACATTTTTCAAAACAGGAATAAAAATCACTAGTGTCTTCATCGGGTTTCTGTTTGCAGGCTGAGATTGCACCCCAGTCTTCCTTTTTCGTACTTAATAAATGTGGCAACACTTGTACTAACAATCCTGGTAACGCTTTAACTTTGTCTCCAAGCCCTAGGCCTGGAACTCGAGTATTTTCTTCGTTTTCTAATGCAGCCCACTCAATCTTTGCATTTCCTACTTCCCATTCTTTTTCTTTAAGTTTCTCGTAAATGCCAGCAGGCAGCAGTACTTTCAATATTTTCATAAGGTCAGGATAAGTGTAATCACCCATGAGTAACATGTCTTTTATTTCACGGTGAAAACCTGCGGGATCTTTGTCATGGCTAGGTACTAGTTTTTTCATTTCTAATAATTCTATTTTAGTTATGGGTGTGTACACAAACACACGTCTAAGCGTATTATCAGCATTCTGAACTGGGTGCACTTCTCGTAACGGATTCTGTCTGTCTATGTAATACATTTTTCTTTCCATGGAGTGTGCTGAATCAGACTGTGGACACAGGAAGGCACTATATCTGTGCCGATGTTCTAGAATTACTTTAATTAGATCGGTACCTAGACCTCTCCATTTGTTCATGAGTAGTTCTGCCAATATATCAGGCAGAGGACCTGGATCGGAATGTTGGCTTATATACAATAGAAGTAAATGTTGTATCATGTATGTACCAGCTAAACGCTGTTCGCTTGGTGTCATATTCAAAAATGTGTGTGCTAACGCATCATCACTATATTTCTCAGGATTGTTAGCCCATTGTACTGCTGACCTAGCTAATTCTTGTTCATCCATAGAATCGAGTACATGGTACCCCATTCGTTTTCGAAGTCTGTTATCAGTGGCTTGGAATAAGTGTTCAGGAGTTCTCGGATTACACATGGCTTCCTGAAAAATTCTTTTACTTTCTGGACGTACTGGACGCATTGAATTATTAAAGGGTCTTCCTTTACCTACATACGCTATCGTTTCTCTAACTGGTAATTGTGCTTGTCCTGTCGCCGTTTCTGGTGGGTCCTCCTCCCCTGAGGATTCAAACTTGTCTGATTCTATTTCTGGTTCTAACTGTCTTTTTTCATGTATTTTTATTACTGCGCTTCTGATTCTTTGATACAGGTTTTTTATACAACTCTGTTTATCGTAGTTCCCGTCTGCTATATTCTGACCCATCTATGAAGTGCTTTCATTTCCTCCGGGTCTACACCCGGCCTATCTTGTTCTCTTATTAGGCAGTTTATAAAAAAACGTAATATCTTGGCTTGAGTGTCAGCTTTCTGGTGAGCCATGGCCTGGCCAATACTTTCAGGGCCTTCCCCTGTTTGAACAAAATGATATATTCTGTCTAGATGATCAATCATTCCGGGTAGTGTCAATAAAAAGTTGGTAACCCGTCTTAGGCGCACTGATGCGAGTATTAGTCTGTCGTCATTTCTACCGGGTACTGGATCATATCTGCAGTCCCCAAGACGTTCTTTATATATGTCAAAATCGGCTGCTTGAGGTGTACGTTGTAGTGCTAGGTCTCTATAAGTCCACCTATGTGTTGGTGGCGGTGTCTGGAAACCTGTCTGGAAACCTGTCGCCCCTCCGGACGCGCCTCCTGAGGCGCCGGCTCCGAAGGGATTCGTTGGGTGCAAAGTAGGAAGATTAGTTGCAGGAAGAGGTGGAAGAACGGCTGGAAGACCAGGAGGAACATTCGGGACGGGAGGAACGGGAGGAGGAGTAGCTTGTCGCGGAGAGAGGGGCTGATTATCTCGGGGTCAAGCGCCGCCAGGAGGAGGTGTGCGTGGCGGTGCGGTATTAACATATTCGGGGGCTACATCGTCTAGATAGGAAGAAAGGAAAATGTCCTTTGCGGTTTTGTGATGCACTTTAGTCGGGAGCATTGGAGGTGGCAGATCTTTTGGTACTTCTGGGGTGGCCTTAGGTAAACCTTCGGTCAGAAGAGGATACATACCATTCATAAGTGTGTTTCGTTGTCTATCTACTTGTTCTATTTTTACTCGGATACCTTCCTCAACTAATACATTTTCTCGGGCCTTGTCTGAATCCTCTTTCCTTTTCTCTTCTTTTCTGTGTGCTTTTTCTGTACGCCTATGCGATTCTTTACGCCATAATTCAATGGCATCTTTCTGTGACTGTCTGGCTTTCTTTTTCCATAATGCTTCTTCTACTCTCATGATGCAATCTGCATCCCATGTCCCAGCAGCGGGCCATCTCTGACTCTCTGCTAGATCCTTGGTGTAGTCCACCCATAAATCGAGATATAAAACGGCATCTAGGCAGTGTTTGTGGTACATAAAGTACCCTGGAGTGTCCCTAGGTGGAATGGGAACAGCTTCCTCGAGTATCCCTTTTCTAGTTTTTATCTGTCTTTATCTGTCTTAATTTAGAGAATAACGGCATCTTAAAATCAGTCTACTTGATCCTTACTCAGATATGAACACACTGAACACAATAATCACAATAATGGAGATCGAACAATCACTCATACCACGACATTTTGAGAAGACATTAAAACATTTTAAAACGAACAACAATGACTAGAATAAAACTAGCTAACTGCATGATACTGGATGTACTGCTAAACAGTACAGATACACCGCTAAACGGTGCAGACAGGATATACTGCTAGGACAGTACAGATACACTGCTAAAACAGTGCAGACCAGGTCTGTGTACCCAAACCCGTCTTGACCGGCACAAACTAATGCGCACGTCTAGATGCGTCCCCAGCAACGGTACTCACCGGGAAGCACGGAAACGGAAGGCCTCGGAAACTCTGGACTGGACTGGACCGGACTGGATTCGGACTCGACTCGTGACGCGGATACTTCGGAATTTCGGAACCTGGTGGGCCTCCGTATACCTCGGATCTTGCTCTCTCAGCTAGGCTCTGGTCGGGATCCTTCGCACTCCTCACCGCCTCGTTTGGGTGTTGATCGCAGCCTCAGTCACCTCCGTTGGCCTGAGGGAGATACAGGAAATCCTGCGGGTACGCGTAGTTGTCCGTCCGGCTGTGGCAGGGGGCCAGGCCTGCAACGCACCTCCGGCGCGTAAGGTGGGGGAGGGGTCCCTGTTCGGGCGCCAATTATGTGGTAAAATTATATACTTAATTTATGCGGTAAAGTTCAATAAGAATAACTCATAAAAATAAGAGGCAAAATCCGTGATAATTGAGGTTTTCAAAAAGGGGTTTTATTCCTTAAAAAGGAATGGGTATTTGGTTCGAACCAAAGGTGGCATACCATTCCGTCACCACGTAGGTTCGGGAAGGGACTGACAGACAATACTTTATTGGCAATCATTCATATATATAGTCAATGCATTACAGTAAAGGCATATGCAGAAGGCGTAACAGCGGAGAGGAGAGATAAGAATACACATACGTAATGGATAGGCGTTATAATAGGCGTGCATGAAGGCGTGAACTAGAAACGTCATTAGAAACGTCATTAACATGATGTCACAAGTAGGTGGATCCATCTGAGAATCCTACAGTGTCAGCAGAAATACATGGCAGAGATGCGCGCGCAGTAGCATGACGTGCGATTGACGTGTAACTGGAGGGTGAATGGGACTTGACATTTAGCCTTACATGTGGAGACAACAGTCTGGGATGTCAGATCAACCTAATCCCAAATCATATCTAATATCTTATGTTTAAGGAACTGTATTATCTGGAAAGAAAGGTCTCTCGGACAGAGGCTATTCTATACTAACTGTGAGTGCGTGTATAAGCGTCTACGTGTCTGCATGAGATGCGAGGGGGCATGGGCCTACCATGGTAACAGGAGCTATGAATTACTTGCACGGAGACAGTGAGGCCGGGCCCTTTGCTCTGCAGCTGGAAGGATGTTTACTTGAACTACTAGACAAGAATGTATTTTTCGAGGAGCGGAGCAGATAATTCGAAGGCTGAATACAGTCTTGGCAGGCAACAGGCTGAGCCAAGCGCCGTTAGCCGCGCAGGGAGTAAGACAGGGTCACGGGTACAGATGCAGGCCTAGGCTGAGGCATTCAGAGTCAGAAGGCAGGAAAAGGCTCGATGGCAGAATTCAGGGCCTACTTCGCCAGGGCTGAAAAACGTGTAAAGTACACCACATAAAGACGTTGGCAAGGCATACTTAGGAACGGAATATTCGACCCATTCATGGTGGATCTGAAAGAGGACATGTTAACGTTGGACGCAAATGTATTTGCGTCTTCATAGCTGGAAGTGGAGGGAACATACATGTACTTGTAGCGCGTACACGGAGTCATTGGGGTCTGAGATAGGGGACACAATTGATCATAAAATTTATATTTCCTCAAGTGATCTCAAAATTTCTGTGTGTTTTTGAGTCCAGTTGATTGGTTTAAAATCAGGTTTAATTAGTTCGTAGAGAGGTTTAACTCTCTCTGCATAATTTAGAATGTAAGTTCTTCCGAAATTCAGGAAACCTTCTTCAGTGTTTTTGGTGCTTGGAGTACAGCGCACTTCTCTAAGAAGTTGTCCGCTAGGCTTGTTCCTTCACTTGATAATTCGTATCCTAAAAATAATACTGTCAGATGGGCAATTCAAGACTTTTTAAAATTGAATTTGTAACCCTCTGCTGCGAACCGAAGTATTATGGTGTTCACTCTTTTCAAGTGAGTCTCCAAGTCGTCGTCTGTGAGATAGATATCATCTACATAAGATAATGCCTCATCATCATACATTTGTAGTAACTCTGTTACTCTGGCTGAGAATAGTCCTGGGCTGTTCTTAAATCCCTGTGGGAGCCTACAGAAATTTTTCTGAGACCCCATTACTGAGGAAGCGGTCAAGTATCTGCTTTATGGTGCAATGTTTTGACAAAAGAAACCATTAGATATATCTAATGTCGTTTTATATTTTTTCCGAACTATGTTATTCATTAGTGCAGCACTATGCGAATTCTGTACTGCAAATGTTTTGCAACATGTGTTTAGGTGTCTGTAGTCCAAGACTAGACGATATGAATCGTCAGGTTTGGAGACAGGAAACAAAGGATTGTTCATTTGAGAGGTACATGTTTCAATCACCCCCTGGTATTCAAGTTGATCTAAAATCTCCCTGACTTGTTTTTTAGCTTCTTGCTTAATTGTATACTGCCTTTGTGCAGTCGGTTGACTTTTTAACTGGATTTTGTGAGGAGGAGAGTCCTCATCCCATCCTACATGATTTTTATATAATGCTGGTGCCTGGGCCACTGCCCATTTCCTTGCATATATATATTTAGTATGAATCGTAATGTGATTCGAGAAGGCAGGCATAATCATTTGTTCGCCATGAGGGCACTCCCTGACAAACTCTGGGGGCCAATCTTTTTCAGCTAACAGGATGTCATAGCCTTTTGAGAGTTTATCCCAGAACAGACCCCTTATTTTCCGGGTCTTATCTCCCTCTATACACAGTGTTATTTTGTATATCTTATGAGGTTCGCTAACTCTGGTGTCAGCAGTTTCTACTTGAATGTATTCATTCGTGTCCACTGTCTCCAGATGACTCATCAGGATCTTGCGAGCTATGGTGATTTCTGCTGCACTGTCTAGCATTGTCTGTGCACACTTCCCGTTTTTCAACTGTGTCCTCAGTATTCTCGGCATGTTCGATTACTCTAATACTGGCTACCTTCTTTCTTGGAAATTGTGATTTTTTACTTTGAGCAGGTTCCTTGTCTTTGGACTTGGTGTGCTCTCCTGGGTCTGACCGTCCTCTTCTTTCCGATTTCTGCGAAAAATATCGAGAGGGACGTGTATCAATACTTTGATATCTATCAGGCTTCTTCAAATTATCCCTATTTCTAAGGTTATATCTTTTCTCAGAGGGCTCCCTCTGGGGAGACTGATGTTCTCGAGTCGGAGTTCTTTCCCTCCGTCGAGGAGACCTTCCTCTGGACTGGAAAACTTTTTCCTTGGGAGTGGATTGTTTATTTCCATCCCAGTTCTTTTTTAGAGTGTTTGAATTATTTTTAATAAATAATTTTTCAGGATTTTCGAGTAGTTGGGGTTTTACTGGTTTCCCACCCAAGCTGTCTTTACCTAATTCTTCATAACATTTTTCTATAATTCTGGCAAGCTCAATTGGTTGATCTGTTATATCTGTTTCCTTCAATTTCTGGTGGATCGCCACAGATGCTGCTTCTCCTTTTATATTGGCTAGTAATATAGCCGAGACCTGCTTGAAGTCTTTCAGTAATTTCATACCAAGAGTTAAAGCAGGTTCTAGACCGTATTCATTCCGAATCTGTTTTAGCACATCTGGTATTACCGCCATGGACGGAACACCATGTGTTTTTGTGTAAATGGAAGCAAAGAGTGTACCCCAAGTGTCACAGTCCTCCACGTGTGGTGCGATCCCCATTGGAAGGCAGATGGTCAGGATTCTGTGTTTCTCAATAGGGGTAGTATTTGGAAATACTTCCTCTATTTGAGTAATTTTCTGCGCTAACCAGAAAGGAATTTGTTCCCGTTTTATGGGTGTTTTACCAAGACATGATTGTATGTTCTGTGGTGTAATTTTATTTGTGTTCCCCTGATGAGGGGTCAGCTGTGGGACATTAACAGTTGTTTGGACTGTTGCAGTCCGTATTAAATATTGGACTAATTGCCTATGTATTTTAATTAATGTTTTAGCTGTACTAACAGTTCTTCTTTTGACATTTTTGCAATGTCCGGATGTGGTGTGTAGCTGGCTAGAACCGGCCACGTTGCTCCTGGTCTACCTAGTGGACCGAGCCTGGTAATATGATCATTATGTTTTAGGGCGCCTTTAAACCAGAGCAAATGCTCTTGGTATTTTAATGGGATTTCAATCTCCTCGAAAGGAGCGTACTCTTCCGGTGGATCCCCTATTTTATAATAGTGGAACTTGTTTATTGCAGCGTTTGCCGCTGGAAATTTTATCCATGAATAGAATACCTCTGTCTGCCGATATTCGTGTGCCTCTATCACGAAGATGACTGTGCCACCTTGTGTGGTCAGTCCATTTTCTATAAGTTTTAGCATTATAGTTTTTCTTATGTTGACCGGGATGATTATCGCACCCGGTTCATTAGTCCCTGTACTATCGGGACCCTGCTGAGTCGCATTTACTGCGGCATCAACTGTTCCGTTTTCAGTGTCTGACATTTTATTCTCAGTAATGTTTTGCAGAGCAGGTCTCCAAGGAGACAAAGATTAGGTGCACAATATTTTGGAACACTGTATCCTTCAACGTTGAATAAACCAGAGCTTTACATAGGAATCTCTTCCTACTAAGTTCGGGCAGATTTTAACCTTTCACCCACTCCAGACGTCTATTGGAGTATTTACGGGAGAAAGGATCTGTGTGAAAAATGCACGACTGAGTTACTCTAACGTCTTGCGTTAGTTTTATCGCCTTACCAAACGTTGGGCGCCATGGAGTGTAGTTCCTATTTTCCCTATAGGCCCTGCGCATTGGAATAACATAAACAGCAGTATAGACGTAGAAGTGCGGTCTTCCAGGTCTCTACTGACTATGCTAAACTTAATTGGGTTTGTTACCAACTAGCTCAGAGGTCACTGGAAACTTTCTTGACTGAATAGGAAGTGATCAGCTTCCCTGGCTCAGACAAGAAGAGATTCAGTTTTCCAAAAACCGCATAAACATGACAACTTTGCTCCGTAGAATAAGAGTCAATCTCTAGAGTCGTGTGAAACAATAGACAGATATTTAACTCATTCAGTTGTGCAGATTACTTTCACCAAGATGCAGAGAATAGAGAGACGGGCGTTTTCAATAAAAGGTATTATTTATTGAACAGTCTTTCTTCTCATGCAAGAGAAATGAATTGCCACAATTGCAAGACTCGTTATTATAAAAAGTGCGTACAGTAAAATGAGGATTGCGAAATAGTACTGTAAAAGCATTGATATGGTTTCTTAGCCATACAATGGTTAAAATGAACAAAATATATACATTCATATATACATTTAGCTAACGTACTCAACTGGTGCTTCTAACTACGCCTACCCCAGTATACCTGACCTAAGCCTAATACTTGGGAGGGAGTAAGTGAGTAGCAGTTTAAGTTAAGTTGGTTTTGCCAAGGTTTGCTTCAAGAATTCTCTCTAAGGGTTTTTAGTCAACACCATACCTCTGGAATAGAATGTTGGAGGTCTTGTATCTCCTTTCAGGACTCGATATCCCAGTCACTCGCAAGAGTAGGCTGGAAACGCCGGAGCTGGATTTTCTCGGCAGGAGAAAAGACACGTCTTTCTCAGCGTGTCAAGGAGGAGGAGGGGCAGCGTCCGTGGGCTGCTTGCATCTGCTGGGCTCTGCAAGGGACAGCTGTTCTGCTCCTGTATTCACCACACCATCGCGATCATCGATGCCATCGCATCTGCTTAAGGCAACGTTGGTAATATTTGTACCTGAAAGGTGCCTGGTTTGACGTAAGTTTTTGGACATAAGACGTCAATAAAGATGTCACTAGGAAGTGATCGTCCTTTCCTTGCTCATTAGAGTTCTATTACTAATTAAAACATAGCAAGCGGGGCTTTCCCAGGTTGCTGAGTTTTATCTTGTTGAAGAACTCGGAGTGTAATCTAGGAATCTAAGATAGTGGCTTCTGCTGTGTCATGTACTGTAATGAGCTGCAGAGGCGAGTTTCTGAAATATGGCTCTGATCGTTTATGCCATTATAGGGGTATGAATGGATTATAGCCGAATAGGGGCATAAGGTCACAGTATTGATCGGGGTCCTAGATTAGAACGCGACATAATGTCATGTATGCTTTGGCAACAAAATGTACATATATATATAACAAATTCTCCAAATCCTAAGAGCAAACGAATTGAGAAGTGTGTGAGGTGTTGTACTGTCTTTTAGTAAAAGATTGGTCAGGGGCAGTTTAGAATCAAGTCTGGGGAGGCACAACATACAACAGAAGTAGATAGTCACCTCAGCATTACTTTAGAGTCAAGCCTTTAATGGTCAGAAATAGTTCATTATCTTCGGTTTCAAAAGTTATGACATCCAGTTTCTTTTGCGTTTTTGCATTGATTTTATTAAGATATCCTTTTCAAGGAGCTCAAAAGCCGCACGTTTGAAGTCAACCATCATATTACCAAGGTAGGAATTCAAATCGGGTATTACATGTGGCTTTCAGCCGTGCCAGTTGAGGATGTGGGTGGAGCCAGTGAAGTTGGTGGGTGGAGCCAGGCGGAATGGGTGTGGCCTCCCACAAAAATGTGAGCACCCGGACTTTATATTTTACAAATTAAGCACTGACAGAACTCCCAAAAATCATGCTGGCATATCATATTAAAATACATTATATGAGAAGCAGGGCATGAGGGGGGCTTAAAAGGCAGGGGAGAGGTAGAGGAGTGGGGATTGTTAGGGGTAAAACCTGGTATTTTACAAAATAAGCAATATTTTTATGATCTTCAAAAGAGAGAAGAGAGAAAGAGTGCATCTGTGCGTGTATTTATTTGTCTGTGAGTGTATGGACTATCCCAGGTGAAATCCCACAGACACCTGACTGAAAGCACCTGTACCCAAGTAATTACCTGGTAGTACATTTATTAGGGGGGTGTAACCCCCAAATCACCCCCTCCGCGACATGTTCTGTTCTGTTTTGCAGTCTTGTTACAGCGCGACCAGGCATTAACGCGGGCTTCAGGGCGCCCTAAAGTGACAGAGCGCTATTAAGACAGTTTTGCAGAGCAGCACAAAGGAAAATCCAGGTATAATTGTCCTAAGTGCAAGCACCCCCAGGGCGTGATTTCAGAGACACCAACCTGTTGGAGAGATGCACAACATGTGGTGGAAAGCTGCCCTGGGCTCTGGAGCTTGGAAGGAGCTAAAAGCATCTTTCATCTTAAATGACTGTGCTGGAAGAGTGCAGTTGAGTTAGTTTAAAGGCTTTGAAAAGGCTTTTTGAGTCTTATTAGAGAAGGTAAAGCAATATGAAGGAAATAATACTGATGTCAAAGCTGCAAATCAATCATAGACGGAAAATGACCCCATGAAAGGCAGCGACGGAAAGCTTTATTTGAAGTATTGTTTTTGAACAGCAACAGCCCCTCCCCCCACTATGGTCTCATGACTCTGAGAGTGAAATAAACTATCTCCTCTTAGTGTGAACAAATCGCCTCTTTTGCAGCCCACTTTGTAAGGTCCATGGGAGCTCGACTTCCGGGTATCCTGCGAGCACGTGGCCCATACATGCCCACTCACCCGATTCAGGTGGAAGCCTCCGCATTTTTTAAGCCCAAAATGGCTTTATTTAGCTGTCTCGACTCCTAGCTAAAATGACCTCTGCTTCAATACAAGTTGAGGGGACATTTTAATGTCTCCTACTTTCCTCTTCTAAAATGTGGTGCTATTGTTTTTTACCATAAATCCAACCTCTCATGACCCTTCCAGGAGAGAGTAAGTTGAAAGGGGTTTGTGGAGCATTATAGTGGGGGAGGGGGGCAGAGGTTCTGGAGGGCGGGATATGGATCCAGCTGTGGCGAGAAACCATTTAGTAAACTCCACGTGTTAATCAGTAAGTGACCCCAATTCTGTCATGTGTGGTGATTTGTTGGTGACAGCCGTGGTCCGTGCAGGTAAAAGCGGTGAGGAGGTGGGGCCGCATGGGGGGGTGGGGGGGGTGGATTTCGAGGACGATGCAGAGGGGAAATGAATTATTTATTTATTTTAATTTACCCCCCCCCATCGCTGTTACCTGCACAGACCGATGCTGGTGGGGGACCATTTAAATGTCTGATGCAGACCCGGAGCTAGAAGTATATTTTTAGGGGGCGTGGCCCTCAGCTATGACCAAACATTTTTAGCTGTGCTCTATATGTGAATTCTTTCCCAAGTACTTGTACGGTAGAAGGTCCAGTATACAATGTTTTAAAGTACGCAATGCTTTTTGATTCTTATTTATTGTTGGTGTGCACTTTTGAAAAAGCAAAAAAGTGCTTTTTTTAAGGAAATCGCTACTTACCACCAACTTGAAGTTGGTGATAATTAGCGATTCCTTATGGCTGAAGTGCACTATTTATAGTGCTGCTTACATTGCATTTAAGGAATTGCTATTTCCAATTCCTTAAATGCAAGAGCAAAAGAAGGAATCGCTATTTAGCAAGTAGGTTTGACCTCACCTACATTGCTCCCAGCCAAATACCGAATTTCTGCATTACCGCTCGGTATTTGGCCACCTACATCTGGCCCCAAATGTCTAATCCCCAAACTACTACCCAAGCTACTCCCACCTCCAGCACACAAGATGTCACATCTCTAACCCCCTCAGACAGCTTCCCCCCTCCACTACTGGCATCGGTTCCATACGCTTCTTCCACCCTGACTACCCCTCCCACCAACACACCTCATTTCACTTCACCTAACCTACACACTTTACCTCCAGCTAGCACGAGTGAGACGGCATTTGCACCTCCAATAGAAATTGAACCCCTTACAGATACGATCATAGCCCCCCCCTCTAACATCACCCCTTCCATAATCATCTCACCCCCTACCTTGTGCTTGCCTCACAATGACACTCCTAACACACTCTGCCCCCATTCCAGCCAACGCCCCCAGGTCAGTTGTTGGCACATAATAGGACACCCCATTACCATCTCGAAAACACGCCACCCTCAGATTACATACCGCTCCCAATCACAACCCCACACCTACACACCAGCTAGCCACATCCGCAACTCAGCCATCTACATCAACAACTGTCCGTTCCACATTCGCAACATCGCCTCCAACTCTACTCACTCCTGCACCACATCACACACTTAACCAGTCCACATCGCAGCCATCCACATTCATATCACAGCCACCTACCTCATTCATAACTCCTCCAGACACCAGACTGGATGAGATTATGTCCGCACTTCACCAAATCAAAGAGGAACGCCACGCTTTTAAAGAGATGATATTGAGACAACCATGGCGCACTAGATCTTCAAGAACGTCTATATCAAGCGAGCTCCCGACGCACCTAGTATTCAATCCAAAACGTATTCTACCCAGCTGGAAATCAGTTCCCTCCTGTAATTTTTCAACGCGGCCAATGCGAAGGATGAATTCATTTTCGGAGAGCGATCTACGCTCTCTTCTGCACTGCTACGAACCCTCTCTAACGATCCCCATATCTCCCACCCATATGGCCATCCCTACTATCGCCCACAACTCTCACAGGTCCTCTACACACAACAATAGAGGAATCATCGACAATAATTTAAGAAGAGTCTCACTCATTCAGGATCCCACTTCTTCCCTCATCACACCCCGTCTTAAATGCACACTCTTAAATTGTAGATTGGCCTCTAGACAAGCAGCGGACATTGCTGACCTCATTATCTCACATGATCTGGACCTGATAATGTTAACCGAAACCTGGCTAACAGAATTCTCCACGCCACTCATCGACATTCTAGTACCCCCAAACTACAACATCATCAGACTGGACAGGAGGGGTAAGACAGGGGGAGGTATCGCATGTATACACCATAGCAACATCGCCGTAAACAGAGCCATATCCCTAGTATTCTCCTCTTGCGAATACATATGCCTCGACATCAACAGCAATGGCAAAAAATTATGCTTGTTACACATCATCTATCATCCACCTGGTGACAACCTCATCTTCACCGAACACCTCATGGATATGGCCACAACGAACACCAGGCGGCAAAACACCCAAATATTCCTTGGCGACTTCAATCTCCATTGGAACAACCACAACGATACAGTGGTCAATAGTCTCAAAAACATACTCAGCGCCCTGGACCTCACCCAAATTTGCAACAGCCCTACTCGCAATAAAGGCTCAATCTTGGATTTAATAATCTCCAAAACTGATACCATTCAGCTGGAGTCGATCCAACCCTGTGATTGGTCAGACCATCATATCATCACCTTCTTTATCAAGGAAACAGTGAGCATTAATTCGGTTCAATCCACAAAACCAAAGGTATAGAAAAGAGACCTTAAAAAACGAAATCCTAACACATTACCTTCTTCCAGCTACAATCTACTGCTGCCCCCTGCGGATTCTTCTAACGTACATGATCTCACCGACCACTACCTCAATTCTATGACCTCGATAAATTACGAGGTAGCTCCCCTTCAACTAAAGAGAGTGTCCACGAAAGACTCTAAACCCTGGTACAATGGTCGATAAATAACGAGGTAGCTCCCCTTCAACTAAAAAAGAGTGTCCACGAAAGACTCTAAACCCTGGTACAATGGTCTACTTAACAAGGATAGACGTTCTCTTAGAACTTCGGAACACAACTGGAGAACAGTCCCATCCTCTAAGCACCTCAAGATTCTAAGGAAAAAGAGAAATGCATACTATAGAAATATCAAGCGCACTAAAGCAGACTTCTTCAGCCACCACCTAGACCAAGCAAGAAATCATCCAAAAAACTCTTTGAATTAATAAAAAAACAATCTAAGGATGCACCTCAACGGGTACAAGACATAGCCCGTCCACAACCCACTGGTGAAGAATTTTCTGCCTTCTTTTATCTGAAAACTGACAACATCAAGAAAGATCTCCTCAGTGACCTAATCTTACACTCACGTCCCCATACCAAAACCTCCCGAATACTCCCAACTGCATCACAACTAATCCCTTCAAAGTTTGCCCTAAAAAATTACGCAGCTTGTTCATCCTTTGATACTTACACTGAAGAAGCTATAGGCAAGATTCTCAGTGCCCTGAAACCTGCCAATCACCTCACCGACCCTCTCCCCGCAAACACTGTTAAAGACTTAACCCCACTGCTTCTGCCTCTCTGGACCAAAATCATTAACAGTTCACTTCAACATGGTTGCATGCCGGACACCCTCAAAGTGAGACAGGTATCACCCATCCTAAAGAAACCCACAGCTGACCCTGCGGACCTAAACAACTATCGCCCTATTTCCAATATTCCTACCTTGGCCAAAATATTGGAAAAATATGTACACCACCAATTGAAAAAAAATATTGATCACTTTGACCTTCTTAACAAACATCAATCAGGCTTCCGAGCAGGTCACAGCGCGGAATCAACTATGACACACATAATTGACGATGCGCTACAAATCCTTGATCAGAACGGTACATGCCTACTCATCCTTCTAGACCCCTCCTCAGTCTTTGATACGGTCAAACACGAGAACTTGATAGATCTGCTGAAACATAGAATGGGTCTATCAGGGTCAGTGCTTAACTGGTTTACCTCCTTTCTCCAAAACCGGACTCAAAAATTCAAGGTCAACAACACCCTGTCCAAACCCGTTCCAGTAACGTTGGGAGTCCCGCAAGGGTTCTCTCGATCCCCGAACATTGTTTAATTGATTCATGGAACCACTCACCGAATCGCTACAAGCGTCTAACGTGCAATATCACATGTACGCGGACGATACCCATCTATACCTCAAGATACACCCCCCTGAAGACATTAAATTGCTTAACACAACGCTTGGAAACACCCAGACTTAGTTGGCAGAGAACCATCTCAAACTGAACGCTCTAAAAACTGAATTCCTCCTTATAGCTCCACCCTCCAAAGTCCCCATAATGCATGACTGGTTCAAACATCTTACTGCATTCAACGTTCAACCAACCATTGTGGACTCAGCGAAATCATTGGTATAACCCTCAACTGCAACCTCAATATGCAGAAAAACATTAGGAACGCAACAAAGGGAGCAAACTTCCAGATTAATAAACTGAGGAAGTTGAAACCCTTTCTGCCAATCAATGACTGCAAGATGGTAGTTCAAGCTCTAGTTATCCCTCGTGTGGATTATGGAATTATCTCTCTCTGTGGCCTTCCTACAGCTACAACAGCACCTCTAAGAGCCTCTATTAATGCTGCAGCGAGACTCATCACTGGCTCGAAAAGAAGGTCCTGCAATTCCCCAGACTTAAAATCCTTGAAATGGCTACCATTTGAAGCCAGAATTCACCTGAAAATAGTGTGCATCACGCATAAGGACATACATCATAATGCACCCAGGTATGTGACACAGACACTGACAATCTCTTGTGGTATAAGATCCACAAGAAGTGCGGAAAACCTACTACTGAAACAAGAAGAAAACGCATAAATGATCCTTCTCAGGGATAGCACCCAGGATTTGGAATGAACTACCCCCAGAAACCAGACTGAATTCCTCCACTGCATCTTTCAAAAAGGAAGTAAAATCGATTCTCATGGTAAAATTCACCTGAACATAGACTAAGTAAGTTCTGAGAACATTCGCACTCTCAACAGTATTCCTTATTATGTCAAGGGTCCAACTAGACAACCTAGTCACTATATTTGCCATTGTCATGAATCAACTATGCCTTCCTGTTTTGTACCCTATTGCTTTACGTTGCACAAGATGTTATGTAAATGTGATTTACCTGCATTTATCTGTTGTATAATTAACCTCACTTATTGTAAAGCGCTCTGATATCTTCAAGGGTCTCGTTCGCGCTCTATAAATCTTTCAAAGTAAATAAAATAAATACCTTTCCTCATTGTACCAGCCCTCTGATGTTTACTTTAACTGATTATAATTCAGCTCGCATGTTCATATTTGCTATACGTATCTGATCACCATTAATGTTTACCTGTATTCTACCCTAGTAAGTGTGCCTGTGTGTCTTGGTGCCCACCCATCATGCCCTTCTAGGATGCCATGCTCTTCCCTTCTCACCATAGTGCCGTTCTGGGTGCCAGGCTCTTCCCTACTCACAATCGTACCCTTCTAGGATGCCATACTCTTCCCTTCGCAACCATCCTGCCCTTCTCAGGTGATATGCTCTTCCCTTCTGATCCTTCATCCCCTTCTCGGATGCCATGCTCTTACTTCTCACCCATCGTGCCCTTCAAGGCTGCCATGCTCTTCCCTACTCACCCATTGTGTCCTTATGGGGTGCCATGCTCTTCCCTTCTCACCCATTGTGTCCTTCTAGGGTGCCCTGCTCTTCCCTTCTCACCATTGTGTCCTTCTAGGGTGCCATGCTCTTCCCTTCTAACCCATCATGTCCTTCTAGGGTGCCCTGCTCTTCCCTTCTCACCATCGTGCCCTTCTCAGGTGCCATGCTCTTCCCTTCTCACCATCATGCCCTTCTAGGATGCCATGCTCTTCCCTTCTAACCCATCATGCCCTTCTAGGATGCCATGCTCTTCCCTTCTCACCGATCCCGCCCTTCTCGGGTGCCATGCTCTTCCTTCTCACCCATCGTGCCCTTCTAGGGTGCCATGCTCTTCCCTTCTCACCCATCATGTACTTCTGGGGTGCCATGCTCCTCCCTTCTCACCCATTGTGCCCTTCTAGGATGCCATGCTCTTCCCTTCTCACCGATCCCGCCCTTCTCGGGTGCCATGCTCTTCCTTCTCACCCATCGTGCCCTTCTAGGGTGCCATGCTCTTCCCTTCTCACCCATCATGTACTTCTGGGGTTCCCTGCTCTTCCGCTCTCACCCATTGTGCCCTTCTGGCGTGCCATGCTCTTCCCTTCTCACACATCATGCCCTTCTCGGGTGCGCTCCTCTTCCCTTCTCACCACTGTGTCCTTTTAGGGTTCCCTGCTCTTCCCTTCTCACCCATTGTGTCCATCTAGGGTTCCCTAAACTTCCCTTCTCACCATCATTTCCTTCTAGGGTGCCATGCTCTTCCCCTCTCATCCATTGTGCCCTTATGTGGTGCCCTGCTCTTCCCTTCTCACCCATCGTGCCCTTCTAGGGTGCCATGCTCTTCCCTTCTCACCCATTGTGCCCTTCAAGGGTGCCATACTCTTCCCTTCTCACCCATCATGCCCTTCTAGGGTGCCATGTTCTTACCTTCTCACCATTGTGCCCTTCTAGGGTGCCATGCTCTTCCCTTCTCACCCATCGTGCCGTTCTAGGGTGCCATGCTCTTTCCTACACACCCATCGTGCCCTTCTAGGGTGCCATGCTCTTCCTTTCTGACCATCGTACCCTTCTGGGGTGACATGCTCTTCCTTTATGACGAGTGTACCCTTCTAGGGTGCCATGCTCTTCTTCCTCACCCATCGTGCCCTTCTGGGGTGCCATGCTCTTCCCTTCTCACCCATTGTGCCCTTCTGGGGGCCATGTTCTTCCTTCTCACCCATCGTGCCCTTGTAGGGTGCCCTGCTCTTCCCTTCCCACCATCATGTCCTTCTGGGGTTCTATGCTCTTCCTTTCTGACCATCATGCCCTTCTGGGGTGCCATGCTCTTCCCTACTCATCCATTGTGCCCTTCTGAGATGCCATGCTCTTCCCTTCTCACCCATCGTGCCCTTCTAGGATGCCATGCTCTTCCCTTCTAACCCATCATGTCCTTCTGGGGTGCCATGCTTTTCCCTTCTCACCACCATGTCCTTCTTGGGTGCCATGCTCTTCCCTTCTCACCCATCGTGCCCTTCTTGGGTGCCATGCTCTTCCCTTCTCACCCATCATGTCCTTCTGGGGTGCCATGCTCTTCCCTTCTCACCACCATGTCCTTCTGGGGTGCCATGCTCTTCCCTTCTCACCACCATGTCCTTCTGGGGTGCCATGCTCTTCCTTTCTGACCATCATGTCCTCCTGGGGTGCCATGCTCTTCCCTACTCCCCCATTGTGCCCTTCTGAGATGCCATGCTCTTCCCTTCTCACCCATCTTGCCCTTCCTGGGTGCAATGCTTTTCCCTTCCCACCATTGTGCCCTTCTAGGGTGACATGCTCTTCCCTTCACACCACCCTGTCCTTCTAGGGTGCCATGCTCTTCCCTTCTCACCCATCATGTCCTTCTTGGATGCCATGCTCTTCCCTTCTCACCCATCATGCCCTACTAGGGTGCCATGCTCTTCCTTCTGACCATCATGCCTTTCTAGGGTGCCATGCTCTTCCCTACTCACCCATTGTGCCCTTCTGAGATGCCATGCTATTCCCTTCTCACCCATCTTGCCCTTCTGGGGTGCCATGCTCTTCCCTTCCCACCATTGTGCCCTTCTAGGGTGCCATGCTCTTCCCTTCTGACCATCGTGCCCTTCTAGGGTGACATGCTCTTCCCTTCACACCACCATGTCCTTCTGGGGTGCCATGCTCTTCCCTTCTCACCCATTGTGACTTTCTAGGGTGCCATGCCCTTCCCTTCTCACCATCATGTCCTTCTGTGGTGCCATGCTCTTCCCTTCCCACCATCATGTCCTTCTGGAGTGCCATGCTTTTCCCTTCTCACCCATCGTGCCCTTCTAGGGTGCCATGCTCTTCCCTTCTCATCCATTGTGCCCTTCAAGGGTGCCATGCTCTTCCCTTCTCACCCATCGTGCCCTTCTAGGGTGCCATGCTCTTCCCTTCTCATCACCATGTCCTTCTAGGGTGCCATGCTCTTCCTTTCTGACCATCATGTCTTCCTGGGGTGAGATGCTCTTCCCTACTCACCCATTGTGCCCTTGTGGGGTGCCATGCTCTTCCCTTCTCACCCATCTTGCCCTTCTTGGGTGCCATGCTTTTCCCTTCCCACCATCGTGCCCTTCTAGGGTGCCATGCTCTTCCCTTCTCCCCATCATGTCCTTCTTGGGTGCCATGCTCTTCCCTTCTCCCCATCATGTCCTTCTTGGGTGCCATGCTCTTCCCTTCTCCCCATCATGTCCTTCTTGGGTGCCATGCTCTTCCCTTCTCCCCATCATGTCCTTCTAGGGTGCCATGCTCTTCCCTTCTCACCCATCGTGCCCTTCTAGGGTGCCATGCTCTTCCTTTCTGACCATCATGTCTTCCTGGGGTGAGATGCTCTTCCCTACTCACCCATTGTGCCCTTGTGGGGTGCCATGCTCTTCCCTTCTCCCCATCATGTCCTTCTGGGGTGCCATGCTTTTCCCTTCTCACCACCATGTCCTTCTTGGGTGCCATGCTCTTCCCTTCTCACCCATCATGCCCTTCTAGGATGCCATGCTCTTCCCTTCTAACCCATCATGTCCTTCTGGGGTGCCATGCTTTTCCCTTCTCACCACCATGTCCTTCTTGGGTGCCATGCTCTTCCCTTCTCACCCATCATGCCCTTCTTGGGTGCCATGCTCTTCCCTTCTCACCCATCATGCCCTTCTTGGGTGCCATGCTCTTCCCTTCTCCCCATCATGTCCTTCTGGGGTGCCATGCTCTTCCCTTCTCCCCATCATGTCCTTCTGGGGTGCCATGCTTTTCCCTTCTCACCATCATGCCCTTCTAGGGTGCCATGCTCTTCCCTACTCACCCATTGTGTCCTTATGGGGTGCCATGCTCTTCCCTTCTCACCCATTGTGTCCTTCTAGGGTGCCCTGCTCTTCCCTTCTCACCATTGTGTCCTTCTAGGGTGCCATGCTCTTCCCTTCTAACCCATCATGTCCTTCTAGGGTGCCCTGCTCTTCCCTTCTCACCATCGTGCCCTTCTCAGGTGCCATGCTCTTCCCTTCTCACCATCATGCCCTTCTAGGATGCCATGCTCTTCCCTTCTAACCCATCATGCCCTTCTAGGATGCCATGCTCTTCCCTTCTCACCGATCCCGCCCTTCTCGGGTGCCATGCTCTTCCTTCTCACCCATCGTGCCCTTCTAGGGTGCCATGCTCTTCCCTTCTCACCCATCATGTACTTCTGGGGTGCCATGCTCCTCCCTTCTCACCCATTGTGCCCTTCTAGGATGCCATGCTCTTCCCTTCTCACCGATCCCGCCCTTCTCGGGTGCCATGCTCTTCCTTCTCACCCATCGTGCCCTTCTAGGGTGCCATGCTCTTCCCTTCTCACCCATCATGTACTTCTGGGGTTCCCTGCTCTTCCGCTCTCACCCATTGTGCCCTTCTGGCGTGCCATGCTCTTCCCTTCTCACACATCATGCCCTTCTCGGGTGCGCTCCTCTTCCCTTCTCACCACTGTGTCCTTTTAGGGTTCCCTGCTCTTCCCTTCTCACCCATTGTGTCCATCTAGGGTTCCCTAAACTTCCCTTCTCACCATCATTTCCTTCTAGGGTGCCATGCTCTTCCCCTCTCATCCATTGTGCCCTTATGTGGTGCCCTGCTCTTCCCTTCTCACCCATCGTGCCCTTCTAGGGTGCCATGCTCTTCCCTTCTCACCCATTGTGCCCTTCAAGGGTGCCATACTCTTCCCTTCTCACCCATCATGCCCTTCTAGGGTGCCATGTTCTTACCTTCTCACCATTGTGCCCTTCTAGGGTGCCATGCTCTTCCCTTCTCACCCATCGTGCCCGTCAAGAGCACCATGCTCTTCCCTTCTCACCCATCGTGCCGTTCTAGGGTGCCATGCTCTTTCCTACACACCCATCGTGCCCTTCTAGGGTGCCATGCTCTTCCTTTCTGACCATCGTACCCTTCTGGGGTGACATGCTCTTCCTTTATGACGAGTGTACCCTTCTAGGGTGCCATGCTCTTCTTCCTCACCCATCGTGCCCTTCTGGGGTGCCATGCTCTTCCCTTCTCACCCATTGTGCCCTTCTGGGGGCCATGTTCTTCCTTCTCACCCATCGTGCCCTTGTAGGGTGCCCTGCTCTTCCCTTCTCCCCATCATGTCCTTCTGGGGTGCCATGCTCTTCCCTTCTCCCCATCATGTCCTTCTGGGGTGCCATGCTCTTCCCTTCTCCCCATCATGTCCTTCTGGGGTGCCATGCTCTTCCCTTCTCACCCATCGTGCCCTTCTAGGGTGCCATGCTCTTCCTTTCTGACCATCATGTCTTCCTGGGGTGAGATGCTCTTCCCTACTCACCCATTGTGCCCTTGTGGGGTGCCCTGCTCTTCCCTTCTCCCCATCATGTCCTTCTGGGGTGCCATGCTTTTCCCTTCTCACCACCATGTCCTTCTTGGGTGCCATGCTCTTCCCTTCTCACCCATCATGCCCTTCTAGGATGCCATGCTCTTCCCTTCTAACCCATCATGTCCTTCTGGGGTGCCATGCTTTTCCCTTCTCACCACCATGTCCTTCTTGGGTGCCATGCTCTTCCCTTCTCACCCATCATGCCCTTCTTGGGTGCCATGCTCTTCCCTTCTCACCCATCATGCCCTTCTTGGGTGCCATGCTCTTCCCTTCTCCCCATCATGTCCTTCTGGGGTGCCATGCTTTTCCCTTCTCACCATCATGCCCTTCTTGGGTGCCATGCTCTTCCCTTCACACCACCCTGTCCTTCTAGGGTGCCATGCTTTTCCCTTCTCACCATCATGCCCTTCTAGGGTGCCATGCTCTTCCTTCTCTTTTTTTTTTTTTTTGTAAAACAACGGAGTCTGGTCCTGGGACGAGGGGGCAGCTGGACCGATATATATCACAAGGAAAAAGTAGTTGCTGGCCCTCTCAAATAATTAATCTCTAAACATTTTGAGACCACAAACAAGAAATGAATCACTTGTTTGTAAGGGTAAATTTATTTAGCCCTTTTGAACTTATTTTCAAAAATGAACTGTTTTGAAGGCGAGAAGAACACTTTACAACAATGTACAAGACACAATGACACCTATTTACAACTACTATACAAATAACATATATACAGTTAAACAAGCAATTATGCACAAACTTCTTATTCAAAAGCAAAAAATGGCGATTATTTCACCAAATGATTATTCTTTGCAAGAATGTAAGCCGCTACAAAAACCACAAAATGAAAGAATGGCAACAAGAATTGAATTTTTTTGCAATCAGTTCAGAAATACTGAATAGTCTCTTCTGGGACAGATAATTTATAGTTGCCGTTTGCCGACGCGTTTCGAATTTGTAAAGAATCGCAGATTCTCCTCAGGGCTCTGTCATTGTAGTTGATCTATGTAAATAAAGGAAGTTTGTTTTAAAAAAATAATAATATTTGGACACTTGTCGACCCCCTACGGTCGCTAAGAGCTACCGGACTCATTACCTTCGTGAAACGGTGGTATGGTCTCGATGGTCCAATTGCTCATGCAGGGCTGTGCGCTGCAGATGTTCAATGTGACAGAAGATGAGTTCTGCAAGAGAATTAATTCCTATGCTTACTAGACCACCCGGGGCAGCACAGTGTGACTGACTCCAGACTGGAAAGGCACAGGATTTCTTACCTTAGTCAGGTATAACGGTAAGGCTCTGTCTAGATCCTTTCAATGGTCAATGCAATTACGATGGTACCTATGAGACACAAACGTTGTGCTCAGTGTTAAAATCTATTTTGACACCCTGGACAATAGGGTTATGCGAGGGAGTGTTAGGAAACATACCTATTGTTTGAAGGTAGAGCGGAGAACACCGGTCGCCATGCCGTTTTCTCCTTATCGTTCTCTGTGTGAAGTTTTAGTCAATGGCGGGGGCCAAGTTTAGAATCCTCCGCGGAATTCACAACGGCGTGTATATGAATCACGCTGAAATGAAAAGGAGAGATTTCCTTAGTTACCAGCTACAGCTGTTAGGCTTGTCATAGTGCTTTCGGAGCCTCACTTACACCCACCTCGCTCTTGTGATGTCTAACCAGCAAATGCGAACATTCAGGCAGCCGTGTGGCCGTCTGGAGCTCCTACAACATAGTGAACCATGCACTCGGCATTGTGGGTATTGTAGTTTTTCAGTATTTGGTCAAGTGGAAATTTTTACAGCTGTGAAATTTCCGAGAGTGAATTCAACCCGGTTTGAGTGCTGTTAAACTTAAGTATTAAGTAAGCTTCCTTTTTCAATAGGATTTTTTCAATGTTGGTACCTGGTTTAGGCTGGTTTATGCTGAATAGTACAGTCCATGTGAACTCATTCTCACCATGTTGTTTATCTGAGAAGTGTTGGGCTAAGGGCGCAGTTAGAACTTTGTTCTTAATGCGTGACCTGTGCTGTGTCATGCGTGTATTGACCTGTTGATTGGTCTTGCCTATGTAGATTTTAGAACAAGGGCAAATGATGGCGTAAACAACATTTTTAGTTCTGCAATTGGTAAAGCCTGTGTGTGACCATGTTGTGTTGCGGTGTTGAAAAGTTTGGCCTTCAATGGTTGTGTCACAAGCAATGCAATTACCACATCTGTGGTGTCCTTCAATGGGTTTAAGACCCCATTGAGACAACAAGTCACTTTTAGGTTTGGCTGTTCTTATGTCTGCACGAACTATTTGTTGGCCAATATTTTGATTTCTTTTAAAAGCAAATATTGGACGTGGAATCGGTGTGTCTAGTTCTTCAAGTAAGTGCAAATGTTTTAGCACCAATTGACGTATTTTGTGAGTATCAGCACAAAATGTAGTCACACAAACCAGGTTCTCTAGGTCACGCTTGATTTTGGTTTCAAGAAGGCACTCTCTAGGTGTATAGCGTGCTCTCTTGAAAGAGTGTTTCAATAGTTTTTTGGGGTACCCCCGTTGTGTTAATTCCTCACAAAAGTTCTGCCCATGTTGGTCGAATTGTGCCAGCTCCGAACAATTCCTCCTAATGCGCAGGAGTTGTCCGTACGGCAAATTAGCCCTCAAATTTCTGGGATGTGAGCTATTGTAATGGAGTATGGTGTTCTTGTCTGTGGCTTTCTTGAATAAGGAGGACTTAAGGGAGCCTCCAGCATCTCTTCCTTCTCACCATCATGCCTTTCATGCCTTTCTAGGGTGCCATGCCATGCTCTTCCCTTTTGACCATCATGCCCTTCTGGGGTGCCATGCTCTTCCCTTCTCACCCATCGTGCCTTTCTAGGGTGCCATGCCCTTCCCTTCTCACCATCGTGCCCTCCTAGGTGCCATGCTCTTCCCTTCTTACCATTGTGCCCTTCTTGGGTGCCATGCTCTTCCTTCTCACCCATGGTGCCCTTCTGGGGTGCCATGCTCTTCCCTTATCACCCATCATGCCCTTCTGGGGTGCCATGCTCTTCCTTCTCACCCATCATGCCCTTTTTGAGTGCAATGCTCTTCCCTTCTCACCCATCGTGCCCTTCTGGGGTGCCATGCTCTTCCCTTCTGATCCATCGTGCCCTTCTAGGGTGCCCTCTTCCCTTCTCACCTATCGTGCCCTTGTAGGGTGTCCTGCTCTTCCCTTATCACCCATCGTGCCCTTCTGGGGTGCCAGGCTCTTCCCTCTGACCCATCGTGCCCTTCTAGGGTGCCCTCTTCCCTCTGACCCATCGTGCCCTTCTAGGGTGCCCTCTTCCCTTCTCACCATCTTGCCCTACTAGGGCGCCCTGCTCTTCCCTTCTCACCATTGTGCCTTATAGAGTGCCATCCTCTTCCCCTCTCACCATCGTGCCCTTCAGAGGTGCCCTCTTCCCCTCTCACCCATAATGCCCTTCTGGGGTGCTCTGCTCTTCCCTTCTCAACCATTGTGCCCTCCTCTTCCCTTCACACCATTGAGCCCTACTAGGGTGCCATGCTCTTCTCTACTCACCATCATGCCCTCTCTCTCCCACAGGGTTGACTGTGTGAAGCTGAAGATGTCCCCTCAGGATGGGCAAGGGATTATCCTCTCTGCTGGCCAGGATGGAGCGGTCAAGTACTGGGACCTGGCAGAGTAAGTGCCACTGCAAACCCCACATTGGTACAGTATTGAGTACCACTGTTAGACTCATTTGTGCCTCAACAGAGCCTGGGCATGGTACGATATTGGGTGGCGCTGTTAGACTCACTTGTGCCACAACAGAGTCTGGGCATGGTACAGTAATCAGTGCCACTGTTAGACTCACGTGTGCCTCAACAGAGCCTGGGCATGGTACAGTATTCAGTGCCACTGTTAGACTCACTTGTGCCTCAACAGAGCCTGGGCATGGTACAGTATTCAGTGCCACTATTAGACTCACTTGTGCCTCTACAGTGCCTGGGTATGGTTCAGTATTCAGTGCCACTGTTAGACTCACTTGTGCCACAGAAGGTCCCAGGTATGGAATAGGACTTGAAGCAACAGTCAGAATCACGTGTGCCACTACAGGACCTGGGTATGGTACAGTACATGGTGCTACAGCTAGACTCGGGTGTAGGAAGGGGGAGTCTCTAGTTGGCGCAGTGCAGCACTAGCGACAAGCAGGGACTCTCTCTTCCTCGTCAGGGCTGAGGGTTACCTTCAAGACAACCTCTGCTTACCCTCTAGGTAGTGTGGCTTAAGCAGTCTTAGGCTAATCTCTGGGGCACATAGGGTTAAACATTTGCAATATTTACACCATCACAACCAACCCACCACACAATGACACCAAACTGTATTTGTAGTAAAAATATATTTCTTTATATAATTTCAAGCAGGCTTGTAAATACAGTTTTAGGCACTTTCAAAATGTCAGGTTCCAGTTTACTTTATGTTAGGTTGCCACAGTTCTTTCTAGCAATAAGCAATCTTTGTGTTAGCGTTTCAAAACAGTTCTTTATCAGCTTCCAATTCCCAAAATACGATATTGTTTGGGGCCTTTCTGTTCAAGTTTATCAAAACAAAGGCGGAGTTGCCTGCTGGGGGCCTTGGCGCACCTCCGAGGACTGAATGGGCCCGACCGGCCCGGGCTCACGCTTCTAGCGGGAGCGGCGGCAGGTTGGCTCGAGTCTGCCTCTCTGTGCGAGCCGCACGGCTGTGCGCGGCTGGCGGGGGAGAGAGCGGGGGCCCTGGGAGCGCTCCACACGCGGCTCCGAGGGCTCGGCAGATCAGAGGGCGGTGCGAGCGGACAGGCCAGATGCTCGCACCGCGGGGGCAACAACAGTACCTTTGTTTTCTTTGAACAGGGTCGAGGCAGTCCGGCCACAGGTCAGTGCGGTGGTCTGCGTCGCGGTGTCTTCCTCCCGGGGTTGGAGCGAGCGGCGGCTCGGCTCGAGCTCGGAGGTTGGCGTTGCGGCGCGGGCCGGGCCACAGGGACAGAGCGCCTTGAGACTTCCTGACCAGGAGGGCACACGCAGAGGGCAGCGATCCTCGGCGCAGGCCTCTATTAATCCAGGCGACGCTCAGGCACCCCACGCAACAGCTGTTTCTCGGACAGCGGCGGCGCGTTCAGGGGCACAAGACACGAAGGGGTGCAAGCAGGCACCGGGCGCCACCTTTCTTCACGTTGCGAGCTGCAGCTCGGGGCCAGTCACGGTGCTCGGATCAGCTGGGCTGGTCTTCACGATGCTTCGGGGCCAGGCAGGCGGCAGCCACTTTGTTTAGAGGGAGGGCAGCCCCCAGAGCGTTGCTGAAGAGTGCGATGGTCACAGCGCGCTCCGCTTTTCCTGGAGAGGCTCGCAGAAGGAAAACAGCGTCTTCCAGTGGTTCCTTGGTCAGGGGGGTAGCGCCCACTGTTCCTGGGGCGCTGGTCAGGGGGCAAGTTCACAGGCAAGCCCTTGGAGATCTTTCAGCAGAGTTTGGCACAAAGTTAATTAAAAGCAAAAGTCTCTTGTAGTCTTTTCTTTCCTCTCCTTCTGCAGCAAGGCACCAGACACAGGCCAGAGACAGCACTCCTCCTTGTCCTTCCAGGTCCTTCTCTTCGGGCAGAGTTTCTTCTGTAGCGCAAACAGGATCTAATTTACAAGGAGCAGGGCTCCTACTTTTATACCCAGTTTCTTTTGTTCTTACAGGCCAGGGGGGCCTTTGCATAACTGTTCTCAGTCCCTGAGCACTTGTGGTGGGTACTTCTGCTTCTGCATTCAGTGTGAGGGCAGGCACATCAGCCGCTCCCCAGGGGGGCGGAGCCGGCATTGTGAAGACAGGGGCAGCTTGAGCACTTTGTTGACAAGCTTCGGTCCTTCCTGGGCCAGGTGCAGACTGAGTCATCAGTCGCTCCCCAGGGGGGCGGAGCCAGCATTGTGGAGGTAGAGCACAGCCTGATGCATCATTCAGGGGAAACTCCCACCACACACTAAGGTCTCATCCTGCTATTCACCACCTGTCCACTCCCAGCCCTGTCACTCACACACTCAGACAGGCAGATACACACAAGAGCAGAGGCGGGCTGAAATGGTTAAGCAAGCAAATGCTAACTTTCTAAAAGTAACATTTGCAAACCTAGGATATTAAAATAAACTTTACTAAAAGAAGTATTTTATTATTCCGAGTTCAGGCATACTAAACATGAGTCTCTACCATGTTCCCTGAGCCTGCTGGGATTATAGAGTGTAATAATTCCAGCAGCCCATTCTGGCCTAAAGGGAGCAGGTAGCCTTACAATAGTGAAAACGAATTGGGTTGTATTTCACTACTAGGACATGCCACACTCATCAGGGCTTGTCCTACCATACACTTCCAAGGCACCCTGCCCTCAGGCCTACCATAGGGGTGACTAATATGAAGTTAAGGGAAGGTTTAGGGGCTGGCAAGTGGGTGCACTTGCCCAGCCAGCATGACAGTACCAGACTGCACGCAGGTTCTGCAATGGCAGACCGTAGACACATTTTAAGGCTGCTTCTGTGGGTGGCGCAACCAGCGCTGCAGGCCCACTAGCAGTATTGGCATTTACAAGCCCTGGCACTCCTGGTGCACTTTACTAGGGATTAACAGTAAATCCAATGAACCAATCATGGACATCAATCACATGTACAATTTTCAGTAGGGAGCACTTGCACTGCGGCACGGGTTGGCCGTGGCGCAGTGCCCTGAGTAGCGGACACCAGCAAAACATCTGAGGCACAACAGCAAAAAGTGGAAGGGAAAATCACGCCAAGGTGCCAGGTCTAACACGTGTCCCCTCCAGCTGAAATGTGGGGGGAACTACCCTTCCCCAGGGAGTTCCACATCACTAAGGCGGAAAAATCTGGACAGACCATCAGCGTTGGCGTGATCTGTGCCAGGGCGGTGTTCCACCGTGAAGTCCATACCCTGTAGGGAGATGGACCACCTCAACAGTTTTGGGTTCTCACCCCTCATTTGCATCAACCATCTGAGGGGCCTGTGGTCTGTCTGAACCCGGAAGTGAGACCCAAACAAGTAGGGTCTTAGCTTCTTCAGTGCCCAGACCACAGCAAATGCTTCTCGCTCTATTGCACTCCACCTACTTTCCCGTGGAAGTAACCTCCTACTGATGAAGGCTACAGGTTGGTCCCAGCCCTCCTCAGTCATCTGTGAGAGAACAGCCCCTACACCATGCTCTGAAGCGTCGGTTTGCACTATGAATTCCTTGGAGAAATCAGGAGCCAGGAGCACGGGCGCCGTGCACATGGCAGTCTTCAGGGTGTCAAAAGCCTTCTGACAGGTGTCAGTCCAAATCACATTCCTGGGCTGCTTCTTAGAAGTCAGCTCTGTCAAGGGGGTCACAATCGTGCCATAGCCCTTGACAAACCTCCTGTAATACCCAGTGAGCCCCAGGAAGGCTCTCACTGCAGTCTGGGTCTTGGGGGGTTCCCAAGCCAGGATGGTCTCAATTTTGGGTTGCAAGGGTGCCACCTTGCCACTCCCCACTTGGTGTCCCAAGTACACCACTGAACCCTGCCCAATCTGGCACTTGCTTGCCTTGATTGTGAGGCCTGCCTTGCGCAGGGCCATCAACACTTCCCAGAGGTGTCGCAGGTGTTCTGGCCAGGTGCTACTGAACACCGCGATGTCATCCAGGTAGGCGGCACTGAACTCATCCAGCCCAGCCAACACCTGGTTGACCAATCTCTGAAAGGTGGCAGGGGCATTCTTCATTCCAAATGGCATAACCCGGAACTGGAAATGCCCATCTGGTGTAGAGAATGCTGACCTCTCCTTTGCCCCATCGGTCAAGGCGATCTGCCAGTACCCAGACGTTAAATCAAACGTGCTGAGGAACCGGGCAGCCCCTAGCCGATCAATGAGCTCATCAGCTCTGGGGATGGGGTGCGCGTCAGTCTTGGTGACTGAATTGAGTCCTCTGTAGTCCACACAGAACCGGAGTTCAGGTGTGGCTCCCGGCGCAGTAGCCTTTGGACCAAGACCACGGGGCTGGACCAAGGACTGCTGGAAGACTCAACCACTCCAAGAGCAAGCATCTTGGAGACCTCCTCCTTGATGCAGGCCCTGACCCTGTCAGTCACTCTGTAAGCCTTATGCTTCACAGGTAAGCTGTCTCCCGTGTCCACATCATGGACGCACCAATCTGTGACACTAGGAACCAGGGAGAACAGATCTGGAAACTGCCCCAGCAATTGGCGGCAGTCTTCCTGTTGTTCAGGGGTTAGGGTGGGTGAGAGGTTAACTCCATCCACTGACCCATCTTTCTCACAGGCCACTAAGAGGTCAGGAAGAGGCTCAGACTCCTCTTCCATTCCATCATCAGTTGCCAACAACATGCCCACTTCGGACCTTCTCAAGTGGGGCTTGAGGCGGTTGACATGTAGGACCCTTAAAGGGTTCCTGGGCGTCTTCATGTCCACCAAGTATGTCACTGGGCTCTTGCGCTCCACAACCTCAAATGGTCCTGTCCACTTATCCTGAAGTGCACAGGGTTCCACTGGGGCCAAGACATACACCTCTTGTCCAGGCTGAAGCTCTACCAGAGTGGCATTCTGGTCGTACCACCGCTTCATCTCCTCCTGGCTGGCTTCCAGATTTGCCTCAGCAAGTTGTCTGAAGCACCTGGTTTGGTTTCTGAAGGCCAGCATGTAGCTATATACATTCTGGGGAGGTTTCCTGGGAGATTGCTCCCAGCCTTCCTTTACCAAACTCAGTGGTCCTCTCACGGGGTGACCATACAGCAGTTCAAAGGGGCTGAACCCTAGGGACTTCTGTGGCACCTCGCGGTATGCAAAGAGCAGGCATGGCAAGAGGACATCCCACTTACGCCTCATTGGACCTTCCAGGCCCATGATCATGCCCTTCAGGGTTCGGTTGAATCTCTCAACCAACCCGTTTCCTTGGGGATGGTAAGGTGTGGTGAACTTGTAGGTTACACCACACTCTTGCCAAAGGGACTTCATATACTTGGATATGAAGGTGGTCCCCCTGTCGCTCACCACCTCTAGTGGTAATCCTACTCGTTAGAAAATTCCCATCAGTGCACGTCCCACCACGGGGGCCGTCACTGTCCTCAGAGGGATGGCTTCAGGGTACCGGGTGGCATGATCCACCAAGACCAGGATGAACCTGTTGCCCATGGCTGTCTTGGGGTCCAGAGGCCCAACAATGTCAATACCCACTCGTTGGAATGGAGTACTGACCACAGGGAAGGGTTGGAGGGGAGCCTTGTTCTTCCCTCCGCTCTTCCCACTTGCCTGGCAAGTTGGACAGGTCCTACAATGAGCATCTGAGCTCTTGTGCATTTGGGGCCAGTAAAAGTGGGTGACAAGCCTGTCATAGGTCTTGTCCATCCCCAAATGTCCTGCTAACGGCACATCGTGAGCCAGTCCCAGTAGGAAGGCTCTGAACTTCTGGGGTACCACCAGCACACGGGCTGACCCAGGTTCAGCAGCCTTAATACAGGAGGTCATTCTCCCAGTACACATAATGTGTTTTGGCCTGAACACCATTGGCCTGGTCTGCAGCCTGCTGCCGCATACCCACGAGAGAAGGGCATTCTTTCTGCTCCCTGCAGAATTCCTCCCTGGAGGGGCCTCCTTCTTGCTGCCAATGGGTCAGCTCAGGCAGGTCCCCCAGTTCAGCAATCTGTTCCCCAGTAGGCTCCAGGGCATCCCCCTCAAGGTCTGCTTCCTCCTGGACCGTGGGAACTTCAGGGGCCGGTTTCCCGCGCCCCCTGCGCCTTCTCCCTAAGGCCGGTTCCTGGGCCTCTCCTTCAGGCCCCAGGATCTCTTGATCACCCCTACTGGCTGCCATCGACCGGGTGGTCACGCACGCCCAGTCAGGTAGACCCACCATCTTCAGGTGAGTCGTCTTCTCCACCTTTTCCCAAGGGGAGTGCTCCAAGTCATTACCTAGCAAACAGTCTACAGGCATGGCCGTTCTCACACAAACCTACAGAGTACCAGAGACCCCCCCACACTCGAAGGGAACTTGAGCCATCGGACACTGACTCTCTGAATTATCAACATTGATAACCCTACAGTAGGCATGGGGTAAAACCTGCTCTTGAGACACCAGGTGCTGCCTCACTGCAGTCACACTGGCTCCTGTATCTCTAAGAGCCTCAGCTTCCCTACCATTGATGGTAACCACCTGCCCATATTTCTTAGTGTTAGAGAGCAGGTAGTTTGTAGGGACCATCTCACTGTCTCCTAGCGAGACTAGGGTCATCTGAACAGGATCTCCACCCCCCGGGACCATCACTTCTTCTCCTAAGTGAACACTAGTCACTTGTCGGGGCGGAGCACCAGTGGGTGCTGGTTTTCCAAACAGGCAACACTTGGGGTCACTGGCTATGTGCCCCGGGTCACCACATTTGAAACAATTGAAGGGCCCCTTTGGAACATGTCTACCTGTCGGGCCCCATTCTGCTTTGGGGGTGGGGGAGGCTGAGAACCTTTCTGCTGGCCCCCTTGGGGATTACTTTGGGGGCCTTTTTGGAACCCTTTCTGTTTTCCCTTGTCCCCCCCACTCTTCTGCTGGGGACCCTGCCCACCCTTGGCGGAGTCTCCCACTGGACCCTTGTGGACCCTGGTGCTGAGCCAGCGGTCTGCCTCCTCAGCAAGCTTCCTCGGGTTGGACAGCTTGCTATCAATCAGGTGCTGGCGTAACTCAGGAAAACAGTGATCAGACAAGTGCTCCCATGCAATTAAATCAAAGAGACCTTGAAAATCATTCACTTTGTTACCCTTCACCCAACCATCCAGTGCTCTGCAAAAAAAAGTCACATACTCCACATACGTATTCCCAGGCCGCTTAGTACACCCCCTAAACTTCTGTCTATACATTTCAGGGGTAAGCCCATACCTGGTCATTAAAGCTTCTTTCATATGGGGATAGGATCTCTGGTTTTCAGTGGGCAAATCTAGCAGGGTGTCCCGCCCTTCGCTAAGGAACCTTCCCCGCAACCCCGCTCCCCAATCCTTGTCAGGGACCCGGTGGGAGGACATGGCTACCTCATATGCCCTAAACCACTGTCCTATGTCGTCCCCCTTAAAGAACTCCTTTACTACATCTTTGGGGATGTGCACTCTAGACTCTCCCTGCACCGGCGTTGCGCTGCCACCAGAGGGAGGCTGATCCAAGGTTCTCTCTTTTAGATTCATCTCCCTCATTTTCACTTCATAATCCATTTGGTGTTTTCGCTCTTCCAGAGCCATTCTTTTGCTCTCAAGCTCCAGTTGGCTCTTTAATTTTAATTCTGCCAGCTTCATTTCATGATCCCTGGTTTCCTTCCTGTCTGCCAGCTCCTCTGGCGACAGGCCTCTGCCAAAGCTATGCACGCTGTCTGGTTTTTCAAGATCCCCCAGATCCACAGGTACATTCTGATCCTCAGGTGCCTTCCTAGATTCAATCCAGGCTTTCAGGGCCTTGTAGAACTCTGGTTTGTTCCTGCCCCCTGCGTGTGGAACCTTGAGTTTCTTGCAGAAAAAACTCCGCTGCTTCTTTGTGTAGTCGTCTAGCTTTGATGCATCCCATTCAACCTCCGACGCACCAGAGGCTATTGATTCTCCTCCCTCAACGCTGTTTGTGCCAGGCATGATTTCAACCCTAGGGATCTTCTCTTGGCAAAATTAAAAAAACAAAGTCTGTGGCTAAGTTACTGGACTGTAATCACTATGCAATGGTCAGCAGTTAAGGTAAAACACTGCAAATGTAAATTCGCGATCCTCACCGCTGCTTCCAATGTAGGAAGGGGGAGTCTCTAGTTGGCGCAGTGCAGCACTAGCGACAAGCAGGGACTCTCTCTTCCTCGTCAGAGCTGAGGGTTACCTTCAAGACAACCTCTGCTTACCCTCTAGGTGGTGTGGCTTAAGCAGTCTTAGGCTAATCTCTGGGGCACATAGGGTTAAACATTTGCAATATTTACACCATCACAACCAACCCACCACACAATGACACCAAACTGTATTTGTAGTAAAAATATATTTCTTTATATAATTTCAAGCAGGCTTGTAAATACAGTTTTAGGCACTTTCAAAATGTCAGGTTCCAGTTTACTTTATGTTAGGTTGCCACAGTTCTTTCTAGCAATAAGCAATCTTTGTGTTAGCGTTTCAAAACAGTTCTTTATCAGCTTCCAATTCCCCAAATACGATATTGTTTGGGGCCTTTCTGTTCAAGTTTATCAAAACAAAGGCGGAGTTGCCTGCTGGGGGCCTTGGCGCACCTCCGAGGACTGAATGGGCCCGACCGGCCCGGGCTCACGCTTCTAGCGGGAGCGGCGGCAGGTTGGCTCGAGTCCGCCTCTCTGTGCGAGCCGCACGGCTGTGCGCGGCTGGCGGGGGAGAGAGCGGGGGCCCTGGGAGCGCTCCACACGCGGCTCCGAGGGCTCGGCAGATCAGAGGGCGGTGCGAGCGGACAGGCCAGATGCTCGCACCGCGGGGGCAACAACAGTACCTTTGTTTTCTTTGAACAGGGTCGAGGCAGTCCGGCCACAGGTCAGCGCGGTGGTCTGCGTCGCGGTGTCTTCCTCCCGGGGTTGGAGCGAGCGGCGGCTCGGCTCGAGCTCGGAGGTTGGCGTTGCGGCGCGGGCCGGGCCACAGGGACAGAGCGCCTTGAGACTTCCTGACCAGGAGGGCACACGCAGAGGGCAGCGATCCTCGGCGCAGGCCTCTATTAATCCAGGCGACGCTCAGGCACCCCACGCAACAGCTGTTTCTCGGACAGCGGCGGCGCGTTCAGGGGCACAAGACACGAAGGGGTGCAAGCAGGCACCGGGCGCCACCTTTCTTCACGTTGCGAGCTGCAGCTCGGGGCCAGTCACGGTGCTCGGATCAGCTGGGCTGGTCTTCACGATGCTTCGGGGCCAGGCAGGCGGCAGTCACTTTGTTTAGAGGGAGGGCAGCCCCCAGAGCGTTGCTGAAGAGCGCGATGGTCACAGCGCGCTCCGCTTTTCCTGGAGAGGCTCGCAGAAGGAAAACAGCGTCTTCCAGTGGTTCCTTGGTCAGGGGGGTAGCGCCCACTGTTCCTGGGGCGCTGGTCAGGGGGCAAGTTCACAGGCAAGCCCTTGGAGATCTTTCAGCAGAGTTTGGCACAAAGTTAATTAAAAGCAAAAGTCTCTTGTAGTCTTTTCTTTCCTCTCCTTCTGCAGCAAGGCACCAGACACAGGCCAGAGACAGCACTCCTCCTTGTCCTTCCAGGTCCTTCTCGTCGGGCAGAGTTTCTTCTGTAGCGCAAACAGGATCTAATTTACAAGGAGCAGGGCTCCTACTTTTATACCCAGTTTCTTTTGTTCTTACAGGCCAGGGGGGCCTTTGCATAACTGTTCTCAGTCCCTGAGCACTTGTGGTGGGTACTTCTGCTTCTGCATTCAGTGTGAGGGCAGGCACATCAGCCGCTCCCCAGGGGGGCGGAGCCGGCATTGTGAAGACAGGGGCAGCTTGAGCACTTTGTTGACAAGCTTCGGTCCTTCCTGGGCCAGGTGCAGGCTGAGTCATCAGTCGCCCCCCAGGGGGGCGGAGCCAGCATTGTGGAGGTAGAGCACAGCCTGATACATCATTCAGGGGAAACTCCCACCACCCACTAAGAAGTCATCCTGCTATTCACCACCTGTCAACTTCCAGCCCTGTCACTCACACACTCAGACAGGCAGATACACACAAGAGCAGAGGCGGGCTGAAATGGTTAAGCAAGCAAATGCTAACTTTCTAAAAGTAACACTTGCAAACCCAGGATATTAAAATAAACGTTACTAAAAGAAGTATTTTATTATTCTGAGTTCAGGCATACTAAACATGACTCTCTACCATGTTCCCTGAGCCTGCTGGGATTATAGAGTGTAATAATTCCAGCAGCCCATTCTGGCCTAAAGGGAGCAGGTAGCCTTACAATAGTGAAAACGAATTGGCTTGTATTTCACTAATAGGACATGCCACACTCATCAGGGCTTGTCCTACCTTACACTTACAAGGCACCCTGCCCTCAGGCCTACCATAGGGGTGACTAATATGAAGTTAAGGGAAGGTTTAGGGGCTGGCAAGTGGGTGCACTTGCCCAGCCAGCATGACAGTACCAGACTGCACGCAGGTTCTGCAATGGCAGACCCTAGACACATTTTAAGGCTGCTTCTGTGGGTGGCGCAACCAGCGCTGCAGGCCCACTAGCAGTATTGGCATTTACAAGCCCTGGCACTCCTGGTGCACTTTACTAGGGACTAACAGTAAATCCAATGAACCAATCATGGACATCAATCACATGTACAATTTTCAGTAGGGAGCACTTGCACTGCGGCACGGGTTGGCCATGGCGCAGTGCCCTGAGTAGCGGACACCAGCAAAACATCTGAGGCACAACAGCAAAAAGTGGAAGGGAAACTCACGCTAAGGTGCCAGGTCTAACACGTGTCCCCTCCAGCTGAAATGTGGGGGGAACTACCCTTCCCCAGGGAGTTCCACATCACTAAGGCGGAAAAATCTGGACAGACCATCAGCGTTGGCGTGATCTGTGCCAGGGCGGTGTTCCACCGTGAAGTCCATACCCTGTAGGGAGATGGACCACCTCAACAGTTTTGGGTTCTCACCCCTCATTTGCATCAACCATCTGAGGGGCCTGTGGTCTGTCTGAACCCGGAAGTGAGACCCAAACAAGTAGGGTCTTAGCTTCTTCAGTGCCCAGACCACAGCAAATGCTTCTCGCTCTATTGCACTCCACCTACTTTCCCGTGGAAGTAACCTCCTACTGATGAAGGCTACAGGTTGGTCCCAGCCCTCCTCAGTCATCTGTGAGAGAACAGCCCCTACACCATGCTCTGAAGCGTCGGTTTGCACTATGAATTCCTTGGAGAAATCAGGAGCCAGGAGCACGGGCGCCGTGCACATGGCAGTCTTCAGGGTTTTAAAAGCCTTCTGACAGGTGTCAGTCCAAATCACATTCCTGGGCTGCTTCTTAGAAGTCAGCTCTGTCAAGGGGGTCACAATCGTGCCAAAGCCCTTGAAAAACCTCCTGTAATACCCAGTGAGCCCCAGGAAGGCTCTCACTGCAGTCTGGGTCTTGGGGGGTTCCCAAGCCAGGATGGTCTCAATTTTGGGTTGCAAGGGTGCCACCTTGCCACTCCCCACTTGGTGTCCCAAGTACACCACTGAACCCTGCCCAATCTGGCACTTGCTTGCCTTGATTGTGAGGCCTGCCTTGCGCAGGGCCATCAACACTTCCCAGAGGTGTCGCAGGTGTTCTGGCCAGGTGCCACTGAACACTGCGATGTCATCCAGGTAGGCGGCACTGAACTCATCCAGCCCAGCCAACACCTGGTTGACCAATCTCTGAAAGGTGGCAGGGGCATTCTTCATTCCAAATGGCATAACCCGGAACTGGAAATGCCCATCTGGTGTAGAGAATGCTGACCTCTCCGATGCCCCATCGGTCAAGGCGATCTGCCAGTACCCATACGTTAAATCAAACGTGCTGAGGAACCGGGCAGCCCCTAGCCGATCAATGAGCTCATCAGCTCTGGGGATAGGGTGCGCGTCAGTCTTGGTGACTGAATTGAGTCCTCTGTAGTCCACACAGAACCGGAGTTCAGGTGTGGCTCCCGGCGCAGCAGCCTTTGGGACCAAGACCACGGGGCTGGACCAAGGACTGCTGGAAGACTCAACCACCCCAAGAGCAAGCATCTTGGAGACCTCCTCCTTGATGCAGGCCCTGACCCTGTCAGTCACTCTGTAAGCCTTATGCTTCACAGGTAAGCTGTCTCCTGTGTCCACATCATGGACGCACCAATCTGTGACACTAGGAACCAGGGAGAACAGATCTGGAAACTGCCCCAGCAATTGGCGGCAGTCTTCCTGTTGTTCAGGGGTCAGGGTGGGTGAGAGGTTAACTCCATCCACTGACCCATCTTTCTCACAGGCCACTAAGAGGTCAGGAAGAGGCTCAGACTCCTCTTCCATTCCATCATCAGTTGCCAACAACATGCCCACTTCGGACCTTCTCAAGTGGGGCTTGAGGCGGTTGACATGTAGGACCCTTAAAGGGTTCCTGGGCGTCTTCATGTCCACCAAGTATGTCACTGGGCTCTTGCGCTCCACAACCTCAAATGGTCCTGTCCACTTATCCTGAAGTGCACAGGGTTCCACTGGGGCCAGGACATACACCTCTTGTCCAGGCTGAAGCTCGACCAGAGTGGCATTCTGGTCGTACCACCGCTTCATCTCCTCCTGGCTGGCTTCCAGATTTGCCTCGGCAAGTTGTCTGAAGCGCCTGGTTTGGTTTCTGAAGGCCAGCATGTAGCTATATACATTCTGGGGAGGTTTCCTGGGAGATTGCTCCCAGCCTTCCTTTACCAAACTCAGTGGTCCTCTCACGGGGTGACCATACAGCAGTTCAAAGGGGCTGAACCCTAGGGACTTCTGTGGCACCTCGCGGTATGCAAAGAGCAGGCATGGCAAGAGGACGTCCCACTTACGCCTCATTGGACCTTCCAGGCCCATGATCATGCCCTTCAGGGTTCGGTTGAATCTCTCAACCAACCCGTTTCCTTGGGGACGGTAAGGTGTGGTGAACTTGTAGGTTACACCACACTCTTGCCAAAGGGACTTCATATACTTGGATATGAAGTTGGTCCCCCTGTCGCTCACCACCTCTAGAGCGAATCCTACTCGTGAGAGAATTCCCATCAGTGCACGCCCCACCACGGGGGCTGTCACTGTCCTCAGCGGGATGGCTTCAGGGTACCGGGTAGGATGAACCTGTTGCCCATGGCTGTCTTGGGGTCCAGAGGCCCAACAATGTCAATACCCACTCGCTGGAATGGCGTACCGACCACAGGGAAGGGTTGGAGGGGAGCCTTGTTCTTCCCTCCGCTCTTCCCACTTGCCTGGCAAGTCGGACAGGTCCTACAATGAGCATCTGAGCTCTTATGCATTTGGGGCCAGTAAAAGTGGGTGACAAGCCTGTCATAGGTCTTGTCCATCCCCAAATGTCCTGCTAAAGGCACATCGTGAGCCAGCCCCAGTAGGAAGGCTATGAACTTCTGGGGTACCACCAGCACACGGGCTGAGCCAGGTTCAGCAGCCTTAGGCTCTGAATACAGGAGGTCGTTCTCCCAGTACACATAATGTGTTTTGGCCTGAACACCATTGGCCTGGTCTGCAGCCTGCTGCCGCATACCCACGAGAGAAGGGCATTCTTTCTGCTCCCTGCAGAATTCCTCCCTGGAGGGGCCTCCTTCTTGCTGCCAATGGGTCAGCTCAGGCAGGTCCCCCAGCTCGGCAATCTGTTCCCCTGTAGGCTCCAGGGCATCCCCCTCAAGGTCTGCTTCCTCCTGGACCGTGGGAACTTCAGGGGTCGGTTTCCCGCGCCCCCTCCGCCTTCTCCCTAAGGCCGGTTCCTGGGCCTCTCCTTCAGGCCCCAGGACCTCTTGATCACCCTTACTGGCTGCCATCGACCGGGTGGTCACGCACGCCCAGTCAGGCAGACCCACCATCTTCAGGTGAGTCGTCTTCTCCACCTTTTCCCAAGGGGAGTGCTCCAAGTCATTCCCTAGCAAACAGTCAACAGGCATGGTTTTCCTCACACAGACCTGCAGAGTACCAGAGACCACCCCCCACTCGAAGGGAACTTGAGCCATCGGACACTGACTCTCTGAATTATCAGCATTGATAACCCTACAGTAGGCATGGGGTACAACCTGCTCTTGAGACACCAGGTGCTGCCTCACTGCAGTCACACTGGCTCCTGTATCTCTAAGAGCCTCAGCTTCCCTACCATTGATGATCACCACCTGCCCATATTTCTTAGTGTTAGAGGGCAGGTAGTTTGTAGGGACCATCTCACTGTCTCCTAATGAGACTAGGGTCATCTGAACGGAATCTCCA
Source organism: Lissotriton vulgaris (assembly GCF_964263255.1). Taxonomy (NCBI): domain Eukaryota; kingdom Metazoa; phylum Chordata; class Amphibia; order Caudata; family Salamandridae; genus Lissotriton; species Lissotriton vulgaris. The sequence continues at coordinate 308,816,602 of NC_141688.1, read as the reverse complement.
CCCCCGGGACCATCACTTCTTCTCCTAAGTGAACACTAGTCACTTGACGGGGTGGAGCACCCGTGGGTGCGGGTTTTCCAAACAGGCAACACTTGGGGTCACTGGATATGTGCCCCGGCTCACCACATTTGAAACAATTGAAGGGCCCCTTTGGAACAGGTCTACCTGTCGGGGCCCCATTCTGCTTTGGGGGTGGGGGAGGCTGAGAACCTTTCTGCTGGTCCCCTTGGGGATTACTTTGGGGGCCTTTCTGGAACCCTTTCTGTTTTCCCTTGTCCCCCCCCACTCTTCTGCTGGGGACCCTGCCCACCCTTGGCGGAGTCTCCCACTGGACCCTTGTGGACCCTGGTGCTGAGCCAGCGGTCCGCCTCCTCAGCAAGCTTCCTCGGGTTGGACAGCTTGCTATCTATCAGGTGTTGGCGTAACTCAGGAAAACAGTGATCAGACAAGTGCTCCCATGCAATTAAATCAAAGAGACCTTGAAAATCATTCACTTTGCTACCCTTCACCCAACCATCCAGTGCTCTGCAAAAAAAAGTCACATACTCCACATACGTATTCCCAGGCTGCTTAGTACACCCCCTAAACTTCTGTCTATACATTTCAGGGGTAAGCCCATACCTGGTCATTAAAGCTTCTTTCATATGGGAATAGGATCTCTGGTTTTCAGTGGGCAAATCTAGCAGGGTGTCCCGCCCTTCGCTAAGGAACCTTCCCCACAACCCCGCTCCCCAATCCTTGTCAGGGACCCGGTGGGAGGACATGGCTACCTCATATGCCCTAAACCACTGTCCTATGTCGTCCCCCTTAAAGAACTCCTTTACTACATCTTTGGGGATGTGCACTCTAGACTCTACCTGCACCAGCGTTGCGCTGCCACCAGAGGGAGGCTGATCCAAGGTTCTCTCTTTTAGATTCATCTCCCTCATTTTCACTTCATAATCCATTTGGTGTTTTCGCTCTTCCAGAGCCATTCTTTTGCTCTCAAGCTCCAGTTGGCTCTTTAATTTTAATTCTGCCAGCTTCATTTCATGATCCCTGGTTTCCTTCCTGTCTGCCAGCTCCTCTGGCGACAGGCCTCTGCCAAAGCTATGCACGCTGTCTGGTTTTTCAAGATCCCCCAGATCCACAGGTACATTCTGATCCTCAGGTGCCTTCCTAGATTCAATCCAGGCTTTCAGGGCCTTGTAGAACTCTGGTTTGTTCCTGCACCCTGCGTGTGGAACCTTGAGTTTCTTACAGAAAAAACTCCGCTGCTTCTTTGTGTAGTCGTCCAGCTTTGATGCATCCCATTCAACCTCCGACGCACCAGAGGCTATGGATTCTCCTCCATCCACGCTGTTTGTGCCAGGCATGATTTCAACCCTAGGGATCTTCTCTTGGCAAAATTAAAAAAACAAAGTCTGTGGCTAAGTTACTGGACTGTAATCACTATGCAATGGTCAGCAGTTAAGGTAAAACACTGCAAATGTAAATTCGCGATCCTCACCGCTGCGTCCAATGTAGGAAGGGGGAGTCTCTAGTTGGTGCAGTGCAGCTATAGCGACAAGCAGGGACTCTCTCTTCCTCGTCAGGGCTGAGGGTTACCTTCAAGACAACCTCTGCTTACCCTCTAGGTAGTGTGGCTTAAGCAGTCTTAGGCTAATCTCTGGGGCACATAGGGTTAAACATTTGCAATATTTACACCATCATAACCAACCCACCACACAATGACACCAAACTGTATTTGTAGTAAAAATATATTTCTTTATATAATTTCAAGCAGGCTTGTAAATACAGTTTTAGGCACTTTCAAAATGTCAGGTTCCAGTTTACTATGTTAGGTTGCCACAGTTCTTTCTAGCAATAAGCATTCTTTGTGTTAGCGTTTCAAAACAGTTCTTTATCAGCTTCCAATTCCCCAAATACGATATTGTTTGGGGCCTTTCTGTTCAAGTTTATCAAAACAAAGGCGGAGTTGCCTGCTGGGGGCCTTGGCGCACCTCCGAGGACTGAATGGGCCCGACCGGCCCGGGCTCACGCTTCTAGCGGGAGCGGCGGCAGGTTGGCTCGAGTCCGCCTCTCTGTGCGAGCCGCACGGCTGTGCCCGGCTGGCGGGGGAGAGAGCGGGGGCCCTGGGAGCACTCCACACGCGGCTCCGAGGGCTCGGCAGATCAGAGGGCGGTGCGAGCGGACAGGCCAGATGCTCGCACCGTGGGGGCAACAACAGTACCTTTGTTTTCTTTGAACAGGGTCGAGGCAGTCCGGCCACAGGTCAGCGCGGTGGTCTGCGTCGCGGTGTCTTCCTCCCGGGGTTGGAGCGAGCGGCGGCTCGGCTCGAGCTCGGAGGTTGGCGCTGCGGCGTGGGCCGGGCCACAGGGACAGAGCGCCTTGAGACTTCCTGACCAGGAGGGCACACGCAGAGGGCAGCGATCCTCGGCGCAGGCCTCTATTAATCCAGGCGACGCTCAGGCACCCCACGCAACAGCTGTTTCTCGGACAGCGGCGGCGCGTTCAGGGGCACAAGACACGAAGGGATGCAAGCAGGCACCGGGCGCCACCTTTCTTCACGTTGCGAGCTGCAGCTCGGGGCCAGTCACGGTGCTCGGATCAGCTGGGCTGGTCTTCACGATGCTTCGGGGCCAGGCAGGCGGTAGTCACTTTGTTTAGAGGGAGGGCAGCCCCCAGAGCGTTGCTGAAGAGCGCGATGGTCACAGCGCCCACTGTTCCTGGGGCGCTGGTCAGGGGGCAAGTTCACAGGCAAGCCCTTGGAGATCTTTCAGCAGAGTTTGGCACAAAGTTAATTAAAAGCAAAAGTCTCTTGTAGTCTTTTCTTTCCTCTCCTTCTGCAGCAAGGCACCAGACACAGGCCAGAGACAGCACTCCTCCTTGTCCTTCCAGGTCCTTCTCTTCGGGCAGAGTTTCTTCTGTAGCGCAAACAGGATCTAATTTACAAGGAGCAGGGCTCCTACTTTTATACCCAGTTTCTTTTGTTCTTACAGGCCAGGGGGGCCTTTGCATAACTGTTCTCAGTCCCTGAGCACTTGTGGTGGGTACTTCCGCTTCTGCATTCAGTGTGAGGGTAGGCACATCAGCCACTCCCCAGGGGGGCGGAGCCGGCATTGTGAAGACAGGGGCAGCTTGAGCACTTTGTTGACAAGCTTCGGTCCTTCCTGGGCCAGGTGCAGGCTGAGTCATCAGTCGCTCCCCAGGGGGGCGGAGCCAGCATTGTGGAGGTAGAGCACAGCCTGATGCATCATTCAGGGGAAACTCCCACCACCCACTAAGGTGTCATCCTGCTATTCACCACCTGTCAACTTCCAGCCCTGTCACTCACACACTCAGACAGGCAGATACACACAAGAGCAGAGGCGGGCTGAAATGGTTAAGCAAGCAAATGCTAACTTTCTAAAAGTAACATTTGCAAACCCAGGATATTAAAATAAACTTTACTAAAAGAAGTATTTTATTATTCTGAGTTCAGGCATACTAAACATGACTCTCTACCATGTTCCCTGAGCCTGCTGGGATTATAGAGTGTAATAATTCCAGCAGCCCATTCTGGCCTAAAGGGAGCAGGTAGCCTTACAATAGTGAAAACGAATTGGGTTGTATTTCACTACTAGGACATGCCACACTCATCAGGGCTTGTCCTACCTTACACTTACAAGGCACCCTGCCCTCAGGCCTACCATAGGGGTGACTAATATAAAGTTAAGGGAAGGTTTAGGGGCTGGCAAGTGGGTGCACTTGCCCAGCCAGCATGACAGTACCAGACCGCACGCAGGCTCTGCAATGGCAGACCTTAGACATATTTTAAAAGGCTGCTTCTGTGGGTGGCGCAACCAGCGCTGCAGGCCCACTAGCAGTATTGGCATTTACAAGCCCTGGCACTCCTGGTGCACTTTACTAGGGACTAACAGTAAATCCAATGAACCAATCATGGACATCAATCACATGTACAATTTTCAGTAGGGAGCACTTGCACTGCGGCACGGGTTGGCCGTGGCGCAGTGCCCTGAGTAGCGGACACCAGCAAAACATCTGAGGCACAACAGCAAAAAGTGGAAGGGAAACTCACGCCAAGGTGCCAGGTCTAACATCGGGTGTCCCCTACAGAGCTCAATGTGGTACAGTACTAGCTGCCACTGTTACACTCACTTGTGCCACCACAGAGCCTGGGTATGGTACAGAACTTGGTGCCACTTTTAGGCTTGGGCGCCACTACAAACCCTATGCATGGTATAGTACTTGGTGCTCCAGTTAGACTCATGTACCACCAAAGCCTTCGCATGTCTATGCAGTGAACAATGCCACTGACTCGTTTGTGCCACTACAGAGCCCTGGTATGGGTCAGCACTACCTGACATTCGCTAGTGCCGCTGCAGATCCCAAATACTGTACAATACAAGGTACTACAGTTAGACTCACTAGTACCAGATATGGTACTGTACTCAGGCCATTGTTAGACTTCTGTACCATTATGGAGCCCAGGTAGGATGCAGTACTGACTGCACTCACTAGTGCCACTATGCATCCCGGATACGGTAGAGTACTAGATGCCACTGTGTGTGCCACTACCGAGCTGGAATATGGTACAATACTGGGCGTCACTGTTAAACTCACAAATCCCACTATAAATCATCAGATATGGGATAGTGCAAGGTACCGTTACAGTCGTGATACTACAGAGCCTGGGTCTGCTACAGTGCTGGTGCCACTCCAGAGCCTCAACTATGGTGATGGATTTGGTGCAATACTGGGTTCCACTGTTTGCATGTGCCACTGCAGATCTGGGATCTGGTACCTTAGTGGCCACTGCATGAGTTCTTATTTGCCAATGTATAGACTTATCTGGTAGAGACTTCTAGCCACAGATTTCTTACTTTAGAATTATCCCAAGGCATCAGACTGGCTCTGGAATTGTTTTCTGAGCAGTACCCCTGTGCGCCAAGAGGTGGCGTCATACCGCTCTGCATGGGCTGTCTGCAACGTCTACACTGTAAGTGATGTGCTTGGTGTCTATGTAGGTTCCACCCCAGCGCACTGACGTTAATTCTTTTGTTTCAGCTACAGTCAGCCCAGATCCGGAGAGAGCTGCCCAAGGGTTTTTTTTTGGCTGACCCTTTTTCAACTTTTGTTGAAGCCAGTTTGATAATCTTTCTCCTGATGTGACAGCGATGTCTACTAGGGAAGTGACTTCAAGCCATGTGCCGCTGTTACTGCCAGCTGCCAGCAAAGGACTGCATCTTGTTTGCCTCTGCTGCCTCAAGCATGACCACAACATGAAGACCTGCGTCAACTGCCATGCCATGATCCTCAAGGCCTTGAGTGAGCAGTCCCTCGAGCTCTTTGTCACTCGATGTGCGACGCCCTGCCAATCTCAATCTTAGTTTAGAGGAAGGTCCCGGAATCATTCACAGTCGTAGTCGTCCGAACTAGTCCCTCAAAAAGAAAAAGGGTAAGAACTCGAAAAGGTCTTCAACTTCACCCTGTCCGGTGAAGTCATCCGACAAGACAAGGGAGTGTTGCCATTTGAGGCCTGGTTCAATAGTTGAACTTGTGCCTTGGCCAGCTCCGCGCCTCTCCGAGCTTCCCGGAGCCAGAGTGACCCCGACAAACTCTGCAGATTTTATGAGGCCATGCACCTCATATTTGGATGGCCCGTCCCTGCTGGTTCACCTTCAAGGCCCGTGGGTATGGGAGGGACCCCAACTGGTTTCCCGCCTGTAGTTCTTCCTGCTGCACCAGTCAGGGGGGCCCTTGGATCCATGGAGGACTCTGGATCAGCACTGGTTGTACCAGCATGGCCTTCCATGACTCTCCCAGCGCAGCCGGTTGCCTTCTGTAGCACCGTCCCAATTCTGATTAGACTCTGACACAGAGCCAGAAGGGCGTATCCAATGCCGACTCCAGTGCTGACTGGTGTCTTGCCCTCTAAACCAGAGCCTGAGCCTTATTCCTGTGGGCTGGAACTCAAGCAAGATTGGGAGAGGTCACTGGACCCTGAAGAATACCAGCCGCTAGACCCCAACGACTGGTGTGAGGAATTGGAGGATACCAGTGGACTGGATACCTCTACAGATACTGGCATGGTCTCTCTTACTAACGTGGCTAAGGAGAAAGGAGCTTCTTTTGCTAAGGGAGTGAGAAGGGCTGCTGAGGCTTGCTCTCAGTTGCAGTCAGGACTAACATCTTGGCAGAGGTACTTCAGCCTGGAGTGACCCCTTCAGAACCGCTTCTCCCATTTACTGTAGCCCTTACGGACATCTTGCTTGGGACCTGGTCCAAGCCCTACTCTGAGAACAGGACAATTGCCCAATGCCAGCACCCCACCCCAGGGGACCCCAGTTACCTCAGACAACACCCTACCCCAGAGAAGTTGGTGGTCCAAGCCTCAACTTCCAGTGGAAATCCTGGCGCATTCCCTACCCTCAACAAGAGAGGAAATCTAAGAGGCTGGATCCCTTAAGCAAAAAAAATGTCTTCCACCAGGCTGGCACTGCCATTTGTGAGAACTGTGTGCCTTTTGGGCTTTAACTCCCATGCACTGTGGGATTCGGCTGCACAAGTGCCTCTCATGGTCCCAGAGGAGGCCTGGGCCATACTCTCCCAAGCTATGGTAGACAGGAGGGATGCAGCCAAGTTCACAATCAAATGTGGGCTATGTATGACCGGCTCACTAGGCAGAGCAGTTTCTTCATGAGTGGCCTTCCGGCGCCACCCTGGCTATGGATCACCGGGAGAAGTTTCAGGGGACATTCAAGCTACATTTATGGACATGCCCTTTGATGGCAGCTGTCTCTTCGGAGACAAGGTAGACTCTGCACTGGAGCGCTTCAAGAATAGCAGAGTTACAGCTAGGTCCTTGGTCATTTCCATGGCTCACCACCAGCCCCAGTCCACCATTTGCTCATTTTGTGGCCACTGAAGGGGTTCCAGTTGCCTGCCGTGCCCAGCCACCTCTGCACACAAGCTCCGCAGCCTATTCCGTGGCTGATGATGTGGTACACCCGCACCATGTGGGTTGGGCAACCAGAGGTCCAAGCCTCTTTAGCTCATCCTCCAACCATCATGGGCAACCAGTAGGAGACAGGCTGCACAATCACCTGCACCACTGGAGATGGATAACATCAGACCACTGGTTCTCCAGATTGTCCAAAGAGGCTACTCCCTCCCCTTTGTGACTACCCCTTCTCCCATGCCACCCACATGCAACAAGCTGACGGAGGACCATCTCTTTTTACTAAGTATGGGTGAAATTTGCGAATTCGCGTTCCGCGAATTCGTGCGAAATGGCAAAAAAATCTGCGAGTTCGCGAATTTTTGTCCCATTTGAACAAATATGTGACCACGTGTGCCTGTAACTTTGCCAGCGCGCCAAAAGGCGCAGAGGTCCCTTGAGTGAGCTGGCCATTATAGTGGGGACGGGCGGGAAGACGTTTCATACCGCTAGTGTGTGGTGGACGGGGTCAAACGGGCGGGGCTTCTATGCGAGTTCACATGCATCTTGTTTATAAAGGGTCAGAGACCGAGCAGAGCAGCAGATGAGGAGAAAGCAGCCTCCTGGTCTCAGGAGCTACACGGGGATGGCGCTCGGGAAACTCATGGATGCAAAAATACGTTTGGCACAGGACTCTAGAATCCTTCAGATGTCCAAGATAGCTCTGCTGCGCGTGTTGGTACAAAGCCATTCTGATCCTGCTCAGTGGGTTCAGGCGCATGCAGCTGCTGCTGCTGGAAAATGTCCCATCTCATACTAAACTGCCCCATACAGGCATATGCTGGTGCTGGGCAGTAGGGTGCTGTGACATGCGGGTGTTCCACGCCTGGTACATGCGCATACCGGTGCCAGGGGGGACATGTGTTTATTGGTGCTGTGTAGCAAGTTATGACTTTAAATTTTGACTGCACTTGACGGTGGTACCACCTACATGGATCAGGAGCATCCAGGCACCAGACTTCATGGTGCAAGAGCATAATGGTGCTGTACGGTATGAGTATATATGTACTGGGGGCAGGGGGGCACTTAGCACAATGTGTGCTCACAGCCAGAGGGCTCCTAGGCAATTGAGCACAAATTATTTTCACACTGAGAGGGCTCCGGGGCAGTTCAGCAGCAAGGGGGCTCACACCCACTGGGCCCCGGGACAGTTCAGTAGCGCGTGGGCTCACAACCCCTGGGCAGCTCAGCTGTGCGGGGGCTCACACCCACAGGGCTCCCGGGCAATTTAGCAGTGCCACCCTCTGGTTAATCACTGCCACCCTCTGGTTCATCACTGCCACCCTCTGGTACACCACTGCCACCCTCTGGTTCATCACTGCCATCCTCTGGTTCATCACTGCCACCCTCTGGTTCACCCCTGCAACCCTCTGGTTCACCCCTGCCACCCTCTGGTTCATCACTGCCACCCTCTGGTTCATCACTGCCACCCTCTGGTTCACCACTGACACCCTCTGTTTCACCACTGCCACCCTCTGGTTCATCACAGCACCCTCTGGTTCATCACTGCCACCCTCTGGTTCATCACTGCCACCCTCTGGTTCAGCTTCAAGTCCGGCACCTGCTTCCTTATCTGTAAGTGCTTCCTGTTGTAGTTTAATTTTTTTGACAGCCTGGAGCATTGTGCCATACTTGTAACTATTCTCTGATCCTGCTTCGAGGGTCTAAGCAGGGTCAGAGAATAGTTGCAAGTAGGCAACAACTCTGGAGGCGTCGCTCAGGAAGCACTTGCAGGGTTACAGCAGGTGCCCAAGTTGAAGTTAATTCCTTTGTAACCATTTTGTAAATAGTTACAAAGAAATCGGTTTCAACTTGGGCACTTGCTGTAACCCTGTAAGTGCTTCATGTACTTCAGTTTTTGAAACTCCGTCCTGCACGAGATTTCGTGGATTTTTCTGCAATTTCGCGAGATTCGCGGACTGCAAAATTGCAGATAATCTGCAAATTCCGCGAACGAAACGGATTGTACGCTCATGCTTACTTTTTACTCCTTACTCTTGGCCGTGGGAGCTTTGGAGATGGTGCAGACACCAGAAGTAGTTCGTGATTGTTATAGCTGCTACTTTATGGTGCCCAAAAAGGATGGAGGCCTTCATTTTATCCTAGACCTGTATCCTCTCAATTTCTTCTTCAAAAAAGAGAAATTCTAAATGCTCACTCTCGCAAAAGTCCTATCTGCCCTGAGACTGGATAGAGAGTTGACTTGCAGGAGGCATACTTCCACATTCTCGTCCTGCCTACCCACAGATGTTACCTGAGGTTCACAGTGGGCTACCACCACCTTCAGCTCACTGTTCTCCCTTTTGACCTTACCAGCGCCCCTCGGGTAATCGTTGAGGTGATAATGGTGGTTGCAGCTCATCTGTGGCGAACAGGTGTGTCAGTCTTCCCCTATCTCAATGACTGGCTGCTGAAGGTGGGTTTGTCTGAGTTAGTCGTCTTCCACCTCAGGCTACAGCGGTCCTCCTGCACTCGTCGAGTTCACAGTCAAGGTGCAGAAGTCACACATGACTCCCTCTCAGATGCTCCCTTTCATCAGGGATGTTCTGGGCCCTGTGCAGTTTCTGGCTTATCCTTCCAAATGGCGAGTCCAGAATATTCAGGCTTTGAAACTAATGTTTCAGTCTCTATCCTGGGTTTTGGTGAGACTAACTCAGGCTGCTCGAAATCATGGCCTCCTGCATCCTGCATGTGACACATTCCTGCTGGAGCCTTCTGGGCTCTGCAGTGGGACCTGAAGTTCCAGTGGGCGCAGTATCAGGGAAATCTTTACAACATAGTACAGATCTTGGAGGAAACTGTGAAACATCTGAAGTGGTGGTTAAGAAACCATGATTGGGTCAGCGGCAGACCCCCATCTCTTCCCTAGCCAGATCTGACAGTAGAGACAGATGCATCAGTTCTGGGACAGGGCGGCCATCTAGGAGAGGTGGAGATCAACTGCCTCTGGCGAAATCTGGACTCCACATCAACCTGCTGAGGCTCCGGCATTGAAAGTCTTTCTAACATTGATCGAGCTTCTTGCTGGCGAGAGGTGAGATCTTGTGGCAAGTGGCCCACTGACGTTTGCAAAGAGTCCAGAACTTCAGGAAAGCTCAACTTAGGTCACACCAAGGGCCCAGGATCTGAGTTGCACCACTTGGGGGTTAGGTACTCACTCCAGCAGAGGCCAGCTGGGCTTAGGCAAGTCCAGTTACAAGTCAAGGTGCAGGTCCGTGCTGTGGAGCTTCATAAAACCGGTTTGTGAATAAATCAGGATGTGATTTTCTTCCAGAAAGGAAGTGAGTTCTTTACTGATAAACCTTTCCAGAGATTTGGCAAGGAGGTAAACAATGAGATTAGTCGATAGTTGTCGGCAACTCTCGGATTTAATTAGAATCTCTTGAGCAATGGCGACACTAATGCCCGCTTCCATTCCTTGAGTACACTAGCTTAAGTCAACGAGAGGTTATATAAGTCTGACTACAGGAGCCAGGCAAGTTTCTAAGCTAGATATTATTCTGGGAAGACAGGGATCCAAATTTGAACCAGACAGTGTGGGATAGCCTATCCAACACCTGGGACTCAGAGCAGGGTCTGAAATTGTCTGGCTGCCCATGGCCGTCAGATGAGGGTGATTAAAGTGGACCTTGTGCTGAGAGCTGTACAAGACATTCGAATTTGTCTTCAAAGAATTATTATTTTATTATTATTATAGGAGTTTATAAAGCGCCTGGTGACGCCTCCCGGCGTGTCCCCGCGCTTAGGAGAGAGTATTGCTTGGGTGGAAAAGGCATCAGACAGTGAATTAGATAGTGAAAAGATGCGTTTTTAGATGTTTCCTAAAGGATGTTTCGCTTTTTTCCTGTCTGATATTCGTGGGGAGGGTGTTCCACTCCTTGGCTGCGAGAGTACGAAAGGACCTGCCTCCAAGTCTGGCTTTTTTTGGGCGCGTTGTTTTAAGCAAACCTGTTCCCTTAGAACGTAGAGTTCTAGAGGGTTCATAGAGTGAGGCTAAGTCAGACAAATAGGAGGGTGCTCTTTGGTGGATGATCCTATGGCACCAGAGAAGTGCCTTGAATATTATCCTCTTTCTGATGGGCAGCCAATGCAGAGCATCCAAGGAAGGTTTAGATGGAGCTCTGCGCGGAAGTCTTAGCACAAGGCGTGCCGCTGAATTTTGCAGGACCTGCAGTTTTCTAATGTTTTTTTCAGAAGTGCCCAGCAGTAGCACATTCCCGTAATCAATGCGGGAAGTGATAAGAGCCTGCGTCATGGTACGCCTGGAACTCAATGGAAGTAGATCCATGGTGCGGCTGAGCGTCTTCATAACTCCAAAACACTTTCCAACTGTTTTTTTGACATGACTGTCATAAGAGAGTTTGTTGTCAATCCAGACACCCAAATTCTTGGCCTCCTGACTGGGGGTAGGTATTGGTCCCAGACATGTGGGCCACCAATCTTTGGTCCATTTGGTGTTGTTCCCCCCTATAATGAGCACCTCTGTTTTTGTTCCGTTTAATTTGAGGCAGTGCTCATTCATCCATGTGGCCAGCTTGCACATACAGGATTTAAAATTATCGGCCTCAGAGGAGGGGGATTGAGACAGGGAGATCAGGAGTTGGGTATCGTCGGCGTAGGAGACAAGCTCTACGCCGAACGATTGGACCACCTCTGCCAAAGGTGTCATATATAAGTTGAACAGGGTGGGGCTCAGGGCAGAGCCCTGAGATACCCCCTGTTCTAAGGTCAAGCTGTCCGAGAGATAGGTCCCTCTTTGGACCTGAAAGCTTCTGTTGGTTAAAAAAGCTTTCAGCCAACCTAGAGCCTCTTTTGTGACTCCCGCTCTGTTTAGACACCGTAGCAGTATGGAGTGAGCTACAGTGTCAAACGCGGCACTGAGGTCCAGCATGATCAAGGCCATGGTTTTGCCTTTGTCGGCTCCCTCCCGCAGAGTTTCAGTTGCTCTTAGGAGTGCTGTCTCTGTGGAGAAGCCTGATCTAAAGCCCGATTGTGAAGGGTGGAAGGTTTCTTGGGTTTCAAGATGACTCATAAGTTGGGCATTAGCTACTTTCTCAGCTAATTTAGCGATGTAAGGGAGTAGAGAAATTGGACGTAGATTCTCCAATATATCCTGGCTCAGGTTAGGTTTTTTCTTGATGGGGAACACTATAGCTTTTTTCCAGTCCGCGGGGAGAATAGCTGTAGAGAATGATATTTGCAACATATGTCTAAAGTGCGGCTCTAGGACCGGGAGGCTGGCAGTTAAAATTTTAGGAGGTGCGGGATCACGTGGCGAACCAGATTTGATACTCTTACAGATTTTTGTCAGAGTTTCAGCTGGAGGTACAGAGAAGGCACATAGATAGGCTGGAGTGCTTATATGAGCTGAGAGTGACGCCAAGGATGAGAAGCCAGGGACATTCCAGCTGAGAGTGATGCCGAGGATGAGAAGCCAGGGACATTCCAACTAAGAGTGACATGGATGATGGGAAACAAGGGACATTGAATCTGAGGGTGACACTGATGATGGGAAGCCAGGGATATTTGAGCTGAGAGTAAGACCAATGATATAACACCAGGGACATTATAGTTGAGAGTAACAATGATGATGAGAAGTGAGGGACATTCCTACTGGTAGTGACACAGCTGATGCGAAGCCAGGAACATTCCAGCTGAGAGTGACACCGAGGATGGGAAGGCAGGCACACAGAATATCTGCGCTCCACGATGTTGCTTCTGTGAGTTGTCACCTCACTTGAGTAGACCCCTTGCAACTTGCTTTGTGTTAGGGGTACTGCTGTTGTGTATATCCACAGTATACTGAGCTGATACCCAAGGGTCCAAACTTCAAAGCCGGCGTATCCAGATGTTAATGGTAGTCTCCTGCCTCCTGGCGTCCATATTGCAACTGTATAATAGCTCTTTTCTTGAGTTTTCATTGCATTGGGCTTATTTTGGGGTGAAGGGTCTCCCAGTCACTTGTTTTTTCTCTCTCTTCTATCCAGTTTGATAGTAAGGTAAATGTCCCCTATTTTCTGTCATTCACTCTTTTCTCTCTTCCTCCTTCCAGGCCGGACACCAGCCTTCGTAAGTTCAGGGGTCATCGTGGCCGAGTGACGTGTTTGCTGTTTGACGACAGCCGGATCTTCAGTGCTTCCCAGGATCGTTCCATCCGGATATGGGATTTTGGAGGTCCCATTCCTAAATGAAGCGAGTGCCATCTCACTGCAGAGCTCGGGGTGGTTCATCTTCACGCGAGTTCCTTTGCAGTAAATGACCGGCTTGAACCTTGGATTGACCAAATTCAGACCAAGGCAGACGACACCCAAATCTTAACAAGTATTGGCAAAGACCTAGAATTTGAATCTTTAAGCTAAGCATTTTTCCTTTGTCAGTGCTTATAAGTAGTGGCTTAGCAGCCGGATGAAAGAGCTGGTGTGTGCACTGAACAGTAGCAGCGTGCTCGTGACAGGATTAAGGAAGCTGCAAGGCCTGTTGGTGCAAGGTAGTTCACAATTCTAGAGGGTTTGACGATCAGACGTCCTGACCTTAGCTACGCAGCCCAAGTCTCACGGGACTGCAGGGCACATTCATGAGCCCCTTGCATCACCGTTGCATTACATTTTGTGACCCAACAGTCGCACAAACCTCAGAATTATATCTATAAGGCCACGCAAAGCCACTTTGCATGGGTTTGAAAGGTCTCAAAGATATGGAGTCAGGCTCGGCAATGCTAATCGCTGCGTTGCTTTACTCAGCACTAGGGAAGCTTTCCATGGGCGTCGCGGTTGGTGTTTCCACGCAACACCCATGGATTTTGATAGATGCCCAGATTTACAGGACCGTGTAAACCTGTAGATGCACCAAAACGTTATGCCTCGCCAAGGGAGGCACAGCGAGGAGAAATAACTGTATTTCTCCTCGCTTTTCCTCTTTCTATGTCTACAGCACACATAGAAAGATGAAAATACCTATTAGGATTGTTTTTGTGCAGAAAGGTGGCCCTTCCTGCACAAAAATAATCCTGCCTGCAACACAGGCCCCCTCGCACCATGGTGCAAGGCTTGCCTGCATTGGTGCTAGGCTGCCGAAATGGCACCAGCTCAGGGGGAATGACAGGAATGTGGTGTATGCCATAGATACGGCGCATTCTTGCCCTTTCACTTTTGTGCAAGGCAGCACAGCAAGGTGACTTGATGTGCTGCACTGCCCTGACCTGTGCCAAATTCCCTTTAATATGCTCCTGCATCTTTAGTAGTTGATTGTAGGAAAGCGCCTCTTTTTCCATGGTTATTCCCTACTTTTTGCCTGATGTGATTTCGAACTGTTAGTGCACTAGGATCCTGCTAACCAGGTTCCCAGTGCCAGATCCAGGGGTGTAACACAGGCCCCCGCACCGCCTGAGCTGCAGGGGGCCCTGAGCTGCAGGGGGCCCTGAGCTGCAGGGGGCCTCATCAGCACAGTACTCTCGTATGAGAGCTCCTGATAACATCTGGAGCAGGGGCCCCTTCATGCACCTTGCCGGGGGGGGCATCTCAAATGTTGTTATACCACTGGCCGGATCTCTTTCCCAAAAACACTGCACCATGAATGGCACAACTTCAGCTACCTCTGTAAGTCCCTAGTAAATGGTACCCCTGGTACCTAGGGTATTGGTACTGAAGAGGATCCTCTGGGGATACAGCACTGGTTGTGTCAAAACAGGGACCCCTCACCAAGGCTATGCACTCTGCCATTGCCGGCTGTGTGTCTTCGTGCAGGAAAATCCGAAGAGTCTACATGGCACTCAGCCCTGTGTGCCATGACAACCATACACTGCATAAGGTATAGGTAAGTCACCCTTACTGCAGGCCTTTTGACCTAAGGCAGGGTGCACAATATCCTCTATGTGGGCATATCAGCATGAGCAGGTGCGCCCCTACAATGTCCAGTCCATTATGTGACATTGTAAGTGAACACGGAAGCCATAAAGGGTACATGGGCCGGATACTTGTCAACATGGATTTCCCAGCTCCATGATGGCTACAATGATTTCTAAGATGTCTAGTACAAAACATCTTGTCTCAATAAATCATCACTAATGCCAGTGTTGGATTCATTATTACATTCACACTGGAGTCCCTTTTAAAGGGTCCCCTGAAACCTAACTAAACACTAGTGGGGTCTATGGCTAGTTTTCAAAAGCCTGCCACAACCAGAGATGTTTCTGACCTCATGGGGGAGAGCCAGCACTCTCAGGGAACAGGGATGTTTCCCACTTCCTCCAGGACAGGATGCCTTCCCAGGTGGGGAGTTTCGGGCAATGCCACTTTTGAAATCCAACCCAGAATCCTCCAGTTAGTGGAGGAGGCCAAATTCCCTTTCTGGCTCCACTTTTGGTGGGAGGAAAGGTGAGAAAATTAGTTTGAGGAGGAGGAGGGTCCCCCTTGGCCTGCTAGAATCAAGCGAAACCGCTTGCCCTCTGCGCACTGTTGCGAAATCCGAAATGGATAATTACATAATATTCAAATCAAAATGTGATTAATATCGACGTACAAAGTTACATGAAAACTCATAGGCATTGTAAATCCTAATCAATATGTGTATTTACTAGCATCATGACAATTGTACTACACAGTATTCACTTGATTTCAAATAGATACAATGAGTTCATCATGGAAAAAAAGGTTTGATGTTTACATCACATCACTTTATGTATTTTTTCATCTCACGCTGGGGGTCGCGTAACTAGTTAGCATGGAGGAGTCTATTTGAAATCAAGTGAATACTGTGTAGTACAATTGTCATGATGCTAGTAAATACACATATTGATTATGATTTACAATGCCTATGAGTTTTCATGTAACTTTGTTCGTCAATATTAATCACATTTTGATTTGAATATTATGTAATTATCCATTTCGGATTTCGCAACAGTGCGCAGAGGGCAACGGTTTCGCTTGATTCTATCATGTTATAATTTATTGGCGCAGCTTGGACATTGCGTCTACCTCCGCAAAGCACGCGTGTTTAATGAGCGTCTAACTTTCATTGTTAATTGTTGATTCATTTGGTGTGCCTCTCCCATCACTAAATATTGTTCTGTCCCCCTTGGCCTGCACCACACCTAGGGCAGGGCAGGCGGTGTGAACCCCTCTCCTGAAATTCCACTATCTTGAGGTGGTGAGAAAACCTCCTGTCAGGGCTAATATAAGTGGTCACTATAGATATCCTAAATGGAAGTAGCCTATTGGCTACTAACTGTCTCTCCTAGTAATAACTCTAAATGTATTTTTAATTTGGCTCCCCGAGACCTGAACATCAGATTCATCGGACCGAAGAAGACAAGGAGAAAGAAGGCCCACTGCAGGAGAAATTAAGCCCTGCTGCAGAAGAAAAATGCTCCAACCCCTGCCAGCTGCTCCAAGGACTCGACAACCACTTCTTGTTGTGTTGTCCTGAACCCCGGCGGCGCACCTGCAACCTTTGAGAAATTGCTGAGAAGCTCCCTTAGAGCGAAGGTATCACTTCCCTGCACACCGCAGGCACCGATCCAATAAAGTCCGATATGTCAACTTGCTGCTTTCCAATGACTTCATCTCAGCGCCAAAGCAAAAAGAGTTACAACAGCTCCGGAGGATCAGATCTGCCTTCCCACCAAGTTTGGAGGCACCAGGACCTACTGGAATGGCGTACCAATAACGGAGGTACTGGAACACACAACTGTAAAAAACTAAGAAGAAAAAAGTCCACTCCAGACTCCCAAAGCTCCAGAAGCAAGTACCTGTCGAGGAACAACTGAGGTCCACTTCCTGAGTGGCCTAGCTGTCTCGAGATTACCTGTCCAAGTTGCCTGCTCTTGACTGTGAGGGCCTTATAGATGCACAACTGGAGTGGTGTGGTTCACTGGTTAGAGGCGGCAGACCCGCAAGCAGGAGTCGGCCTGGGACCAGGGTTCAATTCCCGACGCGGCAGGGTCGTGGACCAGGGTCAGCGGACTTGATAATTCTCGCCTCTGTGCCTACTCTAACCAGGGATCACACTCGGCAACTCTGGGCATTAGCTTGCCTAATCTCCACAACGGCCCCATCAACGCCGGTGATGCCTGGCTCCACCTTGGGGACTCCCAGTAGGGACCCTCCCACAGGGAAAGCCAGGACGGGTTCCCCAGCGGTATACCGCGCCAGGATACTCCGGTTGTAATTGTGCGCGTTACAAAACAGCATATAACATAACATAACAACGCCCGGCTAACCTGTTCACTCCGCACCCTGCCACACTGGCCCCAGCACCAACTAACCAGCTCTGCTCCCTTGGGTCCCAGGCCCCTGTGACGAACTCCTTCAAAGTAGAACCAATAGACTTACCTGGAAGTCCTCGTGTTCGGTGCATTATCAAGTGCCCCCCTTTGTCTTTGTGCTGCAGTTTCCAAGACCCTCAGCACTCTGCTCCCGGCCGATCTGGGACCCTACAGATCATCTCCTGCTGGAACTTAGGACCTGGTCCCTACATCAAGCTAAAATGAGAAGGTGAACTTCGTGAAAGCATTGTCTGATTTTATATGCATTTTACCTCTTTCTGCATATTGATTGCTATGGTGCGTAATTGCACACAAATGAGATATATTTTCTAAAATTTGAAATATCGTAACCCTGAAAGTACTTACCTTAGACCTGTGTTCTTTGCTGTAAAAAATACATTAAAATTGACTTTATTTTTTACAAATTGGTCTCAAGTGTGTGTCTCATTTATTGTCTGTGTGAGTACAACAAATGATTTGCACTATCCACTGATAAGCCTAACTGCTCACCCACACTACCACAAAAAGAGCGTTAGAATTACCTCCTTTTACCTATGTGTCCTGTTTGGGGACTCTCCGGACTCTATGCACAGTGTACTCCTTTTTAGTACACTACATAGAGAACCAGCTTCCTCCTACATGGCTCCTACGTGACTTTGCTATAGCGTACTTGAGGTCCGGCAGTACCATAAGCTGAGGCAATCACCCTTACGACTACAAAAGCATGTAAATAATGCCTGCAGCATTGAAAAAAGATTGATCGCCTTTGTTTAATATGCATATGTGAGAAAAAGTATTCAATGTGGCACAAAGTGTGATGTTTGAGGGCAGCATGTGTATGCATTGCAAGCTCTCCACATGAGGTGGAATGATACATACCCGCACCCCTCTTATCTTGCAAACAAGCTCACCATCTCTGGCACTTCTCGGCACACCCCCAGCCAGGACATCATCAAACTGCAGACTAAGAAATGTAAAGAAGAAATCAAACGACACAGCATGCCTTCTTCACCCGTGGACCCAGGATCTGTGAAAGCTTCCACGCATCCACCAGTACCGCCTCAGCACTGCTCCAATGTAGCAAAGAGTTGAAGAGTCACCTCTTTAAAGAACACTACATTACAATGTATTAACCATTCATGATCCAGCGTCCTCTCCTATTACTCACTTACCAGTTATGTACAGCGCTTCACTGCCTGATGGATAGGTTTGAGCTATAGAAATAGCATATATATATATATATATATATATATATATATATATATATATATATACAAACATACACAAGGACCAGGCCATGCATAGAGCTGTGCTGTCAGGCAATGTTGAACATTGGAAAATATTTTGTCTCGTTTACTGTTCATCAGCCAGTAGATGAGACCCCACGCCCCAATAAGTTATTGCAATGAAAACGGTCTTGCATTTGTGAAAATTAGAGTTCTTGCCATTGAAAATGGCAAGATTTTTTTGTTGTGTTTCAAAATTTATTTTCAGTGGAGTGATGGAAGAACTCATCACACATGGGGGACCTCAAAGCCACGACTCAATCCCCTAAGAGACAGAGAAGCAACAAACCTCATTAGGTTTACACCTGAACACAGGCTCTTTACAGGTGAGGTACCTCAGTTCATAAAGGTTTACACCTGAACAGAGGCTCTTTACAGGTGAGTGAGGTACCTCAGTTCATAAAGTTTTACACCTGAACAGAGGCTCTTTACAGGTGTGTACCTCAGCTCATAAAGTTTTACACCTGAACGGAGGCTCTTTACAGGTGAGGTACCTAAGTTCATGAACCTTTACACTGAACAGAGACTCCTTATAAGTGATGTACCTCAGTTCATGAAGGTTTACACCTGAACAGAGGCTCTTTATAGGTGAGGTACCTCATTTCATGAGCATTTTCACCTGAGCGGAGGCTCTTTACAGGTGAGGTACCTCAGTTCATTAAGTTTTACACCTGAACAGAGGCTCTTTACAGGTGAGGTACCTTAGTTCATTAAGTTTTACACCTGAACGGAGGCTCTTTACAGGTGAGGTACCTCAGTCCACAGACACTTACACCTGAACAGAGACGCCTTATAAGTGATGTACCTCAGTTCATTAAGGTTTACACCTGAACAGAGGCTCTTTACTGGTGAGGTACCTCAGTTCATTAAGTTTTACACCTGAACAGAGGCTCTTTACAGGTGAGGTACCTCAGTGCATTAAGTTTTACACCTGAACAGAGACTCTTTACAGGTGAGGTACCTCAGTCCACGAACACTTACACCTGAACAGAGACTCCTTATATGTGATGTACCTCAGTTCATGAAGGTTTACACCTGAACAGAGGCTCCTTACAGGTGAGGTACCTCATTCCATGAGCATTTAAACCTGAACAGAGGCTCTTTACAGGGGAGGTACCTCAGTTCATGAACCTTTACACCTAAGCTCAGGCTCTTTAAGCGCTGGGATGCTTCCGAGAAGCCATGCGCTATAGAAGAGCCTTTACAATTACAACTACAATTACAATCTTTACAGGTGAGGTACCTCGCTCCATGAACCTTTACAACTGAACTGAGGCTCTTTACAGGTGAGGTACCTCATTCCATGAGCATTTACACCCGAACAGAGGCTCTTTACAGGTGAGGTACCTCAGTTCATAAAGTTTTACATCTGAACAGAGTCTCTTTACAGGTGAGGTACCTCAGTTCATTAAGTTTTACACCTGAACAGAGACTCTTTTTAGGTGAGGTACCTCAGTCCACGGACACTTACACCTGAGCAGAGAAAAGAGGTACAGCACAATCTAAAATATATTCTGTGTTAGGGCAGCAAATTCTATGCCTGGCAGAACTCATCACACATGGGGGACTACAAAGCTGTCACTCGTTCCTCTAGGAGACAGACTGAGATGCAACAAACCGTATTATGTGTTAGTTATCTCACTTTGTAGGAGAGTAGGATCTGCTTCTTATAGTTACCCCCACTTTTTGCTGATGTTTCACTGTTTTTCGGCTTTAATCTAGCTGGGGCCTTGCTATCCAGGACCTCAGCCTTGCTGGTTCCTCTCTAAAATTATTCCAAGTACTTTAGGTACACTCCAGTTTGGTTACCCCCTTATAAGTCCCTAGTATATGGTATCCTATATAACCAGGGCATAGGTACCCCAAAGACCTACCAGGGGCTGGAGCATGTATTATGCCACCCCTGGGCAGCCTTCCAAAATGACACCACAGGACTGCTACTGCAGCCTGGGTTAGGTGGTGCATGCACCCTTTACTTAGATATAGGTTCCCTGCATCTACCTTATATCACTAAACATATGAACTTATCAGTCACCCCTATGGCAGGCCTTATCAATCCTGAAGGCAGGGTGCTCGGGTTTGTGTGAGAGGGTGCCCATGCATGAGCAGGGCCCCTCTGCAGCCTTCGGAATCTATTCTCCGGGGTTGTACTGTGATGCTGCCAGACCATATACTCTTAAGTGCATTATAACCTCGCAGTAAATGCTAACTTTGGAATGGCTGCAAGGAAACATGTCATCTTTGGTGTCAAACACTTTAGAATCATACCCCCCTGCCAGACATGTCTCTAAAAGGAGAGACATGTCCACACCGGTACACCCGGTACCAGTTTAAAAGAACCCTGGCATCCCAAAATGGATGCCACAGACACAAGGCCGGCCTCCTGCTGCTGGATGAAACTCCGGCAGGGGAGGCCTGGACAAAAGGTTTCCTGTCACAGTGAGGTGTCACTACCTCCCAGACTGGCGTTAGTGTATTGGGGCTGGGTGGGTGCACTCCAAGAGTGCTTTGAAGTCAGCACTGGGGGCACTTTTGGTGTCCCTATGCATAGTCCAGTTCAAACTGGTTGCAGGGGCTACCAGTCCCTGCTGTGGCGCAAAACTGAACAAAGGAAATGGGTGTAGCCATCTCTCTTTCCAAACCCTCCCATAGGAAGGTCCCCAGAGTTTGTCCAACCCCTTCCTTGGGTATAAGATAGGAACCCCTGGCAACGGGACTTTAGATTACATCTGGAAGAAACTCTGATACTGAATCCTGGAACGTCGACAATCTGCAAGGCGCTACATGACTGAAGGATCTCCCTTGGAGTAAAGGAGTTACTCCCCTGCTTGGCAGGCATCAAAGACGCATCTGACCAGTTTGCATTTCTGAATCTCCTGCCGGACTCCGAAGTATTTGCAACACAGGAGGGGGGGTTCCAGACTTCGCAGAGGCTGACCCGAGTGCCCAGCAAAGCTGAGACCCGTAGCCCTCATGGGTACCGTGGAACGGGAAACCCTGGGCACTGTGCACATTTGCAAGTGGATTAGCTTCTCAATGATCCTTGAGGCTGTGCAGTGTGTTACTTGTAGCCTAGACCCCCAGCAGCATTTCCACCAGAGATTGCCGGCCTGCACTCCACGAGTGTTCCATGAGCCGACCCTTTGTGTTTTCTCTCGAGGTACCTTCGGGATCCCTGGTCCTTTGACTGGTGGGTCCCTGAGAAGGCAACTTTAACTTTCCTAGGGCTTCGCTGGTTGCTCCAGACATGCCCTGACTCCCCATCGCTTGGGGAGTCCCCTGGACCTTGCTGGTCAACACCGAAGCATCTTTTCCCTTTCTGCGTGGGTTGCTGTTGCCAAGGCTTGTTGTGTTCAATCCGAGCACCGACGCCGCAGCACTCAACATCCTTTGTGGGACGGCTTGAATCCAGCTCCTGGTTATTTTCAATGCCTCCTGGTTGTCTTGGCTGCAGAGTCAAGCTTCACCTCTTCGCACCTCAAACACCCGACATTGGTGGGCATTCGTCTACTGAGCCCCTGGTCACTGACAAGTGACCCAGACTCTGTCCCCTCTGATTTCAGGTTCTTCACATCTTTGATCTAGGCTTGGATCACACCAGACACTTTTCTTCTCCACGGCAGCAGCACTTTGCTGCATATCGCCATTGAAATCAACGCCGATTCCCGACACCACATGACACCTATGCACCCGGCATCCCTGGGTGAGGTAACTCGAGTACTCCGGTGCTCCCGTGGGTGTTGCCCCTAGAACCCCCTAAGTCTAAAGGGGTTTGCTCTAAGTCCTCTCCTAAGTGTCCTTTATCTTTAAAATTGCAACCGCAAATTTCCCCGTAGAAGCTAACGGCTCTCGCGACCTGTGTTTTCACACTGCACGCGTCCCCCGTGGGTCCCCTGTGTCACTACCTTGGGTGGTCCTTGTGGTCCCATCGATTCTACAGGCTCTAGGCCTTGTGTTTAGTAAAGAAAGTCATGGTTCTTATACCACTTTCTTAATATATGGTTTAGTTCCCCCCTAGGGCCCAGTGTATAGTGTGCTATTTACTGAAGTTCTATTGCATTTTCATACTGTACTGTGCTCTGCAATCTCATACAGGGATTACTAGAGAGTGTTTAGTAATAAATACATATATTTTATATATACCTTGCGCGGTTCTCCTTTCATTTAGACATTCTAAAGGTTATAATCTGGTAAAAATGTATGCGTATCGAGAGAGAGAGGACCAAGTAGCTAGTCCGTATCCCCGAGGTTTATATATGATTAATCAAAAGGGGACTAGCTCATCTATTACAAAATTACCGAAAGTAAAGGACTCGGGTATGTTTCGTCAGGGGGTGGGAACACCTGGTAGGTGTGTTCATGAAGCCCTCACCCACCAACCTAGTTGGTGGCATGCTTCATCATCGGGCCCACCCAGTGACACCTAGCGTGTCCCAGGTGTGCTTCGACGCCTGATTACAGCGGAGCAGGTATGTTGCTGAGTGTGCAGGGAGGAGTGTCAGGGTGGTGATGTTAAAACGGCTTGGCTGGGGTCCCAGTACCCAAGGGTAAATTAAACTTTAATACCTGGGCCTCCGCCAGCGGCTAAAAAATAAGGCTATTGGATGTTGGAGGCGAGTTACGACCTCTCACATCCAGTGGTGGGTCGACATGTTTCAGCCAGTGCCTTATGAATATGCTGGCTTTCTTCAGGACCTAAATAAAACGGTGTGGGTGTGACTAAAACTAGTGGGTGTGTAATTCAGACTATGGGTATACACACCCTAAATTGTTTATCTATCTGTGAGAGGGGGGATTCCCTTCTCAAAGACACCTGTACATGTAACACATATGGACAAGGACAAAACATACAGGGAAAAAAGAGAGTCACTAAGATGTATGGCATTATACATATCTGATTGCCGGCACTATAGCGGTAGAGGTGTAGACTATAGGCGGCAACAGTGTAATGGTACTGGTGGTACCATTAAGGTGAGATTCGCACTCTTAGTTCGGGCGTGGCGTGGCTAAAACACGGGTGTCACATACATTGTGCATATGTGTGAAGAGGCGCAAGAGTTGCTTCTTACGCTTGTTTTAGCAGTTTTTGGCTTCAAGGTGGAGAAGTGGCAAGGGGTTGACCCTGTGGGGAGAAAGGTATTGGCCACTCAAGTTAGGAGACATGTAAAGGAAGAAAAGGTAGCGCTTACCAGTGGTAGTGGTGGTTGTTTCTCATACTCACAGCTTTTCTGGGCAGAGCCTGCTCTGGACCTGTAGTGCCTCCTTCGGATACCGGTGGGTAATGGCCGGTTCTGCTGCGTGTTATATACTGTGGTTGATTGGATAATCATGTGCACCTGCAATTGGTGGAGGTAAGAGTAGAAGGACTCAAAACGCTATGTTTCGCCTAGTCATTGTGCCTGAGAGGGTGCCTGGGCGCTGCTGTGCTGCTACGAGATACAGGCGCGCATGCGCAGTGGCCGTTGGTTGTAATGCGCATGCGCGGGTCGGTAGTGTTATGCCTGCGCATGCGCGAGTATAGTCAATCGCCCCGGTTGGGAATAGGGGCGGGAAGTGAAGGGCTGTGTTAGGCCTTAATGTGTTGGCAAATTAGTAAACAATAAAGAAATAATGAAAACAGTGGGAGATACACTGTGCCTGTGGCCATTGTAAGCGCGTTATTGTGTGACTTAACATAACGTGAATGGCAATAATAGTGAATGTGGGTAAAGTCATGGGGGGCTCCAGGATCCCTAATACTCAGAACTGTAGGGCTCTATCTCACGAAGAGATATGTTACACGGGGACTCATTTGCAGATTGTAGAGAGTTAAGTGACAACCCGCCCAGGATGGGTGTGATTGTCACAGGTTAGTCAAGGAGGTGGTATAGTTCCTGTGGTCAGGGACATGTCAGGGAATTCCATGGGATGGCATCGTTGAGGCCCTGGGTTGCTTTTGAAAGGCGATATATCCATCGCTGTTCTTTACTCAATCGTTTTTTGTCATTGTCAATTGCGCTCTCTGGGATTTGTTCAATAACAGTCCAGGTTAGGTCGTTGGGTGTGTGGCAGTGGGTGATAAAGTGACTGGTGAGTCTGCTGATGTTCTTTCTGTATCTTATTGTACTCCTATGCTCTGTTATTCTTGTCTTGACTTTGCGTGTTGTCATTCCGACATAGCGGAGACCGCACGTACATGTGAGTAGATATATCACGTTGCGGGAGTTGCAATTGGTGTGGTTTCGTTGAGTCCAGACCTTATTGGGCTCCAAGTAAAGGATTTTGGAGTGTGTGGTAAGGTGACATACGCTGCAGTCATTGCAGGGGTAATGTCCAGTGATCTTTGGGAGGCCCCATGCGTTTAGGATGGTGTTCATGGGTTGCTTGGGTTCCGTCTGGGTCGGGTACTGACCAGTTGGTCTTTCAGATTGGTGCATCGTTTGTACGCAAATCTCGGGCTGTCCCATTTCCTCTGTCCAGAGTTGATGATTTTCCAGTGTTTTTTGATGACTTTGGCTACTTCATTGGACGCTGTGTTATAGGTGGTGACACAGGTGATGGGTTGTTCTTGTTTGTCCTTTGTGATGTTCTCGAGTAAGGCTTCACGGTTCTGGTTCCTTGCTCTTTTCTGCGTTTTTCTGATGATGGCCTTAGGGTAGCCTCGGTGTTCCAGTTTTGTGGCCAGTTCCGTAGATTGTTTCTTGTAGTCGGTAATGTTGGTGCAGTTTCTGCGTATACGTAGGAACTGGCCGAAGGGTAGGTTTTCTCTGAGGGGGCGAGGGTGGAAGCTTGTGAAGTGGAGCAGTGAGTTCCTCGCAGTTGGCTTGTAATAGGTTGTCGTGACCAGGGTCCCGTCCTTGACTGTGATGTCCAGGTCTAGGAAGGGTAGATGATTGTTGCTAGCCGTGCTAGTGAATTTTAGGTATAATCTGGTAAACCAAGCTGCTTTACGCTCCTTCAAGACTTAGCCTGAAGGCTGCTCTCCATAGCTACCACTAGGATTGCTTTCTATAAAGGTTGTCTTAACCTTATCATCTATAAGGGTTGTTTGGACTGGTGCAACGTGCCCACTCGAACTAGTGGGCAGCATATGCCAGGCCAACTTCTCACACACTCCATGAATTTTTACACCCAAACAGAGAATCCTTCCAGCAGAGGTACCTCAGTTCATGAAATTTTACTCCTGAACAGAGACTCCTTACAGGTGATGTACCTCAGTCTTACATTTTACACTTAAACAGAGGTTCCTTACGGGTGTGGCACCTCACTTCTGCAACTTATACACCTAAACAGAGGTTCCTCAAAGGTGCAATACCTCAGTCCTTGTGCATTTACACCTGAACAGAGGCTCCTTACAGGGGAGGTACCTCAGTCCTTGTGCATTTACACCTGAACAGAGGCTCCTTACAGGTGCAGCCCCTCACTTCTTCAACTTTTACACCTGAACAGAGGTTCCTCAAAGGTGCAATACCTCAGTCCTTGTGCATTTACACCTGAACAGAGGCTCCTTACAGGTACGGTACCTCAGTCCTTGTGCATTTACACCTGAGCAAAGGCTCCTTACAGGTACAGTACCTCAGTCCTTGTGCATTTACACCTGAACAGAGGCTCCTTACAGGGTAGGTACCTCAGTCCTTGTGCATTTACACCTAAACAGAGGCTCCTTACAGGTATGGTACCTCTGTCCATGAACACTTACACCTAAACAGAGGCTCCTTACAGGTGCATTACCTCAGTCCTTGTGCATTTACACCTGAACAGAGGCTCCTTACAGGTGCAGTACCTCAGTCCTTGTGCATTTACACCTGAACAGAGGCTCCTTACAGGGGAGGTACCTCAGTCCTTGTGCATTTACACCTGAACAGAGGCTCCTTACAGAGAGGTACTTCAGTCCTTGTGCATTTACACCTGAGCAGAGGCTCCTTACAGGGGAGGTACCTCAGTCCTTGTACATTTACACCTGAACAGAGGCTCCTTACAGGGGAGGTACCTAAGTCCTTGTGCATTTACACCTGAACAGAGGCTCCATACAGGTGGGGCGCCTCAGTCCTTGTGCATTTACACCTGAACAGAGACTCCTTACAGGTGCAGTACCTCAGTCCTTGTGCATTTACACCTGAACAGAGACTCCTTACAGGGGAGGTACCTCAGTCCTTGTGCATTTACACCTGAACAGAGGCTCCTTACAGGTGCATTACCTAAGTCCTTGTGCATTTACACCCGAACAGAGGCTCCTTACAGATGCATTACCTCAGTCCTTGTGCATTTACACCTGAACAGAGGCTCCTTACATGTGAAGTACCTCAGTCCTTGTGCATTTACACCTGAACAGAGGCTCCTTACATGGGAGGTACCTCAGTCATTGTGCATTGACACCTGAACAGAGGCTCCTTACAGGGTAGGTACCTCAGTCCTTGTGAATTTACACCTGAACAGAGGCTCCTTACAGGGGAGGTACCTCAAGCCATGAACACTTACACCTAATCAGAGGCTCCTTACAGGTGCATTACCTCAGTCCTTGTGCATTTACACCTGAACAGAGGCCCCGTACAGGTGCAGTACCTCAGTCCTTGTGCATTTACACCTGAAAAGAGGCTCCTTCCAGGGTAGGCTTCTCAGTCCTTGTGCATTTACACCTGAACAGAGGCTCCATCCAGGGTAGGTATCTCAGTCCTTGTGCATTTACACCTGAACTGAGGCTCCTTACAGGGGAGGTACCTCAGTCCATGAACATTTACACCTAAACAGAGGTTCCCTACAGGTGAGGTACCTCAGGCCTTGTGCATTTACACCTGATTAGAGGCTCCTTACAGGTGCGGGACTTCAGTCCTTGTGCATTTACACCTGAACAGAGGCTCCTTACAGGGGAGGTACCTCAGTCCATGAACATTTACACATAAACAGAGGTATCTCACAGGTGCAGTACCTCAGTCCTTGTGCATTTACACCTGAATAGAGGCTCCTTACAGGTGCAGTACCTCAGTCCTTGTGCATTTACACTTGAACAGAAGCTCCTTACAGATACGGTACCTGATTTCATGAGCATTCACACCTGAACAGAGGCTCCTTACAGGTGCAGTACCTCAGTCCTTGTGCATTTACACTTGAACAGAGGCTCCTTACAGGGGAGGTACCTTAGTCCATGAACATTTACACCTGAACAGAGGCTCCCCATAGGTGCTGCACCTCAGTCCTTCTGCATTTACACCTGAACAAAGGCTCCTTGCAGGTGCGGCACCTCAGTCCTTGTGCATTTACAACTGAACAGAGGCTCCTTACAGGATAGGTACCTCAGTCCTTGTGCATTTACACCTGAACAGAGGCTCCTTACAGGGGAGGTACCTCAGTCCATGAACATTTACACCTGAACAGAGGCTCCCCACAAGTGAGATAGCTCAGTCCTTGTGCATTTACACCTGAACTGAGGCTCCTTACAGGGGAGGTACCTCAGTCCATGAATATTTACACCTAAACAGAGGTTCCTTACAGGTACTGTACCTCAGTCCTTGTGCATTTACACCTGAACAGAGACTCCTTCCAGGGTAGGTATCTCAGTCCTTGTGCATTTACACCTAAAAAGAGGCTCCTTAAAGGGGAGGTACCTCAGTCCATGAACATTTACACCTGAACAGAGGTTCCTTACAGGTGCGGTACCTCAGTCCTTGTGCATTTACAACAGCTGAATAGAGGCTCCTTACAGGTGTGTGAGCTCAGTCCTTGTGCATTTGCACCTGAACAGAGGCTCCTTACAGGTGCAGTACCTCAGTCCTTGTGCATTTACACCTGAACAGAGGCTCCTTACAGGTGCAGTACCTCAGTCCTTGTGCATTTACACCCGAACAGAGGCCCCTTACAGGTTCGGTACATCAGTCCTTGTGCATTTACACCTGAACAGAGGCTCGTTACAGGTGCAGGACCTCAGTCCTTGTGCATTTACACCCGAACAGAGGCCCTTACAGGTGCGGTACCTCAGTCCTTGTGCATTTACACCTGAACAGAGGCTTCTTACAGGTGCAGTACCCCAGTCCTTGTGCATTTACACCTGAACAGAGAATCCTTCCAGTACCTCAGTCCTTGTGCATTTACACCTGAACAGAGAATCCTTCCAGGGTAGGTATCTCAGTCCTTGTGCATTTATACCTGAACAAAGGCTCCTTCCAGGGTAGGTATCTCAGTCCTTGTGCATTTACACCTGAACTGAGGCTCCTTACAGGGGAGGTACCTCAGTCCATGAACATTTACACGTAAACAGAGGTTCCTTACAGGTGCTGTACCTCAGTCCTTGTGCATTTACACCTGAACAGATGCTCCTTACAGGTGCAGTACCTCAGTCCTTGTGCATTTACACCTGAACAGAGAATCCTTCCAGTACCTCAGTCCTTGTGCATTTACACCTGAACAGAGAATCCTTCCAGGGTAGGTATCTCAGTCCTTGTGCTTTTACACCTGAACAAAGGCTCCTTCCAGGGTAGGTATCTCAGTCCTTGTGCATTTACCCCTGAACTGAGGCTCCTTACAGGGGAGGTACCTCAGTCCATGAAAATGTACACGTAAACAGAGGTTCCTTACAGGTGCTGTACCTCAGTCCATGAACATTTACACCTAAACAGAGGTTCCTTACAGGTGCGGTACCTCAGTCCTTGTGCATTTAAACCTGAACAGAGGATCCTTACAGGGGAGGTACCTCAGTCCATGAACATTTACAATTGAACAGAGGCTCCCCATAGGTGCGGTACGTCAGTCCTTGAGCATTTACACCCGAACAGAGGCTCCTTACAGATGCGGTACCTCATTCCATGAACAATTACACCTGAACAGAGGCTCCTTACCGGTGCGGCACCTCAGTCCTTGTGCATTTACACCTGAACAGAGGCTCCTTACAGGGTAGGCACCTCAGTCCTTGTGCATTTACACCTGAACAGAGGCTCCCCACAGGGGAGATACCTCAGGCCATAAACATTTACTCCTAAACAGAGGCTCCTTACAGGTATGGTACCTCTGTCCATGAACATTTACACCTAAACAGAGGCTCCTTACTGGTGCGGTACCTCAGTCCTTGTGCATTTACACCTGAACAGAGGCTCCTTACAGGTGCAGTACCTCAGTCCCTGGTCATTTACACCTGAACAGAGGCTCCTTCCAGGTTAGGTATCCTAGTCCTTGTGCATTTACACCTGAACTGAGTCTCCTTACAGGTTAGGTATCCTAGTCCTTGTGCATTTACACCTGAACTGAGGCTCCTTACAGGTGTGGTACCTCAGTCCATGAATATTTACACCTAAACAGAGGTTTCTTAAAGGTGCTGTACCTCAGCCCTTGTGCATTTACACCCGAACAGAGGCTCCTTACAGGGGAGGTACCTCAGTCCATGAACATTCAATCAATAAGTCAATCAATCAGGAGTTTGTTAAAGCGCAGCTACTCACCCGTAAGGGTTTCAAGGCGCTAGGAGTGGGGGAGGGGGGAGTGTAGGTTCCATTCCATCAAGGAGGGGGTCTGTCGAGAGCCAGGTTTTGAGGTTTCTTGCGAAGATGGGGAGCGATGTTGTCTGTCTGAGGTGGATTGGAAGGGCGTTCCATGCTTTGGTCGCGAGGAAGGAGAAGGAGCGGCCTCCCGATCTGGTCTTTCTGGTGCCTGGGACCTCAGCGTAGGAGAGCTGGGCTGATCGTAGGGTCCTTTGGGGTGCGTGGAATTTGAGCCGGCTGTTCAGGTATGCTGGTCCGGTGCCGTGGAGGGCCTTGTGTGCGTGGGTGAGCATATAAATGGTGATTCTCGCCTCAACGGGGAACCAGTGGAGTGTGCGCAGGTGCTGGGAGATGTGGCAGTGTTTTGGCAGGTTGGGGACCAGTCTTGCGGCGGCGTTCTGGATGTTCTGTAGCTTGCAGATGAGGTATTTGTTTATTCCGGCGTAGAGTGCGTTGCCGTAGTCGAGTCTGCTGGTGACCAGGGCGTGAGTGACTGTCTTTCGGGGTTCGAGGGGGATCCATTTGAAGGTCTTACGAAGGAGACGGAGGGTGTGGAAGCAGGAAGATGAGACAGAGTTGATCTGGTGGTCCATTTTGAGCTCGGAGTCCAGGATGATTCCCAGGTTGCGTGCGTGGTCTGTGGGGGTTTGCAGGTTTCCGAGGGCGGTGGGCCACCAGGTGTCGCTTCAGGCATCGGGGTTTGGGCCCATGATGAGTACTTCTGTTTTGTTGTGTTTAGTTGTAGGCAGCTGTTTTTCATCCATTTGGTGATGGCTTCCATGCCTTCTCGAAAGTTGCGTCTGGCGGTGTTGGGCTCGTTGGATAGGGAGAGGATGAGCTGGGTGTCGTCTGCGTATGACACGTTGTTGAGTCCGTAGGTTCTGACGATGGGGGCAAGTGGAGCCATGCAGACGTTGAAGAACGTCGGGCTGAGGGAGGAGCCCTGGGGGACTCCGCAGATGGTAGGTGGGGGGTCTGAGAGGAAAAGGGGGAGTCTGACCCGTTGCGTCCTGCCGAAGAGGAAGGAGCAGATCCAGTCGAGGGCCTTGTCCAGGATTCCTGCGTCGTAGAGCCTGCGTATTAGGGTGCGGTGGGAGACACCAAAACAGAGGTTCCTTACAGGTGCTGTACCTCAGTCCTTGTGCAGTTACACCTGAAGAGAGGCTCCTTACAGGGGAGGTACCTCAGTCCATGAACATTCACACCTAAACAGAGGTTCCTTACAGGTGTGGGACCTCAGTCCTTGTGCAATTACACCAGAAGAGAGGCTCCTTACAGGGGAGGTACCTCGGTCCATGCACATTTACACCTAAACAGAGGTTCCTTACAGGTGTGGTACCTCAGTCCTTGTGCATTTACACCTGAACAGAGACTCCTTGCAGGGGAGGTACCTCTGTCCATGAACATTTACACCTAAACAGAGGCTCCTTACAGGTGAGGTACCTC
Source organism: Lissotriton vulgaris (assembly GCF_964263255.1). Classification (NCBI taxonomy): domain Eukaryota; kingdom Metazoa; phylum Chordata; class Amphibia; order Caudata; family Salamandridae; genus Lissotriton; species Lissotriton vulgaris. The sequence continues at coordinate 308,785,183 of NC_141688.1, read as the reverse complement.
AGTCCTTGCGCCTTTACACCTGAACAGAGGCTCCTTACAGGTGCAGTACCTCAGTCCCTGTGCCTTTACACCTGAACAGAGGCTCCTTCCAGGGAGGTATCTCAGTCCTTGTGCATTTACACCTGAACAGAGGCTCCTTCCAGGTTAGGTATCCTAGTCCTTGAGCATTTCCACCTGAACAGAGGCTCCTTACAGGTGCAGTACCTCAGTCCTTGTGCATTTACACCTGAACAGAGGCTCCTTACAGGTGCGGCACCTCAGTCCTTGTGCATTTACACATGAACACAGGCTCCTTACTGTGTAGGTACCTCAGTCCTTGTGCATTTACACCGGAACAGAGGCTCCTTACAGGTGCAGTACCTCAGTCCCTGTGCATTTACACCTGAACAGAGGCTCCTTCCAGGGAGGTATCTCAGTCCTTGAGCATTTACACCTGAACAGAGGCTCCTTACAGGTGTGGTACCTCAGTCCTTGTGCCTTTACACCTGAACAGAGGCTCCTTACAGGTGCAGTACCTCAGTCCCTGTGCATTTACACTTGAACAGAGGCTCCTTCCAGGGAGGTATCTCCGTCCTTGAGCATTTACACCTGAACAGAGGCTCCTTACAGGTGCAGTACCTCAGTCCCTGTGCATTTACACCTGAACAGAGGCTCCTTCCAGGGAGGTATCTCCGTCCTTGAGCATTTACACCTGAACAGAGGCTCCTTACAGGTGCAGTACCTCAGTCCCTGTGCATTTACACCTGAACAGAGGCTCCTTCCAGGGAGGTATCTCAGTCCTTGTGCATTTACACCTGAACAGAGGCTTCTTCCAGGGTAGATATCTCAACCTTGTGCATTTACACCTGAACTGAGGCACCTTACAGGTGCAGTACCTCAGTCCTTGTGCATTTACACCTGAACAGAGGCCCCTTACCGGTGCGGTACCTCAGTCCTTGTGCATTTACAGCTGAACAGAGGCTCCTTACAGTGGAGGTACCTCAGTCCATGAACATTTACACCTGAACAGAGGCTCCCCATAGGTGTGGTACCTAAGTCGTTGTGCATTTACACCTGAACAGAGGCTCCTTACAGGTGCGGCACCTCAGTCCTTGTGCATTTACACCTGAACAGAAGCTCCTTACAGATGCGGTACCTGATTTCATGAGCATTTACACCTGAACAGAGGCTCCTTACAGGTGCAGTACCTCATTCCTTATGCATTTACACCTGAACAGAGGCTCCTTACAGGGGAGGTACCTTAGTCCATGAACATTTACTCCTGAACAGAGGCTCCCCATAGGTGCGTTACCTAAGTCCTTGTGCATTTATACCTGAACAGAGGCTCCTTACAGGGGATGTACCTCAGTCCATGAACATTTACACCTGAACCGAGGCTCCCCCTAGGTGAGGTACCTCAGTCCTTGTGCATTTACACCTGAACAGAGACTCCTTCCAGGGTAGATATCTCAGTCCTTGTGCATTTACACCTGAACAGAGGCTCCTTAAATGGGAGGTACCTCCGTCCATGAACATTTACACCTGAACAGAGGTTCCTTATAGGGGAGGTACCTCAGTCCTTGTGCATTTACAACAGCTGAATAGAGGCTCCTTACAGGTGCGTGAGCTCAGTCCTTGTGCACTTGCACCTGAACAGAGGCTCCTTACAGGTGCAGTACCTCAGTGCTTGTGCATTTACACCTGAACAGAGGCTCCTTACAGGTGCAGTACCTCAGTCCTTGTGCATTTACATCTGAACAGAGGCCCCTTACAGATGCAGTACCTCAGTCCATGAACATTTACACCTGAACAGAGGCTCCTTACAGGTGCAGTACCTCATTCCTTGTGCATTTACATCTGAACAGAGGCCCCTTACAGATGCAGTACCTCAGTCCATGGACATTTACACCTGAACAGACGCTCCTTACAGATGCGGTACCTCATTCCATGAACACTTACACCTGAACAGAGGCTCCTTACAGGTACGGTACCTCAGTCCTTGTGCATTTACACCTTAACAGAGGTTCGTTACAGGGTAGGTACCTCAGTCCTAGTGCATTTACACCTGAACAGAGGTTCCTTACAGGGTAGGTACCTCAGTCCTTGTGCATTTACACCTGAACAGAGACTCCTTACAGGTATGGTACCTCTGTCCATGAACACTTACACCTAAACAGAGGCTCCTTACAGGTGCGGTACCTCAGTCCTTGTGCATTTACACCTGAACAGAGGCTCCTTACAGGTGCAGTACCTCAGTCCCTGTGCATTTACACCTGAACAAAGGCTCCTTCCAGGGTTGGTATCTCAGTCCTTGTGCATTTACACCTGAACTGAGGCTCCTTACAGGGAAGCTACCTTAGTCCATGAACATTTACACGTAAACAGAGGTTCCTTACAGGTGCTGTACCTCAGTCCTTGTGCATTTACACCTGAATAGAGGCTCCTTACAGGCGCGGGACCTCAGTCCTTGTGCATTTACACCTGAACAGAGGCTCCTTACAGGGAAGGTACCTCAGTCCATGAACATTTACTATTGAACAGAGGCTCCCCATAGGTGTGGTACCTCAGTCCTTGAGCATTTACACCTGAACAGAGGCTCCTTACAGGTGCAGTACCTCAGTCCTTGTGCATTTACACCTGAACAGAGGCTCCTTACAGGTGCGGCACCTCAGTCCTTGTGCATTTACACCTGAACAGAACCTCCTTACAGGGTAGGTACCTCAGTCCTTGTGCATTTACACCTGAACAGAGGCTCCCCACAGGGGAGATACCTCAGGCCATAAACATTTACACCTAAACAGAGGCTCCTTACAGATATGGTACCTCTGTCCATGAACTTTTACACCTAAACAGAGGCTTCTTACAGGTGCGGTACCTCAGTCCTTGTGCATTTATACCTGAACAGAGGCTCGTTACAGGTGCAGTACCTCAGTCCCTGTGCATTTACATCTGAACAGAGGCTCCTTCTAGGGTAGGTTTCTCAATCCGTGTGCATTTACACCTGAACTGAGGCTCCTTACAGGGGAGGTACCTCAGTCCATGAATATTTACACCTAAACAGAGGTTCCTTACAGGTGCTGTACCTCTGTCCTTGTGCATTTACACCTGAACAGAGGCTCCTTACAGGGGAGGTACCTCAGTCCATGAACATTTACACCTAAACAGAGGTTCCTTACAGGTGCGGTACCTCAGTCCTTGTGCAATTACACCTGAAGAGAGGCTCCTTACAGGGAAGGTACCTCAGTCCATGAACATTTACACCTAAACAGAGGTTCCTTACAGGTGCGGGACCTCAGTCCTTGTGCAATTACACCTGAAGAGAGGCTCCTTACAGGGGAGGTACCTCAGTCCATGAACATTTACACCTAAACAGAGGTTCCTTACAGGTGTGGTACCTTAGTCCTTGTGCATTTACACCTGAACAGAGGCTCCTTGCAGGGGAGGTACCTCTGTCCATGAACATTTACACATAAACAGAGGCTCCTTACAGGTGCGGTACCTCAGTCCTTGTGCCTTTACACCTGATCAGAGGCTCCTTACAGGTGCAGTACCTCAGTCCCTGTGCATTTACACCTGAACAGAGGCTCCTTCCAGGGAAGGTATCCCAGTCCTTGTGCATTTACACCTGAACAGAGGCTCCTTCCAGGGTAGGTATCCTAGTCCTTGAGCATTTGCACCTGAACAGAGGCTCCTTACAGGTGCAGTACCTCTTTCCTTGTGCATTTATATCTCAACAGAGGCTCTTTACAGGTGCAGTACCCCAGTCCTTGGGCATTTACACCTGAACAGAGGCTCCTTACAGGTGCGGCACCTCAGTCCTTGTGCATTTACACCTGAACAGAGGCTCCTTACAGGTGCGGCACCTCAGTCCTTGTGCATTTACACCTGAACAGAGGTTCCTTCCAGGGTAGGTATCACAGTCCTAGTGCATTTACACCTGAACAGAGGCTCCTTCCAGGGTAGGTATCCTAGTCCTTGAGCATTTGCACCTGAACAGAGGCTCCTTACAGGTGCAGTACCTCTTTCTTTGTGCATTTATATCTCAACAGAGGCTCTTTACAGGTGCAGTACCTCAGTCCTTGGGCATTTACACCTGAACAGAGGCTCCTTACAGGTGCGGCACCTCAGTCCTTGTGCATTTACACCTGAACACAGGCTCCTTACAGGTGCGGCACATCAGTCCTTGTGCATTTACACCTGAAAAGAGGCTCCTTACAGGGTAGGTACCTCAGTCCTTGTGCATTTACACCGGAACCGAGGCTCCTTACAGGGTAGGTACCTCAGGCCATAAACATTTACACCTAAACAGAGGCTCCTTACAGGTATGGTACCTCTGTCCATGAACATTTACACCTAATCAGAGGCTCCTTACAGATGTGGTACCTCAGTTCTTTTTCATTCACACCTGAACAGAGGCTCCTTACAGGTGCAGTACCTCAGTGCTTATGCATTTACAACTGAACAGAGGCTCCTTCCAGGGTAGGTATCTCAGTCCTTGTGCATTTATGCCTGAACTGAGGCTCCTTACAGGGGAGGTACCTCAGTCCATGAACATTTACACCTAAACAGAGGTTCCTTACAGGTGCTGTACCTCAGTCCTTGTGTATTTACACCCGAATAGAGGCTCTTTACAGGTGAGGGACCTCAATCCATGTGCATTTACACCTGAACAGAGGCTCCTTACAGGTGTGGCACCTCAGTCCTTATGCATTTACACCTGAACAGAGGCTCCTTACAGGGGGAATACCTCAGTCCTTGAACATTTACACCTGAACAGACGTTCCCCATAGGTGCAGTACCTCAGTCCTTGTGCATTTACACCTGAACAGAGGTTCCTTCCAGGGTAGGTATCACAGTCCTAGTGCATTTACACCTGAACAGAGGCTCCTTCCAGGGTTGGTATCTCAGTCCTTGTGCATTTACACCTGAACTGAGGCTTCTTACAGGTGCGGCACCTCAGTCCTTGTGCATTTACACCTGAACAGAGGCTCCTTACAGGTGCGGTACCTCAGTCCTTGTTCATTTACAACAGCTGAATAGCGGCTCCTTACAGGTGTGCGAAATCAGTCCTTGTGCATTTACACCTGAATAGAGGCTCCTTACAGGGGAGGTACCTCAGTCCTTGTGCAGTTACACTGGAACAGAGCCTCCTTGCGGTGCGGACCTCAGTTTATGAACATTTACACCTGAATAGAGATCCGAGGTACAGCACAATCTAAAACATATTCCATTAGGGCAACAACATCCAGGCAGGGAGGACTATAAAGCCATTACTCGTTCCCTTAAGAGACTGACTGGGGCTCAACAAACCTCCTTACTCAAGAATCTCAGTTAATGAACTGCCAGAGAAAGCACATAGGGCAAACCAGTCCCAGAGGATCCTGAGGCACCGGGACAGGCGGAGAAGATCTCATTATCCATCTGAGTCCCAGGGATGGAATCTGTCCTCATGGACCAGATCTCAATAAAAGGTACATTGTCAGGGTACTAGACAAGACTTGTTACACACCAGATTCCAAAGCAAAGAATGTGTCCTCTGGGAGTCGTCAAATACCTTCACGCGTGTCTGTGCTTGAGTTTGTAGGGCGGAGAGAGCCTGGTCCTCTGGAGAGGAGTGCCAGGCAGCACAGGTAGTTATAAATAGGATATGTCAGCCAGGGAGCATGTCTCCAGTCTAGAAGGTGAGATCAGGTACAACAGGTCAGATGTGCAGGCTCCAGAACATGATGCAAGTAACTACTTCATCTTACCACGGGAGCTCCAACGCAAGGCGCCTGTGGTATCCGAAGCACAACACGTACAGGAAAGAGGCCTGGATGAGCGCCGCCACAGCACGTGAGGCGCACAGTACTCAACTAAGGATGTCTATCACAACACATGCAAGAGAGAGGCCTGGCTGAGCCCCGCCACAGCACGTAAGGCACATAGGACTCAACTAAGGAAGTCTATCACAACACATGCAAGAGAGAGGTCTGGCTGAGCCACGCCACAGCACGTAAGGCACACAGTACTCGCCCAAGGAAGTCTATCACAACACATGCAAGACAGAGGCCTGGACGAGCACCACCACAGCATGTGAGGAACACAGTGCTTGACCAAGGAAGTCTATAACAACACATGGAAAAGAGAGGCCTGGCTGAGCCCTACCACAGCATATGAGGAACACAGTGCTCGACCAAGGAAGTCTATCACAACACACACAAGAGAGAGGCCTGGCTGAGCCCCGCCACAGCACGTAAGGCACACATTGCTCAACTAAGGAAGTCTATAGCAATTCACACAAGAGAGAGGCCTGGCTGAGCTCCGCCACAGCACGTAAGGCACACAGTACTCAACTAAGGAAGTCTATCACAACACACACAAGAGAGAGGCCTGGCTCAGCCCCGCCACAGCACGTAAGGCACACAGTCTCAGCTAAGGAAGTCTATAGCAACACACGCAAGAGAGAGGCCTGGCTGAGCCCCGCCACAGCACGTTAGGCACACAGTACTCAACTAAGGAAGTGTATCACAACACACACAAGAGAGAGGCCTGGCTGAGCCCCGCCACAGCACGTAAGGCACACAGTACTCACCTAGAGTAGTCTATCACAACACACACAAGAGAGGCCTGGTTGAGCCCCACCATAACACGTGAGGCACACAGTATTCGACCAAGGAAGTCTATCACACCACTTGCAAGAGAGAGGCCTAGCTGGCCCCGCCATAGCACGTGAGGCACACAGTACTCAGCTAAGGAAGTCTATCACACCACATGCAGGGGAGAGGCCTGGCTGAGCCCCGCCACAGCACGTGAGACACACAGGACACCTCTAAGGTAGCCTATTACAACACATGGCAGAGGGAGACCTGGCTGAGCCCCACCACAGCATGTGAGGAACACATAGCTCAACCAAGGAAGTCTATAACAACACATGGAAAAGAGAGGCCTAGCTGAGCCCCACATCAGCATGTGAGTAACACAGTCCCCAGCTAAGGAAGTCTATCACAACACATGGCAGAGGAAGGCCTAGCTGAGCCCCCCTCAGCATGTGAGACACACAGTACTTGAACAAGGAAGTCTATCACAACACACACAAGAGAGAGGCCTGGCTGAGCCCCACCATAGCAGGCGAGGTACACAGTACTTAGCTAAGATAGTCTATCACAACGTTTACAGGAGATGGGCCTGGCTGAGCCGCACCATTGCACGCACAGCTCACTGTACTCTGCTAAGGAAGTCTATCACAGCACATGCAGGAGAGAGGCCTTACTGAGCCCCGCCTCAGCACTTGCAAACCGTACTCAGCTAAGATAGTCTTCACAACACAAGCATGACAGAGGCCTGGCTGAGTCCACATCAGCACGTGAGGCACACAGTTCTCATCTAAGATAGTCCATCACAACACATGCAAGAGGGAGGCCTGGCTGAGCCCCGCCACAGCATGTGAGGCACACAGTACTCATCTAAGATAGTCTATCACAACACACGCAAGAGCGAGGCCTGGCTGAGCCCCGCCACAACACATAAGGCACACAGTACTCAACTAAGGAAGTCTATCACAACACATGGAAGAGAGAGGCCTGGCTGAGCCCCGCCACAGCACGTAAGGCACACAGTACTCAACTTAGGAAGTCTATCACAACACACACAAGAGAGAGGCCTGGCTGAGCCCCGCCACAGCACGTAAGACACACAGTACTCAACCAAGGACGTCTATCACAACACTTGCAAGAGAGAGTCCTGGCTGAGCCGCACCACAGCATGTGAGGAACACAGTACTCGACCAAGGAAGTCTATCACAACACATGCAAGGGAGAGACCTGGCTGAGCCCCGCCACAGCACGTAAGGCACACAGTACTCAACTAAGGAAGTCTATCACAACACACACAAGAGAGAGGCCTGGCTGACCCCGCCATAGCACCCGAGGCTGGAGTTCTGGACTTTTTGGTTCCGTCCAGAGGTGTCAGGGATAACACCCGAAGACCCCGGAGTTCTACCTGTCTCGGTGCACAAATAAACAGAAACACGGGCTTCTCGATGGTGGCGTCAAAGACCAAAGGTTTATTACTGCAGGGACACAGAAGTCACAGAAACTACACACTGGCAGAATCTAGGAGCCTGTTCGATTTGTACAAAAAGGGTTGCTCCTTATATACTAAAAATTGGGCTTCAGGCAAATTCTTTACATGTTAGTACATTCCCAAACCTTTGTGTCCTAAACAATAAATATTTGGCGTTGCACAGGAATCGTTGACAATATCTGATGTCAAAACATTACGAACGAGGGGTTCCCACTGTTCCATCATAATCCCATGTCAACTTCTCATTCAGGAGCCGGACCGCCTCATCGTAAATTTCGTTACCTCCCCCTAATAAAGGCCCAGAAGGAAAGGAGCAGAGCCAGGTGCAGAAGATAGAAAAGCAGGATAAGAGATGTTTGTGGGTCGTAAATGGGCAAGGCTACCAGCTTCGGCCGCCTAATCATGATCAGGCCAACGAACACGAGAACCAGTATAGCAGGACCGGCCTCAGGCAGAGGAGGCAGTTTCTGTCGAGTCATGCAGCCATGGCGTGTTCTGTTCTAAGATGCACGTGTTACTCGAGAGGTGAATCTCCGGCTGAAGCCGACGTGTCCTTAATCGAAATGAAGTAATCAGAGGTCATTGCGTGTCCATTGTCTATGTGAGGGCAAGAAACACAAAATGGCTGCCATAATCTAAGATGGATGCCATGGGTAGATCAGAAATGTGTTTGTAACAGAAGTACTCTTGCTCGTAGCATAGCGAAAACACCGGGATATGCTAAATGGACCATTTGCGGTTCACTGATACCAAAATTATGTATTTACGACAATGTTGAAAACACAGGTTCAAATCGTCACGGAACCTCAGACCCTCCTTTTGCCCTTACATAGGCAATTACTCAGTCTATGTCAGAGTCTAACTCTATGCTCATCAGGTCAGTGACATGTTGTTGTATCATCATCCTTTCTCGCGCCTTTTCTCCAAAAGCAGGTGGTTTTCTGAGACAGGTTGCAGCACAGAGACTACACAAAGCGGGACCACACTGGATAATCAGGCAGCACGAGAACAGGAATACTAAGATGACACCAATGACCATCAGAACCTTCCATCCCCACGCTAATATCAGAGTCCAAAACCACTCCATGAAGGACCAGTTTCCCTTGTCTACATGTATAGAGTCGGAAATCTTGTGTAGCTTAGAGATCGCCTCATAAACAGTTGGAGCATTGTTGGGAATAAAAACACAGCAGCTCGATTGGATCATTCTGCATACCCCACCTCGATCTGCAAGTATTACGTCTAGAACCATACGGTTCTGCAACGTCATGAGACGATCCGCCTGAAGCTCAGCTGTGAAGTTGCTAAGGGCACCAGCAGTTTCGGTAATAGTAGATTCAACTACCCGTGTTAGCTGACGTATATTTCTACTATTGGCCATAGGCCCCCAGAACGGAAGGAAACCTTTGAAGAAGTCTCCAGCTTCCTGACCGGCGGTATCTTCTTTGCTGAAGACACCTCTTGCTACTCTGGTCTTGTGATAATCAGAAGAAGCAGTGTATGTTGGAGGCAACAATCGAGCAATATAACACGAACCTGAAAAGTCAGCAGGCAACCATGTATACGCTCTATCCTGACAGATGAAGTAGGTACCCCTAGCAGTAAGAAAGGCAGGGGAAGAGTTAGACGGAAACACGTAGGTCTCAACGCACTCACTCCCCCCTAGCTGAGCTCTCGGATTCCTCCCATTTCCTTGCAAACAGACTTGACCCCGGTGAGGTACGACCCAGACTGGAGTTGAGCTTTTACGCTTGCTTTCTCCCAAGCTAAGGCGATACTCTGTAGAGTTCCAACTCAAATACACCCGTAATTCGTCTCTAGGGTAAGATGGAGTATTATTGACGTCTCTAATCATGTCAATAATTCCCTGGACTAAAGCTTTGTTGACAGAGTTGTATTTAGTGGAACGCGGTGGACGTGGAGGATAGGTCTCAAGGGCATAGGCAAAAATGGTCTGGAAGGCCTGAAATGATCCATTATAGCTAAAAGGCAAAACTAGATAGGGAATGCCTTTATCCATGGTGTGGGGTATCAAGCCACACACCCAGCAGTCTGTTGTGTTAACTACCAGTTGGTGTTGATGCAAGAGCTGTACAAATGTGTTATTAATGAATTCTGAGCGTTGAGCTTGCTCGTGTTCAGGAAACGAGTGAAAAGAATGCATAGAAGAAACAGTAGAAGTAGCAGGATCAAGGGGAGGTACTGTAGTTACTGGCATAAAAATTAAATTCACACCAAAGACGATTCCACCCACCAACGTTATCAAAACAATCAAAAATGTAATGGCACATTGCATTAGAAAATATTTGTTGTGAAGAATTTTGTAAAGTCTGTTTCTGCGAACATAAATTACATTTTCTCGTTGCAGCTCAGGAAGCTCCATCTTCTACAATCCGCTCGCGACCACTGATGATGTGTACGTAGATGAAAATGCCTCTATCAGCTCAGGGAGGAGTTCCCAGAACTAACAGAAAGATCGACCTAGTGTCTGACCCCCGCAGATTCAACTAGGCACACAGCCACGACCCTACGGCTACCCAGACGGCAAGGCAATTTTAAAACAACAAAACAATAGCAAACTTCCTGGCTGGAGGCAAAAGTGTCAAAATTCAAATGTGTAAAAATAGGCAGTTTCCTGCTTTATTTGTCCATATTGCGAGACCGTAAATTGTATCTCAGTTTTGCAGGAGCTGTTTGGTCTGGAAACAGTGTATTTTCAGCAGGGGTTGCAATGTTCAAGTTCGCAGATGGCAAAGTTTCTTCTGATGCAGAGGACAAATGTTCAGAATTCAAAGGAGCAGTTTCAGGAGGAGAGCCAGAGTTCGATGTGTCAGTGATTAGTTCGGCATCGCTGAAAGGGATAAACTTGGGTGTTCGTTCAAACTCAGAGGCACCAATTCCCTTCTTCACCCAGTTATCGTAAGGAAGTGGCAGGGGCACACGTTTGACATGTGTCGTGTGTATCCAATTCTTCCTACCAGCCACACGAATAGCAGTTCTTGTTGCTAGCAGCACCTGGTACGGGCCGACGAATCTAGGTTGAAGATTTTTCGTCCTTGCAAAATTGCGCACGACGACCTGGTCTCCAGGTTTCAGCTGATGACCTGGACTCTCCGGTGGCTTTGGCAATGCATCGAAAACCTGTTGGTGAATAAGACTCAATTTAGCAGTCAAGTCGTAAAGGTAATCAATCAACATTGGATATTCCAGGGAACAGAATTCTTTTGGCCTTGGCACTCCCCAAACATTAGCGGGACGACCAAAAACTATCTCATAAGGACTAAGCCCTACTCTAGAATGTACAGTCGCTCTCGTTGATAGCAAAGCCAAGGGCAGTGCGTCTGGCCAGGACAAACCCGTTGATGCCTGTATTTTAGCAAGTTTTAGTTTGAGGGTGCCATTGTAACCCTCAACTAAACCAGCAGACTGGGGATGGTTCGCACTGTGAAATTTCTGCTTGATTCCTAAACCGGCACACACACTCTGCATAACTTTCCCTACAAACTCACTTCCGTTATCTGACCATACAATCCGTGGCATACCGTACCTAGGGAAGTATTCTTTGAGAAGAATTTTGGCAGTTGATAGGGCAGTGTTGTCCTTCAGTGGATATGCTTCGATCCATCTGGAGAAAGCACAAACTACCACTAGGACGTACTTTAGGTTGTTGCAACGATCCATGTGAATGAAGTCTAACTGAATCACTTCAAAGAGGCAGGAAGGAGGAGCGAAGTGACCAGCGGGTGTGGGGACTCCCTTGCCAGGATTATGCATCAGGCATACCATACAATTTTTCACCACTCTCTCTGCACACTTACTAATCCCATCATTCTTCCAGACTGGAGCCAACATCTTACAAATCCCTTTAGAACTGATGTGCGCTGCTCCATGCGCCATTGTTACCACTGCAAGCACGTACGCATCAGGCAACATCCAACGCTGTTGTTCCGACAAATCAATCCAACACCCACTCAAGTCCAATTTACCCGTACTCTCTTTCCATGCAAGCTTTTCCTCCTCAGTCGCCTCTTTCTGAATCTCTTTCACGCTTTCCACTGTGTCCTCACACATTCCAGACTCCGAAATCCATCTTGCAGACATAGCAACATACATTCTACTCATCATATTCCTAGCTGTCTGTTTAGCGGTCTCATCAGCAAAAGCATTCCCACGACCAACATCATCCGTGACTGCTTTATGAGCACTGCATTTCACAATCGCAACTTCAGTCGGCAAGGTTAGAGATTCCAACAAGTCGTTAACTAGCTGACCATGTTGAATCTTAGTCCCATGGGACGTAATGAAACCTCTTTCTTTCCACAAACGGCCAAAACTATGGGCCACGCCGAACGCGTACTGACTATCTGTGAACACATTCACTCTTTTTCCCTTAGCTAAAACACACGCTCTCGTTAGTGCTATCAATTCTGCAGCTTGGGCAGAATTCTGACTCACTCTCGCAGTCTCCACAATCGTACTCAAAGTCGTTACTGCGTAAGCAGCAGTCACATCACCATTCTCCAATTTAAAGCACGACCCATCAACATACAACGTGCCATCTGGATCTGACAATGGAGTATCTTTTAAATCAATTCGTCCTTTTGTCTCCTCCTCGGTTCTGAAACAGCAATCATGGGGTTCAGAATCACTCGACTCCTGATTAGTCGGCAACAATGTTGCTGGATTCAATACATTGCATCTTTTGATCTGAATATGACTCGCTAACAGTGTCAGCTCATAGCCTGATAATCTAGCACTGGTAAGATGCTGTGTCTTGGTTCGGTTCATGAGTGTATCCACAGCATGAGGAACCATGACCACTAGCATGTTATTCATCACTAAACCAGCAGATTGTCGAATGGAAGCTGCAGCAGCCGCTGTAGCTCTCAAACAACTAGGCAACGCTCTAGCTACCGGATCTAATGTTGATGAAAAATACGCACAAGGGCGTTGTTTATCACCAAATCTCTGTGTCAGAACACTCAACGCACAACCTTCTCTTTCGTGAACATAGAGCGTGAATGGTTTACTGTAATCGGGTGTACCCAACACAGGAGCTGAACACAGTGCATTTCGTAACTCAGAAAAACTCTCCTGACTTTCAGCAGACCATGGCACCGGACTCGGAACACCTTTCCCAGTCAAAGCTACCAATGGTTTTGCCAAAAGAGAAAAATTTGGGATCCACTGCCTACAGTATGAGGTAATACCTAAAAAGGCACGTACTTCTCTCTGCGTGCGGGGAACACTCATCTGCGTAATTGCTTTTATTCTCTCTGGGGTCAACTTCCTTCCCTCCTTTGACAAGAGATGACCTAGGTAGGTCACTTCTTGGCAGCAGTATTGCATTTTCGAAGGTGACACCTTGTGATTCAAATTTGACAAATGATGCAATAAGGAAATTGTAGCTGCTTTGCAAGTTTCCTTGTCATCGGCAGCCACTAGAAGATAATCCACATACTGTACTAAGGCAGAACCAGGAGGAAGTACAAAAGAATCTAACTGACTTTTTAATGCCTGACTCTAAATGGACGGACTCTCACAATAGCCTTGTGGAGCACGTTTAAACCTGAAGCTTCGACCTCCTAGAGAGAAGCCAAAAATATCTCTGCTTTCCTCGGCTATCGGAATGCTGAAAAAGGCATTTTTCAAGTCGATGACTGAAAACCATGTGGCTGTAGCAGGGATCAATGTTAACAATGCAGTAATGTCTGGAACCACAGGAAACTGCGGAACCACAATTTTATTAACCTCCCTGAGATCGATAACAAACCTATACACTGGAGGTTTTGAAGGATCAGTACGTTTCAAAATTGGTAATACAGGACTGTTACAGACATTTCCTCTGGTTTCCTCAACCACGCCTTTCTTAATCAAATCTTGCACAATCAATAAAAGTGCACGTTCACCTTCACTAGAAATCTTGTATTGAGGAATTCGTGGAAATTTGACATTTGCTTTCAAAGTGACTACATATGGTGGAATTTCTAAAAGACCTACATCATTAGGACCAGTCGCCCAAAGAGTATCAGGGAGTGAACGCAGCTCTGGCGGGAGTGCATCCATTGACAAGTACATCGGAGAAGTGATTCTTTTACCCAATGTAAGCTGTACTCCTGACGGAGAACAGTACAATGTCGCATACAGGCGTTTTAACAAGTCTAAACCAAGCAGATTTTCATTACAACCGGTTGTCAAAATCAAGGGTGCTTTCAATTGACGGGGTCCAACAGAAATAGGCAAAGGACCAGATACAGGGTTGTAAACAGGGGCGCCTGAAAAACCTACAGAAACATTTGTTAAGCCGGACAAAGGTGCGCCAGGGAGTTTCGCATGAATGATAGAACTTTTTGCGGCCCCAGTATCCAACAGAAACGGTTCGACTACACCTGATGTTGCTACTGCGACATAAGGCCCACTCTGATCCACTGGAACTGATACTACTCCCTCTCTTTGTCCATGGCTGTCCTAGTACTCAGTTTGCTGAAATCCCTCATCAACCTCACAATAGTCTTCAACATGATACTGTTGAGATCTATTTTGTTGGGCAGACTGTCCATTCCGCTGATCAAAATGATTAGAAGGGCGATCATTCGTTTGTGGAGGCATAGCACCTCGTCCTCGACCTCTAGAATTCTGCATAGAACCACCACGACCTCTCTGAGCTGCTGCAGCATTATTTTGCGCTAAGACTGGACAGTCATTCTTATAATGACCCTCTTTCTTACAGTACGCACACTGGTTCCACTGATATTGCGGCCTCGGTGAACTATAATCTGTCCGTTGGTATGACCCTTGCTGTGTATTAGTCTGATTCATGCGAGGCGGATATGCCTGCTGTAAAAGAACTTTAGTTTTTAAATCTTTCGTCTTTTTATCTGATTTCTCTTTCTCCTCTTTATCCCTATTTTCATAATACTGTGCAGTTGCAAGTATTTGCGCAGTTGTGGAGACAGCCCACACACTCTCGGAATCTTTCAGTTTATTACTGAGCTCTGGCAGCAGATTGTGTACAAACTTATTGACAAATAGTCTCTGTCCTCCTTCTGTGCTCATATCCTGACCACTGTGATCTACAAAAGTCTCTTCGAACCTTGTGAAAAAGTCGGAGACACTTTCGTCTTTCTTCTGCCTGCATGCGGACAACTTGTCCCAGTTAACGCGCAATGCTGGCATCAGAGTCTTCATTAATTCAATTATCCTACCTGGAAGATTAGCAATTAGAGGTTCGGGTTTGGAACCACCTATTTGCTGACCCTCCGCCGCAATTATAGCTGCCCAATCACCACCTAGGGCAACTGGATGATTTTCTTTACGAATTTTAGCCCAAATTGGTTGCGGAACTACATTCCCAAATAACATGTCAATGTCCGCTAAATTCATCACACATGCCTCAACTGTCTGTGCTAACTCTTTATAGTATCCGGCGGGATTCTTACGTGGATCTGGTAAGGCCTGTTTCACTGCTAACACTTCGGCTCGCTTCCACGGGATGTGTATCCACACTCTCTGGAATTGCGCCGGAGCGGCAACAATACCATTGACAGCGTCAGCTTGCACAGCTTCGCGCCAAATTGGAGGAACCTCCCTCATTGGATATTGGCGATTCTGCTTCGTATTATGTTTCTCTAACTCTCTCGGTGAACGAAGGGATGGATCATTCCTATAGCTTAAAATTAGTTCCATCGCTTCCTTTATATCCTCACCAACTATCATACCTGCAGCAAATTCTTTCTGAACATTAATTAATTCTTCTAGATTTGATTCAGAATCATCTTCTTCTAATTCGTCACGCAAAAGGGAGCACATCTCGTCGAACACATATCGTTGTGTCGGTTCTTTCCATTGCATAAATGTATCTAATACATCTCTAGTACTATATCTTCTACTTTTTGAAATCCATCTAAGAGCGGTGGAATCTAATATTCCCCGTTCTTCAGTACTGGGAAGCTGACTACGTCTCTGTACAGAGTCAGAGGCAGGAGTCTTAATTAAAGTCTTATAGAAGGGAGACAGAATATTGGAGACGGAATCAGTGATTCTCCGACGAACAGAAAGTGGAGTCATAATACTAGCAGAAGTAGAAAATACAGTAGCAGTTGGAACAGATAGAACAGGAACAGTAGGAGTATCAGGCAAAGTAGCTTGTGAGACAACAGGTGTAAGGGATGCAGGTATAGGTAAAGAAGTCGGCAACCCTGGAAGAGGGGGTGCCGAAGGAACATTTACATTGACCACAGGAGGTACATGAGCTTGATTCAGGGGAGCGGGAGCAGGAATACCAGGTTGTCCAGCAACCGGTAATTGAACATTCGGTAGAGGTGGACCCGTAGCACCCTGTGCATACGGTGGGGGTGACCTTAACAAATAAGACAACAGAGGATCATTCTCGGAGTCCTCTACCGTCTTAGCTGTACTCGATGGCAAGGCAGGGTAGCACTTGTCCATCGCTAAATTACGCTCTCTAGTAGCCACCTCTATTGCTTTCTCAGACTCGTTGAGTTGCAGCTGCTTAGCAGCCTGTTCTAAAGTCAACTCTTGCTCTTTCTGTTCTTTCTTTAACTTTTTTTAATTTCTCTCTGTTTGGATTCTTTTCGCCAATAACGGAAAGAATCAAACATTGCCGGCCGTGCTTTCTTCTTCAACAATTTCACTTCTAAATTATCAAGAACTTCGGGTTCAAAACTACCATGCAGTGGCCAACTAAGGACACCGTCTTTTTCGGTATATCGGACCGACACCTCATTATAAGATATAGGACCCACACCATGCTTACAATAAAGGTCATATAGAGGAGTTCCGATCGGAGGAACCAGACATGAGTCCTCCACCCGGGAATCACTGTTGCAACCAAAACACGACAACATACAATTTTTCCGACTTACCATTTTATAATCCGGAACACAGAACAGACAAAAACGCAAACAGAAATATGCACTCGAACCAAGAACTTATGCCTACCAAAAGCGAACCAATGTATCGATACCCAAACTAAACCAATAGATTATCGCAACCAGAACAACCAGTGATAATCTTACGAAACCAAACCAAACCAAGAACTAAAAAGGATTATCCAAACAGGAGCAACCCTTACGAAATAACCAACTAGCAATCACTTAATACTTAACTGAGGCACTGAAGACGTCACCAAGGAGAAACCCGTCTTGTCTCGCCGTACTAAGGACTGCACCTCGGGTCCAAGACAGGGCGACGGTCAAGGCAACGGACCACTGCAGCCGTCCTGAACGGGAACCCTCGTGGAAGAGAACGTCGGGCCACTTTTGCGATATGCCGGTATCGATGAAGTGGGGCGCCTCCCTCTGGAATCTTCACACGAAGCTTCTCGAACTCTTCAGGCTTTTGGACCGGTACCGAATGACGTCGCCCCACGTTGGGCGCCAATTGGAGTTCTGGACTTTTTGGTTCCGTCCAGAGGTGTCAGGGATAACACCCGAAGACCCCGGAGTTCTACCTGTCTCGGTGCACAAATAAACAGAAACACGGGCTTCTCGATGGTGGCGTCAAAGACCAAAGGTTTATTACTGCAGGGACACAGAAGTCACAGAAACTACACACGGGCAGAATCTAGGAGCCTGTTCGATTTGTACAAAAAGGGTTGCTCCTTATATACTAAAAATTGGGCTTCAGGCAAATTCTTTACATGTTAGTACATTCCCAAACCTTTGTGTCCTAAACAATAAATATTTGGCGTTGCACAGGAATCGTTGACAATATCTGATGTCAAAACATTACGAACGAGGGGTTCCCACTGTTCCATCATAATCCCATGTCAACTTCTCATTCAGGAGCCGGACCGCCTCATCGTAAATTTCGTTACCTCCCCCTAATAAAGGCCCAGAAAGAAAGGAGCAGAGCCAGGTGCAGAAGATAGAAAAGCAGGATAAGAGATGTTTGTGGGTCATAAATGGGCAAGGCTACCAGCTTCGGCCGCCTAATCATGATCAGGCCAACGAACACGAGAACCAGTATAGCAGGACCGGCCTCAGGCAGAGGAGGCAGTTTCTGTCGAGTCATGCAGCCATGGCGTGTTCTGTTCTAAGATGCACGTGTTACTCGAGAGGTGAATCTCCGGCTGAAGCCGACGTGTCCTTAATCGAAATGAAGTAATCAGAGGTCATTGCGTGTCCATTGTCTATGTGAGGGCAAGAAACACAAAATGGCTGCCATAATCTAAGATGGATGCCATGGGTAGATCAGAAATGTGTTTGTAACAGAAGTACTCTTGCTCGTAGCATAGCGAAAACACCGGGATATGCTAAATGGACCATTTGCGGTTCACTGATACCAAAATTATGTATTTACGACAATGTTGAAAACACAGGTTCAAATCGTCACGGAACCTCAGACCCTCCTTTTGCCCTTACATAGGCAATTACTCAGTCTATGTCAGAGTCTAACTCTATGCTCATCAGGTCAGTGACATGTTGTTGTATCATCATCCTTTCTCGCGCCTTTTCTCCAAAAGCAGGTGGTTTTCTGAGACAGGTTGCAGCACAGAGACTACACAAAGCGGGACCACACTGGATAATCAGGCAGCACGAGAACAGGAATACTAAGATGACACCAATGACCATCAGAACCTTCCATCCCCACGCTAATATCAGAGTCCAAAACCACTCCATGAAGGACCAGTTTCCCTTGTCTACATGTATAGAGTCGGAAATCTTGTGTAGCTTAGAGATCGCCTCATAAACAGTTGGAGCATTGTTGGGAATAAAAACACAGCAGCTCGATTGGATCATTCTGCATACCCCACCTCGATCTGCAAGTATTACGTCTAGAACCATACGGTTCTGCAACGTCATGAGACGATCCGCCTGAAGCTCAGCTGTCAAGTTGCTAAGGGCACCAGCAGTTTCGGTAATAGTAGATTCAACTACCCGTGTTAGCTGACGTATATTTCTACTATTGGCCATAGGCCCCCAGAACGGAAGGAAACCTTTGAAGAAGTCTCCAGCTTCCTGACCGGCGGTATCTTCCTTGCTGAAGACACCTCTTGCTACTCTGGTCTTGTGATAATCAGAAGAAGCAGTGTATGTTGGAGGCAACAATCGAGCAATATAACACGAACCTGAAAAGTCAGCAGGCAACCATGTATACGCTCTATCCTGACAGATGAAGTAGGTACCCCTAGCAGTAAGAAAGGCAGGGGAAGAGTTAGACGGAAACACGTAGGTCTCAACGCACTCACTCCCCCCTAGCTGAGCTCTCGGATTCCTCCCATTTCCTTGCAAACAGACTTGACCCCGGTGAGGTACGACCCAGACTGGAGTTGAGCTTTTACGCTTGCTTTCTCCCAAGCTAAGGCGATACTCTGTAGAGTTCCAACTCAAATACACCCGTAATTCGTCTCTAGGGTAAGATGGAGTATTATTGACGTCTCTAATCATGTCAATAATTCCCTGGACTAAAGCTTTGTTGACAGAGTTGTATTTAGTGGAACGCGGTGGACGTGGAGGATAGGTCTCAAGGGCATAGGCAAAAATGGTCTGGAAGGCCTGAAATGATCCATTATAGCTAAAAGGCAAAACTAGATAGGGAATGCCTTTATCCATGGTGTGGGGTATCAAGCCACACACCCAGCAGTCTGTTGTGTTAACTACCAGTTGGTGTTGATGCAAGAGCTGTACAAATGTGTTATTAATGAATTCTGAGCGTCGAGCTTGCTCGTGTTCAGGAAACGAGTGAAAAGAATGCATAGAAGAAACAGTAGAAGTAGCAGGATCAAGGGGAGGTACTGTAGTTACTGGCATAAAAATTAAATTCACACCAAAGACGATTCCACCCACCAACGTTATCAAAACAATCAAAAATTTAATGGCACATTGCATTAGAAAACATTTGTTGTGAAGAATTTTGTAAAGTCTGTTTCTGCGAACATAAATTACATTTTCTCGTTGCAGCTCAGGAAGCTCCATCTTCTACAATCCGCTCGCGACCACTGATGATGTGTACGTAGATGAAAATGCCTCTATCAGCTCAGGGAGGAGTTCCCAGAACTAACAGAAAGATCGACCTAGTGTCTGACCCCCGCAGATTCAACTAGGCACACAGCCACGACCCTACGGCTACCCAGACGGCAAGGCAATTTTAAAACAACAAAACAATAGCAAACTTCCTGGCTGGAGGCAAAAGTGTCAAAATTCAAATGTGTAAAAATAGGCAGTTTCCTGCTTTATTTGTCCATATTGCGAGACCGTAAATTGTATCTCAGTTTTGCAGGAGCTGTTTGGTCTGGAAACAGTGTATTTTCAGCAGGGGTTGCAATGTTCAAGTTCGCAGATGGCAAAGTTTCTTCTGATGCAGAGGACAAATGTTCAGAATTCAAAGGAGCAGTTTCAGGAGGAGAGCCAGAGTTCGATGTGTCAGTGATTAGTTCGGCATCGCTGAAAGGGATAAACTTGGGTGTTCGTTCAAACTCAGAGGCACCAATTCCCTTCTTCACCCAGTTATCGTAAGGAAGTGGCAGGGGCACACGTTTGACATGTGTCGTGTGTATCCAATTCTTCCTACCAGCCACACGAATAGCAGTTCTCGTTGCTAGCAGCACCTGGTACGGGCCGACGAATCTAGGTTGAAGATTTTTCGTCCTTGCAAAATTGCGCACGACGACCTGGTCTCCAGGTTTCAGCTGATGACCTGGACTCTCCGGTGGCTTTGGCAATGCATCAAAAACCTGTTGGTGAATAAGACTCAATTTAGCAGTCAAGTCGTAAAGGTAATCAATCAACATTGGATATTCCAGGGAACAGAATTCTTTTGGCCTTGGCACTCCCCAAACATTAGCGGGACGACCAAAAACTATCTCATAAGGACTAAGCCCTACTCTAGAATGTACAGTCGCTCTCGTTGATAGCAAAGCCAAGGGCAGTGCGTCTGGCCAGGACAAACCCGTTGATGCCTGTATTTTAGCAAGTTTTAGTTTGAGGGTGCCATTGTAACCCTCAACTAAACCAGCAGACTGGGGATGGTTCGCACTGTGAAATTTCTGCTTGATTCCTAAACCGGCACACACACTCTGCATAACTTTCCCTACAAACTCACTTCCGTTATCTGACCATACAATCCGTGGCATACCGTACCTAGGGAAGTATTCTTTGAGAAGAATTTTGGCAGTTGATAGGGCAGTGTTGTCCTTCAGTGGATATGCTTCGATCCATCTGGAGAAAGCACAAACTACCACTAGGACGTACTTTAGGTTGTTGCAACGATCCATGTGAATGAAGTCTAACTGAATCACTTCAAAGAGGCAGGAAGGAGGAGCGAAGTGACCAGCGGGTGTGGGGACTCCCTTGCCAGGATTATGCATCAGGCATACCATACAATTTTTCACCACTCTCTCTGCACACTTACTAATCCCATCATTCTTCCAGACTGGAGCCAACATCTTACAAATCCCTTTAGAACTGATGTGCGCTGCTCCATGCGCCATTGTTACCACTGCAAGCACGTACGCATCAGGCAACATCCAACGCTGTTGTTCCGACAAATCAATCCAACACCCACTCAAGTCCAATTTACCCGTACTCTCTTTCCATGCAAGCTTTTCCTCCTCAGTCGCCTCTTTCTGAATCTCTTTCACGCTTTCCACTGTGTCCTCACACATTCTAGACTCCGAAATCCATCTTGCAGACATAGCAACATACATTCTACTCATCATATTCCTAGCTGTCTGTTTAGCGGTCTCATCAGCAAAAGCATTCCCACGACCAACATCATCCGTGACTGCTTTATGAGCACTGCATTTCACAATCGCAACTTCAGTCGGCAAGGTTAGAGATTCCAACAAGTCGTTAACTAGCTGACCATGTTGAATCTTAGTCCCATGGGACGTAATGAAACCTCTTTCTTTCCACAAACGGCCAAAACTATGGGCCACGCCGAACGCGTACTGACTATCTGTGAACACATTCACTCTTTTTCCCTTAGCTAAAACACACGCTCTCGTTAGTGCTATCAATTCTGCAGCTTGGGCAGAATTCTGACTCACTCTCGCAGTCTCCACAATCGTACTCAAAGTCGTTACTGCGTAAGCAGCAGTCACATCACCATTCTCCAATTTAAAGCACGACCCATCAACATACAACGTGCCATCTGGATCTGACAATGGAGTATCTTTTAAATCAATTCGTCCTTTTGTCTCCTCCTCGGTTCTGAAACAGCAATCATGGGGTTCAGAATCACTCGACTCCTGATTAGTCGGCAACAATGTTGCTGGATTCAATACATTGCATCTTTTGATCTGAATATGACTCGCTAACAGTGTCAGCTCATAGCCTGATAATCTAGCACTGGTAAGATGCTGTGTCTTGGTTCGGTTCATGAGTGTATCCACAGCATGAGGAACCATGACCACTAGCATGTTATTCATCACTAAACCAGCAGATTGTCGAATGGAAGCTGCAGCAGCCGCTGTAGCTCTCAAACAACTAGGCAACGCTCTAGCTACCGGATCTAATGTTGATGAAAAATACGCACAAGGGCGTTGTTTATCACCAAATCTCTGTGTCAGAACACTCAACGCGCAACCTTCTCTTTCGTGAACATAGAGCGTGAATGGTTTACTGTAATCGGGTGTACCCAACACAGGAGCTGAACACAGTGCATTTCGTAACTCAGAAAAACTCTCCTGACTTTCAGCAGACCATGGCACCGGACTAGGAACACCTTTCCCAGTCAAAGCTACCAATGGTTTTGCCAAAAGAGAAAAATTTGGGATCCACTGCCTACAGTATGAGGTAATACCTAAAAAGGCACGTACTTCTCTCTGCGTGCGGGGAACACTCATCTGCGTAATTGCTTTTATTCTCTCTGGGGTCAACTTCCTTCCCTCCTTTGACAAGAGATGACCTAGGTAGGTCACTTCTTGGCAGCAGTATTGCATTTTCGAAGGTGACACCTTGTGATTCAAATTTGACAAATGATGCAATAAGGAAATTGTAGCTGCTTTGCAAGTTTCCTTGTCATCGGCAGCCACTAGAAGATAATCCACATACTGTACTAAGGCAGAACCAGGAGGAAGTACAAAAGAATCTAACTGACTTTTTAATGCCTGGCTGTAAATGGACGGACTCTCACAATAGCCTTGTGGAGCACGTTTAAACCTGAAGCTTCGACCTCCTAGAGAGAAGCCAAAAATATCTCTGCTTTCCTCGGCTATCGGAATGCTGAAAAAGGCATTTTTCAAGTCGATGACTGAAAACCATGTGGCTGTAGCAGGGATCAATGTTAACAATGCAGTAATGTCTGGAACCACAGGAAACTGCGGAACCACAATTTTATTAACCTCCCTGAGATCGATAACAAACCTATACACTGGAGGTTTTGAAGGATCAGTACGTTTCAAAATTGGTAATACAGGACTGTTACAGACATTTCCTCTGGTTTCCTCAACCACGCCTTTCTTAATCAAATCTTGCACAATCAATAAAAGTGCACGTTCACCTTCACTAGAAATCTTGTATTGAGGAATTTGTGGAAATTTGACATTTGCTTTCAAAGTGACTACATATGGTGGAATTTCTAAAAGACCTACATCATTAGGACCAGTCGCCCAAAGAGTATCAGGGAGTGAACGCAGCTCTGGCGGGAGTGCATCCATTGACAAGTACATCGGAGAAGTGATTCTTTTACCCAATGTAAGCTGTACTCCTGACGGAGAACAGTACAATGTCGCATACAGGCGTTTTAACAAGTCTAAACCAAGCAGATTTTCATTACAACCGGTTGTCAAAATCAAGGGTGCTTTCAATTGACGGGGTCCAACAGAAATAGGCAAAGGACCAGATACAGGGTTGTAAACAGGGGCGCCTGAAAAACCTACAGAAACATTTGTTAAGCCGGACAAAGGTGCGCCAGGGAGTTTCGCATGAATGATAGAACTTTTTGCGGCCCCAGTATCCAACAGAAACGGTTCGACTACACCTGATGTTGCTACTGCGACATAAGGCCCACTCTGATCCACTGGAACTGATACTACTCCCTCTCTTTGTCCATGGCTGTCCTAGTACTCAGTTTGCTGAAATCCCTCATCAACCTCACAATAGTCTTCAACATGATACTGTTGAGATCTATTTTGTTGGGCAGACTGTCCATTCCGCTGATCAAAATGATTAGAAGGGCGATCATTCGTTTGTGGAGGCATAGCACCTCGTCCTCGACCTCTACAATTCTGCATAGAACCACCACGACCTCTCTGAGCTGCTGCAGCATTATTTTGCGCTAAGACTGGACAGTCATTCTTATAATGACCCTCTTTCTTACAGTACGCACACTGGTTCCACTGATATTGCGGCCTCGGTGAACTATAATCTGTCCGTTGGTATGACCCTTGCTGTGTATTAGTCTGATTCATGCGAGGCGGATATGCCTGCTGTAAAAGAACTTTAGTTTTTAAATCTTTCGTCTTTTTATCTGATTTCTCTTTCTCCTCTTTATCCCTATTTTCATAATACTGTGCAGTTGCAAGTATTTGCGCAGTTGTGGAGACAGCCCACGCACTCTCGGAATCTTTCAGTTTGTTACTGAGCTCTGGCAGCAGATTGTGTACAAACTTATTGACAAATAGTCTCTGTCCTCCTTCTGTGCTCATATCCTGACCACTGTGATCTACAAAAGTCTCTTCGAACCTTGTGAAAAAGTCGGAGACACTTTCGTCTTTCTTCTGCCTGCATGCGGACAACTTGTCCCAGTTAACGTGCAATGCTGGCATCAGAGTCTTCATTAATTCAATTATCCTACCTGGAAGATTAGCAATTAGAGGTTCGGGTTTGGAACCACCTATTTGCTGACCATCCGCCGCAATTATAGCTGCCCAATCACCACCTAGGGCAACTGGATGATTTTCTTTACGAATTTTAGCCCAAATTGGTTGCGGAACTACATTCCCAAATAACATGTCAATGTCCGCTAAATTCATCACACATGCCTCAACTGTCTGTGCTAACTCTTTATAGTATCCGGCGGGATTCTTACGTGGATCTGGTAAGGCCTGTTTCACTGCTAACACTTCGGCTCGCTTCCACGGGATGTGTATCCACACTCTCTGGAATTGCGCCGGAGCGGCAACAATACCATTGACAGCGTCAGCTTGCACAGCTTCGCGCCAAATTGGAGGAACCTCCCTCATTGGATATTGGCGATTCTGCTTCGTATTATGTTTCTCTAACTCTCTCGGTGAACGAAGGGATGGATCATTCCTATAGCTTAAAATTAGTTCCATCGCTTCCTTTATATCCTCACCAACTATCATACCTGCAGCAAATTCTTTCTGAACATTAATTAATTCTTCTAGATTTGATTCAGAATCATCTTCTTCTAATTCGTCACGCAAAAGGGAGCACATCTCGTCGAACACTTATCGTTGTGTCGGTTCTTTCCATTGCATAAATGTATCTAATACATCTCTAGTACTATATCTTCTACTTTTTGAAATCCATCTAAGAGCGGTGGAATCTAATATTCCCCGTTCTTCAGTACTGGGAAGCTGACTACGTCTCTGTACAGAGTCAGAGGCAGGAGTCTTAATTAAAGTCTTATAGAAGGGAGACAGAATATTGGAGACGGAATCAGTGATTCTCCGACGAACAGAAAGTGGAGTCATAATACTAGCAGAAGTAGAAAATACAGTAGCAGTTGGAACAGATAGAACAGGAACAGTAGGAGTATCAGGCAAAGTAGCTTGTGAGACAACAGGTGTAAGGGATGCAGGTATAGGTAAAGAAGTCGGCAACCCTGGAAGAGGGGGTGCCGAAGGAACATTTACATTGACCACAGGAGGTACATGAGCTTGATTCAGGGGAGCAGGAGCAGGAATACCAGGTTGTCCAGCAACCGGTAATTGAACATTCGGTAGAGGTGGACCCGTAGCACCCTGTGCATACGGTGGGGGTGACCTTAACAAATAAGACAACAGAGGATCATTCTCGGAGTCCTCTACCGTCTTAGCTGTACTCGATGGCAAGGCAGGGTAGCACTTGTCCATCGCTAAATTACGCTCTCTAGTAGCCACCTCTATTGCTTTCTCAGACTCGTTGAGTTGCAGCTGCTTAGCAGCCTGTTCTAAAGTCAACTCTTGCTCTTTCTGTTCTTTCTTTAACTTTTTTTAATTTCTCTCTGTTTGGATTCTTTTCGCCAATAACGGAAAGAATCAAACATTGCCGGCCGGGCTTTCTTCTTAAACAATTTCACTTCTAAATTATCAAGAACTTCGGGTTCAAAACTACCATGCAGTGGCCAACTAAGGACACCGTCTTTTTCGGTATATCGGACCCACACCTCATTATAAGATATAGGACCCACACCATGCTTACAATAAAGATCATATAGAGGAGTTCCGATCGGAGGAACCAGACATGAGTCCTCCACCCGGGAATCACTGTTGCAACCAAAACACGACAACATACAATTTTTCCGACTTACCATTTTATAATCCGGAACACAGAACAGACAAAAACGCAAACATAAATGTGCACTCGAACCAAGAACTTACGCCTACCAAAAGCGAACCAATGTATCGATACCCAAACTAAACCAATAGATTATCGCAACTAGAACAACCAGTGATAATCTTACGAAACCAAACCAAACCAAGAACTAAAAAGGATTATCCAAACAGGAGCAACCCTTACGAAATAACCAACTAGCAATCACTTAATACTTAACTGAGGCACTGAAGACGTCACCAAGGAGAAACCCGTCTTGTCTCGCCGTACTAAGGACTGCACCTCGGGTCCAAGACAGGGCGACGGTCAAGGCAACGGACCACTGCAGCCGTCCTGAACGGGAACCCTCGTGGAAGAGAACGTCGGGCCACTTTTGCGATATGCCGGGATCGATGAAGTGGGGCGCCTCCCTCTGGAATCTTCACACGAAGCTTCTCGAACTCTTCAGGCTTTTGGACCGGTACCGAATGACGTCGCCCCACGTTGGGCGCCAATTGGAGTTCTGGACTTTTTGGTTCCGTCCAGAGGTGTCAGGGATAACACCCAAAGACCCCGGAGTTCTACCTGTCTCGGTGCACAAATAAACAGAAACACGGGCTTCTCGATGGTGGCGTCAAAGACCAAAGGTTTATTACTGCAGGGACACAGAAGTCACAGAAACTACACACTGGCAGAATCTAGGAGCCTGTTCGATTTGTACAAAAAGGGTTGCTCCTTATTTACTAAAAATTGGGCTTCAGGCAAATTCTTTACATGTTAGTACATTCCCAAACCTTTGTGTCCTAAACAATAAATATTTGGCGTTGCACAGGAATCGTTGACAATATCTGATGTCAAAACATTACGAACGAGGGGTTCCCACTGTTCCATCATAATCCCATGTCAACTTCTCATTCAGGAGCCGGACCGCCTCATCGTAAATTTCGTTACCTCCCCCTAATAAAGGCCCAGAAAGAAAGGAGCAGAGCCAGGTGCAGAAGATAGAAAAGCAGGATAAGAGATGTTTGTGGGTCGTAAATGGGCAAGGCTACCAGCTTCGGCCGCCTAATCATGATCAGGCCAATGAACACGAGAACCAGTATAGCAGGACCGGCCTCAGGCAGAGGAGGCAGTTTCTGTCGAGTCATGCAGCCATGGCGTGTTCTGTTCTAAGATGCACGTGTTACTCGAGAGGTGAATCTCCGGCTGAAGCCGACGTGTCCTTAATCGAAATGAAGTAATCAGAGGTCATTGCGTGTCCATTGTCTATGTGAGGGCAAGAAACACAAAATGGCTGCCATAATCTAAGATGGATGCCATGGGTAGATCAGAAATGTGTTTGTAACAGAAGTACTCTTGCTCGTAGCATAGCGAAAACACCGGGATATGCTAAATGGACCATTTGCGGTTCACTGATACCAAAATTATGTATTTACGACAATGTTGAAAACACAGGTTCAAATCGTCACGGAACCTCAGACCCTCCTTTTGCCCTTACATAGGCAATTACTCAGTCTATGTCAGAGTCTAACTCTATGCTCATCAGGTCAGTGACATGTTGTTGTATCATCATCCTTTCTCGCGCCTTTTCTCCAAAAGCAGGTGGTTTTCTGAGACAGGTTGCAGCACAGAGACTACACAAAGCGGGACCACACTGGATAATCAGGCAGCACGAGAACAGGAATACTAAGATGACACCAATGACCATCAGAACCTTCCATCCCCACGCTAATATCAGAGTCCAAAACCACTCCATGAAGGACCAGTTTCCCTTGTCTACATGTATAGAGTCGGAAATCTTGTGTAGCTTAGAGATCGCCTCATAAACAGTTGGAGCATTGTTGGGAATAAAAACACAGCAGCTCGATTGGATCATTCTGCATACCCCACCTCGATCTGCAAGTATTACGTCTAGAACCATACGGTTCTGCAACGTCATGAGACGATCCGCCTGAAGCTCAGCTGTCAAGTTGCTAAGGGCACCAGCAGTTTCGGTAATAGTAGATTCAACTACCCG
Source organism: Lissotriton vulgaris (assembly GCF_964263255.1). Lineage (NCBI taxonomy): Eukaryota > Metazoa > Chordata > Amphibia > Caudata > Salamandridae > Lissotriton > Lissotriton vulgaris. The sequence goes on along the minus strand of NC_141688.1, from coordinate 308,756,680 downwards.
TGTTAGCTGACGTATATTTCTACTATTGGCCATAGGCCCCCAGAACGGAAGGAAACCTTTGAAGAAGTCTCCAGCTTCCTGACCGGCGGTATCTTCCTTGCTGAAGACACCTCTTGCTACTCTGGTCTTGTGATAATCAGAAGAAGCAGTGTATGTTGGAGGCAACAATCGAGCAATATAACACGAACCTGAAAAGTCAGCAGGCAACCATGTATACGCTCTATCCTGACAGATGAAGTAGGTACCCCTAGCAGTAAGAAAGGCAGGGGAAGAGTTAGACGGAAACACGTAGGTCTCAACGCACTCACTCCCCCCTAGCTGAGCTCTCGGATTCCTCCCATTTCCTTGCAAACAGACTTGACCCCGGTGAGGTACGACCCAGACTGGAGTTGAGCTTTTACGCTTGCTTTCTCCCAAGCTAAGGCGATACTCTGTAGAGTTCCAACTCAAATACACCCGTAATTCGTCTCTAGGGTAAGATGGAGTATTATTGACGTCTCTAATCATGTCAATAATTCCCTGGACTAAAGCTTTGTTGACAGAGTTGTATTTAGTGGAACGCGGTGGACGTGGAGGATAGGTCTCAAGGGCATAGGCAAAAATGGTCTGGAAGGCCTGAAATGATCCATTATAGCTAAAAGGCAAAACTAGATAGGGAATGCCTTTATCCATGGTGTGGGGTATCAAGCCACACACCCAGCAGTCTGTTGTTTTAACTACCAGTTGGTATTGATGCAAGAGCTGTACAAATGTGTTATTAATGAATTCTGAGCGTCGAGCTTGCTCGTGTTCAGGAAACGAGTGAAAAGAATGCATAGAAGAAACAGTAGAAGTAGCAGGATCAAGGGGAGGTACTGTAGTTACTGGCATAAAAATTAAATTCACACCAAAGACGATTCCACCCACCAACGTTATCAAAACAATCAAAAATGTAATGGCACATTGCATTAGAAAACATTTGTTGTGAAGAATTTTGTAAAGTCTGTTTCTGCGAACATAAATTACATTTTCTCGTTGCAGCTCAGGAAGCTCCATCTTCTACAATCCGCTCGCGGCCACTGATGATGTGTACGTAGATGAAAATGCCTCTATCAGCTCAGGGAGGAGTTCCCAGAACTAACAGAAAGATCGACCTAGTGTCTGACCCCCGCAGATTCAACTAGGCACACAGCCACGACCCTACGGCTACCCAGACGGCAAGGCAATTTTAAAACAACAAAACAATAGCAAACTTCCTGGCTGGAGGCAAAAGTGTCAAAATTCAAATGTGTAAAAATAGGCAGTTTCCTGCTTTATTTGTCCATATTGCGAGACCGTAAATTGTATCTCAGTTTTGCAGGAGCTGTTTGGTCTGGAAACAGTGTATTTTCAGCAGGGGTTGCAATGTTCAAGTTCGCAGATGGCAAAGTTTCTTCTGATGCAGAGGACAAATGTTCAGAATTCAAAGGAGCAGTTTCAGGAGGAGAGCCAGAGTTCGATGTGTCAGTGATTAGTTCGGCATCGCTGAAAGGGATAAACTTGGGTGTTCGTTCAAACTCAGAGGCACCAATTCCCTTCTTCACCCAGTTATCGTAAGGAAGTGGCAGGGGCACACGTTTGACATGTGTCGTGTGTATCCAATTCTTCCTACCAGCCACACGAATAGCAGTTCTCGTTGCTAGCAGCACCTGGTACGGGCCGACGAATCTAGGTTGAAGATTTTTCGTCCTTGCAAAATTGCGCACGACGACCTGGTCTCCAGGTTTCAGCTGATGACCTGGACTCTCCGGTGGCTTTGGCAATGCATCGAAAACCTGTTGGTGAATAAGACTCAATTTAGCAGTCAAGTCGTAAAGGTAATCAATCAACATTGGATATTCCAGGGAACAGAATTCTTTTGGCCTTGGCACTCCCCAAACATTAGCGGGACGACCAAAAACTATCTCATAAGGACTAAGCCCTACTCTAGAATGTACAGTCGCTCTCGTTGATAGCAAAGCCAAGGGCAGTGCGTCTGGCCAGGACAAACCCGTTGATGCCTGTATTTTAGCAAGTTTTAGTTTGAGGGTGCCATTGTAACCCTCAACTAAACCAGCAGACTGGGGATGGTTCGCACTGTGAAATTTCTGCTTGATTCCTAAACCGGCACACACACTCTGCATAACTTTCCCTACAAACTCACTTCCGTTATCTGACCATACAATCCGTGGCATACCGTACCTAGGGAAGTATTCTTTGAGAAGAATTTTGGCAGTTGATAGGGCAGTGTTGTCCTTCAGTGGATATGCTTCGATCCATCTGGAGAAAGCACAAACTACCACTAGGACGTACTTTAGGTTGTTGCAACGATCCATGTGAATGAAGTCTAACTGAATCACTTCAAAGAGGCAGGAAGGAGGAGCGAAGTGACCAGCGGGTGTGGGGACTCCCTTGCCAGGATTATGCATCAGGCATACCATACAATTTTTCACCACTCTCTCTGCACACTTACTAATCCCATCATTCTTCCAGACTGGAGCCAACATCTTACAAATCCCTTTAGAACTGATGTGCGCTGCTCCATGCGCCATTATTACCACTGCAAGCACGTACGCATCAGGCAACATCCAACGCTGTTGTTCCGACAAATCAATCCAACACCCACTCAAGTCCAATTTACCCGTACTCTCTTTCCATGCAAGCTTTTCCTCCTCAGTCGCCTCTTTCTGAATCTCTTTCACGCTTTCCACTGTGTCCTCACACATTCCAGACTCCGAAATCCATCTTGCAGACATAGCAACATACATTCTACTCATCATATTCCTAGCTGTCTGTTTAGCGGTCTCATCAGCAAAAGCATTCCCACGACCAACATCATCCGTGACTGCTTTATGAGCACTGCATTTCACAATCGCAACTTCAGTCGGCAAGGTTAGAGATTCCAACAAGTCGTTAACTAGCTGACCATGTTGAATCTTAGTCCCATGGGACGTAATGAAACCTCTTTCTTTCCACAAACGGCCAAAACTATGGGCCACGCCGAACGCGTACTGACTATCTGTGAACACATTCACTCTTTTTCCCTTAGCTAAAACACACGCTCTCGTTAGTGCTATCAATTCTGCAGCTTGGGCAGAATTCTGACTCACTCTCGCAGTCTCCACAATCGTACTCAAAGTCGTTACTGCGTAAGCAGCAGTCACATCACCATTCTCCAATTTAAAGCACGACCCATCAACATACAACGTGCCATCTGGATCTGACAATGGAGTATCTTTTAAATCAATTTGTCCTTTTGTCTCCTCCTTGGTTCTGAAACAGCAATCATGGGGTTCAGAATCACTCGACTCCTGATTAGTCTGCAACAATGTTGCTGGATTCAATACATTGCATCTTTTGATCTGAATATGACTTGCTAACAGTGTCAGCTCATAGCCTGATAATCTAGCACTGGTAAGATGCTGTGTCTTGGTTCGGTTCATGAGTGTATCCACAGCATGAGGAACCATGACCACTAGCATGTTATTCATCACTTAACCAGCAGATTGTCGAATGGAAGCTGCAGCAGCCGCTGTAGCTCTCAAACAACTAGGCAACGCTCTAGCTACCGGATCTAATGTTGATGAAAAATACGCACAAGGGCGTTGTTTATCACCAAATCTCTGTGTCAGAACACTCAACGCGCAACCTTCTCTTTCGTGAACATAGAGCGTGAATGGTTTACTGTAATCGGGTGTACCCAACACAGGAGCTGAACACAGTGCATTTCGTAACTCAGAAAAACTCTCCTGACTTTCAGCAGACCATGGCACCGGACTCGGAACACCTTTCCCAGTCAAAGCTACCAATGGTTTTGCCAAAAGAGAAAAATTTGGGATCCACTGCCTACAGTATGAGGTAATACCTAAAAAGGCACGTACTTCTCTCTGCGTGCGGGGAACACTCATCTGCGTAATTGCTTTTATTCTCTCTGGGGTCAACTTCCTTCCCTCCTTTGACAAGAGATGACCTAGGTAGGTCACTTCTTGGCAGCAGTATTGCATTTTCGAAGGTGACACCTTGTGATTCAAATTTGACAAATGATGCAATAAGGAAATTGTAGCTGCTTTGCAAGTTTCCTTGTCATCGGCAGCCACTAGAAGATCATCCACATACTGTACTAAGGCAGAACCAGGAGGAAGTACAAAAGAATCTAACTGACTTTTTAATGCCTGATTGTAAATGGACGGACTCTCACAATAGCCTTGTGGAGCACGTTTAAACCTGAAGCTTCGACCTCCTAGAGAGAAGCCAAAAATATCTCTGCTTTCCTCGGCTATCGGAATGCTGAAAAAGGCATTTTTCAAGTCGATGACTGAAAACCATGTGGCTGTAGCAGGGATCAATGTTAACAATGCAGTAATGTCTGGAACCACAGGAAACTGCGGAACCACAATTTTATTAACCTCCCTGAGATCGATAACAAACCTATACACTGGAGGTTTTGAAGGATCAGTACGTTTCAAAATTGGTAATACAGGACTGTTACAGACATTTCCTCTGGTTTCCTCAACCACGCCTTTCTTAATCAAATCTTGCACAATCAATAAAAGTGCACGTTCACCTTCACTAGAAATCTTGTATTGAGGAATTCGTGGAAATTTGACATTTGCTTTCAAAGTGACTACATATGGTGGAATTTCTAAAAGACCTACATCATTAGGACCAGTCGCCCAAAGAGTATCAGGGAGTGAACGCAGCTCTGGCGGGAGTGCATCCATTGACAAGTACATCGGAGAAGTGATTCTTTTACCCAATGTAAGCTGTACTCCTGACGGAGAACAGTACAATGTCGCATACAGGCGTTTTAACAAGTCTAAACCAAGCAGATTTTCATTACAACCGGTTGTCAAAATCAAGGGTGCTTTCAATTGACGGGGTCCAACAGAAATAGGCAAAGGACCAGATACAGGGTTGTAAACAGGGGCGCCTGAAAAACCTACAGAAACATTTATTAAGCCGGACAAAGGTGCGCCAGGGAGTTTCGCATGAATGATAGAACTTTTTGCGGCCCCAGTATCCAACAGAAACGGTTCGACTACACCTGATGTTGCTACTGCGACATAAGGCCCACTCTGATCCACTGGAACTGATACTACTCCCTCTCTTTTTCCATGGCTGTCCTAGTACTCAGTTTGCTGAAATCCCTCATCAACCTCACAATAGTCTTCAACATGATACTGTTGAGATCTATTTTGTTGGGCAGACTGTCCATTCCGCTGATCAAAATGATTAGAAGGGCGATCATTCGTTTGTGGAGGCATAGCACCTCGTCCTCGACCTCTAGAATTCTGCATAGAACCACCACGACCTCTCTGAGCTGCTGCAGCATTATTTTGCGCTAAGACTGGACAGTCATTCTTATAATGACCCTCTTTCTTACAGTACGCACACTGGTTCCACTGATATTGCGGCCTCAGTGAACTATAATCTGTCCGTTGGTATGACCCTTGCTGTGTATTAGTCTGATTCATGCGAGGCGGATATGCCTGCTGTAAAAGAACTTTAGTTTTTAAATCTTTCGTCTTTTTATCTGATTTCTCTTTCTCCTCTTTATCCCTATTTTCATAATACTGTGCAGTTGCAAGTATTTGCGCAGTTGTGGAGACAGCCCACGCACTCTCGGAATCTTTCAGTTTATTACTGAGCTCTGGCAGCAGATTGTGTACAAACTTATCGACAAATAGTCTCTGTCCTCCTTCTGTGCTCATATCCTGACCACTGTGATCTACAAAAGTCTCTTCGAACCTTGTGAAAAAGTCGGAGACACTTTCGTCTTTCTTCTGCCTGCATGCGGACAACTTGTCCCAGTTAACGCGCAATGCTGGCATCAGAGTCTTCATTAATTCAATTATCCTACCTGGAAGATTAGCAATTAGAGGTTCGGGTTTGGAACCACCTATTTGCTGACCATCCGCCGCAATTATAGCTGCCCAATCACCACCTAGGGCAACTGGATGATTTTCTTTACGAATTTTAGCCCAAATTGGTTGCGGAACTACATTCCCAAATAACATGTCAATGTCCGCTAAATTCATCACACATGCCTCAACTGTCTGTGCTAACTCTTTATAGTATCCGGCGGGATTCTTACGTGGATCTGGTAAGGCCTGTTTCACTGCTAACACTTCGGCTCGCTTCCACGGGATGTGTATCCACACTCTCTGGAATTGCGCCGGAGCGGCAACAATACCATTGACAGCGTCAGCTTGCACAGCTTCGCGCCAAATTGGAGGAACCTCCCTCATTGGATATTGGCGATTCTGCTTCGTATTATGTTTCTCTAACTCTCTCGGTGAACGAAGGGATGGATCATTCCTATAGCTTAAAATTAGTTCCATCGCTTCCTTTATATCCTCACCAACTATCATACCTGCAGCAAATTCTTTCTGAACATTAATTAATTCTTCTAGATTTGATTCAGAATCATCTTCTTCTAATTCGTCACGCAAAAGGGAGCACATCTCGTCGAACACATATCGTTGTGTCGGTTCTTTCCATTGCATAAATGTATCTAATACATCTCTAGTACTATATCTTCTACTTTTTGAAATCCATCTAAGAGCGGTGGAATCTAATATTCCCCGTTCTTCAGTACTGGGAAGCTGACTACGTCTCTGTACAGAGTCAGAGGCAGGAGTCTTAATTAAAGTCTTATAGAAGGGAGACAGAATATTGGAGACGGAATCAGTGATTCTCCGACGAACAGAAAGTGGAGTCATAATACTAGCAGAAGTAGAAAATACAGTAGCAGTTGGAACAGATAGAACAGGAACAGTAGGAGTATCAGGCAAAGTAGCTTGTGAGACAACAGGTGTAAGTGATGCAGGTATAGGTAAAGAAGTCGGCAACCCTGGAAGAGGGGGTGCCGAAGGAACATTTACATTGACCACAGGAGGTACATGAGCTTGATTCAGGGGAGCGGGAGCAGGAATACCAGGTTGTCCAGCAACCGGTAATTGAACATTCGGTAGAGGTGGACCCGTAGCACCCTGTGCATACGGTGGGGGTGACCTTAACAAATAAGACAACAGAGGATCATTCTCGGAGTCCTCTACCGTCTTAGCTGTACTCGATGGCAAGGCAGGGTAGCACTTGTCCATCGCTAAATTACGCTCTCTAGTAGCCACCTCTATTGCTTTCTCAGACTCGTTGAGTTGCAGCTGCTTAGCAGCCTGTTCTAAAGTCAACTCTTGCTCTTTCTGTTCTTTCTTTAACTTTTTTTAATTTCTCTCTGTTTGGATTCTTTTCGCCAATAACGGAAAGAATCAAACATTGCCGGCCGGGCTTTCTTCTTAAACAATTTCACTTCTAAATTATCAAGAACTTCGGGTTCAAAACTACCATGCAGTGGCCAACTAAGGACACCGTCTTTTTCGGTATATCGGACCCACACCTCATTATAAGATATAGGACCCACACCATGCTTACAATAAAGGTCATATAGAGGAGTTCCGATCGGAGGAACCAGACATGAGTCCTCCACCCGGGAATCACTGTTGCAACCAAAACACGACAACATACAATTTTTCCGACTTACCATTTTATAATCCGGAACACAGAACAGACAAAAACGCAAACAGAAATGTGCACTCGAACCAAGAACTTATGCCTACCAAAAGCGAACCAATGTATCGATACCCAAACTAAACCAATAGATTATCGCAACCAGAACAACCAGTGATAATCTTACGAAACCAAACCAAACCAAGAACTAAAAAGGATTATCCAAACAGGAGCAACCCTTACGAAATAACCAACTAGCAATCACTTAATACTTAACTGAGGAACTGAAGACGTCACCAAGGAGAAACCCGTCTTGTCTCGCCGTACTAAGGACTGCACCTCGGGTCCAAGACAGGGCGACGGTCAAGGCAACGGACCACTGCAGCCGTCCTGAACGGGAACCCTCGTGGAAGAGAACGTCGGGCCACTTTTGCGATATGCCGGGATCGATGAAGTGGGGCGCCTCCCTCTGGAATCTTCACACGAAGCTTCTCGAACTCTTCAGGCTTTTGGACCGGTACCGAATGACGTCGCCCCACGTTGGGCGCCAATTGGAGTTCTGGACTTTTTGGTTCCGTCCAGAGGTGTCAGGGATAACACCCGAAGACCCCGGAGTTCTACCTGTCTCGGTGCACAAATAAACAGAAACACGGGCTTCTCGATGGTGGCGTCAAAGACCAAAGGTTTATTACTGCAGGGACACAGAAGTCACAGAAACTACACACGGGCAGAATCTAGGAGCCTGTTCGATTTGTACAAAAAGGGTTGCTCCTTATATACTAAAAATTGGGCTTCAGGCAAATTCTTTACATGTTAGTACATTCCCAAACCTTTGTGTCCTAAACAATAAATATTTGGCGTTGCACAGGAATCGTTGACAATATCTGATGTCAAAACATTACGAATGAGGGGTTCCCACTGTTCCATCATAATCCCATGTCAACTTCTCATTCAGGAGCCGGACCGCCTCATCGTAAATTTCGTTACCTCCCCCTAATAAAGGCCCAGAAGGAAAGGAGCAGAGCCAGGTGCAGAAGATAGAAAAGCAGGATAAGAGATGTTTGTGGGTCGTAAATGGGCAAGGCTACCAGCTTCGGCCGCCTAATCATGATCAGGCCAACGAACACGAGAACCAGTATAGCAGGACCGGCCTCAGGCAGAGGAGGCAGTTTCTGTCGAGTCATGCAGCCATGGCGTGTTCTGTTCTAAGATGCACGTGTTACTCGAGAGGTGAATCTCCGGCTGAAGCCGACGTGTCCTTAATCGAAATGAAGTAATCAGAGGTCATTGCGTGTCCATTGTCTATGTGAGGGCAAGAAACACAAAATGGCTGCCATAATCTAAGATGGATGCCATGGGTAGATCAGAAATGTGTTTGTAACAGAAGTACTCTTGCTCGTAGCATAGCGAAAACACCGGGATATGCTAAATGGACCATTTGCGGTTCACTGATACCAAAATTATGTATTTACGACAATGTTGAAAACACGGGTTCAAATCGTCACGGAACCTCAAGGCACACAGTACTCAGCTAAGATAGTCTATCACAACACATGCAAGCGAAAGGCCTGGCCGAACCCCACCTCAGCACATTAGGCACACAGTACTTGGTCGGCTAAGGAAGCCTATCAGAACACATGCAAGAGAGAGGACTGTCTGAGCCCCACCTCAACCTACAAGGCACAGAGTACTCGGCTAAGATAGTCTATAGCAACACATGGAAAAAAGAGGCCTGGCTGGGCCACACCTCAGCATGCGACCACAGAGTACTCGGCTAAGGAATTCTGTCTGCAAGGAGACAGGCTGAAGCTTATTACACACATTAAGCCCCTGCCCATCTACTCAATGACAACAAGAGTCCCAAAGGGGGCTTTTGGACCCGGGTGTGGATGACCTACATCTGTGTAAATACCAAGTTGGTCTTGTTAGTTAAACATCTGTCCTGAGGGAGATGATCATGGGTCTCCTGGCCTGTTATATCCTACCCATCCAACTGCATAATGCTGGCAAACTGTGGATGCTCTGGGAAACTTATGGTACTGACCGGTGCCTGACATTCCCAGTACCAGCCAGTAACTGAAAACTCGATAGGTGCAGATCAGAGGCCTCTAAATGGTCACACACTTAGTCATGGAGAAACATGCCTCCACTAACCTTTGTCCTGTCATCTCTTTGAATTGTACCTGATTCCACACCCACCCAATGTCCACCTTGGCTCTGCGTACATCTGCGTACATCTGCGTACATACCCGCGGTGCCAAGGTATATCAGGTGCTACTTGGCACAGTGAAGCATTACTGTGGAGCTCATTAGAAAAAATAACAGAAGCCATAAGAGCATTAGAAACCACCAACAGAAACCCTGGTTTGCACGTACATTTGCTTCAAAGGGTACACAGTCAGGATCCCCCCTTTAAACTAACTACCTGCTATAAGCAAGCAGAGTGAAAGGGCAGGAATGCACCATGTTTATGCAATACAGTGCTTTCCTGTCCTTTCTCCCTGCCTTGGTTCCATTTGGGCAGCCTAGCTGCAATGCAGGCTCCCTTGCACCATAGTGTGCCTCCATTGTATGCAGGATTGTATTTGTGTGGGAAGGGGCACCTTCCTGCACAGAAACAATATTAAGAGGCAGCCGCAGAAGGCAACACACATAAAAAGAGTAAAAACTAGGGAGAAATAATTTATCCTTGTTGTGCCTCACCTCAGGAGGTGTACGGATGTTGCACTTTCCCAGATTCACATCACTTTGTAAATCTGGGGCAGCGATGGTGTAGAGCTCCACACACTTAAGTATACAAATGAGCAGTAAACGGGGGAGTGGGGATTGGCTTGTGCGTAAAATGGAGTCAGGATGCTGCGATCTCGGTGTACAGGCTTATGCATTTATGCAGCCAAACAATCTGATCACCTGAGGTCTCATCTTGTGTAAATAGTGTATATTTGGTGTATATATATTAAGTATGAATATTCATGTACATTCATGTATATATATATTTTTTTTTTTCTACACTTGATTTTACCATGGTATTGTTGATCATGTATATAATTGTTATTTATTGAGATTACAATTATTTATATAACACTATTTGCACTTTACTGACATGTCGCACATTGCCGATTTTGCACTGCATTGGAAATCTTTTCATTAGGGATTATGCCGTGACTTGAACCTTGTATTGTTTAAAAATGATAGTAATGCATTAGCACTTTATCAACAAGTTGTTTTTACATCACGACGAAATTTGAAATCAGGGATTATCCCGTGATGTTTTTAGCAGTCAGCACTGTAATGTTGTCTATGTCTATGATACAAGGCATTTTGCATGTGACCATGTTCCACCAATGGCTATACATTCTGACCAGCATTTGCACTTTAAATGTTGCCTCCTCCCTCGCATGCGTCATGTGATCAAGGCCTCTGTGAAGTCCGAAACGTCATGCTGAGGTGTGCCGTCTTCCCGATTTAATAAACAACACTGCTCACCTGCACTTGGGTCTCCTCTCTTCTTCTGCGCTGTGGTATCCAGGATTGGGCTCCAGGCGAGAGTAAGCAGGGATTGTCTCATATATATATATTTATAAATATATATATATCATTGATATAAGTTGAGATAATCGTTTAATTTACTGGGGTATGATTACCTGCCATAGATCTATATGATGTTATGTAAACTTGCACAATTGCCCACTAGGGCGACACTGACCTATGATAAACGGGGACCATCTCGACATACGTAATCGGGAAATGAGTCAGATCAAATTGTTTTTGATGGTTGCTATGAACGTCTCATAGATACGAGACAACAACCAATCATGTGTGAGCTGGCTGGAAACTGCCAATGGAAGGGCACGATTACACACAATGACTACTCGCTTGACATTTATTTATTTATTTGAACATTCACGGTGTACTAAAACTGTCGGCAGTACAAACGGCATTATGGGTTCAATGGAATTTTCTATGAATTATGTAACGTCAATTCGGACACAAAAGAATCTTTCTAATTTTGTATGCATATATGTACATAAATAAGGATTATTGATTGATCTACTGTTTAAATTAGAAAATCCTACAGTTTCAGTCGATATTATTTGATTGTCACTGCATAATGTTATGTAACCGATGAATCAAAACAAGAACTTATATGTTATAAGATGGCCGCCACCTAATACGTGATGAGAATTAAAGTGCACTAGGGTGCTGCGTTTAAAAATGGCTACCAATACCACGAGACGAGCGTGACCAAGCCGTAATGGCGAAACGCGTCGTGGAGATTATGTCATCTGCCTAATACATCTTCAAAACCGGAGCTCTGGGTGTCTTGTTTACAATATTACGTTGGTGTTTCGTGGAGTGATTATATTCAGCCGGCTGGTGGCTGCAACAAGACCGCCCGTGACAGCAGCACTCTCCAACCAGCGGTGGTGGAAAAGAGATATATATATATATATATTACCTACTGGCGGTCGCCAGTAGGTAGATATAGTTAGGATCTACTTTCCATAGGAAATCCGCAACATTCTATTGGGATTACTTTGGCGCTGGTGGACGAATCTTCGCAAATTTCTTAAAGTTTGTGGCCCGCTCCGCTCCGGTCCTTCCCTGAAAGTTTGGGGGGGATTCGTCAAGCGGGGGCCGAGATAAAAGGGGGTCCCAAAACGTGTTTTCCCCATGTTAATTTCCATAGGGCAGTCAAACTCACTTTTAGCCCATTGGGCACAGGGTCAAGACTGATTTGCAAATGGCTGGGTCCAAACTGGAATTGCATGGGGAGCAAAAAAAGGATGGATTTAGGCCCAGATCTCTGTACTGGGGTGAATGTATGACATGGTTCTGCATTCTGGCCATCAATTGTTTTTGCATTCATCTTCATCATCATCATTCGGTGCATCTGGCACTTGTATCCATGGGGCATTGCTGCCTACATAAATGTTGTGCAACACACAACATGCAATGATCTTCTTGCACAAGATGTCTAGGCTCTACAGGAGCCTCCACCTGTGATGTCCAGGCACCTGAAAAGTGACTTCAACACGCCAAATGTGGTTCCACAATGCCCCTGGTGCATTTGTGGGCACAAAATTGTGCTGCCTCTGGGCCTGTGTGTTCAGGGCTTGGAGGAGTGCCATCATCCAGAGTGCATATCCTTGATCACCGGTGACAGTGCAGAGACATGTGTCAAGACTTCGTACTGCATGGTGTGTGGGCAGGCTCGCTGCTTCATTGGTGTGTGATATGTGTGACTTAGTGATTCCTGCTTGTTGATAAAGAGTGCCATCAATGTGTATTACATAGCCTCACTGCTGCTCCTCCCTCCCCCGAGTATATTCACTAGTGTGTGCAGCACGGTTGCATCAGTTGCACCCCTATGGGAAACATCACTTACAACGCATTTATTACAACGCACTACCATTACAACGCAACCATTACAACGCAAACCATTACAACGCATTGCGCTGGGGGGCGCTCTAGGATAGGGAATATATTTAATATACTATCCAACACCTTCCCTACTATCCACGGGGACTGGAGTTGGAATAGTAAATTAAATAATTCACTATCCAGCGCTTAAAAGCACTATGCGTTGTAATGGTATGCGATGTAAAAACCGCGTTGTAACAGCAGGTGTTGTAATAGCCTGCGTTGTAACGTCACCAATCCCACCCCTATGACACACCATTGTCATGCCTGTCTGCGCATGTCCACAAGCCTGATTACGTCACAGTGATGATGTGCGCTAAAGGTGGCCGGCCACGTGTGTGTAGGCCTATGGTAAGGATAGGACAGACACAGATGTAGAGCACATGCCTGGCTGAACTTGCCATGCGGTTGAGGGTAGAACTTTGGTGCATGCTGCGCTAATAGCAACACACACAACAGTTGACATGTGTGATCCCTGACCCTAAGTGGGCATCTGCTCCCTCATGTACCCCTTTGGCCTTGCACGCCCTTCGGAGGCATGGTACATAGCAACATTGTCCATTGCGGGACAGGTGGTGCAGATACTACAACAGAGACATATTCATTAGTGACTTCCTTGGAAAGGCCTAAACGTAACCACGCCCGGATCCATGTGTTGAAGAGCCACACCCCTGTGCTGTACTGCCGTACGCCAGTCCACACCGCTTACGCTCACAGGGGGTATGACACTGCTACATGTCCCAGGTCTACCCTACTGCCTGAGGAGACATGGTTGCGCCCGCTATACACATCACAATGTATTGTGGTATGGCACGGGGCCCTCATGCACACATAATGACCACACAGACACACTGAGATAATTTGTGGCACTGGCTACTGGCATGTGCGCCCAGCCCCTTTCATTGCCAGGGTCACATGTCCAATGACGCCTGTGCTGGATGGGTGTTGGGTAGTGTAAGCCACCCCTCAGGGGTTGGTTGGTACAGGCAACAACTACAACAGTGATCAGACAATCAGAAGTGCAAAGTTCAAACAGCAAGGGTCCATGTCTTGAGCTGCACAGAATTAGTTGCCCCGGATGCACAGCGACCGGCACAGGCACACCGCCACGGGACGGTGATTTGCTGTGCACTGAGGTAGGGCCACGAGAGCTGAGCGGGTCCTTGTTGATGTTCAAGGAGAATGTCACGGAGTGCGACAGGGGACAGTGAAAGGTGTCCTTCCAGGGCGTGATATAGAGGGCAGAAGCAAGCAGGAACAGGCAAATGGAGGAGTTGAATGCTACAGACTCCTTTTTACAGCCATGTCAGCATCAGCTACATGATGATGAAGACAACCCCCAGGCCATAGTCTCAGACGCCACCAAAGTTCAACCAGAGAGTGTCCATGAATGTCTGGGAACAGACTTAGTGGCACCGGAGCTGAAAGGGTATGCAGTCTGCGATGAGGCCTGTACAGTGATATAAACTCTGCCATAAATAAATCAAGGCTCAGTTCAAAATGTGTGACGTACTCGACCGCAGTGTAGGCCGAAGGCATCGGTCAGCAGTGGCCCACAGCCACGTGCCATTGGCTTGCGATGCACAGAGCTAGTGCCACCAGTGCAGTTGTTGGTAGTGTTCCATCACCTCCGAAACGGAGTTCTTTTTCTGCTCCAGACTAAACCGCGTCTTCCTCTTACTCCTTTCCTTGCGTACTGTGACATGAACTCTGCCATGAAGAAATCAAGACTCAGTTCCAAATTTGTTACCTGGTTGACCGCAGTGTAGGCCAGAGGCAGCGGTTAGCGCAGGACAACCGCTGTCTAGCCAGCTCCTCCTTGATCTCTAACGCACGATGTTGGAATGGCATGTGGAGAAGATTTGTGGCTGACGGAGGTAGTGGGACCAGAGATGAGTGGGTGTGCAGCCTGCGACGATGCCGTGTCCTGCCTGGTACAGACAGCATTGGATTAGTGTGAGGCCTGCTGGACCGCAGTGTAGGCCGAAGGCCAAAGTCAGCAAGGGCCCACAGATACGTGTGCTTGGAATGCTAAGCACAGAGTTGGTGGCACCACATCGAAGGGAGTATAGTGATATAAACTCTGCCATGAAATAAGTGCTCGGCCATTGTGTAATTAAGTCTCAATCCCAAATGTGAGACCTATTTGTCCACTGTGTCAGCCGGTGGAGCACGTCAACGATGAAGGAGTACTGCAGGTCTTGCTTGCGGAGGCCGTGATGGTCTGAGGAGGCTGCCACGGTCACGGACCTCAGGCTTGGAGCTTGCACCGGCACGTGGTGGGCCCTCCATGACACATGCGAGAGTTGGCAGGTGAGCAGTGATGCCTGGATGCGATGGGGTGGGCAAGACTTGTTCGGGGACCAGCGGCCCGGGCTGCGGCCAGCGACAGCAAAATCAACTATTCCGATGAAAGGGTGGTGGTTAACGCACTATATCTCGGTGTTAATATCACTTCAAACTTAAACAATCTAGTTAAACTTAACTTGAAATCACTTCTGAAACAGACAGAAAAAAGCTTGAGTGGATTGCATAACTTACATTTAACAATTATTGGAAGATGCAACCTAATTAAAATGTTATTTTTTCCTAAATTTTTGTATTTTGTTCGAACAGTTTGTTTAAACTTTGACCCACTGATTTTTAAAGAAATCAACAGTATTTTTTCTCGTTTTATTCGGGGGTACGGAAGAACACGTAGAGCACACAGATTCATCACCCTACCAAAAGAAAGAGGCGGTCTGGTGCTACCTTACTTTAAAACGTATTGGTGGGCTACAATTCTCAAATATAGTAGATTGCTTTTAACCTCCAAACAGGACCCTAATCCAGTGAGGTCAGTCCCAACTCCACAGGAACTTATCCTCGGTAAGGAGGCGGGCGATCATTTGTGGAGATTAACCTATGATTGTCATTTTAAATAAGCGCGCTTTAAAACCCTTAAAGGTATCTACATTGCTTGGAATCATGTTCGAAAACTCTTGGGGATTGGTAGGTTTTCCTATTACACTACCCTCTATAGAAATACAAATCTCCCTGAGATTTTCACTGATACCTGTATGATGCGGTGGGTCAAATTGGGCATTTCACAAATTGGCTCACTTTATGATTCAACGGGCTTCCGTTCATTTGAATCTTTAAAAAATAAATTTGGTCTAGAATCTCGAGATTTTTTTAAATATCTACAAATTAGGGATTTTATAATGAAAAAGGGAGGTGGCAGTGTGGCCTTCGAGAAAATCCTAGCAATCAAAACAGTGGTTCAAAGCGACATGGTTATAATTGGAGAAATATATAAGAATTTAGTTACGGGTTTTCCCGATGACTTAGATAAACATACCCATAATTGGCAGAACAAATTAGGAATCTCAGAGACCCTAACACAGAAAGCATTCGAACTTTCACATTCATTATGAATGTCCCCAAATTGCAAGCCCAATTCTATAAAACTTTCTTTCAATTGTATTATACCCTCGATAGAATATCTAAATGGAGTACAGGTAAAGGTACATTATGCCCTAGATGATCTAATACATATGCTCGCCACATGTCAGACACTAAGCACCATCATTTGAGAAATTTCTACTTTTCTATCTGTAATCTTTGAGACAAGACTTGAGATCTCAACATCTGAAATAATATTAGGGGTAGACAGTGATACTAGACCCGATAAAATGCAGGGACTTCTGTTTATCTCAATGGCAATACTTAGAATATGTCTGGCATTTCTAGTATTTTAGATACCCCTTATGAAGGGATACGTCCCGAAATGCATTGGGTACTTTATTAAACATATGACATTTGGAAATCACTTTGTCTCCTCTGTTTGCGTGATTCACCTTCTAGTGATTGGAAATTAGTAAAATGAACTGAAGAGAATTAAAAAATGGCAGTATAAAGCAATGGATTAAAAAGAAGGAGTACACGAAGATGAAGGACAATACGGATTAATTTATTGGACTCATTGAGTTAAGTGGCTCTGCTGACGGTTTTGAAGCCTAAACCAGGTTCCTAAGTGTTTGGTTCTCTAAAATGTCACCACACACAATATAATCAAAAGGTTGTCACTGAATTATCAGCGCTTTGATTTGATGGTAACAGAAATATCATTCCCAGTACACCTACGCTTTTAAAACAGTGTATCTGCAGCTGCGAGAGGATAATTACCCTTGATGCATTTGTTACCGGTCCAGCAGTTCATGCCACATTTGCCCATGTGCCACATAAAGTCCTTAGTCTTACTAGCGGTGGGACATACACTTCACTCCTCCTGCGGAGTTCGCAGAGTTTTGCCCACTACGAGCTCCGCTTGGAGCATGGAGTTTTGGAAAATCTCCACCAAACCCTGCGCGGCTGAGTTTTTTCTCTGGTGCGGCTCAACAATGGTAAGTTTGCGAATGAGAAAAAAATCAAGTGCTAGAACACCTTCCGCTGTAATTTCTCAGTGCTGGCAGTTGAGGCAGGTTGCTACCGCTCGTGCTGACAATGCTGCCCCTCTGAGTAGAAAATCTACTCGATCATTTAAAAGAAGCAGCGCCCTCTGGCAGGCCACATGATGCTTTTCACGCTATTTTCGCAACACACAACAAGCTCCTGGCGCTAAAAATCAGCACGAACAGCGCAACGTACCGCAGCTCCACCACTTGTGGTACTCCATGAACTTTCGTGAAGTTTTTTGTAACTTCCTGAACTCAGTGAGTTCTGGCCACCCCTTCTTACCAGTAGGTTATACAGAACAACGGTTGCTCTCTACTTCCTTACTCTCCGAGACCTCTCCTCAAGCCACAAGGAAAAGCGTTTTTTTTTTATTTTAGGGTCGCGTGTTGGTAAGTATTCAAGCATGCAGGTCCCTGTCATAGTAAACGGTTGAAGGCCAATGTACGGTGGCTCCTAGAGTGATTGCCGGTCGTGAAACATCATCGGTGAAGTTTTAAATCCGACCCTCGACGTGTAGTAGAGGTGTAACCGTTTGTTGCAGAGACGCCATCTATGTCGTCTCATGCTTATGTGACATAATTAAATTCTGCACCCACTGATCGATGCAGATTCTCTGTACGAGAAAAGGGCGCTTTGGTGGTATTTTCGACTCACCGAAATTTCTTGGAGAATTATCACTACCAGGTCTTTGTACAAACGGGCTTGGTTTAGACATCCAAGCAGTACTGAGAAATCGGATTTGGGAATCATCTTCCGCATTGATGAACCACACCATACACAGATATAATCCTTAAACCTTGAGAAAGTCATCCATGGACGAAACACATGTCGACTGTTTTTGTACTACAACTACGTGTCAAAATTTCTGAAACCAATTTGTACTTGTTTATGTTCTTGTCATATGGACTGATTTTAGCTATAATGTATTCCTGCAATGAAAATACATTACTGCCTTTAGAGGGTCAGTTGTTATTACTGTACTGATGTGCTCTGTCTTTGTACTATTTTTTTTTTAGGTTATTTGAGCAGTTATTCAAAACTAACCTCAATATATGCTTTTATCCGTACCCAGGTACCCTAGGACTAAAGGATACTTTGGGGTATATATATATATATGTATAGAGGTACTTTTATCTATTAACCCTCATCTGGATCCCTGCTTATCCAGTTATTCAATCTGATAACTCCCATTTCTATCTTTGGTTGAGTACGCCCTGGTGGTACCATCCTACCAGGGTGTGGATAGGCGCGGATGATGAAGCATTTTTTTTAAAGAGTTTTATATAGCGCAAACTCGACCCGAAGATATCAGAGCACTCTATATGAGCACCAGTTTTGTTACAGGTGGACATATTCATTTTTGGTAGGCACAGAGAGATTAAGTGAATTGCCCACAATCATTTCACGATCAGTGAGTGGGGTGTCTACTCCAAGTTCTTTGGATACCTCAGAGGTTTGAGGAGGGACCTCCCTTCAAATATTCCAGTAGTCCTTGTGTGTGAGATTAATTTTAGCCTTGTCAATGCTTGTTTAGTGCAGTCTTTACTTCCAGCATGTGAGGAGACTTTAACCCATTGGCTTTGTCAATGCTTGTTTGGTGCAGTCTTTACTTCCAGCGTGTGAGGAGACTTTAACCCATTGGCTTTATCAATGCTTGTTTGGTGCAGTCTTTTCTTCCGGCGTGTGGGGAGCCTCTGGCCTATTGGCTTTGTCAATGCTTGTTTGGTGCAGTCTTTCTTCCAGCATGTGAGGAGAGTCTGGCCCATTGGCTTTGTCAATGCTTGTTTTGTGCAATCTTTTCTTCCGGCGTGTGGGGAACCTATGGCCCATTGGCTTTGTCAATGCTTGTTTGGTGCAGTCTTTCTTCCGGCGTGTGAGGAGAGTCTGGCCCATTGGCTTTTTCAATGCTTGTTTGGTGCAGTCTTTACTTCCAGCATGTGAGGAGACTTTAACCCATTGGCTTTGTCAATGCTTGTTTAGTGCAGTCTTTACTTCCAGCGTGTGAGGAGACTTTAACCCATTGGCTTTATCAATGCTTGTTTGGTGCAGTCTTTTCTTCCGGCGTGTGGGGAACCTATGGCCCATTGGCTTTGTCAATGCTTGTTTGGTGCAGTCTTTCTTCCGGCGTGTGAGGAGAGTCTGGCCCATTGGCTTTGTCAATGCTTGTTTTGTGCAATCTTTTCTTCCGGCGTGTGGGGAACCTTTGGCCCATTGGCTTTGTCAATGCTTGTTTGGTGCAGTCTTTCTTCCGGCGTGTGAGGAGAGTCTGGCCCATTGGCTTTGTCAATGCTTGTTTGGTGCAGTCTTTCTTCCGGCGGGTGAGGAGAGTCTGGCCCATTGGCTTTGTCAATGCTTGTTTGGTGCAGTCTTTCTTCCGGCGTGTGGGGAGCCTCTGGCCCATTGGCTTTGTCAATGCTTGTTTGGTGCAGTCTTTCTTCCGGCGTGTGGGGAGCCTCTGGCCCATTGGCTTTGTCAATGCTTGTTTGGTGCAGTCTTTCTTCCAGCATGTGAGGAGAGTCTGGCCCATTGGCTTTGTCAATGCTTGTTTTGTGCAATCTTTTCTTCCGGCGTGTGGGGAACCTATGGCCCATTGGCTTTGTCAATGCTTGTTTGGTGCAGTCTTTCTTCCAGCATGTGAGGAGAGTCTGGCCCATGCGTTTTTGGTACAATCGTTACTTCTAGCGTGTGATGAGACTCTGACCCATTGGCTTCGCCAATGCTTGTTTGGTGCAGTCTCCGGCATGTGGGCAGACTGATCCTAAGCAGGGCAATCTCACGCATCGTGCGGTTCTCTTGGGCCGCACTGAAATCAACGGGCAGTAAATATTGTTCGTACCTCCCTGAAGTCCTTCAAGGCGCTATGCGTGTCTGGAGGGAGGGGGGGTCCCAGGAAGTGACACTCTCCAAATCAGAGTGTGATTGAGGAGAGCGTGCGGGTGTTTGACACCCGGGGCTCTAAAGTGCGAGGGGTCTCGTTGTGCCCTGCGGACTGGCCGGGCCCCCGGCATCTGTCTGCAAACAAGGGCAGCTCCTAGAAGCAGCGCACGCCCTCTTGGCGCTATGCAAGACTTACACATCCCGTCTCCGCACGTACACTGCGTCTCGTAACCCGAGCAGGCTGCCGCTTGTCTTCATGCACGAGCCCCCCCCCCCTGAAAAGGATGGGGGGTACCCAAGCAAGAGTATGGAGCCGTAGACAGGCGCGCCGAGCAGGCGGAATTTCAATCAGGCGGCGGCGGGGGGGTTGGGGAAATGTAATTTGTCATTATCGGGGGGAGCGGCGCGCGACGCTCCCCCAGGTATTCGCAATAATTGCTTTTACCTGGTGCCACTGATTGCCCGGGCCGCGCCGCCCTGCTTTGTATTCTCAAATCCATGTTCGCTGTCAAAGCTTAATGTGGCTAAACCGCATAATGAACTCGGCGTGTCAACAGCGCCGCCGCGCCTGTGCGGGGCCCGGGCGCTGTGCGGGCGACGGCGCCGCCGCTGCGGGTGCAGACGCCACGTGTGCCGCAGGGCGGGAGGGCCCTGCCTGCAGCCTGGCACAGGCCACGCTCGCGGGCGGGTGGGCCCTGGCATGCAGCACTGGCATTGGGAGGGCCCTGCCTGCAGCCTGGCACAGGCCACGCTCAGGCGCAGTGGGGCCCTGGCATGCAGCTCTGGCATAGGGAGGCCCCTGCAGCCTGGCACAGGCCACGCTCACGGTCGGGTGGGGCCCTGGCATGCAGCTCTGGCATTGGGAGGGCCCTGCCTGCAGCCTGGCACAGGCCACGCTCAGGCGCAGTGGGGCCCTGGCATGCAGCTCTGGCATAGGGAGGCCCCTGCAGCCTGGCACAGGCCACGCTCACGGGCAGGTGGGGCCCTGGCAAGCAGCTCCGGCATAGAGAGCACCCTGCCTGCAGCCTGGCATAGGCCACGCTCACGGGAGGGTGGGGCCCTGGCATGCAGCTCTGGCATGGGGAGGGCCCGGCCTGCAGCCTGGCACAGGCCACGCTCAGGCGTGGTGGGGCCCTGACATGCAGCTCTGGCATAGGTAGGCCCCTGCAGCCTGGCACAGGCCACGCTCACGGGCGGGTGGAGCCCTGAAATGCCGCTCCGGCATAAGGAGGGCCCCGTCTGAAGCCTGGCACAGGCCACGCCCATGGGCGGGTGGGGCCCTGGCCTGCAGCTCTGGCATAGGGAGGGCCCTGCATCCCGGCAGCGGCCAAGCTCACGGGCGGGTGGGGCCTTGACATGCAGATCTTACAAAGGGAGGGCCCTGCAGCCTGGCAGCGGCCATGCCCACGGGCAGGTGGGGCCCTGCCATGCAGCTCTGGCATAGGGAGGACCCTCCATGTATCCTGGCACAGGCCACGCTATATTTTACAGAGGTATTTGCCGCAGAAGTTGTCGAACGGTTTAGGAAACATTCTGACGATTTGGAGCCTGTTGATCTAGCAAATGATTATAAGGAAATGCGTGATGGTCTTTTTTTCTTTTCTCAGGTGGCTGACCCAATCGGACGTTTGGTTAAATTACGTGTCGAGACAATCCATTTGCGGGAAGAGAAAAAGGCAGCAGACGCAGCTGCACAAACATCCCAGACCGGCGTGACACAGGCTTCTACTTCCGAAACAGATAAGAATGTAGTAGTTCAAGTGAGACCTATGCAGGAAGCCGCTCCTTTGAATGTCCCTCCTAGAGGAACGGGTACGGATGATAATAAGGATTCTACAGACGCAAAGGGTTATTTTATTTATAATTGGGTCTACACTCCTTGGAATAGAGCGGTTGTTAAGGCTCTTAAAACTGCATTGCCTGATTCGCGGAAAAATCCAGCCGCTTTTTATGAGGAAGTTGAGGGAGCCATCAGCTCTTGTGCTATGACTGCCTGATATCGACATGTTCTTTGGATTGATATTACCCTCTGACATGTGGAGAACTGTTCGTAAAGTAGATGATCGTGCAACTTTTGGGGCGTTATGGAAAGAATTAGAACAAATGGACGTAGAGTGGGAACCCGCACAGAAACCATGTCAGTTAATTTTAGACCTTCCCTTAGCTATATTGGCTAAGGTAAAAACGATTATTCCCCCTGAAAAGATAGACTGGACTGTAATATAGTCTTGTAAGCAAAAGGCAGATGAATCGGTTTCTGACTTCTTTACACGTTTTGAGGAGGCATTCCACCATTTTAGTGGCCAGTCATTGACAGATGACACGGGCAGGCAAGTGTTTGTCGATGAATATGTCATGTCACCAACTTGATGCCTGGGCTAGCTAGTTGCCTAAAGGCCAGTGAGACTTCATGAACTACCTCTTCTCCGGTTTCTCTTTTGACTATGACTCAGTATTGTGAACACCAGTTGTTAGAAGCGAAGGGTAATGTGGATAAGAAGACTAAAGAGTTAAAAATGAAGGTTATGTTGGCTCAGGTTTATGGTCCGCCTTCTAGAGGTAGTGATAGAGGTGGACGTGGGTCTTATGGTCCGTCTTTTCCTCCTTGTCCTAGTTCATCGTTGTCTTCTGACCAGTGTGCGTACTGCAGGAAATGTGTACATTGGGCTGCCGATTGTCCGGCATTGCGTGCTCAGCAGTATCCACGTGGATGTGGGCAAATGAGAAATTTTTCAGGATATTCAGGGCTTAGAGGAAGCACAAATGATCGTGCTAGGTTTGATGCTAATACACATGGACAGGTTGGGTTTAATACTTTTGATAGACGGAACCAATATCAAATGTCTGATTATTTGCCGTCTGATTTAAAAGATTCTGCGTATGCATAGGACTGCCTAGGATGGGGTAAGGAATCAGTTGAATTTCCAGTAGATCAGAAGGGTCCCTATGTTACAGCACATGTTTTGGGTTCTACTGATCAGTTTCTGGTTGATACAGGAGCTACTCGTAGCGCCTTATCTAAACAATTTGTTCCAAGGGCTCCCCTGTCTGGCTTAACCATTACATCAATAGGTTTCGATGGAACACCTTCCCTTAGCCCACTGTCACAACTACTTGCATTTCATGTTGACAAATTTACTGTTCCATGTCCAAGCTCTTTGCTCTGCGCCTGTTTTATGTACTCCAGATTACACGAAGGCTTTTACACTCTATGTACACGAGAAAGATGGGTGTGCATTGTCAGTTTTAGTGCAGACACACGGCGACAAGCAGTGTCCCTGTGCGTATTTTTCAGCTGTTCTTGATCCTGTTGCTCGTGCATTACCTGGGTGTTTCCGTTCAGTTGCAGCAGCAGCTGTGTCCATACGTCAGAATGAAGGGATAGTTTTGTCACATAAATTGTTGGTGCTAGTACCCCATGCAGTGGATGCCCTTTTGAAGCAGACTAAAACGCAACACTTGACTAGTTGTAGAAAAAGGTAGGGCTAGGTCCTTTCTCAGGATTTGCCCGGCGCTAACCGCCCTTGTACCATTCAAGTTTACCAAGCAATGAGGCAGGCGCCGGAGACCAGAGGGCAGGAAACAGAAGTTTATTCCGACGGAGCAGAACACATCAGATCAGACAACAAGGTATCATCTCGAGGTGCTCTAACAGCCTCTCG
Source organism: Lissotriton vulgaris (assembly GCF_964263255.1). Lineage (NCBI taxonomy): Eukaryota > Metazoa > Chordata > Amphibia > Caudata > Salamandridae > Lissotriton > Lissotriton vulgaris. The sequence goes on along the minus strand of NC_141688.1, from coordinate 308,732,777 downwards.
GAGGCCTGGCCTCTTATACACTGGTTTATGGCATGTGACCTTCCTTTATTACAATCAGAACTTTGTAAAGCAAGGAAAAGACATCCCCGTAATCCTTGTGTCAATCCCACCCCCATATACCTTCACAATAGAGGTCCTCAACCTGCTGATAAGAGGAGGGGGGCCATCACGCAGCTGAGTGTTCCGTCGAGTCTTAGGATGTGTGCGCCTGATCATATCACAGGGGGTGGGGAGGCCTGGATCAATAGAGGGTCCTTTGAAGGAGAGCGACCTCATACAATAAAGGGCAGTAAATGATATCTCCCGGCTTAGGCAATGGCCTCGGACCTGTGTGGACAGTCGGGCACGGGGTGAGGGGCCATCAATGGAGTGGTATTCATGCTGCGTGGACAATCCAGCGCAGGAGGGAGGTTTATCAACAGAGGGGCATTCATGGGAGGAGAGGAGGTGTTGGTCAGGCGCTGGCGTGACTCCCAAGGACAGGGTCATGCAGAGGGGTTATGCTCATGAGGGGGAGGGAGGGGGAGCCAGGGTGCGCGGAGGATGCTTGCTGGGTCAGAGGGGCGCGCTGGCGATCGATCGTGGACAGGGAGACCATGATATCTAAAATGGCTGCCGTGCACGTAGTACATAGGTGACCTAGAATGGCTGCCGTGCACGTAGTACATAGGTGACAAGCTGGCGCAGATGATGTTCAGATCGCAAATTAAAATTCCACAGTCCTCCCTTTTAACATGTCTCGCCAACTTGTCAGTTTGGATTTATCCCCATAAGGCCACGTATTTCTACTTCATAGAGGGGGCTCATGTGCTCATTTCGGAAGTCCAAAGTCTTTGGGCACATACAGTTAGAAACAAGGCCGCACAAAGGTGGCAGACATTGGATACCTAAACAACACCCACATAATATTACAACAGGTATCAGCACGAAGGAAAACAACTTCCAACCCCAATTCTTCAAAATGTCCCAAAACCAGCTCCCAAGCGACCATCCTTCCTGTTCTTGGTGAACCTCTGAGGACAGTCTGTGGAGGTGTTCAATGGCTTTGTAGACTGAAGGCGAGTTGTCTGGCACGTAGGTGCAGCAGCTGGATCCGATGATGCGGCATGCTCCTCCTCGGTCGGCTAGGACCACGTCTAGGACTAGACGATTTTGAAGGGTCACGAGGCGGACCGCCTGAAGCTCCGCAGTGTTGTTGGCGAGGATGCCAGCCGTGATGTTGATCGTTGTTTCTACTGCCTGGGTCAGGTGTCGGATAGCACGGCTGTTTGCCATTGGGCCCCACAGAGGAACAAGACCCTTTGCTGCATCCAGGAACTGTGCTCCGGTGGAGTCGGCTTGTCCAAGGTCGTCTGCACGCCTCTGCCGGTGATGGTTGGCAGGGGCTACATATGTGGGTGGAAGAACGAAGGCAATGTAACAGATACCTTTCCAGCCTCTCGGGAGCCAGGTGTAAGCTTTGGTGCCACACACAAAGTACATGTTTGGAGAAGCAACAAAGGAAGGGGGGTCAGCTGAGTCCAATGTTCCGGTGATTCGGCAGGCGCTGTGACCCACCAGCTGCGTTCCATGGCCTTCGAGGCACACGAGACCTGTGACATTGGTAACAGACAGGGCCACAGTTAGAGTGGCGGTAGTTTGTTTTTGCAGATGAGTGAAGGTGGTTCTGGCTGGATTGTGGAGCACCTGTACTTCGACTCGTTCTTTGGCTGGAATGTCTTTGATGAAGGTGGCGCCTGCGAGCGCAGGACACAGGGCAGCAGGGGTCTTTCCTGTTTTGTTCAGCCAGAATCCAGAGTAGAAGTGTGACACTGTCCGGCTGGAGGTGGCGTTGTCCTTGTGGCTCTCTTGCATGAGGATCAACCAGGCGAGGCAAGAGCCGTGAACTGAGAAGGGTGAAGGGATGAAGGGGATGGAGTGTCCAGTGGCATGCGGGAGCAACCCGCAGATCCAACAGTTCGTAGCATTCGCAGCAAGGTTGTGTTGGTGCAACAGTTGCACGAAGGAATTGTTCCAGAATTCCCTGCGCCTTTCTCGGAGCTGAGGCGACAGAGGGATTAGGTGATGCTCTTTCAGGGGGGTCGGCTGTGCAGTAGGTAGCAATGCCTCATGAGCCGGTGTGCTTTCCTCCAGAATCCAGAAGGAGGTCATGAGGAGGAGGCAGAAGAGGAAGACAATGAAGAGTGCGATTGTCTTTGATTTGTGCAGGTTGTCAGTCTTTGGATTTCTATACCGGGTATTTCCTGTTGCTTCCATCATCTTCTTATCTGGCGCTTCCATCATCTTCCTATCTGGCGCTTCCATCACCTTCAAGGGGCTCGGTAGTGGGCAGAACCACAGACTTCGTTTAGCTTCTCTCCCGGCAACCCTTGATTGTGTTTAGGTCACCGTTCTGAGATTTAACTTAGTCCGTGGCCTACTTAGCCGAAACTCCCTCCTTTCGACGCAGGAAATACCCTTCTCTGGATGGCACAGTGGGATCAGAGAATTTTGCAAGTTCGAGTGCCTCAGTATCGGGATAACAGTCCAATATCGGTCGGTCTTTGCTCAGGAGCTCTTCTTGGGTGCTGACGTTTTCTGTCGTGGCCAGGTTTGCAGAGACCTTCCGACAATGATGCGCGTGCAGCCAGTGCTTCTTCCCCTCCACTCGGAGTGCCGTTCGGGTGGTGATCAGCACTTGCCAGGGGCCCGTCCACCGAGGTTCCAGACTCTTGGTTCGCTGAAAATTTCGTATCAATACGAAATCTCCCGGTTGGATGTCGTGGCCGGGGCCCCTGGAAGCATCGGGGATGGCCTGCTGCACCTGTTGATGAATGACAGACAACGTTTTAGTTAACTTGCACAAATAATCAGACAGTAGGACGTCCGGGACGTCATGAATGGAGGTCGGTTTGGGAGCGGTCCAGAGATTCATCGGTCGCCCAAACACAACCTCGTAGGGGGTCAAATGGTGCTTGGTGGGAGTGGAGCGCATCGATAACAAGGCCAGTGGGAGGGCATCCGGCCAGTTAAGTCCAGTGGTGGCCACTATTTTTGCCAGTTTCAGCTTCAGTGTGGCATTATGGCGTTCCACTAGACCGGCGGATTGGGGCTGGAAGACCGCATGAAATCGTTGCTTCACCCCCAACCCCTTTAGGATTAATTGGATAACCTCAGCTATGAAGTGGGGGCCATTGTCGCTCCATAAAATTCGACAAAGGCCATAGCGAGGGAAGAATTCCTTCAGTAGCACTTTGGCAGTAGTCATGGCAGTGTTGTCACGGGTTGGATAGGCTTCTACCCATTTGATGAAGGCACACACAATGACTAGTACATACTTCAGGCTTTGGCATCTCTCTAGTTGGATGAAGTCCATCTGAAGGACCTCGAAGGGGTGATTGGGGGTCCCAAACCCTCCCCGGGGTACTACAGTTCCTTTCCCGGGGTTGTGTTGCAGACAGATAAGGCACTGCTGAACTAGGCGTCTGGCTGAGTCGGGGATTTTGTCATTGTGCCAGACTTTGGAAATGAGTTCGATCATGGGTGCAGATCCTATGTGTGCGGGGGAATGTGCCATTGTCAGTATGGGGATCAGATATGAGTCGGGCAGCAACCACTTGTTTGCATCCTTCGTTCGCCAGCAACCCTCTTCGTCCTTCAAACCCACCCTTGCCCACTTAGTCAGTTCGTGAGGGGTGCTGGCCGACTGTATGTCTCTGATCATTTCCCTTGTGTCACTCCATTTTTCTGCTTGTGACCTGGTCACATATATGCGTGTCACCGTCCTATTCTCAGCTGTGGTTCGTGCAGTGATGTCGGCTAATGCATTCCCTTGTCCGACCAAGTCTGTCACCCTTTTGTGTGCCTGACATTTTATCACCGCTAATCGTTTGGGGAGGAGAACTGCTTCAATCAGAGCGGAGACGAGATCTCCGTGGAGGATCGGGGTGCCGTGGGACGTCAGGAATCCCCTCTCCCTCCACAGGAGCCCAAAATGGTGGACCACTCCGAAGGCATACTGGCTGTCCGTATATACGTTCGTGGTGGTCCCTGCGGCTATGATGCATGCTCGGGTGAGGGCTATCAGCTCTGCTGCCTGGGCAGATCGTTGTGTGATGCAGGCTGTCTCAACTACTGTTCGGGCTGTTGTTACTGCATAGGCAGCTGAAGTGGTGCCATCTGGGAGTTTGATGCATGAGCCGTCTACCCATAGCTCTCCATCGGGGTCAGTAAAAGCGGTGTCTCGGAGGTCAACCCTACTCCTAGTTTGTTCGTCCGTGAGGGTCACACAGTCGTGGATGGGAGGAATGTCGGGGTCATTTTCAGGCAGGGGTAACAATGTGGCGGGATTCAAAGTCGTGCATCTCTTTAGTGTGATGTGGGGTGCAAGCAGAGTCAACTCATACCCTGTCAGTCGTGCGCTAGTCAGGTGTTGGGTCTTTGTCTGGTTCAAGAGGGTGTCGACTGCATGGGGTACTAGTACTGTGAGGGAGTTGGAAAGTACGATTCCCTCGCTCTGACGGATAGAGACAGCAGCGGCGGCTACTGCTCGAAGGCAGGCAGGCAAAGCTCTGGCTACAAGATCAAGAGTGGCGGAGAAGTAGGCACAAGGGCGCTGCTTAGGACCAATTGATTGCGTAGGATTGGGCTGTTGCAGACGTTGCTAACCACTTCTTCAACCACTCCTGCATCTACCAGAGACTGAATGATCGCTACCAGTGCCTTCTCACCCTCTGGCGATATCCGATATTGCGGGAGTTTCGGGAGCATAGCGTCCTGTCGTACAGTTATGTGAATAGGGTCAATCATCATTCGCCCCACATCAGAGTCATTTTTGGCCCACAGGTACGGAGGCAGGGTGTCAAGCAGGGACAGGTCAGCGTCAGTTATGCAGCACATGTGTCGTGGGGGATGGGATCTGGGCATGTCTGGGTTGTCGTACAGGATGACTCGTATTCCATCTGGGGAACACCTAATGGTAGCTCGAAAATGTTTCAGTAAGTCAATGCCCATAATGGCGTCAGGGGAGTTGGAGGAGAGTAGAAATGTCGCGTCAGTGGTGTTGTTTTCTAGGTCAAAGGTAATAGGTACGGACAGGGGGTTAGTGGAGGGCGTTCCATCGAAACCTATCGACGTTATGTGTGAGCCAGACAAGGGTGCCCTTGGAATCAGTCGTTTTGATAACACACTACGTGTCGCCCCAGTGTCTACCAAGAATGGAGACTCTGTACCCAGGACCTTAGCGGTGACATAAGGACCTTGCTGGTCAACACAGAGCTCGACTGGATCCCTCCCTTGCCCCTGGCAGTCCTATGCAAAATCGGGGGCATTTTCACCTTCGGATAGCTGATATTGGTTCTGTCGGGGACGGTCAAATGTGTTCAGTCTTCCTCATCTGTCATTGTTGGTGTCGTTGGAGTTCCCTCGTCCCTGTACTCTATTCCTCGGACCACCTGCCACATCCCTGGAATCCCTATTTCTATTCATCTCTAGCAGAACCGGACACTGGGTTTTCCAATGGCCGAACCCTTTGCAGAAGGCGCATTGGTCATTGCTAATGTCTCTCCGTCCAGTGTGGGATGTTGGGGTGTGATCTTTAGGAGGTAGATCTCTGGGGGTGGTCGATTGGTAGTTCCCCCTTTGGTGTTCCCGTCCTACCGCTATACCCTGTATCTGGGCTATCATTACCCTTTCCTTTAAATCTTTCTTCTTTTTCTCGGACGCCCTATCATTCTCATTCTTTTGGTGCTCGTAATACTGAGCCATCTGAAGGATAGCTGCGGGTTTGGAGGCCCCCCAACTACTCTCACTCGTCTGCAGTTTTTGGGAGACTTCTTGTGTTAGTCCCTTTACATAATTTTGCACAAACAGGTGCTGTCCGGTTGCGGTGGTCATGTCTTGGCCACTGTAGTCGGAGAACACTGTCTCGAATCGGGAAAAGTATTCTGACACATCTTCCTGGGGTTTCTGTCGACAGGCCGTGACTATCGACCAGTCTACTTTTCTTTCCGGGACCAGTGTTTTTAACTTCTGGACCAGTTTGTCTGGGAGTTCCAGTATGTCTTTCACTGGTTTACTCCCCGGCTCTCGCTGTCTATCTAGTTTACCGAGTTGGTCCCAGGTATGTCCAAACAGATCCGTGTGGTCAGCCTTCCGGATTTGCTTCCACACATCAGCTGGCAGGCATAACCCAAAGAACAAGTCAATGTCCGCTAAAGTCATTATTGTCGAACCCAAGGCTGTGCCTAATTCGGTATAAAATGCCGTCGGGTTCTTTCTTAAATCGGGCAGGGTTTGTTTGAAGGTTAGGATATCCTGTCGGTCCCATGGTTGGTAAACCCAATTGTACACAACCCTTCCCTTTGCATTCTCATTATTAATATCATCGCTCGTTCCCTGGCCCCGTGGCGGGATCCAGTAAGGAGCCGCTTCTCTGATAGGCATCATAGTATTGGCTACTTCTGCCGAGGTTGTTTCAGGGACCGTAACCTTGGCTTCTGGTTTCTGTTCCGCGAGGTGGCGGAAGACCTCAAGCATTTGCATGAAGAGCTCCGTCGCCTCACGTTCAGTCCCATCTCCAACATCCATCTTCCTATACAGCGTTGTTAGTTTAGCGGGACCCTTGCTCTGATACCTATCTTCATACGCGTTCAGGGTGTGGTAGCTGAATCGCAAGATGAAATGCCGTTTGTGGCTGTCGGCATGTGAATTATATATGCTCATTGTGTATTCTTCGCTCTCCCTTCGTTCTACTAAGGTCTTTGCTATTTTGTCGATCCCATCCCGCTCATCTTTGCTCAACCTATTTGGCCTGGCTGGTGGTTGCTGGCTAGCCTCGGGATTGTCTGACGATGTTGCTAGTGCGGCTGGTGCGGGGGCCGTGAGGGCCGGCGCACTAGCGCTAAGGTCGCTTTCGCTCACACTCGGAGCGTGAAAGCTTTGTCGGCAGGGGGCATATGGAGGGGGCATGTAGATGATTGGGGGACCTAGCAGTAACTCATCGTTTGCCCGTTGTTTGGAGGGCAGTTCAGGGTAGAGTGCAGAGGGGGTCCTAACAGGGCATTGGCCTGTCGACCCTGATTCTTGGTTTTGCATAGTATCTTTTCTTTCCTTTATTTCTTCTTCTAGTTGCTTTGCGGCTAGGTGGGCTGCCTTTCGTAATTCTTTCCCTATTTTTGCTTCTTCTCTTTTCTTTCGTTGTTCCGTTTCTTTGCGCCACATGCCGACACTGTCGAGCATAGTGGGCGTGGTCTTATTCTTCTGGAGCGCTATTTCTAATGTTTTTATTTTATTTTCATTAAAAGAACCTATCAGTGGCCACTGACTTTCAGGGTTCTTTTTCGTATATTTATGCCATAGTTTAGTGTAAGCTATAGCGACTAGTCCATACTTAGTGAACATGTCCTTATTAGGGGTGCCCTCCAGTGGAGCTGGATGGTTCATCTCTAATAAGCGGTCCGGGCTAAACAGGCTACCAACCAGTGGGGAGAAGATAGGCATGACGGATTACAACGGGGACAAAAGTCTGCACTACCTATCTTATCACGGCGGACAAAGACTAGACAGAATATTTCTATTCTACGTTGTTTGGAGGCCGTGAATACCTCAAAAGAACCAATACCGAATAATCGGTCAATCAAACAATCCAGTGGGGAGAATAAGTGGGCACGAAAAGTTATCGTTACCTACTCTTTCTCTCCCTGCAAAGAGAGACCTTGTTCTTCCCTGTTTGCAGAAAAAGAATCTCCAGACAATAATCCACGAACGACAGTCCGGGAAACAGTGGGGGAGGAAGATAGGCACGACGGATTACAACGGGGACAAAAGTCTGCGTTACCTATCCTTCACTGTTTGCAAAGAGAGAGCCTGTTGTTTTTCTCCGTTTGCAGACCGCGAATCTCCAGAGGTTTCAACAAAGCGTAATACTAGTATTATCCAAACAAAAACAATTTTCCTTAATTCGTCGTGTTTACACGACCTTACCCGGACCGCATGGACGGTTTCCTGTCCTCTGGATCCAGCGCCCGATCGTCCTCTCTCCTTCGTGATGTTCGCGGCACTCCTGATGGTTCCCAGTCAGGACCGTATATCACTCGAGAGAGGTCTGTTCAGAACTAGTGAAGGTCGGATGATCGGCTGTCAGACGAGGGTCTATCGGACACGAGCTCTTCCCGATCGTTGCAGTCGTTCACTCTGTCATCGGGACCTCTCCCACTGGATCCACGTGTCGCTGATGGGCCCCACGCTTTGGGACGCCAATTGTAGAAAAAGGTAGGGCTAGGACCTTTCTCAGGATTTGCCCGGCGCTAACCGCCCTTGTACCATTCAAGTTTACCAAGCAATGAGGCAGGCGCCGGAGACCAGAGGGCAGGAAACAGAAGTTTATTCCGACGGAGCAGAACACATCAGATCAGACAACAAGGTATCATCTCGAGGTGCTCTAACAGCCTCTCGGAGGCCTGGCCTCTTATACACTGGTTTATGGCATGTGACCTTCCTTTATTACAATCAGAACTTTGTAAAGCAAGGAAAAGACATCCCCGTAATCCTTGTGTCAATCCCACCCCCATATACCTTCACAATAGAGGTCCTCAACCTGCTGATAAGAGGAGGGGGGCCATCACGCAGCTGAGTGTTCCGTCGAGTCTTAGGATGTGTGCGCCTAATCATATCACAGGGGGTGGGGAGGCCTGGATCAATAGAGGGTCCTTTGAAGGAGAGCGACCTCATACAATAAAGGGCAGTAAATGATATCTCCCGGCTTAGGCAATGGCCTCGGACCTGTGTGGACAGTCGGGCACGGGGTGAGGGGCCATCAATGGAGTGGTATTCATGCTGCGTGGACAATCCAGCGCAGGAGGGAGGTTTATCAACAGAGGGGCATTCATGGGAGGAGAGGAGGTGTTGGTCAGGCGCTGGCGTGACTCCCAAGGACAGGGTCATGCAGAGGGGTTATGCTCATGAGGGGGAGGGAGGGGGAGCCAGGGTGCGCGGAGGATGCTTGCTGGGTCAGAGGGGCGCGCTGGCGATCGATCGTGGACAGGGAGACCATGATATCTAAAATGGCTGCCGTGCACGTAGTACATAGGTGACTTAGAATGGCTGCCGTGCACGTAGTACATAGGTGACAAGCTGGCGCAGATGATGTTCAGATCGCAAATTAAAATTCCACATAGTGCCCGCTTGACAGGATACGAATTGACACTGTTGGCCCCTCATATTACTCTGAAGAGGTGTGCGACTCTGAACCCAGCTACTTTGTTGACATATACAGCCACTTAGCCTCAGTCACAGGAGTCTCATGATTGTATATTCCTTACTGAGGAACAGACAAAGGGTCGCGTTGATTTGCAAGATACGCCCCTTTCAGATGTAGATGGGGAACTGTGGGTGGATGGGTCCTGTTTGAAGTTACCAGATGGCACGACCTCAGCTGCATATGCAATTACGACGCTTCAGACGGTAGTGGTGACAGCTCGAATACCACAGAAGTCAGCTCAAGCAGGTGAGCTAATAGCTTTGACACAAGCTTGTGAACTTAGTACTGGCTTGTGTGTGAACATCTACACAGATAGCCGCTATGCTTTTGAAGTGGCCCATGATTTTGGCCTGCTTTGGAAGGAAAGAGGCTTTCTTACATCCCACGGGATGCAGATAATGCACGGAGAACTAGTGCATAATCTCTTGACTGCGCTAACATACCCGAAGAAAGTAGCTATTAAGTGTAGCACACACAAGAAAGTGACTGACAAGACAGGGCAAGACAATGCCTTTACAAATCGCGTAGCTCGTGAGACTGCGATGCAAAGAAGCACTACATCTATGTATGTAGTGAAGTTACAAGCTGAACGTTGGCATGATGCTAGACAAGAAGTGCTAGACATACAGAAATCTGCTTCTGTGGAGGAACTTGAGCAATGGTCTAAAGAGGGACTGTTGGATGACGCGGGCTGTTGGCGAAATAAAGAGATGAATACATGGAAATTGCCTTTGTACAGCCTATGGTTCAGATGGCACATGGGCCGGCACATGTTGGAGCCTCTACAATAACGAAATTGCCTATTCAAGTTTGTGAGCATCCAGAATTTGCCAGCACTGCTAAAAAGACAGTACAGTACTGTTTGATCTGTTGGCAGTTTAATCCTGGTAAAGGGACACAAACTCCTACAGGAGAGTTTGCTACACCAACCACACCTTTTGAAGTTTTGCAAATGGATTACATCCAACTTCAATTCTGCAACAACTTGAAGTATGTGCTAGTGGTGGTAAGTGCCTTCAGTAAATAGATAGAGGCAGAGGCGCAACTAGAGTCAAATTTCGGGGGGGCTAAGAAAAAACTTTGGGGGGCTGAATCTTTAGGCAATCGGCTGAGTCGAGCTGCAGGGGCTCTTAGAAGGGGTGAAACAACAACAAAGCCCCATTAACATGCACAAGGTCTTTTAAAGACCTGTGAAGTGCTCGGGTGCGGCTGTGAGCGGGCCCGGGAAGTGTCTCATCCTGGTCTGCCACACACGACGGGGGGGCTCAAGCCCTTTGAGGCCAATGGGTGTTGCGCGCCCGGATAGAGGCATACCCTACAAGGGATAATACTGCTTGCACCACAGCAAAGGTGCTTCTAATGGAATTCTTCCCTAGATTTGGTGTTTACAAACTTTTGTGGAGTGACAACGGACCTCATTCTATTGGGCAAGTTGTCGAGTATGTTCTGAAAGGAATAGGGATCAAACAGAAGTTCCATGCAGTCTTCCATCTGCAATCAGCAGGGCTATTGGAAAGGTATAATGCTACTTTGAAGCTGAAACTAGCGAAAATACTGGCTTCCACGTCTTTAAAATGGCCTGATGCGTTGCCCTTGGTAATTATTGTCTATTAGATCGGTGCCACATTCATGATCTGGGCTTGCACCATATGAAGTGGTATTTGGGAGACCAATGAACATTTGGGGAGTTCCTAAGCCACGCCCCATACATGATGTACGATGCGTTCTGATCAGTGACTACTTATCGCAGTTGACTGACAGTTTGATTTCTAATCATCAACAGGTTCGAGAAGCTCTTACTGACAGATCCACAGGTGAGGCCCATGAACTCCAGCCCGGTGACCACGTGATGGCCAAGGTCTTCGAGAGGTTAAACAGCTTGGAACCCAGGTGGCGAGGACCAGAACAAGTGCTCCTGGCTATGAGGACATCGGTTCGAGTGATGAACAGGAAGAACTGGATCCATAGCACTCGCAGCAAGCCAGTGTCGCCTACCTTAGTGGAACCTGTCTCACCATCGAGAGATTCTGGATACGGAAAAAAACCAAGCCATATCACCTGACAAATCTGAGGAAGTCTTTCCGGACCACACGATCCCTGAAGTATCGCGATACCAACTGAGACCTGGAGTTCTGGACTTTTTGGTTCTGTCCAGAGGTGTCAGGGAACAACACCCAAAGACCCCGGAGTTCCACCTGCCTTGGTGCGCAAATGAACAGAAACACGGGCTTCTCGATGGTGGCGTCAAAGACCAAAGGTTTATTACTGCAGGGACACAGAAGTCACAGAATCTACACACGGGCAGAGACTAGGAGCCTGTTCGATTTGTACATTGAGGGTTGCTCCTTATATACTAAAAATTGTGCTTCAGGCAAATATTTCACATGTTCGTACATTCCCAAACCTTTGTGTCTCAAACAATAAATATTTGGCGTTACACAGGAACTGTCGATAACATCTGATGTCAAATATCACGAAGAGGGGTTCCCACTAGTCCATCACAATCCCTTGTCAATATTGCATTCAAGAGCCGGACCGCCTCATCGTAAAGTTCGTTACCTCCCCCTAATAAAGGCCCAGAAGGAAAGGAGCAGTGCCAGGTGCAGAAGATAGAAAAGCGGGATAAGAGATGTTTGTGGGTTGTAAATGGGCAAGGCTACCGGCTTCGGCCGCCTAATCATGATCAGGACAATGGACAGGAAAACCAGTTCAGGTGGGCTGGCCTCGGGCAGAGGAGGCAGCCTTTGTCGAGTCATGCAGCTTCAGCGTGATCTGGTTTAAGGTGTACGTGTCATGAAAGAGGTGAATCTCCGGCTAAGGCTACGTGTCCTTAATCGAAATGAAGTGATCAGAGGTTATTGCATATGTGAGGGCAAGAAACACAAAATGGCTGCCATGATCTAAGATGGATGCCATGGGTAGATCGGAAATGTGTTCATAACAGGAGTGCTCTTGCTAGTAGCGTAGCGAAAACACCAGGATATGCTAAATGGACCATTTGCGGTTCACTGATACTAATATTATGTATTTCCGACAATATTGAAAACACGGGTTCAAATCGTCACGGAACCTCAGACCCTCCTTTTGCCCTTACATAGGCAATTAATCAGTCTATATCAGAATCTAATTCTATGCTCATTAGGTCAGTGACATGTTGTGGTATCATCATCCTTTCTCGTGCCTTTTCTCCAAACGCAGGTGGTTTTCTGAGACAAGTTGCAGCGCAAAAACTACACAAAGCAGGACCACACTGGATAATCAGGCTGCATGAGAATAGGAATACTAAGATGACACCGATGACCATTATAACCTTCCATCCCCACGCTGAAATCAGAGTCCAAAACCACTCCATAAAGGACCAGTTTCCCTCGTCTACATGTATAGAGTCGGAAATCTTGTGTAGCTTAGAGATCGCCTCATAGACTGTTGGAGCATTATTAGGAATAAAGACACAGCAGCTCGATTGGATCATTCTGCATACCCCACCTCGGTCTGCAAGGATAACGTCTAAAACCATCCGGTTTTGCAACGTCATGAGTCTGTCCGCCTGAAGCTCAGCTGTCAGATTGCTTAGGGCACCAGCAGTTTCGGTAATAGTAGATTCAACTACCCGTGTTAGCTGACGTATGTTTCTACTATTGGCCATAGGCCCCCAGAACGGAAGGAAGCCTTTGAAGAAGTCTCCAGCTTCCTGACCAGCAGTATCTTCCTTGCTGAAGACACCTCTCGCTACTCTGGTTCTGTGGTAATCAGATGAAGCAGTGTATGTTGGAGGCAACAGTCGAGCAATATAGCATGAACCTGCAAAGTCGGCAGGCAACCATGTATATGCTCGGTCTTGACAGATGAAGTAGGTACCCCTAGCAGTAAGAAAGGCAGGGGAAGAGTTAGACGGAAATACGTAAGTCTCTACGCACTCACTCCTCCCTAGCTGAGCTCTCGGATTTCTCCCATTACCTTGCAAACAGACCTGACCTCGGTGAGGTACGACCCAGATTGGAGTTGAGCTTTTACGCTTGCTTTCTCCTAAACTAAGGCGATACTCTGAAGTATTCCAACTTAAATACACTCGTAGTTCGTCTCTAGGGTAAGATGGAGTATTATTGACATCCTTGATCATGTCAATAATTCCCTGGACTAAAGCTTTGTTGGCAGAGTTATATCTAGTGGAACGTGGTGGACGTGGAGGATAGGTTTCAAGGGCATAAGCAAAGATGGTTTGAAGGGCCTGAAATGATCCATTGTAGCTGAAAGGTAAAACCAGATAGGGAATACCTTTATCCATAGTGTGGGGTATCAAGCCACACACCCAGCAGTCTGTAGTGTTAACTACCAGTTGGTGTTGGTGCAAGAGCTGTACAAAAGTGTTGTTAATGAACTCTGAACGTCGGGCTTGCTCATGTTCAGGAAACGAGTGAAAAGAGTGTATAGAAGAAACAGTAGAAGTAGCAGGATCAAGGGGAGGTACTGTAGTAATTGGCACAAAAATCAAATTTATACTAAAGACGATTCCACCCACCAATGTTGCTAAGACAATCAAAAATGTAACGGCACATTGCATCAAAAAGCATTTGCTACGAAGAATTCTATAAAGTCTGTTTCTGCGAACATAAATCACATTTTCTCGTTGCAGCGCAGGAAGCTCCATCTTCTACAATCCGCTCGCGACCACTGATGATGTGTACGTAGATGAAAATGCCTCTGTCAGCCCTGGGAGTTCCCAGAACCAACAGAAAGATCGACCTTGTGTCAGACCCCTGCAAATTCAAACTAGGCACACAGCCACGACCCTACGGCTACCCAGACGGCAAGGCAATTAAAAACAATAAACAATAGCAAACTTCCTGGCTGAAGGCAAATGTTCAATATCTCAAAATCACAATATGCAGTTGCCTGCTTTATTTGTCCATGTTTCGTTTTCTCAAATTGTATCTTTGTTTCGCAGGTATTGTCTGATCGGAAAATAGTGTATCACTAGCAGCTGTTGCAGTGTTTAAGTTCGCAGATAACAAAGTTTCTTCTGATGCTGGAGACAAATGTTCAGTGTTCAAAAGAGTCTTTTCAGGAGGAGAGTCAGATTTTGGAGTATCAGTAATTAATTCAGCATCGCTGAAAGGAATGAACTTCGGTGTGCTGTCAGTTTCGGAGGCACCAATTCCCTTCTTCACCCAGTTGTCGTAAGGAAGTGGCAAGGGTACACGCTTTACATGTGATGCGTGTACCCAGTGTTTGCGTCCAGCCACTCGAACTGCTGTCCTCGTTGTCAGTAGAACCTGGAAGGGGCCGACGTAGCGGGGCTGAAGATTCTTTGTCCTCGCAAAATTTCTGACCACCACTTGGTCGCCGGGTTTCAGTTGATGCCCTGGACTCTCCGGAGGCTTTGGCAGTGCATCGAAAACCTGTTGATGAATAAGACTCAATTTAGCAGTCAAGTCGTAAAGATAGTCTATCAACATAGGATATTCCAGCTGTCTGAACTCCCTTGGCCTTGGCACCCCCCAAATATTGGCAGGACGACCAAATACAATCTCGTAAGGGCTAAGCCCCACTCGAGAATGTACAGTCGCTCTTGTGGATAACAGAGCCAAAGGAAGTGCGTCTGGCCAAGCCAAACCTGTGGATGCCTGTATTTTAGCTATCTTCAGCTTAAGGGTGCCATTATAACCCTCCACTAGACCAGCAGACTGAGGATGGTTTGCACTGTGAAATTTTTGTTTCAGCCCTAGGCCTGCACACACACTCTGCATAACTTTCCCTATAAACTCACTTCCGTTATCTGACCATACAATCCGTGGCATGCCATACCTAGGGAAATATTCTTTGAGAAGGATTTTGGCAGTTGATAAGGCAATATTGTCCTTCAGTGGGTATGCTTCTATCCACCTGGAAAAAGCACACACCACCACCAAGACATATTTCAAATTGTTACAGCGTTCCATGTGAATGAAGTCTAACTGAATCACTTCAAAGGGGCAGGAAGGAGGAGCGAAATGACCAGCTGGAGTTGGAGTTCCCTTGCCAGGATTATGCATCAGGCATACCATACAGTTTTTCACCACTCTCTCTGCACACTTACTGATCCCATCATTCTTCCAGACCGGAGCCAACATCTTGCAGATACCTTTAGAACTTATATGCGCTACTCCATGTGCCATTGTCACCACTGCAAGCACATACGCATCAGGCAACATCCAACGTTGCTGTTCTGTCAAATCAATCCAACACCCATTCGAGTCCAACTTGCCCGTACTCTCTCTCCATACACGTTTCTCTTCCTCAGTCGCTTCTTTCTGAATCTCTTTCACACTTTCCATTGTATCTTCACACATCCCAGACTCAGCGATCCATCTTGCAGACGTAGCAACATACATTCCTCTCATCGTGTCTCTAGCTGTCTGTTTAGCAATTTCATCAGCAAAAGCATTCCCACGACCAACATCATCCGTGATTGCTTTATGAGCACTGCACTTCACAATCGCAACTTCAGTCGGCAAGGTTAGAGAATCCAACAAGTCGTTAACTAGCTGACCATGTTGAATCTTAGTCCCATGGGACGTAATGAAACCTCTTTCTCTCCACAAGCGGCCAAAACTATGGGCCACGCCAAATGCGTACTGACTATCTGTAAACACATTCACTCTCTTTCCCTCAGCTAAAACACATGCTCTTGTTAGAGCTATTAATTCTGCAGCTTGGGCAGAATTCTGACTCACTCTTGCAGTCTCCACAATCGTCTTCAAAGTCGTTACTGCATAAGCAGCAGTCACATCACCATTCTCCAATTTAAAACATGACCCGTCCACATACAGCGTACCATCCGGATCTGATAATGGAGTATCTTTCAAATCGATGCGTCCTTTTGTCTCTTCCTCCGTTTTAAAACAGCAGTCATGTGGCTCAGAATCACTCGACTCTTGATCAGTCGGCAACAACGTTGCCGGATTCAATACATTACATCTTTTGATCTGGATATGACTCGCTAGTAGTGTCAGCTCGTAACCAGATAATCTCGCACTAGTAAGGTGTTGTGTCTTCGTTCGGTTCATGAGTGTGTCCACTGCATGAGGAACCATGACCACTAGCATGTTGTTCATCACCAAACCAGCAGATTGTCGAATGGAAGCCGCAGTTGCCGCTGTAGCTCTCAAACAACTAGGCAACGCTCTGGCTACCGGATCTAATGTTGATGAGAAATACGCACAAGGGCGTTGTTTATCACCAAACTTCTGTGTCAGAACACTCAACGCGCAACCTTCCCTCTCGTGAACGTAGAGCGTGAATGGCTTACTGTAATCGGGTGTACCCAATACAGGAGCTGAACACAAGGCTTTTCGTAATTCAGTAAAACTCTCTTGACATTCATCAGACCATGGCACCGGACTCGGAACATTTTTCCCAGTCAAAGCTACCAATGGTTTCGCTAAAAGAGAAAAATTTGGGATCCACTGCCTACAGTACGAGGTAATTGCTTTTATTCTTTCTGGGGTCAACTTCCTTCCCTCCTTTGACAAGAGATGACCTAGGTAGGTCACTTCTTGGCAGCAGTATTGCATCTTAGAAGGTGACACCTTGTGATTCAAACTAGACAAATGATGCAATAACGATACCGTAGCTGCTTTGCAAGTTTCCTTGTCATCGGCAGCCACTAAAAGATCATCTACGTACTGTACTAGGGCAGAACCTGGAGGAAGGACAAAAGAATCTAACTGACTTTTTAATGCTTGACTGTAAATAGATGGACTCTCACAGTAGCCTTGTGGAGCGCGTTTAAATCTGAAACTTCGACCTCCTAGACAGAAGCCAAAAATATCTCTGCTTTCCTCGGCTATCGGAATGCTGAAAAAGGCATTCTTCAAGTCGATGACTGAGAACCAAGTAGCTGTAGCAGGAATTAACGTTAACAAGGCAGTAATGTCTGGAACCACAGGAAACTGTGGAACCACAATTTTATTGACTTCTCTAAGGTCTATGACAAACCTATATACTGGAGGCTTTGTAGGATCGGTTCGTTTCAGAATCGGCAATACAGGACTATTACAAACATTTCCTCGTGTTTCTTCAACCACACCTTTCTTAATCAAATCTTGCACAATCAATAAAAGTGCACGCTCTCCTTCACTGGATATTTTATATTGAGGAATTCTTGGAAATTTTACATTTTCTTTCAAAGTAACTACATACGGTGGTATTTCCAAAAGGCCTACATCATTAGGACCAGTCGCCCAAATAGAATCAGGGAGTGAACGTAGCTCTGGCGGAAGTGCATCCATTGACAAATACATCGGAGAAGTGATTCTTTTACCCAACGTAAGTTGTACCCCTTCCGGAGAACAGTACAATGTCGCATATAGTCGTTTTAACAAATCTAAACCAAGCAGATTTTCATTACAACCCGTCGTCAAAATCAAGGGTGCTTTCAATTGACACGGTCCAACAGAAATAGACAAAGGACCAGATATCGGATTGTAAACAGGGGCGCCTGAAAAACCTACAGAAACATTTGTTGAGCCAGACAAAGGTGCGCCAGGGAGTTTCGCATGAATGATAGAACTTTTTGCGGCACCAGTATCCAACAGAAACTGTTCGACTACACCTGATGTTGCTACTGCGACATAAGGCCCACTCTGATCCACTGGAACTGATACTACTCCCTCTCTCTGTCTATGGCTGTCCTAGTACCCATTTTGTTGAAATTCCCCATCTGCTTCACAATAGTCTTCAACAAGATATTGCTGAGATCTATTCTGTTGAGCTGACTGTACATTTCGCTGATCAAAATGATTGGAGGGACGATCATTCGTTTGCGGAGGCATAGCACCTCGCCCTCGACCTCTAGAATTCTGCACAAAACCACCACGACCTCTCTGAGCTGCTGCAGCATTATTTTGCGCTAAGATCGGACATTCATTCTTGTAGTGACCCTCTTTCTTACAGTACGCACACTGATGCCACTGGTATTGAGGCCTGGTAGAACTATAATCTGTCCTTTGATACGAGTTCTGCTGCATATTAGTCTGATTCGTGCGAGGCGGATACGCCTGCTGTAAAAGAACTTTAGTCTTTAAATCTTTCGTTTTCTTCTCTGATTTCTCCTTTTCCTCTTTATCCCTATTTTCGTTGTATTGTGCAGTCGCAAGTATTTGCGCAGTTGTGGAAACAGCCCACGCACTCTCTGAATCCTTCAATTTATTGCATAACTCAGGTAACAAATTATGCACAAATTTATCGACAAACAATCTCTGTCCTCCTTCAGTGCTCATATCCTGACCACTATGATCTACAAAAGTCTCTTCGAACCTCGTGAAGAAGTCGGAGACACTTTCGTCTTTCTTCTGCTTGCATGCGGATAATTTATCCCAATTAACACGCAACGCAGGCATCAGAGTCTTTATTAAGTCAATTATTCTACCTGGAAGATTAGCAATTAGGGGTTCGGGTTTTGCACCACCCGTTTGCTGACCATCCGCTGCAGTGATAGCTGCCCAATCACCACCTAAGGCTGCTTGATGATCCTCCCTACGAATTTTAGCCCACACTGGTTGTGGAACTACATTGCCAAATAACATGTCGATGTCCGCTAAGTTCATTAACAAGCCTCAACTGTCTGTGTCAATTCCTTGTAATACCCAGCAGGATTCTTACGCGGATCTGGCAAGGCCTGTTTCACCGCTAGCACTTCAGCTCGCTTCCATGGAATGTGTATCCACACTCGTTGGAACTGTGCTGGAGCAGCTGCGATACCCGCATTATCATCACGTTGTATTGCTTCGCGCCAGATTGGGGGAACCTCCCTCATAGGATATTGGCGACTTGGCTTCATTTTACCTTTCTCTAAATCTCTCGGCGAACGAAGAGATGGATCATTCCTAAAACTTAAAATAAGTTCCATCGCTTCTTCAATATTGTCACCCACTATCATTCCTGCAGCAAACTCTTTTTGTACCTTAATTAAATCTTCCAAGTCTGATTCAACATCATCTTCCTCTATTTCCTCACGTAACAACGAGCACATCTCATCAAAGACGTACCGTTGCGTTGGTTCCTTCCACTGCATAAACGTATCTAGTACATCTCTCGTACTATATCTTCTAACTTTCGTAATCCATCTGAGAGCCGTGGAATCTAAAATTCCCCGTTCTTCAGTACTTGGTAGCTGACTACGTCTCTGAACTGAATCAGGAGTAGGAGTCTTAATTAAAGATTTATATAAAGGAGACAGTATACTAGCAACAGAATCAGTGATTTTTCGACGAACAGAAAGTGGAGTTAACACACTCGCAGATGTAGAGAACGCAGTAGAGGTAGGAACAGATTGCGAAGCAGTAGGAGTATCGATGAAAATAGTTTGTGAAGTAGTAGGTGTAAGCGAGACAGATACAGGTATAGAAGCCGGCAATCCAGGAAGAGGAGGAGCCGTAGGAACATTCATATTAACCACAGGAGGTACAGGAATTAAATTCTGAGGAACAGGAGCAGGAATGCCAGGTTGTCCAGCAACCGGCAATTGAACATTTGGCACAGGCGGAACCGCAGCACCTTGTGCATACGGTGGAGGTGATCGTAACAGATAAGACAACAGAGGATCGTTTTCGGGGTCCTCCAGTATCTTAGCTGTTTTCAATGGCAAGGCAGGATAGCATTTGTCAATCGCTAAATTACGCTCTCTAATGGCCACCTCAATAGCCTTCTCGCACTCATTATCTTGCAGCTGTTTAGTTGCTTGCTCTAAAGTTAACTCTTCTTGCTCTTTCTGTTCTTTCTTTAACCTTTTCATTTCTCTCTGTTTAGATTCTTTTCGCCAATAACGGAAAGAATCAAACATTGCCGGCCGGGCTTTCTTCTTAAACAGTTTCGCCTCTAAATTGTCAAGAATCTCTTGTTCAAAACTACCATGTGGTGGCCAACTAAGGACACCATCCTTCGCAGTATAGCGGACCCACACCTCATTATAGGATATAGGACCCACACCAAATTTGCAGTATAAGTCATATAGGGGAGTCCCAATCGGAGGAACCAGACAGGAATCCTCCAATCGTGAGTCATGGTTGCAACCAAAACAAGACAACATTTTCCGACTTACCATTTTCAGTCTGGAACACAAGACAAACAAAACACGGAACAAATATGTGCACTCGAACCAAGAACTTAGGCCTACCAAAACCAAACTAATGTATCGATACCCAAACTGAACCAAATAGATTATCGTAACCAGAACAACTAGTGATAATCTTTACAAAACCAAACCAAACCAAGAACCGATCAAGGATTTTTAACAACCCTCACAAAGTAACCAGCTAACTATCACTAAATACTTAACTGAGGCACTGAAGACGTCACCAAGGAGAAACCCGTCACGTTTCGCTGTACTAAGGGCTGCACCTCGGGTCCAAGACAGGGCGATGGTCAAGGCAACGGCCCACTGCAGCCGTCCTGAACGGGAACCCTCGTGGAAGAGAACGTCAGGGCCACTTTTGCGATATGCCGGGATCGATGAAGTGGGGCGCCTCCCTCAGGAATCTTCACACGAAGCTTCTCGAACTCTTCAGGCTTTTGGACCGGTACCGAATGACGTCGCCCGACGTTGGGCGCCAATTGGAGTTCTGGACTTTTTGGTTCTGTCCAGAGGTGTCAGGGAACAACACCCAAAGACCCCGGAGTTCCACCTGCCTTGGTGCGCAAATGAACAGAAACACGGGCTTCTCGATGGTGGCGTCAAAGACCAAAGGTTTATTACTGCAGGGACACAGAAGTCACAGAATCTACACACGGGCAGAGACTAGGAGCCTGTTCGATTTGTACATTGAGGGTTGCTCCTTATATACTAAAAATTGTGCTTCAGGCAAATATTTCACATGTTCGTACATTCCCAAACCTTTGTGTCTCAAACAATAAATATTTGGCGTTACACAGGAACTGTCGATAACATCTGATGTCAAATATCACGAAGAGGGGTTCCCACTAGTCCATCACAATCCCTTGTCAATATTGCATTCAAGAGCCGGACCGCCTCATCGTAAAGTTCGTTACCTCCCCCTAATAAAGGCCCAGAAGGAAAGGAGCAGTGCCAGGTGCAGAAGATAGAAAAGCGGGATAAGAGATGTTTGTGGGTTGTAAATGGGCAAGGCTACCGGCTTCGGCCGCCTAATCATGATCAGGACAATGGACAGGAAAACCAGTTCAGGTGGGCTGGCCTCGGGCAGAGGAGGCAGCCTTTGTCGAGTCATGCAGCTTCAGCGTGATCTGGTTTAAGGTGTACGTGTCATGAAAGAGGTGAATCTCCGGCTAAGGCTACGTGTCCTTAATCGAAATGAAGTGATCAGAGGTTATTGCATATGTGAGGGCAAGAAACACAAAATGGCTGCCATGATCTAAGATGGATGCCATGGGTAGATCGGAAATGTGTTCATAACAGGAGTGCTCTTGCTAGTAGCGTAGCGAAAACACCAGGATATGCTAAATGGACCATTTGCGGTTCACTGATACTAATATTATGTATTTCCGACAATATTGAAAACACAGGTTCAAATCGTCACGGAACCTCAGACCACAGAAAGAGTCTGCCTTGTTGAAAAAGACTGGGTGATCTACCGTCCAGGGTTGGTGAAACAGAGCACTGATGTGGCAAGGGAGGGGAGCAGTCCTACATAGTAACACTCGTCTTGACCCTCGGTGAAGAAACGAACGGCTGCCCAGGACTTTAGAGCTCCAGCGATTGATTAAACAATGAAGTGATTATGTCTGCAGGGAGATCAACTGTTGCTAAGATCTGTTGTAAAAAAGACCATTTGTGCGGTAGGATTTGTTGTTGCTATGCTATGGTGGCTATAGCAGTAATAACCTGGTTTGTTGAGAAAGTGGCTCCTGCTCGGCAGCTGCTGATCACTACTACCCCAGTACCAGTTGAACATCATTACTTTACGCTTCCATACCATGAGCAGGAGCATCTACAATCCTACTTGAGCAACACATTTATTCAGATGCTGCATCACACTCACAATGCCATGAATACTATTGACTGTTGAGTGTGTAGGATGATACCTGATTACTACAAGAAGGGAGGAACACCTTTTATTCCTCTTCCTTTTTCTCATAATGGCTCTTGCCGAGCCTGGTTTGCACTTTTATTTGCTTCTGAAAGGTCCAACATCTCAAGGATGACAGTAGGACGGATTAATTATCACCTCAATAAAGTGTGTTATCCCGATGAAGATGGTTAGTTACCCTCAAGCTAAAGGGACTAAATGGGAATGGGAGGAGTATTGACCTGACAATATTTCTACACCATATGTTTTCACACATACGAGAACTATAAAGAACAGTGGACCATTTGTGATTTCTGTTACCAGAGCTAAAGCAGATTTGTGTATAAGTAGTGTTGGGAGAATTCCAGTAGGAAGAAGTGAGTGAACTGTTGTTCTGACTATTGAAGGTAACAATACCAGTAGTTTCACAACCTCGCATAAAACTTATTTTGTGTGTGGTAACAAAGGATATTACCAACTCCCAGCTGGATGGTCTGGAGTATCCTATGTGTCCTTTCTGTTGCCTCCTGTGTTTTTGGTGCCTGCATCGTATCATCGGGACTTTAAGTTGTACAACAATATTTCCAAGAACAGAAATAAGAGGACAATAAGTATTGATGAAGTGGATCAGACTGACACTGCTTTGCAACAATATGTTGATTTCAATTTGGGCTTGTTTTTCTTTGTGGGTGCTGCGTTAAACAGAAGAAAGATAAGACGATTGACTAGAGTTGTGGAAGCTGTTACCAATCAGACAGCTATGGCACTTGGGAACATTACTGAAGAGCTGCAATTGCGAGGATTGTATCACTTCAAAATCGTATGGTCCTAGTGTGGAAAGTGAGCCCATAATTCTATCGATGCCCAGGCTGCTGGCGCAAACCGCCTCTTAGTTCCCATTCTGAATAATTACCAAATAAAGAGACGGGCGCTGGAAGCAGGAATCAAGAACAGAGTTTATTTCTCATGAGGAGAGCCAGTCATTTCGGACACGAAACACAGTGTCTTTCGGGAGGTGCTCTAACAAGTGAGCTTGAGACTCTTGCTTTTATACTTTACAAAACATTTGATGGTACAATCAGGACAGTATGACGCAAAAGAAAGACATCCCTATAATCCTCGTGGTGATCCTACTCCACATACGTTCACAATGGGGACCCTTGACCTGCTGATAAGAGGGGAGGGCAATCACGCAGCTGAGTGTTTTCGTAGGATGTACGCCTGATCATGGCCCAGGGGGTGGGGTGGCTAGGCATACAATAAGGGCAGTAAATGGTATCCCCTGGCTTAGGCGATGGCCTCGGACATGTGTGGTCAGCCGGACTCGGGGGAAGGGGTCATCAAAGGAGTGGTATTCATGCCTGCGGGGACAATCGAGCGCGGAGGGAAGGTTTGTCAACAGAGGGACATTCATGGAAGGGAAGGAGGTGCTGGTCAGGCGCGGCCGTGACTCTCAAGGACAGGGTTTTGCGGAAGAAGAGGGTTTATGACTTGCTCATATGAGGGGAAGGAGGGGGTCAGGGTGCGTGCAGGGCCAGGGTCGCGCAGAGAGAGAGAGAGAGAGATCTTATGACCTGTACATGAGAGAACAGGGGCAGTCAGATACAACTGGGGGGGGGCTATGTCAGCTGAGGCGAAGGATGCTTCTTCGAGAGGGAAATGGGGAAGGCCTGGGTCAAGCAGGAGGGTTACCTTTCACATCAGGATCGCGCAAAGGGAAAGGGTTTCATGGTCTATACATGAGAGAGGGGGTGCAAGATACGCGCAGGAGGGAAGCTGGGGATTCCAATGGGTAAAAAGGCCATGGTGCCTAGAATGGCTGTACATATGCATAGGGGTACGGGTTCTTACTGGCAGGGTGATACGGTCAATAATTTACAGTATCCATGGTGCCCACAGGGAGAGGAGTGGGAGAAGAAGGGAAATGAATGCTGTCTATGTACATAAATTTCGTCAGATTTCACAGTCGCCCCTTTTTACATAACAGCAATCATTTTTTTGCAGCTGATGGGATTACAGGTAGGCAAGCATCGTTGACGAATTAGCACTTTGTCGATACTAACATGTGGCGTACAATCATAGACAGTTAAGGTGATGGGAAGAATGCAGTACATAGGAAATTACATTTTCGTTGTGTTCCTGACAATTAAACACACTACATAGCATGAATCTTTCTGACTTAGAAAATGTGACCAATGAACAGTTTTGACCAGGTAGTTGAGAGCGGAATTCAGTTCAATACACAAGATCTCTTCGTCCCAGTGTCTTTTTATCAGCGAGCCATCACTGGTAGGCTCTAATCCGAGTACTTTCGTTGGCGCTGTTGAGCACCGGCGGTGGAGCTATAGGTCCAGCTCGGTTCTATCCTTACGCGTTGCAGGGTGCGGTCAGTCATCTGCTGTTAGACCACAGTCCTGTTCCCTAAACAGTCCGTTTGGCGACGCCTTATGCTCGGCACCTATAGTTCTGTGGCAACACCCTCTTCCCATATAATTGCAGCTCTTTCCTTTGGCAAAAAGTCACGTGGGAAGGTGGGTGAATGTTGTTCAAATAGCCGATAGGAGAGAGAGTGAGCGGAGTTGGGTCAGAGTTCCTGGGACACACAAAAGGGACCAAGGGAGCAAAGGATAACAAGCAGGCAGGCCCATCAATCGGGCCCAAAGAAGGCGGACGGAGACTCCAGGCACACGTGGGTTAGCAGTCGGAGGGCTTCAAGGCGGCCCGCCATTTTTCATTTTCCACGTTAAAATTGCGGTCTCGTCCCGTGTCTTGTTGCTCTGCAGCTCCACCTCTGGTCGATGTCATACGTGTCCCAAGGTCTGCAGTCAGGCTGAACGTCACATCTGACCCATCTCCTCCGGTGATCGTGAATCTTTGAATAGGTACAAGACAACGTTTTAGAGAAATGGCAGAAGAAGATATCTACGCATATGAATTCCTCCCTCAATTCTACGCATTTGAGATTTTATGCTCATCGGTCACAGTCAGAGGTCTATTACCCAGCAGTGCATGTGTCAGCATTCCTACTGAGTTTATGGCATGTTTATTCATTGTCCTATTTATAACTTACGTGAGGATAAATGACATTTCCATCAACTGTGCGTTACATCATATTCAATATTACAGAGCATTTCCCTTCAGGACTGGCTAACATTTTCAGACAGGGCGGGGGTGCTATCGTCGAGAGTCGGGCAAAACAAGATTTCCTCAAGGGTCAACAGCTACTCATGGTCATTATGTTTATACCCGGGACAGCAGAAGTGGTTCTATCAAAAATGGGGCGGGGATGCTTCGGGCGCTTGCGCTTGGGTGCAAAGGGGTGGGGCAATCTGGGTATTGGGTGTCAATCTAGACGTTGGCGTTCGTCTCTGAAGAACAGACATAGGATGCCATTGACATACAGTTCCCCTATAAATGGCCTGATTTGGGGGACTTTAGTCGTCTTACCTGTCCTTTCCTTCTCAGCCAATTCAAGTTCATTCATTTTGCAGAAAGGAGAGGCAGTAACATGGCGAGATACAGTCATTTTTAGTTTCGGTCAATTTCGCTGAACACCTTCGCGTTCAATATGTATCAAATCAGACTGGTGCCGGTGAGGCACAATTTTACCAAAAAGAGGGAGAGAAAATAGGGAGACTCTCATAGAGAGTGAGAGTCGTCCGCAATCTAAACGAGCCATTCGGTACACGTATGACATGTAAAGAGAGAGAGAGAGAGAGATAAAAAGGGGGTGGAGAGAGAGAGAGAGAGAGAGAGATAGCGAGAGACGTGTACGAAAATAGGTCATTTAGTGCGCTCACAACACAGAACAGCAAAGGTCAGGTAACATGCAGATACAGACAGAGGGGAGACATAAATTCGTACGTTACACACACACAAACTCAGACAGGGAAGACGGCACATATATTACACATATACAAGACATTCACGACAAGACAGGAAACAATTGTTAGTCTACAAGATCTGTTTTTATATATATCCTACGTATCTTTACTATCCTATTTATCTACGTGCTTAGCTCTTTCTGCCCTTCCCCCCTTTCCCTTCTCGCTTGTCATGCCTGCGAGCGTTCCCAATTACCAATACTCACACCTCGGTTGGTTGATCAGAAATTAACCTGGTTGCGCTAGTTACCCATGGTTGGATCTTAAACCATTTTTCTGTTCCCTCCTGTGGTGGGAAGTTCTCCAGGCTGAGGCAACGGCAAATATTGATCGGGAAAACAGTCGGACAGCTTGGCTATATCTGTAAGAGTGTGAGAAAGGGGGCAGTGCATTTTGAACATCGGCAACGTTTCTAACTTCCTAGGCGGGTGGTGCCGTAGCAACCCTTACCCGTACAATTTTTCTTTGTCCTATCCCTACCTAGTCAAAACGTCCAGTTATATTATTTAACGCGTCGTTTCTAGTCAATTTTTTTTCGTCATTCAGTACTTGTCCAGTCTCTATGTCAGTCCATCCTCCCGTTGCTATGTTCTAAGGAGGAACAGTCATGTTTAAGTCTACGTCTTTAAAAAAAACAAACTTTTATTTGTCATAAGGACCATGCTCATATTCCCTTCTTCCCCTTCTCATCGGCGGTTCGGTCGTCGTCCATCCATACATCAGCCAGTGTTCCGACGTGATCTGCAGAAGGGAGGAGAAAGAAGGGGTGGGGGGGGGCAATATTCAAACCTCATCAGCATGCAGTAATCCGGAAATGTTTTTACCTACCACATACTCGACCTATCTCCACGTATGCATTTCTCTATCATCACTGCGTTTAAGCCCAGAGGGACCAAAAATGTCAGACAGATAATCATTGACGATCTGCGTATCTACGTGAGTTACTTGGTCGTAACCCCTTTTGATCGGGTACAAGGGTGGCGGTCAGGTGGCATTTCTGTGGTGTCGTTTTTAGGTCTTCTAAAGCACTTTTCCGGCTGCCTGTGACACATAGTGTGGCTGCTAAATATCGGGTCCTTTTTAACCTTTAACCTTCATCACACTTTCTCGTTGCTCACAGTAGTAATACATTCAAAACTCATTAATGCAACCGCTACAATTATGCTTTCGTTTTCAAAATACTTTTAATAAAAAGTGTTGACGTATAAATACAGGCCTACAACCCAGTGGACTAGCCACGGAGCAGATTGGAACTGTACATAAGGAGAACAAGGCTGGTGGCAGTTCGTTGCATAAAGTGTGGCAGTGCAATAAAATCGTATTAAACTCCCCTACAGAGCAAGCATGATGCATGTCAGTAATTCATTTTTAATAAATTCATAAATACATTATCCAATGTTCATCCATTACCTTAAATTACACCAATTCATTTTTCAACTCATAATCGGTACCCACCCTAAGTCAATTCATTGCCCAAGCACATACTCAATATCCTTCATATCTACTTTCATTTTCCAAAACGTTATATATATCTCGGGGTAAAAAGCTTGCGCAATCAGGGTGCAACAAAGTTCATTAAAAACGTCTCATTTTGTGTCGGCGCCATTTTGGGTGGGGTCAGGCAAGTTCCAGCACAGTCAGGGTGTCTCTAGTCTCGCATGGTTGGCCCAGAACTTTCCATTGGCAGTTCAGAAAGTCTCGTGCAATGTGGTTAACAGTCTAACAATATGGACCATGAGTCAAAGAGTGGGAAGGGCGGCAACAATTTTCCTACCGGGTCATTCTGGTGTTCCTCCGGAACTGAACAAGCCTGTGCCGTGGCGGCATTTTAGCCATTTCCGATCCAAGTCTGGTGCCGGCAGGAGTAGCACCGATGTCGTGGTTCCCAGCGAAGGGGGCGGGGGCACCCATGCAGGGGGTCGGGGGCCCCCCGGCTCTTATAGAATCTTCAAGGTCGAGGAGAGGCGATATGGAGCGAGTGCCCGTCCTGGGCAGAAGACCGCTTTTTGATGTTGACCCTCTTTAAGCAAAGAGTGTTGGGGTGTCGCTGGAAGCCTCCACCTGGAGGGAGGTGGGGGAGGGTCGTTCGCGCCGCCTCCCCCTTCCAGCGACCCCGCGCCGTTCCTCGGCTCCGTCGTCTCGATATTGGCCGTGCCAGCCATTGATGATGGGGGGGGGGGTGGTCGGCGGCTGAGGCAAGACAGCCCCCCCCTCCCTTTTTGACATGTGGCGGGACTACCTTCAACTCTCCAGGGAGCTTGAAATGTGGCGGGACTGCCTGTACCTATGCAGGCGATGGCATGCGGCGAATTTGGCATGTGGCGGGACTACTTGATTTGCCGCCGTTCTCGCCTTGGCTTCGGCCTTCGACAAAAGCCGGATCGGGTGAGAGAGAGGGGTGGTCGGTGGCCGAGGCAAGACAGCCCCCTCTCTCCCCGCGGCCTGCAGGGCGGCAGAAGAGAAAAGATGGAGAGGTCCTTGTCATCCTTTGGACCGCCTGCCCAACATCATCTCCTCCTGACCGTGGCCAGGCGAGTCCCTCGTGCCTCGAGGCCTCGCCTTCCGGATGGGCGTAACCGCGGACCTGTTGCACTTCGGGAGCTTCCGGAATGGGGGTAGGTACCTATTGAGTTGTTTCTATTTCATGTGACCGTTATTTGGGCGGGGCGGGCAATGAGGCAGACATGTTGGGAGCAGGAACAGGCAGTGAAGCCTAGCTACCTCGCGGCTATGTTCTGCTATCAAATCTTTTCGCCATTTTACATTTCTTATTACGAACTATTTCTAATGTTTCTTATTTTTGGTGAAGTCAAAAGCTCATCAGGGGGTTACTGACTTAGCCTGATTTCTTTTTATTTTTCTTTCTCTTCCTTAGCGTGTTTCGAGCTAAAGCTTTCTGTTAGTAGGGAACGGTGATCACTTCATATTTTTATGTGTCCTTTTCACTAGGGGGGTACATCTGGACGGACCAGACGAGTCCCCTCCAATAAATGGTCCGGGGTGGAACGAGATTATCGATCAAAAGGGGAACATATATTCCTTCATTAGGGTATCATCCTGGACAGACCGAGCGATGTACTTCCACTTACTAGGGTAGCCTCCTGGACGGACCAGTCGGTCTATTTCTACTAAATGGCCCATGAGTAGAGAGCATATGTCCTCCATAAGGGTAGTCTCCTGGGCGGACCATGCGAGCTACCCCACAATAACCAACCAGTGGGGAGTGGGTAGGACTGACGAATTCACAAAGGGGCATAACCTACCCTTTTCTACTTGCAAAGACTAGACAGAATATTTCTATTTCACGTTGTTTGCAAATAGAAAATACCTCAAACGAAACAATTCCTGGGACAACAATGTCCAGGCAACCAACCAATCAATGGGGAGAAAAACAGGCATGACGGATTACAACGGGGACAAATGTCTGCATTACCTGCCCTTCGCTATCCATAAAGGGAACAGAATATTCCTATTCGTCTCTGTTTGTGGACAGGGAAGATCTCAAAGAGCAACAATCGATTATTAATCGACTTCAAACAACAATCAATTATAATCGACTTCAAGCAACAATCGATTATTAATCGACTTCAAACAATCAGTGGGGAGAAAAGTAGGCATGACGAATTACAACGGGGACAAAAGTCTGCATTACCTACCCTTCTCTATCTGCAAAGAGGGACGACGTTCCTATTCGCCGCTGTTTGCAAACAGAGAATGTCTCGTTCTCAAAAGAGAACCAATATGTCAAGTAGCCTTCAAAGCTAAATGAACCAATACCAACCAATACAATATCAGTATACAAATACCGATTTCAATACAATCAATCAATCAATCAGGTGGATAGAACCACCCTACCAATCAGGCGTAAAAACACCCTACTTAATCTTACCCGGACCGGACCATACGGACAGTTCTTCGACTCCCTCCTCCAGCGCCCGATCGTTCTCTTACTCCATGTAGCATTCCTGTGGGATTCCAGTCAGGACAATAGGTCACTCATGAGAGGTCCGTTCAGAATTGGTGAAGTTCTGTCGATCGGCAGCCGGGCTAGGGCCCTCTCAAGGCAGGTATACTCCGATCATTTTAGACGTTCACTTCTTCGTCTGGATCTCTCTTACCGAACCCTATGTCACTGATGGACCCCGCGTTGGGACGCCAATTGTGGAAAGTGAGCCCATAATTCTATCGATGCCCAGGCTGCTGGCGCAAACCGCCTCTTAGTTCCCATTCTGAATAATTACCAAATAAAGAGACGGGCGCTGGAAGCAGGAATCAAGAACAGAGTTTATTTCTCATGAGGAGAGCCAGTCATTTCGGACACGAAACACAGTGTCTTTCGGGAGGTGCTCTAACAAGTGAGCTTGAGACTCTTGCTTTTATACTTTACAAAACATTTGATGGTACAATCAGGACAGTATGACGCAAAAGAAAGACATCCCTATAATCCTCGTGGTGATCCTACTCCACATACGTTCACAATGGGGACCCTTGACCTGCTGATAAGAGGGGAGGGCAATCACGCAGCTGAGTGTTTTCGTAGGATGTACGCCTGATCATGGCCCAGGGGGTGGGGTGGCTAGGCATACAATAAGGGCAGTAAATGGTATCCCCTGGCTTAGGCGATGGCCTCGGACATGTGTGGTCAGCCGGACTCGGGGGAAGGGGTCATCAAAGGAGTGGTATTCATGCCTGCGGGGACAATCGAGCGCGGAGGGAAGGTTTGTCAACAGAGGGACATTCATGGAAGGGAAGGAGGTGCTGGTCAGGCGCGGCCGTGACTCTCAAGGACAGGGTTTTGCGGAAGAAGAGGGTTTATGACTTGCTCATATGAGGGGAAGGAGGGGGTCAGGGTGCGTGCAGGGCCAGGGTCGCGCAGAGAGAGAGAGAGAGAGATCTTATGACCTGTACATGAGAGAACAGGGGCAGTCAGATACAACTGGGGGGGGGCTATGTCAGCTGAGGCGAAGGATGCTTCTTCGAGAGGGAAATGGGGAAGGCCTGGGTCAAGCAGGAGGGTTACCTTTCACATCAGGATCGCGCAAAGGGAAAGGGTTTCATGGTCTATACATGAGAGAGGGGGTGCAAGATACGCGCAGGAGGGAAGCTGGGGATTCCAATGGGTAAAAAGGCCATGGTGCCTAGAATGGCTGTACATATGCATAGGGGTACGGGTTCTTACTGGCAGAGTGATACGGTCAATAATTTACAGTATCCATGGTGCCCACAGGGAGAGGAGTGGGAGAAGAAGGGAAATGAATGCTGTCTATGTACATAAATTTCGTCAGATTTCACACTAGATGTGATTTTGGCTGATCGAGGTGGTGCATGTGGTATCATCGGTAGCAGTTGCTGTGTTTACATTCCGGATCACTCTCCTTCAGTGTTTGATGCAATCTCTAAACTGCATAAGATTGCTGCAGAAATTCATCCAGAGACTGGTGCATGGACTTTTTCAAGCTGGTTCTGGACATTACTTATTACCTGGGGCTGAAAGCTATTGACCATCCTATGTGTAATACTAGTGATATTATTTACATGCTGTGTATGTATTCAATGTGGTCCCATGCGTTGCTCCATTTGCATCACTGCTTTTACGCCTGCTAAGAGAAATATTGCAGAAATAAAAGCCCAACAAATGCTGAGTAAAGAAATTACTGAAATAATGTTAATAGATGTACAGGATGCATATTTAGATTACCCCAAATGAACGAATGTCTTCAGCTAATGCTAAACGGGTCGTCTGTTGTAATTTGGCAGCAATCGGGGTTAGCATCTAGCTGAAGCCATCTTGTATTCGGCAGCCATCTTGTCTGCCATGTGCTACTATGTGCTCAGCATGTGGTCTGTTCTTCCTTACTGTTGTTTGCTCTTGTATTCTGCCTGTGAACAAACTATATTTAGCTTCTTCTACTCTGCACATGCTCAGTTGAGCTTGCAGCTGTCCATGCAGCTGTCTTTAGTCTGAAACTGAGCGATACAAAAGGGGATGATGGATGGAGCGTTTGAGCAAATCAAACACTCACCCCCAGTCAACTGATCTGGGTTTAATCCATCACCATTCTTTAGCTCACTCAGCCACCCCAGTTCAGACATGGCCATATGCAAATCAGTCTGACCCTGTGCCTCATGGGAACAGTCCAGCCTGAACTGCCAAGCCATGTCTTCCCTGGACCAGAAACAAGCATCCTGGGACCGGTTTCGGATTCATAATCCTCATCAGCCAGGCTATCTTGAATCCAGTGGCCAAGTGAGCAAGGGACTCACGTCTAAGTATACCCTGCCAACTTAGGGCAAACAAAGCGATACCAAAGGGGATGATGTACGGAGCGTTTGAGCAAATCAAACACTCACCCCCAGTCAACTGATCTGGGTTTAATCCATCACCATTCTTTAGTTCACTCAGCCACCCCAGTTCAGACATGGCCATATGCAAATCAGTCTGACCCTGTGCCTCATGGGAACAGTCCAGCCCGAACTGCCAAGCCATGTCTTCCCTGGACCGGAAACAAGCATCCTGGGACCGGTTTTGGATTCATAATCCTCATCAGCCATGCTATCTTGAATCCAGTGGCCAAGTGAGCAGGGGACTCATGTCTGAGCATACCATGCCAATTTAGGGCAAACAAAGCGATACAAAAGGGGATGATGGACGGAGCGTTTGAGCAAATCAAACTCTGACCCCCAGTCAACTGATCTGGGTTTAATCCATCACCATTCTTTAGCTCACTCAGCCACCCCAGTTCAGACATTGCCATATGCAAATCAGTCTGATCCTGTGCCTCATGGGAACAGTCCAGCCGGAACTGCCAAGCCATGTCTTCCCTGGACCGGAAACAAGCATCCTGGGACCTGTTTCAGATTCATAATCCTCATCAGCCAGGCTATCATTGGAACAGATTCAAGATATATATATATGACATGCACCAGCGGCATACAGAGGGTCACAGAGGGTGGACCCTGCAGCCTGGCACCGACCCTCACATTACATGCCATGCACCTCTGGCATACAGAGGGCACGGAGGGTGGGCCCTGCAGCCTGGCACCAACCCTTCCTTACATGGCATGCACCTCTGGCATACAGAGGGCACGGAGGGTGGACCCTGCAGCCTGGCACCGACCCTTGCATTACATGGCATGCACCTCTGGCATACAGAGGGCACAGAGCACCGACCCTCTCATTACATTACATGACACGCACCTCTTGGATGTGGGAGTGGGTCCAAGTTCCGATGGCCGCCAGGTATAATTCCAGGGGGAGGTTTGGCTGCAGAAAATCAGCACTTCGGTTTTGTCTATGTTGAGCTTTAGACAATTGTCCTTCATCCAGGTGGAGACGTTTTTCATGCCGTTGTGGAAGTTGGACTTTGTAGTGATAGGGTCCACTGAGAACGAGAGGATGAACTGGGTGTCGTAGGCGTAGGAAATGATGTTGATGTTCGTTCTGATGTCTGCTAGAGGCGTCTTGCAAATGTTGAAGAGGGTGGGACTGAGGGATGTGAGGTGAAGGGGCGGGATACAGATACTCTGAGTATCTTCATAGTGGCCAAGGTCTAGCAGTGGCATGCCTTGCATATCATATGGCGTGGCCTAAGCCAACCAGGGACATGGCTTGCGTGTAACTTGCAGCGGCACAGGCCTTACGCGTCACTTGGAGCGGCCCAGCCCTAGCAGGGACAGGCCTTGCACATCACATGGAGTGGCCGAGTCCTAGCAGTGGCATGGCTTGTGCGTCACATGGAGTGGGCAAGGGGTAGCAGGGTCATGCCTTGTGTGTCTCAGGCTTAGCAGTGGCATGCCTTGAGCTTCACTTGGAGCACCTGCACGTGGGGTGGACCAGAACTGGCCTAGGCATGACTCCCCTTACCTCTCACAGCCAACCCTGCTGAGATCCCTGAGTGTAGCACTGCAAAAAGTACGCACTTTTTGTTTCGCTGCTGCTCGTAAGTTCTTATTGTACAAAAAGGCGTTACAATAGGCGTGCATGAAGTCCGTGAAATTTTTTGATGTGGCTCGAGTGCAGCCATCCTTTTCTGCCCTCCAATTTAACAGCTGTCCTTGTCGTCAGAAGAACCAACTTCGGGGTCTGCCAGCGGGGCTCCAGTGGGCTTCTCCGGTCAAAATTCCGCACGAACACAAAATCGCCAGGGACCACTTCATGGGGCTTCACCTCGGTGTTGTCAGGAAAGGCTGCAGCTACCTGTGAACGACAAGATTGTAGTGCAGACATCAAGGAGGCAAGGTAATCTGTCAGCATAACGCAATCAACATCTGTGATTTTACGAGGTATAGGCGTCCCCCACATATTTGGTGGCCTACCGAAGACCACTTCATACGGGGATAGCCCAGTTCGAGAGTGCGCAACCATCCTCATATAGAAAAGGATAACTGGCAAGGCTACTATCCAGTCAACGCCTTTCTCTCTACATATTTTTGAAAGTCGGATCTTTAGAGTCTGATTATGGCGCTCCACGAGACCTGCTGCCTCGGGATGCCGGACACAGTGGAACTTCCACTGATACCCTAACAGGAGTGTTATGTGTTTCACAAGCTCGGATGAGAATGGCTGACCGTTATCTGAGTACACGATACGGGGCAAACCATACCGTGGGAAGAACTCGCGAACCAGTTGTTTAGCTGTGGTCGGAGCAGTGTAATCTGGGACTGGATATGCTTCTGTCCATCGGGAAAGTGCACATACGACTACGAGGACATACTTGAATCCTCGACAACGTTCCATCTGGATATAATCCATCTGGAGGACTTCAAAAGGGTGATCGGGAGGCTGAAATCCACCTTTCTCTACAGGAATGCTTTTACCTGGATTGAACTGTACGCACTTTTTGTTTCGCTGCTGCTCGTAAGTTCTTATTGTACCATATGTGTTGAATGCTATCTAGCATTGCCTTTTCTCCTAGGTGTGCTGGGCTATGTATAGTGTTAATGATGACTTGAACCATAGAATCGGGGAGAAACCATGTAGATTTTCCCTTCGTCATCCATCCCTGATCTGTTTGGATCCCTCCTAGTTCAGTCCACTTCTTTATTTCATCTGGTGTGGCATGTGTCTGTATGTCAATTACATCATGTGCGGGATCCTTGACTGTCATGCAGTGTGATGGTGTCGGAACTATTGTCTTTGTCAAGTCAGTTGCATGCATTCGATTCTGGGAAGTTTGTTTAGCTGTTCGGTCTGCCAGGTCGTTACCCTGGGAGATCGTATCGGTAACCTTTGTATGTGCCTTACACTTCATAATAGATATCGCAGTAGGTAGATGTATTGCATCTAACAAGGCTTGAATGAGGGGACCGTGTTGAATGTTGGCACCGTGAGAAGTTAAGTAACCTCTCTCTCGCCAAAGGACTCCGAAATCGTGAACGACTCCAAATGCATAACGTGAATCAGTGTATATGTTAACTCTCTTATTTTTGGCTTGAATACAGGCTTGTGTCAGAGCGATGAGCTCTGCTGCTTGAGCT
Organism: Lissotriton vulgaris; assembly: GCF_964263255.1. Taxonomy (NCBI): domain Eukaryota; kingdom Metazoa; phylum Chordata; class Amphibia; order Caudata; family Salamandridae; genus Lissotriton; species Lissotriton vulgaris. The sequence goes on along the minus strand of NC_141688.1, from coordinate 308,697,156 downwards.
GACAGGGTGTCGATACAATTTGTTTCTATAACTTCGGTGTCTGTTGTGACTGCGTAAGCTGCCACTAATTCTCCTGTACCTGTTCTCATACATGAACCATCCACATAAAGTGTCAGGTCTGGGTCTGGTAATGGGACATCTGTCAAGTCTTGTCTGGGTTTCGTCGTAATAGTGATGACTTCGATACAATCATGCTTCAGTGGGTCTACACCGCTTAATGGCAAAAGTGTGGCAGGATTCAATGTGCTGCAGCGTCTGATTTCTATGTGTGGTTGAAACAATGTCAATTCATAACCTGTCAGTCTTGCTATGGTCAAGTGTTGGGTCTGTGTACGATTTAAAAGAACTTCCACGGAATGTGGAACTTGTACTGTCAATTGATGTCCTAATACTATGGAATCGCTCTGTCTGATTGCTAAAGCTGTCGCTGCGACTGATTTCAAACATGCAGGTAAAGCTTGGGCTACTGGATCTAATGTGCTAAAAAAGTAAGCACACGGTTTGTGTGAACCTGCTTGTTCCTGAGTGAGGACTGACAAGGCAGTTCCTTCACGTTCTGTAACAAAAAGTGTAAAGGGCTTACTGTAACATGGTGTTGCTAAAACTGGTGCTTGACATAAGGCTTTCTTTAAGTCTTCAAAAGCTTGTGTATGTTCCTGAGTCCAAGGGAGGACAGTCGATGTCGCTGCCTCCTGAGTTGTCAACTGAATGAGTGGCTTTGCTAGAAATGCATATTGGGGAATCCATTGTCTGCAGTACGAGGTGAGGCCTATGAAAGCCCGCACCTCCTTTTGTGTTTTCGGTGGTGACATGTTTACAATTAACTGGATGCGATCTGGAGTGAGCTGTCTCCCCACTTTGGACAGCAAGTGACCCAGGTACACAACTTGCTGAACACAGAATTGCAGCTTTGAAGGGGAAACCTTGTGCCCCTTGTCAGCCAGGAAATTTAAAACCGTCAGTGATGCTTTTTCACATTCGGGTTCGCTTCGTGCGGTGATCAGCAGATCATCGACATACTGGAGTAGGGCGGTGTTAACAGGCATATGGATAATGTCAAGTTGTCTTTTCAGTGCTTGGCTATAGATGCTGGGGCTTTCTGTGAATCCTTGAGGTGCGCGTGAAAATTTGAAACTTCGTCCATTTAAACTGAATCCGAACAAGTATTGGCTTTCTGGATCAATTGGGACGCTAAAGAAGGCGTTCTTGAGGTCAATTACAGTAAAGAACGTTGCTTCTGAATCAATAGCTGTCAGTAATGAAGAGATATCTGGAACCACAGGATACTGTGGTACAATGCATTTATTCAATTCGCGCAGATCAATAACTAATCGATAAACAGGTGGTGCATTTGGATCAGTACGTTTAAGAACAGGGATGATAGGAGAATTACATACATTGGAGTCGGTTTCCACGACCACTCCTTGTGAAATGAGCTCGTCAATGATTCTCAGTAAAGCCACTACAGCATCTGGAGGTAACTTGTATTGTCGAATTCGTGGTAATACCACTCCTGCTTTGAGTGTGACTCGATATGGTGTAATGTGCATACAACCTACATCAGTGGGGCCTTTCGCCCACAAGTGTGCAGGTACACTATGTAACCGGGGATCCATGTCTCTTAATACATAATGGCCTTTAAAATCTCGCAAGAATAATCGTACTCCTTCCGGAGAACAGCATATTATAGCTCCTAGAGCTTTCAGTGTCTTTATGCCTAATAAGTTTTCTGGACATGCTTTTGTAAGCAATAAATCTGTAGTCCGTGTCAAGGGACCAACTGCAAGTGGAAGTGGCTGTGATACTTCATTAATAATAGGCTTTCCTGAAAATCCAAGGGAAACATTCTGTGAGCCTGAGAGGGGTGCCCCTGGAACCTCATTGTGACTGATTGTGGTCCTGCTTGCCCCTGTGTCAATTAAAAACTTTCTGTCTTTTCCTAACACTTGACTGTGTACATAAGGACCCTCTTGATCTACAGGAACTTCAATAAGGGGCAAGCCAAACTCCCTCTCTAGGCTGTTTCATGTGTATCGCTGATAATCAGGGTAGTCATTCTGTGCATACTGGTACATCTGTTGTGTCGTGTTCTGTGTTGCAGTAATAGGCTGTTGCTGTGGCACTGCTACAGTTTGTGATGAAGCTGGCATAGGCGGAATATGTTGTATATTCTGTGGTACTTGTTGCTGGGCCTGATCTTGTCTAGGTACGCGTGGTCTCTCCTTGGTCTTACCCGTGGAGATATTGTGTTTCATAACTGCACAATCGTTTACATAATGACCTGGCTGTTTACAATAGTTACATGTCCCTTTAACAGGAGCCGTCGAATTACTAGGCTGGGTCGTACCCTTTTTGTGACCATCAGCAGGAACTGACTGGGCAACTAACATTTTCATTTTCGTGTCTTTCATACGTCTTTGTTCATGTTCTTGTTCTTCTCTAATTCTATTCTGGTGGTACTGTAACATTTGTAACATTTGTGAAGGGGTGTTAGCTTGCCAAGTGCTTTCGACTTTCAGTACTCTGTTCTTAACCTGGGGCAGTGAATTCTCAACTAATTTTGTTACAAAAAGGTGTGGATACGACTCGCTACTTGGTTTCAGGCCGCTATTAATACCAAAACATTTCTCAAATCGAGTATAAAAATCACTAGTGTCTTCATCGGGTTTCTGTTTACAGGCTGAGATTGCACCCCAATCTTCCTTTTTCGTACTCAGTAAACGTGGCAACACTTGTACTAACAATCCTGGTAATGCTTTAACCTTCTCCCCAAGCCCTTGGCCTGGAATTCTAGTGTTTTCTTCGTTTTCTAATGCGGTCCAATCAATCTTTGCATTTCCCACTTCCCATTCTTTTTCTTTAAGTTTCTCATAAATACCAGGAGGCAGTAGTACTTTCAATATCTTCATAAGGTCGGGATAAGTATAGTCACCCATGAGTAACATGTCTTTTATTTCACGGTGAAAACCTGCGGGATCTTTATCATGGCTAGGTACTAGTTTCTTCATTTCCAATAATTCTATTTTGGTTATGGGTGTGAACACAAACACACGTCTAAGTGTATTATCGGCATTCTGAACTGGGTGCACTTCTCGTAACGGATTCTGTCTATCCAGGTAATAAATTTTTCTTTCCATGGAGTGTGCTGAATCAGATTGTGGACATAAGAAGGCACTATATCTGTGCCGCTGTTCTAGAATTACTTTAATTAGATCGGTACCTAGACCTCTCCACTTATTCATGAGTAGTTCTGCTAATATATCAGGCAGGGGGCCTGGATCGGAATGTTGGCTTCTATACAATAGAAGTAGGTGTTGTATCATGTATGTACCAGCTAAACGCTGTTCACTTGGTGTCATGTTCAAAAATGTGTGTGCTAACGCATCATCACTATATTTATTATATAGCATTAGACTAAACAGCGCCGTGTTTAAAATCGGCTCGCCTGCTTTTCTCAAAGTTGCGCAGTGTTTTTGTTTAATCTCATTGCCCTCAGCGCTTGTGACTGTAGCGCCGCCCGCCCTGCACTGCATTTCACTGTATTGGCCCACCTGGCAGCAACGTGCATTATTGGATTTATTTTCTTCGCTCCTACTGCCCCTGCCTCGCCTCCCCTCTGACCTCCATCTTGCTTGCTGTTGTTGTTTTCCCTGCCCCTCCTCCCCGCTACCGCCTCCCAGCTGCTGACCCTCCCACGCTCCGCCCCCTCCACCCTCCATTTATGGCCAATGCCTCCACGCGCAGCGTCCACGTGCTTCGGACACGCCGAAGGTGCGCCAAAGGTAAGCCCGTCTACGCCCGTCCGCGCCTGGACCGCGCCCAGCGCCAGACCCCCTGCCCCTCGCGCTCCACAGCCCTCCCGCATTACCTATGATGCCGCCACCCTCCTAGCCCTTGACCCCGGTCGCGCCCCCAACTGCGTCCAAGCCGCTCCTGGACGCACCCATGGACCGTTCTCCTGCTTCTCCTGCAAATTTAGCGGCACCGACAACTTCTCCGCTACGACCACACCACAGATTCCCGACCCCAACCACCTAGAATGCATCCTTCTCAACACCCGATCAGTCCACAGGCACGCCATTGACCTTTGGAACCTACTTGACACCATCTCTCCTGACGTCGCCTTCCTAACGGAAACATGGATGAACGCTTCCTCCGCCCCTGACATCGCCATCGCTATCCCTGATGACTATAAGATCACACGCAAGGACCGCACCGACCATACAGGAGGTGGAATCGCTATCGTCCATAAGAAAACAATCCGCATCTCAACCAGCTCTGACGTCAACCTCGCCAACTCTGAACACCTTCACTTCCAGATCCACATCGACCCCAAGACCACACTCAGAGGCACCCTCCTCTACAGACCACCTGGACCCCGCGCAAAATTCAGTGAAGACATCACGGACTTCATCACTCCACACGCGCTCCCCTCCAAAGACTACATCCTTCTGGGAGACCTCAACTTCCACCTTGAAAAGATCAACGACCGCAACACCGCCACCCTCTTGGACAACCTCGCCAACCTCGGACTTAAACAACTGGTCACTTCCCCCACCCACATCGCAGGTCACACTCTCGACCCCATCTTCACCTCCAGCAACCATGTCTCCTTCAGCCACACTACGGATCTCCTCTGGACTGACCACAGCTGCGTTCACTTCATCTACAACAAGCCGAAACCCATCAACCGCCCCCAACCAACTCTGCAAAGAAACTGGAACAAAATCACCACAGAGCAGATCTCCACATCACTCCTTCAATCCTCCCCAGCCCTCTCTTCTAACGCCAACGAAGCCGCCTCCGACCTCACCGTTTGGTTATCCAACACCGCCGACACCTTAGCACCACTGAAAAAACGTCAACACAAACTTGGCTTCAAGAAGGCCTCATGGTTCAACGACGACCTCAAGAAATCCAAGAAACTGTGCCGCTCCCTTGAAAAGGCCTGGAAAAAAGACCCATCCACCAGCAACAAGGACGCCTTCAAAAGCGCCATCCGTACTCACCACCAACTGATCCGAAAAGCCAAGAAAACAGCATTCAAAGATCGACTTGACAACAACGCCCATAACAGCAAGGAACTTTTCAACATCGTCAAGGAATTTTCCAACCCCTCGGCCAACTCCAACGACATCACCCCCTCTCAAACCCTCTGCGATTCCCTAGCCTCTTTTTTCCACAACAAGATTGCTGACATCCACAACAGCTTTGACAACCAACCCGGAAGGCAACCCACCCTACCATCAGCTGACCATCCTCCCCCCGTTAACACCCTTAACGCCTGGAACCCAATCTCCACTGAGGACACCATCCGCCTGATGAATTCCATCCACTCTGGATCCCCCACAGACCCATGCCCCCACCACATCTTCAACAAAGCAGACTCCGTCATAGCTCCGCACCTCCGAGACGTCATCAACTGCTCCTTCAACTCCGCTACCTTCCCAGAAGACTGGAAACACGCTGAACTCACCTCCCTTCTGAAAAAACCAACAGCAGACCCCACCGAACTCAAAAACTACCGCCCCATCTCGCTTCTTCCATTCCCGGCCAAAGTCATCGAGAAAGCTGTCAACAACCAGCTCTCCACCTTCCTCGAAGCCAACAAATCACTCGACCCCTCACAATCTGGCTTCCGAGCCAAACACAGCACTGAGACCGCCCTCATCGCAGCAACAGACGACATTCGAACTCTACTGGACAATGGAGACACAGTCGCCCTCATCCTCCTCGACCTCTCTGCAGCCTTCGACACAGTCTGCCACAGCACCCTCTTACAACGCCTCAGAAACATCGGAATCCAAGGAAAGGCACTGGAATGGATCACCTCGTTCCTCACCGGAAGAACCCAGAGAGTCCGCCTCCCACCATTCAAGTCCGAGGCCTCTGAAATCATCTGCGGCGTACCACAAGGATCCTCACTCAGTCCCACCCTCTTCAACGTATACATGAGCCCCCTCGCGGCCATCGCTCGCCAACACAACCTCAACATCATCTCTTACGCGGATGACACTCAACTGATCCTATCTCTCACCAAGGACCCCAGCACCGCCAAAACTAACCTACACGAAGGAATGAAAGAAGTCGCCGAATGGATGAAACAAAGCCGTCTGAAACTGAACTCAGACAAAACAGAAGTCCTCATCTTAGGTAAATCCCCCTCTGCATGGGACGACTCCTGGTGGCCGGAAGCCCTCGGAAATGCACCCATCCCGACAGACCACGCACGGAACCTTGGCGTCATCCTGGATTCTTCACTCTCAATGAACAGACAAGTCAGCGCCGTATCCTCTTCCTGCTTTAACATTCTTCGCATGCTCAGAAAAACATTTCGCTGGATCCCCTCCGAAACAAGGAAAACAGTCACCCACGCTCTAGTCACGAGCCGACTGGACTACGGAAACACCCTCTACGCAGGTACCACCGCTAAACTCCAGAAGAAACTACAACGAATCCAAAACGCTTCAGCCAGGCTCATATTAGACATCCCACGCAACGAACACATCTCTGGTCACCTTAAAGACCTCCACTGGCTACCCGTCAATAAGAGGATTACTTTCCGACTGCTTACCCACGCACACAAATCACTCTACGACATCGGACCAGATTGCCTCAACTTTCGACTGTCCTTCTACACCCCCTCCCGCCAACTGCGCTCTTCCAGCCAAGCCTTCGCCAATGTACCTCGCATCAACAAAACCACCATGGGAGGCAGATCCTTCTCATACCTGGCTGCCAAAACATGGAACTCACTCCCCGCTTACCTTCGCCTCACCCAGAATCACCTAGCGTTCAGAAAGCAGCTCAAAACGTGGATATTTGACAAATAATCCACCTCCTCTTCCTAAGCGCCTTGAAACCCTCTGGGTATGTAGTGCGCTATATAAGTGTTATGACTTGACTTGACTTCTCGGGACTGTCAGCCCATTGTACTGCTGACCTCGCTAATTCTTGTTCATCCATAGAATCTAGTACATGGTACCCCATTCGTTCTCGAAGTCTGTTATCAGTAGCCTGAAATAAGTGTTCAGGAGTTCTTGGGTTACACATGGCTTCTTGAAAAATTCTTTTACTTTCTGGACGCACTGGGCGCATTGAATTATTAAAGGGTCTTCCTTTACCTACATACGCTATCGTTTCTCTAACTGGAAATTGTGTTTGTCCTGTAGCTTCTTCTGGTTGCTCCTCTTCTGAGGACTCAAACTTGTCTGATTCATTTTCTGGTTCTATCTGTCTTGTTTCATGTATTTTTATTACTACGCTTCTGATTCTTTGATACATGTTTTTTATACTATTCTGTTTATCATGGCTCCCGTCTGCTATATTCTGACCCCATCTATGAAGTGCTTTCATTTCCTCTGGGTCCATCCCCGGCCTATCCTGTTCTCTTATTAAGCAGTTTATAAAAAACCGTAATATCTTGGCTTGAATGTCAACTTTCTGGTGAGCCATGGCTTCCTTAATACTTTCAGGTCCCTGCCCTGTTTGGACAAAATGATATATTCTGTCTAGATGGTCAACCATTCCGGGTAGGGTCAACAAAAAGTTGGTGACCCGTCTTAGTCGTACTGATGCTAGTATTAGTCTTTCATCATTTCTACCGGGTACTGGATCATATCTACAATCCCCGAGACGGTCTTTTATTATATCGAAATCGGCTGATCGAGGTGTACGTTGTTGTGCTAGATCCCTGTAAGTCAATCTATGTACTTGTGGAGGTGTCTGGAAACCTATCGCCCCTCCGGACGCGCCTCCTGAGGCACTGCCTCCGAAGGGGTTGTTCGGATGTAAAGTGGGAGGAATGGGTGCGGGAAGAGCTGGAAGAACGGGAGGAAGACCAGGAGGGACATTCGGAACGGGAGGAAGAGGTGGAGGAGTAGCTTGTCGAGGGGGTAGGGGCTGATTGTCTCGGGGTCGAGCGCCGCCAGAAGGAGGTGTGCGCGGCGGTGCGGTATTAGCGTATGCGGGCGCTACATCATCCAGATAGGAAGAAAGGAAAATGTCCTTCGCGGTCTTGGGATGCATTTTAGTCGGGAGCATGGGAGGTGGTAGATCTTTTGATACTTCCGGAGTGGCCTTAGGTAAACCTTCGGCCAGGAGAGGATACATACCATTCCTAAGGGTGTTTAGTTGTCTGTCTACTTGTTCTATTTTTACTCGGATACCTTCCTCAACTAATACGTTTTCTTGGGCCTTGTCTGAATCCTCTTTCCTTTTCTCTTCTTTTCTAAGTGCTTTTTCTATACGCCTATGCGATTCTTTACGCCATAATTCGATGGCATCTTTCTGTGACTGTCTGGCTTTCTTTTTTCGTAATGCTTCTTCTACTCTTATGATGCAATCTGAATCCCATGTCCCTGCAGCGGGCCATCTCTGATTCTCTACTAGATCTTTAGTGTAGTCCACCCATAAATCGAGAAATAGAACGGCATCTAGGCCGTGCTTGTGGTACATAAAGTACCCTGGAGTGTCCCTAGGTGGGATGGGAACAGCTTCCTCGAGTACCCCTTTTCTAGCCTTTATCTGTCTTAATTTGGAGAACAACGGCATCTTAAAAATCTGGCTACTTAGTGCTTACTCAGATATGAACACAATGAACACAATAATCACAATAATGACGATCGAACAATCACTCATACCACGACATTTTGAGACACATTAAAACATTTTGAGATGAACAATGACAATTAGAATGTAACTCGCTAACTGCATAATACTAGATACACTGCTCAACAGTGCAGACTGGATATACTGCTAAACAGTACAGATACACTGTCTAAAACAGTGCAGACCAGATCTGTGTACCCAAACCTGTCTTGACCGGCACAACCTAATGCGCACGTCTAGATGCGTCCCCAGCAACGGTACTCACCGGGAAGCACGGAAACAGAAGGCCTCGGAAACTCTGGACTGGACTCGACTGGATTCGGACTGGATTCGGACTCGACTCGTGACGCAGATACTTCGGAACTTCGGAACCTGGTGGGCCTCCGTATACCTCAGATCTTGCTCTCTCAGCTAGGCTCTGGTCGGGATCCTCCGCACTTCTCACCGCCTCGTCTGGGTGTCGATCGCGGCCTCAGTCACCTCCGTTGGCCTGAGGGAGATACAGGAAATCCTGCGGGTACGCGTAGTTTCCGTCCGGCTGTGGCAGGGGGCTAAGCCTGCAAAGCACCTCCGGCGGGTGAGAGGGGGGAGGGGTCCCTGTTCGGGCGCCAATTATGTGGTAAAATTAATTACCTGGTACTGAATTTCTATGCGGTAAAGTCAATAAGAATAACTCATAATAAATAAGAGGCAAAATCCGTGATATTTGAGATTTCTCAAAAAGGGTTTTATTCCTATAAAAGGAATTGGGTGATTAGCATATTGCCTCGAGCCAAGGTGGCATACCGTTCCGTCACCACGCAGGTTCGGGAAGGGACAGACTGACAGAGTCAATAGTAATATGCGAATATGCAAGTATGCGACAATACATTATTGACAGGCATTCATATATATAGTCAATGCATTACAGTAAAGGCATATGCAGGAGGCGTAACAGCTGAGAGGAGAGATAAGAAAGCATGTACGTAATACAAAAAGGCGTTACAATAGGCGTGCATGAAGGCGTGAACGAGAACGTCATTTATCATGATGTCACAAGTAGGCGTATCCATGAGTGAATCCGGCAGTGTCAGCAAAATACATGGCAGAGATGCGCGCGCAGCAGTATGACGTGTAATGTACGTGTAACTTGAGGGGTGAAGGGGGACTTGACATTTAGCCCTACATGTGGAGACAGATGTCTGGATGTCAGATCAACTTAATCCCAAATCGTATCTAATATCTCATGTTTAAGGAACTGTATTATCTGGAAGGAATAGGTCTCTCGGACAAGAGGCTATTCTATACTGACTGTGAGTGCGTGTATGAGCGTCTACGTGTCTGCATGAGATGCGAGGGAGGGCATGGGCCTACCATGGAAACAGAGCCATGAATTACTTGCATAGAGACAGTGAGGCCAAGCCCTTTGCTCTGCAGCTGGAAGGATGTTGACATGAAACTACTAGACAGGAATGTATTTTCGAGGAGTGGAGCAGATAATTCGAAGGTTGAATACAGTCTTGGCAGGCAACAGGCTGAGCCAAACGCGGTGGGCCGCGCTGGAAGTAAGGCAGAGGTCACGGGTACAGATGCAAGCCCAGGTTTGAGATTCAGAGTCAGAAGGCAGGAAAAGGCTCGATGGCAGATTTCAGGGCCTACTTCGCCAGAGCTGAAAAACGTGTAAAGTACACTACATAAAGACGTTGGCATGGCATATTTAGGAACGGACTATTTGACCCATTCATGGTGGATCTGAAAGAGGACATGTTAACGTTGGACGCAAATGTACTTGCGTCTTCATAGCTTGAAGGGGAGGGAACATACATGTACTTGTAGCGTGTACACGGAGTCGTTGGGGTCTAAGATAGGGGACACAATCGATCACAAAATTTATATTACCTCAATTCGACAGGCAGAGGATGAGTTGGGTGTTGTTGGCACATTTGATGATGTTGAGTCTGTGGATCTAGACAATGCTGGCCAGAGGTGACACATAAACGTTGAAGAGTGTTTGGCTGAGGGATGAGACTTGAGGCCATAATTTAGGACTTGGCTTCACATCCCCACTGCTTCCTTGGAAGTGCAGCTGCGGGATGCATCCTTGACGCAAGATCTCGCAACTCTCTACAACCAGAATTTAAGATAGTTTGTTCAGGGGGCCTAACTTGGTCCCTATATCCAGCCCGCACTCCATTGTGGCCATCCTGAACTTGTTACTTTGTCCCGGCGAGGCACAACCAGAAAACCATAGTTTGCATTCTGTGCTTCTAGGCACTATTTTTACATACATCTTTAAACTTGCATATCTCCGGTTGTACTGATTGACTTTTTGTCATTTTTGTCTCGGATAATTTATTCAATTTTACATTATTTTTTCCAAATTGAAGTGGAATTTTTCTTGTGTTGTGTGTTCACGTTATTACTGTTTGAAGTGTTGTATAAATACACATTGCCTTTAAATAATTACCTTTTACCTAAAATCTGCAAATTCCGTACTGGAGACAATGGACCAGTCTTAACTACTGCAGCGGCAGCAAACTGCTGGCAACAGCATAACCCAACCCTGCACAACCTGTACTCTGTACCGGGCAGCAGGTACTGCTCCACACTCAGATCACACAAACCTCAGCTAGTCACCACTCAACCACCCCTGAGAGAGCGCAAACTGAACGAAATGTATGAGTACGTCAGAATTACGAGTAGTAGGCACAAATCATAAGGAGAAATGCTATGAGTGCTGAAATTATATTCACATATACTTCGAAATGTGTAGTTAATCTAGAGATTTCATATAGAAGTGGAACTAATACAGAAATGAGTACAAAATGTATAAGCTTATTAGGTGTGATAAATCATAGTCCATGTTATGTAGCTGCTAATGGAGAAAATGTCGTGCAGCAAAGCACAGGAAGGGATAGGCCGCATGGCCAGGCCAGAAGGGATTAGAAGGGTTCACATTTCATCAACATGGACTGCACTAATGTTACAATGATTTTATTATTCGTTAGATTTATATTCCATAGATGTGTTTTATTATTCGAGAAATAATGCTAACCTGTTATTTTAGTTTAATTGCTGCAAGTAGGGTTGTAGGCCTGAAATGAAAAAGGGGTTTAAATCTGCACGTACTGGAACAGGCCGACTTGTGTCAGGAAATAAGTTGCAGACTTCTGTTAGAAGTCTATGAAGATGGGGATCCAGCTACGGATGTCTGTCTGCGAATGTGAGGGGGGTTCAAATTAATAAATTGGATGAATAGAGTTCTGTTCAGTTACAGATGTAGACATGTAGGAGGATTCCGGAATGTTTGGGGGGTATCGGCGAGCCGGAGAAGAGTCTGAGAAGCAAGGTCAACGCTAACGCACGAGGCCCAGACGAGAAACATCATGGAAAGAGCCAGAATTAAGACCACGTGATGGGCGTCTCACGAGGGGCGTCTCGAATGTTGTTGTGTTTTTGTATTAGGGACAGCACCCCTGGGTGGAGCTAGAGCAGATGCCTGAGGACCCTCTAGAGAGCGGATGGGTAGGCAGAGAGGGGTCATGACTGGAGGATTATAGGTTTTCACCAAGAGACTAAGAGTGGGTGATCTTCCTAGGAAGTCATTCACAGCTGACACCTTTTGATAGGTTGAGATTTTGTTAAGTAGGGATACCATCCAGAGCAAGGTAGGGACAGCCTAACCTGAATTTTCACTCCTGCTGTAAATGACGGAGAGATCTCAATATGTGTCTATGCTTGCAGCCCTTTTAATCTTAGAACTGGTACTCGTAGTATTCTTTGCTCGCCTGAGGGCTTTCAGGGAGCACATGTATGTAGTGGGGCCCGTATACCTTGTGAATCTCATTTTGAGATGCCTGTATCTGCAATTAATCCTGACTTTATAATAAATCTTTAAACTTAGAAGTAGTCTGTGGTTTTTCCGAGCCGAGTCCATTATTGATTGAACTAACCTGGTAAGAGATGCACTTTCTTTCCTCAATGACAGGCAACAAAGGTTCAGTCGACCAGAACGGGGTTGAGATCTAGAGTGATAAGATAGTGATCAAAATCACGCCCCAGCAGTTAGTAGCAGAGGATGGTTGCCTTCTTGAGGAAGGTGATCTAGGCCAGGTTAGATTACCCCAAGGCCCCTAGAGATCGATGATCGGAAGAACCGCCTGCCGAAGAAGGTCCGGATGACGTGAGACAAGAAAAGCAGCAGTATCGGTCGAGAGTGAGTATAAAGGGTCATGCATGTTAGATTGCGGTGTTTTTGTGTTGTATCTATGTTGTAATGTCTGGCGGAGTTGAATGCCTGTAGAGTGACTGTGGAACAGGTTGTGAGCGCGCGCAACCGGTGCAAACCTTAAGTTCAAAGAGAGCTTAAGTGGTTCGGGTGTATCGGACATCCAGAGTAATTGTCAACCAGTAAGAAGGGGGTCATGAGGTACCATTGATCGCCCGCAGGACCGAGATAGGGGGAACGTAAGAGTGAGTGCGTGAGTAACGGACGCTGGTCGGAAGTTACTGTGTGTGGAAGAAACCTATCAAAGAGACGGAAGACATTTTGTCAGTTGTGGTGACAATTACAGATAGACTGTGGACGTACAGTCAAGAGAAGTGACGGCTTGGTCGGAAGTAGTCATTTTTCGGTGTGTGAATGGGACGCATGTACGACCGGGAGACGAGCTGAGAAAGGAGGGGTGCTGCTGCGAAGCGGAGGCAAGTGACGTCAGGAAGTGCCGCGCTGGGATTGGCCGGCCGGAGCAAGACCCCGCTGTGATAGGCCAGCTAGCAAAGCCGCGCTAGGATTGGTGGATTGTCATCAGGAAGTAAACAGAATAGCGAGGCTGGAAATTGTGCGTATAATCATGAAATGTTTTAAATGGTTAAGAGCGGCTTTTAAAAGAGAGAGGCGGAGATCGTATGAAGGGGAAGAAGCCCCGCCGGAGGGTACGCCGGCTTATTATATGGCGGCAAATGTTGGGTTACACACAATAATGTGGATTACAGAGTGGAGTAAGATTACAGAAGGTAATGAGGAACTGACGTTTCCAAAGTACGGGACGTTCAGATTAGAGGTATTACACCGATTAAAAGCAGTCATGACCGCAATGAGACCTATGCCTAGACCGACCCAGTTTGAAGCTCTCAATGCATGGATTAGGGCAGAGCACGAGAGGACCCTGAATAGACGACAAGAAAGGGTGAAACGATCGGTAAGAGCAGTGCAGGATGCCAAATGGGATGCGAATGCTAAAAGATGGAGAGTGCATAACATTGAAGTAAACAAACTGTACCCAGTATTAGAAATGCCAGAGAACAAAAGCCCATTAGAAGAGGATGATGAGAGCGAGACAGAGGACAGCCTGATAAATAGGTTACTAACAGATAGGCCACCCCCGTACAACAAAGAGACAGGAAATGATGAGCCCAACAGGGAAGGGGGGCCCAGCATAGGGGAGTATGGACCGCTTCCCACTACAGATTGGGATCCCACTGCAAAGAAGGAACCGTCCCAACCTAGTCCGGTGCAGCAGGTAGTCGGAAGGTTTGTGGTGCAAAGGGCGCCAGAAACAGAGTGTGCCACATCCTACGCACTACCAGATGCCCTGCAAGTACCTGTGACTATAGGCCCTATAGTATCGATTTATGACCCAGAGAGAGCAAGAGGGGAGGAACAGGTACGAAGGGACAGGGAGAGAGCAGAGATGGCAAGGAGGAACGATACAATCACTTCCTCAGGTCAGATGCCCAGACCAAGGGATTGGAGCACCCCAGTACATACAGCGGAGGATCCAACAGGAGATCCGGGAGGCCCTAGATGGCCAATGGATCTAAGGGGATCAGGACGGAAATCCTTTCAGGAGTTAAGCGAGTATATGAAAAAATGGGATGAGGCAGTAGAGGCTCACAAGAGCATCATAGCTGCGGAAGCTGGAAGGGAAAGCCAGGATAGCAGGACCCGGACTCACTGCGGGGCTGATGAAAGCAGTCCGGAGTGGGACGGGAGGGGACAGGACAGTAGGGGGGACACCCATCATAACAGGAGTGGAGGTAGACCAGACCTGGAAAACAGGAGCCCTGAGTGTGGGGGGGTGTCCCGCCCAATACACAGTGAAGGAGACAGGAGAACGCAAGAGTACAGAAACAGCTTTAAGTGTACCCACCATGAGATAGGTAATATTAGACAAGATGGGAGTTGCGAGAGACCTCGCCATAACCCCTGTGATTACGGACATGAATGCAGTCCGGGGGATATGGGGAGCCGGGAAGGGTCTTACCAGATACTGAGTGACACTAGAATACGAGAGAATAGTGACAGGGTGGAGGACAGCAGAGAACCCTGCCACGAAGTAAGGGAGACCAGAGAGAATGGACGAAATGGGATAGGGGGAAACAGGCCCGTGTTTCATCACCTCCCCAGACAGGACGGTCGAGCATGGGATTTAGAGAGGTGGGAGCAAGGGAGGACTCTCCTTAACTCCCCGGAGCCCAAGCGTAGGACCCGGAGCTGGGACGGAAGAGAGACAAATGAGCAACCTAAAAAAGACATACTGAGAGCCGAGATAAAAGCTAAAAGGCTTGATGTTGCCAGCTTAAAGTCAGATCTGGATGACATGGTGGATGGTACCTTGCCTCTAGAAAGAATGGAGATGTACGAGCAGGATGAGATACTGTTCATGGCGAAGGACATCACTCGGAAAGCGAGAACGGCACACGAGAAATTAGTCGAACTAGCAGGGAAATATATGGTAGACCTGTCAAGGACCAAAGCATTACAGGGTAACCATAGGCTACATTACACAGATCGGGACCTAGATGAGAGAAGAACAATAGGGTTAAAGACACACATAAGGGAACTGATCACAGGAATAAGGACATGGAGGGCGCTAGATAAATGGGAAGAAAGGTGGTCCAAGAAAGGGACCGTCAGGAGAAGCATGCTTGGGATGACACCCCAGGGAGGATTGCAGAGAATAGAGGCATACCCTTTGCGTGAGGTCGCGAACGGGAACTATGTGAATGGGCCATGGAGTAGGGGGATTTAGCCGCCTTCACCAACTCCTTCCCAAAACTGAGGGAGAATCCAGTGGAGTGGTATAAACAGGTGGAGAGGTTTGTAAAAATATCCAAGGTGCTATGGATAGACCTGAACACGCTGTTTGACATTGTGGTACCAGGAGATTTGTGGACCGCATGTAAGGTTAGTGCTGAGTGGCCCACATCAGAACCAGAAAGGGATGCACGGACAAATGGACCATCCGAGACAGTCATGGTAAAATATGAGAGAGTGATGACGTGGCTAAAAGACAAGGTGCCCATGCAGGACATAGACTGGGTCAAAATAGATCGAACTAGACAGGAACCCAAAGAAACAGTTCATGAATATTATGAGAGATTGCTGAAGGCGTTTAAACAGTATAGCGGGTTGGACGTAATGGATCCTAAAGACATAGGGCAGTTTGTGTCAAAATTTGTTTTAGGTTTAAGACCGGATATTAGTTTGATGATTCAGCAACATTCGATTTGTTGGCAAAGTAAACCGCTGGACGAAATCCTGAGATATGCTAGGTACTGCTGGGATGAGATAGATTCAAAGGCAAAGAAGCTAAAGGAAAAATTGATGGTGGTGTAGATGCAGTCAGCTGGTAAGGGTGGACAACAGCAACAGCAGCAGGGAACAGGGACCGGGGGCAGAAAACAGAGCAACCAGAATAAGGGCAATGAGGAGAACTCCAACTTTAGACCTCGGGTAGACATAGCGACATTGAAAAAGACGACCCGGTGCCACCAGTGTAACGAGGTGGGGCATTGGAAACGCGAGTGTCCCTACAATGTGGAAATTGGAGAACAAGAAGTAGAGGAGGAAGAGGTTGAAAGCACTCCAGGAAGGGGGGTAATGCCATACCAAGGAAAGGTGCTCAAAGGGGGGACCCCACCTCCACGAGCCCAGTTCCCTCAGCCACCCAGAGTAGGGACAATGGGAAAGACATATAGACAGATGCCCCTGTTTGTAGGAGGAGAGGAATGCTATTACATTGATCCACTAACAGGACAGAGAGTGGAGAGAGAATCCTGCACCCTCGGGGCAGCCTTAGCAGTGGATCAAAGGGGACCCTATGTTGAGGCAGAAGTGGCAGGGTGCCCCACGACATTCCTAGTGGACACAGGAGCCACTCGGTCCACGATAAGATCAGCAGCAGTTCCAGGCTTGCCCATGTCTGGAGAGACAATACAAGTGGTGGGGGTCGCAAACAGGAGAATGTCTAGCCCATTGACCGAACCAGTGCAGGTGAAAATAGGGAAATACAGCGATGAGCATCAGTTTGTAGTTTGCGATTCTAGTCCTGTATGTCTATTGGGAAGAGACCTTTTGTGTAAATTGAATTGTACCATATACTGCACCCCGCAGGGAGTGGAGGTACTGACCAACGATGATGATGCCGACTTCAAAGTCGCAAACTCAAGAATATGCGTGGAGCTGTATCCCACTTTGACAGTGGATGAGCTCCCATGGGACCTAAGAGACACCGTGGCACCAGAAGTGTGGGATTTCACTGGGGAAGAGATTGGACTGGTCAAAGGAGTGGACCCAGTGAAAATCATAGTAAAACCGCATGCTGAGTTTCCAAGAACACCCCAATATAAATTGACTCCAGAAACGATTGCAGGTATAAAGCCAGTGATCGAGTCCATGATCAGGCAGGGAATACTGAAAGAAATCGTGGGTAGTCCATGTAACTCCCCGATTATGGGTTTGCAGAAACCAAACGGAAAATTCAGAATAGTGCAGGACCTTCGAAAGATTAATAACATAGTCGTCTCATGTTGTCCAGTGGTACCGAATCCATCAGTGATACTGTTTCAGATACCGTTCCAAGCTGAATGGTTTACCGTGATAGACCTGTGCCAGGCTTTCTTTTCGATCCCATTGGACGAGGATAGCCATTTCCTTTTCGCTTTTAAGCTAGAAGGTCGCGTATTAACATGGTGTCGTATCCCACAGGGGTATACAGAGAGCCCATCGATCTTTAATCAGCTGTTGAAGAAAAATCTTGAAAGTCTAGTGCTGCCCCAGAAGTCAGTTCTGGTCCAGTACATAGACGACCTGCTTGTGGCGTCAGAAACTGAGGAAGCTTGCAGGGAGGACTCCATTGCTTTATTAAATCACCTAGCTGTAAATGGGCATAAGGTGTCCCCGGGAAAATTGCAGTACTGCCTGACAGAAGTGCAGTATTTGGGGCACAGGATTGAGAAGGGGAAACGGAAGGTGTCCCCGGACAGAATAGAGGCCATCATGAAGATGAATGCGCCCAAGACACAAAGAGAAGTCAGGATGTTCCTAGGGATGGTGGGGTATTGCCGACAGTGGATAGCAAACTTTTCACTGAAAGCAAAACCCTTGCAAAAACTGACGCACAAGGAGGTGAATGATCCGGTACCATGGGACAAAGACTGTTTGATGGCGTTCCTGCAGTTGAGAGAGGACTTGTGTCGTGCTCCTGCTCTGGGAATGCCTGATTACGATAAAATATTCTTGCTTTACTGTTGTGAAAGAGAGGGTTGTGCTTTGTCTGTTTTGGTTCAGATTCATGGGAATGCCCGTAGACCAGTCGCCTATTTCTCGGCTACCTTAGATCCAGTAGCCGCAGCGTTGCCCGGATGTCTCAAATCCGTTGCTGCAACAGGTGTCAGCATTGAGCGTTGTGAAAATATTGTAATGGGGCACCCGTTAGAGGTGTATGTGCCCCATTCTGTTGAATTGCTAATGACCAGGATCAAAACACAGCATCTGACCAATAGCAGGCTCACGCGCTATGAGCAAGTCATTCTTGCGGCAGAGAACGTGACCCTCAAGAGATGCTCTGTTTTGAACCCTGCTACCTTGATGCCACTCCCAGGTGACATTGATGATGATGTATGTACAGACCATGATTGCCTTGATGTGACTGAACTATGCACCAAACCGAGACCCGACATCGTTGATGAGCCACTGACTGACCCCGATGAAGTTTTCTTTGTCGATGGCTCATGTGTAAGAGACGAAGTTGGGCAATTAAGAGCAGCTTACGCTGTATGTACAATTACTGGAGTTGTGGAAGCTGGATGCCTGGAAGGAGTACACTCCGCTCAGGTAGCTGAAATTATTGCCTTGACGCGTGCCTGCCTGGCAAGCAACCAAATTCGAGTCACCATATACACCGACAGCCAATACGGTTACGGGTTAGTTCATGATTACGGGCAGTTATGGTCTCAAAGAGGTTACATGACCTCTTCGGGCTCTCCCATTCGTAATGGAGAGTTTGTGCGTTTACTGTTAGAAGCTTTGCAATGTCCAGCAGGTATTGCAGTTGTAAAGTGTACCGCCCACACTAGGAATATGGACTTCGTGTCACAAGGCAATAGATATGCCGACGAAGTCGCGAGGTACTGTGCAGAACAAGGGTACTCTTTCACAGAGGTGGAAGTGGGCGGAATAAATGTAAGAACTGAATTAGCCATGATACTGGAAACTGTCGACTCCTGGGATGAGCTGAAATGCATGCAAGAAAACGCACCCGACTTTGAAAAGCAAACATGGGAAAAGGCAGGATGTGTGATGGGTGAGGCTCACTTCTGGGTTTCAGCAGATGGAAGGGCAGTGTTACCAAATGAGATGGTGAGCCCAATGGCTAGACAAATCCATGGTCCAGTACATTTAGGGAGAGATGCTATGTTGAGAGTATTCAGACAAACCTGGTACAACCCTAAGTTCAGAGTAGCAGCAGAAGCCGTGTGCCAGCGTTGTGTGACCTGCCAGCAGCTGAACGTAGGAAAAAGAACACCAGTTGCATTGAGTCACATAGGGAGGTCTGGAGGTCCATTCAATAGGATACAAATCGATTTTATCGAGATGCCAAGGTGCAACCGCCTTCGTTATGTCCTGGTGGTTGTTTGCATATTTTCCAGATGGGTCGAGGCATACCCTACACGCAGGTGTGACACCCTCACAGTAGCCAGGTTATTGCTTAGGGAGCTCATTCCACGCTTCGGGGTACCGGCCTCTTTGGAATCAGATAGGGGAACCCATTTCAATAGCGAGCTTGTGAAGATGATTTGTGCGGCCCTGAACATAGACCAGAAATTGCACTGTAGTTATCGACCAGAAGCATCAGGAATTGTGGAACAGATAAACGGCACTATCAAGGCTCGAATTGCCAAAATGTGTTCATCAACGTCTCTGAGTTGGCCTGATGCGCTGCCATTGGTCCTTATGAGCATCCGTAGTACCCCAGACAGAAGAACGGGATTGTCACCCCACGAAGTATTAATGGGGAGAGCAATGAGATTGCCGTCTGTACCGACGGCTGCACTGTTAAACATCACAGATGATATGATCCTGGACTATTGTAAGGGGCTGTCTGACGCCATTCATTCTGTGTCTCTTCAGGTGCAGGCTGCCGAGGTCCCGTCGTGCCATGACTTGTGCCATGACCTGTGTCCTGGAGACTGGGTGCTTGTGAAAAAGCACGTAAGAAGAAGCTGCCTAGATGTTCGTTGGCGTGGGCCCTACCAGATCATCCTGATCACGAACACCGCGGTGAAGGTGGGAGGCTTGCCCAATTGGATCCACGTGTCTCATACGCGGAGAGTTCCAGCACCTCTGGAAGAAACAGCTCCTCTCTCGGATGTAAGTCCAGCTGCGGACGGAGAAGCCATAGAGGGGGCCAGCCAAGCTGTAGAGGTGCCAGAAGAAGCTGGGAACGTGTCTGACCAAGCTGAGGACGGTCAGTACAACAGTGAAACAGACGACGCTACAGAAGGAGAAAGTAGCTGGGAGTATGAATCAGACACTGATCAAGCAGAAAGAGAGCGAGAACAAAGCAGAAGAGCAAGGAGCAGAAGGGTAAGGCGTGGAGAAGCCAGTTGGCCGCAAAGAAGGAGTTCAAGCCTGAGGTCAACTCCAGAGAGAACCCTTGCTCCGATATCTGAGGACTCAGACCCGGAAGAAGGTGCTCAGGGCTCTGAAGCACCAGGCCTAAGAAGATCGAGGAGAGTACGTGTGCCTAATAGAAGATACGCCACCCCTGAGTGGACATATCTGGCAACAGATGTCTTGGGAACGAGCGACAGGGAGGATCAGAGCGGTGCTGGTGTCCAGCTCTGAACCCATCATCACAGTGGAAGTACAGCTGTTAGTGCCCGGAGTCGAGGCAGAAGGGTCACTAACGTTCACACTCCCCAACCCTCCCCGCTTAAGCAAGTTAAAGCACATGTTTTTCACCGAACTGCAATTCCCCTACTTTGGAACCAAGATAACATGCCATGAAGAACACATCCTTCGATTGGAAATATTGAATTATGCTGTTCAAGCCGCAGGCTCAAGCCTAATCGTAGATGCTTAAAAGACTTTGTAAATAAGCAAGAAAAAGAAGATTACCTAGCGCCTAGGAAGCAGAGAATCTTAGGGACTTTCCTATAAGTTGACGGAGAAGGGCTAGGGTTGTCTGTGTTAAAAGCTCAAAAAGACTTTGCAAAGAGGATTGCCAGCTTCCAATTGTGTGGTTCTAAAGACTGAAGGAGCAAAAGAGACTGTAACGGAACGAAAAGAAAAGAACTTTGTGTTGGAATAAAGGGAGAGAATTGCACTATCTGACTAAATGGAAGCCGGTAGCCCAAACCGTAGAGCCAAATGTATAATAGGTACACTAATAGTAGGAGTGATATTTCTTATAGCTTTAGTAGTCACAGTTTCCTATGTAATGGGACATGAAAGTGAGGCAAAGGTAACAGACGAAAAATCTGTAGTGACACCAAAACCCACTGTTGCTGGTAAGGAGGGGGAAAACATACAGGAGAAGGCGTTATTAGCGGCAGAAGCCCGTAGGTTACACATGGATGAGTCCCAAGGCGACTATAGGTCAAATGCTTATGCTAAACTTTTGTATGAATACGTGGATGCCATGGAGGTCAAAGACTGCTACGTCTGCATGCAGTTGCCGGCGTCTGTAGATGAAGGCATTAGATATCATCACCTCCCGTTGACATATGGCATTACATGTAGCTTATTGCTTAGTATATTTTATGGGAGAGATAGTTTTGAATACTATTTCTCCAATTATGATTCAGTGTTACCGGAAGTCCCAAATTATAAGCAGATGAACAAGTGGGACTACTGGAAGAGTGAAGACAGATTGGCCAAGTTCTTCATTCCTTGGGATACTTTAGATACTTCACATGCCCGCAGAAATAACCTGACATGCAAAGTGTCAGAGGTCGAGAAGAAATTCATAGGGCAAGTGGATGATCGATACAGAAGGCAAAAGATTCTGAAAAAATCAGGACAGTGGAAAACAGATTGGACCGAGGAAGAGAAGGCACACAAGAGAAAGGGTAGTAGTGGTCCAATAGCCTTAGATCGCACACAAAGAGGGAAGTTATGTCTTCACAGAAGCAAAACGTATTACGAAAATGTATTTGTAGGAGAAGTCAGTTGTGAGCATGCCTTTAGATTAGAATATTACACAAAGGACTTCTTGAAAGGAATGCAAGTGATCCCAAATGTATATTTTGTATGTGGAAGACGTGAGACTGCCTGACAATTGGTATGGATCATGTTACCTGGCAATTGTCTTCCCCAAAATATACCATGCCCAGGACTTAGAGATCATCGAGGGCAAAGCCTCAGCAAGAGGGAGAAGAGACCTAGGAGATGCAGAAATGGTTGGAGATGTATTTGGAGCTGCATTTCCTCTTTTAGGATTGATCCTGAATGATGTCAAAATCAGGAGACTGGCTACAGTCGTAGATAGGTTGTCTACCAGCACTGCTAGGTCCTTAATGCTGGTGGAAGGAGAGATGCAATCGATAAGGGCCATGGTACTTCAAAACCGTCTTGCATTAGACGTCCTGCTAGCAAAAGAGGGCGGAGTCTGTAAGGCTTTGAAGGTCCAGGAATGTTGCACTTACATTCCAGACAATTCAAAACCACTGGAGAAGGTCATTTTGAATATAACTAATATTCACAAAGAGATCGAAGACTTGTCAAAAGAAAATGTTTGGGAAAAAGTGGGTCATGGAATGGGAAATGTTGGAGGTTGGTTCGCCAACATAGGGAGAAGCTTTGTTTGGTATATACTGAAACCTATCATCATAATAGTGATCTGTGTGATCATGTTGTGGGGATTGGTGAGGTCATACCGATGGTATAGATCAAGGAGATTGGAGAGATCCAGGAGAGAACAGCTACAGAGATTGGCTGCAATACAAGACAATCAGTACAGGAGCCTGAGGGCTCTAGAAACTCAGAAACGAGGAACATTAGCAATTAGTTCAGTTTAATTGTTGGTGATGACCCCGAGAGGTCATCAAAGGGGGGAACTGAGAGAGCGCAAACTGAACGAAATGTATGAGTACGTCAGAATTACGAGTAGTAGGCACAAATCATAAGGAGAAATGCTATGAGTGCTGAAATTATATTCACATATACTTCGAAATATGTAGTTAATCTAGAGATTTCATATAGAAGTGGAACTAATACAGAAATGAGTACAAAATGTATAAGCTTATTAGGTGTGATAAATCATAGTCCATGTTATGTAGCTGCTAATGGAGAAAATGTCGTGCAGCAAAGCACAGGAAGGGATAGGCCGCATGGCCAGGCCAGAAGGGATTAGAAGGGTTCACATTTCATCAACATGGACTGCACTAATGTTACAATGATTTTATTATTCGTTAGATTTATATTCCATAGATGTGTTTTATTATTCGAGAAATAATGCTAACCTGTTATTTTAGTTTAATTGCTGCAAGTAGGGTTGTAGGCCTGAAATGAAAAAGGGGTTTAAATCTGCACGTACTGGAACAGGCCGACTTGTGTCAGGAAATAAGTTGCAGACTTCTGTTAGAAGTCTATGAAGATGGGGATCCAGCTACGGATGTCTGTCTGCGAATGTGAGGGGGGTTCAAATTAATAAATTGGATGAATAGAGTTCTGTTCAGTTACAGATGTAGACATGTAGGAGGATTCCGGAATGTTTGGGGGGTATCGGCGGGCCGGAGAAGAGTCTGAGAAGCAAGGTCAACGCTAACGCACGAGGCCCAGACGAGAAACATCATGGAAAGAGCCAGAATTAAGACCACGTGATGGGCGTCTCACGAGGGGCGTCTCGAATGTTGTTGTGTTTTTGTATTAGGAACAGCACCCCTGGGTGGAGCTAGAGCAGATGCCTGAGGACCCTCTAGAGAGCGGATGGGTAGGCAGAGAGGGGTCATGACTGGAGGATTATAGGTTTTCACCAAGAGACTAAGAGTGGGTGATCTTCCTAGGAAGTCATTCACAGCTGACACCTTTTGATAGGTTGAGATTTTGTTAAGTAGGGATACCATCCAGAGCAGGGTAGGGACAGCCTAACCTGAATTTTCACTCCTGCTGTAAATGACGGAGAGATCTCAATATGTGTCTATGCTTGCAGCCCTTTTAATCTTAGAACTGGTACTCGTAGTATTCTTTGCTCGCCTGAGGGCTTTTAGGGAGCACATGTATGTAGTGGGGCCCGTATACCTTGTGAATCTCATTTTGAGATGCCTGTATCTGCAATTAATCCTGACTTTATAATAAATCTTTAAACTTAGAAGTAGTCTGTGGTTTTTCCGAGCCGAGTCCATTATTGATTGAACTAACCTGGTAAGAGATGCACTTTCTTCCCTCAATGACAGGCAACAAAGGTTCAGTCGACCAGAACGGGGTTGAGATCTAGAGTGATAAGATAGTGATCAAAATTACGCCCCAGCACCCCTTTGCCCCTGACTATCCTTCCAATATGATTGTCAACATTTCCTTCCCAAAATAGAGAAAACGCTCCGGAAAGAATCAGAACCTTCAGAGTCTTCTCTGTTATTCCGCCTTCTGGGGCGAAAACTCAGAATAGGTGGAGTTTTGTGACAGGATCAGTTATTCCACCCCTCAGGGATCCTCCCACCAAACTCCAGCCAGCTTGTGTGATGGAACGGCGGCGTAAAAAATGCAGCAAATGTACTACTTGATGCATCTAGGGAGATGCTTCACGTTGTAAAGCCCTGCATGACATTATACCTGCGTCAGGTATAATATATGCAGGGTGGGAGTTCCAACGCAGGAAAGCCTCATAAAAGTGACACAGTGAAATCTACAAGGTTTCACTGCATTACTTTTAGGATACCACTGCGTCAAAACCTTACGCCTGCTTGAAGCAGGCGTACGGAGTGATGCAGTGTAGTGGAAATAGGCCACAACACTCATTGCTGAACTTGATTCGTGCTTGCGACACAACTCCAGCAATGTGTGACTTTTCCACTAACAGATGGGTCAGAATTCCTGACGCATCTGTCCATCCTTGTGCCATAGTGCCTCGTATTGTATATACGGTGCATCTATGGTAGCGGAGGGGTTTTTCACTCAGGCGCAGATGCGTCAGTTTCATGTAAATCTGCCCCTAAGTCTTTATGGGAAAATAAACTCTCTGCGATAAAAAAACATTGAGGAAATCTGTAGGCTCTTCCTTTTTCAATCTGTAAGTGGGGACCCATCTGGGACTACAGCACTTATTTGGGATAGCTGTAGATCTTAGGGATCAGGAGTACTTCTGAAAAAGATGAAATAACAGCAAAGGCAGGCAGGCTTTTATGACAAATTTCGGCGCAGCGTACACACAGCCACAGGGATGACTTTGACTTTCGAGAGCTGAATGAAAGGCAGCTGATACCGCCTTCCTACATCTAATGATACTCAACTTTAGGTGCTCTAATATTCTTACGTTTAGATGGAATACCGTCCCGTGGCCACATATTAGAGGACCTTGTGGCCAGTTCACAGCTTGAATTTTGATACACGTACAATTCAGGCATCAGAGACCTCCAAAACAGTATACCACATGCAGGAGGTCTGACCACTGAACTTTGCAACAGACCAGCCTTGACGAAGTCGTAGGGACATCTCCTGTCATACGGCGAAACACGTGTCGGCTACAAGAAGGTCACCTGGAGAGAAAAAGAAACACCATACTGAAGAAAAGAAAACAAATCTCCTTTGTTCTGCTCTCATTCTGTTTTATATACCATAACTGTAATTGTTCTAAATAAGCGGGTGCTTCATACAAAAAGTGTTAGGGTTTTATCCACACACCAGTACTTGACCACACCAAAGCTCCCTCCTACCCTGCTGGGCCACATTACACAAAAGGTCACCACTGTCCATACCAAACCTCCCCAGGCACCCAAACATACCCTCGGCACCTAGGCTCCCTGGATAGACAAGGACATCACCATCTTAACAAGGACTCTCTGTGTATCCGAGGGTACCCTCTGCACCCGGACTCTCTAGACACACAAGGACTCCACCATCCGAACCAGGACTCCCTGTGTATCCGAGGATACCCTCCGCACCCGGACTCTCTAGACACACAAGGACTCCACCATCCGAACCAGGACTCCCCCTGCACCTGAGGATACATTTTCAAAACTGATATGACGTACAAATCAGCTGCTATCTTGAAAGTTTCAGGGTGGTCCATCAAGTGGGGGCTTAGAACCGGGGAAGGGAGGGGAACTTAAATTGGAAGTGTGGCTCAATGATTAGAGCGGCAGACTCTGATGCAGAGGTCTAGCCCGGGACCAGGGTTCAATTCACCGCCTCGGCGGGTCTTGGGCTCAAATATTCCACGGACTCGACAATTCTCGCCTCGGTGCCTGTTCCAATCATGGAGTCCCACTCTGCAACTCTGGGCAATAGCTTGCTTAATCTCCACAACGGCCCCCACAACGCTAAGGATGCCTGGCCTCCACCTTGGGGGTGCCCAGGAGTGGACGCCTCACAGGGAAAGCCAGGATGGGTTCCACAGCGGTATTCGTACAAGCGCCTTGAGACCCTTGCGGGTGAGTAGTGCGCTATACAAGTATCAATTTACAATTTACAATTTAAATTAATAGCGTTTTCCCCATGTTGATGTCCATGGGACCTTTAGAAATGGGATATAGCCAGCAATGCTCAACAGAATTACGCCAAATTTGGCAGAAAGGTAGATTTTGGTTCAAGAAAGTCCCTTTTTGTGATTTGGTGTAAATCCAATCAGTAGTTGTAGAGTTATTTAAAGGTTTTTCAGATATACAACTGGGGACGCGAAGAATCCGCAACCCCTCCCGAGATCTCATGGTGAGATCTGATTGGCTGCCAACACTTCATACCAGGAAGTGTTGGCAGCCATCTTGTGACTCGGTTGAACTGAGTCACAGGAAAAACATTAAAAAAAAAGAAAAGGAAGCAGGGTAGAAACACCGTGACCACCTAGGCCTCTTGGGGGTAAGAGGGTCCAACAGAGACCCCAGGTATAACAAGCATTGGAAATGCAATAGGTCTCGCATTGGAAAAGTTGGAGCTATTGGTCTTGTAAATGACTTTTTTTTAATTTATGTGTTGTTTTTGAAAATAGCTAAATTAATAGCTTTGTCATTTACAATGCCAATAGTTATAACTTTTGCAAATGTGACACCTATAGCTTTGTAATGCAACATGCTCAGCAGCGGAAGTGCGTTTTGGTGTCTAGCTTCCGGCGTGTGCGGCTGTCAGTTGAGCCGCGGCGGTAGAAACAGCAGCTGGTTTGAAATGCCCGGGAGTACCCGGAGCAATGAACTTCTCCGAGCTCTTCAAACTCTCTGGGCAGCTTGGAGCATTCTCCCCCAACGGGAAGTATCTGGTAAGTGGGGCGTACATCCTTCTAAGGGTAGAAGGCAGTGTTAGAGGAGTGTGAGTACTTTACCATTAACAGTGGAAACATGATTTCTGCGACCACTGCCTCGATAGCAGTGCTTAGCAAAGAGGCAAGGGGAGGCAAACGACAAAGGGAGAAGAGTACACTGACGAAGGAGCCTCACAACGGCTAGTAAAAACAACGCAGCCTTCTAACGTCGCATATAGTTAACAGTTCTTGAGGGCGCAATAGATAGCTGAAGAATGTCATACCCGAGAAGGAACAGGAAGGATTCCAGCAACGGATGGTGGGTTTTAGGGTGGCTGTGCAGGTGGCGTTTTCAAGTCGCCGAGGGAGAAGATGAAAAGGGGGGGGGAAGTGCCCTGGAGAGAAAGGAACAGTGCCAGATGTTATATGAGGATTAGAGAAGGGTAGGGGGAGGTGGTTGGGGAGTACAGCAGAGGTGGAGCCTGCTTTACAGAAGTGTTGCGCATCACGGAAGAGAGGAAAAGAATGTGAAAAAAACAGAAGCCCCGATTTACCGGCTGTGAACAGTACGTCGACAGAAGTGACGACTGTCTCCGACATTTCCTTAATCTTACATTATTCCAACTGACTGTAATATCTATCAAATATAGTTTCTCATATTAAAAATTCTCGATTAGTGTTCTAAGAGAGAGGGACAATGGGAACACTTCAGTGCAAGTTTACATTCTCCGAGACTACGCACATATAGTCAATTGGCATTAGTGCTTAGTCAAATTAATTCTTAAGCACGGAGTCAGAACTTGTTACTGTTGTCTAGGACATTGTGCCCAACTTGTGTCTGGCTATATTTACAACAATGAGGATAGCAGTTTTTATGTGTCTCATACGATTCAGTGTATTTTTGTGTTCTGTGCTTACACTAACAAGGGCAGCATCACTGGAGCACCACTATGTACACTGACGAAGGAGCCTCACAACGGCTAGTAAAAACAACACAGCCTTCTAACGTCGCATATAGTTAACAGTTCTTGAGGGCGCAATAGATAGCTGAAGAATGTCATACCAGAGAAGGAACAGGAAGGATTCCAGCAACGGATGGTGGGTTTTAGGGTGGCTGTGCAGGTGGCGTTTTCAAGTCGCCGAGGGAGAAGATGAAAAGGGGGGGGGAAGTGCCCTGGAGAGAAAGGAACAGTGCCAGATGTTATATGAGGATTAGAGAAGGGTAGGGGGAGGTTGTTGGGGAATACAGCAGAGGTGGAACCTGTTTTACAGAAGTGTTGCGCATCACGGAAGAGAGGAAAAGAATGTGAAAAAAACAGAAGCCCCGATTTACCGGCTGTGAACAGTACGTCGACAGAAGTGGTCATGACATTCTGATAGCCAGTGACGGATTTGTACGCTAGAGCATAACAAGTAGGGAAGGCAGAGAAGGGGAGGGGGGAGGAGAAATGCGACACAAACAGACGGAGGGAAGGAAGATAAGGGGAGGGAGGAGGAGAAATGCGACACGGCGGGCAGGGGAGGGGGCGAGGGGGGAGGAGAAATGCGACACAAGGCAGATAAGGGGAGGGGGGAGTAGAAATGCGACACGGCGGGCAGGGGAGGGGGCGAGGGGGAAGGAGAAATGCGACGTGCGGATGAGGGAACTGATGTGCACGCGCTTTTAAGCTCAATGCACATGCGCATTGAGCTTAAAAGTCACGGGCACTGCAAGGAATCGCCACGATTCCTTGCAAGTTAGTTAAAGAGTGGTTAAGCCCCCATAGTCTCGCAAGCTCGATGCGCATGCGCATCGACAGGCGAGACCTAAAAAGTTTTGCTTAAACATATTCTGCCCGAGTCACACAGTTTTTTTAATGGAGTCCTTGTGGGCTCGGACCTGGGGGCATTGTAGAAACATAGGAGAGGGGCTCATGGGCCCCCATCCCGGAGGCCATTCAAAGCCCCTGTGACCGCCAACTCCCTGGGACTCATAATGTATTAATGCAGGGGGCCCGCTAGGCCCCCCACAAACCCCCGCAGCCCCGGGATCGCCACCTTCTGGTGGCAATAACAAGATTATATGTAGGGGACCCTTTCGGCTATCCTGCTGCCCCGGGGACTGGAACCTCCCTGTAGCACAGATTTACATTAGAAACAATGCATGTGAGGCACTATGGGCTCCCCCGCAGCCCTGGGGACATCTACCTCCGTAGGACTCACAAAGTATTAATGCAGGGTGGCCCGCTAGGTCCCCTCACAGTCCCAGTGACCACCACCTCCCCAGGTCTCACAATTTAGGAATGTGTGTGAGGCGGCTAGGCCCCCCTGCAGCTTACATGAAAAATAATGTGGGAGGTGGCCCAACTGCCTTCCCTGCAGCCCACCAGCCTACCACTTCCCCAGGGCTCAACATTTATTAATGAGGGGGCGTGCTAGGCCCCACCCCTGCAGCCCCAGGTACTGCCACCTCTCCGGGGCAATGGCTAATAGAAACGCCGCGGCGGCTAGGTCCCCCCAGAGCCCTGAGGAAGCCGCCTCCCTGGGGCTGTAACAAGTTTATATGCGGGGGAGCCTCGCTGGTCTCCCTCTGTCCCAGAGACCGCCATATCATGGGGCACAGATTTACATGAAAATGAATGCAGATGAGGCCCTGTGGCCACCTCCCCAGAGCTCATAATGTATTAAAATGAGGGTCTGCGAGGCCCCCCTTGCAGCCTGGTGACCGTCACCTTCCCTGGCCAATGACTAATAGAAAAGCAGGGGCCTGCTAGTCCCCCCTACAGCTCAGGGTACCACCACCTCCTCGAGGCTCACATCAAATATATGCAGGGGGTCTGTTGGGGACCTCCAGCCTGAGGACCACCACTTCCCCAGGGCAAATTTGCACAAAAGAGGGGGGCTATGAGGCCCCCTTGTGGAGCCCTAGATGGTCCTGAGGAACGCCACCCTCCAGGGCCAGCTCCTTCAATGTCCCAAGGTTCCCACCCCCAAGAAAATGCTTTTTGCTATGGCTTTGCGGGAGCAATGCTGACGCCAAGCCATAGCAAACTCTGCTCCGCTTTCAGCAAGAGGATTCCTGATGTATCAAGTCAATCCTAGCGACATGGAGCACCGTACAGTAAATATGACGCATCCATGGTGTCGCAAGGAAGGCGCACTCAAACTTTTCATGAACGAGGCCCGTAGCACGGAAGGCTGGGCTTCAATTATTTTTTACATTTTCAGAGGGATTCACAGTTTCAGTACGACTCTTGATGAAATATTTTTCAAAAATACTTTTTTTGGGCCTTACAGGGTCCCTGTGGGACTCCCCTCCAAGAAGCCTAGATAGCCAGGGTATTTCTACCCTGCCCTCTTTTCTTTTTTTAACATTTTCTTCTTAAACTGGGTTCAAATGAGTCAAAAGAGGGCTGCCAACACTTCCTGGTTTTTGCATCATGCTAAAATTACTTATGTAACTTGAACATAAACAAGGGCACCCTGGACCATCTGTGCTTGTCTTTGACCATATACAGCGCCCGCTGCTGTTTTGCTAGGTTTGTGCTGTACAAATACCATGTACATACAAACACATCAATGTGCGATTCTTCGTAGATACCGTACCTTGTAATGTTTTTCACTTCTGCAGAATTTCACATGGCGCGATTTTTAGTAAAAGGGGCCATGGAAAACAGGCCTACACCCAATATACCAGGACTTCCCCTCACACCAGGATGTCACCCAACACCAGAATTCTCTCTACACAGCAGGACATCACCCTACATATTATGACTCTCTATTCTCTTGACATACAAGGACTTCACGCTACATACAGTACGCCACCATGCACAAACGGGCTTCACATGAAACACTGAACTCTCACATGTTCCCAGGACTCCTTTGCACACCAAAATACTTGGGAATTCTTTTGTACACCAGAACTTTGCCTATACAGTGTGGCTCCCTCTACAGACCATGACTCCATCACCTGAAGGTGTGCATGTATGTTTGTATGTATGTATTTGGTATTTCGTTAGGACAAATCTAGCCCAAAGGCAGCATAGTACTGTAGACGGCCAAAGGCCCTCATAATGTCAATGACTAATAGAGGAAGCTGGGTTGTGGATGGTTACGTTTGTATGTATGTATGTATGTATGTATGTATGTATGTATGTATGTATGTATGTATATTATATTTTTATAGCACAAAAGCAGCAGAGCACTATACTACACCAGGAGTCCACCCTTACCACCAGGACTCGCTCATCTTTGTGTATGTATGTATGCATGCATGTATGTATGTATGTATGTATGTATGTATGTATGTATGTATATAGTATTTCTATAGCACAAACCCAGCCAAAAGTCATCAGAGCACTGTACCGCCCCAGGACTTCATCCTTCCCACCAGGACTCCCTTACACAACAGGACGTCACATCCCCACGCATCAGAACGCCCCTGCACATCAGCCCCAGAACACCCCACTCCCTCCTGCATCTCAAGTGCACACCTGGGAAGGCCCTAGAAAAGAAGCCAGACCTCATACAGCAGCTAATACTTCAAAAAGAAATAACTGGTAAACAGGGGCAGCCGCATCTCCCACGGCTGGTTGTCATGACAACCGGAATGTTTCAAGATTAAAAAAAAACATCTTGTGGCTGAGAGGTAGTGAAGCGAGAGTGAATACATGACAGGACACCCACCAGGGCCTCTGGAGATGGAGAGGACGCTCAGAGCAGCAGGGGCGGAGGTGCCTCGCTGGAGGGGGAGTCGAGCGTGTCGGTCTCTGTACTTGGACAGTAGGTGGTGCTGAAGGCCAGGACTGAGGTGCATTGATGGAGGTGGGACAGAGTATGTCAGTCTTTGTACTTGGATAGTAGGTGGTGCTGCAGGCCAGGGCTGAGGTGCATTGGCGGAGGTGGAACAGAGTATGTCAGTCCCTGTACTTGGACAGTAGGTGGTGCTGAAGGCCAGGACTGAGGTGCATTGGTGGAGGGGGGCCAAGTACGTTAGCCTCAGTACTTGGATAGTAGATGGTGCTGCAGGCCAGGGCTGAGGTGCATTGGTGGAGGTGGGACAGAGTATGTCAGTCTCTGTACTTGGATAGTAGATGGTGCTGCAGGCCAGGGCTGAGGTGCATTGGCGGAGGTGGGACATAGTATGTCAGTCTCTGTACTTGGACAGTAGGTGGTGCTGCAGGCCAGGGCTGAGGTGCATTGGTGGAGGGGGGGGGCAAGTACGTTGGTCTCAGTACTTGGATAGTAGATGGTGCTGCAGGCCAGGGCTGAGGTGCATTGGCGGAGGTGGGACATAGTATGTCAGTCTCTGTACTTGGACAGTAGGTGGTGCTGCAGGCCAGGGCTGAGGTGCATTGGTGGAGGGGGGGGGCAAGTACGTTGGTCTCAGTACTTGGATAGTAGATGGTGCTGAAGGCCAGGACTGAGGTGCATTGGCGGAGGTGGGACATAGTATGTCAGTCTCTGTACTTGGACAGTAGGTGGTGCTGCAGGCCAGGGCTGAGGTGCATTGGCGGAGGTGGGACAGAGTATGTCAGTCTCTGTACTTGGACAGTAGGTGGTGCTGCAGGCCAGGGCTGAGGTGCATTGGCGGAGGTGAGACAGAGTATGTCAGTCTCTGTACTTGGACAGTAGGTAGTGCTGCTGGCCAGGGCTGAGGTGCATTGGCGGAGGTGGGACAGAGTATGTCAGTCTCTGTACTTGGACAGTAGGTGGTGCTGAAGGCCAGGACTGAGGTGCATTGGCGGAGGTAGGGCAGAGTATGCCAGTCTCTGTACTTGGACAGTAGGTTGTGCTGCAGGCCAGGGCTGAGGTGCATTGGTGGAGGGGGGCCAAGTACGTTGGTCTCAGTACTTGGATAGTAGATGGTGCTGAAGGCCAGGACTGGGGTGCATTGGTGGAGGGAGGCCAAGTATGTTGGTCTCGGTACTTGGATAGTAGATGGTGCTGAAGGCCAGGACTGGGGTGCATTGGTGGAGGGGGGCCAAGTACGTTGGTCTCAGTACTTGGATAGTAGATGGTGCTGAAGGCCAGGACTGGGGTGCATTGGTGGAGGGGGGCCAAGTACGTTGGTCTCAGTACTTGGATAGTAGATGGTGCTGAAGGCCAGGACTGGGGTGCATTGGTGGAGGGAGGCCAAGTATGTTGGTCTCGGTACTTGGATAGTAGATGGTGCTGAAGGCCAGGACTGGGGTGCACTGGTGGAGGGGGGCCAAGTACGTTGGTCTCAGTGCATTGGTGGAGGGAGGCCAAGTACGTTGGCCTTCGTACTTTGATAGTAGATGGTGCTGAAGGCCAGGACTGAGGTGCATTGGTGGACGGGGGCTGAGTACGTTGGTCTCAGTACTTGGATAGTAGGTGGTGCTGCAGGCTAGGGCTGAGGTGCATTGGCGGAGGTGGGACATAGTATGTCAGTCTCTGTACTTGGACAGTAGGTGGTGCTGCAGGCCAGGGCTGAGGTGCATTGGCGGAGGTGGGACAGAGTATGTCAGTCTCTGTACTTGGACAGTAGGTGGTGCTGCAGGCCAGGGCTGAGGTGCATTGGCGGAGGTGAGACAGAGTATGTCAGTCTCTGTACTTGGACAGTAGGTGGTGCTGAAGGCCAGGGCTGAGGTGCATTGGTGGAGGTGGGGCATAGTATGTCAGTCTCTGTACTTGGACAGTAGGTGGTGCTGCAGGCCAGGGCTGAGGTGCATTGGCGGAGGTGGGACAGAGTATGTCAGTCTCTGTACTTGGACAGTAGGTAGTGCTGCAGGCCAGGGCTGAGGTGCATTGGCGGAGGTGGGACAGAGTATGTCAGTCTCTGTACTTGGACAGTAGGTGGTGCTGAAGGCCAGGACTGAGGTGCATTGGCGGAGGTAGGGCAGAGTATGCCAGTCTCTGTACTTGGACAGTAGGTGGTGCTGAAGGCCAGGACTGGGGTGCATTGGTGGAGGGAGGCCAAGTATGTTGGTCTCGGTACTTGGATAGTAGATGGTGCTGAAGGCCAGGACTGGGGTGCATTGGTGGAGGGGGGCCAAGTACGTTGGTCTCAGTACTTGGATAGTAGATGGTGCTGAAGGCCAGGACTGGGGTGCATTGGTGGAGGGAGGCCAAGTATGTTGGTCTCGGTACTTGGATAGTAGATGGTGCTGAAGGCCAGGACTGGGGTGCACTGGTGGAGGGGGGCCAAGTACGTTGGTCTCAGTGCATTGGTGGAGGGAGGCCAAGTACGTTGGCCTTCGTACTTTGATAGTAGATGGTGCTGAAGGCCAGGACTGAGGTGCATTGGTGGACGGGGGCTGAGTACATTGGTCTCAGTACTTGGTTAGTAGGTGGTGCTGCAGGCTAGGGCTGAGGTGCATTGGCGGAGGTGGGGCAGAGTATGTCAGTCTCTGTACTTGGACAGTAGGTGGTGCTGAAGGCCAGGGCTGAGGTGCATTGGTGGAGGTGGGGCATAGTATGTCAGTCTCTGTACTTGGACAGTAGGTGGTGCTTCAGGCCAGGGCTGAGGTGCATTGGTGGAGGGGGGCCAAGTACGTTGGTCTTAGTACTTGGATAGTAGATGGTGCTGAAGGCCAGGACTGAGGTGCATTGATGGAGGTGGGACACAGTATGTCAGTCTTTGTACTTGGACAGTAGGTGGTGCTGCAGGCCAGGGCTGAGGTGCATTGGCGGAGGTGGAACAGAGTATGTCAGTCCCTGTACTTGGATAATAGATGATGCTGCAGGCCAGGGCTGAGGTGCATTGGTGGAGGGGGGCCAAGTACGTTAGCCTCAGTACTTGGATAGTAGATGGTGCTGCAGGCCAGGGCTGAGGTGCATTAGTGGAGGTGGGGCATAGTATGTCAGTCTCTGTACTTGGACAGTAGGTGGTGCTGCAGGCCAGGACTGAGGTGCATTAGTGGAGGTGGGACAGAGTATGTCAGTCTCTGTACTTGGATAGTAGGTGGTGCTGAAGGCCTGGACTGAGGTGCATTGGAGGAGGTGGAACAGAGTATGTCAGTCTCTGTACTTGGATAGTAGGTGGTGCTGCAGGCTAGGGCTGAGGTGCATTGCCGGAGGTGGGACAGAGTATGTCAGTCTCTGTACTTGGGTAGTAGGTGGTGCTGCAGGATAGGGCTGAGGTGCATTGGCGGAGGTGGGACAGAGTATGTCAGTCTCTGTACTTGGGTAGTAGGTGGTGCTGCAGGCCAGGGCTGAGGTGCTTTGGCGGAGGTGGGACAGAGTATGTCAGTCTCTGTACTTGGATAGTAGATGGTGCTGAAGACCAGGACTGAGGTGCATTGGTGGAGGGGGGCTGAGTACGTACGGTGGTCTCAGTACTTGGATAGTTGATGGTGCTGAAGGCCAGGACTGAGGTGTATTGGTGGAGGAGGGCCAGGTACGTTGGTCTCAGTACTTGGATAGTAGATGGTGCTGAAGGCCAAGACTGAGGTGCATTGGTGGAGGGGGGCCAAGTACGTTGGCCTCAGT
Source organism: Lissotriton vulgaris (assembly GCF_964263255.1). NCBI lineage: Eukaryota > Metazoa > Chordata > Amphibia > Caudata > Salamandridae > Lissotriton > Lissotriton vulgaris. The sequence continues at coordinate 308,661,457 of NC_141688.1, read as the reverse complement.
ACTTGGATAGTAGATGGTGCTGCAGGCCAGGACTGAGGTGCATTGGTGGAGGGGGGCCAAGTATGTTGGTCTCAGTGCATTGGCGGAGGGAGGCCAAGTACGTTGGCCTCTGTACTTTGATAGTAGATGGTGCTGAAGGCCAGGACTGAGGTGCATTGGTGGACGGGGGCTGAGTACGTTGGTCTCAGTGCATTGGTGGAGGGAGGCCAAGTATGTTGGCCTCTGTACTTTGATAGTAGATGGTGCTGAAGGCCAGGACTGAGGTGCATTGGTGGACGGGGGCTGAGTACGTTGGTCTCAGTACTTGGATAGTAGATGGTGCTGAAGGCCAGGACTGAGGTGCATTGGTGGAAGGGGGCCAAGTACGTTGGTCTCAGTACTTGGATAGTAGATGGTGCTGAAGGCCATAACTGAGGTGCATTGGTGGAGGGGGGCCAAGTATGTTGGTCTCGGTACTTGGATAGTAGATGGTGCTGAAGGCCAGGACTGGGGTGCATTGGTGGAGGGAGGCAAGGTACGTTGGTCTCAGTACTTGGATAGTAGATGGTGCTGAAGGTCAGGACTGGGGTGCACTGGTGGAGGGGGGCCAAGTACGTTGGTCTCAGTGCATTGGTGGAGGGAGGCCAAGTACGTTGGCCTTCGTACTTTGACAGTAGGTGGTGCTGAAGGCTAGGACTGAGGTGCATTGGTGGAGGTGGGACAGAGTATGTCAGTCTCTGTACTTGGACAGTAGGCGGTGCTGCAGGCCAGGGCTGAGGTGCATTGGCGGAGGTGGGGCAGAGTATGTCAGTCTCTGTACTTGGACAGTAGGTGGTGCTGCAGGCCAGGACTGAGGTGCAGTGGTGGAGGGGGGCCAAGTATGTTGGTCTCAGTGCATTGGTGGAGGGAGGCCAAGTACGTTGGCCTTCGTACTTTGACAGTAGGTGGTGCTGAAGGCTAGGACTGAGGTGCATTGGTGGAGGTGGGACAGAGTATGTCAGTCTCTGTACTTGGACAGTAGGCGGTGCTGCAGGCCAGGGCTGAGGTGCATTGGCGGAGGTGGGGCAGAGTATGTCAGTCTCTGTACTTGGACAGTAGGTGGTGCTGAAGGCCAGGACTGAGGTGCATTGTTGGACGGGGGCTGAGTACGTTGGTCTCAGTACTTGGATAGTAGATGGTGCTGAAGGCCAGGACTGGGGTGCATTGGTGGAGGGGGTCCAAGTACGTTGGTCTCAGTGCATTGGTGGAGGGAGCCCAAGTACGTTGGCCTCTGTACTTTAATAGTAGATGGTGCTGAAGGCCAGGACTGAGGTGCATTGGTGGAGGGAGGCAAGGTACGTTGGTCTCAGTACTTGGATAGTAGATGGTGCTGAAGGCCAGGACTGGGGCGCACTGGTGGAGGGGGGCCAAGTACGTTGGTCTCAGTGCATTGGTGGAGGGAGGCCAAGTACGTTGGCCTTCGTACTTTGATAGTAGATGGTGCTGAAGGCCAGGACTGAGGTGCATTGGTGGAGGGGGGACAGAGTATGTCAGTCTCTGTACTTGGGTAGTAGGCGGTGCTGCAGGCCAGGGCTGAGGTGCATTGGCGGAGGTGGGGCAGAGTATGTCAGTCTCTGTACTTGGATAGTAGATGGTGCTGAAGGCCAGGACTGAGGTGTATTAGTGGAGGGAGGCCAAGTACCTTGGTCTCTGTACTTGGGCAGTAGGTGGTGCTGCAGGCCAGGGCTGAGGTGCATTGGTGGACGGGGGCTGAGTACATTGGTCTCAGTACTTGGATAGTAGATGGTGCTGAAGGACACGACTGGGGTGCATTGGTGGCGGGGGCTGAGTACGTTGGTCTCAGTACTTGGATAGTAGATGGTGCTGAAGGCCAGGACTGGGGTGCACTGATTGAGGGGGGCTGAGTACATTGGTCTCAGTACTTGGATAGTAGATGGTGCTGAAGGCCAGGACTGAGGTGCATTGGTGGACGGGGGCTGAGTACGTTGGTCTCAGTACTTGGATAGTAGATGGTGCTGAAGGACACGACTGGGGTGCATTGGTGGAGGGGGCTGAGCATGTTGGTCTCAGTACTTGGATAGTAGATGGTGCTGAAGGCCAGGACTGGGGTGCACTGATGGAGGGGGGCTGAGTACATTGGTCTCAGTACTTGGATAGTAGATGGTGCTGAAGGCCAGGACTGGGGTGCACTGATGGAGGGGGGCTGAGTACATTGGTCTCAGTACTTGGATAGTAGATGGTGCTGAAGGCCAGGACTGAGGTGCATTGGTGGACGGGGGCTGAGTACATTGGTCTCAGTACTTGGATAGTAGATGGTGCTGAAGGCCAGGACTGAGGTGCATTGCCAGATCTGATTGTGGGCATTGGCTGTGCCTGAATAGCAGATGGTTTTGCAGTAGAGGAGTGAAGTGCATTGGCAGAACTAAGAAAGGGGGATTGGGGTCTCAGTATTTCTAAGCGGTAGCCAGCGGAGGCCAGAATCGGGGTGCATCAGCACAACTATTTGTGGGGGTCAAGAATGTTAAATCAGAAATCGCTTAGAGGGTCTCAACTCTTAAATGGCAGGTGGTGCTGCTGCCCAGGCATGAGGAGCATCAGTGGAGCTTAATGCTGCGGTGTAGTGGGATGGGAAAGGCCGCTATCCTATAAAATTGAATTACCACCAATGTCGAGTGAAACGATGTCCAGTCCTGGTCTGGTCAGCAGCAAGTCTGCTGAATGTTATAGACACGAGGAATCAGATGGGTCAAAGTATCGCGTGGCCCTTATGTCACGCGTGGTGACGCGAGGGCAGCGCAATCCTCAAGTCAGATTTACCAAGCCACGCAAAGCCGCCTTGTGGGGTGGTGAATCCAGAGCAGCGCAAGTCGCTACCTTGCTTTACTCCGTGGCGGGAAGGCGTTACCGGGTGCAGTGAATGTTCCCATGCAGCACTCATGGTGTTCGGCGCATTCCGACATCTACATAGAAAAGTAAACTTGGGAATGAGTAAATATTGTACACCTTCTCGATAAATGCTCAATTAGGAGAAATCTCTTAGTTTCTCCTTGTTTTTCCTCTTTCTATGTGTGATGAGGACTATTAGAAAGAGGTAATCAGCTCTAAGGATTGTTTTTGTGCAGGAAGGAGCATGGGGAGGTGTCCCTTCCTCCACAATAACAATCATGCCTGCACTGCAGGCTTCCTTTCAACCCGGTGCAAGGGTGCCTGTGTTGGTGCTGGGCTCCTGGTGCGAGGGTGCCTGTGTTGGTGTTAGGCTTCTGGTGCGAGAGTGCCTGTGTTGGTGCTAGGCTCCTGGTGCGAGGATGCCTGTGTTGGTGCTGGGCTCCTGGTGCGAGGGTGCCTGTGTTGGTGTTAGGCTTCTGGTGCGAGAGTGCCTGTGTTGGTGCTAGGCTCCTGGTGCGAGGGTGCCTGTGATGGTGCTAGGCTCCTGGTGCGAGGATGCCTGTGTTGGTGCTGGGCTCCTGGTGCGAGGGTGCCTGTGTTGGTGTTAGGCTTCTGGTGCGAGAGTGCCTGTGTTGGTGCTAGGCTCCTGGTGCGAGGGTGCCTGTGTTGGTGGTAGGTTCCTGGTTTGAGGGTGCCTGTGTTGGTGCTGGGCTCCTGGTGCGAGGGTGCCTGTGTTGGTGGTAGGTTCCTGGTTTGAGGGTGCCTGTGTTGATGCTGGACTCCTGGTGCGAGAGTGCCTTTGTTGGTGCTAGGCTCCTGGTGCAAGGATGCCTGTGTTGGTGCGAGGGTGCCTGTGTTGGTGCTAGGCTCCTGGTGCAAGGGTGCCTGTGTTGGTGCTAGGCTCCTGGTGCGAGGGTACCTGTGTTGGTGCTGGGTTCCTGGTGCGAGGGTGCCTGTGTTGGTGCTAGGCTCCTGGTGCAAGGGTGCCTGTCTTGGTGCTAGGTTCCTGGTGCAAGGATGCCTGTGTTGGTGCGAGGGTGCCTGTGTTGGTGCTAGGCTCCTGGTGCAAGGGTGCCTGTGTTGGGGCTAGGCTCCTGGTGCGAGGATGCCTGTGTTGGTGCTAGGCTCCTGGTGCGAGGGTGCCTGTGTTGGTGCTGGGTTCCTGGTGCGAGTGTGCCTGTATTGGTGCTGGGCTCCTGGTGCAAAGATGCCTGTGTTGGTGCTAGGTTCCTCGTGCGCTGGTGCCTGTGTTGGTGCTGGGCTCCTGGTGCAAGGGTGCCTGTGTTGGTGCTAGGTTCCTCGTGCGCTGGTGCATGTGTTGGTGCTGGGCTCCTGGTGCGAGGGTGCCTGTGTTGGTGCTGGGCTCCTGGTGCAAGGATGCCTGTGTTGGTGCTAGGTTCCTCGTGTGCTGGTGCCTGTGTTGGTGCTAGGCTCCTGGTGCAAGGATGCCTGTGTTGGTGCTAGGCTCCTGGTGCGAGGGAGCTTGTGTTGGTGTTGGGCTCCTGGTGCAAGGATGCCTGTGTTGGTGCTAGGTTCCTCGTGCGCTGGTGCCTGTGTTGGTGCTGGGCTCCTGGTGCGAGGGAGCCTGTGTTGGTGTTGGGCTCCTGGTGCAAGGATGCCTGTGTTGGTGCTAGGTTCCTCGTGCGCTCGTGCCTGTGTTGGTGCTGGGCTCCTGGTGCGAGGGTGCCTGTGTTGGTGCTGGGCTCCTGGTGCGAGGGTGCCAGTGTTGGTGCTGGGCCCCTAGTGCAAGGATGCTTGTGTTGGTGCTAGGTACCTCGTGCGCTGGTGCCTGTGTTGGTGCTAGGTTCCTGGTGCAAGGATGCCTGTGTTGGTGCTAGGCTCCTGGTGCGAGGGTGACTGTGTTGGTGCTAGGTTCCTGGTGCGAGGGTGCCTGTGTTGGTGCTAGGCTCCTGGTGCGAGGGTGTCTGTGTTGGTGGTAGGTTCCTGGTTTGAGGGTGCCTGTGTTGGTGCTGGGCTCCTGGTGCGAGGGTGCCTGTGTTGGTGGTAGGTTCCTGGTTTGAGGGTGCCTGTGTTGGTGCTGAGCTCTTGGTGCGAGGGTGCCTGTGTTGGTGGTAGGTTCCTGGTTTGAGGGTGCCTGTGTTGGTGCTGGGCTCCTGGTGCGAGAGTGCCTGTGTTGGTGCTAGGCTCCTGGTGCAAGGATGCCTGTGTTGGTGCGAGGGTGCCTGTGTTGGTGCTAGGCTCCTGGTGCGAGGGTGCCTGTGTTGGTGCTGGGCTCCTGGTGCGAGGGTGCCTGTGTTGGTGCTAAGCTCCTGGTGCGAGGGTGCCTGTGTTGGTGTTGGGCTCCTGGTGCGAGGGTGCCTGTGTTGGTGCTAGGCTCCTGGTGCAAGGGTGCCTGTGTTGGTGCTAGGCTCCTGGTGCGAGGATGCCTGTGTTGGTGCTAGGCTCCTGGTGCAAGGGTGCCTGAGTTGGTGCTAGGCTCCTGGTGCGAGGGTGCCTGAGTTGGTGCTAGGCTCCTGGTGCGAGGGTGCCTGAGTTGGTGCTAGGCTCCTGGTGCGAGGGTGCCTGTGTTGGTGCTGGGCTCCTGGTGCGAGGGTGCCTGTGTTGGTGCTGGGCTCCTGGTGCGAGGGTGCCTGTGTTAGTGCTGGGCTCCTGGTGCGAGGGTGCCTGTGTTGGTGCTAGGCTCCTGGTGCAAGGGTGCCTGAGTTGGTGCTAGGCTCATTGGTGCGAGGGTGCCTGTGTTGGTGCTAGGTTCCTGGTGCGCTGGTGCCTGTGTTGGTGATGGGTTCCTGGTGCGAGGGTGCCTGTGTTGGTGCTAGGCTCCTGGTGCAAGGATGCCTGTGTTGGTGCGAGGGTGCCTGTGTTGGTGCTAGGCTCCTGGTGCGAGGGTGCCTGTGTTGGTGCTGGGCTCCTGGTGCGAGGGTGCCTGTGTTGGTGCTGGGCTCCTGGTGCGAGGGTGCCTGTGTTGGTGCTAGGCTCCTGGTGCAAGGATGCCTGTGTTGGTGCGAGGGTGCCTGTGTTGGTGCTAGGCTCCTGGTGCGAGGGTGCCTGTGTTGGTGCTGGGCTCCTGGTGCGAGGGTGCCTGTGTTGGTGCTGGGCTCCTGGTGCGAGGGTGCCTGTGTTGGTGCTAGGCTCCTGGTGCAAGGATGCCTGTGTTGGTGCGAGGGTGCCTGTGTTGGTGCTAGGCTCCTGGTGCGAGGGTGCCTGTGTTGGTGCTGGGCTCCTGGTGCGAGGGTGCCTGTGTTGGTGCTGGGCTCCTGGTGCGAGGGTGCCTGTGTTGGTGCTAGGTTCCTGGTGCGCTGGTACCTGTGTTGGTGCTGGGCTCCTGGTGCAAGGGTGCCTGTGTTGGTGGTAGGTTCCTTGTGCGCTGGTGCCTGTGTTGGTGCTTGGCTCCTGGTGCAAGGATGCCTGTGTTGGTGCTAGGCTCCTGGTGCGAGGGTGCCTGTGTTGGTTCTGGGCTCCTGGTGCAAGGGTGCCTGTGTTGGTTCTGGGTTCCTGGTGCGCTGGTGCCTGTGTTGGAGCTAGGCAGCACGCACTGCACCAGTGTAGACAGAGAACAGGAATGGCCATATCTTAGTACATAAGGCACATTCTTGCTCTCTAGTTGATGCAGCACAGCAAGTTCTCGTGCTGCGTTGCGCTGCATCAAAAAATGATAAATCTGGTCCTCGGTTTATGAAAGCGCCTAGGTGTTGGGGAGGAGGCAGTCGGAAGGCTTGCTCCAGTCTTGTTGCTGGGGACTCAGCTTCACTTAGGGGTGCCAGTGATTCAGATGTGTGTAAGATAAGCAGGGTATCTCATCCCTTACCCATTCCACAAGGCTTCCTATGGCCGGGATACTGAGCACTGTTGCTTTTAGTGATGGAATAGAAGGGCAAAAGTGCATAGACTTGGATGCAGGTACATCAGGATCCGAGTGCTGGAATAGGACACCAGAGGGAGCTGCAGGATAAGACACAAACAGGTGACATATTAGTCTCTCAGTGATGGAACAGTAGAGGGCGCTGCAGGATAGGATTGAGGTACATCAGAGTCTCAGTGCTGGAACAGCAGAGGGCGCTGCAGGTTAGGGCTGGGATACATTGGAGTGTCAGTGCTGGAACAGCAGAGGGCGCTGCAGGTTAGGATTGAGGTACATCAGAGTCTCAGTGCTTGAACAGCAGAAGGCGCTGCAGGTTAGGACTGGGGTACATTGGAGTATCATTGCTGAAACAGCAGAGGGCGTTGCAGGTTAGGTTTGAGGCACATTAGTCTCAGTGCTGGAACAGCAGAGGGCGCTGCAGTATAGGATTGAGGTACATCAGTCTCAGTGCTGGAACAGCAGAGGGCGCTGCTGGTTAGGATTCAGACACATTGGGGTCTCAGTGCTGGAGCAGCAGAAGGCGCTGCAAGGTAGGATTGAGGTACAACAGTCTCAGTGCTGGAACAGCAGAGGGCACTGCATGTTAGGATTGAGGTACATCAGAGTCTCAGTGCTGGAACAGCAGAGGGGGCTGCAGGCTACGATTGAGGTAAATCAGTCTCAGTACTGGAACAGCAGAGGGCGCTGCAGGTTAGGATTGTGACACATTTGGGTCTCAGTGCTGGAGCAGTAGAAGGCGCTGCAAGGTAGGATTGAGGTACATCAGTCTCAGTGCTGGGACAGCATAGGGCGCTGAAGGTTAGGATTGAGGTACATTAGAGCCTTAGTGCTGGAACAGCAGAGGGTGCTGCAGGGTAGGATTGAGGTACATCAGAGTCACAGTGCTGGCACAGAATGGGGCGCTGCAGGTTAGGATTGAGGTACATCAGAGTGTCAGTGCTGGAACAGCAGAGGGCGCTGAAGGTTAGGTTTGAGGTACATCAGTCTCAGTGCTGGAACAGCAGAGGGCGCTGCAGGGTAGGATTGAGGTACATCAGTTTCAGTGATGGAACAGCAGAGGGCGCTGCAGGTTAGGATTGAGGTACAACAGAGTCTCAGTGCTGGAACAGCAGAGGGCGCTGAAGGTTAGGATTGAGGGGCAACAGAGTCTCAGTGCTGGAACAGTAGAGGGCACTGCAGGTTAGGATTGAGGTACAACAGAGTCTCAGTGCTGGAACAGCAGAGGGCGCTGCAGGGTAGGATTGAGGTACATCCGTTTCAGTGATGGAACAGCAGAGGGCGCTGCCAGTTAGGATTAAGGTACATCAAAGTCTCAGTGCTGGAACAGCTGAGGGTGCTGCAGGTTAGGACTGAGGTACATTAGAGTCTCAGTGCTGGAACAGCAGAGGGCGCTGTAGGGTAGGATTGAGGTACAGCAGAGTCTCAGTGCTGGAACAGCAGAGGCCGCTGCAGGTTAGGATTGAGCTACATCAGAGTCTCAGTGGTGGAACAGCAGAGGGAGCTGCAGGTTAGGATTGAGGTAGATCAGTCTCAGTGCTGGAACAGAAGAGGGTGCTGCAGGGTAGGATTGAGGTACATCAGTTTCAGTGATGGAACAGCAGAGGGCGCTGCAGGTTAGGATTGAGGTACATCAGAGTTTCAGTGCTGGAACAGCAGAGGGTGCTGCAGGTTAGGACTGAGGTACATCAGAATCTCAGTGCTGGAACAGCAGAGGCCACTGCAGGTAAGGATTGAGGTACAACAGAGTCTCAGTGCTGGAACAGCAGAGGGCACTGCAGGGTAGGATTGAGGTACATCAGAGTCTCAGTGCTGGCACAGAAGTGGGCGCTGCAGGTTAGGATTGAGGTACATCAGAGTGTCAGTGCTGGAACAGCAGAGGGCGCTGCAGGGTACGATTGAGGTACATCAGAGTCTCAGTGCTGGCACAGAAGGGGGCGCTGCAGGTTAGGATTGAGGTACATTAGAGTCTCAGTGCTGGAACAGCAGAGGGCGCTGCAGGGTAGGATTAAGGTACAGCAGAGTCTCAGTGCTGGAACAGCAGAGGGGGCTGCAGTTTATGACTAAGGTACATGAGAATCTCAGTGGTGGAACAGCAGAGGGAGCTGCAGGTTAGGATTGAGGTACCTCAGTCTCAGTGCTGGAACAGCAGAGGGCGCTGTAGGTTAGGATTGAGGTACAGCAGAGTCTCAGTGCTGGAACAGCAGAGGGCTCTGCAGTTTATGATTGAGGTACATAAGAGTCTCAGTGGTGGAACAGCAGAGGGAGCTGCAGGTTAGGATTGAGGTACCTCAGTCTCAGTGCTGGAACAGCAGAGGGCGCTGTAGGTTAGGATTGAGGTACAGCAGATTCTCAGTGCTGGAACAGAAGAAGGAGCTGCAGGTTAAGATTGAGGTACATTAGAGTCTCAGTGCTGGAACAGCAGAGGGCGCTGCAGGGTAATATTGAGGTACAGCAGAGTTTCAATGCTGGAACAGCAGAGGTCGCTGCAGTTTAGGATTGAGGTACATAAGAGTCTCAGTGCTGGAACAGCAGAGGGCGCAGCAGGTTAGGATTGAGGTACATCAGTCTAAGTTCTGGAACAGCAGAGAGTGCTGCAGGTTAGGATTGAGGTGCTAAGAGCTTTAGTGTAAAGGATATAAGTTCCTGGGAATTGCTCCAGCCAACTACCCTTTCCATTCTGGGCTGGTATTGAGCGCCAAGATGCTCCTTGGAGTGATAGAATGCCCTATAAAAAAGCTGTTTTACATTACATTACATTACAGGTACATTGTGGTCTCAGTGTGGAACAGCTGAGGGCGCTGCAGGGTAGGATTGAGGTACATAGGGGTCTAAGTGCTGGAACAGCAGAGGGCGCTGCAGGTTAGGATTGAGGTACATTGTGGTCTCAGTGCTGGAACAGCAGAGGGCGCTGCAGGTTAGGATTGAGGTACATCTGGGTCTAAGTGGTGGAACAGCAGAGGGCGCTGCAGGTTAGGATTGAGGTACATCTTGGTCTAAGTGGTGGAACAGCAGAGGGCGCTGCAGGTTAGGATTGAGGTACATTGTGGTCTCAGTGCTGGAACAGCAGAGGGCGCTGCAGGTTAGGATTGAGGTACATTTGGGTCTAAGTGGTGGAACAGCAGAGGGCGCTGCAGGTTAGGATTGAGGTACATCTGGGTCTAAGTGGTGGAACAGCAGAGGGCGCTGCAGGTTAGGATTGAGGTACATTGTGGTCTCAGTGCTGGAACAGCAGAGGGCGCTGCAGGTTAGGAATGAGGTACATCAGTTTCAATGCTGGAACAGCAGAGGGCGCTGCAGGTTAGTACTGAGGTACATCAGAGTCTCAGTGCTGGAACAGCAGAGGGCGCTGCAGGTTAGTACTGAGATACATCAGAGTCTCAGTGCTGGAACAGCAGAGGGCGCTGCAGGTTAGGGTTGATGTACATCAGTCTCAGTACTGGAACAGAAGGGGGCGCTGCTGGTTAGGATTGAGGTACATCGGGGTCTCAGAGCTGGAACAGCAGAGGGCGCTGCAGGTTATGGTTGAGGTACATCAGAGTCTCAGTGCCTGAAATGCAGAGGGCGCTGCAGGTTAGTAATGAGGTACATCAGAGTCTCAGTGCTGGAACAGCAGAGGGCGCTGCGGGTTAGGACTGAGGTACATCAGAGTCTCAGTGCTGGAACAGCAGGTGGCGCTTCAGGGTAGGATTGAGGTACATCAGGGTTTCAGTGCTGGAACAGCAGAGTGGGCTGCAGGTTCGGATTGAGGTGCATCAATCTCAGCTCTGGAACAGCAGAAGTCGCTGTAGGGTAGGTGTGAGGTACATCTGTCTCAACGCTGGAACAGCAGAGGGTGCTGTAGGGTAGGATTGAGGTACAGCAGATTCTCAGTGCTGGAATAGAAGAAGGAGCTGCAGGTTAGGATTGAGGTACATCAGAGTCTCAGTGCTGGAACAGAAGAGGGCACTGCAAGTTAAGATTGAGGTACATTGGGGTACCAGTGCTGGAACAGAGGATGGCTCTGCTATTTAGGATTGAGGTACATCAGAGTCTCAGTGCTGGAACACTTTAGGGTAGTAATGAGGTAGCATGTGGAGCTCCCTTTTATTTGACTCACACACTTCAGACTCATGGAAGCACATCCTGGTGTATTCCTGATAGGTACCGGTGCATTTCTAATGCATTCCCCGTGTATTCCTGATGCATCCCCAGTGTATTCCTGATGCGTCACCAGTGTATTCCTGATGCGTCCCCGGTGTATTCCTGATGTATCCCTGGTGTATTCCTGATGCGTCTCGGTGTATTCCTGATGCATCCCTGGTGTATTCCTGATGAGTCCCCGGTGTATTCCTGATGCATCCCAGGTGTATTCCTGATGCATCCCCTGTGTATTCCTGAGGTGTCCCTGGTGTATTCCTGATGCGTCCCTGGTGTATTCCTGATGCGTCCTCTGTGTATTCCTGATGCGTCCCTGGTGTATTCCTGATGCGTCCCAGGTGTATTCCTGATGCATCTGTGTTGTATTCCTGATGCTTACCCGGTGTATTCCTGATGCGTCCTTGGTGTATTCCTGATGCGTCCCCGGTGTATTCCTGATGAGTCCTCTGTGTATTCCTGATGCGTCCCTGGTGTATTCCTGATGCGTCCCAGGTGTATTCCTGATGCGCCCCTGGTGTATACCTGATCCGTCTCCGGTATATTCCTGATTCGCCCCCGGTGTATTCCTGATGCGTGCGCAGTATATTCCTGATGCATCCCCTGTGTATTCCTGATGCATCCCCAGTGTATTCCTGATGCATCCCTGGTGTATTCCTGATGCATCACTGGTGTATTCCTGATGCATCCCTGGTGTATTCCTGATGCATCCCTGGTGTATTCCTGATGCGTCCCTGGTGTATTCCTGATGTGTCTGATGTGTCATCTTGAGTCTAACCACCTGCTAGGAGACTCCCAGACTGGTTTCCGTCCCGGCCATGGAACAGACACTGCCTTGCTGGCAGTAGTGGAGGAGGCAAGGAGCACTCTAGATACAGGAGGGTCAGTGGCAGTGATCCTCCTGGACTTGAGTGCTGCCTTTGACACTGTGAGTCACCAAGTGCTCCTCCAACGTCTGTCAGAGGTAGGTGTCTCAGGGACGGCCCTGAAATGGTTGGGATCTTTTCTCTCTGACCGTTTCTACCAAGTCTGGGAGGGGTCAGAGCAATCTGCCCTAATCCCTCTTCAATGTGGAGTCCCGCAGGGCTCATCGCTGAGCCCTACTCTATTTAATATATATATGACTCCACTTGAAAGAGTGGTCGCCCCCTCGGGGGTGAAGATCATCAGCTATGCTGATGATACTCAGCTGGTGGTCGGCCTCACTCAGCTGGCGGAACAACCTGAGGTTTTACACGACTGCCTCGCCAATGTTTATCGTTGGATGTCTATCTCTGCCTTAAAGCTCAATGGAGGTAAAACCGAGCTGATGCTCCTGGGCAATCCCAGTCCCTCCATTGTTGCGACCTGTTGGCCCCGGTCTCTTGGTGACTCACCATCCCCCAAGAAGGAGATCAAGTCCTTGGGAGTATGGCTGGAAGAAGATCTGTCCTTCAGGACTCATGCCAGGAAGACCGCAGGGGTTTGCTTTGGCTTACTGAAATCAGCCCGAAAGGTGCTACCTTTGCTTCCTGATCCAGCAAGGAAGCTGTTGATACGTGGCCTAATTCTATCGAGGCTCGATTATGGGAATGCGCTGTTTCTCGGTGCCCCCGGAGCGACCTTCAAAACCCTCCAACAGGTGCAAAACGCAGCTGCGAGAATCCTTATGGATGTTCCCAGAAGGCAGTCTGCTGCTCCTGCCCTCAGAGCGCTTCACTGGCTCCCCGTGAAGGAGCGGGTGAAATTTAAAGCGCTATGTACTGCCCATAAAATTTTACATGGCAAAGGCCCCCCTATCCTTGCTAATATGGCCCGTCCCTATAAACCCCCACGTCTGCTGCGCTCGGACCAAAAACACCTTTTGCAGTCAGCCAGAGTAAGAAAAGCTCGTTCTGGGGGCAGGCGTTTCTCGGTGCAGGTGGCGTCTCTTTGGAACTCTCTGCCCCTCAGGATTCGCTCAGAGCCCAAGATCCTACCATTTAGGAAACTTCTTAAGACCCACTTGTTTCCACAGTAGTGATTAGCTGAGTCTCCCCTTCTGGTCTGTTGCGCCGGGACGCCCCTGGGTAAGCTGAGCGCATTATAAATTTCATATTATTATTATTATTATTATTATTATTATTATTATGTGTCCCCGGTGTATTCCTGATGCGTCCACGGTGTACTCCTGATGCATCACCGGTGTATTCCTAATGCAACCCCGGTGTATTCCTGATGGTTCCCCGGTGTATTCCTGATGCGTCCACGGTGTATTCGTGTTGCGTCCCCGGTGTATTCCTGATGCGTCCCCGGTGTATTCCTAATGCTACCCCGGTGTATTCCTGATGCGTTGCCGGGGTATTTCTGATGCGTCCCCGGTTTATTCCTGATGCATCCCTCGTGTATTTCTGATGCGTCCCTGGTGTATTCCTGATTCGCCCCCGGTGTATTCCTGATGCGCGCGCAGTATATTCCTGATGCATCCCCTGTGTATTCCTGATGCATCCCCAGTGTATTCCTGATGCATCCCTGGTGTATTCCTGATGCATCACTGGTGTATTCCTGATGCATCCCTGGTGTATTCCTGATGCATCCCTGGTGTATTCCTGATGCGTCCCTGGTGTATTCCTGATTTGTCCCCGGTGTATTCCTGATGCGTCCACGGTGTATTCTGATGCATCACCGGTGTATTCCTAATGCAACCCCGGTGTATTCCTGATGCTTCCCCGGTGTATTCCTGATGCGTCCACGGTGTATTCGTGTTGCGTCCCCGGTGTATTCCTGATGCGTCCCCGGTGTATTCCTGCTGCTACCCCGGTGTATTCCTGATGCATTGCCGGGGTATTTCTGATGCGTCCCCGGTTTATTCCTGATGCATCCCTCGTGTATTTCTGATGCGTCCCTGGTGTATTCCTGATGCGTACCCGGTGTATTCCTGATGCATCCTCTGTGTATTCCTGATGCGTCCCGGTGTATTCCTGATGCATCTTCTGTGTATTCCTGATGCGTCCCGGTGTATTCCTGATGCATCCCCGGTGCATTCCTGATGCATCCCTGGTGTATTCCTGATGAGTCCCCGGTGTTTTCCTGTTGAATCCCTGGTGTATTCCTGATGCATCCCCGGTGTATTCCTGATGCGTCCCTGGTGTATTCCTGATGCGTTCCCGGTGTATTCCTGATGCGTCCCCGGTGTATTCCTGATGCATCCCCGGTGTATTACTGATGCGTCCCTGGTGTATTCCTGATGAGTTCGTGGTGTATTCCTGATGCGTCCCCGGTGCATTCCTGATGCATCCCTGGTGTATTCCTGATGAGTCCCCGGTGTTTTCCTGTTGCATCCCTGGTGTATTCCTGATGCATCCCCGGTGTATTCCTGATGCATCCCCGGTGTATTACTGATGCGTCCCTGGTGTATTCCTGATGCATCCCCGGTGTATTCCTGATGCGTCCCCAGTGTTTTTCTGATGCATCCCTGGTGTATTCCTGATGCATCCCCGGTGTATTCCTGATGCATCCCCGGTGTATTCCTGATGCGTCCCTGGTGTATTCCTGATGCGTCCCTGGTGTATTCCTGATGCGCCCCTGGTGTATACCTGATCCGTCTCCGGTATATTCCTGATTCACCCCCGGTGTATTCCTGATGCGTGCGCAGTATATTCCTGATGCATCCCCTGTGTATTCCTGATGCATCCCCAGTGTATTCCTGATGCATCCCTGGTGTATTCCTGATGCATCACTGGTGTATTCCTGATGCATCCCTGGTGTATTCCTGATGCATCGCTGGTGTATTCCTGATGCGTCCCTGGTGTATTCCTGATGTGTCCCCGGTGTATTCCTGATGCGTCCACGGTGTATTTCTGATGCATCACCGGTGTATTCCTGATGCATCACCGGTGTATTCCTAATGCAACCCCGGTGTATTCCTGATGCTTCCCTGGTGTATTCCTGATGCGTCCACGGTGTATTCGTGTTGCGTCCCCGGTGTATTCCTGATGCGTCCCCAGTGTATTCCTGATGCTACCCCGGTGTATTCCTGATGCGTTGCCGGGGTATTTCTGATGCGTCCCTGGTTTATTCCTGATGCATCCCTCGTGTATTTCTGATGCGTCCCTGGTGTATTCCTGATGCGTACCCGGTGTATTCCTGATGCATCCTCTGTGTATTCCTGATGCGTCCCGGTGTATTCCTGATGCTTCCCTGGTGTATTCCTGCCGCGTCCTCGGTGTATTCCTGATGCGTCCCCGGTGCATTCCTGATGCATCCCTGGTGTATTCCTGATGAGTCCCCGGTGTTTTCCTGTTGCATCCCTGGTGTATTCCTGATGCATCCCCGGTGTATTCCTGATGCGTCCCTGGTGTATTCCTGATGCGTTCCCGGTGTATTCCTGATGCGTCCCCGGTGTATTCCTGATGCATCCCCGGTGTATTCCTGATGCATCCCCGGTGTATTACTGATGCGTCCCTGGTGTATTCCTGATGAGTTCGTGGTGTATTCCTGATGCGTCCCCGGTGCATTCCTGTTGGACCTGGGCCTCTTGGCAGGGTCATCCCTAAACTTTTTGCCTTCCTCCAATACTCTCTCTGACCTATTTTGTTTGGTTTAATGACTCTGGGCACTTTACCACTGCTGACCAGTGCTAAAGTGCATATGCTCTCCCTACTGTAAACTGTACATGTGATTGATGTCCATGATTGGTTCATTGGATTTACTGTTAGTCCCTAGTAAAGTGCACCAGGAGTGCCAGGGCTTGTAAATGCCAATACTGCTAGTGGGCCTGCAGCTCTGGTCGCCCACCCACAGAAGCAGCCTTAAAATGTGTCTAGGGTCGGCCATTGCAGAACCTGCGTGCAGTCTGGTTCTGTCATGCTGGCTGGGCAAGTGCACCCACTTGCCAGCCCCTAAACCTTCCCTTAACTTCATATTAGTCACCCCTCTGGTAGGCCTACGGGCAGGGTGCATTGTAAGTGTAAGGTAGGACAAGCCCTGATGTGTGTGGCATGTCCTAGTAGTGAATTACAACCAAATTCGTTTTTCACTATTGTAAGGCTACCTGCTTCCTTTAGGCCAGAATGGGCTGCTGGAATTATTACACTCTATAATCCAAGCAGGCTCAGGGAACATGGTAGAGAGTCATGTTTAGTATGCCTGAACTCAGAATAATAAAATACTTCTTTTAGTAAGGTTTATTTTAATATCCTGGGTTTGCAAATGCTACTTTTAGAAAGTTGGCATTTGCTTGCCTAACCATTTCAGCCCGCCTCTGCTCTTGTGTGTATCTGACTGTCTGGGTGTGTGAGTGACAGGGCTGGGTGTTGGCAGGTGGTGAATGGCAGGATGACACCTTAGTGGGAGGTGGGAGTTTCCCCTGAATGATGCATCAGGATGTGCTCTGCCTCCACAATGCTGGCTCCGCCCCCCTGGGGAGCGTCTGATGACTCAGCCCGCACCCGACCCAGGAAGGACCGAAGCTTGTCAACAAAGTGCTCAAGCTGCCCCTGTCTTCACAATGCCGGCTCCGCCCCCCTGGGGAGCGGCTGATGTGCCTGCCCTCACACTGAATGTAGAAGCAGAAGTACCCACCACAAGTGCTCAGGGACTGAGAACAGTTATGCAAAGGCCCCCCTGGCCTGTAAGAACAAAAGAAACTGGGTATAAAAGTAGGAGCCCTGCTCCTTGTAAATTAGATCCTGTTTGTGCTACAGAAGAAACTCTGCCCGAAGAGAAGGACCTGGAAGGACAAGGAGGAGTGCTGTCTCTGGCCTGTGTCTGGTGCCCTACTGCAGAAGGAGAGGAAAGAAAAGACTACCAAGAGATTTTTGCTTTTATTGAACTTTGTGCCAAACTCTGCTGAAAGATCTCCAAGGGCTTGCTGCTGAACTTGCCCCCTGACCAGCGCCCCAGGACCAGTGGGCGCTACACCCTGAAGAAAGCTACTGTGTGTGCTGCTTATCGCTGCAGCGCTGACTGAGGAGTCTGAGAGCGCTGGGCATCCCTGCCACGCTCCCCGTAATCCAGGGCATCGATATCCCCCCAAGCACCGTGACCGGGGCCCAAAGCAACAGCAAGAGCAACGTGAGGCCCAGCCGCCGCTGGCCCGAGCACCGTGACTGCCTCTGCACCGGGAGCCCCGAGAGCAACGTGAAGGAGGACCCGTCCGGTCCGAGCGCCCGAATTGACTGTGCCTCGCGCCGTCAATCCACCTGCAAAGACGGACAGCCGCCCTGTGATAACCCCCTCTGGTCGGCATCCTGCCCGACAGCTCAGCTGTGAGCGCACAGCTGCAACCGGCACTTTGGCTGGGTACGTCCCGCACTTGGGGACCGTACTGCCACTTGCCGCCACCACACAGCCACCGCCTCCAGGGTCGGAGCGAACGCCAAAGGAAGGACCCTGCCGCCACCAAGCACCGCCGCCCCGGGTGACCCGTGACCTGCCAGGCTGAGAGCCGCAGCGCGCATCGACCCCGGAAAAGCAACGCGACGTGGGACAGCTCCCCTGGAAGCCGCCTGCTCCACAAGAATTTGAAAGGTACTGTGCTTTTGCCTCACAGTGCGAGCATCCTGCAATCTAAGCTCGCACCGTGCCCTCTGCTTCGCAACGCGAGCCGCCTCTGAAACCAAGGCTCGCACTGCTCCTGGTCCTCGAGGCCCACGCGGGAAGCGTGAGCTTTGGCCGGCCAGACCCGATCTCCTCTCTGAAGCGAGCGGAGACAGCGGAACGCGGATTGAGGCGCTACGAGACACTGAACCTTGCTGAACCTGGGCAGAAGGCCCCAAAAGATTTCTTAATTGCTAGAAAGAACTGTGGCAACTTGAAACTAAGAAAACTGGAACCGCTATTGAAAGTTTGACAACTGTATTTACAAGCCTGCTTGAAATTTATATAAAGAAGATATATTTTTACAAATACAGTTTGGTGTCATTGTGTGGTGGGTTGGTTGTGATGGTGTAATAGTGCAAATGTTTAACCCTATGTGCCCCAGAGATTAGCCTGAGACTGCTTAAGCCACACTACCTAGAGGGTAAGCAGAGGTTGTCTTGAAGGTAACCCTCAGCCCTGACGAGGAAGAGAGAGTCCCTGCTTGTCGCCAGTGCTGCACTGCGCCAACTAGAGCCTCTCCCTTCCTACAATTCCTGATGCATCCCTGGTGTATTCCTGATGAGTCCCGGTGTTTTCCTGTTGCATCCCTGGTGTATTCCTGATGCATCCCCGGTGTATTCCTGATGCGTCCCTGGTGTATTCCTGATGCGTTCCCGGTGTATTCCTGGTGCGTCCCCGGTGTATTCCTGATGCATCCCCGGTGTATTCCTGATGTGTCCCCAGTGTTTTCCTGATGCATCCCTGGTGTATTCCTGATGCATCCCCGGTGTATTCCTGATGCATCCCTGGTGTATTCCTGATGCGTCCCTGGTGTATTCCTGATGCGTTCCCGGTGTATTCCTGATGCATCCCCGGTGTATTCCTGATGCATCCCCGGTGTATTCCTGATGTGTCCGCAGTGTTTTCCTGATGCATCCCTGGTGTATTCCTGATGCATCCCCGGTGTATTCCTGATGCATCCCCGGTGTATCCTGATGCGTCCCTGGTGTATTCCTGATGCGTTCCCGGTGTATTCCTGATGCATCCCCGGTGTATTCCTGATGCATCCCTGGTGTATTCCTGATGCATCCCCGGTGTATTCCTGATGCGTCCCTGGTGTATTCCTGATGCGTCCCCGGTGTATTCCTGATGCGTCCCTGGTGTATTCCTGATGCGTTCCTGGTGTATTCCTGATGCGTCCCCGGTGTATTCCTGATGCGTCCCTGGTGTATTCCTGATGCGTCCCCGGTGTATTCCTGATGTGTCCCCAGTGTTTTCCTGATGCATCCCTGGTGTATTCTTCAATACTGAATTGGCTGATTGACTGAAATTGGACAGGTCTCCCCATCCTAGAGAAGCCGACAGTAACACAGCTGACTTGAGCTTCTTCAACCCTGTATTAATATGTCTTTACTTAGGGAAGTTTCTAGAAACTGTGCAGGCTCAAAGCTATACCTTCAAATCCAGGCAAACAACCTCTCCATGCCTTCCAATTTGATGTCAGACAAGACCACAGCACTGAAACAGCTCTTTTGCAAATTGTGGGTGATTCCCTCAACTTCCTCGACTCAGATGACCCCTCCCTACGAGGGCACGATTCACCAAGGTAAACCTAAACTTTTGTAAGTTTTCTACTTTTCTGTATTCACAAAGGTAAGCTTAGACCAAAAGTCTAACTTTGCTGGTAGTAAATTACCTTTGTGGGAACCAAAAAGTAGCTAAGTTAGACTTTTGGTTTCAATTTACCTTTGTGAATACCGAAAAGTAGTAAACCTACACAGAAGTGTAAGTTTACCTTCGCGAATCGTGCCCTTGGACTTTTGGACCTCTAGGCTGCCTTTGATACAATCAACCACCGCGCTCTGATTAACATCCAGAAGGAATAAATGGGCATCGATTGTGTAGTCCTAAATTGGTTTGGTTCCTATTTGTGAACCTACCTGATCACAAATACTTAAATAAAAAAACAAAACTCTGAGGCAGATTTACAAGCCCCTTTCGCACCAGGGCGTCACTTTTTGTGACCCACCGGCAGCTCATTTCACTGCCCCATATTTACAAGGACAGGAAAAGCCACCCTGTGTGACGTTTCCTGCCCTTGTAAATATGGCCCCTTTGCACGCAGCACTTTGCGTGAAAATAGCATTCCATGGGTGTTGCTGTCGGTGTTCTCATGCAACACCCACGGAACCCGACACATTTCCAGATTTAAGAGAAATTGTAAATCTGAAAATGCGTCTGAATACTACGCCTCCCCAGTGGAGGCGTAGGGAGGAGCAATGAGGTGAAATGTATTAATTTCGCCTCATTTTTTCCCTCTTTCTATGCTTGCTGCGTTCAGCAGGACACATAGAAAGAGGAAATCACCTCTAGTGATTGTTTATATACAGGAAGGTGTTCCTTCCTGCTCATACACAATCATGGAAACAATGACGTTTTGCAAGTTCTATGTGTGCTAACGCAGCACACTTAGAAGTTCTTAAACGCCATTTCTCATTGTTTATGTGCAGGAAGGACACCCTTCCTGCACATAAACAATCATCCCGTGATGCAGGTATCCTTGCACCATGGTGCAAGTGTGCCTGCGTCGGCGCATGGCAGCAGTTTGTGCACCAACACAGGGGGAAGCACCGAGATGCAACCTATTGTTGTAAATATGTTGCATCCCTGTGCTTCAAAACTAACGCAGTGGGCTGCAGCAGAATGACTTGCGGCACCGCACTGCATGAATTTCTTGTAAATATGCCCCTCTGTTTCTAGCAAGACTTACTTTATGCAAGTTGTTCCAATTGGCTTGATCCTATCTCCAACCTAGTTTAATCTATATCTTGCACCAATTGGAAATATGTGGAGTAACTCTGGAATTCTCTATCATCAATATGATGACATCCAGAACTTCCTAAAGATTACTTGCCCAAAAAGACATCCTTCGTTTTCCCAACCACCATCTAAAATAGGCCTGGGTGGGAAACTCCCTTCGTAGAGGTTTTCCGACTCCGCGAGTGTGCAGCTCTGAAAAACTCTACGGAGTGGCGTAGAGAGGAGTTTTTTCTCTCTTGCGGCTCCCCAACATTAAGTTGTTGGGCGCAAGTGAGGAAAATCTAATGCTAGACCACCTCCCAGTGAGAGTTTTCAATGCAGATGGTCACTGCAGGTCGCTACCGCTCACATTGAGATACCGACTGCTCACATTGAGGAAGCTACCGCTCGAATAGAACTTCTACTCGAGTGGCAGAAAGAAGCTCCGCCCTCTTGTGCTACGTGTGGTGTGGTTCGTGCTAACTTTTGCCACGTAGGACAAACGCCTGGCTCCATAAATCAGTGTGAGCAGCACAACTTACATCACTCTGTTGATTGTGTAACTCCACAGAACGCAGCGGAGTATTTTTGTCACTTCATAGAGTTTCGCGTATGGAACTCTGTGAACTCCGCCCGGGCCTAGCCTAAAACTCAACCCAACCAAACTGAATTTCTTCTAATATTGACAAAACAAGTCTGAACTCTGTGCCAAGTGTGGCTCAATTCCTTCTCTCCGCTCAGCCATTATCTGGCCACCATGCAGAGTGCCTAAATCAATGGGATTTAACTTTGACAATTGCCTTAACCTTCAGAGGCAAACCTTGACCATGGCCAGGAGCACCCGCGGTCAACTCAAACCGCTGTGGAACATCAAGCAATTCATCCCTCAGCAGAACCTGAGAACTTGAACCCAGGCATTGGGACTCTCCATACTGGACTATGGGTCCCACAAAGCACTTCTGGCACCTCTGGGAGAGCTCCATGCAGCTGCCCCCTCTGTGACAGATCACATTTCTCCTATTCTTCCTAAGCCCATTGAGACAGGAGCCACATTTAAGACTGCAGCCATCACCCACCAAGCCCTCCCCAATGCCATGGCATCCTAAGTGGTCGGAAAACTGAGAGTCTCTGGTGCTCAACGAGGGTCGAGAAATGCCGAAGCCCTCCTGCTGGAATATCCAACATTCAGGCAAGAATGTTTCATGAAAACAAGCCTTCTCTGTCAGTGCAACTAGGAACTGGAAATCCTTCCCACCAGCTCTTCGCACAACCTCAAGTCAAGTTTAAAAGGGATCTCACAATCCTCCTGTTTGATGGGTAGTTTGGAAGAAGCTA
Source organism: Lissotriton vulgaris (assembly GCF_964263255.1). Taxonomy (NCBI): domain Eukaryota; kingdom Metazoa; phylum Chordata; class Amphibia; order Caudata; family Salamandridae; genus Lissotriton; species Lissotriton vulgaris. Next base: position 308,639,964 of record NC_141688.1, on the reverse strand, counting down.
TGATGGCTTCTCTGCATCCCTTCTTTGACTTATCCAATCTACCAGATACAGTGCACCTGACCTTTCTTCCCAGGTTCGTGCTGCTGGGTCTATGGATTTTCTTTGTTGCTTATGTGTTTTTTATGTTGAATCCTATCCATATTCTTCTGCATGTTCCCTTGTAAAGTGTTCTGATGCTCTTGGCTGAATAGCCAGAAACCGGTCCCAGGATGCTTGTTTCTGGTTCAAGGAAGACATGGCTTGGCAGTTCGGGCTGGACTGTTCCCATGAGGCACAGGGTCAGACTGATTTCCATATGGCCATGTCTGAACTGGGTTGGTGGAGTGAGCTAAAGAATGATGATGGATTAAACCCAGATCAGTTGACTGGGGGTGAGTTATTTGTTTGCTCAAACGCTCCGTTCATCATCCCCTTTGGTATCGGTTTGTTCGCCCTAAGTTGGCAGGTTATGCCCAGACATGGGTCCCTTGCTCACTTTGCCACTGGATTCAAGTTAGCCTGGCTGATTAGCCAGATACTGTCCCAGGATGCTTGTTTCCGATCCACGGCTTGGCAGTTCGGGCTGGACTGTTCCCATGAGGCACAGGGTCAGACTGATTTGCATATGGCCATGTCTGAACTGGGGTGGTGGAGTGAGCGAAAGAATAATGATGGATTAAACCCAGATCTGTGACTGGGGGTGAGTGTTTGATTTGATCAAGCGCTGAGTCCATGATCCTCTTTGGTATCGGTCTGATGCCCTTCGGAACAGCGCAAAAATTTTTTTTTATCATAGACGACATTAGAGTTGTGGAAAAGTCCTGGATTTGGGCTGGACACGTGCCCACTTCTTTTAAGCTTCCACTAGATGTCAATACTAGATTGTCATTTCAGCAGAAAGGCCAGGGATTGATGATGCAACCTGGGGCCGTATTACACAAGCGCCCCGGGAGCGCAACGGGTGTTAGCGGCCGCTTTATGTGCCCCCTGGGCAATTTGGTATTACAAAGGGGCCGCAGAGGCTTCTGCAGCCTCTTTTGTGATATAGATAGCGCTGGCACAAATACAGCGCCAGCGTTATCATGAGAAGGTGTTTCCTCAGTTGCATGGGGGCGTGACTCAATGCAAATGAAGGAATCACTTTGTCTCTGTGCCCGCTCTGTATAATCAACATGGGCGCACAGGTAAAAAGGAAACAGCAATAACAAAACAGCTGTTACCAAGCATTACCTTTACAACGTGGCCATTACAACGCCAGTGCCATTACCTTGCGTTACCGTAACCACGCATGATTTTACAACAAATTCTGTGTATAGCCAGGAATCACGAATCTTCACAGAATGTTCACAAAACTTCCCCCTTTTGGTTCAGCTGCTGTATTGAACGTTTTGGGGTGATCCCTCAAGCGGGGGTCAAGAATCAAGGGGGGTCCCAAAAGCCAAAACGCATTTTCCCAATTATATGTCCATGGGGATTTTTCATTTTTTGAACGCGACTACAGCCCGAACCGCTGAACAGAATTACACCAAATATTGCAGAAAGCTAGACGTTTATCGAAAAAACATGCTTTTTGTGATTTGGTATAAATCAGTTCAGTAGTTTTTTAGATATTTAAGTTAAAAAAATCTTAAAGATATCTAGGAGCCTAAAATCCTACTATAATTCTACTTCAACCTGGAAGTGTTGGCAACTATCTTGGGACTCTGCTTCAAGCAGAGTCCCACAAAAAATGTAAAAATAAAAACAAAGGGGGCAGAGTTGGAATGTAGGAATACCTTGACCCCCTAGGACTCTTGCATTTTTTTGGTTCCCACACGGACACCTGCCCGCCCAGGCAAAAAAAGTATTCTTTTTACATTTTTGTTGGGATCTGTGGAGCTCACAAAAAAATGTTTTAAAAAGCAAAGCATGGACTGCTGCCCTTCGTTTCTAATCGCCCCCGGGTTGTCTAGGTTCCGGATGCATTGTAATAAAGGAGGGGGGTGCACCCCCTCTTGGGGCTCATTGATGCCCTGGGTACTTCACCTCCACAGGGCTTTAAGTTTAAAGAATGCAGGGGGTGCACAGACCCCTTGCAGCCTCAGGGACAGCCACCTCCCTAAGCTGTAATTTAGTGTGCGGGGGCTTGCGCACCCCCCTGCAGCCCCAGGGACCACTACCTCCCCAGGTCTTTAAATGAATACAGTGCAGGTGGCTATATGGACCCCCTGCAGCCCTGGAGACCGCCACCTCCTCGGGACTTTATTTTTAAAGAATGCAGGGGGGGCGCACAGACCCCTTGCATTCCCAGGGATTCTCTCTCAGCCCCACTCTCTTCAACATTTACAAGGCCCCTTCAAAACCATTGTCAGAATTCACGGGCCCAACATCATCTCCTATGCCAACGACACCCACCTCAATCTCTCCCGCACCAAAGAACCCAACATCAGCAGGCACAACTTCCAAGAAGTGATGAAAGCCATCACCACCTGGATGAAGAAGAGCTGCCTGAAACTCAACTCAGAGAAAACAGGTCTCATAATTGGCTCCACCCCCTTCGCATGGGACGACATCTGGTTGCCCCCTGTCCTTGGGAACCCTCCCTCCCCACGGACCACGCAGGAAACCTCTGCATCATACTAGACCCATCGCTCACGATGAACCACCAGATCAACACCTCAAGACCTGGCACTTCGGATGACACCAGCACTCAACAGAGCTGCCCTCCCTCCATCCCCTCAGCACCTTGAGACCCTCGAGGGTGAGTAGCTGCGCTTTATCAACCCCTGATTGATTGATCGAGTCAAATATCTAGTGCGGAGTTCGGTGCAGCGTGCGGGTACAGTGCACCGTTCTCCTGATGCATCAGGATCGATGCTTCCAGTCCATTGCCTATGTGTAGCGATTCAAACCACGTGCACTGTTCATGACTCACTTGCAACCTCATGTGTGACATATAATCATCCATGCCATCTTCATGAGCGTTTCACTTGTACCACTCAGAGCGATAGTCCGCTCTCTAAATCGTCACACCAGCCTTCTCAGTGACCTAGAGAGCTTCCTTATGTGCACAGCATCTTTTTCAAAACACGTTGTAAGTAGTCATGTAGAGAGGCGAAGAACCACAACACTGGCTGAACTACATTTCAGCCAGTCAGCGCCTAGTAACACCCAGTGACATCCCCCACCAGCTGGCTAGGGTTCTCCTTGGTGGCATCTAGTCACACTCTCTAACCCCCTCTCCAGCTGGATAGGGTTCTCCTTGGTGGCATCTATTCACACCCTCTGACACCTTCAGCTGGACCCGGCACTCCTTGAATGTTTCTAGTCACACTCTCTGCCCCCCTTCCCCCGCCCCGCCTCCAGCTGGATAGGGCTCTCATTGGGTGGGTCTAGTCACACCCTCTGACCCCCCAACACCCCCAGCTGGTTAGAGTCCTCCTTGGAGGCATCTAGTCACGCCCTATGACCCCCCCAGATGGATAGGGTTCTCCTTGGATGTGTCTAGTTACACTCTATGCCCGCCCCACCCCCTCCAACTGCATAGGACTCTCATTGAAGGCATCTAGTCACACTTTCTTTCCCCGAGCTAGATAGGGTTCTCCTCAGTTGTGTCTAAACACACCCTCTGATACCCCCAAACCCCGCTCCTCTGGGCTGTACAGGGTTTACATCAGAGTAATCTAGTCACACCCTCTGACCTCCATCAGCTGGATAGGCTCTCATTGGACGCGTCTAGTTACTCTGTCTGCTTCCCCCTGTGGGAAGGTGAAATCTGACTGCATGGTTCCCCCATTTTTTGCGTGGTGTTTTGCTGGTTTTATGCTTAGTTTGACTGGGATCCTGCTAATCAGGACCCCAGTCTATCTGCTTTCTCCATCAATTGATTGCCTGTACTTTAAGTACACTCCAGATTGGATTTTTGGGTACCCTAATAAGTCCCTAGTATATGGTATACTACATACCCAGGGCATAAGTACCCCAGAGGCCTCCCAGGGGCTGCAGCATGTATTATGCCACCCCTGGGAAACCATTCAAAATGAAACAACAGGTCTGCTTCTGCAGCCTGTGTAAGGTAGTGCATGTACCCCTTACTTAGATATAGGTTCACTATATCTACCTTATATCACTGCACATATAAACCTATCAGTCACCCCTATGGCAGGCCTTATCAATCCTGAAGGCGTGGTGCTGGGTTTTATGTGAGAGGGTGCCTATGCATGAGCAGGGCCCCTCTGCAGCCTTTGGAATCTGTTCTCTGGAGTTGTTCTGTGATGCCGCCAACCATATACTCATAAGTACATTATAACCATGCGGTAAATGCTAACTTTAAAAAGGCTGTAAGGAAACATGTTGTGTTTGGTGTCAAACACCTTGGAATCATACCTCCCTGCCAGTAACTGGCTGGGGAGGTCTGATTCCACCCTCTTAGAGTGAGAAATATGACAACACCGGTACAACCGGTACCAGCTTTCTCGACTTTGGCGTCACAAGATGGATGCTGCCAGCCACAGACACCTGACTGCCCTCCTGCTGCTGGATGAAACTCCGGCAGGGGAGGCTGGACAATAGGTTTCCTGTCACAGGGAGGTGTAATCACCTCCCAGACAGGCTTTAGTGTATTGGGGCTGGGTTGGTGCACTCTGAGAGTGCTTTGATGTCTGCACTGGGGGCACATTTGGTGTCCCTGTGCATAGTCCAGATCAAACCGGTTGCAGGGGCTATCAACCCCTGTTCTGGTGCGAACCTGGACAAAGGATATGGGTGTAGCCACCCCTCTGTCCTGACCCTCCCATAGGTGGGTCCCCAGAGTTTGTCCCACCCCTTCCTCGGGCATAAAGTAGGAACCCCTGACTACAGGACTTTAGATTTACCTGGACAAAACTCTGCTACAGAAACCAAATACTTTGAGGATCTACACTGCGCTGGATGACTGAAGAATCTCCCTTGGAGTAAAGGAGTTACTCCCCTGCTAAGCAAGCACCAAAGACGAATCTGAACGTTTTACAACTCTGAAGCTCCTGAGGACTCCAAAGACTTTTGCAACACAGGAGGTGGGTTTCCCAGTGTCCCTGAGATTGGCTAGTGTGCTCAGCAAACCTAGGACCCGTATCCATCGTGGGGACCGTGCAGCCCGAACCCCTGGGCACCGTATCCATTTGCAGAAGCATCTGCTTTCCGTCAACCCTTGAAGCTGTGCTTTGGGCTGCTTGTACTCCAGATCCCAAGCAGGAATTCCACTGAAGATTACCGGCCTACACACCACTAGTGCTCCTTGTGCTGGTATTTGGCGATTCCCCTTGAGGTCCCTTCGCAATCCCTGGTGCGTTGGCCTGTGGATCCCTGTGTAGGCAACTTTAATTTTAAGTGGCTTTCCTGGTTGCTCCAGATGTGCCCTGACTTTCCATTGCTTGGGGAGTCCCCAGGACCTTGCTGGTCCTCACTGAAGCATCTTTTCTCTGACCGCATGGGTTGCAGTTGCCAAGGTTTGTTGGTGTTCCATCCAGACACTGACACCCAAGCACTCGACATCCTTCGTGGGACAGCTCACTTGTGGACTTTGGTCATCGTCGTTGTCTCCTGGTCCCCGTGACTGCAGAGTCAAGCTGCACCTCTTCTCACCTGAAACACCCGACATTGGTGGGCATTGGTCTATCGTGCCCCTGGTGACTGGTGAAGTGACCCAGACTCTGTCCCCTATGCTTTCAGGTTCTTCTCAGCTTCGATCCAGGCTTGGATCACACCGGACACTTTTCCTCTTCACAGCAGCAGCACTTTGCAGCAACACGCCATTGAAAACGACGAAGATTCCCGACACCATTTGACACCTATGCACCCGGCTTCCCTGGGTTAGGTAACATGAGTACTCCGGTGCTCACATGGTTGCTGGCCTTAGAACCTTCTATGTTTGAAAGGGTTTGCTCAAAGTCCTCTCCTATGTGTCCTTAAATTTAAAAATCCAACTGTGACTTTCCCATAGAGTTGTACGGAGCTCGCGGCTGTGTTCTCACACTGCACGCGTCCCCCGTGGCTCCCCTGTGTCACTATCTTGGGTTGTTCCTTGGGGTCCCAGCTATTCTATGTGCTCTGGGCACTGTGTCTAGTCAAGTCGTGGTTGTTATACCACTTTCTTAGTATATGGGTCTGTCTCCTCCTGGATCCCGCTGTGTATTCTGCTATTTACTGTTGTTCTAGTACTGTAATAGTGTTTGCTTTGTTCTCTAATCTCATAAAGAGGTTAATAGAGAGGGTTTAGTAATAAATACATATATTTGATATATACCTTGTGTGGTTCTCCTTTCATTTGGTAATTTAAGAGGTTATAATCTGGTAAACCAAGCTGCTTTACATTCCTCCAATACTTAGCCTGAAGGCTGCTCTCCACAGCTACCATTAGGAAAGCTTTCGATTAGGGTCATCTTTAATCTCCTCATCAATAAGGGTTGTTTGGACTGGTACAAGGTGCCCACTTTAGTTAGCTATCCTGACCGATGAGAATTGAAAGTCCGAAAGCGGTGCTAGGATGCTTGTTTCCAGTCCAGGGAGGACCTGGCTTGGCAGTTCGGGCTGGACTGTTCCCATGAGGCACAGGGTCAAGACTGATTTGCATATGGCTGGGTCCAATCTGGGGTGGTGGAGTGAGCAAAAGAAAGATGGATTTAGGTCCCGATCTCAGTACTTGGGAGAATGTATGACATTGTTCTGCATTCCATCCATCAATTGTTGCTTTTGCACTTTAATTAGTGGACAGAATATACCAGGCCAACTTCTCGACACCAACCCAGCCCCCCCACCCCCCACCACTGGATAGGTTTTTTTTAGAGGCACCTAGTCACACCCTCTGACACCCAAAGCTGGACTCAGCTCTCCTTGAATGTGTCTAGTACACCCTTTGACCCCCGCCCCCCCTTCAGCTGGATAGGACTCTCATTGGGTGGGTCGGGTCACCCTCTGACCCCCCCTCCCCCCCTTCCCGACCACCGCTGGATAGGGTTCTCCTTGGCGGCATCTAGTGACACCCTTTGACATCCCCAGATGGACTCAGCTCTCCTTGAATGTGTCTAGTACACCCTTTGACCCCCGCCCCCCCTTCAGCTGGATAGGGCTCTCATTGGGTGGGTCGGGTCACCCTCTGACCCCCCTCACCCCCCCTTCCCGACCACCGCTGGACAGGGTTCTCCTTGGCGGCATCTAGTCACACCCTCTGACACCCGCAGATGGACTCAGCTCTCCTTGAATGTGTCTAGTACACCCTTTGACCCCCGCCCCACCCCCCTCCAGCTGGATAGGGCTCTCATTGGGTGGGTCTGGTCACACTCAGCCCACTGCGAGGCGTCCCTGACAGGTGAACACCTCTGTCAGCCGACGAGCTGGGGCAGGGTCAGTCACACGTAAGGCCTGGACATAGCCAGTTACATGTTAGGGCTGTGTCTCTGGAAGTCTGAAGGGCAGATGCAAAGCCAGTTACATGTTAGGGCTGCCCACACAGAGCCGTGGAGAACCCGTCACTTGTCAGACGTACACGTCTGAAACATGCAGGCATGTCACGGAGGCAGTCATATGTTACTTCTGGGTCTTTGGAAGTCTATAGGGCTGGCGCAGAGTCGGTTACACTTGAGGCCTTTGCCTTATAAAACCAAACCTGACTATAAAATGTGGCTTGTCAGACATGTACGAGTGAAAACACACATCGGGCTGGGGCAGCGTCAGCGATATGACAGGTCTCTGGCCCTGGAAGTCCGAACGTCAGGCACGGGTCTGGATTGTTTATCTACGCAAAGCGCGTAGAGCTGGTGCAGAGTCAGCAACGTCCTGGACGTATCCCCTGAGAAGCCAGTTGGGCTGGTACAGAGACAGTCACATTAGGCTTATTTCTCCGTAATGCCAGTCGGGCTGGTACAGAGGCAGTCACATGTTGAATATATGCCTCAGTAATGCTAATTGGGCTGGTACAGAGACAGTCATATGTCGGGTATATGCCTCAGTAATACCGGTCGTGCTGGTAGAGAGCCAGTCGTGTTAGGCTTATGACTCAGCAATGCCAGAGATGGTCACGTTTTGGGTATATGCCTCAGTAATGCCAGATGGGCTGGTACAGAGTCACATGTTGCGTATATGCCTCAGATATGCAAGTTGGGCTGGTAGAGAGACAGTCACATGTTAGGTCTGTATTTCCACAAGGCTGTGGCTGTCAGTTTGTGAGGCCTGAACCTCTAAGGGATGGGGCGAGGTCAGTCACAAGTTAGGTGGGTCCCTCTGGGGGCCCTACAGATTTACCCGAGCATTTGGAACGAGAACAGGGACAGCAATGTCAGTCATCTAGACAGGCCCGCCCACCTGGAGAGGTAGCCACATGTCACACCTGAGGGCGTGCCATGTTTCCAGAAGCATCAGGATACTGAGAGCTCCACGGATCTCCCCACAGGACACCGGGGCTCTGCCCAGCCCCCGCATCTCTGCCGAGGGCATCTATGGGTGGGGGAGGGGAGCTGTCCTTGATGGGGGAGCCAGCCACAAGGTTATTTTCATTAACATGTTTTTACAGCCAGATTAACGAGGTCCCAACTCATTAACCTTCCTCTGCTTAGAAGGGAGTGTCTGATTGGGCACTCTCCACTTCCTCCAAGCGCGAGAGCAGAGGACCCCCAGTTGAGCCAGTTGTGGTGAGTGAGTAGGGGGCATTGAAATGAAATACCAGTATTTGTAAAGCCCACATCTACCTCCCGAGAGGTTCCCGGCGCTGGGGGCCCTCGGGAAGATTTGGGGCTAGATGTAGGTAATTGTAAATTACCGATTCTTAAATACCGAATTTTACCGATTCGGTATTTAAGAATCGGTAATTGTGATGTAGGTAATAATTTGGTAAAAATTACCAAATCGGTAAGATTCGGTATTTACCGAATTGGTATTTACCGATTCAGTAATTGCCATTGATTCCTGTGGGCCGGGAGGCCCATAGGAATGAATGTCAATTACCGAATCGGTAATTACCGATTCGGTAAAATTGGGAAAAAGTCAAGGGTGGCAGGGTGTCACTTTGACACCCTGTTGCACCCCTGATTAGTGCTGGTGTGCACATGTGGCACACATACATGCCCTAAGGGCATGTATGTCTATCACATGGCACAGGTGTAAATGCACATTTATGCATTTACAAAGGAATTCCTTATTTACCACCAACTAATAGTTGGTGGTAAATAACGAATTCTTAAAGCCCAGATGCACTCTTTTAAGTGCTTCCTACATCTCATTTACCGATTCAGTGAATACCGAATCGGTAAATGATGATTCGATAAATACTTGGGGCCCGATGTAGGTAAATCTACATTTACCACTTCATAAATACCGAATCATACCGAATCGGTATTTATGAAGTGGTAAATTAGAGGGGGGGGGGGGGAGATGTAGGTATTTCAGATTCGGTAAATACCGAATCTGTAAGATTCTGTATTTACCGATTCTGTAAATACCAATTCGGTATCCCCCATTGCTTCCTATGGGCCTTGAAGCCCATAGGAATCAATGGGCATTACCGAATCGGTAATTACCGATTTGTGCAAGGGTGCAGGGGGTGTCACTTTGACACCTTCCAGCACCCCAAAAAAAGGCATGTGAGCCATGTGGCACACAGACATGCCCTAAGGGCATGTCTGTCTGTCACATGGCATAGGTGTGCATGCACACATGTGCATGCACACCTGGATTCGGTATTTTAACACCCAATTGGATTGAAAACCCAAAAACCCAATTTTCATTTACCAATGATGCGAGGCAAGATGGCCACCGGAGCAGGGGCCTTCTAAGAGCTCCTGGTGCTTGATATCCCTCTAGAGGGTTTTATCCCTGTCAGCGCCCTCTGCTCCGCGGAACCGAATTCGTAAGAGTAACAAGAGTAACCAGTAACCTTTTTACTTCCTCATACCTGTCCAGTGGAACGCTGGAGCCACCCGTCGCAGCCTGGGTCAGCTGGAGACATCACCTCTCCCAACGGACGTCTGCTGAACACGAGAACCGGATGCCCCGAGCCTCGATGCCCCGAGCCTGCGGAGAGTCGGCACTCTGATGCGTCGCTTTGAGGCTCCCCCAGCAATTGTGATCACACAAAGGGCTCTTGCCATCGTCGAGTCCCGTGTCCAAGGTGGGTTGTGGAGCAACATGAAGCTGACCCCCTCCCCCACCCCTGCATCGGAGCAGTAGATCTACCGATGGGCTCCAGCGCTGGTCGAGCCTCGAGCCTCTGGAGGATCGCCGCCCAGAAGCCCTGGACTTTGGAGTTGGTGACCAGCGCCGGCTACTTAGCAAATAAAGAAGAATAGCATCAAACCCGGCGTGCGTTCCACCGAATCGCGCAATTCCAAAAATGGCCGCCGCAGTGGAACGCATAACTCTGACTCTGAAGCCAGGAAACCACCATCTCGGATGACCCCGCGAGGAGTTCTGTCTACCGCCGTGTACGATCGGCTGCACCGGAGAGTGGCCCCCCTCCCACCCGCTCCAAGGCGCAGACTGCTGATTGCGGTGCCTGGACTGGCCGGAGGACGTCGGCGCACACCACCCTCTCCCGCCCGCACCACAGCATAGGAGGTTGGAGGCGGAATCAGGAAGGACGCCGGTGGAGTGGAGCCGGCTCCTGGAAACACCGGGAAACGGAGGGGAAGGTACAGAGGCGCTTGAGATCGGCTGAACTGGGCTCTGGGACCAAACAAGAGCTGGATGACCGACATGAGCCGCCCCCACCCGGGAGTGGATATGTGTCACTGAGCCCCCCACCTCAAGGGAAATACAGGTTTACAGGAAATACAGGTTTGGAGCATCGATTGGAGGCATAAGGTATTTATCCCACCCCACCCGCCTGTGCACATTTTTCAGACTACCTCCTTTGTACAAAATGGCTGGGGCCATTAAACTGCTCACATCCGTTAGCTACCTCCTTGAGCAACATGGGGCCATAAATCTGTAGAAATAAATCCTCGCTAGTACCTTTGATGGCCACGAGGCTCCACAGCTCTAACTCCCCCACTTTTCCACACCAGCAAGCTATGAGCAATGCCTGCCTGAATAGAAAGTGAAATGGTCCTGCTCTGAGCCCAAAGTAACAACAACAGACAAAGGACCAATATTTCTATCTCCCCCATCGGTTCGGCCATCCTAGCTTGTCTATCTTGGGGAGACCAACATGATCTAGTCATTTCTACCATCGACCTTAAAGACCTAAGGCCTCTTAGACTCTCAGACTACTTTTTATCGGTTACACAATTTACACAGCTGGACGTTTTTTATGTCGGATTTAGATAGTCTGCTTTTTCACAGTGATACGTATTATTTTATTCCTGATTGTATCCAGCACACTTCACTTTTTGCTACCCATATATTAATGCCTCGTACAGTAGCATTATATTCTTCTATATATTCCTAACTGTATCTTGCACGTCCCACTTTATCGTCACCGGTAATGCACCGTTTGCTACCTCATATATTTTTCTTTTGCTGCTCGCTAATGCCACTAGTTGTGCCATTTAATCTGTGTCATTTAATCTATGTGTGCAATTGTATTTTGTCACTGTACCTTACATATTTTTGACTACCCACTATTGGCACCTTCGATTTAGATACTCTTTATAGTATGCACAGTTATTTTATTTTATCTGATTCAAGTATTTTTCTCAGTGCTATATTTCATTTCATATTTTATACCTCATATTTTCTTCGTTGCTGCTCACTAATGTCACTTGTTGATCCATATAAGTTGTGTGTGCACTGGTATTCTGTCACAGACTCCTGTACCCTACATATTTTTGACTACTCACTATTGACACCTTCGATCGATATTATTACGGTTTGCTCAATGTTTATTCCAGTATTTGTCAGTGTTATATTGCTACTTGTTCTGCACTTGTTTATAACTTACATCGAATTCACCCCTACTCCTAAAATGTACTGTCGACTTTCTCACATAGACCTGTCACTGATGTAACCTGCACTTACATTGTCCCTTCCCGTACACACTGATTACTACCGCATATTAACTGCTCGCATTACTCTGCTCCCTTATATCACTAGTGCACACCCTATACTAGTGCAACTCACACCCATCTCAAGTGTTAATCTTGTATGCACCGAGTACTACCTCAATTACCTTGGCAACTCACTAGTGTCAGTTAATCTTGTACGCACCAACTACTACCTCAAATACCTTGGCAGCTCACTAGTGTCACTCCCAATTATCTCACTACTTTTGTCTGCAGCTGTACTCTGCGCAGAGCATTACTGTGAACGCACTAGTATCACTTTAGGCCCACGCAACTGTTTAGGACAGTGCACCCTCCCTCCTACACCCTCCCTCCTACACCTACCCAGACTGTCCTCCCATCATGGAACCCGTCGGCAAACACACATACAAAATCAACTACCCACCCTCTCTCACTAAAAAAGCCGCTAAACGCTTTAAACATAACTTCTTGAGGTCCCACCCTGAAACTCCGTGTGCAGACACCTACTTCTCACCAGTCAATGGTTCACTGAACATTGATATTATCTTCCACACCACACGCAGAGCCCAATGGAGAAACACGTTCCGCACCTTACTCACCGTCTCCACCTCCAGGAATTTCGCGCATGGCCTAAAACTTTCCATCACTCCATCACAACTCTTCCCGGGCAGAACAACCATCACTATATACAATAACGGGATTATCCTAATTCAATCCACAGACAAGAACTTGGAGCTACTAGACAACCTGTTCCCCACGTTCAAACAGCACCTCACCAGTCATCGGACCCCCACTCATAGCACCCGCAGGCCTATCACCCCTGAATTCACAGCCCCCAACCACAACCCTTCTAACCTAGCTCAACCACAAAACGACACACACCTTCCCTCCACCCCCGGCACCCTAGGCATTCACTCACCTAATGTAGCTACCGCGCACTCCACATTTACAGACATAGATCCCTCACCCACACATTCCAGCGGTACCCCCACCCCCCCTACAACCACACCTTGCCACCCTCCCATACCACACCCATTCCCATCACCCCTGATACCACAGCCTCAAACCACATTCATTCTAAACCAGCCCAACCCCAAAACAACATGCACCTCTCCTTTACTCCCGACACCCCAGTCACTCACCCACCTACCATATCTACCGTACTCCAGTCGAGCACAGACATAGAATACTTACCCCCTTACACCCCTTCCCCCCACACACCAGCCCTCATCCCCTTTCCCACCCTTGATACCACAGCTCCCACCCAAAAAGACATGCACCACCCCTCTACTCCCGGCACCTTAGTCACTCCCGGCACCTCAGTCACTCTCCCACCTACCGTAGCTACCCCACATCCCTCTAGCACAGACATAGATCTCTCTCCCTCTTGCAACAACCACCCCACCCCCTCCACCTACACACCAGCCCTCATCCCCGTTCCTCTCACCCCTGATACCACAGCTCCCACCCGCATCCCGCATATCCTAGATCAAAATCAGACCGACACACACAAAGGCAAACCCCACCCTTTATCCCCACCCATTCTCAGCCCCCACTTCCTCCCACTAACTAATCACACAGAACGCGCCACCTCCATCAACTCAACTCGACCCACTCAAAACAGAACCATCTACAATCCCACTAACCCCCCCAGTCTTACCCCCCATTACCCAACCTCCACCCCCTTCACCACTAATAAACGCCCATCCTCCACCCTGCATTCTACGCCCACCACCAATACTCTCATCCACACCACCAACCTCTCCCCTATGTCATCCACGCCTGACCCTCCCATCCCCACCTCCAACACATGCCCCACAGTGGACCGCATTACGGCCTCCCTCCTCCAACTTAAAAAAGACATGCACGTCATCAAACAACAACTACTCTGTCTATCACACTCCAGTCACCCCCACCCAACACCCTCCACCAGATCAAACAAGACATTCACATCATCAAACAACTACTCAGCACACACCCCAGACACCACTCACGCGTCTCCACCATCACCGCCCCTCCCAACTGGTCCTCCACCCGGGCGGCGAACTCTCGCACCCGACTCCCACCGCACTGGACCTCAATCCCGGTCACAATCGGGAAAACCGCCCCCATCGCTCCTGCAACCCTCTCTCGGACCTAGACACAGTCACCCTCCTCCGCTCCTATGACTCAGCTCCCCTTAGCAACACACCCGACACTCTTATTGCCATACCTACGATTCACTCCAATCCCCTTAGACCCCCCACACTGAACAACAGAGTCGCTATCCATAGTAACCTGAGTAAAGTCCCCCTCGCCCTTGAACACCCTTCCACCCTCGACACACCCCGTCTCAAATGCACTCTCCTAAACTGCAGATCAGCCGCTAGACACTCCGCCGCTATCGCCGAGCTAATCCTAAAATTGGATCTTGACTTAATCATCATGACTGAAACATGGCTAACAGAATCTTCTACACCTATAATGGACATTCTGGTTCCCCCCAACTACCACATCACAAGACTTGACAGGTCTGGCGATAAAAAAGGTGGCGAAATCGCATGTATATACAGGAGCAACCTCTCTGTCTTGAAAGTATCTTCCCCTTCCCTACCCTCCCCATCGTCCTGTGAATACATCAGCCTAGATATTATCAGTGAGGGCAAACCGATCTGCACTCTTCACGGCGTTTACCACCCACACGGTGACAACCTCACCTTCTCCCAACAAATCATGGACATGATCTCAACCAACTCAGGGCGGCAACTCACACAAATATACCTTGGGGACTTCAACCTCCACTGGAACGATCATAATGATATGGTGGTAAAAGGTCTGAAGAATTTCCTCAACGCCCTTGACCTTACACAAATTTGCAACAGTCCAACACACGAGAAAGGCTCTATCCTCGACCTTATCATCTCCAAAGAGGCCTCTATCCAACTCGAATCTATCCAACCCTGTGACTGGTCGGACCATCATATTATCACGTTCTTCATCAATGAAAAAGTTAAATTTAACCCTATTCAATCCGCCAGGCCCAAAGTCTGGAAAAGAGACATGAAAAAACTAAACTCAAACTCTCTGCCCCCCAACAGCTACAACTTACTACTTCCTCCGGCTGGCGTTAAGGACGTCCAAACCTTGACTGATCACTATCTTAACAATATGACCGCAATAATTAATGAAGTCGCACCCTTGCAGCTAAAAAAAGCCAACACAAAAATCTCCAATCCCTGGTATGACGGGAGCCTCAATGACGATAGACGCACCATGAGATTGGCAGAGCGTTCCTGGAGATCAGCTCCCTCTGCACTGAACCTAAAAAACCTGAAGAAAAAGAGAAATGCCTATTTCAGGAAAATAAAACGGTCAAAATCAGACTTCTTCAGCCGTCAGCTCGACCAAGCCAAAAATCGTCCGAGAAAGCTGTTTGAGCTTATTCGAACACAAACCAAAGAACAACCCCAACCTCTCAACACTATGTGCAAAGCTCCCTCCTGCGAAGACTTCGCCTCTTTCTTTAACCAAAAAACTGACAACATAAAAAATGACCTCCTCATGGACGCAAGCCGCTATCCCAAACCCCACAGCATAACACCCACTAAACCAAAAAACAATGCAACCTGGTCAACCTTTGTCACCTACACGGAAGAAGAAATTGGCAAACTGCTCAGCACTCTGAAACCATGCAATCACCTCACGGACCCCCTTCCTGCTAATGCTGTAAAAGTCCTTACCCCGTCGCTCCTTCCACTCTGGACCAAAATTATTAACAGCTCACTTCAACAAGGTATCATTCCCGACTCCCTCAAAGTTGGACAAGTAACACCTTTGCTAAAGAAACCTACAGCCGACCCCTCTGACCTAAACAACTACCGTCCCATTACCAACATTCCGACTCTTGCCAAACTGCTGGAAAAATGCGCACAAATACAATTGACTAAACATATTACTCAATTTGATCTCCTCAACTCTCATCAATCAGGCTTCCGAGCCAATCACAGTACGGAAACTGCCATGATTCACATAATCGACGATGCCCTCCAAATCCTAGATCATAACGATACCTGCCTCCTCATCCTCCTTGATCTCTCCTCCGCATTTGACACCGTCAAACATGAGAACTTACTCAAACTATTAAACACAAGAATGGGCCTATCTGGAACTGTGCTCAAATGGTTCACTTCCTTTCTGCATAACAGGTCGCAGAAATTCAAAAGCAACAACTTGATGTCCGCACCAAGACCTGTATCGCTAGGCGTTCCACAAGGATCCTCCCTATCCCCAACTCTGTTCAACCTAGTTATGGAACCTCTCACCACCTTGCTGCAAGAATCCAATGTGCACTTCCACATGTATGCTGATGACACCCAACTCTATCTCAAACTACAATCACCCAAAGACATCACGCTCTTGAACTCAACGACCAGAAGCACCCAATCTTGGTTGGCCACTAATCATCTCAAACTCAATGCCCTTAAAACAGAGTTCCTCCTGATCTCACCTCCCGCGAAGATCTCTACCGCACAAACCTGGCTTAAAGACCTAACAGCACTCAATGTTCAACCCACCATCGTGGACTCAGCGAAATCTTTGGGCATAACACTTGACACCAAGCTCAGCATGCAGGAACACATCAACAAAGCAACTAAGGGAGCAAACTACCAAATCAACACCCTTAGGAAACTTAAACCTTTCCTTCCAGCCAAAGACTTCCAAACTGCAGTACAATCACTAGTCATACCTCGAATAGAATACGGCAGCACCGCCCTCTGCGGTCTCCCCCTAGCTACTACGGCACCCATAAGAGCCTCTCTAAACACCGCAGCGAGACTTATCACAGGATCAAAAAAACACTCACACATTTCCCCTGACTTCAAATCACTGAACTGGCTACCGTTTGAAGCCAGAATACACCTGAAAATCGCTTGTTTGACCCACAAGGCTGTCCACCTGAGCTCACCTAGATACCTCGCTCAGAAGCTGACGATTTCTGGAGGCTCCAGAAACACTAGAGGCACAAACAATCTTTTGCTAAAGCCTAAAAGATTCCGCAAGGAAAAAACCTATAAACGCTCTTTCTCAGGAATGGCTCCCAGGATTTGGAACTCGCTCCCCTCTGAAACAAGGCTCATCACCTCTACCATACTTTTCAAGAGAGAAGTAAAAGCCATCCTCATGGCTAAATACACTTGAACCACTACTGGGGAAAAACTACAAAGACTCGATACTCATCTGTACTACTTGTTCGATCCCGTGTACTTTTACTTTGACGTTGAAATTGACTTACTTGATTGTTTTATGATATCACTTCAATGTACGGTTAACATGTTTGATGTATCTGCGTATACATGCTCCCCTCCTCTGTAAAGCGCTCTGATATCTGCGAAGATCTTGTTCGCGCTATATAAAACTTTCAAAATAAATAAATAAAAATAAATTGGGTGTTAAAATACCGAATCTGAAGGGCCTGTGGGACTAAAAGTAGTCCCACCTACATCCCAAATTTAAAAATCGGTAAAATTACCGATTCGGTATTTTTGCGATTTGGTAATTTTACCGAATCGGTAAAATACCAAATCAGACAAAAAAAGGTCCCCTACATCTCAGTAGGCCAAATACCGGTCGGAAACGGCCGAAATCGGCCGTTTCCGACCGGTATTTGGTACCTACATCGGGCCCCAAATCTGTAAATACCGATTCGTTATTTACCGAATCGGTAAAATAGCCTTCTACATAGGAAAAGGCTTTTACCGGTCAGTAATGGCCGATTTCAGCCATTACCGACCGGTAAAAGCCTACCTACATCTAGCCCTAACTGAGCTATTACCCAGAGTCACATGGTGCTGGGCTCACCTGCCGACGTAGTCCGGAGTCAGGCACCCTGGGCACTGCGCCACACCTCTTCCACTTGATCTTTGGTACCCTGTAACAACTACCCTTTAAGGGGTTCTAGGGCAGTTATATATCCAAGAAGCAGCTCTGCAGTGTTGATTCAGAGTGCAGTGTGTTGGGGATCTGGAAAGTTCCGTTCTCAGCTATTTGCTCGTTGTTGTTTCCTGTGTGGAACATAGAATTTGGGGTTACAACAGTTTTCGTTGTGAGAGCAAATCTCATTTAGAAAACACTATGGGGCATATCAGCAACAGACGGCGATAAATATCGCAAAGCGTGCTTATTTATCGGTGCCTATCGCTGCAATTTATCGCCTGGATAACGCCTTATCAACAAAGCGTTTCTCCAGGGAGTACAGTGGAGGCCCTGCACACTCAGGCCCAGGGAAGGAGTACAGTGGAGGCCCTGCACACTCAGGCCCAGGGAAGGAGTACAGTGGAGGCCCTGCACACCCAGGCACTGGGGAGGAGTACAGTGGAGGCCCTGCACACCCAGGCCCCGGGGAGGAGTACAGTGGAGGCCCTGCACACTCAGGCCCAGGGACGGAGTACAGTGGAGGCCCTGCACACACAGGCCCCGGGAAGGAGTACAGTGGAGGCCCTGCACACTCAGGCCCAGGGAAGGAGTACAGTGGAGGCCCTGCACACTCAGGCCCAGGTAAGGGGTACAGTGGAGGCCCTGTACACCCAGGCCCCGGGGAAGGAGTACAGTGGAGGCCCTGCACACTCAGGCCCAGGGAAGGGGTACAGTGGAGGCCCTGCACACCCAGGCCCAGGGAAGGAGTACAGTTGAGGCCCTGCACACTCAGGCCCAGGGAAGGGGTACAGTGGAGGCCCTGCACACCCAGGCACTGGGGAGGAGTACAGTGGAGGCCCTGCACACCCAGGCCTAGGGAAGGAGTACACACCCAGGCACTGGGGAGGAGTACAGTGGAGGCCCTGCACACCCATGCCCAGGGAAGGAGTAAAGTGGAGGCCCTGCACACCCAGGCCCCGAGGAGGAGTACAGTTGAGGCCCTGCACACTCAGGCCCAGGGAAGGGGTACAGTTGAGGCCCTGCACACCCAGGCACTGGGGAGGAGTACAGTGGAGGCCCTGCACACCCAGGCCCAGGGAAGGAGTACAGTGGAGGCCCTGCACACCCAGGCCCAGGGAAGGAGTACAGTTGAGGCCCTGCACACTCAGGCCCAGGGAAGGGGTACAGTGGAGGCCCTGCACACCCAGGCACTGGGGAGGAGTACAGTGGAGGCCCTGCACACCCAGGCCCAGGGAAGGACTACAGTGGAGGCCCTGCACACCCAGGCCCAGGGAAGGAGTACAGTGGAGGCCCTGCACACCCAGGCCCAGGGAAGGACTACAGTGGAGGCCCTGCACACCCAGGCCCCGGGGAGGAGTACAGTGGAGGCCCTGTACACTCAGGCCCAGGGAAGGAGTACAGTGGAGGCTCTGCACACTCAGGCCCAGGGAAGGAGAACAGTGGAGGCCCTGCACACCCAGGCCCAGGGAAGGACTACAGTGGAGGCCCTGCACACCCAGGCCCCGGGGAGGAGTACAGTGGAGGCCCTGCACACTCAGGCCCAGGGAAGGAGTACAGTGGGGCCCTCCACACCCAGGCCCTGGGGAGGAGTACAGTGGAGGCCCTGCACTCCCCGGCCCCGTGGAGGAGTACAGTGGAGGCCATGAACACCCAGGCCCCAGGGAGGAGTACAGTGGAGGCCCTGCACACCCAGGCCCAGGGAAGGATCACAGTGGAGGCCCTGCACACCCAGGCCCAGGGAAGGACTACAGTGGAGGCCGTGCACACCCAGGCCCAGGGAAGGAGTACAGTGGAGGCCCTGCTCACCCAGGCCCAGGGAAGGACTACAGTGGAGGCCCTGCACACCCAGGCCCCGGGGAGGAGTAAAGTGGAGGCCCTGTACACTCAGGCCCAGGGAAGGAGTACAGTGGAGGCACTGCACACTCAGGCCCAGGGAAGGAGAACAGTGGAGGCCCTGCACACCCAGGCCCAGGAAAGGACTACAGTGGAGGCCCTGCACACCCAGGCCCCGGGGAGGAGTAAAGTGAAGGCCCTGTACACTCAGGCCCAGGGAAGGAGTAAAGTGGAGGCCCTGCACACCCAGGCCCCGAGGAGGAGGACAGTGGAGGCCCTGCACACCCAGGCCCGGGGAGGAGTACAGTGGAGGCCCTGTACATCCAGGCCTTGGGGAGGAGTACAGTGGAGGCCCTGCACACCCAGGCACTGGGGAGGAGTACAGTGGAGGCCAGGCACACCCAGGCCCCGGGGGAGTACAGCGGAGGCCCTGCACACCCAGGCCCCGGGAAGGTGTACAGTGGAAGCCCTGCACACCCAGGCCCCGGGGAGGAGTACAGTGGAGGCCCTGCAAACTCAGGCCCAGGGAGGAAGTACAGTGGAGGCCCTGCACACCCAGGCCAAGGGGAAGAGTACAGTGGAGGCCCTGCACACCCAGGCCCCGGGAAGGAGTACAGTGGAGGCCAGGCACACCCAGGCCCCCGGGGAGGAGTACAGTGGAGGCCCTGCACACCCAGGCACTGGGAAGGAGTACAGTGGAGGTCCTGCACGGTATACAACTGTTACAACGAAGTTTTTACCATGCACTACCATTACAACGCAGGCATTACCAGGCATACCATTACAACGCATTGCGCTGGGGGGCGCTCTAGGATAGGGAATAAGTATAATTTTATATCCAACACCTTCCCTAGTGTCCACGGGGACTGGAGTTGGAATATAAAATTATACTTACCACTATCCAGCACCTCTAAGCGCTATGCGTTGTAACGGTATGCGCTGTAAATACCGCGTTGTAATGGTATGCGTGGTAAAAGTGTGCGTTGTAACGTCATACATCCGTCCTGCACACCGAGCCCCCGGGGAGTACAGTGGAGGCCCTGCACACCGAGGCACTGGGAAGGAGTACAGTGGAGGCCCTGTACACCGAGTCCCCGGGAAGGAGTACAGTGGAGGGCCTGCACACTCAGGCCCTGGGAGGAGTACAGTGGAGGCCCTGCACACCCAGGCATTGGTGAGGAGTACAGTGGAGGCCCTGCACACCCAGACCCCGGAGAGGAGTACAGTGGAGGCCCTGTACACCCAGGCCCCGGGGAGGAGTACAGTGGAGGCCCTGCACACCCAAAGCCCTGGAAGAGTACAGTGGAGGCCCTGCACACCCAGGCACTGGGGAGGAGTACAGTGGAGGCCCTGCACACCCAGGCCTCGGGGAGTACAGCGGAGGCCCCGCACACTCAGGCCCCGGGAAGGAGTACAGTGGCGGCCCTGCACACTCAGGCCCAGGGAAGGAGTACAGTGGAGGCCCTGCACACCCTGGCCCCGGGAAGGAGTACAGTGGAGGCCCTGCACACTCAGGCCCCAGGAAGGAGTACAATGGATGCCCTGCACACCCAGGCCCCGGGGAGTAGTACAGTGGAGGCCCTGCACACCCAGGCACTGGGGAGGAGTACAGTGGAGGCCCTGCACACCCCAGCCCTGGGGAGGAGTACAGTAGAGGCCCTGTACACTGAGTCCACGGGAAGGAGTATAGTGGAGGCCCAGCACACCCAAAGCCCTGGAAGAGTACAGTGGAGGCCCTGCACACCCAGGCCCTGGGAAGGAGTGCAGTGGAGGCCCTGCACACTCAGGCCCAGGGAAGGAGTACAGTGGAGGCCCTGCACACCCAGGCACTGGGGAGGAGTACAGTGGAGGCCCTGCACACCCAGGCCCAGGAAAGGAGTACAGTGGAGGCCCTGCACACCCAGGCACAGGGAAGGAGTACAGTGGAGGCCCAGCACACCCAGGCCCAGGGAAGGGGTACAGTGGAGGCCCTGCACACTCAGGCACAGGGAAGGAGTACAGTGGAGGCCCTGCACACCCAGGCCCCGGGGAGGAGTGCAGTGGAGGCCCTGCACACTCAGGCACAGGGAAGGAGTACAGTGGAGGCCCTGCACACTCAGGCACAGGGAAGGGGTACAGTGGAGGCCCTGCACACCCAGGCCCCGGGAAGGAGTGCAGTGGAGGCCCTGCACACCCAGGCCCAGGGAAGGACTACAGTGGAGGCCCTGCACACCCAGGCCCCGGGAAGGAGTACAGTGGAGGCCCTGCACACCCAGGCTCCCGGGGATTACAGTGGAGGCCCTGCACACTCGGGCCCCCGGGGAGTACAGTGGATGCACTGCACACCCAGGCACTGGGGAGGAGTACAGTGGAGGCTCTGCACACCCAGGCCCCGGAGACGAGTACAGTGGAGGCCCTGCACACTCAGGCCCCGGGAAGGAGTACAGTGGAGGCCCTGCACACCCAGGCCCTGGGGAGGGGTACAGTGGAGGCCCTGCACATTCAGGCCCCGGGAAGGAGTACAGTGGAGGCCCTGCACACCCAGGCCCCGGCGAGGAGTACAGTGGAGGCCCTGCACACCCAGGCCCCCGGGGAGTACAGTGGTGGCTCTGCACACCCAGGCACTGGGGAGGAGTACAGGGGAGGTCCTGCACACCCAGGCCCCGGAGACGAGTACAGTGGAGCCCTGCACACTCAGGCCCCGGGGAGGAGTACAGTGGAGGTCCTGCGCACCCAGGCCCCGGAGACGAGTACAGTGGAGGCCCTGCACACCCAGGCCCCAGGGAGGAGTACAGTGGAGGTCCTGCACGGTATACAACTGTTACAACGAAGTTTTTACCATGCACTACCATTACAACGCAGGCATTACCAGGCATACCATTACAACGCATTGCGCTGGGGGGCGCTCTAGGATAGGGAATAAGTATAATTTTATATCCAACACCTTCCCTAGTGTCCACGGGGACTGGAGTTGGAATATAAAATTATACTTACCACTATCCAGCACCTCTAAGCGCTATGCGTTGTAACGGTATGCGCTGTAAATACCGCGTTGTAATGGTATGCGTGGTAAAAGTGTGCGTTGTAACGTCATACATCCGTCCTGCACACCGAGCCCCCGGGGAGTACAGTGGAGGCCCTGCACACCGAGGCACTGGGAAGGAGTACAGTGGAGGCCCTGTACACCGAGTCCCCGGGAAGGAGTACAGTGGAGGGCCTGCACACTCAGGCCCTGGGAGGAGTACAGTGGAGGCCCTGCACACCCAGGCATTGGTGAGGAGTACAGTGGAGGCCCTGCACACCCAGACCCCGGAGAGGAGTACAGTGGAGGCCCTGTACACCCAGGCCCCGGGGAGGAGTACAGTGGAGGCCCTGCACACCCAAAGCCCTGGAAGAGTACAGTGGAGGCCCTGCACACCCAGGCACTGGGGAGGAGTACAGTGGAGGCCCTGCACACCCAGGCCTCGGGGAGTACAGCGGAGGCCCCGCACACTCAGGCCCCGGGAAGGAGTACAGTGGCGGCCCTGCACACTCAGGCCCAGGGAAGGAGTACAGTGGAGGCCCTGCACACCCTGGCCCCGGGAAGGAGTACAGTGGAGGCCCTGCACACTCAGGCCCCAGGAAGGAGTACAATGGATGCCCTGCACACCCAGGCCCCGGGGAGTAGTACAGTGGAGGCCCTGCACACCCAGGCACTGGGGAGGAGTACAGTGGAGGCCCTGCACACCCCAGCCCTGGGGAGGAGTACAGTAGAGGCCCTGTACACTGAGTCCACGGGAAGGAGTATAGTGGAGGCCCAGCACACCCAAAGCCCTGGAAGAGTACAGTGGAGGCCCTGCACACCCAGGCCCTGGGAAGGAGTGCAGTGGAGGCCCTGCACACTCAGGCCCAGGGAAGGAGTACAGTGGAGGCCCTGCACACCCAGGCACTGGGGAGGAGTACAGTGGAGGCCCTGCACACCCAGGCCCAGGAAAGGAGTACAGTGGAGGCCCTGCACACCCAGGCACAGGGAAGGAGTACAGTGGAGGCCCAGCACACCCAGGCCCAGGGAAGGGGTACAGTGGAGGCCCTGCACACTCAGGCACAGGGAAGGAGTACAGTGGAGGCCCTGCACACCCAGGCCCCGGGGAGGAGTGCAGTGGAGGCCCTGCACACTCAGGCACAGGGAAGGAGTACAGTGGAGGCCCTGCACACTCAGGCACAGGGAAGGGGTACAGTGGAGGCCCTGCACACCCAGGCCCCGGGAAGGAGTGCAGTGGAGGCCCTGCACACCCAGGCCCAGGGAAGGACTACAGTGGAGGCCCTGCACACCCAGGCCCCGGGAAGGAGTACAGTGGAGGCCCTGCACACCCAGGCTCCCGGGGATTACAGTGGAGGCCCTGCACACTCGGGCCCCCGGGGAGTACAGTGGATGCACTGCACACCCAGGCACTGGGGAGGAGTACAGTGGAGGCTCTGCACACCCAGGCCCCGGAGACGAGTACAGTGGAGGCCCTGCACACTCAGGCCCCGGGAAGGAGTACAGTGGAGGCCCTGCACACCCAGGCCCTGGGGAGGGGTACAGTGGAGGCCCTGCACATTCAGGCCCCGGGAAGGAGTACAGTGGAGGCCCTGCACACCCAGGCCCCGGCGAGGAGTACAGTGGAGGCCCTGCACACCCAGGCCCCCGGGGAGTACAGTGGTGGCTCTGCACACCCAGGCACTGGGGAGGAGTACAGGGGAGGTCCTGCACACCCAGGCCCCGGAGACGAGTACAGTGGAGCCCTGCACACTCAGGCCCCGGGGAGGAGTACAGTGGAGGTCCTGCGCACCCAGGCCCCGGAGACGAGTACAGTGGAGGCCCTGCACACCCAGGCCCCAGGGAGGAGTACAGTGGAGGCCCTGCACACTCAGGCCCCGGGGAGGAGTTTTGTGGAGGCCCTGCACACTCAGGCTCAGGGAAGGAGTACAGTGGAGGCCCTGCACACCCAAGCCCCGGGAAGGAGTACACTGGAGGCCCTGCACACTCAGGCCCCGGGAAGGAGTACAGTGGAGGCCCTGTACATCCAGGCCTTGGGGAGGAGTACAGTGGAGGCCCTGCACACCCAGGCACTGGGGAGGAGTACAGTGGAGGCCAGGCACACCCAGGCCCCGGGGGAGTACAGCGGAGGCCCTGCACACCCAGGCCCCGGGAAGGTGTACAGTGGAAGCCCTGCACACCCAGGCCCAGGAAAGGACTACAGTGGAGGCCCTGCACACCCAGGCCCCGGGGAGGAGTAAAGTGAAGGCCCTGTACACTCAGGCCCAGGGAAGGAGTAAAGTGGAGGCCCTGCACACCCAGGCCCCGAGGAGGAGGACAGTGGGGGCCCTGCACACCCAGGCCCGGGGAGGAGTACAGTGGAGGCCCTGTACATCCAGGCCTTGGGGAGGAGTACAGTGGAGGCCCTGCACACCCAGGCACTGGGGAGGAGTACAGTGGAGGCCAGGCACACCCAGGCCCCGGGGGAGTACAGCGGAGGCCCTGCACACCCAGGCCCCGGGAAGGTGTACAGTGGAAGCCCTGCACACCCAGGCCCCGGGGAGGAGTACAGTGGAGGCCCTGCAAACTCAGGCCCAGGGAGGAAGTACAGTGGAGGCCCTGCACACCCAGGCCAAGGGGAAGAGTACAGTGGAGGCCCTGCACACCCAGGCCCCGGGAAGGAGTACAGTGGAGGCCAGGCACACCCAGGCCCCCGGGGAGGAGTACAGTGGAGGCCCTGCACACCCAGGCACTGGGAAGGAGTACAGTGGAGGTCCTGCACGGTATACAACTGTTACAACGAAGTTTTTACCATGCACTACCATTACAACGCAGGCATTACCAGGCATACCATTACAACGCATTGCGCTGGGGGGCGCTCTAGGATAGGGAATAAGTATAATTTTATATCCAACACCTTCCCTAGTGTCCACGGGGACTGGAGTTGGAATATAAAATTATACTTACCACTATCCAGCACCTCTAAGCGCTATGCGTTGTAACGGTATGCGCTGTAAATACCGCGTTGTAATGGTATGCGTGGTAAAAGTGTGCGTTGTAACGTCATACATCCGTCCTGCACACCGAGCCCCCGGGGAGTACAGTGGAGGCCCTGCACACCGAGGCACTGGGGAGGAGTACAGTGGAGGCCCTGTACACCGAGTCCCCGGGAAGGAGTACAGTGGAGGGCCTGCACACTCAGGCCCTGGGAGGAGTACAGTGGAGGCCCTGCACACCCAGGCATTGGTGAGGAGTACAGTGGAGGCCCTGCACACCCAGACCCCGGAGAGGAGTACAGTGGAGGCCCTGTACACCCAGGCCCCGGGGAGGAGTACAGTGGAGGCCCTGCACACCCAAAGCCCTGGAAGAGTACAGTGGAGGCCCTGCACACCCAGGCACTGGGGAGGAGTACAGTGGAGGCCCTGCACACCCAGGCCTCGGGGAGTACAGCGGAGGCCCCGCACACTCAGGCCCCGGGAAGGAGTACAGTGGCGGCCCTGCACACTCAGGCCCAGGGAAGGAGTACAGTGGAGGCCCTGCACACCCTGGCCCCGGGAAGGAGTACAGTGGAGGCCCTGCACACTCAGGCCCCAGGAAGGAGTACAATGGATGCCCTGCACACCCAGGCCCCGGGGAGTAGTACAGTGGAGGCCCTGCACACCCAGGCACTGGGGAGGAGTACAGTGGAGGCCCTGCACACCCCAGCCCTGGGGAGGAGTACAGTAGAGGCCCTGTACACTGAGTCCACGGGAAGGAGTATAGTGGAGGCCCTGCACACCCAAAGCCCTGGAAGAGTACAGTGGAGGCCCTGCACACCCAGGCCCCGGGAAGGAGTGCAGTGGAGGCCCTGCACACTCAGGCCCAGGGAAGGAGTACAGTGGAGGCCCTGCACACCCAGGCACTGGGGAGGAGTACAGTGGAGGCCCTGCACACCCAGGCCCAGGAAAGGAGTACAGTGGAGGCCCTGCACACCCAGGCACAGGGAAGGAGTACAGTGGAGGCCCAGCACACCCAGGCCCAGGGAAGGGGTACAGTGGAGGCCCTGCACACTCAGGCACAGGGAAGGAGTACAGTGGAGGCCCTGCACACCCAGGCCCCGGGGAGGAGTGCAGTGGAGGCCCTGCACACTCAGGCACAGGGAAGGAGTACAGTGGAGGCCCTGCACACTCAGGCACAGGGAAGGAGTACAGTGGAGGCCCTGCACACCCAGGCCCCGGGAAGGAGTGCAGTGGAGGCCCTGCACACCCAGGCCCAGGGAAGGACTACAGTGGAGGCCCTGCACACCCAGGCCCCGGGAAGGAGTACAGTGGAGGCCCTGCACACCCAGGCTCCCGGGGATTACAGTGGAGGCCCTGCACACTCGGGCCCCCGGGGAGTACAGTGGATGCACTGCACACCCAGGCACTGGGGAGGAGTACAGTGGAGGCTCTGCACACCCAGGCCCCGGAGACGAGTACAGTGGAGGCCCTGCACACTCAGGCCCCGGGAAGGAGTACAGTGGAGGCCCTGCACACCCAGGCCCTGGGGAGGGGTACAGTGGAGGCCCTGCACATTCAGGCCCCGGGAAGGAGTACAGTGGAGGCCCTGCACACCCAGGCCCCGGCGAGGAGTACAGTGGAGGCCCTGCACACCCAGGCCCCCGGGGAGTACAGTGGTGGCTCTGCACACCCAGGCACTGGGGAGGAGTACAGGGGAGGTCCTGCACACCCAGGCCCCGGAGACGAGTACAGTGGAGCCCTGCACACTCAGGCCCCGGGGAGGAGTACAGTGGAGGTCCTGCGCACCCAGGCCCCGGAGACGAGTACAGTGGAGGCCCTGCACACCCAGGCCCCAGGGAGGAGTACAGTGGAGGCCCTGCACACTCAGGCCCCGGGGAGGAGTTTTGTGGAGGCCCTGCACACTCAGGCTCAGGGAAGGAGTACAGTGGAGGCCCTGCACACCCAAGCCCCGGGAAGGAGTACACTGGAGGCCCTGCACACTCAGGCCCCGGGAAGGAGTACAGTGGAGGCCCTGCACACCCAGGCCTCCGGGAGTACAGTATGTACTCCGCATTCTCAAAAAGATCTTCCGCTGGATCCCCCTCGAGACAAGAAAAACTGTCACCCACGCACTGGTCACGAGTCGACTGGATTATGGCAACACACTATACGCCGGAATCACAGCAAAATTACAGAAAAAGCTCCAGCGCATCCAAAACGCGTCAGCGAGACTCATATTAGACATACCTCGCCAAGATCACATCACCAGACATCTGAAAGACCTCCACTGGCTTCCCGTCAACAAAAGAATTACTTTCCGCCTTCTCACCCACGCACACAAGGCCCTCTACAATCTAGGACCCGAATGCCTCAACACTCGACTGTCCTTCTACAAACCCACCCGCCAACTAAGATCGTCCAATCAAGCCCTCGCCGCAGTCCCGCGCATCAGGAAATCCACCATGGGTGGCAGATCCTTCTCCTTCCTGGCTGCCAAGACCTGGAACTCACTCCCCACCCACATCAGCCTTACTCAGAACAACATCTCCTTCAGAAAAGAACTTAAAACCTGGCTTTTCGACAAATAACGAACCCTTCCCTAGCGCCTTGAGACCCTCCGGGTGAGTAGTGCGCTATACAAATGACTGAACTTGAACTTGAACTTGAGGCCCTGCACACTCAGGCCCCGGGAAGGAGTACAGTGGCGGCCCTGCACACTCAGGCCCAGGGAAGGAGTACAGTGAAGGCCCTGCACACCCAGGCCCCGGGAAGGAGTACAGTGGAGGCCCTGCACACCCAAGCCCCGGGGAGGAGTACAGTGGAGGCCCTGCTCACCCAGGCCCTGGGGAGGAGTACAGTGAAGGCTCTGCACACCCAGGCCCTGGGGATGAGTACAGTGGAGGCCCTGCAAACCCAGGCCCCGGGGAGGAGTACAGTGGAGGCCCTGCACACCCAGGCCCCGGGGAGGAGTACAGTGGAGGCCCTGCGCACCCAGGCCCCGGGGAGGAGTACAGTGGAGGCCCTGCACACCCAGGCCCCGGGAAGGAGTGCAGTGGAGGCCCTGCACACTCAGGCCCAGGGAAGGAGTACAGTGGAGGTCCTGCATACCCAGGCCCCGGAGACGAGTACAGAGGAGGCCCTGCACACCCAGGCCCTGGGAAGGAGTAAAGTGGAGGCTCTGCACACCCAAGCACTGGGGAGGAGTACAGTGGAGGTCCTGCACACCCAGGCCCCGGAGATGAGTACAGTGGAGGCCCTGCACACTCAGGCCCCGGGGAGGAGTTCAGTGGAGGTCCTGCACACCCAGGCCCCGGGGAGGAGTACAGTGGAGGCCCTGCACACTCAGGCCCGGGAAGGAGTACAATGGAGGCCCTGCACACCCAGGCCCCGGGGAGGAGTACAGTGGAGGCCCTGCACACCCAGGCACTGGGGAGGAGTACAGTGGAGGCCCTGCACACCCAGGCCCTGGGGAGGAGTACAGTAGAGGCCCTGTACACCGAGTCCCCGGGAAGGAGTGCAGTGGAGGCCCTGCACACCCAGGCCCCGGGAAGGAGTACAGTGGAGGCCCTGCACACCCAGGCCCCCGGGGATTACAGTGGAGGCCCTGCACACTCAGGCCCCCGGGGAGTAAAGTGGAGGCACTGCACACCCAGGCACTGGGGAGGAGTACAGTGGAGGCCCTGCCTACCCAGGCTCCAGAGATGAGTACAGTGGAGGTCCTGCACACCCAGGCCCCGGAGACAAGTACAGTGGAGGCCCTGCACACCCAGGCCCTGGGGAGGAGTACAGTGGAGGTCATGCATGCTCAGGCCCCGAGGAGGAGTACAGTGGGGCCCTGCACACCCAGGCCCTGGGGAGGAGTAGAGTGGAGGCCCTGCACACTCAGGCCCCGGGGAGGAGTAGAGTGGAGGCCCTGCACACTCAGGCCCCGGGGAGGAGTACAGTTGGGCCCTACACACCTAGGACCTGGGGAGGAGTACAGAGGAGGCCCTGCACACCCAGGCCCAGGGAAGGAGTACAGTGGAGGCCCTAGACACTCAGGCCCAGGGAAGGAATACAGTGGAGGCCCTGCAAACCCAGGCCCCGGAGAGGAGTGCAGTGGAGGTCATGCACACCCAGGCCTCCGTTGAGTACAGTGGAGGCTCTGCACACCCAGGCACTGGGAAGGAGTACAGTGGAGGCTCTGCATACCCAGGCCCCGGAGACTCTCTCTGGAGCACACCCATGCTCCAGGGAGGAGTAAAGTTGAGGCCCTGCACACCCAGGCCCCCGGGGAATACAGAGGAGGCTCTGCACACCCAGGCCCCGGGAAGAATTACAGTGGAGGCCCTGCACACCCAGGCCCCGGGGAGGAGTACAGTGGAGGCCCTGCACACTCAGGCCCCGGGAAGGAGTACAGTGGAGGCCCTGCACACCCAGGCCCCGGCGAGGAGTACAGTGGAGGCCCCGCACAATCAGGCCCAGGTGAGGAGTACAGTGGAGGCTCTGCACACCCAGGCCCCGGGGAGCAGTACAGTGGAGGTCCTACACACCCAGGCCTCGGAGACGGGTACAGTGGAGGCCCTGCACACCCAGGCCCAGGTAAGGAGTACAATGGAGGCCCTGCACAACCAGGCCCGGGGAAGGAGTACAGTGGAGGCCCTGTACACCCAGGCCCCGGGATGGAGTACAGTGGAGGCCCTGCACACCCAGGTACTAGGGAGGAGTACATTGGATGCCCTGCACACTCAGGCCCTGGGAAGGAGTACAGTGGAGGCCCCGCACAATCAGGCCCAGGGGAGGAGTACAGTGGAGGCCCTGTACACTCAGGGCATGGGGAGGAGTACAGTGGAGGCCCTGCACACCAAGGCCCCGGGGAGGTGTACAGTGGAGGCCCTGCACACTCAGGCCCAGGGAAGGAGTACAGAGGAGTCTCCGCATACCCAGGGCACGGGGAGGTGTACAGTAGAGGCCCTGCACACCCAGGTCACAGGGAGGAGTACAGTGGAGGTCATGCACACTCAGGCCCAGGGAAGGAGTACAGTGGAGTCTCCGCACACCCAGGGCACGGGGAGGAGTACAGTGGAGGTCATGCACACCCAGGCCCAGGGAAGGAGTACAGTGGAGGCCCTGTACACCCAGACCCCGGGGAGGAGTACAGTGGAAGCCCTGTACACCCAGACCCCTGGGAGGAGTACAGTGGAGGCCCTGCACACCCAGGCACTGGGGAGGAGTACAGTGGAGTCTCCACACAACCAGGGCACGGGGAGGAGTACAGTGGAGGTCCTGCACACCCAGGCCCCGGGGAGGAGTACAGTGGAAGCCCTGTACACCCAGACCCCGGGGAGGAGTACAGTGGAGGCCCTGCACACCCAGGCCCCGGAGAGGAGTACAGTGGAGGCCCTGCACACCCAGGCACTGGGGAGGAGTACAGTGGAGTCTCCGCACAACCAGGGCACTGGGGAGGAGTACAGTGGAGGTCATGCACACTCAGGCCCAGGGAAGGAGTACAGTGGAGGCCCTGCACACCCAGGCCCCGGAGAGGAGTACAGTGGAGGCCCTATACACCCAGACCCCGGGGAGGAGTACAGTGGAGTCCCAGTACACCCAGGCCCCGGGGAGGAGTACAGTGGAGTCCCAGTACACCCAGGCCCCGGTGAGGAGTACAGTGGAGGCCTTGCACACCCAGGCACTGGGGAGGAGTACAGTGGAGGCCCTGCACACCCAGGCCTCGGGGAGTACAGTGGAGGCCCTGCACACCCAGGCACTGGGGAGGAGTGCAGTGGAGGCCCTGCACACCCAGGCCCCGGGGAGGGGTACAGTGGAGGCCCTGCACACCTAGGCCCCCGGGGAGTACACTGGAGACCCTGCACACCCAGGCCCCCGGTGGAGGAGTACAGTGGAGGTCATGCACACTCAGGCCCAGGGAAGGAGTACAGTGGAGGCTCCGCGGGGAACATCACTTACAACGCATTTTTTGCAACACACTACCATTACATCGCAACCATTACAACGCATACAATTACAACGCATCGCGCTGGGGGGCGCTCTAGGATAGGGAATATATTTAATTTACTATCCAACACCTTCCCTGCTATCCACGGGGACTGGAGTTAGAATAGTAAATTAAATAATTCACTATCCAGCGCCTAAAAGCATTATGCGTTGTAATGGACTGCGTGGTAAAAACCGCGTTGTAAAGGCATGCGATGTAAAAGCATGCGTTGTAGTGACACCAATCCGGCTCTGCACACCCAGGCACTGGGGAGGAGTACAGTGGAGGCCCTGTACACCCAGGCACTGGGAAGGGGTATAGTGGAGGCCCTGCACACCCAGGCCCCGGGGAGGAGTACAGTGGAGGCCCTGCACACCCAGGTCCCCGGGGAGGAGTACAGTGGAGGCCCTGCACACTCAGGCCCAGGGAAGGAGTACAGTGGAGGCCCTGCGCATCCAGGCCCCAGGAAGGAGTAGAGTGGAGGCCCTGCACACCGAGGCTCCGGGGAGGAGTACAGTGGAGGCCCTGCACACCCAGGCCCCTGGGAGGAGTACAGTGGAGGCCCTGCACACTCAGGCCCAGGGGAGGAGTACAGTGGAGCCCCTGCACACCCAGGCCCTGGAGATGAGTACAGTGGAGGCCCTGCACACCAAGGCCCCGGGGAGGTGTACAGTGGAGGCCCTGCACACTCAGGCCCAGGGAAGGAGTACAGTGGAGTCTCCGCACACCCAGGGCACGGGGAGGTGTACAGTGGAGGCCCTGCACACCCAGGGCACAGGGAGGAGTACAGTGGAGGTCATGCACACTCAGGCCCAGGGAAGGAGTACAGTGGAGTCTCCGCACACCCAGGCATGGGGAGGAGTACAGTGGAGGTCATGCACACCCAGGCCCAGGGATGGAGTACAGTGGAGGCCCTGTACACCCAGAGCCCGGGGAGGAGTACAGTGGAAGCCCTGTCCACCCAGACCCCGGGGAGGAGTACAGTGGAGGCCCTGCACACCCAGGCACTGGGGAGGAGTACAGTGGAGTCTCCGCACAACCAGGGCACGGGGAGGAGTACAGTGGAGGTCCTGCACACCCAGGCCCCGGGGAGGAGTACAGTGGAAGCCCTGTACACCCAGACCCCGGGGAGGAGTACAGTGGAGGCCCTGCACACCCAGGCCCCGGAGAGGAGTACAGTGGAAGCCCTGTACACCCACACCCCGGGGAGGAGTACAGTGGAGGCCCTGCACACCCAGGCACTGGGGAGGAGTACAGTGGAGTCTCCACACAACCAGGGCACTGGGGAGTACAATGGAGGTCATGCACACTCAGGCCCAGGGAAGGAGTACAGTGGAGGCTCCGCACACCCAGGCCCCGGGGAGGAGTACAGTGGAGGCCCTGCACACCCAGGCCCCGGGGAGGAGTACAGTGGAGTCCCAGTACACCCAGGCCCTGGGGAGGAGTACAGTGGAGGCTACGCACACCCAGGCCCCGGGGAGGAGTACAGTGGAGGCCCGGCACACCCAGGCCCCGGGGAGGAGTACAGTGGAGGCTACGCACACCCAGGCCCCGGGGAGGAGTACAGTGGAGGCCCGGCACACCCAGGCCCCGGGGAGGAGTACAGTGGAGGCTACGCACACCCAGGCCCCGGGGAGGAGTACAGTGGAGGCCCTGCACACCCAGGCCCCCAGGGAGTAGTACAGTGGAAGGAGTGCACCCTTAGTACAGTACAGGAGGCCCTGCACACACAGGCCCAGGGGAGGAGTACAGTGGAGGCTCCGCACACCCAGGCCCTGGGAGGAGTACTGTGGAAGGAGTGCACCCTTAGCACAGTACTGGAGTACTGTGGAGGCCATGCACACCATGGCCCCAGGCAGGAGTACAGTGGAGGCTCTGCATACCCAGGCCCCGGGGAGGAGTACAGTGGAGGCCCTGCACACCCAGGCCCCGGGGAGGAGTACAGTGGAGGCCCTGCACACCCAGGCCCTGGAGAGGAGTACAGTGGAGGCCCTGCACACCCGGCCATAGGGAGGAGTACAGTGGAGGCCCTGCACACCCAGGCCCCGGGGAGGAGTACAGTGGAGGCCCTGCACACCCAGGCCCCGGGGAGGAGTACAGTGGAGGCCCTGCACACCGAGGCCCTGGGAAGGAGTACAGTGGAGGCCCTGCACACCCAGGCCCAGGGGAGGAGTACAGTGGAGGCCCTGCACACCCAGGCCCAAGGGAGGAGTACAGTGGAGGCCCTGCACACCCAGGCCCCGGGGAGGAGTACAGTGGAGGCCCTGCACACCGAGGCCCTGGGAGGAGTACTGTGGAAGGAGTGCACCCTTAGTACAGTACAGGAGTACTGTGGAGGCCATGCACACCCTGGCCCCAGGCAGGAGTACAGTGGAGGCTCTGCATACCCAGGCCCCGGGGAGGAGGATAGTGGAGGCCATGCACACCCAGGCCCCGGGGAGGAGTACAGTGGAGGCCCTGCACACCCAGGCCCCGGTGGAGGAGTACAGTGGAGGTCCTGCGCACCCAGGCCCCGGAGACGAGTACAGTGGAGGCTCCGCACACCCAGACCCCGGGGAGGAGTACAGTGGAGGCTCCGCACACCCAGACCCCGGGGAATACAGTGGAGGCTCTGCACACCCAGGCCCCGGGAAGGAGTACAGTGGAGGCCCTGCACACCCAGGCCCCGGGGAGGAGTACAGTGGAGGCCCTGCACACTCAGGCCCCGGGGAGGAGTACAGTGGAGGCTCTGCACACCCAGGCCGGGGGGAGGAGTAAAGTGGAGGTCCTGCACACCCAGGCCCCGGAGACGGGTACAGTGGAGGCCCTGCACACCCAGGCCCAGGAAAGGAGTACAATGGAGGCCCTGCACACCCAGGCCCCGGGAAGGAGTACAGTGGAGGCCCTGCACACCCAGGCCCCGGGAAGG
Organism: Lissotriton vulgaris; assembly: GCF_964263255.1. Classification (NCBI taxonomy): domain Eukaryota; kingdom Metazoa; phylum Chordata; class Amphibia; order Caudata; family Salamandridae; genus Lissotriton; species Lissotriton vulgaris. The sequence continues at coordinate 308,605,433 of NC_141688.1, read as the reverse complement.
AGTACAGTGGAGGCCCTGCACACCCAGGCCCCGGGAGGGAGTACAGTGGAGGCCCTGCACACCCAGGCCCCGGGGAGGAGTACAGTGGATGCCCTGCACACCCAGGCCCCGGGGAGGAGTACAGCGGAGGCCCTGCACACCCAGGCCCTGGGAAGGAGTACAGTGGAGGCCCTGCACACCCAGGCCCCGGGGAGGAGTACAGTGGAGGCCCTGCACACCCAGGCCCTGGGAAGGAGTACAGTGGAGGCCCTGCACATCCAGGCCCCCATCTCCCCTTGAACAGCGCGGATGCGTTTACAACAACGCAGCATACAAGCGCATGCCACGCACCTTCACTTCGATGTACAGCTCCTCTTGCAGCCCGAGGCGCCCTCTGCACCGCCAATGCTCCTCTGCCCTGGCCGCAGCCCCCGCGCTCTACCTGGGACCGCGGCCATTCTGCGGCCACTGCGTTTTCCGCTTAATTGTGCATTTGCCGCATTCGCCACAGAATCCATCATCTGCTGCGTAATTATCAGATTTGAATGAAAGAATGTTCACAGCTCAAAGGGATCAAAACAAAAGTTACAAAAATGCGATTGCGTTTTGCTGGGCAGTGGAAGGCCCTGGCAAAGGTCGACTTGGCACTTTTCAGCAGTGTATTACTGTATTTTATTATTCATGTGGTACAGAGGAGGTGAAACCTGTTCGAAGACAGTGTAAACACGGGTATTTATGAAAAAGTAATAAGTAATATTACAATTAAATGTGCCGCATTAAACTGCACGATTCGCCTTTTCATGCCGCATAATTTAGTTATCTCTGTCACATAATGTGTTCCTCTTCTGCTGCGCCAGTGGTGGGTCTCTCACCCAGGCAGGCAGTAGCTGTGCTCGGGTGCCACCCCTCACCTCTGGCACCTTCCCACGCACCCGGGACACGCACCGCTCAGCCAGCGCACCTCAGGTTTGAGACGGAGCCCCGCCCTTTAATCTGCGGCTCTACGCGGCGTTACATTCTATTAATTGGGGTTTGTAAGCGGCACATGCCGCCGGCGGGAGCTGGGGCCGCTCGGTGCCATGGATGCGGGCACGGCTGGCACCCCGCGCGGCCTCAAGCTGGCACGCAGCCTCCTCCGCACGCCTCTGGCGGGCCTTTAATCGGATTAAACGTGTTAACCGGTTCTGCGCAGTCTGATCCCAAAAGCCCCCCGTGGCTAATGAAAGGGACACGGGAAGCCCCCCGCGGGCGCCCGCTGCGCGCCCGCGATAAGCCGCTGGCACCGATCTGCTTCCCTTCAAATCCCGGCTCCCCGGGGCCTAATCTGCTCATTTAAAATCTAATTCATACAGGGCGACCTGCAATCCCAGCAGGCGCTGCGCGTCCCCGGTTTTACACCGTTCTCGATATCAGCACAGGACCCGTTTCTAATCACGCCTCCTATAGGGTGGATAAGAGGCTCGAGGCCCAGCCTGTCTAAAATCACACAGTGCGGTCGAGTGGAAAAGCTGGGATTATAATTTAGGCAGTGCTAGAAATGAGGAGGATCGCGGCTATATCTGGGCTCAGAGAACCATGCTGAATTTGTCCTGGTGTCATTTTTTGGCACCAGGACACAATTCAGCATTCTGTTCAGTCCTTCATGCAGTGAGGGGACTTCCTTATTTTGTCTTCCAGATGGTCATAAACAAGAGGCTGATTTCATGGGCCATCAGCCCCTCTTTCGTTCAAGTATCATCCTGACTGGGAGCCATCAAGAGTCTAACTCCTGATGACAATGGGAAGAAACAAAGGCGCCCAGTTTATCACTTCACACGTTCTTCAGAGAAACTGTGACAAGGGCTATTGGAATTGGGTGGCAGGGAAGCAGCACCATGTTGGACAGGCCACGTGAAGGGCTTGCTCCCTCCCCGCACGACCGGGCCCGAGCCCGGCCCTCCAGGTGTGACACGCCACAACCACCCGTTTCCCGTCTCCTATTGGACCCCTGCCCCTGGACATCTCCACATCATGGACCCGAATCGCTACCGGCCCCCTCGCCCGGCTTGGTTGCCATCTTGGACACAGCACCACGAGGCCGCGTGGCCTCCGATCGACCCTAACCCTGGGCCTGGCCAGGCCCCGACATCCCGGCACCACCATCCACCCAGGAGGTGAGCGGCCCACTTGGCAGGTCAATGGGAGAAAGAGGTGTCGATGGCTCTCCCCCGCCAGGTGCCGATCACCCCCGGCTCCCCCGGGCACTGGCTCCACCCCCCTGCTGGGTGTCTGGACTCCCTCATCCCGGACCTCCCGACCTCCAAGTGCGAGGGTCCGGACATCAAAGGGGACCAGACCTATAACTGGGGCAGCTCCAGAGCAGGAGGGCAGTTGTATCCTGGAGTCGAGAGACACAGTAAAGAACTCATCCTTGACGGACTACTGGCGCTGCCGTAGTCCTGCCTTGCGAACTATCGTCCTGCCTGCTGGCGCTGCCGCAACCTTCTGAAACCTTCATCGTCGTCGGGACCTGCTGGCGTGGCCGCGGACCGTTTGTAACCACCACCTTCATCGGGACCTGCTGGCTCCGCCGCGGACCGTCGCTACCTTCAACCATCCCGGGACCTGCTGGCTCTGCCGCGGCCCGATCATCTAGAACGCCGAGCTCGAGGATTGTGAGCTATTTCATCTACCAGATTGGTAACAAGACTGTCCCGCTACCCTTTTCCCAATCAAGAGACTAGAACCGAGGGGACCCCTGAGTCCAGACCTCCTTGTACCATTTCACCGTACTTAAAGAATTGCTTATAAAGAACGTTAAACCTTATCCTTGTGTGGTGTACATCTGTGGGGGGGAAGTTACTCGTCTGTACGATCGCTGGAGACGGCTCTCCCCGGAGACCTCTCCCCTTATTCTCGGCCGACCCTCCCGGTCCGTCTAACATTGGTGGCCAGCGGCGCGATCCGAATCAACGCGTAATCGTACAGAGAGTAGCTCACCCCACGACGAAACCACAATGACAACCAAAGAGAGCGGATCCACCGAGAAATTCCAGATGGAGAAATTGGAAGAGTACAGCCATCGTGAGTTGAAACAATTCTGCATTGAACTAGGTATCGCTACCACCGGTCTGAGTACTAAGGACGATTTCAAGCACGCCATTGAGTCATGGGTGGAAACCGGGGGCGTCAGACCCCCGGACCAAAATGTCGCAGCAGCAGAGAAAAACACCACGGCTCCCGAGGAGCGAAGAACGGGTCTTTCGCAAAACGAAATCCAAGAACGAGAGAGAAACAGACTACATGAACTAGAAATGGCCCGGCTCAAAATAGATGGCGAACTCAAATTAGCTGAACAAAAACTGAACCTAGAACATCTACGGCTCCGAGAAGAAAGGGAAGAAAAACAGAGACAAAGAGAGCTCGAAGAGAAGAGACTGGCGTATGAACACGAGCGCAAACTAGCAGAAATAGAATTACGTAAGCAGAACAAAGAATTAGGGGTGCCCGAGCAACCGCGCACCCCGGGAGCAACAGAAAAGAAAGTACACATCCCCAAGGATGTTGTTCGAGAATATTTCCGAGATGACGACATACAGCAGTGGTTCAAGGCCTACGAGATTGCTATGACCTCCCACCGGATCGATCGAAGCGACTGGGGAGCCGGTCTATGGGGGAGGTTCGTCAATGAGGGCCGCGATGCCCTGTTACAGCTCCCAGACCATCTGATGACCTCCTATGACCACATGAAAGCTACCCTCCTCACCCGCTATGGGCTCACACCCGAAATGTACCGCCAGAGGTTCCGAGACTGCACCCGGATCCCGGGTACAACTTGGGTGGAGTACGTGAACTATTTCAGTCGAGCCTTCGAGGGTTGGATCAAGGGGAGCAATGTAACGACCTACGAGCAACTCTTCAATCTCATGGTATGGGAGCATCTATCTAACAACTGCTTCGTCGAGCTCAGGCAGCACCTCCTCGACAGTAAATTGACTGATCCACGACAGCTCGCCGCCGAGGCTGACCGGTGGGAAATCACACGAGTGGGCCGAAATGGGTCGCAGGAACAGAACCGGAACCACCCAGGTCAGCACCGTCCCCGAGGAGGAGGAGGGGGCCAGGGACGAGGAAGAGACAACGCCCCGGCCGCTTCCGCTGCCAATACGCCACCCCCGGCCAACCGGGGCAACACCCCGGCGCGCCAGGGGTACAGAGCTAATGTCACGTGTCACCGATGCCAGCGAGTCTGCCACTACGCAAACAACCCGAATTGTCCACAGAGCCAGACTCCGAGACCCCGCCAGATGGCCGCCGCCGCCCTGGGGGAAGAACAAATCTCCGAAGAACACGAGGAACGTGAGCAAGAACACCAAGAATGGGAACCAGCCGCCATGGTTCTAGCGTGCCTAGGGGGAAAAGACATGGTCCCGCGGGCCCCCCTACCCGCCAACACCCGGAAGTACAGTCAGTGGGTGAACATTAATGGACGCAGGGCCGAAGCCCTACGTGACACCGGGGCCAGTGTGACAGCCGTCCGCTGTCACCTGGTGACCCCAGAACAGATCCTGCCGAACGTCCTCTGCCCTGTCCGTTCAGCCGACAATTCAGAGAGTCTATGTCGGATGGCCTGCGTCCCCTTCGAGTGGGGAGGAGTCTCCGGCATGTTGAAGGTGACGGTCCGAGATGATGCCCCCGTAGACTGTCTCCTGGGAAATGATCTGGAGAGTTCCCCGTGGGCCGCCGTAGAGAGAAGACAGCACCCGGGGATGTTGGGCCTCCCGGACTGGGCGTGCGTAACCACCCGGTCCACGGCCGCCCGTGCCATCCCCCGACCAGAAGAACCGGAATGGCTGGCACCTCCTCCCCCGGTCGCTCCAGTAGAAGACACCGACCATGCCGACCCCCCAGAGCAAACCCCCGAAGGGCTCGCCCAGCTCCAGGACCTTCCCGACCTGGCTCAGTGGCGTCAGGAAGGGGGGCCCACCCAAGCACAGTTTCGTCAAGAGCAGAAGACCTGTCCCTCCCTCGAGGGACTCCGCCAACAAGCCCTCGCCCAGAGCGCAGGGGATACCTCCGGAACCCATTGGGTCTATTGGGACAATGACCTGTTGTACAGCGAACAGAGAATCGCGGAGTTAGGGGCCAGTCGAGTGCTAGTGGTGCCCCTCCGCTTTAGAGACTTTTTGCTAAACCTGGCCCACGATGTCCCCCTGGCTGGTCACCTGGGTCAGGACAAAACCTACAGTCGCCTGGTGACCCACTTTTTCTGGCCCAAGATGAGGAACGACGTACTCCAGCACTGCCGGTCTTGCCCCACGTGCCAGGCCAGCGGGAAGAGCGGCCGCAATCTTAAAGCACCTCTGCAACCTTTCCCAGTGGTCACCACCCCGTTCGAGAGGGTGGGAATAGACATTGTGGGGCCCCTGGACCCCCGTACAGCACAAGGACGTCGGTTCATCCTGGTACTGGTGGACCACGCCACCCGCTACCCCGAGGCTGTTCCCCTGTGAACTGTGACAGCCCCGGTGGTTGGCCGGGCCTTGATGGGGATCTTCTCCCGGGTGGGCTTCCCCCGAGAAGTCGTCAGCGACAGAGGCACAAACTTTATTTCAAAATACATGAAATCCCTCTGGCAACAGTGTTGGGTCACCTACCGATTCACGACCCCCTATCACCCTCAAGGAAATGGACTAGTTGAGCGGTTCAACCGCACGCTCAAAGGGATGATTGGGGGGTTGGAAGAGCCCCTCCGTCGCCAGTGGGATGTGCTACTGCCGTGCCTCCTCTTTGCCTATCGAGAAGTCCCCCAGAAGTCCCTCGGCTTCAGCCCGTTCGAACTCTTATATGGACACCCGGTGCGAGGGCCGCTCAGCCTAGTCAAAGAAGGTTGGGAAATGCCCCCTCTGAAGAACCCTCCAGATGTCTTCAAGTACCTCCTGGCCCTACGCAACCAGACCAGACGGTTCAGAGAAATGGCTAAAGCAAACTTGGAGGCCAGTCAGGAAGACATGAAAAGGTGGTACGATCAAAATGCCTCCTCCATCGAATTTGAACCTGGCCAACAGGTATGGGTGATGTCTCCCACCGAACCATGCGCCCTGCAAGACAAAGGGACAGGGCCCTTCAAAGTGGTCGAGCGCAAGAGCCCTGTCACCTATCTCATCGATATGGAATCTTCACGGAACCCCCTCCGGGTCCTCCACGCCAATAGACTAAAGCCCCACTTTGTGCGCTCGGAGCTCAGCCTCCGGATGGCAACAGACAGCGGAGCCGAGGAGGATTCCGAGCCACTCCCTGATCTCCTACGGGCTCGAGAGAAGGACGGCTCCTTGGACGGGGTCCGACTCTCGGAGGCCCTCACCCTGGAACAGCGTCAAGGCTGCCGAGACCTCCTACTGCAGTTCGCCGCTCTGTTCTCCCTCACCCCAGGGGTCACCCCCTGGTGCTCACACGATGTAGACACTGGAGACAGTCCCCCTATCCGACATCAGGCCTACCGCGTACCAGATCGGGTACGGGCCTGCATCCAAGAGGAGGTGTCTAAGATGCTCACGCTCGGGGTCATCGAGCCCTCAGACAGCCCCTGGGCCAGCCCAGTGGTATTGGTCCCCAAAGCGGCCGCCCCCGGCACCACTCCTGAGCTCCGGTTCTGCGTCGACTACCGGGGCCTGAATGCGGTCACCAGAACCGACGCACATCCCATTCCCCGAGCAGATGAACTAATCGACCGCATGGGAGCTGCCCGCTACCTCAGCATCTTCGAACTGACAGCGGGCTACTGGCAGATCGGTCTCACACCCCGGGCCCAAGAACGATCTGCCTTCTCCACCCCTGATGGCCACTACCACTTCAAGGTCATGCCATTCGGCATGAAGAATGCTCCAGAAACATTCCAGCGGCTAGTAAATCAGGTCCTGGCGGGACTCGAAGAATTCAGCGCCGCCTATCTGGACGATATCGCTGTGTACAGCCGCCACTGGTCCGACCACCTCAACCACCTCCGAGAGGTTCTGCAGGCCCTCCAACGAGCCGGCCTCACGATCAAGGCCAGCAAATGTCAGATTGGCCAGGGGTCCGTGACCTACCTCGGGCATCAGGTGGGAAGCGGTCTGGTGGCCCCGCTGCAACTCAAAATCGCTGCCATCCAGTCGTGGCAGCCCCCCATCACCCAGACCGAGGTCCGCGCCTTCTTGGGACTCACAGGCTACTACCGGCGGTTCGTGAGGGACTATGGCAGCATTGTGGGGCCCCTCACGGAACTCACCTCCAAAAACCAACCAAAGAAGGTCAACTGGACCCCAGACTGTCAAGCGGCCTTCGAGAAGCTGAAGGCTGCCATGTGCTCTGCCCCTGTGCTCCAGGCCCCCGAGTACAGTCGGGAATTTATCGTCCAAACGGACGCCTCCGACCATGGCATTGGGGCAGTCCTGTCCCAGCTGAACCCCGAAGGACTTGACCAACCAGTGGCCTTCATCAGCAGACGTCTCCTGGCCCGAGAGCAACGCTGGAGCACCATCGAGAGGGAGGCCTTCGCAGTGGTGTGGGCCCTCAAAAAGCTCCGGCCTTATCTCTTCGGTACCCACTTCCGGGTACAGACCGATCATCAGCCCCTGCAATGGCTAATGCAGATGCGGGGGGAAAACCCAAAACTATTGCGTTGGTCCATCTCCCTGCAGGGGATGGACGTCACCATGGAACATCGGCCCGGACAGGATCACGCCAACGCAGATGGCCTGTCCCGCTTTTTCCGCCTCGACGAGGAGAGTCCCCAAGAGGATGGGCGACTCTCCCCGCCTTCAGCTGGGGGGGACGCATGTTGGACAGGCCACGTGAAGGGCTTGCTCCCTCCCCGCACGACCGGGCCCGAGCCCGGCTCCTCAGGTGTGACACGCCACAACCACCCGTTTCCCGTCTCCTATGGGACCCCTGCCCCTGGACATCTCCACACCATGGACCCGAATCGCTACCGGCCCCCTCGCCCGGCTTGGGTGCCATCTTGGACACAGCACCACGAGGCCGCGTGGCCTCCGATCGACCCTAACCCTGGGCCTGGCCAGGCTCCGACATCCCGGCACCACCATCCACCCAGGAGGTGAGCGGCCCACTTGGCAGGTCAATGGGAGAAAGAGGTGTTGATGGCTCTCCCCCGCCAGGTGCCGATCGCCCCCAGCTCCCCCGGGCACTGGCTCCACCCCCCTGCTGGGTGTCTGGACTCCCTCATCCCGGACCTCCCGACCTCCAAGTGCGAGGGTCCGGACATCAAAGGGGACCAGACCTATAACTGGGGCAGCTCCAGAGCAGGAGGGCAGTTGTATCCTGGAGTCGAGAGACACAGTAAAGAACTCATCCTTGACGGACTACTGGCGCTGCCGTAGTCCTGCCTTGCGAACTATCGTCCTGCCTGCTGGCGCTGCCGCAACCTTCTGAAACCTTCATCGTCGTCGGGACCTGCTGGCGTGGCCGCGGACCGTTTGTAACCACCACCTTCATCGGGACCTGCTGGCTCCGCCGCGGACCGTCGCTACCTTCAACCATCCCGGGACCTGCTGGCTCTGCCGCGGCCCGATCATCTAGAACGCCGAGCTCGAGGATTGTGAGCTATTTCATCTACCAGATTGGTAACAAGACTGTCCCGCTACCCTTTTCCCAATCAAGAGACTAGAACCGAGGGGACCCCTGAGTCCAGACCTCCTTGTACCATTTCACAGTACTTAAAGAATTGCTTATAAAGAACGTTAAACCTTATCCTTGTGTGGTGTACATCTGTGGGGGGGAAGTTACTCGTCTGTACGATCGCTGGAGACGGCTCTCCCCGGAGACCTCTCCCCTTATTCTCGGCCGACCCTCCCGGTCCGTCTAACACACATTATGCGGCACAGTTGACTCAATTAGGCAGCTAGAAAAGGTAAATTATGCAGCATAATGTGGCACTGATAGAATTACTTTATTACTTTGTAATTTTTACATGCAGTAATACTGTTTGCACACATATTTCAACTCAATTGTACCATATAAACAACCAAATACAGAAATAAGCAACAGAAAGATGACCGTTAACCTCCCGCGTGGACCTTCCACTGCTCACGCTCACTTTGCAAAGCCTTTAGTAACTTTTGATCCGTTTGAGCTAGAAACAAATTCATTTTTGAAAAACAAATTCTGTAGCAGGTGATTACACTCGCTATATAACCTGCGCTCACCATTGGGTAGCTTGGCACTGAGCAGTCAGGCTTATCACAGAGGTGATGTGTAAAGCAACTGCACAGCACTCACTTAGGATAAATACCTTGAGCGTCACAAAAGCGACTTCACACAAGAAACGTGGAAGGATGAATGAAAGGATGAGGCATCCCAACAGATACACAGAGATCAGGCTTAGGGTCGTGCCCAGGCAATCTTGGCGCAGAGTCTGGGGGGCGTTGGCTTGAGTCACACCAGACACTTCAGATCTCAAACACAATGAGTTGCAATACTGTACCTCCCTGGAAATGAGGCACTTTGACGGTACACGCTGAAATGGGTTGCACGAGTCAATTCCAGTCACACACAACAAAGAGTTCCAAATTCCGTACCTCCCTGGGAAGGAGGCACCAAGTCCCATGCAGGATGATCAAGTTGCACAAGACCAGTGTGGTCACACACACGGGCACAAGGTCAGCAGAGCCACACGAGGTAGAATGCGGTACTAAGGGTACATCCCAACCTTCGAGGGTCGCACCTTGTGAATCGGGTACTGCATCGCACAAGAGGGATGAAGCCCAATCGACAAAACAGGTCACCTTCGATCCCGCAACTAGATGCTTATGATTCAATTTCAATTCAATTTATTTTATTATGTTTTGGCACTCCGAAGAGGTCTACATAAAACACGATACATAGGTACAAATACACATTCTCCAAATAAAAACGACAGCTACAACATTTTCCACTAAACCAGATAATCAACAATACAGATCTCCACATTTCATCAAAAAATGGCTAAAAAACCTTTAAAAAAGTTAAAAATATTGAAGCAAAACATTTCATTCGGAGGAAAATACAAGGCCTGTAAAAAAGAATTCACATTAAGGATACCCAGTTGTAAGCATATTGGTCTTAACCACTTCAATCGAAGTGTACGCAATGCAGGACATATAAACAATACGTGAGAACGATCCTGGGTAGACATATTGCAGAAATTACAAGTGGGAGCAGACCCATACCATTTTGCCAAAAGGATGTTTAAAGGCAACAAGTGCTTATGAGTGTCAGGGTTCCAGTGATCCGGGAACCGCTCACCTTAGATTTGGGCAAGATTTTGGGCTCCGCAGGAGACAATCCAGTCTCAGGATCAAGTATTATTTCCACGCTCACAACACGCTACCCGTTGGGATTTAGTAGCCGGTGTTGGCATGCTTTTTTTAAAGAGAGTTTTATGTAGCGCAAACTAGACCTGAGACATCGGGTATCAGAGCACTTTACATGAGCACCGGTTTCACTTGAGAGTGCACCACTCTACAGATGTAGTGTAGATGGTGTCGGTCCCTCGCAAGAGATCTTTGATGTCCCTGAGATCCCTGAGAGAACAGGTGACATGCAGAGGTGCCCTTGGAGAGCACACTTCAGGGTACCACACTTCAGCAGGTCTCAGGCCAGGCCAGCCACTATTCGGAAAGGGCAGACTGTCCCCTTCAATGGCAGTAATCCTCCATGTGCACAACTGAGTCCTCTGACATTGTGCACCATGCAGTCCGGTTCTCTAGTCTCACGTCTCCACAAGCGTACCTCACCCTGGGCTAATGAATGGCACCCATAGTTATTCTATTCTGTGCCTTTGAAATTAGGCGTGGTTCAGGGTTTTCCCTTTGAACCACAGATGCTTTCCCTGTATTGTAGGCTTGTCAACCACGGGGGGGGCGTGGAATGCAGATCTTAATCTTTAATGGGGCCATGATCCGGCCCCTAAAGGCCAAATGCCAATAAGACACCTATCTATTCCATCTGATTCTCAAATGGCCGAGGTCTGTCATCACCACTGTATGTCCATGATTTTTGGCTGTTGCTGAGAAATACACATATGTGCTTCCCTGACCCCTGGGGTCCGCTGGAGCCAGGCACCACAGCACACAAGACTTTGAGGGCATAGCAATACCCACATTCCTCAAGTGGCATTTCTAAGCAAGTTATGTCAGCATCACCTTTAGACTGGAAAGGATTTGGCACAGCAAATCCATCGAAAGGAAACATCATGAGGCTGCTGCACTGCAATCCGCCATTGCAGCCCATAACTAATGTCAAGCACTTCCCCACGCTAACTGATGGAAAGAGCAAGTCTCTTAGGTAGGGAAAACACACACGGGTATTCCTCACTGCGTGGGCAAACGACCTGCTATGGCAAGTCAGACGCAGTCTTCAGCACCCGAGGTGCACGTATGCCCACACCAGTCTGCAATGATAGACTGGGTACGGTTTTAACGAATCCAGGGGTCAGTGCACATGCACGTCTGCAATGGCAGGCTGCACATGCCATCACAGTCACCATAGGGGCGGGTGTGCACATACAGCGGCCTGCATTGGCAGGCTGCTCATGAGTTTACTCATTATGCATGCCAGTGCAGGCATACTGGCCTGCAAGGAAATGCCGGGCACATGGGATTACCCAGACCCTAGCACCTTTAGGATTACAGGTGCACACTCTGGCCTGCAGTGACAGGTCGGGCATATGGGATTACCCAGACCCTAGCCCCTTTAGGATTAATGGTGCACACTCTGGCCTGCAGTGACAGGCTGGGCATATGGGATTACCCAGACCCTAGCACCTTTAGGATTAAAGGTTCACACTCCGGCCTGCAGTGATAGGTCAGGCACATGAGATTACCCAGACCCTAGCCCCTTTAGGATTAAAGGTTCACACTCCGGCCTGCAGTGATACCCAGACCCTAGCACCTTTAGGATCAAAGGTGCACACTCCGGCCTGCAGTGATAGGTCAGGCACATGAGATTACCCAGACCCTAGCACCTTTAGGATCAAAGGTGCACACTCCGGCCTGCAGTGATAGGTCAGGCATATGGGATTACCCTAGCCCAACACCTTAGGTGCCAATGCACGCATACCACCCTGCCTGAGGTGTGCGATTACGGATGCTCGACCTGCAATGGCAGGCCGGGCACCTCGCCACTAGCACCTTTGGTGCAAGCATGTGGACATAGGTCAGCAACGGCAGGCTTGAGCTGAGTGTTAGTACACTGGGGATGCACGCATGTACTCACCAGCCCGCGATGGCATGCTTTCACCTATCCAAAATGTCATGGGTGCTATGGCGCATCCTCCCTCTTGCCACAGCAGGCTGGACATGTGTTCGAAATACCCTAAGGGCCGGTGCACAAGGCCAGGCCAGTAATGGCTGGCAGGGTGCATAGTTAACACCCCACAGTGGCAATGGTGTACTCCCTGGTCTGCCTTGGCAGCCCGGCCCCTGTTCCAGAACGCCATGTCAGCACCTCTACCTAACCTATGTAGGAAGGCGCATGCATTTCCAAACTGCCCTGACAGCGAGGATGTGCTCAGATCCCGGAGTCCCCCGCCGGAGAATCAGCAACAACCCAGGAGTATCCTCAAGGGATGAGCCAAACTCTGCGGCAGGGGAAGCTGCCTCTGGGGGCTCCTCACTACCTTGAAGAACCGGGCTTTTAGAACCCAGCGGTGCCAGGGGCACGCCCAAAGTCTTCGGATTCACCTGTCTTGGTTTACAGAGACACGGAATACTTCTGGGTGGCGTCAGAGACCAAGTTTATTAGCTGCAGGCAGTAACAGTGATCCTCGAAATACAGCATGGAAGTATTTCAGGAGACTGCTCAAATTCGTAGAGCAAGACATCCCCTTTTATACACAATATTCACATTTAGAACATACTCCCACTGCGCAAAAATCTGACCAACGAGGTACATTCTCAAACAAAGTATCACATGACGAAAAAGCTCAGTTTGCAACATCCCAACCCAAAGTTAATCATTGGGAATGTCCCAAATCGAATCTCCACAAGCCGGACAAACCCATAATTGAAAAGCACAATGCATGTAGTAAAGAACATAGAAAAGGAAACAATGTCTGATAATGAGCAAGATAAGGCATGTGTAAGGAGACTAAAAGTTAACGATGTCCTGAACAATGATTGGCAATCTCAGACAACGATCAAACCAGGGAAATTGACTCGGCAGGGTCAGCTTCAGGTGAAGGAATCAGATCCTTGCAATTCACCTCGGATTCAAGAAAGACCCTGTTAATATATACCAATACATGAAGGCCAGGCCGCTACGTTCGTTCGACCACACTCGTCGGCCTGCATGATGGCAAGACAAAATGGAGGCTCCAAAACAAACTGGAACCCATTTTCGAGACGAAATCTCCAGATACATGGTGAACTCGCTAGCTAACGTGACAAATTCACTCCACATTAGCCGCATTCACTAAATACGGTCCGACATCACCAAAATCGTGACGGAACCATGACCATACGTAACGAGGCCCGTTTTCACAGAACCACAGACCCTCCTTTTGCCATTATGTAGGCAATCACCTAAACTCACGTTAATCTGAATTTAGGTCTATATCAATCTTCATCAGACCATCAAGGTGTTTCTGGAGCATCATCCTATTACTTTCTACTTCTCTCGAGACAGGTCTCCGCACACACGTAGTAGCACAAAGACCACAAACGGCGGGAGCACACTGGATGCAAAGACGAGAAGAGAATAGCTAGAGCCATACCAAGGAAAATCAGAACTTTTCATCCCTATTTAGACAACAATTCCCAAAACCATCCAATCAACGACCAGTTTCCTACGTCTACATGAATAGACTCCGAAACCTTATGCAATCTGGAAATGGCTTGGTACACTGTTGGGGCATTATCTAGTATGTAAACACAGCAACTAGATTGGATCAATTTGCATACCCCTCCTCTATCTGCAAGTATAACATAAATGCAACACGATTCTGCAATGTCATAACACGATCAGCTTGGAGCTCCACTGTAATATTGCTGGGAGCACATGCAGTTTCATTTATAGTGGCCTCAACCACTCTCGTAAGCTGTCGTATGTGTCTGCTATTGGACATAGGACCCCAAAAGGGTAGGAAACCCTTGAAGAAATATCCTACTTCCTGTGCTGCGGTATCTTCCTGATCAAAGACACCACTAACATATCTTGTCCTGTGATAATCCATGGAAGCCTGTATGTAGGGGGAAGCAAAACCGCCACATAACATGTGACTGAAAAATCAGGTGGCAACCAGGTATAGGCTCAGTCGTGGCATACAAAATATGTACCTTTAGCTGGCACAAATGGAGAAGTCTGGGATGCAAAACTTTGGTTTGAGCACATACACTTTCTCCTAACTCAGCTCTCGGAATTCGACCAGTACCACGTAAACAAAAGTGGCCTCGATGGGGTACGATCCAAATCGGGGGAGACTTTTTCCGTCTCTCCTTCTCTGTCAAACTAGTGCTATAAACAGTGACATTCCAACCAATATATGCCTGTGCTTCATCCTTAGGGACAGCATTATATGCATCGATATCTCTGATCATATCTACTATTCCCTTTATCAAGGCACTACTGCTCGGGTTGTCTCGCATGGAATGCATGGGGTATACCTCATTCGCATAGATGAACATAGTCTGAAAAGCCCATGCAGACCCATTGGAAGAAAAAGGCAAAACCAGATATGGCATACCTCTATATGTCGTATGAGGCATAAGACCACATACCCAACAATTTGTAGTATTGACTACCAACTGATGCTGATGCAGGAGCTGTATAAATGAGTTTTTAACCGCTTCCATGCTCATGACGAGCTCAGCTCGTCATGAGGTAGCCTGGAGCTGTGCTCATGACGAGCTGAGCTCGTCATGACATCAGCAAAATGGCAATTCCCAGCACAGGAGGGGAATTGCCTTAGCAGCCATAGTGTTAACAAACTCCGATCTTCTTGTCTGTTCATGTTCAGGCAACGTATAGAATTGGTGCAAAGAAACAGTAGTAGAAGAAAGCTTAGGTTGAGTGGTGGGTGCAGAAATCAGTGATGTAGCATATACAATCCAACCCACACAAGCCAATGTGATACTTAAAAACACAAAAGAACACAATATAATAAAACATTTGTTACGAACCAATGTACACAGTCTCATCTTAAAATTCATTTTCTCAACAACTCTATCCATTACAAAATACTCCATCCTCTAACGTGCTGCTCACGGCAATTTTCCCTCTTCACTTAAGTGTGCATCCAGGCGTCCTAGACACTCCCGGAACCGCAGACCTTGTGTCAATACGCGGGTCACCCCTTAAGATCTTATACTGTGACCCTGCAGCTGAACCCGGATGGTGGTTCGAAAAAGAAAAAGCAAAAAAAGTCTCTTGTCTGATAGAGTATAGTTCACCCAAAAACACCCCAAAACTCGCAATCTTTATCCTTTTTTGCTTCGCAGATTATAGCTCTCTTTACCAGACACAGTCTGATCATGGAACAATGTCTCTGGATTTGTAGTGACAAGTCTCATCGGCGGAGGCACAGCTTCTTGCAAAACTTCATCATCCTCACGTTCCGACTGAGTCCATTTCAGATGCGCATCACTAAAGGGGACAACTCTCTCTCGCTTTCTGAATCGGCAACACCATTAGCAATGTATCGTTCATGCGGCAAAGGAAGTGGAAGCTTCTTGGTGTGGGTGGCATGCACGCAATTTTTCTTGCCGAAAACTTTGATGGCCGTTCGCGTCACCAAAAGGACTTGGAAAGGGCCGATCCACCTAGGCTCGAGATTCTTCGTCCTCTGGAAATTCCGGACCAGTACCCAATCCCCAGATTGGATGGAGTGGCCTGCATCCACAGAAGATGAAGGTAAGGTATCGTGCACCTGTTGGTGAAGAACACGCAATTTAGCAGTCAAATCATGTAAATAGTCAACCAACATAGGGTACTCGATGTCACTATACTTCCTTTGCCTCGGCACACCCCAAACATTCGCCGGGCGACCAAAAACAATCTCGTATGGGCTAAGTCCCATACTAGAATGTACAGTTGTTCTCGTTGACAAAAGTGCCAATGGCAAGGCATCGGGCCATGCTAGGCCAGAGCTCGCTTGTATCTTAGCCAACTTCAACTTAAGGGTGCCATTGTAGCATTCGACCAAACCAGCTGACTGGGGGTGATTCACAGCATGAAATTTCTGCCTTATTCCCAAACCTGCACACACTTTCTTCATAATCTGACCCACAAATTCACTTCCTTTGTCACTCCATACCATTCTCGGCAAACCATACCTAGGGAAAAACTCCTTTAATAGAACCTTGGCTGTGGATAAGGCAGTCTTATCCTTGAGAGGGTAAGCCTCTATCCATCTTGAAAAGGTGCAAACAACCACAAGGACATACTTTAGGTTGTTGCATCTCTCCATATGAATAAAATCCAACTGTAGAAGCTCAAACGGATACGTCGGAGGAGCAAAATGATCTGCTGGAGTTGGGGTTCCCTTACCAGGATTATGCATCAAACAAACCATACAATTTCTCACCAAATTCTCAGCACATTTAGGAATTCCAGCATTCTGCCATACTGGAACTAACAACTTACATATCCCTTTCACACTGATGTGAGCTATTCCATGAGCCATTGTAACCACTGGAAGCACATACGCATCAGGCAACAACCATCGCTGGTGTTCTGACAACTCAATCCAACAGCCAGTCGAATCCAACATTCCATTAGTCTCTCTCCACACACTCAATTCTTTCTCAGTAGCTTCAGCCTGAATCGATCTCACACTCTCTATTGTATCCTCACACATTGTCCCCTCCGGAACCCATCTAGCAGGGCCTGCAACACACATTCGACTCGTCACATTTTTCGCTGTTTCTCTCGCTACTTCATCCGCAAACGTATTACCACGACCAACATCATCCGTAATCTTCTTATGTGCACTGCATTTCACAATCGCAACTTGTGTCGGCAAAGTAAGTGACTCAAGAAGTTCATTCACCAACTGTCCATGCTGAATCTTCGCACCATGAGAAGTAAGAAATCCTCTCTCTCCACAAACGTCCAAAACTATGAGCAACACCAAATGCATATTGGCTATTGGTATACACAGTCACTCTCTTTCCTTTCGACAACACACATGCTCTCGTCAGTGCTATCAACTCTTCTGCTTGAGCCGAATTCTGTGGAATACGTGCAGCTTCAACAATCGCGTGCAAAGTCGTAACCGCATATGCTGCAGTCGTATCGCCATTCGGGAGCTTAAAGCATGAACCGTCTACCCATAAGGTACCATCAGAATTCGAAAGAGGAGTATCTTTCAGATCAATTTTACCCTTCGTTTCTTCCTCTGTCCGAAGAAGACAATCATGTTGTTCCTGAACATCTGTCTCCACAGAAATCAGCAACAACGTAGCTGGATTCAACGTGTTGCATCGTTTTATGTGCACATGACTCGCCAAAAGCGTCAACTCATAACCTGAGAAACGTGCACTAGTAAGGTGCTGAGTCTTAGTTTTATTCAGTAAGGTATCCACTGCATGTGGGACCATCACAATCAACGTATTATCCAATACCAGACCAGCAGACTGTCGGATAGAAACAGCCGCTGCCGCTGTAGCTCTCAAACAACTCTGCAATGCTTTAGCTACCGGATCTAACGTAGTTGAGAAATACGCACATGGGCGTTGCTTGTCTCAAAGCTGTTGTGTCAAGACTGACAACGCACATCCTTCTCTCTCGTGCACACAAAGCGTAAAAGGCTTACTGTAGTCAGGGGTACCCAACACCGGAGCTGAACACAACGCATCACGCAATTCAGAAAAACTTTTCTGACATTCGTCAGACCAAGGAAGAGGATTCGGAGTATCCTTAAGAGTAAATGCCAACAGAGGTTTCGCCAATAGAGAAAAATTCGGAATCCACTGTCTACAATACGAAGTAATGCCCAAGAAAGCACTCACTTCTCTCTGTGTGGATGGTACAGTCATTTGCGCAATCGCTTGTATACGCTCTGGAGTCAATCGTCTTCCCTCCTTCGACAAGAGATGACCTAAGTAGGTCACTTCTTGGCGACAATATTGCAACTTTGAAAGTGACACCTTATGATGAAGGTCAGACAAATGTCGCAACAAAGAAAGCGTAACTTCTTTACAAAGCTCTTCATCATCAGCAGCAACCAACAGATCATCCACGTACTGGATAAGAGTTGCACCAGAAGGTAAAACAAAAGAATCAAGCTGAGTCTTTAACGCTTGACTATAGATTGTTGGACTCTCACAATAACCTTGAGGAGCACGCTTAAACTGGAAG
Organism: Lissotriton vulgaris; assembly: GCF_964263255.1. Taxonomy (NCBI): domain Eukaryota; kingdom Metazoa; phylum Chordata; class Amphibia; order Caudata; family Salamandridae; genus Lissotriton; species Lissotriton vulgaris. The sequence goes on along the minus strand of NC_141688.1, from coordinate 308,587,142 downwards.
CTACGGCCTCCTAAAGAGAAGCCAAAAATATCTCTACTCTCTTCAGCAATAGGAATACTAAAGAAAGCATTCTTCAGGTCAATCACAGAATACCAAGCAGCCGAAGCTGGAATCATAGTCAATAAAGCAGTAATGTGCGGGACAACAGTAAACTGTGGCACCACAATCTTATTAACCTCACGAAGGTCGATCACAAACCGATACACAGGTGGCTGAGAGGAGTCAGTACGCTTCAGGACAGGCAAAACAGGACTGTTACACACATTACCTCTAGTTTCTTCAATCACATCTTTCTCAACCAAATCATAGATAACCGCTAAAAGAGCTCTCTCACCATCACTGGAATTCGATATTATGGAATGCGAGGTAACTTAGCATTCGCCTTGAGGGTAACAACGTATCGTGGAATGTGTAAAAGGCCGACATCATTTGGACCCGTAGCTCAAAGAGTATCAGGGACAGGACGCAATTCCAGCAGAAGCCGATCGTTAGACAAATACATCAGTGAAATCACTCTCTTACCCAATGTAAGATGTACTCCCGAAGGAGAACAATACAATGTCGCATGCAATCTCTTCAACAAGTCCAAACCCAACAGATTCTCACCACAACCTGTCGTTAGAATTAGTGGTGCTTCCAACTCACAAGGCTCAACAGAAAGAAACAAAGGACAAGAATCCGGGTTATGAACTGGGGCGCCAGAAAAACCTACCGAAACATTCATCAAGCCAGACAAAGGTGCGCCAGGGAGTTTAGAGTGCATGATAGAACTCTTCGCTGCACCAGTATCCAAAAGAAAAGGTTCTGACACACCTGATGTAATCACTTCAACATAAGGTCCACTGGTCTACTGGAACTGACACTACTCCCTCTCTTTGTCTATGGCTGTCCTAGCTATCATTAATATCAGCATTCTCACTTTCAACATAGTAATCATCAGCATAATATTGAGCCGACTGACCAGACGCAACATTCTGTTTATCAAAACAATTCATAGAATTCTAAGGGGGAAAGGAACGTCCATTCTGGGGGAACACACCACGTCCTCTACCCCTAGGTACTTGCTGAACACCGCGACCTCTCACACCAGACATACCATTCGCACGTTGTAGCAAGATCGGACAACTATGCTTGAAGTGGCCCTCTTCCCTACAATAAGCGCATTGATTAGGGCCTACTGGAAGTCGCTGTGGAAAAGACTCAGGCTTCTGCAACACTCTCTGAAACTGTGGGGGCTGCTGAAACTCACGCTGATTAAAGCGAGGCGGATACGCCTGTTGCAAAAGAACCTTCGTCTTCAATTCTTTCGTCTTTTTCTCTGCTTTATCTTTCTCATCTTTATCTCTATTCTCGTAATATTGTGCAGTAGCCAATATCTGGGCCAAAGAAGAAACAGCCCATGAACTCTCAGAATCCTTCAATTTCTTACACAGCTCGGGGAGTAAATTATAGACAAACTTATCCACAAACAACCTTTGACCACCTTCCGTACTCATATCCTGACCACTATGATCGATGAATGTTTCTTCAAACCTAGTGAAGAAATCAGACCAACTTTCGTCTTTCTTCTGCTTACATGCTGCTAACTTATCCCAATTCACTCGCATAGGAGGCATCAAAGTCTTCATTAAAGTAATAATCCTACCTGGTAAATCCGCAACTAAAGGCTCAGGTTTAGCCCCTCCTACCTGTCGACCATCTGCAGCAACAATATTAACCCACGTATCTCCTAACTCTACTGCATGATCCTTGTGACGGATCTTTACCCACAAAGGTTGAGGGACTACATTCCCCAACAACATATCTATATCAGCTAAATTCATCACACACAAATCAACTCTTTATAATAACCTGCAGAATTTTTACGAGGGTCAGGCAAAGTCTGCTTAAGAGCCAGAACTTCAGCTCTCTTCCAAGGAACATGTACCCATACATGCTGAAAATGAGCCGGTACTCCCACAATACCCTGATTTGGGACAGCCACAACTTCCTCTCTCCATACCGGAGGAACTTCTCTCATCGGATACTGTTTAACTTTTTCTCCTAACCGAAGGATCAGGTTTAAACAACGGCTGAGAAGTAAGTCTGCACCTAAATGCAAGAAGAGTCTCTACCGCTTCCTCAACATCGGGACCCACTATCGTCCCTTTATCAAGGTCGGACTGAACATTAAGTAACTCCGATGGAATCGGACCCGATTTAGCATCGTCCCACTCTTCACGAAGGAAAGTACACATAACATCAAAAACATACCTTTGTTTTGGCGCATCCCACTGTAGGAAAACATCCATAACCGCTTACAGATCATACCTGGAGGCATTCAAAACCCATCTACGAGCAAGGAGCTCTAACACAGTCCGCTCCTCGGAACTAGGGAGCTGACTACGCGTTTGTTTCCGTACAGAAACTGGGGTCATATTAAACGACCCAAAAAGGGGAGACAAAAGACTAGTGACAGTTTCAGCCATTCGTTGTCGAGTAGAAGGAGAATAAGTCGACATGAGGACAGGAGACAAAGTATTCTGAGACGACAAAGACATAGGGTCAGTAGAAAAGGAAGTTAAAGGCAAAGGAGTAGAAGGCAAAGGAGTTTGAGGCAAAGTTGTAAGCAAAGCTGGCGGCCCTAGAGAAGGCTGCGCCAGAGGCAGGAGAACCAACTGTGGAAGAACGGGTGGCTGAACAACAGCAGGGTGTTGAACAACTGGAGGTTGCGGAGGTGCCGTAGCACTCTGCTCATAAGGGGGTGGTGATCTCAACAAAAGCAACATCAAAGGATCCTTTTCAGGGTCCTTAGTCACATTCGAGATGAGAGGTGGCAAAGCCGGATAACACTTATCAATGGCCATGCAACGTTGTCGATCTGACACCTCATTCGCACGATCTTCTTCATCTTTTTTAAACTGCCTAGCAGCTTGCATTATCAACATATTCTTTTCTTTCCTATTTCTTTTAGCTTGCTTAATTTCTCCAAAGGCGGAAAGTAGAGCAAGACATCCCCTTTTATACACAATATTCACATTTAGAAGATACTCCCACTGTGCAAAAATCTGACCAATGAGGTACATTCTCAAACAAAGCATCACATGACGAAAAAGCTCAGTTTGCAACATCCCAACCCAAGGTTAATCATTGGGAATGTCCCAAATCCAATCTCCACAAGCCGGACAAACCCATAATTGAAAAGCACAATGCATGTAGTAAAGAACATAGAAAAGGAAACAATGTCTGATAATGAGCAAGATAAGGCATGTGTAAGGAGACTAAAAGTTAACGATGTCTTGAACAATGATTGGCAATCTCAGACAGCGATCAAACCAGGGAAATTGACTCGGCAGGGTCAGCTTTAGGTGAAGGAATCAGATCCTTGCAATTCACCTCGGAGTCAAGAAAGACCCTGTTAATGTATACTAATACATGAAGGCCAGGCCGCTTCGTTCGTTCGACCACATTCGTCGGCCTGCGTGATGGTAAGACAAAATGGAGGCTCCAAAACAAAATGGAACCCATGTTCGAGACGAAATCTCCAGATACATGGTGAACTAGCTAGCTAACGTGACAAATTCACTTCACATTAGCCGCATTCACTAAATACGGCCCGACATCACCAAAATCGTGACGGAACCATGACCTTACGTAACGAGGCCCGTTTTCACAGAACCACAACCTGGGCAGGGAACATCCATGTTTATCCGCCCAGTCTTCAGAGTCCCACCCCTCTCCCTTCAGGGCTTCCATGGGGGTGCCCTCATGGTACCAGACGACTCACACAGGGTTGGCTGAGGCGTAAGTGATGCCAACCTAGGCAGAATAATAAGAAGGTAGTGCAAATAGGTAAGTATACATTTACTGTTCTCAACTCCAGATCTACGTACCTTGAAGATATATGTATGTATATATGGTCAAGGAACATAGAAAATTACCTGCACAATATTCTTATCCTTGATATCTTTGAATCTTCCGTCCCACAATGTGTTTCCGATATTTTGTCCAAATACTGGATGGATTGTCTCAAATAGCGAGTAAGCCTGGGGTGCTGAAGAGCTGGAGCCACGGTATCAGGTCCACAAAGTGGGCATCAAAGGCCAGAGCAGTTCCAGAAGGCAACGCACCTAGAAGTCAAAGAGAAGAAAGTCTGCCCCAGGACAGAGTTTTGAATGAACCACTCAGACCTCACGTTGCAGCCAGATTAAGGTCGGGTGACCACCAGTCCGTAATTTACGCAGACTGTCCGTAAATTAACCCTAATGTCCACTGTCCGCAATTGATGTTTGAACGGAAGGTATCCGTCTGTAATTTTAGCCTTCCTTCTGGAATACAAAGGTTCATTCCTACAGTTGAAAGCCTCGGCTATCGTGGAAGGGAGGGAGTCTCCTGTGCTGTGACCCAGAGGGAGGCTGACAACTAAACAAGAAACTCGCCTTCTTGCCAGGCGGCTGTGTCCGGAATATAGCAACAGCCACTGTAGGCACTAATTGATGGAGTCACTTAAACTTCCCAATGACAAAAACATCTATTAATTGGAGAGGTTTTGTAAGGTTTTGTAAGGGTGTTCCAACCTGCATATTACCATCATCTATACTACATAAGCACTTTTGTTTATCTTCAAGCTAAAGGTATTTGAGTATTTTGAGGCAGCCTATCTTATATTTTGTATAATGCGAGTTTATAATAATGACTTATACATTCACAGTGCTTTCTGAGACAGGCATGGACCTCTTAACACTAAAAATACTCAAGTCGCTATTCTCAACTGCACCCAACATGATTCTATTCCATAGCCCACTAGTTTTGCACACACAGATAACTGAAATGATGACATTAACCAACAGATATTTTGGAAACTAAATTAGGGGCATATTATCAAGGAAGGGCGTTATAATTATCGCCACCTTAGCAGCAGAAAGCTGCTGCTAAAGCGGCGATAATGGGCTTGATAATAGGCCCTTGTGAATTCCCATAGAAGCCCATGTTCTGATGTGAACATGGGCTTCTATGGGATTTCTCTATTGCATTCTATCAAGCCCATTATCGCCGCTTTAGCGTCAGTTTTCTGCCGCCAAAGCGGCAATAATTATTACGTCATGCTTGATAATATGCCCCTTAGTGCATTTCCCGCTTATTAGCTTATCTTGCATTTATTTTTTATTTAAATCATCCTTTGTTTTATATACAGTTATCTAATAGTGAAAGATAAACAAAAGTCACAGAATATTTTGTTCTTTTTATCCACATTTTTGATTCCGCCTCTACGCTCACTGACCCAGTATCCATCGCCCTAGGATCATAGAATCCATACTTTTTTTAATGTCCCCTTAACTTCACTACATACCTTTTTATGACACTACTTCAGATTAACCTGTATTCTGTATTAATTTATCACAGTGTACTATATATATATGACAGAATTATACAAAAACACTATCCTCAGGTGTTAAAAGAGATTGAGGAAAATAAATTAATCTAGTCAGGTACCTTAGAGAAGTGTGGCTCAATGGTTAGAGCAGCAGACCCTGATGCAGAGATCTAGCCCGGGACCAGGGTTCAATTCCCTGGCTTGGTGGGTCTTGGGCTCAATTTCCTCGGACCTGATAATTCTCGCTTTGGTGCCTATTCCAATCATGGAGTCCCACTCTGCAACTCTGGCCAATAGCTTGCTTAATCTCCACAATGGCTCCAAAAGCGCTGGGATGCCTGGCTTCACCCTGGGGGTGCCCAGAAGTGGACACTCACAGGGAAAACCAGGAAGGGTTCCTAAGCGGTATACGTACAGCGCCGGGACACTACCTCAGGGAAGTAGCTGTGCGCTCTACAAATGCCAGTACATTTACATTTAATTGCACTACATATAACCAGGAAACCTGGGTTCAAATCGCAGCATCCTCGCATTACTAAATTGTGTGATCTAAGTCATATCAATGTACTCCATGTTTTTAACTGACTTGACATTTGAGAGCAATTTCAGTTCAAGGCAGATCCTGCACACAAACCTCACTTGTATCATCTTTAATATCCTGTAAAGTTCCACTGTCCAGGACATTAATGTTGGCCGTGATGTAAGGGACACAAGACCATGGGTTCCCTTCCTTCACTCATAGAGTTGTCAGGAGCAAGGGTTTATAAATGTTTTTAAAAGCTCATGTTTAAAAACTTTTAATATAAAGAAACGTGAATGGAAAGTTGTGATGTAATGTGCTAAATTAAATCCCTTACATAGGTTAAAGGGACACTTTTGGTAAAAACAAGAGGCTTGCTGTTCCTATAAAGGGAATAGGGGTATGGTCCTGTCCGAGGGCACACATGCGGCAAATGCCCCTATAAGGAGCAAGAGCTCTCACACGCACGAGGGATGTCATGCTTCATCATCGGGCAGCTCCACGTTGGGCGGCGCTGCAAGGCCCAACGGGCCCTCACGCGCTCCGAGGGGTGTTATGCGTCATCATCTGGCAGCTCCACGTTGGGCGGCGCTGCAAGGCCCGACGGGCCCTCACACGCCCCGAAGGGTGTCATGCTTCATCATCAGGCAGCTCCATGTTGGGCGGCGCTGCAAGGCCCAACGGGCCCTGCAGGGGGGCCCTTTGCCAGAGACTTTTTACCTGTGATCTTGGCCATGATGGAGAGGGTGTGTGTGGTATGTGAGGTGTATATACAGAGGTCAGTAGAGTATAGGGAGGTTGTAAGTTACAAATAACTATGAGAACCAGATGAACCAACTTTAATTAGGGGGTTCCATGTTATGATTGAAAACCTTTAATTTTGAAGAGAACAATATAATAATCCTATCAAGTATATATTAAATAAGGATGTGTGTCTACATGTTGCATGCCCTCTAGTATCTGTAAGATTGTGGCATTTCTTTAGGATCAATAAACCCTACTATATACCTACCGAGGGTCAGTTTCTATCTGTGTGTAGAAATAAGTAACCATACCCTCGCCAAGTTACACCACCCATAAAAGTGTCTCTCCGGGTGAGGCCCTAGGAGACAATGGGGAAAAGAATGAAGGGAGATCAAATATTACAATAAAGGTAAAGTAACAGAAAGGCTTAAAAACCATCCTCGTTCTATATTGATGGCGAAAGTACCTAGTGAAACCCTACAAACTCCTCACCATACCCGACTTAGCACACCTGTACCCAACGATTTACCATAGAAAACATTTATAGGGGAGTGTAACACCCCAAACACCCCCCCTGAAGCTATGCCCTGGGCTCTCCAATGCAGGAAGGGTGTTCGGGGTAGGGAGGGAAGGGAAGAGGTAAGAGGGAGTGGAAGTAAGCTCAGGGGTGAATATCCGGTTCCAATGTCTCTAGTTTGCGACCAGCGCCATGGTCCTCCTCCTGGTCAGGCCATCACTGCTCCAGGGCCTGGTCGCCCAATGCAAAGGCGCGCTGGGAGCAATGAGTCTTAGCACTCGGAGGTAAGCAGGGCAAGTGAGGTGTATGCCTTTCTGTGGGAGGAACGCTATGCACGGACCCCGCATTTTGTCAAATCTATGTTGAGTGTGCCCAGTGCCGCGGGTATCTGTTTCATGCTCAATAGATCCCAAAGACAGTGGGGCCAATCCACATGGTAGGCAATTTTGTCTGTACCCCATCGTGCCACTCATAGGGCCAAAGGGATTGGTCTACCCTTAATGATCTCAGTGGATACACCAGTTCATATGCGAGGCCATGTAAAATGTAGTCTGTGAAGTGGGGAAGGGTAGTGTTGAACATGTCATCAATGTCCTGCAACACCGCGTCTCGGTAGCGCTTTCGCTTTGGACAGTGCCACAGGAGGTGTGTCAGCATACCCTGTCCGCCACATCCATGCCAACATAGGTTCAATGTCGAGGTCCGGCACTGCGGCAGCTGCTCAGGGGTATAGTATGGTTAAGGACTGTGGGAAACGCATTCTCATATCTGGCCCCTCTTTACTGGAATCCGCTCCCCATTTCATTGGGGCAGTGCCCAGACCATCTGCAGTTTAGGAAAGCGCAGAAAACTGTTCTGTTCTAGCTCCTTGCCCCTCCTAGCTCCTTGCCCTTATGCGACAGCTCTCTCACTATGGTTCTGTAAGAACTGAGATACTGCTACAGGGCGGATTCAAGCGCCATACAAGTACACAAATCAATCAATAAATACTACCAGTGGTGGGAGAGTTTCAGCATCATCTCTTTGCCTGATGCACTAAACGCTGCGGTCCAGGCCTGTAGTAGATGCCTGACCACCCCTCCGCAGAGAGGGCGAGTTCCAGCTCTGCTTCCCACTGACACTGGGGGGGCATTTCTGAACAGCTTTTGGGGTCTGTTCAGGAGCCAATAGATTTCTGGTAGGAGACCTTTCTCACCTTTTTTAAGGAATAGCCATTTCTCAAAGGGTGTAGGAGGCCTGTCAGTAGATGTCCTTATGGTTGGCTGGGAAACCCAGTGATGGATAAGCGGGTACCTCAAAGCTTTGCTTATTTTGCTTGAATTCCGCGAGGCCCTGGTGGTCATAGAGGTCTCCAATCTCTTTACAGTTGGGATTTTGTCAAGTGAGGTGGTCATCGCCTTCACGGCCGGGGGAAAATTCGGGTAGCCAATCATGGAGTAAGTGGGAGGGATATGTTGACAAGCCTGTGGGCCCAGATGTTTTGTCCCAACCAATATTGTAGATCTGGTGACAGGAGAGAAGATGCCCCAGGGTTTGTGTTTTTTAGCTCGGCAGGACACACTCCGGATGTTGATACCTGCTACGGTCTGATCCTTGAAGCCCCAGTGTTTCTTAGTAGCTGGCAGCTTTCATTCCACCACGTGTTACAATGAATGAATGAAGAGACATTTCTAAAGCGGGGGCATCCCAGCGCTAGTAGCGGTGCAACTCCAACCACGGGCATAGTTAAGGGAACAGACACGTTTTTAATTGCTTTTGGAAGGAGAGATAGTTAGGCTCCAGATGAATCTCAGGGGAAGAAGATTCAATAATTTAGAGAAACGACGGCCGATAGGTAGTTGATGGATAGGTTTGGAAGGCCCAGGCCCCCACCGAATCACTGACAAATTATCGATTTTACAAAAATCGACCTACACAAATATCGTGTCTCAAATATAGATTACAAATACATCGACACCCTATACTTATTTATAAAATTACGAAAACATTGATCTTACTATATCGATATACAAAAACATTGACAGCACAGATTTCAAACACACTTATATCGAAAAAAATAATATCGACAGTCATTATTATATATAGCACATTACAAAAACATCGATTACTAAAATATAGACAGCAAAAATATCGACAATATCTAAATATCGACATCTCAAAATTATTCTAACAATTTTGTAAAACACACTACACATTAAAACATTTTACATAATACCCATATAACTATTTATATACATACTTTTTTTATTAAATAAATATATCTCTCTAAAATAATTATAATAAATAACTACATCAATAAAAACAATTGATACAAACACATGTAATATATACACATATTTAATTCTATATTATACATTTTTACAAGCTATACTATTTTATTAAAATATTTATAAAATACTTACTAATACACTAAGCCTCTGGGTAAACATTTAACATACAGCCAACTTGATTAATTAATTAAAAAAATTCAAACTAACCAATTGAAAGTGTTTTCTAGGTATCTAACCAATCACAAACAAACACTAATTAAACATACCCTATACAACAAGATGTGAAATTATAACTCTAAAACCAGCAAAAAATATTCTGCTTGAAGAAAAACTGAACATTTTTTTACTACCCTAAAGATTCTTCTTCTACGAAAATACTACAAATCACCAAAAAGTAAGTAATCCTATGTTTCAGAATAAAATGTTACATTAAATGCAACCTACTGTTCATTGTCAAAACTTTAAAACTGCTTTTCTATCTATCTCTACATATTTCCTAAACAGATTCAACTTTAAGAAACAGGTGAACATTTTCTACAAAACTAAAACAACCAACTTAAAAAAAAAGTCTATTAAATGTCCTCTTTAAACACTGAGAAAATGCAAAATAAATAGCTAAAATGTTATAACCATCTAAGAAACTCCTACTTAACTTTCTAACTTATTCTTTTAAATAAACACATGTTTTAAATACAGAAAAAGTGAAATGCTTGTTTTAAAAATACATACTTCTATTATAAATACTAAACAAATTATTATTCATACCATTATTTATTTCAACAGATACATTTAAAAATAAAAGCAGCAACATATCAACAAAGAATCTACATTCAACAACTACAAATTAAAACTTGGTAAGCATAGAAGACATGCACACATACTATTATTTGTCTTTTAAAAACTCACAATGTTAGTACTTGACTTTATTCAAATTTAAAAAATGTTTTTTTAACTGATATCTCTTTCAGATAAAATGTACAAAACTTTTTAATAATAAAATATAGTACCCTACCAAATGTGTTACCAACATACACATAGAAACATTCACTAAAATATGCTTAATTTTCTTTCCACAGACCACTAAAATCTATAAAAGCATCAAGCAACAAAAATATCTACTTTGAAATTCTACAACTTTACTATTGGTAAGTACCTAAAAATGTTACATACCTAATTAATTACTCTTTTAATAAAAAGACTGTTTCTAATATTATTTAATACACCTTTTCTAGATTTAAGAAACCAACAATGACAGAAAAAGCAAGATTTGTAACATCTCAGAAAGGAAAATTTTTGTTATGCTATATGGGGTATACTTATACTCAGGAAAAACAAAAGGACCTTAAAGTTAACTGGAAATGTACTAAGTATTACTCTAACAAATGCTATGGCCGTGCAACAACCAGAGAAACAAGTGTAATTAATTCCACTGAACATAACCATCCACCTAATATCTCAGAAATAGAGGTTAGATCTACTCTTGAAAATATTAACCCCTTTACTGCTAAGGCGTATATTCTGATTATCATATAATTTCCATTGAAATCAATGGAAAGTCCATGACGAGTTACCCTTGTTATTAGCAGCCAAGAGGTTAAGGAACTAAGCAGCACCTCTGACCTACCAACAAGTGTAATACTTAAGGAATTACTACCTAGAGTACCTAGAGAGGCAAGAGGTCAGTTGCCAACAATAGCTGCTATAAAAAGAACCATAGCTAAGACCAAAAAATTCAGTAGACCAACAATACCAACACCTAAAACTTTTGAAGAGGTCATAATTCCACCTGAGCTTACCATAACTTATAATGATGAACCTTTTATCTTCTACGATAACAACAACAAAGATAAAAGGATAATAATGTTTGCTACAAACAACAACCTAAACATTTTTAAAGATAGTCAAACATGGATGATGGATGGCACTTTTAGCATATGCCCTAAACCATTCTATCAATTATATAATATACATGGACAATTCCATAATACTTGCATACCATTCATCTATTGTTTGTTACCAAACGAACAAACTTCTACATACACTGAAATATTAAACAAAATAAAAGAAGAAACAATAGACTTCTTTCCCCTAAAAATTATAATAGACTTTGAGCAAGCAATGATAAATGTAATCCTTAAAACATATCCGCACACATCCATACAAGGATGTTACTTCCACTTTAACCAATGTCTATGGAGACATTTGCAAAAATCAAAACTTAGTGTTGAATATGCAACCAATATTACATTTGCATATCAAATAAAACACCTCATTGCCCTAGCATACGTGCCAATCACCGATGTGGCTGAACACTATAACCTTTTAATAGAAAGTCCTTTCTATACACAAAATGAACAAAAATTGGCTCCACTTTTGGATTATTTTGAGTACACCTGGGTGGGGAGACTACACAGGTCAGGCCACAGACGCCAACCTAAATTCCTAATACCTTGGTGGAATGCATATCTACCAACCCTAAACCAAGAAGCCAAGACAAACAACGCAGTGGAGGGTTGGCATAATGCCTTTCTATCTTCAACTGGCCGAACAACTCCTACACTACACAAACTCCTAACAGCAATACAAAAAGAACAAAGTTTTCAAGAATTAAGAATGGAGAAATCTGTCTTACAATTAAAGCCTAAACTATCAAGACAAACTGCCCAAATGTACCAATATTTACAACAACAAGTACAACTTTACCCCACTACAAGAGGACTAGAATACTTACAAATGATAGCCAAAACACTAAACTGAAAATACTAACCCTATACAATTTTCAACATCAAAAAAATGCCTTAAATATAACCAAAAACATCTCCTTCGCAAATTATAACATATTTATTTTGTCTGATAAATTTAAATTTTTTAAAATATTTAGACAAAATAAATATCTAACTAAACAAAAACAGTTTAAAAATAGAACATTTCCCAACCCACAAAAATAATAATATAAAATCACTTACCTTTCACAGCAACGTAATTAGCAAATCCAATGATCCATAACAATCCATGTAGTAATAAATCCACAGCATAAAAACAAATTGTCCCAATAAAATGCAAAAATACAACTGTGCAAAATACATCCAACATCCAAACAATTCAATAATTCTGAATCCATCAAAAACCCGAAAATGGTACAAAATTTAAATAAACGCTCCAGGAAACCCAAAAAATAAAACAAGTGTAAAATACATATCAGTTAAAACAACTGAAACACACTTCTTTTTAAAAAATAAACGTAATAGCTCGGAAACGGAAAAGGCTCTTTCCAAAAACCTAGAAGAGAAAAATAAACATTCCCACCCACATAAAACTTAGAATAATACATTGATAATGATCATAACATACATATTTCTAACCAAAACTAAATAAACAGCCACAAACACAATAACTCTAGGGCCGTAAACCGAGAAAACGCAAAGAAAACGGAAAAACGTACATAACCAACTACATACGAAGTAAATCCTAATATAGTAGTCCACAAACCCTAAATAACAAACTACTACCTTCAAAAATTACTTAAAATACTTCAAATAAAAGGAATAGCACTCTTACCTTCTCAGACGTAAAGTAGCTTCCAACCGCGAACTTGAATCTTCTAAAATGACCCAAAAAGACTAAGAGCGCTTACAAAATAAAAGACCCAAATGATAGTATTACCAAAGAAATAGTGAAATAAATGTCAATTAAATGTATTTTAATAGTAGAAAATTTATAAAACTGTATAAATAAATTTTCTACATTTATGCTATGTATTTTTGTTTTTTCTATAACAATATTATTCTATTAATATATTTTTTATAATAACATTCATTATTATTATTGTTTAATATTTAATGTTATAATAAAAAACATATTGTGTTAAAAATTGTGGAAATAAATGTTGTTTTTCTGTATTTATTTTAAAATGTTTACTAATGTTTTAATGTATTTATATTAATAATATAAAATTAATATTAATAAATAAAAATATGTAACTGATATTATAATTAAAAACATTAATAAATGTTATGTATATTGTATGATATTAACAATAAATAATATCTATGTTATTTGAAAATATATCAACATATATACCATGTATTAAACTGCACATTTATATGTTAAAAAATGTATTACTATGTAATTTAATAACAATTTTGATTTTTTTCTCTTAAAATGTATATACTCTATATATTGTATTCTTCAATGTTTTGTCATTTACTATATTATTTACATATGTACTTTACTGAAAAACTATCCAAAATATAAAAAATTATTTGGCAATTTACTTCTATTTATTTGTTTAAATTGTATACATTCATTTATGAAACATGTATTATTTGATTTATGTACTATATGAACAAATAAATCATTTTTTTGTTTAAAACTGTGTAATTTTAGTCTACTACCTATTATAAAATCATGACTACCAATATATAAAAATAAATAATTTTTAACTTGATATATATAGATATTAAAAATTGTAACATATATACAGAACTATTGTTATCAATTTACTATTCACACATAAATCTAATATTTATTTAAGTAGATGCTGGACACTGAACATAATATATTTACTAATCCTACTCCAATTTAAATAACATTTAAATTAATACTAAACACTTAACCTATTTAATTTACTATTCCCACTCCAATCTACATTTAATTAGGGTAGGTGCTGGACACTGAACCTATTTAATTTACTATTCTCACTCCAATCTACATTTAATTGGGGTAGGTGCTGGACACTGAACCTATTTAATTGACTAGTCCTGCACTGCTCTCTTTAGATCTCTAAGGGGGGTGCGGCAGGGTTGCATTTTGGCCCCCTTACTGTTCACCATCTATATCAATGGCCTGGGTGCGCACCTTGAGGGGCAGGATGCCGACGTCCCGTGTGTAGGAGTAACCAAGATACCGGCACTCCTATACGCCGACGACGCCGTGCTAATCGCCCGCACGGGAGTTGGCCTCCAGCGCCTATTGAACGCTTTCGGCACGTTTATGGACCATCTAGACCTTAGAATAAACGTCGCCAAGTCACACACCATGGTGGTGGGCACAGAGTGCCGCAGGAAGAGAACTAAAACATTCACCTGTAGGGGGGATTTGGTTAGTAGGGTACCCACATTTCCCTATTTAGGTATCTTGTTCGACCAGAAAGGGACATGGGGCCCACAGGTTAGAGCCAAGAGATTGGCGGTCACACGATCAGCCTCAGCAATATTGAGCTTTGCTGGTAGGCTAGGAGCAAGGCCTATGGAAGCCATCCTAAAAATTTATAATAGTAAATCTGTGGCCATCGCATTATATGGCTCAGCACTGTGGGGGTACGCAAATGTGGAGCCTATACAGAGAGCGGAGAATGGATTCATCAGAGCCCTACTCTCTGTACCTCAGTCCACCCCAACGTACTCCGTACATAAAGAAGTTGGTCTTGAATTTCTTTCAGATAAATTAAGCCTGGCCCCTTTGATTCTCTGGCTAAAAATATGGTTGAACGATGAACTTCCAGTAAATCACAAGATCTTGACCGATGTCTTGGCCTTAGATAAATCTAACAAAATTCCTTGGCTGGCCTATCTAGCAAAAGTTTTTTCTGATCTAGGCCGCCCGGAGCTCTTTACCTCCCCGGAGTCCATCAGGATCCAAGACATTGATCTAGTTAGAAAGTCTTTTATGGGAAGGAAAGAAATGCACCGTGAAGAGTGCGAACTAGCAAAGCCGGCAGTGAGGGATCATTGCCTGCTGCTTACTTCACCTTCACTTGCACCTTACCTTAGTTATGTTACACATCCTTTCCATAGGTTTCTTTTAACTAAATTCAGATTTAACCTGCTGCACTACTATTTAGGTTCTTTTACCAGTTGGCAGAAATTAGATTTAGCCCCGCCCTGTAGCTGTGACCAGTTTTCACCACAGGACACAATGCATTTTGTTATGTTTTGTAGTCTGTATTTAGAGCCTAGGAAAAAATTCCTGTTACCAATTCTTAAGGAGGCCGGCTTCACACAGGTGAGACCGGCTTTGCTCTACTTACAACTACTACCTAACCCTCATATTACCTATTGCGTTGCCAAATTCCTGACAGCTGCCTCCAGGGCGAAAGCCCCTAGCCAAGAATAATTTTTAATGTTAATTACATTTTTCTCCTAAATTGTCTTTCTAATAATTTTTAAAACAGTATCTGACTTTTGTATCATGTGCATTTTTTGGTAAATCTTGTATGTAATGTATTTTATTGGTCGCTTCTTTGTATGGCTTTTAAAGAGCCGAATAAAGATATTTTGACTGAATTGACTAGTCCAACTCCAATCTACATTTAATTAGGGTAGGTGCTGGACACTGAACCTATTTAATTTACTATTCTCACTCCAATCTACATTTAATTGGGGTAGGTGCTGGACACTGAACCTTTTTAATTTACTATTCTCACTCCAATCTACATTTAATTGGTGTAGGTGCTGGACACTGAACCTATTTAATTTACTATTCCCACTCCAATGTACCTTTAACTGGGGTAGTTGCTGAACACTGAACCTATTACATTTACTATTCCAACTCCAATCTACATTTAATTAGGGTAGGTGCTGGACACTGAACCTATTTAATTTACTATTCCAACTCCAATCTACATTTAATTGGGGTTGGTGCTGGACACTGAACCTATTGAATTTACTATTCCCACTCCAATCTACATTTAATTGGAGTATGTGCTGGATACTGAACCTATTTAATTTACTATTCCAACTCCAATCTACATTTAATTAGAGTAGGTTCTGGACACTGAACCTATTTAATTTACTATTCCCACTCCAATCTACATATAATTGGGGTAGGTGCTGGACACTGAACCTATTTAATTTACTATTCCTACTTCAATCTACATTTAATTAGGGTAGGTGCTGGACACTGAACCTATTTAATTTACTATTCCCACTCCAATCTACATTTAATTGGGGTAGGTGCTGGACACTGAACCTATTTACCCGCATGCGCGCTAGCGCAATTCCGCTCCTGTGCTGAGTTTTTTTTAAACGCATGTTACGTGACGAGCTGGGCTCGTCATCAGCGTGTGAGCGGGCTATGCCATGACGAGCCCAGCTCGTCATCAGCGTGGAAGGGGTTAATTTACTATTCCAACTCCAATCTACATTTAATTGGGGTAGGTGCTGGACACTGAACCTATTTAATTTACTATTCCCACTCCAATCTACATATAATTGGGGTAGGTGCTGGACACTGAACCTATTTAATTTACTATTTCTACTCCAATTTATATTTAATTAGGGTAGGTGCTGGACACTGAACCTATTTAATTTACTATTTCCACTCCAATCTACATTTAATTGGGGTAAGTGCTGGACACTGAACCTATATATTTTACTATTTCTACTCCAATAAACATTTAATTAGGGTAGGTGCTGGACACTGAACCAATTTAATTTACTATTCCAACTCCAATCTACATTTAATTGGGGTAGGTGCTGGACACTGAACCTATTTAATTTACTATTCCAACTCCAATCTACATTTAATTGGGGTAGGTGCTGAACACTGATCCTATTTAATTTACTATTCCCACTCCAATCTACATTTAATTATGGTAGGTGCTGGACACTGAACCTATTTAATTTACTATTCCCACTCCAATCTACATTTAATTGGGGTAGGTGCTGAACACTGAACCTACTGAATTTACTATTAACACTTCAATCTACATTTTACTGGAGTAGGTGCTGGATACTGAACCTATTTAATGTACTATTCCAACTCCAATCTACATTTAATTAGGGTAGGTGCTGGA
Source organism: Lissotriton vulgaris (assembly GCF_964263255.1). Classification (NCBI taxonomy): domain Eukaryota; kingdom Metazoa; phylum Chordata; class Amphibia; order Caudata; family Salamandridae; genus Lissotriton; species Lissotriton vulgaris. The sequence continues at coordinate 308,569,943 of NC_141688.1, read as the reverse complement.
CACTGAACCTATTTAATTTACTATTCCCACTCCAATCTACATATAATTGGGGTCGGTGCTGGATACTGAACCTATTTAATTTACTATTCCAACTCCAATATACATATAATGGGGTAGGTGCTGGACACGGAACCTATTTAATTTACTATTCCCACTCCAATCTATATTTAATTGGGGTAAGTGCTGGACACTGAACGTATTTCATTTACTATTCCCACTCCAATCTACATTTAATTAGGGTAGGTGCTGGACACTGAACCTATTTAATTCACTATTCCAACTCCAATCTACATTTAATTAGGGTAGGTGCTGTACACTGAACCTATTTAATTTACTATTCCCACTCCAATTTACATATAATTGGGGTAGGTGGGGGACACTTTACCTATTTAATTTACTATTCCAACTCCAATCTACATTTAATTAGGGTTGGTGCTGCACACTGAACCTATTTAATTTACTATTCCAACTCCAATCTACATTTAATTAGGGTAGGTGCTGGACACTCTAACTATGTAGATTTTTTTTTTAAACTCCCCACCCTTATCCCCTATGAATGCAACATTCCACTCCTAAAAATTTAATTTAATTTCTTAATTCAAATTTCAATTTCCTATTTCTAAAATTTTAAATCAAAATCATATTTCTATTTCATTATTTGACTAAATATTAAATTATCCATATATATATTCTAAACACTCCACACCCTTATCCCATTTAAACCAACATCCCACAGTTAAAAAAAATTATAATTTCAAATTTCAAATTTCGATTTCCTATTTCAAATTTTAAATTTCAAATTCCTAAATTAAATTTTTTATGTTTCACATTTTTTTATATATATATATTTTTTAAACACCCCCCACACTTATCCCCTATAAACCCTACATCCCGCTCCTAAAAATGTTAAATAATTTCGAAATTCAAATTTCAATTTCCTATTTCTAAATTTTAATTTCAAAGTCCTATTTCTATTTAAATTTTTAACAAATTATTAATTTTTCTATGTATATTTTTTAAACACTCCCCACCCTTATCCCCTATAAACCGAACATCCCGCTCCAAATTGTTTTATATAATATAAAATTTTTAATTTCATTTTCATATTTCAAAATTTTAATTTCTAATTCGGATTTCTATTTCAAAATTTTTTTAAATATAAATTTTTCAATTTATATTTTTAATACACTCCCCACCCTTATCCCCTATAAACCCAACATCCCGCTCCTAAAAATGTTAAATATTTTCTATTTTCTTATTTTAATGACCTATTTCTAGTTAATTATTTTAATAATTATTAAATTCTCTATATATATTTTTAAAACACTCCCCACCCTTATCCCCTATAAACCCAACATCCCGCTCCTAAAATATATAAAACATTATACAAATATTTTATATTACTATTAAAAATTATTTAAAAAATATTTAACATTTTTAATTAAAATAATATTAAACACATACATTTTTACATGTCCATATTTTAACATTTCGATATTATATATATCGATATTTCTGATGTCGACATTACTTATCTCGATATTATTTGCAATACATACAAATCGATATTTTTAGCAACGATATTTACTACTTGGACATTTCTTACCTTCGATGTTAAAAACTCGACATTACTGCTAGTTGACATTAGTAACTCGATATTTTGACTGTTCCCCCCCCCCCCCCCCCTGCCAGAGACAGGTATATATTTTCTCCTGCCAGGCATGGCCTTCTACCCCACCAAAGAAAGGACTCCATCGTTTGCTGTAATTTTAGTGAGCCGATGGTGTGGGGGCTGCAGGGGAGGAGTCTGCAGGACATGGAGGATTCCAAGGGGGAGGGTCATCTTTAGGGCCACGATAGGCCATCCATCGGCCAGCTCTAAAGATCCTATTGCACTGCCTACAGGAGGTCTTTACAATTAGGCTCCACCATTTTTTTTTCAGGGAGGACCAGATCTTGAGGGCAAGGTAGTGTCCAGCGGGGAGCCCACACTGGTGCGGGCGGTGTGGTGGGGCGGGGGCGGGGGTAGTAAACTCCAGAACACGGCCGAACAGAGGTAAGTACATAAATAAATACATAAAACGAATTACATTGCGCACGCTGCATCGCCATTTGGCGTTGCAGCGTGCCAATTGTAATTCGTTTTAGTTATTTATTAATGTACTTACCTCCGTTCGGCCCTAAGCCGGAGTTTACTACCCCCACCCTGCCCCTACCCTGCCCCGCCACACCGCAGCACTCCATCCAGGAGCCGCTACCGGGCAGGAGTAAGGACTCCTCAATTGCTAAAGGAGTTGAAGAGGCGCCAGCTTTTTTCACTTTGAGTACCTTAGAAATAACCAAAATGAGAAAGCCTGCGGCTCGGCTTGCTCTTGGCCCGAGACACCCAGAGGACGTCGAGCTGAGCCAGACAGAGCCAACTGGCAGTGACTCACCCATCCTAAGCCTACACCTGGGGATGCCCCCTTGGGGGTCGACTGCTGGTGGTTTAAAGAAATATCTTGTCCATCATGGCCAGGGAGCTGGACCTACAGTGCTAGTCTGGTCTGAGATAGCACTAAGATTTGTAGGGGGAGGGTGGCAGCAGAGAAATCTAGGGGAAGCAGAATGTCACAATGTGTCCATCTACAAAGCAGTGGGGTGAAGTGTATCAGGCATGGGTATGTGTGTGGCGGGTGCATTTATCTGGGGTCAACATGACTGTGCCCCATCTCAGTATTACTGGAGCCTTGGAGGGCACAGGAGGTGCCTATGGGAGGCCCAACGCTGGATAAACTCCCAATGAATCAACCCTGGACTATGGGCAGGGCCAATGGGATTTTGTGATTCTGCGGGTGTGGCGGCTTTCACATATGTTATGTTATTAGAGATTTATAAAGCGCACACCATGGCCCTGAACATGCTGGGCGGGGCAAACTGTGAGCTCTGAACTGGCAAATGACACACAATTGCTGGAATATTATGGATTTGCCACATTTCACACATAACTCATCACCTGCCACGTAAAGTGCAGATTCCATCACACAGCCGCATCCACGGACGCAGGACGGGAGGTCAAACATTCTGCTACCAAGGGCCAAATCCTGGGACGACTCCCCCAAAACACCAGGACCCCCCTCGGTTCTTGAATTCTGCAAGAAGCTGAAGCCTGTACTCAGGCCCAGCCTCTCCACACACCTACACTCACCTGCTCAGCGCTTGGATACCCTCACGGGTGACAAGCAGCGCTCTACAAACCCACCTTACATTACAAATTTGCCTCTGATGATTTCAATGTTATTTGAGAAACTCACAGATTACCGACCCATCTCGCTTCTGCCCAAGCCAGCTAAGGTATTGGAGAAAGCTGTTCAGAAACAACTGGCCCAGTTTTTGGAAACAAATAAACTATTACACGACTCCCAATCTGGGTTTCGAACCGGTTACAGCATCGAGACAGCGTTGCTGGAAGTTTCAGAGACAATTAGGGAATCAGTGGATAGGGGTGAGGAGGCCATGTTGGTCCTCCTCGACCTATCCGCTGCATTTGACACGGTCTCCCATGTCATTCTTATATCTCGACTACAACAGCTGGGGATTGAGGGCGCTGTCCTAGCCTGGCTCAAATCCTTTTTGTCCGGACGGACCCAAAGGGTACTGTTGCATCCATACCAATCCGAAGATAAACCCCTCCTGTGTGGCGTGCCCCAGGGCTCAGCTTTGAGCCCTTTATTGTTTAATGTTTACCTGGCCCCCCTTGCCAAGGTAGTTGAGTCTTCAGGAGTCAGGGTGGTCTCTTATGCTGATGATACTCAGCTTGTTTTTTCTTTTAGAGACCATTCTGACTCCCTCTTTTCCAACTTTCGAAACTGCCTTGGCAACATTTGCACCTGGATGGCTGCTAACCATCTTGCCCTCAATACTGAAAAAACAGAGGTCCTCTTCTTCAGCCAGAAAACCACTCCCCCTACAACTCTTTGGTGGCCCACCGTTCTTAACCCACCTCCTATACCAGTGCAATCAGCCCGTAACCTGGGCTTCATATTTGATAACACCTTGTCCGGAAAAACCCAGGTCAATAAAGTAGCGGCGGCTTGTTTCAATAAACTGCGCATGATCAGGAAGATCTTTCCCTATCTCCCCCAGTCTTCCCGTAGAACAGTGGTCCAGGCACTTATCACGGCACACCTTGACTATGCCAACAGCCTCTATGCCGGTGCCCCTCAATATCTCATTGATCGACTTCAAACTATACGAAACGCGGCTGCAAGACTTATTGGCAACATCCCCCCCCCGCAACTCGGTCAGAGCTTACAGAGAAGAGCTTCATTGGCTTCCAATAGCCCGTCGCATTGATTTCAAGGTTCTGATCCTTGCCTTTAGGGCAATTAATGGCATTGGCCCCGGCTATCTGAGCAAAAGGCTTAAGATAGCCTCTTCAGTAAGGCATTTGAGATCTAATAGTCTTCGCCTGATGATTGTCCCTCGTTTCAGACTCACGCGTACTGGTGGCAGAACCTTTTCGGTTACGGCCGCCAAGCTTTGGAACAGTCTACCCTTGGATCTCAGGTTTTCCGAATCCGAACAAATCTTCCGTCGCAAACTGAAAACTTGGCTGTTTTCTAAGCACTAGCCAGCAAAGCTCTTGCAGACCTGCTCATGTGACAGATTTTCATGAACTAGGCAACCCCCTCTGTGATAAACAAGTAGTCTTAGCGCCGGGACACCCCCGCTGGAGGTAGCCGTGCGCTCTATAAGCTTCTTAAATAAATAAATAAATAAATAAATTTTGAGAAACCCCTGATAGCTTTGAGCCCTGAGTCCACACTGCGCCAGATGTGGAAGGGGGGCAGGTTCAACTCGGGATCCAGGTCCCATCCATCGTTTTCAGATTGGTCAAGGGAAGCCCAGGTGATTATTGTGGGCAGAGGGGATTCCCTGTGCAGTGACGTGTACAGCTCACGTGCAGGGTCGTGTCTGTTTGCTGCTGCAGGGGCCTCCTCGCTCTGTCTATTCTCTGTCTCGGGAAGTGCCTGTCTTCTGTTGCACACGTACACACCCTCCATTGCCTGTCCGGTACACCACAGCGGTGAGGCCAAAGCAGGGCACAATGTGTCCGTGATTGCCGGATCCTTCTGAGAGCTGCCTGCCTGTGGACGATAAAGCCACGTTTAGGGTGGTGCTGTCTTTACAAGCGCCTGCACAGCTCACCCAGGAGACGCTATTCCTATTTTTGGCGCCCCCAGCCCCCTGGAGCTGTGTGGGGTCAGACGCCGCTGGATCTCAGTGAGTCAGGGAGGGGGGCTTGAAAGGGGAGCAGGCACGGGCGGGGTGTGCGCTGCGCCGATTGCATATTATTAGCGGTTATTAATGTTTGAAGTCGAGCAGCTGCAAATGACAGAGCTCCCAGTGGGCCAATTAGGAAGGAATTTAATTCCTTTATCTAATTCGTGTTTGTAATGGCAGCGACACAGATTAGACGGATGTGGTTTGCTTGCATGTTGTCTTCCTGTTTTTAAAGCACATTACCCGTTCTGTGTTTGTAAATAGCACTAATCATGCTCAGTGGGTTAACGCACCTGCTGGAGTCATCTGTGCGCAGTCTGTATGTCACCGGTTCCAACCCCACAGGGCTGGGACACCCTCAGATTGTTAAAAAGAAAAAGTAATGACAAGATCTGTTCAGGAAAGTAATGACAGCACCTGTAATCCAAAGTGCTAAGCAGAGACAGCATTGCAGCGCCAGGCACTACATAAATACAGGTTGCTAGGGGTGTGCCAACGCTGGTGCTGCACCAGTCTGGATGTAGCAGCCCTAACCTACTCACTGCCACAGTCACCAGGGACACCTTAAGAATGTTGGTGGGCCTGTGCCAAACTTTTTTGTGAGCCAGTGTTTGGAGCTGCTTCAAATTTATAATCCAGTTTCATCTCTCTCACGCCCTCGTTGGCCAGGTCACTGACAGTGCACAGTGCACAGTGCACACTCATCCAAATTCTAAATGTGTTTCCATCTAATATTCAGGGCTAGTGCAGTGTGTTTCCAATATTGTAACACAGCAGCAGCAGTTCACTAATATTGCTGCAAATAATCTCTGTGACACCCTCCCATTCTCATATGTGAGTTTCGGCTTTGGTTTAAAAAAACCTTTTTTATTGATGTTGCATCGAATATAAACACATTTCTATGCAAAATGTGTGTACTAGACTCACACACATCACACTCAGTAAAAATAAATGGAAAGAAATGGTATTTAAAAGAAAGACTTCTGTTTAAGAATGATGAAGGTCATCAGGGCTAGACCCTGCAGAACAGAGCTGCCTCTATCAGCCCCCCCCCAGCCCCCAGCCCGAAAGCCTAGGGTCCTGGGACAGAGCAAACTTTGCCCATGCCTAGAAACGTCTCTGACAGACCCGCTGTGAAATGTTTCTTTGCACCGTTCACTAACAGTATAGCAGCCCGCACGACGAGTGCAGGAACCGTGCAGTACTCGTATAGCTGTCATGCTGTGAAGTGTTTGCACTTTTCACTGAGGGGCAGATTTACGAACCCCATGCACCACTTTTGCATCATTTTTCCCATGTTAAAAGAGACTCAAAAGTGGTGCAAGGGGCTTGTAAATCTGCCCCACTAACAGTATAGCAGCCCGCATGACAAGTGCAGGCATTGCTCAGTACTAGTATAGCAGTCATGCTGTGAAATGTTTGCACTGTTCACTAACAGTGTCACAGCCCATATGACAAGTGCAGGCACTGCGCAGTACTAGTATAGCAGTCATGCTGTGAAATGTTTGCACTGTTCACTAACAGTGTCACAGCCCATATGACAAGTGCAGGCACTGCGCAGTACTAGTATAGCCGTCACGCTGTGAAATGTTTGCACTGTTCACTAACAGTATAGCAGCCCGCATGACAAGTGCAGGCACTGCGCAGTACTAGTATAGCAGTCATGCTGTGAAATGTTTGCACTGTTCACTAACAGTGTCACAGCCCATATGACAAGTGCAGGCACTGCGCAGTACTAGTATAGCAGTCATGCTGTGAAATGTTTGCACTGTTCACTAACAGTGTCACAGCCCATATGACAAGTGCAGGCACTGCGCAGTACTAGTATAGCAGTCATGCTGTGAAATGTTTGCACTGTTCACTAACAGTGTCACAGCCCATATGACAAGTGCAGGCACTGCGCAGTACTAGTATAGCAGTCATGCTGTGAAATGTTTGCACTGTTCACTAACAGTGTCACAGCCCATATGACAAGTGCAGGCACTGCGCAGTACTAGTATAGCAGTCATGCTGTGAAATGTTTGCACTGTTCACTAAGGGCCCGATGTAGGTAAACGCGATTTTCCGATTTCAAAATACCGAGGCGGGCCGAATCGGTATTCTGAAATCGGAAAACGATATGTAGGAAAAAAATACCGAATAAAAACCGAATCGGTCGGCATCGGTAATGAGAATCGGTACGTTCCGATTCAGCTCGTTCCGAATCGGAAATTACCGATTTGGCCAACAACGAATCGGAAAACACCGAATCGGCTCTCATCGAATCGGATAGTTCCGAATCGGCGAATACCGAATCGGTAAAAGCCGATTCGGTAAAAACCGAATCGGCAATCATAGACCCATGGCGAAAAAGCCCATAGGAATGCATTGCATGAACCGATTCGGCTTTTACCGAATCGGATAATACCGAATCGGATTTTACCGATTCGGCTAATACCGAATCGGTAAAAGCCGATTCGGCAATAGGCGATTCAGCCAATGAGGTGGCTCCCCCTCCCCCACCCAAACAGGGAGTGGCAACCCTGGCAGGTGCAGACAATTAAGAAGTTTCTAGAAGTTACTGGAAAGCCTGCCTGAGCCCAACACACAGTTAGCAGCAGTGGGAGAAGGAGGTTGCAGACTGAACAACAGCAGAATGGCAGATCAGGCAGGAAGCCAGAAGTCCTCCCAAAAGAGGAAGCCCAAATTCACCACCACAGAACTGCAGGTGCTGGTTGAGGAGGTGGTGAGGGTGCACCGCCAGCTCTTTGGCAGGCTGTCCCTCAACGTGCCAGACAGCACGAAGAGGAGATTGTGGACCGACATCGCACAGAAGGTCAATGCTGCTGGAGTCACCCCCAGGTCCATTGAGGAACTAAAGAAAAGGTTCTACGACCTCCGCAGCCTCACGAAGAGGAAGCTGGCCGAAATCCAGAGGCAGGCTGGACACACCGGAGGAGGCCAGAACCCGGCGCCACCCCTCACCGAGCTGGAGGAAATTGTCTCCAGCACCATCGAGAGGGCGAGCATCGTAGGGATCGGGACCCTGGACAGCACTGCGATGGCCACAGCTACAGGTAAGAAGCATGCGCATCATGACACACCCTACCAGACACCTCCCCATTAGACACAATGCATAGGCAAACACCAGCACTGTACTGCCACCAACATACAAGAGACAAGCATCATGGTACATGTAGTCAGCAGAAGTTAGCCAGATATGTCAGTGCAGAATCACAAGACAGGAAACAGTGTGACACGGTGTAAGGAGATGCAAGGACATGTGGAATGCCATAATTGTACTGCCTGTAATACATCGGCACTCAGTTTACAAATGCTTCTTTGTACCTAGGGGCACCATCAGGCAGCACCACTGTGGCAGCAGAGGGAGCCTCGACATCTACTACTGCAGTGGCAGGGCCCAGCACCAGCCAGCCTGGCCAGGAGGAGGAGGAGGAGGATGAGGAAGGAGACACCACAGGGCTTGGAATGGAGGGAGTCCTGGTGATTGATTTCCAGGCACTGCACTCCCCAGTACTGCCCAGCTCACCCCCCTTGCAATTTTCACCATGCAACTCCCCAACAAGGCAGACCATTCCGCCGACAACAGCTCCTGCCACAACCGTGGCCTTGCCACCCGTCCTACCTGTCCTGGGAGCAGGGGCACCGGGACCGGCCAGCACCACACCACCACCAGTGGCACCCCAGCCCACTCAGCAGGCCGGAGGCAGCAGTGCCAGACGCCGTGCCACCACCACCACCACCACCACTGCTGCACCAGCACGGGAGGGCAGTGTGTTCCTGGGCCTGGAGGGCCAGATGGTCAAAATCCAGCGCCAACAGGCCAGATCCACCATGGCCTGCCAACGCCAGCTCCTGCAGCACAACCTGCAGATGGGGGAGTTGGTGAAGGGGTTCCAGGCTGTTGTGGACAGCAACAAGGAGGTGGCAGCAGGGTTGGGCAGGCTGACCACTGCCATCACCCACTCCTCTGCCAGGCAGGAGGAGCATGAGGTTGCGCGCAGGAGGGATGCCCGGGTGCTCAACCGGGCCATGGCCCGCCTTGCATCGGCGACCGCCCAGCTGTGCATCCGAAGCGCAAATCAGGAGTCGGTGCAGAGTCAGCAAACGGCTGAGCTGACCAGGGGGATGGCCAGAATCACCACGGCCATGGAGGCCATGTTAATTTCAAACGCCGCCTCCAATCCTGCCCTGGACCTGGGTGATGCTGGAGACAGCAGCAGCCGCAGCAGCCCGGCCAGCGCTGCATCAGAGCCAAGGAGGAGCACCAGGCGATCCGCTGATGCTGCAGGCCATTCGGAGGGGGCCGGGGGACACCCCAGTGGGTCTGGAAAGCGGGCCAAAAAATAGGCTGGCAAGGGGGGATGATCATACCAGGACCCTGGACTTTATTTGTTTTGACAGACTCCATTTTTTAATGCACTTCAGTGATGTAACTGTGGTGCATCACTATTAAAAATTTTATTTTCCAAGCAACATTTAGCTGTCTTTGCATCTGTACTCAGTCAGAAATAGTTCTCAGTGATCTCCTCACGTCTGTATCTGCCATCACATGGCGTACACACCCCAGCTGGCTGTGTCAGTGGCACAGCTTCGTCGTCGTCATAGTCCTCGTAGTCAGACAACTCCACCTCAGTGCCCTTCTTGACCGCAAGGTTGTGTAACATTGCACATACAGCTATGATCTTGCAGCAGGTGATGGGGGTATACTGCCTTGCACCTCCACTCTTGTGCAGGCATCTGAATCTACTTTTCCAGATGCCAAAGGTCCGTTCCACAACATTCCTGGTGCGTATGTGGGCCCGGTTATACCTCCTTTGGCTGGGTGTGGAGGGGTTGAGGTAGGGGGTGAGTATGAATGAGCGGAGGGCATATGCACTGTCGCCTGGAAGAGAAAGGGGTCACATTAGACACATGCATACATGTATTACACCTACCTACCATGTGTTATGGGGGTCTGATGATGTGGCTCACCTAGGAGGTATCCTTCTCCAAAATCGCCAGCCATCAGCCGTGCATATATGCCGCTCTGTTGGAATATATAGGAGTCATGGGTACTCCCTGGAAATTTTGCTACCAGGTCTGTGATGGTGCACTTGGCATTGCAGATCACCTGCACGTTGATGGTGTGTGTCGATTTCCGATTGCGGTATATGTATTCGGTGTCCGCTGGTGGGCAAATCGGAATATGCGTGCCATCTATGCAACCGATGACTTGGGGAAAGTGTGCCATCTGGTAGAAGTCCGCTTTGGTTTGTAGCAGTTCTGCGTGGGTTGCAGGGAATGAGATGTATTGGTCCATCCTGTCTATCATGGCGTCAAGGAATATGTGGAAGAACCTTGACAGGCTGCTCTGGCTCACCCCTCCTGCTGCTGCTACTCCACTTTGATAGCTGCCAGACGCTACCAGGTGTAGGCTGCATAGCACTTGGACGTGCGCAGGGATGGCGTGTGCCCTTGGGGTGTGGTGGTCCAAGTATGGCTTAAGGTCCCTGATGAGCTCAAGTATGGTGTCAGAGTCCAGCCTGTATCTCTGTAGGATCTCAGCCTCAGTGAGCATGAACAGGGTTATCCTCTGTCTGTAGACCTGTTCATTTCTTAGCCATTCCCTCTGTCCTTCCTGCTGTAGCCGTAGCCGCCTCGCAATGACATAGAAAGCTGCCATCCTGCAAGTTGCAATGCATTTTGGGACTGTTTATATGGGTTGGAGTTGGTTACCACCTGATTGCAATCCATGGTAAATACCGAGTGAATTCTACCGATTTTGAGCCGATTTCGGTGTTTCTGTGCCTCCCTACATCTCCCCAACAGTTGGAATCGGGGAATTTCCCGATCGGAGATTCATACGAATCGGCATGTTTTCCGATTCGGTTCATGTCCGAATCGGTATTTCTACCGAATCGGTACATGGACCGATTCGGTGATTTCCCGATTCGGTGTCACTAACGAATCGGTAGTGGGACCGAATCGGTGAATTCCCGATTCGGTGTCACTAACGAATCGGTAGTGGGACCGAATCGGTGATTTTCCGATTCGGTGTCACTAACGATTCGGTACATGGACCGATTCGGTCTTTGTCACCGAATCGGTGTTTTTCCGATTCGTTACATATCCGATTTTCGGTATGTACGTATCGGATCCTTTCACGTTCGGTACACATTCCGATTCGGTTTTCTATCCGATTCGTTCTGTTTTTGGTTCCCTACATCTCGATGGCTGTTTACCGATCGGTAAGGGCCAAAAATCGGTATTTTCGGCCGATACCGATCGGTAAAGCCCTACCTACATCGGGCCCTTACAGTATAGCAGCCCACATGACAAGTGCAGGCACTGCGCAGTACTAGTATAGCAGTCACGCTGTGAAATGTTTGCACTGTTCACTAACAGTGTCACAGCCCATATGACAAGTGCAGGCACTGCGCAGTACTAGTATAGCAGTCATGCTGTGAAATGTTTGCACTGTTCACTAACAGTATAGCAGCCCACATGACAAGTGCAGGCACTGCGCAGTACTAGTATAGCAGTCACGCTGTGAAATGTTTGCACTGTTCACTAACAGTGTCACAGCCCATATGACAAGTGCAGGCACTGCGCAGTACTAGTATAGCAGTCATGCTGTGAAATGTTTGCACTGTTCACTAACAGTGTCACAGCCCATATGACAAGTGCAGGCACTGCGCAGTACTAGTATAGCAGTCACGCTGTGAAATGTTTGCACTGCTCTCTAACAGTATAGCAGCCCGCATGACAAGTGTAGGCACTGTGCAGTACTAGTATAGCAGTCACGCTGTGAAATGTTTGCACTGTTCACTAACAGTATAGCAGCCCACATGACAAGTGCAGGCACTGCGCAGTACTAGTATAGCCGTCACGCTGTGAAATGTTTGCACTGTTCACTAACAGTATAGCAGCCCGCATGACAAGTGCAGGCACTGCGCAGTACTAGTATAGCCGTCACGCTGTGAAATGTTTGCACTGTTCACTAACAGTGTCACAGCCCATATGACAAGTGCAGGCACTGCGCAGTACTAGTATAGCAGTCATGCTGTGAAATGTTTGCACTGTTCACTAACAGTATAGCAGCCCACATGACAAGTGCAGGCACTGCGCAGTACTAGTATAGCAGTCACGCTGTGAAATGTTTGCACTGTTCACTAACAGTGTCACAGCCCATATGACAAGTGCAGGCACTGCGCAGTACTAGTATAGCAGTCACGCTGTGAAATGTTTGCACTGTTCACTAACAGTATAGCAGCCCACATGACAAGTGCAGGCAATGCGCAGTACTAGTATAGCAGTCACGCTGTGAAATGTTTGCACTGTTCACTAACAGTGTCACAGCCCATATGACAAGTGCAGGCACTGCGCAGTACTAGTATAGCAGTCATGCTGTGAAATGTTTGCACTGTTCACTAACAGTGTCACAGCCCATATGACAAGTGCAGGCACTGCGCAGTACTAGTATAGCAGTCACGCTGTGAAATGTTTGCACTGTTCACTAACAGTGTCACAGCCCATATGACAAGTGCAGGCACTGCGCAGTACTAGTATAGCAGTCACGCTGTGAAATGTTTGCACTGTTCACTAACAGTATAGCAGCCCGCATGACGAGTGCAGGCACTGCGCAGTACTAGCATAGCAGTCACGCTATGAAATGCTGACACTGTCACATTACAACTTTAACGGTCCTGATGAGGAATGCAGATTCTATTATCTCATTACTAGTAAAGACAAGTATAGCAGGCTTGATTAGCAGTACAGACACTGCGCACTATAGCAGTGCTGCAGAGAAATGCCCTTGCTGACATAAAACATAGCATGATAGGCCCTGGTGCCACTGCACCAGCTGCACTGCTGACATCTTCAACAGTGAGGTTTCTATCGTATGCCCAACAGAGCTTCACCGTAGTGCCAATTCCAGCCTTTAGCAGGGGGGTACTCCTGGCGGGATGGAAACACACAGGAAGAGGCTCAGCATGGTGTGATCTTCGGCAAACCGTTGAAACTGCATCGTTCCATCCAGTCAAAGTGCTTGTGTACTAGATCACGTGGAATGTAAGGAGGGAGCTCGCAAAGCTGGCTGGCCCTACATCTGCCCTTTTAAATGGCCTCGGATGCAGTGAGATCAATGCTGCAGTTAAAGCAAAAGCACCTCTGCGCTCACTCTACTCTACTCCACTCCACTCCACTCCACTCCACTCCACTCCACTCCACTCCACTCCACTCTACTCCACTCCACTCCACTCCACTCCACTCCACTCCACTCCACTCCACTCCACTCCACTCCACTCCACTCCACTCCACTCCACTCCACTCCACTCCACTCCACTCCACTCCACTCCACTCCACTCTACTCTACTCTACTCTACTCTACTCTACTCCACTCCACTCCACTCCACTCCACTCCACTCCACTCCACTCCACTCCACTCCACTCCACTCCACTCCACTCCACTCCACTCCACTCCACTCCACTCCACTCCACTCCACTCCACTCCACTCCACTCCACTCCACTCCACTCCACTCCACTCCACTCCACTCTACTCTACTCCACTCCACTCCACTCCACTCCACTCCACTCCACTCCACTCCACTCCACTCCACTCCACTCCACTCTACTCTACTCCACTCCACTCCACTCCACTCCACTCCACTCCACTCCACTCCACTCCACTCCACTCCACTCCACTCCACTCCACTCTACTCTACTCTACTCTACTCTACTCTACTCCACTCCACTCCACTCCACTCCACTCTACTCTACTCTACTCTACTCTACTCTACTCTACTCTACTCCACCCCACTCTACTCTACTCCACTCTACTCCTCTACCTCTAGGAAGAGCTGAAGATACACCTCTTTAAAGAACTCTACATGACGGGGCGTAGCCTGCCGAGCACCAAGATGGTGGCTTGATCGAGGTGCTCCCGAGCGGCCATGCTTAATTAGCTGCCTCGCTACATCCCATCGTGGCAATTCCCACCCCAGGTGCTGCTGCAGCTGCCTGAGACCTCGGGCGCGAGTGGAGTGCGGTGGGCTGGTGATAGTGCTTCTGACTCCCAAACACGACGCTGCCGCAGTGGCGGCCTGATGCGGTCCTGGGAGGTCCCACAACGACAGGGGGGCACAGGCGATCCTGACTGCAGGGCTACCACTGCTGGGTGCGGCTGACAGGGCATTTGAGGCCAGGGCTCAGAGGCCTGGAGAGGCAGGGCGGCGGACCGGTGGACTCCTGAATGACCGGAACCTGGATGCGGCGATGAGTTGTGCGCGCAGTCACGCACCGAGTCTGGCGCTTTCGGCACCCCTTCCAAGGCCTTATATCAGTTGTGTGGTGGTGCCCCCCTTCTTACCATCCAGAGGTTACTTTCATCGCTCTCCACACATGTTGGCATCTCTCCATTGAACATGGGTCGTGGGGACCCCAAGCAATGACAACTCCCCTTCGAGGCCACCAAACCCCCCAGGCGGGAGACCGGATATGATGCCACATGTGATGAACCTCCTGACCGAGAAGACCCCCCAGACTCGGAACAACATGCACTGTAGGGCACAGCTGCCACAATGGCGGAATTATGAGCAGGTATCAAAGTCATCGATGCATGCTTTGATGACCTGGGTGGGCGTATTGCTACCATACATGGCCGCTTAGAACAGCATGAGGCCCGCATAGACACTGCTGAGAGGCGCATCTCGGATGTAGAAAATGCACAGACAGCCATTGCCAAATGCCTTGATCGTACAGACGCCTCCTCAAAACAACAGCGGCAAAGGCAGAAGATTTGAAGGCAAGGTCATGTGGATATCAATCTCTGGATAGCCGGAGTAGCCGAGACAACCAACGCAGGCGCCATTGAGGCTTACGTGGAGTGGCTACTGACTGAGCTATTTGGCAGGGACTGTTTCCCCGCCACATTTGCTGTGGAAAGGGCCCACATATCTCTGGCCCCCAGATTGGCCCCTGGACCTCCCCCATGCCTTATCATGGCACGATTACTCAACTAAGGTGACCGGGACGCCGCCCGGCACAAGGCACAGCCCTTTCCGATTATTTAGAGGAGATAGCAATGGTGTAGATTGAGAAGGGACAGCAAACATTTTTGGCTTCGCCTAGTGGCGCGGATGAGATCATTGAAACCATCGACAGCCTGGATGGCTCCTGTGCACCTGGCATGGACAGTCGTACCGGCGTGCTCTTCAAAACATACAAAACACTGTTGGACCCACATCTTCTGGAGGTCTACCACCTACTATGCGTGAAGCAAGTGTAACACTACTTCTCAAACCGGGCAAACCACCTGATTGGAGTGCCTCATACTGCCCTCTATCACTCTGAAATCAAGATGACAAAATATTGGCAAACGTTCTCGCGACACGTATATCACTTTTAATTGGCCAGATCATCTTGCTCCTTCAATGAGGCTTTGTGCCGAACCGCTCTACCTTGATAAATTAACGTACGCTATTCCCTGTTATTAATCAAGTAGACCCCTGCTCTACCTGCTGGCGCGATACTGCTAGATGCTGAAAAAGCGTGTGACTCTTTGGAGTGGAATTTCCTTCAGGCACTGCTCAGCAAGCTAGGCTTTCCGCATAACGCTCGCTCCCTAGTATGCCTTCTATACACAAACCCTGTCATGCAGCTTAAAGTAAACAGGGTGCTTTCAGATAAATTCTCTCCATCACGCGGCACCAGGGGAAACATCACTTACAACGCAACTTTTACAACGACATACCATTACAACGGAACTTTTACAACGCAAAAACTTTTACAACGCATGTATTTACAACACATGTTTTTACAACGCAGGTACCTTTACAACGCATACCATTACAACGTAAGTATTGGTAAGTATATAATTATATTTTAAATGTTATATGTTTGGGGTAAAGGGGTATTTTTAGGGTTCAGGGTCAGTTTTGGGTTTTTGGGTAAAGGGGTATTTTTAGGGTTCAGGGTCAGTTTTTAGTTTTTGGGTAAAGGGGTATTTTTGGGGTTCAGGGTCAGTTTTTAGTTTTTGGGTAAAGGGGTATTTTTGTGGTTCAGGGTCAGTTTTTAGTTTTTGGGTAAAGGGGTATTTTTGGGGTTCAGGGTCAGTTTTTAGTTTTTGGGTAAAGGGGTATTTTTGGGGTTCAGGGTCAGTTTTTAGTTTTTGGGTATAGGGGTATTTTTGGGGTTCAGGGTCAGTTTTTAGTTTTTGGGTAAAGGGGTATTTTTGGGGTTCAGGGTCAGTTTTTAGGTAAAGGGGTATTTTTGGGGTTCAGGGTCAGTTTTTAGTTTTTGGGTAAAGGGGTATTTTTGGGGTTCAGGGTCAGTTTTGGGTTTTTGGGTAAAGGGGTGTTTTTGGGGTTGAGGGTCAGTTTTGGGTTTTGGGGGTACAGGGGTACAGGGTAAAAATAAATTAAAATTAAATTTAAATTAAATTAATTAAATGAAATTAAATTAAATTAAATTACATTAAATTATATTTTTTTCAATTAATTTACGATTATAAAATTAATATATATTTACCAATACTTACGTTGTAATGGTATGCGTTGTAAAGGTACCTGCGTTGTAAAAACATGCGTTGTAAAGACATGCGTTGTAAAAGTTTTTGCGTTGTAAAAAATGCGATGTAAAAGCATGCGTTGTAATAACATGCGTTGTGTCATCATATATCCGGCACCAGGCAGGGCTATCCGCTCTCGCCCCTACTATTCGTCATAGCGATAGGCCCGCTGGTGCGACATCTCCAGGAGCGGCACCTCTAGTGAGGAATTGGGTTCCACTTATTCGTTCGAGAACCTGTTACAAATCTCTCTCTGATCCTACGGAAGGTGGTGCGATTTGGTGTATTTTCCGAACTAATTATCAACTGGACCAAGTCTGAGGTCTTTCCTTGAACAGATGCTACCCTACCCTAGGGATAGTCCATTTGCAATGGACTATCCCTTGCTCTGGCTCGATGAACCCTCCAGATATCTTGGTGTAGTCTTGCACCGCACAGCTTTGGGAGTCATTTCGTCTTAATAATGGCCCGGCCATAGACTGTCCTTGTGGGACGATAGATCGCTGGATAGCGCTCCCACTAACAATGGCTGGATGAATTGCGATCATTGAGGTGATGGTTCTGCCCCAGTTTTTAGATCTGTTTTTAAACATTTCAATTCCGCTCACCTTTCTTAATACCCTTCGGGGCCTGCTGACACGGCTGGTCTGGGCGGGCGGACAGGCTCGGGTTCAATGGAAGATGCTCACCCAGCCCTTTGTGCAGGGAGGTTTCAGAGTACCCAACTTTTATTTATATTATTTGGTGGCACAGACACACTATGCTTATTTTTGGATCCACCCAATTTTTGTAGGCCAGATATACTCAAACTGTCCTTCTCCCCTTTCCAATATTCTCCCGCTTGGGCAGTGCTTTAAATGGGCCGGTACTCACCGGGACTGAGTACCGGCACTTCCAAATTTTCGAGCAGTCAGTACCGGCACTTTTCTTTAGTCAGGGAGAGTACCGGTACCCTGATTGATTAACAGCAAAAACGCCCACTGAACTTAGGCCAGACAAAAAGATAGGGGTGATTCATTCGATTAATCAAAAAAGGCTTAAATGCACGCCAACCAATTTCACAACTCTGGCCGAAACTGCCCTTCAATTACATAACACACTACAATCAAATGCCGCCGGGCATATCCAACATTGGGAACTATACACTGATTCTCTGCTACGAGATCTGGCAATCAAGCCGGGCACAAAAAGCAGCCCTCACAAATAGAGCATGAAAACCAACTTAAAAAGAGGACAGAGAGTACAACTAAGTCTACACAAAAAAGTAATTAATTCGATCTTACGGAAGTTAAGATCATCCGCAGAGAATGTAAATCTTCGGACAGAGCTGAGGGAACAAAGGTCGGAACTCAAACGCATAAAATGGAACATAAAACAAGAGGCTGAAAACGAAACATGGGCAAAACTGCTATATGATACCAAAAGCAGTAATAGCGCACGTTTTTGGCAATCGGTGAACAGGATTCTGCGCCCACAATATAAAGAACCAGGCTCGCACATCATGGAACAGTCATGGATCAACTATCTCTCCAGCCACTTCAACAACCACCTGGAACAGGCAGGTGCACGAGAATCCAACAACATAGAGCCCGACTCTACAACGCCCCCATCGGAGCCCCTGATTATGAGGGAGCAAGGCCTACCCAAAAACATCATGGTTGCATCAGCCACTCAGCAAATAACACTAATAACAAAACAGATCCGCAAGGGCAGGAAAGAAGGCGCACCAGGTCCTAATGGCATACCGCTAGCTCTTTTCAAGGAAAAGAGGATAGAATGGGCTACTATTATGCAACCGTTATTCTGGGAAGTCAGACTCCCAAACAAAATCCCAGAATCCTGCAGAGGGTTGACGATTGACCCCATATATAAAAAAGGCGATAAAATGGATCCAAACAACTACCGTTTTGTAGCCCTCCTCGATAATGAGGCAAAATACGTTGTGGGTACTATCTTAGAGAAGATTGTATCATGGGCAGACTCAAAGACTCAAGCTTCTCCACTCTGATACCTGGGTGCAGGTGAAGCTAGGAGGCGGCACACATCTGTCATCCAAAGTCCGTACCACCAAAGGACTAAAGCAAGGGTGTGTGCTCGCCCCAATACTGTTCAATTTGTACATGGCGGATCTACCAGGCATAATAAACACATGCAATTCCCATTCCCCGAGGCTGGGAGGGAAATCTCTGGTAATCTTCTGTATGCAGATGATGTTGTGCTATTGAGCCATACCGACATCGGCCTCAAGCTACTACTAAATCAAATGCATAGGTACGCCACCGAAAACAAACTAAAAATAAATTTGAGCAAATCTCGCACTATGTCGATAAACATACATAAAAAGCTTCAGAAGACTTGGACACTGGGTGGCCAAAACATTGAGCCAGCTTCGGACTATAAATACCTGGGAGTCATCTTTGACTGAGACGGTTCATTCTCACAACAGAAGCTGGAAGCAAAAAGGAGAGGGTCCTGTATTGCCGCCACACTAAAAAGCATAGCTAACCAACTAACAGAACCAATTCTGACTCCCTATCTGAAAATCATCCAGGCTAAGCTACTACCTTCCATCTGCTACGGCAGTGAGGCTCTACATGGGAGAGATTCCAAGAATCTGGACACAATCCAGATAAAAGCTTACCGAACAATGTTTTCGCTCCCGTCCTACACATCGCCTGCGCAACTTATGCTGGAATTTGGACTACAAAAACAAGCTCTTGCAAGACAGGGTGCTTATATCATCTGCTGCCACAAACTTCGTTCTGCTACTACCAACACTTTAAATGTTCTGCTATGGCAAGATATTCAAAGCAGGGACGTATCTCAGGCAAGATCTTATTTGAAGACAGCCTTGGGGGCTACCAAACTATCAGTGATCTGGGACATGCAACTCGGCCACAATGTGTTCAAATATGTGTTCAAAAAAATCCTTTCATTAACAGAGGACAAAGAGCCATTTGCTAAAAGAAATCATGCATGGATGACTATAAACACATATAAATCCCTAACTCCACAACCATATTTCAGTCAGGGTTATTCCAAGACAATAAAACTGAAGTTTTTAACCACTTGGCTGCTAGGCGTTCCCCCCCCCCCCCCCCCCCCCCCCCCTGTGCTGGAAAATGCCATTTTAGTGGCACCATGACGAGCTCAGCTCGTCATCAGCACACGACACCCGTAGGTGATGACGAGCTGAGCTCGTCATCAGCATCGAAGGGGTTAAAATACAGATTTGGGGTCTTGCCCATCAGAGAGTATTTTCCACCATGGCTCAGAAGCAATGCCACGATGCCTGCATCTTTTGCAACACAGAGAAGGGCGATATACTTCATATGACTTACCTCTGCCAAGAGCTACGGCCAGCACGCCAACAGCTCTTAAAGGACCAGCTCAAGCAGATAGGATCTCGCACTAGAAGGCAAGCGGTGCTGGCCTGCCTAAACCCTGCAAATACGAAACTGAACTGCAGGTATGTAAAGTTCCTTGCGATAATTGAGCAAAAACTGTTAAAAAACAAGCCGATCACTGACATAGGAAACATATAGACGCTAACCAGAACTCAATGATATATGTTTTCTGCCTCAAAAGTAACACATCTGGACATTAGATCGGACTTTTATTGTATGCTGCTTTTAATTATGTTTTAATGAATCAATTTTCTTATGATATTTTAATCTTTGTAAAATGTTTGCACTGGTTTTAATTAACTATGCATAATAAAAATGACCTTACCTTACATTACCTGATTGATGGCACAGCAGGAACATGGAAGCCATGCCGTAGCCTTTTGCTAGATTAGCAGCTCCCATTTGAATTTCCGCAGACTGCTGGGGTTGGGGAGGGTTTGCATCACGCTGTGATCAACAGTGCAGGGTCTTGTCAGACCCTGCACTGTTGATTAGCAGTCAACGACCATTCAGTTGAAAGGGCTTTAGCCTCCCTCCTGCTGGTTAGTAATTCAGTCCCATATAGGGCATTGCACTAAAACAAGTAGCAGGGAAACACAATCCTTCACCTTCGACAAAGCCGGTTTTCTTTTCAACACAGGAGCTGCTTCCCTTTGTGTGCTCCTCCAACACTAGTCGCTGAATTTACATGACACAGCGACATTACAACGGGTTCACGAGTGTGAAGGTGCCCTGCCTAAAGAGCTTTTTTTTCTCTCCACTCATGTATACTCCGTGCTCCATGTAAATATATATTTTTTATATATACAATAAAAAACTACAGAAAAAAAAAAACATGGAAGGAAGGGGGAGGGATGAATGTAAAAAAGCGAGGTGACAGCTGAAGTTAGAATTGCTTTTTTTCAGATACAAATACCAGACATTTGTTCAGTTCTGAAAAGGGAAGATTAGAATTGGCATCTTAACACAAATCTCTGTAAAGTAAAAATCTGCTGTATTTCTTGAAGTAATTGGTTCAACTATTGAACACAGGCTCCTTGGAATGTGTGGAATGCGTTTGTGCACATGTCTGCTTGCTTCTTTCAGTGTGTGTGCATGCTTGAGAGTATATAACATTGTGCCAAATAACAACAAATAATGGTATGACATTAAGAAGTTGCAAATATTACAAAACAAGGAAAAATTACCATAATATCCTGTTTGGCTTTGATTTTCTGTAATGGTTTAACCTGTTTTGTTTACATAAATACATTTTTGTTGTGTTTTGAAATGTACTGCAAGTTGTATAGAAGTCATTATGTATCATCCTGTCGTGCCCTAAGCTCCGCCCATAGCCCCACCCATTTGCCACACCTCTAGCTCATTTTAATAAGTACCTGCACTTATTTTTTCCCATTTAAAGCACTGCGCTTGGGCTTATGAGGACTCCGGCTGAGATTCATACATCGCAAACCACGTGCTAGGCTTGGGGACACCTCCGCAAATATCTAAAGGCTGACTGCTTGTACTCCCGCATCTTCCAATTGTGGATAACCAATGGCTGTCTCCCACCACTGTAGCTCTAACACAGCACACGCTCTCTCGCTGTCGGCTCCAAACCATAGGAGATATGTACAGAGGGGGACACATGCGCCCAGTAACGACCTGACAGAAGGTCATGACATACCCACTAGATCGTTTTCTTGTGCACGGAACGCGAGTTTCACTGGCTGCTGCGGTACGCCCCTTGGCTGTGGAGCCCCCGGAGTTCTTCCCCCTCACTACAATAATTACATCATCTGACAGCACAGATCTAGTTTCTAGATGTTATCATCTTGCACAGACACTTCAGCCGGTGGTGGGGTGCGGGTGGCCTGGGGGGAGCATCTGGGACACCCTTTGACAGACATGGTGGGGGCCTTCTGCTCTGAGCAGACTCATTATGTATCCAATAATTATAAGCATAAACTTCTACATTTTAAATATGTACATAGAGCCTTTGTCAACCCCACGCTTCTTGCAAAAATGGTTCGAACTATGTCGGACAATTGCCGGAGATGCGCGATGGCGCACGCTGATGTTATTCACGTAGCTTAGTGCGGAACTGCCCTTCTGTCCTGGGGTTCTGGGAGGCGGTGTTTGGACATTTGGAACTAATGGTCGAGACCGAATTTAGGGGCATATTACCAAGCATAAGCGATAATTATCGCTAAGCTTGGTTAGCGGCTATAATTTTATCGCAGTGCTTCGCCTATTTTTATCGCTTAGAAACCTTGCTATTATCAAGGTTTATCTCCTAAGCGATACAAAATCGGCCGCAATGCATGAATATCGCTGAAAAGTCAGCGATATTCAGGCATTACCGAGCTAATGCTTTTAGCCATGTTATCCACCTCCCATTCGATAACATGGCTAAGAACTGCTCAGGGCAGGCGTTAGCTTTTGGAGATATTTGCGCTTAGCGCGAATATTTCCAAAAGTTGGTAATCAGAGATAGCGATGTTAGGAACTGTTTTCAGTCGCTAACATTTTGGCACGCCCACTTTGCATGTCATTAGCGATAATTATCGCTGACATGCAAAATGGGCCCCTAAATGCCCGCTATCACCTACAAGCTGCCGCTAACTGGTGTTAGCGACCGCTTGGTAATAGGGCGATAAAATTATCACTGCATTAGCGGGAAAAAGTCCAGCTAATTCAGCGATAATGGTCCTTGGTAATATGCCCCTTACTGCCTGACCATTGCTGGCACTGCCGGGGTATGTTCTTCCTCTGAGTGCTGGGAATAGACGCTTTACTGCAATTGCGCTGCTGTTGGCCAAGAGACAGATTTCCTTGTATTGGGGCAGAATTGTGCAACCAGTGGTGAAGGCCTGGTTGTGTATTGTGACACCACCAGCGACACCTATGCATCTCTCTTACCTCTCATCTCTCCACCAAAAAACATTTGGCGGCCACTACACTCTTATTTGCTGCTCTATCCTGCACTTACAGACTGATGTGTCTCCCATTGCAGAAAGAACTGATGTGTCAGCTAGCTGATTGTAACAAACTGATTAATCAATATTTATTAATTTATGTGCCTACATTGTTATTTCGTTGTTGATGTCGTACTAGCCACTGTCACTCTACAGGTCATATTTTATTGCCGCATTTTGTCAACATGCTCTGCATTGTGTGTCTTGTGGCATTTGCTTATTTTTGGAAAATTACAATAAAAACAAGTAAAAAAGAAAAAGAACAACACATGACGACTTAGCAGCACCCCCCCTTCACTCTCAGAACCCAGCGTCCCCGCCTATTACTCGCAGACGTTCCCTTTACCTGTGACCCTGTACACCGCTCTGCTAACGCCCTGCACGGTTTACACTGTACAATGACTACGTATACTACACACATGCATTCATACATGTATACATCTTCTGTCTGAAAAGAGACTCCTAAAAACACAATCTTGTTTTTTCATGTAGAGCTAAAATCAAGGATTGTGAGAACTCATGTTGTACATCTGAAGTGCTTTCATTTACTGACCCCAGAAGCATGAAATGCTGCGCTCAGGCAGATGGAATTTAATCCCTGGAGATCAGTCTACAGTGAGTACGTGAACACACTGAGCTCTTGTAGCAGATTCTGAAACATATCTTTATAAGAACTGTTGGACACGGCCTTCTTAGGGAATTTACCCCTCAACTTTTCACTTTTTTCTCCTAGTCTTTGCCAACTCTCTTCGCATGACCGTACAAATCTGGGCCTCTTCTCACTGTACGTGCCCCCACCTCCCCCCTATTAGGCAGGGGGTGCATGCTTGATGGGTTTCGGTGCTGTTCTTCCATGTGTATTGTAAACAGGTACCCCACATACCCGGGGTGGGTACGGCACTGGCTAGTAGTGGGACGTAGCACTGAGTGTGCAACCCACCGGATAGCCTGCCAACACTGTATCGCACCTGTTATAGCAGGCCTGTTGGGCTCCATGGCACCCCTGCCTAGGTTTGACAACACTTACGCCTCAGCCAACCTTGTGTGGGTTGTCCCATACCGAAAGAGCACAACCCTCAGGCAAGCCCTGATAGGTGGATGGGGGTGGTAGTCTGAAGGCCAGGTGGGGATACCCTACTTTGAAGAGGGGTGATGCCGATTCTCTTGTGTGGCCTCAGGGCCGGAAAGATGTCGCCACTACCAAGGCAGTAGGAAAGTGCATGCGCCTTCCTACCCAGGGTAAACATCCATTACAACGCAGTCATTATAAGACACTACTTTTACAATGCAACTGTTACAACGCAACTGCCTTTACATCTTCATGCCATTACAACACATGCCATTACAACACATGCCACTACAATGCATGTCACTACAACACATGCCATTACAATGCATACCATTACAACGCATGCCATTACAACGCATTATAAGGTAAGTTATGGAGAATTTTTTAGTTTTAGGGTGGGTATGCGTTTCGGGGTACATGGGAATAGTAATTTCTACCCCTTCACTATCCAACACTTACACTACTGTTGCACTCTCTGGAGTGGGAATAGTAATTTTTACCCCTACAATATCCAACACTCACCCTGCTGTTGCCCTAAAAGTATTATGCGTTGTAATGGTATGCGTTGTAATGGAATGTGTTGTAATGGTAGTTTAAAAAAATGCATTGTAATCACATGCGTTGTAGAATCATGCAACGTATTGGTAGTTGCAATGTAAAAATTGTGTTGTAAAAGCATGCATTGTAATTTTTTGCATTGGAACGTCATATATTCTCACCCAGGCTAGGAAGAGGTGCTGACTCACTGCTCAGAAACATGGTCCGGTCTTTCAACTCCGACCAGGGAATGCGGCCTTCTACCTGAGAGGTGTTAACGGTGCACCTGGGTGCACCCTCACCCTTAAGCTGTTTAGAATATGTGTCCAGTTTGCCATGGCAGTCTAGAGGATGTGTCCTGTCACCAATGGCATTGTGGATGGGTTCTCAGTCTGCCAACGTGGGCCGTTGAGTGCATTCCTGCATCCCCAGTACCCTAACACCCGGGTCAGATCTGCCGATGCAGGCCTGTGTCCGCATGCTTGATCCTATGGTATTAGTGGCAAGGTGCATGGCCTGCCGTCGCAGCCCAGGTATGTCAATCGCAACCCGTAAGGTGATTGACCTGAGTCAGAGTGGCCTGGCAGGGTGGTGAGAGTGCACTCGCATCTAAGGTGCTAGGGCCTGAGTAAACCCATGGCTCGGTCTGCTATCACAGACCGGTGTGAACGCACTGGCATCTATCATGGGTAAACTCATGAGCAGCTTGCCGTTTTAGGCTGCTGTATGTGCGCACACACACCTATGGTGCCTGTGAATGCATATGTCACCTGCCATCACAGGCTTTTGCATGCGCAAAGACACACGTACAAGTGAAACCTGTGTCCAGGCTGCTGTACAGACTCGGGCAGGCGCACTTGCACCCCTGGTACTGAGGACTATGTGTCCAACCTGCCACGGTAGTTCCGTGTGCGCAATAGTGCACATGCACCCAGGTAGCGTTGCATACCAATGTGTGCTTTAACCTTTGAGGTCTGTTTTTTCCTTAGGTAAACAAGCAGAAGTGGCTAAGGTTACTTTCAGCTGCAATAGTTGATTGCAGTGGAGCAGCCTCATGATGTTTCATATCAATGTATTTGCTGCGCCAAGCTCTTTCCATTGGTAAAGGGGGTGTTGGCAGATCTTGCTTAGAAATGCCACTTATAGAATATGGACATTTCTGTGCTCTAAGAGTCTTGTGTGCTATGGTGCCTGGCTCTACCAGGAAGGGGGAACACATCTGTGCATTTCACAAGTGGCAGCCATAAATCATGGGCATCCTATGAGAATGGCAGACCCCTGCCATTTGAGGGCCGAATGCGACAGATTGGAGAGAGGGAGACGTTTAACACTAAGACTCTATGGGCTGCATTATGGCCCCACTAAAAATTATGATCTGCGTGGACTTGGCCCTTTTGTCAGGTTCACCCCGGAACTTTTTGCCTTTAAATGTTACATAATTATAGTGATTTCTAGTCTTTGGGCACTTTAGCACTGTGGTGCAGTGTAAAGTGCGTGCGCTCTCTGAGGGCGTGTGGTGAGATTGGCCTCCCCTCCCATAGCAATGCATGGGGAATATGTGTGTCCATGGTAGTTCCTGATGTGTGGGGAGTGCAGGGTTGAGTTTGGTATGTGCGAACTCATGAGATTAAATGCTGGCCGATGATGTGAGCAGATTTATTGTGCCTAGTGTGGAAGTGACACTTTTAGAAGTTGGCATGTCTGTGCAGTGAATGTGAATTGACTGTCTGGCTTGTGATTGGCTGGAGCTGGCTGGTGTGCCTGGCTCCAGGAGTCAGGATGGGTCTGCCCCGGTGGTGAATGGGGAGATATGCATGTTGATGGGGGGGAGGAGTGCACCTGGGACCTAAATAGGGCTGGGCCTTCCCTCCACAATGCTGGCTCCACCCTCTGTGGTGTATCTGATGTCCCTAACCCATCCTGTGAAAAGGCAGAGGGGCTGAGCAAAACAAAGTGCTCAAGAACCAGTTGCATCTGGTTCGCCCCTTGCCTGCACCTTTGACAACAAATGATTTCTGTGTATAAAAGAGGGGCTGTGACCCTATGAAAATGTTCTTGTTTTTCTGACTTGAATCTACCAGGGGCGTTTTGCTGCTGGAGCCCAGGGGAAGGCTTGCCTCCATGGGCCCTGCCCAGCCCCTGGATGCCCTGCATGCTGTAGGATTTCGCGGCAGGACCGGAAAATGAAGCCAGCCAAGGGAAGGCCTCCCGCGGCCCGGGGCTCCGGTGAATGGAGGAAAGCCCCTGGGCTGCCAGGAGAGAACTGCCGAATGCTGCGGGGCTCCCATGACCAGGAGGGAGCCCCGGAAAAGGAGTTGACCCAGAGCCTTGCGGCTCCACACTAAGTCCCGGTCCCGAGAATGAGGGACCGGGTGAAGACTGGGTGAAGTAGGCACGTTGTAAAGGCGGGGCTCTCGTGTGGAGAGAGAGCCCCGCAAAGCGCCGCCGGTGCCCGATGAAGGGAGCCTACCCCATGCCGAGCCGGTAAGTGAAGCCGGCAGGGGGAGGGTAGTAGGGAAGCACCCCGCCGGTGCCTCCCTTCATTGCAGCCCTGCTTGACAGAGGGCTGCCCCAACGAGACACCCTCATTCACGGAGCCCCGACGAGTGGGGCTCCCTGTTCCTCGGTGCCTGGGGGATCTCCCGAGCAGCCCGTCTTGCAGCAGACCGCTACCTGTGAAACCCAGATGTAGGGCAGCCCCAGATGGCAGTGGGCCACCCCACCGTTGTTACCGAGCCCCTGCGTGGCTCCAACGAGGGCCCTAATGATCTATAAGACCCCAGTGGGGGTCCCCAGGGCCAGAGGGGCCCTTGTTCTTGCCCCCGAGGGTCCCAGTGATTTCTAGAGCCTAGTTGGCTCCTAGGGGGCACAGTTCTTTTAAAGCACCCGATCTGGGGGGCATGTGTGGAGTAAGAGCCTAGAGGGCTGCAACACAGTGCACTACTTATTCCCAGAGCTAGAGGGCTCCACCGTTCTGTGCAGTATTGTCCTAGAGCTTACAGGGCTCCCACGTTTTGGCGTATTGTTATTCCTGAGGGCCAGTGAGAGCCCATGTCGCAGTTTTGATTCACAGCTGCCCAGCAAGTAGGGGCAGCTGCACCGTTTAGGTGTTCCTTTCAGGGGACCTGTGCTTGTGAACCCAGGAGTGAGACACACTCCTTCACCCCTACTTTGGCCTTCCACAGCTGTGCAGCACTTAGTACAGCTGCAGCGTTTAGGCCCTGTTCTTGTTCTCAGCTGCCCAGCAAGTAGTGGGCAGCTGCAACATTTAGGCTTGGTGCAGTGGCGCAACCTGGACTTTCGCTGCTTAGGCAGCAGCCCTGACTCTGTGGACATAGGGCATTTGAGTCCCTTCCTAGATAGCCAGTTGGCCAGGGGGGTTGTTACATTTATAGGGCGCAGGCCCTTCTGTGATTTATGTGCTACAGTGATTTATCTGCTACATGTGATTTAAGTGCTAATACTTTGGGTGTTAGGAAATGTACAGTGTGTAGTATGTTTTGCGCACCCTGTTTGATGCCTCGAGATATGATTTATGCATAGGAGGCTGTTTTGCCTTGTTAGAAATGGGAATTTCTACTTTTTTTTACCATCGACAACACTGAAAACTCCATACTGCATTCTCAGTCCACGATGAGATTCATTAAATCATGGATGGACCAAAACCAGCTTAAACTGAACCTGGGAAAAACCGAGTTAGTCCTGACCGGGGACAGTGCCAAGTACTGGGGCCCTCACTACTGGCCTTCTGAACTGGGCCAAGCTCCGACAGCCTCCTCGTCGGCCAAAACACTTGGAGTCACCGTGGACTGTGATCTTTCATTGAAAGCACAAGTAGGCCAGGTGGTCTCCAAGTGTTTCTTCCAGCTAAAAAAAATTCGGAAGGTCCGTCGTCTACTCACGCCCGAGGCAATCACCCAGGCTGTGATTTCCACAGTCCTGTCCCACCTGGACTACGCGAACGCCATCTATCTAGATCTTCCCAACTACCTATCTAAACGCCTCCAGATGGTACAGAACCACGCTGCAAGGCTAATCCTGAATCAACCGAGGCGACAGGCAGCTACTCCCTTACTCAGGAAACTGCATTGGCTTCCAGTCACCCAGCGCTGTGCCTGTAAAACTGGATGTATAATATTCAAATCCCTGTACTGCAAAAGCCCCAAATTCATTAATCAACTAATTACCAGATACATCCCATCCCGAAACCTACGCTCACTTCATCAGAGCCTCCTGCAGACGCCCCCTTTCAAACTTAAGCGCGCCGGAGGCCGTAGGTTCGCTACACTTGCCCCCTGCCTATGGAACACCTTTCCTCTGGAGATCCAGAATTGTCAGGACCTTCTCTCTTTCCGGAAAGCCTTGAAGACCTGGCTTTTCAGAGAAGCACTTCAATAACTCTTCATCCCTCATCCACGTTTATGCTACTGTTGATCGCAGCGCCAAGAAACCAATCGGTGATAGTGCGCTTAACCCCTTAAGTGCTGCTGACGGCCAATGGTCGTCAGCAGCGCTACCTCCCCAGTGCTGCGCACGACCATTGAACGTCCATTCAGCACTAGTTCTAATGGACAGCGCAGCACTGGGGAGAAATGTTTACACGCAGCTAAGGTGTTAATAAATATTTTAATAACATAACATAACATAACATAACATAACATAACATAACATAACATAACATAACATAACATAACATTTCTGGTTGGCTAAGGCTTGCGCTAAAGCCAGGCAGAAACCACCCTTCTACGCCAGGGCAAGGAAGTCACCCGCCAAGATCACCCCTGCTCACCCCTTGGGAGCTTGGTACGAGCAGTCAAGCTTATCTCAGAGGCGATGTGTAAAGTATTTGCGCACGCACGCACCCACCAGCAACAACATCTCAGGCACCCCACAAAAGGAACTCCACACAAGGTTATATCAAAAATAGCCTTTGTATTATACCAAACGCATAATATAATAAATACACACTTTACAATGTGTCATAGGCATGGGCAGAATTTACAAGGGATTATATACACAGGACAGGGCCACCTGGACCACTGTCAGGAATAAGCACTTGGTAGAACTAGCACTCGTTAGAAATAGCACTTTGTAGGAATAGCACTTTGTAGAAATAGAACACTTGTAGGAATAGCGCTTAGAACATAGAACATATAATAACTGGCGGCGAGTACGGACCGTACCTTCCGTTCGGATTGCGTGGGACAATGCGGGTGATCTCCTCAGTAGGCCGGAGCGGGTGGGAGGTTTCTCGCCTCCCAAAGGCTCCAGGCTATTTTCAGTGGCCGGGGTGACCAAAGTGTGCGGCTCAGAGGAGGAGGGGGGCAGGGCGCTGACGGCCCAGCGAAGCGGACGCGGCTCAGAGGAGAGCGGCGTGGCTCGAGGCAGGAGGGCGGCCAGGCACGGGCTGCAAAAGGGGGGTGAGTGAGGCACACTTCAGGCGGGGCCCCTGCGGCCCAAGGGTATCAGACAAGTCCCAGCAACTTGGCAGGGAAGGCACAATAGAGTCCACTGGTCCTGGTGATGGAGCAAGGATTCGCACGTAAAGCGACTTGCTTGCATTCAAGAACCTCACTTAATCAATAACGTTATTAACCAACCTGTTTTGTGTATTAATATCGCACTTTCACAGTACACGCGGGTGTCCCAGAGACGCTTGCTTATGTGTTTTCTAATCCTAACAAAGCTTGCACACTGACTGGTTGCTGCTATGCGGGATTTCAGTCTGCGCATGCATCGGTCATACCCATGTGATGTGACGCATTCGTAGTTCTGGAGGGATTTTTTTGCACATGCGCATTATTGCAAAAATGGCCGCTTTGGTTTTACCATGCTCTCTGCTTGCTACCGCCTCTTTTGCTCAGCTATCTATTTCTGCTTAACCTCTAACGCTATAGATATTATAAAGTAAGGGGGTGCAGTGAAGCTAATCATGGTATACAGTGTATTCATTTTTTCCTGTGTTTCTAATTTGTTTTCGCTTACTTTTCATGTACCGCGTATTTGCGGGCCTGGGAGTGGGGAGCCTCTCCATCTTGGAAGTCTGAATGGAACCGATCACGTGACAAGAGAACCTAGTCTTACAGCAGTGGAACTCAGCCAGCTGGCTGCCGAAGCTGAGATGCTCCTGGGAACCTGCACTCTGACCCAGCGAGAAGAAACTGTATTACACCTAAAAGTGTTACAAAATTGATAGTCCACTGTGTGTCCTATTGTTCTCTTTTACACGTATGCCATGGGAACTGGAATGTAACGGGTGGGTACGAAAAATGAATATTAATTGTGAGAACACTAAATTCTAGGTAGTGACAATGACCTAACCACCTCACTTGACCAATCCAAAGTTGGGGATCCTGTCATTTGCAACATTTGTGGGTGGTCCACTGACCCGAAAACAGTATAACTAGCCTAGGTTTAGCTAGAGAAATTGTCCGACTTGTCCGAGTAGCTGACCTGTCACCGACCCTACGAACTCTATAGGTGATTGATACAGAGAGCTGCGGAGCACTCTGTCCGTAATTTCCACAAGCTCCAAGGGGTGGAATAGTCTTAAGTGCTGGCGAAGCACTTTGCTGGGAGATTCGAAAACCCAATCGGGGTTATTGGCAGATTCCGTGCAGAGAGGGAGTAGCGCAGGCGTTGCATCCGAAGCTGCAGGTGTTGGTCGTACCCTTTGATGAGCCCAGTCCTGACCCAAATCCTGGGGGTTATCCTGTCCTGACGGTCCATGAGCTGTACCTGATCGCCTACCGGCATCCTAAAGTCCTTGAGGGTCCTTGTCCTCGCCTTTTTCCAACTGACCCGTGGCCAGGGTTAGTCCTCATTCCCGTCCTAGGTAAATATATATAACTATGGGTGTTCGTCTATCTTTTCTCTTTTCCTCTCCTCTTTTTATTAAAGGATTTTACATGCAAGCTGTTTTATTAGTTATGTTCCATTTTTCCCTTTACCTATAGGATATTATTGAACTGTTTACTTATTCAGGGTGGTCTATTCTTACCCTCCTTTAGAATCTATGCTTTAATTAGTAGATAGAATAAGGCCTGTTTAAATCACTGATGAATTTTAGAACTCTACAAAATAGTACGTTCTTTCCCACTTTACCTGCCTTCGTAAAAGCCTGTAAACTGAATAGCATGTTCCCTGTTACTCTTTTCCTTTAGTTTTCTGACATTCAATTGTGCTCACTCTTATTCATAGTTACATTATAGCTCTGATACTAGTTATTGATATTCTAATCTGTATTAACTTTATTCTCATGACATACGAAATTTGACTTTTACTATATAAAGTCTTGAAAACCCTTCAGGTGTCTGTGGTTATTACAAATGGTATAAATCGTTATTCCAATGTACAAGGTATTTCTGGTTAGTCTTATCTCCTACCCCTGCTAGCTCCTGATTCTTCGGGAACTTAGGTACCTGTGACTAAAGGTGGGCGTAAAATCCGTTTCGCTGGCGAATTTGCGGATTTTCCGCGATTTCGCGACCCCCGAATCTCGTGAAATCGCGGTAAAATCCGCGAATCAGCGGGGACGAATTTTCAGCCAAGCAAGGGTTACAGCAGCAGGTGCAAAAGTTGTACCTAATTTCTTTGTAACCTTTTACAAAAGGGTTACAAACAAATTAACTTCAACTTGGAAACCTGCTGCTAATTGCTTCCTGGCGCCTCGTTGCCTACTTGCAACTATTCTCTGACCCTGCTCTGACCCTTGAAGCAGGGTCAGAGAATAGTTACAAGTAGGCAACGAGGCACCTGTCCAAGGAATTAAACCTCATCAGGAAGCACTTACAGATATAAAAAACAGGAAGAAGGGAGAGGATGGCAAATACACCCATTTTGAGTTGTCAGGAGGGGTTAAACTAAAAGAGACCTTTACAGCACAATTTTCATATGCATTTTGCTAAAAATAAAAAGCTGTATGTTCTGTAGGGGCAACTCAGGAATCTGGCCCTTCAGAGATCCGGCCTCTCTTTCTTTCTCTCGTTCTCTCTCTCCCTCTCTCTTTCCCTCTCTTTCCCTCTCTATCTATCAATCTATCTATCTATCTATCTATCTATCTATCTATCTATCTATCTATCTATCTATCTATCTATCTATCTATCTCTCTCTCCCTCTCCCATAAACGACTGCATGGGTAACTTCGCTATGCAAGCGGCTCGCGAAGACGTAAAAAGCCCCGCGAACACGCAAAAAACCCCGCGAACACGCAAAAAACCCTGCGAACACGCAAAAACCCCCAAAAATCTGCAAATTCGCACAAATTTGCGAATTTGAGGATCGCGAATTCGCAAATCCGCAAATTCGCGGATAGCGAATTCGCAAAATTCGCCCATGCTTACCTGTGACAAGGATTGGTAAGTCAGGTACAACGAGAAATAATAGTAAAAGAAACACAAAAATTACTGATAGTGATGTGTAAGCTCGCCCGATTCACAAGAGTACTGTGATAATAATAATAAAAACGTTATGGGCCCAGGTGCGTATAATTTGGTGAAATAAGGAGTCGGGCGACCTGCGCGCTCTAATACTGGGACTCTGGTCAGGGGGCAAGCTCAGTATCAAGCCCTTGGAGATAGTTTTAGGCACACAAGCTCCACATATGATGCATAAAAACACATTCAGCGGTGTAGGTAAGACACATGATGCATGAAGACACATTCAGCGGTGTAGGGAAGACACATGATGCATAAAAACACATCCAGCGGTGTAGGCAAGACACATGATGCATAAAAACACATTCAGCGGTGTAGGGAAGACACATGATGCATAAAAACACATTCAGCGGTGTAGGTAAGACACATGATGCATAAAAACACATTCAGTGGTGTAGGGAAGACACATGATGCATAAAAACACATTCAGCGGTGTAGGTAAGACACATGATGCATAAAAACACATTCAGCGGTGTAGGTAGAAGCTTCACACATGATGCATAAAAACACATTCAGAGGCGACAGAACACAGGGTGCGCAAAACATACTACACACAGTACATTTCCTAACACCCAAAAAGCAATAGCACATGAATCATATTAGCGTGTAAATCACAGTTAGCACATAAATCACATTATTGTGTAAATCACATTAGGGTCCAGGTTGTGCCACTGCGCCAAAATCTAAACGTAGCAGCTGCCCACTAATTGCTGGGCAGTTGAGCACAATAGCAAGGGGCCTAAACGCTGCAGCTGGCACTAAGTGCTGCGCAGCTGAGGTAGGCCAAGGTAGTGATGAAGGAGTGCGACTCACTCCTGAGTCCAAAGACATAGTCCCTAGAAAGAAAAGAACCTAAACGGTGCAGCTGCCCACTACTTGATGGGCAGCTGGGAATCAGAACTGCGACAGGGATCTCACTAGCCCTCTGAAAGAAAGACTGCACAAAAGGTTGGAGCCCTCTGGCTCTAGCATACATATTGTGAAAAAATGTTAGAGCCCTCTAGCCTCTAAGCTCCCGTTCTCTCGCGTCGCCCATCTAGGGGCTGCCCTCTGCTCACAGGAGCCCCGCATCGAGGGAAACAGCCCAACACCAGATGCCACTTCATTTCCTCCACACGCTTAACTTCCGTTCGGTGGCCCCGCCCATCGGTAGGCAGGCCGCGGACCGGTGACTCTTTCGGGGGCAGATTGTGAGGGGTAGACTCCCTCGTAGCGCGAACGAAGCCATAGAAGCAGGTTGGGCACCCGCTAAGGGCGCCATACACGGGGTAGCTCACTTAGGGAATTTAAAATCTCAACAAAAGACGCAGGGGGGGCACCTGTGCACTCTGGGGCATACCAAGGGCAGGAGCGCGTCCCTCGGAGGGAAAACAACTGCGCTCTGCCCAGGAAAGCAGAAATAAGCTCTCTCCAGGTGCTAGGTGCCTAGGCAAGCCCACAGGCCCCAGGAATGACCCCCACAACAAGAAGGGTCCCAGAAACACAGCCCCCATCGGTGAGGAGGGCAGGAGAGTCCCACAAAGTCCTGGATCTCAGAAAGATGGAGCAGGCAGCTCCCAACAAAGGATAGTCCATCAGGTGTCCAGGGGCTGGGCAGGGCCCACGGAGGCAAGCCTTCCCCTAGGCCCCAGCAGCAGCATGCCCCTGGTAGATTCAAGTCACGAAAAAAAGGACATTTATCATGAGGTCACAGCCTCATTTTATACACAAAAATCCCTTTGTCTCTAGGGTGCAAGGTGGGGGAAAACCAGACGCAGCTGGTTCTGGAGCACTTTGTTTTGCTCAGCCCACACTTCTTATTCACAGGCTAGGCTAGGGTCACCAGTCACACCACAGGGGCAGAGCCAGCATTGTGTGGGGAAAGCCCAGCCCTTTTCAGGTCCCAGGTGCACTCCTCCCTAGCCATCAACATGCAGATCTCCCATTCACCACCACGGCAGACCCATTGTGACTCCATGGAGCCTGGCTCACCAGCCAGCTCCAGCCGATCACAACCCAGACAGCCAATTCACAAAAATTACACAGACATGCCAATTTCTAGAAGTGGCACTTCGACACTAGACACATTTATGCCACACACATCATTCTGCAGCATTTAATCACACAAGTCCGCACATACCAAACTCAACCTTGCACTCACCACGCATCAGGAATTACCATGGACACACATATTCCCCATGCATTCCTATGGGAGGGCAGGATATTCTCACACACGAACTCAGTGAGCGCACGCACTTTACACTGCGCCAAAGTGCTAAAGTGCACAAAGACCAGAAATCACTATAATGAGGTAACCTTACAAGGCAAAAAGTTCAGGGGTGAACCTGTTAGAAGGGCCAAGTCCAACATGCCTGTTTAGGTTTATGTTAGGGAGAATATACTTCCCTGTGTGATTTATGCCCCTAGTGTAAGGTTTACTTAGGTGGTGAGGGTCTAATGTAGTTAGACTGGTGGGATACTGTGCATGATGGATTTCATGGCACAGACTGTTGCTGGTGCAATGATTATCAGTGTTTACTGGCTGTACGTCCTATTACCTATTTTTACTTTTATGTTTATGATTTAGTTCACCTTGACCAAGTTATCTATTTTTACCAAGTGCTGATGCTGACAGTGGTCCATGTGGCCCTGTCAGGTGTACATAATCCCTTGTAAATATTGCCCGTGCCAGCAGGCCGTGGACCGGTGACTCTTTCGGGGGCAGATTGTGAGGGGTAGGCTCCCTCGTAACACAAATGAAACCATAGAAGCAGGTTGGGCACCCGCTAAGGGCGCCATACACGGGGTAGCTCCCTTAGGGAATTTTAAATCTCAACAAAAGACGCAAAGGATAGTCCATCAGGTGTCCAGGGGCTGGGCAGGGCCCACGGAGGCAAGCCTTCCCCTGGGCCCCAGCAGCAGCATGCCCCTGATAGATTCAAGTCAGGAAAACAAGAACATTTATCATGAGGTCACAGCCTCATTTTATACACAAAAATCCCTTTGTCTCTAGGGTGCAAGGTGGGGGAAAACCAGACGCAGCTGGTTCTGGAGCACTTTGTTTTGCTCAGCCCACACTTCTTATTCACAGGCTAGGCTAGGGTCACCAGTCGCACCACAGGGGGCAGAGCCAGCATTGTGTGGGGAAAGCCCAGCCCTTTTCAGGTCCCAGGTGCACTCCTCCCCAGCCATCAACATGCAGATCTCCCATTCACCACTGGGGCAGACCCATCCTGACTCCTGGAGCCTGGCTCACCAGCCAGATCCAGCCGATCACAACCCAGACAGCCAATTCACATAAATTACACAGACATGCCAATTTCTAGAAGTGGCACTTCCACACTAGACACATTTATGCCACACACATCATCCTGCAGCATTTAATCACACAAGTCCGCACATACCAAACTCAACCTTGCACTCACCACGCATCAGGAATTACCATGGACACACATATTCCCCATGCATTCCTATGGGAGGGCAGGACATTCTCACTCATGAACTCAGTGAGCGCACGCACTTTACACTGCGCCACAGTGCTAAAGTGCACAAAGACCAGAAATCACTATAATGAGGTAACCTTACAAGGCAAAAAGTTCAGGGGTGAACCTGTTAGAAGGGCCAAGTCCAACATGCCTGTTTAGGTTTATGTTAGGGAGAATATACTTCCCTGTGTGATTTATGCCCCTAGTGTAAGGTTTACTTAGGTGGTGAGGGTCTAATGTAGTTAGACTGGTGGGATACTGTTCATGATGGATTTCATGGCACAGACTGTTGCTAGTGCAATGATTATCAGTGTTTACTGGCTGTACGTCCTATTACCTATTTTTACTTGTATGTTTATGATTTAGTTCACCTTGACCATGTTATCTATTTTTACCAAGTGCTGATGCTGACAGTGGTCCATGTGGCCCTGTCAGGTGTACATAATCCCTTGTAAATATTGCCCGTGCCAGTTGGCACAATGTATATGGTGTGATTACTATCTGATGTGTTTTGAGAGTACAAAGGCTATTTTTGATATAACCTTGTGCGGAGTTTCTTTTGTGGGGGGCCTGGTTTCTGGTGGGTGCGAGCGTAAATGTTTTACACATTGCCTCCGGGATAAGCCTTACTGCTCGTGTCCCGTTACCAAGGGGCTGAGCAGGGGTTATCTTTGGCGTGCAACTCCCTTGCCCTGACTAGAGTGGTGGTTTCTGCCTGGCTTTGGCGCAAGCCTCAGCCAACCAGAAATACCATTTCTAACAATCAGCATTCCATGGCCGTATGGCAGACAGGCCTACAATTTAGGGGAGACATCTGTAGTTCAAAAGGTATTCCCTAAAAGCATCCGTAACTTCTAAGACTCACAATAGTATAACTGCGGGTGCCATCCTTCAGCAAAGGGTGAGATATGCTTGTGAGGACCAGAGAATCTGTACTGCGTGGTGCACACTGCCAGGCGACTCTGTTTTGCACATGAAGGATTACTGTTTAAATAGTGGCTGGCCTGGGCTGAGAACCTACTGAAGTGTGGTGCCCTGAAGTGTGCTCTCCAAGGGTCTGTCTGTGGGCCACTTGTTCTACCAGACATCTCAAGGACATCAAAGGTTTTTAACGTGGGACCTACACCATCTACCTGTGACATTTGGTAAGCAGTGTTCTCTCAAGTGCCCACATCGGCTACTGAATTCCAACTGGTAGCGTGGTGTGAGCATGAAACTAAGACTAGTGTGTGGAGACTGGATTGTCTAATGCGGATCCCCAGCAATGTGGCCCGCATCTAAGGCATGCGGTTCCTGTACTGCAGGGAC
Organism: Lissotriton vulgaris; assembly: GCF_964263255.1. Classification (NCBI taxonomy): domain Eukaryota; kingdom Metazoa; phylum Chordata; class Amphibia; order Caudata; family Salamandridae; genus Lissotriton; species Lissotriton vulgaris. The sequence continues at coordinate 308,531,949 of NC_141688.1, read as the reverse complement.
CCTAGCACTCATAGGCGTCTCGTTAGTGGCGAGTGGATTCATCAGTTGCTGGACCCTGTGTGGCCCGTTTAGCCTATCATGCCACATCTTTCTTCTGCAACATCCAGACTGCATGCTCATTTATTACGGTGTCTGACTCACAAAGTGTCTACCCTTGGAGGTGGGGGTGTGCACATTGAAGTGCCTCATTCTACCTCATGTAGCCCTGCTTAACTTGTGTCTGTGTGTGTGTGACCAGACTGGTCTGGTGCAACCTGCATTATCCTGCAACGGACATTGTGCCTCGTTTCAGAAAGATACAGAATAGGAATTATTTGCTATGTGTGTGACTGTAAGTGCCTGGTGCAACCCATCTCAACGTGAATGGTCATTGTGCCTCATTTTCATGGAGGATTTGAAAGTCATTGTGTTTGAAATCTGAAGCGACTAGTGCAACTCATACAAACATGCATTAGACTCTATGCCCGGATTGCCTTGGCACAATCTGGATCATCGTATACTGATTGGGGTGTCTCCTCCTATCGAGAGGCTCCCCTTTATTATTCTCTATTAGGCCTGGGAGGAGCTGGCAAAATGATCACAAAACTCCACCATGCCAAGTGGAGTGGAGCAAGCTGTGAAGTGACTTAGGTTGGACCTTTTCGTTGTTTTTTAGCACCGGGTGTTTGGCCCGCACTGCAAAATCAGCACGAATTGCACCATGTGCAGCGTGAAGGGCGCTGCTTCTTTCTTTTGCTCGAGTATGTGTTCTACTTGAGTGGCAGCTTCCTCAACACGAACTGAAGGTTTCTCAATGCACGCAGTAGTGGCCGTCCGTGACTGCTGCGTTTAGAAATCTTGCTGGGAGTTGGCCTGGAGTAAGATTTTCCTCGCTCGCCAACTTAACGTTGGAGAGTGAGGAAAAAACTCTGCTCCCTGTTCAGAACCCCACACACTATGCAGAGCACAGAGTGGGAAAATCTCTGCAAACTCCGCAGGTAGAGTGAGATTTCACACTCATGCCTACTCCCTATTGATCGGTTGTTTAATTTTGACCCTTATCGTGGAGGACCAACTGCCTGATCCGTACCTGGTGCCAGGTAGTAGTGAGAGAGATTGAGTTTGAGTTTAAAATTATTTATAGAGCGCAACGTACACCTGGCGGTTTCTTGGCGCTATAAGGTGCTGAGCCCATGAGGGCAGGAAGCAGGGGAGAGTAGATAAAAACGGTTTATTGAGAAAAAGCTTGAGAAAACAGAAAAGTTTTTAGGGCCTTACGGAAGAGTGTGTATTGGGGGCAGGATCTGAGATGGACCGGGAGAGAGTTCCAGAAAGCAGGGGCGAGTGTAGAAAATTTCGTGCCACCCCACTTTTTGCGTTTAAAGCGAGGAACTGTGAGCAATTGTTGGGCAGATGAGCGTAGCTCCCTGACGGGGACATAGGGTTTGATTTCAGAAGAGATAAAGGCAGGGACTACGCCGGCCCGGGCCTGAAAGGTGATGTAGCCCAGCTTAAACTGGGCTCGTTCACGGATACGAAGCCAGTGTAGGGACTTGAGACGGGGAGTGACATGGTGGGATTTGGCCAAGTTGAAGAGCAGGCGAGCCACCTGGTTTTGGACCAGCTGGAGTCGTCTCATGCTATAGGCGGGCATGCCACAGTAAAGGGCATTGCCATAATCCAGGCGAGAGGTTACCATTGCCAGGACTATGAGTTTAAGGGCAGAGAGGGTAAAAAAATGGGAAACTTTGCGAATGGTACGAAGTGAAAGAAAAGAAGAGGACACCACAGAGCTAACTTGGGAGTGAAGAGTGAGTTGATCGTTGAGATTGAAGCCGAGGGTTTTAACAGAAGAAGAGGGGGGTGGAGGAGGAGGACCCAAGGAAGGGGGCCAGAAGAGAGGGGTCCAGGGACTGGAGCAGCCACCTGTCAGGATCAGCTCCGTCTTATGGGGGTTTAACTTCAGGTGGTTGTAGTTCATCCAGTCCTGGATAAAAAGCATCACCGATTGGAAGTTAGACATGGACTCGGTGGAAGTGGTTAAAGAAAAAATGAACTGGAGGTCATCTGTAGACGGAGACCTCCATCTGTTGAAGAGCAAAAATGAGAGGGGCAATGTACAAATTAAATAACAAAAGGGAAAGGGAGGAGCCCTGGGGAACTCTGCAGTGTACTGCACGGAAGTCTGCCGAATAGTCGCCCAGGCGAACCGCCTGGGTGCGGTCCCTCAGGAAGGAGGACAGCCAGACCAAGGCCGAGCCCCCAATCCCCGCCGCCCTGACACAGGATAATAAGATGGAGTGATCAACCGTGTCAAAGGCGGCGGAGAGATCGAGGAGGACCAGGGCCTGGGGGTGGTTAGTGTCCATGCCCTCTCTGAGGTTATCGAGGACTGATAACACTACAGACTCCGTGGAGTGTGCAGGGTGAAAGCCCGCCTGACGGGGGGCTAATACCCGGTTCTCCTCCACAAAGGCGCCAAGCGTTCTGGTCACATGGCGCTCTCGTACCTTCCCCAGAAAGGGCAATAAGGAGATGGGGCGATAATTTTCAAGAGCGGAAGGGTCGGCGCCGGGTTTTTTTTAGGATGGGAAGGATGATAGCCGATTTGAGAGTTGGAGTGACAATGCCCTGTGACAATGAGTTATTGAGGAAATTGAGAGGGGGCGCAACACAGGCAGAAAAGATCTGTTTCAGGATATGAGCGGGGCAGGGATCCAGAGGGGAACCCGATTTGACCAAGGGCAGGAGGGAGAGGAAAGATTCTTTTGTAAGAGGGGGCAGGGAATCAAGGCGAGCCGAGACTGGGGGAATCTAAGGGTCGACAAAGAAGGAGGAGGGGGGGATTTCTGATTTGATATTGGAAATTTTGTCTAGGAAGAAGGAGTTGAGGGAATCACATAAGGACTGGGAAGGAACTGGTTTGAGAGTGGCACGGTCAGAGTAGTCAAGATCGTGCACGATGGAGAAGATTTCTCTGGGCTGATTTTCTGCAGTTAGGATTTTGGAGGAAAAATGGGCAGTCTTTGTCGCCAAGATTGATTTTTTGTACGAGGCCAGAAGGATGATATATTGATTTTTGAGGGTGGGGCAATAATCCCGCCTCCAGGTTCGTTCAGCATGACGAACCCTGAGCTTTAGGACCTTGAGTTCCTCGTTAAACCAGCGGTTTGCATCATTGGTGCGTCTGGATGACACCCGCCTTAGGGGGGCGACAGAGTCGCGACCTGATTGGAGCCATAGATTGAGGGATATGGCTTGCGCGGAAGACGACAGACCGTAAAGATCTGGGCTGGACGCAGAGAGAATGGCTTGAAGGAACACTTCTGAGACAGTTTGGCGGCGGTTCAAGAGATTGCTGGACTGCTTTGTGTTTTGAGACCTATGGGCGAACTACCCAAGTAGCTGCTAACCTTTTCTTGTTCACGTCTCCTGCCTAATTAAAATTGCTACATATTCCCACCTGCCTCCTGAGGACGCAGACTAAGTGTGACTTCAGCCCCATGTGGCCCGGTGTCCGGAAAGTGGGTTGGTTATCTTTCATCCGGGGGTATAAGACAATTGGGGTAAACTAGGCAGGCTTGTGCCAAGAAGTCTGCAGAGGGTGAACCATTGATCTGCTGGGTACCCGTGGCACTGCATTAGGATGCTAAGCCTGTATGTGTGTCAGAGTGTTATGTACAGACTGCCTGACACCTACTGCAACACGTAGTGCTGCAGAGTGAGTGTGTGTGAGAGGGAGTGATCATGCACGGACTGTCAGTGATTCAAGACACTGTCGGTGGTGCAGCTTCACACGCTGATTGTATGCCAAAAGCACATTACATTTAAAATTCAACTTACCCATGGTGGTGCTAAAAAGTGTTCAGCTTTTGTGTATGTACATATTGTTGATACCGCGCACCGCATAAGGGTGCTGTCTCTAAATTTTTGGGGGGTTAGATTAGGATTTGTCCACAGTGTGCATTCTATCAATATCATAACAATACAAGCGGGCCTAGTACTGATAGCAATATTTCCAAATGTGTTTTATGTCCAAAAGAATATGATGTTCATGTTATAATGATTAAATATGAGTAAATGTAAATGTAAATTGATACTTGTATAGCGCACTACTCACCGCAAGGGTCTCAAGGCGCTTGTACGAATACCGCTGTAGAACCCATCCTGGCTTTCCCTATGAGGCGTCCACTCCTGGGAACCCCCAAGGTGGAGGCCAGGCATCCTTAGCGTTGTGGGGGCCGTTGTGGAGATTAAGCAAGCTATTGCCCAGAGTTGCAGAGTGGGACTCCATGATTGGAATAGGCACCGAGGCGACAATTATCAGGTCCGTGGAATTTTTGAGCCGAAGACCCGCCGAGGCGGGTAATTGAACCCTTTTCCAGGGCCAGACCTCTGCATCAGGGTCTGCCGCTCTAACCATTGAGCCACACTCAGTGTGGGGAATATACATTTTTTTTACATGCATCCTATGTGAAGTCTGTTTTGTGACGCTCAGTGTATTTACTGCAAGTTACTGCTGTGCCTTTGCTTTACACCTTGCCTCCGCTATAAGTCTGACTGCTCAGTGCCAAGCTACCCAAGGGTGAGCACGGGCTGACAAGAGCGGTAGGTTCTGCCTGACTGGAGGAATCCCTTCAGCTAACCAAACACTTCCCATTCCAACAAGAACTCATCTAATCTAATCTAATCTGGTACTAAAGGTTTGATAGAGACTCCCTAGCATATATGTTCACACTATAATGACAACTTTCCTGTTACTAGGACTGGACCTTGTTTCTATAGGTGTGTCTATACATACACTTTCTAGTTGGCATTGAGCAGATATTCAGGCAAAACTTAATATCAATCATACCCTGACGCATAGGACCTGTCCAAATGGGGGAAATAGGTGGTCACTTAGGGTGCCAAGTTAAGCGATGTTCCCAATTATAGAAAACATATTACATTTAAAAAAACAGAAAATGTAAAATGACACAGTTGAGTTGCTGATTGCATGGTTCGCCTATGGTACCAGCTTGCCAGAGAGCCCTCTTCTCCTTTCTTTGTCCCCATAAACACCAGGCAGAATGGTAAAATGTGGAGCAGGAGAAAGAGTAAAGCAATTTAATGAAGAAGAGCAAAGTGCAGGAACAGCCTTTTAGAGCAAGGCTCCGTGGACAAGCGCCTTCTAGCAGAAGTAGAGTAAGACTAACACACACTTCACCCTCCAGGAACACTACAGTGTCTAACTGCCCACCAGGAGCAGATTCCCCCAGACATCTCTTTCTACCCAACACCGAAACATGTAAACAAGGACCAGATCCTGAGGCCAGAGTCAGGGAACATTATACTCTCAATCCTAACCTATCTTTGTACCTACAGTCAACATTTAAACCATGCTGGGGAAATTTTGTGAATTTTGCGTTATGCTTGTTACTAACCCTGGCCGTAGTTCGCGAAGTAGCGCTACGCGTAGCTACGCGAAGTGCACTACGTGAGCTACGCGAACTGCATAGTGCACTGTGCAAAAGGCTGTCCGCTCTGATTGCACAGTGCTGGATGCTTGTCCACACTGTGCAATCAGTGCAAAATGCATCATGCACAGTGTAAGCGGTCGTTTTCTGCCGCTCGAGTAGATTTCTACTCGAGCGGCAGCTTTCTCAACGTGGGCTGGTAGTTTCTCCTCGCGAGCGGTCGAGGGCATACGCGACCACTCGCAATGAGAAAACTGACCTCCTCGCGTTGAGAATCTCACCCGGAGGTTTATTTTCCATGCCCGCGATCGGCAATTTGATGTTGCTGATAGCAAACGAGGAAAAAGTCATTTCCCTTGCTCGCGGTCGCCAACTTGGCATTGAGGACCGCAAGCAAAAAATGACCGCTGCACTACGCTACAAATGTCTGCTCTGTGCTACTTGCGATTTGTGTAGTGCGAAGTAGCGCCAACTTCGCAAACTACGAGAGCGTAGTGCTTTGCCCAGGGTTTCGTATTACATTAAATTCCTGATCTTATGCCATTACAAAAAATGGTGTCATTATGTGCCGTTTGTGGCATAATTGTATCACATTTGTGGAGGAACAACACTACCAACCAGAATACATATAATGCTTTTACCACTTGTGTTTTTTGCACTAATTTTTAACAGTGAGTGCACCTTCCTGTCAAAAACTGATGCGAGGACGCATTTCATGCTAAAATATGGTGATAAATTATGTATTTGCATTTGGCATAGTTACACATTTTTTCACATAATTGTATTTACATTTTGTTTAATTATGTGAAAGAAAAGTACGCAAATTCTGCACATCCAAACTTGTGGCTCCAAACTCAAAATGAGTCTGAACAACAGTTATACTAACGGTTAATGTACAACCAGGTGTGCCAAACTTTACTAGACTGTAAGCTTGAAACTCTTGCTCAAAGCTTACCTCCTATCATCTGAAGCACAAAGGTTTCAACCTTCCAGGCAGCCGTTGGCGAGGGTAGGTGTGCAGGAGCGACCTCAGCAAAGATGCGGGGTCAACCAGCGAAGTTTAGCCTTCGAGGCCTTTCCAACCCACATTTAGAGGGCACCACATGGACAGATCTACTTATAGCGAACGCCTGACTTGTCTAGGTACTTCTTCCTAGGGTCCATTGCAAGCTGCCTCACACTATTGACGGGGTCGTCACCCCGTACCCCCATTTCCTCACCGACGTGCACTTTCACTCACCTCTAGGTTCTGAAGAAACGCTACAAATAATTAGGACTTCCATGGCGTGAAACATGTTGACCGTGTGTTTAGTTACACTGGCACATTGAGCCCTTATGTAACTCACCAACCTTCGGGTTTTTTAGCCTACCAGGGGCACCACAAGAATAAATCACCCCATAGTGGATACCCCTAAGTAGTTTTAACCTCCCTTGCACGCACTATACCACCTCTCATCGGATTCCTTCCAGCCCCCTTCACCGCCCCCACACGCGAACTCATCATACGGCGGTTTCTCTTTAAAAGATCTCTGTGAAAGAGACCCTTCGGGGGCCGTCAGGCATTGCAGCGCTGGTCTGACGAGGAGCAAGGAAAGCCTGATGATGAAGCCTGACATCCTTCTGGGTGTGTAAGGGCGACTAAGAGGCAAGACTTGGCCCTCCCCTTCGGGACTGGACCCTTGGAACTGGGAATATACATCTGCCTCTTTTCCTCCCATCACCCTCTTTTCTCATCTCTCCCCAATTCTAGTCTTTCCTCTCCCTTCTTATTAGGGTGACAAACATGCACCCTTTATCACGGAACAGTGTCCATCTTGATCTACTAGCACTTGAGGAGCACGGACACTGGACCTCAACAAGCTCCTGGTCCCCCCTTCTCCTTTTTGTTGATTCTATAGACTGGAAGCCCACAAACTTCACTAATAGTCTGCTCCCTGTACTAGCTTGTTGGGCTAAGGAGAGTGTGTGACACATATGGTATAGGGAAATGTATTTATAATGTTTTTAAATGCTGTTGTCGTTAGTACCTTATGTTATACTGTATTTTGTCTCAATCCTCGGGGCAGAAGGTGACAGTGTGCATGCTGCCGTCCTTGGTGCTGATGCAGAAGGTGACAGTCTGCATGCTGCAGTACTTGGTGCTGATGCAGAAGGTGACAGTGTGCATGCTGCTGTCCATGGTGCTGATGCAGAATGTGACAGTGTGCATGCTGCTGTCCTTGGCGCTGATGCAGTAGGTGACAGTCTGCATGCTGCTGTCCTTGGCGCTGATGCAGTAGGTGATAGTCTGCATGCTGCAGTCCTTGGTGCTGATGCCGAAGGTGACAGTCTGCATGCTGCAGTCCTGGGTGCTGATGCAGAAGGTGACAGTGTGCATGCTGCTGTCCTTGGTGCTGATGCAGAAGGTGACAGTGTGCATGCTGCTGTCCTTGGTGCTGATGCAGAAGGTGACAGTCTGCATGCTGCTGTCCATGGTGCTGATGCAGAAGGTGACAGTCTGCATGCTGCTGTCCTTGGTTCAGATGTAGAAGTTGACAGTCAGCATTCTGCTGTCCTTGGCGCTGATGCAGTAGGTGACAGTCTGCATTCTGCAGTCCTTGGTGCTGATGCAGAAGGTGACAGTGTGCATGCTGCTGTCCTTACTGCTGATGCATAAGATGACAGTGTACATGCTGCTGTCCTTGGTGCTGATGCCGAAGGTGACCGTGTGCATGCTGCTGTCCTTACTGCTGATGCATAAGATGACAGTCTGCATGCTGCTGTCCTTGGTGCTGATGCAGTAGGTGACAGTCTGCATGCTGCAGTCCGTGGTGCTGATGCCGAAGGTGACAGTCTGCATGCTGCAGTCCTGGGTGCTGATGCAGAAGGTGACAATCTGCATTCTGCTGTCCTTGGTGCTGATGCAGAAGGTGACAGTCTGCATGCTGCAGTTATTGATGCTGATGCAGAAGGTGACAGTGTGCATGCTGCCGTCCTTGGTGCTGATGCAGAAGGTGACAGTCTGCATGCTGCTGTCCTTGGTGCTGATGCAGAAGGTGACCGTGGGTATGCTGCAGACCATGGTGCTGATGCAGAAGGTGACAGTGTGCATGCTGCTGTCCTTACTGCTGATGCATAAGATGACAGTGTACATGCTGCTGTCCTTGGTGCTGATGCCGAAGGTGACCGTGTGCATGCTGCTGTCCTTACTGCTGATGCATAAGATGACAGTCTGCATGCTGCTGTCCTTGGTGCTGATGCAGTAGGTGACAGTCTGCATGCTGCAGTCCGTGGTGGTGATGCAAAAGGTGACAGTTTGCATGCTGCTGTCCTTGGTTCAGATGTAGAAGTTGACAGTCAGCATTCTGCGGTCCTTGGTGCTGATGCAGTAGGTGACAGTCTGCATGCTGCAGTCCTTGGTGCTGATGCAGAAGGTGACAGTGTGCATGCTGCTGTCCTTACTGCTGATGCATAAGATGACAGTGTACATGCTGCTGTCCTTGGTGCTGATGCCGAAGGTGACCGTGTGCATGCTGCTGTCCTTACTGCTGATGCATAAGATGACAGTCTGCTTGCTGCTGTCCTTGGTTCTGATGCAGTAGGTGACAGTCTGCATGCTGCAGTCCGTGGTGCTGATGCCGAAGGTGACAGTCTGCATGCTGCAGTCCAGGGTGCTGATGCAGAAGGTGACAATCTGCATGCTGCTGTCCTTGGTGCTGATGCAGAAGGTGACAGTGTGCATGCTGCTGTCCTTGGTGCTGATGCAGAAGGTGACAGTCTGCATGCTGCTGTCCTTGGTGCTGATGCAGAAGGTGACAGTCTGCATGCTGCAGTTATTGATGCTGATGCAGAAGGTGACAGTGTGCATGCTGCCGTCCTTGGTGCTGATGCAGAAGGTGACAGTCTGCATGCTGCTGTCCTTGGTGCTGATGCAGAAGGTGACCGTGGGCATGCTGCTGTTCTTGGTGCTGATGCAGAAGGTGACCGTGGGCCTGCTGCAGACCATGGTGCTGATGCAGAAGGTGACAGTCGGCATGCTGCTGTCCTTTGTGCTGATGCAGAAGGTGATAGTGTGCATGCTGCTGTCCTTGGTGCTGATGCAGAAGGTGACAGTTTGCATGCTGCTGTCCTTGGTGCTGATGCAGAATCTGACAGTCTGCATGCTGCTGTCTTTGGTGCTGATGCATAAGATGAGAGTGTGCATGCTGCTGTCCTTGGTGCTGATGCATACGATGAGCGTGTGCATGCTGCTGTCCTTGGTGCTGATGCATAAGATGACAGTCTACATGCTGCTGTCCTTGGTTCAGATGTAAAAGTTGACAGTCAGCATTCTGCTGTCTTTTGGTGCTGATGCAGAAGGTGACAGTGTGCATGCTGCTGTCCTTGGTGCTGATGCAGAAGGTGACAGTCTGCATGCTGCAGTTATTGGTGCTGATGCAGAAGGGGACAGTGTGCATGCTGCTGTCCTTGGTGCTGATGCAGAAGGTTGACAGTCTGCATGCTGCTGCCCTTGGTGCTGATGCAGAAGGTGACAGTCTGCATGCTGCTCTCCTTGGTGCTGATGTCTGCATGCTGCTGTCCTTGGTGCTTATGCAGAATCTGACAGTCTGCATGCTGCTGTCCTTGGTGCTGATGCAGAATCTGACAGTTTGCATGCTTCTGTCCTTGGTGCTGATGCAGAAGGTGACAGTGTGCATGCTGCTGTCCTTGGTGCTGATGCAGAAGCTGACAGTCTGCATGCTGCTGTCCTTGGTGCTGTTGCAGAATCTGAGAGTCTGCATGCTGCTGTCCTTGGTGCTTTAGATTGGTAGTTGCCCCAACCCCTGTGAAATGAGAGCTGCACCCTCAGGAATGAACAATGTCAGGGATGACAAGGCTGCCTACTTTTGGGTAGTCACCGCTACGCTGGCAGCAACAACCAGGCCTGCAGTCCCTATGAGGCCTTAACTTGTGGTTAGAGCCTTATGGATACTTCATGTGAGTGACTTGTTAGTGTCACACCCCTTACTAAGTACTGAGTATGCTATGGGTTAGTCACTACTGCTGTGCCTCCTGCCTACGAATAGATTAGGGCTATTCACTGATCCTGAGGAATGCCACAGTCCCTTCAAGGAAATTTAAGGGTAGAAACATGTCGACGCATTTGAGACTTTAAGGTTAGTTATGTCTGGAAAGTCTTTCCGTTGTTAGTCATACCATGAAACCTACTTAGGGAATATACTCTAGTACCTTGGGTTTCCATATGTAACTTTACATCACATTGGCCCAACCTACAGTCACTGAGTCCTCTACACATAAGCAATCATTTGACAGTGGGGGTGAGGTTCCATGATTCTAAACCCGTTCAATAAAGGTCGTCGTGTCTAGACGATTTTGGTATCAGCGGACCGCAAATGACGAGTGCGGTATGTACGAGTGTTTTCGTCATAATCGATCAATGGGAACACTACGTATTCATGGATTTCGTTCGAACCCTCGGGTTCCATTTTGTGTACGGCAGCCATTTTGTGTGGTTTCCCTCACATAGGCCGATGACTACGGCCAAACGAGTCCTTGGGACACGTACACCTTTAGCTGACTTTTGTGTGACCTGAACGAACTGACTCCCTTGCCCGAGGCTGACCTCGTTGAGCCAGTTCCTTGTTAAGCAGCTGGTCAGATAGAGATCAAAGAGCAGGACATTGCTGAGTTCATGGTACATGCACACACCCTTCTATCTTGCTTGTCATCTGCTTCTGTTCCTTCCTTTATGGCTTAATTACTGATATGGGTAGAGGTCTTTTATGATGGGTCCGTCCGGCCTGTTCGAGCAGGAATGTTGGATTTTGCTTGGTCATTTCTGGTGGGCTGGACAACGGAAAGTGGGATTGTCGTCATGCGATATGTTTGAAATGTCATTCTCCAATTGGTCAGTTTGTATGTAATCGATGCTAGCCAGGAATGTGATTTTTAGCATAGAAGACGATGCTCCGCTCTATGAATTTGTGCAGTCTCTAGCGAACCACCCGTGTTGTGCTTCGTAGACCTCTGTTCCTGGTTGCAGTCAATACATTTGGTCTTTGACGTCACCGAGAAGTGTCCCGTGTCTCTGTTTGCCAAGGCAGGGGAACTCGAAGACATCAGGCGTTTTCCCTGGCGTCGCTGGGTTATGAAACCCGGTTCTTCAGTTGGCGCCCAACGACGGGCGACTTCAGCGGTACCGGTCCAAGCCTGAAGATCGTGAGGAGCTTCGTGTGAAAATTCCTGAGGAAGGCCTGGCACTTCATCGACCCCTGCATGTTGTCGTGGTCCGAAAGTCTTTGCTGCGAGGTTCCCCGCTTTCTGACGGCTACGAAGGACTGCTGCCCTGACTGTCGCCCTGTCTTGGAGCCATTAGACGATTTGTAGAGCAAGACGATAGACGGGTCTTCTGGTAACGCCATCGACATTTCAGTTAAGTATGAGTGGAGCATCTCTCAGTCCTTAGTTTTGTTTTGGTATCCCATCGGGATTCTTTGATTTGGTACCTGCAGGCCCCAAAGCCGAGGGACTTGTGCATTCGTGAGACTATCGTTTTTGATATTCCCTTGAAGTTTGAAGCTAGACTAGTGAGCGAAGATGCCTGGTCTTAGCAGACTTGGAAAGATATTTTGTTGTGGTTGTAATAGGGATTCCCGATTGGAGGACTCGTGTCCGGTTCCTCCGATTGGAACTCCGACCTATGAGCTCTATATAAAACATGGAGTGGGCCCTATCATGTATAGTGAAGTATGGATCAAATATACCAGGAAAGACGGGGTCCTACAGTGGCCCCGTTATGGTAGCTTTGAAACAGAGATTTTAGACAATCTCGAAGTTAAACTGTTCAAGAAGAAGGTCCGGCCGGCGATGTTTGACTCTTTCCGCTTATGGCGAAAGGAAGCCAATCAGAAAGAAAATAATTTAGCGAAGCGAAATAAACAAGAACGAGGTATGTCAATGGTGCAAGCTGCTATTCAGTTTAGGGATAACGAAGAAGAACAAGAAAGCGAACAGTTGCTTAGGCAACATAGATTGGCAGTAGATAAGTGCTATCCAGCTTTGCCACCTCAACAGCAAGAAGAAAAGAAAGATCTTGAAAAAGATCCTTTAATGTCGCATCTATTGAGTTCGCCACCCCCTTATGTGCAGAGTGCTACAGCACCTCCGCAACCTGTAGTTATGCAACCTCCGGTTGCTTTGCCACCTGTGGTTCCTCAACAGCCAGCTCCTCTTCCGTTGGCTCCTATTCCTTTGGCGCAGCCTTCTCAAGGGCCGCCGCCTTTGTTACCTCCTTTGTCTGCTACTCCTACGCCTGCATTGTCTACTCCTTCTGTTACTGCTCCTATGCATGTTTCTGCTCATCCTGTTTTTCCTCCTGTTCTTTTATCAACTTCTCCTTCTGTTCGACAGAGAATGACCGATACTGTTGCTGGTCTCTTTTCTCCTCTGTTGGGTTCTATGGGTATGTCTCCTGTTGCAGAGCGTAAGCAATTGCTTAGCCAATTGCCTGGTCCTGATGAACGAACAGTGTTAGATCACTTAGCGCGTAAATGGGTTACGTACCCTTCGCACTATAGTCTCGAGTGTGTTATGGATGTTTTCCGTCAATGGGAAGCACCGAAACAGAGATATGTTTTTGATATGATGTGTTCTTTCCTTCGTGAAGAATGGGAAGATGGTGATTTTGGACAAGCTCCGCCTGAGTTGTTCCGTATACGGTCTGAGTTTGCGAAAGGAACTTTGGTGGGTATTGAGGTTGAGAAAGCAGTTGCGACGTTGTTGTCATTCAGGAGTAAATCTCCTTCTCAGCGACTGTTTGAGCCTGATTCTTCAGTTAGGAGAAAGGCGCGACAATATCCGATGCGAGAGGTTCCCCCAGTTTGGAGACCTGGTGATGCACAAGCTAATCCACCTGTTCAGCCACATTTTCAGCGTGTTTGGGTACATGTTCCATGGAAGCGTGCTGAAGTTCTAGCCCTTAAGCAGACTTTGCTTGATCCACCTAAAAATCCTGCAGGGTACTATAAGGAATTATCACAGACTGCGGATTCATGTATTATGAATCTAGCTGATATAGACATGTTGTTTGGGAATGTTGTTCCACAGCCTTTATGGGGATTGATTCGTCATACGGATCATGCACAGGAATTAGGTGATACATGGAATAATCCTAGAGCCGCAGATGCTAGACAAGTAGGTGGTGCTAAACCTGAGGACGTGATTACTGACCTCCCTGGTAGGAATATTGATTATATGAAGACTTTGATGCCTGCTATGCGTGTGAATTGGGACAAGTTGTCTGCGTGTAAGCAGAAGAAAGACGAAAGTGTGTCCGACTTTTTCACTAGATTCGAAGAGACGTTTGTTGAGGATATATGACGTTACATCGCAACTTTTATAACGCACTACTATTACATCGCAACTTTTACAACGCAGGATCCCTTACAACGCATGCCTTTACAACGCATGTTATTACATAGCAGATGTTATTACAACGCATGCCATTACAACGTAAGTATAGGTAAGTATATTATTTTTTTTAAAAATGTAAATAATAAATATTTAATTAATTTAATAAATAACATTATTTTTAAATAATTTATATGTAAATATATATATATATACATTAAAAACTATTATTAATAAAGAACTATTATTAATAAATAATAAAATTATTTAAATAGATTTTTTTAATTTAATTAAATAATTTATTTAAAAACGGAACCCTAAAAATACCCCTGTACCCCAAAACCCAAACCCAGCCCTGAACCCTAAAAATACCCTGTACCCCATAACCCAAACCTAGCCCTGAACCCTAAAAATACCCCTGTACCCCAAAACCCAAACCTAGCCCTGAACCCTAAAAATACCCCTGTACCCCAAAATCCAAACCTAGCCCTGAACCCTAAAAATACCCCTGTACCCCATAACCCAAACCTAGCCCTGAACCCTGAAAATACCCCTGTACCCCATAACCCAAACCTAGCCCTGAACCCTAAAAATACCCCTGTACCCCAAAACCCAAACCTAGCCCTGAACCCTAAAAATACCCCTGTACCCCAAACCCAGCCCTGAACCCTAAAAATACCCCTGTACCCCATAACCCAAACCCAGCTCTGAACCCTAAAAATACCCATGTACCCCAAAACCCAACCCAGCCCTGAACCCTAAAAATACCCATGTACCCCAAAACCCAAACCCAGCCCTGAACCCTAAAAATACCCCTGTACCCCATAACCCAAACCCAGCCCTGAACCCTAAAAATACCACTGTACCCCATAACCCAAACCCAGCCCTGAACCCTAAAAATACCCCTGTACCCCATAACCCAAACCTAGCCCTGAACCCTAAAAATACCCCTGTACCCCATAACCCAAACCTAGCCCTGAACCCTAAAAAGACCCCTGTACCCCATAACCCAAACCTAGCCCTGAACCCTAAAAATTCCCCTGTACCCCATAACCCAAACCTAGCCCTGAACCCTAAAAATACCCCTGTACCCCAAAACCCAAACCTAGCCCTGAACCCTAAAAATACCCCTGTACCCCATAACCCAAACCTAGCCCTGAACCCTAAACATACCCCTGTACCCCATAACCCAAACCTAGCCCTGAACCCTAAAAATACCCCTGTACCCCATAACCCAAACCTAGCCCTGAACCCTAAAAATATCCCTGTACCCCATAACATATACCTCAGTACCCCAAAACATATACTCCTATACTCATACTTATTTTTTTAAATTACTTAAATTAATATTTTTAATTTATTTTTTAAAAATACATAAATTAAAATATTTATTTATTTAAAATAATAATTAAATTAATTAAATAATGTTTAATAAAATAAAAAATAAAATTATATACTTACCTATACTTACGTAGTAATGGCATGCGTTGTAATAGCATCTGCTATGTAATGTCATGCGTTGTAAAGGCATGCGTTGTAATAGATCCTGCGTTGTAAAAGTTGCGGTGTAATAGTAGTGCGTTGTAAAAGTTGCGATGTAACGGTTGTTTCCTGTTTGTCGACCATAGTGGTCAGGACATGAGTACAGAAGGTGGTCAACGGTTGTTCATTGACAAGTTTGTGCATAATTTGCTTCCCGAATTGTGCACTAAGTTGAAGGATTCTGAGGGGTCTTGGGCTGTTTCTACGTCAGCGCAGATTTAGCTACTGCTCAGTACTATGAGAATAGAAATAAGGATGAGATAGAGAAAGCGAATAGGAAGACTAAGGAATTGAAGACTAAAGTTCTTCTACAGCAAGCTTATCCGCCTCGTAATAATCAGCGCGATTATCAGCAACCTCAGCAATATCAGAGAAACTCACAAAGGTTCGAGTCTTCTCAACACCGTTTTCCCGTAGGTCCTAATCAGTGTGCGTATTGCAAAGAAGAGGGTTATTTTAAGAGTAGTTGTCCGGTTCTGTTACAGCGCACAAATGGTGCTTCTGGTGTGAGAGGTCGAGGTGTTCAGCAAGCTCCTAGAGGTAGAGGTCGTGGTCAAAATGCGCGTCCTTTGCCTCACAGAACTCTATGAATAGCTTTGATCAGCAGAATGGTGCGTCTGGTTGGACGACTCAGTACTATGCGGACGATTACTATGTTGAAGGTGAGAATATGGATGGTAATGATTGCTAGGACAGCCATAGACAAAGAGAGGGAGTTGTTTCAGTTCCAGTAGATCAGAGTGGACCTTATGTTGAAGTGATTGCATCAGGTGTGTCAGAGCCTTTTCTGTTGGATACTGGTGCTGCAAAGAGTTCTATTATGCACTCTAAACTCCCTGGCGCACCTTTGTCTGGCTTAACGAATGTTTCAGTAGGTTTTTCTGGCGCCCCGGTCACGAATCCGATTTCTAGTCTGTTGCCTGTTTCTGTTGGACCTTGTGAATTCGAAGCACCCCTTATTCTGACGACAGGTTGTGGTGAGAACTTGTTGGGATTGGACTTGTTGAAAAGATTGTATGCGAAGCTATATTGTTCTCTTTCAGGAGTACACCTTACATTAGGTAAGAGAGTGATCTCTCCGATGTATTTATCTAAAGATCGACTTCCACCTGAATTGTCTTCTCTCCCTGATTCTCTTTGGGCTACTGGTCCTAATGATGTGGGTCTCCTAGAGATTCCACCATAGGTTGTGACATTGAAAGCGAATGCTAGATTGCCACGTATTCCCCAATATCGAATTTCCAGCGATGGTGAAAGAGCACTTTTGGCGATCATCTATGATCTGATTGAGAAAGGTGTGATTGAGGAAACAGAGGTAATGTGTGCAATAGTCCGGTTTTGCCAGTTCTGAAAAGAACTGATTCTTCACAGCCTCCTGTATATAGGTTTGTGATCGATCTCCGGGAGGTGAATAAGATTGTAGTTCCTCAATATCCTGTTGTACCTGATATCACCGCTTTACTGACTTTGATCCCGGCTACAGCCACGTGGTTTTCGGTGATTGACTTGAAGAATGCTTTCTTCAGCACCCCAATTGCCATGGAGAGAAGAGATATTTTTGGCTTCTCTTTAGGAGGACGAATCTTCCGGTTTAAGCGCACTCCTCAAGGCTATTGCGAGAGTCCATCGATCTATAGTCAAGCTTTGAAGACGCAACTTGATTTGCTGGTTTCACCTGATGGTGCTGCTCTTATTCAGTATGTTGACGATCTGTTAGTTGCTGCTGTTAATGAAGAGATTTGTAGAGAGGCTACTTTGTCGTTGTTACGTCACTTGTCTGATTTCCATCATAAGGTTTCCCTTTCGAAGTTGCGATATTGTCGACAAGAAGTTACCTACTTAGGTCACCGCTTATCAAAGGAGGGAAGGAAACTGACCCCATAAAGAATTCAAGCGATTCGAAAATGAGTGTGCCTATGACACAGAGAGAAGTACGTGCTTTCTTAGGTATTACGTCGTACTGTAGACAGTGGATCCCTAATTTTTCATTACTTGCGAAACCTTTGTTAGCTCTTACGGTTAAGGATACTCCAAATCCTATTCCTTGGACTGACGAATGTCAGAAGAGCTTTTCAGAACTGCGTGATGCGTTGTGTTCGGCTCCTGTGTTGGGTACCCACGACTACAGCAAGCCTTTTACATTGTATGTCCATGAGAGAGAGGGATGTGCATTGTCAGTTTTGGCTCAACAGTTTGGCGATAAGCAGAGTCCATGTGCTTATTTTTTGTTGACTTTGGATCCGGTAGCTAGAGCTTTGCCGAGTTGTTTGAGAGCTACAGCAGCAGCGGCTGTCTCGATTCGACAGTCTGCTGGTTTGGTGATGGACAATACACTGATTGTGATGGTTCCACATGCATGGGGATACCTTTTTGAATCGCACCAAGACACAGCACTTAACTAGTGCTTGGTTATCGGGTTATGAATTGACACTGTTAGCGAGTCATGTGCATATAAAGAGATGCAACACGTTGAATCCAGCTACATTGTTGCCGATTTCAGTTGAGACAGATGTTGTTGAACAGCATGATTGCTTCCTTAGGACAGAGGAAGAAACGAAAGGGAGGATAGACCTTAGGGATACTCCTCTTTCAGAATGTGATGGTACCTTATGGGTTGATGGTTCGTGCTTCAAGCTTCCGAATGGTGATACGACTGCGGCATATGCTGTTACGACTTTGCATACTATTGTTGAAGCTGCACGTATCCCACATAATTCAGCACAAGCAGCAGAGTTGATTGCATTGACAAGAGCGTGTGTGTTGTCAAAAGGAAAGCGAGTGACTGTGTATACCGATAGCCAGTATGCGTTAGGTGTGGCTCATAGTTTTGGACGTTTGTGAAAAGAGCGTGGGTTCCTGACTTTGCATGGAACTAAGATTCAGCATGGTCAGCTGGTGAATGAACTTCTTGAATCTCTTACTTTGCCATTGCGAGTTGCGATTGTGAAATGCAGTGTGCATAAGAAAGTTATAGATGATGTTGGTCGTGGTAATGCGTTTGCAGATGAAGTCGCGAAAGAAACTGCGAGAGATGTGATGAGTCGAATGTATGTTGCGGGTCCGGCGAGATGGGTTCCGGATAGAAATATGTGTGAAGATACGATTGAGATAGTAAAATCCATCCAAGCTGAAGCTACAGAGAAAGAGTTGAATGAATGGAGAGAAAGCAAGGGTAAATTGGATTCGAATGGTTGTTGGATTGAGTTGTCAGAGCATCAGAGATAATTGTTACCCGATGCGTATGTACTTCTAGTGGTTACGATGGCTCATGGATTGGCTCATATCAGTGTGAAAAGGATTTGTAAGTTGTTAGCTCCAGTATGGCAGAATGCTGGAATTCCTAAGTGTGCAGAGAATCTGGTTAAGAATTGTATGGTGTGTTTGATGTACAAGCCTGGTAAGGGAACTCCAACCCCAGCTGGTCATTTTGCTCCTCCAACGTATCCGTTCGAGGCTTTGCAGCTAGATTTCATCCACATGGAGAGTTGCAACAACGTGAAGTATGTGCTAGTGGTTGTTTGCTCTTTTTCTAGATGGGTGGAAGCCTACCCTTTGAAAGATAACACTGCTTTGTCCACAGCAAAAGTCCTTATTAAGGAATTTTTCCCTAGATATGGTTTGCCGAGAATGATCTGGAGTGACAATGGGAGTGAATTTGTGGGTCAAGTGATGAAGAGAGTATGTGATGGATTAGGTATAAAGCAGAAGTTCCACGCTGCAAATCATCCACAATCAGCTGGCTTAGTAGAATGCTATAATGGCACCCTTAAGCTAAAACTAGCCAAGATTCAGGCGAGCTCTCGTTTACATTGGCCAGATGCCTTGCCGTTAGCCCTTCTGCCCACTAGAATGACTGTGCATTCACGAATGGGACTTAGTCCGTATGAGGTTGTGTTTGGTCGCCGGCAAATATTTGGGGAGTGCCGCACAGGCACTTCTGACAGTCTCCCACATGGTGGCGCTGTCTTTATAATTTACAGATGCCGCTGTCTTTATAATTTACAGATGCGCACAACAGGTGTTTAATAATTTAATATACATTAAAATGGCTAATGCCTGCAGCTCAAGCAATTCATATAGCTTTGGAGGCTTGGAATCGTCTGAATTGTCACTCTTGTAGCAGTGTGCTGGTGAGTGGTTGTGCTGGTACTTGGGGCAGTGCTGGCAGGGGCAACGGGTAGTGCAAGTTACAGTGGGCTCCTGACGAGGCCCTGGCTCCTCTTTTCTTTTTTTTATTTATAAGTTAAGCACTGCGGTTTCTTGCCACACGTGACGTCAGAGTCCGAAGCAACTAGATGTAAAGTGTAGCTGCTTACGTTTCATAGTATGTAAAGAGGCTCTTTGGCGCCACAAAGTGCTTCTACACTAAGGAGGCGAAGATGTGCGTCTGCCTACTCATGACGTCACACATTCTGGAAACGCCCCAGTGTGTTCACAAGGGGGAGGAGCTTAGCCGCTCTGAGCAACACGTCTGCTGCTGAATGAACGCTGTGGAC
This sequence comes from Lissotriton vulgaris, assembly GCF_964263255.1. Classification (NCBI taxonomy): domain Eukaryota; kingdom Metazoa; phylum Chordata; class Amphibia; order Caudata; family Salamandridae; genus Lissotriton; species Lissotriton vulgaris. Next base: position 308,512,088 of record NC_141688.1, on the reverse strand, counting down.
TGTGGGAGATTGTGCAGCAGGGACGCGACAGACACAGCCCAGGTCCGCCATTAACACCTGTGCACCGTAACAGCGCAGCCCTCGAACGTGCATTCATTCACTCGAAGGTCACAAGAGCCCTCACACACAAGGGCAGTACGGGGGTCCGACCTCTGACAAACAGGAGCCAATGGACGGGGTGGACGACTGGACGAAGAATCCGTCAGGTGACCAAGGCCAAGAAAAGGAGAGAGGGCTAGCGGACCCAAAATGTGTCCCACGTGTGAACACTGCAGCAGTAGCCTGCCTTATGCAGGGGCATCCAACGTGTGGTGACTGCAACATGAACCTGCCTTGTGCAGGGTGATCCGTTAGTGTTGCTACTGCACCTGAAACTTACCATATGCAGGGTAATTCAGAAGTGCTGTTACTGCAGATGAAACCTGCCTTATGCAAGGTGAATCCCACGTGTGTTAGTTCCCTTGAAACCTGCCTTATGCAGTACGATTCCCAAGATAGGGTAGGATAGGATCGGCTCGAATGCTGTGGCGTCTTGGCGCTGTGGACAATCAGGGGGAGATTAAGTTGCAGAAACCGGAGGATTAGGATTTAGTCTCGAGGGAACTGCCAGGTGTTCATCGTTTTCCTGAACAGCAACCGATTCAATCAATTTTCAATTTAATAGTCTTTATTCGGTACTTAAAAAGACACCATAAAAGCACATACACAGTATACACACAAATATTAAATACAAATTTTTAAAAAATGTGAATAAGAAATTTGGCTAAAAACATATTTCATTAGACTAGGGGAAAGGAATTGTTTTTAGGGGTTTAAATGGCATTAGAGTCAATTTTCTCTTGTATTCCTTAGCCGAAGTGCTACCCGGATGAAGCTTACAGTACAAAACAGTGTGTGGGCATCTGTAGCTTCCTGTAGAAAGTTCAAGGCCATTTTTGCTTGTCTAAGTTTTGATTCTTTCAGGATCCCAACTAAAAACTTACGTCTTGGGGCGGAATAAAAGGGACATAGCAAAACAAAGTGAAGGGTATCCTGCGGAGACCTAGCGTCGCAGCCGCAGGTACCCTTCGCCTCCACTGTAAGAGTGAACCCAGAAGGAACCGCAAATAAATGGTGGAGCATATTCAGTCTAAAACGGGTCATGTGGTAACGATCCTGAGCATTATGCATGACCCTCAAATATGGTTCCATTCCTTGCTTCACTGTTAGTTGGCAATAAGATGAGACAGTGGGCTTGCGTCTTTCCCTCTCTGCCCTAGTCGTACGTGACCATTCTGAGAAAAGTTTTTTGACCATTGTTTTACTCTCAGCAGTTAGGGATTCTGGGGCTGCAAATAAATTTTTACAGTCAATCTCCTCCAAAGAGTCCTTGATGTACTTCTGCCAAGGTATATGGTACCCTTTATCACGTTTGAGGCAGTCTGTTATAATTTGTCTTGTGAAGGCCGCGTCAGGGTTGGTCCAGATTTTAACCCAGGCTAGGAGAGGTTTAATTCTAATCCGATCTTCAATGTAAGACTCTCCAACTTCCTCATGAATGATGAAGGCCGGGACACTCTGGTAATTTCAGAATTCTTCTCAGAAATGTATTTTCTTCCACCTGTATCTGTTGCAATTTATTGTCTATAAAACCCCATACTTCCACACCATAAGTAACCTTAGCACAGCAGATTGACCTATACAAATTTAATATTTGCTCTGGGGACCATCTACCCAGTCTTCGCCCAAACCCCATAATGGCTCCTGATGACGCCGCCAGCTTCGTTGCATGTTTCTCCGCCAGGGGTTTGAAGTTCAAATGATTGTCAAACAGTACGACAAGGTATGAAAAGGTCTTAACCTGGCCAATCTTGTGTGATCCGATGTTATAGATAAATTTACCTTTTTCCTTTGATCCTGTTGACATAATATAAGATTTTTCCAGGTTTGTCGATAAATCAAGTTTGGCCATAAAATCGACAAAACCGTCAATCAACCTCTGCAACCCCAAAGGGGTTCTGGCTAACAGTACCGCGTCATCGGCATAAAGTAATACCGGCACTGCACGATGGCCAATTTGGGGCGAATCTACCTTTAACTTAAGGAGTTCTTTTTCCAGGAGGTTGATATATATAGAAAATAGGAAGGGCGCTAAGAAGCAGCCCTGCCTCACTCCGCTGGTGCAAACGAAGGGGTCGGTCTTGCTTCCCTCTTGGTTATACCTCACACTTGCAGACGTATTCCAGTGTAGAGTTTGTAGGACATCTACAAGGGGTTGATCCACTCCTAGACTTAACAGTAATGACCAAAGTTTTTCTCTGTTTACACGGTCAAAGGCCGCGGAGAGGTCCATGAACCCCATGAATATAGTCCCACTACTAGCGATGGTGTATTTTGCTGCCAGAAGGTACAGGTTCAAGCATTGATCAGTGGTGGATCTGCCCTCCCTGAAGCCATATTGGACATCTGTCAAAACCTGGTGCTCAACAGCCCATTCCTGCAAACGATGTAGAATGACACGCCCCAATACTTTCTCTGTCACGTCCATGAGAGAAATAGGGCGATAGCATTGAGGGTCATCACGGTTCCCCTTTTTATAGATCGGAACTATAGTTGCTGTTGACCAAGAGTGAGGCAGTCCTGCCACCACTGCCTCGTTCAAAACCCTCGTTAGCAGCGGGGCCCAGTGATCTATTTTGCTCAGATAAAGATCAGGTGGTATTCTGTCCGGGCAGGTTGCTTTGTTCTTGCTGAGCCCTACTATTGCCAATTCTACTTCTTTCAGGGAAAAGTCCAGTTTTGAGTGTTGGGTTAACCTTAGTCCTTCCCCCTGGATTAAGTGTCCTGTATAATTATAAAGGCTCTGGAAGTGGCTCTGCCATTGTTCAGGTAAAATAGTGTTCATTATTTTTGGTGCTCCTGGGTCCTGAAAGCATGGGATATTAATAACCTTCCAGAAACCTGAAATGTCTCGCCTTTCTGCAGCCTCCCTTAAGTCCTCCCAGGCTTGGATTTGTAGACTCTTTTTACGAGCATTCAATGCTTTTTTATATTCAATTCTGTTCTGTGCTATTATGAGCTTATCCCTGGGTTTGGCATGGAGGCTGAGTTTCAGTTTTTTGTACGCCTTAGTATAAACAGAGTCGAACCAACGAGGGGTGGAAGGCACTTTACTGACTTTGGGGGTCTTCAGAAGATTATCTACATGACATGCGATTTCTTCAAATGCGCTGACCACTAGCACTCCTTCCACTCTAGGATCAAGACATATATTTATTGCGTTTAGTCCCTCTGTTATCAATTTTTTATAAAATCTGTCTCCATCAATCTTAGCCCACTTAATCCTCCTTCCTTGATCCACTACCTTTTCCATAACATCTGTTCTCTTTGAGAATTTTGTAAAATCAAACCCTTTTAATGCAAGTGTCAAGGGTTTATGGTTGCTAAAGATGCTTGTGTCTATGGCCATATTACTAATGTTTCTCTTTAATAGGGGTGAGACTAGAATGAAGTCAAAATAGGACTGACAACCTCTGCCTCTAAATGTTGGGTTGAGGTCTCCATTTTCGTCCAACTCAGCAAGATCCAAAGTATGGACCTAATTGTGCCTTTTCGTTAGTTTCTCTAAATCCCATCCCTCCGTTACATGAGCAAAGTGTGGCCCTTTCGCTATAGTGCATCAAGACCAGTCTTTGTTAAATGGTTTTAAATTATCACAGAGATGACAATTAAAATCCCCCAATAGTATCAAACTTGGAAGGTTTGGTGTCTCATTTAAGGAGATCAACTTTTCTAGGCAAGAGTCTAGATCCTTAACATCGGATCCCTTTGCCATCGTGCCGACAGCGTTATACCAATTAAGTAGAAGGAGATTTAATCTTTTAAAATGAAACCCTACTACTTGTATGTTATGTGAGTCTCAGTTAAAACTAGACCATACTCCCTGAATGTGTAGGTTTACATAGATTATTAATCCCCCGATAGCTCTCCCCGATGATGCCTTTGTGGCCGGGACAGAAAAACATTTATACCCCTCTAAACTATACTCGTTTGGCTCGACCGCCCATGTTTCTTGCAGGCATATGATTTGGAATTTATTTATATAATTATGCCATTCCTGAGATTCAAATTTGGCTGCTAATCCTGCAATATTCCAGGATATGATTTGAAGATTTTCATGGGTGTCCACCCTAGGTTGTTCTATAAGACCTCTTGGTGGATACTCTTCCTGGTCTACTTCTATGGTTGGTATATTGATACGGGGTTCTGGGTTGAAGTCGATAGCCAATCTGCTCAGCGCAGGGGTTGTCTTATGAACTAGATGTTCTATTATTTTATTTCTCCCTTTTTTGGATTTTAGACTCTTTTTACTAACTCCCTTACCGTTCTTGGGTCCTATAATAATAGGGGTTCCCATTCCTGTTAAGGTCGGCCCTTCCTCCTCTGATCTTATGAGAGTATCAAAAGCACTAGATTTTCCCAGTGTGTGTCAATCGTCCTCTTCAAGTGCGCTAAACCTATTCCAGTGCGCATGCTGCATTAAAAAGGGATCATAGGTTGGGGTCGCTTGATATGGCATTTGCCATTGGGCCGGTCTGTACTGGGGTTCCATCTGATGGGCCCTATTCATCGGAATTCTATTTATCTGCACAGGTCTTTGGGGTGTGTAGGGGTAAAAGTATGATAAATGTACGGGATGGATTTGTGAATGAGATCTGCTAGTGGGTGCATTGCATATGTAATTTACTGCTGCAATGTCTCTGAAGTTAACTGTTATTATATCCCCCTTTATTGTTTTTATTCCTCTCCCAATCCACTCCCCCCTTCTTACTGTGAGAATTTCTCCACAAATATTGGGGGGTAAGGGTCTGTTTATCTGCAACCACTGTACACATTTATTCTTTAATTCCAAATGTGTTTCCCTTTTGCCCTCTCTTAGTGGTGGGACCCCTGTCAACACGACCACGAAGGGCAAAGCTTCAGGAGGAAGATTAATTGTCCTAAATCGGGTTGATGTTTTATTTTCTGGGGCATTCGCTGGCGGGGCGGGGTTTGCCTTGGTTTTATCTTTTGGAGTTTGATCTTTATTTCTGTTTGGTGTTTGAGCAGTTCCTTGACATTGTTGTTTTGTTTGGGCCTGTGTTGTCACATTGGTACTGCCAGAGTTTTGAGATATTGTGGCTTTTTGTACATCTTGTGTATTCATTTGTTTTACTCTCTTTGGTTTATTTGATGTCAATTCAGTTGTTGGTGCTGCCTTATCTTTTGTTGTTTTTTGGGTGAGCTCCCATCGTGCCTTACTTTTGTTGAAGCACTATCCTGTGCCAATTGTCTTGTTGAGCCAACTCCCTTGTTATTTATCAAAGAGGCTAGTCTGTCAATTTTGGACATAAGGGGTTTGATCAGTGCAGTGATGGTATCTTCTAAATCAGCTTTCAAATCAGCCACCATATTAGTAATCCAGAAAGGAATTCCAGGTGTGGAGGGGTTTATAGGTGCCACGAGATTATGATTTGTGGTTTTACTTTGGCCTTTTTTCCCCCCAGGTTTTGAGCATTCTCTGGGCCCTTTGCCCTCCATAATATTTGATTTTGCCTTTTCTGTGTTTATATTCATTATCTCCTTCGTGTTCTTGGTAGGGGCCTGGGCGCATGGGAGATCAACAAAGGAAGAGGAAGTGACGCCGAGACTGGTATCTGGGTCATCTGTAACATCTAAAGTAACTACAGAGAGATCGGTAACCACCTCCTGTGTGTCTTGAGCAATATTCATTGGTGGTAGGGACATCCTTCTCTCAGTGTTTGCTATTGCGTTAGTTACAACCCTAATGTCTGCTGCAGCATTTTGTCAATAGCAGTTAGTGTTGGTACTGGTTGTGGGGTTTCCGTTTTTTGTTTGGTGCTCGATCTTAGTGTAGGCATCCTTGTACTTTTAGCTAGCTTCCTCATAATAGGACGCTTGACAATACGATGTGAATGGCTTTAGTAGTCGAAATAATGTGCTACATACACAAATACCTTGTTAAGACGATGACTTCAGGGGGGTGCCCCAGCCCAGCCTCTTCTGGCCGCTGAGGGCCGTAGAGGGCCCGCCCTTTGCCCGGGCTTCGCTCCGGGCATCTCGAGAGCATCCCGCGACGCTGGGGGCTCAGCGTCTTTGTAGCCCCTCCTGGCGCTCGAGTCGCGTCAGGGCAGCGCGCCGCCACAAAGGCTGCCAGGATTCGTAGTCCTGGAGCGGCGGCGCGGTTGGTGGAGGTGACCTGCAGCACTCCTGCGCTCAAGTGGTAGGCAAAACAGTTTATGATGGACACTGGACTCTCTAACTCCGCTTGTCCCGCTTTTCAAATGAGGTCTCCCCTGCTCCACCGAGGGCTCAGCGTCTTTCCTGGCGCTCGAGTCACGTCAGGGCAGCGCGCCACCGCTAAGGCTGCCGGGATTCGTAGTCCCGGAGCGGCGGCGCGGCGCGGGACTCCGCTTGTCCCGCTTTTCAAATGAGGTCTCCCCCGCTCCTCCGAGGGCTCAGCGTCTTTGTAGCCCCTCCTGGCGCTCGAGTCGCATCAGGGCAGCGCACCGCCGCAAAGGCTGCCGGGATTCGTAGTCCCGGAGCGGCGGCGCGGTTGGTGGAGGTGACCTGCAGTGCTCCTGCTCTCGAGAGGTAGGCAAAACAGTTTATGATGGACACTGTCCCGCTTTTCAAATGAGGTCTCGGTTGAGTCACATGCCAGAAGGCATTTGATTCCATAGCCTGGCTGCACAAGTGGAGAAGCGTGGCTCAATGGTTAGAGCCAAAGTAATATTGGTTCTGTCGGACAGAAATAAATACACAATGCTTTAGTATTTCAATGGTTCTTTTTGCGTACCTCGATCCTAACCAGGATACAGAGATAAATGTACTTATAGACATGCAAACAAACACACTGACCACAAAATAAAAAGAGAAAGCGAATTTTTACTCATACACTTTCAAATGTGAAAAAACAAATTACTTCAAATGCTGTCCCTAAAGCATATTTAAAACACACAAGGCACATACATTTCGTGCTACAACATATAACACACTAAAAATAACACATAAAATTGTTACTTCGTATACTTTTTGAAGTTGACAACTATATATACACAATAATCCTGTAGGTACATCAATTCAATCTTGGATCCTACAAGGTTTTGAATAGTTTGTTCATCTAAAAAAAAAAAAGGGATTGCGTCGACGTTTCGACCCAGGGGGGCAATGCGGTGATTTCACGCATCAAGGGCTGGTCTTCATCAGGACTGTATATATATGTAGGACAGCCTCAAGTGGACCTAGCTCCGCTTGGAGTCCTGGTCTCTTTCTGAAGCGTTATCACGGTCCGTTTACTCAGGCCGGATAGATGTTCAATGGACCTCTGTATTGATTAGTTTGTACAGGGGCTTGTAGAATTGCTCCTTAGTATTTCTGCCTTGCGTTGTTTGCGTCCTTATCCTTCCGTTTGTAATGACGGCGAACTCACCGGGGGATTTGGGGATTACCTAGTCCAAAGCGCAGTCGGCGCTAACTTCACTACTGGCCGCGACCGGAACTCCACGCGGCCGCCGAGCGGGGGGACCACAATCCCCACAAACCTTTGCCTGTTGCTCCACCCCTTCCGGCCCACTGACGCGCCCGGAAGGCGCAGAAAAGGAGAGAACCCCATCTGGGGAGCGAGCGACCTTTTTTTTACAGCAAACTCACCGGGGGATTTGGGGATCACCTAGTCCAAAGCGCAGTCGGCGCTAACTTCACTACTGGCTACAGGTCCCCCCCGCCGCCGCGACCGGAACTCCACGCGGCCGCCGAGAGGGGGGACCACAATCCCCACAAACCTTTGCCTGTTGCTCCACCCCTTCCTGCCCGCTGACGCGCCCGGAAGGCGCAGAAAAGGAGAGAACCCCATCTGGGGAGCGGGCGACCTTTTTTTTTTTACAGCAAACTCACCAGGGGATTTGGGGATCACCTAATCCAAAGCGCAGTCGGCGCTAACTTCACTACTGGCTGCAGGTCCCCCCTGCCGCCGCGACTGGAACTCCACGCGGCCGCCGAGCGGTGGGACCACAATCCTCACAAACCTTTACCTGTTGCTCCGCCCCTTCCCGCCCACTGACGCGCCCGGAAGGCGCAGAAAAGGAGAGAACCCCGTCTGGGGAGCGAGCGACCTTTTTTTTACAGCGAACTCACCAGGGGATTTGGGGATCACCTAGTCCAAATCGCAGTCAGCGCTAACTTCACTACTGGCTGCAGGTCCCCCCCACTGCCGCGACCGGATCTCCACGTAAGCATGGGCGGAAAATCCGTTACGCTCGCGGATTTTGCGGATTTTCGGGAAATCCGCAATCCGCGAGATTTGCGAATTTCCCGCAAAATCCGCAAATCCGCGAGCAGCGGATTTTGCTCGCGCTGCTCGCACTGTTCGCGTGAGTTCGCGCCCCGCGAATAAGTGCAAAATTGCAGAAATACGATCTTAGCAAAACTGAAAGTAACTACTTACCAGGTTCAAAAGTTCAGGCACATCATTAGTAGCCATTTCCTGTAGTGCTTCCTGAGGGGCCCCTCCAGAGTTCAGTTGCCAGTTGAAACTATTATGTGACCCTGCTCTGAACCTCAGAATAGTTACACATATGCCACAAAGGTCCTGAATTACAGCTAAGGGAGACAAGCAGGAGCCAGGCTGGAAGTTAAAATCCATTAATCAGCCCCTAATTCATTATTGTCAGTTGGGGCAGGGCAGGTGTTGTAACTAATTTTGCAACAATGAAAGCACTTAGCAAGTGCAAAAGATCACTAATCAGGGCGCACTAAGGAAGCAGGTGCCAGCTAAAAAAATATTCTGTGACACATTAATCAGCCCCAAATTAATTCAGGTCACTTGAGGCAGGGAAGGTGTGCTTTGCTTTGCCACAATAATGTACACTGACTGGACAACCAGAGGGTGCTGTGATGAAACAGAGGGTGGCATGGGTGGGCCAGAGGGTGGCATGAGTAGTCAGAGAGTGGCAGTGGTGACAGAGAGTGGCAGTGATGAAGAAGAGTGTCCCAAACAGGCTGGACACGTAGAAACAACAAGTTCGCGAAACTTGCGACCCGACAGGTAAGTTCGCAATTTGCGAAATTGTAAAAACCCTCGCGAACTGGCAGAAACACGGGCGAACACAAAAAAAAAAATCCGCAAATTCGCGGGAATTCGCGGATTTTGCGGATTGCGAATCCGCAAATCCGCAAAATTCGCGGATTGCCAATCCGCAAAATCCGCTCATGCTTATCTCCACGCAGCCGCCAAGCGGGGGGACCACAATCCCCACAAACCTTTGCCTGTTGCTCCGCCCCTTCCCGCCCACTGACGCGCCCGGAAGGTGCAGAAAAGGAGAGAACCCCTTCCGCGTCGCGGGACACGCGCGAGCGACGCCGGGCGGGCCCTCTGTGGCCCTCAGAGGTCTGAGGAGGACGGGACGGGCCACCCCTTTTGATCCTCGCGTCTTGCTCACTGGAAATGGGAGGTAATATGAACTAACTAATCCATCAAAGTGACTGTCATTATACTCTCTTCGGTATCCCCTACTGGACTACCCTTTGACCTCCCCGCTGTCAGATTATTAGTGTACGTGCACTACTTGCACAGCCACCTGTTGTTGTCATATCATATATATATGTCTAGAAAGCTATCCATATCATGACTGACAAAGGGCTGTACATAAATAACATCCTTCAGGGGGGGCAACGGAAGGGGACATTGGATAACTATCTAATCAGGACCACATCGGCTATCAAGTCCGTAATAGAAAGAGTAGAAAAAAGTCTCCCTATAGAACCTACATCCAGTACCCATTCTGCTATGGTGCTACCAGAACAAACCCCAAAATTTTCTGTACTGGAGGAATTAAATCTGCTCTGTAAAACTGTGTATACCAACATTGAAAATGCAAATGACCTAACAAATGCTCCTGTACGTGCAATGAGAAACACTAGTCCCCAGCCTACCACCACATTTCAACTAAACGCAAGCCATCTTGGTACTCCCCCTCTAATAACACCCACAGACACTATACAACTGCCAGTAAATGTTCAGGCACCCTATCCAAATAGAAAGCGCAAAGGTTCTAAACTGAGGGGAAGATTAGCTAAAAAACAAAGATTGCATCAAAGACTCCTTTCGGCCATTAACAATACCCTAAAAACACCTGAGGTACGTTCAAATCTGGAGCTGCCTGCAACCACTACACCATCTGACTTACTGGCCCAGATTGAACTACTGGTCAGGACTTTAATATCCCCATTGGAAAAAAGAATTGAGGCAATAGGGGAAAAGCTCTACTCCATAGAGGAAACCATCAGGGCAAACTTAACACTCACAAAAAGAATGGAAGGAAATAATCAAGTTGAGACCCTAGTCACTACTGACATCCCCATCCTCGCCTTCCTTACAGAAACCTGGATGAACGCCTCATCAGCACTCGACATCTCCATAGCCATCCCGGACGCCTACAAGATCATCCGAAAAGACCGCACCAACCAAACAGGAGGAGGCATCGCCATCGTCCATAAGAACACCATCCGAATCACAACCAGCTTCGACGATAACCTCGCGACCGCCGAACACCTTCACTTCCAGATCCACACCGACCCCAGGACTACACTTAGAGGCACCCTCATCTACAGACCACCAGGAACCCGCACACAATTCAACGAAGACATCACTGACTTTATTAGCCCACATACCCTCACCTCCGAGAACTACATTCTAGTGGGGGACCTCAACTTCCACCCGGAAAAGAAAAACGACTGTAACACCACCACCCTTCTGGACAACCTGGCCAACCTCGGACTCAAACAACTTGTTGACACCCCCACCCACCTAGCCGGACACACGCTCGACCCTATCTTCACCTCCAGCAAACACATCTCCTTCGACCACACCACAGCTCTCTATTGGACGGACCACAGCTGCGTTCACTTCAGCTACAAAAAGACCACGACCCACAAACCCCCACAACCTATTCCTCGAAGAAATTGGAACAAAATCACCACCGATCAACTCTTCACATTGCTTAACCAAAACCCTCCTGCCATATCATCGGACCCAAACCAAGCTGCCACCAAACTCACACAATGGATCACTCACAGCGCTGATGAATTAGCACCCCTGAAAAACCACCAGATCAAACAAGGTAGCAAAAAGGCCCCCTGGTTCAACGATGACCTTAAGAAATCCAAAAAGTTATGTCGTACCTTCGAGAAAACCTGGAGAAAAAACCCAACCAATGAAAATCTGACCACCTTCAAGGACGCCACCCGCAAACACCACCAATTGATCCGTTCCACCAAGAAATCAGCATTCAAAGATCGACTCGACAACAATGCCCACAATAGCAAGGAACTATTCAACATCGTCAAAGAATTCACCAACCCCACCGCCAGCACCAACAACATCACTCCCTCCCAAGACCTCTGCAACTCTCTTTCCTCTTTCTTCCACAACAAAATCGCCGACATACATAACAGCTTTGAAAACCAGTCCGAAGAACAGTCTACTCCACACACCGCCAAACCAATAGAGCAGTCTCACAACCTTTACGCCTGGAACCCAATCACCACTGAAGACACTATCCACCTGATGAACTCCATCCACTTAGGCTCTCCAACCGACCCATGTCCCCACCACATCTTCAACAAAGCAGACTCCATCATCGCACCCCATCTCCGCGATGTCATCAACTGTTCCTTCAACTCCGCTACCTTCCCGGAAAGCGGGAAACATGCCAAACTCAGCGCCCTTCTGAAGAAACCCACAGCAGACCCCTCTGAACTTAAGAACTACCGCCCCATCTCACTCCTCCCATTCCCTGCCAAAGTCATTGAGAAAGCCGTCAATAGTCAGCTCGCTGCCTTCCTCGAATCCAACAATTCCCTTGACCCCTCACAGTCCGGCTTCCGAGCTAAACACTGCACCGAAACCGCCCTCATCGCTGCTACAGATGGCATCTGAACGTTACTGGACAATGGAGAAACAGTTGCCCTCATCCTACTTGACCTCTCCGCCGCCTTCGACAGTCTGTCATAGCACCCTCATACAACGCCTCAGCAACGTCAGAATACAAGAAAAAGCTCTGGATTGGATCATCTCGTTCCTCGCCGGAAGAACCCAGAGAGTCCGCCTCACCCCATTCAAATCAGAAGCCACCGAAGTCATCTGGGCGTACCACAAGGATCATCACTCAGTCCCACCCTCTTCAACGTTTACATGAGTCCCCTCGCATCCATCGCGTGACAACACAACCTCAACATCATCTCCTACGCAGATGACACCCAGCTGATCCTCTCCCTCACCAAAGACCCAAACACCGCCAAAACCAATCTACACGAAGGAATGCAAGAAGTAGCCGAGTGGATGAAGAACAGCCATTTAAAACTAAACTCAGTCAAAACAGAAGTCCTCATCTTAGGCCCATCCCCCTCTGCCTGGGACGACTCATGGTGGCCTCCGGCCCTCCGAACCGCACTCATACCTACGGATCACGCACGTAACCTGGGCTTCATCCTAGACTCCTCCCTCTCGATGACCAGACAAGTCAATGCCGTCTCTTCTTCATGCTTCAACATCCTACGCATACTCAAAAAAATCTTCCGTTGGATCCCCACCGATACAAGAAAAACAGTCACCCACGCACTAGTCACTAGTCGACTAGATTATGGAAATACCCTTTATGCCGGAACCACAGCCAAACTACAGAAAAAACTCCAATACATCCAAAACGCCTCAGCCAGACTCATACTGGACATCCCCCGTCAAGCTCATATTTCCGGTCACCTGAAAGACCTCCACTGGCTCCCCGTCAACAAGAGAATAACGTTCCGTCTCCTCACCCACGCACACAAGGCCCTCTACAACCTTGGACCCGAATGCCTCAACACACGTCTGTCCTTCTACTCACCCACCCGCCAACTACGATCATCCAATCAAGCCCTCGCCGCAGTTCCGCGCATCCATAGATCCACCATGGGAGGAAGATCCTTCTCCTACTTAGCGGCCAGGACCTGGAATTCTCTCCCCACTCACCTCCGCCTTACACAGAACCACCTCTCCTTCAGAAAGCAGTTAAAAACTTGGCTATTCGATAAGTAATGCACCCACCCTCCCCCAAGCGCCTTGAGACCCTCTGGGTGAGTAGTGCGCTATACAAATTCCTGAACTTGAACTTGAACCTGTACAAAGTAATATCACACAAACTCATGCACTTGCCCCCAAAACATCTAAAACATTAGTAATATCAAACCCCCCAATAACCCAGAATCCTGCATTCAGAGAAGGGCCGATCAAACCACTCACGCCGAAAGAGGGGAAGTCCCACAACTATGGTAACATGCAAAGAAGGGCTAAACACATAGATCTACCTCCGGAGGTAGCTCCCTTTGTGTGCATCCTCTCGGGCGTGCTTGAACTCACTAACAGCAAAACTGAAAGACCAGCAGATCTGGCAAATAAGGTGTCTTTCTGGCTGACAAAGAATAGACCCCTACCACCCAATATAGATGGAATGATTTTAAATGTTAGAAGGGTAGGCTGGTTGGGATCTATCCCCAAGGACTGAAATTTGTTTTATTGTTGCATCAAAGTATACAGGTACAGTGTAAATGATCTGCTGACGTGGCCTCAACATTCAGCCACGAACAGCCAAGCGTGCAACGTTTTCTTGTATTTATATAACTGGTGCAAACATACATTTCCTTGAATAGTCAGTGTAGATCGTACAAACATGTCCGCAGGCCGGTAAACAGTGAATCTGCATCGCCAATAGGGCGGTGGATAATAGCAGGTATGTAGGTTCCCGCCTCGAGAGCGTAGGATCGAGGTCTGTACTGTCCATACAGTGGTGGCACCTGAGAACGGGGGGGACAAAACTGTGGGGAGAAGTGTGTGGGCGCTGGCAGGGTCTAAGCAGGGGGATACTGGCGACGGGTGTCAGGGGGGGCCACGGAGCTAGTTGGTCTGCGCTCCAAGAGAGGGGGGGGGGGAAGAGGGGTGAGCAGGGGTTGAGTACCCCCGTGTATGCGGGCATCGAGGTGGGTGGCATGACATATGAGAGTTTGATCAGGATGTAGAGGGTACCGGGAGACGGTCCCGGGATGGTTGATATCATGTAGAGGCTACTGATTATCTTGGGCGGGGGGGAGGGGAGGAGTAGGCTGGTCTTCTGCATGTGTGGACTGCCGGAAGCTGTGGAGGAGCATGGCCCATTCCATGGATAAGGGAATTTTGCGCGCACCCCTGGCTTCTTCCTCTCTAAGGGCTGTAGGAAGGTGGATATCTGACTATGGTTACCCTCAAACTTTTTGCCTGGTGTTTAGCTGGTTTTTGACTTAGTTGGCCTGGGATCCTGCTATTCAGGGCCCCAGGCTGATTGCTCTCTCCTTAAAATGGACTCCATGTACCTTAGGTGCATAACACAATTGGAACTGGTTCACCTTATAGGCCCCTGTAACAGGGTATACACCTGTTACAACGCAACTTTTACAACTACCTACTATTACAACGCAACTTTTACAACGCATACCATTACAACGCATTGCGCTGGGGGGCGCTCTAGGATAGGGAATAAGTATAATTTACTATCCAACACCTTCCCTAGTGTCCACGGGGACTGGAGTTAGAATAGTAAATTATACTTACCACTATCCAGCACCTCAAAGCGCTATGCGTTGTAATGGTATGCATTGTAATGGTCGCCTTGTAATAGTAGGTAGTTGTAATGGTATGCGTTGTAACATGGTACATCCCTGTAACAGTGTACCATAGGTACCCAGGGCATAGGTGTAGCCAAGGCCTACCAGGGGCTGCAGCATGTATTGTGCCACCCCTGGCCTGGCCTCCATATTTGACACAACTGGCTGATCACTCAGCAGGGGTAAGTTGGTGTAATCACCTCTTGCTTAGATATAGTATCCCTATATCTAACCCTAAACTGGACACATATGTTCCTATCAGCCACTCCTATGGAAGGCCTCATCAATGCTGGAGGCAGAGTGCTTGGAAATATGTGAGATGGTGCTCTAGCATGAGCTGAGCCTGTCTGCAGCTGTCGGGAACCACTCCCTAAGCTGTTCCGGGATATTGCCATACCATATACTCTTAAGTGCATTATAATCCTCGCGGTTATATGCTATCTTTGGTTTGGCTTTATCAAAACATGTCGAGTAAGGTGTCATACGAACTGGAATACTATCCCCTCGCCAGTTCTGGCGACGGGGATAGCATTCCACCCTTCTAGAGGGACAAGACATGTGTGTAGCCTTAACCCCGTTTAAAGTTAAACAGAGCCTCAGCATCACAAAATGGATGCTGCCACCACAGACACGAGTCTGGCCTCCTGCTGCTGACCGAAACTCGGCAGATGGTGGCCTGGACAAAGGGTTTCCTGCCTTGGGAGGTGCGAGCACCACCCCAGACAGGGTTTTGTGTATTGGGTAGGACAGGGCTGAATAGAATCAGACATGCCCGGGGCACACAAGGTGTCCCCGTGCATAGGCCAGTCCAAACCGGTCCTGGGACTTTCCAGACCCTGGCTTGGCGCGGAACTGGACAAAGGAAAGGGGTTTTTTTCTATGTTCATGGGGGCGCACCAAATTAGAAGTCCAAGAGAAAAGTTGTGTAGAAAAGTTCTTTATTTATCTTAATCCATTAAAATACAAATACAGAGAATTCAGCCAACGCGTTTCACTCCCAACAAGGAGTTTCTTCAGGGCTGAAAAATACAATAAAAACAAGAACTAACATCAGTTTACTGTGTCATAGTTCCTTTTACACATTTTTTTCTTTCACACAAGACCTAAAATCCTAAAAAATACTCTTTTTTGTATATATCCTTTTAGGAACGGAGGGAAAGACTACTCTAAAGTTAAAAATACATTCCAGATTAGTTCATATTTTGTAGGCATAAAAGAATACTTTGTGGTTATCCTATTTCCATCTCTCTAAACGTATGCCTTCATGAGAAGGGGACAAGAGGGTTTACATGATGCACCGTAATGAGAAATGGGGAGACCTCACGTGAATACCTAGAACTATAGATAGTTCATGCTGTTTTTCTTACATTTTTTCGATATATCACATTTCAAAGCAATAAAGAAATAAAAAACATACTTATTACATAATCCAATAGCAAGGCAAGGCTATAAGGCTCTTCGTTGTTAAGCATCTCATCCTTACACCGTTTAGGTACATATTCACAACAACTTCTCTTTATATACTCCTTGTTTTCATCAGACTCATGGTTATGTTTATTAGTTCCACATAATGATACATTGTTCTATAGAGTCTTTTATCATTTTATAATGTTACCATTTCACTGTACATTTTGAAAATATATCACACTTCATACATTTTTCAATTTGTTATTCTATCCACCATAGTTGGGCTTTTCCGGGGTTCAGAGACTACTGAGGATGGATGATGGGATTTAAGAATAAATAAAACGGTTCAGACAGTTAAAGGGTAACCTCTTGTGGAGCCAGGAGTTTGATATTTATAAGTTTTTACTCCCTATAGTGGGATAAAGGGAAAAAGGAACAGGGAGGTTTTGTTGTCATAACATTGGTTTCTTACCACTGAAAAGATTCCCCTATCTCCAGATCGATTTCTCTATCGGTCCTGTTTCTTTGGTAATTTTTTATTTTTTATTTTTTATTATTCATCTATTCAAAGAAAAGAAGAAACAAAAGAATATTAAGGGCCAATGCTTTTAAAAGGGGTTTATTGGTGTTGTTCTCTAGTTAATTTCCTTTATGCATACCTTGTATCTGTACAGATTATAACTTCTTTTTTGTGTTTCCTTGTTCTCTGTGAGTGTAGTAGTTAATCCTCAAATCGATTCAAAGAGGCCTCATTGTTGCCTTCCCTGTTCATGTTCGTTGTGATACTAGATGATAGAAAGATCAAACAATTCCTATTAGCCCATCTCAGAGGAAAGGAAGGGGGGAGGGCGGAAGGGGGGAGGGGGAGGGGGGGGGAACGGGAAAGGGGGGAGGGGGGAGGCGGCATTCTATTAGCGTGATGTATACTGCTAGTTTTTATACAGTTAAGAATCATGTTATCGGAAACCAATTCCCATCACCCTGTAGGTTCCTAAAGCACCACCATGCGATATACTCATTTCTGACATCGTAAGCCTATATATATCTTCCTTTGGGTCAACCCCATTGTAAAGCCGCTTTTTATAAATATTTCCACTGTCTATTATAAGGGCCTCATTGCCATCAAGGTTCTATCATTACAAATCGGGAAACAATATAACCCTCCAAGATATACCTTTTCAGCATTGTATCTGCACAGATTCTCCTACAGTGTCTCTTTATTCATTCTCTTTACGGAATCAAGACTGAAACTAAAACATGTCCCAAGGACTTCCTAGATCAAGATTGGTAATCACATTCATATAGGACATCATGATCTTTCTTACATTAGCATTAGGGCGACCGATACACCGACCCCCCTAACATCCACCATTATAACATAGGGAGACATGTCTTCCCTGGACAGACCTTTTCAAAATTTAACCTACACAATTACTCCAATAGTTCCTCCTCATTTGTATCCTTCACGGAGTTCATAACTATAGGCACAAGCGAGACGCGGGCTTTTCACGAGGGTTGCCATCCAACATAAACCCAAGACTGTTCAATACCCGGTTAGGAGCCATTAGGAACAGTCCAAACCGGTCCTGGGACTTTCCAGACCCAGGCTTGGCGCGGAACTGGACAAAGGAAAGGGGGTGTAACCGCCCTCCTTCCTGGTTCCTCCCAGAGGAGGGACCTAGTAGGTGATCCACCCCTCAGATTGGGAATAAGAGTGGGAGCAGTGCCATTGCACCGCAGATCATCCTGAATCAACTTTACACAAAGAAGAAGACTGGACTTCGACATTCTGCTGCACAGAAGACTGAAGAGAATCTCCCTTGTGGCCTAGGAGTGGCCACCCTGTGAACACAGGTACCAACCAGCAACTCGACGTCTGCTTTGCCGCCGCCTCCCGCCGGAGACCGAGCCCAGAGCCCGACAAGAACCAGACTCCCAGACCTCTCAGAGCCCGATCCACAGTCCCTGCAAAGAAGGGACCCGTGGAGGCACCGAGTGACGTGGGACCGGACCTCTTGAAAGACACTCGAAAAGCTAACTGCACAGCTTCTGAGGCCTCCTCGATGTTGTGCTTTGGGGACTGAGAACCCCCACCACCGAGCAGCCCTTGCACCGAAGATCAGCCCTCCAGCATCTCCACGATCTGCGTGGGGCCCTTTTGCATTGTGCCACTCGATGCGCCATCCCGGCCACTAGCCACTTGGTCAGCGGCCATCTTGGCGACGAAACCGACGATTTACAAAGCAGGTCTGGTTGCTCCAGACCTACCCAAGCTCCTGTAAAAAGGAGCACCCGCTCTGACCTTGCTGGTCCGAGTGTTAAGCATCTTTCAACTTCTGCGTGGCTTGCATTTGCCAAGGCCTGTTTGCTCCAATCAAGTTGCCGACACCGCCAACAGTGAGAAGCCTGCGTGGGGCAGCTCGTGACCGACTCCTGGATGTCCTCGACCCCGGGTGTCCACGTGGCTGCAGAGAGAAGCTACCCGACAACGCCTGTTTGCACCCGACATCGCCTGGTTCCAATCTAGTTCCATGGTAGTCACTGGCTAGTGACTTTGAACTTTGTCCCCTCTGCTTTCAGGTCTTCACATCTTCAGATCCACCCTTGGATCCACCGGAACTCTTCACATCGAGCCGCCTGCAGCATCTTCAGCTCCAAGCACCATCGACCAGCGTGACGAAACCCGACACTACTTCGACCCTGTGCACCCGCTTCCTGTGGGTGAGGTAACTCAGCTCCGTCGGTGCTCCTGCACTGGTACACATCTCAAGGGCCTGTGTCTTAAGTTTCAGCTCCGTAGGTCACTCGGAAGGTTCCTAACTTTCTAACTTTGTACTTTTTACGCACCATAGACTTTGCATTGGAAAGTGCGTGCACTTTGAGCACTGCACCCGAGTCCCGCGGGCCTTTCCCGACTTAGTCACTGCTAGTCTCGAATAGCTCCAGCGATTCCCAAGGCCCTAGGCCTGTTCCCTTTCCTATTGGTATCTCTTATACCACTTTCTTAGTATATGGTTTAGGTGGCCCCTAGGGCTCATCCATATTGTGCAACTTTTGTGTATTTTAAACTGTCTTGTGATTTAACGCTTGTGCTTCTGTGCTCATAAAGAGTCCAGGGGATTTTATAGTTAATAAATCAATATATATTTTCAATATATATCTGTGTGGTGTCCCTTTCATTTGGTATTCAAGGGGGTTGTGTATGGTATAACAGCTGGCTTCACATGCCTTTCAGAGTTTAGCCTAAGACTGCTTTGTCCACGTTACCACTAGGATAACTGGTCTACAAGGTTGAATTACAACCATCATCATAAGGGTTGCTTGGCATGGTACAAAGTGATCACTAAGAATTAGTGAGCATTATATACCAGGCCAACTTCTCACAAGGGCATCCTCTTCCGCCGCCGCCCATTTACCGACTGCGCCCTTCCATGCCGCTGCAGAGGGACCCTCCGGGGAACGCCAGCGCATGGCTATACATCTGTTTGCCAACAGGAGTGCTAAGGACACGAAGCGTCTGTGCACCGGGTCTCGCTTAGGAACATGAAAGATGCCTAGTGCACTGGACTCCCAGGTGGCTAGTGTAGTGAGACCCGTAAGGTCCGCCAGAGTGTCATGTACCGCCCGCCAAAAGGGGTGAAGGTTGGGGCAACTCCAGAACATGTGCCGCAAATCTGCCGTAGGGGAGCAGCATCTGGGGCAAAGGAATGGTGTGGAGGGATAGAGCTTCTGCAGTCGCGCTGGAGTGAGGTATGCCCTGTGTAGGATGTAGTATTGGATGTTCTTGAAGCGGGCGTTCCTAGAGACGCGTTTTGGGGCCTCAAGTGCTTTAGTCCATTCAGAATTGTGTAGTGCGCGACCTATGTCCTCCTCCCATGCGGCTCGCAAAGTCGTAAGGGGAGCGTGTGAGAGTTCCCGGATGGATTTATATAACCAGGTGATTAAGTGGCGTCCCACCCCCATATGTAGGATTGTATGTATTACTGGATGCGTGTCTGGCTCGCCTGTGCAGAGATTAAAATGGGGCCAGTATCCATCGAGTAGCTGTCTATATCTGAGGAATTGGCCTGGGGGAGTCCGTATTCAGCGGTCAGGCGGTCCAGAGATTTTAGCTGGCCTTCCTCGAAGAGCGATTCCAGATCCGTGATACCACAGAGTGACCATTCGGTGAACAGTGGAGCGGTAAAGTAGGAGTCCTGCCTGGGGATGCCTATCAGTGGTAGTAGCGGGGAGTACGGAGGTCTACTGGGGGACAACCGGTGGATTCGCATCATGCACCGGCGCGCTATCGCCACTTGAAGGGGGTATGTGCGCCGAGGCTTGGTGCCCGGGAGGAGGAGACGGGTGAGTTCTGGGGTTGCGATTCTGCCGGCCGAAGTGACAGTCTCCTGAGGGTAGCGGTCCGCCGTCCAGTAAGACAGCCATTGGAGTTGTGCCGCGAGGAAATATGCCTCGAAGGATGGAGCTCTGAGTCCACCCTGCGTCGTGGGAAGTTGGAGGGTTTTCAGGGCGACCCTGTGTCGGCCCTCGCCCCAGATAAGGGTTCCTAGGAGGGAGTCGACAGCGCGGAAGAAGGACCTGGGTGGTATAACCGGCAAGTTTGTGAAGTAGTAAAGGAGCCGGGGAAGCATCACCATTTTAGCTAGGGCTATCCGTCCTATCGGGGCTAGTGGGAGTTTATTCCAGAAGGCGACAGTCGGGCGCAGACTAGAAAGCACTGCGCGGTGATTACCCTCAAACATGGCTGCCGGAGAATGGTACAAGCGGACACCGAGGTACCGGGGAGCCTCCGCGGACCACGAGAGTTTATGCGGACCGAGCTCGACTTCCCGGGGGGGTAGGCTCGGGTGCAAGGGGTAAACTGTGGACTTGTCCCAGTTCACCTGTAGGCCCGAGGCGTCTGCAAAGTCCACCAATGTCGCTCCTATGGGGGCCAGGTCCGCTTCGATGTCCCGGACGTATATGAGGAGATCGTCCGCGTACATGGACACGCAATGCATGTCATCCGCGAGGGGGATGCCCCAGTCTACACCCTCCAGGCGTAGCCGAACCGCCAGCGGTTCGACCGCCAACGCGAATAAGAGCGGCGATAGGGGGCACCCCTGTCTTGTGCCCCGCCGAACTCTGAATGCTGGTGATATACGTTTCCCGATCCGAACCCGAGTGGTGAGA
Organism: Lissotriton vulgaris; assembly: GCF_964263255.1. Taxonomy (NCBI): domain Eukaryota; kingdom Metazoa; phylum Chordata; class Amphibia; order Caudata; family Salamandridae; genus Lissotriton; species Lissotriton vulgaris. The sequence continues at coordinate 308,490,797 of NC_141688.1, read as the reverse complement.
TCGGTATACAGGAGGCGTGTGTACGCCATGAGCGTCGGGCCGATATTAAGTCGCCGCAGGACAGAAAAGAGATAGGGCCAAGTGAGGGTGTCGAATGCCTTTTCCAGGTCCATAATGAGGCAGGCGGCGCGAGGAAATCAGTCATGCACCTGATCCTGAACATGGAAGACTCGGCCGAGATTCTGGGAGGTGTTTCTTCCCGGCACAAAGCCGCATTGGTCGGGGTGGACCAATGGGCGAATGATCTGCGCATACCGGTCTGCCAGGATTTTCCCCAGGATCTTACAGTCGGCCGACAGGAGCGTGATGGGGCGATACGACTCCATATGGAGTGGATCTCTGTGGGGCTTGGGAAAGGTGACGATCACGGACTCCCGTAGTGACTGGGGCAACCTACCTAGATGAAGAGACGCCCCGAACACCCGCGACAGACGGGGGACCACTAGGGGGGAGAATGTCGAGTAGTATTCTAGTGGGAAGCCGTCCAACCCCGGCGCTTTATTACAAGACATGGCCCGTATCGCCTGGGTGATGTCAGACGGGGCAATCTTGGCGTCGAGGGAGCGTTTGTCGGCGTCCGATATTGTGGATAGAGTCATAGGATCTAGAAAGTTGTCAACAGAAGACGGGGAGTACTGGGTCGGGGTCCCGTACACTTGTGTATAATGACACTGGAACGCCAGGAGAATCTCGGCTTGTGAGCGCACCAGCACACCGTCCGGGTTGATAATATCCGTGATTGGCTTGATTTCGGTGTCCTGCCTTGCCATCCAAGCCAGCAGCGCCCCAGTTTTGTCCCTGTCCTTATGCATCCTAGAGGCGTAAGCCCTAAAATTATACTTCCGGAGATCGGCGCAGGCGGCCTGGTATTCCGTCTTAGCCTTGGCCGTGAGCACAGCGTGCTCCTCCGAGTCGTCAGGTCATTTAGTGAGTGCAGCCAGAGCCTGCTCCGAGGTCAGGAGTGTCCGCTGCAAGGTGCGGCGAACCCCCACCACCTGTTTGATGCATTCTCCCCTAGCCACCACCTTAAATGCGTCCCACTCCACTAGTACCGACGACGCCGTGTTCGCGTTATGTGTGAAGTAGTCCTGTATGCTGGTTTTGTGTGCGTCTCTGAATACTGGGTCGGTCAGGCAATCCCTAGGGAGGCGCCAGGTGGGGACTGGTGGGTGGGGGGGGCGCCAGGTTAGACGTATAATGTGAGCGTCATGATCCGAAAGGATCCGGCCTAGGTAGTCCGCAGACGTGATCTTAGGGAGAATTGGTGCAGAACAGAGGAAGCGGTCTAGGCGGACCCGGAGGTTGTGTGGGATCGAGTGGAAGGAGTAAATGCGAGCCAGTGGGTGGAGGTGTCGCCATGCGTCAGTGAGCGCCCAGTGTGTGACCCATGTCCTAAAGAGCTCTGCCTGCCGGGGGGCCGGGGAATGTGCCGGAGGAGGATGTGAGCGGTCCAGGGCGGGGTCCAGTGTGCACTTAAAGTCGCCTCCCAGTACCCATGGGACTGTGGTGAACTGGGCCCGAACGTCCGTGAGGTGATCCCAGAATTTATCTTGGTCTGTGTTAGGGGCGTAAATGCTGCCAAGGAGTATTCCCTGCCCGTCCAGTATTCCCTCCAGAAGCGCATATCTGCCCTCTTTGTCTACCACCCGTCGAAGCACCCGGAAGGGAGTACCCGGTCTGACCCAGATCAATGCGCCGCGTGCAAACGCTGAGTATTGTGTGGCACAGAGGGTCCCACGCCATTTAGATTGCAGGCGAGTGAGTTCGGTAGCGTGTGTCTCCTGTAGGAGTGCAATATTGGCTGACATGCGTCTAATGTAGGCGTACACAGAATATCATTTGCTGGGCGTGTGTAGGCCCCGTACATTCAATGTGAGGACATTAATGTCTGAGCGTGGGACTGCCATTCCTGGGGTGTCGTGGTAGGGATGAGGGCCCCCCTATAGTACCCGAGGGCCGCCAGTGTGTATGTGTCACATGTGTTCCTGCGCGCCAAGCTTCCACAATCGTAGGGGAGGGACTAAGGGGATTAACAACTAGTAAAACCTTGGGTGGGCAACAGTCCCAATACTGGGGATATAGCACCGGAGGTGGCATATTCAAACTAGTGTCCCACTAGGGGAGAAATACAACAGTTAACTTCGGGGGTGGCAGCATGTGTCGCTGCTGGGCCTGTGCGCGGGTCGGGCTCTTGTAGGAGAAGAGTCCATCGCTCGGAAGCGCATACAATAATCGGCAAAGCAGTCTAGGCACCTAGACGTCGCGCAATACAGTGGGCAATCATTAGAAGGATACAGTAATCGATAGTTCATTGTTCATTAGGAGGTGTTAGGTTGGCCGGCCAGGGTAGCGTCCAGTGTAGGTGCCGCCAGGAGTGGGGAAGAGATCGGGCCAAATCCCGACATCGTTCCATCGCTGTCTCGGTCTTTCTCTGGGGTGAACAGGTGCGGGTGACTCTCCAGGTCCGATGCTGGGGGTGACGTGTGAAGTTCGGTCACCGCTCGCAGGGCGTCTCGTCGCTCTTGCATGATTTGCGTGAGGTCGGGTGACCCCGTGGGGGAGGACGCCTGGCTTTTGGGACGGCCAGATCGGGTACGGCTCGCACCCCGTCTTCTAGATCGTCTGGAGTCGTTGTTGCGTGTCCTCTGGGGTCCGGGTTTAGGGATCAGTGGGCAGTGAAATTCAGTCCAATCCTGTGCTTCCGCCGCCGTAGTGAAGAAGAGGGCTTTCCCATTGTGCAGCACTTTAAGGCGGGCTGGGAACAGCAAGGAGTACTGCAGATCGTTAGCACGAAGGCGCCTCTTGACTTCCAGAAAGGTGGATCGCCGCTGCTGGACCTCCCGGGCGTAGTCTGGGAACACCATAACATGTTGATCCTCCACCTGCAGGGGACCCGCTGTCCGGGCCGCTCGGAGCACCGCGTCGCGGTCACGGAAGTGCAGGAATTTAGCCAGCATGGGTCGTGGAGGGAGGCCGGGTTTGGGTGCCCGGGCCGGGACTCTGTGGGTCCTTTCGATGGAGAAGTACGGCGATCGCTCACTCTCCGGGGTGAACGATCTGGTCCAGGATTCCATATAGGTCAGAGGATCTGAATTTTCAATCCCCTCCGGCAGGCCCAGGACGCGGATGTTACATCTTCTTGAGCGTCCTTCTAAGTCCACCGTCCGTTCTTCTAGGGCCTCCACACGACGTAGGACCTCTCTCATGTCTTCCTCCTGCATCTTCACCACGGGTTGTAACTCGGTCACGGTTCGCTCACCCTCCTTCACCCTGTCCGCCAGCTTACGGTGTTCATCGCGGATCAAGCTAATGTCCGTCGTCAGGGCGCCCAATCTCTCTTCCATTGAAAGGCGAGACATTTCGATCGCCGCCAACACCTGGTCCAATTTCGCCGTCAGTGTAGGGTCCGTTTGCGACGCATTGGCTTGCGTCCACGTCCTGGTGTGTGGCATCTTTTCAACGGCCGTTTCAGGGACAGCCGTCACCTGCGAGGCCTTTGGTTTCCCCATAGGTGCCATCGAGTGGGCCACCGGGCCTCCTGCACTCCGGGAACAGCAGGTCGACGTAGCTGGGCTAGAGGCAGTTCAGTGTCAGCCGGTCCCCCCTGTCTCCCCCGGCTTCAGGGCGGCTCCCCTCCGTCTCAGGGGGCCTCCACCAGGTCAGGGCGTCAGAGGTGGTCCGCGGCCGCTGGGGCCGATAGCCTCGGTGTCAGAAGGCCTTGCGGGCCCCCCCCCCGGCGTGTGGCGTAGCGTCAATACCGGCCGGGAGGGCCAGAGGTCAGGTGATGGGAATCCGAGGGGGTCCGGGGCGGCGGACGGCCACCGGCAGTGTCTTGAGTCCGGGGGGGGGGTTCACTCCCGCTCTTATGGCGAGGCTCGCGTTGCTCTCGGAGTCTGGGCCTCTGTGGGTGCCATCTTGGGGTCAGGCGCTCGGGTCCGCCGATCGGCGCAAGGCAGTGGGAGCGCCCTGGGTCCTCAGGCCAGCCGGCGGCGTGTACCGCGTCTTCACACGGGGCCCCCGAGGAGGTAGGGGGGCCGCCGGGACCAAGATCCTCTGGGGAGGGGGGGGGGGAGAGAGATGGGCACTCACCGCCCTTGTTGATAGGGTGCGGGCCACAGCGCGTCCGCCGGCCCTCCTCACCTCGTGGTGGCAGGTCGGAGGGTGATCAGGCTCCCGGTGAGGCATCAGGGTCGGTGCAGCGGAGCCCCGGTGCGGCGGCCGCCATCTTGCGCGCCGGGGTGCTGGAGCGAGAGAGGGCGCCGTCCGGTGTACACTCCTGAGGGCCGGTCCCGCTGTTGCTTCGGGACCCCTCGTGGATGTCTGTTGGTCCCGTCTCTCGGGGTCGTTGGTCACCGGGTCGGCTCCCGGCGGCGTATGTGTCCGCAGGACGGAGCCCCGCCCGCCATCTTGTGTTGCGGCGCTCGGCTCTGGCTTCGGACGAGTCTGTCCGTGTCGGTCGTCCGCTGCTTTCGGGGTACGTCCGACTGGCGCCCCATTGTGCGGGGGACTCTCCGGTGCATTTTCGGCAAGCTGAGGCTCCCGGCGATCTCAGGAATAGGGCAGGATGCTAGCCCGATCGCGGAGCCTCAGCAGGACACAGCCGCCATCGTGGCTTGCTAAGCCACGCCACCGGATCTATCCCCAAGGACATACCGGGAGACCTGGTTTTGGTCAGTTTTGGTCAGTTTTAGTGACTCCCGAGTTATCCAATATCTCCGTAGTTGGCAGCCACAATTGGGCGATGGCCCAATTAGAACATGGGAACTGTGTGACTTTTACCCCAGAACTACATATCTGCCCCCTGCAAGATCATACAAACAAAATAACTTTGGGATGGGTAGTAGTGGTCCTGGATCTAGTAAGCACATACTACCCACCCATAATCGATTTGCTTTATTCTAAGGTATAGACCTGGTGCCCCGACTTGTTAAATTCATTCAAAGAAGGGCTCTCGTAAATAATTAAAATTGATAATGACTCACAGTAAGTCCGTGGATGGTCTTCACCAAAGGAACAACTTATGTATTTCGCTCCTTTATACTCTCTGAAGCATATCTGTCTTATTTTTAAACGTATCACCATAAAATCCAAACATACCCTATTTCTTAAGCGACTGATTTAATTGAAATTGACATGATCACGGCTTGTAACAAAGCTGCTAGGGTTTGTTTATGATGAATTGTAAAAATGATTTTATTAGTATAATGAATTGTTGTTAACTTTGTACATATAGCGACCTTGTAATGAATATAATCGCTGTCTGCTTTTATTGTGTTTTTATCCTGTATGCTTTAATGAATTTTTTACTGAATTCGAATGAAGCTTGTTGACTCGCATGTGTATAAGTACATTTATCTCTGTATCCTGGTTAGGATCGAGGTACGCAAAAAGAACCATTGAAATACTAAAGCATTGTGTATTTCTGTCCGACAGAACCAATATTACTTTGTCTATTACCCACCCAGGTTCTGAGGGTTACAGGAATACCCCATTCAATGGTTAGAGCGGCAGACACTGATGCAGATGTCTGGCCCGGGACCAAGGTTCAATTCCCGCCTCGGCGGCTCTTGGGCACAATTTTCCCGGACCTGATAATTCTCGCCTCGGTGCCTATTCTAATCATGGGTCCCACTCTGCAACTCTGGGCAATAGCTTGTTTAATCTCCACAACGGCCCCCGCGGCGGGATGCCTGGCTTTCACCCTGGGGGTGCCCAGGAGTGGACATTTCACAGGAAAGCCAGGCACCATAAAGGGCCTTGTGCACCAAGCAAAGGGCCTTGAATTCTACTCGCTGCTGGACAGGGAGCCAATGAAGAGACCTTATGCCTGCCGAGGTGGAGTGGCCTTGAGGGATATGTAATAACAATCGCGCCGCAGCGTTTTGCAATGATTGCAGTTTCCTGATCTGGATCTTATCAATGCCCATGAAAAGTGCGTTACAGTAGTCTAATTGACAGCAAGAGCGCCGCAACAACGATTTTGAAGCTCCCATGGAATAAAGGGACGCATCTTCCGTAAACACTTTAGTAGGAAGAAACAGGAGGCGGTCAGACGATTGACCTGGAAGGCAAAATTGAGCTGATGATCAAAAATCACTCCCAGGTTTCTGACCTTCTCGGTAGGGCATGAGCAGTCAGTTGCCTCTGTTGGCCACCAGGTGTTATCCCACAGTGAAAGACCCTTACCAAACTCCAGCACCTCCATCTTATCTGCGTTTATTTTAAGAAAGTTCCAGCTCATCCAGCACATAATTTGTGTCAAACTCATATGAAAGCCTTTGGCACTGTTTCTGATTGTTTGGACACAGAAATTGCCAGCTGGGAATCATCGTGTAAGAAACCAGAGTGAAGCTGTGCTTCCTGATGAGTTTGGCAAGGGGGGTAACATAGATGATAAAAAGCGTTGGGGACAGGGCCGAGCCTCGCGGTACTCCACATGGGAGATACAAGGAGTCGGACTGTAAACTCTCACAGTGTATAGTCTGCTCCCTTGCTTCTAGGGAGGAGGAGAGAAGGACTAGAGCCGCAGCCTCCATTCCCACGTCCCTGAGCCGCTGCACTAAGACCCTGTGGTTCATGGTGTCAAATGCTGCTGATAGGTCCAAGAGAATGAGAACAGCTCCGCCCCCCATCCATCACTTCCCATATCTCCTCTGCCATTATCAGGGCCGTCTCAGTGGAGTGACATGGCCTGCAGCCCTGCTGTCGGGAGTCAAGCAGAGCATTGAGTGCAAGATAGTGGGTTAACTCCTTGTTTACTGCTTTTACAAGAAGTTTCTAAGAGTGGTTACTGCACCTGAAACCTGCCTTAAGCAGGGTGATTCCCACATGTGGTTACTGTACCTCCAACCTGATTTATGCAGGGTTATTCCCCGTGTGGTTACTGCAGAAGGAACCAGGCAAAATTCAGGGTGATTCCTAAATGTGGTAACTTCACCTAAAACCTGCCTTATGAAGGGTGATTTCCAAATGTTGTCACAGTAGCAGGAATCTGGCTTATGCAGGGTTATACCCACATGTGGGTACAGCACCTGAAGCATGCCGTATGCAAGTGCTTCCTACGTGTGGTTAATGCAGAAGCAACAAGCCTAATGCAGGGTGATTCCCACATGTGGTTACTGCACATGAAACCTGTATTGTGCAGGGTGATTTACACGGGTGGTCACTGCAGAAGGATCCTGCCTTATGAAGGGTGATTCCTCAGTGTGGTTACTGCAGCTGGAACTTGCGATATGCAGGGTGATTCCCAAGATTGATTACTGAACCTATAAGTGCCTTATGCAGGGTGATTCCTAAGTGTGGTTACTACAGCTAAAACCTGCCTTATGAAGGGTGATTCCCACGTGTGGCCACTGCAGCAGGAATCTCCCTTGGGCAGGGTGATTCCCAGGTGTGGTCACTGCAGCAGAAACAAGCCTTATGCGGGGTGATTCCTATGTGCGTTTACTGCAGCAGGAGCCAGCCTTATGCAGGGTGATTTGTAAGTGTGGCCACTGCATATAAACATGTCTTATGAAGGGTGATTCCCTAGAATGGTTACTGCACCTAAAACCTGCCTTAAGCAGAGTTATTCCTAAGTATGGGCACTACACCTACAACCTGCCTTATGCAGGGTGATACCTAAATGTGGTAACTGCACCTAAAACCTACAGTAAGCTGAGTTATTCCTAAGTGTGGTTACTACACAGAAACATGCCTTATGAAGGGTGATTCCCGATAGGGGTTACTGCACCTAAAACCTGCCTTACGCAAGGTGACTCCCACATGTGGTTACTGCACCTGAAGCCTGACTTATGCAAGGTGATTTGTAAGTGTGGCCACTGCACATAAACCTGCCTTATGAAAGGTGATTACCACGTGTTTCCACTGCAGAAGGAATCTGCCGTATGCAGGATGATTCCCAAGAGTGGTTACTGCACCTGAAACCTGCTTTATTCAGGGTGATTCCTAAGTGTGGATACTGCAGAAGGAACAAGCCTAATGCAGGGTGATTCCCAAGACTGGTTACTGCAGCACGAGCCTGCCTTATGCAGGCACACGAAACCTGCCTTGTGCCGGGTGATTCCCTCGTGTTCTCACTACAGCAGTAAACTGCCTTGTGCAGGGTTATTCCCAAGTGTGCTGCACCTGAAACCTGCCCTATGCAGTGTAATTACTATGTGTGGTTGATGCATATGAAATATGCCTTCTGCAGTGTGATTCCCATGTGTGGTTATTACACACGAACCATGCCTTGTGCAGGGTCATTCCCAAGAGTGGTTACTGCACCTGAAACCTGCCTTAGGCAGGCTGATTCCCAAGTGTGATTTGCAGTTAGAGCCTGCCTTATGTAGGGTGAGTCCCACATGCCTTATGAAGGGTGATGCTCATGTGTGGTCACTGCAGCAGGAAACTGCCTTGTGTACGGTTATACCCAAGTGTGCTGCACCTGAAACCTGCCATATGCAGTGTAATTATTATGTGTGGTTGCTGCACATGAAACGTGCCTTGATCAGGGTGATAACCAAATATATTCACTGCACCTGAAACCTGCCCTATTCAGGGCGATTCCCGCGTGTAATGACTGCACCTGATACCTGCCTTAGGCAGGCTGATTCCCAAGTGTGATTTGCAGTAAGAGCCTGCCTTATGTAGGGTGGGTCCCAATTGTGGTTATTGCACCTGAAACCTGCCTTAAGCACGGTGATTCCCAAGTGTGGATTCTGCAACAGGAAACTTCTGCCACATCATCTTCCTGCCGCTGCGTCCCATGTGGCCCCGCCCCCTGCTTGCCCATTCGCTCCCCCACATGCCTCCCAGCTGCTTCTCCCACTTCCCCTTTTTAATGGCGGCCACTGCGCTGTCTGCAACCGTCTGCGCCTACACCACGCCCGGCGCCAGAACCCCTGGCCCCTGTGAGCGCCACGATGCCCAACGCCGCAACAACGCCATCACCTTCCACGAACTCCATGCCGGCCGATCCTCCACCTGCTTCCAGGCCACGCTGAAGCACACCCTCGGACCCTTCTCCTGCCGAAGCTTCAGCTTCACCAGCCACTGTACACCTGCACGTCCTGACCCTTCCACCAGGGCAGGTCGCAACCATATCAGATGCATAGTACTCTACACCTGCTCCGTCCAAAAGCACGCCATCAAACTCTGGGACCTACTCGACTTATCCTCTCCAGACGTCACCTTCCTGATGGAGACCTGGATGAACCCCTCCTACGGCGCCTGACATAGCCATCCCGGACGGCTAGAAGATCACCCGCAGGGACCACATCAACAGACAAGGAGGAGGAATCGCCATTATACACAGGAATACCCTCGGAATTTCGACCAGCACCTAAGACACCCTCAGCACTGCCGACCACCTGAACTTACAGATCCACACTGATCCCAACACCACCCTCAGAGGAACCCTCATCTACAGGCCACGGCCACAGTTCAGCGAATCCATCACCGACGTCATCAGCACTCACACACTTGCATCCACAGACTACATCCTCCTCGGAGACCTAAACTTCCACCTCGAGAATGCCAATGACAGCAACTCCACCACCCTGCTTGACAACCTCGCCAACCTCAGACTCAAACAGCTCATCACTACACCCACCCACTCCACCAGACACACGCTCAACCCCATCTTTTCCGCCAGCAACCACGTCATCTTCAGCCACACCACCAAACTCCACTGGACCGACCACCGCTACATCCACTTCTCCTTCGAGAAACCCACCACACACAACCACCCACAACAAATCCCCCACCACACCTGGAACAAGGTCTCCGCAGACCAGCTAATCACCACCCTCGCCCAAGACCCACCAGCTGACCCCACCGACACTGATACAGCTGCCCGCAACCTCAGGCAAAGAATCAACCACTGCGCAAACACTCTTGCCCCGACCAATAAACCATCAAACAGACACACCAACAGAAGGGCCCTCTGGTTCACCACCGACCTCCAGGCATCAAAGCAGACTTGCCAAAGACTCGAGAAAAAGTAGCGCCATGAACAGACACCGGACAACCACACAGCCTTCAAGAACGCCAGCCACAGACACCACCAACTCATTTGAACCACCAAAAGGAACTCCATCAAGGAGCAACAACAACGCGCACAACAGCAAAGAGTTCTTCAACATTGTGAAGGTACTCGCCAACCCCAGCTCCAGCTCTAACGACATCCTGCCATCACAAGACCTCTGCGATTATCTAGCCACCTTCTTCCATCGCAAGATTGCAGACATTCACAACTGCTTCACCACCCAGAACCCCCCGACAGCAGCCGACACCTCAGACACACCGCCCCCCAGCCACACCGACCTCCTGCTCTCCTGGAACCACATCAATGACAACTACACCATCAAAATCATGAACACCAACCACTCCGGCTGACCAGCCAACTCCTGCCCTCACCACATCTTCAACAGAGCAAGCTCTATCATCGCACCCCAACTCCGGAAGATCCTGAACAGCTCCTTTGAGACGGCCCCATCCCGGAGAGCTGGAAACAGGCAGAGATCAACGCCCTACTCAAGAAACCCAAGGAAGACCCAAAGGACCTCAAGAACTTCTGGCCCATCTCCTTGCTCCTGTTCCCGGCAAAAGTAATCAAGAAGATTGTCAACAGGCAACTGACCCGCTTCCTCAAGGACAACAACACCCTAGACTCATCCCAATCCAGATTCCGCAGCAACCACAGCACCGAAACCGCCCTCATCGTCGCAACCGACGACATCATGACCCTGCTGGACAATGGCAAAACCGCGGCACTCATCCTCCTGGACCTCTGTCACGCCTTCGACACCGTCTGCCACAACACCTTACGTACACGCCTCCACAATGCAGGGATCCATGACAAAGCCCTGGACTAGATCACCTCCTTTCTCACCGGCAGAACCCAGAGAGCCCACCTCCCTCCCTTCCAATCCAAAGCATCCAAGATCACCTGCGGCATACCACAAGGATCATACCTCAGCCTGACCCTTTTTAATGTCTACATGGCACCGCTCGCCAACATCGTCGGATCGCACAACCTCAACATCGTCTCATATGCCGACGACACCCAGCTGATCCTCTCCCTCACCAAGGACCCCTGCCACCGCCAAAACCAACCTCCATGAAGGAATGAAGGCTGTCACCAAATGGATGAAGAACAGTCACCTGAAACTAAACTTGGACAAGATGGAGGTCCTCATCCTCGGCTCCAGCCCCTCCGCCTGGGACGACTCCTGATGGACGGACACACTGAGAGCTGTGCCGACACCCAATGTCCGTCACGCAACCTGGGGTTCATCCTGGACTCATCACTATCATTGACCCAGCATGTCAACGCTGTCTCCTCCATCTGCTTCAACACCCTCCGCATGCTTCGCAAGATCTACAAATGGATCCCCACCGGAACCAGAAGGACGGCCACCCAGGCCCTTGTCAGCAGCAGGCTGGACTACAGCAACGCCCTCTACACGGGAACCACTGCCAAACTCCAGAAAAGACTTCAACGCATACAGAGCGCCTCTGCACACCTCATCCTTGACACCCCCCACCACAGCCACATTGCTGCCCACCTGAGAGACCTTCACTGACTCCCCATCAACAGGAGGATCACCTTCAAGCGCCTTACTCATGCTCACAAAGCACTCCAAAACGTCGGACCAACATACCTCAACAAATGACTCACCTTCTACACTCCGAACCGCCATCTTCGCTCCGCTGACCTCGCCCTTGCCACCATTCCACGCATCCACCGAACAACCACCGGTGGTAGATCGTTCTCCCACCTCGCCACCAAGACATGAAACACCCTCCCCATCCACCTGGGACATTCCCAGGACCTGTTGACTTTCAGGAGATTTCTCAAGACCTGGCTGTTCGAGCTGTAGCAGCAGTACCAGCACCCCCCTCATAACCCCCTTTAGCACCTTGAGATTCTCAACGATGAGTAGCGTGCACTACAAATGTTTGATTGATTGATTTCTCAGTGTGTGTTTCATATATCCGTCCATCTGCTCTGTTAATGATATACAAAGTTTTCAGGGTTTAGACACAGCAATAATTGGGGACTTTAGAACACAAACGAGAGGCAACAATACAGAGCATTCCTATGAAAATGAGTGCATAGAACATCCAGAGGAAATGAAGCAAGTAGGCTCTTTAGTTGATCCTATCACTCTTTAATCAATCACTTCATCACCAAATGCAGATAGGTTCTGCCAACGAGTTTCGCCTGCTTACAGGCTTCCTCAGGGCAGCAAACATACAAATAGGCTCCTGCCTACATATATACAATACCAACAATTCTATGTACATCATGAAACAATATATTATTTGTGAACACCCATTGCACATAACTCTAAAAACAACATAAAAACACAGATTGTCAATTGGCCCGTAAGAGGCAGGAATCTTTTTGAACCACACCAATCTTGCGCCTGCCTCACAGCAGGCGTAAGACTGACACAGGCCCTTTCACATGGGGCTTGCCCCATGTGAAAGGACGCATTGCTGGAGTTGCGTCACTTTTGTGACACACTCCAGCAATGCGTCACTTTTGCGCCTACAGATACGTCAGAAATACTGACGTATCTGTAACTCCTTGCGACATAATGCGTCATACATTAAATATGACGCATCAGGAATGTCGCAAGGAGTGCGCACTGAGAAGTGACGCATCGCTGATTTCACGCAGCGATGCATCATTTCTCATAAATGAGGCTCCTTGTGTTTAAGGGAATGGTTCCATATCTAAGTTGGGTATACAGAGTTCGTGCCTGTGGTGGCTCGATGTCGTCCAAGAAAGACTCAAAGCCAAAGCTGTCTTTGACATTTAAAAACCACACGGTTAAAGTGCCATGTTTGAAGTGTTCAATACTTTTCGAGACCATCAGTCCCCAGAACCTATTTTTTAACAAGAGAGACTTAGTAATGGTCCCATTACATATATGCAAACATACCATGTGAAGCCAAAAAATGTACACTTCGAGAAACAGCACTCTCTGCGATTTGTAACCGGCCCGGAGAAAGGAAAAGAACAAGTTTAGGGACAAAACATAAAAACACGCTGTAAACTAACTTGGTGTGTGAGTACAAGGACATGCCACAAAGGTATGTTAAGGGATTCCCATATTTACAAACCAGAGATCCCAACCTTGGAGTACTCATAAGTAACAGGGTGCATGAGAGTCAAGATCCAGACAGGAAAAAAAGAGAAGAAAAAAGAAACAAAACAAAAACCTATTATCCAAGAGCTCCATAGTAAATGAGCAAGTGCATTTACAGTGACAACACACCCTCAATCCCTCACCTCTCGACAAAATGACCTCTATGACGCATGGACAGTATTTTGTAGGTACCGATGGAAGCCGCCATGGGATTACCAAACTCCTGGGTCAGGCACGCACACAAATTTGAGCAGACATGGTGCTGAACTGACACATGAGTCTTCCACAAAGGTTCTAGGAGGCAAGGCATGGCTAAGGGTAAAGGCCCTTAGTCGGACACAAATGTAGCTTGTCCTATGCAATCCTTGGATCCAAATATCAGAAGGCTCCCCAAGACCTGGCTTTTTGAGCAGTAGCCGCCGCACTCCCCCCTCCCCCCCCCCACAGCGCCTTGAGACCATCACAGGTAAGTAGAGCGCTTTACAAATTCTCTGATTGATTAATTGATCGATTGAAATATCCAAGTCACCAATAAGACCATATCCACAAACAAATACTTTATTTTCATTCTTCGTGTCCAAAGAGTTCCTAAACCTGGGAAGGATGCTAAGGAAGGGGTAAAATGGGGTAGGGGGTGGTGAGAGGGTAAAAGATGTGTTTTAGATGATATACCCCTAATAGAACCCTCCGCCCCCTAGGAACGAAGACGGCGGTAGTGCCTAAATTCAAAAGAGCTAGCTGGGGTAGCCAAAGCTTTGTTACCTGCATGACCAGGGCTTGGAATGAACTTCCTTTCCACCTACGATCCTCTCCAGACCTGCTGTCTTTTAGGAAAGCACTGAAAACCCGGCTCTTTAATATCCAGTCTAAATTCAGCCATTTTATTTTCATCCTTTGTTTGATTTTGAGCCAGAACTAGGATACCTTTTGGCAACTGCTGTGCTCTATTAATTTATATAACATAACAGTTACAGTCCATTTCCTTTTCCTTGTAGGGTACCCCTGGGCTCATCGTTGAGCCCTGCCATTTTTAGTTTGTATGTGACACCCCTAGTCAAGCTTATTAAAATATTTGGGCTTTTGGTGGTGAGCTACGCAGATGACACCCAGATGTTTGTCTCGATGCCTGGAAACCAGCAGGAATCAGCTGCCAGTTTTCCCAGCTGAATGCCACAGATTTGTTACTGGATGGACAATAATTGTTTAAAGTTAACTCCGGTAAAACGGAAGTATTGCTTCTAGACAACAATACTTCCTTTTGTTCTCCAGACTGGTGGCCGTCAAACATAGGAAAGGTCCCTAGTCCTGCCACCAAAGTAAAACATCTGGGGAAAGTATTTGATGATCATTTGTCGTTTAATAAACAGGCACATGCAGTGACCTTCTCATCTTTCATTACCTTATAGGTTCTGAGAAAGGTCCTTCTATTTATTCCGTTAGAACTGAGGAAACTCATGACCACTGCCCTCATCCTCTCAGAGTTGGACCCCTGCAACACCCTCTATATCAATTTACAGAAGCAGCGACTGAATAGGTTTCAAATTCTGCAGAATGCGGCAGCACGGTTGTATGATAGAGGCACGCTTGGCTAAACCACACGTGCTTCTACAATGCTGCCCTAACCACAAATGCGTCTGAACAACGCATTCTTTTACCACTCATGCCTTAACCATGCTTACCTTTACTATGCAATTTCATGCTAAAAAACTTAACTGGTAAAGGGATATGTGTGGTAAAGTTCAAACCAGAGCCCTCTCCCCCCGAGCCCTAAAAACTACCCCACCCACGAGACCTAAAAACTAACTCAACCCCCCCCCCCCCCCCCCCCCCCCCCAAGCCCTAAAAACAGCCTGAGCCCAAAGAAGTACCCCGGCCCCCCTGAGCTCTACAAACAACCTGCTCCCCAAGCCTTAAAAATGACCCCCCACCCCCCTGAGCTCTAAAAACTTCCACAAACCCCCTTAGCCCTGAACCCTAACCTGACCACCGGAGCGCTAAAGCTCCCTTGACCGAGCCGTAAAAATTACCCTGACCCCCCTGTGCTCTAAAAACGTCCACAACCCCCCTGAGCCCTGAACACTTCCCGAACCACCCCTGAACCCATAAAAACTAACCACCCCCCTTGAGCCCTAAAAGATAACACAAACCCCCTGAGCCCTAAACCTACCCTGACCAGCCCACCCCTAAACACTACCCCAACCCTTAAAAACTACGCCCAACCCTTAAAAACTACCTCCACCACCCAAAACCAAGCCCCAGCACCATTTCTATTACTTCATCCTCTCCCGATCCTTCCAGTTCCTCGGCATGGCCATTCCAGCATCTAGACTGCGGATGTGCCGTGACCACTGATATGCATGGCTAAGGCATATGCGTGGTTAAGGCAAGCATGGTTGCATTGTAAGGCCGTTCCCCTACAGCGCGGCTATTGTTAGGCATTCCTAAGCATCAATCTGCCTCTCTGGCCCTAGTACAACTTCATTTATTACCTGTGCACATCGATTTGAAGGTAGTGTGCATTGCTTTCAGAGCCCTTCATGGCTTAGGACCCGAATACTTAAAAAATACATTTGTCTGGTGTGTTCCACCCAGAGCGCTGCGATCCTTATCAGCACACAATTTGATTGTCCCAAAATTCAAGAGAGCCCATTTGGGTGGAAGAGGCTTTTTCTGCGGCACCCCTGAGTGGTGGAGCTCCCTGCCATTCCATGTGAAGACATCTACTTCCCTGTCTTTTTTCAGGAAAAACATCAAAACATGGCTCTTTAATCTCTAGGGGGCCGATTCACAGAACTAATCTGGGATAAATTGTAAAACTTACTACTTTTGGTATTCACAGAAGGCATGTAGTGGATGTATGACGTTACAACGCATGCTTTTACTACGCATGCTGTTACAACGCAGGTTTTACCACGCATACCATTACAACGCATTACACTTGGAGGTGCTGGATAGTGAATAGTTTAATTTACTAATCCAACTCCAGTCCCCGTGGACACTAGGGAAGGTGTTGGATAGTAAATGAAACGTATTCCTTATCCTAGATCGCCCCCCAGTGTAATGCGTTGTAATGGTTTTCGTTGTAAAACCTGCGTTGTAACAGCACTGCGTGGTAAAAGTTGCGTTGTAAAGGATGTTCCCCCATGTAGCAGTAGTAAAGTTAGGAGTCCTAACTGCACTACTACATATTGTCATCTGTGAATACCAAAAATAGTAGGTTTAGGATTTTATCCCAGTTTACTAGTAGTAGAGTTACGAGTCCATTTTTACTACTACTAAAAGCCTTCTGTGAATACCAAAAGTAGTACGTTTAGGATTTTATCTCAGATTAGTTCTGTGAATCGTGCCATAACGCCCCCGGGCATACGTGCGCTTTATAAAACTTATTTTCTATTAAAATGTGAGCTGCCAGATGTGGTAGTGGAAACTTCAGGCTACTTAGGTAGATAAAAAAAATTATGAGATACATGGAAGTGATATTGTAAAAGTCACGCTTCTCTGATTAAGATGTAATGTGCTTCTGCACCGTGCATGCCGGAGCTTCGCCTGACGTGGCTGGCCGCCATCTCTCGTTCACAGCTTTGCTGTCATGTTTTCAGCGACCAAAACCTTTCATTTCACAGTCCCACTATCATTTTCACAAGCATATGCTAAATAGTTTCAATTAAAAAAAGGAAGGCAGAAGACAAAAAATACAAGGGATTATAGAAATAATTATAAAAACGATCAGAAAGAGCAGACACACACTCATGGAAAAATACTAGACAAGAGAGGGGCATAAAATGAACAGAAATACAACTAGTGGAAAAAAGCAACAAAGAAAGAATAATAATATTAATTTACAATCGACAAAATAAAATCAATAGATTAAATAAGGCAAATGAATAAATTAAACAATAAAATAAGAAAGACAATATTAAAGAATAAAATATCTTACAAAAAGATCTGACTAAACAGAATTTAAGCAAAGAGAAAGATAGATTTTACCTGAAATTACTTAGTCACACTGTTTTTGACAATAAGTCATCCAATACACTGTCAGCTAAAATGGGTATCAAGAGTAAAGCGCTTTTATTTAGTCAACTGACTGTGGGTAAAACTGTGTAGTATGTTCCACCTTATGGCGTACCATGGTGTACTGTGTTCTGAAAAGCAAGGCATGTAAGTCCCTATGCATCATGTACAAAGCGATGCACGGCATGGGCTCTATCCCTTTACGGGAAAGATTTTCTTGGTACAATCCGGAACGGCAGCTTCGCTCTTCCAATACAAACCTGATAAAGACCATCAGATTTAAGAGAGCTAGGATGGGGCGGAGCCTTTGGAGTGGTGGCGGCGCAACTCTGGAATGAGATGCCCCAGCCTACAAGACAGTCCCATACGCTAATCGGTTATTCCCGAGGGGCCATATCTAGTCCTCCTGCTGTAATGGTGGACCGGTTCAGCCGCAATATCTTCTGATGTTCAAGCGCCAGGATACCCATAGGGTGACAGTTTTTTTTTGCGCTATATAAATATTTGATACAGATACAAACATACGTAAGAGGGTAAGCAGCCATTTATACGAGTTTTTTACTTCGCGATATCATTACCACACATGCATTACCACGCATGCGCTGTACATCGCAAAGTCATTACTGCGCATTGTTTCAGAACGCATGGTCATTTACCACGCATGCCTTTACAACATATTTCGTTGTAGAGGTATGTATAGTATATGACCATGCGTTCTAAAAAATGTAGATGATCCACGTCGTTGTAAGGAAACAGAAGCTGCTCCGTTTCCGCATAAAGATGTGCACCGCCCACAGAGATAACTGCGTCTCCATTTGCAAACCAGTCAGTTCGTAACTTGCACATCCTGCAGGTCCCAGAAATCCGGTGCTCCTCCCCAAGGAAGCCGCAGCAAACGTCATGGCGATGGAGCAGTGTGAGGAGCGAAGACTCTGAGCAAGATGTGAATGGGGAGTCGTGGTATTGTTGGGGTGATGTGTATGGAAATCACCTCAACAATACCAGGACTCATCACCCCCAGCAATGAAATCTAGTGTGACACAGCATAAAGGGGTGAAGTGCTTTCACAAGTTCGTGCTTAGCGGTGGTATCATCAGTAACAGCTTCATAAAAAGTGAATGTACATATCAACTCTATGCAAAGAGGGAGGGCTGTGGAGAGATAATGGTGGGAGCTGGAGAGAGATATTCCACATTGTTATCACCCTGTCAAAGAACAGTCACATTGTGGCCTCCTTTCTCCATGAATGCCCATTGGAAGCAGCAGAAAGGATGGATTTCAAGCGTCTTAAACATAATATGGGGAAGACTGAGGTATAAGCCTTAGGGAAGCACATTATCATTTGGTCAAAAGCCTGCTGCCTCCTGACGCAGACCCTCTTCACTTAGTTAAGGCTAAGGATTAAAACACAGGCATCTGGCTGGATGCTGAGTTATCCGTTGATGCTCAGATCTCTGCCCTCGCCGGGAATGTTTTGGGATATTGAGAGCCCTGAGGAAAATCCTCTATTTCCTTCCAGAGGCCGCCCAGAAAACTGTCATCCAAGCATTGGTGATATCCAGATTGGATTATTGCAATACCCTGTATCTGGTCGTGGCCCGACCCGTCTCTATAGATTACAATGGGACCAGAACGCGCGTCTCTGGCATTGTTGAAGCTTCGCAGGTGGACTTCTTTGAACCTCTAATAAAAGAGAGAGGGACCCTCTACCAAAGGGATGGGGTACCAACTATTGACTTTCCACGGAGCATTCCACGGAGAAGACACGCGGGAAGTTTACCGGTTCCGTTTAAAAGGAGCAGTAGCTACCATTGAATGGGAAGACGAAGGCAGCCCCATTTCATTTATGAGTTGGCGTAAAGATTATATAATTGCTTCCATATTGGGATGTTTGAATTGATATAACCTAACTACCGCGTGCATATAAGACTTCCAGACTTCATTAGATGCAAAACACTATGAAGAACCAGTCGTTGGTTTATGCTGAAAGGAATATGTGCGCCTACTATTGAGAGGAATATATTACAAAAACTATATTCTGCACGTATTTACGGCACAGAAAAGAGGAAATTTTCCCTTTAATTCAGCAGGCGCTATTTGCATCCTTTCAGACTATCAAGTCCTCTCTAAAGTATTTCTGGGGAAGACAGCTAATAATTTTCCTGAAGAAGACGGCTGCATTTTTTCTGGCCCGTCGAAACGCGTTGAGGATTGGGGGAGAGAATTCACATTATTAACTAAGGACTATTCTGACTGATGCTGAATATAACCTTACTGAGTTCCTCCTTTCTTTGAACTTTAGGAACTTGTGTGATGAATTGTGAAGATTATTTGTTCCTTATATTGTCTGTTTTCCCTTGATTGTGATTAATATAATTTTAATTCGGTTTTTAACAATATTTTAAATAAACTTGTGCATTTGGTAATTTGTTTGCTGTTTCAGAATTTGGGTCACTACTGCACTGCTCTTAAGTTTGCCTGCATTTTGTGTTGTATGTTATGTTGTTTTGATTAATGTGGCCAGAGGGAATTGCTTTCTTGACAAAGGACTTCTTTGAAACCTGCATTGTGGAAACTTAATTGGCTCCCGATGAGGCAAGGAGTCTGTTTTAAGGCTCTTTGCTATCGTTTTAAGGCTCTCTCCTCCCAGAGCCCACACTACCTTCAATCGATGGTGGGTTCCTATGTGCCCACCAGAAACCTCAACCAGCGGCAGCTAAACTGGCCATTGTCCCAAAATTCAAAAGGACAACAGTGGATGATGGCTCTTTTGGTCATTTGGCCCCTAAAGAATGGAATGCCCTTCCTGCGGAAATTCGACAAGTGCCTTCTGAACTGCTATGCCGAAAGAGACTGAAGTATTGGCTTTTTAGTTTAGAGTGAGCTCTCCATCAGACTGAGTGACTTTGCGTTCACTGTTCAGCACCCTAGCGACACTCCGTTAGGAGTAGCCACGCGTGTTGCAAATCCCCTTAATCTTATTACTATTATCAATATTATTATTATTATTATTATTATTATTACTATTATTATTATTATTATTATTATTATTATTATATTTGTATTATTTTTTTATTATTATTATTATTATTTTTTTTTAATCACTATTAATAGTATTATTATTATTACTATTATTATTATTATTATTAAGATTATTATTATTATTATTATTATATTTTTATTATTATTTTTATTATTATTTCCATTATTATTATTATTATTTCTATCACTATTAATAGTATTATTATTATTATTATTATTATTATTATTATTACCATTCTTATTATTGTTATTAATAGTATTATTATTATTATTTATTATTAATATTAGTATTCTCAATAATATTATTACTATTATTATTATGATTAATATTGATATTATTATTATTATTATTAATAATAATAATATTATTATTAATAATAATAATATTTTTATTACACTTATTATTATTGATATAATTAATAATGTATTATTATTATTATTATTATTATTATTATTAATATTATTATTATTATTATTATTATTATTAATTTTTTTATGGAGCTTTCCCAAACAGACCCCAGCAGTTGTTATGCACCGTTTCTGAAGTCCTCCAGTCAATATAAGTGTGCCTATGTGACCCAGCACCCCTCACCATGAGAGAACGCCATGCCCAAATAATATCCCTGCTAAAGATACTCTCTGACAAGAGACTGCCCCTACTGAGGAGGAAATGAGGGTTCATGAAGCTCACTTTTGGGTGTTATAGGTACACGTTCAACTTCTCAGCCAATGTAGAGACTTTCTGGCTCCCGTGACACTAGTCCGAAGCCTGCAGATGCTCACGGAGTCCTGGCATCGCCGCTTTGAGCTCCAGACTCAGATGTTATGTTATGTTATGTTATAGGTTGTTTTGTAGCGCGCTCTGCTACTGGGGAGTATCCTGGCGCGTTGCGGAGGTGACCAAACATAACACAGAGAGACAGCCTAGACCTAACAAACAAACAGATGGGTCTTGAGATCCTTCTTAAACTTGGATAGACACTGGGCGGTACGCAAATGAAGAGGGAGAGCATTCCAAGCCTTCGCAGTTACCACAGAAATAGATTGGCCGCCCAGCCTAGCCCGCTTATAGCGGGGAAGAGTCAGTTTGGCCAGCGAGGCTGACCTGAGACAGCGAGAGGGAGTGTAGAAAGAGAAGCGCTTCCTCAGGTAGCCGGGGCCAAGCTCGTGGACAGCTCTAAATGACAGCACGAGAGATTTGAACATAATTCTCTGAGCTACAGGAAGCCAGTGAAGTGCGCGCATGTGTGACCGAACACTCTGCCATTTCGGAATGCTAAACAAAAGGCGGACCGCGGCGTTCTGGACAACCTGCAGTCGTTTGACCAGATACGCCGGGATACCACAAAACAAAGCATTAGCATAGTCCAATCTGGACAAGATCAGGGCACGCGCAACCGATTCCCTAGCTACTCTGGGCAGCAGAGGGAAGAATTTTCTTAAAGCCCTTAGCGTAGCAAAACAGGTCCCTGACAGCTTCTTGATATGGTTCTCAAATCTGAGGTCTTCTCCAAACCAAATTCCGAGGTTCTTAGCCGGGCCTCCCATCACCTTGGGACTAGGAAAATCAGGGGGCCACAACTCATTCTTAAAGTTGGAGGGGAAGGACCCATAGAAGAGGACCTCTGACTTATCCTCGTTGCATTTAAGCTGGGCCATCGCCAGCCAATGAAACACAGAGGAAAGACAGAGGTGAACAGCCGTTGTATCCAGCTGGTCATCCGGCCAGGTAAAGAGCAGCTGGGTGTCATCAGCGTATCCGATGACCTTAGCCCCAAGCTGTTCGGCCAGGTATATCACAGGGGTGATGTAGGCGTTAAACATCAACGGGCTCAAAGTGGAGCCCTGAGGGACCCCTGTGCAGAGTGGTTTGGCCTTTGAGGCAAACGGCGGCATCCATACTTGCTGCGTCCTATCAGAAAGGAAGGATGACAACCAAGCCAGTACCCTGCCGCCAATGCCAATCTCAGACAGTCTAGCAAGGAGGAGATTATGATGGCCTCGTCAAACCATCCTGAAGATGCTTCTCAGCATAACTAACGTTGATGGTTGATGGATCTGGAGTTATAGCTGTAACAACTCTTTGTAGTGCCACCCCTGCCCTGCCACCGAGGGTGAAAAGGAAAAAAAATAACATTACGTGCATTCGTACAGCGCAAGTTCTCTCAGAAGGGTGTCTTGGAGCTGAATAGCAGATGTTTCTTGTTACCCAACTCGATGGTACTCATTTTATCGACCTCTGAAGGATGAAAGGCTGACACCAGGATTTGAACCTATGACCATGAAGTCAAACACAAGCCCCTATAGTGGACACATTAGTACAATGTGCGACCACACAGAACACCAAGGGCAGGTGGCAGATGACGAGCCCTCCAGACTGAGTGCATGTTTCTACCACAGCTCAGGATGATGCTCTCAGATGTTCCTCTCCGCACACAGAGACCCTCGAAGGAGCTTCCTGCTGGAGGCCCAGGACCACCATCCCCAGGTGGGGGAAGCGAGCCAGCCGCGTGGCCTTTCCCGAAGTGACCTCCCACGTGCACCATGTAGAAGAAGCAGAGCATTGTCCAGGGTGCAAGGAGGAGTCTTTGCAGGTACAGTGGGATTGACAGCCCACCAGGAGCAGGAGATGGTCCCAGTTCAGCCTCCGCATACAACCGGTGCAGTGAACACTCCACCCACACAACACTCAGGCTTCAGCACAGTTCAGCGAGACCAGTACCACCCAGGCAGACATGGAGAAGGCACAACAAGCTCAAGGGTGCCACCAAAAACCACAGACAGATGCCAGAGCATGAAGATGGGGTAGTCCTGAGGGGACTGGGCATCATCACATCAAGGTCCCTTGGAACATAACTTGCTGACGTCAAACAGCAAGGGATGGTCAAAAGCATAAGAATGGATCTGGAAGAAAGGACACTTCCCCAGGGTGGACACACAGGAAGGAGAGGAGACAGTGTGACTCCTCAGGCGCAAGGCCACTGACAGACAGAACCAACAGCACTGATCTTCAAAACTAATCAAACCTACCTCGAGAAACTGTAGTCACTTCCTGCAGCCCTCGATAACTTGCTGGTCACTTTAAGAGGCCCTGACGTCGAGATCACTACGAGGTGCTTGAAAGAGTCACAGGACAATGTCAGTCACAGATGAGGCGTCAATGCTCAGACATTCAAGTGGGCCAGCAGTGCCTAGTGCATGACGAACGTCTGGGAGAGATGTTTAAATACTATCTGAGACCTATCCACTGATGGTCCATGTTAGAATTGGGAGTCTCTGGTTGGCACAGGTATGCACTTGTGACAAACAGGGACCCTCTCCTCTAATCAGGGTAAGGGACTCACTCATCAGAATAACCCCTGCTCACGCTTTAGGTTGCGTGGCGCGAGCAGACAAGGCTAATCCTCAGGGCGCTAAGTCAGTTAAGCATTTATGACCACATACAGTAAAATCACAGACCCACCACAAATGGACACCAGGCGTAACATTTGTATCAAAAATATGTAGAATTTATGTAAAAATATGATACGATGCAAGTTTTATCACAAGACCAATATAACTTTAGAAAAATGAGGCCACAGTATTTTCGTTTGGAATAGAGTTCTTTAAAGTTCTTGATTTCAGCTTATTCTGTAAGGTCCATTAATTAAAACATGGTCCCACACCTACTTAAGTGGATCCTCATCTCGTGGCACAGTTCATAGACAGTTGTGCACTGCGTAGCGCTCTGGCGTACTCTGGGCGGGGAGACCAAGAAAGCCCTATTGATGCTCACACGCCTCGCGGTACGGGTCGTGCGGCGCGGCAGGCTTTACTGAAGGGTACGAGTCGTAGGGCGGGCGTGCAACTCGTTCGTGGTTTAAAGTAATGCGGGGAAAACAAATGTTGCGGACCCCGAGTCCGATGCGAACTCCTGCCGGAGTTCGAATAGCACTGTACCTTGAGTCTTAGGTTCTAGACGTGGCGTTCAGATCCACACAGCGTACTTCACGAGGAACAAGTCGTACTCTTCCAATACGCATAGGTGGCTGCCACGTAACTTCGGGTCTGTTGGGGCTTGATGCTTCCGGGCAGGCAGGTGTGGCACAGGGCCTCCATTACGGACCGTACTGGGGGGCTCTTCAGGGTGTGGCACAGCCTTTTCAGATGCTGGAAGGCAAAGCAGGGCTGCCGGGTACGTTTCAGCGTACGGGCCGTCCGGGGCGAGAGATTGCGCTCCGATCTAACTCCGGCAGGAGGGGTGAGGGGGCGCTCCAGAAGCAGGTGAGGTGACAGGGGAGCAGGTTGCCCAGCACAGCGTGGAGAGAGCAGCTTGAACGTCTAGAGGCTCTCAGCGGGCAGGGGTGGCCAGGCTCCGGGTTGTCACAGCCCTAGGAGGGGGGGAGGGCACCAGAGGTCACAGCTCCTGCGGGAGGGAAGCACACAGCTTTAGCAGCAGACGGGCGAAGGTAGAATGAGCCCAATGGTCCCGGGGCTCAGGTCAGGGGGCTAGCTCAAGATCAAGCCCTTGGAGATCGTTTCAGGCACAAATATAACGAAGTCCTTTCTGGTCTTTTCCTCTCCTTCCTCAGCAAGGCACCACTGCAGGCCAGTCCTTCAGGTCAGGGACAGTCTTTCCTCCTTCAGCTTCTCTTGGTCCTTCTAGTCAGGCAGAGGTTCTTCGTGGTCAAAACAGGATCTGATTTGTTAGGAGCAGAGCTCCTCTTTTTATGCATAGTTTCTTTTGTCTTTTCAGGCCAGGGGGGCCTTTGCATAGTCCAATTCAGCCCTGGAGCACTTTGTTTTGCAGACTCTGGCTTCTTCTTTCAGAGAGTAGGGCAGGGACATCAGACGCTCTCCAGGGGGTGGAGCCAGCATTGTGGTGGCAGAGCATAGCCCTATTCAGAGTCAAGGGGCACTCTTCCCACCTATCCTAGGGGTAATCCCTCTATTCACCACCTGGCAACCCAGACTGTCCCCTGGAATTCCCCAGCCCTGTCACTCACAGAAACCAGACAGCAGATACACATCCTAGCAGAGGCGGGCTGAAATGGTCAGGCAAGCAAATGCTAACTTTCTAAAAGTAGCATTTGCAAACACAGGATATTAAAATAACTTTACTAAAAGAAGTATTTTATTTTTCTGAGTTCAAGCATACTAAACTTGACTTTCTACCATGTTCCCTGATCCTAATGGGATTATTGAGTGTAATAATTCCAGCAGCCTATTCTATCCTATGAGAACAGATAGCCTTACAATAGTGAAAAACGAAAATGGCAGTAATTCACTATTAGGACATGCCACACACATCAGGGCTTGTCCTACCTTATGCTTACAATGCACCATGCCCTGGGGCCTACCATAGGGGTGACTCATATGAAGTAAAGGGAAGGTTTAGAGGCTGGCAAGTGTGGGCACTTGCCCAGCCACCATGACAGTGCCAGACTGCACGCAGGTTCTGCAATGGCAGACCTAGACACATTTAAAGGGCTGCTTCTTTGGGTGGTGCAACCAGCGCTGCAGGCCCACTAGCAGCATTAGTATTTACAAGCCCTGGCACTCCTGGTGCACTTTACTGGGGCCTGAAAGTAAACCAAATAAGCCAATCATGGAAATCAATTATATATACACTTTCCATAGTGAGCACTTGCACTGTGGCACTGATTGGCAGTGGCACAGTGCCCTGAGCAGCTAACACTAGCAAAACATCTGAGGCACATCAGCAAAAAGTGGAAGGGAGACTCACGTAAAGGTGCTAGGTCTAACAGTCCAAGAAAGAAAGGTTCTACCCGGGCGGCACGCCAGAGCATCACCAAGATCACCCCAACTGATTCCTCATCCCAGACGTTTTAACTGAGTGGTGTGGTTAAGACAAAAGTCTTTGAACTCTCATGATGGCAAGTGCAAGCAGAAGAGGTGATATAAGTTGTGAAGCAGAACTCTGGCAAGACCCACTTGGAGGTAGTAGGCAGTCAGCCCTCCTCACCACCATCCATTGGGTGAGAATACTTTGGCTGATTTACAATTTAACAGCTGGAGTTTCCGCATTCAGAGTGCTGGATGGGGGTCCTACACCAAGATGCTGCTTGTGAATGATGGTCCTCCTACACCAAGATGCAGCTGGTGAATGGTGGTCCTCCGCCACCAAGATGCCGCTAGTGCATGCTTGTCCTCCACACACCTAGAAGCAGTTAGTGCATGTTGGTCCTCTGGCACCAAGATGCGGCTAGTGAATGGTGGTCCTCCGGCACCAAGATGCCGCTAGTGAATGGTGGTCCTCCAGCACCAAGATGCTGCTAGTGAATGGTGGTCCTCCTACACCATGATGCCGCTAGTGAATGGTGGTCCTCTGGCACCAAGATGCAGTTAGTGAATGGTGGTCCTCCTACACCAAGATGCAGCCAGTGAATAGTTGTCCTCATACATCAAGATGCCACTAGTGAATGGTGGTCCTCCGGCACCAAGATGCAGCAAGTGAAAGGTGGTCCTCCTACAACAAGATGCAGCTAGGGAATGGTGGCACTCCGGCACGAAGATGCAGCTAGGGAATGGTGGTACTCCTACACCAAAATGCAGCTTGTGAATGGAGGTACTCCTACACCAAGATGCAGCTGGTGAATGGTGGTCCTCCGGCACCAAGATGCAGCTAGTGAATGGTAAGCTAGTGAATGGTGGTCCTCTGGTACCAAGATGCAGCTAGTGAATGGTAAGCTAGTGAATGGTGGTCCTCTGGTCCCAAGCTGCAGCTAGTGAATGGTGGTCCTCCGGCACCAAGATGCAGCTAGTGAATGGTGGTCCTCCGGCAGCAAGATGCAGCTAGTGAATGGAGGTCCTCCTACTACAAGATGCAGCTAGTCAATGGTGGTCCTCCGGCACCAAGATGCAGTAAGTAAAAGGTGGTCCTACTACAACAAGATGCCCCTAGTGCATGTTGGTCCTCTGGCATTAAGATGCCGCTAGTGAATGGTGGTCCTCCTACACCAAGATGCAGCTGGTCAATGGTGGTCCTCCGGCACCAAGATGCCCCTAGTGCATGTTGGTCCTCTGGCATTAAGATGCAGTTAGTGAATGGTGGTCCTCTGCCACCATGCACCTGGTAAAGGAGGACCACCATTCACTAGCTGCATCATGGTGTAGGAGGATCACCATTCACTAGTGGCATCTTGATGTATGAGGACAACTATTCACTGGCTGCATCTTGGTGTAGGAGGACCACCATTCACTAGCTGCATCTTGGTGTAGGAGGACCACCAATCACTAGCTGCATCTTGGTGTAGGAGGACCACCATTCACTAGCGGCATCTTGATGCCAGAGGACCATCATTCACTAGCTTACCATTCACTAGCAGCATCTTGGTGCCTGGGGACCATCATTCACTAGCTGCATCTTGGTGCCGTAGGACCACCATTCACCAGCTGCATCTTGGTGTAGGAAGACCACCATTCATTAGCTGCATCTTGGTGCCGGAGTACCACCAAACACTAACTGCATCTTGGTGCCAGAGGACCACCATTCACTAGTGGCATCTTGATGTATGAGGACAACTATTCACTGGCTGCATCTTGGTGTAGGAGGACCACTATTCACTAGCTGCATCTTGGTGTAGGAGGACCACCATTCACTAGCGGCATCTTGATGCCAGAGGACCACCATTCACTAGCGGCATCTTGATGCCAGAGGAACACCATTCACTAGCAGCATCTTGGTGCCTGGGGACCATCATTCACTAGCTGCATCTTGGTGCCGGAGGACCTCCATTCACTAGCTGCATCTTGGTGCCGGAGTACCACCAAACACTAACTGCATCTTGGTGCCTGGGGACCATCATTCACTAGTGGCATCTTGGTACCAGAGGACCACCATTCACTAGCGGCATCTTGGTGTAGGAGGACCACTATTCACTGGCTGCATTTTGGTACCAGAGGACCACCATTCACTAGCTGCATCTTGGTACCAGAGGACCACCATTCACTAGCTTACCATTCACTGGCTGCATCTTGGTGTAGGAGGACCTCCATTCACTAGCTGCATCTTGGTGCCGGAGGACCACCATTCACTAGCTGCATCTTGGTGTAGGAGGACCACCATTCACTAGCTGCATCTTGGTGCCAGAGGACCACCATTCACTAGCTTACCATTCACTAGCAGCATCTTGGTGCCTGGGGACCATCATTCACTAGCTGCATCTTGGTACCAGAGGACCTCCATTCACTAGCTGCATCTTGGTGCCGGAGGACCACCATTGACCAGCTGCATCTTGGTGTAGGAGGACCACCATTCACTAGCGGCATCTTGGTGCCGGAGGACCACCATTGACCAGCTGCATCTTGGTGTAGGAGGACCACCATTCACTAGCGGCATCTTGGTGGCAGAGGACCACCATTCACTAACTGCATCTTAATGCCAGAGGACCAACATGCACTAGGGGCATCTTGGTGCCGGAGGACCACCATTGACCAGCTGCATCTTGGTGTACAAGATAAAAACTCAGCAACCTGGGAAAGCCCCGCTTGCTATGTTTTGATTAGTAATAGAACTCTAATTAGCACTGAGAGACGATCACTTCCTAGTGACATCTTTATTGACGTCTTATGTCCAAAAACTTACATCAAACAAGGCACCTTTCAGGTATAAATATTACCAACGTTGCCTTAAGCAAACGCTGCCTCAATACTATTGCTGCCTCGCTGATACTGAAGCTACCACTGCCTCAACGGCATCAGCGAACGATGGTGTGGTGAACATAGGAGCAGAACAGCTGTCCCCTGCAGAGCCCAGCAGATGCAAGCAGCCCACGTACGCTGCCCCCCCTCCTCCTCCTCGACGCGCTGAGAGAGACGCTGTCTTTTCTCCAGCCGAGAAAATCCAGCTCCGGCGTTTCCAGCCTACTCTTGCGAGTGACTGGGATATCGAGTCCTGGAAGGAGATACAAGACCTCCAACATTCTAGTCCAGAGGTATGGTGTTGACTAAACCCTTAGAGAGAATTCTTGAAGCAAACCTTGGCAAAACCAACTTAACTTAAAGCTACTTACTTACTCCCTCCCAAGTATTAGGTTTAGGTCAGGTACACTGGGGTAGGCGTAGTTAAAAGCACCAGTTGAGTACGTTAGCTAATGTATATATGAATGTATATATGTTTTATTCATTTTAAACCATTGTATGGCTAAGAAACCAAATCAATGCTTTTACAGTATTATTTTGCAATACTCATCTTACTGTACGCACTTTTTATAATAACAAGTCTTGCAACTGTGGCAATTCATTTCTCTTGTATGAGAAGAAAGACTGTTCAATAAATAATACCTTTTTATTGAAAACGCCCGTCTCTCTATTCTCTGCACTTTGGTGAAAGTAATCTGCACAAAACTGACTGAGTAAAATAACTGTCTATTGTTTCACACGACTCTAGAGATTGACTCTTATCTAAGGAGCAAAGTTGTCATGTTTATGCGGTTGTTGGAAAACTGAATCCCTTCTTGTCTGTACCAGGGAAGCTGATCACTTCCTATTCAGTCAAGAAAGTTTCTAGTGACCTCTGAGCTAGTTGGTAACAAACCCAATTAAGTTTAGCATAGTCAGTGGAGACCTGGAAGATCTGCACTTCTACGTCTATACTACTGTTTATGTTATTCCAATGCGCAGGGCCTATTGGGAAAATAGGAACTACACTACACTCCTACACCAACATGCCGCTAGTGAATGGTGGTCCTCCTACACCAAGATGTTGCTAGTGAATGGTGGTCCTCCGCCACCAAGATGCAGCGAAGTGAATGGTGGTCCTCTGGCCCCAAGATGCTGTTAGTGAATGGTGGTCCTTCAACAACAAGATGCAACTAGTGCATTGTGGTCTTCCTATACCAAGATGCCCCTAGTGCATGTTGGTCCTCTGGCACTAAGATGCAGTTAGTGAATGATGGTCCTCTGGCACTAAGATGCCGCTAGTGAATGGTGGTCCTCCGGCACCAAGATGCAGCTGGTGAATGATTGTCTTCCGGCACCAAGATGCCGCTAGTGAATGGAGGTCCTCCCGGCACCAAGATGCCGCTGGTGAATAGTGGTCCTACTACACCAAGATGCAGGTAGTGAATGGTGGTCTACCTACAGCAAGATAACGCTAGTGAATGGTGGTCCTCTGGCACCAAGAAGCCGCTAGTGAATGGTGGTCCTCTTACACCAATAAGCCGCTAGTGAATGGTGGTCTTCCTACACCAAGATGCTGCTAGTGCATGGTGGTCCTCCTACACCAAGATGCAGGGACTCCTCCCAATCCGGCTTAAGAAAAAACTACAATACGGAAACCGCCCTCCTCACCGCAACAGACGACATCCGCACCTTACTGGACAAAGGAGAAACAGTAGCCCTCATCCTCCTCGACCTATCAGCGGCATTCGACACAGTCTCCCACCGCCAGGACAAGGCCCTCGACTGGATCTGCTCCTTCCTCTCCGGCAGGACGCAGCGGGTCAGACTCCCTCCTTCCCTCTCGGACCCCACACCTACCACCTGCGGAGTCCCCCAGGGCTCCTCCCTCAGCCCGACGCTCTTCAACATCTACATGGCTCCACTTGCCCCCATCGTCAGAACCTACGGACTCAACATCGTGTCATACGCAGACGACACCCAGCTCATCCTCTCCCTATCCAACGAGCCCAAGACCGCCAGACGCAACTTTCGAGAAGGCATGGAAGCCGTCGCCAAATGGATGAAAAACAGCTGCCTACAACTAAACACCAACAAAACAGAAGTACTCATCATGGGCCCAAACCCCGACGCCTGGAGCGACACCTGGTGGCCCACCGCCCTCGGAAACCCGCCAACCCCCACAGATCACGCACGCAACCTGGGAATCATCCTGGACTCCGAGCTCAAGATGGACCGCCAGATCAACTCTGTCTCATCTTCCTGCTTCCTCACCCTCCGCCTCCTTCGTAAGACCTTCAAATGGATCCCCCTCGAACACGGAAAGACAGTCACTCACGCCCTGGTCACCAGCAGACTCGACTACGGCAACGCACTCTACGCCGGAATAAACAAAAACCTCATCCGCAAGCTACAGAACATCCAGAACGCCGCCGCAAGACTGGTCCTCAACCTGCCAAGACACTGCCACATCTCCCAGCACCTGCGCACACTCCACTGGCTCCCCGTCGAGGCGAGAATCACCTTTAAGATGCTCACCCACGCACACAAGGCCCTCCACGGCACCGGACCAGCATACCTGAACAGCCGACTCAAATTCCACGCACCCCAAAGGACCCTACAATCAGCCCAGCTTTCCTACGCCGTGGTCCCTCGCACCAGAAAGACCAGATCGGGAGGCCGTTCCTTCTCCTTCCTCACGGCCAAAGCATGGAACGCCCTTCCGCTCCACCTCAGACAGACAATATCGCTCCCCATCTTCGCAAGAAACCTCAAAACCTGGCTCTTCGACAGACCCCCTCCTTGTTGGAATGAAACCTGCACCCCCCTCCTCCCCTCCCCACCCCTAGTGCCTTGAGTCCCTCAAGGGTGAGTAGTCACGCTTTAACATACTCCTGATTGATTGAATTGTGGTTCTCTGGCACCAAGAAGCCGCTAGTGAATGGTGGTCCTCCTACACCAAGAAGCCGCTAGAGAATGGTTGTCCTCTTACACCAGGATGCAGCTGGTGAATGGGGGTCCCCAGGCACCAAGATGCTGCTAGTGAATGGTAAGCTAGTGAATGGTGTTCCTCTAGCATCAAGATGCCGCTAGTGAATGGTGGTCCTCCTACACCAAGATGCAGCTAGTGATTGGTGGTCCTCCTACACCAAGATGCAGCTAGTGAATGGTGGTCCTCCTACACCAAGATGCAGCCAGTGAATGGTGGTCCTCCTTTACCTAGTGCATGGTGATCCTCCTACACCATGATGCCTCCAGAGAATGGTGGTCCTACACCAAGATGCCACCAGTGAATGGTGGTCCTCCTACACCAATATGCAGCTAGTGAATGGGTGTCCTCCTAAACCATGATGCCGCTTGTTAATGGGGGTCTGCTAGCACCAAGGTGCAAATAGTGGATGGTGGTCCTCTGCCAAGGTGCAGATGATGTCAAGTCAAAAAGTCAAAAAGATTTGTATAGCGCGCTACATACCCGGAGGGTCTCAAGGCGCTTGAAGAAGGGTGGGGAGTTATATGTCGAATATCCAAGTTTTAAGTTGCTTTCTGAATGCTAGATGGTTCTGAGTGAGACGAAGGTGAGTGGGGAGTGAGTTCCAGGTTTTAGCTGCGAGGTAGGAAAAGGATCTACCTCCCATGGTGGTTTTATTGATGCGAGGTACGGTAGCAAGGGCTTGGTTGGAGGATCGTAGCCGACGGGAGGGATTGTAGAAGGAAAGACGTGTGTTGAGGCACTCGGGTCCAATTTCATAAAGTGCTTTGTGTGCGTGGGTTAGGAGTCGGAAAGTAATCCTCTTATTGACGGGGAGCCAGTGGAGGTTTTTCAGGTGACTAGAGATGTGGTCTTTACGCGGGATGTCTAGTATGAGTCTGGCTGATGCGTTCTGGATGCGTTGGAGTTTATTCTGGAGTTTTGTGGTGATACCGGCGTATAGGGTGTTTCTGTAGTCCAGGCGGCTTGTAACCAGTGCATGGGTGACCGTTTTTCTGGTTTCGGTGGGGATCCAGCGAAATGTTTTTTTGAGCATGCGAAGAATGTTAAAGCAAGATGATGAAACGGCGTTTACTTGTCTGTTCATAGAGAGTGAGGAGTCCAGGATGACGCCCAGGTTCCGTGCGTGGTCCGTAGGGGTGGGTGCTTTTCCAAGGGCCTCTGGCCACCAAGAGTCGTCCCAGGCGGAGGGGGAGGTACCTAAGATAAGGACTTCTGTTTTGTCTGAGTTCAGTTTCAGACGGCTATGCTTCATCCACTCGGCTACTTCTTTCATTCCTTCATGTAGGTTAGTTTTGGCAGTGTTAGGGTCTTTGGTGAGTGATAGGATAAGTTGAGTGTCATCCGCATAGGAGATGATGTTGAGGTTGTGTTGGCGTGCGATGGCCGCGAGGGGGCTCATGTATACGTTGAAGAGGGTGGGGCTGAGTGAGGACCCTTGGGGTACGCCGCAGATGACTTCAGTGGCCTCTGAGTTGAATGGTGGGAGGCGGACTCTCTGGGTTCTTCCGGTGAGGAACGAGGTGATCCATTCCAGTGCTTTTCCTTGTATTCCGATGTTTCTGAGGCGTTGTAACAGGGTGTTATGACAGACTGTGTCGAAGGCTGCGGAGAGGTCGAGGAGGATTAGGGCGACTGTGTCTCCATTGTCCAGGAGAGTTCGAATGTCGTCTGTTGCTGCGATGAGGGCGGTCTCCGTGCTGTGTTTGGCTTGGAATCCGGACTGTGAGGAGTCGAGGGATTTGTTGGTTTCGAGGAAGGCGGCGAACTGGTTGTTGACAGCTTTCTCGATGACTTTGGCTGGGAATGGAAGGAGCGAGATGGGGCGGTAGTTTTTGAGTTCGGTGGGGTCCGCTGTGGGTTTTTTCCGAAGGGCGCTGAGTTCGGCGTGTTTCCAGCTTTCCGGGAAGGTGGCGGAGTTGAGGGAGCAGTTGATGACGTCTCGGAGGTGTGGTGCTATGATGGAGTCTGCTTTGTTGAAGATGTGGTGAGGGCAGGGGTCTGTGGGGGATCCTGAGTGGATGGAGTTCATCAGGCGGATGGTGTCCTCAGTGGAGATTGGGTTCCAGTCATTAAGGATATTTGAGGGGGGTGAAGGTCCGGGTCGGTTGTCGAAGCTGTTGTGGATGTCTGCGATTTTGTTGTGGAAGAACGAAGCTAGGGAGTCGCAGAGGGCCTGAGAGGGGGTGATGTCGTTGGAGTTGGCTGAGGGGTTGGTAAATTCTTTGACGATGTTGAATAATTCCTTGCTGTTGTGGGCGTTGTTGTCTAGTCGGTCTTGGAATGCGGCTTTCTTGGCAGATCGGATTAGTTGGTGGTGTATGCGGGTGGCGTTCTTGAAGGCGTCCCTGTTGCTGGTGTTTGGGTCTTTTTTCCAGGCCTTCTCGAGGGAGCGACAGAGTTTCTTGGATTTCTTAAGATCATCGTTGAACCAGGATGCGTTTTTGCTGCCTAGTTTGATTTGATGTTTTTTCAGCGGTGCTAGGATGTCGGCGCAGTTGGATAACCATTGGGTGAGGTTAATGGCTGCTTGGTCGGGGTTAGGGGAGTGGGCAGGGGGGTTTTGGAGAAGCGATGAGGAGATCTGGTCGATGGTGATTTTGTTCCAGTTTCTTCGCATAGTGGGTTGAGGATGGTTGTGAGATGTGGTTTTTTTGTAGATAAAGTGAACGCAGCTGTGGTCCGTCCAATGGAGAGTAGTGGTGTGACTGAAGGAGACATGTTTGCTGGAGGCGAAGATAGGGTCGAGTGTGTGCCCAGCGATGTGGGTGGGCGTTGTGACAAGTTGTTTAAGTCCGAGGTTGGCGAGATTGTCCAGAAGGGAGGCGGTGTTGCTGTCATTGCTCTTTTCTAGGTGAAAGTTGAGGTCTCCCAGCAGAATGTATTCCTCGGAAGGGAGGGCGTGTGGGGTGATAAAGTCAGTGATAACGTCGCTGAATTGTGTACGGGGTCCTGGAGGACGGTAGAGGAGTGTGCCTCTGAGTGTGGTTTTGGGGTCGGTGTGGATCTGGAAGTGAAGGTGTTCGGCGCTGGTGAGGTTGACGTCTGAGCTGGTTGAGATGCGGATGGAGTTCTTATGGACGATAGCGATGCCTCCTCCTGTTTGGTCGGTGCGGTCCTTGCGGATGATCTTGTATCCTTCCGGGATGGCAATGGTGATGTCTGGGGCTGATGAGGCGTTCATCCATGTTTCTGTTAGGAAGGCGACGTCCGGAGAAGTCGTGTCTAGTAGGTTCCAGAGGTCGATGGCGTGTCTGTGGACTGATCGGGTGTTGAG
Organism: Lissotriton vulgaris; assembly: GCF_964263255.1. Taxonomy (NCBI): domain Eukaryota; kingdom Metazoa; phylum Chordata; class Amphibia; order Caudata; family Salamandridae; genus Lissotriton; species Lissotriton vulgaris. The sequence continues at coordinate 308,455,708 of NC_141688.1, read as the reverse complement.
CAGGATGCATTTTAGGTGGTTGGAGTCAGGTTTCGGTTGTGTGATCGTGGATGAAGAGTTTTTCTTGGTGCCGTCGAACTTGCAGGAGTAGCAAGTGAAGGGTCCATGGGTGTGTCCAGGAGCGGCTTGGGCGCAGTTGGAGAGTCGGCCGGGAATAAGGGCTAGGAGGGTGGAGGCGTCGTAAGAAATGCGAGAGGGCTGGGCATTGCGTGGACCAGGGGGACTGGCGCTGGGCGCGGTCCAGGCGCGGACGGGCGTAGACGGGCTTACCTTTGGCGCACCTTCGGCGCGACTGGGGCGCGAGCGCTGCGCGTAAATGCTACGCGCAAAAGCTTCTGTCATAAGAGGATATTGGGAGGGGAGGGGCGAGGCAGGCTCAGCTGGGAGGCGGGAGCGTGATTGGAGGGCCGGGCTTGGACGTCACAGCCAGCAAATGGCTGCAACAATAACAACAACTGTACGCAGGGAGAGGTTGGGGCGAGCAGTGGAGCGCTATTACTGAAATAATAAATCTACAAATGAAATGGCTGAGTGGTGGACGCAGTGAGGGGTCACAAAGCAGCGCAATGAACACAGCACTTTAAGAGTATAAATCGGCGCTATGAAATTAAGCACAGTGCAATCAGTAAGCAAAGCAGCAAAGCAGCGCTAATGTCAGAGCCAGGTTAAGAGACAATGCGGCGCAGTGATGTAATATTATGTACAAAGCACAGAGCACAAGCAGCGTAGGAGTAGCGCTACGATGCCCAGGAGGACAGAGGGGAGCAACCGGATCTGCACGAGTCAGGACGGTCATGGTGGTCCTCTGCCAAGGTGCAGATGGTGGACGGTGATTCTCCTCCAATATTTAGGTTGTGAGTGGTAGTTCACTGGTACAAAGGTGCAGATCCTGGATAATGGTCCTATGCCAAGTTTCAGCTGCTGGATGATGGCCCTCTGCCAAGGTGCAGATAGTGGATGGTGGTCCTCTGGCACCAAGGTGCAGGTGGTGGTCCATCGCCAAAGTGCAGATGAAGAATAGTGATACTCTGGCAACAACTTGCAGATGATTGATGGTGGTCCTCCGCCAAGGTGCAGATGGTGGATGGTGGTCCTCTGGCAACAAGGTGCTGATGGCGAATGGTGGTCCTCCGCTGAGGGTGGTCCTCTGTCAAGGTGCAGATGGTGGATGGAAGTCCTCTGCCAAGGTGCAGATGGCGGTCCTCAGCCAAGGTGAAGATGGTAGATGGTGATTCTCAAGCTACAAGGTGAAGATGGTGATCCTTCAGCAACAAGGTGCAGATGGTGGATAGTGGTCTTCCTCTATGGTGCGGATGTTGGATGCTAGTCCTCCACTCAGGTGCAGATGGTGAATGATGGTGGTCTGGCAAGAAGGGGCAGATAGTAGATAGTGGTCCTCCACCAAGTTGCAGATAGTGGATAGTGGTCCTCCGCCAAGGTGCAAATGGTGGATGGACCTTGAAGATCCTCCAGTGCCAAGGTACATATGTTGGATGGTGGCCCTCCACCAAGGTGTAGAAGGCAGGGTGCACTATATCATATGTGTGGACATATCTGCATGAGTAGATATGACCCCGCAATATCCAATCCATTCTTGGATATTGTAAGGACACAGGGAAGCCATAAAGAGTACATGAGCTGGATACTTGTCATTACGAGTTTCAAGGCACAATGACGGCTTCACAGTAATCTAAGATTTTTGATACCAAACATTTCATCTTAATACATCATCTCTGATGCCAGTATTGGATTGATTAATAAAGGCTCACAAGAGACCGTTTAGTGGCTCCCCTGAACCCTAACCAAGCACTGGTGTGGCCTTTGACTAGTCTTAGCCAGCCTTCAACCAGCAGACATGTTTCTGGCCTCATGGGGTTAGAGCCCGCACTCTCAGAGGCCAGGAACAAAGACTGCTCTCGGCAGACGTGCCTCACACCTCCAGATCAGGATGGCCTTCCAGTGCGGGAAGCTTCAAAGGCGATGCCGCCTTTGAAATATTACCCAGGCAGCTCCAGATAGTGGAGGTTTCCAACCCCCCTTTCCTGCTCCACATTTGGCCGGAGGACAGATGGGAAAATTAGTTAAATGGGGTGGGTTCCCATTCAGCCAGAACCATCCCTAAGGTGGGGCAGGTGATGTGGAGCCCACTTTTAATTTCCCTCCATCTTGGTTTGAGAGGGAATTGGGCAATTAGTGTCGGGGTAGTGCCCCTTCCCGAAGGAAGTTGTCACTTAGAGGGTGTAGACACCCTAAGAGTTAATAGCCTATTGGCTACTACTTGCCACCACGTTCCCGCCCCTACATTTCGTTTTTTTTTTAAACCTGGACCCTGAAGTTAAATTTACTAGACACAGAAAAGAAAAGGAAAAAGAAGTGCTGCTGACCCGAAGACTGAAGACATGCTGCAGAAAATTGGCACCAAACCCTGCCTGCCCTTAAGGACTCAACACTCATGGTGTGCTGTCTCATCCTGCAACTGTGAGACCTCCAAGAACCCTGGAGCTCCTCAAGCCATCTACAAATTGCAAAAGAACATCCTTGGAGTAGAGGTACTTCTGCCCTGCAGTCCGCAGACCCCGAACCCATGTATTTGAACTTGTTGCCTTATTTCTCCTCAGTGACTTCGACACTGCACCCAAACCACAAGTGGTATATCAACTCTGGAGGATCAGATCCGTCTCCTCACCAAGCTTGGAGACACCAGGATTTACTGGAGATGTGCTACATCAACACCTGGGGTACCGGACCACCTACTGCCTACAGCAAGACAATTAGTCCATTCTGGACTCCAACTGCCCAGGAAGCAAGCTACGACAGTGGGACATCCAGACCCCCATGGCCCACTTTGTGAGTGGCCCAGCTGCCCAAGAATCATCCCTGAAACCTGCCTGCACCTGACAGTGTAGACATCTTGATGCATGCCACCCAGCTGACCTATCTGCTCTGCACCAAGCCCGCCCTGCCTGAGTACTGACAAACCAGCTGTGCCCCTGTGGTTCTGAGGCTGTTGAGACCAGCTCCCTCGAGTAGGAGCTCTCAGAATTACCTTTAAGTCCCTTTGTGTGTTTTCAAGACCCCCTGCTTCATAGGGCACCAGCTATCAACGACCTAAGCACCCTGCTCCCGGCCGAATCAGGGACGATCCCGAGAATCTCCTGGTGGAACATTGGGCCTGGCCTTGCTACTTACCTCAATGCCAAAGGTAAAACATGAAATCCAATGTGCGATTTTATATGTCTTTTTCTATTTTCTCTCATTAGCTTCAGTGGTATGTAATTGCGCACAAAAGTAATTAATTTCCTGAACTTTGAAAATTGCTTTCTTGAAAAGCACTTACTGTAGAACAAAGTTCTTGGTCGTAAAAAATTACATTAATAGTGTTCAATCAATCAATCAATTAGGGTTGTATAAAATGCAGTACTCACCCGTGAGGGTCTCAAGGGGGTGGGGGTGCAGCTCCAGTTCAGTTGAAGAGCAAGGTCTTGAGGTTCTTCCTGAAGGTGTGCAGAGTAGGGGAGCGTCTGCTGTTGACAGGGAGTTCGTTCCAGGCCTTGGCTGCGATGTAGGAGAAGGCTCTTCTGCATGCTCTGTTTCTGCGGATGCATAGGGTTTCTGCCAGGGTGAGGTCTGCGGAGCGGAGGTTCCTTTTGGGTACGTGGAAGGAGACTCTCTTGTTGAGGTATTTGGGTCCGATGTTGTGGAGGGATTTGTAGGCGTGGGGGAGTAATTTGAAGCTTACTCTTTTCTCGACTCATGTTATTTTTATAAATTGGTCTCAAATGTATTCGAGTGTATGTCTCATTTATTGCCTCTGTGAGAACAACAATTGCTTACTACTACCCTCTGATAAGCTTAACTGCTCAGTCACACTACCACAAATAGAATGTTAGCTTTACCTACTCTTGCCTCTGTCTACCAATCTGGGTCTCACTGGTCTCTCTGCACAGTGTACTTCCATTTAGTGCAGTGTATTGGGAGCCAGTGGCCTACAGTCAGTATATAGGGAAAGCAAACACTTAAGGCAATGATAACCAGGTACGAAAGTGCAAACATACTTACCCGCAAGAGAGAGGGAAGTGCCAGACGACCTTGAATCTGGTGTGACGACCAGGCCCAGTTGACCCACCTATGCATGCACAGTGGCAAGTGGCTTCCAGTGCACTGAAAGGCCTTTGGAATTGTGACATTTTTCGATGACTGCAGAAAAGAGTGTGAAGTACGGTGCAGCTGCATTCCTGAAACCACTACTGCGATTCGGCACGGCCAAGAAGCAGAATATTGGTGCCAGGTGGACTGTATGGATCAAGATGTCTGATGATTTCACAGACGCACAGGAAGAAGCAGACGATGAGAAAATAATTAAGTCCTAAAAGCATCTTGCTTTTGATGGAGTGAAAGAAGTGATAAAGAAAATATCACAAGCTGATGAAGTATCGTACTATCAAATCAAGGAAGCGCTAATAGCAAAATTCAATCTGATGCCGGAATGTAGACTGTGAAAGGGGCATTTACAATCAAGCGAGACAGCAAGCTGATTAAACGATGGATGAGTTTGTTGAAAAACTAGACGTGCTTATTAAACGCTGCAAGTTTTGTGAATTTAATGATGAAGCCATATGTCTCCGAGTCATCAATGGCTGTCTTGCAGACTCTTTAAGAAGACCCATGTTGAGAGAGATGCTCAGCTTAGCGAAAGTACTAATGGCTGCAAGGGCAGAGGAAGGAGCACATCAACAAGCTGCTGATATGGAAGCTGGAATAGCGACAAATAAATCAACCTTGGTCATGAAAAGCAAGCACAAGGACACGCACATCGTGCCTCCAAAGAAAAAAAAGCTGTGTTTCCAGTGTGGGTTTTCATTTCACTATGAAGGCAAATGTCCAGCCATAGGACAAACGAGCAAAGGTTGTGGTAAAGAAAACAACGCAACCTAGAGATAAAGACATCCTAGTCAACACATACCGAACATGATCATGCAACTTAAATATGCCTAAGTCTTCTTCTGTCTGGACCTGAAGAAGGGATACCCTCAACTTGAGTTGGAATAAAACTGCAGGTACAGCATGGCTTTTTTGCCTCATGTTAGCTTGTTCAGATACAAATAGATGACTTTTGGAGTGTCATCGGCTGCAGAAAGTCTTTCAGGATGTTATACGTCGAATAATTCAACCTGTCACACTTGTTTTTAATCGTAGTGATCACAGGCTGGTTTATGGGGCAGTGAAAAAGAAGCATGAGAAGGCTCTTACACAAGTGTGGCAGTTACTTGCTGATTCAGGTCTCACTTTAAAAGCAGTCGTGGGAGTTTAGCCCCTTCGTCGCGGGGCTAATTTCCCCGCGGCACGGGGGGAGTTGGGCCGCGCGCCACGGTGCTTGTGATGAGCTTGGCCCGTCACGCTGCATGGTGGTGCTGTGCTCATGAGAAACTGAGCTTGTCATGACCATGCCCGCTTAATGGAATGCCCAGCACAGCAGGGGAATGATCCCCGCGTGGGTGTTCTGCGTCGGTTATGACGAACTCAGCTCGCCATAAGCACAGTGCCACTGTGCCTCATGGCGAGCATAGCTCGTCATGAGCACCGAAAGAGTTAAAAAGACCAAAATTAAATTATTTGGGCACATATTGTCTGATGGGGGATGACTCCTGATGCAGATAAAGTGCAAGCACTGTCATCTACCTGCCACCTATAAGATGTCACCATGCTGCAATCCTTCTTAAAGATGGCCAGGTATTGCTCAAGCTACATTTGTGACTTTGCTACTGTGAGTGCCCCATTGAGAAACTTTACAAAACGAGATGTCCCTTTCCAGTGGTCTGCTGCATGCGGTCAAAGCTTCAAAAGAATAAAGCATGCATTTGAGAATGCAACCGAGGTGGCCTATTTTGACCCCAAGTTACATACTTAGATCATAGTTGATCCGAGCCTGGTGGGACTGGGAGCAATCCTTGCTCAACATAATGGTCATCCGAATGCTCAGAGACACATTTTGACGTATGCCAGGCAAAGCCTGTCTGACACAGAATGCGCCTATTCTCAGCCGCAACAGAGTCTGGCTGTAGTGTTGGCCTGCGAACATTTTCATGTGTTTCTATACGGAAAACGTTTTACTTTCATTACAGACCACCAAGGCCTGCTCTTAATATTTGGAAACCTGAAAGTCAAGATGCGCCCATGCATTGAGAGGTGGGGGTTGCAGGTGGCACAATTTGACATCCAAAACGACTGAGGAGTTAATTAACTTCCTTATGAGGTCCAGCATGGCAGCAGCCCGATCGATTGAACAGTTCACTGCTGCTACTAATGCTGATATGAACCTGCTGATCCTCGAAGACATCATTTCAACTCAGTCATGGAAGAAGCATGCTAGACCTTTTGCTGCTGAAGTTGAATTTCAAAAATTCAAGAATGTACGGGATGAACTGGTCCTTACCAAGGAAGGTGTTTATTGAGAGGAGCACGAATAATCACAACTCAGCGCCTAAGACAGCAAGTAATTGAACTAGGGAACTGATGTCATCACGCCGGCGTGGCCTATTATGGTGTCGGTGACGTCAGCGGAGTCGCAAGCGATGCCGTGCCTCTGTGACATCGGACCACATCGGTGCAAAGCTACAAAAAGAATTTCTGACAATGTTCGCCATCCAATAGCAAAGAATTCAAGGAGTTTCTATTCCGACTCAATGTCAAACATCCCAAAAATACACCTCTGTGGCCCTGAGCCAATGCTATTCTGGAAGATTCATGGGTAGCCTCAAAATGGTAATTCAATGAGCATCGATGGAAGTAACGAAGTTAAGCCAGGACCTGCGTCAAGCCCTGCATGCTTATCGTTCAACTCCTCAGTCCACAACTGGTGACAGTCCTGCCACTTTGCTATTCGGAGGGCCATCGGAACCAAACTGCCACAGTGGACAGTAGACCGGTCCTTGCATGCTGATAAGGTTCTTGTCACGGACACTTCTCAGGATGAAAAAATATGCTGATCATCATCAACAAGCACAGGACACAGCCTTCGATGAAGGTGTCTGCATCCTGGTCAGGAAGAAACTAAAGTGGAAAACAGGCATTGATGATCCTCTGAGGGTTGTGATGTGCAAAGGAAATATGGTGACTGCGCATTGTCCTGGAAAGTCCATCGCATGGGACTCGTCACTCTTTAAGCACCTACCTCGACGGTTGTCGGCTCCGGCAATCATGAATGAGGTGGCCTCGCCTCACATTCCAGATCAAGCAACCGAGCCTGTACCATCGTGCACGAACATGGCGCATCTCAACCACTTCATATCACTCGATCTGGTCGACTAGTACGAGCGCGTTGACACCTTATTGAAGAAATATAATGTGACTATTGTTTGTACTTTTTATTTAAAAATGGAGGAGATGTAATGTTGTGAGACTATGTGCTCTAGAACCCTTGTGGTTGAGGGCGGACTCAAGAAGGCGTACGTAACTTGCTGTGAAGTGTTACGGTGTGGTTATTAACGGTTATGAGGTAACGAGAGTGCAGTGTGTGATTGCATGCTGAGGAATAAAGACATACCGAGCTTCGTTCATTTGCATACACCAGGGCTGAGGAGGACGCAATAAGAGAACGAGAGGGAGGAGAGAGAGAGGTAAGAGTGACAGAGAGAGAGAGGGAGGAGAGAGTGACAGAGAGAGAGAGAGAGGGAGGCGAGAATGACAGAGAGAGAGAGGGAGGCGGGAATGACAGAGAGAGAGATGGAGGAGCGAGTGACAGAGAGAGAGGGAGGAGAGAGTGACAGAGAGAGAGAGAGGGAGGAGAGAGTGACAGAGAGAGAGAGGGAGGCGAGAATGACAGAGAGAGAGAGAGAGAGAGAGGGAGGCGAGAATGACAGAGAGAGAGAGGGAGGAGAGAGTGACAGATAGAGCGTGCGAGAGAGAGACAGAGAGTGAGAGAGAGGGGAGATACCCTGTGCGACCTGCTGCATGTGTGGACTGTCATTCAGTGCTGACTATACATCTGAGCAGTGAGTGAACAGGGGACTGCTGTGGGTGAGAGGGATAGCTTCATAGGAGTGCGAGAGAGGAAGGAGAGAGAGACAGAGAGAGACAGAGAAGGACGAGAGAGAGAGGCAGAGAGAGAGAGAGAAGGAGGGAGGAGAGAGAAAGAGTGAGGGAGGGGAGAGAGAGAAGGAAGACAGAGACACAGAAAAAAAGAAAGAGAGAAGGAGGGCGTATAGAGAGACAGAGAAAGAGAGAGAGGGAGGCGAGAGGAGGGTGGTGGTACTGTGGCCCTCTGCAAGTGAGGTGCTGTTGCTCCTCCCTGACTGTACATCTAAGGGGTGAGGGAAGGGGTGGGGGTGCTGCGGGCGAGAGAATCAGCTTCATAGGAGTGAGAGAGAAGAGAGAGAGAGAAGGGAGGAGAGAGAGACCAAGAAAGAGAGAGAGAGGACACAGCAGAGAGATCAGAGCATAGAAGAGAGAGCGAGAGAGAGAGAGAAAAAAAAGGAGGGAGGAGAGAGAGAGATAGTGAGGGAGGGGAGAGAAGGAAGAGAGAGAGACAGACACAAAGAGAGAGAAGGAGGAAGGAGAGACAGAGAGGGAGGAGAGAGAGGAGGGTGGTGGTACTGTGATGTGGGTGCTGCGGGCGAGAGAGACAGCTTTATGGGAGTGAGAGAGAGGGAGGAGAGAGAGACCGAGAAAGAGAGAGAGAAAGGACACAGCAGAGAGATCAGGGCGAGAAAGAGAGAGAGAGAGAGAGAGAGAGAAAAGGAGGCGAGAGAGTGGGGGGAGAGAGGAGGGAGGGTACGTGTGACATGCTGCACGTAAGGCCCTGTCGCACATCCCTGACTGTACATCTAAGGATTGAGGGAAGGGGGTGGGGGTGCTGCGGGCCAGAGAGACAGCTTCATAGGAGTGAGGGAGAGGGAAGAGAGAGAGAGAGGCAGAGAGAGAGTGAGAGGAGGGAGGAGAGAGAGACCGAGAAAGAGAGAGAGAGAGAGGACACAGCAGAGAGATCAGAGCAAAGAAGAGAGAGAGAAACTGAAAGAGAGGGAGAGAGAGAGAGAGAGAGAGAGAGAGAAAGAGAGGGAGAGAGAGAAAGAGAGGGTGAGAGAGAGTGAGGGAGAAAGAGAGGGAGAGAGAAAGAGAGAGAGAGAAGGAGGGAGGAGAGAGGGAGAAGGAGAGAGAGAAAGAGAGCGTGAGAGAGCGTGAGAGAGAAAGAGAGAGAGAAAAGGAGGAAGGAGAGAAAGAGAGAGAGAAAGCGGGAGTGAGGGAGAAGGAGGAAGGAGAGAGAGAAAGAGAGGGAGGAGGGAGGAGGGGAGTGGAGAGGGTGGTACGTGTGATCTGCTGCACGTGAGGCCCTGTCGCTCAGTCCTGACAGAACATCTAAGCCTTAGGAGTGAGGGAGGGGGGGGGGGGGGGTGCTGCGGGCGAGAGAGACAGCTTGTGCGTCCTCCACACAACTGCACAAACAAGAAGCGCTTCCAGCAGGATTGGAAGAGGTGCCGGTTTCCATGGCAATACATTAAAGGACATGAGACGGGGGCAACAACAGCATCACAAAAATAACTTGAAAAATGTGTTAATAAACAGTGCTGTTACCCAGTGAAGTGTGACCTGTTTGGAGCACACGGATGAGTGATGCTGTGCGCACACCTCAGGGGGGGTGACGTAGCCTGCAAGAGTGCGTGACGCAGTTCATCATACGTGAGGTGGTTTGCAGGTGTTTGCAACTGGCTTGTGTGACGAATTTATCAGATGTTTGTCATAGTTTATAGTTTCTTATTTACAAGTGCTGCGTGAGTGATGGACACGGATGAATTATAACGGGGTATGTACCATCCATCCAGGCACACTCGAGGTTCTCATTATAACATCCTCACAAGAATGACACGCTGAATTGGCCCTGCCGGGATTGCAGAAAGATGTTCACCGTCTATTCTCGCACATTTAAAGAGGTTTACCAACGGGGGCGGGTCTCGTATGTTCCCGTGCAGAGCCCGTACTCGGTCAAACCACACAGCTGTTTAGTCACACACGGTCCTGTGCGTAAAAGTTGACATTCAATTCTCCTTGTGACCGACGGCTTCTCAGCGCTGCAATATATGTCCTGGGTGTCTCTCGTTGGCTGAAAAGTGGCGTCACCTGCCCCAGTCTTGTTTTCTCTCCTTACTCTCTCTGCAGACCCCTTGTCTCTTGCAGCTGGGCTTCTCCTTGTGCAATGGACATAAAGCTGAATGATTCAAACATTCTCTCCCAGTCAAGAGATTTGGGTTAAATCCATCATCTTTTGCCCACTAGTCATCCCATTTTGGACCCAGCCATATGCTAATCAGTATTGACCCTGTGCCTCATGGGAACAGTCCAGACTGAACTGCCAAGATAGGTCCTCCCTGGACTGGAAACAGGCATCTTGGGACCGGTTTCAGGGTATGTTATCCATCAGCAGCCAGGCTAGCGTGAATCCAGTGGCACAGTGAGCAAGGGACCCATGTCTGGGCATACCCGTCCCAATTAGGGCGAAACATGTAACTGCAAAAAATGATGGACGGAATGCTGAATGATTCTAACATTCTCCCCAAGTTAAGGGATCTGGGTTAAATCCATTGTTTATTTGCCCACTATCCACCCCAATTTGGACCCAGCCATATGCAAATCAGCCTTGACCCTGTGCCTCATGGGAACAGACCGGACTGAATAGACTGGGTGCAGCGGTTTCTGAATAACCATGGATGTGCTCTTATTTGTCACATAATGCACGGTCTGCTGCACAGCTACAGGATTTCACCACTTTTCTTTTTAGCTCAAACAGATCAAAAGTCATAAAAACACTGCACAATTCTGAGCCGTGTCAGATTCTGTGCACAGTTTAACCGGTCACCTTTCGCTTGTTCATGCCGTATTCAAACTGGCACTCATATGGCGCAGATGTGCCAATGCACACTTCATTGGCACTAAAATGTAAATAAGTAATGCAGGTAGAGCTTGTGCTGCAGTATGTACCTTCACTAGATGCATAAGTCTGTCACCTAGTTTGCTCTTCCAGTGCCACACAATCCCCTTGGCCATGCATATAATATCACCCGCCATTCTCCGCTTTTCAGCCAATAGTGTGTTGCATTGTGGGGTTTATAGTTCTAATTTGAAAAATTCTATCAATCCCAGCATGCACGGTGTTGGCTACGTCAGAACTGCTCTACGGTGCGATGCATGAGATTACGCAGGTGGTCAAATATGTTTGACATTTTCACAAAGTTCATTAAAATAATTCTTGCTTCTGACACAAACTGAAAGTAAACCCTGCTCACATATTTTGTGAGGGTTCACTTTTTCATTCACATCATGTATCAAGACAATCGTTGGCAATGCAAATCTTTTTGCCTTTTGCGCAGTGGATTGCTTCACATCACAAGAAAGGTGCAACATTGGCGGCAGCAGCACTACCTTCCCTAACAAACAGAATAATTCAAAGACTGATTGCAGAAGCAGGGGGAATGTCTCACAGTTCACACATTCAGAACAGGTACAATACAGGAGGCCCCCTTTAAAGTGGTGTTGGCCAATGGACTACACCCACACTACCTCCCCAATGTGTCGGTCGGCCATTGTCCGATACTGGGGAGGTAAATAAAGACCCCTCAGGTGCTCTGCACCAGTGGGAGTCCTTTAATATATTTAACCTCGGACTACTCTGGAAGAGCTTCCGAGCAGCCAGAGTGTTTTTGTGTTTTTAATGACAATCATCTAGAAAAGTGAAAGTAAAACTAGCTGATGTGCTCTTTTTACTTTCACTGCATCAGTGGCTGTGGGGCATATCTCAGCCCCCATGAGCACTGATTGCTTCGGGAGTTGGAACGGGGAGAATCTCCCCTTTCCAATTGTACCTCTTCCAGTAGATCTCTGCGTGAGGATCACCACATGAGAGCGCTCCTCACACAGGGATCCACCCACGAGGCCCTAGGGACACAGGCTCCCATTACCTTAGTTTGATATGTTCTTGTCGCGGGCAGGTGTCCAGCCACACAAGTGGCCCAGAAATGTTATTGGCAGAAGTGGGGCAATGCTGGGTGGTAGGAATTTTGTGGATTGCTGCAGATTCCAGAAGTTCACATCACAAAAATGTAAGGCAAATGAGTGATTTCAAGAAAATTTTGAGGTTTGAAAGGCATTGTGGCTAAAAAAAAACCTCATCCATGCAAGCCACACCACCCTGGACTCCCCTAGTTGTCTAGTTTGAAAAATGTGCAGATTTACAACGTTGCCCTGAGCTACAGCCCAAAACTCACTGCTACCCACTTTGCAAAAAACTGGTCCATTTTGAGTGGAATGATGTGATCGATCCATATTGTATTTTGGGACATTTACAGGAAGAGGTGTGGCGCAGCGGCTAGCGTGGCTGCCTCCAGAATCTGGGGATCACGGTTCGATCCCTGGCACCAGCGGCAGATTAGCCCAGCACCATGTGACTCTGGGCAATAGCTTGCTTAATCTTCCCGACGGCCTCCAGCGCCTAGAGACCCTTACGGGTGATTGTGCGCTTTACAAATGTGGATTATTATTATTATTACTGTTGCAGGAACTCGACTTCCCTACACAAGTGTGGGCTATTTTTATCACAAGATATGTGAAAGCAAAGAATAGTAGGATATTTGTTATTACTAATTTGATGAAACTGAATTTGCACCTTCCAAATATGAGCCAAAGTGTAGGAATGAAGACATTTTAACATCTGCCACCTCCAGGCAGACTGTGGTCCCGACCAACAAGGAGGAACATCGGACTGCAAGCATGTGTTGGGCTCGCTCCCTCCCTCACTTCTGCAGTCCTCGATCCCGGAAGTCAACCCGGGGCCACCTAAAGACCACCATGGGTGTCCTCCGGGATTAGCGAGCAGAGGCCCAGGAGGACTCTCTCCATGACAGGCGTTTATTTGGGATTTTCAAACAAGATCATGCATTTCCATGCAATGCATGCAAAAGTTGCTCACATGCAGTCACTGATTATCTTAAGAATGTCCCTTCTATGAGTGTCTCTCAGCAACCCTTCTTGTTGGAGTCTCACAGTTGTCTGAATATGACCATGGTGTCCATGGCGCTCTTTAATGACAGTCTCTTGCTGCAGTCACATGCATGTCTCTGTTGCTTCACCATTCTATGAACATCCTTGTAGAGTCTACCCCAGCTTGGGTACCCGCCAATGACTGTGCTACACACATGGAGCTTAATATTACACGTCTTTAATCTTATGTGTGTTACTGCGAACTCAACATTCTGAACAAGCCTTCAGTGTATTGCGCTCTCACACTTACATCACAGCTCTACGGAGTCCAGTAGGAACCAAAAGGCGTCCGTCATAAAAAATCACAAGACACTAGGGGCCATATGCTACAAGCCAAATTGCGATCACAAATGCTGAAATTCGCAGGATTTTGGCTTTTGCAGTTGCAATTTAGCAGTGTGCAATGTATCACACAAAAACCCACTCCAAAATAAGGAATCGCAAAATTTGCGATTCCCTATTTTGCCATTGCATTTAAGGAATCACACACTGCAATTCCTTAAATGCAATGTAGGAAGCACCCAAGTTGTGCGATTTTGGCTTAAGGAATCGCAAATTACCACCAACTTCAGGTTGGTGGTGATTTGTAATTTCTTTGAAAAATGCACATTTTTGCATTTTTCGAAATGCTGTGTTGTGCACGTATGTGTGCCGCATCTGCACTAATGCTTATTTCAGGAGGGCAATAGGGTGTCCTTTTGACACCCTTGCATCCTTGAAATTGCATTCGCAATTTGCGAGTACCTAATGGGTACTCGCAAATTGCAAATATCTCCCCATTCATTCCTATGGGCCTATAGGCTTATAGGATTGAATGGGGAGGTATTCCTTAATTGCAAATCAAATTTGCGATTAGCAATTAAGGAATATGTAGGATTCGCAAAAGTTTTTTCAAATCCTTCATACATCGCGTTTTGCGATTTGCAAAAAATCGCTATTTGATAATCGCAAAACAACATTTTGATACATATGACCCTACAATCCTTATTTCAGTAGTTTGCATTGTCAAACTGTTGTTATAGCCCCTTGTATTCTTCATAAAGTACACAATACATGTAGAGCAAAGACAATTTCGAGGCACCTTGCATGTGTCTGGGTGGATATTCTGGGGCAGATTAACTAGTTTGTCTCACAACTCATAAGAGGGAGAGAGGGCAGACCGGCAATTTGGTCCGGCTGCTCCCTTCTGAAGCTCTGATGGACACGTTGGCTGCCTTGCACTGTGCACACACCTTTGCAGCATAGTGCAAAGGCAATGCAAATGTGTGTGTGATGTCTAGTCAGAGTCAGCTTGTGAAGGAGGGTGTGGGGGCTCTGCCTCCTTCTACCCCAGAGAATGTGAAAGAAAAATCCTATTTGTGCAGCTAGAGAGCAGGGAGTGGAGAACATTGTCATTCCATCCTGCCCAGAGGTGCAACTAGAGCCAAATTTCGGATGGGGGGGGCTAATACAAATTTCAGGGGGTGGGGAGCTAATACTTCAAGCAATAGGTAGAGTGTAGATGCAGGGGCTCTAAGAAGGGGTGACAAAACAACAAAGCCTCGTTAACAAGTAAATGGTCTTTTCAAGACCTGTGAAGTACTTGGATTCGGCTGCGATAAGACGCCAGACCACCCAGCCAACAGCAGTTCAAAAACTGTCTGTGTGTGTGCTGTGCTGTGGTGACATCACAACATCCAACAGACGACATGGTAACATCACAACAACCAGCAGACAACATGGTCACAGTACAACATTCAGCAGACGACATGGTGACATCACAACATCCAACAGATAACATGGTCACACTACAACATCCGTGTATAAACAACAAGAGAGAAAGGGCGAAGTTGAATACTCTCACACCCCTTGGGATAATCAATCAAAAACAACTAAAGAGTATCTTTAACTATAATATACATAAAGATCAAAAGGAGAAACGGTGAGACGAGCCGTCCACCAATACCCTTCAGTGCCCCATGCAAAATTAATAGCTGTGTCAAAAGGGTAGTGAAATTACCAAGAGGAAAAAAGGGTAGTGAAATTACCAAAAGGAAAAAAGGAACCCTCAGGCACCCACACTAGGTAGGTAGCCGTTTGTCTTCATCGGGTTCAACCCATATTCTGGCTAACACCAACCCATACACTCTCAATGTTATCCTGTGGCAGAGGTACATTGATGATGTGTTGCTAATATGGAAGGGCACAGAGGAGAGCCTTTTGGCCTTCTTTGACTGGGTTAACACCTGTGACCCACATTTGAGGTTCACCCACCAGCACAGTCAGGAAAGCATCGAGTTTTTAGATGTGACGATCACCAGGACTGGTGATCATTTAACTACTAAGACGTATTACAAACCCACCAGTAAAAATAACCTGCTCCATTTTACGAGTTTTCATCCGCGTCCTTGGCGGGAAAACTTACCTTTCGGTCAGTACCTATGTATACTTAGGAACTGCAGCAACATCACCGACTATAAGAAGCAGGCAAAGGATTTGACTGGCAAACGTTCACACAGAGGATACCCAGCAAAAATCTTAAAGAAAAGTTGCAAACAGGCTAGAAATCAAATCCGGGAAGCCCTATTAGAAGATGACACAAAAGAAGTAGAACCTGAAACACCGATGACTTGTGTAACAACATACAGTAACATCTAAAATTTAGTAAATTGGACTATAAACAAACAATGGGGAATTCTAACTAGTAATGGCCTTGAGTGGCAAAAACCACTCTTTTCCTACAGGCGCGAGAAAAGCCTGAAGGATGCATTAGTGCACACTCGCCCCAACAAAAAGAATGCAACACCGAACCCAAATGTACTTACTAAGCATGGGCGAATTTTGCGAATCTCACGTTCGCGAATTTTGCGGATTTGCGAACTCGCAATCCGCAAAATCCGCGAATTCTCGCGAATTTGCGGATTTTTTTTTGTGTTTGCACGGGTTTCTGCCAGTTCGCAAGGGTTTTGTACAATTTCGCAAACGCGAACTTACCTGTTGGGTCGCAAGTTTTGCGAACTTGTTGTTTCTACGTGTCCAGCCTGTTTGGGACACTCTTCTTCATCACTGCCACTCTCTGTCACCACTGCCACTCTCTGACTACTCATGCCACCCTCTGGCCCACCCATGCCACCCTAGGTTTCATCACAGCACCCTCTGGTTGTCCAGTCAGTGTACATTATTGTGGCAAAGCAAAGCACACCTTCCCTGCCTCAAGTGACCTGAATTAATTTGGGGCTGATTAATGTGTCACAGAATATTTTTTTAGCTGGCACCTGCTTCCTTAGTGCTTCCTGATTAGTGATCTTTTGCACTTGCTAAGTGCTTTCATTGTTGCAAAATTAGTTACAACACCTTCCCTGCCCCAACTGACAATAATGAATTAGGGGCTGATTAATGTGTCACTGGATTTGAACTTCCAGCCTGGCTCCTGCTTGTCTGCCTTAGCTGTAATTCAGGACCTTTGTGTAACTATTCTGAGGGTCAGAGCAGGGTCACATAATAGTTGCAAGTAGGCAACTGAACTCTGGAGGGGCCCCTCAGGAAGCACTACAGGAAATGGCTACTAATGATGAGCTTGAACTTTTGAACCTGGTAAGTAGTTTCAGTTTTGCTAAGATCGTATTTCTGCAATTTAGCGCTTATTCGCGGGGCGCGAAGTTGAACTGGGAAGCCGCGAACTCACGCGAACAGTGCGAGCAAGCCATAAAATCCGCTGCTCGCGGATTTGCGGATTTTGCGGGAAATTCGCGAATCTCGCGGATTGCGAATTTACCGAAAATCCGCAAAATCCGCGAGCGTAACGGATTTTCCGCCCATGTTTAGTACTTACTACCGGGGGTTTACCACCAGTGGTGGGTCATTACCCATGTGGTGGATGTAGTGTTTGTCATTTGACCAGGGCAACCAAAACCCTTAACTTAGAAGAAGGGAAAACCTGGCACCTGAAAAGTCACACTAATTACAATACGAGTAACGTGGTTTATTTGATAGTCTGCCCATGTCTCTTGAGATACGTGGGCATGACCACACGAAAAATAAAGCTACGTATAGGAGAACATCGTAGCAATGTTAGATGCCAGAGAACCACAACTAAATTGACAGCACACTACCTAGAACAGGGGCATGGTCCAAATGATTTAAAGTGGACCATCATAGAACACCTGGAACACAGCAGTGAGAGTTCTTTATTTGAGAAAGAACAAAGATGGGTACATCGTTTGGCAACCAATCGTCATGGACTCAACAATGATATTCCTTGGGGGTCAGTGATGAGACGTTAACATATGGCTGCCTATGAATATTGCGAGTGAAGTACCTGTATATTAACTAAGGAGGGGCTAACAAAAGGGTAAAAACACAGGGTTTACCAACCTCCTGTTCTAAATACACATATGAGGACAAGATTTACACTGATAAGGAATAATATTGTGTAAATATAGTGTTTCCCTTTTTTCAGTTTTTTTCATTAATGAAGTTGCTAAGTCTGAGTGATTTTGTTGCAAGGTCGTCATCTTATTATCGTGTCGACAATCGGGATGGACATTATTTGAGACCAATGACTTCGATTGTGTTTAGAGGATAATTTTGCACATCCATGTAAATAGAAAAGTTCTACATGAAGATAGGCGCCTTCTGACAAATTACGGCTTTGAAATAATTATGGCTTTAAAACATATAGATCTTGACATAATTAAATGTAGTACGTTTCGATAATCAGGTCATTGCAGCTTTAAATTTCCCAACAACCACGGTCTGACCTGATCACGTTGGAACTAAGCACGTAGGTCACGTACGATCACGGAAGTTGAAAAGAATGTTTTGACCGCGGTTCGAGTTGTTTTTCGAGCCATGGATGAGCCAAGAGTAGGTGGAAACGTGGGGAGCCGTCAGCCAGCTAATGAGTAAAGCAAGCGTGTTTACACGTTTTTTGAACTTCGAGTTACACGCCCCGTCTGGCTTTTTGTGTTCGATTATCAACCAGCACTATCTGAATAATAAAATCGCCATAAAGTAACATAGCGCAAACTACCAGTGCGCATTTGTTGTCGCAATTCTGACTTACACGTGGCGACTGGCATTTAATTGTATTTACAAACCAATACTAAGTCGCCATTAAAAGCCAGTGCGCAGACTAAATAAACTCAATTGTTTCCGTTTTATTGGGGAATAACTCTTCTTTCACGTTATTTTTAATTAGACGCTGACGTGAAGATTTCCTCCACCACGGACTCATGGAGATATCTATTTAGGAATAATGAAGTAAGTCACTACGGAAACTTGTAACAAATTAGTTTAATATCGTCTATTGCAAACTTTATAGGCGATGTCAATATCTAATTTAGGCTAATACCACCTTGATAAAAGAGAGAATGTAAATGACCTGAAGTTCAATTGTTTGTTTTTCCTAACAGATCCTAAAGAGAAAGTTCGTCTTTCCCTATGTTTAGGAAGAAATTGGAAAACGAACTGAGTGAGTTTCAAGATGCAAATCGTTATAATGCATAATCCAGAGTCTTCCGACTATTCAAGCGTGATTTTACTATGTAGATACGGATAGGGACATGTAACTCCACTGGCCCGCACTTATTTTTTCTCGAAGGAAAACTGTTTGTTTTTAGTTTCATTACCTTAAGAAGATCTAGGGCAGGAACGAGAAGCCAGGATCTAGAGTAATGAGGTACAAATAATGCTCCTTGATATTGCTTAGTAACATAAGGGACGCAATAAATAGACCACTACCACCAAGAAGGTTGACAGTGGTCGAAGTCTGTATATCCCTCCAGCATAATGGCTAGGGTTATCTATATGCTTTTTAGTAAATACACATTGGTTTGACTGTGTCACAGGGTGAGTGATAGGTAGTCCATAGGTATAACTGTGGTAAATACCTGAAAGTGAGAAACATTCCAATAATGAATTGCTATGAATTTTGTTTATTGGTTTCATTGCATATTCCATAATCCTCATAGAACAGAGGTAATGCACTTGAGTTTTTTACCCATACAGCGAACACAAGTTGGTAAAAAATGCGTCTATATATCAGATCATCCATCCACCGTGAGTAGGCACTTTAGGGGGTGTACTGCCTCGTTGGGTGAGTTTTTTACATTACTGGTCCTGAGGAATGCTAGGTCGAAGAAGACCAGAAAGCTGAAACATGTCGACCGATTTTTAGGACAGGGGGTTCCAATTTACTTAACTCTTTTTTGTCCGTTTAAGCACACTGATTTTAACTGAGTTCGAATCACCCCTCTATTAAAAGTGTTGGTCGAGGGACTGGTCTACACTCATTTTTATTTGCACCTTTTTGGTTTGTTGTATCCTTACACGCACTAACTACAGGAACCCGATGAAGACAAACGGCTACCTACCTAGTGTGGGTGCCTGAGGGTTCCTTTTTTCCTTTTTTCCTCTTGGTAATTTCACTACCCTTTTTTCCTCTTGGTAATTTCACTACCCTTTTTGACACAGCTATTAATTTTGCATGGGGCACTGAAGGGTATTGGTGGACGGCTCGTCTCACCGTTTCTCCTTTTGGTCTTTATGTATATTATAGTTAAAGATACTCTTTAGTTGTTTTTGATTGACACACTACAACATCCAGCAGACGACATGGTGACATCACAACATCCAGCAGATGACATGGTGACATTACAACATACAGCAGACAACATGGTGACATCACAACATCCAGCAGACGACATGGTGACATCACAACATCCAACTGGCGACATGGTGACATCACAACATCCAGTAGGCGACATAGTAACATCACAACATCCAGCAGACAACATGGTCACACTACAACATTCAACAGACGACATGGTGACATCACAACATTCAAAGGACAACATGGTGACATCAGAACATCCAGCAGACGACATGGTGACATCACAACATCCAACAGGCGACATGGTGACATTACAACATCCAGCAGACGACATGGTGACATCACAACATCCAGCAGACGACATGGTGACATCACAACATCCAGCAGACGACATGGTGACATCACAACATCCAGTAGGCGACATAGTAACATCACAACATCCAGCAGACAACATGTGACTTTCCAACTTCCGGCAGACGTCATGGTGACATCACAACATCCAGCAGACGACATGGTGACATCACAACATCCAGTAGGCGACATGGTCACACTGCAACATCCAACAGACGACATGGTAACATCACAACATCCAGCAGACGACATGGTCACACTACAACATCCAGCAGATGACATGGTGTCATCACAACCTCCAGCAGACGACATGGTCACACTACAACATCCAGCAGATGACATGGTGTCATCACAACCTCCAGCAGACAACATGGTCACACTACAACATTCAGCAGACGACATGGTGACATCACAACATCCAACAGACAACATGGTCACACTACAACATCCAGCAGACGACATGGTAACATCACAACATCCAGCAGACGACATGGTGACATCACAACATCCAGCAGACGACATGGTGACATCACAACATCCAGTAGGCGACATAGTAACATCACAACATCCAGCAGACAACATGTGACTTTCCAACTTCCGGCAGACGTCATGGTGACATCACAACATCCAGCAGACGGCAAGTGTGACATCACAACCTCCAGCAGATGCCATGGTGCCATTCCAATGATGAGTTGTGCAACATTCTATTTAATGAACAAAACACTAAATTGTGCTCTACCTAATTAAACTAAAATACAGAGTGTTCCTACAGCAGCCCCATGCATTCTGGTCGGTCGTGTTGTTGCCGAGCATTCACTCTAAAGTGTTGCCTTCAACGGCACACAATCATGTGATGGTGATTGCATCATTTTGGGAATTTTGTGCAACAAGTGTAATACAAAATTACTTGAAACTAAGTAACAGAAATGTCACAGGGGCTTGGTTCCAGGCCATGGTTGAGACGTGCTGCACCAGTACGGACTGCGGGAGGCCATGGCGACGGGTGTTTGCACTTTTCACATCCAAGAGTGGGACGGCTTGAGGGGGACTCCAGAAGTCACCTCCTGAGAGGACCGGTTTCACTTTCTACAGCAACGGGGGCTGGTACCAGGGCTTTTCTTTGCAATCTGTTCCTTGAGCGTGAGGTGTCTACCAAAGGGAATGCTAGTGATCTGGTATTTGGTGAAAGTCGGGGTCTAAAGCCATCAGGGGGTGCACACAAGTTTGAATGATTTGCTCAGTATGCATTTGCTGCAATTCTGTTCATCTACTCTGCAACGCATAGGTGCAACTTCCTGGACTAAAGCAAACTTTCACTTTCCGGAGGTTGTTAAATTCAGTACCATTGGGAAGACCAAGGGGGATATTTACAACAGAAGAGGCGGAGTAGGCGTTAGCCGTCATGGCTTAACGGCGCTCTCTGCCACTTCAGAAGTGTAAGGCTGCACCATATTTACAAGGATCCGGTGCAGCCTTGCGTTTCTTCCTGCGCTGGCGCTACACTTAGCAGTATAGCGCCAGCGCAGGCACCCTTGCACCACAGTGCACAGGTGTCTGCGTGCAGGGGAGGATTGTTCATGTGTAGGAAGGTCCCCTTAACAATCTTTAGATGCCATTTTGCCGCTTCTTTGTGTGCTTCCTAATGCAGTACACATGGACATTACAATTTTTTTTTTTTTTAAATGAACGCCTTCCTGTACATAAACAATCCATGGCATTTTGTATTTTCCATTTGTGCTGCACAAGGAAGCACACATGGAAAAAGCAAAAACGAGGAGAAATAATGCATTTCTCCTCGTTTTGCCTGTTTAAGACCAGGTTTTCCCTAGGCTCAATTTTGGCGCTGTCTCTTATGTGTGCTGCTCTTATAAATAGGAGGCAGCGTCAAAATCAACGGGTGTTGCAGTGGAATGCCCACCACAACACCCACTGCTTTCACGATAAGGTTAGGGTGAAAGGGTACCCTATTTACAAGGTAGTGTTATGCCATGTTAAGTCGCTTCATGCTATCGCCATCTCAACGTCATCAAAAGTGATGTTCCCATGGTGACAGGGGCTTTTAAATATGCCCCCAAGTGTTAAGGGCCAAGAAGCTATTCAGTTTGAATTGGGTGCGTGGTCCTTATGGGTGTCACTATGCATCTGCGGTATGCATCCACTTTATAAGTAATCCTGGTGCAGCCATGGTGTCTTATGTAATCAGTGGCGTAACGAAAGTTGAGGGGGTTTCCCTGCAAGGTACACTGTGGGACCCCGCTCCAGATTTAATCTGGAGTTGTCAGGCCTGAGTACTGTGCTGAGGGGGCGTCCTGCAGCTGCCCCCCTGTTAGACCTTTATAGAACAAACAGAAGTGCCAGTACTGATATGAGTGGATTTAAATAAACAAATAATCATCCAGAACTCGACGAGGCATTCAAGAACGGGGATTGCTAGTTAATAGCTTTTTATTTTAACAAAATGTTTGAAAAAACATTTCAAACAGATTTTTCAGTTCATCATACAAAAGGGTATTATCTCAAAAAGGACACATAAGACATTAGAAAAGTAACTATACATCAATCATTCATTCATAGTTACATGCATATCACAACCAAACAACACCACTCAACCAATTGAAGAAAAAAACACAAAACATATAATACAATATATATACAGTACAATACAGGGAATTGGAAAGGGAGAAGGCCACAGTCTTCAAAAAGATTTTTTAATGATGTTAGGAAAAATAATTTATGCTTAGTACATTCCTATATATCAAACCAAGTGATCAAAACTCATTGGGGTTATTAATCCTACATAATGTACAACATGGAGCTGCAGGGGAGGTTCATTCGATAGCCTGCGGCTCTCACAGACCAGGGTGTGGCGGGGCTACGCGTTTCGAATCCCACCAGTTTATTTGTTCGTATGACGGCTTTATACGAGCTTAGTGCATAATCGCATCTGTGAATGGAAGGGGCCCAATGTGTGAAGTGGTTGAAAGAATGCTTCTATCGGATCCCGCGAGTAGTGTGGAATTCAATTCAGAGCCTGGGCTTGTCACGGAACAGGTCTGCGTCCATGCAGCACCATTGCACACAAAAAAATTGCGATATAGACCACCACACGGACCGGTAGCGTTCAGGCCGGCGCTATACCTTGGCGCATGCCCCAAAACACAAATTGTTACTCTGGGGGTCCACGTTCTCCTCCCAGCAGTGTTCCACCACCCTCCTACGGACACATTATAAAGAGATACCTTGCACTCCATGTAAAAGACCCGGATTCATGTTTCCTAACTAACTTCGGTGCTTATCAGAACACTCTGTATTCACACCCACTGATACTCCATGAGGCCCTGAAGAGAATCCCAAATAAACTGGTGGGATTCGAAACGCGTAGGCCCCGCCACACCCTGGTCTGTGAGAGCCGCAGGCTATCGAATGAACCTCCCCTGCAGCTCCATGTTGTACATTACCTAGGATGAATAACCCCAATGAGTTTTGATCACTTGGTTTGATATATAAGAATGTACTAAGCATAAATTATTTTTCCTAACATCATTGAAAAATCTTTTTGAAGACTGTGGCCTTCTCCCTTTCCAATTCCCTGTATTGTACTGTATATATATTGTATTATATGTTTTGTGTTTTTTTCTTCAATTGGTTGAGTGGTGTTGTTTGGTTGTGATATGCATGTAACTATGAATGAATGATTGATGTATAGTTACTTTTCTAATGTCTTATGTGTCCTTTTTGAGATAATACCCTTTTGTATGATGAACTGAAAAATCTGTTTGAAATGTTTTTTCAAACATTTTGTTAAAATAAAAAGCTATTAACTAGCAATCCCCGTTCTTGAATGCCTCGTCGAGTTCTGGATGATTATTTGTTTATTTAAATCCACTCATATCAGTACTGGCACTTCTGTTTGTTCTATAATGATTTAGGCTCAGCCTTACTGATTGGAGCCAGCCCTTAGTTGTTTCCCCTGTTAGACCTGGTACCATTGGAGTGGGTCTCCCTTCGGTTTTATTGCTGTTGCCTCATGTGTTTTTGCTGGTGTTAGCTGCTCAGAGCACTGTGCCACTGCCAACCAGTGCCACAGTGCAGGTGCTCCCTGTGTAAATTGTGTACAACTCCCACTCCGTGTTTGAGCGCATCGGACAAAAGCGTACGCTGTGTGCGTTAGACTCTTTGGGTTCATTTCATCACCGTAAGGGCCGAACGAAGGAATACGAATTGCACAGACTTTAAAACTACGCATTTAGAAAGAACTCTTTATTGTCACCAGTATTGTGGGTCATTTTTGTCGTTACTTGGTCTTGTGCTAAGTCTCTATATAAAAGTAACTATTTTTTATATAAATCTAGTGTGGTGTCCCTTTGTAGTGTTGTCACTGAGTTACTGGATGTGTTCACAAATGCTTAACCTACAACGCCTCTAAGATAAACCTTGTCTGCTCACGCCACACTACCTAGAGGGTGAGCAGGGGTTATTTTTTAGGGCAATCCCCTTGTCCTGACTAGAGGAGAGGGTCCCTGCTTGCCACAAGTACTTACCTGTGCCAACCAGAGACCCCAAAATCTAACATTGGTGATCAGCGGTGAGGATTCTGAATTTGCAGTTGTGATACATTTACAGTGATTGGTGAACACTACGTAGTGAGTTCAGACCATAACGCATCCACATACTTTTTGATTCTTGTTTTGCTGGAAATCTCAAATTTTGGGAAATCATGCCTGGTCCACTCATTGTACGAAAGGCAGCATCTGAAGTCTCGAAAATAGAAGTGGAATGGGAAGTGGAGAGACTAGACAGCTACTCCAAGAACCAGCTGAAGGGCTTCTGCAAAAAGTACAAGGTTCCCCTTGCGGGATGTAGAAACAAGCCAGATCTATACAAGGCGCTAAAGGCCAGGCTTGTGTCAAGGAGAGACCCCGAGGATGTGGTAGAAATTGAGCAGGCAGAAAGCATCAATGGTTTTGGCAGAGGCCGGCCCCCAGTGGAGTTGGGAGACAGGAAGGAACCCGAATGCAAGAAATGGAGATGGCAAAACTAAAATTGAATGTGCAACTGGAGCTGGAAAGCAAAACGCTGGCTCTGGAAGAGAGAAGAATCCAAATGGAGCATGAAATGAAGTTGAGGGAAATGGAGCTAAAGGCTAAAAGTTTAGAGCTTACTCCCTCTGGTGGTAGCACACCGCCAGTGCAGGTAGAATCCAGGGTGTACATACCAAAGGAAGTGGTTAAAGATTTTTTTTTAAATGATGACATAGGGCAGTGGTTCAAGGCCTATGAGGTAGCCATGTCTTCCCACCGGGTCCCTGAGAGAGATTGGGGAGCGGGGTTGTGGGGGCCGTTCCTGAGTGAGGGGCGGGACACACTGCTAGATTTGCCCTCAGATGTTCATAATTCTTATTCACACTAACAATGGCCAAAAATCCGTTCCGCTCGCTGAATTTGTGGATTTTTGGCAATTTTGTGATCCGCGAATCTCGCGAAATTGCCGAAAAATCAGCAAATCCGCTCGCTTGCGGATTTTTTTTTGGCCCACCGGAAGCACTTACAGTTAAGGCAGGTGCTCCCGTTGAAGCTAACTTTGTAACCATTTCAGAATGGCGCAGGCAAGCGGCCAGAGTTGAAATTGTTTACTTGCAAGTTGCAAGTTAAAATCTGGCAGCTTGCCGGCACCTTTCTAAAATGGTTGCAAAGTTAGCTTCAACTCGGGCACCTGCCTTAACTCTGTAAGTGCTTCCTGGTGGCCAAAAATTCAACCTGAACAGGAAGCACTTACAGATATAAATAAAGCAGGTGCCCGAGTTGAAGCTCAAATTCAGTAACGTTTTCATCAGCCCAAAACATTAGTGAGCACGGTCGAGGCTGGGCAAGTGTGCTTTAACCCCATATCTGCCGTCGAAAATTAGCTGTAATACTCGAGGGAGGTCTTTGAATCCCTGAGTTTCTCGAGCGCAACACCTGTGTAGCTCCTGTGACCAAGAGGCTGCTTTTTCCTCACCTGCTGCCCTGCTCGCTCTCTGACCATTTATACACAAGAGGCATGTTGACACGCATGGAAGCCCCACTCATTTGGCCCCGCGCCACACACTAGCGGTATCAAACGTTTTTCTACCCTTTCCCAACTATGATGGACAGTTCACTCAAGGGACCTGGGCGCCTTTTGGCGCGGTGGCAAAGCTACAGGCACACATGGTCAGTGGAGACAAATCTTCTGGCCCTTTACGCAGCTGCAGTATAGGAAAAGCACTATACATTTACCCAACAAGGTAGCACTTACTGATTAGCCCATAGAAAGTACTCCAGTTGAGTAGAGTGCAAATCGCAAAATAATTCGTGAGTTCGCAGAAAAATCCGCAAATTCGCAGACTTTTTTGCAATTTAGTGCAAATTTGCGGACCGCAGATCCGCAAAATTCACCCATACTTAATCCACACACATGAAGGATGCTTTGATGACCAAATATGGGTTACCTAGGGGGGGGTGACCTAGTTTAGGACACCCCCGTGCCGCACGGCCACCAGCTGCTGCATGTGCCTCCCGCCTGCCTGCCTCGCTGCCCCAGCCGCCGCCGTGTGACCACGCCCCCTGCCACCGAGCGGCGTGGTCTCCCACGGTGTAGCGCTGTGCTCGCCTGACCTGCAGGCTCCTGTTCCCCGCTATCTCGCAGTGTGCCCCTCTGCTTTTATTGTATCTTTTGTGTAATTATTGTTGTTTTTGCCTGTTTGCCTGTTTTGCCTCCCGTCTCCTCCCTACCCGCTCCCCGCTTCCCTCCACCGCCGCTAACCACGCCCCTTTTTTGCTTTCTGTACCCTCCCCGCTCCCGCCTCCCTGCTGCTCCGCCCTCCCTCGCACTTGGCCATATATGGCGACCGTGCGACGCAGGTGAGTGTGACCTAGTTTAGGACACCCCCCGCGCCGCACGGCCACCAGCTGCTGCGTGTGCCACCAACTGCTTGCCCCGCTGCCCCGGCCGCCGCCGTGTGACCACGCCCCCTGCCACCGAGCGGCGTGGTCTCCCACGGTGTAGCGCTGTGCTCGCCTGACCTGCAGGCTCCTGTTCCCCGCTAACTCGCAGTGTGCCCCTCTGCTTTTATTGTATCTTTTGTGTAATTATTGTTGTTTTTGCCTGTTTGCCTGTTTTGCCGCCCGTCTCCTCCCTACCCGCTCCCCGCTTCCCGCCACCGCCGCTAACCACGCCCCTTTTTTGCTTTCTGTACCCTCCCCGCTCCCGCCTCCCAGCTGCTCCACCCTCCCTCGCACTTGGCCATATATGGCGACCGTGCGACGCAGGTGAGTGTGACCTAGTTTAGGACACCCCCCCGCCGCACGGCCACCAGCTGCTGCCTGTGCCTCCCGCCTGCCTGCCTCGCTGCCCTGTCCGCCGCTGTGTGACCACGCCCCCTGCCACCGAGCGGCGTGGTCTCCCACGGTGTAGCGCTGTGCTCGCCTGACCTGCAGGCTCCTGTTCCCCGCTATCTCGCAGTGTGCCCCTCTGCTTTTATTGTATCTTTTGTGTAATTATTGTTGTTTTTGCCTGTTTGCCTGTTTTGCCCCCCGTCTCCTCCCTACCCGCTCCCCGCTTCCCGCCACCGCCGCTAACCACGCCCCTTTTTTGCTTTCTGTACCCTCCCCACTCCCGCCTCCCAGCTGCTCCGCCCTCCCTCGCACTTGGCCATATATGGCGACCGTGCGACGCAGGTGAGTGTGACCTAGTTTAGGACACCCCACGCGTCGCACGGCCACCAGCTGCTGCGTGTGCCTCCCGCCTGCCTGCCTCGCTACCCCGGCCGCCGCCGTGTGACCACGCCCCCTGCCACTGAGCGGCGTGGTCTCCCACGGTGTAGAGCTGTGCTCGCCTGACCTGCAGGCTCCTGTTCCCCGCTATCTCGCAGTGTGCCCCTCTGCTTTTATTGTATCTTTTGTGTAATTATTGTTTTTGCCTGTTTGCCTGTTTTGCCCCCGTCTCCTCCCTACCCGCTCCCAGCTTCCCGCCACCGCCGCTAACCACGCCCCTTTTTTGCTTTCCGTACCCTCCCCGCTCCCGCCTCCCAGCTGCTCCGCCCTCCCTCGCACTTCGCCATATATGGCGACCGTGCGAACGCGCAGCGGTCACGCGCAGCGGTCACGCGCAGCGGGAGCGCCGATTGTGCGCCGAAGGCGTGCCAAAGGTAAGCCCGTCTGCGCCCGTCCGCGCCTGGACCGCGCCCAGCGCCAGGACCCCTGGCCCCCTCCGACGGAAAACGACCCGACTGTCCTACAACGCCACCGAACTCATCGCACTCAACACCGGCGGGATCCCTGGATGCTACCGAGCCACCCCGAGGCGCACCCACGGACCCTTCAGCTGCAGCGCCTGCAAGTTCACCTGCATCCGGACCTGCCACGCACCAGCACCCGCCAAGCCGAACACCAGCAGCAACCACCTCAAGTGCATCCTCCTCAACACCCGCTCCGTCCACAGGCACGCCATCGAACTCTGGAACCTCCTAGACACCACAGCTCCTGACGTCGCCTTCCTCACGGAAACCTGGATGAACGACTCCTCAGCGCCCGACATCGCCATCGCCATCCCAGAGGGCTACAAGATCGCCCGAAGAGACCGCGTCAAACAGACTGGAGGAGGCATCGCCATCATCCACAGGGACACCATCCACATCACGACCAACACCGACGACACCCTGAAAACCGCCGAACACCTACACTTCCAGATCCGCACCGACCCGAAGACCACCCTCAGAGGCACCCTGATCTACCGACCCCCGGGACCACGCACACAATTCAGCGAGGACATCGCCGACTTCGTCAGCCCGCATGCCCTCCCCTCCGCTGACTACATCCTCCTGGGGGACCTCACCTTCCACCTGGAGAACAACAACGACCGCAACACCACCACCCTGCTTGACAACCTCGCCAACCTCGGACTCAAGCAGCTGGTATCCACCCCCACCCACCTCGCCGGACACACACTCGACGCCGTCTTCTCATCCAGCAAAGACATCACCTTCAGCCACGCCACTGGACTCCACTGGACGGACCACAGCTGCGTCCACTTCACCTTCAGAAGAACGACGATCCACCACCACCAGCAACCGGTTGCTCGAAGAAGCTGGAACAAGATCACAGCCGACCAGCTCACCGCTTCCCTGAGCCAGCACCTCCCTGCCAGCTCAGCGAACCCCAGCCAGGCCGCCGACATCCTCACGAAGTGGATCAACAACTGCGCAGACGAACTCGCCCCACTGAGGACCCCGCCTAGCAGACCCGGCAGCAAGAAGGCCCCATGGTTCACCGACGAACTCAAGAGCTCCAAGAAGAACTGCAGAGCCCTCGAGAAAGCCTGGAGAAGGGAACCAAAAACGGACAACATGACCGCCCTCAAGCTTGCCACCCGGAAGCACCACCAACTGATCCGCGCCACTAAGAAAACTGCATTCAAGGACCGGCTGGACAACAACGCACACAATTGCAAGGAACTCTTCAACATCGTCAAAGAGCTCTCCAACCCCAACGCCGGAAACAACGTCATCACCCCATCGCAGGACCTCTGCAACTCCCTCGCCTCCTACTTCCACAACAAGATCGCGGACATACACAACAGCTTCAGCACTCAACCGACGCACGCCACAACCGAACCACCGCCCCCCACCACCACCCTCCGCGCCTGGACTCCGATTAGCACCGAAGACACCATCCGCTTGATGAACTCCATCCATTCCGGATCTCCGACCGACCCCTGCCCTCACCACGTCTTCAACAAGGCCGACGCGGTCATCGCACCCCACCTGCGGGACATCATCAACACCTCCTTCGACACCGCCACCTTCCCGGAGAGCTGGAAGCACGCCGAACTCAGCACCCTACTCAAGAAACCTACAGCGGACCCCACCGAACTCAAGAATTACCGCCCCATCTCGCTCCTCCCGTTCCCAGCCAAAGTCATCGAGAAGACCGTCAACAAGCAGCTGGCCGCCTTCCTCGAGACGAATGGATCCCTCGACCCCTCACAGTCTGGCTTCCGAGCCAACCACAGCACCGAGACCGCCCTCATCGCTGCCACCGATGACATCCGAGCCCTGATGGACAACGGAGAAACAGCGGCCCTCATCCTCCTAGACCTCTCCGCAGCATTCAACACTGTCTGCCACCGCACCCTAGTGCAGTGCCACAGCAACGTCGGAATCCAGGAGAAGGCACTGGAATGGATCATCTCCTTCCTCGACGGAAGAACACAGAGAGTCCGCCTACCACCGTACAAGTCAGAGGCCACCGAAGTCATCTGCGGTGTCCCTCAAGGATCCTCGCTGAGCCCCACCCTCTTCAACGTCTACATGAGCCCCCTCGCGGCCATCGCACGCCAACACAACCTCAACATCATCTCCTACGCTGACGACACCCAACTGATCCTCTCCCTGACCAACGACCCCGCCGCTGCCAGAGCCAACCTTCACGAAGGGATGAAAGACGTAGCCGAGTGGATGACGACCAGCCGCCTGAAACTGAACTCAGACAAGACGGAAGTCCTCATCCTGGGTTCCTCGCCCTCCGCCTGGGACGACTCCTGGTGGCCCCCCGCCCTGGGCAGCGCACCCAAACCGACAGACCACGCACGCAACCTGGGCTTCATCTTGGACTCCTCCCTCACCATGACCAGACAAGTCAACGCCGTCTCCTCGTCATGCTTCAACATCCTGCGCATGCTACGGAAGATCTTCAGGTGGATCCCCACAGAGACCAGGAAGACGGTCACCCAGGCCCTCGTCACCTGCCGACTGGACTACGGCAACGCCCTCTACGCCGGAACCACCGCCAAGCTCCAGAAGAGACTCCAGCGGATCCAGAACGCCTCAGCCAGACTCATCCTCGACATCCCACGACACAGCCACATCTCCGGACATCTGAGAGACCTGCATTGGCTCCCCGTCAACAAAAGAATCACCTTCCGCCTCCTCACCCACGCACACAAAGCCCTACACGATCAAGGCCCTAGCTACCTCAACAACCGCATCAACTTCTATACTCCCAAACGACATCTCCGATCAGCCAGCCACGCCCTCGCCGCCGTCCCCCGCATCCGAAGAACGACAACAGGAGGTAGGTCCTTCTCCTACCTGGCCGCCAAGACCTGGAACTCCCTACCGACCGACCTGCGCCTGACCCAAGATCACCTCTCCTTCAGGAAGAAGCTCAAGACCTGGCTATTCGAGCAGTAGCAGCACTCCCCCCCCTAGCGCCTTGAGACCCTCCGGGTAAGTAGTGCGCTATATAAATGCCTGTGATTGATTGATTGATTGAACTCCTGAGTTGTATAGACAGAAGTTCAGGGGTTGCACAAAGATTCCTAACAGTACGTATGTTGAGTATGTAACATTTTTCTGCATAGCCCTGGATGGTTGGGTGAAGGGTAGCAAAGTTGATGATTTTCAAGGGCATCTTGATTTAGTTGCATGGGAGCACTTGTCCAGTAACTGTTTTCCTGAGCTATGCCAGCACCTGATTGATAGTAAGCTGACTAACCCTAGGAAGCTTGCTGAGGAGGCGGACCGCTGGGTCAGTACCAGGGTCCACAAGGGTCAAGTGGAAGACTCCATCTGAGGTGGGCAAGGTCCCCAGCGGAAGAGTAGGGGGGACAAGGGTAAACAGAGGGAGTTCCAAAGAAGGCCCCAAAGTAGTCTTCAGGGGAACCAACGGAAAGGCTCTCAGCCTCCCTCACCCCAGAAACCGACCGGGGCCCCGACAGGCCCCCCTGTTCAAAGAGGGCCCCCAAGGTGTTACAAGTGTGGTGACCTGGGTGATTTTGCCAAAGATCTCAAGTGTCGCCTGTTTGGTAAACCAGCCCCCACTGGTGCTCCGCCCCGGCAGATGGCTAGTGTAGCCTTTGAGGAGGAGGTGGAAGCCCAAGGTGGGCGGGGTTCCGTATAAATGTCCCTTGTCTCTTTAGGAGTCTGTAAGGTGGTCCCTGAGAACCAACTGTCCAATAACACTGAGAAATATGGGCAGTGGGTGATCATCAATGGCCAAAAGGTGGGGGCTCTTAGAGATACAGGAGCCTGTGTAACAGCTATCAAGGGTCACCTGGTGTCTCAAGAGCAGGTTGTCCACATGAATTCTGCCGAGTTGTGAATGCCGACAACACTGAGAGTCAGTGTCCAATGGCTCAGGTTCCCTTTGAGTGGGGGGGGTCTCTGGTACTCTTCAAGTAGCTGTGAGAACCGCCATGCCTGTAGACTGTTTGTTGGGGAACGATTTGGAGAGCTCCCCTTGGGAAAAGGAGGAGAAGAGTACTCACTTGAAGATGGTGGGTCTGCCTGACTGGGCAGGCTGACCACCCGGTTAATGGCAGCCAGTAGGGGTGCTCAAGAGGTCCTGGAGCCTGAGGGAGAGGCCCAGGGACCGGACTTAGAGAGAAGACACAGGAGGCATGGGAAACCGGCCCCTGTAGTTCCGATGGTCCAGGAGGAAGCAGACCTTGAGTGGGATGCCCTGGAACCTACAGGGGAACAGATAGCTGAACTGGGGGACCTGCCTGAGCTGACCCATTGGCAGCAGGAAGGAGGCCCCTCCAGGGAAGAAATCTGCAGAGGGCAGAAAGAATGTCTTTCTCTCGAGGGTCTGCGGCAGCAGGCTGCAACCCAGGCCAACGGTGCTCAGTCTGGATGACATTTCATTTACTGGGAGAATGACCGCCTGTATTCAGAGCCTAAGGTTGCTGAGCCTGGGTCAGCCCGTGCGCTGATGGTATCCCAGAGCTTCACAGCCTTCCTACTGGGGCTGGTTCACGATATGCCATTGGCAGGACAGTTGGGGCAGGACAAGACCTTTGAAAGGCTTTTCACCCACCTTTATTGGCTTCAAATGCGCAGGAGCTCAGACGTTCATTGCAGGACCTGTCAGACTTGCCATGCAAGTGGAAAGAGTGGGAGGAAGCAGAAGGCTCCTCTCCAGCCATTCCCTGTGGTCAGCACTCCATTTCAGCCAGTGGGGATTGACATTGTGGGGCCACTGGACCCCAGGACAGCCATGGACAACAGCTGTATCCTGGTCCTGGTGGACCATGCCACCCGGTACCCAGAAGCCATCCCTCTGAGGACAGTGACGGCCCCCGTGGTGGGACGTGCAATGATGGGAATTTTCTCCCGAGTGGGTTTCCCTCTAGAGGTGGTGTCTGACCGGGGTACCAATTTCATATCCAAGTATATGAAATCCCTTTGGCAAGAGTGTGGTGTAACCTAAAAGTTTACAACGCCTTACCACCCCCAAGGAAATGGGTTGGTTGAGAGGTTCAACCGTACCCTAAAAGGCATGATAATGGGTCTTGAAGAACCCATGAGGCGTTAGTGGGACATCCTCTTACCGTGCCTACTCTTTGCTTACTGTGAGGTGCCACAGAAGTCTCTAGGGTTCAGCCCCTTTGATGTCCTGTATGGCCACCCAGTGAGAGGACCTCTAAGTCTGGTCAAAGAAGGCTGGGAGCAATCTCCCAGGAAACCTCCCCAGAATGTATATAGCTACATGCTGGCCTTCAGGAATCAGACTAGGCGTTTCAGGCAACTTGCTGAGGAAAATCTGGAAGCCAGCCAGGAGGAGATGAAGCGGTGGTATGAGCAGAATGCCACTCTGGTAGAACTTCAGCCTGGTCAGAAGGTGTGGGTCTTAGCCCCAGTGGAGCCTTGTGCGCTCCAGGATAAGTGGACCGGATCCTTTGAGGTTATGGAGCGCAAGACTCCTGTTACCTATTTGGTGGACTTGCGGTCTCCCAGGAACCCCATGTCAACTGCCTTAAGCCCCACTTGGAGAGGTCTGAAGTGGGCATGCTCTTGGCAACAGATTCTAGAATGGAAGAGGAGACTGAGCCTCTTCCTGACCTCCTAGCAGCCACAGAGCAAGATGGGTCAGTGGATGGTGTGAACCTCTCTCCCACCCAGACCCTTGAGCAACAGAATGACTGCCGCCAGTTGCTGGGACAATTTTCTGACCTGTTCTCCCTGGTTCCTAGTATCACAGATTGGTGTGTCCATGATGTAGATACACGAGACAGCTTGCCTATGATGCACAAGGCTTACAGGGTAACTGACAGGGTGAGGGCTTGCATCAAAGAGGAGGTCTAAAAAATGCTTGCACTAGGGGTGATTGAGTCCTCCAGCAGTCCTTGGGCCAGCCCAGTGGTCTTGGTCCCGAAGGCTGCGGTGCTAGGTGCCACACCCGAACTCTTGTTCTGTGTGGACTACCAAGGGCTCAATTCGGTCACGAAGACCGACGCGCACCCCATCCCCAGCGCTGATGAGCTTATTGATCGGTTAGGGGCTGCACGGTACCTCAGGACGTTTGACTTAACATATGGATACTGGCAGATCGCCTTGACTGATTGGGCAAAAGAGAGGTCAGCATTCTCCACACCAGATGGGCATTTCCAGTTCCGGGTTATGCCCTTTGGGATGAAGAATTCCCCTGCCACCTTTCAGAGGTTGGTCAGCCAGGTGTTGGTTGCACTGGATGAGTTCAGTGCTGCCTACCTGGATGACATCGCAGTGTTTAGTGTCACATGGGAAGAGCATCTGCGCTACCTCTTGGAAGTGTTTATGGCACTGCGCAAGGCAGGCCTCACGATCAAGACGAGTAAGTGCCAGATCGGGCAAGGTTCCGTGGTGTACTTGGGACACCAAGTTGGGAGCGGCCAGGTGGCGCCCCTACAGCCCAAGATTGAAACCATCCTGGCTTGGGAACCCCCCAAAACCCAGACAGAGGTGAGGGTCTCACCGGGTACTACAGGAGGTTTGTCAAGGGGTATGGCAACATTGTTGCACCCTTGACAGAGGGCTCTCTGAAGACCTGGCTGTTTTCTCAAGCTTACTACCGATAGCACTGCCTGTCCTTCGACTGTCCTGTTTGGTTCCTTCTACAGCGCCATGAAGCCTCCGGGCGTACGAGCGCTTAACAAATCCCAACTAACATTAACATTAACAGAGCTGACTTCCAAGAAACAGCCAAAGAAAGTGATTTGGACTGACACTTGTCAGAAAGCTTTTGAGACCCAAAAAACTGCCATGTGCACTGCGCCCGTGCTCCTGGCCCCCAACTTCTCCAAAGAGTTCCTTGTGAAGACAAACTCTTCAGAGCATGGTGTAGGGGCTGTTCTCTCACAGATGACTGAGGAGGGCTTTGACCAACCTGTAGCCTTCATCAGTAGGAGGTTACTTCCACGGGAACAGAGGTGGAGTGCAATTGAGCGTGAGGCATTTGCTGTGGTCTGGGCACTGAAGGAGCTAAAGCCCTACCTGTTTGGGACTAACTTCCGGGTTCAGACAGACCACAGGCCCCTCAGATGGTTGATGCAGATGAGGGGTGAGAATCCAAAGCTGTTGAGGTGGTCCATTTACCTATAGGGTATGGATTTCACGGTGGAACATCGCCCTGGTTCAGACTACACCAATGCTGACGGTCTGTCCATATTTTTCCGCCTTAGTGATGAGAACTTCCTGGGGTGGTTCTCCCACATTTCAGCTGGAGGGGACACGTGCTAGACCTGGCACCCTTGGCGTGGACCTCCATTCCGTTTTGTTGCTGTTGCCTCAAGTGTTTTTGCTGGTGTTAGCTGCTCAGAGCACTGTGCCACTGCCAACCAGTGCCACAGTGAAAGTGCTCCCTGAGTAAATTGCTGTATTGATTGGATTCCATGATTGGCTTATTTGGTTTACTGCCAGACCCTAGTAAAGTGCACCAGGAGTTCCCAGGCTTGTAATTCTAAATGCTGCTAGTGGGCTTGCAGCACTGGTTGTGCCACCCATAGAAGCAGCCTTGTAAAATATGTCTAAGGTCTGCCATTGCAGAGCCTGCGTGCAGCCTGGTGCTGTCATGCTGACTAGGCAAGTGCACCCAGTTGCCAGTCCATAAACCTTCCCTTAACTTCATATTTGTCACCCCTATGGTAGGCCCATGGGCAGGGTGCATTATAAGTATAAGGTAGGACAAGGCCTTATGTGTGTGGCATGTCCTAATAGTGAATTACAGCCATTTTCATTTTTCATTATTGCAAGGCTACCTGTTCTCCATAGGCCAGAATGGGCTGTTGGAGTTGTTACACTCTTTGATCCTAACAGACTTAGAGAACATGGTAGAAATTCGAGTTTAGTATGCCTGAACTCAGAATAATAAAATATATCTTTTAGGAAAGTTTATTTTAATATTCTGTGGCTACAAATACCACTTTTAGAAAGTATGTATTTGCTTGCCTAACCCTTTCAGCCCGCCTCTGCTAGGATGTGTATCTGCTGTCTGTTTTCTGTGAGTGACAGGGCTGGGGGATTCCAGGAGCCAAGCTGGGGCAGCCCGGTGGTGAATAGAGAGATTTACATCCAGATGGGTGGGAGGAGTACACCTGGGCTATGAATAGGACTGTGACTTTCCACCACAATGCTGGCTCCACCCCCTGGGGAGCGTTTGATGTCTCTGCCCTGCACACTGAATAGACAAGTCAGAGTCATGTCAACAAAGTGCTCAAGAACTGGACTGGACTAGACAAAGGCCCCCTGGCCTCAGAGAACAAAGGCTTAGGGGTATAAGTATTGGGACCCTGCTCCCAAGAAATTAGATCCTGTTTTGACAAGAAGAAACCTCTGCCCGACGAGAAGGAAATGGGAAAGCTGGGGGATTGGCCTGCAGTGTTTGCCTTGCTGCTGACGGAGAGGAGAAAGACTCCAAAGACTTTATTTTCCACTTGTGCTTAAAGATCTCTAAGGGCTTCTGAGTGAGCTTGCCCCCTGTGTGGTAAATTTTAATTACCTATACTTAATTTATGCGGTAAAGTTCAATAAGAATAACTCAGTCAAAAAGGAGAGACAGAATCCGTGGTATTTGAGGTTTTAAAAGGGGTTTTATTCCTTAAAAAGGAATTGGTTATATGGTTCGAACCATGGCAAATCGATTTCCGTTGCCACTAAGGCTCGGGAAAGGATAGACAATACTTTATTGACAAGTTAACATATATATAGTCAATGCATTACAATAATGACAGATGCAGGAGGCGTAACAGCTGAGAGGAGAGATAAGAATACACATACGTAATGAGAAAAGGCGTTACAATAGGCGTGCATGAGGGCAGGTACTAGAAACGTCATTACGTGATGTCACAGGTGGGTGGATCCACAAGAGAATCCTGCAGTGTCAGCAGAAATATATGGCAGAGATGCGCGCGCAGGCAGCATGACGTGTGATTGACGTGTAACTGGAGGGTGAAGGGGACTTGACATTTAGCCCTACATGAGGAGACAGAAGTCTGGGGTGTCAGAACAACCCAATCCCAAATCGTATCTAATATCTTGTGTTTAGGGAACTGTATTATCTGAAAGGAAAAGGTCTCTCGGGCAAAAGGCTATTCTATACTGACTGCTAGTGCGTGCATATGCGTCTACGTGTCTGCATGAGATGCGAGGGGGCATGGGCCTACCATGGTAACAGGAGCTATGAATTACTTGCATGGAGACAGTGAGGCCGGGCCCTTTGCTCTGCAGCTGGAAGGATGTTTTCCTAAACTACCAGACAGGAATGTATTTTCGAGGAGCGGAGCAGATAACTAAAAAGCAAAATACCGTTTTGGCAGGCAACAGGCTGAGCCAGGCACCGTTAGCCGCACAGGGAGTAAGACAAAGGTCATGGATACAGATGCTCATCCAAGCTGGAGCATTCAGAGGCAGAGAGCAGGAAAGAACTCGATAACAGGAATCAGGGCCTAAATCGCCTGAGCCAGGGAAAACGTGAAATGTGCACCATGAAAAGACGTTGGCAAGGCACACTTAGGAACGGAATATCTGACCCATTTATGGTGGATCTGAAAGAGGACATGTTAACGTTGGACGCAAATGTATTTGCGTCTTCATAGCTGATACAGGAGGGAAGTTACATGCACTTTAAGCTCGTACATGGAGACGAAGGGGTACATGTTAGGGAACATTTCTGACCATAAAATTTATATTTCCTCATTCCCTCCTTGTTCCCTAAGGACCCTTCATGATATATCGATACTCATAAGTCTGTCAATCTGCTCACGTAGTATCATTTGCTCTTCTTTCTTCTTATGACGTTTGGAATGAGAATTTGAATGGGGGATACATGATGTGGCGCACAAGCCGCAAATCGCCGGTCCACATTGTAGACATAGGCAACAACTGAATACTATAAGAAGGGCTATACCTAGGAAAGATAGGATCTTCCATCCCCAGGCTGACAACGTTGTCCAGAACCAACCGGACCAAGTCCAGGTGCCTGGATTCTGGTGTATCTGACTTGCAATTTTATGAAGACGAGTAATGGCTCTATATACTGATGGCGCGTTTTCTGAAATGAAAACACAGCAGCTCGATCCGATGACTCTACAGGCTCCGCCCCTATCGGCCAGGATGATGTCAAGGACGAGACGATTTTGAAGAACAACAATCCGCATCGCAGACTGCTCCTCTGTTAAGTTGCCTAGGGCGGAAGTAGTCTCATTCACTACTGCTTCGAGGGTTCTAGTTAACTTGCGTATCAGTTTACTATTAAAGACAGCACCTAAATAGGGAAAGAAACCTTTATTGAAGTCTGTGTATTGCTCCCATGCCGTTTCAGTATAGTCGACAATCGGGAGATCTCTCTGGGGTCTATTGTGTACTAGATGGGTATTCCTATGATAATCAGGAGGAGCTAGGAAAACAGGTGGCAAAAGGAATGCAATGTAACAGGTACCATCCCAATCTAGAGGTAAACGTATATATGCGGTATGGCCACAAATGAAGTAGGAATGTCGTGAAGCTTTAAACGCAGACTTGCCCTTATCACTGAATTCGATCACTGTAGTACATTTACTATGACCCAGGTGTACTGAACCATTCTTTCTAACACATAGTTCACCCTTGACTGGTAATACTGTCATAGCGGGCAAGACTGGCTCGGATTCGGATTCAACATTCAGAATCATGAGATTAAGTGTAAAGTTACCTAATCCATATACTTCATTTTCTAGGTCAGTCCCTGTCCTTTTGGGGAGTCCCTCCTTGTCAGGGAAACATACTTTATGCAGAACTGTATTCAGGTTTCCCCATACCCAGTTGCCCTTGTAAACTACTGTATTTGAATCTAAAGAATTAATCAAACTAAACCATGCGCCGTAGGAACCATTATGTGTGAACGGATACGGGAATAGAGGCAGAACTCCCTTGTATTTCTGGTAGGGAGGGAGTCGGCCACATATCCAACAATTTGTAGCGTTGCTGGTCTGATGAGAGTGATGTAACATACTAATGAAGGTGTTGTTGCGCAGCGCAAGTCTGTAGGACAACTCGTGCGGGGGTAATTCGCTAAAAGAATGTTCGGCAGTGACGTTGAAAGACAGAATGTGCACGCTTGAAAATAGGGTAATAAATGTGCAGTAGGATACTTGCAACAATGATCAATAAACTTAGAAAAGACATAATCAATAGTGTCACTATACAGTGACTACGAAGTGATTTACAATATTCATCCTTCTTGAGCTGTTTCTGTGTATCTCTCTCTCTATTTCGGTCTAGGGGATACATGTCAGAAACTAATTTAACCG
Organism: Lissotriton vulgaris; assembly: GCF_964263255.1. NCBI lineage: Eukaryota > Metazoa > Chordata > Amphibia > Caudata > Salamandridae > Lissotriton > Lissotriton vulgaris. Next base: position 308,416,179 of record NC_141688.1, on the reverse strand, counting down.
ATTCACCTAGGGGAGGACTTAAACAATTAAACTGTCTGACTTGCTAGACCTTAATTTTAGCTTATATTCTTGCGAAGAGGTTTTCTCAACCAGGGGGAGTTTTGAGTCAGTCTGTGGAGGAGGGCAGGGCTGAGAGTTCAGATCAGAAGGAAGTCCATAAAATTTCTTTATGTGGCTCGAGTGCAGCCACCCTTTACGGCCCTCAACCTTGACAGCCGTCCTCGTCGTCAGAAGTACCAACTTCGGCGTTTGCCAGCGGGGCTCCAGCGGGCTCCGTCGGTCGAAATTTCTTATGAATACATAATTTCCAGGAACCACTTCATGGGGCTTCACGTCGGTGTTGTCGGGAAAGGCTGCAGCTACCTGTGAACGACAAGATTGTAGTGCAGACATCAAGGAGGCAAGGTAATCTGTCAGCATATTACAATCAACATCCGTTATTTTACGAGGTATAGGCGTCCCCCACATATTTGGTGGCCTACCGAAGACCACCTCATACGGGGATAGCCCTGATCGAGAATGTGCTATCATTCTCATGTAGAAGAGCGCAACTGGTAAAGCTACTATCCAGTCAACGCCTTTCTCTCTGCAGATTTTAGCAAGTCAGATTTTCAGAGTCTGATTATGACGCTCCACGAGACCTGCTGCCTCGGGATGCCGGACACAGTGGAATTTCCACTGATAACCTAACAGGAGTGTAACTTGTTTCACCAGCTCAGATGAGAATGGCTGGCCGTTATCTGAGTATACGACACGGGGCAAGCCATACCGTGGGAAGAATTCATGAACCAGCTGCTTGGCAGTGGTCGGAGCAGTGTAATCTGGGACTGGATATGCTTCTGCCCATCGGGAAAGTGCACATACAACTACGAGGACATATTTGAATCCTCGACAACGTTCCATCTGGATATAATCCATCTGGAGGACTTCAAAAGGATGATCGGGAGGTTGAAATCCACCTTGCTCTACAGGAATGCTTTTGCCTGGATTGAACTGACAACAAATCATGCAAGTACGCACTTTCTGTTTAGCTGCTGCTCGTAAGTGTTTGTTGAACCAGATGTGTTGAATACTGTCTAGCATAGCTTTTTCTCCTAGATGTGCAGGACTGTGTACTGTGTCGATGATAACTTGAACCATAGAGTCGGGGAGAAACCATGTAGATTTTCCCTTCGTCATCCATCCCTGATCTGTTTGGATCCCTCCTAGTTCAGTCCATTTCTTGATTTCTTCTGGTGTAGCATGTGTCTGTATGTCAATTACATCATGTGCGGGATCCCTGACTGTCATGCAGTGTGTCGGTGTCGGAACTATTGTCTTTGTCAAGTCAGTTACATGAGTTCGATTCTGAGCAGTTTGCTTAGCTGTTCGGTCTGCCAGGTCGTTACCCTGGGAGATGGTGTCGGTGACTTGTGCATGTGCCTTACACTTCATGATAGATATCGCAGTAGGCAGATGTATTGCATCTAACAGAGCTTGAATGAGGGGACCGTGTTGGATGTTGGCACCGTGAGAAGTTAAGTAACCTCTCTCTCGCCAAAGGACTCCGAAGTCGTGAACGACTCCGAATGCATAACGTGAATCTGTGTATATGTTGACTTTCTTGTTTTTGGCTTGAATACAGGCTTGTGTCAGAGCGATGAGCTCTGCTGCTTGAGCTGACAAGGTGTCGATACAATTTGTTTCAACGACTTCAGTATCTGTCGTGACTGCGTAAGCGGCCACTAATTCACCTGTACTTGTTCTCATACATGAACCATCCACATAAAGTGTCAGGTCTGGATCTGGTAATGGAATGTCTGTCAAGTCTCGTCTGGGTTTCGTCGTAATAGTAATGACTTCAATACAATCATGTGCCAATGGGTCTGTTCCACTTAATGGCAAAAGTGTAGCAGGATTTAATGTACTACAGCGTCTGATCTCTATGTGTGGCTGAAACAATGTCAATTCATAACCTGTCAGTCGTGCTATAGTCAAGTGCTGGGTCTGTGTACGGTTTAAAAGAACTTCCACAGAATGTGGAACTTGCACTGTCAACCGATGTCCTAATACTATGGAATCACTTTGTCTGATTGCCAAAGCTGTCGCTGCAACTGATTTCAAGCACGCAGGCAGAGCCTGGGCTACTGGATCTAATGTGCTAGAAAAGTAAGCACACGGTTTGTGTGAACCTGCTTGTTCCTGTGTGAGTACTGACAAGGCAGTACCTTCGCGTTCAGTGACAAAAAGTGTAAAAGGCTTATTGTAACATGGTGTTGCTAAAACAGGTGCTTGACATAAGGCTTTCTTTAAGTCTTCAAAAGCTTGTGTATGTTCCTGAGTCCAAGGGAGGACAGTCAAAGATGATGCCTCCTGGGTTGTCAACTGAATGAGTGACTTTGCTAGAAATGCATATTGTGGAATCCATTGTCTGCAGTAAGAAGTGAGGCCTATAAAGGCCCGTACCTCCTTTTGTGTCTTGGGTCATGACATATTTACAATTAACTGGATGCGATCAGGTGTGAGCTGTCTCCCCCCTATGGACAGCAAGTGCCCAAGGTAAACAACTTGCTGAACACAGAATTGTAGCTTCGAAGGGGACACCTTGTGCCCCTTGTCGGCCAGGAAATGTAAAACCGTCAGTGATGCTTTTTCACATTCAGGTTCGCTTCGGGCGGTGATCAGCAGATCTTCGACATACTGAAGCAGGGCGGTGTTAACAGGCATGTGGATACTGTCAAGTTGTCTTTTCAGTGCTTGGCTATAGATGCTGGGGCTTTCTGTGAATCCTTGAGGAGCGCGTGCAAATTTGAAACTTCGTCCATTTAAACAGAATCCGAACAAGTATTGGCTTTCCGGATCGATTGGGACGCTAAAGAAAGCGTTCTTCAGGTCAATTACGGTAAAGAACGTTGCTTCTGGATCGATAGCTGTCAATAATGAAGAGATATCTGGAACCACGGGATATTGTGGTACAATGCATTTATTCAATTCGCGCAGATCAATAACTAATCGATAAACTGGTGGTGCATTTGGATCAGTACGTTTAAGAATTGGAATGATAGGTGAATTACATACATTGGAGTCGGTTTCCACGACCACTCCTTGTGCAATGAGCTCGTCAATGATTTGCAGTAAAGCCACTACAGCATCTGGAGGTAACTTGTATTGTCGAATTCGTGGTAATACCACTCCTGTTTTGAGTGTGACTCGATATGGTGTAATGTGCATACAACCTACATCAGTGGGGCCTTGCGCCCATAAATGTGCAGGGACATTCTGCAACCGGTGATCCATATCTCTCAATACATAGTGACCTTTAAAGTCTCGCAAGAATAATCGTACTCCTTCCGGAGAACAGCATATTATAGCTCCTAGAGCTTTCAGTGTTTTTATACCTAACAAGTTTTCTGGGCATGATTTTGTAAGCAATAAATCTGTAGTCCGTGTCAAAGGACCAACTGCAAGAGGAAGAGGTTGCGATACTTCGTTAATAATAGGCTTTCCTGAAAATCCAAGGGAAACATTCTGTGAGCCTGAGAGGGGTGCCCCTGGAACCTCGTCGTGACTGATGGTCGTCCTGCTTGCCCCTGTATCAATTAAAAACTTTCTGTCTTTCCCTAATACTGACTGTGTACATAAGGACCCTCTTGATCTACAGGAACCTCAATAAGAGGCAAGCCAACCTCCCTCTCTAGGCTGTTTCATGTGTATCGCTGATAATCGGGGTAGTCATTTTGGGCATACTGGTACATCTGTTGTGTCGTGTTTTGTGTTGCGGTGATAGGCTGTGGCTGTGGTACTGCTACGGTCTGTTGTGAAGCTGGCATAGGCGGTATGTTCTGTATATTCTGGGGTACTTGTTGTTGGGCCTGATCTTGTCTAGGTGGACGCGGTCTCTCCTTGGTCTTACCCGTGGAGATATTATGTTTCAGAACTGCACAGTCGTTTATATAATGACCTGGCTGTTTGCAATAGTTACATGTCCCTTTAACAGGAGCAGTCGAATTACCTGGCTGTGTTGCACCCTTTTTATGACCGTCAGCTGGAACTGACTGGGCAACTAACATTTTCATTTTCGTGTCTTTCATACGTCTTTGTTCGTGTTCTTGTTCCTCTCTAATTCTATTCTGGTGGTACTGTAACATTTGTAACATTTGTGAAGGTGTATTAGCTTGCCAAGTGCTCTCGACTTTCAGTACTCTGTTCTTAACCTGGGGCAGGGAATTCTCGACCAATTTTGTGACAAAAAGATGTGGGTACGATTCGCTACTTGCTTTCAGGCCACTGTTAATACCAAAACATTTTTCAAATCGGGAATAAAAATCACTAGTGTCTTCATCAGGTTTCTGTTTGCAAGCTGAGATTGCACCCCAGTCTTCCTTTTTCGTAGCTAATAAACGTGGCAGTACTTGTACTAACAATCCTGGCAATGCTTTAACTTTGTCCCCAAGTCCTAAGCCTGCGACTCGGGTATTTTCTTCATTTTCTAATGCAGCCCAATCAATCTTTGTGTCTCCCACCTCCCATTCTTTTTCTTTGAGTTTCTCGTAAATACCGGCAGGCAATAGTACTTTCAATATTTTCATAATGTCTGGATAAGTATAATCACCCATGAGTAACATGTCTTTTATTTCACGGTGAAAACCTGCTGGATCTTTATCATGGCTGGGCACTAGTTTTTTCATTTCCAATAATTCTATTTTAGTTATGGGCGTGTACACGAACACGCGTCTAAAAGTATTATCATCATTCCTAACTGGGTGCACTTCTCGTAAGGGATTCTGTCTGTCTATGTAATACATTTTTCTTTCCATAGTGTGTGCTGAATCAGGCTGTGGACACAGGAAGGCACTATATCTGTGCCGATATTCTAGAATTACTTTAATTAGATCGGTACCTAGACCTCTCCATTTATTCATGAGTAGTTCTACTAATATATCAGGCAGGGGACCTGGATCGGAATGTTGGCTTCTATACAATATGAGTAGATGTTGTATCATATACATACCAGCTAAACGATGTTCGCTTGGTGACATATTCAAAAACGTGTGTGCTAGCGCATCATCACTATATTTTTCAGAACTGTCAGCCCATTGTACTGCTGACCTGGCTAATTCTTGTTCGTCCATAGAATCGAGTACATGGTACCCCATTCGTTCTCGAAGTCTATTGTCAGTGGCCTGGAATAAGTGTTCAGGAGTTCTCGGATTAGACATGGCTGCCTGAAAAATTCTTTTACTTTCTGGACGTACTGGACGCATTGAATTATTAAAGGATCTTCCTTTACCTACATAAGCTATCATTTCTCTAGCTGGTAATTGTACTTGTCCTGTTTCCGTTTCTGGTGTTTCCTCCTCCCCTGAGGATTTAACTTTGTCTGAATCTATTTCTGGTTCTGGCCGTCTTCTTTCATGTATTTTTATTACTGCATTTCTGATCCTTCGGTACATATTTTCTATACAACTCTGTTTATCATGGTTCCCGTCTGCTATATTCTGACCCCATCTATTAAGTGCTTTCATTTCTTCCGGGTCTGCACCCGGCCTATCTTGTTCTCTTATTAGGCAGTTTATAAAAAACCGTAATATCTTGGCTTGAGTGTCAACTTTTTGGTAAGCCATAACCTCGCCAATACTTTCAGGGCCTTCCCCTGTTTGAACAAAATGATATATTCTGTCTAGATGATCAATCATTCCGGGTAGTGTCAATAAAAAGTTTGTAACTCGTCGTAATCGTATTGATGCGAGCATCATTCTGTCGTCATTCTTTTTACCGGGTACTGGATCATATCTACAGTCTGCGAGACGTTCTTTATATAGGTCATAATCGGCTAATTGAGGTGTACGTTGCTGCGCTAAATCCCTATAAGTCCATCGGTGTGTTTGTGGTGGGGTCTGAAAACCTGTCGCACCTCCTGCCGCACCTCCTGAGGTGTCGGATCTAAAAGTATTCGTTGGGGGGAGAATAGGTGCAGGAAGAAGTGGTGGAACGGGCGGGAGGTGTTGATCGGCAGGAGGAGGTTGTTGCTGTGGAAGTGGGGGCGGATTGTTTCGGGGCGGAGTGCCATCAGCGGGTGGCGCCTGGACACGTGAAACTGTATATGCGGGAGCTACATCATCTAAGTAGGATGAAAGGAAAATGTCCTTTGCGGTCTTATGGTGTAATTTAGTCGGGAGCAATGGAGGTGGTAGATCTTTTGATACTTCTGGAGTGGCTTTAGGTAAACCCTCGGTCAGAAGAGGATACATACCATTCATAAGGGTGTTTCGTTGTCTATCTACTTGTTCTGTTTTTACTCGAATGCCTTCTTCAACTAATACATTTTCTCGGGCCTTGTCTGAATCCTCTCTACTTTTCTCTTCTTTTCTGAGTGCTTTTTCTGTGCGTCTATGCGATTCTTTACGCCATAATTCAATGGCATCTTTCTGTGACTGTCTGGCTTTCTTTTTCCATAATGCTTCTTCTACTCTCACGATGCAATCTGCATCCCATGTCCCAGCAGCGGGCCATCTCTGATTCTCTGCTAGATCCTTGGTGTAGTCCACCCATAAATCAAGATATAATACGGCATCTAGGCCATGTTTGTGGTACATAAAGTACCCTGGAGTGTCCCTAGGTGGAATGGGAACAGCTTCCTCGAGTACCCCTTTTCTGGTTTTTATCTGTCTTAATTTAGAGAACAGCGGCATCTTGAACCCTGATACTTGATATTTACTTGGAACTCGAACACAGTTAATACAATAAACACAATAATGAAGATCGAACAATCACTCATACCACGACATTTAAAACCACATTAAAACATTTTCAAAACGAACAACAATAATTAGAATAAAACTAGCTAACTGCATGATACTGGATGTACTGCTAAACAGTACAGATACACTGCTAAAACAGTGCATACCGGGTCTGTGTACCCAAACCCGTCTTGACCGGCACAAATTAATGCGCACGTCTAGATGCGTCCCCAGCAACGGTACTCACCGGGAAGCACGGAACAGAAGGCCTCGGAAACTCGACACTGGACTGGACTGGACTGGACTCGACTCGTGACGCAGATACTTCGGAATTTCGGAACCTGGTGGGCCTCCGTATACCTCGGATCTTGCTCTCTCTCAGCTAGGCTCTGGTCGGGATCCTCCGCACTCCTCACCGCCTCGTCTGGGTGTTGATCCTAGCCTCAGTCACCTCCGTTGGCCTGAGTGAGATACAGGAAATCCTGCGGGTACGCGTAATTGTCCGTCTGGCTGTGGCAGGGAGCTAGGCCTGAAACGCACCTCCGGCGCGTAAGGTGGGGGAGGGGTCCCTATTCGGGCGCCAATTATGTGGTAAATTTTAATTACCTATACTTAATTTATGCGGTAAAGTTCAATAAGAATAACTCAGTCAAAAAGGAGAGACAGAATCCGTGGTATTTGAGGTTTTAAAAGGGGTTTTATTCCTTAAAAAGGAATTGGTTATATGGTTCGAACCATGGCAAATCGATTTCCGTTGCCACTAAGGCTCGGGAAAGGATAGACAATACTTTATTGACAAGTTAACATATATATAGTCAATGCATTACAATAATGACAGATGCAGGAGGCGTAACAGCTGAGAGGAGAGATAAGAATACACATACGTAATGAGAAAAGGCGTTACAATAGGCGTGCATGAGGGCAGGTACTAGAAACGTCATTACGTGATGTCACAGGTGGGTGGATCCACAAGAGAATCCTGCAGTGTCAGCAGAAATATATGGCAGAGATGCGCGCGCAGGCAGCATGACGTGTGATTGACGTGTAACTGGAGGGTGAAGGGGACTTGACATTTAGCCCTACATGAGGAGACAGAAGTTTGGGGTGTCAGAACAACCCAATCCCAAATCGTATCTAATATCTTGTGTTTAGGGAACTGTATTATCTGAAAGGAAAAGGTCTCTCGGGCAAAAGGCTATTCTATACTGACTGCTAGTGCGTGCATATGCGTCTACGTGTCTGCATGAGATGCGAGGGGGCATGGGCCTACCATGGTAACAGGAGCTATGAATTACTTTCATGGAGACAGTGAGGCCGGGCCCTTTGCTCTGCAGCTGGAAGGATGTTTTCCTAAACTACCAGACAGGAATGTATTTTCGAGGAGCGGAGCAGATAACTAAAAAGCAAAATACCGTTTTGGCAGGCAACAGGCTGAGCCAGGCACCGTTAGCCGCACAGGGAGTAAGACAAAGGTCATGGATACAGATGCTCATCCAAGCTGGAGCATTCAGAGGCAGAGAGCAGGAAAGAACTCGATAACAGGAATCAGGGCCTAAATCGCCTGAGCCAGGGAAAACGTGAAATGTGCACCATAAAAAGACGTTGGCAAGGCACACTTAGGAACGGAATATCTGACCCATTCATGGTGGATCTGAAAGAGGACATGTTAACGTTGGACGCAAATGTATTTGCGTCTTCATAGCTGATACAGGAGGGAAGTTACATGCACTTTAAGCTCGTACATGGAGACGAAGGGGTACACGTTAGGGAACATTTCTGACCATAAAATTTATATTTCCTCACCTGAACGAAGTCCCAGGACCAGTGGACTTCACCCGCCTTGAATAGAGCTGCTCATTTTCCGCTAGCGCTGAAGCAGGGAGCGGTGTGCGCCTCGTAAGGATCAACTCGTACACTGGGAAGCCCTGTGCCAAGCCGTTCGCCTTGAACAACTTGAACTGTGGCCCCCAACAAGCCGTAGCTCGCACCGTTAAAGGAGGACTCGTCCGCCTCGAACAACGTGAACTGTGGCCCCCAACGAGCCATAGCTCGCACCATGAAGGACGGACCCCGCACCGCACATCGCTTTACCCCCCTTCGAACCGCACCGCTCAATGCGCACCCTGCCGCTGGTGTTGTTAGTCTGAAGCACGTAGAGCGGCTGGGTAGGTCTCGCTCCACCACAGCATACTGTCCGCCTCGCACCATGCTCAAAGGATTAAAAGGTGCCAGCTTTCAAGGTACAGCTCGTACGCCACAACGAACATCGACCGCACCAAGCACCGTCTCCTCGAACAACGCGACTCTGTGCCCCAACGAGCCGTAGCTCGCACCGTAAAAAGAGGACATCGCCACTTGCAACGCTTTTGGTTTTCACCGCACCGTCCGTGACAAACTCTCCAGGCTCAGGTACTGTGTACGACTCGCACTCCGTGTTTGAGCGCATCAGACAAGAGAGTCTACTGTGCACGTTAGATTCTTTGGGTTAATTTCATCACCGTAAGGGCCGAACGAAGGAATACGAATTGCACAGACGTAAAAATTACGCCTTTAGAAAGAACTCTTTATTGTCACCAGTATTGCAGGTCATTTTTGTCGTTATTTGGTCTTGTGCTAAGTCTCTATATAAAAGTAACTACTTTTGATATAAATCTAGTGTGGTGTCCCTTTGTAGAGTTGTCACTGAGTTACTGGATGTGTTCACAAATGCTTAACCTACAACGCCTCTAAGATAAGCCTTGTCTGCTCACGCCACACTACCTAGAGGGTGAGCAGGGGTTATTTTTTAGGGTAATCCCCTTGTCCTGACTAGAGGAGAGGGTCCCTGCTTGCCACAAGTACTTACCTGTGCCAACCAGAGAACCCCAAATCTAACACCCCCTCCACTGCGGGGATTGCGGGGCCAGTGTTACGCCCCTGTATGTAATGCCATGGACGCAGGAGCATTCGAACATGCCTCACAGTTGCCCTCATACAAGTGTAAATACTAACCCTGGGTGTAGTTTGCGTAGTAGCGCTACGCGTAGCTACGCAAAGTGCACTTCGCACTATGTGAGATACGCGTAGCGCTACGCAAACTGCATAGTGCGCTGTTCGGGATGATTGCACAGTGCTGGATGCTAGCCCTCACTGTGCAATCATTGAAAATGGCATCTCGAACAGTGCAAGCTTTTGTTTTCTGCTGCTCGAGTAGATTTTTACTCGGGTGGCAGCTTTTTCAACACGGAATGGTAGTTTCTCACTGCGAGCGGTCACAAGCATATGTGACCACTCGCAATGAGAATCCTGACCTCACGTAGAGAATCTCGCCGGGAGGTTTATTTTCCACGCTCGCGATCGCCAACTTGATGTTGCTGATCGCGAAAGAGGAAAACGTCTCACTGGGATATCATTTTGCTCACTCGAGATCGCCAACTTGACCTTGAGAACCGCGAGCAAGCAAAAAATGCCCGCTTTGCTACGCGTTTTTGCACTGTGCTACGTGCAATTCTCGTAGCGTGAAGTAGCACAAACTATGCAAACTACACAAGGGTAGCGTAGTTGGCCAGTGTCAGTGAATACACCGTTTCACAGCGGGGGCCTTCTAAGTGGCTGTGCAACTGAGGCACTTTCTGAGGAAATTGAGCACACCGCCCGATAAAATAAATGTTTCATGAATGCACTTGACAGGAGACTTATTGTTGCTTGTATGCACTGTGATTAACAGCAAGCTAATGTTACCCACGGGGGTGGTACTTGCGTTACGTTAGCAGGATTAAAGGCAGCGTTGGCCTTTTCCGGGCTCGTCCTCCGTGCGTGACATGAGCAGTGAGCAGTCGACACGCTGAGCTATCTTGAAGGCTCGTCTAATCCGTACATCTCCAATTCACTGTCACTTGTCAATGCACTGTTTATTCAAGCCTTCTCCGGGCACCATTTTTCATTATTTACACCTCCTGGGGAGAGACCGTCCTAACAGGGAGAGCGGTGGAAAGCAGGGCCGGGCTGGGAACTAAAGCAAATCTGGTCAAATATGAAGCTTGCCTTGCTCCCCCCGCCCCCAACCCTTTCCACCCATCTCTCTCCTGTTATCTTCTCTCTCTGATCTCTCACCATCGCCCCTTTGCTCTGTTCCGCTCCGCTCTCTCTCTGTCTCTCTCTCTCCTTATGCCCCCAGGCCTCCTGTCTCCTTCCATCCATCCCTGTGTCTCTCTCCTTTTATCTTCTCCCGCTTCTCCAAGTCCCCCGTGATCTCTCTCCATCTCTTCTTTTTTCCTATGCTGTGTTCCCCTCAGCTCTCTCTCTGTCTCTCTGTCTCTCTCTCTTATGCCCACCCCCTGTCTCTTTGCATCCATCCCGCTGTCTCTCTGTCTCTCTCCTGTTATCTTCTCTCTCTGATCTCTCTCCATCCCCTCTTTTTTCCTACACTGTGTTCCCCTCAGCTCCCTCTGTCTCTCTGTCTCTCTCATTCTCTCTTATACCCACCCCTGACTCTTTGCATCCATCTCCCTGTCTCTCTGTCTCTCTCTTGTTATCTTCTCTCTCTGATCTCTCTCCATCCCCTCTTTTTCCTTTTCTCTGTTTCATTCAGCTCTCTCACTCTCTCTCTCTCTCATATGCCCACCCCCTGTCTCTTTGCATCCATCCCCCTGTCTCTCTGCTGTTATCTTCTCTCTCTGATCCCTCTCCATCCCCTCTTTTTCCTTTGCTCTGTTTCCCTCAGCTCCCTCACTCTCTCTCTCTCTCTTATGCCCACCCCCTGTCTCTTTGCATCCATCCCGCTCTCTCACTCTCCCTCTCTTATGCCCCCACTGTGCCTGCTAGCCTACAGCAAGCCCTGGGGAGCTGGGGAGAGTGATTGAGACGCGAGTGGCATTGGCATTCAAACCCCGGCCTCGGTGACTCCAGCCCCAGGGGAAATGCCCGTCAGGTGAATGGCCAGTCTGGCGTGAAAGCTTTCCAGGGTTATGAATAGTTAATGCCTGCCTGCAGGTCTGAGCCCCAGCACCTAGGGGAGAATATAGCACCAGGTGCTCGCCTGGGCATGGATTACGGAAAGGAATGAAGACGGGCAGCAGATACTCTCGAAAATGTGCCCTTGGGTACCACTGGCACTGCCCACCTTACCCACGGTCTCCTGGACCTTACCCTAAATCCTCAGCAGCAAACACGAGGCTGATGACGCTCAACGTTCAACGCTGTGAGGTCATCGGGTGTTTGATATTACTTCCGCTATACCTGGTAGTTTTGTAAATCGCTCTCCGCGTGCACTATCCCAATGTAGTTGCACCGTCACACCTGGTTACATTTGTAATCCATACAGTGCACCCACAGCACAGCCCTCCACATTCAGTGACCTCCAGGATCAACATATTTAGGCCCAGATTCTGAAAGGTGTCACGCCGCGCAACACACAAAGAGGCTGCGCTGCGTTGCGTGACAGAGAGGGGGCAGGAGAGTGCCATATTTACAGATATGTCTCTCTCCTTCCCTCTCCCAAGCACCGGTGCGGATTTCAGCTGCTGTGCGCCAGGCACACACCTTTGCAACATAGGGCTAGGGAGCTTACCTGAGTCTACTGTAGGTTTTGGACAGGAAGCATACCCTTTCTGTACAAAATACTATAGCTAGACAAGTTTAAAACTTTTTTTCTACTTTGTATATGTGCTGCACAGTGCAGGGCGCAAGTAAAGTCAGAGAAGAAAGGAGAAATAAAAACATTTCTACTTTCAACGCCTGCTCTCCAGCGGCATTAATTTTTGCCTCTAAACCCTGTTGATCCTGCTCGGCTTTCGAACAACCCTCGCAATTCATCTCAGTTTACTCAGGAACTAACTTACTTTATTCATCGGTGGGGCCCATAGCACCGCGAGTCACTTATTCACACAATCACACCGCTTCCAAGATCAGTGAGACTAGAAGGTGAGCTGCTGGACAGCGGAGCACCCTATTAATCTAAATCCAAACCATATACATTATGTGCATATGCATATATAAACAAGTTCCCTTTCTCTAGATTCATAGGAAATAACATCACGGCACCCCACTGTTTCGTTCGGTGGACCAGCTAGTAGAAGTTAGTTGATGGAAATCAGGACCAGCTTAATTTACTATTTCCCATTTATCTTTATTTTTCTTATTATTCTCACTATTCTGATGTGACTTTATTTTAATTCAAACATGTAGCCTGTGAAATTCTTATTAAAACATTTATCTAGATTTGAGTCAAGAAGGAAAATAATTTTCGTTAAATCTAACATTTATTAGCACACATTAAGAAATCAGAAATTTAGAAAACATATTACCAGGCTTAATTGATGAAAAACACAGGATTAAAACGACACAGGTTCCCACCTCTGACAGTCTTTCTATCTTCCTCGATGGCTACCTCCCATATGGACTCCGCATTCAATTCTATACCCCATCAAAAGTTAAAGTAAAAAAATAATAATTCAAAGTCTTTTGCACCTAAAAATTATTCAGTCCGACAGCATGTCATGGTGCGAAAATAAATTCAGGAACAGCTTTTTTCTCTCTTTCTTACTGGCTCTTTTATACTCTTTTTCCCTACCTATCTAACAAAAATTTGAAACTTTAGGGTCCATACTCATTTCTCATTGGTCCATTAGAGGGGTGGTGAAGATCACCTCATCTCCTTATTGTCCAAATTTTGCACTGTCATTTCCACATTTCTCATATGGTCAAAATTGTCCATTTTGCAACTCGTCATCCTGTCCTTGTAATTTTTATACATCTTGTAGTTACAGCACTCAACTTTCCCAGGCTCACAAACTCAAGCATCCTTTGGCATCATTCCGATGTCCCAGGCCAAGCTGACCTTGACATTAGTAGTCCGAGCACAGGCGTTTCAAACATCTTTCGCGCACAGTCGCGCATGCGTAGAGCCATACTTTTCTCGCATAAGCAGCCATTTTCAAGCTGGGCCGCACAGGCCTCAATGGGAACTAATATGAAAACAAACACAACAGACGTTAGTTTTTAGAAATAAAGCCCTTCTGTTTACCTCCCACCATTCTAATTTCACCCTATTAGATGTTACCTAGCGGAAAGCTACATAAATGCATTGTTTACTTACAACAAATTTATTTGATTTACCACAAAAAAATACTCACAATAAACATAAATGCATAGCTCTATTTAATTTAAAGCATTTACTGCCCTATATTAGTATGACCTTTTCACATTATTAATACATTAGTGTTTTCAAATCAGCCAGTTAGCTTTCACACATTTTTCTCTGTATGTTTCTTTTGTTGATTAATTAACATGCTTCACACAGTTAATGCACATTATGGTTATGAGAACTTGACTTTGCAGGGGGTACACAAACATTTTTGTCACTCCCCTGCTCCATCACTGTCTACTATGTTAATGAACAGGGTTCAGCATCAAAAAACATGGTTGGTTGCATCGTAAAGTCCGTACACCACCCATGTAATGACTCCTTGACGCAAAGCACGCTTCTTTGCGTTACTTTTCCATACAAAGCAAAGCTAATATCAATTAGTGTTGGTTTGTTAATCGCAAAAAAGATTTAGCATCGGTTTAGAGTTAAAAAAGCAGCGTTAACGCAACACTAAACTTTTGTAAATCTGGACCTTAGTGTAACACAGCCTGAATGAATGAATGAATGAATGAAGAGATTCTTATTGTGCGCAAACTTAGCCTCAATGGGCGTCAACGCCTCTCACACCACATACAGGGAACTGCAGAAAGAACACATTATGTATAACACAGCCTCTCATGCGGCATCCAGCACATTTAGTGTATCACAATTCTCACATCACATACCGGGAACTCACAGACCAACACATTTAGTATAAAACAGCCTCCCACCCCACCTCTCGAACAGTTCAGGAATAGCACACATCCTGAAAGTTGCAGGAACAACATTCTTTCATTCCCCTTCCAGGGACTCCAGAAAGAACACATTTAGTATGAGTCTCACATGTCACATAAATAAGGAAACAAAATGTTATTTTTTCCATTTAAAAACAGTTAGGTTAAGTATATAAGATATACATCTCATTTAATAAGAATTATTATTGTAGTCTTATATTTTGTGTGTAAGAAATTGGCTAATGTTTGGGGTGGGCGGCTACGACTTCAAGGAATAATCACACCCCTTGTGAGGATGACCCCCACCAAGACACGGAATTAAACTGAGCTCAACCCCCTCTTAGCTATGGCATGGAGCAGACAGCTAAACTTAGGGCAAGGTGTAAAGTATTGTGCAATTCATATGCAGTAATACAGTTAAAACACCAAACAATCATAACCCTTAAAAGGAATCAGAAAAATACCACACAATTTAATAAACACATTGACACCAAAATGGAAAATATCCTATAAAGGGAATTTGGAAATATGATTTTTTACAAATTTAGGTTGAAAAATGGAAAAAACATTTACTGCTGGCTCCAACTTGTGAGCAGAGCTGACTCCTGCACACCCCACCTGAGGCCAAACCTACCCACTTTTTCAGTACTTCCTGTTTGCCTGACTACCAACTAGCCCAAAATGCCATGTGCCTGGGCACTTTAAAGACGATGAAAGTCTTTGGTCACCCTGAAGCTCCATAAACTGGGGCTGCATGTAGGAGTGTTCTAGGGAAATCACCCCTGTAATCTGGTTTGAGTCAGGCACTGTACCCACAACAAACTCAGGGGGTTGGTAGGACAAAAGAAGGGTCCTTATGCAACCAGGTGGGATCCAAGATTATTGTCTTGGTATACTGCCCTCTCCTTTTTACGTGTGCTTCAGGTGTTACATGTGGCTCGGCAGGCCTGTCAAGCAGGATTTGACAGTGTAGTGTCACAGGAACCCCCTATTTTGACTATTATGTGAAGTTCAGGGGAGCCATCAATGCCTGTTCAGGTCAGCCCATTCTTTGCTCCTGGGAGGCATATCACACCTCTGTCACATCAATTGAAGACTGAATTCATGCTGAAAGCTGGCAGAGGTTTTTACTAATTGGCCTTCTGACAGCTCAGACAGGTAAAGGGTAGCTTTCTAAACATAACTTTTCCTTAATATTAATGTTAAATTCCTGACTTTACCATTGCGTTTTAATAAGTATTAAAAACAAATGGTTTAATTAGCTTTCTAGCTAATCCCTTTCCCAGGTTAGCAATATTAGTGTTTTAATGTGCGTCCTGATTTTCTACATAGAACAGATTGCCTGCCATAGTCAAAATAGGTTTTTGGGCTTTGTAAATGTAAGTGGATTGTAATAGCAATTATGTACATGATCGACTGTTAAATGCCACACACCTGACTTGTGGCTACAAGACTTACTTTGGGATGACTTACTAATGTTTAAAAGGGAGGGTTTCTACCTATCAAGGGGGATTAATCTAACAGGTCATACTGCAGGGTTTACACTGCAGAGGTCTGGCTTGAAGTCTTGTTTACCCTCCACCTGCAGTGGATGGCAGAACAGGTGCTGGAGTCCACTAGTGGCATTTAACTTCAGGCCGCGGCTGCGCTTTGGACACTATTCCAGGTACTTATAGGTCAGTCAAGTCTGCCATTTAGAAATTAACCAATTCATCCCTGTTTAAATGCGAAGCAGCACATTTTGCCACTGGCGAGCGGGGTAAAATGCACCAAGTTCTGCAGCCGGCAAACAGATAGGGCACAAATCTGGGGAGAAATCATGGAAAAGGAAAAGATGTAATTACTTGCATAATGCACACAATATAGTGGGAGTTATATAAAAAGTTTGTTTAATATAAACATCTAACATCACCTAAACTCTATTGGCGAATGAGAATGTTCCAGAGCTTATGCAATAAATCAATCAGTGGATTTGTAGAGCGCTACTTGTCACCAGTGAGGGTATCCGGGCGCTGGGAATGTCCAGTTGATTAGCCAAACAGCCAGGTCTTGAGGGATTTTCAGAACTCTGAAAGAGATGGGGAGTTCCATAGATAATAGGGTAGCTCATTCCATGTCTTTGCTGCTGGGTAGGAGAAGGAGGGACCTCTGCATCTGCTACATCAGAGGTGAGGAGTGAGGGTTAGAGAAAGGGACTCGGAGCAGATGTATCTGGTTGGCTGATAGAAGTTCAGGCAGTGGTTCAACTGGGCGGGCCCGCAGTTGTGCAGAGCCTTGTATGCACGGGTGAGGCGTTTGAAATGGCATCTTTTCTGTGCAGGGAGCCAGTGGGGTTCCCCAAGGCAGGCATGATGTGGGTTTATCCAGGGAGATCCAGGACGAGTCTAGCTGTGGTGTGCTCTGCGGTCTGTAGTCGTCAGAGGATGTGAGCTGTGATCCCTGCTTTGAGAGTGTTGCCATAGTCCAGTCGGCTGGATATGAGAGCCTGGGTGATGGCGCGTCTTGAGATTTGGGGTAGCCATTTGAATATCTTATGAAGCATGTGGAGGATGAAGAAGCAGGAAGAGGAGACAGAGTTGACTCGAGTTATCATGGGTAGCTTATTGTCCAGAATGATTCCTTGGTTCCTAGTGTGGTTCGTGGGGGTGGGAGTAGGTCTGAGTTCTGATGGCCACCAGGATGCACTCAGTGAGGAACTTTGGGTTGCTGAAAATCAGTACCTCTGTCTTGTCCGTGTTGAGCATCAGACAATCATCTTTCATCCAGTTGGCAACATCTGTCATGCATTTGTGGAGGTTTGTCTTGGTGGTGTTTTCCAAAGAGGGAGAAGATGAGTTGTGTGTTGTCATAATGGGGTACTTCATCTTGTTGCTTCTGAGACGAGAGGCTGGATGTTTTGGGACGCGCATTGAGGTGTCAACTACAAAGGCTTAATGGTTAAAACTTGTGAATGTGAGGATCACATATATGTAAGGCACCTGGATCGAATTGATGATGGGTGGAATAAAGGAACAAGATGCTCAATTGGTGGACATTCCAATTTAAGTGCCCTGAGGAAGTTCACATGCGGGGAACAAAATGCGTTGGCTGTCTTTTTTTTATATCATCAAAGAGAATCAAGACAATTTGGAATATATGCAACTTGGAACTGGACTTATTTTTAATGGACTATTGCTTGAGGGTGCACCACCACAGTGGCGTAGCAAGGGATCCGCCCAGGGGTGCATACATTTTAAGCCTCCCCCGCTCTTACCTGCCGTTCTCGGGGTAGGAATCTCTGCCCCCCCCCCTCATCAATCGGCCACCGAGGGGCAGCAAATGGGGAAAAAATCCTGCCAACCCCCCCACCCCCCACCACTGCTGTTGTATTTGGCCACAGCGGAGCGGCAAACATGGGGACCGCTACGGGCATCCAAAGTGCTTCCTACGCCACTGCACCCCCATCTGTGATACTAGAGTCAATCTGACCTTGGAGTCGCGCCGTTGGAGCAGCAGGTGCTTTTGCTGCTGCACGTAGAAGGATCGAATCGATCAATAAAATTGAGGGGTGGTGCAGAGTCTGGATGGGGTTGCTGCACAAGTTTTGTTGATTGCTAGTATAGGATATGATGTTGCGTCTGTTTGGCTTTGGCGTGCTCACCGGGGGTGTCGGGTTGGAGGTGAAAGGGGGAAGGCGGACTCTTTGCATTCTTCCTGTGATGAATGAGGCCATTCATCTGAGAGTGGTCCTTGGGTGGCCATGTTGTGCTGCTTTGTGATGAGTGTGTGGTGGGATACAGTATCGAAGGCTGCCCGGAGGTCTAGGAGGATCAGAGAGGCAGTCTATCTTCGGATGTCGTCGGTAGCCGTGATGAGGGCTGTCTCAGTGCTGTGGTTGCTCCAGAATCCAGATTGGGATGAGTTGAGTAGGAGGGTCAGTTTCAAATGTGAGGAGAGTTGTTGGTTGATGGCTTTCTCCAATTCTTTGGACGGGAAAATCATCAGGGAGATCGTCGGAAGTTGTTGAGTTTTCTGGGGTCTGCCAATGGTTTCTTTAGTAGGGCAGTGACATCTGTGTGTTTCCATTACTCTGGAAGGTGGCTGTGGCAATTGAAATGTTGAACAAGGTAGTGAGTACGTGGCTGATTCTGGCTTCACCTAGGTTAAAGAGGTGGAGGGCGTTGGGCCGTTAGGGGCCCCTAAGAGGACAGAGGCCGTGATTGAGACGAGGTCTTGTGGGGCGAGCTGGCTCCACTTGGTTAGTCGGATGTGTGTGGGGGTAGCGGGGTCATTGTGTTTCTTGAAATCGGTGGGCATGGCTGGGGTTTGAAGTTTTTGTAGCTATTGTTGATGTTTGTCTGAAAGGCCAGTCGATCCAGTGCACGGACACAGGCCGATTCAGAAAAGGGGGTGGTGATGAACAGAGTGTCTGAATTGAGCAGACCACTCTCACCCAGTCCAAAGATCAGGGCTTGATCCATCACCGTTATTTATCTCACTGCCCCATCCCAGCTCAGAACCTGGCTATATGCAAATCAGTCTGTCCCTGGCCCAGTGCATCATGGGAACAGGGCAGACTAAACTACCAAGCCAATTCTTCACCAGAAAGGAAACAAGCTACCGGGGACCGGTTTCTGGCATTTCAGCTGTCTTCGGCCCGGCTTGCTTGAATCCTGATGGAGCAGTGAGAAAGGGACTCATGTCTGAGTATACCCTGCCACACCTATAGTGGCCAAAATCGATTCAGAAAAGGGGGTGGTGATGAACAGAGTGTCTGAATTGAGCAGACCACTCTTACCCAGTCCAAAGATCAGGGCTTGATCCATCACCGTTATTTATCTCACTGCCCCATCCCAGCTCAGAACCTGGCTATATGCAAATCAGTCTGTCCCTGGCCCAGTGCATCATGGGAACAGGGCAGACTAAACTACCAAGCCAATTCTTCACCAGAAGGGAAACAAGCTACCGGGGCACAGGCCGGTGCCTCTGAACGTCCAGTTGATATAGAGCAGAGACACAGGCCGGTGCCTCTCAAGAGCCAGTCGACCTAGCAAAGAGACTCAGGCCGGTGCCTCTGAGAGGCCAGTCGATCTAGCGAAGAGACACAGGCCGGTGCCTCTCAAGAGCCAGTCCATCTAGCGAAGAGACACAGGCCGGTGCCTCTCAAGAGCCAGTCGCCCTAGCGAAGAGACACAGGCCGGTGCCTCTGAGAGGCCAGTCGACCTAGCGAAGAGACACAGGCCGGTGCCTCTGAGAGGCCAGTCGATATAGCAGAGAGACACAGGCCGGTGCCTCTCAAGGGCCAGTTGACCTAGCGAAGAGACACAGGCCGGTGCCTCTCAAGAGCCAGTTGACCTAGCGAAGAGACACAGGCCGGTGCCTCTGAGAGGCCAGTTGATCTAGCAGAGAGACACAGGCCGGTGCCTCTGAGAGGCCAGTCGATATAGCAGAGAGACACAGGCCGGTGCCTCTCAAGAGCCAGTCGATCTAGCGAAGAGACACAGGCCGGTGCCTCTCAAGAGCCAGTCGCCCTAGCGAAGAGACACAGGCCGGTGCCTCTGAGAGGCCAGTCGACCTAGCGAAGAGACACAGGCCGGTGCCTCTGAGAGGCCAGTCGATCTAGCAGAGAGACACAGGCCGGTGCCTCTCAAGAGCCAGTCGATCTAGCGAAGAGACACAGGCCGGTGCCTCTCAAGAGCCAGTCGCCCTAGCGAAGAGACACAGGCCGGTGCCTCTGAGAGGCCAGTCGACCTAGCGAAGAGACACAGGCCGGTGCCTCTGAGAGGCCAGTCGATATAGCAGAGAGACACAGGCCGGTGCCTCTCAAGGGCCAGTTGACCTAGCGAAGAGACACAGGCCGGTGCCTCTCAAGAGCCAGTTGACCTAGCGAAGAGACACAGGCCGGTGCCTCTGAGAGGCCAGTCGACCTAGCGAAGAGACACAGGCCGGTGCCTCTGAGAGGCCAGTCGATATAGCAGAGAGACACAGGCCGGTGCCTCTCAAGGGCCAGTTGACCTAGCGAAGAGACACAGGCCGGTGCCTCTCAAGAGCCAGTTGACCTAGCGAAGAGACACAGGCCGGTGCCTCTGAGAGGCCAGTCGATCTAGCAGAGAGACACAGGCCGGTGCCTCTCAAGGGCCAGTTGACCTAGCGAAGAGACACAGGCCGGTGCCTCTGAGAGGCCAGTCGATATAGCAGAGAGACACAGGCCGGTGCCTCTCAAGGGCCAGTTGACCTAGCGAAGAGACACAGGCCGGTGCCTCTGAGAGGCCAGTCGATCTAGCAGAGAGACACAGGCCGGTGCCTCTGAGAGGCCAGTCGATATAGCAGAGAGACACAGGCCGGTGCCTCTCAAGGGCCAGTTGACCTAGCGAAGAGACACAGGCCGGTGCCTCTGAGAGGCCAGTCGATATAGCAGAGAGACACAGGCCGGTGCCTCTCAAGGGCCAGTTGACCTAGCGAAGAGACACAGGCCGGTGCCTCAGAGAGGCCAGTCGATATAGCAGAGAGACACAGGCTGGTGCCTCTGAGAGGCCAGTCGATCTAGCAGAGAGACACAGGCCGGTGCCTCTGAGAGGCCAGTCGATCTAGCAGAGAGACACAGGCCGGTGCCTCTGAGAGGCCAGTCGATATAGCAGAGAGACACAGGCCGGTGCCTCTGAGAGGCCAGTTGACCTAGCGAAGAGACACAGGCCGGTGCCTCTGAGAGGCCAGTCGATATAGCAGAGAGACACAGGCCGGTGCCTCTCAAGGGCCAGTTGACCTAGCGAAGAGACACAGGCCGGTGCCTCTCAAGAGCCAGTCGATCTAGCGAAGAGACACAGGCCGGTGCCTCTCAAGAGCCAGTCGCCCTAGCGAAGAGACACAGGCCGGTGCCTCTGAGAGGCCAGTCGACCTAGCGAAGAGACACAGGCCGGTGCCTCTGAGAGGCCAGTCGATATAGCAGAGAGACACAGGCCGGTGCCTCTCAAGGGCCAGTTGACCTAGCGAAGAGACACAGGCCGGTGCCTCTCAAGAGCCAGTTGACCTAGCGAAGAGACACAGGCCGGTGCCTCTGAGAGGCCAGTCGACCTAGCGAAGAGACACAGGCCGGTGCCTCTGAGAGGCCAGTCGATATAGCAGAGAGACACAGGCCGGTGCCTCTCAAGGGCCAGTTGACCTAGCGAAGAGACACAGGCCGGTGCCTCTGAGAGGCCAGTCGATCTAGCAGAGAGACACAGGCCGGTGCCTCTCAAGGGCCAGTTGACCTAGCGAAGAGACACATGCCGGTGCATCTGAGAGGCCAGTCGATATAGCAGAGAGACACAGGCCGGTGCCTCTCAAGGGCCAGTTGACCTAGCGAAGAGACACAGGCCGGTGCCTCTCAAGAGCCAGTTGACCTAGCGAAGAGACACAGGCCGGTGCCTCTGAGAGGCCAGTCGATATAGCAGAGAGACACAGGCCGGTGCCTCTCAAGGGCCAGTTGACCTAGCGAAGAGACACAGGCCGGTGCCTCTGAGAGGCCAGTCGATATAGCAGAGAGACACAGGCCGGTGCCTCTCAAGGGCCAGTTGACCTAGCGAAGAGACACAGGCCGGTGCCTCTGAGAGGCCAGTCGATCTAGCAGAGAGACACAGGCCGGTGCCTCTGAGAGGCCAGTCGATATAGCAGAGAGACACAGGCCGGTGCCTCTCAAGGGCCAGTTGACCTAGCGAAGAGACACAGGCCGGTGCCTCTCAAGAGCCAGTTGACCTAGCGAAGAGACACAGGCCGGTGCCTCTGAGAGGCCAGTCGACCTAGCGAAGAGACACAGGCCGGTGCCTCTGAGAGGCCAGTCGATATAGCAGAGAGACACAGGCCGGTGCCTCTCAAGGGCCAGTTGACCTAGCGAAGAGACACAGGCCGGTGCCTCTGAGAGGCCAGTCGATCTAGCAGAGAGACACAGGCCGGTGCCTCTCAAGGGCCAGTTGACCTAGCGAAGAGACACAGGCCGGTGCCTCTGAGAGGCCAGTCGATATAGCAGAGAGACACAGGCCGGTGCCTCTCAAGAGCCAGTCGATCTAGCGAAGAGACACAGGCCGGTGCCTCTCAAGAGCCAGTCGCCCTAGCGAAGAGACACAGGCCGGTGCCTCTGAGAGGCCAGTCGACCTAGCGAAGAGACACAGGCCGGTGCCTCTGAGAGGCCAGTCGATATAGCAGAGAGACACAGGCCGGTGCCTCTCAAGGGCCAGTTGACCTAGCGAAGAGACACAGGCCGGTGCCTCTCAAGAGCCAGTTGACCTAGCGAAGAGACACAGGCCGGTGCCTCTGAGAGGCCAGTCGACCTAGCGAAGAGACACAGGCCGGTGCCTCTGAGAGGCCAGTCGATATAGCAGAGAGACACAGGCCGGTGCCTCTCAAGGGCCAGTTGACCTAGCGAAGAGACACAGGCCGGTGCCTCTGAGAGGCCAGTCGATCTAGCAGAGAGACACAGGCCGGTGCCTCTCAAGGGCCAGTTGACCTAGCGAAGAGACACAGGCCGGTGCCTCTGAGAGGCCAGTCGATATAGCAGAGAGACACAGGCCGGTGCCTCTCAAGGGCCAGTTGACCTAGCGAAGAGACACAGGCCGGTGCCTCTCAAGAGCCAGTTGACCTAGCGAAGAGACACAGGCCGGTGCCTCTGAGAGGCCAGTCGATATAGCAGAGAGACACAGGCCGGTGCCTCTCAAGGGCCAGTTGACCTAGCGAAGAGACACAGGCCGGTGCCTCTGAGAGGCCAGTCGATATAGCAGAGAGACACAGGCCGGTGCCTCTCAAGGGCCAGTTGACCTAGCGAAGAGACACAGGCCGGTGCCTCTGAGAGGCCAGTCGATCTAGCAGAGAGACACAGGCCGGTGCCTCTGAGAGGCCAGTCGATATAGCAGAGAGACACAGGCCGGTGCCTCTCAAGGGCCAGTTGACCTAGCGAAGAGACACAGGCCGGTGCCTCTGAGAGGCCAGTCGATATAGCAGAGAGACACAGGCCGGTGCCTCTCAAGGGCCAGTTGACCTAGCGAAGAGACACAGGCCGGTGCCTCTGAGAGGCCAGTTAATCTAGCAGAGAGACACAGGCCGGTGCCTCTCAAGGGCCAGTTGACCTAGCGAAGAGACACAGACCGGTGCCTCTGAGAGGGCAGTCGATCTAGCAGAGAGACACAGGCCGGTGCCTCTGAGAGGCCAGTCGATCTAGCAGAGAGACACAGGCCGGTGCCTCTCAAGGGCCAGTTGACCTAGCGAAGAGACACAGGCCGGTGCCTCTGAGAGGCCAGTCGATATAGCAGAGAGACACAGGCCGGTGCCTCTCAAGGGCCAGTTGACCTAGCGAAGAGACACAGGCCGGTGCCTCTCAAGAGCCAGTTGACCTAGCGAAGAGACACAGGCCGGTGCCTCTGAGAGGCCAGTCGATATAGCAGAGAGACACAGGCCGGTGCCTCTCAAGGGCCAGTTGACCTAGCGAAGAGACACAGGCCGGTGCCTCTGAGAGGCCAGTCGATATAGCAGAGAGACACAGGCCGGTGCCTCTCAAGGGCCAGTTGACCTAGCGAAGAGACACAGGCCGGTGCCTCTGAGAGGCCAGTCGATCTAGCAGAGAGACACAGGCCGGTGCCTCTGAGAGGCCAGTCGATATAGCAGAGAGACACAGGCCGGTGCCTCTCAAGGGCCAGTTGACCTAGCGAAGAGACACAGGCCGGTGCCTCTGAGAGGCCAGTCGATATAGCAGAGAGACACAGGCCGGTGCCTCTGAGAGGCCAGTTAATCTAGCAGAGAGACACAGGCCGGTGCCTCTCAAGGGCCAGTTGACCTAGCGAAGAGACACAGACCGGTGCCTCTGAGAGGGCAGTCGATCTAGCAGAGAGACACAGGCCGGTGCCTCTGAGAGGCCAGTCGATCTAGCAGAGAGACACAGGCCGGTGCCTCTGAGAGGCCAGTCGATCTAGCAGAGAGACACAGGCCGGTGCCTCTCAAGGGCCAGTTGACCTAGCGAAGAGACACAGGCCGGTGCCTCTGAGAGGCCAGTCGATATAGCAGAGAGACACAGGCCGGTGCCTCTCAAGGGCCAGTTGACCTAGCGAAGAGACACAGGCCGGTGCCTCTGAGAGGCCAGTCGACCTAGCGAAGAGACACAGGCCGGTGCCTCTGAGAGGCCAGTCGATATAGCAGAGAGACACAGGCCGGTGCCTCTCAAGGGCCAGTTGACCTAGCGAAGAGACACAGGCCGGTGCCTCTCAAGAGCCAGTTGACCTAGCGAAGAGACACAGGCCGGTGCCTCTGAGAGGCCAGTCGATCTAGCAGAGAGACACAGGCTGGTGCCTCTCAAGGGCCAGTTGACCTAGCGAAGAGACACAGGCCGGTGCCTCTGAGAGGCCAGTCGATATAGCAGAGAGACACAGGCTGGTGCCTCTCAAGGGCCAGTTGACCTAGCGAAGAGACACAGGCCGGTGCCTCTCAAGGGCCAGTTGACCTAGCGAAGAGACACAGGCCGGTGCCTCTCAAGGGCCAGTTGACCTAGCGAAGAGACACAGGCCGGTGCCTCTGAGAGGCCAGTCGATATAGCAGAGAGACACAGGCCGGTGCCTCTGAGAGGCCAGTCAATCTAGCGAAGAGACACAGGCTGGTGCCTCTGAGAGACAAGTCGACCTATCGAAGAGACACAGGCCGGTGCCTCTGAGAGGCCAGTCGACCTATCGAAGAGACAAAGGCTGGTGTCTCTGAGAGGCCAGTCGATCTAGCAGAGAGACACAGGCCGGTGCCTCTGAGAGGCCAGTTGACCTAGCGAAGAGACACAGGCCGGTGCCTCTGAGAGGCCAGTCGATATAGCAGAGAGACACAGGCCGGTGCCTCTCAAGAGCCAGTCGATCTAGCAGAGAGACACAGGCTGGTCTGTGGGGGTAGCGGGGTCATTGTGTTTCTTGAAATCGGTGGGCATGGCTGGGGTTTCAAGTTTTTGTAGTTGTGTTGGCGATGTTGTCCTTGTTGCAGTCGGAGTTCCTGTGAGGGGTAAAATAAATAATTGATTCGCTTACATAGGAATTAAGTATAGAGAAAGTATAGATACATACAGACTATACATTACCAGAGGGAAGGACTAGATATTCAACTCTGTGTGGATTAAATAGATTTAAACATTCTTTCCAGCTTATACTGAATAGGTTTGTTTTTATCTTCTCCGCCTTTGCTCATCTGGTTATATCTTAATAAAGCTTTAATGGAAACTTTATGTCTCTCCGATTGGTGTTCGTGAGGTTACTTCCGTCTTCTAACAGACCACACTAATCCCTTTAACTGGGTAAAGAGAATGCCCCGCCCCAGCCCTCCCAGCCTTTCACCTGTAACACAGAGTGCACCCCTGTCAAAGGAACGTGATATACTAACCATCATCAACACATTTCACAGGCAGCTCAGCTCTGAAAAGGGGAGTTGCGCCCCCACTCCTCTTCTTCAGACATTACTGAGCCTAAAGCGCTTAGAAGCGCCTGACGTCAGCATGTTTACTCGTTTATATTGCTGATGGCCCAGAGTTATTGCCGTGTGTGGGAGGGGAATTGAAAAAGACAAAGTGAGGAAAGCTATTGAGCAGTCAGCAAACCTTCTCCCCCCCCCAGTCCCATCAGCCCCTCCACCCCCCCTCGAAACCAGCCCCCCACCTCGCGCGCAGCTCAGCCCAGATTTCGAAAAGTCAGCAAACGTCGGTGGATAATGGAGCTGATTTGCCTAATTGTGCCCATGGAAGCCATCCATCATCTGCAGCTCGCGCCCGTCAGTGCCAATGTTAGCCCCCACTCGCCCCCCCTTACACCACACACACACCCCGCCCCCCCTCGGGGAGTGTCACTCAGATCCATCGTCTCCCCGTCTAATGCTGACTGGCAGAGTGTGATGGAGGTATGTGTGAGGCGGTGTCCACCCACGCCTTAAAGGCCTATCGGAGACTGCGGGGCTGGGCCAGAGATAGTGCCTAGAATCGCCCGATAGGTCTGGGTAGAGCCAGACACAGTCAAGTGCGCCCAGAGGCTAGTAGGGATGGGGCACAGCCAGTCACAGGCTCTGAAAGGGCAGTCGATCTAGCGCAGAGACACAGGCCGGTGCCTCTGAAAGGCCAATCAATCTAGCGCTGAGACACAGGCCGTTGCCTCTGAAAGCCAGTCGATCTAGCGCAGAGACACAGGCCGGTGCCTCTGAAAGGCCGGTCGGTCCAGCGCAGAGACACAGGCCGGTGCCTCTGAAAGGTCAGTCAATCTAACGCAGAGACACAGGACGGTGCATCTGAAAGGCCGGTTGATCTAGCGCTGGGACACAGGCCGGTGCCTCTGAAAGGCCAATCAATCTAGCGCTGAGACACAGGCCGTTGCCTCTGAAAGCCAGTCGATCTAGCGCAGAGACACAGGCCGGTGCCTCTGAAAGGCCGGTCGGTCCAGCGCAGAGACACAGGCTGGTGCCTCTGAAAGGTCAGTCAATCTAACGCAGAGACACAGGTCGGAGCCTCTGAAAGGCCGGTTGATCTAGCGCTGGGACACAGGCCGGTGCCGCTGACAGGCCGGTCGATCTAGGGCAGAGACACAGGCTGGTGCCTCTAAAAGGCCAGTCGATCTAGCGCAGAGACACAGGCCGGGGCCTCTGAAAGGCCACTCGATCTAGCGCAGAGACACAGGCCAATGCCTCTGAAAGTCCATTCGATCTAGCACAGAGACACAGGCCGTTCCTCTGAAAGGCCGGTCGATCTAGCACAGAGACACAGGCCAGTGCCTAAGAAAGGCCAGTCGATCTAGCACAGAGACACAGGCCAGTGCCTCTGAAAGGCCAGTCGATCTAGCGCAGAGACACAGGCCGGTGCCTCTGCATATAGCCAGGTTCTGAGCTGGGATGGTGCAGTGAGCTAAATAACGGTGATGGATCAAGCCCTGATCTTTGGACTGGGTAAGAGTGGTCTGCTTAATTCAGACACTCTGTTCATCACCACCCCCTTTTCTAAATCGTTTTTGGCCACTATAGGTGTGGCAGGGTATACTCAGACATGAGTCCCTTTCTCACTGCACCATCAGGATTCAAGCAAGCCGGGCCGAAGACGGCTGAAATGCCAGAAACCGGTCCCCGGTAGCTTGTCTCCTTTCTGGTGAAGAATTGGCTTGGTAGTTTAGTCTGCCCTGTTCCCATGATGCACTGGGCCAGGGACAGACTGATTTGCATATAGCCAGGTTCTGAGCTGGGATGGTGCAGTGAGATAAATAACGGTGATGGATCAAGCCCTGATCTTTGGACTGGGTAAGAGTGGTCTGCTTAATTCAGACACTCTGTTCATCACCACCTACCTTTTCTAAATCGTTTTTGGCCACTATAGGTGTGGCAGGGTATACTCAGACATGAGTCCCTTTCTCACTGCACCATCAGGATTCAAGCAAGCTGGGCCGAAGACAGCTGAAATGCCAGAAACCGGTCCCCGGTAGCTTGTCTCCTTTCTGGTGAAGAATTGGCTTGGCAGTTTAGTCTGCCCTGTTCCCATGATGCACTGGGCTAGGGACAGACTGATTTGCATATAGCCAGGTTCTGAGCTGGGATGGTGCAGTGAGATAAATAACGGTGATGGATCAAGCCCTGATCTTTGGACTGGGTAAGAGTGGTCTGCTTAATTCAGACAATCTGTTCATCACCACCCCCTTTTCTGAATCGTTTTTGGCCACTATTGGTGTGGCAGGGTATACTCAGCCATGAGTCCCTTGCTCACTGCACCATCAGGATTCAAGCAAGCCAGGCCGACGACGGCTGAAATGCCAGAAACCGGTCCCCGGAAGCTTGTCTCCTTTCCGGTGAAGAATTGGCTTGGTAGTTTAGTCTGCCCTGTTCCCATGATGCACTGGGCCAGGGTCAGACTAATTTGCATATAGCCAAGTTCTGAGCTGGGATGGTGCAGTGAGCTAAATAACGGTGATGGATCAAGCCCTGATCTTTGGACTGGGTAAGAGTGGTCTGCTTAATTCAGACACTCTGTTCATCACCACCCCCTTTTCTGAATCAGTGCCTCTGAAAGGCTGGTCGATCTAGCGCAGAGACACAGGATGGCGCCTCTGAAAGGCCACTCGATTTAGCGCAGAGACACAGGCCGGTGCCTCTGAAAGGCCCTTCGATCTAGCACTGAGACACAGGCCGCTGCCTCTGAAAGGCCGGTTGATCTAGGGCAGGGACACAGGTCGGAGCCTCTGAAAGGCCAGTCGATATAGAGCAGAGACACAGGCCGGTGCCTCTGAAAGGCCGGTCGATCTATCGCAGAGACACAGGCCGGTGCCTCTGAAAGGCCCTTCGATCCAGCACAGAGACACAGGCCGGTGCCTCTGAAAGGCCGGTCGATCTAGGGCAGGGACACAGGTCGGTGCCTCTGAAAGGCCAATCGATCTAGGGCAGGGACACAGGTCGGTGCCTCTGAAAGGCCAGTCGATACAGAGCAGAGACACAGGCCGGTGCCTCTGAATGGAGACACAAGCCGGGGCCTCTGAAAGGCCGGTCGATCTAGGGCAGGGACACAGGTCGGTGCCATTGCAAGAGGTAGAGGACTGGATCACAAGTAATCAGAGTATAAGCACAGGAAGTGGAGGGGCAGTTTGCGTAAGGCACCACTGGCCACACCGGTGGGGGCATATGGGCACAAGAGGCCTCCAAAGTTGATGTGAGTGTAGGTTAGGTGACCAGATTCTGAAAATAAAAAACCGGGACAGGTGTCATAGACATAGAAGTAGGATTGAAAAAAGTACCCAGGGCTTTAAGTGTGATGAAAAAACAGAAGGGGGTTTGTCTCTCAAGGGGCGTGGCTGATGTACTTAAGGACGTGGCTTAAAACACATAAGCTAAAAAAATCTGTATTTAGCATAGCGTCCCGCCCGAATTATGTGCTGCTTATGTCATTGTATCCAGATAAATAATATAACGAGTAACATCACACCTAGAAAAAGCCTGGACTATTGGCTTTGTATACAGCTGTTAGCTGCATAAGAGAAATAAGCAACAACTTTGGCTTCGCTGTACATAACATTGAAAATGCCTCAGTTCTGGAATGAAGAGACAGACTGTGAAATAACTATAAGGGGTCTCTTTAAAAGCAGGGAAGGGTGGGACTGCGGCAGCAGTAAGCTTTTTTCTCCGTGAGGGCAAAAATGGAGAGCCCCATAGAGACCCATCTCAGCACCTGTGAGAAGTAAAGCAGGCGCACCGAGCGAGACACTGTTTAAAAAACAGGACATTTATCTGTTTAACCCGGGCACTACGCAAACAAGCATTTACAATGCAATGGTTTTGCCTTTGTTAAAGTTAGAGCGATTGGCATTGCTCTTGACATTATTTTTATTTATGTTTTTTTTTAACATAAATAAATGGCATTGTCATTTACAATGCCACTAGCTTTATCTCTCGCAAATGACACCCACCAACACCCACAGAGAGCCCCCCCAAAACACACAAACCCCCCCCCACACACACACCCACACAGAGCCCCCCCACACACAGCCACACAAAGCCCCCCACACACACCCACACAGAGCCCCCCCACACACACACCTTCTGGCCCATTATCTTTTCTCCTCATCAAAATAACTGCCACACCCCTTTCTTTGTTCTGAAAATGTTAGGTAGCAAGCCATTTCAAATCTAGGGGGCTGTGGCCTAAAGAGAACTTTCTGAGGGCATGGAAAGAACAGCAGTCTCCTTTTTCATGGATGAGCATCCCCTAGCTCGGTTCTTATGCTCCACCTGTCTTTTTTTGATACTTCACCGTTCACGCAACCTGGTCTTGACACCCTCCGGACCTGGCGCGCCATTTCCTTATCCCTGATTGTCATCAGCCCTGAAGAGTCACATCCTCAACACGGTGTGATGAAACACGTGTCGGCTAATTGTACTTTCTTATGTACTGATCATAACTGAACCATAAACACACTTCTAAAGTTGCTGGATCTCAACCTCATTTTTTTAACATTATCTATCCCTTTGGGCTCTTACTGAAGAGCCAACTAACTTGTAAACTTGTGCACAGGATTTGTTTACAATCTGCTCTCAGCCTGCACCAGTCACTAGGTCCATCAGGGCCAGGGAATCTTTGTCCAAGGTGTTATCTAAATGGAAATTAAAATCACTTAAAATGGTGAAGTCTGGAGAATTTACTTTGTGTTCCAAAAGCTGGCCCATAGTTTGCATAAAATTATTTCTTGAACCAGGCGGCCTGTACATTTGCAGCCCATTAAAAGAAAACACGTGGCTGGCTGCTATTTTAAATTGGAGAGCACTTCAGCTTCTGTGTCTTTGGGAATAACTTTAAAAGATGTTTTCAGATGATCTCTGTAAATTATTGCCAGACCTCCTCCCTGTCTGACTACAGGATACTTCCTGACTATTGCGAACCCTGGTGGGATAGCTATCACCAGATCTGGGCCAGAGGTTTCACCTGCCCAGGTTTCCGTGACAAAAATAAGGTCACGGGCATGGAAATTCATTTTAAAAAGCCAACATTCATGCTTATGTTTAACCAATGACCGCGCATTTAGTAATGCACATGACAATCCTCGAGTAGGCTTTGTAATCTTGGGGCCACTCTGATCCCTCCTTACTCCTTCTGGGGGCGCTTTCTGGCTATCCAAAGGATACTCCTCTAAAAGACGCTTATATTTTATGTCAGTGACCTTCAACTTACAAATCGAACATGTCTTGTTTCCAGTGTTATGAAAACCTTCCAAAGTTGGCTCAGAACATTTATAACTCAGATCGGATAGTTCCAGGACCTCACCTCTGGAGTATGAGTGTCTGCTCGCCATTCCTAATATGAAACCGGCAGCATGGCTGACGCTGTGCGCGAGCCGAGCGCGGACAGACGTAGACGGGCTTGCCATAGGTGCACCCGCTGCGCGTGTCCACATCAGGGGTGTTTATGTACTCTTCCCCGTGGGATGTACAGAGCAGCGAGAGCGCTGACCATCTCAAAAGGGCGGTCGAAAACGCTCTGCTCAACTGATACTGGCTTATTTCACTCTCTCCACTCAATCGCCATTAGTTGGGAGCTGTGGTGGACCGGAGAGCGGTGAGACCTGAGAGCAGAGTTAAGATTATTAAAAAGAGGTTAAAATAAATCTAAAATACTACGTAATACTTTGCGAGTGCTACGCAGTTCAAACAAGTAAAATTAATATAACAATCAATACAGTATAAAAGACTGTGCAAATCGCAGCATAGGTGCAAAACAATGCAGAAATCTCAATAGCGTGCTACAAGAGTGCTTTCTATCGCTGCACGTCGCCTCAGCTGTGTTTATGTACTCTTCCCCGTGTGATGTACAGAACAGCTAGAGTGCTGACCGTCTCAAAATGGCAGCCAAAAACGCTCTTCTCAACTGATACTGCCTTATCCCACTCTCGCCACTCAATCGGCATTAGTTGGGAGCCGTGGTGGACCGGAGAGCAGTGAGAACTGATAGCAGCGTTAAAATTGTTAAAGGAGCAGTGAGAACTGATAGCAGCGTTAAAATTGTTAAAAAGAGGTTAAAATAAATCTAAAATACTCAGTAATATTTTGTGAGTGCCACACAGTTAAAACAAGTAAAATTGATATAACAATCAAGACTGTGCAAATCCCAGCGTAGGTGCAAAACAATGCAGAAATCACATTAGCGTGCTACAAGAGTGCTTTCTATTGCTGCGTGTCCGCGTCACGGGTGTTTATGTAATCTTCCGTGGGATGTACAGAACAGGTAGAGCAAGACTGTGCAAATTGCAGCATAGGTGCAAAACAATGCTGAAATCACATTAGCGTGCTACCTACCTTTACCTTTACGGTTAGTCCGTAGTTCTCTCATGCCACTGTGGATGCAGATCTCTCCAGCGTATTGCTTGTTTACGGCATGACTGGCATGCCCGGCGTGTTCAGATCTAAGAAACCAAGAAACAAGCGGGAGGGGGCGGGAAAGGGGGAGGAGAGACGCTGACGACGGAAGGCGGGTGCCGGCAATGCCGGACCAGACTCGGGGGCGTTCCCGGCGTCGCGTGACGTCGGCAAAAGCCAAAGAATGTCGGGAACGCCCCTGTGTCTGGTCCGGCATTGACGGACAGGCCCCTCATCCAATGGCTAGGCTCCATTTACGGAGCCAGCCAATGAATGACGAGGGCCGACCCAAAGCACACTACAGTTCTCATCAGGTTTTCGCCTGCGCGAAAAAGATGCGCAGAGCGCATCTTTTTGGCAAGGCAAAACCTAACAAGCATTTACAATGCAATGGTTTTGCCTTTGTTAAAGTTAGAGCGATTGGCATTGCTCTTGACATTATTTTTATTTATGTTTTTTTTTAACATAAATAAATGGCATTGTCATTTACAATGCCACTAGCTTTATCTCTCGCAAATGACACACACCAACACCCACAGAGAGCCCCCCCAACACACACAAACCCCCCCCCCCCACACACACACCCACACAGAGCCCCCCCACACACAGCCACACAAAGCCCCCCACACACACCCACACAGAGCCCCCCCACACACACACCTTCTGGCCCATTATCTTTTCTCCTCATCAAAATAACTGCCACACCCCTTTCTTTGTTCTGAAAATGTTAGGTAGCAAGCCATTTCAAATCTAGGGGGCTGTGGCCTAAAGAGAACTTTCTGAGGGCATGGAAAGAACAGCAGTCTCCTTTTTCATGGATGAGCATCCCCTAGCTCGGTTCTTATGCTCCACCTGTCTTTTTTTGATACTTCACCGTTCACGCAACCTGGTCTTGACACCCTCCGGACCTGGCGCGCCATTTCCTTATCCCTGATTGTCATCAGCCCTGAAGAGTCACATCCTCAACACGGTGTGATGAAACACGTGTCGGCTAATTGTATTTTCTTATGTACTGATCATAACTGAACCATAAACACACTTCTAAAGTTGCTGGATCTCAACCTCATTTTTTTAACATTATCTATCCCTTTGGGCTCTTACTGAAGAGCCAACTAACTTGTAAACTTGTGCACAGGATTTGTTTACAATCTGCTCTCAGCCTGCACCAGTCACTAGGTCCATCAGGGCCAGGGAATCTTTGTCCAAGGTGTTATCTAAATGGAAATTAAAATCACTTAAAATGGTGAAGTCTGGAGAATTTACTTTGTGTTCCAAAAGCTGGCCCATAGTTTGCATAAAATTATTTCTTGAACCAGGCGGCCTGTACATTTGCAGCCCATTAAAAGAAAACACGTGGCTGGCTGCTATTTTAAATTGGAGAGCACTTCAGCTTCTGTGTCTTTGGGAATAACTTTAAAAGATGTTTTCAGATGATCTCTGTAAATTATTGCCAGACCTCCTCCCTGTCTGACTACAGGATACTTCCTGACTATTGCGAACCCTGGTGGGATAGCTATCACCAGATCTGGGCCAGAGGTTTCATCTGCCCAGGTTTCCGTGACAAAAATAAGGTCACGGGCATGGAAATTCATTTTAAAAAGCCAACATTCATGCTTATGTTTAACCAATGACCGCGCATTTAGTAA
Organism: Lissotriton vulgaris; assembly: GCF_964263255.1. Taxonomy (NCBI): domain Eukaryota; kingdom Metazoa; phylum Chordata; class Amphibia; order Caudata; family Salamandridae; genus Lissotriton; species Lissotriton vulgaris. The sequence continues at coordinate 308,382,149 of NC_141688.1, read as the reverse complement.
TGCACATGACAATCCTCGAGTAGGCTTTGTAATCTTGGGGCCACTCTGATCCCTCCTTACTCCTTCTGGGGGCGCTTTCTGGCTATCCAAAGAATACTCCTCTAAAAGACGCTTATATTTTATGTCAGTGAGCTTCAACTTACAAATCGAACATGTCTTGTTTCCAGTGTTATGAAAACCTTCCAAAGTTGGCTCAGAACATTTATAACTCAGATCGGATAGTTCCAGGACCTCACCTCTGGAGTATGAGTGTCTGCTCGCCATTCCTAATATGAAACCGGCAGCATGGCTGACGCTGTGCGCGAGCCGAGCGCGGACAGACGTAGACGGGCTTGCCATAGGTGCACCCGCTGCGCGTGTCCACATCAGGGGTGTTTATGTACTCTTCCCCGTGGGATGTACAGAGCAGCGAGAGCGCTGACCATCTCAAAAGGGCGGTCGAAAACGCTCTGCTCAACTGATACTGGCTTATTTCACTCTCTCCACTCAATCGCCATTAGTTGGGAGCTGTGGTGGACCGGAGAGCGGTGAGACCTGAGAGCAGAGTTAAGATTATTAAAAAGAGGTTAAAATAAATCTAAAATACTACGTAATACTTTGCGAGTGCTACGCAGTTCAAACAAGTAAAATTAATATAACAATCAATACAGTATAAAAGACTGTGCAAATCGCAGCATAGGTGCAAAACAATGCAGAAATCTCAATAGCGTGCTACAAGAGTGCTTTCTATCGCTGCACGTCGCCTCAGCTGTGTTTATGTACTCTTCCCCGTGTGATGTACAGAACAGCTAGAGTGCTGACCGTCTCAAAATGGCAGCCAAAAACGCTCTTCTCAACTGATACTGCCTTATCCCACTCTCGCCACTCAATCGGCATTAGTTGGGAGCCGTGGTGGACCGGAGAGCAGTGAGAACTGATAGCAGCGTTAAAATTGTTAAAGGAGCAGTGAGAACTGATAGCAGCGTTAAAATTGTTAAAAAGAGGTTAAAATAAATCTAAAATACTCAGTAATATTTTGTGAGTGCCACACAGTTAAAACAAGTAAAATTGATATAACAATCAAGACTGTGCAAATCCCAGCGTAGGTGCAAAACAATGCAGAAATCACATTAGCGTGCTACAAGAGTGCTTTCTATTGCTGCGTGTCCGCGTCACGGGTGTTTATGTAATCTTCCGTGGGATGTACAGAACAGGTAGAGCAAGACTGTGCAAATTGCAGCATAGGTGCAAAACAATGCTGAAATCACATTAGCGTGCTACCTACCTTTACCTTTACGGTTAGTCCGTAGTTCTCTCATGCCACTGTGGATGCAGATCTCTCCAGCGTATTGCTTGTTTACGGCATGACTGGCATGCCCGGCGTGTTCAGATCTAAGAAACCAAGAAACAAGCGGGAGGGGGCGGGAAAGGGGGAGGAGAGACGCTGACGACGGAAGGCGGGTGCCGGCAATGCCGGACCAGACTCGGGGGCGTTCCCGGCGTCGCGTGACGTCGGCAAAAGCCAAAGAATGTCGGGAACGCCCCCGTGTCTGGTCCGGCATTGACGGACAGGCCCCTCATCCAATGGCTAGGCTCCATTTACGGAGCCAGCCAATGAATGACGAGGGCCGACCCAAAGCACACTACAGTTCTCATCAGGTTTTCGCCTGCGCGAAAAAGATGCGCAGAGCGCATCTTTTTGGCGAGGCAAAACCTAAAAACGGACATTTCTTTAAATTTGCAGCAAAGTGTCGGGACACTGTTCTGAAAAAACGGGACCGTCCGGGGAAAACTGGGAGGTCAGGTCCCCTAGTGTAGGTGAAACTAGCAGGAAACCCCCGAGGCTAGGAGTTAGGGGCGGGGAGCTTAGGGCATTGTGAATGACCAGGAGCTAGGTGTGCTGGTAAACATGTCCCTTCCAGGGACACCAGTGTCCATGGCCCTCATTCACAAGGGTGGTGGGGCTGTGTTGTATGTATGTATGTATATATTCATGTATGTATGTATGTATGTATGTTTGCATGTATGTATGTATTCATGTATGTATGTATGTATGTCTGTATGTATGTATGTATTCATGTATGTATGTATGTATGTATGTATTCATGTATGTATGTATGTATGTATGCATGTATGTATGTACATGGCATTTCTATAGTCCAAATATAGTCAAAAGGCTGCAGAGCACTGTACATGTCTGTGCAGGACTGGGACAGAGAGGTGGCAAATAAAGTTTGATGTCCCATCTCTGCCCCCTCCTCCCATGGCCACTCCATAGGCCTTCACCTCCCCAGGGCCCGGTAGGAGGGCTGGGGGGGCGTCAAGGCTCCTTGTAATCCTGAGGAGAAGCTTGCGGAAGCAGCAGAGGAACCCCTCGGATTGTTCTTTCCTCAGCAGGTGTTTGTGCTCCAGAGAATGTCATCTTACGGATTGCCTAGGTTCTTTGGCTGCCTCTATGATGGGAGCCATGTCCCTTGCCTTGGATTCAGGGAATCTCTATAGATTCTCTGAGCTCAGGTGGTGGGGTGCCTCGTGCCTCTATGGTGGGAGCCATGTCCCTTGCCTGGGATTCAAGGAATCTCTATAGATTCTCTGGGCTCAGGTGGTGGTGGTACCTTGAGTTTGGGGAGGTGAAGACAGCTCTTAGGGTCCGAGACCCTGTCTGCTATCCGCCCCCTCAGTAGGCCATGTAACCATGATTTGGCAAGTCCTGGCTCCGGGATGCAGTTTTTTTGGTAGGCTTCTGCTGATGATGTCACAGGCTGCAACACCATCATCTGATTGGCTCCTGCCCAATAACTGACAGCTGGGAGGAAAATATGAATACGTTAATTGGTTCTTGTAAAAAGGATCGAACAGTATTGTGGTTGGGCGATTTTAATGTACACCCCTGTCCTCTCACGCCAACCTCTGTGTGTGGTCTAAAAGACGAAGATGGAGGGGGTGTTATACACTTTTCCTATAACCAATACAGCACCGCCCTAAATAATCTCATTATCACAAAAGACCTGCAGATCATGAACCCCAGGTCGGAATCTACCGGTTTCCTGCTTGAAACCTTTCGCTCTACCCTATATAGCTAATCAATCGATTTTATAATAGCTTCTACAATATTGGGAGGAGCGTTAAGTAACTGCAACGTTGAATTTCTTTGTTACAGTGATCATGTGGCTGTAACTTGGGTTATGTAGTGGTTAGGTATTCATGGCCCTAACTTTTCTCCTATAAAACCCAATATAGCTAAGAAGAATGGGATATCTCTTAAATGGGAGGGCATAGGCAAGGCTGGACTTATTCCCCAGGTTGAGGCCTTTGTGGATATTTAGCTAGAGGTGAAAAATAGTCATTTTAGGAGTGGGGGCTCTCACAAATCCATAGGGCCGAAGGGGTTTGATCATAATAGCATTAAAGCACGTTCCCACCTACAACGATTACTCAAGAGTGTACCAAGAAATCCCGCCCCTGGGTAACGAGCCTGACTAAGTTATTGGCCAGGAAGAACAGATTAAAGATATTGGGAAAAATGACTGAAAGCCTCAGTTACACACAATGCAAGGGCTTTTGGTCAACGATCAATGCACCATTACTAAACTCGAATTCTGATCTTAACATGGGTGGAACATTTTTGTAAAAATGGTAATGGTTTGGGAGAGGGTGCCAGAGAGGCAGATGAGGAGCCTGCCCCTCCCCCCTCCCCATCTAGTATTGTGCTCACTTTTAATCTTATGGAGATAGGTGTAGCCTTGGGACAATCCTCCAGTACGAAGGCACCAGGTGTAGATGGCACCCCAATAGATTTCTTCACAGCTCACTCTGATCTCTGGGGACCCCTACTTACCAACATATTCAATGCCCCAGCCAAAGAGGGACCGCCAAAATCTTGGCATAAAGCAGTTTTAATTACAAGTCCCAAAAAAGGCGATAAACTAGACCCCAGACACTATAGGCCAATTTCCCTCCTTAATAGTACGGCTAAACTTATGGGAAGAGGGCTATTAAATAGATTGGAGACATGGGCTCTGGCAAACAATATCCTGATCCCGGCACAATATGGCTTTAGAAAAGGTAGAGGCACCCAAGATCAGTGTCTGAACGTGAGTCTACTTAAAGCAAAGTGCACCCATGCGAAGCACGGCAAACTATATCTGGCCTTTGTGGATCTTAGTGCAGGTTTTGACTGTGTATCCCATTCCCATTTATGAACGATGGTGAGGGAAATGGGGGTAGACCAGGAAATAATCCCGTTCATAAGACAATTGTATTCGAGGAGCGAAGCATGTGTAAGGTATGGCAAACAGGGCGAGTGCACTAGATGGTTCCCAGTTACTAGAGGCGTTTGACAAGAGTGCGTGCTCGCACCTTTTCTGTTTTCACTCTATACAAATGGGGTGAAGTCACGACTGCTCGAATCAGCCATATATGTACCCAGAATAAATATGATGTGTGTAGGAGAGTAGGGTCTGCAATCCTATGATCACCCGGACTTTTTGCTTTTGTTTCACTGGTTTATGACTTTCTTGGGCTGTGGGCCTGCCAATCAGACCCACAGCCTAGCTGTTCTCTCGCTAAATTGATGTGTGTACCTCAGGTGCATTACCCAATTGGAACTGGGCCACCTTGTCAGACCCTGTAACTCAGGGTATCGGTGTACCCAGGGCCTACCAGGGGCTGAAGCATGTATTATGCCACCCCTGGATGGCCATCTAAATCTGACACAACTGGCTGCGCGACAGCTGGGGCAACGTGGCGTACTCGCCCGTTGCTATAGGTATAGTATCCCTATATCTAACCCTAGAATGGACACCTGAGTTCCTATCAGTCACTCCTATGGCAGGCCTTGACAATCCTGAAGGCAGAGTGCGTGGAATCGTGTGAATTGGGCTCTGGCACAAGCCGAGCCCGGTTGCAGCTTGCGGGACCAAGACCCAATGGCTGTTCCATGATAACGCGTACCATATTGGTAACTTCGGTATCGCGTTATCAAGACATGTCGAGTAAGGTGTCATACGAATCGGGATGCCAATGCTGGCGACGAGGTTAGCATTCCGCCCTTCTAGAGGGACACGACATGTACGTAACTGTGAACCCCGGGTAAAGTTAACTGAAGCCTCAGCTCCACAAAATGGATGCTGCCGCCACAGACACGAGTCTGACCTCCTGCTGCTGGGAGTCCTTCCAGCGAGGAGAGCTCGGACAAAGGGTTTCCTGTCCGGGGCGGTGTTCGCACCATCCCAGACAGGGTTTTGTGTATCCTGGGTAGGCAGGGCTTCACAAGAAGGTCACTGCGGAGTGGCACCCCGGTGCTCACTACGCATCTGCCGGTTAGAACCAGTTCCAGGGGCGCGCAGCCCCTGACCTGGGGAAAGTCCGGCAGGGGAGAGGGGTGTAACTACCCCCCTTCCTGGTCCCACCCCTAGGGCAGGACCTAGTCATGTACCCACCCCTTTCTTTAGGATAAAGGCCGGAGCGGGGACCCTTTCAAATGAGATCATCTTTGAATCAAGAATACTTTCTACGAAAGGACTTCGAGACTCTTCTTAAGATTTCTCCCTTGTGGCTAAGGAGTAGTCACCCTGCGTCCGCAGGCACCATCTAAGAACTCTGTGGGTTGCTGCAAGTCCTTCCTCAGGAATCCGACTGCCCAGCTCGACGAGAACCGGCTTCCCTGGCACCTCTGACCTCTACCCACATCGTCAGCTCAGCTGAGATCTGTGGGTGCGACGAGACCTCGAGGGACAGGCCATCATCAAAACCTGCACGCTTTCTTAACCAGCACGACCACCGAAGGAATCCTCTGGTGAGTGCTCTGGGGTCTGAGAAGCCCCGACCCTGAACAGCTCCAGCACCGAAGTGCAGCCTCCCAGCATCTCCACGATCTGCGTGGGGCCCTTCTGCTTCGCTGTTCAACACGTTGTCCGATCACTAGCCGCTGGCTTGTGACTCTTTTTACGACCACCGACAACCAACGCTGCTGGTCTGGTTGCTCCAGACTGGCCTTTGCTCCCTTCTACGAGAGAAGCACCCCGGACCCTCCTGGTCCACTCAAGATGCCATTTTAGGCCCACCACGTGGCCCTGAAATCTGCCAAGGCTTGTTGCCCCAATCCTGGGCCCAGCGACGCCGACAGCATCAACCTTCGTGGGACAGCTCGCACCTCCATCCTGGTCGCCGACAACGCCTCCTGGTCCGTGAGACTGCAGAGCCTAGCGTCGCCCACCCACCTAGTCGAGGTGACAATCATCCGGTGCCCTCCTGGTACCCTCTGACTACTGGCTAGTAGTACGAACTTGGTCCCCTCTGCTTTCAGGTGCCATCCATCTCTGATCCAGGCTTGGATCTCTACAAACTATCTCCACTGGTCGCCGGCCAGCAACTCCTTCCTTCCGGCTCCTGGCTCATCAGCGAAGAACCCCGACGCCTGTAAGACTTGTGCAGCCGCAGCCCTTGTGGCTAGGTAACTTCGGCACTTCAGTGCCCGCATAGCCTCCTTACTTAAGGGTCCCGAGTCCCTCGCTTCCGACTTGCCTTATCGGGTCCGCCCGAGACCACTAAACTTTCCGTGCCCTCGGGCACTTGTATTGATTGTGCACTTGAAGTATTTTCCTAAGAGTTTTGTTCTGTGATTAGTACCCTGTCCTCATAAAGAGTCCAGGGCTGTTGTGATTCTAATAAATATACTGTTTATTTTCATAACACTTGTGTGGTGTCCTTTTACTTGGTGTTCAAGGGGTATGTGATGGTATAACAGCTGGCTTAACACGCCCTCTAGAGTTTAGCCCGAAGACTGCTCGTATCCACGCTACTAGGATAGCTGGTCTAAGGTTGACTTACAACCAATCACCATAAGGGTCGTTTGGACCGATGCATAGTGGTCGCTAGAATAGTGAACACTGCATATCAGGCCAACTTCTCACATTGGTGAGCAGCGGTTGGGATTTGAGCTTGCTGTTGTTTTACCACGCGTATCCTAAGAATATCTTGTGAAAGATCGCATAAGTACTTCAAGTACATATAACTTAGCTTAGAATACTCTGAGTTCTACTGAACCAGCTGTTGTAGCTCCTCAAGGCTTAGCACACCTTGGCTACAACTCTTAGCAAGGGATCAGTAGGTAAACATATAGTGTAGGTAGGTGCATCACTTACACCACACTAGAAGCAGCATGTCCGACAAAGGAGGAAACTCTGAGTCTCCCCTTGTGTCAGTCGACCCTCCACAGGTCACGTCCAGATATGCTGCACTTAGCTTCCAGGAGATGCGACAGCTCTGTACATCTGGGAAGTTAAAACAGGGTTCAAACCCTACAACTCCGTTTCTGATTGGTCTCTTGGAGACTTATGATGCTAGGAGGGCGGGTAACACCGACCCTTCTCATCCAGAGGAGAGTATGCCTCCCCTCGAGGGAACCGCAGGTGACCCTGACCTTATCCATCTCTCCGCAGAAGGCGAAGAGGAGGATGAGGATCTGGAGACATCTGGGGACGAGGCACACAAAGGTCCAGTAATGGTTACCCAGCTAACTAGGGACAACTTAAGCCGGCACGAGAATGGTACTAGGAGACCCCTGGGGCCCCTCTCAGGCCAGCTTAACATTGGGAGTGGACGAGTTAGGTCTCTGTCGAGAGGCTCTAACAGATCCGCTCGAACCAATGGCTCTCGAGGCTCTGCTCGAAGAGGGATGACATCCCCTCAGAGGAGAGTGTACGAAGCTAAGGAGCGGGAAGTCAATCTGCGGATCGAAAGGGAAGAACTTGCCCTAGCCAAAGAAAGACTCGCCTTCGCTAGAGAGCAAGAATTGAGTGGGACAATTCCCACTGGTGGCAGCATTTCCCCCACGGGAAAACAGGAGTTTAAACACTAGGCACCTGAGTAAGATAGTGCCCCCCTTTAAGCAAGGGGACGACATCCACAAATGGATTACTGCTTTGGAGCGGGCCTGCACTGTACAGTGCGTCCCCCAGAGTCAGTGGGCAGCTATCTTGTGGCTCTCCTTTGAAGGTTAAGGTAGAGATAAGCTCCAGTGTTTGTGCTCCAGAGAATGTAATCTTACGAATTGCCTCGGTCCTTGGCTGCCTCTAGGATGGGAGCCATGCCCCTCCCTGGGATTCAGGGAATCTCTATAGATTCTCTGAGCTCAGGTGGTGGGGAGCCTCGTGCCACTATGATGAGAGCCATGTCCCTTGCCTGGGATTCAGGGTGGTGGTACCTTGAGTTCGGGGAGGTGGAGACAGCTCTTAGGGTCCGAGACCCTATCTGCTATCCGCCCCCTCAGTAGGCCATGTAACCTTGATTTGTCAAGTCCTGGCACCGGGATGCAGTTTTTTTGGGAGGCTTCTGCTGATGATGTCACAGGCTGCAACACCATCATCTGATTGGCTCCTGCCCAATAACTAACAGCTGGGAGCAAAATATGAATACGTTAATTGGTTCTTGTAAAAAAGATCCAACAGCATTGTGGTTGGGCGATTTTAATGTACAACCCTGTCCTCTCACGCCAACCTCTGTGTGTGGTCTAAAAGTCGAAGATGGAGGGGGTGTTATACACTTTCCCCATAACCAATACAGCACCGCCCTAAATCAGCTCATTATCACAAAAGGCCTGCAGATCACGAACCCCAGGTCGGAATCTACCTGTTTCCTGCCAGAAACCTTCGCTCTGCCCTGTATAGCTCATCAATCGATTTTACAAAAGCTTCTACAATATTGGGAGGAGCGTTTAGTAACTGCAACGCTGAATTTCTTTGTTACAGTGATCATGCGGCTGTAACTTGGGTTATGTAGTGGTTAGGTATTCATGGCCCTAACTTTTCTCACATAAAACCCAATATAGCTAAGAAGAATGGGATATCTCTTAAACAGGAGGGTATTGGCAAGGCTGGACTTATTCCCCAGGTTGAGGCCTTTGTGGATATTTAGCAAGAGGTGAAATTAACCATTTTAGGAGTGGGGGCTCTCACAAATCCATAGGGCCGAAAAGGTTTGATCATAATTGCACTACAGCACTTTCCCACCGACATTGATTACTCAAGAGTGTACCAAGAAATCCCGCCCGTGGGAAACAAGACGACTAAGGTATTCGATGGCCAGGAAGAACAGATTAAAGATATTAAAAGAAGAAGCTTAGGGAAAATGACTGAAAGCCTCAGTTACACACAATGCACAGGACTTTTGGTCAACGATCAATGCACCTTTTCTACACTCGAATTCTGATCTTAACTTGGACACATGTGGATGAGGACTCATGGGTGGAACATTTTTGTAAAAATGTTAATGGTTTGGGAGAGGGTGCCAGAGCGGCCGATGAGGAGCCTGCCCCCCATCTAGTATTGTGCTCACTTTTAATAATCTTATGGAGATAGGTGCAGCCTTGGGACAATCCTCCAGTACGAAGGCCCCGGGTGTAGATGGCACCCCGATAGATTTCTTCACAGCTCACTCTGATCTCTGGGGACCCCTACTTACCAACATATTCAATGCCCCAGCCAAAGAGGGACCGCCAAAATCTTGGCATAAAGCAGTTTTAATTACAAGTCACAAAAAAGACGATAAAGTAGACCCCAGAAACAATAGGCCAATTTCCCTCCTTGATCGCACGGCTAAACTGATAAGAAGAGTGCTATTAAATAGATTGGCAAACAATATCCTGATCCCGGCACAGTATGGCTTTAGAAAAGGTAGAGGCACCCAAGATCAGTGTCTGAACGTGAGTCTACTTAGAGCAAAGTGCACCCATGCGAAGCACGGCAAACTATATCTGGCCTTTGTGGTGTTAGTGCAGGTTTTGACTGTGTATCCCATTCCCATTTATGAACGATGGTGAGGGAAATGGGGGTAGACCAGTAAATAATCCCCTTCATAAGACAGTTGTATTCGAGGAGCGAAGCATGTGTAAGGTATGGCAAACAGGGTGAGTGCACTAGATGGTTCTCAGTTACTAGAGGCGTTTGACAAGAGTGCGTTCTCGCACCTTTTCTGTTTTTACTCTATACAAATGGGTGAAGTCACGACTGCTCAAATCAGCCATAAATGTACCCAGAATAAATATGATGTGCATATTTATTTATTTATTTATTTAAGGTTCTTATAAAGCGCTAACAATCATCCTTGGTAGGATATCACGGCGCTATATTTGCTAGTGTGCAAGTGATTTTATTGTATGCAGATGATGCAGTTTTAATTGCGCGCACTGGGAGATCGCTGCAGAAACTTTTAAATACCTTTGTAAAATGTATTAAAAGTTTGGATCCCCACACAAACGAATCCAAGTCATTTTGGTTTAACCCCTTCCCTGCTGGGCACATTCCCCCGCTGTGCTGGGGGGAGGGGGCTCGCGCACAGCGCTCCCATGCTCATGACAAGCTGACCTCGTCATGAGGGCTCATTCCCCCGCTGTGCTGGGAGTAGGGGGGTCGCGCACAGCGCCCTCGTGCTCATGACGAGCTCAGCTCGTCATGCAGCACATGCTCGTGTGCTCATGACAAGCTGAGCTCATCATGACCACACCTGCTTATTTAGAACGTTCGCACAGGGGAATTTTCCCAGCGTGCGAGCGTTCTAAAGGTCATGACGAGCTCTCAGCTCGTCATGAGCACACGAGAACCGTGGCTCATGGCGAGCAGAGCTCGTCATGAGCATGGGAGGGGTTAATTGAAGGGAAAAAACTGAAACTGCCCCTCATCTTTTTTATTTGTAATCGTAAAGTGGTGCAGACAGACTTTTTTTCCCATCTAGGGGTGACCGTTGACTATCAAGCATCCTGGACGAATATGGTGGCAAACCACGGTATCATGCTTGAAAAGAGTACAAACACCATTCGCTCCTTTTAAAAAAAATTGGGAACAAGAAATCCAGACATTTTAAGGAAGGTTTATGTGGTCAAATCGAGTGCAGTAGCTACATACAGTGCGGGACTGTGGGGCCATGTTAACACCTTGGGTGCTCATGACAAGGTCAGCTCGTCATGAGCTCCGGCCCTCCAGTGCTCATGACGAGCTGAGCTCGTCATGACCGCGCCCATTCCGTGGAATGCTCGCACGCTGGGCTTATTCCCCTGCTGTGCTGAACGTTCCATTGGAACGGGTGTGGCCATGACGAGCTCAGCTTGTCATGAGCACCGGAGCGCCGTAGCTCATGACGAGCTGACCTCATCATGAGCACAGGGGCGCTGTACGCGCCCCCCAGACCCCCAGTACAGCGGGGGAAACAGCCCTGCACAGAAGGGATTAATGTAGAGAGGTTACTAATAATAGAGGATAGCTTCAGGACATCAATGATGAGCCTCACAATTAGCTGCTCCAATTTTAAATTACATCACGAGCTAAACATCCCCTATACAACTGATCAGATTAAAGCAGAGGCTATTCTTCTTTGGTGTAGAGATACGGTGTCCCTCACCCAACAAATAATTATGGATTGTTTAGACCTAGATCATTGGTTGAAGTATGTGAAAGAAAAACTACATACTCTAGATCTCAGGAGTCTATTCATATTACCTGGAAACTGTGTACTTGTCTCGAAAAAAAGCTTTAAAACCCCCTTTTTTAGCCAATGATGCGAGAACTAATGTAACTCATAACAAACCATCTATAAGAGAATACTTGGAGGGTGCACTGCAGGATGAGGGGTCATCCTCCTATCTTGAATTTGTAACATTCCATCTGCACAGATTTATTCTCTTAAGATTTCGCCTTACTGATATCCCATGTATGCCGGGCCACCCTGCTGGTATCTATTCTACTAATGATCTTCCTTGCTGCCCTTATGATGATCTCTCACGTCAAACTGATTTGCAAATTTTCTTCTTTTGTAAATGTTATTGCAATCATCGGAAAGGTTTTTAATTCTTCTTTTACGTAAGCTTAATTTTAGTCAATGTTGCCCGGCCTTATACTTTTTACGAATGTTGCCTGATTCTCTAACCTGTATTAGTGTTGCCTCCTTTTTATATTCTCAACAAAACCAAATGCCAGTACTGCCAGTTAATTCAACAAATTTTAGATGCACAATGATATTAAACACATGTCGCATAACCACAAAACAAATTGTGACTGACTTAATCTTTTTATTTTTTAGAGTTCATGAATATTTTTTGTCACATTATATATAAAAAGTTTGATGATTATACAAAAGTGGGCGGAAGAGAGAGTGAATTAGTGCTAATCCATAATGTGTGAAAAGGTGCAGACGAAAACACAAACAAACCTATTTTGAAATAGGACCATAAACTTCATCCAGTCCATTCACTATCTTTCATTTGTTCAGTGAAACTATCATACACATTCATCTATCATTCAAGGCAATTTTGGAGGAGGGATAAATACAAACAACATAAATAATAATACTAAAACAAACGTGAAGAAAGTTTAGTGAAAAACAGAGAAAGCGTGAAATAGCCTCACCGAGGTTCAACAGAACCTATTCTTATCAATGGTGGGGTACTATTTTTATTTTAAATCATTTCTAACGACAACAACATGGTCGTCTAAAAGGCTATCAAAACCATTTTCCAATCTCAGTATTTTTATAACAGTATTATCTCAAGAATGGCCTTAGAAACAAAAAGACCCTGTTTCTAAGGCCATTCTTATATTATTATTTATGTTGTTTGTATTTGCGACAGGAATGAAGTGGACATATGCACTTCCACTTGTTTTGATGACTTTGAGAAGCACTCCAGACAGAAAAACAGGTCTGAGTCCACATGAGATCCTTATTGGAAGGGTCATGAGACAAGCATTTGTTCCAGTTGATAAAATATTGAGTATAAATGACAGTGCAATTATGGATTACTGCAAGAATCTCTCTGACGTGGTGACTTCTGTGTTTCGCCAGGTAGGAACTGAAGTACTTTCAAAAGAGAAAGTACAAGCTTATGATCTATTGCCAGGAGACTGGGTGAGAACAAAGGTACATCAAAGGAGGAATTGCCTAGTACCAAGGTGGCAGAAGGCAAGACAGGTGATACTAGTCATAACAAATGCAATAAAGTGTAGGGGACTGAAAAGATGGATCTATGCTAGTCATACCATACGAGTCCCTCCACCTGAAAATCCTGACAAAGAAGGTGATACAACAGCTGATTCAGATTCAGAAGAAGAACCTGACAGAAATCCAGATACTGAAGAGCAACAAGAAAGTCGAGATCTGGAAGATTCAAATGCGAATGAAGCATTAAATGAAGAGAATGATGAAATTGTGATACAAGACTGATGAAAATGAAAATGATCTGCTAGATCAAGAAGCAGAAGAGCAAACCGAACAAGAAGTGATTCAAAATCAAGATCAGGAGAGTATTGAAAAACAGATTGGAATCTTTGGAAGAAGGAACGAAAATTCTGAAACTGGTGGATTGGAAGTAATCGAAGAAGAAGAAGAAGAAGCTGAAATTCCAAGTACCAGCTATAAGGATGCTGTTCCTAACAAAGTGAAACTGCTGAGTAAAGAAGTACCTGAATCTAAAGAAGAATTCGATACAGAAAAACTCATAATCGATGAATCAGCTGATAGCAAGGAAAAGGAAAACAGATGACAGTGAAGATGAATCAAAAGTGAAAAGATCAAGGAAAAGAGCTTGGAGAGTGGAATATAACCTGACAGAGCCAAAAAGGAGGTTAACTAGAAAAGGAGACAATTGGCCAAGTGAAAACGAAGGCCTGAAATTCAAATTAGCGAATAAAGCAAAAGAACAGGTGAATGAAATTACAAGTCAAAAAGAAGAAGACTTGAATAAGAAAAAGCAGACAGAGAAAAGAATGGAAGTGATCAGTAATAGGCCAAAGAGAACAATTAAACCAAATCAGAAATATAAGTCACCTGAGTGGTCCTACATAGTGATCCCACCAGTAATAGAAATTAGTAGTAGTCAGATGAATTTAGATGAAGAAAGTGATAATGACTAATTTTCTTTGAAGTGACACAAGGTCAAAAAAATTGTGTTAGGAGACACAAGGTCGAAGAAATTGTGTTAGCTGGAAAACACATTTGATGTATGACATAAGGTCGAAGAAAAGCTGTTAGAGAAATAAAATCATCTAATATAAAAAATAAAAAAAGAGAAAAAGAGGGGGGTATATTTAGTATATTTAGTGATTAGTGATATTTCAATTTTTATTTTTATTTTTAGTAAAGATGCCTTCTTATAATACCAATTTGAGATGGCCGATTCTCAAAAGCTGTTGCAAATTGCCTTTATATGTGTAGTTCTAATAATTTTAGTTTGGCTAATTTTAGCTGTCATTTTCCCTTTTGGAATAGATAAAGAGATTCATAAAGCTAATATGACTAGTAAAGCTGTGGTCAATCATGATAAAATTGTTGACCCGAATAAGGTCATTGTACATAAACCAGAGTTTCATCAAGATAGATCTGTGGGAGATTTTTCTAGAAAAACTTTTTCAAGACTTTTATCTGAATACGTTAAGGTGATGAATGCAAAAGACTGTTATGTTTGCGTGAAATTACCAACTTCTGTGTCAGAGGGAGTCACTTATAATATGCTTCCTCTTACTGATGGTGTGACATGTAGTGTAATAGCTAGTTTGTTTTATAAAACTGGACGTCTGGAATACTATTATTCAGACTTTGATGACATTTTTGCAAATTAAAAAATTGTAGAAAACTTGAATAAAGTTAAATTTGCTAAACAGATGAGGGAATTTTTCTTAGTAAACAATGAACTTACTTATGAATATGCTTTTAAAAATAATCTAACATGTAAATTGAGAACAGAAGAGAAAACATTTTTAAATATAGTGGAAGAGAGGAGGGCAATTTATAAGCGAAACGAGATGGTGAAACAGACTAAGGGGCCGATCAGGATGGCGGACGGAAATGGGTACTGTCCGCCATGGTGGGGGAAATTTTACTCCCGGCTGCGCCGCGGAGATACCGCGTTTGGGATTAGGATATTCATGTGACGAAACTCCGACCGCGGCGGACGGAACACAACCAAGTCCGTCCGCGGCGGACGGAGTTCAATGAACAACCACTGCCGCGGACGGAAATGACCGCGGAAAATAAAACATGTACCGCCATACCTGAGAATACTCCGTGGCCGCAATTAGGATAAATCCGCCCGTACCACGGAACGCACAGCCATCCACGTCCGCGGCGGAAACAATGCCACGAGAACCACAGCATCACCGCGGAAGGCCAACACGCACAACATCCCTAGCGCCGAACAAATGTCAGAAACTGCACCGCAAGTCCTAAGCAAACATACGAACATTGACAAGCCCCCCCCCCAACACCAATCACAAGCCACCATGACAAGTCCCAATCATCCAACAATGCACACACGTCAACACGCCCACCTACCACCTGACTCGCAACAACCATTGAGACACGACTACAAAATGACACCCACACACAACCACAATCCTTTGCACCACAGCATTGCTGCCAGCAAGAGGGCAAATCGAGAAACTGCTAACTCACATAAAATCACATAGAAGACACCCACCCACCACCCTACCACACCCACCACACAAACACCCGCCACACAAATCCGACACATCACACACCACACACCTGCACCTCCCAACTCACACAACTCACACACTGAGCACCACACACCATGGCACCCAAAAAAAATCCAAAATTCTCAGAGACAGAGTTGAGGGTAATGGTAGACGAAATAATCCGTGTTGAGCCCCACATCTTCGGGGCCCAAGTCCAGCAGACGAGCGTGGCGCAAAAGAACCACATGTGGGACAGGATCGTCACTCGGGTGAATGCGTCGGGGACTGTGCCGAGGACGAAGCATGACATTCAGAGGCGGTGGCATGACCTGAAGACCAGGATCAAGGGCATCCGAGCGAAAAACGTCGCTAGAGCCAATCATACTGGCGGTGGCACACCCCCGGAGCCATTACCCTACACAGATTGGGAGGAGAAGGTGCTGGGGATACTACACCGAGAGAGCCTAGACGGACTTGACGAAGGAGAAGAGACTGGTGAGTACAAACCAACACCACGATCAGCACGACATGGTCAGGCTCACACAACTGAGAAGAAACATCCCCTACGCCCCAAACCATGCACGTACGACACCAACTCACTAAATGTCCATGGCTCCCAACAGGCCCCCATGTTCACGGGGAGGGTGGTGGTGGTGGTGGTGGAGGGTGGGGTGTGTGAGAGGCCCAAACTACAACTCCCAACAGGCCCCCATGTTCACGGGGAGGGTGGTGGTGGTGGTGGTGGAGGGTGGGGTGTGATAGAGGCCCAAACTACAACTCCCAACAGGCCCCCATGTTCACGGGGAGGGTGGTGGTGGTGGTGGTGGAGGGTGGGGTGTGTGAGAGGCCCAAACTACAACTCCCAACAGGCCCCCATGTTCACGGGGAGGGTGGTGGTGGTGGTGGTGGAGGGTGGGGTGTGTGAGAGGCCCAAACTACAACTCCCAACAGGCCCCCATGTTCACGGGGAGGGTGGTGGTGGTGGTGGTGGAGGGTGGGGTGTGTGAGAGGCCCAAACTACAACTCCCAACAGGCCCCCATGTTCACGGGGAGGGTGGTGGTGGTGGTGGTGGAGGGTGGGGTGTGTGAGAGGCCCAAACTACAACTCCCAACAGGCCCCCATGTTCACGGGGAGGGTGGTGGTGGTGGTGGTGGAGGGTGGGGTGTGTGAGAGGCCCAAACTACAACTCCCAACTGGCCCCCATGTTCACGGGGAGGGTGGTGGTGGTGGTGGTGGAGGGTGGGGTGTGTGAGAGGCCCAAACTACAACTCCCAACTGGCCCCCATGTTCACGGGGAGGGTGGTGGTGGTGGTGGTGGAGGGTGGGGTGTGTGCGACAGGAAACCGAAATGGCTACAAATCCATATACCCATGTAATGTCCAAATTACTGACCAGCTCGATCTTGTCCCTCAGGTGATCGTCAACTGACTGCGGAAACGAGTACCCGGCCGCCAGCCTCGCCTCTCACATCTACAGGACTCTCTGGTGACGAGGACACAGTCAGCTCCGGGGCGGAGGATGGAGCGGGACCAAGAACGCAGCCAGGGCCATCTGGCTCACAGGGACTCCCGGGACCGACCAACGTCGCATGTGTGACTCCAGCGGCACCTGTCTCTGTGATCTGCACAGTCCCCACCACCACCAGTACCACCAGTACCACCAGTACCACCAGTACCACCACTACCACCAGCACCACGACTCCTGCCGCTGCCACCCAGCAGAACCCACCGCGCAACGCTGGTCCAACGGCCCCACACACAAGCAGGGTGAGTGGGCCACAAACACAGGCAATGGGACAACATCCAATCAGGCGAGCCACACACCGCCGTGCAGAGGAGGAACAGCTACCCCAGCCAGTGGCACAGTCCCTACAAGCTCTTGCCAGGTGCCAGGCGTCATACGACCGGTCCCAGGCAAACGCTGATCGTGCACACCAGGACTCAGTGGACAACACCAACACCCAGCGCCAAATCGCTGGCATCCTTGGGCAGATGTTGCTGATCATGGGGCAGCAGGCAACGATGTGGAGTGAATGGGTTGACCGGAACAACCCCCCCCCCCTCCACCAAGTGTGGTAGCGCCACCACCACCTGAGCCCCTGGCGACGGATGTGGCCCATCAACAACCTGCCCTCCCAGCTGACTCTGTTCCAGGTCAGAGACGGAGGGGCCGTCCGAGTAAGAAAGAGGCTGAGAGCAGTGTTGCCAAGAGGGGACGACCATGACAATGTCACTGCCTGTGCCAGACATTCACCCAGCTAAGTAGCCTGTCCCACAGACAATCATTCCCACAGGTCTGCTGGACTACCCTGACACCCCCCAATGTGGCGTCAGCACGGACATTTCATCAGCCAATACCTTCAACTCCAACTCCCTCCACCCCACTGACTTGTAAATATTCACCAGCACAGAAGCACAACCTGTAAATAAATAGCATTAACCCACACAATGATGTTTTGCCTCCATGTTTATTCACATGATTGCCATCCGATACAGACGTAAACAGGTACAGGGATCATAGTCGTACATGATCATGGCGCTGCGGGAGTGACCTAGAGAAAACCAGAGACAGCAAACACACGTCAGTAAAGAGATTCACACACATCACAACACAATGCACAGCTACATTACACAAACGACAACCATCACACAAGCATGGGATGAGAGCACACACATCATGGACACTTCCATGTCCAAAGACATGAAGACACACATGTGCAACCATCACAAACAACACCCAGCTGATTAACCCCATATCCACACAACACCAGCAAACATACATGAGGCATTGTCAACCGCCACTAGAGGTAGATACTCACATTCAAGGGAAGTAGCGATCTATGAGCTGGCGCCTCTGGTCCACACCTTCCTCCTCACCACTATCCTCATCAGTGGACATGGGTGGGATGGGAGGCCGAGGCACTCCTTCGTCTTCAGGGTCCAACAGCAGTTCAATGCCATTGCGTACTGCCAGGTTGTGGAGCATGCAGCAGGCTATCACGATCTTGCATACTTTTCCTGGTGTGTAAGGCAGGGCCCCTCCGGTCTTATCGAGGCACCGAAACCTGGACTTTAGCAGTCCAAAGGTACGTTCGATGATTCTCCGTGTCCTTCCATGTGCCTCATTGTACCGCATGTCACCCGCCGTCCTCGGATTACGTAGGGGACTGAGGAGCCAGGGCCGGTTTGGGTAGGCCGAGTCGCCTATGTAGGGGGATGACAGAGACAAACATCCGAAAAATATATGGTGGGTACCCCATGCAACACAGAGATCACAAGAGTACCCACTGCACACTCACCAACAAGCCACGCTTGACCGGGTCGCAGATTTGCCATGAGTCGTGGGACATTGCTGCTCCGCATGATGTGGGCGTCATGTGCGGATCCAGGAAATCTGGCACACACATGGGAGATGATGTTGTTCGCCAGGCACACCACCTGCACGTTCAGCGAATGAAAGTGTTTGCGATTCCTGAACACTTGTTCGCGTGCCCGTGGTGGAATCAGAGCGATGTGTGTGCCATCAATTGAGCCCACAACGTGAGGCATGTGGCCCAGTGCATAGAAAGCAGCTTTGACAGCTGGCAACTCTTCCGGCCGTGGAAAATGTATGTACTCATCCTTGTAGAGCATCATAGCTGTTAACACATCCCGAAGAACCGTGCTAAACATGGCCTGCGACATCCCCCCGGAAACTGCAACAGTGAACTGAAAAGTGCCAGTAGCGAAGAAATGTAGTACCGCCATGACCTTTGCAGTGGGTGTAATCGACCCAGGATACGTTCTACGTGGCTGCAGATGAGGAGACAATAGTGCCACAAGGTCCAGCAACCGACGTCGATCCAGCCTGAATTTCCGAATCACCTCCTCGTCTACCATATCCTCCAGCACAGTGTATGGCCGATGCACATTTGGAGCCCTCCTGTGTGGGACAGAGATGCAACTTTGGTCAACTTACAAACGACGCATACGTGTAGAACTCCATCACATGTGTACCTTACTGACAAAACTTCTGTCATCACCCTAATGTTTCGTAGACACATCACAGACACTCATGCTACTGCATGCACACAAACGATAAGTGTACACACGCCATGTCATCAAGCACAAATGCCACCACCAATAATGATGTGCATACGGAAATGACATGCATGGTGACACAACGTACAAAACACATACACGGAATGCATGTGTACCACCACCACTGTAGTCACCTCGACACAACAAGAAACTGACAACAGATGCATTAATTGGCCACACAGCCGTGATGTACTGTGTAGTTGTGAAGATGTAACAACGTCTGTAGGGTCACACCCGACGTCAACAAGTACAAATGCACATCTGTTGCCCATTATGTGCCGACCGATTGCCATTGTATGGACACACATGCTATATTGTATGACATATGACCTTTCTCAATCACGCTCACATCCCTCATGACACAACTGCACACAACACATCACGGTGCAGCGTCTGACAAGATCACATAATTGGCGCCGCCATGGCGGTGCTCAACTTCCGCTACTTCCTAAAGGCCATATGCGGCCAGCGTCCCTCTCCCCATTGGCTGCATGTGCATGGACCGTCACGGGCAGACATCGGCGACCGCACGTGCAAGCCTCAGGCACGGATGCTTCAGTTGCAACAATGTACTATCACTGGCGCCTCCATGGCGGTGCACGTACTCAGCGGGGGAGGTGCAGCCCCATACACCCTGTAGATGTAGTCAATGGACATGCCATTTCATGACCCCCCTTACAGTCACCTTGCATCATCCACCGTACACCGGCCGGAGCGGCCGGGCCTAGGACGACCGCCGTGCCCGGCCATGTTCAACCGCCGTGCCCGGCCATGTTCAACCGCCGTGCCCGGCCATGTTCAACCGCCGTGCCCGGCCATGTTCAACCGCCGTGCCCGGCCATGTTCAACCGCCGTGCCCGGCCATGTTCAACCGCCGTGCCCGGCCATGTTCAACCGCCGTGCCCGGCCATGTTCAACCGCCGTGCCCGGCCATGAACAACCACGGTGGCCGGCCATGGCGGTTGTGTTCATGGCCGGGCACGGCGGTCGTCCTAGGCCCGGCCGCTCCGGCCGGTGTACGGTGGATGATGCAAGGTGACTGTAAGGGGGGTCATGAAATGGCATGTCCATTGAC
This sequence comes from Lissotriton vulgaris, assembly GCF_964263255.1. Lineage (NCBI taxonomy): Eukaryota > Metazoa > Chordata > Amphibia > Caudata > Salamandridae > Lissotriton > Lissotriton vulgaris. The sequence goes on along the minus strand of NC_141688.1, from coordinate 308,361,557 downwards.
TACATCTACAGGGTGTATGGGGCTGCACCTCCCCCGCTGAGTACGTGCACCGCCATGGAGGCGCCAGTGATAGTACATTGTTGCAACTGAAGCATCCGTGCCTGAGGCTTGCACGTGCGGTCGCCGATGTCTGCCCGTGACGGTCCATGCACATGCAGCCAATGGGGAGAGGGACGCTGGCCGCATATGGCCAATCGCAAGTAGCGGAAGGTGTGCACTGCAACTATGGGCCAGTCATTGGCCCATTTCACGATCACGCTTCCAGGGCTGACCAATTGCTGGCGACGTATGCCACTGACACGTGCTGAGGGCCCTATATATGTGTGTTAGCCAAAACGACGCTTCCTACCCTGGGGACCAGTGCTGCCTGTGACCATCACCTCGACCTACTGCTGCTGCTGAGCTGACCACCGACTGCTGCCTGTGACCATCACCTCGACCTACTGCTGCTGCTGAGCTGACCACCGACTGCTGCCTGTGACCATCACCTCGACCTACTGCTGCTGCTGAGCTGACCACCGACTGCTGCTCTAGTGCCATACTCCGTGATCTTGCCATGTCGAGAGGCAATGAGATCCGGTCTCGACCCTTCACCGCCGCGGAGCTTGATGTCCTCGTGGACGGTGTACTCCGCAACTATGGACGCCTCTACGGCGCACCAGGACGGGTGGTAAGTGCAGTGTGGGACATGTTGGTGTGCATGAGGGGGCAAAATGATCTTGCCAATTTCTATCTTAGCTGTGTAGTGTGGGCTACACATATGTTCCCGATTGTGCATGGCTGCTGACAGTTACGTCTTGCCCCTATGTGTGTCACAGGCCACCTGTCCACTGACTTTAACCCTTTTGTCTTTCATCATGGTAGGTCAAGCTGCACCTTCGCAAGGACCTGTGGAGGAGCATAGCACGGGAAGTACGGGCATTGGGGGTGTGCAACAGACGACATACACACTGCCACAAACGCTGGGACGACATTTCCAGGCTGAGCAAGAATGTAGCTGAAGTAACACTGGGCCTGATTCCAAGGACGCCCCGTCTGGCCCGACGCTCCATGACCCCTCTCATGCACCGTATAATTGCAGTGACGCATCCTGAACTGGCCGAACGTCTGAGTGCCGATCAACAGCAAACTAGCGGTGAGCATACTGTCTGTGTAGGAAACTTGTGAGTGCTATGCATGTATTGGTGCCCAGACACACTATTGAGTTCCGTGTTGCGTACGTATGCCTGTGCTGCCATTTTGGTCCCATTGGGTGGTACTCATTTGACAGCCAGGTCCGCCATGTTGACACGCCACTTGCTTAGTACTTGAGTGTTAATGCACATCCCCTAGTGGTCCATGGCCCCATGCCAGGAAATGTGAGGATGACTGGTAGGGGTGGGCCATGTGCAGGATGTGGGCTCCTAAACCTTTGTCTGCTATGTAATTTGGCTATCCTGTTCCTTCTGTACGTCAGTCTGCCCATGACTCACACATCTTTTCTGTGCATTTCAGCTTTGACAGAGGACACTCTGCCACAGACGGTGGAGAGTAGCCGAGGAAATGAGTCCGGCTCAGACTTCGCACACACGCAGACTGACACGGAGGAGGCCAGCGCCGGAGAGGGGGACAGGACCGTCCCTGAGGACTCGCATGTGGAGACACCATCGTCCTCCTCGTCGGACAGTCTTGGTGAGCCTGCACTGTTGTCACAGACTGGGAGTGGGCACTCATCACCTTCTGTCGGAAGACAGCACACAGGGCCCACACTTCCACCAACTGCACCATGTACTGTTCGTGGCCGGAGGAGTAGGGGGAGCAGAGTGGCGTTCGGTGCAGGCACCGCTGCCCCTGCCACGGTGAGCCAAAATGCACTGTGTGCTGAGGCAGTTGATCTGCTGCGACAGCTGTGTGTGGGGCAGACCAATATGATGAATGCTTTCCAGGACCATGATAGGAAGTTGGGGCAGGTGGTGGCATTCATGGAAGGGATGCATGGCGATCTTTCAGGTCTACACAGGACAGTGCAGTCATTGGCAAGCAGTGTGTCGTCTGCAATAGTTCAGTCGAATGAACAGGGTGCTACTTCTGTTTCCCCATCTACACCGCTGGATGTCTCAGGGGGTAGTGATTATTGTGAGCAAGACTCAAATAAAGGTTATTGCACTAGAAGCAGCGTCAGACAGCACGTCAGGGCACGCAGGGCACAGACCACATCCCCTAGATCACCTACATCTGTTCACGTAGACGACGTCAGATGCACTGGAGTACACACACAGGATCCACAAGTGTTGTTGGAGGACATGCCTTCAGGAGCTACACAGGCATTCAACACAAAAGGTACTCCCAAGGCATGGGATACTCACATGTCCATGGACTGTTCCTTGGACAAGGCCAGTCAGAAGACTAAGGCACCTACTAGGAGCAGGGAGACTCCCAAGAGCAGGCCCACAGCGGTCGATAGGAACACTCCCAAGGACAGTGAGAAGACTAAGGCACCTACTAAGAGCAGGGAGACTCCCAAGAGCAGGCCCACAGCAGAGGTAAGGGACACTCCCAAGGACAGTGAGAAGAATCAGGCACCTACTAAGAGCAGGGAGACTCCCAAGAGCAGGCCCACAGCGGTCGATAGGAACACTCCCAAGGACAGTGAGAAGACTAAGGCACCTACTAAGAGCAGGGAGACTCCCAAGAGCAGGCCCACAGCAGAGGTAAGGGACACTCCCAAGGACAGTGAGAAGAATCAGGCACCTACTAAGAGCAGGGAGACTCCCAAGAGCAGGCCCACAGCGGTCGATAGGAACACTCCCAAGGACAGTGAGAAGACTAAGGCACCTACTAAGAGCAGGGAGACTCCCAAGAGCAGGCCCACAGCAGAGGTAAGGGACACTCCCAAGGGCATGGACACACACAGAGAGCAGGTGTCTACTGGAGACAGGTGCACCACAGACGACAAGTCTGCTGGCAGGAACAGGGCGGCGAGCAGGGCACAGGCTACATCCAGAGACAACACTCAACCTAAGGATAAGGCACCTCCTACGGACAAGGCATCTAGCATGGACAATGGCGCAATCAAGGACAGGCATACTCCACCCCTGGCTGCACTGAGGCTGATGTTTACTACTGGACGCAAAACTAATGTCTCCGCGGCGGAGTCCCCCCATACCTCCACTCCCATCCAGGCCAGTCAGAAGCAGAGGTGGGTGTCCCCTGTTGTAGCATCCCCCATTACACATCATTCCGAGTCCAGGCGGCAGGCACAGAGCAAACGACAAGCATGCTCCAGCACGTCCCCAGAAACCAGATCCCCGGCAGCAGTTGCTCCACCTATGCTGGGTGGTGATTCTTTGGAGTCCCCGCCACTTGGCAGTCCAGTCCTGTCCAGGGTGCACTCACACCTCCATAAGAAACGCAGACACACACCATTGACACCTGCCAAACCCGATTTGGCTCTAGATGACCTATCACCAGCTCCCAGGCCCACCCTGCCTCCTGGCCCATACAGCCCTGTGGCTCATCATTTCAGTTGTCCCAGTGGCGCTGGTGCAGTTGACTCTCATGTATCAGATGGTGGCACAGTGTCAGTTATGCCCTCTCCTGTTGCACGTCCTGGCAGTGTATCTGGGTCTATGGCTCACGTGTCAGTTAGGAGATCTGTGGCTGTGTTGCACACTCCTGTTTCTGGTGCTGCCAGTGTATCTGGGTCAGTGGCTCACGTGTCAGTGACTACATCTGTGGCTGTGTCTCACACTCCTGTTGCTGGTGCTGCCAGTGTGTCTGGGTCCGTGGCCCATGTGTGTGTGACTCGGGCTGTGACTGTGTCTCACACTCCTGTTGCTGGTGCTGCCAGTGTGTCTGGGTCCGTGGCCCATGTGTGTGTGACTCGGGCTGTGACTGTGTCTCACACTCCTGTTGCTGGTGCTGCCAGTGTGTCCGAGGCAGGTAGTTCACGCAGTCCCCCTGAGTCTGTGATGTGAGGTGCTGTACACTTCACTGAAATGTTACTTCACATGGTGTGTCCATTGGGAACTGCGTGGCACTCTTGTGGTTCCTGTGACGGGTTGGTAGGGACACGTAGTTGTGCAGCCTCTGATGTACCTGCTGTGTACTGCACTATGCCCTGTTGATGCTCTGATACTGCATACTGCCCTCTCGTTACCTGCTATGATGTACCTGCTGTGTACTGCACTGTGCCCTGTTGATGCTCTGATACTGCATACTGCCCTCTCGTTACCTGCTATGATGTACCTGCTCTGTACTGCACTGTGCCCTGTTGATGCTCTGATACTGCATACTGCCCTCTCGTTACCTGCCATGATGTACCTGCTGTGTACTGCACTGTGCCCTGTTGATGCTCTGATACTGCATACTGCCCTCTCGTTACCTGCTATGATGTACCTGCTCTGTACTGCACTGTGCCCTGTTGATGCTCTGATACTGCATACTGCCCTCTCGTTACCTGCCATGATGTACCTGCTGTGTACTGCACTGTGCCCTGTTGATGCTCTGATACTGCATACTGCCCTCTCGTTACCTGCTATGATGTACCTGCTCTGTACTGCACTGTGCCCTGTTGATGCTCTGATACTGCATACTGCCCTCTCGTTACCTGCCATGATGTACCTGCTGTGTACTGCACTGTGCCCTGTTGATGCTCTGATACTGCATACTGCCCTCTCGTTACCTGCTATGATGTACCTGCTCTGTACTGCACTGTGCCCTGTTGATGCTCTGATACTGCATACTGCCCTCTCGTTACCTGCCATGATGTACCTGCTGTGTACTGCACTGTGCCCTGTTGATGCTCTGATACTGCATACTGCCCTCTCGTTACCTGCTATGATGTACCTGCTCTGTACTGCACTGTGCCCTGTTGATGCTCTGATACTGCATACTGCCCTCTCGTTACCTGCCATGATGTACCTGCTGTGTACTGCACTGTGCCCTGTTGATGCTCTGATACTGCATACTGCCCCTCTCATGTGCTGCCTCTGATGGACCTGTTCTGTGCAATGGACTGTTGATTCTCTGTGCCCCTCTCATGTGCTGCCTCAGATGGACCTGTTCTGTGCAATGGACTGTTGATTCTCTGTGCCCCTCTCATGTGCTGGCTCTGATGGACCTGTTCTGTGCAATGGACTGTTCATGCACTTGGCCCCTCTCATGTGCTGCCTCTGATGGACCTGTTCTGTGCAATGGACTGTTGATTCTCTGTGCCCCTCTCATGTGCTGCCTCTGATGGACCTGTTCTGTGCAATGGACTGTTGATTCTCTGTGCCCCTCTCATGTGCTGCCTCTGATGGACCTGTTCTGTGCAATGGACTGTTCATGCACTTGGCCCCTCTCATGTGCTGCCTCTGATGGACCTGTTCTGTGCAATGGACTGTTGATTCTCTGTGCCCCTCTCATGTGCTGCCTCTGATGGACCTGTTCTGTGCAATGGACTGTTCATGCACTTGGCCACTCTCATGTGCTGCCTCTGATGGACCTGTTCTGTGCAATGGACTGTTGATTCTCTGTGCCCCTCTCATGTGCTGCCTCTGATGGACCTGTTCTGTGCAATGGACTGTTGATTCTCTGTGCCCCTCTCATGTGCTGCCTCTGATGGACCTGTTCTTTGCAATGGACTGTTGATGCTCTGATACTGCATACTGCCCTCTCGTTACCTGCTATGATGTACCTGCTGTGTACTGCACTGTGCCCTGTTGATGCTCTGATACTGCATACTGCCCTCTCGTTACCTGCTATGATGTACCTGCTGTGTACTGCACTGTGCCCTGTTGATGCTCTGATACTGCATACTGCCCTCTCGTTACCTGCTATGATGTGCCTGCTCTGGTGCCCACTTTGCCCATGCTCACGCATACACTGTGATTAAACCCCTATTTTGTGAAATAAAGGTGGTCTATCAAATCTTGTGGTTTTTCGTTGTCATTCCTGCTTGCGTACTACAATTGTGTATTCGTATTTGCTTCTCATCAGTGGTTACGGTGACATGACACTCCCCCTCCCTACGTCACGTCCCTTGCTGGTATTCACCTCCAGACAGCCAATGGTTTGTGCCTTACCTGCGTCGTCCATAGTAGGCCATGACTAGGACGTGGTGGATCGCGAAGAGCATCGGGAAAGCGTGTAGTGCAGGGTCCATGGTGGTGGTCAGCTTGCGGTGGGTATCTCGGCTATGTCACCTGTGTTCGCTGTGGGGATTCCGACGTGTTCAGACAGGTTGTTTTTCCGCTGCGGTTTTATGTGTGTTTTCCGCCATCTTGATTGGGGGGACGGTCTTAGTCATCAGTACGTACGGCGGTGCGTCCGGATCTGTTACGTCCGCCGCGTGGTCGTGTGTAGTTGGCCGGCGGAGCGTGCTTTTCCGTCGCGGACGGAAATTTGACAAGTTTTCCTATCCTGATATGGCGGACGGAGTATCCGCGGCAGGCGGACACGGAAAAGGCTTTTTCCACCTACTCACGGGCCGCGGTGGCTCTTCCGTCCGCCATCCTAATCGACCCCTAAGTCTAAATTTTGGCAATTGGAAGACGAAAAGCTTAATGGTGGAAATGTTAATGTCGCAATTCACATAGATAAACTTGTTAGTGGAAAATTTTGTATAAGAAGAGATAATACTCAATTTGATAACTACTTTGTCGATGCAAGTCAATGTGAAGATACCTATCGTATTGTAGGGGGTTGGGGATTTAAAGGAGGCAATGATCCAATTTTCCCTGGAATTTATTTCATTTGTGGGGATAAAGCTTATTACAGTCATCCCGACCATTGGTACGGGACATGTTTTGTGGGTTTAGTTTTTCCAAACATTTTTCATGTAGATAGAAATGCAAAAGGTTCATTTGAAATTGGTAATCACCTGAGTAGATTTAGAAGAGCAAGCTTTTCAGAAATGTTAGGGGACATATTTGGTGCGTTAATACCTATGGTGGGAATAACCCTGAATGCAAACAAAATTAGAAAATTGTCCACAATTGTTGACAGATTGTCAACAGATACTGCAGGTGGATTCCAATTAGTTGACACAGAACTTGTTGCCATGAGATCCATGGTAATTCAGAACCGTCTTGCGTTAGACATTCTGCTAGCTAAAGAGGGTGGAGTCTGTGGGATATTGCATGTTCAACACTGCTGCACATATATTTCTGATAAGAGTCAGAATATAGAGATGTATATAAGAAACATTACTGAGCTACATAGTAATATATTGCCTATAGAAGATGAAAGTTTTTCAGAACTCTTGGCTAAAAGATTTGCAACAATTAAACGCTGGTTTCAAGAGATTGGTAGTTCAATTATAGGTAAAATAGTTTTTCCTTTAATAGTCATAGCTATAATAACACTTTTGTTTAAAATTAGTTGCATGATACACAAGAGAAGAAAACACTTAATAGAAAAGAAAAGGATTTACAAACTCAGAAAGGAGAAAGAAAAATATAGAATTAGAAGAATTTCAGAAAGCACAATATGAAAAATGCAGAAAAACAGAGGAGTCTAAAGTTTAGAAATACTAATATTAAGAAAGTCCAAAACATGTTCGTGGGATAAAAATGTATACATTTTTGGGTATTGTTTGGTGATTTTGAAATCACCAGATGAGGGAGTTGATGGAGCAGGATGAAGAGCAAAATTTTGTTCTAACCTGTGAAGTTAAATTCCCATAATATATAACTTGACTAATAAGCATGTGGTGAAAAGTATTAATCAACTTAGTTTAACATTGCAAACATTACTCTCGGGATTAACTTATGTGCTTTATGTTGCATACGCGAAGAAGAAAATAATAAACTAACTTTGTCTATTGTCTTAGTCAGTATTAAATGCGGCTGTTTAACTAAAGGCATGTGCTTATTATATGTGCTTATGTTATGTATTTTGTGACAAAAGCCTTTGGAGTTCGTGCAGATCCTGAAGAAAAAAGTAGATATATTGCTGCATATATGTGCTTCGGCTAGGTAACATAATTAACCTGGTTAATTATTAGATGGGGGCGGGTAACAGAATGGGTCTTAATTCTTTAATTAATTGATGTCTTGTGTTTGTTAATATTAGTTTCCAAAGTGAGGCCTAAAAAGTTGCTCGGAAAAATATGGCTGACAGAGATGCAGAAAGGAAAGAAACCTTGTCTAGAGTGGAGCCTTGTATTTACGTAATGGAGATTTTTGCTGCATAGAACATTATTAATAAAAAAGACTTCTGCTTGAATAAAATGTGCTCTCGGAGAAAAGGCCCAAGGACAGGATTCGTGGTTGTCTGCCAAGGTTAGGAAGTAAAAAGTACAGTACTCGAAGAGAGGAAAGATACATGTTTGAGGAAGCCAAATGTCACGGAAGAAAAGACAATGGGCTTATGTGAAGCCCGGACATGGTAAAATTTAATGATGACCTAACGGTGGACTTTAAAGTGGGGAGTGCAGGATCCACACTCCACTCCCAGATGCACTGCCTTAATGGATATTAGATCCAACCAGCTAGTCACCATTTCACATTATTCAAAAATTCATCCATTATCATCCGCGTTTTATCTGAAGTTGTTTCTTTCATTTTCAAATCCACATGCATAACATAATGTGCTTTGGAAACTTCTCATATTTTCGTGTGCCCATCCAGGCCTCTTCCAAAATAAGATCCAAGTACAACAGGTAGTTCGGAGCAGCATTTCTTTCATTACAACCCCAATGCATTTCGGGCTGTGACATCAGCCCTTCGTCAGGGGTCACTGCAAATTAATAGATTCAGAAAAAAAACATCAATGCCTGATTACAGCGTTATCAACAATACACACTATCATCTACGTTTCAACTTCATGAAATTCACTCTTGTGTTGAAAATATCATTTAAAATCCATTAGAAAACCTGCACCCCGTGATTATCCCCCCAGAGAAAGACCTACGTTCCCTTTGTTTTAGTAGTACCACCCACCTTGCACATAATACGCTCTATTAAACTCCTATTTCACCGTTCAATTAGATGTCATTCTTACTCCGTAATCTACTGAATAACTTTCTATGAACTTTAAGCATATGCGATTGCAAACCCTCATTGTGCTTCCCTTCTCCTATTTTCACCCCTCTCTTCTAATCAAGATGGGGACACCCCCATTATTCTACACACAGCATGAAACTAATCTCTGTTTAAACTCATGCCCTTACGCTCGTAATGGTTGCACTTTCACGCGTACCTGCTCACTTCATTTTCTTCAAGCCGCTCGGCGTACGCCACAGCAGCCATAGAGTTCCCGCATGCCGGGCCCTGCATTTCCGTCCGCTTATAAAACATACCTACTCCGCCCCACTGTGTGCACTTAAAGAAAACACCTTAACATGTTAATACTTCAGTGAGGACTACCAATCCCAACGTGCACTAATTCACCATTATAATCAAGGCTCGTACATACAATGAACAGCTGTAAATTACTACCTCTTGACTCAAATGTCCTGAAATTCCTACATAATTCTTTGTGTTTGCTCTCCCATCATAAATATAATTGCTGCTGGACTGACATGGCTCAGCCAATGGAAGATCTGAATTGTGTTGAAAGAATGTAGAATGTAGAGAGTTTTAGATAGGGAAAAGGTATAAAACCTGACATCATGAACAGGGCAAAGGCTCTTGCTTCCTGATTCCTGAATGACGTGCTGATGGACTTCTGGCGCACGTAAGGACAGCAGACTATAATTAATATTCTTCTTTTCAGGTGAAGTGAGAAATAGACAGAGAAAATAGAATTAGGGTATGGAAACTGTTGTTTGCTAATACTTCATGTTTCTGATTTTGCTTTAATAAATGTCAGTTTAACAATTCATTGCCTAATAAAAATGCTGCTTTCTTATTTGCTTTTAAATAAAGATATTCTGAACGTAAATGCTCTTTCTTTATGAAGAATAAAGACAATCAAAATTAGATTCGAAAAGACAAGCTGGTCTTGTTTATTCATGGTCTATTTACTATCAGTTGATCCAATTGCCATAAATGGTTTGGTATAATAAATGATAAATGTTTAAATCCACGGTAAAAGATGAAAACTGCAGTTGTAAATAATATTGTAGATATAATGTGAATAGTTTTATAAATCAAACCATTAGATTCAGTTGTTCAAAAATGGTCTCATTGGTGTTATAGGCCTGTTTGAGTATTTCATAATTAATGGTGAGTATTGAGGTAATGTCCTATTACTTACCAGTAATCTTCATTACTCCGGGTCTCGTAGTCCTCGACACCTTCATACTCAACAAGTGGAGATGACCATCTCCCTAAGGAAATCAAAAGGGGGAGTGAAGAGGTGATGCCTGTGGGCACCGAGGTGGGCACGTCCTCCTCTTATCAGGGATATAGGTTAATCAGAAAGGGCCACCTCACATTGGGTGGATGTGTATCCAGATGACATTGGAATACACCATCTTTGTTAAAATACCCCTCACACACCAAAAGGGCCCTTGGTGTCATGCTTCATCATCGGGGTCTTCCCGTCCCGCTGCGGGGCGGGGCAGTGCTGCGACAAGCGGATACGCTGGAGCACCTTTAGATGGAGGTGCTTATGTGTTGGGAGTGAGTGTCAGTGGGGTCAGGGGTGATATAAGGTGTGAGTTTAAAAGATACCTGGCCTAGTGGAAAAAATTTCTCCTAAGTGGGTCAACATGTTTCGAGGCACGGGGCCTCTTCGTCAGGACCTAGGGGAGATCCCCCTGTCACTCACTAATGTTTTCTCCACAAAAGTAGAAAAAAGTGTATGTACAAATAGTGAACAAAAAGGACTATGTGAGTAACTACAAATTAATAATTACAACACATATATGCTACCACACTAATAATGTAGTATCCCTGCAAGATAAGAGAGATAGATTAAAAATGCGCCGATCCCAAGGTGTGCTTAACTCTAATTTACCTGTAAAGGAAAATGAGAAACGCACACAGAAATATATACAAGTGTGGGATCATATGTAAACATTGAAGATTGTTGAAGAATTCCTTCAGCACACATACAGCCAGACACACACATAATAAGTAACATACATAAGTTCTACATAGCCAGAGGTTTTAGATATGGAAATGCATACTTATCAATGGGGGGGTCAATGCCTCATGAGCCAGCATAAGACTGAAGGGTATGGTGGGGTATCAGCTGCAGAGAAGAAAGAAGTGGATATAATATAATCCTCCCCTCCAAAAGAGGTATAAGGTAACTCAATCAGGTTAGGTTAGAATATAGGCTCCATCCTACTCGAGACGGCTATGCCGTACTTACTGTGCCCCTAGCACGCTTGTGCTTCCTCCTTCGTCCGCGGCTTCCGTGGATATGAAGGGGGGAGAGGGCGGCGTGTTTTTATACTAGATGGTAATTGGGTAATTGATCAATTAAGCGTGGCGGGAAGCTCGCCGGATATACATGGCCAGAAAGGGATATACGGGGGCGGCCATGTTGGAGTGTTAGATAGAACCCATAGATCTTGGTTCCTCCGTTTATAGTACCCGTTTAATAACGATTGTTGGCATTATTCTGGAGTATAAGGCTAATTCTGGCTAAATAGATAGCCGGACCGGGAGGTTTTGACCGCAGCGGCACCAGGCGCTGTCTGGTTTTTCTCTGCGCAAGCGCCCTGGCTGGTACACTTCCGCGTATGCGCGTAGGGTAGTCACAGAAGCCGGTGCGCATGCGCACCGTGTTGCCCGTGTAGTGCTGCTAGCTGACACGCGCGCTGCTCAGAGATGGAGGAGTCATAAGAGTGTGAAGGGATTATGACTCGAGGGGCTAGTATAAATGAAAACTATATTGTCAGGTAATTTTTATCTGGAGAGGTGTAATATGGAACAATAATCTCCATTTTAGGACGACTGGAGGAGTTAGAGATAAAGGCAGTTATTTAGATATTAGAGGAGGGGATGTAACCACTATTGCGATACGATCCCGTATATGTACACCCCTCAGATACCTGGGTGGCTGGAAGGGGTGGGACTCATGGGGAACTCGTGCTGTAGTACATCTATGTTACAGTGGCCATTATTCCAGACAGTAAAAATCTTTTTTGTAAAAATCTTTTATGTAGACAGGGTGTAAAGTACTCCAGGCCCTTAAAGGTGCAGTTGAGACCACGGGATGTCATCGTTCAGGCCAGTGCGATGTGTCCCCAGACGGAACACCCAACGCTGTTCTTTTGTTAGAAGGTCTCTATCATTGGGGAAGGCCTCAATGACCGTCCACTTGAGGTCATGGACACTGTGTCCTACAGTGGCAAAGTGTGCAGACATTTTTGTGGATGACCTGTTGCAGCGTACATTGCTGCGGTGTTCACCCATTCGAATTTTCACGGGTCTGCTGGTCATACCTACATACTCCTTGTTGCACGGACAGGTGATCAAATACACCACATTGCGACTGTTACAATTTGTGAACGATCGCTGCTCCCATGTAGAGTGGTTAGAGAAGGTGATGCTCCTGCTCCTCTTTGTGTACTGGCAAGATATACAAGCCCCACAGGGGTGGTGTCCACTAATCCCTGCGACTCTAGAGGGTTCAATTGTACCTGTTGTGCTTGGTCTCGTGTGCACCAGGAGATCCTTTAGGTTCATTCCCCTCCTATGTGCAAACATTGGTTTGGGAAAATCCAGTTGGCCACATGATAACACCCTCCAATGTTTGTTCACGATTTTCGTGATCTGGTTGGAGTTGGTGTTGTAGGTGGTAACGCAAATGGGGCGTGGATCTGGTTCTTTTGCTTCCGTGTCGTCCAGGAGGGCTTCCCTGTTGTTATTACGAGCACGCTTCAGACCTTTACGAACAATATTCGCCGGGTACTGTCTGTTCAGGAGTTTGTTCTCCAGGTCTGCTGCTTGAGTCTTAAAGTCATCTATGTTGCTACAGTTACGCCGTAGGCGGAGAAATTGTCCATATGGAAGGTTCTCACGCAAGTGGCGCGGGTGGAAGCTACTGTACAGAAGTAGACTGTTCTTAGCTGTAGGCTTGAAGTGGGTGCTAGTTGCAAGTTTGCCACTTTTCGGGAAGATGTTCAGGTCTAGAAATACCAGATGTTCGTTGGAAGCAGTGTGAGTAAATCTCAGGAACTGATCTTGCTGGTTAAGCCAGTTCATGAAGCAGTTAACAGAGTCTAGGTCGTCCTTCCAGATGACAAAAATGTCATCTATGTACCTCTTCCAAGTAAGTACACGATGCCTATGGGGATTGCTCTGATCCAGGATTTTGGTGGATTCCAGGTGATGTATGTAAAGACCTGCCAGACTGGGGGCACAAGTGCTCCCCATGCTTGTCCCGTGTCTTTGGAGGTAGTAGGTGTCCTCATATTGAAAGAAGTTTTTTGTGAGGGACAGGGAGATGCATTCGAGGACAACTTGTCTGGGGGTGTGGTAATCCCATGGTGTGGAGAATAGTACTTCCTCTATTATTTCCAAGGTTTCTCTATGTGGGAGACTTGTGTAGAGGCTCTCCACGTCAAGTCCCACAAGAAGATCGTGTTCGGGGTCAAAGGGAACATAATTGATCAATTGAAGGACTGCCTTGGTATCCCTCAGGTAGGTGTCGGTGCTTTGTACTATTGGCCGGAGGAATGCGTCAGCAAACTTAGATAGTGGTTCCAAGATCGAGTTTATACCAGACACTATTGGACGCCCAGGAGGATATGGAGCGTCCTTGTGAATCTTAGGTATAGTGTAAAAGTACGGTACTTTTGGTTTGTCTTGGATTAGAAACTCACTTTCTTTTCTAGTTAGCCAATCATGCGCTCTCGCTTCCTCAATCATTTTCTGGATCGAGATCCTCACTTCCTCTGTAGGATCTTCTCTTAGTACCTGGTAGTTCCGTACATCACTCAGTAGTTTTTTGCATTCCCTGTCGTAGTTAATATAGGTCTGTACAACCGTTGCCCCGCCTTTGTCGGCTGGTTTTATCACAATAGTTCGGTTATTCGCAAGTTCCTGCAGTGCAGCCTGTTCCTGTCTAGAGTTGTTCCTAAAGGGGATCTTGTCACCAATGGGTAGTCTCTCAAGATCCTCCATTACTGCTTTTTCGAAAGTCAGGAGTTCTACAGGTATTGTAGAGTCTAGTGGGGTAAAAGTTGACTTTTTCTTTAACCCCGTATCGGACTCCTCGGTACCTATGTTAGTGGCATCCTGAAAAAAAGCCCGAAGTTTGAGTTTCCTCATGAACTCCTTCATCTCTTGGCAAATTTTGAATTTATCCATTTTTTTCGTGGGTACATAGCCTAAACCTTTTGACAGAACCTTCACTTGGTCTTCTGTTAGGTCTTGGTCCGACAAATTCACTACTAGGTTCCCCGGCTGGTGGAGGCTGTTTGGCTCCGTGTTGATACACCTGGGGCGGTCTCTGGAGGTTGGTTCCAATGTACCTGATTGCCTTTTCGATTTCTTCCCCTTCTGGGGCTTCGGCGCTGGCCTAAAAAAGGCTGCTGCCCATTAGTAGTTATACTGGGGGGCCTGTGGGTCCCAAGGTTGGAAGGGATGACTCATGAAGGGTGGAGCCGGTGGGTATTGCATATATCCTGGGGGTGCCTGGTATGGTATCCACCCTCTTCCACCTCTTGGAAATTGCCCTCTGAAAGGGACCATCTCCCGACAGAAAAAAAAAACAAGAGGAATGCTGGGACACTAATACTGCCCCTCCCCCCGGGAGTATATAAGCAGTACTTACCCAGCAGACCTCCTGTACTAACAAGCCCAGACAGGAAGGCCGGCTGCCCGGGAGGGAGGGAGGGGCGCATGAAGGTGTCGAGGACTACGGGACCCGGAGTAATGAAGATTACCGGTAAGTAATAGGACATTACCCCCAGGTCCCTCCGTCTACGACACCTTCATACTCAACAAGTGGAGAATACCAAAGCAGAAACCCGGCCTTCCGCACGCACAAGCACACCCAGGAAACCACAACAAAAGCAGCCACCCAAGGGAGCACCGAGCAGAAGGAAAGGAAGACCGCAGGAAACAACCGGCCCGCAACCCAGAACAGGACAGCAGGGACAAGGGCCGGAGAGAAAGAAAAACCCAGGGCTCCAAATAAAGGAGGCCGCCAACCCGAGCAACCGTCAACCGGGACCCGGACCAGAACGACAGGACCAGCCAAAACAACCCACCGGAGAAGACTGCCCAGGCCAAAACCAGCAGAAAGACACACAGGGCCAGGCAGACCCACCAGGAAGATTAGACAACCCGTAAGAAAGCCAAAGAAGAAAAGGCCAACAGAGCGCAGGCACAAGCACCCAGTGTAGGAGAGTAGGGTCTGCAATCCTATGATCACCCGGACTTTTTGCTTTTGTTTCACTGGTTTACGACTTTCTCGGGCTGTGGGCCTGCCAATCAGACCCACAGCCTAGCTGTTCTCTCACTAAATTGATGCGTGTACCTTAGGTGCATTACCCAATTGAAACCCGGCCTTCCGCACGCACAAGCACACCCAGGAAACCACAACAAAAGCAGCCACCCAAGGGAGCACCGAGCAGAAGGAAAGGAAGACCGCAGGAAACAACCGGCCCGCAACCCAGAACAGGACAGCAGGGACAAGGGCCGGAGAGAAAGAAAAACCCAGGGCTCCAAATAAAGGAGGCCGCCAACCCGAGCAACCGTCAACCGGGACCCGGACCAGAACGACAAGACCAGCCAAAACAACCCACCGGAGAAGACTGCCCAGGCCAAAACCAGCAGGAAGACACACAGGGCCAGGCAGACCCACCAGGAAGATTAGACAACCCGTAAGAAAGCCAAAGAAGAAAAGGCCAACAGAGCGCAGGCACAAGCACCCAGTGTAGGAGAGTAGGGTCTGCAATCCTATGATCACCCGGACTTTTTGCTTTTGTTTCACTGGTTTACGACTTTCTCGGGCTGTGGGCCTGCCAATCAGACCCACAGCCTAGCTGTTCTCTCACTAAATTGATGCGTGTACCTTAGGTGCATTACCCAATTGGAACTGGGCCACCCTGTCAGACCCTGTAACTCAGGGCATCGGTGAACCCAGGGCCTACCAGGGGCTGAAGCATGTATTATGCCACCCCTGGCTGGCCACCTAAATCTGACACAACTGGCTGCACGACAGCTGGGGCAACGTGGCGTACTCGCCCGTTGCTGTAGGTATAGTATCCCTATATCTAAACTCAAAATGGACACCCGAGTTCCTATCAGCCACTCCTATGGCAGGCCTTAACAATCCTGCATCAGAACCTGCACGTTTTCTTAACTCAGCACGACCACCGAAGGAATTCTCTGGTGAGTGCTCTGGGGTCCGAGAAACCCCGACCCTGAGTAGCTCCAGCACCGAAATGCAGTCTCCCAGCATCTCCACGATCTGCGTGGGGCCCTTCTGCCGCTGCTCAGCACGTTGTCCGCTCGCTAGCCGCTGGCTTGTGACCCTTTGACGACGAACGACAACCAACGCTGCTGGTCTGGTTGCTCCAGACTAGCCTACTGCTCCTTTTTACGAGAGGAGCACCGCGGACCCTCCTGGTTCACTCAAGACGCCATTTTAGGCCCACCACGTGGCCCTGAAATCTGCCAAGGCTTGTTGCCCCAATCCTGGGCCCAGCGACGCCGACAGCATCAATCTTCGTGGGACAGCTCGCACCTCCATCCTGGTCGCCGACAACGCCTCCTGGTCCGTGAGACTGCAGAGCCTAGCGTCGCCCACTCACCTAGTCGAGGTGACGGCCATCCGGTGCCTTCCTGGTACCCTCTGACTACTGGCTAGTAGTACGAACTTGGTCCCCTCTGCTTTCAGGTATCATCGATCTCTGATCCAGGCTTGGATCTCTACGAACTATTCATCACTGGTCGCCGGCCAGCAACTCCTTTTCTTCCGGCTCCTGGCTCGTCAGCGAAGACCCCCGACGCCTGTAAGACTTGTGTAGCCGCAGCCCTTGTGGCTAGGTAACTCCGACACTACGGCGTCTGCATAGCCTCCTTACTTAAGGGTCCTGAGTCCCTCGCTTCCGACTTGCCTTATCGGGTCCGCCCGAGACCACAAGAACTTTCCGTGCCCTCGGGCACTTGTTTTAATTGTGCACTTGAAGTATTTTCCTAAGAGTTTTGTTCTGTGCTTAGTACCCTGTCCTCATAACGAGTCCAGGGCTGTTGTGATTCTAATAAATACACTGTTTATTTTCATAACACTTGTGTGGTGTCCTTTCACTTGGGGTTCAAGGGGTATGTGATGGTATAACAGCTGGCTTAACACGCCCTCTAGAGTTTAGCCCGAAGACTGCTCGTATCCACGCTACTAGGATAGCTGGTCTAAGGTTGACTTACAACCAATCACCATAAGGGTCGTTTGGACCGATGCATAGTGGTCGCTAGAATAGCGAATGCTGCATATCGGGCCAACTTCTCACACCCAGCCCAAAAAGGAAGGAGAAGCACAGGCCAGAAACATGGCCAAACTCCCAAAAAGAAAGGACGCGAGCTCAAGAGACCCGAGGAGGAAACCCCGCCGAGGAGGCCCAGGAAGCAACAAGCACCCAGAAGCCGAACAGGACCGAGAACCCGACCCAAAAGACAGGGACGGGGACGAACCCCAGAACCCAGCCGAAAGCCCACCAAACAAGGAGAGGCCAACAAGACCGGAAACCAGCAACAAAGAAAAAACTCAACCAGGTCGGGAACAGAGAAAGCGACCACAAGCCCAGAGAACCCCAAACCCAAAGGGAAGGAACACAAGGCAGGAGGGGAGCACAGAGCAACTGGGAAACCCCAGCAGCCGCCCAACGAGGCACAGAGGGCAGCACAAAGAAGGCGCCCAAAAGACACAGGACCGCCAGGAACCCCACACCCAGGCAAGCAGCAAGGGCAGGAGCAGCGGGAAAAAGAAAGCCCCGGGAGCACAGCACCCAGACCACAACCACAAGGCCCCAACCCAGCAAAGCCGGAGAGGAGCCAAGCAAACCGCAAAAAAAGTGGCCAACAAACCATAACAGAACTGGGAAGCCAGGACCAGAGCCAAGCAACCCGACCACGCAGGAGGAACAGCAGGCCCAAGCAAACCCCAGAAGAAGAGCAGAGGACCAAGCAGCAGGAAACCAAAGACAACCCGCAGCCAGGAGGGAGGGACACCTAGAGGCACGAGCACCACAGAGCAGCACCCCAACCATAGATGGAGGGGCAACCAAACAGACCCACACCGGAAACAAAGCCCGGGAAAGCAAGGGAGGAAGGAGCGAGCCAGGACCACAGAACCAGGAAGAACCCGGAAAAGGCCAGCAACAACCCCCAGAGCAGGCCAAAAAGGGTCAGCACAGCCCGAAAACCCAGAAGGCACAGCCCGAAGTCCCACACACAGCCAGCAAGAAGCCGGCAGAACCGTAGCCACAGAACCCCACACAGGCCCACAACACCGGGAAACAAGCCCGGGAAAAGAACCAACAGCAGGAGAAGGCCCAGCTCCAACTCAGAACACCCCGCCAGGGCCCCAAGGGACACCAGCAGGGAAGCAGAGCCCAAAAAGGAGCACCACAAGCAGGAGCGGGTAGCAGCAGCAGAAACCACAGCCAGGCACCCACCAAGGGAACCAGACGAGACCAGAACAACCCAGGGAGCAAACACCCCCAAACAGGAGATGGACCCGGAAGTCAACAGCCCCCAGCAGCCCCAGAAGGCCAGGCAGGGACCAACCCGGCCCGACCAAGCCCAACACAGAGCAGACAGCGGAGCAGGGGGACAGCACACCAACCCGGTGAACAGGAGGCATGACAGGAACCGGCAGCAGCCCGGAGGCCCCAGCCAGGAACAAACCAGGCAGGCACCCCGGCAGAAACAGGAGGGGAAGACAGCCAAAGGCCAGCCCCGGGGGAGCCAGCGCCGAAGCAGCCAGGCCAAGCACACAGAAAAGCCCACGGACAACACCAGAAGCCCCAAGAGGGAGCAAGGAAAGCCCACACCAACAGGAAGACCCAGGCAGGCACCAGAAACAGGCACCAAGCAGGGAACAGACGATAACAGGAGCAGGCAGGGCTAAATCAGAACAGCTGCACCCAAGGCAGCACAAGCCACCCAAGCGCAGGCAGAGGGGACAGACCACCCCAAAGAGCCCCTGGCAAGACACAGGCAAGCACCCATGAGCGGAACCAGGCACAGCCCAAGGAACGGGAGGAACAGGACCAGGAACCAGGAGCCCCAAAGGCGACCAACCACACAGAAGCCAGGAAGCGAAGAACCAGGACACCCAAGCAGAGCAGAGGCACAACAGCCAGCCTGCTGCGGAGGCAAGGCCACAGAGGCAGAACAGCATGGCAGGCCAACCTGAACCAGGGGAGCCCACAGGACCCCAGCCCCGCAACGGCCCGAGGAGCAGGAATACAGACTCACCACCAGGCGGGGCAGGCAGCCTGAAGAAGAGGGGGAACAGAACGCACCTTCCACAGGCCGACACAGAAGAAGAGAGGAACGCCACGCAGAAGAGAGCAAGGCGCAAGCAAGCACGCAGGAAAACCCCAACAACACAGGGAACCCCAGGAGCAAGCAAAGGTAGAGCTAGCGAAAAGAAACCCACCACCACAGAGGCGAATAGAACCCACGCCAACCCGAGGCAAGCCACAAACAGAAAGGGTGAACGCCCACAGAGCCGCCAAGAGCACGGGCACATCCAGAAGAAGAGAACCAAAGGGAGCAGACCCTAGGAACGCCCACCAAGCAACAACAGCAAGATCCAGGGCGGGATAGCGGCAAGTGCGCAGACCAAGCCACACAGGAGGCAAGCAGCGGGGACTCCAGAAACAGCAGCAGGACACCCCAAAAAGCAAAACGGGACGTAGTACAGCGCCAAACTCAAGTCCCCAACAAACCCCAGCACCCCCAGGAGGCACCGACCGAGGGACCAGACACACGCCAGAAGGCACACCGGTCATCACCCCAGGACCGGCACCAGCAGGCGAACAGAGGACCCACCAACACCGGACATCAGGATAGCAGCGGCCGGACTCGAACCCACGGGCAGGAGCGCCAGCGACACCAGAGGCACAAGAAGAACCCAGAGCCACGCAGCACCATGAAGAAACAAAGCATGGGCGAAAACAGCCAGAGCGGGGGCCCACAACACAACAAGGCCCCCACCGCAAAAGTAAAAGTGAAAAAAAACACATACAAAAGCAGCAAAGGGACAAGACACCCCAGCGCTCCATGCCACACAAGCATGCACAAGCAGAGGCACCGCGCCCAGGACACCCAAGGTAAAGGAGAGCCATAGGGGCAGCAAAGGCACCAGGCGCGACACATGAGGACACAGGAACATGCGAAGGCCACGGGAATAGCAAGTGACCCGCCCAGAAGCACAGGACGCAGCGTGTCACCGCCAAGACCTGAACCCGGCATACAAGACAGGAGGGGGACAGCACCAGCCGAGAGGCGAACACCACACCCCACAGCAGATGACACAGGCGGGCCAGCAATGGGTGGACCAACACACAGCAAGAATGGCGCCAATACCCCTCAAAGAATCGGACCAGAGGGCAGGAAACAGAACCAAAAAGAATGACCCACACACAGAGCTCACAGCACCACAGGGTGGGACAAAAACACAGCTCCGGACAACTGCCACAAACCCTCCAAATGAGACAACAGGAATGTGAACAGGAAACACCTCAGCGAAGCCAGCGGCACAGGGTGGTGAGCCCACACAGCAGATCCAAGCAGTGGCAGAGCGTGAGACCCAGCAGCCCCTCGTTGTTCACCCTCCGGGGCAGGAAGAGAAGTGCTGCGAGCAGAGAGCCATAGAAGCGAGGTCAGGCGCCCGCTGCCAGTAAAGTAAAGGGTCACCGTTCAGAGCTGAACCAAATCAATACTGAAATAAGTGTTCTGTACTCCGCGAACTGACAACACAGAACCAGAAATAATTCAGTGCAGGAGCTGCCGTGAGTGCGTCGCTGGAACACAGGACGAAACACAGAAAAAGCACAGCCTCCCTCAGCTCTAAATGAGAATTCTACGTCGATATGGGGAGAAAGAAATAATCACATTGCATGAAAGGCACACGTACAAGTATTTCCAAATGACACTCCAGGGCCCCTGAAACAGAAAGAAAACGGGTCACGAGCGCCAGGCAGAAGAAAAAAGGGATCCCGAAATCGGGACTCACCAGGAGTGGGGGCCAACCCCAGGAACAAGGCCCCCACAGCAACGCCGAGCAGAAGACCATCAAGAGCCCATCCAGCAAGGCACGGCACCCCGGCCAGGCTCGGGAAGCCGAGCCCGCGACCCGGAAGCAGCCGAGAACTCCAGCACCAGCCACAAAGGGCTGGTAGGTGCAGGCAGCACACAGCAAAGCCAGGAACTCTTCAATCCAAACACCGGCTCCAGAAAAAGACTGACTCCAAGCAAACCCGGCAGGCCAGGAGGCAGTCCAGGGAACCCCAAGCCCACACAGCCAGGCAGCAGGGCGGGGGGAGAAGAGAAGCACCGCCACTCAAGCCCAGCAGGAGCAGCACCAGCACACCATCAACTCTGTCGACAGACAGAAAACAAGCATTTGCAATGCAATAGGTCTCGCATTTGCGAGAGTTTAAGCTATTGACATTGCAAATGTCAATGTATTTTATTTATGTTTTTTAAAAGTTAATACGTGAATAAAAGGCATTGTCATTTACAATGTCAATTGCCCAAATTCTCGCAAATGTGAGCCCTATTGCACTGCAAATGCTCATTTCTATAGGGCTTTACCCCTTCTCGACTCTGCTTTAAAGCGCTGAGTGCGGAAAGAAGACATAAGGCAGAGAAGGACATGAGAGGGCAGTAGGCACCAGACATAGGGCGAGTGTACAGCATATGGGAGGTGGGCACCTGCTAATGTGTAAAGGTGAGTAATTGTGCAGTGCTTAAATGCCCTAACGTTGTGTGAAAGCACTGCAGAGGGGAAGAAAGGAAATGTGGGTTGAGGGTGAGAATGGGAGAGAGAGTCACGTGTCACAAATAAAAGGGGATTGGGTAAGCCCGGCAGTAAGAGATGCTTTGGGAATATAACCAGGAAATGACACAATACGGCAATATTTTAATTGAAGATAAGGTTTTAATAGAAGGTAAGGGTGGCTCCTTTAAAAGGGGAGAAGTTGAACTAGCCAGTATAGCTGTGGTCACAGGGTGATAGTGTGCCTCCCTCCACCCACACACACACACGAGTCATCTTTAAACTCACCACTAGAGTGTGATTACAAAGGCTGCTCTGGAGCCTAGGCTGGCCTCTGGTGTGCACGAACAGGGGTGCACAAGTGGGAGCCCCCTGAGATTGGCCCGGTAAGTTCCAAAGGGCTGGGGGGGCCTCATGCTCTCGTGTGTGTATGTGTGTGAGGGGGGGGGGTGTCTCTGCATGTATGTATGTGCGTGCGTGCATGGGCGGTCGTGTGTGTGTATGCATTGTGCCTGCATGGGTGTATGTGTGCGCGCATGCGTGAGTGTGGCTGTGTGTGATTGAGAGTGAATGGCAGGCAGGGGATGTGCACGGCGACGTGCGCGCCCTCGAGGAGGAATCTGAGACAGCGAGGCGCGTGGGCGATCGCTGTCTCACATTCCCCCAGACACGCCAGCAAAAGATGTCTTCGCAGACAAAGCATGCTTTGCATGCTTTTTAGGTCTGCTCGACCTAAAAAGAACAGGAGGTCTTCTGGGTAAGTACTGCTTATGTACTCCCGGGGGGAGGGGCAGTATTAGTGTCCCAGCATTCCTCTTGTTTTTTTTTTCTATCGGAAGATGGTCATCTCCACTTGTTGAGTATGAAGGTGTCGAGGACGGAGGGACCTGGGGGTAATAGGTAGCGTTGGTGAGACAGTTTTTCTATATGAGCGCTGGATCACATGTCAAACTGATTTGCAAATGTTCTTCTTTTGTAAATTTTATTGCAATCATCGGAAAGGTTTTTAACTCTTCTTTTACGTAAGCTTAATTTTAGTCAATGTTGCCCGGCCTTATACTTTTTACGAATGCTGCCTGATCCTCTAACCTGTATTAGTGTTGCCTCCTTTTTATATGCGTCTCTGAGATCTAGGAAAATGATTGCTTCCTGATATTAATTGTTTGTTTTAGTTTTTTACCTGTGATTTGTGAGCTTTTATGATTAATTCTGCATGAATCGAATAAAGTCATTTTTGATTTGATTTGACAGCTGGGAGGTGCACAATCTCGGCCAAAGTTTCAATCGGGCTCTTTGTTAATAAGTTTCTCAGCGTTCAAGTCTTTGGGCTCCCTCCCAAAGTACGTGTGACCTGTGTGTAAACCTGGAGGAGGTGGCAGTGAGGCTCATTCTGAGAGTCAATCCGGGGGTCTGCTTCAAGAAGGGGCGCTCCTCTGCACTTGGAATTTCCAGTACTTCCGTGGGAAGTCAATATTCCAACACCCACATTTTGTCACCATTGCACAACTTCACATGTGGTCAAAGGTTCATGTATAAAAAAAAATGTATTACTTTTTATTTAAATGTTTTTGCAAAAATTATCTCCTGTGAGGATTACATTTTACTGCTTTTTTTCTCTTGAATTACAAATTTCTGTAATATCTTTCATCAGTTTTTGTATTCGTCAAAGCTTGTTCAAGTTTGCAAAGCTGCTAGCTTCTCTCATCCATGGTTTTCAGGCACAAAATATCGCCACTGATCGGGGGTAGGAATCTGTGAACATTTATAAGGACCAATCCTCGCAGAGAGGCAAGGCAGCATGGTACAGTCCATCCACCAGAGTCTCTGGCCTCTACAGGGTCCGCCCACTGCCCACGTGGCAGCACTTGATGCCCCCTAGCACTTCCACAGCACAGGACATGAAGAGGAGCTGGGGGCAGCAGGAGGTCCCTGGTCCCTACAAGGCTCACCCACTTCCAGCTTAGCAATACTAAAGGCCACATAGCACCCCTACAGCACGGACTGCACCCCGGAAGAGGAGGCTCTGCTGAGCTGCCCCTCATGATTCCTTCTCTCTTGAGCACCTGCTTTGGCTCCAAGTACCACAAAGTCAGTCCCAGGGAAGAAACATCCTAGAGGCGATCTTGAAAAGGCTGCTGAGTGCCCGAATATCGAAAGTGCATACACTCAGCAGCTGTTCTGGTCCAACACTCCCCCCGGGGTTCACGTACCTGTTCTGGTGTCTTTCATTGAGCCGGTACAGGTATAATTATCCTGCATGTCTGTACCAGGAGCCCACTGTTTTAGCTACGCATGCTGGCTATATAGAAATTAGTAACATGTCAAATTCAGGTTTCTTAATGTCATTACTTTTTGCAATGTGATAATCAAGTGTGCCAACATAAATTCACAGGGCCTCATTTATGAAAAGTGACGCATCGCTGCGTGAAAACAGCGATGCGTCACTTTTCACTGCACACTCCTTGCGACACCAATGATGCGTCATATTTAATGTATGACGCATCATGTCGCAAGGACTTACAGATACGTCAGTATTTCTGACGCATCTTTAAGCGCAAAAGTGACGCATTGCTGGAGTGTGTCACAAAAGTGACGCAACTCCAGCTATGCGTCCTTTCACATGGGGCAAGCCCCATGTGAAAGGGCTTGCGTCAGTCTTGCGCCTGCCTCACAGCAGTGAAATCTCATAGATTTCACTGCGTCACTATTACGAGGCTTTTATAATGTGGTGCAGGGGTTTAAAAAGTGACGCATCTACCTAGATGAGTCACTTTTTAAATATGGCGCAACAAGGCGCATTTTGTACGCCGCTGGTGCGTCACAAAAAGTGACGCACCAACGGCGCAAAACTGACGCAAGGCC
This sequence comes from Lissotriton vulgaris, assembly GCF_964263255.1. NCBI lineage: Eukaryota > Metazoa > Chordata > Amphibia > Caudata > Salamandridae > Lissotriton > Lissotriton vulgaris. The sequence continues at coordinate 308,336,870 of NC_141688.1, read as the reverse complement.
TCATAAATAAGGGCCACAGTATTTAATCTGAATTAAACCTTCTGTCTAATATTTGTTGCCAAGATGTGAATAAGGTTTCATGAAACCTGATAATTGCATTTCTCGTTGATTGTTATTATTCAAAGGGCATCTTTTCAGAATGAAAATAAATAACGATGCAACAGGCCACTTTCTGCTAATTGTTTATCCTGGAAAAAAATCAACAATGACCAGATAGTGTTATGTATGTTGGGAACAGTAGGGGGAGAGAGAGAAAGGAGTCACAGAAAGGGGGGAGAGAGGACAATTGTGCCAGAAAACTGAGACAAGACATCCCATGCAGGATTGTTGCACCTTTTTCTGCTGAAGGCTGTAGGAGGTACCCGCAGCCTTCACTTGTTGGGCTATCGACCTGCTTTCCTGTGTAGGCGGGAGTAGGAGATGACACTGTTACATTGAAATGCATTCTTTCTATTCACAACAGGAACGCATGTGTGAACCGACTTTGAAACTCTAAATAGACTATTTCTTTGTGGAGAGTTTAGGAAGCCAAAGTTATAAGGTTGGGATGGATATAAAATGACACATTCAATATGTTGGTATATTTTGCTGTTCACACTTCTTGTAAATGTTACAGCTACTATACTATTTCTTTCTGTTATAGACCTACTCATATTGTGCACACTAGGACAGACTTTTTTCTTTTAAAATAAATCTTTCAAATGTGTCCATTATTTCTGAGTGTTCTTAAGTATTCCTTTCTACTAGGAAAGAGGGTTTGGGTTCCACTAATCATTCCTGTGATATTTCACAGTATTGATCGCTTCCTGAAACACAGATCACTTAGTTATTGTTCAGTTGCTCCTGGGGGGGTTGCCGTCCAACTGGCTTTCTGACTCGGGTTGGCTCATTGGCGTAGTCCTTAGTGTCAGGGTGTCTAGACAGCCTCTTCCTAGGCCGTGCTCTGGAAGACCCAGAAAACACATTGGTACTTTGGAGGACAGTGATTTTGAAAGAGACAACCAAGCCAACTGTTGGGGGGTACATCTTAAATAAAGCATCACTGAGGATAGAGTTTCATTTGGATTGGGTAATGAGCCGGTAAGAGTTGGTCCCATTAATCCGATTGAGGATTGGGGTGGAAGTGGAAAAGCTCAGTGTTACCCGGAACCTGAAATCTGTGACCTTCTGTCCCTGTGAGTCTGTGTCCAAACAGTCTACTGTGCATGTTTTTTTAATTCCCGTACATTTTTCAATGCCTTTATCTATTCAGTAACTTTAACAACTCTTGCTGTTTGCATTGCAATACACTGTTTTTTGGGGTGGCTTTACAATTGTGCATAGCTTGGGGCTTTTGATTGTAGTAGCTTTTGTATCTATGCATTTATGGTATATGGTATTTTTGGAGTATAAACTCAGCCAAAAGGCAGGGGAGAGCTATACGGGATAAAAGATAGCAAGGTAAGGGATGCCTTCAAGGGAATTTATTTCAAAACTGTATTCAAATTGTTTAAAGTCACTTACAACGAAAAATTGATGGTACCAAGGTTGAATGTTCAATTATAAATTTTAACGTTCACATATGTTTCAAAAGATATAAGCAATAGTCAAACACCAAACAGAAACAAAAGATGAAAAGTAAAACAAGACTAAGCGGGTGTATATGAAAATATCGAATTTATCTTCAAATGAAAAGGCAAAAGTTTATCTGTACAAATATATATAAACAGGCCACAGGGATTTCAATAATAAACCAATATAAAACACTGTAGGTCCTGCTAACACCTTTCCTTCTGAACAACTTGTAAATTAATTATTGGTAGGAGAAGGCAATGATCGACGTTTCGGTCTCTTATGTGTCCATCTTGGAGACCATCTTCAGGACTGTGTAGTTTATATTTGTAATACCCTATTGTAACATAAAACAAAAATATTTACTATTACCTGATTATCTAAATTTTCAATAAAGATATATAACACCCGGTGTCTTACTTGAATAAAAAAGAAAAGAAAAATGTACACTCCATATACATCTTATTTATACAGTATATACATCATATCAACAATGAATCAGAGAGATATTAATAAACTATATGGGATAAAAGGCACGCATAAAGTCATCAAGTGGCAGGACAGGAAGATGAGTTGTGGACAGTTAATGCATTGTGATGTTAGTGTTCTTTAAAGAGATGTGTCCAACTTTTTCTTAAACTAGAGTGGGGTTGGGGCGGACCTATTGGATACGGGGATGTCGTTCCGCATCCTTGATGTCCTGGGTGTACAGAAAGAAAAGGGCTATCACCTTGTTTTTTCTTTTTTACACTTCTTAGTCTACAGTCTGATTGTGTCCTGGCTTCAGATGTGCAAAGAACCACCAGAGATAGTGAGCTTGTTTGAAAGATAAGCAGGGGTGATGGCTATGATGACTTTGTAAACAATGCAGATGGCATGAACTTTTCTTGAATATCTTGAATGCAAATGTAATTGAAACCTGTATTTTTTTTAACATGCAAGCTTTTTCATGGAAATTTCTCTTGACATATTGTGAATGAGATCTTTATTTATTAGGTGAATGGAAATGTGTGTATATCCAACATTGTGCTTTGTCTTAATTATGAAAACAAACATATGATATTTTACAACACAAACTAAACTGACATATTTTTTGTTTTATGGTGTATTTTGTTCTAAAGATGTTGCTGTTAAATGGCTTTTTCCAAATATAAAAAGCAATTCAATGATGTAATATTTGTAGAGCCACAACCCGCAAACAACATACTGCGGTACATTAACTATTGCAATAATCACAGATGAAAGCAGGTATATTGTACTGCAATCAGTATTGACAAAAATACAACAAATAACCTGTATACTGCTGATCAATCAATAACAGTTCAGCCACTTATATAATTTATACTGCAGTACAAACCATATCAGTATAAACTTAACTAACTTACTAAAGTATGCATATTTAATATTGATTCAACCACAAATGCATGTATTCTGCAGTACAAACAATATCAGTATAAACACAAATAAGATAGTAAAGTACAAATATTTAAAATTGTTTCAACCAAAAAACATGTGTACTGCCGTACAAACAACGTGAGTATAAACAGAAATAAAAAACTAAAGTACACATATTTAATGGTGGTTCAACCACAAAGACATGTATACTGCAGTACAAACAATATCAGTATAAACACAAACAACATACTGCTGTACAAATATTTAAGATTGGTTCAGCCACAAAAACACGTATACTGCAGTATAATCAAGAAAGCAGAAAAACAACATACATAGTGCCATATGCTCCACATTGGTACAACCACAAACAGCAACATGGGTACCGATAAATATGGTTTTACCACAAACCCAATATAAGGATGAATTACAATCAATGTTGGTTCGAACAAGAGAAGAACATTGTCGATGCAGCAAAATCAATATTTTGACAACCACAAATAACATCCATGCTGCAATACAATCAATATTGGTACAACCACCTACAACATGTTTACAAGAGTTCTAGCACTGCTGGGACACAATCATAAGAGATGCAGCAGTAAAATGTAGGTCTGACACAGTCACTAACACCAAACATCAATATTCCCTCAGGGGTGCACGGGGGCGAACAGATAAGTGAGGGGAGGATTGCGAGAATTGATCTCAGCCATTGGAAACTAATCTCGGCCACTTTCAATACTGCAGACATGGGCAGAACATGTGCAGATCAGCAGGGGGGGTGTCCTGTAAGAGAGGCCTGGGTCCTGCCTGGACTGCCGACCTGCTCCCACTGCAAAGACACTCAAGCACGAGCATCATGAAAGTGTGACTCTCGGCTGGTAGGGTTGGGTCAGAGTCAGTGAGTGGTGCTGGAATATTGTTTCATAGTCGGCGTGCTACCGTGAATGTTACAGCACTGAAGTCGTAGGGATTGTTATAAATCCAAGCCTGCACAGAGAACAGGAGTAACAAAGTGAGCCACGCCCATTCGGCAGGTGAGTGGTGAGGGTGCAGTGTGCAGCGGATGGTGCACTTTCGAGCAGATTGTCGCACATAGATTACCAGAGCACGGTGTGTGCCCTTCGTCATTTACAGACAGCACCGTTTCCATTGAAAGGGCCACAAGATGAGGACTGACAAACAAATACTTATCACTTGCTCATCAGCAACTGAAGTGTCTTGATTGTTTTGATCCCTTTAAAATCTCTTGCTGCCATCATCAGAAACATCCGTACTGTTGATGAAACATTTATTGAGACTCACAGTGGTAAGGGCAGAGGCCTGGCCTGGCAGGGTGGGCTGGGCCGCTCCAGGTGAAACCGGGCCTGGCCTGGCAGGGTGGGCTGGGCCGCTCCCGGTGAAGCAGGGCCTGCCTGGCAGGGTGGGCTGGGCCGCTCCAGGTGAAGCAGGGCCTGGCCTGGTAGAGTGGGCTGGGCCGCTACTGGTGAAGCAGGGCCTGGCCTGGCAGGGTGGGCTGGGCCGCTCCAGGTGAAGCAGGGTCTGGCCTGGCAGGTTGGGCTGGGCCGCTCCAGGTGAAGCAGGGCCTGGCCTGGTAGGGTGGGCTGGGCCGCTCCAGGTGAAGCAGGGCCTGGCCTGGCAGGGTGGGTTGAGCCGCTCCAGGTGAAGCAGGGCCTGGCCTGGCAGGGTGGGCTGGGCCGCTCCAGGTGAAGCAGGGCCTGGCCTGGTAGGGTGGGCTGGGCCGCTCCAGGTGAAGCAGGGCCTGGCCTGGCAGGGTGGGTTGAGCCGCTCCAGGTGAAGCAGGGCCTGGCCTGGCAGGGTGGGCTGGGCCGCTCCAGGTGAAGCAGTGCCTGGCCTGGTAGGGTGGGCTGGGCCGCTCCAGGTGAAGCAGGGCCTGGCCTGGCAGGGTGGGTTGAGCCGCTCCAGGTGAAGCAGGGCCTGGCCTGGTAGGATGGGCTGGGCCACTCCAGGTGAAGCAGGGCCTGGCCTGGCAGGGTGGGCTGGGCCACTCCAGGTGAAGCAGGGCCTGGCCTGGCAGGGTGGGCTGGGCCACTCCAGGTGAAGCAGGGCCTGGCCTGGCAGGGTGGGCTGGGCCGCTCCAGGTGAAACCGGGCCTGGCCTGGCAGGGTGGGCTGGGCCGCTCCCGGTGAAGCAGGGCCTGCCTGGCAGGGTGGGCTGAGCCGCTCCAGGTGAAGCAGGGCCTGGCCTGGTAGAGTGGGCTGGGCCGCTCCAGGTGAAGCAGGGCCTGGCCTGGCAGGGTGGGCTGGGCCGCTCCAGGTGAAGCAGGGTCTGGCCTGGCAGGGTGGGCTGGGCCGCTCCAGGTGAAGCAGGGCCTGGCCTGGTAGGGTGGGCTGGGCCGCTCCAGGTGAAGCAGGGCCTGGCCTGGCAGGGTGGGTTGAGCCGCTCCAGGTGAAGCAGGGCCTGGCCTGGCAGGGTGGGCTGGGCCGCTCCAGGTGAAGCAGGGCCTGGCCTGGTAGGGTGGGCTGGGCCGCTCCAGGTGAAGCAGGGCCTGGCCTGGCAGGGTGGGTTGAGCCGCTCCAGGTGAAGCAGGGCCTGGCCTGGCAGGGTGGGCTGGGCCGCTCCAGGTGAAGCAGGGCCTGGCCTGGTAGGGTGGGCTGGGCCGCTCCAGGTGAAGCAGGGCCTGGCCTGGCAGGGTGGGTTGAGCCGCTCCAGGTGAAGCAGGGCCTGGCCTGGTAGAGTGGGCTGGGCCGCTACTGGTGAAGCAGGGCCTGGCCTGGCAGGGTGGGCTGGGCCGCTCCAGGTGAAGCAGGGTCTGGCCTGGCAGGGTGGGCTGGGCCGCTCCAGGTGAAGCAGGGCCTGGCCTGGTAGGGTGGGCTGGGCCGCTCCAGGTGAAGCAGGGCCTGGCCTGGCAGGGTGGGTTGAGCCGCTCCAGGTGAAGCAGGGCCTGGCCTGGCAGGGTGGGCTGGGCCGCTCCAGGTGAAGCAGGGCCTGGCCTGGTAGGGTGGGCTGGGCCGCTCCAGGTGAAGCAGGGCCTGGCCTGGCAGGGTGGGTTGAGCCGCTCCAGGTGAAGCAGGGCCTGGCCTGGCAGGGTGGGCTGGGCCGCTCCAGGTGAAGCAGTGCCTGGCCTGGTAGGGTGGGCTGGGCCGCTCCAGGTGAAGCAGGGCCTGGCCTGGCAGGGTGGGTTGAGCCGCTCCAGGTGAAGCAGGGCCTGGCCTGGTAGGATGGGCTGGGCCACTCCAGGTGAAGCAGGGCCTGGCCTGGCAGGGTGGGCTGGGCCACTCCAGGTGAAGCAGGGCCTGGCCTGGCAGGGTGGGCTGGGCCACTCCAGGTGAAGCAGGGCCTGGCCTGGCAGGGTGGGCTGGGCCGCTCCAGGTGAAACCGGGCCTGGCCTGGCAGGGTGGGCTGGGCCGCTCCCGGTGAAGCAGGGCCTGCCTGGCAGGGTGGGCTGAGCCGCTCCAGGTGAAGCAGGGCCTGGCCTGGTAGAGTGGGCTGGGCCGCTCCAGGTGAAGCAGGGCCTGGCCTGGCAGGGTGGGCTGGGCCGCTCCAGGTGAAGCAGGGTCTGGCCTGGCAGGGTGGGCTGGGCCGCTCCAGGTGAAGCAGGGCCTGGCCTGGTAGGGTGGGCTGGGCCGCTCCAGGTGAAGCAGGGCCTGGCCTGGCAGGGTGGGTTGAGCCGCTCCAGGTGAAGCAGGGCCTGGCCTGGCAGGGTGGGCTGGGCTGCTCCAGGTGAAGCAGGGCCTGGCCTGGTAGGGTGGGCTGGGCCGCTCCAGGTGAAGCAGGGCCTGGCCTGGCAGGGTGGGTTGAGCCGCTCCAGGTGAAGCAGGGCCTGGCCTGGCAGGGTGGGCTGGGCCGCTCCAGGTGAAGCAGGGCCTGGCCTGGTAGGGTGGGCTGGGCCGCTCCAGGTGAAGCAGGGCCTGGCCTGGCAGGGTGGGTTGAGCCGCTCCAGGTGAAGCAGGGCCTGGCCTGGTAGGGTGGGCTGGGCCACTCCAGGTGAAGCAGGGCCTGGCCTGGCAGGGTGGGCTGGGCCACTCCAGGTGAAGCAGGGCCTGGCCTGGCAGGGTGGGCTGGGCCACTTGATGTAAATAATTAATTTACTCTCTTAATTTCTATGCAGGTAAGTACTTAATCAATAATAACTCAATCGAAATGAAGGAAAACAGAGTCCGTGGTGTAAGAGTTTCTAAGGGTTTTATTCCTCATAAAGGAATCAGGATATCATGTTCTGACCACCACACAGGATGTCAGAAGGGATAGATGAGCGCGCCGTCGTTTATTGACAATACATAGCTTATATACTTGATTTACATCATAATGTTCAATGTAAGAGGCGTAACAGCTGAGAGAAGACAAGATAACAGTATACACGTGGTGCTAGTACATCATCAAGAGGCGTAAACTAGGCGTGTGTGCTAGAAACGTCACTGATAGGTGACGCAAGTGGGTGGCACCAAGGGGTGGTGCTAACAGAATGTTGCAATGTCAGCGGAAATCGGAAGCTTGGATGCGCGCGCAGCTGCATGACGTGTGATAGACGGGGTGCAGGGGACTTGACATTTACACTGGCGGAAAGAGACAGAAGTCTGGCATGTCAGATCAACTTGTGCTTCTATCATATCCGATATCTGATGTTTAGGAACTAAGCTATCTGGGCAGAAAGGTCTCTAGAGCAGAAGCTATTCTATACTTGCTGTGAGTGCGTGTATAAGCGCCTGAGTGTCTGTATGAGAAGCGTGGGGGCATGGGGCCTTCCATGGAAGCATGGCAACAGAGGCTATGAATTACTTGCATAAAGACAGGTCGGCCCTTTAGCCCTGTAGCTGAGGAAGGATGTTTACTGAAGCTAGCAGGCCGGAATGTATCTTCGGGGAGGAAAACAGATAACTCGAAGGTTATAGTCAATCTTGGCAGGCAGCAGGCTGAGCTGAGCACGGAGGGCCGCGCTAGAAGTAAGTCAGAGTTCACGGGTACGGGGGCTGCTTGGGCAGAGGCCCTCGCAGTCAGAAGCCAGAAAAGAGGCTCGGTGGCAGAGATTCAGGGCCTACTTTCAGCCAGGCTGAAAAACGTAGGAGTACACTTCAAAAAGACGTTGGCATAGCATACTTAGGAACGGACCATCAAACCCATTCATGGTGGGTCTGAAAGAGGACAAGTTAACGTTGGACGCAAATGTATTTGCGTCTTCATAGCTGGTACAGGAGGGAAGTTACATGCACTTTTAACTCGTACATGGAGTCGGTGGGGTACTCGCTAGGGAACACAACATGACCATAAAATTTATATTACCTCATTCCCTCCTTGTTCCCTACGGACCCTTCATGATATATCGATCCTCAAAAATCGATCAGTTTGTTCTTGTAACATTATATGTTCGTCTTTCTTTCTTTGACTGTTTGAGAGGCAACTGGAATGCTCAATGCAGGATGTGGCACACAGTCCACATATCGCTGGCCCACACTGCAGGCACAGGCAACAACTGAATACTATAACAAGGCCAATGCCTAGGAACGATAAGATCTTCCATCCCCAAGCTGTCAACGTAGTCCAGAACCAACCGGACCAAGTCCAGGTGCCTGGATTCTGATGTATCTGATTTGCAATTTTATGTAAACGGGTGATAGCTTGATAGACAGATGGTGCGTTTTGTGGAATGAAAACACAGCAACTTGACCCGATGACCTTACAAGCTCCACCTCTATCTGCCAAGATGACGTCAATCACAAGACGATTTTGAAGGACAACAGTCCGTATAGCAGACTGCTCCTCTGTTAAGTTACCTAGAGCGGAGGCAGTTTCGTTCACTACTGCTTCGAGTGTTCTCGTTAATCTGCGTATTAATTTACTGTTTTGGACAGGTCCTAGGAAGAAAAAGAATCCTTTATTGAAATCAGTGTACTGTTCCCATGCCGTTTCTGTGTAGTCGACAAGGGGAATATCTCTTTTGGGTCTATTCGGTGCTAGATTCGTATTTCTATGGTAATCAGGAGGAGCTAGGAAAACAGGTGGCAGAAGGAAGGCAATGTAACAGGTACCATCCCAATCTGGAGGCAAACGTATGTATGCGGTATGACCACAAACAAAGTAGGAATGACTGATAGCTTTAAAGGACGATTTACCATGGTCACTGAACTCGACCACAGTAGTGCATTTACTATGACCTACGTGTACTGAACCTTTCTTGCTAACACATAATTCACCTGTGACTGGTAGTACTAACATATGGGGCAGAACTGGAGCAGTTTCAGATTCAACAGTGAGGATCATAAGGCTAATTGTGTAATTACCTAATCCATATACTTCATTTTCTAGATCAGTTCCTATTCGAGTGGGAAGTCCTTCTTGATCAGGATAACAGACGTTGAGCAGGACTAAGTTCAAGTTTCCCCAAACCCAGCCCCCATCGAAAACAGCAATATCAGGATCTAAAGAATTAATTATTTTAAACCATGCTCCACAGGAGCCATTGTGAGTGAATGGGTACGGAAAGAGAGGCAGAGCTCCCTTGTAATTCTGGTAGGGAGGGAGTCGGCCACATATCCAACAGTCTGTAGCATTATTTGTCTGATGGGAATGGTGTAACATACTAATGAATGTATTGTTGCGCAGCGCAAGTCTGTAAGAGAGTTCATGTGCAGGAAGTTCACTAAAAGTGTGTTCAGCAGAGACATTGTAAGCAGATTGTTCACGCCTGAAAATAGGCCAGTACATAGGAAGCAGAATGCTGGCAATAATAATTAGAATACTCAGAATAAACATGATTATTAGTGTCACTATGCAGTGACTACGAAGTGATTTGCAATATGTTCTTCTCTTTTCCTCTCTCTCTCTAACTCGATCTAGGGGATACATGTCAGAAACTATTTAACCGATTCACCTAAGGGAGGACTTAAACAATTAAACTGTCTGACTTGCTAGATCGAAGCTTCATTCGGTAAAGTTCTTGAGGAGTCTTTTCTCTTTTAGGCACAGTAACGTCTTGTGCTTCAACACAGTCTTTGGTGGGGGTGGACGAGTCAGAGTCCTGTTTCAGTCCGTTTTTTAGTTCATTGCATAGTTTGATGTGACTCGTGTGGACCCACCCCTTTCTCCCCTCGATTTTCACGGCGGTCCTAGTGGTAAGCAGAACGGTCTTTGGAGACTTCCAGCGGGGCTCCAGCGGACTTTTCCGGTCGAAATTCCGGACGACTACCAGGTCACCTGGGCGGACCTCATGCGCCTTTACATCGGTGTTGTCAGGGAAGGCTGCGGCAACCTGTGAACGACATGATTGGAGTGCAGACATCAAGGAGGCAAGGTAATCTGTCAACATGTTACAATCAATATCAGTGATCTTTTTCGGAACGGGCGTCCCCCACATATTCGGCGGTCTGCCAAAGACCACTTCGTACGGGGATAGCCCTGATCTCGAGTGGGCGACCATCCTCATGTAGAATAGTGCCACGGGCAGGGCGACTATCCAGTCGACCCCTTTTTCCTGACAGATCTTGGCAAGACGGATTTTTAGTGTCTGATTATGCCTTTCTACAAGGCCAGCTGCTTCGGGATGTCGGACACAGTGGAACCTCCACTGATATCCTAGCAAGAGGGAAACTTGTCTCATCAGCTCGGACGAGAACGGCTGTCCGTTGTCTGAATACACGACACGGGGCAAACCGTACCGTGGGAAGAATTCACGAACCAACTGTCTGGCAGTGGTCGGAGCAGTGTAGTCTGGGACTGGGTATGCTTCGGTCCAGCGGGACAGAGCACAAACAATTACAAGGACATACTTAAATCCTCTACAGCTATTCATCTGGATATAATCCATCTGGAGGACTTCAAAAGGGTGATCGGGAGGATGAAATCCACCTTGCTCAACAGGGACGCTTTTACCTGGATTGAACTGACAACAGATCATGCAAGTACGCACTTTCTGTTTTGCTGCTGCTCGTAAGTGTTTGTTGTACCAGAGATTCTGTAAACTGTCTAACATGGCTTTCTCTCCAAGATGGGCAGGACTATGTGCTGTATTTATCATGACTTGAACCATTGAGTCGGGGAGAAACCATATAGATTTTCCCTTCGTCACCCAACCTTGATCTGTCTGAATCCCTCCTAGTTCAGTCCATTTCTTTATCTCCTCTGGAGTAGCATGTGTCTGGATATCAATTACATCTAGGGCGGGATCTCTAACTGCCATACACTGGGTCTGGACTATTGTCTTTGTCACATCAGTAGTCTGGGTGTAAGTCAATGCTGTATGTTTTGCTGTCTGGTCTGCCAGGTCGTTACCCTGGGAAACAGAATCTGTGACTTTAGTATGTGCCTTACACTTCATGACTGATATGCCCGAGGGCAAATGTATTGCTTCTAACAGTGCTTGAATGAGGGGGCCATGTTGTATCTTGGCCCCATGGGAAGTCAGAAAACCTCGTTCTTGCCAGAGGACTCCGAAGTCGTGTACAACTCCGAAGGCATAGCGGGAATCTGTGTATATGTTAACATTTCTGTTCTTGGCTAGAATACAGGCTCGAGTCAGAGCGATGAGCTCTGCTGCTTGAGCAGACAGTGTGTCAATACGATGTGTTTCTTTAATTTCAGTTTCAGTGGTCACGGCGTACGCGGCCACTAATTCTCCTGTACTTGTTCTCATGCATGAACCGTCCACATAAAGTGTCAGGTCTGGATTTGTCAATGGGACATCTGTTAAGTCTCGTCTAGGCTTAGTTACTGCATTAATTATTTCTATACAATCATGCGGAGCTGGATCTGTCATAACTGTAGGTAACAGTGTTGCGGGGTTCAGGATGCTGCAACGTCTGATTTCTATGTGTGGCTGGAATAGTGTTAATTCATAACCTGTCAGTCGTGCTATAGTTAAGTGTTGAGTCTGGGTTCTGTTTAACAAAACCTCTACAGAATGTGGTACTTGAACTGTTAACTGATGACCTAAAACAATTGAATCACTTTGTCTTATTGCTAACGCTGTTGCTGCTACTGACTTTAAGCACGCAGGGAGTGCTTGAGCTACTGAATCCAATGTACTAGAAAAATAAGCACAAGGCTTATGTGAACCTGCTTGGTCTTGAGTGAGGACAGACAACGCTGTGCCATCACGTTCTGTAACAAAAAGTGTAAACGGTTTGCTGTAACATGGTGTCGCTAAAACTGGTGCTTGGCATAAAACTTTCTTCAATTCTTCAAAAGCTTGTGTGTGTTCCTGAGTCCAAGGGAGGACAGTCGAAGTCGCTGCCTCCTGTGTCGTTAACTGGATGAGTGGTTTAGCTAGAAATGCATACTGGGGAATCCATTGTCTGCAGTACGAGGTGAGGCCTATGAAGGCCCGCACTTCCTTTTGTGTCTTGGGTTGCGGCATGTTCACAATTAACTGAATGCGATCGGGAGTGAGCTGTCTCCCCACTTTGGACAGCAAGTGACCCAAGTACACAACTTGCTGAACACAGAATTGTAGCTTCGAAGGAGACACCTTGTGTCCCTTGTCGGCCAGGAAATGTAAAACTGTCAGTGATGCTTTTTCACATTCGGGCTCACTTCGTGCGGTGATCAGCAGATCATCGACGTATTGTAGTAAAGCGGTGTTAACTGGCATTTGAATACAATCTAGTTGTCTTTTCAGTGCTTGACTATAGATGCTGGGGCTTTCTGTGAATCCTTGAGGTGCGCGCGAAAATTTGAAACTGCGTCCATTTAAACAGAATCCGAAGAGATATTGGCTCTCTGGATCAATAGGCACGCTGAAGAAGGCGTTCTTGAGATCAATTACAGTAAAGAACGTTGCTTCTGAATCAATAGCAGTCAAGAGAGATGATATATCGGGGACCACAGGATACTGTGGGATAATGCATTTATTCAATTCTCGAAGATCAATCACCAGCCGATATACTGGCGGTGCATTGGGATCAGTACGTTTAAGAATCGGAATGATGGGTGAGTTACAGATATTGGAGTCGGTCTCGACGACCACTCCTTGGGCAATGAGCTCTTCAATGATTTTCAGTAAAGCCGCTACAGCATCGGGTGGTAACTTGTATTGTCTGATTCTGGGTAATACAACACCTGCCTTGAGGGTAACGCGGTATGGTGTAATGTGCATACATCCTACATCAGTTGGGCCTTTTGCCCACAAGTAATCAGGTACATTTTTCAATCTGACGTCAAACTCACGAAGGACGTAATGACCCTTGAAATCCCGCAGAAAGAGTCTAACTCCCTCCGGGGAGCAGCATATTATAGCCCCTAGAGCCTTCAGTGTTTTAATTCCTAACAGATTTTCCGGACATGATTTTGTTAGTAACAGGTCTGTAACGCGTGATAATGGACCCACAGCCAGGGGAACTGGTTCTGAGACTTCATTTACAATAGGTTGTCCTGAAAAACCAAGGGAAACATTTTGTGAGCCTGAGAGGGGTGCCCCTGGAACTTCGTCATGACTTATTGTAGTGCGACTTGCCCCTGTGTCAATTAAAAACTTTCTATCTTTCCCCAATACTTGACTGTGTACATAAGGACCTTCTTGATCTACAGGAATCTCGATAAGAGGCAAGCCACCTTCCCTCTCTAGGCTGTTTCATGTATATCGGGAATATTCGGGGTAAGCAGACTGGGCATACTGGTACATCTGTTGTGAGACTTGCTGAGTTGCAGCAATGGGCTGTGGCTGTGGTACTGCTACGGTCTGTGCTGTCTGTGCGGATGCATGCATGGGCTGTGTATTCTTTGTAGACTGATGCTGGTTATGGTCTTGTCTAGGCGGATGCGGTCTCTCTTTAGTTTTACCTGTCGCTATGTTATGTTTCAGAACTGCACATTCGTGTACGTAGTGACCTGGCTGCTTGCAATAATTGCATGTCCCTTTAACAGGAGCTGCAGCGTGACTTGTCTGGGTCGTACCTTTCCTGTGACTGTCGGATGGGACCGTCTGGGCTACTAACATTTTCATTTTCGTGTCTTTCATGCGCTTCTGTTCCTGATCTTGTTCTTCCCTAATTCTATTCTGGTGATATTGTAACATTTGTAACATCTGGGATGGCGTATTTGCTTGCCATGTACTCTCGACTTTATACACTCTATTTTTAACTAACGGTAGGGAATTCTCGACTAACTTTGATACAAAAAGATGTGGGTACGACTCGCTACTTGGCTGGAGGCCACTATTGATAATAAAACATTTCTCGAATCTTGAATAAAAGTCGCTAGTATCTTCATCATGTTTCTGTTTACAGGACGAGATTGCATCCCAATCCTCCTTTCTAGTTGTCAATAATCTGGGCAGGACCTGTACTATTAAACCTGGTAATGCTTTAGTTTTGTCCCCAAGGCCTAACCCTGGAACCCGTTTCTTTTCTTCATCCTCTATTTCTGCCCAGGCGATCTTTGCGTCTCCCACCTCCCAGTCCTTTTCCTTTAATTTCTCGAATATACCCGTAGGCAATAATACTTTCAACATTTTCATGATATCATCATATGTGTAGTCCCCCATCAGTAACATGTCTTTGAGCTCTCTATGAAAACCTGCAGGGTCTTTATCATGGCACGGTACTAATTTCTTCATTTCTAACAGTTCTAATTTAGTTAGAGGCGTGTGTACATACACGCGTTTCAAAATTTTATCCTCACCCATAACAGGGTGCACTTCTCGCAAGGGGTTCTGACTTTCAATACCACCCCCGCACTGCATATGGTACATTTTCCTTTCTGGAGGTGGGGCGGGAACATATTCAGGACTTACAAAGGTGTCATATCTGCGTCGTTGTTCTAGAATTATTTGAACTAATTTAGTGCTTAGGCCTCTCCATCTATCCATCAGTAGTGCTTCTAGTGTCTCATGTAAGGGACCTGGATCGGAATAATGTTTTCTGTACTTAATGAGAAGGTGCTGAATCATATATATACCTGCTAATTTCTGTTCGTCGGGGGAGAGGTTCAGAAATGTCTGTGCTACGGTGTCATCATTATATATGTCTGCATTTTCGGCCCATGATACCGCTGATCGGGCTAATTCTTGTTCATCCATAGAATTGAGTACATGGTACCCAACTCGATCTCGAAGCCGTTTATCAGTTTCCTGGAACTGATGTTCAGCAGAATTCGGATTCGTTAAGGCAGAGAAGAAAACTCTCTTGCTTTCTGGACGGATACCCTTCCTAAGATAAGTTCCCTTACCTACATATGCTATAGTGCTTGTAGTCGGTTCTAGTTCTTCAGATTCTTCTTCCTCCTCGGAGGGAGCCTTTTCTTTCTCTTTCTCGTGTACTGCTATCACTGCTTTCTTAATCTTTTTATACATGGCCTCTATGCAATTTTGTCTGTCATGTTTTCCATCGGCTATATTTTGACCCCACTTGTTCAATGCATCCAATTCACTCTGCTCTGTTCCGGGCCTGTCTCGTTCTCTTATTAGACAATTTATGAAAAATCGTAGTATCAGTGCTTGCATGGTAACTTTCTGTTTCTCCAGGGCATCCTTAATACTGTCGGGGTCCTTTCCCGTTTGAACGAACTCATATATTCTATCTAGGTGCTTGGTATAATCTGTCCATAACTCTAGATACAAGATGGCGTCTATGCCATGCTTATTATACATGAAATTACCTGGAGTGTCCCTAGGGGGGATTGGAATCTCTTCCTCTAACATCCCTTTCCTAGTTCCTATCTGCTTTAATTTGTTAGAAAACGGCATTGTGCCTACTTGATACTGAAATGCTTGATCCTTAATACTTAATTTCGCCTGTAACTATTTAAACAAAAAAACACAATAATACACAAGAACAATCACATTCATACCACGACATTAATCACATGAAACATTTAAAGACATAGCTAACTTCCCCCTACTCTGAATGTACCGCTCAACGATACAGATACACTGCTGTAACAGTGCAGAAATTCGGAATACTTTATATACTGCTAAACAGTACAGATACACTGCCTAAAAACAGTGCAGACCGGACTTGCGTACCCAAACCCGTCTAGATACGACCCAGCAATGGTACTCACCGGGAAGCACGGAAAACAGAAGGCCTCGGAAAACTCGACTGGACTCGACTCGGAACTTCGGAAAACTTCGGAAAACTTCGGAAAACTTCGGAAAACTTCGGAAAACTTCGGAAAACTTCGGAAAACTGGTGGGCCTCTTCACACCTCGGACCTTGCTTCCTTCGGCTGGGCTCTGGTCGGGATCCTCCGCACTCCTCACCGCCTCGTCTGGGCACTGATCGCAGTCTTCGTCACCTCCGTGTGTCAGAGGGGGATGCAGGAAATCCTGCCAGTACACGTGTTGTCCGTCTAACTGATGGCAGGGGACACGGATTGCAACGCACCTTCCGGCGCGTGAGGTGGGGGAGGGGTCCCTATTCGGGCGCCAAAATGATGTAAATAATTAATTTACTCTCTTAATTTCTATGCAGGTAAGTACTTAATCAATAATAACTCAATCGAAATGAAGGAAAACAGAGTCCGTGGTGTAAGAGTTTCTAAGGGTTTTATTCCTCATAAAGGAATCAGGATATCATGTTCTGACCACCACACAGGATGTCAGAAGGGATAGATGAGCGCGCCGTCGTTTATTGACAATACATAGCTTATATACTTGATTTACATCATAATGTTCAATGTAAGAGGCGTAACAGCTGAGAGAAGACAAGATAACAGTATACACGTGGTGCTAGTACATCATCAAGAGGCGTAAACTAGGCGTGTGTGCTAGAAACGTCACTGATAGGTGACGCAAGTGGGTGGCACCAAGGGGTGGTGCTAACAGAATGTTGCAATGTCAGCGGAAATCGGAAGCTTGGATGCGCGCGCAGCTGCATGACGTGTGATAGACGGGGTGCAGGGGACTTGACATTTACACTGGCGGAAAGAGACAGAAGTCTGGCATGTCAGATCAACTTGTGCTTCTATCATATCCGATATCTGATGTTTAGGAACTAAGCTATCTGGGCAGAAAGGTCTCTAGAGCAGAAGCTATTCTATACTTGCTGTGAGTGCGTGTATAAGCGCCTGAGTGTCTGTATGAGAAGCGTGGGGGCATGGGGCCTTCCATGGAAGCATGGCAACAGAGGCTATGAATTACTTGCATAAAGACAGGTCGGCCCTTTAGCCCTGTAGCTGAGGAAGGATGTTTACTGAAGCTAGCAGGCCGGAATGTATCTTCGGGGAGGAAAACAGATAACTCGAAGGTTATAGTCAATCTTGGCAGGCAGCAGGCTGAGCTGAGCACGGAGGGCCGCGCTAGAAGTAAGTCAGAGTTCACGGGTACGGGGGCTGCTTGGGCAGAGGCCCTCGCAGTCAGAAGCCAGAAAAGAGGCTCGGTGGCAGAGATTCAGGGCCTACTTTCAGCCAGGCTGAAAAACGTAGGAGTACACTTCAAAAAGACGTTGGCATAGCATACTTAGGAACGGACCATCAAACCCATTCATGGTGGGTCTGAAAGAGGACAAGTTAACGTTGGACGCAAATGTATTTGCGTCTTCATAGCTGGTACAGGAGGGAAGTTACATGCACTTTTAACTCGTACATGGAGTCGGTGGGGTACTCGCTAGGGAACACAACATGACCATAAAATTTATATTACCTCACACTCCAGGTGAAGCAGGGCCTGGCCTGGCAGGGTGGGCTGGGCCGCTCCAGGTGAAGCAGAGCCTGGCCTGGTAGGGTTGGCTGGGCCGCTCCAGGTGAAGCAGGGCCTGGCCTGGTAGGGTGGGCTGCGCCGCTCCTGGTGAAGCAGGGCCTGGCTTTTCAGGGTGGGCTGGGCCGCTCCTGGTGAAGCAGGGCCTGGTCTTTCAGGGTGGGCTGGGCCACTCCAGGTGAAGCAGGGCCTGGCCTGGTAGGGTGGGCTGCGCCGCTCCTGGTGAAGCAGGGCCTGGCCTGGCAGGGTGGGCTGGGCCACTCCCGGTGAAGCAGGGCCTGGCCTGGCAGAATGGGCTGGGCCACTCCAGGTGAAGCAGGGCCTGGCCTGGCAGGGTGGGCCGGGCCGCTCCTGGTGAAGCAGGGCCTGGCCTGGCAGGGTGGGCTGGGCCACTCCAGGTGAAACCGGGCCTGGCCTTTCAGGGTGGGCTGGGCCGCTCCAGGTGAAGCAGGGCCTGGCCTGGCAGGGTGGGCTGGGCCACTCCCGGTGAAGCAGGGCCTGGCCTGGCAGGGTGGGCTGGGCCGCTCCAGGTGAAGCAGGGCCTGGCCTGGCAGGGTGGGCTGGGCCACTCCCGGTGAAGCAGGGCCTGGCCTTTCAGGGTGGGCTGGGCCGCTCCAGGTGAAGCAGGGCCTGGCCTGGCAGGGTGGGTTGAGCCGCTCCAGGTGAAACAGGGCCTGGCCTGGCAGGGTGGGCTGGGCCGATCCCGGTGAAGCAGGGCCTGGCCTTTCAGGGTGGCCTGGGCCGCTCCTGGAGAATCAGGGCCTGGCCTCGCAGGGTAGGCTGCGCCATTCCAGGTGAAGCAGGGCCTGGCCTGGTAGGGTGGGCTGGGCCGCTCCTGGTGAAGCAGGGTCTGAAAGGGTGGGCTGCGCCATTCCTGTTGAAGCAGGGCCAGGCCTGGCAGGGTGGGCTGGGCCGCTCCAGGTGAAGCAGGGCCTGGCCTGGCAGGGTGGGCTGGGCCGCTCCTGGTGAAGCAGGGCCTGGCATGGCAGGGTGGGCTGCACCACTCCTGGTTAAGCAGGGTCTGTCCTGGCAGGGTGGGCTGGGCAGCTACTGGTGAAACAGGGCCTGGCAGGGTGGGCTGCACCACTCCTGGTGAAGCAGGGTCTGTCCTGGCAGGGTGCGCTGGGCCGCTAATGGAGAAGCAGGGGCTGGCCTGGCAGGGTGGGCTGGGCCGCTACTGGTGAAACTGGGCCTGGCAGGGTGGGCTGCGCCACTCCTCGTGAAGCAGGGTCTGTCCTGGCAGGGTGGGCTGGGCCACTATTGGTGAAGCAGGGCCTGGCCTGGCAGGGTGGGCTGGGCCGCTCCCGGTGAAGCAGGGCCTGGCCTGGTAGGGTGGGCTGGGCCGCTCCAGGTGAAGCAGGGCCTGGCCTGGCAGGGTGGGTTGAGCCGCTCCAGGTGAAGCAGGGCCTGGCCTGGTAGGATGGGCTGGGCCACTCCAGGTGAAGCAGGGCCTGGCCTGGCAGGGTGGGCTGGGCCACTCCAGGTGAAGCAGGGCCTGGCCTGGCAGGGTGGGCTGGGCCACTCCAGGTGAAGCAGGGCCTGGCCTGGCAGGGTGGGCTGGGCCGCTCCAGGTGAAACCGGGCCTGGCCTGGCAGGGTGGGCTGGGCCGCTCCCGGTGAAGCAGGGCCTGCCTGGCAGGGTGGGCTGGGCCGCTCCAGGTGAAGCAGGGCCTGGCCTGGTAGAGTGGGCTGGGCCGCTACTGGTGAAGCAGGGCCTGGCCTGGCAGGGTGGGCTGGGCCGCTCCAGGTGAAGCAGGGCCTGGCCTGGCAGGGTGGGCTGGGCCACTCCAGGTGAAGCAGGGCCTGGCCTGGCAGGGTGGGCTGGGCCGCTCCAGGTGAAGCAGAGCCTGGCCTGGTAGGGTTGGCTGGGCCGCTCCAGGTGAAGCAGGGCCTGGCCTGGTAGGGTGGGCTGCGCCGCTCCTGGTGAAGCAGGGCCTGGCTTTTCAGGGTGGGCTGGGCCGCTCCTGGTGAAGCAGGGCCTGGTCTTTCAGGGTGGGCTGGGCCACTCCAGGTGAAGCAGGGCCTGGCCTGGTAGGGTGGGCTGCGCCGCTCCTGGTGAAGCAGGGCCTGGCCTGGCAGGGTGGGCTGGGCCACTCCCGGTGAAGCAGGGCCTGGCCTGGCAGAGTGGGCTGGGCCACTCCAGGTGAAGCAGGGCCTGGCCTGGCAGGGTGGGCCGGGCCGCTCCTGGTGAAGCAGGGCCTGGCCTGGCAGGGTGGGCTGGGCCGCTCCAGGTGAAACCGGGCCTGGCCTTTCAGGGTGGGCTGGGCCGCTCCAGGTGAAGCAGGGCCTGGCCTGGCAGGGTGGGCTGGGCCACTCCCGGTGAAGCAGGGCCTGGCCTGGCAGGGTGGGCTGGGCCACTCCCGGTGAAGCAGGGCCTGGCCTGGCAGGGTGGGCTGGGCCACTCCAGGTGAAGCAGGGCCTGGCCTGGTAGGGTGGGCTGCGCCGCTCCTGGTGAAGCAGGGCCTGGCCTGGCAGGGTGGGCTGGGCCGCTCCTGGTGAAGCAGGGCCTGGCCTGGCAGGGTGGGCTGGGCCACTCCCGGTGAAGCAGGGCCTGGCCTGGCAGGGTGGGCTGGGCCACTCCCGGTGAAGCAGGGCCTGGCCTGGCAGGGTGGGTTGGGCCGCTCCAGGTGAAGCAGGGCCTGGCCTGGCAGGGTGTGCTGGGCCACTCCCGGTGAAGCAGGGCCTGGCCTGGCAGGGTGGGCTGGGCCGCTCCAGGTGAAGCAGGGCCTGGCCTGGCAGGGTGGGTTGAGCCGCTCCAGGTGAAACAGGGCCTGGCCTGGCAGGGTGGGCTGGGCCGATCCCGGTGAAGCAGGGCCTGGCCTTTCAGGGTGGCCTGGGCCGCTCCTGGAGAATCAGGGCCTGGCCTCGCAGGGTAGGCTGCGCCATTCCAGGTGAAGCAGGGCCTGGCCTGGTAGGGTGGGCTGGGCCGCTCCTGGTGAAGCAGGGTCTGAAAGGGTGGGCTGCGCCATTCCTGTTGAAGCAGGGCCAGGCCTGGCAGGGTGGGCTGGGCCGCTCCAGGTGAAGCAGGGCCTGGCCTGGCAGGGTGGGCTGGGCCGCTCCTGGTGAAGCAGGGCCTGGCATGGCAGGGTGGGCTGCACCACTCCTGGTTAAGCAGGGTCTGTCCTGGCAGGGTGGGCTGGGCAGCTACTGGTGAAACAGGGCCTGGCAGGGTGGGCTGCGCCACTCCTGGTGAAGCAGGGTCTGTCCTGGCAGGGTGCGCTGGGCCGCTAATGGAGAAGCAGGGGCTGGCCTGGCAGGGTGGGCTGGGCCGCTACTGGTAAAACTGGGCCTGGCAGGGTGGGCTGCGCCACTCCTCGTGAAGCAGGGTCTGTCCTGGCAGGGTGGGCTGGGCCACTATTGGTGAAGCAGGGCCTGGCCTGGCAGGGTGGGCTGGGCCGCTCCCGGTGAAGCAGGGCCTGGCCTGGCAGTGTGGGTTGGGCCGCTCCTGGTGAAGCAGGCCTTGTCAGGGTGGTCTGGGCCGCTTCAGGTGAAGCAGGGCCTGGCAGGGTAGGCTGGGCCACTCCAGGTGAAGCAGGGCCTGGCAGGGTGGGCTGGGCCACTCCCGGTGAAGCAGGGCCCGGCCTGGCAGGGTGGGCTGGGCCGCTCCCGGTGAAGCAGGGCCTGGCAGGGTGAGCTGGACTGCTCCTGGTGAAGCAGGGCCTGGCAGGGTGGGCTGCGCCATTTCTGGTGAAGCAGGGCCTGGCCTGGCAGGGTGGGCTAGACCGCTCCAGGTGAAGCAGGGCCTGGCAGGGTGGGCTGGGCCATTCCTGGTGAAGCAGGGCCTGGCAGGGTGAGCTGGGCCGCTCCTGGTGAAGCAGGGCCTGGCAGGGTGGGCTGGGCAGCTCCTGGTGAAGCAGGGCCTTGCCTGGCAGGGTGGGCTGCGCCATTCCAGGTGAAGCAGGGCCTGGCCTGGCAGGGTGGGCTGGACCGCTCCAGGTGAAGCAGGGCCTGGCCTGGCAAGGTGGGTTGAGCCGCTCCAGGTGAAGCAGGGCCTGGCCTGGCAGGGTGGGCTGGGCCGCTCCAGGTGAAGCAGGGCCTGGCCTGGTAGGGTGGGCTGGGCCGCTCCAGGTGAAGCAGGGCCTGGCCTGGCAGGGTGGGTTGAGCCGCTCCAGGTGAAGCAGGGCCTGGCCTGGTAGGGTGGGCTGGGCCACTCCAGGTGAAGCAGGGCCTGGCCTGGCAGGGTGGGCTGGGCCACTCCAGGTGAAGCAGGGCCTGGCCTGGCAGGGTGGGCTGGGCCACTCCAGGTGAAGCAGGGCCTGGCCTGGCAGGGTGGGCTGGGCCACTCCAGGTGAAGCAGGGCCTGGCCTGGCAGGGTGGGCTGGGCCACTCCCGGTGAAGCAGGGCCTGGCCTGGCAGGGTGGGCTGGGCCACTCCAGGTGAAGCAGGGCCTGGCCTGGTAGGGTGGGCTGCGCCGCTCCTGGTGAAGCAGGGCCTGGCCTGGCAGGGTGGGCTGGGCCGCTCCAGGTGAAGCAGGGCCTGGCCTGGCAGGGTGGGCTGGGCCACTCCCGGTGAAGCAGGGCCTGGCCTGGCAGGGTGGGCTGGGCCACTCCCGGTGAAGCAGGGCCTGGCCTGGCAGGGTGGGTTGGGCCGCTCCAGGTGAAGCAGGGCCTGGCCTGGCAGGGTGTGCTGGGCCACTCCCGGTGAAGCAGGGCCTGGCCTGGCAGGGTGGGCTGGGCCGCTCCAGGTGAAGCAGGGCCTGGCCTGGCAGGGTGGGTTGAGCCGCTCCAGGTGAAACAGGGCCTGGCCTGGCAGGGTGGGCTGGGCCGATCCCGGTGAAGCAGGGCCTGGCCTTTCAGGGTGGCCTGGGCCGCTCCTGGAGAATCAGGGCCTGGCCTCGCAGGGTAGGCTGCGCCATTCCAGGTGAAGCAGGGCCTGGCCTGGTAGGGTGGGCTGGGCCGCTCCTGGTGAAGCAGGGTCTGAAAGGGTGGGCTGCGCCATTCCTGTTGAAGCAGGGCCAGGCCTGGCAGGGTGGGCTGGGCCGCTCCAGGTGAAGCAGGGCCTGGCCTGGCAGCGTGGGCTGGGCCGCTCCTGGTGAAGCAGGGCCTGGCATGGCAGGGTGGGCTGCACCACTCCTGGTTAAGCAGGGTCTGTCCTGGCAGGGTGGGCTGGGCAGCTACTGGTGAAACAGGGCCTGGCAGGGTGGGCTGCGCCACTCCTGGTGAAGCAGGGTCTGTCCTGGCAGGGTGCGCTGGGCCGCTAATGGAGAAGCAGGGGCTGGCCTGGCAGGGTGGGCTGGGCCGCTACTGGTGAAACTGGGCCTGGCAGGGTGGGCTGCGCCACTCCTCGTGAAGCAGGGTCTGTCCTGGCAGGGTGGGCTGGGCCACTATTGGTGAAGCAGGGCCTGGCCTGGCAGGGTGGGCTGGGCCGCTCCCGGTGAAGCAGGGCCTGGCCTGGCAGTGTGGGTTGGGCCGCTCCTGGTGAAGCAGGCCTTGTCAGGGTGGTCTGGGCCGCTTCAGGTGAAGCAGGGCCTGGCAGGGTAGGCTGGGCCACTCCAGGTGAAGCAGGGCCTGGCAGGGTGGGCTGGGCCACTCCCGGTGAAGCAGGGCCCGGCCTGGCAGGGTGGGCTGGGCCGCTCCCGGTGAAGCAGGGCCTGGCAGGGTGAGCTGGACTGCTCCTGGTGAAGCAGGGCCTGGCAGGGTGGGCTGCGCCATTTCTGGTGAAGCAGGGCCTGGCCTGGCAGGGTGGGCTAGACCGCTCCAGGTGAAGCAGGGCCTGGCAGGGTGGGCTGGGCCATTCCTGGTGAAGCAGGGCCTGGCCTGGCAGGGTGGGCTGGGCCGCTCCAGGTGAAGCAGGGCCTGGCCTGGCAGGGTGGGTTGAGCCGCTCCAGGTGAAACAGGGCCTGGCCTGGCAGGGTGGGCTGGGCCGATCCCGGTGAAGCAGGGCCTGGCCTTTCAGGGTGGCCTGGGCCGCTCCTGGAGAATCAGGGCCTGGCCTCGCAGGGTAGGCTGCGCCATTCCAGGTGAAGCAGGGCCTGGCCTGGTAGGGTGGGCTGGGCCGCTCCTGGTGAAGCAGGGTCTGAAAGGGTGGGCTGCGCCATTCCTGTTGAAGCAGGGCCAGGCCTGGCAGGGTGGGCTGGGCCGCTCCAGGTGAAGCAGGGCCTGGCCTGGCAGGGTGGGCTGGGCCGCTCCTGGTGAAGCAGGGCCTGGCATGGCAGGGTGGGCTGCACCACTCCTGGTTAAGCAGGGTCTGTCCTGGCAGGGTGGGCTGGGCAGCTACTGGTGAAACAGGGCCTGGCAGGGTGGGCTGCGCCACTCCTGGTGAAGCAGGGTCTGTCCTGGCAGGGTGCGCTGGGCCGCTAATGGAGAAGCAGGGGCTGGCCTGGCAGGGTGGGCTGGGCCGCTACTGGTGAAACTGGGCCTGGCAGGGTGGGCTGCGCCACTCCTCGTGAAGCAGGGTCTGTCCTGGCAGGGTGGGCTGGGCCACTATTGGTGAAGCAGGGCCTGGCCTGGCAGGGTGGGCTGGGCCGCTCCCGGTGAAGCAGGGCCTGGCCTGGCAGTGTGGGTTGGGCCGCTCCTGGTGAAGCAGGCCTTGTCAGGGTGGTCTGGGCCGCTTCAGGTGAAGCAGGGCCTGGCAGGGTAGGCTGGGCCACTCCAGGTGAAGCAGGGCCTGGCAGGGTGGGCTGGGCCACTCCCGGTGAAGCAGGGCCCGGCCTGGCAGGGTGGGCTGGGCCGCTCCCGGTGAAGCAGGGCCTGGCAGGGTGAGCTGGACTGCTCCTGGTGAAGCAGGGCCTGGCAGGGTGGGCTGCGCCATTTCTGGTGAAGCAGGGCCTGGCCTGGCAGGGTGGGCTAGACCGCTCCAGGTGAAGCAGGGCCTGGCAGGGTGGGCTGGGCCATTCCTGGTGAAGCAAGGCCTGGCAGGGTGAGCTGGGCCGCTCCTGGTGAAGCAGGGCCTGGCAGGGTGGGCTGGGCAGCTCCTGGTGAAGCAGGGCCTTGCCTGGCAGGGTGGGCTGCGCCATTCCAGGTGAAGCAGGGCCTGGCCTGGCAGGGTGGGCTGGGCCGCTCCAGGTGAAGCAGGGCCTGGCCTGGCAGGGTGGGTTGAGCCGCTCCAGGTGAAGCAGGGCCTGGCCTGGCAGGGTGGGCTGGGCCGCTCCAGGTGAAGCAGGGCCTGGCCTGGTAGGGTGGGCTGGGCCGCTCCAGGTGAAGCAGGGCCTGGCCTGGCAGGGTGGGTTGAGCCGCTCCAGGTGAAGCAGGGCCTGGCCTGGTAGGGTGGGCTGGGCCACTCCAGGTGAAGCAGGGCCTGGCCTGGCAGGGTGGGCTGGGCCACTCCAGGTGAAGCAGGGCCTGGCCTGGCAGGGTGGGCTGGGCCGCTCCAGGTGAAACCGGGCCTGGCCTTTCAGGGTGGGCTGGGCCGCTCCAGGTGAAGCAGGGCCTGGCCTTTCAGGGTGGGCTGGGCCGCTCCTGGTGAAGCAGGGCCTGGCAGGGTGGGCTGGGCAGCTCCTGGTGAAGCAGGGCCTTGCCTGGCAGGGTGGGCTGCGCCATTCCAGGTGAAGCAGGGCCTGGCCTGGCAGGGTGGGCTGGGCCGCTCCAGGTGAAGCAGGGCCTGGCCTGGCAGGGTGGGTTGAGCCGCTCCAGGTGAAGCAGGGCCTGGCCTGGCAGGGTGGGCTGGGCCGCTCCAGGTGAAGCAGGGCCTGGCCTGGTAGGGTGGGCTGGGCCGCTCCAGGTGAAGCAGGGCCTGGCCTGGCAGGGTGGGTTGAGCCGCTCCAGGTGAAGCAGGGCCTGGCCTGGTAGGGTGGGCTGGGCCGCTCCAGGTGAAGCAGGGCCTGGCCTGGCAGGGTGGGTTGAGCCGCTCCAGGTGAAGCAGGGCCTGGCCTGGTAGGGTGGGCTGGGCCACTCCAGGTGAAGCAGGGCCTGGCCTGGCAGGGTGGGCTGGGCCACTCCAGGTGAAGCAGGGCCTGGCCTGGCAGGGTGGGCTGGGCCACTCCAGGTGAAGCAGGGCCTGGCCTGGCAGGGTGGGCTGGGCCGCTCCAGGTGAAGCAGGGCCTGGCAGGGTGGGCTGGACCGCTCCTGGTGAAGCAGAGCCTGGCAGGGTGGGCTGCGCCATTCCAGGTGAAGCAGGGCCTGGCCTGGCAGGGTGGGCTGGGCCGCTCCCGGTGAAGCAGGGCCTGGCCTGGCAGAGTGGGCTGGGCCACTCCAGGTGAAGCAGGGCCTGGCCTGGCAGGGTGGGCCGGGCCGCTCCTGGTGAAGCAGGGCCTGGCCTGGCAGGGTGGGCTGGGCCGCTCCAGGTGAAACCGGGCCTGGCCTTTCAGGGTGGGCTGGGCCGCTCCAGGTGAAGCAGGGCCTGGCCTGGCAGGGTGGGCTGGGCCACTCCCGGTGAAGCAGGGCCTGGCCTGGCAGGGTAGGCTGGGCCGCTCCAGGTGAAGCAGGGCCTGGCCTGGCAGGGTGGGCTGGGCCACTCCCGGTGAAGCAGGGCCTGGCCTGGCAGGGTGGGCTGGGCCGCTCCAGGTGAAGCAGGGCCTGGCCTGGCAGGGTGGGTTGAGCCGCTCCAGGTGAAGCAGGGCCTGGCCTGGTAGGGTGGGCTGGGCCACTCCAGGTGAAGCAGGGCCTGGCCTGGTAGGGAGGGCTGGGCCACTCCAGGTGAAGCAGGGCCTGGCCTGGCAGGGTGGGCTGGGCCACTGCAGGTGAAGCAGAGCCTGGCCTGGTAGGGTGGGCTGGGCCACTCCAGGTGAAGCAGGGCCTGGCCTGGTAGGGTGGGCTGGGCCACTCCAGGTGAAGCAGGGCCTGGCCTGTTAGGGTGGGCTGCGCCGCTCCTGGTGAAGCAGGGCATGGCCTGGCAGGGTGGGCTGGGCCGCTCCAGGTGAAGAAGGCCTGGCAGGGTGGGCTGGGCCACTCCCGGTGAAGCAGGGCCTGGCCTGGCAGGGTGGGCTGGGCCACTCCCGGTGAAGCAGGGCCTGGCCTGGCAGGGTGGGTTGGGCCGCTCCAGGTGAAGCAGGGCCTGGCCTGGCAGGGTGTGCTGGGCCACTCCCGGTGAAGCAGGGCCTGGCCTCGCAGGGTAGGCTGCGCCATTCCAGGTGAAGCAGGGCCTGGCCTGGTAGGGTGGGCTGGGCCGCTCCTGGTGAAGCAGGGTTTGAAAGGGTGGGCTGCGCCATTCCTGTTGAAGCAGGGCCAGGCCTGGCAGGGTGGGCTGGGCCGCTCCAGGTGAAGCAGGGCCTGGCCTGGCAGGGTGGGCTGGGCCGCTCCTGGTGAAGCAGGGCCTGGCATGGCAGGGTGGGCTGCACCACTCCTGGTTAAGCAGGGTCTGTCCTGGCAGGGTGGGCTGGGCAGCTACTGGTGAAGCAGGGCCTGGCAGGGTGGGCTGCGCCACTCCTGGTGAAGCAGGGTCTGTCCTGGCAGGGTGCGCTGGGCCGCTAATGGAGAAGCAGGGGCTGGCCTGGCAGGGTGGGCTGGGCCGCTACTGGTGAAACTGGGCCTGGCAGGGTGGGCTGCGCCACTCCTCGTGAAGCAGGGTCTGTCCTGGCAGGGTGGGCTGGGCCACTATTGGTGAAGCAGGGCCTGGCCTGGCAGGGTGGGCTGGGCCGCTCCCGGTGAAGCAGGGCCTGGCCTGGCAGTGTGGGTTGGGCCGTTCCTGGTGAAGCAGGCCTTGTCAGGGTGGTCTGGGCCGCTTCAGGTGAAGCAGGGCCTGGCAGGGTAGGCTGGGCCACTCCAGGTGAAGCAGGGCCTGGCAGGGTGGGCTGGGCCACTCCCGGTGAAGCAGGGCCCGGCCTGGCAGGGTGGGCAGGGCCGCTCCCGGTGAAGCAGGGCCTGGCAGGGTGAGCTGGACTGCTCCTGGTGAAGCAGGGCCTGGCAGGGTGGGCTGCGCCATTTCTGGTGAAGCAGGGCCTGGCCTGGCAGGGTGGGCTAGACCGCTCCAGGTGAAGCAGGGCCTGGCAGGGTGGGCTTGGCCATTCCTGGTGAAGCAGGGCCTGGCAGGGTGAGCTGGGCCGCTCCTGGTGAAGCAGGGCCTGGCAGGGTGGGCTGGGCAGCTCCTGGTGAAGCAGGGCCTTGCCTGGCAGGGTGGGCTGCGCCATTCCAGGTGAAGCAGGGCCTGGCCTGGCAGGGTGGGCTGGGCCGCTCCTGGTGAAGCAGGGCCTTGCCTGGCAGGGTGGGCTGCGCCATTCCAGGTGAAGCAGGGCCTGGCCTGGCAGGGTGGGCTGGGCCGCTCCAGGTGAAGCAGGGCCTGGCCTGGCAGGGTGGGCTGGGCCGCTCCTGGTGAAGCAGGGCCTGGCATGGCAGGGTGGGCTGCACCACTCCTGGTTAAGCAGGGTCTGTCCTGGCAGGGTGGGCTGGGCAGCTACTGGTGAAACAGGGCCTGGCAGGGTGGGCTGCGCCACTCCTGGTGAAGCAGGGTCTGTCCTGGCAGGGTGCGCTGGGCCGCTAATGGAGAAGCAGGGGCTGGCCTGGCAGGGTGGGCTGGGCCGCTACTGGTGAAACTGGGCCTGGCAGGGTGGGCTGCGCCACTCCTCGTGAAGCAGGGTCTGTCCTGGCAGGGTGGGCTGGGCCACTATTGGTGAAGCAGGGCCTGGCCTGGCAGGGTGGGCTGGGCCGCTCCCGGTGAAGCAGGGCCTGGCCTGGCAGTGTGGGTTGGGCCGCTCCTGGTGAAGCAGGCCTTGTCAGGGTGGTCTTGGCCGCTTCAGGTGAAGCAGGGCCTGGCAGGGTAGGCTGGGCCACTCCAGGTGAAGCAGGGCCTGGCAGGGTGGGCTGGGCCACTCCCGGTGAAGCAGGGCCCGGCCTGGCAGGGTGGGCTGGGCCGCTCCCGGTGAAGCAGGGCCTGGCAGGGTGAGCTGGACTGCTCCTGGTGAAGCAGGGCCTGGCAGGGTGGGCTGCGCCATTTCTGGTGAAGCAGGGCCTGGCCTGGCAGGGTGGGCTAGACCGCTCCAGGTGAAGCAGGGCCTGGCAGGGTGGGCTGGGCCATTCCTGGTGAAGCAAGGCCTGGCAGGGTGAGCTGGGCCGCTCCTGGTGAAGCAGGGCCTGGCAGGGTGGGCTGGGCAGCTCCTGGTGAAGCAGGGCCTTGCCTGGCAGGGTGGGCTGCGCCATTCCAGGTGAAGCAGGGCCTGGCCTGGCAGGGTGGGCTGGGCCGCTCCAGGTGAAGCAGGGCCTGGCCTGGCAGGGTGGGTTGAGCCGCTCCAGGTGAAGCAGGGCCTGGCCTGGCAGGGTGGGCTGGGCCGCTCCAGGTGAAGCAGGGCCTGGCCTGGTAGGGTGGGCTGGGCCGCTCCAGGTGAAGCAGGGCCTGGCCTGGCAGGGTGGGTTGAGCCGCTCCAGGTGAAGCAGGGCCTGGCCTGGTAGGGTGGGCTGGGCCACTCCAGGTAAAGCAGGGCCTGGCCTGGCAGGGTGGGCTGGGCCACTCCAGGTGAAGCAGGGCCTGGCCTGGCAGGGTGGGCTGGGCCACTCCAGGTGAAGCAGGGCCTGGCCTGGCAGGGTGGGCTGGGCCACTCCAGGTGAAGCAGGGCCTGGCCTGGCAGGGTGGGCTGGGCCGCTCCAGGTGAAGCAGGGCCTGGCAGGGTGGGCTGGACCGCTCCTGGTGAAGCAGAGCCTGGCAGGGTGGGCTGCGCCATTCCAGGTGAAGCAGGGCCTGGCCTGGCAGGGTGGGCTGGGCCGCTCCCGGTGAAGCAGGGCCTGGCCTGGCAGAGTGGGCTGGGCCACTCCAGGTGAAGCAGGGCCTGGCCTGGCAGGGTGGGCCGGGCCGCTCCTGGTGAAGCAGGGCCTGGCCTGGCAGGGTGGGCTGGGCCGCTCCAGGTGAAACCGGGCCTGGCCTTTCAGGGTGGGCTGGGCCGCTCCAGGTGAAGCAGGGCCTGGCCTTTCAGGGTGGGCTGGGCCGCTCCTGGTGAAGCAGGGCCTGGCAGGGTGGGCTGGGCAGCTCCTGGTGAAGCAGGGCCTTGCCTGGCAGGGTGGGCTGCGCCATTCCAGGTGAAGCAGGGCCTGGCCTGGCAGGGTGGGCTGGGCCGCTCCAGGTGAAGCAGGGCCTGGCCTGGCAGGGTGGGTTGAGCCGCTCCAGGTGAAGCAGGGCCTGGCCTGGCAGGGTGGGCTGGGCCGCTCCAGGTGAAGCAGGGCCTGGCCTGGTAGGGTGGGCTGGGCCGCTCCAGGTGAAGCAGGGCCTGGCCTGGCAGGGTGGGTTGAGCCGCTCCAGGTGAAGCAGGGCCTGGCCTGGTAGGGTGGGCTGGGCCGCTCCAGGTGAAGCAGGGCCTGGCCTGGCAGGGTGGGTTGAGCCGCTCCAGGTGAAGCAGGGCCTGGCCTGGTAGGGTGGGCTGGGCCACTCCAGGTGAAGCAGGGCCTGGCCTGGCAGGGTGGGCTGGGCCACTCCAGGTGAAGCAGGGCCTGGCCTGGCAGGGTGGGCTGGGCCACTCCAGGTGAAGCAGGGCCTGGCCTGGCAGGGTGGGCTGGGCCGCTCCAGGTGAAGCAGGGCCTGGCAGGGTGGGCTGGACCGCTCCTGGTGAAGCAGAGCCTGGCAGGGTGGGCTGCGCCATTCCAGGTGAAGCAGGGCCTGGCCTGGCAGGGTGGGCTGGGCCGCTCCCGGTGAAGCAGGGCCTGGCCTGGCAGAGTGGGCTAGGCCACTCCAGGTGAAGCAGGGCCTGGCCTGGCAGGGTGGGCCGGGCCGCTCCTGGTGAAGCAGGGCCTGGCCTGGCAGGGTGGGCTGGGCCGCTCCAGGTGAAACCGGGCCTGGCCTTTCAGGGTGGGCTGGGCCGCTCCAGGTGAAGCAGGGCCTGGCCTGGCAGGGTGGGCTGGGCCACTCCCGGTGAAGCAGGGCCTGGCCTGGCAGGGTAGGCTGGGCCGCTCCAGGTGAAGCAGGGCCTGGCCTGGCAGGGTGGGCTGGGCCACTCCCGGTGAAGCAGGGCCTGGCCTGGCAGGGTGGGCTGGGCCGCTCCAGGTGAAGCAGGGCCTGGCCTGGCAGGGTGGGTTGAGCCGCTCCAGGTGAAGCAGGGCCTGGCCTGGTAGGGTGGGCTGGGCCACTCCAGGTGAAGCAGGGCCTGGCCTGGTAGGGAGGGCTGGGCCACTCCAGGTGAAGCAGGGCCTGGCCTGGCAGGGTGGGCTGGGCCACTGCAGGTGAAGCAGAGCCTGGCCTGGTAGGGTGGGCTGGGCCACTCCAGGTGAAGCAGGGCCTGGCCTGGTAGGGTGGGCTGGGCCACTCCAGGTGAAGCAGGGCCTGGCCTGTTAGGGTGGGCTGCGCCGCTCCTGGTGAAGCAGGGCATGGCCTGGCAGGGTGGGCTGGGCCGCTCCAGGTGAAGAAGGCCTGGCAGGGTGGGCTGGGCCACTCCCGGTGAAGCAGGGCCTGGCCTGGCAGGGTGGGCTGGGCCACTCCCGGTGAAGCAGGGCCTGGCCTGGCAGGGTGGGTTGGGCCGCTCCAGGTGAAGCAGGGCCTGGCCTGGCAGGGTGTGCTGGGCCACTCCCGGTGAAGCAGGGCCTGGCCTCGCAGGGTAGGCTGCGCCATTCCAGGTGAAGCAGGGCCTGGCCTGGTAGGGTGGGCTGGGCCGCTCCTGGTGAAGCAGGGTTTGAAAGGGTGGGCTGCGCCATTCCTGTTGAAGCAGGGCCAGGCCTGGCAGGGTGGGCTGGGCCGCTCCAGGTGAAGCAGGGCCTGGCCTGGCAGGGTGGGCTGGGCCGCTCCTGGTGAAGCAGGGCCTGGCATGGCAGGGTGGGCTGCACCACTCCTGGTTAAGCAGGGTCTGTCCTGGCAGGGTGGGCTGGGCAGCTACTGGTGAAGCAGGGCCTGGCAGGGTGGGCTGCGCCACTCCTGGTGAAGCAGGGTCTGTCCTGGCAGGGTGCGCTGGGCCGCTAATGGAGAAGCAGGGGCTGGCCTGGCAGGGTGGGCTGGGCCGCTACTGGTGAAACTGGGCCTGGCAGGGTGGGCTGCGCCACTCCTCGTGAAGCAGGGTCTGTCCTGGCAGGGTGGGCTGGGCCACTATTGGTGAAGCAGGGCCTGGCCTGGCAGGGTGGGCTGGGCCGCTCCCGGTGAAGCAGGGCCTGGCCTGGCAGTGTGGGTTGGGCCGTTCCTGGTGAAGCAGGCCTTGTCAGGGTGGTCTGGGCCGCTTCAGGTGAAGCAGGGCCTGGCAGGGTAGGCTGGGCCACTCCAGGTGAAGCAGGGCCTGGCAGGGTGGGCTGGGCCACTCCCGGTGAAGCAGGGCCCGGCCTGGCAGGGTGGGCAGGGCCGCTCCCGGTGAAGCAGGGCCTGGCAGGGTGAGCTGGACTGCTCCTGGTGAAGCAGGGCCTGGCAGGGTGGGCTGCGCCATTTCTGGTGAAGCAGGGCCTGGCCTGGCAGGGTGGGCTAGACCGCTCCAGGTGAAGCAGGGCCTGGCAGGGTGGGCTTGGCCATTCCTGGTGAAGCAGGGCCTGGCAGGGTGAGCTGGGCCGCTCCTGGTGAAGCAGGGCCTGGCAGGGTGGGCTGGGCAGCTCCTGGTGAAGCAGGGCCTTGCCTGGCAGGGTGGGCTGCGCCATTCCAGGTGAAGCAGGGCCTGGCCTGGCAGGGTGGGCTGGGCCGCTCCTGGTGAAGCAGGGCCTTGCCTGGCAGGGTGGGCTGCGCCATTCCAGGTGAAGCAGGGCCTGGCCTGGCAGGGTGGGCTGGGCCGCTCCAGGTGAAGCAGGGCCTGGCCTGGCAGGGTGGGCTGGGCCGCTACTGGTGAAGCAGGGCCTGGCCTGGCAGGGTGGGCTGGGCCGCTCCCGGTGAAGCAGGGCCTGGCCTGGCAGTGTGGGTTGGGCCGCTCCTGGTGAAGCAGGCCTTGGCAGGGCGGTCTGAGCCGCTCCAGGTGAAGCAGGGCCTGGAAGGGTGGGCTGGGCCACTCCAGGTGAAGCAGGGCCTGGCAGGGTGGGCTGGGCCGCTCCAGGTGAAGCAGGGCCTGGCCTGGCAGGGTGAGCTGGACCGCTCCTGGTGAAGCAGAGCCTGGCAGGGTGGGCTGCGCCATTCCTGGTGAAGCAGAGCCAGGCCTGGCAGGGTGGGCTGGGCCGCTCCTGGTGAAGCAGGGCCTGGCAGGGTGGGCTGGACCGCTCCAGGTGAAGCAGGGCCTGGCAGGGTGGGCGGGGCCGCTCCTGGTGACGCAGAGCCTGGAAGGGTGGGCCGGGCCGCTCCTGGTGAAGCAGGGCCCGGCAGGGTGGGCCAGGCCGCTCCAGGTGAAGCAGGGCCTGGCCTGGCAGGGTGGGCTGGGCCGCTCCAGGTGAAGCAGGGCCTGGCCTGGCAGGGTTGGCTGGGCCGCTCCAGGTGAAGCAGGGCCTGGCCTGGTAGCGTGGGCTGGGCCACTCCAGGTGAAGCAGGGCCTGGCCTGGCAGGGTGGGCTGGGCAGCTCCTGGTGAAGCAGGGCCTGGCCTGGCAGGGTGGGCTGGGCCGCTCCCGGTGAAGCAGGGCCTTGCCTGGCAGGGTGGGCTGCGCCATTCCAGGTGAAGCAGGGCCTGGCCTGGCAGGGTGGGCTGGGCCGCTCCAGGTGAAGCAGGGCCTGGCCTGGCATTGTGGGCTGCGCCATTCCAGGTGAAGAAGGGCCTGGCCTGGCAGGGTGGGCTGGGCCGCTCCAGGTGAAGCAGGGCCTGGCCTGGCAGGGTGGGCTGGGCCGCTACTGGTGAAGCAGGGCCTGGCCTGGCAGGGTGGGCTGGGCTGGGCCGCTCCAGGTGAAGCAGGGCCTGGCCTGGCAGGGTGGGCTGAGCCGCTACTGGTGAAGCAGGGCCTGGCCTGGCAGGGTGGGCTGGGCCGCTACTGGTGAAGCAGGGCCTGTCCTGGCAGGGTGGGCTGGGCCGCTCCTGGTGAAGCATGGCCTGGCAGGGTGAGCTGGGCCGCTACTGGTGAAGCAGGGCCTGTCCTGGCAGGGTGGGCTGGGCCGCTCCAGGTGAAGCAGGGCCTGGCCTCGCAGGGTGGGCTGGGCCGCTCCAGGTGAAGCAGGGCCTGGCCTGGCAGGGTGAGCTGGGCCGCTCCTGGTGAAGCAGGGCCTGGCAGGGTGGGCTGGGCCACTCCCGGTGAAGCAAGGCCTGGCCTTTCAGGGTGGGCTGGGCTGCTCCTGGTGAAGCAGGGCCTACTCTGGCCTTTCAGGGTGGGCTGGGCCGCTCCTGGTGAAGCAGGGCCTGGTCTGGCCTTTCAGGGTGGGCTGGGCCGCTCCTGGTGAAGCAGGGCCTGTCCTGGCAGGGTGGGCTGGGCCGCTCCTGGTGAAGCAGGGCCTGGGGTGGCAGGGTGGCCTGGGCCGCCCCAGGTGAAGCAGGGCCTAGCCTGGCAGGGTGGGCTCTGCCACTCCTGGTGAAGCAGGGCCTGGCCTGGCAGGGTGGGCGGTGCCGCTCCTGAGGTGGTCCCACGTTCTGTTTAGGCCAATCAAGCCAAGTTATTCCGACAAGAATATTTGGAAAGTGTCACAAAATCTCTGATGGCCTAAGGTAAAAAAGAAAAAGATTTTTTTGCATTCTAATTTATGTTTGGTAGCTCCCTTTGAACACTGTCTTGCATTTTGAGATTATTCTCCTTTAGTTGGTTTCGAATGAATTTGAGAAAGAGTATGAATGAACGTATGAATGAGTCTCACTTTATAGTATGAATTCTACTTCACTTGGAAGATTGAGGAGAGAATAAGGTGTTAAGATATGGTGATGTACATGTGATGTATTATATGTGATGTTTTTTCTGACATTTGTATAGTGGTTTTTGTATCCCAAAAAATATACCCAAATTGCAAAAAAAAATAGAACGGAAGGTAAAAATAAAAATAAAAACCTTTGAAATAAAATAAAAAATTCAAACCGAAAATTGGTCTGGAAAGATTGGTTTTGTTTTCCATCTGTCTGATGAAATATGAGAATAGGTAGCAGTATTGGCAACTGTAGTTATTCATTTGTTTAGTTAGGCACAGCCTTTCTGCATAAGTGCCAGAACCCTTTCATTGATAATTCCTTCACTTCGGGGCCCGGAGCTGGGGTCCCTGGCCCCCGCACCATCTTCAGGGAGAGTTTGCCGGCGATCACCGACTTAGCTTCTCCCGCCGAGGCCTGGAGATGGTTTCCAAGGCCCCTGAAGATTCTTCACTGGTTGCAGGACGGCGCTCCCTGTCTTTTCTTCTCTCCAGAGGGGGGTTGTGCGACGGCGCGCCCCCCTCCTCTTCAGTGCCATATCCGGGGCCCGGAGTTGGGGGTCCCGGGCCCCTTAGTTTTCTTCGATGGTGGGGCGTGGCAGAGCTCCCCCTCTCCTGATATCACAGGGGACCAGGGTGGGCTCCTGGCACCCCTTGGGGGCCTGTTCACAGGGAGCATGACGGTGCTCCCCGGCTTTACTTCTTCCAGGGACAGCCCCCAGGACCTGACCCACCCCGGGGGCACAATTAAGATTGGCGGCAGAGCCCCATGCGCTTCGTCATCAGTCCCAGCAGAGGTCAAAGGTCTCCTACTTTCCGGGGCGCATACCGGAGCCCCCAGGCTACGGATCTTCTCGATCTTGGCATCTTCTTGCTCCTGGTGACGCTCTCCACCCACTGACAGCACTTTCTTGCGTTCTCTTGATCTCCAGGAGGTTGAATGCAGCAGGGAACGGTCTTCACTGGCTCCCTGCACCAGCCTTTTGCCTGGCTCTCTTCCTGGACCTCTCTTCTCCTTGCACAAAAGCCTAGGCTTATGGTCACCTATCCTGGTCTCCCCTTGTGGAGCAAGTCAGGGTCCTGGGCCAGTCTGGAGGTTCTTCCTTCCAGCTGCCCATGCTGCCAGGCTCCAGCACCAGTCGTCCTTGGCAGACCTCACCCCATAAAGCTCCTTTTCCTGTGCAAACTCTTTTAAAGAATTTGGAGGGGGCTGGCATGAAGTCTCTGTTTGTCCTATCAAACAGCGACACATCACTTCTCTGCCCCTGCTTCCTCCTTCCTGTCCAGGTCTCTGGGTTAGTTCAAAATGGTGTCCTCTAGGGGTCTCATGCCACATGGTTTCTGAAAAGCCCCCTCCCCCCTTTCTGCCTTCTCTGCAGAGCCGGTTGGTGCTTGGCACCAGGTGACAGCTGCTGATGGATTAACTTGTAGCTCCACCCATCTTCCCTTCCTGGAGAGGAGGACTTTGCACTTGGAATGCTTGTCCTCTGGGGCTGGGCTTCTGTTGCTGCAGCTTGGGGAGGAAGGTCATTAACCCAGCCTGACACTGTCAGCCCCAGGTTATGAGCTGACTCAGAGAAATGACATTTCAGGATGACCCAAAAGCAGTACTGATATCACTTTAGACTCTGCAGAATACTCCTTCTTACCTCACTTACAGTGGACTTTAATGCATGACTGGAATGTGTAGGCCCTAGAAAAGTGAAACTGTCCTAACTGGTCCCAAGCCACATAGGGGAATACTGATGTGGTCTTTCAGTGAAAACAGTAAAGCACACTGACTTTCCCTCCATTTTTCTTCCAATTGAATAAAGCCTATTCCAAGTCACCACCCAGCTCTGCATAAATCCTCTCACACCATTCAATTTGCCATCTGCTCCTGGGCTGCACACGCCAGGAATCTCCTCTGCGCATCCCTTACACTTGTCTGCACGCTACCAGCCCAGTGCCCCTTACTCCTTATGCAGCGCAGCGGCCTTCTTGCACCAGGGGGACACCGGGAAAATACACATGCAGTCGCTTTCGTCATGAATTCACTGTGGGTGAGTTACGACTTATGAGATTCTCCCACAGTAAAAGCTCAATCAATAGGTGCTCAAAAAGTGAAAAATCCACGCGGCCCATAGTGTCAGAACCACCTTCTAACAATATGGGCCTGTGAATCTTGACAAACCTCTTCCCACACCTCCTGGTTTGACTTTCACCCAATCCCATGCCTGAATGACCTGGCTTGAGCCTGTTTCCTCCCCACACCCTCATCTTCTTTCCTAGGAATCCTTTTACTGCTCGGTCACCTGCCTCTCTTCATCTCAAAAGGACTATTCCCAGTGCCCACATGCCTAGTAATGCGATAGGACCACAACATTTCTTTCACAGTTTTTGCACTCTCTCACCCTCTCATCATCTTCAACAAAGAATAGAAATGAATACAAGGAGTGCCCACTTCTGTGGATGATTTCTGTGCACCTTATTTCTCACAGAGGCAGCAGACCCCATTCACCTCCAGCCAGGCACAGTCATCAATAATCTCACCAGCCCGCCCCCTCCCCCTTCGAATTCGAGTGATATTATACTCTTGACAATGCGGTGCCAGAGTACAACAGAAATAAACACACTTTCTCTGCAAAATGTGCGTAATAGACTATCCCCCAGATGCATTAAGCAACCATTTTGTGATTCCGTATTAGCGAAAAATAAGGATTCGCTAATAAGGAATAGCAAAATGCTATGCATGAAGAAATCGCTTAAAAAATAGCGATTTCTTAAAATTCCTTAATTGTGACTCACAAATTGCGAGCCACAATTAAGGAATACCTTCCCATTCATTCCAATGGGCCTAAAGGCCCATAGGAATGAATGGGAAGAAAATCTCAATTTGCGACTCTCAATTAGAGAATCTCAAATTGAGATTGCAATTTCAAGGGTGCCAGGGTGTCAAAAGGACACCCTGTTGCACCCCTGAAATCTGCATATAGGTACATCTTGCACACACACATGCCCTAAGGGCATGTTTGTGTGTAAAAAGGAACTATGAAAAATGCACTTCAGTGCATTTTTCAAAGTTTTTGCAAATTGCCATGAAGGTCAACTTCATGGTAATTTGAGACCCCTATTAGCGAAATAGCTATTTTTTTTTAACTTTAATGCATTGCATTTAAGGAATCTCAATTTGAGATTCCTTAAATGCAAGTAATCACAATTTTGCGATTTCTTAAATTGGGATTTTTTGCGATTGGGATGATGCATCCCAAATGCAAAAATACCGGTCGCAAAGGCGCAGATTCTGAGAATCTGCCCATTTGTGAGCGGATTTCAGCTTGATGCATCTGGGCCTATTACACATCAAACAAATAAAGCAAAACGGTATTTAAAACAATCTATTTACGAATAATTAAAGGCCATCAGGGCAAGACTTTTGGCAGAACAGAGCTGGCTCTATCAGGGGGGCCCTCGGGAAGGCTGGGGCCGTAGCCCAGAGCCCACATTGCCCATGCCTAATCCTGGGGAACCACGCGGGTGGACGGGGTCCCCCCACTTATTTTACCCAGAGCTTGATAACTGGAGCAAATAGAGCCACACATTCACTCTTTGGCCTCCAGGTAGGCCAAAGAGTGAATGTGTGGCTCCATTTGCTAAGGAGTGAGCCAGGGGAGGCAATGAGTCTGATGGTGCAAGCCACCTTTCGCGACATCACTTCCTGTCGTGACGTCAGCGTCCCCCCACTTCTATTTTTAGGTCGAGGCTACCGTCGCACTGCGAAGCAGTGGGGGCGGTGCCAAAGATTTAATGACTTCAACAGTGGGGCTTTAACCCGCCTCTCTCTTCCATTGGCTAGCTTCGTAAATGGAGGTTAGCCATTGGAAGAGATGTGTGTCACTCGGGGCTGGAGCAGATTCGTGGGCGTTTCTGGCTTTTTAAGCCCCGCCCCCTTTGTTTCATCATTCGGAGGTGGGCCATTGAGGGCGTTTACTTTTTTTTTTTTTACACGGATGTTCTTCGTCATTGCTAACCTCGTCCCGGTCCAGCGTGGTTGTATCCTGCCCCCCTCCCGCTGTCAGCCTCCCTTCCCTCTGTCCGTGTCTTTGTTCCCACCCCCCCTCCCGCTGTCCTTGTCTCCGTGACTTGGAGGGAGGAAACCTGCACGCTCCTTGCATACAATCTGTTCCCGTCCCCCCTCTCGCTGTCTGTGTCTTTGTTCCCGCCCCCCCTCGCGCTGTCCGTGTATCCGTCGTAAGCATCATCTGTGCAGAGAGATCGGATTGCACCACTGTGGACGGGCGCTGCGCATAAAGGGGTGCGCACATATCTCCTGAGGCTGACCCCACAGACTCTGGCTGTGCAAGCAGCATGGGAAGTTTGGGGAAAGGATAGAGTAGCTGCCCCTTGCAGCTGCTTTAACGTGAGTTCAAAGCATGGTTCGT
Source organism: Lissotriton vulgaris (assembly GCF_964263255.1). Classification (NCBI taxonomy): domain Eukaryota; kingdom Metazoa; phylum Chordata; class Amphibia; order Caudata; family Salamandridae; genus Lissotriton; species Lissotriton vulgaris. Next base: position 308,298,428 of record NC_141688.1, on the reverse strand, counting down.
ACATGGCTCATTAAGAGCCCCCTCTCACAACACCAGGTTGTACCTTCTAGAGAACTTTTCAAAGATGGCGGTTCTCACCTGAACAAGCACTCCCGCGGGAAGGGCTCAGTTTGAACGAGTGGTGCACTGTTTACATTTTCAGGGGGTTCTACTTCCTTCGTTCACAGGCTCCTGCTCGGCCGTGAAGTTGAAAGCTGTTAAGATTGATAAGTAGACTTAAGGTGATGGTTTTCAGAGCAATACATTGCCGGAACAGCATTGAAGTGGAATAAGCTAATAGCTGGGCTTCTGGAACTCAGAGTGAAAACACCTCTTGTAGACTCAAGACCGAAAACAAAAAAGTAAACAAGCAGAGTCTGTTCCGTTTTTGGGAACGGGGAAACTGATTGTCTCACGGGTCCTTTAGCAATCGCACCACCTCTAAAAGAACGAATGTGAATATTATAATGTAAAATATTATTCGTGTGTGGAGACGTTGCTTCTGGTCTTGAAGGGAGGGCCCACCTCACCTGTTTACACACGTGCAGATGTGCCGTGCTTTCTGACCAGATGTGCAGTGCCTTCTCCCAAGCTACCTATTTTCAAACTTTTCATTTATAAATGGGAACATGTATAATTTGCAAGAACTGTCCCCACCCATCACACGTTATCCAAAGTGTGACTGGTGCATTTGAAGTACATGGCAATGTAGACTGCTCTCCCACTGCCTGGGGTGCAGCACCTGTGTAATTGGGGTCACTTTGAGGTCAGCCATTGGTAACAATTACCAGGGCTCAAGCTGACAGTCTAACAGATGACGGTGAGTGGAGGAGCCTGCTAAAAGTTAACATTTCCCCTTTTTCTCTCGATCCCTCTATGCAGTAATCGTGAGGGCTGTGGTGCGTATGCGCGCAGACTGCAGACTCATCCTCTGGTGCACGTGTATACTTGGCGGTGCTTCCTTACATTGTTTACAATTGACCATGCTTTCAGTCCCCCAAATACAGATCTGTGATGATATTTGCAACATCTGATCTCACAGTAAGATGCTCAAGAGGTCAGGCATAAATAGGTTGCCATGTTACCTCACAACAGTAGTGCTAAAAGTTACACCTCCTACTGAAATGCTGAGTTCAGACACACATTCAGCTTTTCGTTGCAAAAACATCAGATTCCTGTTTTTCTCCACACACATGAGCATGTCTCCCACTGACATGCTTTCACGTTCTCACTTCTACAGGGCTGCGCCTGCTTTGTATAGCCCTACCCCTGGACTTTGTACATGACAGACAGCGCGAAGGGCACAGTGGATTCAAAACTAGTCCACAGCGAGTGGGTGTGCTGCAGAACTTGCATTTTCTTGTGTTCTTGGGCTTGGCTACCAATAGTGCAGCAGGCGCAGTGGCACCGGGAACCTGAGGTACGAGGCTGGCCCCAAATCATGACTGCCTTTTTCTACCAAACTGTCTGCAAACAGTCACGGTTTCTTTCCTTGCATAAAGGCCAATGACTCCCTTGCTACGTCACTGTTCGTTTTAACATGTTGTTGGGGTGCACTACTGTTAGTGCAGTTCAGCGGGGACTGAGGAATCATTTGTGGTATAGCTTTCATGTTGATATTCCCACCAATGCTACCTTTCGCTGCACACAAGCTCTGTGAATATGAAAACAGGACAACCACAGTTCACCACTGAGAGGAAGTTGCGCCGTGTGCAGCCGGCTCCACAGCACACATTAAAGGAACTACACATACACCAACTGACGCAGGATGGGTGATGTTTAATATTAATGTCTGTACATATTTTTGCAGATGTTATTTAGAGTGTATATCTCACCGTACATCCGGAATACTTTTTGTTTTCTAAGATACAGGGACGCCTTCAAACGAAGGACAAAGCATGCAGTTTGAAAATTAAATAGACTTCAGCACGGTAACGTTTGTAGAAGGCAAGCAACGTGTGTAAGGGTATAGACGTCTGTTCCTAAATATGTTATGCTTCATGCCTTTGTATAGCAATTACAACCATCTGTATAGTGTTGAAGAGCTTTTGGAATCTGGGCACATTTTTTTCGGTTCTGAGGAGCGCACTGTTCTGTGCATTTTGCATTTCGTCGTTCTCTGTTTCAATGATGATTCTACTGGATATTGGCCGGACTGGATAGAATGGAGTGTGCATTGTTTACTGGACGGTCTTGCATTGGGCCGGCTAGATCCTGTTATGTATTTCGGCAGGGTACTGTGTGTGTGGGTGCATGTGGGTGGCTCTGTGTGTGTGTGGGTGGCTTTGTGTGTGTGGCTCTGTGTGGGTGCAAATGCAATAGGTCTCGCATTTGCGAGCGATTAAGCTATTGGCATTGTAAATGACAATGCCATTTATTTATGTTTTAAAAACAAAAACATAAATAAAATTGTCATGAGCAATGCCAATAGCTCTAACTTTAACAATGCCGAGACCATTGCATTGTAAATGCTTGTTTAGGACTTGTGCCCTGCTAAACCGTCTCTGCCTCCAGAGGACTCAATATCTGTACGTTGGCACACGCAAGGCTGTTACCCCGACCTCCTGAGGGGGCGCCGCCTCTGCTCCGTTCCTGGGCGAGGGGCCCAAATCCCCAGCGAGGCCTCTAATGGTGCCTGCGATGTGTCATTCGGCGCCAGGCGTAATGAGGCCTCGTGCACTGACGCCATCCGTTAGCGCCTGGAAGAAGGGTCCTCTGGGGTGTGATGGAGAGGCTTGTCCTGGGGGCGTTGTTAGGGGCCTGGTCCCCTCGGGGGCTCGTTTGTAGGTTCCTCTGGTAAAGAGCTGGTGCGTGAGTGATGCGACATATTCTGGACCGGTCCCAAGGGGCGGGTTTACAGCATCCTTCTCTCACTTCCTTCCACCTGTTCTCAGGCCACGACCCCTTTTCCTGATAGAACATGTAAATCATTCAAAAAGAAAAAAATATAGAAACAATTTACCTACATTGATTAATTGACAATTTTTTATGTAAATAATACATATTTAGTAAAAACTGTCGTGAAAAATGAAGTAAAGTTGCACTAAATTTATGACGTAAGTCACTGTTTGGAAATGTATTGTTTAACTCTGGTATGTAATAACCGCCAGTGATTCGAAAACACCGAGAAACACCAGCGCAAATTACGCGCAACTTGCGCACTGTTTGCGACTGAGTCGGACGGACGCAACATTATTTGTAATTATTCCCAATCCGTGAAATGTTTTAATCAATCAGTGATGAGGAGGGGCTTCCGCAAGACGCAAATCTAGGAGGTGACTGACTGTAATATGCCCCTCCTGCTCGAGGATTGCGCAAATGACGGAGCCGCTTTGTACAAGACTTTTGCTATTAGAGAATACATTAGGCGCATCAAAGTCAGTACATGTTTTAATTTACACACTGAGAGTTTTGTCATATTTTTAAATCAGTTTGTTTCATAAATATTTATTGAATATATTGATTTGTAAAATGTAATGATGCTCTTTTGAATAATATATGCTTCATACAGTTTTGTAGGCTTTTATGAAGGTTTTTTTAAAAATATAAACTTAATTGATAATTGATAAATTGAGTACAATTGTGATACCAACTATTTAGCTTAGGGTTAGCTGATCATTTTTTTTAAATGTGTTAATTAATCCCTTGGTTTCAAATGGATTCTGTCGGGTGGTTTTCCTTCAAGAATCACGTAGATTCTGTTTCCCATCACACTCTCCCCTCCTTTCTACTTTTCAGCCCTCATCACATTTAATTTTTTCCTTCGGGCAGGGATCCCCAAGGATTCCCCTCCTTCCACTTTTAAATCTAATATGATTCTCTTTTCCCATGCTTCTTCCTTGTTACACATGTTTGTGGGTGGCCTTCCGCTCTACACTCATTCCTCCGCCTGACTTGTTTCTTTCCCCGCACTCCTCACGCCGCGTCTTCTATTCTCTTTTGTTCTGCTCATTCCTCCTATCTTATTCCTATATTTTCTTCCACTCTTGTTTATGATTAGGATTGTATTAGCAATAATGAAGGTGCTGTTGCATTCCTTTACACTTTTTCATACTAAAATTACACAAGTTCTCCATTACTTTTTTAAGAATTGTAGGAAGATTTTCTAAATACCGGCGTAAATTTTTTTTTAGTATCATTAAATTGTTATAAAACTTTTTTTGTTTTTTATTTTAGCAAAACATCTTTCCTAATTAACTTGTTTTTTCCTTTAAGTTTGTTTTTCAACTTCTTTGTTGTCATTGTCGGGGACTCAGGCCAGAAGCGATTGTGGAAATGTTCACAGAAGCATGCACACATGAGAAAGTACTGTTATACACCATTACAATAGCGTCAGATCACCCTCCTCTTCATAAATAGAATCACTAGATTGTGTCAGGGGAGGGGCTGGGGACTGTGGAAGAATGGGCAATGGCACGTACAAAGCACTAGACCGCTAACCTCCTTGCGGATGGGAACTTCCTGGGTTAGGTGTTCTAATCCGGGTCAATGATAGCAGAATCAGTACTTATCTAAATGTCTCTGAGCACTCCAGAAAAGCAGAGTCAAAGTCTTTTGTCAGCCTTCTCCTATTTTACTCACAATGTTCTCCACTGATCTAGTCAGCCGACACGTGTTTCGCCATTGGGTTGAATTGATCTGACGTGTTGCCTTGCCTGTCAACTGATGAATGGTGGGGTGTCTTACCACTGCTCGGTGGCCTGCTTGGTGTGTCACTGCTTTAACATCATGCACACATAGCTTGTCTCTCCCTTGGGCAGCTGCTCACAAATATTATCCCACAGCATATCTGCATTGGGTATTGTTGTATTGGTCATCATCGGTCCTTCATGAGCGCCCAAGGGAGTGGAGAGGCCAGGGCAGCTGGCTTCGGAGCACAGGGCTCACGGTTCGATCCCTGGCTCCGGCGGCAGCTCAGCTCAGCACCGTATGACTCTGGGCAATAGCTCACTTAATTTCCACGACGGCCCACAGAGCCTTGAGACCGGTAAGGGTGAGTAGTTTGCGCTTTACAAATACGGAGTTAATCTTTGGCACTGCACCGCTCGGGTTAGCCATCGAGGGCCGTATGGAGTTCTCACGGTTCTCGGGCTCCTCGCAGGGAGCGCATCGAGCATGTAGCTGCTGGGCCGCCACCAAGCTGTTCCAGAGCGGCCTCAAAGGAGCAGCCCGCGCCATCAGATTTTGCCAAGGTTTTTCTAAAGTACAAATGATTCCATTGGTTCACGAATCAACATGCAGCAGCAATCTAAGATATATGAAAATCAGCAGATATACTCACTCAAAGCCTTTTTTGGGGGCACAGGATCAAACAACTCTTAGTCGGTTGGACAAGTGGCTACCCCAATTGTGCACACACGCAGAACTCTGTTGATCAGCTACACGGAGGAACGATCAAACTCAACCTCCAATCAGCATGCATGGTGATATGCTGTCACATTAAGGGGCATATTTACAAGGGCTCTATCGCCTCTTTTTTGGCTTAAAAAGCCTAAAAGCAGAGATAAAACTATCACCCTATTTACAAGAGGGTGCAAACATGCATAATCGCATGTTAGCACCCTTTTTCCCAATGCCTCCCTTTGCATCTCTAATGAGTTGCAAAGTGGGCGCCACTGGGCGTACCCCGGATGGACAACCTTGCAAATATCGCTGATGTTCACATCGCAATATTTACAAGGCTGCCCCAGCATTTTAGCACAAGTTAGTTTTTGGAGAAAACTGCTGTTTTCTCCCCAAACTAACGGGGCATATTAGCAAGACGGGCGATATGAAATTATTGCAGCTTTTGCGGCCGTTTTCATCCGCAAAGCAGCGATAATTTCATCGCCCTATTAGCAAGCTGTCATTAACATCAGTTAGCCACAGCTTTTAGGTGATAGCGAGCGGTTTGGGGCCGCTTTGTATGTCAGCATTATTTATCGCTAATGACATGTAAAGTGGACGTACCCAACCTGTTAGCGACTGAAAGCAGTCGCTAACATCGCTATCGCCTATTATATACGCAGCGCGAATATCACTGAAAACTAACGCCTGCTCAGATCACTTCTTAACCTGCATTTCCAATGGGAGTTGGATATTCAGGTTAAGACTCTATTGGCGTTAATACCTGAATATCGCTGGATTTCCTGCGATATTCACGCATTAAGTTGCTATCGCACAATATTTTATTGCATTTGAGATAAACGTTGCTAATAGCATGTTATCTCTGCGATAAAAACGGGCGATGCACGGCGATAGAAGAATTGTCGTGAAGCTTATTTAGCTAAAAATATTGCTAGTTGTTGATAATATGCCCCTAACGTCTCCTAAAATGCAGACTTACCTATCTCTAACATTGGGGACGATTATGCTGATACGACCCTGTGGTTCGTATCAGCAAGGTTATTGCCATTTTGCATGGAACATTGCTGGAAAACCTCTGCAAAATGGCGATAACCTCCCTACCTCTAGAATTTTTATCGCCCTGGAGAAACGCGTTGTTAATAATGCGCTACTAGGGCGATACACTCCAGAGATATCCTGCAATAATAAAATTATCGCTTAGGATGGCCAGCGATAATTATCGCTGGCCGTTGATAATATGCCTGTAGTTTGTTTGGAACTACAGCTGATTGGGGCCTTCGTAGCAGTGGTTATCAAGTTCACCCAGCATGTAAAAAGAAAATATAGGCTGAGTAGAGGGCATATTGGTCTTCCATTTGTTGTTCATTCTAGGTTTCCATTGGGACGCCATAGGGCCACTTTCTTTTCATTTGGCTCTTACGGCATCTGCCACTATTTATACGCTGCAAGATTCGTCAGGAAACTGTGACTGGAAGGGGCGTTTTATGCAGCCTGTGTCCCCAAAGACATTTGATGAATGAGGCTGCCTCCGGATGCAAGCATTGGTCCAGCCTGCCCCTCCCCCTCTAAACCTGGCACCACCCAGGATGCTGAATAATCAAATTCAATTGTTCTGTCAACATGTTGGGCAAAGAATCTTACACTCCAGATGCGGCGCCGCTGGTTGTTAACACATTCACACTCCATGCAGGAGTCCCCAAGTCAGGTGGAAGTAGATTTTGGAAGCAGCTCAGCACACCTCCAGGGTGTTTTCAGGTTTTATGTTTCCTGATCCTCACGATGGCCGTGTAAAGCCATCCCTAATGTCTGGCACATCGCCAGTGTCCATGTCCTCCAGCGGCTCCGCCGGCAGAGATACTCAAAGGTCTGGCCAGGGTTACTTGTGGTGCTTATGAATGCTCTGGTGATCACCTGTACGGCCCCGTGATGTAAAGCTGATGTGGTACCCACAAGGTGTTTGGCATCTGGTAACAGTCTTAGCATGGGGCAGGCACATTAGGGCCAGTGCGGCACATTCACCTCAGCACCAGCTGGGCTTGTTTTCACATGCAGGCATTAGTGCCACCCTCCAACCTCATTATCACCCAGGCTCCGAAGAATGGAATACAATTGTACTTTCAACAGGCCTGGCCATTAATTGTAATGCTGTTAGTCGCAGCTACAGCCGGGTGACCTCATTGAGAGTTTCAGAGGCTGAGTGGTTGCTACCTCCCGGCGAAATGCTCCCAGTTCCGGACCAGAGGGTAGCAGCTTTTGGAGCAGGTCGGCAGACCTCGAAGGTGTCTCTGTGGGTCTCATGTGTCTTTCTGGTCAATATGGTCGGGTAGAGCCATCCTATTGTGGCACACTGCCAAACGACTCAAGGCACTTACTAGCATTTGCACAAAAGACAAACATCACTGAAACCGGATTTGACACATTTTTAATTTGTTCACCATAGTTTTATCAATACAACTGTCTGTGCAAATGTATTGGGCATTTCAACAGAAATTCACCCGCCTTATTGCCATAGTAGCCAGGCGGATTGCGTTAGTTTGTCATTCTAAAAAGTGCTTCGGTTCCAAAGTTTTGGGGAACACTGGGTTAGAGCACAAATACAGACAAATAATTAGAAATCATTTGGCATTTCCATAATTTAAGAAAGTACATATTGTTCTCCTCCTGTTCTCACCATCCCAAAAGATGTCCCATCCCCTTGTCTGCTTTCTGGTATACATTAGCAGAAGTTTGGCTTTGGGGTACTTACGCCAGGATGGGGACAGCAGCAGGGTGACACAACATCTAAAGATCACAGTCAGACGGTGATGGGTTTGCAGACAATAAGGGCATGAAATGAAACAGAATACTAGGGATCCGGGCCCCCAATGGCATTATGTTGGCAGAGTGTGGAGATTCACAATGCAATCGCCGTTACATTCGACCATATAGGGGCAGAAGGGTACGTTGGATGGAAACTGTGCAAAAATAGTGGGATTTAAAAAGGTTTTCCTTTTGGCCATTTCTGTAGAAGACGTGCTCTCTGTAAATATGAGAGGATCGGTAACAGGATGCTGCAATTAAGCTAAAAAAATATAAATAAACCTACAGCCATTCAGCCAGGTGGGTTGCGTTAGTTTGCCAATTCAAAAGTGTTTTATGACTCCAAGAGTTTGAGAAATATGGGCCTGGAGTGCCAATGGTGACAATTACTAAAGTCCATTTTGCATTCCTATTTAGGACGGGGCAGGTGAACCTGTACATGTGTTTTACTCCATGTTCCCACCATTCAAAAGCATTGGCATCTCTTTCAGCACTCTGGTATACCTTCAGCAAAAGTCTGGCTCTGGGCTACATTCACTAGGGTGGGCACACCAGCACGGCGACACAGCAACGCAGTCAGACTGATGGGTGGTGCAGGCAATAAGAACATGAGATGTAGCAGAATATTTAGAGTACACTTTGGGGACCTCCGGCCTCACTCCCTGTTTTTAGATCGACATTTGTCCAGGTTTAGGTTGGAGAGGATCACCTGGCATCCTCGAAAGGACACGACACAGCTTAAATTTGATACATGTCATATGATTCCTTTGAGTGAGAGGGCCACGCCTAAGGTGCTCGCTCAAGTGGCGTAGGGGGATACCATCGGTCTCAAGACTCGACCCTGTCCCCACCCAATGACCCTCTCCAAGGTGTCCATATTTTACTTGCTGGCGCAGCACTTGGTTATCAGTTCGTACCCTCAAATTTGGACTCGCCAAGTATGGGGGTAAACAAGAGCTTAGTCAACCCCCAAATGTAAATGCACAAATTTGCACACATTGCACAATGGATTATATCACACAGAACGATGGCTACGAAGAGAGCAGCAGTTTTAATTCCCCCAGGGGTGCTATTTTTTTGCTGGTGCTGAACTCCCATACAATGGAGGCCAGGGGGTAAAGATATGGATATTGTGTTGGCGCCAACAATAAATTATTATCAAATATCTCATGGTCTTGGAGGCGAGCACCACAATGCTTACAAGTGAATCCTGAATTTGAGGCCTGGGCAGTGTGGGCAGTGAGGGGTAAAGACAGGGTGCAGTCAATCGCTAATCAGAATGCCCAACTCGGTACAGAGGGCACCATAGGGGAATCACTCTGAACTGGGGTTAAAGAGGAGGACAGTAGACCCAAGTTCCGGGGAGACCATCAAACATTCCTCAGAAGGGTAAATAAAGCGTGTACAGGCCCACCAAGCAGGATGACTCGATTCAACTCAAATTCAAAGAAAACAAGAAGAGCCTGGTAAATTAGATGTGGCCTTTTTAGTGCACACACTCCAGCCCAGTGTAGACAGGGACTTGATCCAGCTAAGAGGACTGGTATTTGCAGGTTGCAGGAGGTTATGAAGCCTGCCATGGTTGGGACAGGATATGATGGCGGCCACATCCAGGGCATTGGCAGAGTTACAGGGTGATCAGGCGGCTGATTGGTACATAGAGGTACCATCTTCAGGAGCACAATAGCGTTGCCCTTTACAGCAGGATTCTGGATGGAAATGGCACCCCGCTAGTCCTTTGGGCAGTTGTGAGCTTGAGCAACCGGCAGCTTGCCTTGCAACGCTCCGCCCCTAAAAAGGCGTGAGTAAAGTCATTGACTGGTGGTCACAGGTACTTAAGGGGGATAAACAGTAGCACCGATTTGATTGGCCACTGTGCAGTATGGCTCATCAGTTGGGCAGGGCAGCTTAGGTCACTCACAGCTGCCTGCCTTTGGATTGCCCGTAAGTTAACCCACCATGTTGACATACCCCATGTATGAAATAAACCTGCAGCAAAATTGTTTTCCAACAAAATTTGTGCGGCCTGATTATTTATTGCAGTGTGTACTAAGTACCTTACTATGCTTCGGGGAGGACTGTGGATATCGGCACTATGTCTGTTGTCGCATGCAAGGCTTTTACTTCGACCTCCCATGGGGGCACAGTCTCTGCTATACTCCTAGACGAGGTGCCCAAATCCCCAGGGAGGCCTCTAATGGTGACTGTGATTTGTCATTAGGTACCAGGCGTAATGAGACCTCGTGCACTGACGCCATTCGTTAGCGCCTGGAAGAAGGGTCCTCTGGGGTGTGATGGAGAAGCTTGTCCTGGGAGCATTGTTAGGGGCCTGGTCCCCGTGAGGGCTCGTTTGTAGGTTCCTCTGGCGAAGAGCTGGCTCGTGAGTGATGAGACATATTCTGGTCCGGTCCCAAGGGACGGGTTTACAGCATCCTTCTCTCACTTGCTTCCACCTGTTCGCAGGCCACGACCCCTTTTTTCTGATAGCAGGTGTAAATCATTAAAAAAAAAACATTATAGAAATATTTTGACTTAAATTGATTGATTGACATTTTTTAATGTAAATAATAATAACTATTGTGTAGAAACTGTAGTAAAAAAATAAGTAAAGCTGGCCTAAATTATATTTACTATTATTGAGACACAAGTCACTGTAAGGGAATGTATTGGTTAACTTCGGTGTGTAATACCCGCCTGTGAGAAGTTGGCCTGGCATATGCTGTCCACTATTCGAGTGGGCACGTTGCACCAGTCCAAACAACCCTTATTGATGATAGGTTTAAAGACAACCTATATAGAAAGGTATCCTAGTGGTAGCTGTGGAGAGCAGCCTTCTGGCTAAGTCTTGAAGAAATGTAAAGCAGCTTGTTTTGATGGAGCGGTAATTTCTACTGGTAGTTTCTCAATGCAAAACCCTCATGCTACCTCTAATTTACCGCTCAAAAGGTGTTGGGCCCTTCACACCATGTAATACCTTCAGGAGACTTTAATAATCATGAACAGTCAAAAATGCAATTATTATTTTAAGCCAATAAAGAGAGTTGATGAGTATTTAAAGGGTTTTATTTTCTATTCAAAGTTAATTTTTCTCTGACCCTTTATTCATTAGTAAAATATCAATCAGGTTACAGAATTTGGAAAACAGAAAAATAGCATTAATACAGAACATTTTACAGTCTGCAAAATCAGCATTACATATAGGAATGTGGCGCAAAATGTCATTCAAGATTCTTAAAGAGTTTCTAAGAAAAAATAGTCTTGCAAGGCTAATCAAAAATCAAATAGTTTGCAAAAATCTCCCATTAAGAGAAATAAATGCATAAGTCAAAAAAAATCTTTTCAGACCTAATTAATTAGTCAAAGCATAACTGAAGTTTAGCATCTAATTCTATTTAATCAGCTGCACTCTCTGTCTGTCTGTCTGTGTCTAAAGAGCAAGCAGGGAGTGAGATAGCCCCTCCTTCACCAGACCTCAAAGGAATGCGGCCTCAAGTGCCAAGATATGACGTGGAAGCAAGAAACCTCCCCCTGATTCTCCTCGGACGCCCCTGCAGCACCCGTGACGACGTACCTAACCCATAGGCTGTCTGGCCTAATCTGTTCCTTCTCTTCAAGAGCTCACACACCCCCTAATGAGCCTAGAAGCCAGCTGAGCTGAGAAAAGCCAGCCCCTGTCAGTTTTTATACACAAAATTTTGGCAGACTACACAAAATGTTGCATTTCAGGAAAACCTGTACGTTGATTGGTCAATCATGATGGCATGAGTTTGCACTTTCCTGACGCATTAAAAAAAAACAGTTTTAACAAAAGAAGCATACATGAATAATACATTTATAAACATTTGCAACATTTACTAGGGAAAATGTTTCATTTTAATTCTTCCTTCCTTTTCTCAGCGCAGTAGGACGGATACTTTAGTTAGCTGGTACATTGGCACAATCACAAGAATGTACAGTTCAAGCTGTCCTTCACTTCTTGGCATGAGGAAAGCTGCCACAGTCTGCGCATGCTCCCTTCTCATTCAAAGCAAGCCATAGCTTTTGATGGTTTCACAGGCAGCCATTTAATGGTAGGCCCCAAAAATAAAATAAACACAAAGATAATGTTAATTTCATGTAAATCAGCACATTATGTTTCCAAACTCCATACTAATACTCATTATAAATGTTTTCCTAGCCAAGCTACTAGTGTAAAGCAGCTTTTCTATTATTTATGACAACATGTAAAATAAATGTGCAATGTGCAACAAAGTAAAAGAGGTGTTATTAACTGAAAATATTTATCAAAATAGGCAACAAGTCAAAGTCTTTTAAGACGGAAATAGTGAATGTAGATTGCATGGGGTGAGCTGGGAAGAGAGAAACATATTCTATTAATCTTCAAAGCTAAAAAGGCCACTTTTCTCTACATTACAAAAACACATGTTAATTCAGCAAAAGCATGTCAGACTGATTTGGCCTCACTTTCATATTTTTCAAGTGCCATGGTTTTAACTTGCACCAAAAGGTGCGTGGCAATTTAAATGCAGTCTGTCTGAATCACAAAAAATAAAACAATGCCTGACTGCAGATGAAATCTGCTCCATCAATCCACCCTTCTGATGATTCAAATCATAATAAATTGATTTATAATTCATCACACATATTTCATTTTCACAAGTGACATTTTTTAAAATTGCAAAAGCTGAGCATATAACAATTTTACATCTATTTCTAAGGCAAACACAAGTCTATCTGTAATCAGATCATATATAGCCAAGCTCAAATGTTTTAGTGCAGAGTTCTGTAAGTAGCTTCTTGAAACAGTTAGTCTTCTTTAAAATAAGTAACTAAAATAATAAAAAAGGAATTCAACAGGACAGTCTCAGCATTTCTTTTCTCTTTGTCATCAGCTTGCCATCAGAATGGCTCATTGGCATTCTGTACCTTTTTCAATGCAAATTAGACTACTTAGGTGCTGAGAAACTCGGACAGAGCACCATCAATCCTTGGCACTTTTTCAATCAATGCCTTTCACTCTTATTTTCACTTTGATCAGATTCAGATGATTCGCCACTTCATCTCTCAGACCAAAGCCGTTGCACCATCCATTATGCAGATCTTGTGTAGCAGCTGCAATCTGGTGAGAAACTGCACACTGTACATCAACCAGACCTACACAGCCATGGCTAGTGTTCTCCTCAGTGTTTTCCACAAGTGCATTTGCATATGCATTTTCAAGCCACTTTGGTGTTGGTGAGACACCGTCTTTTGCAAAAGGTAACTCAGTGCTGCCATTGTGTTGGTTTATTATGCTTGACACTTCAGGCAGATAGCTGCAATCCATTCCTTGTCCAATCTGTTGTTCTGCACTCATTATCTTTGAGACCACATTATAATCTGATTTCAGAGAAACTGGCAATCTGTACCTGGGCATCAGTCTTTGCAATAACACTTTTACCACTATGCAGTTGTCACTTTTCTCAAAAACAGTTCTGATACAACCCTGTTGTGCTGCTCTAAAAACATTTTCTTGAGCCTCTTTTAATTCACCTGTGAAGATTCCATAGAATGTACATGCTAACAGAACACAAATGTGTGCAACTGAATTAGCATTTCTCTCTCCCATGACAACAGTGACTCCCATTTGAGCAGATATACTGCATGTTATGGTAAGGGCAATCAATTTCGAATTTTGGGCTGGGGTAATTACTAAAAGCCATGAAGCTTTGACAACATCATGCATAAGGAGCACAGCATGTGCTGTTTTTAATGTGTCACCTTTCAAACATGGGCCATCTACAAAATGGACATTGTTGGGCTGACTCAGACATTCATCATTAAAGTCTGATTTTGGCTTTATGCATATTTTCATGATATTTAGACACTCATATTCAGTTTCATCACAATCCAATTCATTTGCTGACATTTTTGTGAAGTTCGGGTCAAAGGTCATTGGGCAATACATCACAGACCTTTGAACACAGTCATCTTTTTGAATAGGCAATGAGAGAGTGCAGCCCTCCCTCTCACTGCAAATTGGTATATTTTCTTTTAAATAAACTTTCATTCCTAGTGCTGGGGCGCAACATTCTTTCTTTTTCAACTCTAGGAATGTTTTTGTGCAATTGTTGTCCAATGGAAGCGGATCAGACACACCTTTGTGTGTCAGCCTCAGTAAAGGCTTAGCCACTAGGGAAAGGTTTATTAACCACTCTCTACAGCAGCTAACCACTCCCAAAAATGTCCTGACTTCTTTCTGAATTTGAGGTGGATTTTTCTTGGAAAACATTTCCACCCTTTCTGGTGACACCTTTCTACCTCCCTTTCCAATTTTGTGTCCCAGATATTCATCTGCTTTTTGACAGTACTCCTGACTATTCTCATGCAATGGCACTGTTACATGGACTTTGCAAAAATCAATAAAAGTAAGCCATTCTTCAGCACATGGAATGTGAAAAAATATATTGGCTGGATTCGGTACCACAGGACAACATGAAAAAAACATGCTTTTAATCTCCTGCACTATTCTGTTCTTTTCATTTATTTTCGATGAGCCTGTGATCAGAAAGTTACATAAACTTCCAATCAATTCCATCAAAAATCCTTTTATTGGTAAAATTCCTGCAACTGATGGTGTCCCTGAATACATGTCATTTGGTTCTAATTTTAGTAAGACATGTTCTGCACATGTTATTAATCTGACATCCTTCTCTGTGAACTCTCTTATTTCTGTGTTTATTTTTTCCAAAGCAGAAGGTAATTTTTCAACTTTCTTTTCTGAAGATAATGCTACAACTGTTTCTTGTTGGGCCATTTTAAAATGTACATCTTCATCAGGAAAATGAAAAATAACATTATCTGATGCACAGTAATCTGTGCTGTTTAATTTGCAAAACAATTGTTTTCCTGCTTGGCCTGAATCACAGACAACAGTTTTGCAATCTTCCTCAAATGGGCTTAATTTTGGTCCAAATTTTTCTAAAACTGGGTTTGTAATTTCTTTGTTTAAAACTCCTGCAACTAAATCTGGACTTTCCACTGCCTTCACAATGGACTTGGCAAATTCAGAATTGTGAGGGTCAAAACTCTCATTTTCAAACACAGCAACCTGTTGGACTGGGTTCTGATTTTGCCTCTGGAAATAATTCACATTTGCTCTGGACCACTTATTTAAATTAATGTTAGCATTTTCCATATTTTGTGGGACCATCTTTGCTTGGAAAATTCCTGCCATAGGTACCTGTCTCTGAACTGACATTTGCATTTGCTTAGCTTGCATATTTTGCATCTGCATTTCTCCATGTTTTTGTGCATCATGTTTAAATTTATATTTCTTCTTCAATGCTCAAATCTGTCATAAAGATGGCAAAAGGACACATTTTCCCGCAGTACAACATCCATACCTGAATTTTCACAAACCAAACCAACTTTACTTCCATCCTGTGTTCTTTTATTCTGTACCCAATCAACATCCTTTACTGGTACTCCACCCTTCAGGAAAGTAATCACTGCTATGTTTTCCTCCATATAAACAGAAAATGATGGTGCATTCATGCAAACCCATTTCATTGTCTCCTCACCTGAGCTTTGCAAAGCTTTAGATTCAAACCGCAATTCATTCTGCACGGCAATGTAAAAGAACATTTCCAAATTAATGCACAGCTCTTTTAAAATCTCAACAAATCCATCAACTTGTGGGTACTACAGCATAATTCTGTCTCTCAAGTGTGGGAATGTGTTCAGAAATGCTGCAAGTTCACTTTTATTCTGTGGCATAGGAACATGCACTCCTCCCACTATTTCTCTCAATGAGTAAGTAAAAGCTTCTCCCTCATTCTGCTTATTATTTTTCTCAACTAAATCTGGTGGCTTCTTTTCCTTATCCAGTTTCCTTGCTAGGTCTGGTGGTTTCTTTTTCTTCTCATGTTTTCTTGCCCATTTGTCTCCTAATTTCTCAAACCCATTGCATTAAAAAATATATTTTATTTCTGCAATGTGCAATTGCATTTCTGAAGAACACATTTTCTCATTTGCTTCATCATCCATATGTACCCTGACACTTTTCTGAAATGGGAAACTTCCCGAAACATCAAATTCATAATTTTGAGCCAAATCTGTCAGGTCATTATGGGTAGTTAACGCACATGCAACTCTTTCCTTACTCAGGGAAATTAGTTCTTTTTCCTGACACTGGTTCACATTGTCATTATTTAAACAGCATGGACTGTTATTTTCTTCATGTTCAAGTGCTGAGTTTAAAACACTAAGCTGTTTCTCTTTTTCAGGGCCTGTGCTAATATGTTCTCCCATGTTTTCAATCTTTTTAATCACTGCTGCTTCCTCTAAGCAGGTTTGAAAAATCAAATTTTCAATTACATTTATTTTATTCTGAGCTGCAGATGTTGTAAATACCATTTTCCCTCACCTTTCAGTGCTTGGGGTAATTTCTGTTCAATAACCTGTGAATTCTGAGTTTCTGAGATAAACTCTGCCATAATCACTCCTTCTGCAGCTCTTTTAACCTTTTCAGTAGGGGCCATATTAATTGGGACAATCATAAGTTTTCTATGCATTATCTGTGCATCTGCAGTTAGCAATTCTTGGACTGCATCAGGCACATTTGAAGCAGTAACACCTGGAGGTTTCACTGTCAGTGCTGAATCAACAGGTAATGGGTCAATCTGAAATGTTTGCACAGTTTTCTCAATCTGTGTTTTTCTCTGCTCAACAGAAGCAGTAGCCACTGTAGTGCTTACTAGTACACCATTTTCAGTATTTTTAATGGGAACCACATAAAGTGGTGGACACTCACTTAACAATGCATCCATTATTTCATCACCTGAATCATTATTTATTCGAAGCCATTTATCATCATTAATTCTCTTCTCTTGCATTTGGTGCTTTACCTTTTTATCCTCACTTGCTTTCTCTCTTGCTACCTTTTCCCACAAGCTTAAGGCCTCAAATTGTGCAGCTTTAGATGGTGTCTTTATTTCACATAACACTTCCCTTAATTTGTCAATAATTTGCAATTCAAAAGTACCATCTTTTGGAAACCTCAAAGCACCCTCTTTTTCAGTAATCTTGCACCATTGGTGAACCCACATACATGTATTTTGTCCCAAATTGGTAGACATAAAATGCACAGGTGTTCCTTCAGGAGCATCACCAATAAAAAACGAATTTTTCACTTTACCTCCTAACAGCTTCTTTAAGCCTTCAAACAATTTCATTTTTGCAATAGTTCAATGCAATTTCTTTTTTCCAAAGCTGTCAGTCTCAATTTCAGTCACTTTTACTCCTACCACTGACCCTCCACAAAATCTTACTGCAATATTCCTCTTAATCAATAACTCTGTTAGTAACAACATAAATACATTCGCTACTCTGTCTGTTGTGCTAAATAAAGGATAGATTTATATTCACTGCGAGTAACACATTCCGCTTACCCTTCACAAAGTAAGACCTTCCGTTTACTCTTCAAACACTACAGGTAAATCCCTTCCGCTTACCCTTCACACAAGCTCAGAAGAACCTGCTACTCCTTTGGACTTATCCTTCAGGATATATCTTAGGCCAAAGTTTCACCAGCGAACCCTTTTGCTGTCAATCAAGCTCAGAAGAACCTGCTACTCCTTCAGTGTGACCCTTTCTAGGTGATATCAGACTAAAGTTTCACCAGCGAACTCTTTGCTATCAATCACTCACACAGAAAATAGTCCCTAATTTAACACTGCCAGCCCTACCTAGCTTCTCAGTGCTATTCCAACAGACGAGTAACCTCAGTGCAGTGTGGCTTCCATTTACCACCCGCTATTCCTTCCCGGGATTCCACAGGTGTGCATACCTGCGTGTTCAGACAACATAGAACAAGACACTAACTTAACATGAAGAGTTAAAACATGTAATCAATAACCAAAAATTATGTCCTATGAAATTACCAATATAATCAATAACACCATCAATTCAAAATGAGCAAAATGTCACCAACAGTAAAAAAAAAATCCTTACTATTTTCAACACTTCAAAAATACATACATGCTAGCATATTAACAACATTTCACAACCCTATTCATACTCACACCACTTCTTGCATCACCTTCCAGTACTGCTTTGCCAATCTTCAGGTTCTGAGCATTGGAGTCAGGAATCAGGACTTGGACATTTATCTAACGTGGGCAATTATTTTATTTCCCTCTTAAGGTCAATGATCCATTAGTTGAGTAGTTGATGGTGAAATCAATAATCATTAATCACCAAACTAGTCAATAATGACCATCCTCTGATTACCAAAAACTGATGGAGCGGTAATTTCTACTGGTAGTTTCTCAATGCAAAACCCTCATGCTACCTCTAATTTACCGCTCAAAAGGTGTTGGGCCCTTCACACCATGTAATACCTTCAGGAGACTTTAATAATCATGAACAGTCAAAAATGCAATTATTATTTTAAGCCAATAAAGAGAGTTGATGAGTATTTAAAGGGTTTTATTTTCTATTCAAAGTTAATTTTTCTCTGACCCTTTATTCATTAGTAAAATATCAATCAGGTTACAGAATTTGGAAAACAGAAAAAATAGCATTAATACAGAAAATTTTACAGTCTGCAAATCAGCATTACATATAGGAATGTGGCGCAAAATGTCATTCAAGATTCTTAAAGAGTTTCTAAGAAAAAATAGTCTTGCAAGGCTAATCAAAAATCAAATAGTTTGCAAAAATCTCCCATTAAGAGAAATAAATGCATAAGTCAAAAAAAATCTTTTCAGACCTAATTAATTAGTCAAAGCATAACTGAAGTTTAGCATCTAATTCTATTTAATCAGCTGCACTCTCTGTCTGTCTGTCTGTGTCTAAAGAGCAAGCAGGGAGTGAGATAGCCCCTCCTTCACCAGACCTCAAAGGAATGCGGCCTCAAGTGCCAAGATATGACGTGGAAGCAAGAAACCTCCCCCTGATTCTCCTCGGACGCCCCTGCAGCACCCGTGACGATCTCGTACCTAACCCATAGGCTGTCTGGCCTAATCTGTTCCTTCTCTTCAAGAGCTCACACACCCCCTAATGAGCCTAGAAGCCAGCTGAGCTGAGAAAAGCCAGCCCCTGTCAGTTTTTATACACAAAATTTTGGCAGACTACACAAAATGTTGCATTTCAGGAAAACCTGTACGTTGATTGGTCAATCATGATGGCATGAGTTTGCACTTTCCTGACGCATTAAAAAAAAACAGTTTTAACAAAAGAAGCATACATGAATAATACATTTATAAACATTTGCAACATTTACTAGGGAAAATGTTTCATTTTAATTCTTCCTTCCTTTTCTCAGCGCAGTAGGACGGATACTTTAGTTAGCTGGTACATTGGCACAATCACAAGAATGTACAGTTCAAGCTGTCCTTCACTTCTTGGCATGAGGAAAGCTGCCACAGTCTGCGCATGCTCCCTTCTCATTCAAAGCAAGCCATAGCTTTTGATGGTTTCACAGGCAGCCATTTAATGGTAGGCCCCAAAAATAAAATAAACACAAAGATAATGTTAATTTCATGTAAATCAGCACATTATGTTTCCAAACTCCATACTAATACTCATTATAAATGTTTTCCTAGCCAAGCTACTAGTGTAAAGCAGCTTTTCTATTATTTATGACAACATGTAAAATAAATGTGCAATGTGCAACAAAGTAAAAAAGGTGTTATTAACTGAAAATATTTATCAAAATATGCAACAAGTCAAAGTCTTTTAAGACGGAAATAGTGAATGTAGATTGCATGGGATGAGCTGGGAAGAGAGAAACATATTCTATTAATCTTCAAAGCTAAAAAGGCCACTTTTCTCTACATTGCAAAAACACATGTTAATTCAGCAAAAGCATGTCAGACTGATTTGGCCTCACTTTCATATTTTTCAAGTGCCATGGTTTTAACTTGCACCAAAAGGTGCGTGGCAATTTAAATGCAGTCTGTCTGAAGCACAAAAAATAAAACAATGCCTGACTGCAGATGAAATCTGCTCCATCAGTTTTACCAGTCTATAATCTCATGACTCACCAAATGAAAGGAGAACATAACCAGGTATATTTATAAAATATATGTATTATTCTAAACTCACCTTACGAGTCTCTTTATAAGGCTAGAGGCAAAAGTTCATTCAGTAAACTTAATATCACACAGTAAAATACCACAATATATGTTGACAAAACCATATATTAAGAAAGTGGTATAAGAACCACAACTTGCATAATCACAAGGCCTAGAGCCTTTAGAACTGCTGGGGCCACCAGGAACAACCCAAGATAGGGACACAGGGGACCCATGGGGGACGCGTGCAATGTGTGAACACAGCCGCGAATCACCATTAACTTCTATGGGGAAGTCACGTCACATTTGGAATTTTAAAGATAAAGGACACTTAGAAGAGGACTTGGAGCAAACCCCTTAAGAGCTAGGGGGTTCTATAGAAAACACCCACAGGAGCACCAGACCAGAGTACTCAAGTTACCTCACCCAAAGTAGGCAGGTGCATAGGTGTCTTTTGGTGTTGGGTTTCTTCGTAGTTTTCAATGGCGATCTGCTGCAAATGAGGTGCCGGGTTTTTAGAGACCCGTTGGTGCCAGGGGATCACACCCGAAGACCTCTGAGTTCTCCCTGTTCTGGACTTACAGAAACACAGAGTCTTCTAGGTTAAGTCAATGATCGAGTTTTATTGGCTGCAACCAAGTAACATGCGTCCTAGAAATATGACAACACGGGCCGTAAGTTCTCAGGAGACTGTTCGTTTTTACAGAACCAGCCTTCTCCTTATATACATAAATAATAGGTGTAGGCAAGAATTCTTGAGTTTATGATATGGCTATACAAATATTTCTACAATAATACAAAGAGCAAAGTCATGCTGGTCAGCACATATTTTAGATGTCCAGTTGGTGATGGATTACCCCGCCAGATCCAGAACTCCCATCAGATATCGATGAAATGCCAATAAGGTCGAGCACCCTCCCATCATAAAACGGGTCATAAACAAGAATCATGGACAGGTGTCTGTGTATGGAAAACAGGGTCTGTATGTAGTGGATGGTTTATGACATGTTGTGCCTTGATGATATCTGGCTCGGCCACTGGGAGATGAGCTGCCCGAACAGGCTTGGCTGGAGGCAGTGGAGGCAGCTTCGGCCAGGTCATGGGGAAGTCAGCTACAGAGGACGTGTACTTTAGATCAAGCTCGGCTTTAATCAATTGACTTATATGAGGGCAAGCCATAAGATGAATGCCGTTTACAAAATGGAGTCTGAGGGTTCGGGACGGAAACTACGATTTAGGGGTGTTAGCATCACTCAATCGTGACGCAAATACATAGGGATAATGTCCTGATCATTACCGGTTCGTAGATACCAAATTCGTCATGGTACGACGATATTTTATGACACGAGTGTTGGACCTCGATATCTGTAAGACAGCGGGGTCCAAATTTGCAGTACCACAGACCCTACTTTTGCCCTCATATTAGGCAATAACTCACACTAATCAGAGTCCAAGTCTGTATTGATGAATTCACGGAGATGCTGCTGTAGCATCATTCTGTTGCTCAATTCGTCCCTTGACGCAGGCTTCCTTACACATGAAGTGGCGCAGAGGCCACATATTGCAGGAGCGCACTGCACAAACAGGCAGAACATAAACAGAACGGCTAAGATCATCCCGATGAAAATCAGAGTTTTCCATCCCCAGGCAGAGATCAGTTCCCAGAACCACCCTAGCAGAGACCAGTCCCCTTTCTCCATGTGAAGGGAATCAGAGATTTTGTGTAATTTGGAGATGGCCTGGTACACTGTCGGAGCATTATCGGGGATGAAAATGCAGCAACTAGATTGGATCACTCTACATACACCACCACGGTCTGCAAGTATGACATCTAGGGCAACCCAGTTCTGAAGGGTCATAAGTCGATCCGACTGAAGCTCAGCTGTTAAGTTGCTAAGGGCACCGGCCGTTTCAGTCACGGCGGATTCAACTATTCTTGTCAGTTGTCTAATGTTCCTGCTGTTCACCATGGGCCCCCAAAATGGCAGAAAACCCTTTGCGAAGTCTCCAAACTCCTGACCCGCGGTGTCGCCTTGACTCACGACACCCCTAACTATCCTTGTCCGATGGTAATCTGCCCTGGCCTTGTAGGTGGGTGGCAGCAGAAACGAGATGAAACATGTGCCCGAGAAGTCAGGGGGCAACCATGTGTAGGCTTTGTCATGGCAGACGAAATAGGTGCCTTTAGCCGCCAAGAATGGAGGGGAAGTTCGGGAGGCAAACACATACGTCTCCGTACATATGCTCTTCCCCAACTGCGCTTTGGGATCCCTGCCAATACCTTGCAGACATAAGTGACCTTGGTGGGGTACTATCCAGACTGGGGAGGATTTCTTTGATTTCTGGCTCTCACTTAAGGAAATCCCATACTTGGTGATGTTCCTCCTGCTGTATGGGGTAAACTCATCCTTGGGAGTTGCTCTAACCGTGTCAATATCTCTACTCATATTTCGGATCCCTGCTACTAGTGCCTTATTGTTTGAGTTCTCCCCTCGAACGTAGGGTTCAAGGGAATACAGGAACATAGTCTGGAAAGCCCACAGGGAACCGAAATAACTGAATGGCAGGACAAAGTAAGGGATGCCCTTATCTGCAGTGTGTGGCATGAGTCCGCATATCCAACAGTTCGATGTGTTCATAATGGACTGGTGCTGGTGTAGGAGCTGGACAAAGGAGTTATTTGCGAATTCCAGTCTTCTGGCAGACTCGTGTTCAGGTAGAGGGTGAAAGGAGTGTGTGGGATCAGTGGGAGAAGGTGCGAGTTGTGTGTTGTGTATGAATGGAACTCGAAAAATGGACTGAGCAAAGCCAGTCAAAAACATTATTATACTACACAACATTAAGATGCTTAACACTTTAGTTCGTCTTCTTGCCATTATAGTACATATTTTCTTTTCACAGGTCATGTGTCTAGCAGGTCTCTCAACCCCTGGAAACTCCATCCTCTGTTTGCTGCCCGCGGTGGGAGGTTGCTTCTGCCAAGATGTGCGCTTTGTCCAGTCCGGGGTGATTCCCTCAGACTGACCAGAACCGTTGACCTAGGCGTCCCCGGCTGCACTCCTCAGACTTCAACCGCGGCCTTAGCAGCAGAACCGGATGGCGGTTTGAAAATCAAAAATGAGCTAGTTCCCTGGGCGAGTGAGCTGTGGAATCAAAAATAGTTCATGGG
Organism: Lissotriton vulgaris; assembly: GCF_964263255.1. NCBI lineage: Eukaryota > Metazoa > Chordata > Amphibia > Caudata > Salamandridae > Lissotriton > Lissotriton vulgaris. The sequence goes on along the minus strand of NC_141688.1, from coordinate 308,275,076 downwards.
AAGAGGGGGGAAAATCGCACAAATTCGGTTAAGTCAGTTCCTCGGTTTTGGCCTCAGATTATATCGTTCCTTTCCAGGCACGGCGTGATCTTCAAACAATGTTTCTGGTTCTGTAATGTCCAACTGCATCGACGGTGGCACAGATCCTTGTAAAATACAATCACTCTCTTTGTCGGTACCAGTTCCTTTTAATCGTGCATCGCTGAAGGGGACAAAACGTGGTACGACCTCAGTCTCGGAGTCAGCGACTCCTTGCTGGACCCATCGGTCGTATGGAAGGGGCAATGGGACCCTTTTGCAGTGGGCGCCGTGCACCCAATGTTTCTTTCCGTGGACACGTACTGCAGAGCGGGTAGACAGTAAAACCTGGAAAGGTCCGGTCCAGCGAGGCTCCTCGTTCTTGGTACGTCTGAAATTCCGAATCAGGATCCAGGAGCCGGGCTCGATGGCGTGGCCTGGATCGTCAGACGCCGGTGGAGAGGAGCTGTGGACTTGTTGATGTAAAGTATGCAGTTTAGTTGTCAATTCGTGCAAATAGTCAAATAGTACAGGGTACTCGATCTCATTGAGCTTTCTTGGCCTCGGTACTCCCCATATATTAGCTGGGCGCCCAAACACGATCTCGTGTGGGCTAAGTCCCAGTCTAGAATGGACAATCATCCTGGTAGATAGGAGTGCTAAAGGCAGGGCATCTGGCCACTTGAGGCCTGTGCTGGCTTGGATCTTGGCCAGTTTCAATTTTAAAGTGCCATTATAGCACTCTACTAATCCTGCCGATTGGGGATGATTTGCAGCATGGAACTTTTGGCGGATGCCTAGACACTCACACACTCTCTTCATCACTCGTCCCACAAATTCACTTCCGTTATCACTCCAGACAATCCTAGGCATCCCGAATCTAGGGAAGAATTCCTTTACAAGGGCTTTGGCAGTTGACAAGGCAGTGTTGTTCTTAAGGGGGTATGCTTCCACCCACCTGGAGAAAGCGCAAACGACAACAAGGACATATTTCAGGTTATTGCACCTCTCCATGTGAATGAAATTGAGTTGCAAGACCTCGAACGGGTATGTTGAAGGGGCGAAATGACCAGCTGGGGTTGGGGTTCCCCTACCGGGATTGTGTTTCAAACACACCATACAGTTTCTGACCAGATTCTCTGCACATTTTGGGATACCACTATTCTGCCATACTGGGGCCAACAGCTTACATATTCCTTTCACACTGATGTGTGCCATTCCATGGGCCATCGTTACCACTGCGAGTACATAGGCGTTAGGTAACAACCATCGCTGATGTTCTGACAGTTCGACCCAACAACCTTTCGCGTCTAACCTACCCTTGCTTTCTCTCCATTCATTCACTTCTTTCTCGGTAGCATCAGCTTGTATTGTCTTTACACTTTCAATGGTGTCTTCACACATACCCACACCAGGGGTCCATCTAGAAGGACCTACGACATACATCCGACTCATTGTGTTCCTTGCAGTCTCTTTCGCGACCTCATCGGCAAATGCATTCCCTCGACCAACATCATCTCGGATCTTTCTAAGCGCGCTACATTTCACAATCGCAACCTGTATGGGCAAGGTCAGTGACTCGAGAAGGTCGTGTACTATCTGGCCGTGTTGAATCTTTGCACCATGCGACGTCAGGAACCCACGTTCACGCCACAATCTTCCAAAACTGTGGGCGACGCCAAAAGCGTACTGACTATCAGTGTACACATTCACTTGTTTTCCTTTCGCCAACACGCACGCTCTTGTGAGTGCGACTAATTCTGCTGCTTGCGCAGAATTGTGGGGGATGCGAGCTGTCTCTACAATCGTGTGTAATGTTGTCACGGCATATGCTGCAGTCGTATCACCATTTGGCAACTTGAAATATGAACCATCAACCCATAAATTATCATTACATTCAGGGAAGGGAGTGTCCTGTAAGTCTACTCTCCCTTTGGTCTCTTCCTCTGTCCTAAAGCAGCAATCATGTTTGTCGACCTTATCCGTCTCTGCTGGTGGAATGGGTAGTAACGTAGCGGGGTTGAGTGTATCACACCTCTTTATGCGAATGTGGCTTGCTAACAGGGTCAATTCGTAGCTGGACAATCGAGCACTAGTTAGGTGCTGTGTTTTTGTCCTGTTCAGTAGGATGTCTACTGCATGCGGGACCATAACGGTCAGAGTATTATTCATGACTAACCCAGCCGACTGTCGAATACAGACAGCCGCTGCGGCAGTGGCCCTCAAGCAACTCGGTAATGCCTTAGCTACGGGATCTAGAGTCGCGGAGAAGTATGCACATGGGCGTTGTTTGTCCCCAAAGTGCTGCGTCAAGACCGATAATGCGCACCCTTCCTTCTCATGGACGTATAGTGTAAACGGCTTGCTGTAGTCGGGGTTGTCCAACACAGGAGCCGAACATAATGCCTCACGCAACTCATGGAAACTCGCCTGACAATCTTTTGACCAAGGCAAAGGATTGGGTGTGTCTTTACGCATTAATGCAAGCAAGGGCTTGGCCAACAGTGAGAAATTCGGTATCCATTGTCTACAGTATGATGTAATGCCCAAGAAGGCACGCACTTCTCTTTGTGTCCTTGGGATACTCAATTCTGCAATTGCCTGTATTCTTTCTGGGGTCAGTCTCCTTCCCTCCTTCGATAAGATGTGACCTAAGTAGGTTACTTCTTGTCGGCAAAATTGTAATTTGGAAAGCGAGACCTTGTGCTTCATGTCACATAAATGACGCAACAAGGACAACGTGGCTTGCTTGCAAATCTCTTCAGTATCTGCAGCGATCAGTAAATCGTCTACATACTGAATCAGAGTCGCGCCACCAGGTAGAACAATCGTACCAAGTTGCGTTTTCAGAGCTTGACTGAATATTGATGGACTCTCGCAGTAGCCCTGGGGAGCGCGTCTGAAGCGGAAACTTCGACCTCCTAAATTGAAGCCGAAGATGTCTCTGCTCTCTTCGGCGATCGGGATGCTGAAGAAGGCATTCTTCAGGTCGATCAGTGAAAACCAATTGGCTGAGGCAGGAACCATTGTCAATAAGGCAGTAATGTCGGGGACGACTGGAAACTGCGGTACAACGATCTTATTCACTTCCCTGAGATCAATCACAAATCGGTACACAGGGGGCTGTGAAGGATCGGTACGCTTTAAGACAGGCAAAACAGGACTGTTACAAATGTTGCCTGTAGTTTCTTCAATGACATCTTTCGCAATTAGATCGTGGACTATTTCTAGCAAAGCCTTTTCACATTCTTTTGACATTCTATATTGGGGAATACGTGGCAACCTGACATTAGTTTTCAATGTTATGACATACGGTGCTATCTCCAAACGACCTACATCATTTGAACCATTCGCCCAAAGTACATCTGGAAGAGATGACAACTCAGTCGGAATGCTCTCCTTTGCCAAATACATCGGGGAAATCACTTTCTTACCAAGGGTGAGTTGTACTCCCGAAGGAGAACAGTATAAAGTCGCATATAATCTCTTCAGCAAATCCAAACCTAACAAATTTTCGCCACAACCTGTTGTAAGAATGAGGGGTGCTTCTAATTCGCATGGGCCAACAGAAAGAGGCATGGGATTGGAGATCGGGTTTCTAACAGGGGCGCCAGAAAAACCTACTGAAACATTCATTTCGCCGGACAAAGGTGCGCCAGGAAGTTTTGAGTGCATAATCGAACTTTTTGTAGCACCAGTATCCAGCAGAAATGGCTCCGACACTCCGGATGTAATCACCTTGACATAAGGTCCATTCTGATCTACTGGAACTGAAACAACTCCCTCTCTTTGTCCATGGCTGTCCTAGCAACTATTACCCTCATTCTCGTTTTCTGTGTAATAGTCATGTGCATAGTACTGAGCTGACCTGGAGGACGCATTATTCTGTTGGTCAAAGCTATTCATAGAATTCTGAGGCGGGAAGGAATTGGTGTTCTGGGGGAAGTTTCCACGGCCCCTACCTCTGGGAGCCTGTTGAATACCTCTACCTCTTGCGCCGGAGGCACCGTTTAAACGTCGTGCAAGAGCTTGGCAATTACTTTTGAAATGACCCTCTTCTTTGCAATATGCACATTGATTCGGGCCATATGGAGAACGCTGGTGGGAAAACTCGTTCCCTTGCGCGTTTCTCGAATATTGCTGCGGTTGCTGATAATTGGGCTGACTAGGAGTGCGAGGCGGATACGCTTGCTGGAGAAGAACTTTAGTCTTTAGTTCTTTAGTCTTTTTCTGTGACTTATCTAGCTCGTCTTTGCGTCTATTTTCATAGTACTGGGCTGTGGCTAAAATCTGTGCTGACGTGGAGACAGCCCAAGCACTCTCTGAATCTTTCAATTTATTGCATAGTTCAGGAAGCAGATTATGTACAAATTTGTCTACGAACAATCTTTGGCCACCCTCGGTAGCCATGTCCTGACCACTGTGATCGGTGAAAGTCTCCTCAAACCTCGTGAAAAAGTCAGACACATTCTCATCTTTCTTTTGCTTGCACGCAGATAGCTTGTCCCAATTTACGCGTAATTCAGGCATCAACGTTTTCATGTACGCAATAATCCTACCGGGAAGATCTGCTATTAAAGGCTCGGGTTAGAGAACCACCAACTTGTCTGGCATCAGTAGCAGTAATATTAGCCCATGAGTCACCTAGTTCTTGATCATGATCTGCATGACGAATTTTACTCCATAAAGGATGCGGAACAACAATCCCAAACAACATGTCTATATCTGCTAAATTCATTATACATGAGCTGGCAGTCTGTTACAACTCCTTGTAATATCCTGCTGGGTTTTTACGGGGATCGGGTAGTGTCTGTTTGAGTGCTAAAACTTCGGATCTTTTCCAGGGGACATGTACCCATACATGCTGGAAATGCGATGGAACAGGCGGTTGCGCGTTCGCATCGCCTTCCCTCCATACCGGGGGAACCTCTCTCATGGGGTACTGTCGTGCCCTTTTCCTACCAGACACATCGTCCTCATCAAACGATCTAGAGCTGTTTCCTGTGCTCCTATAACATAACAACAAATCCATTGCTTTCTCAACATCTGCGCCTATAATCATGCCTTCATAGAATTTGAATCGCATGCGGGCTAGTTCCTGCATTCTGCGTTTTGGGTCATTGTCTCGTACAGCTTCCCAGAGGTATACACACATTTCCTCAAATACGTATCTTTGAGTGGCTGGATCCCACTGACGGAAAACTTCCATAACAGACTGAAGATCATACCTTACAGTATCAGTAACCCATTTGCGTGCTAACTCATTCAGTACTTCTCTTTCCTCGTAGTCGGGTAGTTGACTACGCAACTGTCTACGTTCTGGTTTAGGGGTCGTTTTAGGCGACCCAAAGAAGGGCGAGAACAGACCAGTGACAGTACTTGTCACTCTCTGTCTGACAGAAGGAGAAGCTTGCGGCGAAGCAGATGCGCCAAAAAAGACAGGCTGATGTAAAGAGGAAGTCGAGGCAACAGCAGAGGAAGTTGAGGCAGTAGCAGTCGTAGTATCGTAGTGAATAGTTGGAGCAGTAGGCAAAGTTGTAGAAGTAGAAGGAGTATGTAGCAAAGGCGGCGGCCCTTGAGAAGGCTGCGCCGGAGAAGTAGGAACCAGCGGAAGAGGAGCTGGTGCTTGTGCAAGAACTGCTTTTTGTGCGCTAGGGCGCGGTATAACAATACGTCTCGGGGGTCCAACAACACTTGATGTATATGGGGGTGGTGAGTTCAATAAATGGGACATTAATGGATCTTTCTCAGGTGTTCCCTTTGAGTCTTGTCCCCCATGTGGTAACACCGGGTAGCATTTATCTATTGCTAGTTTCTTGCTTGTACCATCGACATACCTCTTTTGTTTTTCTTTGCTAAATTCATTTCTTTCTGTTTGGCTTCTTTGCGCCATAAGCGAAAAGAGTCAAACATCGCCGGCCGGGCTTTCTTCTTGAACAATTTGACCTCGAGGTTGTCTAATATTTCTGATTCAAAACTACCATATTGGGGCCATTTTAAAACACCATCCTTGCGGGTGTATTTCATCCATACCTCGTTATACGTAATAGGACCTACTCCATGCTTTATATATAACTCATATGTTGGAGTCCCAATCGGAGGAACCGGACACGAATCCTCTAATCGGGAGTCCTTACTACAACCAAGACAAAACAAGTTTCCAAGTCTGCTGAGACCAGGCATCTTCGCTCACTAGTCTAGCTTCAAACTTCAAGGGATTATTTAATTACGATATTGTCGTGAATACACAAACCCCTCGGTTTTGGTGCTTGCAAGTACCAATACAAACCGTATCTCTGGGATACCAAAACCAATACAAACCGTATCTCTGGGATACCAAAACTAAGAACCAAACTAAGAACTAAACTAAGAACTGGGAGTCGCTCCACTTATACTTAACTGAATATTGAAGATCGGTGACGTCACTAGAAGACTCGTCTATCGTTTCGCTCTACCAAGGATCACTGGGTCCAAAACAGGGCGATAGTCAGGGCAGCAGTCCTTCGTAGCCGTCGGGACGCGGGGAACCTCGCAGCAAAGACCTTCGGAACCACGTTGACATGCAGGGGTCGCTGAAGTGGCTGGCCGTCCTCCGGAATTTTCACACGAAGCTCCTCACGAACATCTGGCTTGGACCGTCACCGCTTGATATCGCCTCGAGTTGGTCGCCAACTGAGGTGCCGGGTTTTTAGAGACCCGGTGGTGCCAGGGGATCACACCCGAAGACCTCTGAGTTCTCCCTGTTCTGGACTTACAGAAACACAGAGTCTTCTAGGTGAAGTCAATGATCGAGTTTTATTGGCTGCAACCAAGTAACATGCGTCCTAGAAATACGACAACACGGGCCGTAAGTTCTCAGGAGACTGTTCGTTTTTACAGAACCAGCCTTCTCCTTATATACATAAATAATAGCTGTAGGCAAGAATTCTTGAGTTTATGATATGGCTATACAAATATTTCTACAATAATACAAAGAGCGAAGTCATGCTGGTCAGCACATATTTTAGATGTCCAGTTGGTGATGATTACCCCGCCAGATCCAGAACTCCCATCAGATATCGATGAAATGCCAATAAGGTCGAGCACCCTCCCATCATAAAACGGGTCATTAACAAGAATCATGGACAGGTGTGTGTGTGTATGGAAAACAGGGTCTGTATGTAGTGGATGGTTTATGACATGTTCTGCCTTGATGATATCTGGCTCGGCCACTGGGCGAGGAGCTGCCCGAACAGGCTTGGCTGGAGGCAGTGGAGGCAGCTTCGGCCAGGTCATGGGGAAGTCAGCTACAGAGGACGTGTCCTTTAGATCAAGCTCGGCTTTAATCAATTGACTTATATGAGGGCAAGCCATAAGATGGATGCCGTTTACAAAATGGAGTCCGAGGATTCGGGACGGAAACTACGATTTAGGGGTGTTAGCATCACTCAATCGTGACGCAAATACATAGGGATAATGTCCTGATCATTACCGGTTCGTAGATACCAAATTCGTCATGGTACGACGATATTTTATGACACAAGTGTTGGACCTCGATATCTGTAAAACAGCGGGGTCCAAATTTGCAGTACCACACAAAGTGCTGCTTGCGTCCAAGTAGAAAGTGTCTGGTGTGATCCAAGCCAGGATCGAAGATGAGAAGAACCTGAAAGCAGAGGGGACAGAGTCTGGGTCACTTGCCAGTGACCAGGGGCATGATAGTCAAATGCCCACCGATGTCTGGTGATTTCAGGTGAAGACAATGAAGCATGACTGTTCAGCCACGAGGACCAGGAGGCGTTGTTGCCAACCAGGATCTGATATCAAGCTTTCCTACCAAGGATGTTGAGTACTGCAGTGTCAGAGCATCAGAGATGGCTGTTACCCGACGCATATGTGCCTGCAGTGGTGACAATGGCTCATGGGATGGCTCACATCAGTGCGAAAGGAATCTGTAGGTTGTTGGCCCCAGTATGGCAGAATAGTGGCATCCCAAAATGTGCAGAGAATACTGTCAAGAACTGCATGGTGTGTTTGAAGTACAATCCCGGTAGGGGAACTCCAACTCCAGCTGGTCATTTTGCGCCTCCAACGTATCCGTTCGAGGTTTTGCAGCTCGATTTCATCCACATGGAGAGGTGCAACAATCTGAAATACGTGCTTGTTGTCGTTTGCGCCTTCTCCAGGTGGGTGGAAGCGTATCCCCTTAAGGACAATACTGCCTTGTCCACAGCCAAAGCCCTTGTGAAAGAATTCTTCCCTAGGTTTAGTATGCCTAGAATTGTCTGGAGTGATAATGGAAGTGAATTCGTGGGACGAGTGATGAAGCGAGTGTGTGAGTGTCGAGGCATACGCCAGAAATTCCACGCTGCAAATCACCCCCAATCAGCCGGATTAGTAGAATGCTACAACAGCACATTAAAACTGAAGTTGGCTAAGATCCAAGCCAGCTCAGGTCTTAAATGGCCTGACGCGCTGCCTGTAGCACTCCTGTCTACCAGAATGACTGTCCATTCCAGACTGGGACTTAGCCCGCACGAGATCGTGTTCGGTCGCCCAGCTAATATATGGGGAGTACCAAGGCCCAAGAAACTCAGCGAGATAGAGCACCCTTTACTGCTTGACTATTTGCACGAATTGACAACTAAATTGCATGTTTTACACCAACAGGTCCACAGTTCTTCTCCACCAGCATCTGATGATCCAGGCCACACCATTAAGCCTGGCACCTGGATCCTAGTGCGGAATTTTCAACGAACGAAGAACGAGCAGCCTCGCTGGTTGGGATCCTTTCAGGTGTTGCTGGCTACCCGCTCTGCAGTACGTGTCCACGGCAAGAAGAATTGGGTGCACTGCGCCCATTGCAAATGGGTCCCTCTGCCCCTTCCATATGACCGGTGGGTCCAGGAGGGAATTGCTGACTCCGAGACAGAGTCCGTGCCACGCTTTGCACCCCTCAGTGATGCACGTTTGAAAGGAACTGGTACAGAAAAGGAGAGTGATCATATTTTGCAAGGATTTGTGCCACAGTCAATGCAGTTGGACACTACAGAACCTGAAATCTTGTTTGAAGAGCACACCATACCTGGGAAACAACGGTATAATCTGAGGCCAAGAAAAAACGAACTAATAAAAGTAGACTAATGAGATTTTTCCTTCCCCCAAGAACTATTTTTGACTGTACAGCTCTCTAGCCCAGGGAACTTGCTCATTTTTGATTTTCGAACCGCCATCCGGTTCTGCTGCTAGGGTCGCGGTTGACAGTCTAGGGAGTGCAGCTGGAGACGTTTAGGTCGACGGTTCTGGTTGGTCTAAGGGAATTACCCTGGACTGAACAGAAGCACTCTTTAGCAGAATCAATCTCCCACCGCGGGCAGCAACTAGAGGATGGAGTTTTCAAGGGTAGAGAGACCTACTAGATCGACGAACTTTGAAAGGAAGATATGCACTGTGATGGCAAGAATTTTTTTTTTAGTAATATGCATTTTAATGTTGTGTAGCATAATTATGTTTTTGGTGGGCTATGCTCTGTTCATTTTTCGAGTTACCTTTGTACATAACACTCAGCCCACACCTCCTCCTACTGTTTCCCCGCATTCTTTTCACCCTCTGGCTGAACACGAGTCTGCCAGAAGATTAGAATTTGTAAATAATTCTTTTGTCCAACTCCTACACCAGCACCAGTCTGTAGTGAACACCACAAACTGTTGGGTATGTGGACTTATGCCACACACCACAGATAGGGGTATTCCGTATTTTGTCCTGCCCTTTGGCTATCATGGTTCTCTGTGGGCATTTCGAGCAATGTTCCTGTTTGCCCTCGAACCTTATGTCCCCGGGAAAAACTCAAGCAACAAGGCACTAATGGCGGGAATTAGAAATATGAGCAGAGATGTCGACACGTACAAAACGATTCCCAGAGATGAATTGATGCCTTACAGCAGATGGAATGTAACACAATATGGAATTTCCTTGGCTGAGAGTCTGAAATCAAAGAAATCCTCCCCAATCTGGATAGTACCCCACCAAGGCCACCTATGTCTGCAGGGAAATGGCAAAAACACTAGAGCTCAGCTAGGGAAGAGTGTCTATACTGAAACTTACGTTTTCTCATCTCAGACCTCCCCTTCATTCTTAGCGGCTAAGGGTACTTACTTCGTCTGCCACGACAAAGCATATACATGGTTGCCCCCTGACTTCTCGGGCACATGTTTTATCTCATTTCTGCTGCCACCCACCTACACGGCCGAGGCAGATTACCATCGGACAAGGACAGTTAGAGGTGTCGTGAGCAAAGATGACACTGCGGAGCAAGAGTTTGGAGACTTCGCAAAGGGTTTTCTGCCGTTTTGGGGGCCTATGGTGAACAGCAGGAACATTCGCCAATTGACGAGAGTAGTTGAATCTGCCGTGACGGAAACGGCCGGTGCCCTTAGCAACTTGACTGCTGAGCTCCAGTCGGACCGACTTATGACTCTTCAAAATAGGATTGCCCTAGATGTCATACTTGCAGATCGTGGCGGGGTATGCAGAGTGATCCAATCCAGTTGTTGCATTTTCATCCCTGATAACGCTCCGACGGTGTACCAGGCCATCTCCAAACTGCACAAAATCACTGATTCCATTCACGTGGATAAAGGGGAATGGTCCTTGCTAGGGTGGTTCTGGGAACTGATATCTGGCTGGGGATTGAAAATTCTGATATTCATTGGAATGGTCTTAGCCATCCTGTTCATGTTCTGCCTGTGTGTACAGTGCGCTCCTGCAATATGTGGCCTCTGTGCTACATCATGTGTAAGGAAGCCTGTGTCCAGGGACGAACTGAGCAACAGGATGATGCTACAGCAGCATCTCCGTGATTTCATGAATACAGATTTGGACTCAGATTAGAATGAGTCATTGCCTATATAAGGGCAAAAGGAGGGTCTGTGGTTCTGAAAATTATGGACCCTACTATAAGGTGGTACGCAAGTCCAACACTCGTGTCAGAAAATATCATCCTACCATGACGAATTTGGTATTGGCAGACCGGTAATGATTAGGACATCATCCCTATGCATTTGCGTCGTGATCGAGTGATGCTATCACCCTTAAGTCATAGTTTCTGTCTTGAACCCTCGATCGCCATTTTGTGAGCGGCATCCATCTTGTAGCTTGCCCTCATATAGTCAATTGATTGGGGCCGAGTTTGATCTGAAAGGACACGTCCACCTTAGCTGACTTCCCCATGACCTGGCCGAGCTGACTCCACTGCCTCCAGCCAAACCTGTTTGGGCAGTTCCTCGCCCAGTAGCCGAGTAAGATAGCATCAAGGCACAACATGCCATAAACCATTCACTGCATACAAACCATGTTATCCACACACATACACCTGTCCATGTTTCTTGTTTATGGGCGGTTTTACGATGAGGAGGTGCCCGATTTTATTGGGGTTTCATCGATATCTGATGGGAGTCCTGGGCCTGGCTAGATAATCCATCACGAACTGGACATACAAAATATGGGTTTACCATCATGACTTCGCTCTTTTAGTGTTTTGGAAATATGTGTATGACCGTATTGTAAACTAAAGAATTCTTGCCTGCAGCTGTTATTTTTGTATAAAAGGACAAGGCTGGTTCTGTAAAAACGAACAGTACCCTGAGAACTTAAAAACCGTGCTGTTGTACTTCTAGGACGCTTGTTACTTGGTTGCAGCCAATAAAACTCGATCTTTGACTTCACCTAGAAGACTCTGTGTTTCTGTGGTCCGGAACAGAGAGAACTCCGAGGTCTTTGGGTGTTTTCCCCTGGCACCACCGGGTTCCTAAAAACCCGGTACCTCAGATGTTCTAATCCGGGTCAACAATAGTAGAATCAGTACTTGCCTCTGAGAACTCCAGAAAAGCAAAGAGCCAAAGTCTTTTGGCAGTCTTTTCCTATTTTACTCTCAATTTTCTTCACTGATCCCGCCAGCCAACATGTGTTTCGTCATTGCGTTTAATTGCTATTGACTTCTTCAGGGCGGATTCTGTTGCTGCGATCAATAAATATCCTATATTCAGTGTATAAAAGAAGTAGTAACTAGTCCAGGTCCCTATCCAATAACAGGTCATCCGGATCAGAAGTTTTCCTTTTCATGTTATCTGAAACCTATTCTTAGTGCACTTATTTTGACACACAAGGAGAACACTAAGTGTCCATATGAGGTATCACACATGCGTATGCAGCATTCATTCATGTATGCTTGATCTCGTATCCTATCACCTTTACTTTTTTCCTCCCTCCCGGGCCCACTGTACTGTCCTTGTCATTTCCCTTTGAACTTGCTCACTTCCTTGTTCATATCTTGTCTGTCTGCCAGTCCGTCTGCTGCTGTGCACAAGCACCTGCTCTTTGGTTTCCTGGTGACCAGCGCCGGTACCCTGGTCAGTGTCTGATCTCATTACTCCGGGTCATAGTCTTCCTCGCCACAGTCCTACCTTCTCTCCCCTCCCTCCCTACTGGAGGACATGAGGGAACTTGATATGTTTTAGCTATTTGGATCGGGTATGACAGGGAGTGGTGGGGGTAAGCTCCGCCCATAGGTCATCAGGTGTGATGGTCTTCCCAGGGCCGTTTTGGTAGTTTACTTTTTTCCTGAAGGAGTAAGTTCTGTCCATGAGCCACAGAGCAGTAGACAGGTATCACCCTGGCCTATTAAGCGGCAGGTACTCCCCTTCCTGAGGGTACGCAGGGTCGGTCCACAAGAGGGGGGGGTCCTCTTCCTGGGCGGTGTTTAGTGAACCTCCCTCAAGAACGTTTGTGTGGCCGCTACATGGACCAGCCCAAGTACTTTCATGCTGTTAGGACTGTGGTGAGGAAGATGGACGAGGTAGGTAATGACTTGGTTACCTACCGGTAATCTACATTACCGCCAATACAGCGCCCTGGATCAGGGTAAGCTACCATCGCTGGGTGAGGGTCTCCTCTGCACCAGCTCCTCTCTGGTAAACCTTGTGCTCTGATATGTTGCCTTATATCTTCCATCTTCAGACCTATATCCCTCCTGCACCCCGCACCGCAGACTGCTCCTGACACTAGTCCATGCCGGGTATTACTGATAGCCCAGAGGACCAGGCTGCCTCAGTGTATTCTGCTCCTCTTTCTTGCTCCCCGCTTGTTGCTGGTTAGGTGTTCACTCTTTATGCACCCTTAGAGAGTGGGGGAGGCGGGAGTCTCAACTCCATCCTCAGCTGAGCATGACCGCCTTCCATGGGTTTCCATGATTCTATTTTCTGTGACTTTACACATCACACGTTCCGCACAGCTGTGAAACTGTCAATCTTTTATCAAAAACGAGCGCAGAGTGCGAGATCTGGGGGGCACTTTACCCTCATGTTAGCCCTTTCGTTGCCAGGCTATGCCACACTTCCAGCAACTTCAAGACCTCAACCTTATATAAATCCCGCCCTACAAAAAACAGCGATCTCTATTCAAGACCATGCAGGTCTCGCTTTGGTAAGGCGCCCTCATGTGATGGGTTCTCGGGGCAGGCTCAGGGGTCCCGGGGCAGACTCAGGGGTCCTCAGGATAGGAGTGGCAATCTGCTGGATAGGGTCGGCGGGCCACGTCTCCATGCTCTTTGGGCAGCTGGAGTCGATGCACTACGGTAGGTGAATGTTTGCATTGTCCAGCGTTCCGTCCATCAGTTGTTCTTTCCACTTTCTAAAAGTGGCATTTCTAAATAGCGTATGTAAATTCCAACTTTACCAGGAAGGAGGATTTATAACTACCATTTTGAACAAATGAAGCAGGAAAAATCTACTCCTCTCTCATCAGGAATTACCTCTTAACATTATATAAGGGAATTCCCAATGCTAGTCCACGAGAGGAGTAGGCCTCACAGCAGTGAAAAAAGAAACAGGCTGTTTGTCTCTAACAGGAAATGCCACACAAAAGAGGCACATGTCCTACATTTTACTTACAAAGCGCCCTGCCCATAGGGCTACCTAGGATCGACCTTTGGGGGAACTGTGTGCAATAAAAGTGGGAGTGTCAATGCTTGGCAAGTACTTTTAAATGGCAGGTCGAAGTGGCAGTAAACTGCACACGCAGGCCCTGCGCTGGCAGACCAGAGACACAGTTGAAAGGCTACTCCTGTGGGTGGCACAAGCAGCGCTGCAGGTCCACTAGTAGTATTTAATTTGTAGGCCCTGGGTGTAAGGTATACCACTGTACAAGGGATTTACAAGTAAATTAAGTGTGCTAATCAGGCCTAAACTAATTTTACTATGTTTAGAGGAGAGAGCACATGCAGGTTAGCACTGGTTAACAGTGGTAAAGAGCACGGATCCCTAAAGCCAACAAAAAGAAGGTCAGAAAAATAGGAAGAGGAAGGCAAAAGTTTGGGGTAACCCTGCAAGGGCCAGGTCCAACACTATCTTTAATGGACCCCGATCGAGAACTTTCAGATTGACCTTAAGGAGCTTTTCTGTTTCTAACTGTGCCTGAAAGTCGACTGATTGCCCCATCGCTTTCATATACAAGCAGGCACCACTGGGCGTCACATCACTGAAGTCATAGGGATTGTGAAATAATCCAAGCGTAACACAAAGAACAAGTTTAGCAGACAAGCCAAACCCATAAGCAGATGAGTGGTTACGATTTATTTATTAACTTTAACAATTTATAAAGCGCGCAAATACCCGTATGTGTCTCGGCGCTATGTACTGAAAAGATAAGCAGAAAGCTGGTGGAAGCCTATTGCGTGAAGAGCCAAGGGGCATATTAACAAGGGCTTTATCTCCGCTTTTTGTGGCTTTAAAAACCAAAGAAGCAGAGATAAACATTTTGCCCTATCAACAACAGGGTGCTAACATGCGATTTTTCCCTACTCTTCCCTTTGCATCTCTAATGAGATGCAAAGTGGACTTTCCAGAGCAAAATAATAGAAGAAATATCACTAAGCGACATTTCTCCTATTATCAAGCTTCACGCTAACCCTGTTAGAGACAAAGAAAGCATTGCTAACCACGGTTAATGCTGCTTTTTTACGTCTGCTAATTTTCAGACTTAGCCATGTAATCCAATGGGAGGTGGATTACATGGCTTAGTCCACCATGGGCTATCAACAAGGATATCCCTATCCTTGTAGTTTTATCGCTGCATTACCAGTGATAACCTCCCAAAATGCCACTATCGCTGGGAAACTTTTCTCTGTCTGTTATCTTCTAAAGCCTTTACCACCCCCCGCCCCCCCACACCCTTTCCTTCATTTTACAAGGGAAAGAACTATATCTGTGATTGTGTTGAGTTTGTTTCACATTTGCAGCAAGGAGCATGCGTTCAGTACTTCCAGCCAACGTGAAGAAAGACATTCCAGACTTTTTGGTGGCTCAGCCTAGTGTGGGAAGGATGTCCAGTTACCAGTTTGTCTCTCTCCAGAACATGGACCAGGAGGCTTCCATGGAGGTGATGTCCAGGCGGAAGGACTGCAGCTTCTTTAGTTCTTCCCAAACCAGCTCCAGACAGAGGGACAGGGGTCTACTCCATCGTCTTTCTCGTCGCAAGAGTGCCTGGACCTTCATAATGGCCCCAGACCTGAAGGCCCGAATGATGGACACAAGCCAAGTCTGTTCCAGAATTGCAAGGTCTTCTGGGGATTATTCTGCTGGTTTACTCAGGGTGGATAGGGTTCCATTATTTCACATCTCGTTTTGTCCCTCCTGTGGTTCCCTGTGCTCGGCTTCCAGGACCTCCTACTTTAGTTCAACTTCCTTCCATTCGGCTCTCTCTTCTTCTGAAAGGAAGGTTCACTATCTGCATCAGGACGATCCGCGTCTGCGTGAACTTCAAAGATGACGAGTCTGCGTGGATCTGACGGAGCACGCTCTTGTCTGAGTCATCTTGGCTTCTACTCAACATGCCCAAGTGACATTTATCACCATCCCTGGACCTGGCGTTCAAGTGATCTGCTTCAGGGCAAATGTGGACATGGATCTCCTTCCGAAGCCCAGGGCCTTCAGACTTCATCAACCTCTCATCGCTGCTACACCTGATCCTGGCGCTTGCACTGTGATGGATTGAAATCCAGAACCCCCTGGCATCTCGGGTGTCCACAGTCACATGGGCTCATCTTTACCTTCATCTGATACTATTTCCTGAGCAGACGCATAAGGTTTCTTCCTCCCAGGACTTCAAAGGTTTGTTCCCTGCACAGCCCATCATCCTCTGTCCCTGGGGGCTCCCCATGTCGATGGGTGGGACAATATTTGGCCAAAGCATTCAACCAGTGTGCTCCCCTCACCACAGTATCTTTCTCTGTTTCAAATCTTCTTTCAATTCATATTCCATATGTATGAAATTTGTGTTTTTCAGATGCTTTTCATCTGTGTCCAATGTCCAACCTCCTAACCCTGCTCTCGCTGCATCCCGTGGAAGGGGGCTGGGGGGATGGGTGTCATTGCTCTGACAGAAAAGGCATCAGAAGCTTTTATAAGTCTTTCCTCCCTGTGCATTGATCCCCGCGTTGCCAGCTCAGATGGTTGAGAAAGACCAGGAGGTGGCTGTGGTGGTTCCTTTTTTGGCCTGGAAGAGTACGGCTCCTTCCTCCTGAGGCTCAGGTGATCCTGCCTCATTGCTGTCACACTCTGCATCTTCCTCTCCTCAGCCCCCTGAGTGATCCACTTCTAGGGAGGTTGTCCATTTCAGTTTGGGAATCTCCTTTGTCATTTATCTGGAGTTATCTAGACATGCTGCAAGCTCTCCGCCCCAATCCTATGCTTGTTGTTGTGGGGCATTGTAGAAGTGTTCTGCATCCTGTCCTGTCTCACCCTGATGTTGTGGTTTTTCATCTATGCTTCATATTTCCTATCGGTTGCTTGTGTAATCTTTGTATTGCTACTTTACGAGCACCATGGGCTGCTGGTAGGGATTTCCGGGAGCTGTGGGGACTCTACCCCTGGCCTGTCCTTTAGCTCCTTCCTAGGGTTTGCCTGTTGGTTTGCAGGACCATCTCGTTCAGCCTTTAGAGTCAGTAGATGTGCAGTTTCTATCCATGAAAGCTGTTTCATTAGTGACAATTACTTCAGCCTGCAGGATTGGCCAACCAGGGTGTTTGCAATGCTGAGTCCCTGTTCTGTCTATCCTGGAGGACGCGCAGTGCTTAGGGTGACCAACTGGCATGGGTGCAAATGCAGGACGATAAGCGTACAAATTCAGGACAAAGGGTCAAAATTCACGACAAAACTTCGGGACAAAAGGCAAGTTTTACAGACAGAGGAAGTTGCGCAATAGTATAAAAGTATGTAAATACACAACCACTTGAGTACAAGTCAAAAAAGATTATATTAGGTTGAGACAATCTTGCACTACACAGTTTTTGGTATGCGTGCTGCTTTGAGCAACTGTGCAGGTCTTTTTGTGTTATTTCATATGATGATAATTTATTTATATGGCTACTGTATTGGGTTATCAAGTCTGATATTTTGTTTACAGTTCATGGTCCTGAGCAGGCATGTTTTGTGAGGGAAGTGGTGAGGAAAATCTGCACAGCTAGACTTTGTTACCAGCATCTCATATCTGAGTGCCATTGTTAGATGTAAAGCGGCACGCATAGGAAAACTAAAGGTAGGACTGCTGTGATGATCTCCACTGTAAGGAACACGTTATGGGTGTTTCTGCAAGAGGAACTTAAAATATGGAATCTGACTTTGCTTATGCGGGATTCACAGAGAGTTGCACTAGCTGATTCAAGTCACAAAGGTGCTTTTCCCTGCAGCTTTCCTGAAGAAGGCACTGTCTATACACTATTAAATAGTTTATTGTTGATGTCTTGCCTATTGCTACAAACACAATATACATCTCAAGCACAGCTCTTCGCTTTGGCCGGAGTGGTCGCTCCCAGTGCCCCTGGCGTCTACTGGTATCAATGGGCAGCGCTTTCTGTCGATTTCAGCTCCTTATTATTGCCTACAGCTCTGCCTGGCTGCCGCTTTGCTTTTTATGCGCTTTGGCTTTCTGATTGTAAATTAATCTGCTGTGTTAGCGCGTTCTCCCCAAGCGCTCTGTTGTGCTCCCCCCTCCTCCATTTTGTTTGTTGTTGTCGTCTTGTGCAACCCGCCCCGCCTCACAGCTGAGCCGCCCTCCCACAGACTACAAACAGCGCCTCCCTACCTAGAAGCGCTGTGACTCGCTCTTCGCTTTGGCCGGAGTGGTCGCTCCCAGTGCCCCTGGCGTCTACTGGTATCGTTGGGCAGCGCTTTCTGTCGATTTCAGCTCCTTATTATTGCCTACACCTCTGCCTGGCTGCCGCTTTGCTCTTTATGCGCTTTGGCTTTCTGATTGTAAATTAATCTGCTGTGTTAGCGCGTTCTCCCCAAGCGCTCTGTTGTGCTCCCCCTCCTCCATTTTGTTTGTTGTTGTCGTCTTGTGCAACCCGCCCCGCCTCCCAGCTGAGCCGCCCTCGCCCCTCCCCCTCCACCTTCCACTTATGACAGTAGCTCCCGCGCGCAGCGTTCACGCGCAGCGACCGCGCCCAATCCGCGCCGAAGGTGCGCCAAAGGTAAGCCCGTCTACGCCCGTCCGCGCCTGGACCGCGCCCAGCGCCAGACCCCCTGCCCCTCGCGCTGTCCAGCCATTACCTACGATGCCGCCACCCTCCTAGCCCTTAACCCCGGTCGCGCCCCCAACTGCGTCCAAGCCGCTCCTGGACACACCCATGGACCTTTCTCTTGCTACTCCTGCAAATTCATCGGCACCGACAACATCTCCGCTACGACCACACCACAGATTCCCGACCCCAATCACCTACAATGCATCCTTCTCAACACCCGATCGGTCCACAGACACGCCATTGACCTATGGAATCTACTAGACACCATCTCTCCAGACGTCGCCTTCCTAACAGAAACCTGGATGAACGCTTCCTCCGCCCCAGACATCACCATTGCCATCCCTGAAGATTATAAGATCACACGCAAGGACCGTACCGGCCACACAGGAGGAGGAATCGCTATCGTCCATAAAAAATCAATCCACATCTCTACCAGCTCTGACGTCAACCTCGCCAACTCTGAACACCTTCACTTCCAGATCCACATCGACCCCAAGACCACACTCAGAGGCACCCTCCTCTACAGACCACCAGGACCCCGCGCAAAATTCAGTGAAGACATCACGGACTTCATCACTCCACACACGCTCCCCTCCAAAGATTACATCCTTCTGGGAGACCTCAACTTTCACCTTGAAAAGAACAACGACCGCAACACCACCACCCTCTTGGACAACCTCGCCAACCTCGGACTTAAACAACTGATCACTTCCCCCACCCACATCGCAGGTCACACACTCGACCCCATCTTCACCTCCAGCAATCATGTCTCCTTCAGCCATACTACGGATCTCCTCTGGACTGACCACAGCTGCGTTCACTTCACCTACAACAAGCCGAAACCCAACAACCACCTCCAACCAACTCTGCAAAGAAACTGGAACAAAATCACCTTCGACCAGATCTCCTCATCGCTCCTTCTAAACACCCCAGCCCACTCTTCTAACCCAGACCAAGCCGCCGCCAACTTCACCCTATGGTTATCCAACACCGCCGACACCTTAGCACCACTGAAAAAACGTCAAAGCAAACCTGGCAGCAAGAAGGCCTCATGGTTCAACGATGATCTTAAGAAGTCCAAGAAACTCTGCCGCTCCCTTGAAAAGGCCTGGAAAAAAGACCCAACCACTAGCACCAAGGACGCCTTCAAAAACGCCACCCGCTCACACCACCAACTAATCCGAAAGGCCAAGAAAACAGCATTCAAGGATCGATTAGACAACAACGCCCACAACAGCAAGGAACTTTTCAACATCGTCAAGGAATTTACCAATCCCTCGGCCAACTCCAACAACATCACCCCCTCTCAAGCCCTCTGCGACTCCCTAGCCTCATTCTTCCACAACAAAATTGCAGACATCCACAACAGCTTCGACAACCAACCCGGAGACCAACCCACCCAACCATATGATGAACATTCTCCCCCCTTGAACACCCTTAACGATTGGAACCCAATCTCCACTGAGGACACCATCCGCCTGATGAACTCCATCCATTCAGGATCCCCCACAGACCCAAGTCCTCACCACATCTTCAACAAAGCAGACTCCGTCATAGCACCGCACCTCCGAGACGTCATCAACTGCTCCTTCAACTCCGCCACCTTCCCGGAAAGCTGGAAACACGCTGAACTCACCGCCCTTCTGAAAAAACCCACAGCGGACCCCACCGAACTCAAAAATTACCGCCCAATATCACTCCTTCATTTCCCGGCCAAAGTCATCGAGAAAGCTGTCAACAACCAGCTTGCCGCTTTCCTCAAAGCCAACAAATCCCTCGACTCCTCACAATCTGGCTTCCGAGCAAAACACAGCACTGAGACCGCCCTCATCGCAGCAACAGACGACATTCGAACTCTACTGGACAATGGAGACACAGTCGCCCTCATCCTCCTCGACCTCTCTGCAGCCTTCGACACAGTCTGCCACAGCACCCTTTTACAACGCCTCAGAAACATCGGAATACAAGGAAAAGCACTTGAATGGATCACCTCGTTCCTCACCGGAAGAACCCAGAGAGTCCGCCTTCCACCATTCAAGTCCGAGGCCACTGAAGTCATCTGTGGCGTACCACAAGGATCCTCACTCAGTCCCACTCTCTTCAACCTATACATGAGCCCCCTCGTGGCCATCGCACGCCAACACAACCTCAACATCATCTCTTACGCGGATGACACTCAACTGATCCTATCTCTCACCAATGACCCCAGCACCGCCAAAACTAACCTACACGAAGGAATGAAAGAAGTTGCCGAATGGATGAAACACAGCCGTCTGAAACTGAACTCAGATAAAACAGAAGTCCTCATCTTAGGTACATCCCCCTCTGCATGGGACGACTCTTGGTGGCCGGAAGCCCTTGGAAAAGCACCCATCCCGACAGACCACGCACGGAACCTAGGCGTTATCCTGGATTCTTCACTTTCAATGAACAGACAAGTCAGCGCCGTATCCTCATCCTGCTTCAACATTCTTTGCATGCTCAAAAAAACATTTCGCTGGATCCCCACCGAAACCAGAAAAACAGTCACCCATGCTCTGGTCACGAGCCGACTGGACTACGGAAACACCCTCTACGCAGGTACTACCGCTAAACTCCAGAAGAAACTCCAACGAATCCAAAACGCCTCAGCCAGGATCATATTAGACATCCCGCGTAACGAACACATCTCTGGTCACCTGAAAGACCTCCACTGGCTACCCGTCAATAAGAGGATCACTTTCCGACTGCTAACCCACGCACACAAATCACTCTACGACATCGGACCAGAATGCCTCAACTCACGACTGTCCTTCTACACCCCCTCCCGCCAACTACGTTCTTCCAGCCAAGCCCTCGCCACTGTACCTCGCATCAACAAGACAACCATGGGAGGCAGATCCTTCTCATACCTGGCTGCTAAAACATGGAACTCACTCCCCACTTACCTTCGCCTTACCCAGAACCACCTAGCATTCAGAAAGCAACTTAAAACGTGGATATTTGACAAGTAATCCTCTTCCCCTCCCTAAGCGCCTTGAGACCCTCTGGGTATGTAGTGCGCTATATAAATTCTTTGACTTGACTTGACTTGGCACTATGAAGCTCTCCCTAAGACCTAGCACCTAAAACAAAACAAGCAAACATTTACAATTACGAGTGTAACATTCAAGTAACAGTTGGGTGTCACTCAAAAGGTAATATGCATGATGTATAGATCTCACATGTAAGCCCACAGCAAATACAGAATAGGAACACAAAGGAAAGGGAGTAGCCAGAAAATGTAAATACCTCCCACTTTGAAATAAAGCTCTTATGGCACAAAGAAAGGAAAGTAAGTCATCACACAATCTCTCCAGAAGAGCTCTTTTCTCCAAGGATCTAGCCATTCATCCTTCCATCAAACCCCCGATATCCACCATTTCAAATTTACATTCTGTCTTCTATTAATTCTTTCATTCATCATTCAGTCTTTCACCATTCATTCTGTCCTTCCATCTGCGTGCCCATCCATACCCAAACCTTTTCAACCATTTGCAAACCTATCCATCATCTATCCTTCCATCCATCCAACATTTCAGTCACCCATCCCTCCATCCACCCTTTCACTCCTCCATCCATCATCCATCCACCCTTTCACCAAATCCATCCTTTCACTCATCCATCCAGTCTTCCACCCATCCATCCATTCAGCCATTTACCCTTTCACCCAAGCCATCCTTTCACTCATTCATCCACTCTTCTACCCATCCATCCATTCAATCATCCAGCCAACCCTTTACCCTTTCACCCATACAGCCATCCTTTCACTTACTCATACATTCACCCAGTCACTCATGGATCCACCCATTCAACCTTTCACACATCCATCCTTGCTTCCAGCTCTCCACCCTCCCTTTCACTCATGTGTGCATTCTTAAACTCATCCATATTTACATTCTTCCTTTCACTCATCCATGCACCCATTCGCACATCCATTCTTGCAATCATTCATCCGTGCTTTTTTATCATCCATCCATCCATCCATTCTCCCATTCTCTCTACATTCCCCTGTCACTTAGCCACCCATCCTTCCATCCACCCTTCACCCATCCACTCACTCATCCATTTACTCATCCACTCATGAACCCATCCATTGACCTATCACTCATCCATCCTTTCACTCATCCATCCATCGATTCTCTCACCCATCCACCCTTTCAATCATCGATCAATTCTTTTGTTCATCTACCCTCCCTTTCACTCCCTCATCCATCCTTATATCCACCCATTCACTCATCCATCCATTCACCCTTTCATTTATCAATTCATCCATAATTTCTCTCATCTATCCACCCATTCACTCGTCCATCATCCACCCTTTAACTCATCCATCCATCCTTTTACTGATCCATCCACCCTTCCACCTGTACATCCATCTATTTACCCTCATCCATTCTTCCACTCACAATCCGTCCTTTCTCTCATTATCCATCTATTCACCCTTTCACTCATCCATTCACCCTTTCACTAATCCATTCACCCTTCCACTAATCCATCCATCCATTTACTCATTTCTTCACTTACTCACTCACTCACCTTTTCATATCAATTATGAGCTGAGCCTTTGTCTACTGAGTTTCAGACAGAAGAGGCCCATCAAGAACTTCACCCTTGCTGTAGTTCCTAATGCAAGGGGTGGGGTGTAGTGGGGGTGCGTTAACTATGCCCCTGCACATAGGCAATCTGAAAACTTGGAAGTCATGAGTTACGCATGATGCACAGTGCCAGGACCTCAGGTGACTGTGACCTGGTGTTATTTTCAAGGCCTTAAGTGGTATGAAAAAACTGGGGGTCTCTCCAAGGGGTGTGTCTGATGTAATTAAGGGTGTGGCTTAAAAAACCTAAGCTAAAAATATGTGCTCAGCATAATGTGCCACTCGACTGGTATTTTGCTGTTACTATCATTGCATCCAGTAAGATTAGACCTACAACTAGCCAGGACTATTAGCTTTGTCATTGAATGTTATTTGCATAAATTAAATAAAAAAGCAGCAACTATGGTTTTGTTGTATATAATATTAAAAATGCTTCAGCTTTGAAATGATGAGACTGTGTAAGAACTATAACCTCTTCTTTTTGACTTCTTTCTCCAGCTTCTTTTCATGAATTGGCACAGAGCAGCATGGGCCTTTTTGTACATTTGTTTTGTACATTTCTTCCATCTAAACCTAACAGAATGCCCTTCTGTACACTGAGGCAGGAGGAGGCCACCACATGCAGTAACAGCTCAAACTGGCCCATTGTCACTCTGTGTGTGGCAATCAGCCGCAGACAGAATGACAATGGCCAGGGTGGGGCTGCTCTTGTACTTCGAGGATGAGTGTGAGGCAGCCCCATCAGGGACCTGAGGCCTCTCGCAGGGGAAGAGCTCTGCGGCCTGCGAGGCCCAAAATTACGGACAAAAGGCGTCCGTAACAGGGATACTCACAGACAACGGACGTGTGGTCCAAATTACGGACGGTCCGTGAAATTTACGGACGGGTGGTCACCCTATTCTGAATACCCTTTGACCTCACTGGGCGGACAGATCATCACCCATTTGCTTCTAGCCTCCAGACTGCCTATAACTTACCATCCCCAACCGCACCTTCGATACAAAATGGTGGTCCAGGATCTGATCGATACATGCAATGAAAAAGCTTACAGCATTTGTCAGGGATAAGGTCCGGTATTTTGAAACAACATTGGCCCCTTTTCACACCTACATTAAATAAAAAGATTTACAGATAAGATCGAAAATTGGGGTACATAAAAGATCGTGGGGAGGGAAATTATTTGGTTGCATCCATTTTCATCAGTTGGTAAAGACTAGAAGACAATCAATAATAATCAATAAAACTATGTCAATATAAAACCTCCATGTCAACACATCAAAGCAAAAGGATCGGATCGAAGGACGAAAAGAGGCTCAGAAGACGAAGAAGACGTGTTCCCGGTGTCCAGGTAGCGATAAACTACTTCAAGCACCTTCAGGGTCTCTGGTGAACTGCAGAAGCTTTAATATAAGACATAACGTTTGATTGGGCTATGGCTACCCTCCCTCCAATCCCCCACAGTAACTCTGAGTATTTTGTAATCAGCCCCACTGTGCTCAATGCACGTCCCCCCTAAAAAGCGAAGAGTTGTAAAGGGGTGGGGGTCTTCTTGTTTGGATTGGGATCTCACAGCGAATCTTGAGAGACTGATGAACTACCTTAACCCTGTAATCCAGTGATACTTTGGACCAAATATTTGCAACAGGAACACAATTGTTAATTATTAAAGAAACTGTCAGTGTACTTGACGCAGTGCCTAATTTGACCCGGTGTTTCCAGTTCTAGGCTCCGTATTTGTCAACACTTGCGCTAGTGACAGTCTGCCACAAGGTGGTGCTGTCTGGATAACCTGGGGATTACCTCAACAACAGTTCATTATTAATTCAATGTACATTACAAACGGCTATTACCTGCCGCTCAAGGCAATCTTATAACTTTGGGGGCCTGAAATAGTCCGAATTGTCACACTTGCGGGAGTGTGATGGGTGGTGGATGGTTGTTACTATCACCGGCAGCATGGCAGGGGCAATGTGAGGTGTAAGCTGCAGACGCCTCCTGACCAGAGCCCTGGCACAATTATTTTTTTTAACAAATTGAGCCCTTATGGGTTTCATTTCATTCACAGTTCAAACACGCTTTTGAAAGCCACTGATTTCTCTTTTTCATAAGCAGGCCTAGTGTCGGAGGGGGCAGGGGGACAGGCCCCCTCAAGAGAGCCCCACTCTCCACTTAACTTTAATGATAATAAGAAGGCTTTGGTGGACTTTGAGACCCTGAGGGCAGCTTTGAACTCAGCAGGCCTTGAAGGCGATGTCAGCAGCCCAAAGTGGCCCATTGTCATTCTGTATCTGACAACCCTCAGCCGCAGACAGAATGACAATGGGGGGGAGGGGCTGCTCTTGGGCTCCGAGGATGAGCACGAGGCGGCCCATCAAGGAGCTGAGGCCGCTCGCAGGGGAACAGCTCTGCTCCCTGCAAGGCCCAAAATTAAGGACAAAGGCGTCCGTATAACGGACCCTCACGGACAATGGATGTGAGACCCAAATTACGGACGGTCCGTGAAATTTACGGACGGTTGGTCACCCTAGTAGTGCTCACTGTGACTTACATTTTCTTCCTAAAACAGCTTCTTTCCTGAATCTCATTCAGAAGGCTGTCTTACCTATGCTTGGTCCTTTCTGCTTCCTAGGATGAGAAACTGTTACATCTTTTGGATGTCAGGAGACCTCTCTTGATTTATTTGGGGTGGTTCTCTTCATTTTGTAAGCTTCATCCTTTATTTGTGACCTTTGGGCAGCAGGTCATAGTCATATTGAAGCCTGTCTGTGACTACTAGCCGGTGAATCCAATCCTCCCGTGCTCCAGGCTGTTCTCTCTGAAGATGTCGATTCTCAGAGGTTAACTGTATAGAGAATCGAGATTTTATTAAAGACAAGGAGACTAGCATTATGCATAACCTTTTATAGAATCCCCCGCCTGGCTGAGATCCAGGATAGAGCTGCAGGAGGACTTGGGGCTTCTGGGAGGAACCCCAAGGGGCTCCTTTGTCTGAGATGTGCTGGGCGGCAACCTGGAAGCCCCCTCATACCTCTGTCCACCATTAGCATCACTTAGGGCTGTAAGTGGGATGAAACGACATGAGGAGTCTCAAAAAGGAGTGTGGCGTAAAACATAAACTACATTTCTGTGATTCCCATAATGTACACCCTACCAGTGTTTGGTTCTTCTCTGTGCTTTCTGTTACTGCTTTGAGATATATAGTCCCACGACTGACATGCACCTAAACCCTGCCAGCACTATGAACTTTGTCAGTGGTTGTTAGCTGGTTCAGACAAATAACTACAATGATTTTGTGGTTAATATTATTGGAAATGTTTTTTTTTTTTTTAAAGTATTTTTATTGGTATTTACAGGGTGAGATTGTGAATTCAACTTTGCGGAGCCTGTGGAGGGTGTAGTGTTCTTAGAGTGTCTCAACCACTCCAGCTCTGTTCACTCTTTCTTAAACATGTTTGCTTTTTCTCTCCACATTTCCTCCATCAGCACATCTTACATCTCATCTGTTTTCTCTTCGGTGCCTTCTTTTCACTCTCTCTTGAATTAACTTTTTCGCACTCCCTTCACTTCACCACCCTACAAACACACAACGCACCCACACACCCACGACCAGTGCGTTTTCTTTTACCTTCCCCATGACAGTATTTTCACACCCATGAAGCTCCCTCACACACATTTGCACAGAATCACAATTGCAGCTGGATTATGTGACCATTCCTCTGCAGAGAGGCCAAGGATTGAATGACCTTGAAATCTTGATTTTGGGTGAAAATGTCTTTACTGATTAGAATTAATCAACAATAACAATTAGATACAAAACGCATCATCAGTTCTGCTGAGAATTCATTTCAAGCACAGTGTAAACATCTCAACCCGACCCTCCCCACTCACTCGTCCCCCGAAAGAAAAAACAAACCTTATAAAACATAAAGGGAGAGAAAATCCCTCTTCACATTTTATCATAGCAGAATCGAAAAAACATTGGCAGTACAACATCACATAATTTCAGATCAATTTATTCAGCATCTGGAGTGCGTTTTGATATATTCAGATGACAAGAAGGCAATAGGCAGGGCTTTAAGTGGGATGAAAAAACTGTGGGGTCTTTCAAAGTGGCTTGGCCAATGTAATTAATGGCGTGGCTTAAAACACATAAGCTAAAAATCAGTGCTTGGCATGGTGTGCCGCTTGTATATTGCTGCTTCTGTCATTGATTCAGATATATGATACCACAAGTAACATCATACCTACAAAAAGTCCGGACTATTGTCTTTGTCAATGCTTGTTAGTTCCATAAGATAAATAAGCAGCAACTATGGCATGTATATAATATTTAAAAAGCTTCCACTTGAAGCCCTGGTGACACCACGACAATGTTGCTGCTCCTGAGTTTCAAAAAGAGAAGGGAAATCCAGAGAGAAAAGAACTCTTTGGAGGATTTCCCTTCCCCTACATGGCTCACCAGGCCTGACGTCATGCCGTCCCTTCCCCACTAGTGAGAAGTGAGCAGTGTGTGCAGCGCTCATTCATGTGCCTGCTGTCAATGCAATCCGGAAAACAAACGGACCGCCTGTGCCAGGGCACAAAACAGAGCCCCATAGAGACCCGTTTCAAGGCCTCCTTCAAAACACTGCCGTTGCTCAGACCTGGTGAGACCCGGCCCACTTAAAGCCCTGGAAATAGGGGACACAAAGTGATAGTCCTCAAAGGGTGCCAGCCATGGCACGTGCAGGTATGAGCGGTGGGGCTGGGTTGGGGTGGGGGGGGGGCGATTCGACAGACGAACATGAGGGAAAATTAAATAAATAATTAAAATCCCCTCCCCCCCTCACACTCTGCCCCACCCCCCAACTGCTCCTGCCTGCAGAGGTCGCAGCTGCAGGGTGCGCATTCAGATCTCAATCCGCTAACCCCGTCTCAACGTCGTTTAAGCAAATAATAACGTAGCGGTTCACAAATGTCTTCACGTCTAGACTGAGGACACAGGGGCGGCTCTAGGGTCATGGTGGCCCTGGGCAGGGAGCGTAGGTAGGGGGCCCCGGAAGAGGGGGTCGGGTGGGGCAGAGCGTGGAGGCCGATAAAGAGGGGGGGGTCAGGGTGTTTAGAAGTGGAACTGAGCCGGAGGCCGCCAAATCCCTGCCAGGGGCCGCCACACAAATATGTATCCATCCTCAGAGGATAAATATATTAAGGATATATATTGGTGTGGTGGCCCCTGGGGTTTGGTGGCCCTGTGCAGGTGCACAGCTTCCACATGCCTAAGGCCGCCCCTGGAGGACATTCAGTCCTCGAATGACGGCGCTCTCCCGCGCCCGCATCGGAGGCAACCCTACGCATCGCCAATAGGACATACTACTGGAAGCCACCGTCAGTCTCCCCTGCGTGCCCTAAAAGTGGCAAATGAGGGGTGAGTGTCAAGGCCTGTTCTATCATGGCAGTAAGCGCTGTGGATACCTCACCATAAAAAGCCTGCGGTGGCCAACATAACCATGCAAGATGGAGGCAGTCTGCCCCAGCCGATCCACCTCTGGCGCCCCTGTCGCCTGGGCGGCTGTGATAGCGATGACGTCTGGCGGGGTAGTAGATACTGCGAAGAAACCTATAATGGGTTGTGCAGAGCCGACTGACAGAGGATGACGACGAACTCTGAACGACTTTTTGACCCACTCTGAGCGCTCTCAATTGTGGCCCCTTATAAACACCTGAAAGCCAATGAGTTGTGAGTACGCAGTGTTTTAATAGTTGACATGAAGCCTTAATGTTTTTCTCATTAATTGTCCAGAAATCGCCCACTCTTTTTGCCTGCAAATTTAATGACAGCAATACTGGGCCCACTAGAGACCCGTTTCAATGTTTGTTTTGATCTGAGACCTGGAGGGACCCGGCCTACTTAACAGCCTGCTGTGGGAGTAGGACTAAGAGTAATGAAGATTACCGGTAAGTAACCAGGACAGTCACGCGCTCTTACCCAATCCAATTGCTGGACGGGTTCTTTCATTTGTAAACATCTCATTAGCATATTCCGCTCCCCGTCTCCCGCAGTGACGCAGGGAGTGTTTGGATGCAAACGATGCAGAAAAAGAATAGCAGAGACTAATTCTGTTAATAATGTGCCATTTCCTCGCCTGATATTAGACATTAATTATAATTACTCTTCTACAGACACAGGGAATTAATCAAAGTTTCTGCTGTGCTTCAGCTGAGCAGCTGGCACCGCGGCACGTGTGTTGAGCCGGCACTGCAAGGGCAGCTGTCGCTGAGTATGTGGTGAGAGTTGGCGCTGCCAGACCATCTTTCACTGTATGGGCAGTGAGACAGGGCAGTGCCTTGGAGGTTTTCTCTGCATGTATGGTGAGAAAGGGCAGTGCTTTGGACCTTTCACTGTCTGCACATCTGTGGTGAGAGGGTAGTGCGTTGGAGCTTTCACTGTCTGCACATCTGTGGTGAGAGAGGGCAGTGCCAGGGAGCTTTCACTGTCTGCACGTCTGTAGTGAGAGGGCAGTGCCTTGGAGATTTCACTGTCTGCACATCTGTGGTGGGAGGGCAGTGCCTTGGAGCTTTCACTGTCTTCACGTCTGAGGTGAGAGGGCAGTGCCTTGGAGCTTTCACTGTCTGCACATCTGTGGTGAGAGGGTAGTGCCTTGGAGCTTTCACTGTCTGCATGTCTGTGGTGAGAGGGCAGTGCCTTGGAACTTTCACTGTCTGCACGTCGGTGGTGAAAGAGGGCACTGCCTTGGAGCTTTCAGTGTCTGCATGTCTGTGGTGAGAGGGCAGTGCCTTGGAGCTTTCACTGTTGTCACGTCTGTGGTGAGAGGGCAGTGCCTTGGTGCTTTCAGTGTCTGCATGTCTGTGGTGAGAGGGCAGTGCCTTGGAGCTTTCAGCGTCTGTATGTCTGTGGTGAGAGGGCAGTGCCTTGGAGCTTTCACTGTCCGCATGTCTGTGGTGAGAGGGCAGTGCCTTGGAGCATTCACTGTCTGCACGTCTGTGGTGGTAGAGGGCACTGCCATGGAGCTTTCACTGCCTGCACATCTGTGGTGAGAGGACAGTGCCTTAGAACTTTTACTGTCTGCACGTCTGTGGTGAGAGAGAGCAGTGCTTTGTAGCTTTCACTGTCTGCACGTCTGGGTTGAGAGGGCAGTGCCTTGGAGCTTTCACTGTCTGCACGTCTGGCTTGAGAGGGCAGTGCCTTGGAGCTTTCACTGTCTGCAAGTCTGGGGTGAGATGGCAGCACCTTGGAGCTTTCACTGTCTGCACGTCTGGGGTGAGAGGGCAGTGCCTTGGAGAATTCACTGTCTGCACGTCTGTGGCGAGAGAGGGCAGTGCCATGGTGCTTTCACTATCTGCACGTCTGTGGTGAGAGATGGCAATGCCTTGGAGCTTTCACTGTCTGCACGTCTGGGGTGAGAGTTCAATGCCTTGGAGCTTTCACTGTCTGCACGTCTGGGGTGAGAGGGCAATGCCTTGGAGCTTTCACTGCCTGCATGTCTGTGGTGAGAGGGCAGTGCCATGGAGCATTCAGTGTCTGCATGTCTGTGGTGAGAGGACAGTGCCTTGGAGCTTTCACTGTCTGTACGTCTGTGGTGAGAGAGAGCAGTGCTTTGTAGCTTTCACTGTCTGCACGTCTGGGTTGAGAGGGCAGTGCCTTGGAGCTTTCACTGTCTGCATGTCTGGGGTGAGATGGCAGCGCCTTGGAGCTTTCACTGTCTGCACGTCTGTGGTGGTAGAGGGCAGTGCCTTAGCGCTTTTACTGTCTGCATGTCCGAGGTGAGAGGGCAGTGCCTGGGAGCTTTCACTGTCTGCACGTCTGTGGTGAGAGAGAGCAGTGCTTTGTAGCTTTCACTGTCTGCACGTCTGTGATGAGAGGGCAGTGCCATGAAGCTTTCACTGTCTGCACGTCTGGGGTGAGAGGGCAATGCCTTGGAGCTTTCACTGTCTGCATGTCTGTGGTGAGAGGGCAGTGCCTTGGAGCTTTCAGTGTCTGCATGTCTGTGGTGAGAGGGCAGTGCCTTGGAGCTTTCACTGTCTGCACGTCTGTGGTGAGAAGGCAGTGCCTTGGAACTATCACTGTCTGCATGTCTGTGGTGGTAGAGGACAGTGCCATAGCGCTTTTACTGTCTGCATGTCTGTGGTGAGAGGGCAGTGCCTGGGAGCGTTCATTATCTGCACGTCTGGGTTGAGCGGGCAGTGCCTTAGAGCTTTCACTGTCTGCACGTCTGTGGTGAGAGAGAGCAATGCTTTGTAGCTTTCACTATCTGCATGTCTGTGATGAGAGGGCAGTGCCTTGGAGCTTTCACTGTTGTCACGTTTGTGGTGAGAGGGCAGTGCCTTGGTGCTTTCAGTGTCTGCATGTCTGTGGTGAGAGGGCAGTGCCTTGGAGCTTTCAGCGTCTGTATGTCTGTGGTGAGAGGGCAGTGCCTTGGAGCTTTCACTGTCCGCATGTCTGTGGTGAGAGGGCAGTGCCTTGGAGCATTCACTGTCTGCACGTCTGTGGTGGTAGAGGGCACTGCCATGGAGCTTTCACTGCCTGCACATCTGTGGTGAGAGGACAGTGCCTTAGAACTTTTACTGTCTGCACGTCTGTGGTGAGAGAGAGCAGTGCTTTGTAGCTTTCACTGTCTGCACGTCTGGGTTGAGAGGGCAGTGCCTTGGAGCTTTCACTGTCTGCACGTCTGGCTTGAGAGGGCAGTGCCTTGGAGCTTTCACTGTCTGCAAGTCTGGGGTGAGATGGCAGCACCTTGGAGCTTTCACTGTCTGCACGTCTGGGGTGAGAGGGCAGTGCCTTGGAGAATTCACTGTCTGCACGTCTGTGGCGAGAGAGGGCAGTGCCATGGTGCTTTCACTATCTGCACGTCTGTGGTGAGAGATGGCAATGCCTTGGAGCTTTCACTGTCTGCACGTCTGGGGTGAGAGTTCAATGCCTTGGAGCTTTCACTGTCTGCACGTCTGGGGTGAGAGGGCAATGCCTTGGAGCTTTCACTGTCTGCATGTCTGTGGTGAGAGGGCAGTGCCATGGAGCATTCAGTGTCTGCATGTCTGTGGTGAGAGGACAGTGCCTTGGAGCTTTCACTGTCTGTACGTCTGTGGTGAGAGAGAGCAGTGCTTTGTAGCTTTCACTGTCTGCACGTCTGGGTTGAGAGGGCAGTGCCTTGGAGCTTTCACTGTCTGCATGTCTGGGGTGAGATGGCAGCGCCTTGGAGCTTTCACTGTCTGCACGTCTGTGGTGGTAGAGGGCAGTGCCTTAGCGCTTTTACTGTCTGCATGTCCGAGGTGAGAGGGCAGTGCCTGGGAGCTTTCACTGTCTGCACGTCTGTGGTGAGAGAGAGCAGTGCTTTGTAGCTTTCACTGTCTGCACGTCTGTGATGAGAGGGCAGTGCCATGAAGCTTTCACTGTCTGCACGTCTGGGGTGAGAGGGCAATGCCTTGGAGCTTTCACTGTCTGCATGTCTGCGGTGAGAGGGCAGTGCCTTGGAGCTTTCAGTGTCTGCATGTCTGTGGTGAGAGGGCAGTGCCTTGGAGCTTTCACTGTCTGCACGTCTGTGGTGAGAAGGCAGTGCCTTGGAACTATCACTGTCTGCATGTCTGTGGTGGTAGAGGACAGTGCCATAGCGCTTTTACTGTCTGCATGTCTGTGGTGAGAGGGCAGTGCCTGGGAGCGTTCACTATCTGCACGTCTGGGTTGAGCGGGCAGTGCCTTAGAGCTTTCACTGTCTGCACGTCTGTGGTGAGAGAGAGCAGTGCTTTGTAGCTTTCACTATCTGCATGTCTGTGATGAGAGGGCAGTGCCTTGGAGCTTTCACTGTCTGCACGTCTGTGGTGAGAGATGGCAATGCCTTGGAACTTTCACTGTCTGCACCTCTGTGGTGAGAGAGGGCAGTGCCAGGGAGCTTTCACTGTCTGCACGTCTGTAGTGAGAGGGTAGTGCCTTGGAGCTTTCACTGTCTGCACGTCTGGGGTGAGAGGGCAATGCCTTGGAGCTTTCACTGTCTGCATGTCTGTGGTGAGAGGGCAGTGCCTTGGAGCTTTCAGTGTCTGCATGTCTGTGGTGAGAGGGCAGTGCCTTGGAGCTTTCACTGTCTGCACGTCTGTGGTGAGAGAGAGCAGTGCTTTGTAGCTTTCACTGTCTGCACGTCTGTGATGAGAGGGCAGTGCCATGAAGCTTTCACTGTCTGCACGTCTGGGGTGAGAGGGCAATGCCTTGGAGCTTTCACTGTCTGCATGTCTGTGGTGAGAGGGCAGTGCCTTGGAGCTTTCAGTGTCTGCATGTCTGTGGTGAGAGGGCAGTGCCTTGGAGCTTTCACTGTCTGCACGTCTGTGGTGAGAAGGCAGTGCCTTGGAACTATCACTGTCTGCATGTCTGTGGTGGTAGAGGACAGTGCCATAGCGCTTTTACTGTCTGCATGTCTGTGGTGAGAGGGCAGTGCCTGGGAGCGTTCACTATCTGCACGTCTGGGTTGAGCGGGCAGTGCCTTAGAGCTTTCACTGTCTGCACGTCTGTGGTGAGAGAGAGCAGTGCTTTGTAGCTTTCACTATCTGCATGTCTGTGATGAGAGGGCAGTGCCTTGGAGCTTTCACTGTCTGCACGTCTGTGGTGAGAGATGGCAATGCCTTGGAACTTTCACTGTCTGCACCTCTGTGGTGAGAGAGGGCAGTGCCAGGGAGCTTTCACTGTCTGCACGTCTGTAGTGAGAGGGTAGTGCCTTGGAGCTTTCACTGTCTGCACGTCTGGGGTGAGAGGGCAATGCCTTGGAGCTTTCACTGTCTGCATGTCTGTGGTGAGAGGGCAGTGCCTTGGAGCTTTCAGTGTCTGCATGTCCGTGGTGAGAGGGCAGTGCCTTGTAGCTTTCACTGTCTGCACGTCTGTGGTGAGAGAGAGCAGTGCTTTGTAGCTTTAACTGTCTGCACGTCTGGGTTGAGAGGGCAGTGCCTTGGAGCTTTCACTGTCGGCACGTCTGGGTTGAGAGGGCAGTGCCTTGGAGCTTTCACTGTCTGCACGTCTGGGGTGAGATGGCAGCACCTTGGAGCTTTCACTGTCTGCACGTCTGTGGTGGTAGAGGGCAGTGCCTTAGCGCTTTTACTGTCTGCATGTCTGTGGTGAGAGGGCAGTGCCTGGGACCTTTCACTATCTGCACGTCTGGGTTGAGAGGGCAGTGCCTTGGAGCTTTCACTGTCTGCACGTCTGTGGTGAGAGAGAGCAGTGCTTTGTATCTTTCACTGTCTGCACGTCTGTGATGAGAGGGCAGTGCCATGGAGCTTTCACTGTCTGCACGTCTCGGGTGAGAGGGCAGTGCCTTAGAACTTTTACTGTCTGCACGTCTGTGATGAGAGGGCAGTGCCATGGAGCTTTCAATGTCTGCACGTCTCGGGTGAGAGGGCAGTGCCTTAGAACTTTTACTGTCTGCATGTCTGTGGTGAGAGGGCAGTGCATGGGAGCTTTCACTATCTGCACATCTGTGGTGAGAGAGGGCAATGCCTTGGAGCTTTCACTGTCTGCATGTAGTTCTGAAAAAGTCTGGACTCGTGCAACAAACTTTGTCGTAGCATGACGATTTTTATATCAAAAGACCGATAATGGCTAGTACACTATGCACAAGCATTTTCGTCATAATCGAGTAACGATTTCACCTCGAAATCGCCATTTTCATTTTTGAACCCTTGGGTTCCATTTTACGCTTGACGGCCATTTTGTGAGTTTCCCTTCACATAGGCTTGTAGCTACAGTTGAATTCGATATCAAAGGACACATACACCTTAATTGACTTTTCTGTGACCTGGGCAAGCTGGAACCATTGCCCCAGGCCAAACCTGTTTGGTCAGTCCCTCTCCCAGTGGCCGAACAAGATAGCATCAAAGCACAACATGCCATAAACTGTTCCCATCGCACACACACCCCGCCCAAATCTTACTCACACCTGTCCCTGCTCTTTTCTCTCCTATTTCTTTATGATGAGGAGGAGCCCGGTTTTATTGGGGGTACACCGATATCTGATGAAAATGTTGGGCCTTGCCGGGTAATTTGCTGTGGGCTGGACGAACTGGACTGTGGACTTGTCATCATGACTCTGCCTTTTCTTTGTAGTAAAAATATGTGAATAGCCCACTGTAAATCTAAGAATGTTTGCACTGTAAATCTAAGAATGCTTGCCTGAAGCTTAATATTTTGTATAAAAAGAGAAGCCTGGCTCTGTAATGTGGAGCAGCCTCCTGAGAATATACACACCGTGCTGTTGTACTTCTAGTACGCTTGTTACTTGGTTGCAGCCAATAAATTCGATCTTGACTTCACCTAGAAGACTCGTGTTTCTGTGGTCTGAATCAGGAAAGTACTCGAGGTCTTTGGGTGTTGCCCCTGACAGCGCTGGGTTACCGGACCAGTACCGGTTCTGAAAAACCCAGTACCTCATGCACATCTGGGTTGAGAGGGCAGTGCCTTGGACCATTCACTGTCTGCACATCTGTGGCGAGAGAGGGCAGTGCCATGGTGCTTTCACTATCTGCACGTCTGTGGCGAGAGATGGCAATGCATTGGAGCTTTCACTGTCTGCACGTCTGTGGTGAGAGGGCAGTGCCTTGGAGCTTTCACTGTCTGCATGTCTGTGGTGAGAGGGCAGTGCCTTGGAGCTTTCAGTGTCTGCATGTCTGTGGTGAGAGGGCAGTGCCATGGAGCTTTCACTGTCTGCATGTCTGTGGTGAGAGGGCAGTGCCTTGGAACTTTCACTGTGTGCACGTCTGTGGTGAGAGGGCAGTGCCTTGGAGCTTTCAGTGTCTGCATGTCTGTGGTGAGAGGGCAGTGCCTTGGAGCTTTCAGTGTCTGCATGTCTGTGGTGAGAGGGCAGTGCCATGGAGCTTTCACTGTCTGCATGTCTGTGGTGAGAGGGCAGTGCCTTGGAACTTTCACGGTGTGCACGTCTGTGGTGAGAGGGCAGTGCCTTGGAGCTTTCAGTGTCTGCATGTCTGTGGTGAGAGGGCAGTGCCTTGGAGCTTTCACTGTCTGCACGTCTGGGGTGAGAGGGCAATGCCTTGAAGCTTTCGCTGTCTGCATGTCTGTGGTGAGAGGGCAATGCCTTGGAGCTTTCACTGTCTGCATGTCTGTGGTGAGAGGGCAGTGCCTTGGAGCTTTCAGTGTCTGCATGTCTGTGGTGAGAGGGCAGTGCCTTGGAGCTTTCACTGTCTGCACATCTGTGGTGAGAGGGCAGTGCCTTGGAGCTTTCACTGTCTGCACGTCTGTGATGAGAGGGCAGTGCCTTGGAACTTTCACTGTGTGCACGTCTGTGGTGAGAGGGCAGTGCCTTGGAGCTTTCAGTGTCTGCATGTCTGTGGTGAGAGGGCAGTGCCTTGGAGCTTTCACTGTCTGCACGTCTGTGGATAGAGGGCAGTGCCTTAGAACTTTTACTGTCTGCACGTCTGTGGTGAGAGAGAGCAGTGCTTTGTAGCTTTCACTGTCTGCACGTCTCGGTTGAGAGGGCAGGGCCTTGGAGCTTTCACTGTCTGCACGTCTGGGGTGAGAGGGCAGTGCCTTGGAGCTATCACTGTCTTCACGTCTGTGGTGAGATGGCAGTGCCTTGGAGCTTTCACTGTCTGCACGCCTGTGGTGGTAGAGGGCAGTGCCTTAGAACTTTTACTGTCTGCATGTCTGTGGTGAGAGGGCAGTGCCTGGGAGCTTTCACTATCTGCACGTCTGGGTTGAGAGGGCAGTGTCTTGGAGTTTTCACTGTCTGCACGTCTGTGGTGAGAGAGAGCAGTGCTTTGTAGCTTTTACTGTCTGCACGTCTGTGATGAGAGGGCAGTGCCTTGGAGCTTTCACTGTCTGCACGTCTGGGTTGAGAGGGCAGTGCCTTGTAGCTTTCACTGTCTGCACGTCTGGGTTGAGAGGGCAGTGCCTTGGAGCTTTCACTGTCTGCACGTCTGGGTTGAGAGGGCAGTGCCTTGGAGCTTTGACTGTCTACACGTCTGGGGTGAGATGGCAGCGCCTTGGAGCTTTCACTGTCTGCACGTTTGTGGTGGTAGAGGGCAGTGCCTTAGCACTTTTACTGTCTACATGTATGTGGTGA
This sequence comes from Lissotriton vulgaris, assembly GCF_964263255.1. Classification (NCBI taxonomy): domain Eukaryota; kingdom Metazoa; phylum Chordata; class Amphibia; order Caudata; family Salamandridae; genus Lissotriton; species Lissotriton vulgaris. Next base: position 308,237,844 of record NC_141688.1, on the reverse strand, counting down.
GAGGGCAGTGCCTGGGAGCTTTCACCATCTGCCCGTCTGGGTTGAGAGGGCAGTGCCTTGGAGCTTTCACTGTCTGCACGTCTGGGGTGAGAGGGCAGTGCCTTAGAACTTTTACTGTCTGCATGTCTGTGGTGAGAGAGAGCAGTGCTTTGTAGCCGTCACTGTCTGCACATCTGTGATGAGAGGGCAGTGCCATGGAGCTTTCACTGTCTGCACGTCTGGGGTGAGAGGGCAGTGCCTTGGAGCTTTCACTGTCTGCACGTCTGGGTTGAGAGGGCAGTGCCTTTGAGCATTCACTGTCTGCACATCTGTGGTGAGAGGGCAGTGCCATGGAGCTTTCACTGTCTGCACGACTGGGGTGAGAGGGCTGTGCCTTGGAGCATTCACTATCTGCACGTCTGTGGCGAGAGATGGAAATGCCTTGGAGCTTTCGCTGTCTGCACGTCTGTGGTGAGAGGGCAGTACCTTGGAGCTTTCAGTGTCTGCATGTCTGTGGTGAGAAGGCACTGCCATGGAGCTTTCACTGTCTGCATGTCTGTCGTGAGAGGGCAGTGCCTTGGAGCTTTCACTGTCTGCACGTCTGTGATGAGAGGGCAGTGCCTTGGAGCTTTCACTGTCTGCACGTCTCTGGTGAGAGGGCAGTGCCTTGGAGCTTTCAGTGTCTGCTTGTCTGTTGTGAGAGGGCAGTGCCTTGGAGCTTTCAGTGTCTGCATGTCTGTGGTGTAAGGGCAGTGCCTTGGAGCTTTCAGCGTCTGCATGTCTGTGGTGAGAGGGTAGTGCCTTGGAGCATTCACTGTCTGCAGGTCTGTGGTGGTAGAGGGCACTGCCATGGAGCTTTCACTGCCTGCACGTCTGTGGTGAGAGGACAGTGCCTTAGAACTTTTACTGTCTGCACGTCTGTGGTGAGAGAGAGCAGTGCTTTGTAGCTTTCACTGTCTGCACGTCTGGGGTGAGAGAGCAGTGCCTTAGAACTTTTACTGCCTGCATGTCTGTGGTGAGAGGGCAGTGCCTGGGAGCTTTCACTATTTGCATATCTGTGGTGAGAGGGCAGTGCCATGGAGCTTTCACTGTCTGCACGTCTGGGTTGAGAGGGCAGTGCCTTTGAGCTTTCACTGTCTGCACATCTGTGGTGAGAGGGCAGTGCCATGGAGGTTTCACTGTCTGCACATCTGGGGTGAGAGGGCAGTGCCTCTGAGCTTTCACTGTCTGCACGTCTGGGGTGAGAGTACAGTGCCTTGGAGCATTCACTGTCTGCAGGTCTGTGGAGAGAGAGGGCAGTGCCATGGTGCTTTCACTGTCTGCACGTCTGTGGTGAGAGAGGGCAATGCCTTGGAGCTTTCACTGTCTGCATGTAGTTCTGAAAAAGTCTGGACTCGTGCAACAAACTTTGTCGTAGCATGACGATTTTTATATCAAAAGACAGATAATGGCTAGTACACTATGCACAAGCATTTTCGTCATAATCGAGTAACGATTTCACCTCGAAATCGCCATTTTCATTTTTGAACCCTTGGGTTCCATTTTACGCTTGACGGCCATTTTGTGAGTTTCCCTTCACATAGGCTTGTAGCTACAGTTGAATTCGATATCAAAGGACACATACACCTTAATTGACTTTTCTGTGACCTGGGCAAGCTGGAACCATTGCCCCAGGCCAAACCTGTTTGGTCAGTCCCTCTCCCAGTGGCCGAACAAGATAGCATCAAAGCACAACATGCCATAAACTGTTCCCATCGCACACACACCCCGACCAAATCTTACCCACACCTGTCCCTGCTCTTTTCTCTCCTTTTTCTTTATGATGATGAGGAGCCCGGTTTTATTGGGGGTACACCGATATCTGATGAAAATGTTGGGCCTTGCCGGGTAATTTGCTGTGGGCTAGACGAACTGGATTGTGGACTTGTCATCATGACTCTGCCTTTTCTTTGTAGTAAAAATATGTGAATAGCCCACTGTAAATCTAAGAATGTTTGCACTGTAAATCTAAGAATGCTTGCCTGAAGCTTAATATTTTGTATAAAAAGAGAAGCCTGGCTCTGTAATGTGGAGCAGTCTCCTGAGAATATACACACCGTGCTGTTGTACTTCTAGTACGCTTGTTACTTGGTTGCAGCCAATAAATTCGATCTTGACTTCACCTAGAAGACTCGTGTTTCTGTGGTCTGAATCAGGAAAGTACTCGAGGTCTTTGGGTGTTGCCCCTGACAGCGCTGGGTTACCGGACCAGTACCGGTTCTGAAAAACCCAGTACCTCATGCACATCTGGGTTGAGAGGGCAGTGCCTTGGACCATTCACTGTCTGCACATCTGTGGCGAGAGAGGGCAGTGCCATGGTGCTTTCACTATCTGCACGTCTGTGGCGAGAGATGGCAATGCATTGGAGCTTTCACTGTCTGCACGTCTGTGGTGAGAGGGCAGTGCCTTGGAGCTTTCAGTGTCTGCATGTCTGTGGTGAGAGGGCAGTGCCTTGGAGCTTTCAGTGTCTGCACGTCTGGGGTGAGAGGGCAATGCCTTGGAGCTTTCGCTGTCTGCATGTCTGTGGTGAGAGGGCAATGCCTTGGAGCTTTCACTGTCTGCATGTCTGTGGTGAGAGGGCAGTGCCTTGGAGCTTTCAGTGTCTGCATGTCTGTGGTGAGAGGGCAGTGCCTTGGAGCTTTCACTGTCTGCACATCTGTGGTGAGAGGGCAGTGCCTTGGAGCTTTCACTGTCTGCACGTCTGTGATGAGAGGGCAGTGCCTTGGAACTTTCACTGTGTGCACGTCTGTGGTGAGAGGGCAGTGCCTTGGAGCTTTCAGTGTCTGCATGTCTGTGGTGAGAGGGCAGTGCCTTGGAGCTTTCACTGTCTGCACGTCTGTGGTGAGAGGGCAGTGCCTTGGAGCTTTCACTGTCTGCACGTCTGTGGATAGAGGGCAGTGCCTTAGAACTTTTACTGTCTGCACGTCTGTGGTGAGAGAGAGCAGTGCTTTGTAGCTTTCACTGTCTGCACGTCTCGGTTGAGAGGGCAGGGCCTTGGAGCTTTCACTGTTTGCACGTCTGGGGTGAGAGGGCAGTGCCTTGGAGCTATCACTGTCTTCACGTCTGTGGTGAGATGGCAGTGCCTTGGAGCTTTCACTGTCTGCACGTCTGTGGTGGTAGAGGGCAGTGCCTTAGAACTTTTACTGTCTGCATGTCTGTGGTGAGAGGGCAGTGCCTGGGAGCTTTCACTATCTGCACGTCTGGGTTGAGAGGGCAGTGTCTTGGAGTTTTCACTGTCTGCACGTCTGTGGTGAGAGAGAGCAGTGCTTTGTAGCTTTCACTGTCTGCACGTCTGTGATGAGAGGGCAGTGCCTTGGAGCTTTCACTGTCTGCACGTCTGGGTTGAGAGGGCAGTGCCTTGTAGCTTTCACTGTCTGCACGTCTGGGTTGAGAGGGCAGTGCCTTGGAGCTTTCACTGTCTGCACGTCTGGGTTGAGAGGGCAGTGCCTTGGAGCTTTCACTGTCTACACGTCTGGGGTGAGATGGCAGCGCCTTGGAGCTTTCACTGTCTGCACGTCTGTGGTGGTAGAGGGCAGTGCCTTAGCACTTTTACTGTCTACATGTATGTGGTGAGAGGGCAGTGCCTGGGAGCTTTCACCATCTGCCCGTCTGGGTTGAGAGGGCAGTGCCTTGGAGCTTTCACTGTCTGCACGTCTGGGGTGAGAGGGCAGTGCCTTAGAACTTTTACTGTCTGCATGTCTGTGGTGAGAGAGAGCAGTGCTTTGTAGCCGTCACTGTCTGCACATCTGTGATGAGAGGGCAGTGCCATGGAGCTTTCACTGTCTGCACGTCTGGGGTGAGAGGGCAGTGCCTTGGAGCTTTCACTGTCTGCACGTCTGGGTTGAGAGGGCAGTGCCTTTGAGCCTTCACTGTCTGCACATCTGTGGTGAGAGGGCAGTGCCATGGAGCTTTCACTGTCTGCACGACTGGGGTGAGAGGGCTGTGCCTTGGAGCATTCACTATCTGCACATCTGTGGCGAGAGATGGCAATGCCTTGGAGCTTTCGCTGTCTGCACGTCTGTGGTGAGAGGGCAGTGCCTTGGAGCTTTCAGTGTCTGCATGTCTGTGGTGAGAAGGCACTGCCATGGAGCTTTCACTGTCTGCATGTCTGTCGTGAGAGGGCAGTGCCTTGGAGCTTTCACTGTCTGCACGTCTGTGATGAGAGGGCAGTGCCTTGGAGCTTTCACTGTCTGCACGTCTCTGGTGAGAGGGCAGTGCCTTGGAGCTTTCAGTGTCTGCATGTCTGTGGTGAGAGGGCAGTGCCTTGGAGCTTTCAGTGTCTGCATGTCTGTGGTGGTAGAGGGCACTGCCATGGAGCTTTCACTGCCTGCACGTCTGTGGTGAGAGGACAGTGCCTTAGAACTTTTACTGTCTGCACGTCTGTGGTGAGAGAGAGCAGTGCTTTGTAGCTTTCACTGTCTGCACGTCTGGGGTGAGAGAGCAGTGCCTTAGAACTTTTACTGCCTGCATGTCTGTGGTGAGAGGGCAGTGCCTGGGAGCTTTCACTATCTGCACATCTGTGGTGAGAGGGCAGTGCCATGGAGCTTTCACTGTCTGCACGTCTGGGTTGAGAGGGCAGTGCCTTTGAGCTTTCACTGTCTGCACATCTGTGGTGAGAGGGCAGTGCCATGGAGGTTTCACTGTCTGCACATCTGGGGTGAGAGGGCAGTGCCTCTGAGCTTTCACTGTCTGCACGTCTGGGGTGAGAGTGCAGTGCCTTGGAGCATTCACTGTCTGCAGGTCTGTGGAGAGAGAGGGCAGTGCCATGGTGCTTTCACTGTCTGCACGTCTGTGGTGAGAGAGGGCAATGCCTTGGAGCTTTCACTGTCTGCACGTCTGTGGTGAGAGAGGGCAATGCCTTGGAGCTTTCACTGTCTGCACGTCTGTGGTGAGAGAGGGCAATGCCTTGGAGCTTTCACTGTCTGCACGTCTGGGTTGAGAGGGCAGTGCCTTGGTGCTTTCACTGTCTGCACGTCTGTGGTGAGAGAGGGCAATGCCTTGGAGTTTTCACTGTCTGCACATCTGTGGGGAGAGGGCAGTGCCATGGAGCTTTCACTGTCTGCACGTCTGGGTTGAGAGGGCAGTGCCTTGGTGCTTTCACTGTCTGCACGTCTGTGGTGAGAGAGGGCAATGCCTTGGAGCTTTCACTGTCTGCACGTCTGTGGTGAGAGAGGGCAATGCCTTGGAGCTTTCACTGTCTGCACGTCTGTGGTGAGAGAGGGCAATGCCTTGGAGCTTTCACTGTCTGCACGTCTCGGTTGAGAGGGCAGGGCCTTGGAGCTTTCACTGTCTGCACGTCTGGGGTGAGAGGGCCATGCCTTGGAGCATTCACTGTCTGCACGTCTGTGGCGAGAGACGGCAGTGCCATGGTGCTTTCACTGTCTGCATGTCTGTGGTGAGAGGGCAGTGCCTTCGAGCTTTCAGTGTCTGCACGTCTGTCGAGAGAGGGCAATGCCTTGGAGCTTTCACTGTCTGCACGTCTGTGGTGAGAGAGGGCAGTGCCATGGTGCTTTCACTATCTGCACGTCTGTGGTGAGAGAGAGCAGTGCTTTGTAGCTTTCACTGTCTGCACGTCTCGGTTGAGAGGGCAGTACCTTAGAACTTTTACTGTCTGCATGTCTGTGGTGAGACGGCAGTGCCTGGGAGCTTTCACTATCTGCACATCTGGGGTGAGAGGGCAGTGCCTTTGAGCTTCCACTGTCTGCACGTCTGGGGTGAGAGGGCAGTGCCTTGGAACTTTTACTGTCTGCATGTCTGTGGTGAGAGAGGGCAGTGCCTGGGAGCTTTTACTGTTTGCACGTCTGTGATGAGAGGGCAGTGCCATGGAGCTTTCACTGTCTGCACGTCTGTGGTGAGAGGGCAGTGCCATGGAGCTTTCACTGTCTGCACGTCTGTGATGAGAGAGGGCAGTGGCTTGGAGCTTTCACTGTCTGGACGTCTGTGATGAGAGAGGGCAGTGCCTTTGAGCGTTCACTGTCTGCACGTCTGTGGTGAGAGGGCAGTGCTTGGGCAGTTTTCCCTGACTATGCTGTGAGTGGGCAGTCTTAGGCCAGCCACTACTAGACATGTGGTGAGAAAGGGCAGTGTCTTGGCATCTTTCACTCCATGTGAGGTCAGAGACAGGCTTCCCTGAATCCATCTTCAACTGCAATGCCTGGATCATCACGTGGGCAGATCCCTGGCTTCCAACAAATCTGACAAAGTCACAAGGACCAGACCGTAAGCAACCTGGTCCATGGAAGTGCTCAGGGTCACCAACAGTACCACAAGCAACGTGAACGTAGAAGGAAACAAGTCAGGATGACATCTGCAAATCTGTCCTCCGATGCCACAGCAAAAGAAATCCACCAACCGCTCTGCACTCACTGACCACATCGAAAGCCTCTCAATTCAATTCATAAACTTTATTCGGTTTTAAAAAAAACATAAAAGTTTCACACCAGCAATACAGTTAAAACGATCCAAGCTTGATTAATAAGAGAGCGGCAGTAATACAATAAAAACCAAGATAATAAATAGATATAGGAAGGACAGAGGATAGCATACAATTTTGATCCACGTAGTTCCTGTAATTAACACATGCTTTTAAAAAACCCAGTATAACAGGCAAACCGTCATCATTCAATAATTGCAAGTACATCAGTGCGGGTCGAACCTGATTAAAATTCAATCTTTTTAAAATAGGGACCAGGAAATGTTTACGAGGGAAAGCATAAAAATTACATAAAAACATAAAATGTAGCATGTCCTGCGGAGACTGATTGTTGCAGCCGCAGGAAGCTGTCACCACACCTCTAAAAGAACATTTTGGTCTGGCAAGTAGGAGGTCAAAAATATTCAACCGAAACCGGGTTAGCAAAAATGTATCGTGCGTAGACAGAAACCCCATAAGGTATTGCTCTGTCCTTGGTGTTGTTGGTGTTGTTTTTAGCATAATATGTGTGTGCACGCTGAATTTCTCAACCTCCTTGGCTTCCCTTTCCAAATTCCTCTCTAGTAAATGTATTGGCATTTATATAGCGCACTACTTACCCGTAGGGTCCCAAGGCGCTTCGACCGCTGCGAAACCCTTCCTGGCTTCCCTGAGAGATGGTCCCTTAATGGGTATCTCCAGGGTGAGACCAGGCATCCCCAGCGGTCTGGTGGGGCCGTTAGTGAAGATGAGGCAAGCTAATGCCCAGAGTTGCCGAGTGTGATCGCTGATCAGAGTGGGCACCGAGGCGAGAGAATTATCGAGTCCGCTGACCCTGGTCCAGAAACCTGCCGCGCCGGGAATCGAACCCTGGTCCCGGGCCGTCCTCTGCTCTCGGGTCTGCCGCCTCTAACCAGTGAGCCACACTACTTCACTAGTAAAAAGGCTACCTTAATTGATTCCATGTCCTTCTTTACAATACAGTCAGGATTAGTGAATAGTTCCCCCCGCCTCACCCTTTCCAGACTTCTCTTCACGTAATTCAGCCACGGAATACGTGCTGAATTATCGAGAGCCAGACAGTCTCTTAAAATTAAATGAGTAAGGGGGATATCTGAGTTCAGCCAACACTTTATCAAGCAGGAAAGTGGACGCAAAGATATTGAGGGCCAGATGTAGGTCGCCAATTACCGGTCGGTATCGGCCAATTTCGGCCGTTACCGCCCGGTAATTGGTTTTTGAGATGTAGGGAGCCCGAATTTTAAAGAATCTGTAAATTTACCGATTCGGTAAATTTACAGATTCAGTAAAATACCGACTCGGTATATTTACCGAATCGGTAATTTCAGATGTAGGTGGAACTTAAAATAGTGCCACAGGCCCTTAAGAATTCGTTATTTACCTTGAAATACTATCTCATGGTAAATAACGAATTCCTGTGTACATGCACATCTGTGCATGTACACCTGTGCCATGTGGCACACATACATGCCCTAAGGGCATGTATGTGTGTCACATTGCACACAAGCCAGAATCAGGGGTGCAACAGGGTGTCAAAGTTACACCCTGTCCCCCTTGTAAATTCGGTAATTTTACCGAATCGGTATTTACCGATTCGGTAATTGACATTGATTCCTATGTGCCTCAAGGCCCATAGGAATCAATACCACTAAACACCACCGGGTATGGGCTCCCAAGCAGCAAGGCCAAACCACTGCCTTATATAATATATAGCAAAAAATGCCAATGCTGCCTATCTAAATACACTACCTATTCTTCCATCTCACCTTCAAATAGAACATAAAGTGAGAGAACCTTAAGATTCTTGAATAAATCCTTTTTATTTTGTATTACTTCATTTGAACTGTTTTGATCATTTTACCAAATTTTCACATTTTAAAAAAACCTATAACAAACAATATATGAAAACATTCTAGACATTAAAACATCTCCCTCTTGTCAATCACACTCCACAATAAGAAAAGTTCAAAACGCGTAGACCTTGTTGTTTAAAGCCATAAGAACCGAGCAAAAAAAAATGAATTTTGTAGATTGCTGATTTATGTTTACATTATAATTAGGCTGTGGGGTTTTAGGTTTAAACCTATAATAACTGATAAAACCCCACTGAAGCAAAAATAGCCCTCACCGGTGAAAACAAATAAACACTGGAAAAACACCTGCACAACCACAAACTAAATGCCATTCAAAGAAAGGAAAAAGAAAGTGAAAGAGTAATTTTGTTCTTACTGAAGGGGTCAATAAAATGTAACTATGTTATACAAGCTAGTAGTAAGAAAGACTGGCTAACATTATTCTGCTTGAGTTTTGTTCTTTAGGGATGCCACTAAAATATTGTTTCTTCTTCCTTTTACTTTTTTCAGTTTTGTGGCCTTTGGTCTAAAGATGCAGGGTTTAGTTTCACGTTATAGGTTTAGTTTAATTTTTTTATAAACTGGAGAGAATCAGGACATATCAAACTTACATTTCATATTTTGGCTACATTTGATTCTTTCACTGATAGGTAAAATGGCTAGTTTCATAAAAATCTTTCCTAATATGTGTCATCACATTTACCCACAGGGAATGGGTAAAAACCCTTAATACATCAGACCATAGTTTCTAGTGGGACAGTATTGATAGTAAGTGAATTGCCAACACCTCAGGCTTTAAACTTTAAATGCAAGGTAAAACTTTATTGTTTAGTTAATTAAAACCATAACAAAAATGAACATGGAAGACATTTTAACATTACAGTGAAATCAATTAAATTTCTGCATCGTACAGTTTAAATTGCAAAAGTTAAAATGATGCTGGTAGGAGCTGTGTCCAATTGTTTGTCTTTAAAATAGTTAATAAAACTGAGCATCTTATTTTAAAATATCAAGAGCTTTCAGCCGCTTTTCAAAGGCTATCAAGAATTTTATAAATTTGCAATTAATTATTGGGTCGGTTGAGTCTAAGGCACCAATAATGGCAGATCTACAGGTGCGTAGACCTTTGGCCTTAAAAATGTTCTTTAGAAAAAGTGTTCGCTCCTGGGTCAGTGATTTGCAGTGGCATATAATGTGGATTATATCTTCTTTTATAGTGCCACATAGTCGGCAGGTATTTGCTTCTGAGCGTTTCCAGACAGGTCCATCAGCCAGAGTTGGTGGATTACCGAATCTCACTGCCATCAGCCTTTTTTTTATAAACACAGAGTATGTTGATGCAAGGTAGGTAGCCGGGATGAGATTGTTATAGCTGTTAATCACGGTCCAAGCGTGGGATCGGGCTGCAAAGATGGCTTTATCCATGATTAATGAATGGAATTTGGCCGCTTTTTTTAGGACCTGTTTAAAGGACGTGAATGGTAGATTTTTTTCCCACAAGGTTACCATGCAAGGTATAGTGACAAGTATATATATCACCAAGCATCTGGGATAGTGGTGAAAACGTTACACCAGACTTTTGGAAAACATGGAACGCAGTGTCACTTGTTATGCTCTGCAAAAAAGGTTCTTCCCAAGTTCAACAAAGATTGGAGTGAAATTGTTTGTATTTGTAGTGATTCAGCTATGTATATAAAAAATGTATGTGATGACCTGTCAAAATTGATACCCGAGCTGAAGTGATTCCCTGTAGGAGATCCTTGCCACTTGTTAGATGGTATGCTGAAAGCATCTTTACAATCTTCAGAGTTAATGAGGGATGCTATTGACTTTTTAGTCCATTCTGGTGCACTGTTTTCTTATGCCCAGGAACTAAAACGCACATATTTATCAATTCATGCTTTATGTGGCATCAAAGAAAGAGTCATCACAACTGTGTCCCTTAGCTGACGGTTCTCAGCCCAAGTGGCTATGAAAGCTGAGAGTGCCTTTTCACAGAAGTTTACTTGGGAAGGAAAGCATGAGCGCACATGACCAAAGACTCACTGAAGAAGTATTGTATGGTGTACTACAATAAGATTCATTTACAAAAATCTCTTTGGACCTCATATACGCTATACGTACACTGTCTATATAACATGTTTTTTTAGTGCAGAAAGCAAGCAATGATAAAAGCAAAACGTTCCATAAACACCGGAAAAACACTTTGTCTGTTGTTTTTAGTGGCGTGAAAATGTGTAACCACTGATAACAACTGTTTTTTAAGATATTGAAAACACTGAAAAAACCCCACCAGAATTTACCAAAAATAGAAACTGAAAACAGGACAGCCTAATTATAATCTATGGCTATGTAAAAAAATAATTTTTTGAAAGTTATTGCATTTAAGATTGTAAATAAGAGTGGTGTGATTGAGAGTATGTACCGTATTTAGTAAGAGCGGCTAATATGGAGTGAATTTGTTGCGTTAACTAGCGAGTTCATTACGTATTCAGAGACTTTGTTTCGGATATGGGTTCCATTTTGTCCGTGCCTCCATTTTGTGTTGCCATCACGTAGGCCCGTGGGCCCGTGGAGGTAACCAAACGAACGAAGTCGCATGGGCTTCGCTGTTCATGCACTTATTAACTAGGCCTCTTCTTGACTCTTGAGTGAACTGTAAGAAACCGACCTTGCTAAGCCAATTTCCTTGGTTGATCGTTGTCTGAGATTGCCAATCAATGTTCAGGACATCGTTAACTTTTAGGTTCTTTACACATGCTTTATCTTGCTCGTTATCTGTCATTGTTTCTTTTTTCTATGCTCTTTCATTACATGCATTGTGCTTTCAATTATGGGTTTGTCCGGCTTGTGGAGATTGGATTTGGTACATTCCTAATAATTAACTTGTGGGTTGGGGCAATGTAAACTGAGGTTTTTGCTATGTGATACTTTGTTTGAGAATGTACCTTATTGGCTAGAATTTTGTGCAGTGGGTGTGCATTCGTAATGTGAATTTTGGCATAAAATGGGATGTCTTGCCTTACAAAATTGAACAGTCTCCTGAGTTGTACACCGTTTTGTATTTCTAGGACTTCTGTTACTAGCTGCAGCTAATAAATTTGGTCTCTGACGCCAACCAGAAGTATTCCTTGTCTCTGTATACCAAGACAGGTGAATCCGAAGACTTTGGGCGTGCCCCTGGCGCCGCTGGGTTTAAAAACCCGGTTCTTCAACACTTAGAAGAGGACTTGGAGCAAACCCCTTCAGAACTAGGAGGTTCTAGAGTCAACACCCACTGGAACATCAGAGTACTCGAGTTACCTCACCCAGATAAACTGGGTGCATATGTCTTTTGATGTTAGGTTTCGTCATCATTTTCAATGGCGATCTGCTACAAAGTGCTGCTGGCATCCAAATGGAAAGTGTCCGAAGTGATCCCAGCCTGGATCAAAGATGAGAAGAAGCTGAAAGCAGAGGGGACAGAATTTGGGTCACTAGCCAATGACCAGGGCACGATAGTCAAATGCTCACAGATTTCGGGTGATTTCACGTGAGGAAGGTGAAGCTTGACTCTTCAGCCACGAGGACCAGGAGGCGTCGATGATGGCCTGGCAGTGGATTCGAGCTACCCCACAAAGGATGTTGAGTGCTGCAGTGTCAGTGCCTGGATTGGACCCAACAAGTCTTTGCAACAGCAACCTATGCAGAAAGCAGAGATTGGCATTGGTGCAGACCAGCAAGGTCTGAGGGACTCACCCTTTGGTGGGGAGTCAGAGCACGTCTGGAGCAACCAGGGAATGCCCATGGAAAAGTAGAGTTACGTTCGAGGGGACCCACCAGTCGATGGACCAGGGATTGCAAAGGAGCTTTTATCGGAAATGCAAGAAGCAGGCCCACGGAATACTTGTGGAGTGTAGGCCCACAATCTTCGGTGCAGATGGTGCTCGGGGCTTTGGCTACAAGTAACCCAAAGCACAATTTCAGAAAACCTCTGGAAGTCAATGCATGTAGCAAATGTGCACGGTGTCTAGGGATTCCAGTTCCACGTCCCTATTGAGGGCTGTGGGTCTTAGCTTTGCTGGGGACTCGGGTCGACCTTCGAGAATTCTCGAAATCCTCTTCTTGGGCTGTAATTACTTAGGAGTCTGGCGGGAGCTTCAGAGATGCAGACTGCAAATGCTTTGCTGGTACCTGTTTGAACAGGGGAATCACTCCTTGACCCCAAGGGAGGTTCTTCCGTCCTCTAGTTTTTAGTAGAGAGTTGGAGTTCCAGGATTCAGTTTCAGAGTTTCGTCCAGGTGTAATCTAAAGTCCAGTAGCCAGGGGTCCCTTAGTTTTACTAATAAAAGGGGTTGGACATACTCTGCGGACCCACCTATCGGAGGGTTTGGAAAGAGGGGTGGCTACACCCATTTCCTTTGTCTAGTTTCACACCAGAACATGGGCTGGTAGCCCCTGTAACTGGTTTGGACTGTACTATGCACAGGGACACCAATTATGCCCCCAGTGCAGACATCAAAGCACACTCAGAGTGCACCCACCCAGCCCCAATACACTAAAGCCTGTCTGGGAGGTGGTTACAACTCCCTGTGACAGGAAACCTATTGTTCAGGCCTCCCGGGACAGAGTTTCGTCCAGCAGTAGGAGGCTCGACTCGTGTCTGTGGCTGCAGCAACCATTTTATGATGCTGGAGCTCGTTTAAACTATTACCCGGCAGACCAGTGTGTACATGTCTCTCCCTCTAGAAGGGTGGAATTCTACCCCGCCGCCAGGACTGGCGGGGTAGGATTCCAAAGTGTTTGACACCAAACAAGCCATGTTTCCATTCCAAAGTTAGCATTTACTGCAAGGTTATAATGCACTTATGAGTATATGGTCTGGCTGCATCACAGAACAGCCTCAGAGAATAGGCTGCGAAAGCTGCAGAGGGGCCCAGCTCTTGCATGGATACCCTCTCAAACAAAACCAAGCACTCGGCCTTCAGGATTGATAAGGCCTGCCATAGGAGTGACTGATAGGCTTATATGTGTCAGTGATTTAAGGTAGATATAGGTAACATATCTTAGTAAGGGGTGCATGCAACACCTTACCCAGGCTGCTGTAGCAATACTGTAGTACCATTTTGGAAGGCTTCCCAGGGGTGGCATAATACCAGCTTCAGCCCCTTGTAGGCCTCTGGGGTACATATGCCCTGAGTACTTGGTGTACCATATACTAGGGACTCACAAGGATAACCTAGTAACCAATCTGGAGTGTACCTAATAAACATTAGAGAGGAAGCAGCTAGGCTGGGGTCCTGGATATCAGGGCCCCAGCCAGACTAAAGTGAAAAAACAGTGAAACACCAGCAAAAAGTGGGGGTAACCATAGTAAGCAGATACTACTCTCCTACACACCCCTCTTTCAGTATCACTCTTGGTCTCTTTCTTTCTGCCTCTCTCCTATGTCTCTTTCTTTTTATGTCACTCCCCCTTCTCTATTCCTCTCACACTCTCATTCTCCATCCCCTCCCACCTCTCTCTCTCTGCCTATGGTCTTGCTGTTGTCTCTCACTCATACTCAATTTTCTGCCCCGCTCGCTCTCTCCAATCTTCCCCCTCTATGCTCCTCTCTCTGTTTCGTATTCACTATTTTCATCTCCCTTTTTCCCTACTTTACTTTTCTTTCTCCCTCTCACTGTCTCTCTCACTCTCTATATCTAACGTCCTTTCTCTTTCCCTCAGTCTCTCAGTCTCTCTCTACCAAACATTTTTGCCTTTTAAGCGCTCCCTCTTCTATCCTTTCTGTCTCTCTCTCTCTCTCTCTCTTTCTCTTACTCGCTTTCTCTCTTTTTCTCTCTCTCTCTCTCTCTTTCTTTCTCTCTCTCCCTCTCCCTCTGTCCCTCTGACTCTTCTGCAGTGGTGCACCCCTTTCAGACCCTGCAAACACCTGTCTCATCTTGCTCGCATCAGAGCTGGAAGCGCTCTCAGCCTCTGAAGACTGATTGCGCTGTGAGAGTGTTGATCCTTTTGGACCTGTGTGTCTCCTTTGACCCTGTTGACCAGCCCTCCCAGACCCAGAGGCAGGGCCAGGACGGCTTCAGAGCTATCGTGACCCAGAGCCATCTCTCTTGTCAGCCCGTGGCACTCCCTCCCTCTCTCCCTCCTTCAGCCTTCATTAGACTGACGCCTTCATTTGCAAGAGGCCTGCACTGCCAGAACCTCACTTTATTTTACGTTCCGGTGGCGCAAGCTTCTCAATCATATCTATGAGGCGACGCAAAGCCATCCTGAGTGGCTTTCGTGGCATCAAAGATACAGAGCAGTATAAGGCAGTGGAAAGCACATTCAATGGGCGTTGCGGTGGGTGTTCCCAGGCAACACCCATGGATTTTGACGCTGCCCCAGATTCACAACAACACGTAAACCTAGGGGGTGGGAGGGGGGGTAAGGGGGGGGGCAAAAACGTGCACTTCCCCAGAGCTGGGGTTATGAGGAAGAATATTTACATTTCTCCTCGTTTTCTCCTCCTTTCATGGGTGCTACATTCTACAACCAACGCAGTACAAGGAAAACACCGCTTGTGATTTAGAATCACGCCAGCAACACAGACACCCTTGCACCATGGCGCTAGGCCGCCTGCATTAGTGCGTGGCTGAAAAGTGTGCGCTAACTGTAGCTGAAAGGATCAGAATGCACCGTATCCAATAAATATGGTGCACTCCTGCCCTTTCGATTTGGCGTAGGTCGGAACACAAAATGACTTGTGGCGCTGCCCTGACAGCGCTTGGAGCCTGACCGCCCCATGCTCTTGTTTAATGTCTTCTCTCCGCCTCCATGGTTCATTCTCGTGGTGTGAAGTTTTCGATGACGCCCTCTTGACCTCAGACTGAAGGTAAGGGCCCAATGGTCCCAGGTGAGAGACAGCCAATGGGGATGACCACTACCTCTCTCACATTATACCACGCGGATTTGATATTCTGTGTGGACAGTGCATTGTCCTTTCTGGCCCGACCTCTTTTCTTCTGTGACTTCTGAGTGACCCCGACTCACCTCCCCATACTGCAGCGGTTCAAACATCTGCTTTTTCCCTCTGCGCAGATTAACCGGCTCTTCCCTGTATTTTCTTTAATCATCTGTAAATCCCTTTACTTCATCCAGGCTCGCGGACTTTCCACTCCTCCCTGCCCACGGAAGCTCTCTCTCCCCAAGAACCTGCTGCGCGCATCCTTCTGAGACCTGCATGCTCTATCACGTGACCGGGGCATCAGCACAGCTGCTCTGCCCCCAGTGGTGACGAGAAGAATAGCGTGTAAATCCTTATGTATTTTTTTTTTTAGCAGATTTATTTAGAGCGAACGCGACCCGAAGGTATTGGAGCGCTTTACATGAGCACCAGTTATGTCCTTCTTTTTTTTGGTAGGCACACGAGATTAAGTGATTTGCCCAGAATCACTGGATGTGGAGTTGAACCCGAGGCTCGAACCTTGGTTTCCCAGTTCCAAGGTCGGCAGTCTAGCCGTGGGACCACATCCTCTCCCCTATTGTGCATTCAGATGTGTCCTTTTGGGGCCCAGCGTGCGAAGGAGGGCAGATTTCTCGACAACTCGCTGTTGTGCTGCCTCAGACCCTATGTCTGCTCTGTATTACCAGTGGCGTAGCTAGTTTGCCAGCGGCCCTAGTGCAAGCACAGTAACTGGACCCCCGACCCCGTAGGGCAAACGTCTTCAAACTTTTTGATGCCGAGACCCCCTTGTAAAACCTTTTTAGGCGTAAGGACCACCATCCCTACAAAAGTTTCTAGAAACTGGTACTCCTCATCATCAACAACTATCAACAACCATAAATGCGCCTGTTAGACCTCTTCACATCCATCCATCCATCTCTCATCCACCCACACTTTCATCCTTCCTTCACCCATCCACCCACCCATCCACCCATCATTCATCCACCCACCTTTTGACACATCCATCATTCATCCATGCAACCTTTTATCCATACATCCTTCCTTCATCCATCCACCCTTTCATCCTTCCATCCAGACATCCATGCTTCATCCTTCCATCCATACATCCTTCATCCATCCACCCTTTCATCCATCCATTCACCCATTCACCCATCAATTATCCACCCACCTTTTCACACATCCATCCATCATTCATCCATCCATGCAACCTTTAATCCATCCATACAGCCATCCTTCATCCATATACCCTTTCATCCATATACCCTTTCATCCTTCCATCCATCCTTCATCCATCCACTCATCTTTCATCCACCTACCTTTTCATCCATCCATCCATCCATCCTTCATCCATCCACCCTTTCATCCTTACATCCATCCATTCATCCTTCATCCATCCACCCTTTCATCCTGTCATCCATACATACATCCTTCATCCATCCACCCTTTAATCCATTCATCCTTCATCCATCCACCCTTTCATCCTTACATCCATACATCCTTCATCTATCCATCCACCCATCATTCATCCACCTACCTTTCCACACATCCATCCATCATTGATCCATGCAACCGTTTATCAATCCATACATCCATCCTTCATCCATACACCCTTTCATCCTTCCATCCATACATACATCCTTCATCCATCCACCCTTTCATCCATCCATCTATCCTTCACCCATCCACCCTTTCATCTATCCATCCATCTACTCATCTTTCATCCACCCACCTTTTCACACATCCATCCATCAATCATTCATCCATCCACCCTTTCATCCTTTCATCCTTCCATCCATACATTCATCCTTCCATCCATACATTCATCCTTCATCCATCCACCCTTTCATCCATCCATCAATTCCATCATTCATCCACCCACCTTTTCTGTGCCTCTCTCATGGGGGGGAGGGGGTCAGTATCTCTCTGCGTCTTCTTCCTTCTTCCTCTCTTATGGGAGGGCATCTCTGTGCCTCCCTGTTGGGGTCGGGGGGAGGGGGGGCAGACAGGCTGTAACAACATCTCACCGTGAAGAACAGACTCTTAGGCACATTTCTCCCGCACAGGCGCCAGGTATGAGGGCTCCTGGGACCTGAACCAATGATTTTATGGGACTTGTTGGGGGGGGGGGGGGGGGGAGAGAGGACTTTTCAGGTGCTTTACTGGCGGGACCCACAGCTCCAGGCGTGCAATGCCCAATGAACTCAAAGGGCTACAGACTCCTTCCCCTGCCACCCTCCCCTGCCCCCCAGAGCCCCCCCCCTCGTGTATGTGAGCCTGGCTGAAACAGCTTCAGGGACACACACAAAGCCGCACCCCAGTACTTCACAGGTCTTTAAAAGATCTTGTACTTGTTAATGAGGCTTTGATGTTTTTCACCCCTCGGTGTGAATTAGACCTCCGCTCGCGAGCACCCTCAATCAGTCCAACGCCACTAAAGCAAACGCTCTGACAGAATCTGCGACCCCCTTCCGAGGACTCCACGGCGCCCCTGGGTGTCGCGCCCCAGAGATGACGACCTCTGCCCTAGGGTGACATCTCAGTCTGTTAGCTGCTCCTGACACTCTTCAACCTTGGACAGAGCCTGCATCTGCCATATCAAAACTCACCACCACTCTCATACACACAGGATTGTATTTCCACTCACTGCATTTCAGCAAGTCAAAGCCGCGACCTTAAAAAGCATTACCAATGCCTATAGGTTTGGCCCTTGTAAAGTGTATGTACGCAAAGACAAAACATGCAGAGACCCCACAGTCATAGGCGTACCTTTAGGAGTAATGTATGGGATGGAACATCCCCCAAATCCATCCACAGTTGGGTCACACGCTCACTGCGCAGTGCTTGCTATTAGCCCACATGA
The DNA here is from genome assembly GCF_964263255.1 of Lissotriton vulgaris. Lineage (NCBI taxonomy): Eukaryota > Metazoa > Chordata > Amphibia > Caudata > Salamandridae > Lissotriton > Lissotriton vulgaris. The sequence continues at coordinate 308,219,752 of NC_141688.1, read as the reverse complement.
GTGTGTCACCGTTAAGCCTGAGATGTGCTGATATGGCCCGGAGAGGGCAGTTTAAAATTGTATATCTCTGTCACTGACACTGTCACCACTCTGACCTCAGTGACCTCCTGCTCAGTGGCATAGCTATCAGTAGTGCAGCAGGTGCAGTGACACCAGTGTCCAGGAGTCTTAGGAGCACACTGAACCCTGTTTATGGCTCGATTACCCTGTTGGGAGAGGCTGGGCCCATTTTCCTTACTTCTATTAGGGCCCATGAAGCGCTTGCTGAGTCTGGTCTCACACAAAGACAGAATGACAAGTATGGGCTGGCGTGTGAGGCATCACATCTTTGTGGCGTTCTGCCCTCCATGGGCCGATCAGCGCACGACAAAGACAGCAAGCATTAGAGTCTTTCCTAGTCCCCGCAGCATCATCTCATATTGAGTCCCCACAGCGCCATCAAGTGCCCGCATCCCCGACACACGTGCCTGCAATGAGCTGCACTCACCGTGATCAATGTCGCGTAAGTGCGCACGAGGCACTACCAGGCCTTCGACACCGCCCGATCATGATCGGCGCTTCTCAACACCTGTGCACCACCGGGGGGGACTCCTGTCGTTAGAATGCTGGAGGTGCACTGGGTAGTGGATGGAAGCCACCCACCCACCCCAGAACCCCAGAGAACACTCTTCATCAATGCGGCCTGTCCTGCCACGGATCGGGGGCGCGGTGAAGTCGAACTACAATGCTGAGGAGCAAAACGGGAAAACGCGGCCGCCATTTCCCCTTGATGCCGCACAGCGTGGGGAGAAGAGCGGACTGCCATTGTAGGCATTGAGACGGCTATCAGGGGGAGGCGGCGGCCACAGGAACGGGGAAGTCATGCAGGACAATGTTTGTATACCAACGCCCGCACACTCTGAAATCGGCACTGCCTGACTCCAAAATGGCTCCTGCGTTGGACATAATGCCTCCTGATAACTCCGGACTATCTCATCAGCCAGTACCTCGCCACGGAATCCTTTCCTATGCTGCATCCCCCCTCTGACCCTACTCAATGGAATCCTGCTCTGTGTGTTCTTCTGGATTCTTGACTTCCGTGGCTTTTGTGCTTCCCTCTTTCTTTTTGTTCTTTTTTTTATTTTTATGGTTTCCGTCTATACCCAGACCCGCCATTATGTCCGACCTTTGTTCCGTTCCTTCTTCCCTCAGGTCTCCTCCTGATAGTTTTTCTCTTTTGGCTGCACGGCCTTAAATATATATGTATATGTAAATATGTATTATATAATTGTCCAAGCCTAAGCGCTGTTAAAATGTAATCCTGAGTGAATTTACTATTTGTATATATAGAACTCTAGCCAGCAGTATATGCAGTAGAACTTTGTACTTATTAGCACTCCTATGTGATTTGAGAGTTTATCCGTTTGTCTGTCTTCCTTGAGTGACTTTCAACTTGTACATGTGCAATTGTTTCCTGTTTTTATCTCTTCCTTGAGTGAGTTTTCAACTTGTACTTTTGCAATTTTCTTCTGTTTGTATCTGTTCCTTGAATGACTTTACGACTTGTGCTTTTGCAATTTTTTCCGTTTGTATCTCTTATGTAACTCATGTAATCCAAAGTCCTTATGTATCGCAACTGGTTCTTTTGTAAAGTGCTCTGACACCTTCGGGTAATGTTTGCGCTATATAAAATCGCATTAAATAAAAATAAAAATAAAATTGCTCGTCTCTGTCTTTCAGGGTCCTAGTGTCACACGTCTATCACTGTCCCTGTTATGCGAGCAGGGGGGGCTCCAGTGTCTTACATTTCATCTAAGGACCCTGGAGGGGGTAGTGTTTAACCAGGAGTTGGAAGAATGGGATAATAATGTGTTCTTTTTGTTGTGTCGAGGATCTGACTGGAGTGGAGAACATTGCCCGCCATCAAGACTGTCCGATGGGACCCTATGTTGGCTGAATGACCTAGAATCAAGGTGGATCCTGGGAGGTGGCCTGCCCACTCACAGCCCATCGAAGAGAAATCTTCAACACCAGACCTGCTGACTTCAAAAATTATGGTGTGAGTAGAGATCAGGCTTTCTTGCCAAGAACTCCCCGAGTGGCCCTTCTGCCCTCTGCCCACCAACCCCCTCGAAGCCCCTCGGAAAAGAAAGGCTCGAAGAGGCACCCACCGATGTCCAGGGTTGGTTCCATACACCTGGATGGAAATTGGCTGCTTAGAGGCCTCAAAAGATGGACAGGAAACTCACCCAGTTCCGGGCTTTCATGCTACTGCCTGGTATCACCTGGTGATAGCCGACATCATGTGAATGTGGGGTCTGGAAAGACATTCAGCCAATATCAGATAAGCCTGAATTCCCTGCTGAATGTCTAGCTGCTCTAACGTGCTTCTAGGAGCTAAGGTGCCATGTGGTCTGCCTCCTTTCTTTACATTGGCTTCTTTGGCATCTGCAGCCTGTTACCGCACTGTACGTTTTGAAACTATTAACTTGCATTAGACTTTAAAAAAAAATCACTGTAATGACACCATCCAAGCTCACAACAAGGTATGCTCACAACATAGTGCCAAAGTGTCACAGTGCTGTGCCCTGCGTGCATACACACTACATCCAGTGAATATGGCACTGCCTTGTGCCACTTTGTAAACATGTCATAGCACCATGGCATGTGCCTAGCTTATACTGTTCTCTAGTATATTTATAGAACTAAGATGTATGGAATGGGCTTGGGAATGATATTACAAACATTGTTCTCGTCAATGTATAGCTTAAGGCAAAGTAATGGTAGCAAGAAAGATCTTTACCTTTCCAACTAACTAAGAACAATGCCTTTAACCCCTTCCATGCTGATGACGAACCCCAGCCGTCATGCACTACGGTGCTTGTGTGCTGATGACGGCTGGGGTTCGTCACGGCCCGCCCCTGTTCGTGTTGTTTACAGCACACCAGGGGAATCGCGGCCGCATGGAAAGGGTTAACCTTGCCCATCCAATGTCTGCCGATCACACTCACACTGCCCCGTCCCAACCGTGAACGCCCATTTGCGTGTTGGCCAAGCTTAGACCCACGCCACCTAACATTATTGACTAAGCTGCACCTCTGCGCACCCTCACACTGCTGCCCTCACATAGGCGCACCCCTCTCGCATATGCCTCACTTTGCACCACTCACCCTGCACTCACAAAAGACAATGTTACTCCTGTATTAACACCGGCACACACCTCACAGCGCACTCACAAAACAAGGTGGTTAACCGGCACTCACACAAGCGCACGGCTCACACACGTGTGCACCCCTCACTGTGCACTCACAAAACAAGGTGGTTATCCTGCACTCACACAAGCACACTGCTCACATACGTGTGCACCCCTCACAGTGCACTCACAAAACAAGGTGGTTATCCTGCACCCACACAAGCATGCTGCTCCCACGTGAGTGCACCCCTCACAGTGCACTCACAAGACATTATAGTTATCCTGCACTCACACAAACACACTGCGGTTCTGTGATTCTGAACCCGTTTCATAAAGGTCGTCGTATCGTGACGATTTTGGTATCAGCGAACCGCAAATGACGAGTGCTGTATGTATGAGTGTTTTCGTCATGTTCGATTGATGGATACACTGTGTATTCAGGGATTTCGTTCTGAACCTTCAGGTTCCATTTTGTGTACGGCAGCCATTTTGTGGTTACCCTCACATAAGCCGATGACTACGGCCGAACGAGTTTTTGGGACACGTACACCTTTAGCTGACTTCTGTGTGACCTGAGCGAACTAACTTCGTTGCCTAAAGCTAACTTGCTGGGCAAGTTCCTTGTCCAGCAGCTGGTCAAGACAGAGATCAAAGAGCAGGACATTGCTGAGTTTATGGTACACGCCCACACCCTTCTATCTTGCTTCTCATCTGTTTCTGTTCCTTCTTTTACGGCCTATTTTTGGTTTGGTTTGTGGTTCTTTTATTATGGGTTCGTCCGGCCTGTCCGAGCAAGAATATTGGGCTTTCCCGTGTAATTGATGGTGGACTGGACAACTGAAAGGTGGGCTTGTCATTATGTGATACCTTTTGCAATGCCATCTGTGATTGATTGGTTTGTAAATAATTGGTGCTAGTCAGGAATGTGATTTTTAGCATAAAAGACGATGTCTCGCAATACGAAAATTGTGCAGTCTCTAGCGAACCAACAGTGTCGTGCTTCGTAGACTTCTGTTCCTGGTTGCAGCCAATAAATTTGATCTTTGACGCCACTAAGAAGTATCCTGTGTCTCTGTATTCTAAGACAGGTGAACCCGAAGACATTAGGCATGCCCCTGGCGCCGCTGGATTCTAAAACCCAGTTCTTCAACAGGCGCCCCCCACAGAGTGCACTCACAAAACATAATGGTTATCCTGCACTCACACAAGCGCACTGCTCACATGCGTGTGCACCCCTCACAGTGCACTCACAAAACAAGATGGTTATCCTGCACTCACACAAGCGCGCTGCTCCCACGCGAGTGCACCCCTCACACTGCACTCACAAAACATGGTGGTTATTATGCACTCACACAAGTGCACTGCTCAAACATGGGTGCACCCCTCACAGTGCACTCACAAAACAGGGCAGTTATCCTGCACTCACACAAGCACGCTGCTCCCAAGCGAGTGCACCCCTCACAGTGCCTTCACAAAATAGGGCGGTTGTGCTGCACTCACACAAGCACCCAGTTCACACGCTGGTGCACCCCTAACAGTGCACTCTCAAAACATGGTGGTTATTCTGCACTCACACAAGCACACTGCTCACACGCGGGTGCACTCCTCACAGTGCACTCACAAAACAGGGTGGTTGGTTATCCTGCACTCACACAAGCGCACTGCCCCCACGCGGGTGCACCCCTCACAGTGCACTCACAAAACATGGCGGTTATTATTCCATCACACAAGCACACAATTCACCCGCTGGTGCACCACCCGCAGTACACTCATGCGTGTGCACTCCTGACAGTGCACTCACAAAACAAGGTGGTTGTCCTGCACTCACACAAACGCACTGCTCACACACGAGTGCACCCCTCACAGTGCACTCACAAAACAGGACGGTTGTCCTGCACTCACAAAAGCGCACAGTTCACACGCTGGTGCACCCCCCACAGTGCACTCACAAAACATGGTGGGTATTCTGCACTCACACAAGCGCACTGCTCACACGCGGGTGCACCCCCCACAGTGCACTCACAAAACATGGTGGTTATTCCGCACTAAGACAAGCACACTGCTCACACGCAGGCACACCCCTCACAGTGCACTCTCAAAACAGGGCAGTTGGTCTGCACTCACACAAGCGCACAATTCACAAGCTGGTGCACCCCCACAGTGCACTCACAAAACATGGTGGTTATTCTGCACTCACACAACCACACAGGCCACACGCTGGTGCACCCCCCACAGTGCACTCACAAAACAAGGTGGTTGTCCTGCAAACACATGAGAGCACAGTTCACACGCGTGTGCACCCCTCACAGTGCACTCACAAAACAAGATGGTTGTCCTGCACTCACACTGCTCACACTGCTCACACACGTGTGCACCCCTCACAGTGCACTCACAAAACATGGTGGTTGTCCTGCACTCGCACAAGCGGACTGCTCACATGCAGGGCACCCCTCACAGTGCACTCACAAAATATGGTGGTTATTCTGCACTGTATAACAAAATAAGGAGTACCACCAAAGATAAGGTTAGAAACCGATATCGGCGGGATGAGACTCTAATGGAGAAAAAGAAGAAGTCCTTCTTTGTTTTTAAGGAACCCCTCACTCACCGACCTGGTCGGTGACATGCTTCATCCTCGGGGCCACCTTGACAGCCGAGTGCCGTCAAGGTGTGCTGCAACACCTGGGATACAGTGGAGCGGGTAAGTGAGTGATGAATGTAAAGAAAAAAAGTCAGTGAGTTAAAAATTGTCCTGGTATGACTTATCCAAAGATTATTTATTCTAAGACTACTGGACAATGCTAAAAACAGTGTATGTCGATACAGTGAAGGCTTAATTAGGACCAAATGTATCTGTGATATGTGTTAGGTCTACATGTTTCAAACCAACAAGGGGATTTACCGGTTTTTCTTCAGTTCCAAAAAATATAAAGGAATTGGGTGGTCAGGGTGCACTAACACCCTGCCATACCTGCAACCCTTTTTGAACCCAAATAACTAATTGCTATGAGGGTGAAAAAATGTAACCCAGAGGTGGTTACATTAAAATGCAAAAAACCTGTGAAGAAAGAGAGGATAATAAGTCATCAAAACTAGTTATGTGCCTGCAACGTAGTGAAGTGACGCAGTCCGCTCTATCTGTGAATCATCCCACATTCATTTAATGCGAATTATCCATAGTGCGGTGAATCAGCATTGCTTCTCAGTGGAAGTTTGGATGCTAACAAAGCACACCTATCAATGTAAGTGTGAGGGTGAACACGCATATATATTTTTTTAGCCAGTTTGTTACAAGCTTGATAGTGCGTGCCTAAGTTATGTCTATATACTAATAGTGCCAGGGATTACCGACGTGATAATAGTTCAACTTGATCCAAAGTTACATACAAAACAAAACAGACGACACACTGTACACATAATGCCAAGGTTTAAAAACGCTCACTCTTCGTTAAGGAATTATTGGCTGCACGGGGATTGAGGGGAGAGGTCACAATGCTCGAAACGTATTCTGTAGATTTAAAGAGAGAGGGGAACAAGTCAGTTTGAAGTCCGGCAGAAAAATCTGCAATGTCCTTCTTCTGCTCGAGTGAAACAGAAAGGAAACAAACGTGTTCCTGTTTTTACAATCGTTGTCTACTCACAGTTTCTGATGCTCAACATCGACCCATCAACCTATGCCGCCCCTCCGCGCACCCGTGAGGAAGCAAGGGCAGCGCCGAAGGTAAAGGCGGCCGCCATTCGGGGCGGGGTGGGCGTGGTAGGCGTGGTGACGTCACGTAGCCACGTGATCGCAATACGGAAGCCCGTGTTAGACAGAAAAGGGTTGTCATGGGGACGTAGGTAAACAAACCTCCGTTCCGCGTGGAACTACAGGCGGATCCTTATTAATATTACATACACCATTCTAAAGACCCAAGCAAGGAGTGTTTATAAAAGGAAAAGGGGGCGAGCCTCAAGTATTTCCTCATAGCAATAAAGGACTCCTCGATCGATAGGGGTCTTGGCAAAAAGCTGAAGCTGGAGTGTTTTTCAGAGGGGAGAAAGGGGGGCCCCAAGGGTTTTCTCATTACAATAAAGGAATCCTCGATAAATTTGGGGCCATAAACTGGAATGGGTTATTCTGCACTCACACAAGCGCACTGCTCACACTCGGGTGCACCCCTCACAGTGCATTCACAAAACAAGGTGGTTATCCTGCACTCACACAAGCGCACTTCTCACACGCAACTGTATGATTTGATTAAGTGGGAGCATTTATCCAGTAACTGTTTTGCGGTGCTACGCCAGCACCTGATTGATTGCAAGCTAACTAACCCTAGGAAGCTTGCTGAGGAGGCGGACCACTGGGTGAGCAACATGGTTGGCAAGAGTCCAGTGGGAGACTTCACCAAAGGTGGGCAGGGTCCCCAGCATAGAAGTGGGGGGGACAGGGGTAAACCCAGGGAGTTTCCAAGAGGGCCCCAAAGTAATTCCCAAGGGAACCAAGCAGTGGTATCCCAGCCTCCCCAAGAGCAGAGGTCAGTGACCCTGACAGGTAGGCCTGTTCAGAGGGGGCCCTTTCTTGTTTCAAGTGTGGTCAAGAGGGCCACCGGTATTTTGATCCCCAGTGTCCCCTGAGGGACCACCCTGCACCAACCCGTGCACCACCCGCCAGCTTGCTAGTGTAGCCTTGGGAGAGGAAGAGATGGGTGCCCCAGAAGGGTGGGATCACGTAGAATTCACCCTTGTTTCATTAGGAGACTTTGAGATGGTCCCTAAACCTGCACTACCTGAGAACACTAAGAAGTACAGGCAATGGGTGACCAATAATGACCAGAGAGTGGAGGCTCTAAGGGACACAGGAGCCAGTGTAACTGCTGTCCGCTCCCGGTTGATGTCCAAAGAGCAGGTTGTCCCTCATGTAGTCTACCCTGAAGTGTCAGCAGACAACTCAGAGAGCCAATGTGAGGTGGCTCAGGTTCCTTTTGAGTGGGGGGGGAGGGGTCTTAGGATCTCTTCAGGTGGCTGTGAGGCCCGCCATGCTTGTAGACTGTCTGTTGGGCAATGATTTGGAGAGCTCCCCATGGGCTACGGTGGAGAGGAGAGGTCATTTGCAAATGTTGGGTCTGCCTGAGTGGGCGTGTGCAACCACCAAGTCCATGGCAGCTAAGGAGGGTGTTGAGAAGGTTATGGAGCCTGAGAGTATGGCCCAGGTCCCTGCCTCAGAGAGAAGGGGCAGGGGGCATGGGACGATGGACACCTTGGTTTCCACGGCCCAGGAGGGAGCAGACCCGAGGGAGATGCTCTGGAGTCTACCGGGGAGCAGAGCACCAGCCTGGGGGACCTACCTGAGCTGACACACTGGCAGCAGGAAGGAGGGCCCACCAGGGAAGACTTTTGTGAGCAGCAAAAAGTTTGCCCTTCTCTTGAGGGTATGTGGCAACAGGCTGCAGCCCAGGCAGCAGGTGACCAGTCTGGTTCACATATGATTTATTGGGAGAACGGTCTCCAGTATAGCGAGCCTAAGGCTACTATGCTGGGGTCAGCCTGTGTGCTGGTGGTGCCTGCATGCTTCAGAGCCTTCCTACTGGGGTTGGTTCATGACTTTCTATTGACAGGACTTCTGGGGCAGACTAAGACCTTTGGACGGCTGGTCACCCACTTTTATTGGCCCCAGATGAGCTAGAGTTCAGATACTCATTGCAGGACATGTGAGACTTGCCAGGCAAGTGGGAAGAGTGGGGGGAAGATCAAGGCACCACTCCAGCCCTTTCCAGTTGTTAGTACCCCATTCGAGCGAGTGGGCATTGACATTGTGGGGCCTCTGGATCCCAGGACAGCCATGGGCAACAGGTTTTTCCTAGTCTTGGTGGACCAAGCCACCCGGTACCCTGAAGCCATCCCACTCCGAACGGTGATGGCCCCCGTGGTGGGGCGTGCACTGATGGGGATTTTCTCCCACGTGAGGTTCCCCATAGAGGTGGTGTCTGACAGGGGAACCAATTTCATCTCCCAGAACATGAAGTCCCTGTGGAAGGAGTATGGGGTAACTTATAAGTTCACCACTCCCTACCACCCCCAAGGAAATGGTCTGGTTGAAAGGTTCAACCGGCCCTTGAAGGGCATGATTATGGGCCTAGAGGAGCCCCTGAGGCGTAAGTGGGAAATCCTCTTGCCATGCTTGTTGTTTGCCTACCGTGAGGTACCACAGAAGTCCTTAGGGTTCAGTCCCTTTGAACTGCTCTATGGCCATCCGGTAAGAGGGCCTCTGAGTCTGGTCAAGGAAGGCTGGGAGAAATCTCCCAGGAAACCTCCCCAAGATGTATTCAACTACATCTTGGCCTTTAGGAATCAGACTCGGCATTTCAGGAAAATTGCTGAGGCAAATCTGGAAGCCAGCCAGGAGGAAATGAAACGTTGGCACGACCAGAACACCACTCTGGTTGAGTTTCAACCTGGTCAGAAGGTTTGGGTACTGGCCCCAGTGGAGCCTGGGGCGCTCCCTGTGCTGCCCAACCCCAGCTCCCTTCTTCCGCTCAATGGTGTGAAAAACTGTCTTGCTATTTTACGGACAAAATCGCAAAAATACAATCGGACTTAGAAATGGCTCAAAAAACCCTTACGACCCCTCCTGCCCAACTTGGACTGGACAGATTATGTCAACGTGACCAACTTGCTGCCTTCCTTCCGGCCTCGGAACTGGACATACGGCAAATCCTGACTGCTTTAAAATCTGGATCTCCCTCAGACCCTTGCCCTGCCAGGGTTTTGGGCGGGATAACGGACACCATCACTCAAGAGGTGACGCACATCATCAACCTCTCCCTCTCCACGGCCAGGATCCCGAGAAGTTGGAAGGAGGCAAAGCTGCTCCCTTTATTAAAAAAGGCCGGTTTAGACCCAGCACTACCATCGAGCTATCGGCCCATTTCATTGTTGCCAGCTCTGGCGAAGGTGTGTGAAAAGGTGGCCTTTAAACAACTGGACAGCTTCATTGAGTCTTCTCACGCTCTACATCCTGCTCAGTCAGGATTCAGAGCTGCCTACAGTACCGAGACTGCTCTAGTTGAGGTATCGGAGGCTGTCCGTGAGTGCCTGGACGGAGGTGGCAGAGCGGTCCTGATTTTATTGGACCTCTCTGCCGCCTTCGATACGGTCCCACATGCCCTACTGATTGACAGACTACGTGCTGTTGGCGTCTCTGGGCTGGCCCTTGACTGGCTGTCATCATTCCTGAGTGACAGAGCTCAACAGGTCTGGATGCCTCCCTACTCTTCGGCCCCTAAGAGATTGTCAACTGGTGTCCCGCAGGGTTCTACGTTAAGCCTGTTATTGTTTAACGTTTATATGACCCCGCTTCTCTATCTGGCAGAACATCTGGGAGCCAAGATAATAGCATATGCTGATGACACTCAGCTGCTATTTACATGGCCTAAGGGTGTGTCCGACTCATCAGCAGTCCAACATTGTCTGTCGGAAGTCTTCAGGTGGCTTGCACAAGTCCAACTTAAGTGCAATGAAGACAAGTCCGAGGTCTTATTCTTCGGCTCCTTCCCTGACAATTTCAAGGACCAGATTTGGCCCTCGGACCTGCCTTGTCCCAGCGTGACTGGTGGCCCAGCTAAGAACCTGGGGGTCTGGTTCGGTCAAGATCTAAAGTTTGCTGATCACATAAAAAAATTGACCGGCATCTGCTTTGGCACCCTGCGTGCCCTGAGGAAATTCTTTCCTCTTCTGCCTAGGGCAGCCAAGGAGTCTGTCCTTCGAGCTCTGATTTTATCTCGGCTCGACTACGCCAACGCCTTATTTAGCGGTCTACCTGCGTACATGGTTCACCGCCTGCAGGTGATACAAAACGCTGCAGTACGTTTGCTTTTCTCCCTCCCAAGGAGATCTAGCGTGCGTAGCCACTTACGCAGTCTGCACTGGCTACCAGTACCTCATCGAATTTTGTTTAAAATTCTTGTGTTGGCATTCAGAGCAGTCCATGGCCAGGGACCAACATACCTGCAGAAAAGGTTTTCATTTTACACTCCCAACCGTGCCCTTCGATCGGCCAACCTCTGTTTATTAACCACCCCCAAATTCAAATACGCACGCATAGGAGGCCAATCCATTTCAGTTAAAGCAGCCTCTGCCTGGAATGCTCTCCCCCTCTCTCTCAGAGCTTCGCCAACCACTGCTCTGTTTAAAAAGGATCTCAAGACCCACTTGTTCAATGTCCCTTACTAGTAGTTCTTTCTGACTCTGTTTTCAGCACTTCTGTTCTCAAAATTCACTCACCGCGCCAGGATACCCCGTGGTAACAGAGCGCGCTACAAAAGTTTTAATAAACAAATAAATAAATAATAAAGTGGACCGATCCCTTTGAGGTGGTGGAGCGCAAAAGTCCAGTTACCTACCTGGTGGACTTTCAGTCTCCCAGGAACCCCTTGCGGGTCCTGCGTGTGAACCGCCTGAAGCCCCACTTTGTGAGGTCTGAAGTGGGCATGCTTCTTGCCACAGATGCTGGAATGGAGGAGGAGAGTGAGCCTCTTCCTGACCTCCTGTGTGCAAGAGAGAAGGATGGGTCAGTGGAGATTGTGGTCCTCTCCACCACACTGACCCCTGAGCAGCAGAGAGATTGTCACCAGCTGTTGGAGCAATTTTCTGATTTGTTTTCCCTGGTGCCGTGTGTCACTGAGTGGTGCGTCCATCATGTGGACACTGGGGACAGCCCTTCTGTCAAGCACAAGGCTTACCAAGTGACTGACCGGGTCAGGGCCTACATTAAGGAGGATGTCTCCAAAATGTTTGCCTTAGGGGTGATTGAGACCTCTAACATCCCATGGTCCAGCCCCGTGGTCTTGGTACCAAAAGCTGCCGCACCTGGTGCCACCCCTGAATTCAGATTCTGTGTGGACTACCGAGGTCTCAATTCGGTCATGAAGACTGACGCGCACCCCACCCCCAGAGCTGATGAGCTCATAGATTGGTTGGGGGCTGCCCGGTACCTCAGCACGTTTGATCTAACGTCTGGGTACTGGCAGATCGCCTTAACTGATGGGGCAAAGGAGAGGTCAGCATTCTCCATACCAGATGGGCACTACCAGTTCCGTGTGATGCTCTTTGGAATGAAGAATGCCCCTGCCACCTTTCAGAGGTTGGTCAACCAGGTATTGGCTGGGCTGGAGGATTTCAGTGCCGCCTACCTGGATGACATTGCAGTGTTTAGTTCCTCCTGGGAGGACCACTTGCGCCACCTCTGGGAAGTGTTGAAGATTCTGCGCAGAGCAGGCCTCACAGTCAAGTCCAGTAAGTGCCAGATTGGGCAGGGTTCTGTTGTGTATTTGGGACACCAGGTGGGGAGTGGCCAGGTGGCACCCCTACAGCCTAAGATTGAAACCATCCTGGCATGGGAGCCCTCCAGGACCCAGATCCAGGTGAGAGCCTACCTAGGTCTCACAGGTTATTACACTAGGTGTGTCAAGGGGTGTGGCAACATTGTTGCCCCCTTGACTGAGCTGACTTCCAAGAAGCAGCCAAAGTTTGTGAATTGGACTGACACCTATCAGAAAGCTTTTGATGCCCTCAAGACTGCCATGTGTACAGCACCCGTCCTTCAGGCACTCAATTTTGCTAAGGAATTTCTTGTCGAGACAGACGCTTCAGGGCATGGGGTGGGGGCTGTTCTTTCACAGATCAATGAGGAGGGCTGGGACCAACCTGTAGCCTTCATCAGTAGGAGGTTACTTCCCCGGGAACAGAGGTGGAGTGCAATTGAGCATGAGGCATTTGCTGTGGTCTGGGCGCTGAAAAAGCTGAGACCATACCTGTTTGGGACTCACTTTCGGGTCCAGACAGACCACAGCCCCCTCAGATGGTTGATGCTGATGAGGGGTCAGAATACCAAGTTGTTGAGGTGGTACATTTCCCTACAGGGTATAGATTTCACGGTGGAACACCGCCCTGGTACAGCACACCCCAATGCTCATGGTCTGTCCAGATTTTTCCGCTTTAATGAAGAGAACCTCCAAGGATATGGGTAATTCTCCCCACATTTATTATTATTATTATTATTACATTTCTTATATAGCGCCAGAATCGACCCCCGAAGGGGTATCTCCGCGCTTGCCTTGGGAACCCGTCCTGGTTTTTCCCTGTGAGATAGCCCCTACAGGGCATCCCCAAGGTGAAAGCCAGGCATCCCGCCGCGGGAGGGCCGTTGTGGAGATTAAGCAAGCTTAATGCCCAGAGTTGCAGAGTGTGAACCCATGATTAGGTCAGGCACCGAAGCGAGAATTATCGAGTCCGTGGACATTTGAGCTCAACAACCTGCCGCGTCGGGAATCGAACCCTGGTCCCGGGTCTGACCTCTGCTTCAGGGTCTGCCTGCTCTAACCAGTGAGCCACACTTCTCCATTTCTGCTGGGGGGGACACGTGTTAGACCTGGCACCATTGGCGTGGGTCTCCCTTCCATTTTTCGCTGTTGTCTCCTCTATTTTTGCTAGTAGTCGATGCTCTGGGCCCCGTGCCACTGCCATTCAGTGCCACAGCTCAAATGCTCCTTGTGTAAATATGGTTGTGAATTGGTATATCCCTGATTGGCCTATTTTGTTTACCTGTTAGTCCCTAGTAGCGTGGCCTGTGTTTGCTCAGGGCTGGTAACCCAAATGCTGCTGGTGGGCCTGCAGCGCTGGTTTGCGCCACCCACAGAAGTAGCTTCTAAAGTGTACCTCAGACCTGCCACTGCAGTGTCTGCGCGCAGTCCAGAACTGCCATCTTGGCTGTGATTTGCCCACACTTCCCAGCCCCTGATCCTTCCCTTAGCCTCATGTCAGTCACCCCTATGGCAGGTGCATTGTGTGAGTAAGGTAGGACATGGCTTTATATTTGTAGCATGTCCTGGTAGTGAATCCCCATCCATTTTGTTTTTCACTGCTGCAAGGCTACCTGTTTTCCATAGGCTAGAATGGGCAGACTGGCTATTACATCTTATAGTCCTATCGACTCAGGGAACTGGTAGAATTTCGAATTTAGTATGCCTGAGCTCAGAATAATAAAATGCATCTTTTAGTGAAGTTGGTTTTAATATTCTGTGTTTGAAAATACCACTTTTAGAAAGTAGATATTTTCTTGCCTAAGCCTCCTGTGTGCTCTACTGTTATGTGTATTGGCTGTCTGGGTTTAGAGGGGCAAGGCAGACTGAGTCAGACCTGGGTTGAATAGAGAGATCTGCATTGAGTACTCTGGAGGGGTAGCTCCTTGTCCTGAATAGGGCTGTGCCTGGCAAGGTGAATGCTGGCTCCCCCTCCTACTGTGCGTCTGATGGCAGACCTCCTCTTTCCGAAAGGAAGGATGCAGCCTGGTAAAGAAAGTGCTCCAGTCCTGAGCAGAACTGGTTCTTGCTGGTTTAAGTGACTAGAGACTTCGAAGAACAAAGACTTTTGGGGTATAAATATCTGTGCCCCAACTCCTGATTTTGGTATTGCTCCTGGATGTCAAGAGGAACCTCTGTCTGTGTTACTGAAGGAATCTGCAGGAGAGGACTGTCCTTGTGCTTGTGTGCTGTTTCTTGGATTGGCCTGCAGTAATTCCCCTTGGACTTGGAAGAAGAGGGAAAAGGACTTTTGAGAGAATTTTATTTATGCTAAGCAATCACCCAAGGGCTAGAAGAGAGCTAGCCTCCTGCTGGAGTCACAGGCACATCTGACTCCTCCACCAGCCTCCTGATGCCTCCCAGCGAGGATTTCTATCTGCAGGTGAGGCCCCTGTGAGTTTCAGGGCCTCTAGTTCTACTACAGAGAAAAAAGAGCTGAAATCCATCGCTAACGTCGTTTGCGAGCCGCTGCAGCTGAAGAGCGTAAGAAAAATCCACGCGCTGCTGCCGCCGAGCGCTCGCAAACCACGCAAAGTGCTCGCTAACCCCAGAGATCATCGCATCATACGTTTGCGGGCTTTTTGTTGGCTCGCTGACCCCGATCATCGCATCGAGATCATCGCAGCGCGGATGCAGAGCATCCGCCATTTTCCTTGCATCGCACCCGGATCGTCGCAGAGCGCCATTTTCTTTCATCGCAACAAGATCGCACATGCAACAGGATCAGCGCATCATCCTCCCTCGCGGCAAGGATTCAACACATCGCTGGCCTAGTTTGAAGAAATCTGTTGCTTTGTCCCGCACGCACCCGCAGCCCGGCGCATCATCCTCACCTGCGGCAAGGATTTAATGCATCGCCAGCCTAGCGTGGGGAAAAACATTGCTACAGCTCCTTTCCGACCTTTTGTTCGTTTTGCTGCGAAATCCAGGTACTTTGTAAGTAAAAGGGGTGCAGAGACCACTGCTTTGAACTGAACCCCTATTTGAACACTTTGAACTCTTTTTCCAGCTTTTCAAGAGTATCCCCATTTTTCAGTATTGTGGCTTTTTACCGTTATTGGTCTTGTGTTAAGTCTATATATAAAGATACTTATTTTATATAACTACTTGTGTGGTGTCCCTTTGTAGTGTCCTTTACTATGTGTATGATCATAAATGCTTTACACACTGCCTCTGAGATAAGCCTAGCTGCTCGTGCTACGTTACCACAGGGTTGAGCAGGGGTTATCAAAGGGTGTAGCCCCCTTACTCTGACTTAGGATGAAGGGTCCCTACTTGGACTGTGGCCAGCCACTGCCAACTAGAGACCCCCATTTCTAGCACCATCCAATACCCAGGGCAGATGAGCTCACAGACAGATTGGCATCTGCCAAGTTTCTGAGCACATTGGACCTGACAGCTGGCTACTGGCAGATCAGACTAGCTGATGATGCAAAGCCAAAGACAGCATTTTCAACCCCTGGTGTACATTATCAATTTGTGGTAATGCCCTTTGGTCTGAAAAATGCACCTCTCGCATTTCAAAGGTTGGTGAACCAAGGGGCATATTACCAATAGGCAATTATCGCTGATTCGGCCGTTTTCGGCCGCTAAGCGACGATAATTCCATCGCCCTATTAGTAAGCTGTAGCTAACTGATGTTAGCAACAGCTTTTAGGTGATAGCGAGCGGTTTGGGGCCCGCTGTGCATGTCATCAATGTTTATCGCTAATGACATGCAAAGTGGGCATACCCAACCAGTTCGCGACTAAAAGCAGCCGCTAACGTCGCTATCGCCTATTAGCAAGGCAGGCGTAGCGTTGGAAATATTTGCGGTAAGCGCAAATATCTCCAAATACTAACACCTGCCCAGACCAGTTCTTAGCCATGTTATCCAATGGGAGGTGGATAACATGGCTAAGAGCATTTCGTCGCTAATGCGCGAATATCACTGTATTCTCAGCGATATTCACGCATTTCGCAGCTATCGCTGGATATTTTAGCACAATGGAAAAAAACGTTGCTAATAGCAAGTTTTTTCCGCTAACATATCCAGCGATAGGCAGCGATAAAAAAATCGTCGATAAGCCTATTTAGCGAAAAATATCGCTACTTGTTGGTAATATGCCCCATAGTCCTCTCAGGCATGGATTACTACCGTGCAGCTTATCTAGATGATATTGCTGTCTTTAGCTCCACCTGGTAGGATCACCTGATCCACCCGAAAAAATGTTTTGGAGGCCCTGCAAAAGGCAGGCCTAACTATCAAGGCTACCAAGTGCCAGATAGGGCAGAGTCAGGCTGTATACCTGGGCCACCTTGTAGGTGGAGGCCAGGTTCAACCATTGCAGAGCAAAATCGAGACCATAATGGACTGGACTGCTCCAACCACCCAGACTCATGTCAGAGCTTTCTTGGGCCTGACTGGTTACAACAGGAAATTTGTCAAGGGGTATGGTTCCATTGTGACACCCCTTAATGACTTAACTTCCAAGAAAATGAAAGTTCAATCAACAGTCAGCTCTCAAAAGGCATTTGATGACCTGAAGCAGGCCATGTGCACTGCACCAATTCTGCAAAGTCCAGACTACTCCAAAGTATTCCTTGTTCAAACAGATGCTTTTGAGTTGGGGGTAGGGGCTGTGCTATCACAATGGAATAAAGATGGTCAAGACCAGCCAGTAGCTTTTATTAGCAGAAGGCTGACCCCTAGAGAGAAACGTTGATCAGCTATTGAGAGAGAGGCCTTTGCTGTGGTTTGGGCCCTGGAGAAGCTGAAGCCATACTTGTTTGGTACTCACTTCAAAGTTCAGACAGACCATAAGCCCCTCTTGTGGCTAAAACAGATGAAGGGTCCCAAACTGCTCAAGTAGTCCATTTCCCTACAGGGAATGGACTTTACATAGACCTGGGAGTAACCATGCCAATGCAGATGGACTCTCCAGACATTTCCACTTAGAACATGAAGACTCAACTGGTCAAGGTTAGTTTAAATATCCCTGCGGTTGGGGGGGGGAGGGTTGTGAAGGAGAGTAGGGTCTGCTTCCTATGGTTACCCCCACTTTTTGCTGTGATTCTCTGTTTTTTTTACTTTAGTCTGGCTGTGGCCCTGCTAATCAGACACACAGCCTTGCTGTTCTCTCTCTAAATTGATACCATATACTTGAGGTACATACCAGATTGGTTAATGGGTCACCCTTGTGAGCCCCTGTATAGTGTACCGTAGGTACCCAGGGCATAGGTGCACCCTAGGCCTACCAGGGACTGCAGCATGTATTGTGCCACCCCTGGTTTGCCTTCCAAACTGACACCACAGGTCTGTTCACACAGCCTGGGTAAGGTGGTGTAACCACCCCTTACTTAGATATAGTATACCTATATCTATATATCAATATAGACACATATGCACCTATAAGTCACTCCTATTGGAAACCTTAACAATCCTGGAGGCAGAGTGCTTGGTTTTATGTGAGAGGGTGCCCTAGCATGAGCTGAGCCCCTCTGCAGCTTTCGGAACCAATTCCTTATAGCTGTTCTATGATATGGCCATACCATATACTCTTAAGTGCATTATAATCCTCGCAGTTAATGCTAACTTTGGTTTGGCTTTATCAAAACATATCGTGTAAGGTTTCAAAAACTTTGGAATACTACCCCCCCTGCCAGTCCTGGTGGCGGGGGTAGCATTCCACCCTTCTAGAGGGAGAAGACATGTAGTTACTGGTTTATCCTGTTAAAGTTAATCAGAGCCACAGCATCACAAAATGGATGCTGCTGCCACAGACACGAGTCTGCCCTCCTGTTGCTGGATGAAACTCCGGCAGGGGAGGCCTGGACAATAGTTTTCCTGTCCAAGGAGGTGCTAGCACCTCCCCAGACAGGCTTTTGTGTATTGGGGCAGGGAGGGCTGCATTCAGTGAATGCTTTCCAGACACTGCCTGGGGCACACAAGGTGCTCCATGCATTTCCCAGTTCAAACCGGTTGCTGGGGCACTCTGCCCGAGCTCTGGTGCGAAACTGGACAAAGGGAAAGGGGTGTAACCACCCCCTTCCCAGGTCCACCCATAGGTGGGACCTTAAAGGTAATCCAGCCCCTAAACTTACTATAAGTATAGGAACCCAGTCCCATGGAATTTAGATTACCCTGGACGAAACTCTGAAACATATTTCCTGGACCTTCGACATTCCATTTCGACTGGAAGATGGAAGCTATCTATCTTGTGGTCAAGGAGTGACCACCCTGTTCAAACAGACACCAACAGCAACTTTGCTGGTCTGCATTTTTGAGGCTCCCGCCGGATCCCGAAGAATCTGCGACACAGGACATGGACTTCCAGACATCTCTGACCCCGACCTTCGCTCTCAGTAAAGATGAGACCCGTGGCAGACACGAGAGACGTGGGACCGGAACTCCTGGACATCCTGTATTTTGCAAGCTGCACCTACTTCACAAGGTAACTTGAAGTTGTGCATTGGGGTGCTTGAATCCCCAGACCCGAGCACCATTTGCACCGAAGCTCTGAGGCCCCCACTCCACGAGTGACCCGTGGGCCCCGCTTTTGCATGTCAGCTTGATGCATCTTCGTGGTTCCTTGTCCGTTGGCTAATGAGCCCCACAAAGACTTCCTTTTAAATCTAACTTGCTTTCCTGGTTGCTCCAGGCTTACTCCAACTTCTCTGCAAAGGATGAGTTCCTCAGACCTTGCTGGTCTGCACAAAAGCCAATCTTGACATCCTGCATGGGTTGTAGTTGCCAAGGCTTGTGGGGGTCCAGTCCAGATACCAACACCACAGTCACCTAGATCTTTTGTGGGACAGCTCGAATCCAGCTCCTGGGTGTCGTTGACACCTCCTGGTCCTCGTGGCTGAAGAGACAAACGTCACCTTTTCACCTGAAATCACCCAACATCTGGTGGCATCTTCCTACCGCCGCCCTAGTCACTGGCAAGTGACCCGGACTCTGTCCCTTCTGATTTCAGGTTCTACAGATCTTCGATCCACCCTTGCATCCACCCAGACACTTTTCCTCTGGTCGCCTGCAGCACTTCTTTGCAGCTCTCCATTGAAAACGACGACGTAACCCGACACGAAAAGACACCTATGCTCCCGGCTTCCCTGGGTGAGGTAACATGAGTACTCCAGTGCCCCCGTGGGTCTTGACTCTCAAAGTGTCCTAGTTTAAAAGGGTTCCATTGTAGTCCGTCCGGAAGTGTCCTCAAATTGTAAATTTGTAACTTGTTTGTTTCCCATAGAAAGTCAATGGTAACCCACAGCTGTGTTTAGGCACTGCATGCGTCTCCCGTGGGCCTCCTACCTCCTAACCGTTGGTTGTTCAGAGTAGCCCCAGCGATTCCACAGGCCCCAGGCCTGCTTTCTAATTCTCACGTGGTTCTTATACCACTATTTTAGTATATGGTCTGTGAGGCCCCTAGGGCATAATGTATACTGTGCAACTTATCGTATGATAATTGAGTAACTTGTATTGTACTTTTACCTCTGACCTCATAAAGAGTGCAGGGGGTTGTGTTTAGAATAAATACATATATATTTGATATATACCTTGTGTGGTGTGCTTTCATTTGGTACTCAATGGATTATAATTGGTAAAACAACTTGCTTAATACGCTCTCTGAAGTCTTAGCCTGATGACTGCTGGTCCATGCTACCACTAGGATAGCTTTCTATAAGGTTGACTTTACAACCACCATCAATAAGGGTCAATTAGACTGGTGCAAGGTACCCACTAAAACTAGTGGACATCATATGCCATGCTAACTTCTCACAGTCATGAAAAGAAGGATGTAAAAATGATGGTAGAGCATGGGAAGAAGGAAAGATAGAATGGGGGGACCACAGCCCCATTTACTGGGGGTGATTAAATACAGTGTAATGTACCATGAATGGTTTACATTATTTCATGAGTGCCCCCTTGTAACTGCATATAAAACCTACAATTGTTTTAGATAATGTATTTGAATTTAGAAGCACTGAGTTTTTACTCCTCATACTTTCTAAACTATTCTTGCATACTTACCGGCTTAATTTTCTTAGACTTTGCAGAGATGTTATTAGCATTTAATTGTGTTTCTGTTTCTAAAACGGTGTTCTTCATGCGCTGTGTAGACGTGCTGGGATCAATTTCGATTGGCTGGGGTTAGCCAATCTGGAATCGTGAGGGTGGAGTCAGTAGGACCTGCAATCCCTTATTAAACTGGCGGCAGTGCAGTCGCACAGTGGACGCAAAAGGCAAGTCCGTCTGCACCTGTGGCACCCACCATGTCCAAACTTACCACTATTTAACATTTGGAGGAATCCCTGATACAAAAACTGGACAATCTAGGAATTCTAAATTGCTATCAGGTACTCCCCGTACCATTGCCGAAGCTGATGAAACAGGCCACCATTGTGAAAATCTCTCTATTCGCTACTCAAAAACCTACTAATGGAGACCTGAATATCGCCTATCTTAACAAACGATCCCTTGTCAGACACAACCTCGAGATGTATGATGTCCTCAAGTCAGGATCCCCTGATATACTGTTCCTTATGGAATCTTGTTTAACTGAGGATTATCCACCAGATATTTTAGCCGCACTTGCGGAGAATTTGTTTTATACTGAATTGAACAGAACACGAGGATGAAATGGTAGGGGGGTCGCCGCAATCATAAAAAAAGCAATTTGTTTCACTAAAATTACCACTTTACCTGTTTCAATGGCAGAAAACACGGTTGTCAAATTAGACTTACCCAGCTCTGGTTTGCATTATCCTATACAGTCCCCCAGGTCATATGCCGCAGTTCCCACCATTGTTAACTGATTGGGTATTGGCTCTGGCATTTGACTATGCCACTATCCTACTCCTCAGAGATTTCACTCTGTGGTCAAATGAGGGCAATGGCGGTCACATATCTTCTGACCTTACTGAGCTGCTGATTAGCCTGAATTTTGTTCAGCAGCTGTCCACAGTCATCCATGTTAATGGCCATATCCTAGATAAGACCTGGGATCCTAATTGTTCCATCTCCAATATTTATGTTATCCCCTTCCTTGGTCGGACCACCCTTTGATCAAATCTATCATGAACCTTCCATCTCTCAGGAGAGCTCCACTATGTCCTGGCATTTCACCCAGGTATTGGAAACATGTTTATCTCAATGCTTTCTGCAACTCTCTGGCACTGTCCCTTCCACCCCAGAGGAAGTGCCGTGAGGAGTTTGAGCTGGCAATTCTTGACTGGCGCAGAGATTCTAGTGATATGTACGCTCCTCCTGAATTATGTCAAAGTGAGCGTAAATGGCATAAAGCATACACCCCGGATAAAAAGGACAGCTTTGTCCTGCGGCTGAAGACCTACAAGAAAACAATTTGGGAAGCTAAATCGACTTATTTCTCAAAAATAATAAACTCTGAAAATAAAACGAAAGTAATATTTGAGAAAGTCTCTGAATTATCCAATTTTGACTGCAAAGACTCCGGTGGTCCCCACGCAAAAATTGTTTGAAGAATTGAACTCTTTCATTGAGAAGATTCAGTTAATCAAAGGAAGTAACCCATCTAGCTCCCCTTTCAGCCCTTCCTCCTTGGAAGAGAGGAATCCATCTCATCTGAATGCATTTCCATCAATTCTCTGAAGACACTCTTTTGAAGTTATTGACTAAAGTCAAATGTGGCTCTCCTAAGGATATTTGCCCCCCTTCGATTAAAAAATCATCTTCTCTGAGTATTCAGATCTGATCTCTGTCATAGTTAACTTATCTTTGAGCCAGGGCACGGTCCGCCTTCATTTCTAAAGTCCTAAAATGCACACAGCAATGTAAACCCTTATGCGGACAGCTGATGAATGCCAACTTCACCGCTATCAAACAAAAGAACTAGTGGCGTGACCCGTTGGCAAACCCATCACACCAGAAGCGACTACTATACCTATGAATGGAAGCAAAAGGAACAACTTCTGCACGACTGGTGGAAGCCGGAGTCCCCGTCCGGCACCACTGTCACCAAATGCGAGACCCAGAACTCCCCACTCAACGTTAGGCCAAGTAAGGGCACCGTTGAGATAGCCCTGCTCACCCCCTTAGTAGCTTGGCATGAGCAGCCAGGCCTATCTCCAAGGCACGAGTGTACAGTATGTGCACCCACGCCCACAGCAACCCACTGGTGATACCACAAATGGACTCCACACAAGTTTGTTTTAAAGAGTATCAACTTTATATAAAATATATACGATCAGATCACGCGAGACAAACATCAACATATAATAAAGGGTAATATTCGTTCAGGCTGGTTGGTAGGTTCAAATCCCAACCACCACTTTCAAAATGCTAAGCTGGTCACAATGCTAGAATTACACACATTGCAATGGACCAACAATGATGCACTGTGTAACGATACAATCCTGTGCTGGGTGAAGGAGAAATAATACAATGCGTAATGATACACCCCAGTACTTTGCAATTAAGGAATAATGCAATGCTAGGCTACAATCATGTACTTTTCAATGAAGAAGTAATGCAATGCGGGCCGCTGCAATTGCTGTACTTTGCAATGGAAAATAATGCAATGCATAGCACTATAATCGTCTACTTCTTTATGCAGAAATAATGTCAGGCGTCATAAGAAAGTCCGGCAGTTCATTAGCAGCAATATTGGTAAAGTGTATTACGACAGTCAGCCTCTTCGATAACAGTTGCCGCCCACACGTACCCACGGTGATATAAAGTGCAATTTCTCACTCTGACCCCAGTACTGCCACTCCGTTCGCCAGTACAGGCCCCAATCTGAGCCGAAGCAAAGGCTCACGTCACCAGAAGGACTGGAAGGTCGAGAGAGTGTCCCTCCGAGCCCACACCCTGCCCAGGTAGGGATCCACGGTACCTGGGGGCACAATCCCACTCCCCTCTCCTCCTTCCGCGAACTGGGCTTTCCGTGCAGAACTTTCTTAATGGGCCTTAGCGGCTCCGCCTGGCAGATCAGCTCCTCCGGAGCTGCCGGGATCGACTGTTAGGAAGGTCTAAGGTGGCCGCAGGGCACACGTACCCCATGCCTCTGAGATTACGTCACTCCGGGTGCGCTTTCACCACAGCACCCTCCAGGTCTCCTCTGGCAGGAAGACACACACACAACACTGATGGGACTTCAAGTCAACTCTGAGTACACGTTCACCAGGCACTCCTTCCTGCGGTCTCAGTTGGCACCAAGCCACACATACCGTGCTGCAGACACTCACTTTCTTCCGGTGCACACAATGATGAGCCGATCACCTCCACAGTCCCAGGTTGCACTAAAGCATGCACACTGCTTCACTGAGACTTACTCCAACTCCGGTGTCCCGATATCCAGGAGCTCTTTACCAATGCCTTCGACTGAGTGAGCCTGCTCATTTTCAAGCACTGCACTCATGCTTGTGGCATGTCTCTGCTCGCTCCCGCAAGGTGGATGCCGCCACAAGCACGGGTGTGTGCTTGAAAATGAGCAGAGCGACGGCTAAAGGCCCTCCTAGGCAGCACATGTGTGCTGCGTAGAAGAGACCTACAAATGACATACAACTGAGCCACTCAAAATCAGAGTGACAAATAGCACAGATACCAAATCACAAGATTAACTCTACAGTAACTATGTGAGGGAATAAGAAAGCAACCAGTAAGCCAAGGTAGCAACAAACAGCCTAAATAGAACACAATAGGTGCTAGCAGCAGAATCAGCTAAAGAGTAATGACCCAAAAGCACAAACTTTACGATTTTTAATTCTTGCCTGGGACAGCTAATGCCCTCTTGCTTGCAAGAGATATTGTATGCAACAAAGTACTTGCAGCCCGCCCATTGCTTACCATTTGTTGGCTTCATTTTCACTCTTACTTGCTGCCTTCAAATTGGCCCACATGTTCTGGCTTCGCTTCCTCTTCTTTAGGATGGAGCATGAACTAAATACTGATTGTTTCTGCTTGATTGCGTTCCTACCACTGATTGTGCTGTTATTGAAGTATTTTTAGGTCTCGCCTGTCAATGCGCTTGCGCATTGAGCTTGCAAGGGATATTGGGGCTTAACGAGAGCTTAACCATCGGGCGATTTCATGCTGTGCCCGTGAAAAGCAAGGCTCAATGCGCAAGCGCATTGACCTAAAAAGCGTGTGCACATGAAAGCCAGCCATCTGTGCCTCACTTCTCCTCCCCCCCCTAATTGCTTGTTTTCACAGCCGCCAGGCCGTGAGCTACATCAAAAGGTTCCAATCCCCTGCCCCCTGCTTCACGGATGATTCTTTATTTCTATCGGCCATGTTTCCCAAGCCTCCGTCCGATCACTTTCACTTTCGCGGCTTGTTTTAAGAGAGCTGTGCTTCTGCCTTTAAGGCCGTCCTTTAAACAAAGATCGGAGCAGTGCTCCCAGGGTGTTTGTCTCCGAAATATCATCACCAATCAGTAATTGGGTGCGCCCACATTCCTTTTGTTCGCCGAGCGTGCGTGTGTAATCCTCTTATTTTTTGGCTCCTCCCTGCACGGTGTAAACTGCATTAAAAAAAAACATTAAAACTAGTGCTCAGGATATTGTACCGAGGCTGGGGCTCGAACACGGAACCCCAGCTCCGAAGTCTGCAGCTCTGACTGCTCTGCCACTTTCTCTCGTTCTGGGGATCCATCGTGGAGTCTTACTTTGTTTGCCTCAAGCCACACCTTGGTAGCAGCTCGTTCTCTGGCTTTTTTGTTGTTTAATTGTTGTTGCGATTCTACGAGCACCAGTTACATTACACAATGACTGTTTCATATTTTTTATAGACACGGGGAGATTAATCGGCTGATCAGGACATTACTTACATTTCTTTAATTGACCAGCCGATTAATCTACCAGTGTCTCTAAAAAGTATGAAACTGTTGTTGTGTAATGTAACTGGTGATCCAGGAGAGCGCTGCTGGTCACCATTACCATTTTAAACAATCAGCATTAGTGACAGAAATGCTTGTGCCACGCTCGTGCAATCAGCTGGCAACGATACACGCACTAACATTTATAATTTTTTTATTTAACGGTGGACCAGCATAATGGCTTCAAAGCACGTGGCTCACCCACGTAACTGGGAGATCACTTGCCAGATTCCAGCCACCTGTTTGCTGTCCTGGGAACTTCACCATTTCTCACCTCTCCTAACATGTGGCCGGAAAAAAGGGGATGGGGGTTGCTGGGAAAATGGCGCTCTTGGTCCCCACTGCAGCCATCCCTTTGTTTTTCTTCAAACCCTGAGAGCTCTGCTTCTGTTCCAGGTAAAACTCACATCCCTCCCTCAGTACTCAATGCTATGGGCGTGCGCTTCCTATCTCTTCAGTGAGTTGCATTAGAGCAGTGCACCACTCACACTGCCCCTACACTCCTCACTGACACTGAGTCACCACCTCCTGCCTGGTTGTCCTGATTTCCAGGGACTGCTACTCCCTCTAGCTGGTGGCCGCAAGAGGTGCATGTCACAGCAGCAGCCCACCCATAGCAGAGATTAGGCAGATTGAATCCTCCCCCGTAGCAGTCCCGAGCCAGCATCTGAGCGGAATACCAGCCCACACACCCGAGCAAAGTCATCCTCAAAAACACCTTGTACGAAGAGCACTCAGTGACATGGAGAGGATTGGAACAACCATGCTATAAAGGTGTGGCTAAAGCACACACTCTAATGTGCAGTGAAAACGGATAAAGCACCAACTGCCAGATGTTGTAAAGGTGTGGCTAGAGCACCCACTGTAAGGTGCAGTGAAAGTGGATACCCTGGCTCTAACAACTGAACGGCGCTATAAAGGTGTGGATGAAGCGCACTTTGTAAGGTGAAGAGAAAACGGATAAAGCGCCAACTGCCAGGTGCTCTGAAAGTGGATAAAACGCCAACTCCGAATACTTTAAGGAGCTCCGTCAGTCTCTCACTATAACTCACTCACTGTGGGAGCGCTCATTGTTACAGGACTCACTCTGTTACCACTGTCGTAGAGTTCTCTATATGCCACTCATTGTTAGCACTCACTGAATAAGTATGTAAAGTCAGTGCACACCAGCGATTAGAATATGCACCCCCATCCTTTTACTCATCCTTCCTTCTGAAAGTGATTCAAACGTCTTTTTTTAGTCAAGTATAAACTGGATCAGAGGTACTTATTTTATCTG
The DNA here is from genome assembly GCF_964263255.1 of Lissotriton vulgaris. Classification (NCBI taxonomy): domain Eukaryota; kingdom Metazoa; phylum Chordata; class Amphibia; order Caudata; family Salamandridae; genus Lissotriton; species Lissotriton vulgaris. Next base: position 308,193,124 of record NC_141688.1, on the reverse strand, counting down.
TTTCAAGTTATTTTCGTTAATATCCTGAATGACGAAGCCACGATTTTGTATTTTGCTCACTCACCCATTGGGTCGTTAAACCACACACAAACTTACACTCTTATTCACTCAGCATTCACTAACTTAGCATTCAACTAACTCACTTAAATGTGGTCACTCCTGACTCATGCCATAACTCATTCGACTGATTCACTCACACAGTCCCCCTTGACTAACTCACTCATACGCTCACTTACTCTTTCATTCAGCTTTTTTTTGTATTTTTTCGAAACAAATTATTTCAAGGTGAAACAGAACTTGCTTTGTGGCACACTCGCTTGCTCTTTGTCCTGAATCATCACTCTTCCCGGGTGTAGATTGCAGTTTCACTCTCCTCTCCCAGATACATGTTACAGTTTCACTCTGCCCTCTGAGCTGAGTATTTCAGTCTTACATTCGTATCCCTGGTGCATGGTGCTGTTTTACTCTGCCCTGCTCAGTGAGCACTTTTGTGCAAATTGTTACATGTAAAGTCTGTGCAGAGGGCGCACCGCTCACTTTTATATTACATGCTCAGCAAGCATCATGCACAGAGTTTGTAGCCATTGCGGTGTATGGAGGCCCTAGTTACACTTAACAAGTGAAGCATACTTTTAACAAAACCCCAAAACAAATCTAAGAGTATTGCCGAAAACCACTTTTATTTTAAGACAAAAACAAACCAGCTTTGGGGGGATGCTCAGCGCGGTGCCCACTTCACGCAGCTGCTCATGTTAACTTTAAAGGGTTATCTTTTAATGTATGCATCCGATGTTCTTGTAATTCATGCACCGCCTTTGCACGATTTTCCTTTCCTCAATACCACCACAGCACCACTCAGCACCACCACAGCACCACCACAGCATCACTCAGCGGCACCACAGCACCACTCAGCGGCACCACAGCACCACTCAGCGCCATCCCAGCATTACTTAGCACCACCACAGCACCACTCAGCATCACCACATCATCACTCAGCGCTACCCCAGCATCACTCGGCACCACCACATTATCACTCAGAACCATCATAACAGCACCACCACAGCATCACTCAGCACCACCACAGCACCACTCAGCACCACCACAGCATCACTCAGGGCAACCCCAGGTTATAGGTGTCACATTTGCGAAAGTTATAACTATTGGCATTGTAAATGACAAAGCTATTAATTTAGCTATTTTCAAAACCAACACATAAATAAAAAAATGCCATTTACAAGACCAATAGCTCAAACTTTCCTAATGCGAGACCCATTGCATTGCAAATGCTTGTTTATTGTTCTTCTTCCCCTCTTGCATTTCTCCATGTTGCTTTCCATGTGGCTGTTTTCCCTCTCACTCTGTGTCCATGCTTCTTCCTCTCCCAACCTCCATTTCATTGTTGCTTCCTCCCCTCCCGTCCCCTGTTGTCACTGTTGCTTCTTCCCCTCCCAGCCCCCCAACTTCCCGTTGCCCGTGTCACCAAGCACACATGAAAACAAGCACTGTGATGCGTCCACCAATGGCAACGTCATAGGTGTCTTTTCGTCTCTTTTTGCCTCTGCTCCGCATACTCCAAACCATACAGAACACCGCAGCCAGACACGTCCTCGGCATCCCTCGACAAGAACACATCACTCAACACCTCTGAGGCCTTTACTGTCTCTCGTTGAGAAGAGAGTAACCTTCAAGACACTCATCCACACCTACTAATGCCTCCACCACACTGGACACCAATACCACAATGAGAGAATTTCCTTCCACGTACCCATGAGAAACCTCCAATCCGCCGACTTCGCCCTCGCCGAAATCCTGCGCATCCGCAGAGCCAGAACAGGTGGGAAAGTCTTCTCCTACATTGCGGCCAAGGCCTGGTACGAGCTCCCGATAGACATTAGACGTGCCCCCTCCCTGAACGCTATTAGGAAGGCCCTCAAGGCCTGGCTCTTCAACTGACAGAGCTGCTTACACCCTCCTCCCGCCTCTAGCACCTTGAGACCCTCACGGGGGAGTAGCTCACTTGGCAATTCCCTGGTTGATTGATTAATTGATTGTCCTGTTGCTTTTTCCCTCCCAGCTTTGCCTGCTTTTAACTCGTTATGATGTGACCACCTCTGCCCACGTTAATCAATCAATCAATCAATCAATCAATCATATGATTTGTAAAGCGCACTACATACCCGCAAGGGTTTCAAGGCGCTGAGGGGTTGGTAGGAAGGGGGTGATGATGCTACTGGTCGAACAGCCAGGTTTTGAGTTGTCTCCTGAAGGTTGGAAGGTCTTTGGTTAGTCGTAGGATGAGGGGGAGGGTGTTCCAGGTCTTGGCGGTGCGGTGGGAGAAGGATTTGCCTCCGGCTGTGGTTCTACGGATGCGTGGGACGGTAGCCATGGAGAGGTTTGTGGAGCGGAGTTTCGTGTTGGGTACGTAGAAGGCGAGTCGACTATTGAAATAGGCTGGGCGGGTCTTGTGGAGTGCCTTGTGTGCGTGGATCAGGAGCTTGAAGGAGATTCTTTTGTCGACAGGGAGGCAGTGCAGGTTCCTCAGGAGGGCGGTAATGTGGTCCTGGCGCGGGACGTCAGGATCAGACTTGCAGAGGCATTCTGGACTCTTTGCAGTCTGTTGATGAGCTTGGTCGGTGCTCCGGCGTAGAGGGCATTTCCGTAGTCAAGTCTGCTGGGTGACTGTTTTCCTTGTGTCTGTCGGGATCCATCTGTAGATTTTTCAGAGCATACGGAGGGTGTTGAAGCAAGAGGAGGAGACAGCGTTGACTTGTTTGGTCATGGTGAGTTTCAAGTCGAGGATGACTCCCAGGTTGTGTGCGTGGTTAGTGGGTGCGGGGGTGTCCCCAGTGATGCGGGCCACCAGGAGTCATCCCAAGCTGAGGGATTGGGCCCGAAGATGAGGATCTTCGTCTTGTCTGTGTTCAGTTTAAGGTGGATGTATGTTGTTACAACGCATACTTTTACAACGCCTACCTTTACAACGCATTTTTTACACCGCAACATCCATTACAATGCATTCCATTACAACACATGCCATTACAACGAATTCTTTGAAACTACCTTTATAACGCATTCCACTACAACGCATACTACATTTACAACGCATACCATTGCAACGCATACCATTACATAGCATGCATGGTAAGTAACGGATAGTGTAGGGGTAAAAATTGCTATTCTAACTCCAGGGGGTGCAACAGTAGGGTAAGTGTTGGATAGTGTAGGGGTAAAAATTACTATTCTAACTCCAGGGAGTGCAACAGTAGGGTAAGTATTGGATAGTGTAGGGGTAAAACTTACTATTCTAACTTCAGGGGGTGCAACAGTAGGGTAAGTGTTCGATAGTGTAGGTATGCGTTGTAATGGTATGCGTTGTAATGACTGCGTTGTAAGGACATGCGTTGTAGTGGTATACGTTGTACTGATATGCGTTGTAATGGTTGCGTTGTAATGGCATGCGTTGTAATGGATGTTGCGTTGTAAAAGTTTAGTTGTAAAGGTAGTGCGTTGTAAAAATTGCGTTGTAAGTGTTGTTTCCCGTTTAATGCGGTTATCTCCCATCCAGTCGGCGAATGCCTTCATTCCCTCGTGGAAGTTGGATTTGGCGGTGAGGGGATCCTTGGAGAGGGAGAGGATCAGTTGCGTGTCGTCGGCGTAGGAGATTATGTTAAGGTCGTGATGTCAGGCGATTCGTGCGAGAAGCGCCATGCAGACGTTGAACAGCGTTGGGCTAAAGGAGGATCCATGTGGTACGCCACAGATGAGCTTAGAGGTTTTCGGATCGGAACGGGGGGAGGCGGACTCTCTGGGTTCTGCTGGAGAGGAAGGAGGAGGTCCATTCCAGGGCCTTGTCTCGGATCCCTGCGTTGTGGAATTGTGTGCGTAGTGTGTGGTGGCAGAAGGTGTTGAAGGCGGCGGAGAGGTCCAGGAGGATGAGGGCTGCCGTCTTGCGGTTGTCCAGTAGTATCCTGATGTCATCTGTGGCGGCGATAAGGGCGGTCTCGGTGCTGTGGATGCTGCTGAAACCTGACTGGGAGGGGTCTAGGATGCTGTTGTCTTCGAGGTAGTGGGTGAGCTGGATGTTGACTATCTTCTCAATGACTTTAGCTGGGAACGGAAGCAGGGAGATGGGCTGGAAGTTTTTCAGTTCGGCCTTGGGTTTCTTCAGTAAGGCGTTGATCTCGCCGTGTTTCCAGCTTTCAGGGAAGGTTGTGGTCTTGAAGGAGAGGTTGATGATGTTGCGTAGGTGGGATGCGATGGAGCTGCCAGCTTTGTTGAAGATGTGGTGTGGAAAAGGGTCAGACGGTGAGCCGGAGTTGGTTGTGCCCATGGTCTTGATTGTGTCTACGATGCTGACTTTGTCCCAGGTTGTCAGGGGGTCGTTGTCGGTGGGATGAGGTGGTTCCGGCGTGTTGGGGCATGTTAGGGTCATCCGGGGGTTGAAGCTATCATGGATGTTGGCGATCTTACGGTGGAAGCAGGAGGCAAGAGAGTCACACAGGGCTTGCAACGGTGGGATGTCATTGGCATTGGAGCTGGGGTTGGAGAGTTCCTTCACGACGTTGAAGAGCTCCTGGCTGTTGTGTGCTTTGTTGTCGAGGCGGTCTTTGAAGGAGGTCCTCTTGGTGGTTCTGATGAGGTGGTGGTGGTGGTAGTTGGGGATGGTGTCTTTGTGGGCTGCGCGGCTGCCTGGCGATTTCTCGCTGTGCCATATGCTCTCCAACTTCCGGCAGGTGCGCTTTGATGCTAGGAGTTCCGGGGTGAACCAGTTGGCTCTCTTGCTGGTGTTCTTGAGGGTTGTTTTTTTCAGCGGGCTAAGGTGTTGGCGCAGTCGTCCATCCATCGTCTAGTGGAGTGGTGTGGCTCACTGGTTAGAGGCGGCAGACCAGGAAGCAGAGGACAGCCAGGGACCAGGGTTCAATTCCCGACGCAGCAGGGTCGTGGACCAGGGTCAGCGGACTCGATAATTCTCGCCTCCTGCCTACTCTAACCAGGGATCACACTCGGCAGCTCTGGGCATTAGCTTGCTTCATCTCCACAACGGACCCCCACATACGCCGGGGATGCCTGGTTCCACCTTGGAGATACCCAGTAGGGACCATCTCACAGGGAAAGCCAGGACAGGTTCCCCAGCGGTCTACAGCGCGGAGATACCCCATGTGGGGTGATTCAGGCGCTTTACAAGATCAATCAATCAAAGCATTTATATAGCACACTACTCACCCGGAGGGTCTCAAGGCGCTGGGGCAGGGGGGGTCCGCTACTGCTCGAACAGCCAGGTCTTGAGCTGCTTCCTGAAGGCCAGGTGGTCCTGGGTCAGGCGGAGGTGACTCGGGAGGGAGTTCCAGGTCTTGGCGGCCAGGTAGGAGAAGGACCTTCCTCCTGTGGTGGCTCTTCGGATGCGGGGGACGGCGGCGAGGGCGTGGCCGGTCAATCGAAGCTGGCGTGTGGGAGCGTAAGACATCATTTCATTACATTTACATCACATTTACATTACAATGGTGCACGCACCCTTATTGGGGTTGGAGGGGTTGGTCGGTGGGTTGAGTGCGAGGTTTGTCTGTAGTTGTGCTTTGGTGATTTTGCCCCAGCAGTGATGGGGGATTTGTAGGGTGCGAGATGTGCGACGGGTTTCCGGAAGATAAAGTGGATGTAGTGGTGGTCGGTCCAGGTGGGTTCGGAGATGTGGCTGAAGGAGACGTGTGGGCTTGAGGAGAAGATGGCATTGAGCGTGTGTCCGGGGATGTGGGTCGGCGATGTGACGAGCTCTTCCAGTCCGAGGCTGGCGAGGTTGTCTATCAGTGTGGAGGAGTTGCTGTTCTTGTTCTCCAGATAGAAGTTAAGGTCTCCGAGGAGAATGTAGTCGGTGGAGGTCAGTGTGTGCGTGCTAATGAAGTCGGCGATGGCTTCGCAGAATTGCGGTCGGGGTCCGGGGGTCTGTAGATGTGGGTGCCTCTTAGGGTGGTCCATGTGGATCTGGAAGTGCATGTGTTTGCCGGTGCTGAGAGTGTCGTCGGTGTTTGTTGAGACCCTGATGGTTTTCTTATGGACAATGGCGATTCCTCCTCCGACTCCATTGGTGCGGTCTCTGCGGGCGATCTTATGTCCGTCGGGGATGGCTATGGCGATGACTGGGGAGGAGGCTTCGTTCATTCAGGTCTCGGTCAGGAAGGCGACATCTGGAGATGCAGTGTTGAGTAGGTCCCAGAGCTCAACAACATGTTTGTGTGCAGAGCGGGTGTTGATCAGGATGCATCGGACCTGGTTGTGTTTTGTCGTGGTGGGTGTCTCTGCGTCTTTGATGCAGGAGAAGCTGCAGTTCTGGCAGGGTAAGGGACCGTAGATGCGCTTCGGCGTGGATCTGCAGCAGGTTTGTCCTGGGTTGAGAGCGATGAGGGTGCTGGCATCAGGGCCGGCTCTAGGCATGCGCAAGCTGTGCACCTGCACAGGGCCACCAAACCCCAGGGGCCACCACGCCAATATATATCCTTAATATAATAATCCTCTGAGGATGGATACATATTTGTGTGGTGGCCCCTGGCAGGGATTTGGTGGCCTTCGGCTCTGTTCCACTTCTAAACACCCTGACCCCCTCCCCTCTTTACTGGCCTGCGCGCTCCGCCCCGCATGGACCCCCTCTTCTGGGCCCCCTACCTATGCTCCTTGCCCAGGGCCACCATGAGCCTAGAGCCGGCCCTGCTGGCGTCGTATCTGAGGCGGTCTTCATGGCTGGTGCGGGGGCCAGGGGTTCTGGCGCTGGGTGCGGTCCAGGCGCAGAGGGGCGCAGATGGGCTTGCTTTTGGCGCGCCAGCAGCGCTTTTTTAAAAAGAAAACTTTAAGGCATTCTGCGTAGCACCCTCGTTGCTCTAAATCATGGCCAGCATAGGTGAGCCCTATTGGCCTTGTCAATGCTTGCTTTAAAGTTTCGCCAAGTTTGACTTTACCGAGCCTAGTGAAGTTTGAAAGAATACACAGTTGTACGATTCCCACTTTGTAACCTCACACAGCCCTGAACTCCTTTGGCGCCCTCTAGTGAAGATTCCTTTCACCAGGCCTCTCCAGGACCGATAGAGGCGTGCGTGCTCCAGTACATTAGCCCCATCTCCTGAGACAAAACGAGCCAGGCACGGGCACGCATTTCATCAAGTGATATAAATGCCATGTTTATGTCTCACTCGCTCGCCCCGGCGGAGGACGGAGTCTGGGAGACTTCAGAAGCTAATGCGGTGTGACACCTTCAGAGCGCTCTCGAGCTCAGCCAATCAGAGGTGTCACAGCCTCCAGTGAGCACTGCATGCAGGAGGAATGGGCTGGAGCAAAGCAGAGCACAGAGCGCCGAGGATAGCGCTGCACCCGGGAGCAGCTGCTTCTGGGCGCCAGCCGCAGACCGCAGCAAGTAAACAATGTCAACGAGAAAGGGAAGCAATGCAAGCAAAAACACCACCAATACCATCTGATGCAAACCCAGAGCCAGCAACCACAGAGCAATGAGCACTGCTCGAAGCCAAACAAGCTGGGCAAAGCCAAGAGCCTGCACGGCAGCAGGACACACAGACAATCCATCTCAGAAAACAAACACGCCAGGGTCAGGGTGCACCGCAGTGACACACAGACGGGTCTCTGGACAGGTGTCTCCTCAGCTGAGGACCTCCAGGGATAACCAGGAGGGACATCAGAGGTCAGAAAGGACAACCCACCTTTTGAGACCCAGGATGGGGGAGGAAGAGTCACTGATGGCATCTTGGGTTTACCACCCCCAGGCTGACTCTGAGCCACAGGGACTGGAGCTCAACAAACAAGCACAGGAGCAAACACGGCAATATCAGAGACACTCCCAGAAAAAGTATGCGTGGCAATCACACAGAAACTAAACAAGCATAGGCAAACCTCAAACTCCATCTCCATAACAAATACTTTCCTGAACAACGTCTACTAACCTAGACCTCAATACTCCGAGTTGACTCCCATTCAAGGATTGTTGATGAATTGTTGAGGATGCTAATCACCTTGTTTTCTTTCTATTCTCTCCCCCTCCGTTGCACAGTTATTTATTGTTCATGCTGTATTCATTATCCGTGGTTGGCTTACTTACTCTCAGCCCTCTAGGTAATGTAAGGCCCTTCTGTTTTGCACAGTCTGTATGTGAAGCGCTCTGATACCCACGGGTCTAGCTAGCGCTATATAAAACTTTTAAAATGAAGTAAATAAACGCAAACGAGCTGAGACCGAAGGGAGAGGCCTATCTCAAGCAGTCAAGCAAAGGCCAGTAAGCAGACGAACAGGCAATGAAGCATTACAGGCAGATCTAAACCTGTACAACAAGCAAACATAGAAAGATACAGGCAATATACCTATCTCCTTAGGCGGAAGCCGGGAGAAACGCTTAATAACATTTTTAAAATTGATGGCATGGCAGAGTATCTCTTCACCAAGCTTCAAACGGTGCAGAACGCAGCGGCCAAGGCTATCTGCATGAAAAGGAAATATGACTCAGCCAAGAGCTGTCTACGAGATCTCCATTGGTTGCCAATGAAGCAAAGAGCAATTTTTAAAATGATGTGTATAACACATAAAGCACTGCACAAGACAGGCCCTCCCATCCTCAGAAACAGGATTCAGTTCCATGTTTTGACCAGGAACCTCCACTCTCAATTTTTGGCACAGGCAAGAACCCTTCGGGTAAAGAGAGCCAGGATGGGTGAGCGAGCCTTCTCCCACATTGCTGCAACCAAGTGGAACGAAATGCCTACGGCCCTTCGACTCACTGAATGCCACTTGGCATTTAGGAAACAGCTAAAAACTTTCCTCTTCCCCCATCCAGACTAACCCAACTTGAACTATGCCAACGTTACATGCACTTTAGCAATCATAGCGCCGTGATATCCTACTTGGATGATTGTTAGCGCTTTATAAGAAAAATAAATAAGAAAAATAAATAAATGTGATAGCGTGTTTTTATTTACTTAACCACTTCTCCCTGGGCACTTATTGACTTTTACTCATGTGTTGGGCATCCCCGCGCAGCGGATCTTAGCGCTGCCGCGGGTCTCAATTCTTCTTGCCGCCATTACCCCAGAGCCCACAGGCCACGCCCACTACCATCAGGCCACGCCCCCCTGCACCGAAGGTACTTAAGGCGCGCTGACTACGAGCGCGGTTAGAGAATACCTATCTCCTGAGGCGGAAGCCGGGAGAAACGCTTAATAACATTTTTAAAATTGAATGTGATAACGTGTTTTTATTTACTTAACCACTTCTCCCTGGGCACTTATTGACTTTTACTCACGTGCTGGGCATCCCCGCGCAGCCGATCTTGGCGCTGCCGCGGGTCTCAATTCTACTTGCCGCCATGACCCCAGAGCCCACAGGTCACGCCCTCTACCGTCAGGCCACGCCCTTCCCCACCCCTATAACAGATGTGCATCTACCGGACGCGCAGCGGATGAGCGCATCAGGCGCGCGGTTTGCGCGCCAAAGGTGCGCCTAAGGCTAGCCCGTCTGCGCCCGTCCGGGCCAGGACGGGCCTAGGGACTAGGTAAAATGGCGAAAAACTCAGCTATACTTCCATGGAACTCCGCTCCCTACAACACTCTTGCCTCCCTAGCCTGGATCCCGCCACACGATCCTGCCTAACGGCCAATAACATTTGCCGTCCCCAGCCAGCCCAGACCTTCTTTGATAAAACTTCCCCTGGTTCTTATTATACAAGCAAAACCCTGAGATCTAATGACCTTATGCTTCGCTGCCTATACTTGAACACACGGTCTATGGTAAAACACCAACTGGATATCTTTTTACTCCTTAATTCAGACAGACCGGATATGCTACTCATCACTGAAACCTGGCTTACTCAAGACTCCCTACCGGATGTCCTAGCAGCTCTTCCAGCTGATTATTACATACTAACAGTGAATAGAGATTCAGGAAAGCAAGGGGGTGACATTGATGCAATCATCCATAAAGATCAGAAGTTCACCACATTACCTTCTTTGGACCTACCGGATACCGAAAACCTTTTAATCAAATCGGATACTGATAAGGGAACCATGGTATTAGTACTAATCTATCGACACCCCAAGGCCATGCCCACCTTTCCGGTCTCCCTGAGTGAGCAAATGGCTGGCTTAGTTGTCAACTACGATAAGGTAATGCTGATTGGGTATTTAAACTACTGGTTTAATGACCCAGCGGCAGGGCCCCAAGCCATCGAACTCTCTGAGCTCCTCCTCCATTTGGATTTCTACCAATCAGTCCTGACCCCGTACCCACGAAAAAGGACACATTCTGGACCAGATCTGGTCCCACAATATCCCGCTGTCTACCCCGATGGCAACCCCATGTATCTGGTCAGATCATCATCTACTCCAATTTTCCTGCAATCTACACGACCATCCAAAGGCCTCCATCCCCGTAGGAGGGGTAGTAAGGAAATGGAGATCACTAAACAATCAAGACTTTCTGTATTCCCTGTCAAATTCAATTCCAGCTCCCACCCGCGATATTAATCTCATGGAAAAAAACACACTGATTGGCTCTTGGCAGCCTGTAATGAGCATGTTCCGCTCTCTAAATTCTCCCTCGCCCGTCGCATGGATGCTCATAGGTGGTTTACGGCAGATTTAAAAAAACAAAAACTGGAACTGCGCCAATTTGAGAGGAAATGGAGACACGGGTACTCTGATGAGGACAGAGTGTCATACACAACTGCCCGTAGGAACTATAAGAACTCCATTTTAGCCTCTAAGGCAGCATTCTTCTCCGATAAAATCTTGAACGCACAAAATAAATACAGAGACATTTTTAGGGTTGTGAACGATCTCTGCAACGATGTAAGAACCCCCCCCCAAATCCCCACGCAAGAGCTCTGCAATCAGCTCAATATTTCTTCAAGGACAAGATAGCCACCATAAAAGAAAGTATTCCGGAAAGGCCTAGCACGGCGGCCATCGAGGACATCTGCAGAAATCCATCTGAATTCGAGATTTTCCCCCCGATTGATCAACCTAGATTAGTGGAACTGATGAACCGTGTGAAGTCTGGCTCACCTAATGATTGCTGCCCCCCATACGTCCTAAGGTTCGTTTATTCAGCACTCCCGCTAGGCATACTCCCCCTTTTGAACGAGTCCCTAGCACAGGGAATAGTTCCCACCTCATTTAAAAATGCAACGCTGGTCCCGTTAATCAAAAAAACAGGTGCCGAACCGACAAACCTCTCTAACTAGCGGCCCATATCCGTCCTCCCTTTTGGAGCAAAGATCTTGGAAGCCCATGTGGCCAGCTGCATCTAAAACTTTATCGAAACATCAGGGTATCTGGAGCCTAACCAAGCCGGCTTTCTGCAGGCGCACTCAACCGAAGCAGTGATCCTCGCAGTCCGGGACACAATGAGGTCCAACGCCGACAGGGATATACATCAGGCCTTGGTGCTTCTAGACCTGTCGGCAGCCTTCGACACGGTGGACCATACCATCTTATTACACCGTGTCGAACAAACTGGTCTGCGAGGCGCGGCCCTCGAATGGGTGAAGTCATTCCTGAGCAACCGGACCCAGGCAGTTAAACTTGGGAACTTCACAGCGCAAATTTGTCTACCACCTGTGGGGTCCCGCAAGGCTCATCACTGTCCCCCCTCCTGTTCAATCTCTATCTCAAACATCTTTTACACTCCTTAAAAAACAGGAGAGTTATGATTTATAACTATGCTGACGACCTGCAGTTAATTTTCCCACTGGACTTAATTGACTCCGCCGCGGAATTCCAGGGAACCATGCTGCACATCCAACTGTGGATGGAGCTGAACCATCTAAAACTCAATCCCTGGAAGACCGAGCTGGTACTCCCGGGCAAAAGCTCGATCAGCTGGGGCCCTCATTTTTGGCCGTCAACAATGGGATCCCCTCCCTCTCCCTCTCCCTCTCTCTCGGTGAAAAGCCTCAGGATCACCATTAACTCTGATCTCTCTCCGAAAGGTCAGGTGGGAGCTGTGATCTCGTCCAGCTTCCATCAACTGCACAAGATCAGAAAAATTGCTCATCTACTCACTCACTCTGCCCTCATTCACGTGGTACTCGCCCTGGTCCTGTCCCGACTAGACTTTTCAAATTCTATTTATTTAGGCCTCCCCTTGTTCCTGTTGAAACGCTTGCAAATTGTGCAAAACCAAGCGGCCAGATTAATCTTCAAGAACCGCGGTGGGAGTTCGGCAAAACCTCTGCTGGCCACTCTTCACTGGCTACCCGTAGCCCAACGGGTAATATTCAAAGTAGGTTGTCTTGCCTTCAAGGCTCTTCACGGAAAAAGTCCCTTGTTCATCAACAACTTAATAATCAAACATGAGCCAACCCGCAATATTCGCTCTGCCCATCATTCCCTTCTTACTCTACCCTCCTTCAAGCGGAAGCGCCAAGCCGGGTGTCGTTTCGCTTTTCTTGCCCCAAAGGTGTGGAATTCTTTCCCCCTGCCGCTCAGGAAATGCACCAATCTTATGGAGTTTCGGGGAGCCATAAAGACCTGGCTATTCAAGCAAGCCTCGGGATAGTAGCCTCAAAGACCTGGCTACTCTATCAAGCCTCGGGATAGGTTAACTGTTTTCAATCTTTCCTCATTACCAGCGCCATGAAACCCCTGGGTGCCCGCGCGCTTAACAAATTCAGAATAACATAACAATATATATCCTTTTGTATGTCGTCATGAAAGTGATTGAATGCAGTATCAGAGCAAAGCTTCCTGGTCTTCTGCTCGGGACTCCATGGTGCCTTCAAGATTATCCCCTCTCTTGCCCACCTCCGTGATAGCCCTAAGTAGGCTCTTGATACGGCTTTTAAAATCCATTTCCAGTGAGGTGATTTGCTCCATGTAGTCCTGAGTGATAGTCGGGCGGAGGGGGTTTCACTCATGGTTGTTGAAGTGGGTTTGGGCCATGGAGAGATTACCGAGCTATCCTTGGTGGTCTTGCTCCTGGGCGTAGTGAGGGGGCGCTCTACCATGATAAAGCAGGTGGGCCCTGCTCAGGCAGAAACATGTAGGGGTGTCGCTGCAGCGGGCGGGTCGGTATGGATGTGGCCGACAGAGGAAGGAAAACGCCACCTGCGACAGTCAGTGTGGAGCTTCCTGGCGAGGTTCTTTGATTTTTCTGTCTGTATTTATCTGTAAAAAACAGTAAAAATGGAAAAGAGATAGCCCTACCTCTGGTGCAAGGGCTCCTGCAGCCTCTGGTAACAAAGGAAAGGGCCTTTCCACTCATGTACATATATTGCCTGTGAATTTTTCGTAAATCCGCGGATCTGTAAAGGCAGCAATGCATATTTACCTTGGAGCGAGGAAAGGTTTATTCATTCTCTATCTTTTAAGAGTAGAGCTGATGTGAGTTAAGACCCCTGCATTGTCAGTGAGGCTCAGCCGCATAGCAGGACCGGTTACAGACACACTCCGCAGTCACACAGAACATTCACACCTGGTCTGTGGAAAGAACAGCATCACTGCAGAAGTGGGAGACTCCACTCACATCTGACAGACATTCAGCCGTTCTCAGGATTTAAGGAATGGAAGCAAGGTATGGCTAAAAGATAGTGACACGTGAGGCCCCCTTGAGACCTGAGCTTTCCCTGTCCTGCCTGATGAGTGTCAGAAGGGGGTGCACATCTCGGGTGCATCTACAGAGAAAGGTTGTCTGACATTGGGGGTCTTTCTGGGTCTGGTTCTATCAGTTTGAGCAGGACTCGACCTCAAGGGTCTGCTACCGAAGCTTTTGGGACAGGTGTGTTTCCAATGAAGGTCAGCCTAGGGGTGTGAGGACAGGAGACATGTTGCATTTGAGGATCGGAGATGGGGAGAGGATTTTATGGCTCGAGCTGTAGACCTCGAAGCTGGGGAACCGGGTTCATGACTGTGTCCTTCTGTAACAAAACTGATGCTCATGTAAAGCGCTCTGATACCAAAATTTCTCGTGTCTAGTTCGCGCTATATAAAACTAAAAAAAAAGAGAGAGATTCCTGCTGCACATGGACAACACAGGCTTGGGGGCGCACTTCAGATCTCTTTAGGAAGCAAAAGCTTGGCCAATTGAGATGTTTGAGTCAGAATCCACCATCTCTAGCATCTTTCTGTAGTTACATTGGGTGGAGGAATCCTAAGCAGAGGATATGGCGCATTGGCCAGAGCAGCCAACTCAGGAGCTGGGCATCTGTCTTGGCCACAGCTCAATGTCCCGTGATTCGAAGTAAATCACCTAATCTCCCTGTGCTCCTGGACAATACCTGGATACCCTCCAAGGTGATAAGCTGCGCTATATAAGTCTACAAATTAAATGCATATGAGCGTAGCGCTGATTCAAACCCCTCTATGTGGCACTGTGCTGCCAACAATAGGTGTTCACACAGCTCACGATTCTGCAGAGGGGGTACATCAGCTACCTTGTTCTGTGATCTAATGTCCGGCAGTGGACGCGTTTTAAGGGTGCTCTGCAGCGGGCCTGCCAAAGATCCTTGCCTATCCCTGCCATCGGGGTATGGCGAGACCCATCTTAAGTGGTGGATGCCCCGGGACCCCCGGGTTTGATAACTGCCCGGGCAGCTCGGTGGGGAGCACCTTTGAAGAAGCGGCTGCCGAGTGAGTGATCGCCGAGAGCGGGAGCCCGTGGTAGCCTGGCTGCAAGGATGCGCTGGCAGCGTGTCGGAGGCCCTGCGCATGTTGCGGACAGAGCAGAAGACTTGGCGGAGGACGAGAGCTGGCTAGTGGCTAAGGGCCATATGTATCAAGATACCAATTAGCCATTCTGTATTAGCGATTTTTAAGAAATCGCTATTTCAGAATCGCTAATTGGTATGTATCAAGAAAATCGAATTTTTTTTGCGATTTATTGATATTCCTTAATTGAGAATTCGCAAATTGCGAATTCACAATTAAGGAATACTTTCCCATTCATTTCTATGGGCCTCCTGGCCCATAGGAAGGAATGGGAATTTTTTCTCAATTTGCGATTCGCAAATTGAGAATAATTTCAAGGGTGCAGGGGTGTCCAAAGGACACCCTGTTGCACCCCTGAAATAAGTATGGGTGCACATGTGGTGCACATACATGCGTCACATGGCACTTTGAAAAATGCTGAAGTTTGCATTTTTCAAGGAAATCGCAACTTACCACCAACTAGAAGTTGGTGGTAATTTGCGATTCCTTAAGGCCATTTTGGATTTTTTTTTTTGCTTAATACATTGCATTTAAGGAATTGCAAAATTTGCGATTCCTTAAATGCAATCGCAAAATAAGGAATCGCAAAAATTTGTGATTCCTTATTTTGCACCCAAATTTCTTCATACATACCATTTTGCGAAAATGAGTTTGCAAACGCTGAAATTCTCAGAATTTCGGCGTTTACGAACCCATTTGGTCTTGATACATATGGCCCTAAGAGACATGCTGCAGTTGGACCGAGTGGATGTCTGCAGAGCCCTGAGGCGCAGTCCGGAGGTTTGCCGAAGGACCGAAGATGTGGTACGCCTCCCACGTGTGCAGAGTCGTGGATGAGCCCCGGGCCTGGGTGCAGAGCCGCTCCGGCCGCGAGGCCTAAGATGGGAGCTGGTGACGGGAAGTAGTGGGGGTCAGGAGGTGGTGGCTCGGCCCTCCCCATATGAATAACTAGAACAGCCATTTGTGGTAGGTGTCGGGACCCCCATGCAAAGCCTGCACGCGACAAAGAGAACTTGTTTGCTGCGGGCGCTACAGTGAGAGCGGCAGTGGCAGCGTGCCTGAAAGCTTTTGATGGGAGCTATTTGAGGTCTAGAAGCGGAAGCTCGAACCCCCCCCCCCCCCCCCCCCCCCCCAGAAAAACCCGCATAGCTGCTTGAGGTAGACATTGGGGCCCACACATAAACCCTACAAAGAACGGGTATGCTAAGGGGCAGCCTAAAGTGGGGTAGAGGAACTCGCCTGACCCCCTCCCCCTGCATCCAGCTCACTGAAAGTCTATAGCGCCCCAAATAAGGAGGCTCAGAGGAGAAGTGCAGCTGGGACTGACAGACTGAGGTTCCCCACTGGATTAAGAAGCAGCCCATTGGGGGGGTCTGTGCATTGTGGTGCCAGAGCACTAACACCGCCGTGGACACCACTTGGAGGGGCACAAATGTCCCTGTCCTTGATCTCTCTGGTTCTTTGTTGACTATGGTGTTTATTCATTTTAGTTTACGTGTTACAAAGCTGTGTTTTTTGTATTCTGGTTACTGATGCAGTTCTGTATTATTGCTTGCTTATTGTGACTTTGCGATGTTCCCCTGATGTTCTTTCCCCCTGGCCGGTCTGCCTGACCCGATCAGCATGCTAAGCCCTTTCATTCACCCACCCCCCCTCTATGATCCATAGTTCAATTTCTATGGTTAGCTTCACCTTTGCATTCTCCACATTCAGCCTACGCTCTCTCCATCCTTTAACTCGCTGTCTACTGCTAGCCCTCACTTTTTAGACCACGTGGGTATCTTATTTCGATTAAGTTATGCTCTTTTTGGCAGACTATTCATATTATTTTCTTGGCTTTTTCCTACTCTCTTCTCCCCCATTCTACTGTATAGGTCCTCCACTACCACTCGACTGTCCCTTAATGGCCTCCATGAACGTGCCCCTTGCCAAAGCACTCCCTCTCCCCGTGTTGGGGAGGGATCTAGCATTTTTGCCCCGGAGTCTCAGATTCCCTTCTGAGAGAGTCCACAGTGTTACGGGATTCACACTTAGCGGAAAATGGCCTTTATTGGCCTCCTCTTAGGTGCCCCTTGCCGAATCACCCCTTCTCCCCTTGTTAGAGAGGGATCCTGCATTTATGCCCTTGAGTTTCAGATACCCCTCTGAGAGAGTCCACAGTGTTAAGGGTTTCACACATAGCGGAGGTTTGGGATTGATCCTATTATCGATGGTAACTAAGCACTGCACACCGTGATAGGCGCTCTTTTCGAAACCTTTTTGATGACCTCCCGAGGCTGATACTTTAACCCTCTTATGTTCCTCGACGACCGAGCAACCTTTGGCCAATGACCGGTGGAGTTGACTTACACAACTATTGAGGAGCTTGGCTCTGGTTCCCCACTCGGCCGGCCCCTACCCTCCTGATCGTCCGGCATTGTTTCTTTTCATGTCGCCCTGTTGTGTTCCCTTCCCCCTCCCTCACTCTTTATTCTTCCTCTTCTATTCCTTCCTTCCCTCCTCCAAATCATCTCTCTCCCCCTGCCTGCTTTTTCTTCCGCACACCTGATCCATACCTTTGTTAGTCATGTATCCCCAGTAACTACGTACCTGAAACTGTTGTTATTATGTAACTATGTTTTGAAGCAATTCTACCTACTCATGTAAAGTGCTCTGATACCTTTGGGTGTAGCCAGCGCTATACAAAAGTTTTCAAATAAATTAAACTTTAAACAATTATTCAAAATACTTACACTCATTCAAAAATTATTACTGCTAAAAACAAGATAAAGTTGAAAAATATGTATGGCTTAGAATTACATATATATGAAAAAAGATATACACATAAATAACACATTTATTACTAAAAATGGGAGTTTTGTCACTAAGGGGCCTATTACAATATCAGGGGAAACATCCTTTACAACGCAGGTTTTACAAAGAAAACCATTACAACTCATTGCGCTGGGGGCGCACTAGGATACGGAATAGATTTAATTTACTATCCAACACCTTCCCTAGTGTCCACGGGGACTGGAGTTGGAATAGTAAATTAATCTATTCACTATCCAGCACCCCAAAGCGCTATGCGTTTTAATGGTATGCGTAGTAAAACCTGTGTTGTAACAGCATGCGTGGTAAAAGCATGCGTTGTAACGTCATACATCCCAATATCAGTTGTAAGGCCTCCGACCTGAGATTTCAATTCCGACCGGCTGTTTTTGATTCAGCCAGCTGGAATGGAAATAGGCCGGTCATTCTGGCTGGCTTCCAACGGGCTTGAGGAGCCTGTCAGCCATCGAAACTGGCCCGTAATCCAAATTGGTCTACACCGTCTGGATTACGATGCATGATTTCCGGCAGGCCTTTAATGCTGGCCTTTCTGAAATGGAA
This sequence comes from Lissotriton vulgaris, assembly GCF_964263255.1. Taxonomy (NCBI): domain Eukaryota; kingdom Metazoa; phylum Chordata; class Amphibia; order Caudata; family Salamandridae; genus Lissotriton; species Lissotriton vulgaris. Next base: position 308,175,065 of record NC_141688.1, on the reverse strand, counting down.
ACCCTGTTAGAAAGTGTGCTTGAGGGACCCTAGAAGGGCCACCTTTCATTTGCAGCTTCCGGTTGTTGGCCAAGGGTAGTGCCCCTCTGTTAATCCCTGCACACTGTAGCAGGGACCTTGAGGTGCCTGCCACGGAGTACAGAGATTAACACCACCTCACATTTCCCTACTGGAGCATATACTACGGCCATAACTCATGCTCCCATAGCTAAATGTTGGAACGCTACCACACCATGTGTGGTTGCATCATAATAAGGCAGTCAGAACCGCCGACCGGAGATCAGTCAGTCCTGTTTCCAGACGGTCAACCTGACATCGTAATAGGCCCCTAAGTGTCCATGATTTAAGTCAATACCATAGAAGGACCATCAGAGCACCGGAGATTCTGTCTTTAAGTTTCGCTGACGTGTTTCAGTGGAAACACTTTGATAAGAACCATCTCCTACACAGGGCCGTTTACAGGCGAGAATTGAAAAATGTCTCCCCTCCCTTTTACTACCATCACTCGCTCCCCCTGTAATCCAGGCTAGAAGAATTAATGTAAAGCCTCACCTGTCTGTATAGAGCAGTTTAAGAAAACAACGCTGTCAGTACCCCCTGAACTTCTTTAACAAAGCCGACCATTCACTAACTGTGGTGCTTGGTGTAAGCAGGTAGCGTTGCCTATACCTCCCTTCTTCGCCTTCATACCCTGATCCTCCCCCACCTGTATTGCATTTTATTGTAATTGCATTTATATAGTGCTTACAACCCCTGAACAGGTGTACAAAATCTTTTTTGGTGAGTAGCACGCTACTCCGGAACTGAATAAGCAAACAGTGTAATTCATGTCACCCTTCGACACCTTCACTCGCTGATCCTCCTGTTGCTGTACAGAGCGGTTTAAGCCAACAGCACTGTCAATATCACCCTTCATCGCCTTCACACCTCTGATGCTCAGGTCACTGTACACAGTGGTAACACGCACCGCTAGTCCAGGGTAACGGCGCAAAGTGGTATTTACTCAGAAAACAGACACTGTCATCATTTACTAACTTAGCGCCAACGAACCTTCTGTACCTATACAGGAAATAGTACTGCCCAAAACACCCATCCCTGCTTTCACCTATCACATCACACTGTTGTACCATCGGTAATGGCACAAAGCTGTATTTCCGGACAGGACTGAAAATGTTCCCCTTCACCGACTTAACGCCACCAAGCCTTTTATAACCGTCTTGGGAGGTCTATGCGATGTCGTGGATTAGGCCTCCCCTGCACACAACTGGAGACCACACACGGTTTTGCTTTGGTGGTCAGTGCAATGCCTGCCACGCCCAGGGCTCTGGGCTTTTTATTACATTCAGAACGTGCCCTTCGTATCCACGTCGGGCGGAACCATAGGACTTGCGTCTGTGGGGGAAAACAGTACAGCACTACAGAACGTGGGCTAAAGTGGTTGCGCCCACCTAGCACAACACTACATTCCTCCTTTACCTTAAAGTGAAAATCAAACCAAACATAACATTACATATCAACTTTTCTGCTCACAGTCTCTGAGAGTTTCAAAATGCAAAAAGGAACAGTCTTACTTCTGCAGCGGCTGAGAGGCAGTTCAGACTCTTCAACGTCCGCAACAGGCCACGAAGTCCCGATACTTCTGGGATGGCTTTGGGCAGGGCGCAGGTTATATTGGCTCTGGCTGCGCTCGCCTGACTGGGTGGGAGTTGGTTCTTCAGAGTCTTTGGCCACAGCAGTTCCGGGGTCGCTTTGGGTCGCTTGCGATTCTTGTTCATTCCTGACTGGTGTAGCTGGGCATGTTTGCGGGGTTTTCTCTTCACTGGGAGTGTCCTCCTCCACTGTTCCTTGTGGGCCTTGGATCGGTCTTGTGTCATGCTCTGCTGAGTCCAGGAGCTCGTCGTCTTCTCCATTCAAGATCTTTTTAAAGAATGACACGTTCCTGGTGACTTTCTCTCTCCCTTTCACTGCGGTGATCATGGTGCCGTTGACGCTGGTGACAGTCCATGGGTGTAACTCGAAAGGGAGGCGGAACTTTCCTCCAGGATGGCGATCTCTCACCAGCACCCGGTCACCAGCTTGAATGGGGCTGTCTGCAGCTCTTCTTCGCCTCGATGCTGCTCTGTTAGACTTTGTTCGCTGTTCCATGGACCGGTTGCACGGAGCTGGAGCTGAGGCCCACACGGGATGGTGCGGGAGAGTGTCCACAATTGCTCTGTTGAAGCATAGGCGGCTTGGGGGAATCCCAGTGGTGCAGTGGGGTGTCAGTCGGTACTCTCCTAAAAAGTGGAAGAGGGTTAATTCTAGGTTCTGGCCATCTGTCATGGCAATTTAGATGGTCTTATTCAGAGTTCTCATCAGTCTCTCAACCTCGCCATTGGCTTGAGGCCATCTTGGGGTGATCTTCCTGTGTTTGATGCGGTGTGATTGTAGATATTCCGCTAGTTCACCGCCGTTGAAGGGGGGGCCATTGTCAGTGTGTAGGTCTCCTATGAGGCCGTGGGTCGCAATGATTTTCTCTAGCTCAGGGATTACTTCAGAGGCTGCAGTGGAGGGCAGGATTTCAATTTCGGGGTATCTTGAGAAATCGTCTACCAACACGAACATATACTTCCCGCCCGGGAGGCTACCAAAATCGGCGCTGTCCCGCGCCCACGGGGCCGTCGGTCCTTCCTCTGTGATTACCGGTGCATGGGGGTTGGGCAGGCTGGTCGCTAGGCACACTGGACACTGTTGGATGACTTATTCGACCTTCTTGTCGAGTCCTGGGAACCAGAGTTTGGTTCTGATGCGATTTTTCGATTTCACGATGCCCTGGTGAGCACCATGGGCTAGGAGGACCGCTTGCTGTGTGAGGCTGTCTGGCAGTACCAGGCGGAGACCTCTTAGGAGGCATCCTTCCGGCGAAATGGACAGCTTGCTCCGGACTTGGTAGAGTGCCTTTAGCATTGCCTGGGCTTCTAGGGTGCGGAACGAGGCCGGGCTCTGGAGTGGTTTCGTGTTTCCTGACAGGATGGCCTGGATGGCGATTTGTAGGCAGTCATCGTCCTTGGTGGCTTGTGTCACGTCCTCTAGGGACATTAGCAGAGGCTTCGAGCGCTCTACGATCATCCTGACATACTCTTCAGTAGCGCCGGCTTCTGCGGCTTCTGCTTCAGTGACCGGGCGGGCATGTCTCGTCAGATAGTCGGCGGGGGTTTTGGAGCCCGGCCGATATTCTACGGTGAGTTGGTATTCTTGGAGCTGGAGCACCCATCTCGATGCGAGGGGGGCCGTGAGGATGATCCTTGGAACAGTGGGAAAAGCGGTTTGTGGTCTGTGATCACCACGAATGGGTGTCCGTATAAGTAGATATGGAAGTGACGGCACCCCCATAGGAAGGCGATGGCCTACTTTTTGACCTGTGAATATCTTTGTTCCGTCGCAGTGAAGGTCCTGCTTGCATACGCGACGGGTGCCCACTCTCCGCACGGTTGTTGTTGGGTCAGGACAGCGCCGAGGCCGGTCGGGCCGGCATCCACCACGAGCTGCGATTCATAGCGCAGGTTGAAATAGGCCAGAGTCGTGTCTGCTGAGAGTGCAGCCTTGGTCTTTTGGAAGGCTTCTTGCTGTTCCGGTCCCCACTCCCAGGTGGCTGTGGATCTCGTGAGGTCCGAAGAGGGCTGGTGAGGTCGGATAGGTCTTTAATGAAACGCCCACAGTATGTCACCATCCCCAGAAAACTGCGGACAGCGGTCACGGACGTTGGGGCAGGAGCATCATGGATGTCTTTGACTTTGTCGGGGTCTGGTCCAACGCCCTGGTCGGAAAAACGGTATCCAAAGAAACTGATGTCTTTTCGGAGGAATTCGCACTTCTCCCTGTGAAGGGTTAGACCCCGCTCTTGCAGCCTGGCAAAAACAGCCTGGAGGCGCCGGATGTGTTCGTCCAATGTCGCCGCGTGGACCAAGATATCATTGCTCACGTTCAGCACGCCGTCTAGCCCTTGCAGGACGTTTTGAATGATGTTCTGAAATACTTCGGCTGCACTGGATATCCCGAAGTTGAGTCTGGTGTATCTCCACAAGCTTGCATGGGTGGAGAAAGTCGTTATCGGGCGGGAGTCCGGGTGCAGAGGGATTTGGTGGTATCCGGACCTCAGGTCCATCTTCGAAAACCACTTTGACCCTGACAGTTCGCCGATGATGTCGTCTATGGTAGGCGTCAGATGGCATTCTCTCTTTATTGCGAGGTTGGGGATGCGCATGTCCACGCAAATCCGCACAGCGTCCGGTTGCTTCAGTTTTTTGGCCACTACAATGGGCGACACCCATGGAGTGGGCCCGTTGACTCTTTCTATGATCCCAGCCCTTTCGAGCAAATGTAGTTCCGCTTCTACTTTGGGTTGCAGGTGGAACGCTATGCGCCGGTGCCTGAGGGCTACTGGAGCGACTGAGTGATCTATGTGAAGGCGAACGGCAGGGCCTCTCAAACAGCCAATCCCGTCGAACAGTGAGGTGTGTTGCAGCACAAGATGGTCGAGGCTGTGCGCTCGGACTGTGAGGGCGAAGTGAATCAGTCTTAGGTCTTGGGCGGTTCTGCAGCCAAGCAAGAACCCGGATCCTTCTTGCGACACATAGATCTTAGTGTGTACGTGATGGGAGTCATGTGATACGGTTGTCTGGAAGACTCCGCACAGGCGGAGAGGTCGACTGGTGCCGCATGCGTACAATTGCACTCTTGCGGGATGGAGCACCGGTGGAGTGCCTGATGTCCGGTACACGCTGGCTGCCATTAGGTTGATCGTTGCCCCGGTGTCGATTAAGGCCGCCACCTCTTGATCGTGTACGCTCACTGTGCACATGGGCTCTGGGGATGGCGTAGCGGCTAACGTGTTGAGCATTCGTACCACGTGCACGGACGCTGCGTCCGCTTCGTCATCGTCCATGTCGCTGTTGGCGGAGGTGCCCGGCAGTGGTTCTATTTGTCTCACTCTTCGGGCCGGCCGTTGAGCTTTTTCCTTTGCGACAACAGGCACACAGCCGCAAAATGGTTGGCTTTTCCACAGGCGCTGCAGATCTTTCCTTGTGCAGGGCATGCCCCGTTGTGGGGGGTTGCTCCTCCGCACCACATGCAGGGGTGGTCGTGAGGCGATTGAGCTGGGCCTGGCTGTGATCTTCGGGCTGATTTCGTACTTGTGTCTGAGGTGTTCGTCTTTATGGCACAGACCGGTTCAACTTTGACTGCGACAGTAGGTTTTGGCTCCATATGCGCAGCTCTGGCTTTCGATAGTTCTTTAGATCGCCCTAGCACCAAGATGTCACGCATGGGCATGTTGTCTGTTTCTAGGACTCTTTCTCGCAGTTTCGAGGAGGCGCAGCCCTGTATCAATTGAGCGCAGATCTCGTCGTCAGCATCCGGGAGGGTGCACGTGCTGGCTAGCTTTTTGAGCCTCGCACAGAAGACGTCGACGGACTCTTCAGGGAGCTGGCGGGCCTGGCGGAGTAGGAACCTTTCGTAATCTGCGCTGGCAAAAGGTTCGAAGTATTGCGTGATGGTGTCGCGTAGCGTGGTGTAGTTTCGGGGCGGGCCTCCTTCCACCACGTCCTTCGAGATGTCGTGTATGGCTTCCCCTCCTAGGTGCAAGAGCATTGCTCGCCGCCGCTCGACTGCGATGTCTGCTGCTATGAAGTAGTTCTCCAGGCGCTCCACCCATTTCCTCCACAGAGCCGCCTGAGAAGGAGGTGTGCCCGTGACCGCAAAGGGTTCCAGCGGCGGCACGGCGGCCATGGCCATGAGGGGGGCGGGAGGTCTAACAGCAAGGGTGCCTTGTCTCTAGTGGGCTAAGAGTCCAGAAACACGCTGGGGGCACTTGCAGGCAGCTTTGGGCAGGCGCTGAGGGGTCCTGTAGCGTTGCACGCGAAATGCGTGAGAGATGGCAGGGCGTCTTCATGCGAGATGCGTGGCCGATGGTAGGGTAGTCGCGGTGCACGCGAGATGCGTGGTGAAGGGCACGCCGGCGTAGCGCCGCAGACTTACCGGGCCGGCGTGTTGCTGGGGCCGGAGCAGGCAAGTGCAGCAGTGCGGTAGGGCGCCGAGGCAGTAGGGGACGCACCTGAGGCCACGAGGCCGGATCCGCTGATCGTGGGCAGCAGGGCCGCTTGCAGGCAGGACACGGGTGACAGGCACGACCTGCTCGGAGAGCCAGGAGTCCGCGGCGAGCTGAGGAGGCAGAGCGATGGGGGCGCCGCGGCTGGGCCGCCGCTCGACGAGGATGATGCAGCTGGGCGGCCGGGGGCGCTCCGCCGGCAGGTGAGGAGGCCAGCTGAGCGGGGCACGCTGCAGGGACCACCGGAGCAGGGTCACCAGAGCAGGGGGCAGAATGTGGCACGCGATGGGGTGGCGAGACCACCTCGTCGCCAGTGTGATGTCGTGGATTATGCCTACCCTGCACACAACTGGAGATCACACACGGTGTTGCTTTGGTGGTCAGTGCAATGCCTGCCACGCCCAGGGCTCTGGGCTTTTTATTACATTCAGAACGTGCCCTCCGTATCCACGTCGAGCGGAACTATAGGACTCGCGTCTGTGGGGGAAAACAGTACAGCACTACAGAACGTGTTCTAAAGTGGTTGCGCCCACCTAGCACAACACTACAGTCTAAGCATGTGGTACTGTCCGTGTCACTTTACTCCACTGACCCTCTTATCACTACAGTTCAGATGGCTAATATGAGCTAACTGCACTGCCTCAGCATGTTCCACTAATGACCGGTTTCACATGATCTCTCACACCTATGGGTACGGTGGGAACCATTAAGTAACCACCTGCCTGTACCATCCACCACATAAAACACGGGTTTACATCACAGAGAGGTCGAAGGAAACAATATCATTCCATCAGTCACACTTGACATGGTTGGTGTCTGGGGTCTGTATGTTATACCTCAAATCTAGAGGAGAAATTAATTACATTTTCCACAGGATGCAAACTACAAAAGAACATTCACAGAGGCATGTCTCCCACACCACCTGCCAGACTCTCCTACATATGAAACTCTCAAATCCCCCACACTGATGAGCATCATTCGTACCAACACACCAAAGTACACATCTTCCTAGAGCCGAATGAATCAATCAGGTCCTGAAAAGCCAGGATCGGGATTGGAGCACGATGTGCGGAGCAGTGGCGCAACTGGTTTTTACCCAGAGCACTGTGGAAGGGTGCGATTCAGCAAGCATTGTCCTGTTGATCATGTTGTCCCCGAGGTTTGACTCAGATAGGGGCGAGACTAGCGAAATCAGAAGTTGCATATTTATAGCGGCGCGCAAGGCCCCCGGCTGTGGCACCGAACGTGATGTTATATCACGTCGAATTGTAAAAGGCGCTACCCAATGCGCTTTCGAGGTCGAAGGCCGTTCACGGGTATTCCCAAACGCATGTTTTTTGCAGCCCTCCCCCTTTTGCCGCCCTAGTGTGCCACCTAGTCTTGCCTAATGGTAGAAACGGCCCTGCTCCTACAGGACTAATCTATGAAAATCTCTCGTACAACAACATAAACACTAATGACCCATGATTAGCGTAAAAGGCCATTATTTAGGCCATGGTTGCAAAATTATTAAACTAGATTCAACAATAACATCGACTTAGCAAATTAGGCACGATCCCCTATACATCACGTGGTCCCTCACATCTCACACCAACTTCCATTCCCCCAAACGCCATACCTTGTTCCATCCTTCCCTGGTCCAATCCTTACGTTCTTGCCATACCTTGTTCCATCCTTCCCTGGTCCAATCCTTACGTTCTTGCCATACCTTGTTCCATCCTTCCCTGGTCCAATCCTTACGTTCTTGCCGTCTCCCCAGGCACTCTTTCTTTTACCTCCCAAATACCCTCCACCTAAACAGTCTCCTCACTCAACAAGGTACCGAACACTAAGTTTTCAACTGTGCTCCATTCTTCTTCCGCCGAGCGTTTGGAAGAGCCTGCATGTGACTATCCACCCCCCCAAGATTCCCGCCTACGACCCCTGCAACCTATCCTAACCTTGGATAAGAAGACCTTGTTCCCAGAACCACATGATTCTGTAGGGTGTGCTGGTGGACAAAACTTTTATAACTGCCCCCCCCCCCCCCCCCCCCCCCAAGTGATGCACTGAGTCCAGAAGAGGCATATTACACATCTCCAGACCCTTATATATTTTCCATTAAATCTGCCTCCCCCAACTACCTATACCCACCGATGTCCTGTTTTCCTACGCAAAATGCCCTGGGAAGGGACTAGTCTGCGACATGCTTTCGCCGGGGGCCATTATTCTCCCACACACTCTTTTATGAAATCTCCACTAGTCTCAAGCGTAACCCTCCAGACATTCATTCAGATATTCGAAGGGGTCATTGTAAGGCCCGGGTGTAGTGGGCGTAGTGGGGCTCCGCGGAGCTACGCGGAGTGGGCGAGAAGCTACGCCCACTCCCGCACTCTGCGTAGCCCCACTATGCACCTCCCTCCCGCTCTCGTCTACATACATTATTTAAGCAAAATACCCTTAATAAAGCAAGTTTAAAGCACTTACCGTGTCCGGGGCTCGTCAGGGGCTCCCTCTAAGAATCGCGTTGTCATGGATACCAATGCGCATGCGCGGGCGGCCGCGCATGCGCATTGGTATCTATGAAGGGACGCAATTCCAAGAGGGAGCCCCGGACGAGCCCCGGACATGGTAACTGCTTTAAACTTGGTTTATTAAGGGTATTTTGCTTAAATAATGTATGTAGGGGAGGGCGGGAGGGAGGCGGGTGGCGGCCGACTCGGCTACTCACACAGAGTGGGCGTAGTGTTGCCGGCTACGCTGTCTACGCAAAATGCGTAGGAGGCAACACTACGCCTACTCCGTGGGCTTAGCCGATTCGGACACCCAGGCCTAGTTATTGTTAGAAATGGGGGTCTCTAGTTGGCAGTGGCTGGCCACAGTCCAAGTAGGGACCCTTTCTCCTAAGTCAGATAACCCCTGCTCAACCCTGTGGTAACGTAGCACGAGCAGCTAGGCTTATCTCAGAGTCAGTGTGTAAAGCATTTATGATCATACACAGTAACACAGTGAAGGAAAATACAAAGGGACACCACACAAGTAGTTATAAAAAATAAGTATCCTTATATATAGACTTAACACAAGACCAATAACGGTAAAAAGCCACAGTACTGAAAAATGAGGGTACTCTTGAAAAGCTGGAAAAAGAGCTCAAAGTGCTCAAATAGGGGTTCAGTTCAAAGCAGTGGTCTCGGCGACCCTTTTACTTACAAAGTACCTGGATTTCGTACCAAACCCCACAAAATGTCGCAAAGGAGCTGTAGCAATAATTTTCGCCATGCTAGGCCGGCGATGCGTTGAATCCTTGCCGCAAGGGAGGATGACGTGCCGGGCTGTGGGTGCGTGCGGGACAAAGCAATAGATTTCTTCACGCTAGGCCAGCGATGCGTTGAATCCTTGTAGCGAGGGAGGATGATGCACTGGTCCTGTTGCCTGTGCGATCTTGGTTTGATGAAAGAAAATGGCGCCCCGTGAGGGAGCGACGATCCGGGTGCGATGCGAGGAAAATGGCAGACGCACGGCGTCCGCGCTTTGATGATCCCGATGCGATGATCCGGGGTCAGTGAGCCTTCGAAAAGCCTGCAAACGTCCAATTCATTGATCTCTGGGGTTAGCGAGCACTTTGGGGCCCGCAAGCGTGCGATGCGATGATCTTTGGTTTGCGAGCGCTCGGTGGCAGCAGCGCGTGGATTTTTGTTACGTTCTTCAGCTGCGGCGGCTCGCAAAAGGCGTTAGCGACGATTTTTAGCTCTCTCTTCTCTGTAGTAGAACTAGAGGCCCTGGAACTCACAGGGGCCTCACCTGAAGATAGAAATCCTCACTTGGAGGACACAGGAGGCTGGTGAAGGAGCCAGATGTGCCTGTGACTCCAGCAGGAGGCTAGCTCTCTACTAGCCCTTGGGTGAATGCTTAGCAAAAATAAAAGTCTCTCAAAAGTCCTTTTCCCTCTTCCTCCAAGTCCAAGGGAAATTACTGCAGGTCAATCCAAGAAACAGCACACAAGCAGAAGGACAGTCCTCTCCTGCAGATTCCTTCAGTAACACGGACAGAGGTTCCTCTTGACATCCAGAAGCAATACAAATTGTAGGGGTTTGGGCACAGATATTTATACCCCAAAAGTCTTTGTTCTCAAAAGTCACTAGTCCCTGAACCCTGCCAGAAACAGTTCTGCCCAGGCCTGGAACACTTTGTTTACCAGGCTGCATCCTTCCTTTCAGAAAGAGGGGGTCTGCCATCAGACGCACAGTAGGAAGTGGAGCCAGTATTCACTTTGCCAGGCACAGCCCTGCTCAGATCAATGGACCACCCATCCCCTACTCCAAATGCAGATCTCTCTAATCAACCCAGGTCTGACTCAGCCTGCCTTGCCCCTCTAACCCCAGACAGTCAATACACATAACAGCAGAGCCACTGGAGGCTTAGGAAACACAATACCTACTTTCTAAAAGTGGTATTTTCAAACACAGAATATTAAAACCAACTTCACTAAAAGATGTATTTTATTATTCTGAGCTCAGGCATAATAAACTCGAATTTCTACCCCATTCCCTAAGTCAGATAGGACTATAATATGTAATAGCCAGGCTGCCCATTCTAGCCTATGGAGAACAGGTAGCCTTGCAGCAGTGAAAAACAAAATGGAGGGTGATTCTCTACCAGTACATGCTACACATATCAAGCCATGTCCTACCTTACACACACAATGCATCTACCATAGGGGTGACTGAAATTATGCTAAGAGAAGGGTCAGGGGCTGGGAAGTGTGGGCACTTCACAGCCAAGATGGTAGTTCTGGACAGCACACAGACACTGCAGTGGCAGGTCTGAGGTACACTTTGCAAGCTACTTCTGTGGGTGGCGCAAACCAGCGCTGCAGGCCCACCAGTAGCATTTGGGTTACCAGCCCTGGGCACACACAGCCCACACTTCTAGGGTCTAACAGGTAACCAAATAAGCTAATCAGGGATATACCAATTCACAGTCATATATACACAGGGAGCATTTGCGCTGTGGCACTGAATGGCAGTGGGACGGCGCTCAGAGCATCTAATACCAGCAAAAACAGAGGAGACAACAGCGAAAAAGGGAAGGAAGACCCGCGCCAATGGTGCCAGGTCTAACAGTCATCCCCCATAAATGTTTACTATTATCCCTACAAGTTATGGGCATATGATGCTGGATTGTGGTCCCCAATGCAGCCTCCACTTATGCTCGTTTAGAGGGCATAGACTTGCACAAATCTCCCCTGGTCTCATTCATGCGTCAATAAGGTTGTCTCTCCCTACATGCGTGCTCTCACTCATACAGGTGTTTAGCAATAAATATACAGCCAATTAAGCTGTCAGTAGATGATAACAAAACATTGTTTTGCTTTTACTCTGCACTGCAACCTTTGTGTTTGGCACTCTGTCTCCACAGCCAGTCCCTTGCATTCTTTGCTGTCGCTAGCGTGTGACACCCTCAGCCCTCAAGAATGAGACAACAACAATTATAGGTGTTCATAGGGGCACAAGTCGTAAAAAAAGAAGTGGGGGGACGCTGTCACCGGAAGTGACGTCACGAGTGGAAGTGACGTCACGAAAGGTGCCGAGCTCCTCGTCCCAGAGAGGCCAAAGAGTATAGTCCAGCTGTTTGGCAGGGGGGACGTCGTCCCCCCGGTAAAACAAGTGGGGGGACGCCGTCCACCTGCGAGGTACCCCGACTCGAGCCCTGGTGTTCATGGATGCAAGGAACTGCTACCCAAACGGCTGCCTGCGCGAGGCCCAGTCTGTTCAAAATGGCCGCCATGGCCTCAGAAATGGTGGAGGCACCTGCAACAGGTCTGACGTCACACAACGCACAGCTGCTAACAGTGACACCCACAGGCAGAGCACCATTACTTTTAACGAGACGTCATCATCTCTCCTCAGACGTCAGCATTAACTTACAGCCAGATTCATCAAACAAAAATCTGCTCGCAAAGGTCCAGATTCTGAGAATCTGGCCCTTTGCGAGCGGTATTTTTGCATTTGGGATGCATCATCCCAAAAGCAAAAATCGCATTTTTAAAAATCGCTAAATTGCGATTATTTGCATTTAAGGAATCTCAATTTGAGATTCCTTAAATGCAATGCATGAAAGTGTTTAAAATAGCGAATTCGCCAATAGGGCACGCAAATTACCACCAAGTACAACTTCGTGGTAATTTGCAAAAAGTGCATTTTTCAAAGTTCCATGTTGCGCACACACATGCCCTAAGGGGATGTGTGTGCGCAACATATGTGCACATATCAATTTCAGAGGTGCAACAGGGTGTCCTTTGGACACCCCTGCACCCTTGAAATCGCAATCTCAATTTGCGAATCGCTACTTGCGATTCGCAAATTGAGATTGTGTTCCCATTCATTCCTATGGGCCTCTAGGCCCATAGGTATGAATGGGGAGGTATTTCGTAATTGCGTCTCGCATTTTGCGAGTCGCTATTAAGGAATTCTAAGAAATCGCTATTTTTTAAGTGATTTCTTGATGCATTCCATTTTGCAATTCCTTAATAGCGAATCGGTATTTTTCGCTATTAAGGAATCGCAAATTGGTTTGTTGATGAATCTGGTGGTAAGTCTTTCAAGTGAATATTACAGTAAGATGATGTACACATGAAATTCTCGCATACATTGCGTCTAACACACGTGTGAACACAAACACATACAGGAATACAACATATTAGCAACATATTCGTACACAGATTTACATGCATAAAAAATATTGTAAATGTAATTGTATTTATATAGCGCTTTCTATTCACGTCGAGGCGTTGACACAAACACTCACAAGCAGGCACACGCACAGAGAAACGCACAAACATGAGAGCCGATGACGCTTCTCGCGAGAGGTGGGATCACAGCACAGACCCAACACATCAAAGGCTCTGTCACAATATTTGAGGGCTGCCTTCCCTCTGAAATCAGGATGCTAATTAGGAAAAGTCGCGAGACGGGAAGGCGCCGGCTCTCCATCTGCTGCTGGGCGGCCTTAATTAATTGTCAAAATGTCTTATCCAAAAGTGACAGGACGGGCAGCACCAGCTCTGCGCGTTCACACCCCCCCCCCCCCCCCCTCGGGGTGCTGGACTGTGGGGTGCGCTGCACAGCTCTCCTCCCGGCTGTCTCCCGTCAGCAGGCCTCTGACTCACCCTCTGCGCATGTTTTTATTAAAGTGTCTGAAATAATAGCTCCTCTGACTGCTCTACAAGACATCTAGGAGCTTAGGGCGAGATGGCGCTGTAACGCGCAGACCAGGAAGATAAAGTGCAAAATGCTCCTTTATTAGGACTAGTCCACCCGCTAAGCTTCTTTAACATATATAATACATCTAATTAGTGCCGATATTGGCAACTCTCCCCTGCAAAAAGGTAAAAGGCTATTTAGCACATAATGAATCGAATAAATCACACAAGACACGGTTTGGTAGAAAACAGTTTGCTACAGGTTTTATGTCATTGTAAAAATATGCCAACTGGTGAGTTAACTTACGAGCAATCCAAGCGCAGGCCGGAATGAGTAACCTATGCTGCCTCCCATCCTGATGAGCCAAATTGCACCGTGGGCCAACCCATTTGGTGCTACAATTTTATTTGGGGAGTTTTTTCCCCTTAATACAGTGGACCACCAGTCCAGGGTTATTACTCACACATTTTTTAGGGGCGGGGCATCACCAGCCAAGTCCCCAGTTGGTCAGGCCAATGGGGGGACTAACAGGGCACCATAGCTTCCATCCCAGGTTCCGGCCATAAAGACTCTCTGACTTTGGCATAGATCACCCCTGCTCTGCTTATGTACCAAACTGCCTCCGAACGCCCTGTAACTCAACCATCACATCCGGCCCGATTCACAGAACTAACTTAAGACAAAATCCTAAACTTACTACCATTTCGGTACTCACAGAAGTTAGGAGTCCTAACTTTAGGACTCCTAAATGCCTTCTGTGAATACCGAAATTCTTAAAGTTAGGATTTTTCTCAGTTGAGGAGTCCAAAAGTTCTGAGTCCTAACTTTACTGCTCCTAAACTGAGAAAAATCCTAACTTGAAGACTTTCAGTATTCACAGAAGGCAGTTAGGAGTCCTAAATTTAGGACTCTTAACTTCTGTGAATACGGAAATGGTAGTAAGTTTAGGATTTTGTCTTAGGTTAGTTCTGTGAATCGGGCCCCCAGTGCCTGCCACCAAGGCATTCCCCCTAATTACTTGAAACCCGCAGTTACCAGTGCCTCTTGCAGGACCAAGTCCATATCAACCTCTGCCAGGTGTAGCCTATCCTTACCGTAGTACCCTGTGGTACTTGTATTGATTCGACCATGCCTTATGAAACCAGAGCCCATCTGCGCAGTGAACTTGCTCCATTTACCCTTCTGTGCGAATGTTCGATGGCATACCCAGATCTTGCTCCTTGGCAGACCTTGGGTCGGAATATCTTGGACAACCCTCACTCACAGTGCCCCATGAATTTGCATATTTCACCCACGGTTGACTTCATTGCCTTGATTAGCACGCAGCATCCCAGGGATGTGAGCACCAACCTCTAAGGTAGATTTCTAAAATGAGAGGTGGGTCCCCGCCCCCACTAGTCTCTGCTGCGGCTTTGAGACCAAACTGCACCGATGCTTGCCACGCAGACCCAATCATGCTCTCTGAGTGTGGGAGAACACCTCAAAGTGTCATAAGTATACTTTTTTATAAGTTATTGCTTGCGGTCATACGATTCAGTTATCTTTACCCGCGACCGCCGTTTGTCCGCGTTATCAGTGGCCCGCACAGTCCAGTGTGTGATACTCTATTGTTCACTGTGGGCAAATTTGTGCCTTTACATTTTGGGATTGGCTGTGCCCTGTATTTACCCCACACTTGACAAGGCCCAAGGTTCAGGGTTCAAACCGGTAACGCGACACAGCACCAGTGGTGACATAGGGACCCACTGGTGATGGTCAATGAGAGGGGACCGAGTAGCGTCATATGGTACCCACATTGCTCGATCCAGCACCATGGGCACTTACCTCCCAATCATAGAACTTTGATCGCATGTCTCAGAGTTACAGGCTGTGTCATGTTCCCTCGTTGGTCCCCGGTCTGCCTCTCCAGCCTAAACCACGCGTGGGTTCTTTCGTCAGTCCTTCGGTCTCATCCCAGGGTTCGCTCTCATACTCTTCCCTCCTTTTGAAATGTTTAACTGTTGTGACCGGTCCTTCCTGTGCTAATGTCGTTTATATTCCTTGTAACTACCTTTCTGTATAGCGCTCTGTGGTCTTGTCCGTGCTATATAAAACTCTTTAAATAAAATAAATAAATGGGTTGATCTAAAAAGGTGTGAAGTGGCCCAAGGCTCCCCTAAATGTACCCTTAGTATTCTACTTAATTTCATGTCCTTCTTGTCTGCAAACTCACCAGAGTCTGGCTGTGATCTTTAGATGCTGTGTCGCCGTGCTGATGGCCCACCCTAGCGTAGGTAACCCAGCACCAACGGTCTGATGAAGGGGTACCAGAATGCAGACAAGCGGATGGAGAAGCTTTGGATGGTCGGGATGTGCAGTAAAGCAGTGTGCACACATTTACCAGCACTTCTTCAATTATGGAAATTCCGAATGCTTTATAATTATGAGTCAGCATTTGTGCTCTAAACCACTATTTCCCAAAACCTTTGAACCACAACACACTTTTTAGAATGACAAACGCACTCAACCCACCGAGCTTTGATGGCGATGAGCCAGGCGATTTTTTTTGCTTTAGTGGAAGCATCCTATAACACACTCTCATTTACAAATAAGATAGAGCATTTCTGTTGAAATGGCCTCTAAATTTGCACAGACAGTTTTATTGATAACACTATAGTGAACACATTAATAATGTGTCAAACCCAGGTTCGGTGAATATTTGTCTTTTGTACATCACTCGCTAAGGTGCTTTTGCTTTGTTTTGGTTGTTTAAGATCGTTGCTTCCTTTCTTGCTCTCCTGACTGCTGTGTATGCACCAATCTCCATTCAATAAACAAATAAATGAAGCCGGAATTTGTCCACAGTTCTGGCCTCACCTTTGACCTCTGTCTTGAAGCGCATTAAAAAACGTGACCAGTCTATTACAGAGTTTAAAGCCATCTTGATCTAGCTTGGACTTTCACGCCTCATACTTTAATCAATCTTTGAAGTGGAAGCGTGTGGTGAATCCCACAGCCGGTAAACTCACTGGTGTTCACCTGAACATGCTTAGTAATATCTGAGGCCCCATCTGTTTAGCAGGAGATGCCCAAGTTAATGGCTGAGCTGACAAACATAGGTGACCAGGCTCTTCAAATTATGCCCCATAATAAGGCAGACTTTTTTGCTTTTTTAGAGTTTTACATTGCGCGATCTAGACACGATTTCGGGTATCAGAGCGCTTTATCATAGCACCAGTTTCGTTACACAAGGACACATTCATTTATTGTTTTATTTTTTTTTGGTAGGCACGGGGAGATTAAGGGCCATATGTATCATGCTTCAGTTTTGTGATTCTGAATTAGCGATTTTTTGCGAATCGCAAAATCAGAATCGCAAAACGGTATGTATGAAATAAATCGCAAAAAATAGCGATTCCCAAAAAATCGCTATTTTAATTGCGATTTCTGAAATTACGATTCCTTAATGGAAAAAATCACAAATTAGCGAATTTCGCAAATCTGAGAATCGGAAACTCAGGTACAGCTTGATGACATCACAACCAGGAAGAGAGACTACCCATGCTGCACTTGAGTTTCTGAAGCACAGAGAGGAGTGGTGGAGAGGGAACTCTGCAGTGGAGGAAAAAATGCAGGACATAGGAGACATGCCCAGCCATGACACCCCCCAGTAGCAGCAGGTTGACAACCAGAGGAAGAGAAAGCAGAAATTCTCAGAAGCTGAGCTGGAAGTGCTCATCCAAGAAATGGTCACAAGCCATGAACTGCTGTTTGGCAAAAAATCTCTTGGGGTGCCTGAGACACGGAAGAGGCGCATTTGGGCAGACATCCAACAAAAGGTGAATGCTGTTAGAGTAACACATAGGAGTGTGGAAGACTTAAGGAAGCGCTGGAACGACATGTGCCAGCGCTCCAAGGGGAAGGTGGCTGCCAGGTTGGGTGAAGCAGGAAGACTGGTGGAGGGACCTCCACGGCCACTAACTCAACACCTTTGGAGGAACTGGTGGAGGGAACCCTACTTCCTGAAAGCGTCATGGGCGTGGCCGGCCTGGACAGCCCCGAACCCCCAGGACCAGGAGAAGGTAAGAGGCATGCCATCACACCCCTGGCCCACCCCAACTACCCCCACACACCCAGCAGCAACCCAGGGGCAGGACAAAACTAGGAGGCCAGTGCAGGTACACAAGCACACACTGCATTGCATTATGGGAGATGTAGTCACATGCACATAACAGTGGTGCATTTACACCCAGCCAGTCCCCAAATGCGTGTGCACATCATGAAAGGAAAAAACAAGATACATGTAATCCCAAAAAGTGATATTTAATAATTTTCAAGTGCAAGTCAGAACAGAAAATAAATGTGTGCTTTTACGTCCACAGCATCAACTGCAACACTGGCAACAGGCAGTGAGAGACAGGGCAATACCCCTACAAGACCAGCGGCTGCGCAGGAAGATGAAACTGAGGACGAGGCTAGCCCAGTGAACCCACCCAAAGCGCTGCAGCAAGAATGTTGTGCGACCACTACCCCCTTTGGAGGACGAGGGCCAGGACACTGACGGTGATGGCCAAACTGAAACCACACAGCCAGAACCACAACAGCGCCCACGTGCAGAACCAATAGCAGCAGTCCCAACCAGGCGCAGGTCCCATGCTTCCAGCAGTGCTGCAGATCCAGGGGGTAGGTCCGTGTTTGCCGGCTTGGAGCTCAACATGTTGCAAGTACAGCACCTGCAAGCAAAAAATATAAAGTCAGACCAAAGGGAAGTCAGGGCAGGCTTCAGGAACATGACATGTGCCATGGAGGCACAGTGAGACGAACTCAGGGCTGACCGTGCAGCTAGATGTAGGGAGATGCAGCGCCTGGAATTGTACACCCGGGCGGTGAACCGCCCGTCCTCTGCCACCACTGTATTAGCTAGGCACAGCATCTGCATGCAGCGCGAGGTGGCGCACAATAGCCAGGATATGGCAAGGGCCCTGCTCCAAATCACTACGGCTGTGAATGAGCTGCACGCAGTCCGCACTACTGGGCCAGGAGTCCTGACTACCACTGATGAGGATGCCCTATCAGGACGGAGCAGCACCATCCCACCACCCACCATGGAGAGGTGCCGTAGTGGCAGTAACAGCAGGCCTAGTGGCCCAAGTGAAGGAGGCACTGTGCATCCCGAAACAGGGGCTTCCTCCCGCCACTGCCGTTTGTGAGGGGATGTACATGGGACCACAGGATGGGTGCAGCTACCCACTGCACATGGACACTAGCCCCTGATGGGAGATTTGCACTGTGCAGGATCATGTGCAGGACATTTTGAAGGACATTGTGCCTCTCTCAGCCTGTGTGACATTAATAATCCTGATGTTAAGGAATAAAAAACACAGTCTGACAACTGATATATAGCATTGTGTCACTTTCTCTTACCTAGAAATAGTTGCGTGTGATCTCATCTCGCCTCTGGCGCCCGGCGGCTGCACCAAGTACAGCGGCTGGCATGCGTCCTGGAGCTGGCCCCTCCACATCTCATGAATCCGATTCACTGAGCTCGACCGGTGTGCCTTTCCTGGTGGCGATGTTGTGCAGCATGGCACATGCTACCACTTTCTTGCAACAGGTCTGTGGGCTGTATTGTAGTGCACCTCCGCTCTTGGGAAGGCATCTGAATCTGCTCTTTAGTATCCAGAAGGTCCGCTCAATGGTGCCTCTGGTTGCTATGTGGGCGCTGTAGTACCGCCGCCCCCCAGTGTTGGCTGGGTTCAGGTAGGGAGTCAGTATGAACTCATGGACTGCATACGCACTGTCCCCTGTGGGGCGGGAGGAATATGGTAAATCACTGTCCTGCACATGCTATCCTTAACAAGTGTGGCCTATGTCCAAATGCATTTACCTAGTAGATAGCCCTCGCCAAACTCCCCACTTGTGAATCTAAATGTATCTCACTGTGGCGGAAGATGAAAGATTTGTGTGTGCTGCCAGGGTATTTGGCAACAATGCTGGTGATGATGTGTTTGGCATCACACACCACCTGTATGTTCAGGGAATGGTAGGATTTGCGATTCCTGAACACGTACTCATACTGGGAGGGGGGGGGGATATTGCAATGTGTGTCCCATCTATGCATCCGATGATGTGGGGAAATTGGGCTATTTGATAGAAGTCCTGTTTGGTCTGGTCTAGTGCCTGTGGGGTGCTTGGGAAGTGAATGTGGTGATGCAGCATCTGTACCATGGCGTCAAGGAACGCGTGGAAAAAGCGTGACAATGCACTCTGTGACACCCCTCCTACAGAGGCAATCACCCCCTGGAAACTACCAGATGCCAAGAGGTGGAGTGAGCACAGGACCTGGATTTGGGTGGGGATGGAGGGTGTCCTGCGTGTGGGGTGTTCAAGAAAGGGTTTGAGTTCTTCAATTAAATCAAGGATGCTCTCTTCATCCAGCATGTAGTGTGTATGGATGTCCTCCTCAGTGCGCTGGAAGATGGTAATGCGTGCACGGAATATCCTCTCCTGGCGTCTCCTCCTCTGTGCAGCAGCTCTGAGTCGCAGCCTCCTGGCTATCACGCAAAGCGCAGCCATTGTGGAAAAAAGTCTGTTGCATTGTCGGACTCCTTATATAGTTTGCACCTGGTTACCACCTGCTCCTACTTGGTGTTAATTGCGATTCCCAAAAATGTGAATTTCGTGTAATTGCAAATTGCGATTTTTTCATACATAACATTGCGATTCCTTATTTTGCGATTACCCTATTTGCGAATTTCACTAACTGTGCTAATCGCAAAATAAGGAATCGCTTGGAAAATCGCAGAATTCAGGGTCTTGCAAAGTAAGGAATCGCTATTTTAGCGATTTCTCATTTTGCTATGCGATTGTGCTTCATACATTGGGAATAGCGAATTTTTAGTCGCAAACGCTGTTTTTTGCGATTCACAGCGTTTGCGACTAAACATTAGCTTGATACATATGGCCCAAAATGATTTGCCCATTATCACAGGATGTTGAGCTTCATTGCCGAGACTCAAGCCCGGTTCCCAAGCTTCGAGATTGACTGCTCTAGCCTTAAGGCTACATCCTCTCTCTTGTTGAGTATGAATTCTTTATGTGTCACTTTCATAATGTTCACACTGTCCTTGATGCTGGGAATTAACACTCAAGCATTGTCTAATGAGGCAGGCCCCTAAGTCTGCTGGAATAGCGGCTGCATCTCATGAAGCAGGTCGCCCTGGTACACAAGGGGATGGTCGTGTTGCGATCTAGCTGTTGCGTCTGTGGCAGTGACGTAAGTTTGCTCTGTCAGTCAGTACTCAAGCACACATCTGCTAGCTGTGAGAACTAATATTCTCTCTCTTACTGGCAATTTGTGGTAAATTCATGATGTTGTCCACAGCGAGGGCAGTTGCTTGGCTATGTGAAAAAAATCACCAGCATGACACCTTAACCCCATCTGACACCCCAATTGGGGGTCATTCGACACCACGCTATAACCCTAGCTGATTAACCTAGAAATTAGACATAGTTAATTCAGTAATGAATTACATTGATTTAATAAAGTGTATAGAAATAAAATGATGCACAGGCAATTTAAAAAATAAAACGTTCTTCAAATTAGGCTTGTCGCCTTCGAATGCGGCCCCCAGGGGAAGTAAAGGTCGCAGACCAGTCTTCCCCTGGGGAATTCGCGCAAAGACCGGAAGGACAAGGTGGGGGGTGGGATTAGAAGGGAGGCAAGGGGAAGGGGCGGATTTGGGGAAAACTATAAGGAGTTGGAAGAGGAGGAAACAGCCTCTTCTCAACTCCTGAGCACCACCGGGGGGACATAAAACTTTGTGGTCGGTGGGTGGGTGGTTGGGGACGGGGCCGATTTGTCGATCGGTGGGGGTTTAGTTATGTGGCTGCTGTTCTTGAGAGGGCGTAAGGGAAATTGTTCTCGGCTTCGGGCTCTGGAGCCCTTCTAGGGGCAGCTGTCTACTGCGTAGTGCGGTGCCGCTGGGAGGGCTTGCGGCCAGTGCGCTAACTGGGCAGGCGACGGGCCGGCCTGCGGGCATGTGCGGGTTTTAGCGCCGGGGCCTCCGAGAGGTGGGGGCCGTGGGGCCCGGCTTTCCTAGATCAATGCGAAGTGGGGTAGGGACACCTAGTTTTGATATACTGCAAGAGGGTGGGCGGGAGGGGGCCTTTGTTTATCAGGCTACGCGATGCGCGTTTCTTTTCCATTGCCGGTGGAGGCCCTGTGGCGCATGCGGGCCGGTTCTGAGCAGGTGGCGACCCGGTGGCGGGCGGGGCTCAAGGGATGGCACGCCTGGAGGGGCTGGTTGCATCTGGGAGGGGGCGGGGTGGCGCTGTGGCGAGCGAGCATTGGGATCGGCTTCGGCTCTACCCGGTACTTGGGGGTAAGCTGGCGGCCGCGGGGAGGGAGACGACGAGCAGCGCTCAGCCGCATGTTACGTGTGCCAGGCCTTGGCGGATTGATCATTATCAGCGGGTGGGCGGAGTGGGTAGTACTCCTACTGCGGACATACTGGGGGGGTGGTATTGGGGAATCCCTCGGAGTGCTGCAAATGCAATGGAAGACAAACAGGGGTAGTTTTCTGATTTATTATAGTTGTAGGGAATATCTCCTTGGCACTGCAGCCATATCAATCTATTACAGGGGCCTTGCTTTGCGGGTGCTGCGCAGGAGGGCCCGGTGATGCGGCCAGGCCACGCGGGTGGCGTTTTAAGGGGCACTGGGTGGTGGGGTGAGGGACCGCCTGTACGGCTCGAGGCCCAGTAGTGCTCGGGGCTCACCTGGTTGGAAAGACCCGGTGGGGGAGGAACCAGGACTGGTATTGTGCAAGCAGTAATGGGGATGCCAGCGGGGCGCACGATGGCCTCAGGGCGCTGGCCTGAAGCTGTAGGGGGGTCCGCGGCGGCCTGCCCCTCCATTGCGGGATCGCGCAGGTAATCCATTTCAACATATGGAATTTTTCAAAATAACGAACAGTGTGTGACAGTGGCATGGATGTTTGCAAATAAGAAAGGGGTTTTATTGACGCGGATATGGTGGGATGCAGTAGGATTAAGGAGTGGGTGTGGTGTGAAAGATGCAGTGGTTATGGGGCGGCGGTTTAGTGGGGTTGCTCCAGGGGTCACACACAGCTACAGATAAGTGCAGACGACGGTGATGGGAACATCTGAGGAGGAGGTACTGGACGGACACTCAGGTATGAATGTATTGATGGGGGGAGCTGCATGGACGTAGGGCTACGGCTGGTTGGCCGAGGTGCTCTGGGCTGTGAGGGGGGAGGAGCGGACCGAGTACTCAAGGGAGCGCACCGGTTGCTGGAATGGAATGGTAGGCAATGGTTTTCGCAGTTCAGCATTGTGGATTTCTTTACCAGCGGTCACTGGGCATTGGCGGAGCGAAGGGAGCACTGGGGGTCCTGAGGTGCCGGCTGCCACGCAAGCAGGTGTAATATGCGGCGGGTGGCGTACATGCACCGTACAGGTCTGCCCGCAGCTGAGGCATGCTGGAAAAGTGGGTGTCATCAGGCGGGGTTGGTTTTCAATAGTAGGGATTTGTTTACCCTAACACCGTTGTGCAAGGGATAGATGGGTTAGGAAGTCCTTGGTTATTGGGCGTCCATGGTGCTCGAGGTCGTAGGTGTGAAAGCTGGGACTCTGGTGCAAGGAGTTGTTCTGAGGGAGGGGGGTGGGCATTGGTCCAGGGATGCTTGAGCGGGTGGGGCGACTGCGATGGAGGCCACCTCCAAAGGGGCCAGGGTCATGGTTGGCTGACTCAAATGCTACAAGTGTTGAAGACTGGGTACATCTATGGTTGTGCTATACTGTGAGACGGGGCTGGACAGTTCGGCTGTTCCTTGTCTTTAGTTCTTTAATTACAGTTTAGATAGCGGTGGCGGAAAGACCCTGGCACTATGCTCTTCTCAAGGGTTAAAGGAGACCTGGGAGTCTGTTCATTTACCCCGGGAGGCGGGTCGCTGTGGTCAATGTGGAGCGGCGGTTGAATGGGTGGTGTTTTCGGGTGGCCGGCGAGGCTGCGCTTGGTGTGTTTAGGGTACATTATGGGGCACATGATTGGCAAGCAGGGCGATATTGGTGATTTGAGGCGCGTTGTGATGATGGTGTGGCGGGGGCCCGGCAGTTGCGGTGGCTTTAGTTGTTGCAGGCAGTTTTAAAGGGCAGCGAGATTAGGGACTGGCGAGCGAAGACCTAGGGCTGCGGGTTATTGTCTTTTCCAAGGGATGCAATTTATGTAGGACTAATTATTCTTTTCTACTACAGGAGTCGGGAGTGGCGCAGGACCCCAGGCGGTCACCTGGTGGGGGATGGGCCCTTCACCCAGGCATAGACCGACGGAGGAGGCGAACTAGACAGTTTGCAGGAGGGATATACAATGTTGAGGGAGCCTGTGGGGCGTATGGGGTGTGTTTGTGGTCGGTGCGGATGACATTGTGTTGCAAGAAATAAGGAGTTGACCTGATCGGGGAATACTGGTGGGTCACAGATGTAGGGTGGGTATCTCTGGTATGGCTTTGCACTGTGAGGCATGGAAGGGGACCTGGTGCACGGTGGCAGATAATAGGGGCGTTTTGGTCACTAAGTTTAAATGGGGGCCTGATAGCAGAGTGGGTCGAAAGGGGGAAGGGCTATTGACCTGACTTGCAGGGTAAGGAACCGATAAGGGTGCGGGTGGTCATGGATTGGTCCTGACTGGTGACTTTCACACGGGACGCAAGTTTAGGTGGTGGAGGGTAGTCCACTGAGATGGAGGGCTCTCCTTTCACGGGCGAGGTTGGCCTGCAAAAAATGTTGCTTGTCCTCGCGGGATGCAGGTACAGGTGGAAGGAGGGGGTTTGCACTGTGATGGGGGCACTTTCATGGTCGAGGTGCGGCCCGTCCATAAAAAAGGTTGCCTGTGCCTCCGGGTGCAGGTACTGGTGGTGGATGGTCGTTCACCGCAAAGGGGGCATTTTTCACAATGCAGAGTTTGGCATGTTTAACCTTAGTGGTCTAAGCTGGATACAAGCAAAGGGGTGGATGATCATTCACCGTGGGGGGGGGGGGTTAACTGTTCACAAGCAAATTTTCGGTCCCATCAAATACTATCGATTTACAATGGAGGCGAGCAAAGGGTGGATGGTCGTTCACTGCGGAGGGGTCACTTGGCACAAACAAAGTTTTGGTCCACAAATCCTATCTGTCCCAATTGGTTGTAAGCAGGAGGGTGGATGGTTGTCCACAGAGGAGGGGGCGCTTGTTGCAAGCAGGGTTTCCCCCAGATATCTTCTCTGTTGCACGGGGTGCAAGCAAATGGGTGGATGGTCGTTCACCGCAAAGGGGGTCCTTGTCACAAACGAAATTTCAGTCCCGTCAAATTGTATCAGTTTACAATGGGAGCAAGCAAAAGGGTGGATGGTCGTTCACCGCAAGGGGGGGAACTTGGCACAAGCATGGTTTTGGCTCAAGAATCCTATTGGTCTTCATTTGGATGCAAGCAAAAGGGTGGATGGTCATTCACCGGGTGGGGAAGGGCGCTTGTCGCAGGCAAAGTTTGGCCCGCAAATCTTTTCTGTTACACTGGGTGTGAACAAATGGGTGGATGATCGTTCACCACGAGGGGGTCCTTGTCACAAACGAAGTTTCGGTCCCAACAAACCATATCTGTTTACATGGGAGATGAGCAAAGGGTGGATGGTCATTCACCACATAGGGGGCACTTAGCACCAGTGGCGTAACGAAAGTCGTAGGGGCCCCCCTGCAAGTACACAGAGGGGCCCGCTCTGGATTTCATCCGGAGCTCTCTGGCGTGAGTACAGTGCTGAGGGGGCCCCCTGCAGCCCCTGGGCATCCCGCACTGCGGGGGATGCGGGGGCCTGTGTTACGCCCCTGCTTAGCACGAGCTTGGTTTGGGCTCAAGAATCCTATCTGGCTAAATTTGGTTGCAAGCAAAAGGGTGGATGGTCGTTCACCGAGAAGGCAGGGGCGCTTGTCACAGGCAAAGTTTGGCCAGTGCATATTTTATATTACACTGGCTGCAAGCAGAAGAGTGGATGGTCATTCACCGGGAAAGGAGCATTTGTCGTTCACCAGGTTTTGCCCAAAAATCTCAGCTATTTTCCACGGGAGGCAGACGAAGGTGGGGGATGGTCGTTCACCGCAAGAGAGGTTCACCTTTCATGGTCGAAGTGTCCCGCAATATTTGATCTGTTTATACGGGACGCAGTGGCAGTTGATGGATGGTCATTCACTGTGAGGGCCCGCATTGCTTGATTTGTTTATGCGGAACCAATAACGGGTGGTGGATGGTCGTTCACCACGAAAAAGGGGGCACCTGCCTGTCTCGGATTGGCCTGATGTACAGTGATTTGTAAATCTGGATACAGATACAAGTGGTGGATGGTTGTTCACCGACAAAAGGGGGGTTCCTGTCTGATGAGTCTTGGCACGACACAGGTTTTGGTTACACAGGCTCGAAGCAAGGAGTGGGGCTTGGTTTTTCATGGTGAGGCGGGGGCATCTTTCCTGGACTAGGATTGCCTCGGAGATGTTATTTATTTGCGCATGACGCATGGTACAGTGGTGGCTGGTCGGCCACCGGGTGCCACAAAGTGAAGGATGCAGTAGCTGCAGAAGGGGGTGGGGCAGGGCACCGCCCCACGGTGGTTCCCTGGTTGGCGGTACTTTGGAGGGGTGGTGAGTCACATACGGGCGGATCCACCCCTTGGGGGGGAGAACGGTACACGGGTGACTGATAGTGGGGCGTGGGAGGCAATGAAGGAAATTCAACGAGGATGCTCGGAGGGCAAGTGAAGGTGAGAATGGGGAGAGGAAGGAGGTCACCAAGTGAATGGGGAAGAGTCAAACAGGTGAGATGGTTTCGAGAAGGAGGAATGGAGAATGAGTCGGTATGGGATGGGGAAAGTATATTTATTGCATGTATGTACTATGTAATAAAGTTTAAAGGATTGCAACCTTGTCCTAATAAAATGGCCTTTTACGGTTCAAGTAATAGCATGGAGTGTGGTTCTTGCGCGATGCGGCCCCCAGGGGAAGTAAAGGTCGCAGACTAGTCTTCCCCTGGGCAATTCGCGCAAAGACCGGAAGGATAAGGTGTGGGGTGGGATTAGAAGGGGGGCAAGGGGAAGGGGCGGGATTTGGGGAAAACTATAAGGAGTTTTAGAGGAGAAAACAGCCTCTTCTCAACTTCTGAGCACCACCGGGGCGGGGGGACATAAAACTCCGTCCGCCCACCCACCCTACAGGTCTTAAGCGATAGACTTGGGGTCTTTTGGGTCTGAGCGTGCCAGTTTAGGGCAGGTTGCAGAGCAGATGCGTTGCGGTACTTTGGTGGGGTGGTGAGTCAAATACGGGCGGATCCACCCCTCGGGGGGGGGGGGAGACCAGTACACGGGTGACTGATAGCGGGGCGCGGGAGGTAATGAAGGAAATTCAACGTAGATGCTCGGAGGGCAAGTGAAGGTGAGAATGGGGAGTGGAAGGATGTCACCGAGTGAATGGGGAAGAGTCAAACAGGTGAGATGGTTTTGAGAAGGAGGAAAGGAGAATGAGTCGGTATGAGATGGGTAAAGTATATTTATTGCATTTATGTACTATGTAATAAAGTTTAAAGGATTGCAACCTTATCCTAATAAAATGGCCTTTTACGCTTCAAGTAACAGCCTGGAGTATGGTTCTTGCACGACAGTTTGTGTGAGCAGTGCAAGAGCGTCAAACAGAACATAGTTTTGACGATAGGACTCCGGCACGGACGCCAGTGATTCTCGGGGGGTGGGGGGGGTCGCATCAGTAAGTGGGTGAAGGATTATTGTCGCTGACGCAGCGTAGGGTATGGAGTATGTCAGGAATATTGTTGGGCATGCGCCGAGCTCACCACCGGTCATCCGCCCTGGTTGCCATCCTGGCCACACCCAGCCTATATATTTCAACAATTACAAAATAAAATGTATAACAACATTTTTTTTTTAATGGCTTCATCTGGAAGCCTGGAGCTAGCACCAACTTCATAACAAATAAATGTTGTTATATCTAGCGAACTTGCAACAACGCGTCCTTGCTGTATATTCACTGAGAATTCCTGGTTTAGGTGTCATATTGAACGTCACTCTGCATGTTTGCTAACTACTGTGGCTGAAGGAAACATGGATTAAAATAAAATAAAATGGTACATGTGACCCCCACAGTATTTGTACTGTTTAACTACTGCACTATCGCTCAAATAAATGATTCTTCCCTATGGCTACGACATCGGGCTGACGTAATAGAATGTTTGCACCCCCTAGCCTGTCAGGGGCCTCTGAACTAATCAACAACAGCTTCTAGTACTATAACTATGCTTAAAGTTGCCATGGCAACGCGTCAGAGCCACCTGCGAATCCTAAAGAAAGCTGTGCATTGCCAACCAGCAAGAAGGATTTACCAATGCTTGGTTATCCCAGCAGGCAAGATCGGGTGAACCTTTGTTTCCCCGACAGCTATAACAACTATTTTCTGTTGATTTTTATATAGCGCGGACTGAATCCAAAGGTATTGGAGCGCTTTACAGGAGCACCAGTTACATTACACAAGGACACATACATTTTTGGTAATCACAAGGAGATTAAGTGATTTGCCCAGAATCACAGGATATAGAGGGGATGCCCCGACTCGAATCTGGGTCCCCACCTCCAAAGTGTGCAGCTCTGGCAGTTACGCCATGCCATTTGCTTCCGTAGAGCGAATAACCTCATAGCTGACCAATGGCAGTAACCGCAAAACCTTACAGCCTCTCAAACAAAGCTTCCAAACTACCAACAAAGAAAGCTATCCCCTATCAGCAAAACAGCATGTAGAGAGGCAATTAAAACTTGTAAACATGAAACCAAAGCCTCTCAAGCAGTCTTCTATGAAGAACAAATGAAGGCAGCTGCCTCTTCAAAGGAAAGGAAATTTATCGAATAGCAAAAACTCTTGTCATACTCCCCCAGAAACCTCCCAATCTAATTGATGCCCAAACTCGATGTAATAACTTGGCAGATTTCTTTCTTCAGAGAATTCTAACAATATTTACCTCTTTTCACCTCCCTCAGCCTGATCCAGCCCTGGCCACTCTTGTAAGCTCAGGACCGGGACCCTTAGCCACTATGAATTCCCTCCCCCTTCTTGACCCCATTACATTAGATTCCTTCATGCACAGAGAGAAATCTGGTTACCCTTTGACCCAGCGCCCTCACGAGCCTTGTTGCTGGTCATAGAAAACAATCTTCCAACCAGCCTTGACATGCTCATGGCATCTTTCTCCTCTGGCATTGTTCCCACTCCTGGAAGCGTGCTATGGTCAAGGCTATCCTAAAGAAGCCTACCTTTGACCAAGACAGTCCCAGCAACTATCGGCCAATTTCCCTGCTACCATGGATGAGCAGGATATTAACTCAGTGCTAGTAGAGTTCCTAGAAAGTCATCATCTACTTGATCCCTCACAGACTGGGCTCCGCGCTATGCATGGAACCGAAAACTGCCCTTCTCACAGTAACCGAGGAGACCAGGCAAATCATCGATCAAGGTGGTTCTGCAGCAATTATCCTCCTCAACCTAAGTGCTGCATTCAACACTGTGATCCATGATATATTGATTCACCGACTTTTGAACTTAGAAGTATCAGGAAATGTCATTACCTGGTTCAGATCCTTCTTAGCTGACCGCTCCTGTCAGGTTTGCGAGGGCGATATTGCCTCTTAGTTGTGGTGTGCCACAGGGCTCTTCCCTGAGCCCCATACTATTCAACATGTATATGAGCCCCCTAACTGAGATTGTCCGTCCTTTCGGCATAAAAATCATCACTTATGCCGATGACACTCAGCTAGTGGTGGCCCTCAATCAGCCGAATATTTCCCCTACCAACCTAAGTAGCTGTCTAGAGGAGGTGGTCAACTGGATGACACTCGCCTGTCAAAATTGGAATGGGGACAACACTGAGCTCATGCTCTTGGGAAACACTCCCTCGTTTAATGCAAACCTACTGTGGTCCATCTGCCTCGGCCCAGCCCCAGTTCCAAAAAATACAATAAAAAGCTTCTGGCATCTGGTTGGATCATTCTCTTAATTTTAACCATCAAGCAATGAAGCTTTCAGCCTCCTGCGAAGGTTTACTTAGGCTATCACGGAAAATGTTTCCTCTGCTCCCATTTCAAGCAAGACAAATCATGGTCCAGGGCCTTATCCTGTCACGCCTGGACTATGGGAATACCCTCTATTTAGGGGCCCCTCAATCTACTAACAGCAAACTTCAGATTTTCCAAAACTGGGCAGCTCGCCAACACTCAGGATTAAAGAGCCTGCACTGGCCCCGGTTAGGGAAAGAATTCAATTCAAGGCCCTGTGCATTGCTCACAGTGCTTTCTGGAAGACCGGCCCCATCATCAGCCAATCACTGATCACTCCCTACCAGCCAAACAGACAGCATCCATGGGCATCTTCTTTACTTTTAATTAATTTTTAGTAATTGGTAATTAATTTGTATTAATTGATTAGTTGATCATTATGATAATTGTATTAATTTATTTCCCATAGCGGATTGTGGGCTTATAGGGGAAAAGGTGGGAAGTAATTTAATAGTAATTAATTACATATTAAAAACACTTTTTGTGTATTGATAATTAGTTTACTGTTAATTAATTATTAATTGGTATTACTTTTTATTATTTAGTTTTTGTTATTGGAAATTAATTTGTTGATAATTAATTATGAATAGGTTATTAATTGTAATACCTAATATGTATTTGTATTTCTTATTGATTTATTATTACATATGATTACATTGGTAATTAATTTTAATTATTTTTTTTATTGGTATTAATATTTCATTTATTTGTATTAATATATTAAATCATTACTTTCCCTACTGTTAAACTCACTAGAGTGGGAATAGTAATTTTTAACCCTAGGCAATCCAACGCTTTCCCTACTGTTGCACTCTCTGGAGTGGGAATAGTAATTTTTACCCCTACGCTATACAGCGCTTTCCCTACGGTTGCATTATCTGGAGTTGGAACAGTCATTTTCACCCTCCCGCTATCCAACGCTTTCCCTACTGTTGCACCCTCTGGAGTGGAAATAGTAATTTCTACCCTCCCGCTATCCAAAACTTTCCCTACTGCTGCACTCACTGGAGTGGGACTAGAAGTTTTTACCCCTACTCTATCCAACGCTTTCCCTACTGTTGCACTCTCTGGAGTGGGAATAGTAATTTGTACCCCTCCGCTAGCCAACACTTTCCCTACTGTTGCACTCACTGGAGTGGGAATATTAATTTTTACCCCTACTCTATCCAACGCTTTCCCTACTGTTGCACTCTCTGGAGTGGGAATAGTAATTTGTACCCCTACGCTAGCCAACACTTTCCCTACTGTTGCACTCACTGGAGTGGGAATATTAATTTTTACCCCTACTCTATCCAACGCTTTCCCTACTGTTGCACTCACTGGAGTGGGAATAGTAATTTTTACCCCTACGCTATCCAACGCTTTCCCTACTGTTGCACTCACTGGAGTGGGAATATTAATTTTTACCCCTACTCTATCCAACGCTTTCCCTACTGTTGCACTCACTGGAGTGGGAATAGTAATTTTTACCCCTACGCTATCCAACGCTTTCCCTACTGTTGCACTCACTGGAGTGGGAATATTAATTTTTACCCCTACTCTATCCAACGCTTTCCCTACTGTTGCACTCACTGGAGTGGGAATAGTAATTTTTACCCCTACGCTATCCAACGCTTTCCCTACTGTTGCACTCACTGGAGTGGGAATAGTATTTTTTACCCCTACGCTATCCAACACTTTCCCTACTGTTGCACTCACTGGAGTGGGAATAGTATTTTTTACCCCTACGCTATTCAACGCTTTTCCTACTGTAGGTGCGGATGGCGGGCGGATTGCCCCTGCCAGGCCGGGGGTGGCTACCGCCAGCCTGGCGGGGGCAATCTGCCCGCCATCCTAATGGGCCCCTATATTTTGTCAACGATATTTTGGTAAGTCTATATTTTGGTATTCTATATTATGTCAGTGATCCCTAGAAACATCCTCACCTTGAATAACTGAACTGCAGTCCCAACCCTTCCCCATCATCTCCCACAGGACAGTGCTCATGAAGAACTCTTCACAGCCCGTTGCTAGCCACGCCTTCATGGACTAACTAAAGGCAGCCCTGCCTCCAGTATCTTCATCTCAGTGACTGGGTCTCCTCCCGGCAGCACCGAAAATGCAGACAATGCACAATCGACAATGCAGACAATGCACCACTGGGGCACTAGCCACACCTTATGTGTGTGCAATGCTACACCAGGGGAATCCAAGTCGGATCCCACTGTCTTCAGTACTTAGACGTATACACACAGACACACACACACATAACACACACCCACACTACTGCCATACACATGTCTCACACTCACCTGACATGCACACAGGATGTCAGTGCCAGGTTAAACAGCAGAACTGTACACAAGAAGGGTCAGTAAACCTCATTCTTTTGGACAGGATATTCTGATATTTAATGTGGCTAGAAGTAGTCTAGGAGTGGATGACCACTTCTGAGCTACTGTAGTGCCTATTAAAACCACATCCTATCTCACCTGCACACGATGCCTTTTGTTGCTACAATTTTGCATCCTGACATTGCAATCTTCTTCTATATTCCTAAAACCCAGCATGAAAAATAACCCACACTTAAAATCGTGTGACTGTTGCCTCTTCCTGTTTACTTTCCAATCCCCTCTCTTTACTCTCCATCCTCTGCATTCCTCCTCTCTCGGAGTGCATTCGACTCTATGTTGAATGCATGTTTGCCTTAATCTCTGAATTATATTTTCCAAAACACCCACACCTCACTTCATAGTTCACAACCTCTTCTTTGAAACCAAATTCCTGCAACCTACCAACAATAACTAATCTCCTTTAAACTGTCTGTTAATCCCACCAATCACCTGTGCGAATTCACATAACCTTAATGATCACATTTAACCCTCTCACTGCCACAAAGAAACTGGAGCAAATGCATGCAATGATTTTCTTGGGTTCACAGGACACATCCTAATTACTAACAACATCCAGAAACCACGGGACTAAGCACTCATCTTGGGTTCTGGGGCGATGTGGGACCTGGCGTAAGGCACTTCAACGCCTCGTCGGGGTATCTACGGTCAATCAATCAATCAATCACAGCATTTCTAAAGCACGCTACTCACCGTGAGGGTCTCAAGGCGCTAAGGGGGTTGCTGCTACTGCTCGAATAGCCAGGTCTTGAGGTGCTTCCTGAAGCCGAGATGGTCCTGGGTCAGTCGTAGGTGAGTGGGAATGGGATTTCCAGGTCTACGCTGCCAGGTAGGAGAATGATCTTCCTCCGGAGGTGGTTCTGCGGATTCGTGGGACGATGGCGAGAGCGAGGCTGATGGAGCGAAGCTGGCGGGTGAGGGTGTAGAACGAGAGTCGGCTGTTAAGGTAGTCGGGCCCATGTTGTGGAGCGCTTTGTGTGCGTGGGTGAGCAGTCTGAACGTGATCCTTTTGTTGACGGGGAGCCAGTGGAGGTTTCTTAGGTGGGTGGGTATGTGGCTGTGACGAGGGATGTTGAGGATGAGACATGCGGAGGCGTTTTGTATGCGCTGGAGCCGAGTCTGAAGTTTGGCGGTGGTTCCTGCATATAGGGCGTTCCTGTAGTCCAGTCGTCTGGTGACAAGGGCCTGGGTGAATGTTCTTCTGGTTTTGGTGGGGATCCATCTGAAGATCTTTCGGAGTATTCGCAGGGTGTTGAAGCATGAGGATGAGACTGCGTTTACTTGTTGTGTCATCGGCGTAGGAGTTGATGTTGATGTTGTGTTTTCGTGCGATGGTGCCGCGGGGGCTCATGTAGATATTGAAGAGTGTTGGACTGAGTGAAGATCCTTGAGGTACGCCGCAGGTGATCTCGGTGGCCGCGGACCGGAAGGGAGGGAGGTGGACTCTTTGGGTTCTGTCAGAGAGGAACGAGGTGATCCATTCCAGGGTCTTTCCTTGGATTTCAGTGTTGCTGAGGCGGTGAATTTGGGTGCAGTGGCATACGGTGTCAAAGGCTGCTGAGAGGTCCAGAAGGATGAGGGTCGCTGTTTCTCCATTGTCTATCAGGGTTCTGATGTCGTCGGTGCCTGCAATGAGGGCGGTCTCAGTGCTGTGGTTGGCTCGTAATCCGGACTGGGAGGGGTCGAGCGAGTTGTTGTCCTCGAGGAAAGCAGTCAGCTATTTGTTGACGGTCTTCTCAATGACTTTAGCCGGGAAGGGGAGAAGAGAGACGGGACGGAAGTTCTTGAGGTCCTTGGGGTCTGCTGTGGGTTTCTTCAGGAGGGCGTTGATCTCTGCGTGCTTCCAGCCCTCAGGGTAGGTTGCTGACAGGAAGGAGATATTTATGACGTTCCGCAGGTGGGGTGCGATGGTGGTGCCGGCTTTGTTGAAGATGTGATGGGGCATGGGTCGGAGGGGGAGCCGGAGTGGATGGTGCTCATGACGTGGATGGTGTCTTCACTGCTGATAGGGGTCCAGGAGTTGATGGTGATTCTGGGGGTCACTGGTTTGGTGTCCCGGAGTGAAGTTTGGGGTCCGAAGCTGTTGTATATGTCTGTGATTTTTCGGTGGAAGAAAGTGGCGAGGGAGTTGCAGAGGTCTTGCGAAGGGGTGATGTTGTTGTTGCTGGCGTTGGGGTTGGAGAGCTCTTTTACGATGCTGAAGAGTTCCTTGCTGTTATGGGTGTTGTTGTCCAGTTGCTCTTTAAACGATGTCCTCTTGGTGGTCCCGATCTGCTGATGATATTCGCGAGTGGGGGCTTTCAGGGTTGCCAAGTTTTCAGTCGTCTGTTCTTGGCGCCAGGTCTTTTCGAGTGTTTGTCAGGATCCCTTTGCGGCTTTGAGGGCGTCTGTGAACCAAGATGGTCTTCTGGTGGTGGTCTTGCTGTGGCGGTTTTCAAAGGAGCAAGGTTGTCAGCGCAGTTGGTGATCCACTGTGCGAGGTTGAGAGCTGCATTGTTGGTGTCGGGTATATTAGTGACGGCAGGTGGGTTCTGGCGCAGTGACGTGGTGAGCAGGTCAGTGGTGATTTTGCTCCAACATCTGCGGGGGATCCGATGCATGTTGTGGTGAGATGTAGTCTTCTTGAAAGTGAAGTGTATGTAGCTGTGGTCGGTCCAGTGTAGTCCTGTGGAGCGGTTGAAGGAGATGTGGTTACTGGCGGAGAAGTTGGCGTCGAGGGTGTGGCCAGCGAGGTGTGTGGGGGTGTCCACCAGTTGCTTGAGTCCGAGGTTGGCGAGGTTGTTGAGCAGGGTAGTGGTAGCGTTGTCGTTGCTATTTTCCAGGTGAAAGTTCAGGTCTCCTAGGAGGATGTATTCTGGTGAGGCTAGGGCGTGTGGGCTGATGAGGTTGGCGAGGACGGTGTGTTCTGCAGGTCCCATGCTGTGCTTATAACAATCGAAAGAGATGCATTCAATTATTCCCTGGGCAAAGGCAGCTGTAGGCCACCCACTCTGTACAATTTATGGTCTGAAGGACACAGGGCAGAGAGAAGACAGGCCTCTCCCTGGGTTATCTACTTTATATCTAAAAGTCCTGCAAGACACCAGCCACATCCGGCATCTCTTCAGCCATTGGCTAACTGTCCCTTTCATGCACAAAGGGATTGCTGAAGTGGATTCTGGGAGTCCTATGGCAGCTCTACTTTACAACCATAATAGCCAGCTGGGCAGGCGTCTGTTGTCACCCAGCTTGGACTGGTCACAATCGTCATTGGTAGAGCCCATTTGTGGTTCTTCTTGTTCCATTTGGCAGCAGTACCATCAAGTCTGCCCAGTGGTTAATTTGTAAAAAAAAAGAAGTGCAGGGGCTCTGGTCAGGAGGCAGCTTGCACCAGCCCATTTTCCCTGTTGGCCCTGCCTACAACAGAACCAACTACAAGCCATGAAAGTGGGGAGAGGGTGTGGCATAATGGCTGGAGCTGCGATAATTAAAAAGCAAGTGTACCCAATCACTTGTAACCTGGCCCCACAGCTGAAAGTTCTTTCAACAAAATTAACACATTTATACTACAATGTACATTCAATAAAAGTGTATTAAAAACAATTACATTATTGTTTTTATTGTGGATCACTGGCCACTTACTTTGTATCCATTTCACATAGAAGTATGTTCAATAAACCTTACCCTAATAAGAATGACTACACAGTTATTCTTCTGAAAGTACCAATTCTAAATTTCTGTTTAACAAAATTGACCTTCCTTCAAGTTCATTCTTGTCTGTGTCCCCTATGCATTTCGGGATGAGATCCCTTTATCAGGGGTTTTCGAAGGAAACGGTGTGATAAAAACTGTTGGAAAAGGTCTTCACACAAGTGAGGACTTGTCCTTAAGCTCTTGTTCCGCTGTGGGACACCAATGTGTGTCAAAGCGGCTAAACCCGCATAAGGTACTGTTCACCGTATCCGAAGAGTAATCATGTGCACCTATACGGGAAGCATTTCAGGTGAAGTAACGGCCAGAGCTGCCTACTTCAAAGATGGGGAACCAGGTTCGAGTCTCAGCACTGATTAGACAACTGTGATTATGGATAAATAACTTAATCTCCCTGGGCCTACCATAGATGGGTGTGTCCTTAACTGATGCTCATGAAAAGCGCCAGTGTTGATGATTAACTGCTGGTACTGGGCATCGGAAACCACCAGCTCAAATTAAGCACTGGGTCTTCCCTGATTACAGCCAACCATGGATGAGTCTGTTTGTTGTGTTCTTGGGACTTTTGAGCACTCTTAGGCACAGTATGAACTTCTGACCGTGAATGGTGTTCAGTATTTCAGGTGCCCCAATCTTTCTGGATTTCCATCTCAGGAGTTGCCAGGATTTTCCTTCCTTCCTGAGTCTTAGATGGTCTGGTGTATTTTGTGTCTTGGCTGGTGTGATGGTTGGAGGTTTTAGTGCCATCACTGGGGCTACTGTTCCAGCGATGGCCTTTGTTCTTTGAGGTAGGGATGTTGAGTCAAGGCGCTATGCACGGCTGTGCTCTACGAGTATTATTTGAATGTTACTTGTAATTGTATTATGTCAATGAATTGGGTAATATGCAATTATTTATTGGAAATACGGACTCTGAGTCTGAAAAAACTTGTAGGTACCTCAGGCCTGCCCCTTGGATGGCTCTGAGCTCATGCTGAGTGCCTCAAAGGCACACTGTCTGGCTACTGGTAGCCACAGTCATGTGTGTAGCCCCGGAGCAATGGCTTCCTCCGAGTGTTGGTCTGGTGTAATCTGGCTGCAGTTTTTTGCATCCGTTGTAGTTCTCCATCTCAAGATCTGCCTTTGATATTTCAGCTCTGCTGGCTTGCAGTGAAAAAAAAAGTGGATCCTGTTTAAGACTCTTTGCACAGTACATCAACCCCTCACAGCTTTGTTCTACCCAACAGTTGATGCCACAGCTACTGGTCAAGAGGCAGGGGCGGAGCTTGGCCAGTAAGATTTGGGGGGCTGTGAGCTTCTTGTTTTCCAACAATATAATATTAAAATACATTATGCCACAAGCGGGGCGCATGAGAGGGGCTAAATGGGAAGTGAAAAAGGAGAGGATTGCGGATTGCTAGGGTTGCTAAGTGATCGCAACAAATATCTCAATATTTTATAAAATAACCAACATTTCTGAAGACTTTCAAAACAGAGAGCGGGAGAGAATGTGTACCCAACTATCTACCAGACAAATGCATTTATTGGGGGCGTATAACACCCGTAACACCCCCCTCCCCAGCTAACCCCAAGTCTCTTCTTGAAGGTAGAATCTTCTCCTACTCAGCTGCCCAGCATTGGAATGCTCTCCCGGTTGATTAAATATATCAACCCTCACTCTCAACTTGACAAGGGGCAGAAAAGCTGTAATAATAATAACAACATTTATAAAGCGCCTGGTAACTTCGAATCAAACTGTCCCAGCGCTAAGATCTGACTCTCAGGCACAGCACCAATGAAGCACCTGCCAGAAATAGCCTTTAAGTCTATCTAAATAGCCACGGTTTTAGTTTCTTTTGAAAGCCTATTAATTGCTTTCCAGTCTTAGTGCCAGAGGCTGGGCATTCCACTTCTTGGAGGCCAACAAACCATCACTTCTCCTGCTGTGCCTTGTGACCTTGTCTTCTGCCCACTTCCTTGTAAGCGCCAGGAAATCACTTGGGGGTAACAGATGCGCTCTACAAAGCTGTTGATGATGATGATACTTATGAATCTATATATTTATCACTTTCTTCTAATTTAGCATTTCCATTTACCTAACCTATTTCTCAGCCTATACTTCTCTCAATATATCCTCTACATCCACTCTCTCATTTATCCCAAACCCTATACCACAACTATGATCCCCAAAATAACCCTTGCTAGACTCTCCCCTGCTCTACCCCTCCATGCATCATCTGATACCTCTTTTACTATACCGATCCCCCCCAAAAAACCTTCTAAACTCTTCCCCTCCAAACCCCTTTTTTAATCATCCAAAAGCCACCCACTACTGCTATGACCTAAAAAAAATCCAAATCCTTCACTCTTCTATCCCTCCACTATCATTTTCCATCAAAATAACAGACTAACAGACTAACATGTTCACTTCCCAAATTCCATATGCCATATTCCACTATACCAATTCACCACTACTCCTTTATGGGTTCCAGAGTAGCGTTCTACTAACCAATGAAGTGTTTCAAAACCCCATCAGAATTACAAGCAAAATATAAATGCAAACCTTTATCGCTTTCTACCCCTCCCCAACGCTTCTCAATCTAAATAACTGACTAACATATCCACCACTTCAATTACTTTCCCATCAGGGAACTTCATATTTCACTATGCTAGTTTTCAACACTAATCCTTTATGGGTTCCGGAGTAGGGTGCTACTCGCCAGAAAAGCACTTCAACACCCATCGGGGGTAACATGTGCTATATGAATGCAAAACGTTCTTTCTCCTACTATCCCTCCGCTCTCCTTCTCACTCCAAATAAATGACTAATATCCACCACTGAAATTACTTCATCATACTAATTCACCACTCATCCTTTATGGGTTTCCGGAGAAGTGAACTACTCGACCGAAAAAAGCGCTTCAACACCCCGTCATGGGTAACAAGCGCTATATAAATACAAACCTCTTTTCCTCCTCTATCCTTCTGCTATCCTTCCGAATCCAAATAACTGGCTAACCTGTCCAACACATACATTTACTTGCATGTTTCACTATACTAATGCAACACTAATCCTCTATGGGTCCGGGAGTAGCGTACTACTTGCCAAAAAAGCGCTTTGACACCTCATCAGGGGTAGTAAGCTCTATATTATTGCAATTACAATACAATGTAATACAGCAATACGTTGACATGTATTTTCTAACTGTACCACAAGTAAGCTTAGCATCTGCACTGTGTAGCAGGTACTCCTTGTGATTTCATTACCATGTGAGGTCCAGACAGGTCCATGATCGCTCCAAGGTTTCTTTCCTCCTCTGGCATCGCTGGTTGTGCCTTCGGGGCTTTGGGCCGTATCTTCGAGGTGTAGTTCTTCCTTTGCTCATAGTCCATGATCTCAGTTTTTATGAAGTTAAGGTAAGGTGGTTGGTCATTATCTAGTCATCAACAGCTCACAGGCACTGGTTAAAGTTAGATGTTTCTTTGTCCTCGGGGTTTATCAGTTTTAGGACAACCTGTGTGCCATCTGTACAGATGTAGTATGCGTATGATATGATTCGGTGCAGTAACGGGGTGATATAGAGCTGCAACGGTATTCATCTTTGAGGGGTGTCTCACGCTCTGTGGGGCAGTGCTGAAGAGTGGGACAGTAACCAGGGATTTCCCATCATTCTTTACTTCCCCTAATCAGCCATCTAGTCCAAGTCCAGGTCCCTGGTTCTGTTGCCTTAACCAAATGTATAATATTCTCTGCCCGCGTCTCCAACCAACTCCCATCACTATCCCAACTCACTGCTTGCTACCAACACCACACGATGCACCAGTCTACCTACAAAGTCTCACTCTTGCAGTGAGCCCTTGTCTCTTTAGCCCTCTGCAGACATAGAACCAGAGTACAAGTCTGGAGGACAGGGTTACTCCAATATCCTGTCTGCCAAATTACAATTCGATTATATCCTGTGGAACTTGTAATGCAGTCTATGGGATATTCGTCACATTTGTGATGGAGTCACCCTGCCTGCAAAGATCGTAATCCAGCCCTTAGTCTGATGGCGCTAGTTGAGGGTAGGGGCTGCGCTGCTGGAAGTGGGACTGGGAGAACCCTCTACCACCCGGCCCGGTTGGCGCTGAGGCAGTCCCTGGTTCTGTGTTAGTTGCACGCATGGGCATCTCTGGTTGACAAAGATGGGGCTGTAGTTCTGGTTGATGAAAACGGGGCAGCTTGAGCACCAGTGAAAGACGAGGCCACATTCAACCGGGTCTCTTTGTGGTCAGGTGGATCTTTTTGGGGGATCTGCCTCTGGCTAATCTCAACGGGTGTAGGGGAGGAGAGGTAAGGCTGCCCCCCACTCAATCAAAAATAATCAAACTGTAGCCCTACCTCAGTTAACACACCATCCACTTTCTTGACCACAACAGGGGTAAATGACCACAGTGTCTATTTCTATACCCTAGGTGTGTGTGTTCACACTATTCCTTAGGCCAGGATGTCTCAGTAAATCAACATGAACCAAGTAAAAACCACAGGCCAACACTCACTAGAAAAAATGTGGGGAGTAGAGATAGTACCACTCGGTCGTAACACCCGAGGGGGTTGCCGGTTTAGCAATATCCGGTATACCCACTTCTCATCATCGGTTACTCTCTCTACGTGAAGTAAGAAACGTGCACACAAATATACTAGTACACACAGTGAGAATAGTGAGAATAGTGACAAGAAAAACACAAAACACAGTGAGTGGATTCAAACAATACTGTGACAACATATATACATACCAAGACCCCAACACAACCAAAACAAACAGGTAAATATAACCTGGAAAAGTCTCACTGGCCGTCTTATTTCTTTATTCTGATGCTGCAAGACCTTCAATTAAAAATGGTTTAATTGTATACCATATCCTCTTCTTTATCAAGCCAACATGTTTCGTTGCTATAAATTCAGCAACTTCATCAGGGCGTAAAAGGGGTTCATTATTCTCGAACTTCACGTCAAAATTTGATTGAACAAGGACCTGTGTAAATAAAAAACAGAGCATTGCAGTGATTGTACTGATCATGCTGCACCTCTGTGGCAAGAAAGTGCAGTTTAGGACGTCCCAAATTACACACACAAGTTGGAGTGAAGGCTCTTTATTTACCTTCTGAATGACCAGCCATTATGTACCAGCAACCATCAAATTGACACCTTGTCACGTGATCACGTGTCACGCAGTGACTCGTCCTGGTAAGAGCCACCTGTATTGGGTTAAATGAATGAAAAGTATATGGACTGACCATTTTTTATACAAATGGACAGTCGTCATAAATATAATACTGACTTGCTTATACGATAATGTCTGACCCGACCCCCTCATGTGAAGGTAGCAGCACCACTAGGGTTTACAATGATTTAAAATGCCATTTCCACCTCTCGGTGGCTCTTTAGTCACAGAACCCAATCCCAAAATTGCTGTTATATCATATGGGTACATCACTCCTGCTATTCTGAAAATTGTAGCGCTGTAATTCCTAACAAGATGCCTGCATTACCGTGTCCTGTGCCACTAGCAAACACCACACACACACCCTGTTAAGGCCTCCATACAGCCAGCACCCCAGGGACCAGCCCATGAGCACATTCACTCTCCCAAATACCGCCTTACTGATGCCGAGTCCCTCCGGCGCTTCCAACGATCCTCCCCGAATGGTATGGGGAGGACCAGGAAGTAGCCCGGAGCGGAAGCTACGCCCATGCGCCGACGTAACGCGGCGCAACGTGCAGCCATCTTGGAGTGGGTATCCTAATGATCACAAGCCCCAAACTACCATCGTTCTACAAACAATTTCAGAAGTTCGTGTGTGATCACAACATATAGTAAGAAAAAAGGGGAAGACATATGACAATTGTCAGTTGGTTTTGGTTATTCGTTATTTCAAAACGTGCTGTGATGTTCATGGGACAAATTAGGAGATCGATCATTGTATTGTTACGGCGATAATGTGACCTCATGAAGGGTGGCCATCTTGGAACAGGAATGTTCAGAGTGATTGGCCGCAAGATATCGGAGTACACGAGGCAATTCTGGATGTTAGTGTATAGTCATCAAGTAAGAGTCACAGTTGAGGAAAGGGCATGTTGTATGTGGGTCGATTTGAAATTAATCAAGAAGCATGTTATGATATTCAATATTGAAAATGTACATGCCACAGTGTAATAACGAGAGAGTGTGTAAAAGGGGGCCTGGCCTGTTACATACAGATATTTATTGTAAGGAAAGTGTGCTACAGGGTATAACTTGCAGAGTGTGTGCGGCTTGCTATCTATGATATAAAAAGTATATTTGTCATAGAATCATAGTAGTCACCGCCTGCTAACTTTGTTCCACTCAATATTTTCATTTAATCCCTCCTGATCTGCCTTTTCGGAAAAATCCATTTCGCCTCTTTTCTTGCTAGGATGCTGT
This sequence comes from Lissotriton vulgaris, assembly GCF_964263255.1. Lineage (NCBI taxonomy): Eukaryota > Metazoa > Chordata > Amphibia > Caudata > Salamandridae > Lissotriton > Lissotriton vulgaris. The sequence goes on along the minus strand of NC_141688.1, from coordinate 308,133,161 downwards.
CCAGATTATGTGTGTCCCCTACCACCTTTTCAAAGGCAGTCCATTTTAGAGCTTTAAAGTCATGACCTGCATCATTGAAATGCTGCACCAAACGTGTGGTCAGTTTCTTCGCTCTTATTGTGCTCAGGTGTTCCTGTATACGGATCTTGACTTTACGGGTGGTGAGTCCAATGTAATGTAGACCACAGCTACATGCAAGTCTATGAATTACATGGGATGTGTTGCAATTACTGAACCGGTTTAAAAACCAGATTCGACCGTCCCGTTGTGTGACACTTTTTGTAGCTGATGTTAAACCGCATACTGAGCAACTGCCGCATGGATAATGTCCCATGGGGACAGTACTGGACTGGGGAGTAATCGGAGCTCGCGTGTGTACCAACTTATCACGTAAGTTAGATGCTCTCTTAAAAGCAAAATGGAGGGTCAGCACTTTCTCTGTGTTGGTGTCCAGTATAGACCAATGTTTTCTAATGATTTGCCTGGTCTTCGTTGAGAGTAGATCAAACGTCATGACCACAGGGAGGCAAATTTGCTTATCTTTCTTATTGCGCCCCAGTAGTGCTTCTCGGGTGTATTGAGTGCCCTCTTCTGTGCATGTTTAATCACTCTTTTTGGGTAGTCCCTTTGTTGGAGTTTGGTGGCTAATTCAACTGATTGATCCAAAAAACTTCTCTGGTAGAACAATTGCGCTGGTATCCCAAAAACTGCCCAACCGGAAGATTGTCACGGAGGGCCCTAGGATGGAACGAATTATAATGTAGGAGGGAGTTCCTGTCAGTTTTCTTGTAGTGTATGCTGGTTATGAGTCTGTGGTCCTTTGCGCCAATATCCACGTCCAGATAGACTGCAGATATGTTACTGATGGTCCAGGTGAACCGTAAGCTGGTGTCTGCCTGGTTCAACCAATGTGGAAACAAATTTAGATGGTCCTCTGTACCTGACCAGATACAGAGGACGTCGTCAATATAACGTTTCCATAACGAAATATTGCCTAAGTGTGGATTGGATGGATGGTTGACCACATAGATGCAGGCCAGACTCGGAGCAAATGTGGCCCCCATCAAAGTACCCGATGTTTGAAGGTACAGTTGGCCCCTGTATTCAAAAAAGTTTCTTGTTAGTGCGAATTCAATGCACTGCAATACAAATGTCTGCGGTGTGTCATAAAACCATTCCAGCACCCCCAGGGCCCTTGCTGCTGCCACCAGCGTGGCATCCTGGGGGATACTGGTGTACAATGACTCGATGTCAATTGTAACCAGAAATTGACTTTCAGGGTCAAACACCATATCTTTCAGGATGTTGAGTATGTCGGTGGTATCCTGCACGTATGATTCTTGTGTCACCACGGCCTCCCTCAAAAAGAAGTCCGCAAACTGGGAAAGGGGTTTGAGTGTAGATTGAATACCGGAAATGATCGGGCGTCCCGGGGGAGGGCGTTGGGGCTTATGAATCTTTGGCAAGATGTAAAATGCCGGTACCCTGGGATTGTTGTTAATGATGAAATCCGCCTCCTTAGAGGTGATCCATTTCTTGGCCATCGAATCTGACACCATGTTCTTAATGTTACTGTTAAGGTTAATGGGTGTCTTATATAGCACTCGGCTACTCCAAGGAGTGTCCCGGCGCTTTCAAACCCACAACCGACTACAAAAAGGCAGGCAAAAAGAGGGGAGAGAGATCAAGCAAATTACTGTGCATAAAGCCACGTCTTCAGACCCTTTCTGAAGGTCAACAGGTTCGAAGTACAGCGGAGTGACAAAGGAAGAGTATTCCATAGCTGGGGCGCAAGGCGTTTAAAAGAACGCCCCCCGCCCTTGCTTTCATGACAGCAGGAACAATGGCAAGGCCGAGAGATTCCGATCTTAGGGATCTAGTTGGCTTGTAGAAAACAAGACGTTTTTTAAGATATTCCGCTCCCACAGCATGGAGTGCCTTATGCGTCAGCGTAAGTGCTTTAAAACCAATCTGCTTCCGAATAGGCAGCCAGTGTAGGGAGTGTAGAAGATCCGAGGCTCTCGCTCGGCATGGTAGGCCAAAAATTGCCTGTGCCGCCGAGTTTTGGACCACCTGGAGTCTTTGGAGTAGATATTCGGGAAGCCCCAGATATAGAACATTCAAATAGTCCAGCCTTGAACACACCAGAGCCTGGACCGTAGTTTTCCTATGCTCAAGCGGGAGCAGGGGAAGAAATTTACGCAGCATTTTAAGGAGGCCATAACAAGTGCCGGACAATCCAAGGATCTGGGGCTTAAGCAACAAGTTGTTATCAATTTTGACCCCCAAGTTCTTAGCGGCCAGAGAGGAAGAAGCAGGAGGGAACATGTTCACCGGCCACCAATCCTGCCAGCTCGAGTCAGCCTGACACCCGAAAAAAAGCACCTCGGATTTATCTGGGTTGCACTTGAGGCTGTTTCGCTGAAACCATTCGAAAACAGCCCCAAGACACCCACGGATGCTCTCTCCGTCAAACTCAGCCCCCTTTCCACAAGTGAAAAGGAGCTGGGTGTCATCGGCATATGACACGATCTGGGCCCCAAAGGACTGCACCAGCACCGCCAAAGGGGTCAGAAAGATATTAAATTGAGTCGGGCTTAGCACCGACCCCTGTGGAACTCCGACCTCCAGAGGCGGTACTTCGGCTGAGTAAGGGGGGGCCCAGACCACCTGCTGGCGACCGGCTAGATAAGATCGAAACCAACTTAATGATTTCTGCGAGTTCGGGGGTGGGATCACGCACTAGAGGTTGGTAGTTTTTCCGTACCCCAAGAAGTTTAAGGATCTCAGCCTCATAGTCGGGGGTGTTCAACATGACTACGGCTCCGCCTTTATCGGCTGGCTTGATTGTACTAGCCCCATTTTTTTGCAAAGCTGCCACAGCCGACCATTCTTCCTTGGTCATGTTAGTGCCCTTTCGACGTGCTTGATCTGATTCGAGAGATTTGATGTCTTTGATAATGCGTTGTTCAAATACCGCTACTTCTGGACCACGAGAGAAGTGGGAGGACAAAAACTTGAGGGGCGTCGGAGGTTGGTGTCAAACAATGATAGAGGCACTTTCTCCTTATCATTAAAGAATTTGTGTAATTTGATCTTCCTCATCATTTCTGAAATTTCTGTCCTGCATAAAAAAGGATCATGTTTGGGTGTGGGTACAAACCCAAGGCCTTTATTAAGAACACCCAATTCAGTTGGTGTAAGTTCATGTGAAGAAAGATTGACCACAATATAATTTATCTGGGCAGGTTGCAACTCTATCTCTCCCCTGAGTTCTGGAAGGATTTGCCTCTGCTCCTTGTGATTTGTGGCGAGTGTGTTTGCCATGTTGGATGTGTGCGCCCTCTGCCCTGTCCATGTTGAGGGCCTCTGCCCCCCTGGCCACCTCTCGGTGTTTGTCCTAAAAAAGACCTCAAAAGAGCGCCAAGATCTTCGTCAGACCTATTATCTGGGGCAAAATGTACTCTGCTAGTGCCGGATGTTGTCTGGCGGGGTGACTTCCTTGTCTTCTCTACTTGTGTTATCAAATTGCCAGTTGTTTGGTGTGCGTCTATTGCCTCTCTGTCCCTCTCTCTGAGGAAAACCACCACGTCTGTGGTATGGTTGAGCCCTAAATTGCTCTGTTGGTTTCTCGTAGTATTCGTCCTCAGTATAGGGAAAAGCCCATGTATGTGTGTGACGGTCAAGATTTTTCTTAAGCCCCTTATTTTTTTGCGTTACCTTGTAAGCTTTGTATTCAGCCAAGTCTCCCTGGATGCGTGCTAGGTGGTCTTTGGCATCTGTCAGTGCAGGGTTGGTATTGAGACTATCCTCTAATTCCAGAATTTCTTTCAGTAGAGCCTCACTCAGGTGTTTGGCTGTATTAATAATCAATATTAGCCAATCCCTGGTGCATTTGTTTGCTATAAAGCTCCAATCCACTCGGAATTGCTTGTCTTCGAGGAAAATCTTGGGCTCTAAACGTACTAATAAACTGGGGGGAGAACCACCAGCCTTTAAATATTCTGTCATAAGGGCCCCATGTAGGGCAACCCGTATTTGTCGTTTTTTAAGATTACTCAGTTTATCCCACTCTTCCCTTGTGTTATTCCCAGTATTTAGAGGGGCATCAGGAAGTAATGACGGGCCAGCTAGAATCAGTGCAATTTGTTTGTCTGTAAATGCCAAACAGTTCATCCCTAGAGGTCAATGGCGTGAACAGTATCCAAAGGAAATCTATTTTGAACCAGTGCGTGACTCTGGCCCAACATAAACCCATCACCCAAGCAAAGTGGAGAGCTCGCCTTGAGTCGCTATGGTGATCTAAGTGGAGTTCGAAGTATCCACTGGTTGCAGTGAGTGATCTGGGTCTAGTGCCAAGCTTCTCAAGGTAATTGTGTTCCTTCTAGGAAGACCACCATATGAGCTGCAATGTTCCTCGTCCCACAGCATCACATGCATTTATTCTAATCCATGGGATGCTGCAAGGTACCACTTTCCAATGATCACAGGAGCCAGGAATCCTTGTATGAAAGTTTACTTTAAGCCTTGTACAACACAACCAGCAGGGCAGCCATGTAGAAACAACTGCCCACATGCAAGCGCATACATTCCAGTATACATTCCACCCTACATTTCACATTTCCTCCAACCTTCAGCATTCCACCCACGAGCCCCAGTCAGTCCCAACAGATGCGTTTAGAGCTTTTATAAGTGCCTCGCTGTGATAGGCGCTCCATTCGTAGGCACACTGCAACAGCACCTGAGGCCTCAAGTCCTTCCCACATGACCTAGGCATGCAGGGTCAGTCTCCAGGTGAAAGCTGGCTCTGGCATATCAGTTATTTTTGACTCAGAAACTCCCATCCCTAACGTTCTAGCAGCCTTTCTCTTCTGTACAAGGTCGCTTCCAGCCAGGGCCGGCGCTAGGCATGGGCAGTGTGGGCAGCTGCCCAGGGCTTCGCACTCATCCAGGGCCAGACTGGGAACTGAAACCGGCCAGTGCAAACTGCTCGGCCACCCCCTCGGGGTGGGGGTGCAGTTGAGATATTTGCTTGGCACCGTCACACCCCCTCTCCTCACTCCCCCTCCCCCTCACACCCCCTCACCCTCACACACCCTCACCCTCACACCCCTTCACCCACTTTCACCCTCACACACCCTCACACCCCCTCACACCCTCACACACCCTCACACCCCCTCACCCTCCCACCCCTCACACCCCCTTATCCTCAGACACCCTCACACATCATCACCCTCACACACCATCACCCTCACACACCCTCACCCTCACACACCCTCACTCACCCTCACACCCCTCACACCCCCTCACCCTCACACCCTCTCACTCCCTCTCACCCTCACACTTCCTCACACACCCTCACCCACACACACACACCCTCACCCACACACACCCTCACCCTCACACATCCTCACACTCACGCACTCTAACACACCCCTCACCCCTTCGCCCTCACACCCCCTCACCCCCTCAAACTCCCTTACCCTCACACACCCTCACCCTCACACACCCTCACCCTCACACACCCTCACTCACACACCATTACTCACCCTCACACACCCTCACCCTCACATTCCCACACCCTCACATTCCCACACCCTCACTCACCCTCTCACCCTCACATACCCTCACCCTCACACACCCTCACCCTCACCCACACCCTCACACACCCTCACCCTCAAACACCCACACACCCCCTCACCCACACACCCCCTCACCCACACACACCCTCACCCTCACACATCCTCACACTCACGCACTCTAACACACCCCTCACCCCTTCGCCCTCACACCCCCTCACCCCCTCAAACTCCCTTACCCTCACACACCCTCACCCTCACACACCCTCACCCTCACACACCCTCACTCACACACCATTACTCACCCTCACACACCCTCACCCTCACATTCCCACACCCTCACTCACCCTCTCACCCTCACATACCCTCACCCTCACACACCCTCACCCTCACCCACACCCTCACACACCCTCACCCTCAAACACCCACACACCCCCTCACCCACACACCCCCTCACCCACACACACCCTCACCCTCACACATCCTCACACTCACACACCCTAACACACCCCTCACCCCTTCGCCCTCACACCCCCTCACCCCCTCAAACTCCCTTACCCTCACACACCCTCACCCTCACACACCCTCACCCTCACACACCCTCACACACCCTCACTCACACACCATTACTCACCCTCACACACCCTCACCCTCACACACCCTCACACCCCCTCACCCTCACTCACCCTCACCCTCACACACCCTCACCCCCTCACGCTCACACACCCTCACCCCCTCACACTCCCTCACCCTCACAACCCTTCACCCTCACACACCCTCACTCACCTTCACACCCCCACACACTCACTCACCCTCTCACCCTTACACACCCTTACTCACCCTCACAGCCCTCACCCTCACACCCCCTCACCCTCACACCCCCTCACCCTCACTCACCCTCACACACCCTCACCAGCATAGCAAAACAAACATGGCATAGCATAACAAAACACAGCATAGCATAACAAAAAAAGCATAGGCTAGCAAAACATTGCATACAATGACAAAACAAAGCATAAGATAGCAACACAAAACAAAGCATAACATAACAAAACATAGCATAGCAAAACACAACAAAGCATAGCATAGCATTACAAAAACAACAAAACATAGCATAGCATAACAAAACCAAGCATAACAAAACAAAGCATAGCATAACATAACAATGCTTAGCAAAACAAAACATAACATAGTATATCAAAACATAGCATAGCATAACAAAACACGACAAAACGTAGCAGAACAAAACATAGCATAAGATATCAAAACATAGCATCACATAACAAAACAAAGCATAGCATAACAAAACATAGCATTACAAAACATAGTAAAACACAACAAAACATTGCATAGCATAATAAAACACAACAAAACATAGCATACATAACAAAACATAGCATAGCAAAGCATAGCAAAACATAGCACAGCATAACAAAACATAGCATAGCATAACAAAACACAACATAGCATAGCATAACAAAACAAAGCTTATAGTATAGCATAGCAAAATATAGCATAACAAAGCATAGCATAGCATAACAAAACATAGCATAATACAACACAACACAACATAGCATAGCATAACAAAACATAGCATAGCATAACAAAGCATAGCATAGCAAAACACAACAAAACATAGCATAGCATAACAAAACACAACAAAACATAGCATAGCATAACAAAACTTCACATAACATAACAAAACATAGCATAACAAATCACAACACATAGCATAACAAAACATAGCAAAACATAGCATATCTTAACAAAACACAACAAAACATAGCATAGCAAAACAAAACATATAATAGCATAGCAAAGAAAGCATAGCATACCAAACACAACAAAACATATAATAGCATAGCATAACAAAACATAGCATAGCAAAACAAAGCATAGCATAATAAAACACAACAAAACATAGCATATCAAAACAAAGCATAGCATATTATAACAAAACATAGCTTAGCATAACAAAGCATAGCATAGCAAAACATAGCATAGCGTAACAAAACACCGCATAGCATTGCATAACAAATCAATGCATAGGATAGCAAAACATAGCATAGCATAACAAAACAAAACATAGGATAGCAAAACAAAACATAGCATAGCATACAGCATCCCTCAGCATCACCACAGCATCACTCAGGGGCACCAGTACATCACTATGCGCTACCAAAGCATCACTGAATGCCACAGCATCACTCGTTCGCCATCACAACATCACTCAGTGCCACCACAGCATCAATCGGTGCAACCATTCAACAACAACTGGTTCTAATATGATCTCTCAATGTTTCAAGCTTTATTACAAATGTCACAAAAAGATGTTAATATTTCACTTCTGTTCTTGGATTTTCGTCACAATAAAATACACTGAACTTAATCTTCACAAAAGTTATTTACTAAAGTTTAAGCTATTGCCATTATAAATTACAATAACTTTTATTTAAGTATTAATTATTTAAAAAAATTAAAAGCCATCGTTATCTGTAATATCAATACATGTAAGTCACGTAAATACAACTCATATTGCATTACAAATGCTGTAGGTGTCACATTTGCGAAAGTCATAACTATTGACATTGTAAATGACAAAGCTAATAATTTGCTAATTTCAAAAACAAAACATAAATGAAAAATGTGTCATTTACAAAACCAATAGCTGAAACTTTCCTAATGCGAGACCTATTGCATTGCAAATGCTTGTTGTTCCTTTTGTGCCTTTATTTTTTTTTTCATTTTATTTCTTTGTTGCTGAAGGTTTGAAGATTGGAGTAGGGGTGGTACAGAGAGGCCCATGTGCGATTAAGGGATAATGGACATCTTTGGATGGTGGGGGTCTGGGGTCAATAATATTTCCTCCTTTTCCTTCTGTTTTTGTGAATTTTGTACAGATTTGTTTGGCTTCATAGTGTGGTGTGTCTTACATTTTGGGGCACAGTCTGCTGTAGACTCTGGGTGGATTTTTAATGAATTATTCACATACTCAATGCTGCTGTGCTAGAGCTGTGTTTTTATTATTTAACAGGTTTGTGAACATCCTTGTATTCCCACCAATACTTAGGATATGTGTGTGCCTGTAGGAGCCTCGGGTCAGACATTTTCCTTTCTTCTTCTCCATATGATTGCCCTCTATTTGATGTGTTTTTTGTGTGTTTGTGTGAGGTGTTTAATTAATTGTTTTCTTTTAAAAGTATTTTCCATATAAGTTATAATTGCTCATTACGTTTGCTGTTTGGGAAATTTTAAAACGTATTTAAACCTTTTCTCACTGTTTCCATTTCCGGTGCTGGTATTATATTGTTTATCTTGGTTGCAGATGATTTTGCATTATTGTACCTGCTTTACTGGAGGTGCACACAAGGCCCACGAATGGTCCCAGTCACATTCTGGGACTATATTTGTGCAATACTTTCTTTGCAATCCTATACATTTTTGTTGATCGGGGGCTCCATCCAGGGAAGGCCAACCATGCCTTCTTTTATGCTTGCATCATAGGGTGAATACAGTTTTGTAGAGTTAGAGAGAGAGAGAGAGAGAGAGAGAGTGTGTGTGTGTGTGTGTGTGTGTGTGTGTGTGTGGGTTTGTGTTACTATCCTTGTGGGGACTTGGGTGTGATAACACACTCACGCTGTGGGGACTTGATTGCACTGTGGGGACCTGAACCCAAGTCCCCACAAGGTAAAGTCTTCTAAATTGTTAGAAATGACTTCAGAAACATCTGTGCCAATTTTTACAATTTTTTTAAAAATTGCCTTGTGGGGACCTGTGTTTCACCATGTGTGTTTATTTTTTTGCTCGCTCTGCCCCTGTAGACAGGAGGCGGTAGTGCAGCCTCAAACACACTTAGCATATTAAACACACTTTTTCTATCAGCAGAATGAAGAATCGTTTTAAAGGTTACATTTTGGTCAAAACAATCACCTTGTGACCATTTCTAAGTTTATTAACAGAGGGTAGGTCCTGACTTTGCATTTTCTACATTTAATAATGTTCATTTTAGCTGTTTTTAAAGTATTTTACTAACTCATTTAATTAGTTTCTTGCATTAGCAGTATGTTTTAGATTTATTGTTTCACAACATAAAGCAAGTACTGATTGCAGTTTAATCATTTATTGCAGTCCGGAAGTTATTTATTTTCTCTTGAATGAAATATCATGAACACCACTTGATTAATGTTTGCATTTCTACCTCCCAATTAAAATGGGTTATGTAAAACAAGTGCTTTGTTGCACTCAGTAGAAAACAAAAATATACGTAGATAACTGTACATGCTTAAGGTAAAAGGTGCGCCGCTTGTATTGTGCATATCGTAGTTATGGTTTAACACTTGTTTTAAGAATCACGTTTACCATGTGTTCACCCTACAGGGACTCTGGAACCACGTCTGTCGTGTATAAAACAGTGCGCAAGGACAGTACTTTTCAATCTGTACTCTGGTTTCACTATTGATAGACAAAACATCAATATATTAGACGTTAAATAGAGAAGACTCTCGTGTTGGATTATTTTTTAATCTGATTTCATTGACCAGGCTGTGGTAAATTATTTCGAAGCTCTCAAATCAGCTGCTGTTTAAGTTTCTTTGTGGACGAATGCCTATGAAATAATGTCTGCTTTAAGAAAAGTGCAAACATGATGTCATAAGAAAAAAAAAAGGATCCCTCCAGAATGCGCCCAGTGTACATCGTATTTTAGTATTTAAAGTTGTTGTCGCATCACGTAAAGGATGAAAGGTCGTCTTTGAATCTAGGCATTGGGGATGTTGAAATCTGCATTGAAAAGAACCTCAGGGCATCAGTACAGGACGGGCAGTCAAAGATGTGCAAATGCGCATTCACGCATAACAAAAGAGTCATTAGCCTTCCCGGAGACCAGCGCTCTGTAAGCCCTTGGAGTTGCTTAGTCCCAGACTGGGGGATGGTCACTATTCACTATTCCTATGCACACACCTTAGTAGAGAGAAGCAGCCTGGGGTGTGACACAGATGGGGCCGGGATAGCAGTCAGGAATTGGCTGGGGCTTTCAAAGAAAAGCGCTGTATGCCCTCGCAGCGAGTTTTTACAGGTGCACCATAAGTATGGTCAACTTACAACTTACAATCATCACACACGAATAAGCATTTATGTTTAGAGGATACTTTATATGTAAAGCAGTTGTTCCTCCTTTCCTGGCTGGCACTGTGTCAGGATTTTGCACTCAATGAAAGGGATACATCGCTCGGTGTCTTTCATAAACTGTGCAACATTCTTGTGTTTTTTAGGCTGCAGCTCTTCGTGCCAGTTAACGGGTGGGGAGGGGGGGGGGGGGGTCTCACATGGCTAACATTGCCGATCCTAAATCAGACAACTTCATGGAACCATCTCACCACCACAAAAGAATATGCTTTTGGCAGTGCTGTATTAGAACAATTATGACAAAGTGGCAGATGTCTGATGTTTGCGCACTTAGCAAGTACAGCCGCAGAATGAGACTACCGCAGGGAGCTCAGCATTTTCGAGGGCCATGTCAATAAGTCAACAATTTCTGAAATGTTTAACATTTCTAAAGTGAGCCCCGGTTTTGTCTTCTTAATTGGCACACTCCTTGTGTTGCTGCGATTGTGATGTGATTTGTTAAAAAAAGAGAACGTTTTGGACTGTGGCCTACTGACTTTCACGTTAGAATTTCAAAGCCTCTGTTTCAGAAATGCACTTTTAATTATGCTGTGTGATTGGAAAGACAAAACAAAAAATAGTTGTATCTGTTTTGTTTTGAAATAATAATGCTACAGTTAGGGTCGCAGAAATCTGTGTTCCAGTTAATACCTGGACCATTATATGTATTTTGTATTGTGTCATACGTCTCATCATTATTTGAAATATTTCTGAAGTCCACTGAGAAGTATGTGCTCTTGTCTATTAGGAAATCTTTGTGGTGAAGTGGGAACGAGGACTCTTAGGAGGCGGTTCATTAGAACTGAACTGATAACGTCGAATGGGAAGCAAATAAGTTTTGTATGCCAGGCCTCAAATTCACTCTACATGTTTTTTTACACACAATTGTTGACAACTAAAGCCTGGTGAAATTTGTACCGAGAAGTAATCTGCCAAGTTTTGCAACTCAGAAGAAATATCCAATATATGCTAATATCAGACACATTTGCTGTCATTTGTTTTGCTTTAGGTCTTCCTTAAGGTATTGGTGATTTTAAATACCTTCTTTGGATGAAGCACTTCCTGTATGATTAAGACATACATTAAGGTTCTCCTTTAAAATATAGCACAATGTTTGGGTTCAAAAAGCACAGGTTGCCTCCTAATTTTTTTGCACTAATTTAAAGATTGACCTCAAAAAGTGGGAAACAAATGAGATTTGTGTCTGTTTTGCATGCATTAGTCCATCATTTTCCATTTGAAATTACTAGCATTACTGTAACAAGCATTTACAATGCAATGATTTCGCCTTTGGAAAAGTTAGAGCTATTGGCATTGTAAATGACAAAATTTGTATTTATGTGTTGGTTTTGAAAACAGATAAATAAATGGCATTGTCATTTACATTGCCATTAGCCTCTGCAGTCACTCTGCAGGCCCTAGCACTCCATAGCACTCCCTAGTCACTCTGCACTCCCTAGCACTCCCTAGTCACTCTGCAACCCTAGCCCTCCCTAGTCACTCTGCAATCCCTAGCACTCTGCACTCCCTAGCACTCTGCACTCCCTAGCACTCCCTAGTCACTCTGCACTCCCCAGTTACTCTGCACTCCCCAGTTACTCTGCACTCCCCAGTCACTTTGCACTCCCTAGCACTCTGCACTCTGCACTCCCTAGCACTCCCTTGCACTCTGCACTCCCAGGCACTCCCTAGTAACTCTGCACTCCCTAGCACTCCCTAGTCACTCTGCACTCCCTAGCACTCCCTAGTCACTCTGCACTCCCTAGCACTCCCTAGTCAGACCCTCCAGTTTATCGCGATTTCGCGATTCACGAAAAAATCGCGAAATCGGCAGATTACCGCGATGGCCGCGAAAATCACCATATTGGCCGCGATATTTACAAGTGAGACAGCAAAACATTAACAAACAATGCCTGGCTGTGAGCGCCGCCCTCCGCCCCACTCGTGTGTGTCAGCAGCTTCCTGGGACACACACAGACAGTCAGACTAAGCCTCATTAACAAGTGAAAGGTCTTTAAATGACCTGTGAAGTACTCGGGTGCGGCTGGCAGTTCAAAGCTGCCAGCCGCACCCGAGTACTTCACAGGTCATTTAAAGACCTTGCACTTGTTAATGAGGCTTAGTTTTTCACGCCCCCGCCTGTTATCCTCGGCTCTGGCAGGTGTCAGGGGCTTGCGGTGGTACAAGCTTTCATCAGACAGTTCAAATACAGAACAAGCAGCAAATGTGTAAAGTTCATTACACATATGAGAGGGAGAATGGTCAAGAGTTCTGCACGCTTCTCACACGCAGACAAAAGGCGCAGCTAAGGCTTTGTCACTGCAAGCTTATTCTTTTCCTTAGACACAGCTGAGCTCTGGAGTTTCCCAGGTTCATTCAAGCGAGTCTTTCTTTGGACTAGATGAGCAACTTAAGTGCAAGCTTCTTGTCATTTGCAGCCTCGCAAGAGCCTGCAGAACATTCAGATGTTTTTAGCTGACAAGTGGGAGATGTTGGTTACTTAGCACCTGCTACCCCAGCGCATGTAAAAGTGTAGCTGTCATTACAAACTATTAAATCTCATTTTATTCAAGTTGCACTTAGATATTACATTTCGTCAGGGCTAGCTTTAGGGCAGTGCAACTGGTGCTACCGCACTGGGCGCTTACCTCAGGGAAGGGGCGCTGTATTTAGAAATAACTTATGAGTTAAGAATACTTGTGGCAGAGTTCCTTGGTGGTCAAGTTTTCAGACAGCATTAAAAATGACCAGATAACGCTTGTGATTATTGTTCCTGCTAAACGGAGAGGGAGAGCAGCTTTTTTTTCTAAATTAGAAAAAAAATCTGTTTTTCTTTTTTCTTGCTCTAGTACTGCGAGACCCCGGGGTTTCTCTCCGGAGGATGCGAGCGACAGTTACCAACGGCTTCCTGCACGGAGGATCACAGACAGGAGGGAGAGAGAAAGAGGGGTTGGAGGTACGTGTGAGGAGAAGAAAGGGGTGAAAGAAAGGAAGAGTGGCTGGGGGCACATGTGTGAGGAGAGGAAAGGGGTGAAAGCAAGGGAGAGTGGGGCGTTTAGAAGGAAAGGGCAGGGGTAAAAGAAAATGGGAGGATAAAGGTGAAAGGTGGAGCGCAAAGGTAAAGAGGGGGAGCAAGAATGAAAACTGAGGGTATGGGTCAGGTGAGACGAGAAAGAAGGGGTGAAAGAGAGGGGGGGTGAGCAAAGAAGTCATAGAGGTGGGAAAGAAGGAAAGGGTAGTAGGGGTGAGAGAAACTGGGCGAATGAAACTGAAAGGTGGAGAAAAGTAGAGAGGAGTGAGCAGGAGAGAAAGAGGGAGGGTGAATGCGCGAGAAAGAGGGAGAGAGAGGAAGGGGAAGAAAGACAGTGTCTGGAAGAACAAAAGTATGAGAGTTAGAGAGAAGAGAGGGCGAGGAAGGCAGAGAGGGAGACAAGAGAGAACTAGAGAGGCAGGGTGCTAGAGAGATCCGAAGATGGAAAGAGAGAGGGACAGGGGATAAGAGACTGGGCTGATGAGAGAGATATCGATAAGGAGAGAAAGATGTGTGTGTGTGAGAGAGGATGAGTGAATGAGGCACAGAAAGGAAGGGGCATGAGAAACAGAAAGCTGAATGGGACAGTGGAAAGAGTGTAACAGGAAGGAAGATAGAGGAGCTAAAAGCGGCAAAACACAACTAAGAGAGGGAGAATTGGGAGGCAGAAAGAGTGTAAGGAAGGACGGGTGACGGATGGGGTCACTGGAGGCCGCTTTATCAAGGTCCAGGGCCAAATAAAATGCCGCAAAATTGCCGCTAAATTTCCATTTTTGTGCCGCTAAATTTCCATTTTTGTGCCGCTAAATTTGCTAATCCATGCCGCTATATCCTGGGGGGTCTGCCTAGTCATGCCTCCCTCGTCACAGCTGGTGACAGTGGGCGCCATGCCTCCCGTGTCACAGCTGGTCATCCTTTTTAATGACACTCTGGTTGACAAAGCCTAATAAATGGAAACCTGGGGCGAGAAACACAGCCCTTTTATCAGTTATTTATAGTGCCTGGAAAAAATAATGAGGTTGCAAGCACTATAGTAACTCAATTTATGTTTAGAATACTTAGTATACATTTTTTTTTTATTACAATCTTTATTGTCTGTATTAGTTGTAATCCTGGCTCACGTCTATTGGCCTGACTGGGCAGAAGCATCAGAACACACGGTTTGCAAGGGGAAAGCTCAGGAGTGGATGGGCACGTGGGACCCCGGAGGGAGGGGGGGGGCAAAGGATTCTGCTGGTAATCAAAGGCCTAGGGTTTCAGTAGAAGCCGCTCCAGTCCAGTCCATACGACGAGAGATGGAGGCCTGGGGAGGAGAGAGTGGTAGATAAACAAAGAGGCCAAACAGTGAATGTGCAGCGGACAGCGGGAGGGGGGGACGGGCACACGGACAGCGGGAGGGGGGGGGGGCGGGAACGGGCGCCTTCAAAACTGACACACCACAAAGCCAGATCGAGAGGCTCGCTGAAACCTCATTCACATAGGAAACTAAACACAGCCCTCCCTCACGTGCGAAGGAAAACACGGCACTTGTGAAAGAAAGGCAAACTGTGGAGCAAGACATGGTTATTTACACTTGCAGGCTGCCACACACGTGCACCGACCCAGCCCTCATCACTGGGCTCGCGGACATGTACATACATGTCCCGTTATAATGAGGTGAACCTGGTGCGCAAACCCCGCCCACTACTTTCAGCTTCTATGGAACTTAATAAATGCAACACCATCTAGGAGTGTAACATACCTATGGCGCAGGCTATGTTAGCAACCAAGTTGTCTAAGTGACAAATCCATGTAAACAGATTCGTTTATTGTATTTGTAACACTGCACTTCTCCCGCAGCTCATCGCGGGAACACACATTATTTATTCCTCCCGAAGAACACCACTCAGTGGGTTTATTCGTTGTGCAGATTGGGGGGAGAGAGGGGCAGATAAACAAAGAGGCCAAACCGTGAATGTGCATAAGCTGACGGGCACACGGACGGCGGGAGGGGGGACGGGCATACGGACAGCGGGAGGGTGGACGGGCACACGGACAGCGGGGGGGGGGGCACACGGACAGCGGGGGGGAGGGGAGGGCGGGAACGGGCTCCTTCAAAACTGACACACCACAAAGCCAGCTCGAGAGGCTCGCGGAAACCTCATTAACATAGGAAACTAAACACAGCACTCCCTCATGTGCGAAGGAAAACACGTCACTTGTGGAAGAAAGGCAAACTGTGGAGCAAGACATGGTTATTTACACTCGCAGGCTGCCACACACGTGCACCGACCCAGCCCTCACCACTGGGCTTGCGGACATGTACATACATGTCCCGTTATAATGAGGTGAACCTGGTGCGCAAACCCCGCCCACTACTTTCAGCTTCTATGGAACTTAATAAATGCAACACCATCTAGGAGTGTAACATACCTATGCCGCAGGCTATGTTAGCAACCAAGTTGTCTAAGTGACAAATCCATGTAAACAGATTTGTTTATTGTATTTGTAACACTGCACTTCTCCCGCAGCTCATCGCGGGAACACACATTATTTATTCCACCCGAAGAACACCACCCAGTGGGTTTATTCGTTGTGCACGGACAGCGGGAGGGGGCGGGCAGGCACACGGACAGCGGGAGGGTGGCGGGCAGGCACACGGACAGCGGGAGGGGGCGGGAACGGCAAAAGGCAAGAAAGGCACTCACCTGGACTTTCTCCGGCGGCGGTCGGCCGCGGAATGACCAAATGAAACCTCGACGTTGGAAAAAATAAACCCCGCCCACCGCCGCACTGACGTAGGCAAAAGGGAAAAATTCTACGGAACGCCCACGAGTCGCCTCGAAGAATGACGGACGCCTCTCTCTGCCAATCGCTAGCCTCCATTTATGGAGCTAGCCAATGGAAGACAGAGGCGGGACTAAGCCAACATGCTCTAAACAAAGGATTTCGCCTGCGCCGAAAAGGTGCGCTGCAGCTTTCGACGAGGCGAAACCTAAAAAATTAAAATACGTGTGTGCATTTCATTAATTTCTGGTAGTCACAGCTATTTGCATCTCTATTACCGTTTTCCAACCTCTCTCTGAATTCAGTAATACCAACATAATATTCACCAAGTGAGGGAAACAATTCCGTGGCAGAAACCTAAAACATACCTAGGTCCCATATTTACTAAGAGTTCATGCAACGCAGAGCAGCAAGCAAAGTTGCTCTGCTGCATTGCATGAACTGAAAAGTGCACAACTGCATCACATCTTCAAAGAAATAGCAAATATCTGCTCACTCCCTGTACTAGGGCATTTTGGATTGCCTAGCACCAATGCAAGCACCCTTGCACCATAACCCAAGGTTACCTGGGTTATGGTCAAGATTGTTTTTGTGCCGAAAAACGGTTCCTCCCTCCACAAAAACTATCCTTGGAGGTTTTGTTTTTGTACGAGTGCTGCAGAATGCAGCACACATCCAAAGAGGAAATAACAAGGATAAAATAAGATATTTGTCCTTGTTACGTCAGCCTCAGGCAGGTGCACAATTTTGAGGCAAACTCATGCTAAACAGGCTTTTTCAGCACCCCTATGGTGGTGAACATCATCCATATATGACTGTTAGTGAATTTGGCACGGGGCAATTTTATACAGTTTGTACAATGCGCAAGTCAGTTTTTCACGGAGGTATGTAATGTGAAACTTTAGGCCAATTTCTTTCCTTTAATGTATGATGTATGTGTATTAAAAAAAACAATTTAAAGGAAAAAAACTTTTAGGCCCTACTAGCTGATCAAATGAGAGCACATTTTATACAATGTAATAAGCATATCTGCTTTATTTCTACTACTCTGTCAACACACTTAACATTCAAAATGTGATGACCCTTATGATAAAGGCTGCAGAACGTTACATATCTCTGCTAATACACTCAATCTCAATTATGTTTAATAAATGACACTTTATTTAAAGTCTTTAATAAATATGTTTACAAATGGGGGCATGGTCTAGGAGGCCAGAATGGCGGTCAGCTCTTAGGTGCACTCCAGATGCCTGGCCATCATTCTTCCACATCCTGCCTGCCAGCACAATCCTGACTTGTGGATCAGGGCCCCCTGGGGCTGCAGGTGTAGTGGGACCCCTGAAGATTCCCTCCGTGGTTCCCGGTGGACCGCTGAGGAAGCCTCCAGAAGAGTGGTGCATGGGACTGTTAGCTTCAAGAAGGTGGCCAGAAAGAGGTGGGGTGGCAGACAGCCAGGGAGTACTTCGGACCTACTCTGTCCTGCTGTCCTGCTGCCTGGGAGATACCCTCTGTTGATCTTTGGTTGTGGGGGGATCGCAATCCCCTTTGCCTGCTCCACCTCCCTGTCTCCAATGGCATAGGTCTGATGCCAAAACTGAAGTACAGGGGACGCGGATTTCGGAGTCCTGAGTGGGTCTTGCAAGAGGCCTTGTGGCACGAACTGAGGTAGGGGGCAGCTATTGAGGCCTGTGCGGGAACTTCTCCTTTCCCATCCTCCTCCCGGCAGCATTGTGTGCCTCCTCGTAGGCTGTGTGGGCTGCTGGACTGCCTTGCTTCTATTCAGGGCCCGCTTCACTTCAGGCCTCTTTGGTGCTTGCGGCCCACGCTATTACGTGGTGCCTGTGCTGGCCTGCTGGGTGTGGTTTGGCGGGGGTAAGGAGGGGTCCAGAGCAAGGTCAGGCTTGAGGGGGTGCCCGGGCCCCCGTGCTGGATTTCTTGCCCTGGTGAAGAAGCAGGAGCAGTGATGGCAGTGGTCACTGGGTGCGGCGGTAGCGTCTGGGGTGGGGTCAGGGAAGCATTGGTGGAGGCTCAGCTACCTCCCTCTGTTCAAAAGTTTCCCCATCCAACCTCTCCTTATGCCTTTCTCTTGTGGATAGGGAGTATACTCATTTTTGAGATACTCTTGGGCAGCCAACTGCCGACTGCTCATGCTGCCTAGTGGCAAAAGGGTCGGCCTCCAAAGGGACCTCATTGAACGTCAGACTGATCTGCCTGGTGGGCCCCTGGGTGACCCATGTGAGAAGCTGGAGCCTGAATTCATACATTTGTTTTGCTGTTGCCTTGACTTGAGGGGACTGCCCAGGCCTCTGGTGTTCTCTTCGCCGTCTGGTGGTGCCTCTCTCTCTTTGAACCTGACAATGAGCAGGGACAAGCCTCCTCCCCCAGGGGTGCTCAAACTAAAATAGAGCAATACAGCACATCAATGCCAGAGACTAGAGGCGCTGCTGAGGCCTCTTCCACCACATCCAGAGCATCAAGACCTGTCGACCTATCAGCTATTCTTGCATCAATTCAGGCCTATTGAGAGGCTGTGGAGGCTAAAGTGGAGGGTATTTATATTAATCTTTTCCTTCTGTGCTAGGACCTTTGTAAGGTGGCTGAAAGGGCCACAGAAGCTGAAATGTGGATTTCGACAACCGAGGATGATGTGGGTACCCTCAAATGCCAAGTCTCTCTGCTGCAGTCTTCTGTTGCAGTCCTTACTGATAAGGCTGGGGATGATGAAAACCTTTTGAGTCTGAATAACTTGTGCCTAATTGGGCTGTTGGAGGAGGGGAGGGATCCAAATTGGACCTTCTGGAGGACTGGTTTTGTTCTTGGATAATGTTCGGTTCACCTGGACTTCCATAGAGGTCCTGCAGGGCTCAGTGGTCCAGATATCACTCACATTTACCCCCTTCATAATTAAGCCTGGGTGAAATTTAAATTACACTGTGTTCATTCTGTAATTTCAGGAATTTTGTGTCATGCTTATTGCGTGGAATTCCCGAAATTAAGCCATTATGTCACTTTGTGTTCCCATCGCGGTAACAATTTAATGCAAATGATGTAAATCACTCCCAAAAATGTCCCCGAATGCACAGGAACAGCAGAACACAAATGACTACTGTTCACGATGCTTTATTTAACACATCCTTGTGCACATATTACAAAAATATACATAACTTTCCTTCATAGGAAAGTCCTGTTTTGTAAGCTACCTATACATGGTGTGCATGGTACTTACCTGCATGGCAAACACTGCCTTGTAAAGAGGCTATGTGATAATAGATGTGTTGTAAAGGTGGCATACCTAAGATGGTAGTTGGCACATTCCCACTGTCACAGAAGGCCTTCCCTGCCCCTCATTTTTAAAACTTTGTGAGCTCTTTGCTTAGCAACACTGGCGAAGTTTAAAAAATACATTCTCAAAGTTATGAGGTCTTCAACTTTGAATAACCCTACTCAAGAGTTACACTGCACCTCTAGCCTAAAATACACCAAGCACTGACATCCCATAAGTGAGACATTGGGATGGATTGATCGCAACTCTGCAATAATACTTATAATAATACCGAGATTGAGTGCCCTTGTGATGCTTCGTTCTACTGACGTGCAACACTGCACGCTCCATTCTAAGGGATGCCAGTGATAGCTCAGTTGAAAGCATTTCAGAGACCAGCATAGTTACATGTTAAATCCCAATAAAATAGATGATGGGATGCCTAAGAAGGACAGTGCAGAGAGATATTGTGTCTTCAGTTCCACATGTTGCACTTGCTATTTGTATAACACCTGTTCCTTGTATTAAGGAGACTTACACTATTTCTGTCCATTTGATTGCTTTCCCATATTTTAGTGGAATCTGTTAAAATGCATTTGAATACACTACACCAATTCAATCATTAGTTTTTCTTTTGTCCCCAAATCTCTTGATTTTTAGTACAGCATTTCAATCAAACTGGGTATATTAAGCACTCACCCCTGCAGGTTGCAAGTGTAGTTTCTCAATACAGTCTTTCAGTCATCAAGCGATAATAAAATAAACAGCCAACTAAAATAATACAAATCACATACACAAAAGCTCTAATAGGTGCTTATGACAAAAGTACGGATCTGTGTTTAAAAAAAAATAATAATGGCTGTTTCCACATACCATGAAAGAGTGATGCATTGGCTTCTTGATCTTACATTTTGTTTAATGGATTTAAGGGCCATGTCATTTACCTCATCAATTAGCGCACACTCTGAACACCTGAATATGGTACTCAAAGAGTAAACCATAGTCAAAGAGTAAATGGTGAGCACAAGGAACCTTGTCCAGACAGCTAATTGCATCTATCCTAGTGCAAGGCCCCTCCTGTGAATAACAGGGGCTTGGCTGTGGGAGTTGAAACGCCCTTTGAGGCCACATTAAAGGTGAATGCTGTAGAATGCAATAACAGCACTTGCCAAGCACTGAGGAAGCGTAGCTAAAAAGGCATCCACTGTTCTCGCATTCTCCAGGTGATGTTTACTTTCAATGAGGAAAAAAGAAACAGCACCCGGATAAATGAACTGACAGTTCAACCAAAATAAAATCGGAATTGTATATTTTGTTTTAAAAAGAAATTTAGTTACAGGACATGGACATGGAATTAAATGTCAAGTGCTTGCTGAACGTGTACTGAGTAGGTCTGTGCCATTGAGCGATACTGACCCTACCTGACCTCATTGACTGATAAATGTACTGTATTACACCTTCTCCTAGGCTTAGGGGAGGAAACCCCCTTTCCTGTGATTGCATACTCGAGCAAAGCGAAAAGCAGGATTCGCTATCCATTCTCTGAAACAGTCCCTTCCCCCTCCGGTTGATGTGCGAGGTGAGGGCTTGCATTGTCATTCCATGCGAAAGAGGTGCTAATAAGTGCGCTTTCAGGCAGCTCTGAAAGACAAAGGGCCTGACCTTGACACTCCCAGCTCCAGCCGAGTAGCTTTGGCCCCTGGCACCAGTAGCTGTACATTTGGATGAAATGCATTCACTTCTCAAACTCTTACATATTCCCACAGCGCACAAGCGTAAAAGCACTGTATGTTTTGCAGTGAAAAATAAAACTTTTCAAAGCTGCAACCGTTTAACATTGACTTTTTATCCTTATTTATATTTTTAGCAACTAAGCTCATAGAAAATCATCAGTGGCATTCAGACATGGTTCCAGAATAACGTTACACATATGTACAATGGTTGTAGTCATTACAGTGATATTTAGGAGTTACAATCCTGCCCCTCAAGCGTGTGATTACACAAATACATGTATATACAAATATTGACTGCATTGTGTGCCTTTTAAAAGCAGGTTCTTTACATTCTAATGGTCTTCGTTTTCTTATAATTCTTGTAACATTTCCTTCCCTATATAAGGTCACCTAATGAGCAGCATTTCTTTTAGTTAAACCTTTTTCAGAGGAATGGTCTTTCAACATCTCATGGTGAATTTCTCTAAAGTCAATAACCTATAGTTGCACATTATTAGGCAGTATCCCTGCCTGTAAACAAAATGGGGCATAGCACCAAATCCAATCATTAACATTTAGTAAAGAGCAGTTGTTGCTTGTGAAACCTTTGTTTTTTTAGTTCTATGTTTTCACTGCAAAACTATTTTCATGCTCAAATATAACGTAAGTATTGAATTGGCATTTGCAAAGTTAAATTTCATCTTGCGTAATTTCACAGAAAATGTGCATAATCACGCAAAAGCAAATGATGGGAATCTCACACACTGTATCACTTTACATGTAAAATGTTTTCTGCCTTACAGACGTTGCCAGAAGGATTATTAGGCCTTCTCTGATTCCCCCTGCAGTCCTGCTGGCTAGGCTAGTGCAGTGTTGCTACCTATATGTTTTTATTTCTAACTACATTAATAATTTGAATGCCTATCTCTCACAGCACCTGCTCCACTCATAGGCACTGTGTCCCAAGACAAGAGCACCTCTCTGGGTATTCAACATAACCAGGGCTTCTAGTTGGTTTGTTGGCCTGCCTTTCCATATTCCTTTATTCTGGTTGGTCAATACTGTCCATCTGTCCCGCCTTTGTGTAACGGGTTCCCTCCCAGTGGAGATCACCAATTGTATTTTTCGGTTGGCCATCTGATGCCTCTTCTGCTTGCACCTCCTCCCTCCCGCCATTGCCGACATCCTTCCTGTGGCATGACCTACTGCTCTGCACAACACTTCATTGACTTTTGCGGCTATGGCTGCACGCCACGCTTTAGCTTTAAACATCTAAGGTGTGGTGTGCAGCCATTGCTACAAAAGTCAATAAATAGAAAAACAAAGGAAAGCGGATGCCGCATTTCTTTTACATTAGTAAAGCAATAGCTCAACATTTAACTAAAGCGAGACCTATTGCTTGCAAATAATTGTGCACCATTAGTACCAATTTAACACCCACATTTAGCAATAAATAAAAGGTGACCATTCCAGCTTTTCAAAGGGCCTTCCACCATGCTGTAACTAGTATCGCTGGTAAGGGTATTTTATCATTGGAAGAATATCGTTTTCTACAAAACAAGCACCCAAGAAACCCATAATTTTACCACCTACCTAAAATCCACAAGAATACCACTAGCCCACCAGGACGCCCCATAGTCTCCTCTAAAGGAGTCCTTACAAAAAATGTATCAAGATATATAGACCATTTTCTGTTCCCTTTTGTAATGCAACTGTCTTTGTATACACGAGACACCAAGGAATTTCTGATGCAAATACAAGGAAACGAATGGGAACAAGACTTTTTAATGATAACTCTTGATGTGTCAAGCCTGTGTACAAATATTTGACACACCGATGGGCTGGAGGCAGTAAGATTCTTTTTAAGGGGACGACCCTTGAGGTTCCTGGAGCATAACAACATGGTGGAAGAATTTATCTCCTTCTCTTTGAACAATAACATTTTTATTTTCCAGGAGCAACGGTACAGGCAGATACAGCGCATGGCGATGGGAAACTGCTTCGCCCCCAGTTACGCGAACCTGTTAATTGGCTGGTCGAAGAAGCAGGTGGCTTGGGTCGACACCATGGATGAGTGGGTGGATAAGATTGTTTGCTGGAGGAGGTTCATTGACGTCCTCTGCATAATTAGGAGAGGGTCAATGGAGTCTGCAAAGCATTATATTGCTTACTTAAATGAGAACAACCTTAATCTGAAATTCACAGGTGAACTCAATACCACACAAGTAAATGTTTTGGGATCTGACTAAACTGCACACAGCCTTATAGTTGGCGCCCTGAGAAAGTCCTTGGTTAATCCCGGACGAAACACATGTTGGCATAATCTGTGGCTATCTGTTCTGTTGCCGAAGATAACAAAAATTGCATTGTACAAGATACTGAATAAAGTATCAAGAAGAAAATATACTGAGAAGACCACTGCGTGGAGTGATTGTATCTGGAAATGAAGTGACTGTAGCTCGGGAAATTATTGTTGTGTTTTGTTCTAAATGTGTGGAATTTGTCTACACTAATAACAACGAGGGGTGGTTGTTGTCCAATTGTCCTTTGAGCTTGGTCATCTTTATACTAATTTGTCTCACATTACAGGTTCACTTAACCTTGCACAGTTTATACCCCACTGCCCTTTTCTGTATGTGATATATATATCTATACTAATATATTAAAGAGAGAGCCCAAACCTTTGAGGCGGGTAATCTCAGGAACCACAGCACCAATCACAACACCCAATACAGCGTTGGAAAGGGCAGTTGCAGCAGAAGGACATAGGCATGCAGACCCCCACCATATACATTTAAAAGGTAAAAGAACCGTGCCAGCAAAGTTGTCCCCTGTGGGCGTGTCAGCGTTGTGCTGTGGGCGTGTGCTGTGGGCGTGTGGTACGTTCCGCCCTTCATGCCATGTCTCATATCGTGTGCTGCGCGCGTGTGCTGGGGGCGTGGGCGTGTGCGGGGCGCAGGATTACGGAAAACCAAAGCGAGCGTTGTGCCCAATATTTCATTGTTTTTTCTTCCCAGGTTCT
Source organism: Lissotriton vulgaris (assembly GCF_964263255.1). Taxonomy (NCBI): domain Eukaryota; kingdom Metazoa; phylum Chordata; class Amphibia; order Caudata; family Salamandridae; genus Lissotriton; species Lissotriton vulgaris. Next base: position 308,108,626 of record NC_141688.1, on the reverse strand, counting down.
GTACATTCCAGCTCCGGGTGTCCACCCCCCCCTTTAAATATCCCTGCACCCCATAATCATAACCCACCCTTACTCCTTAAAATGACCCAAAACCCTTAAACACTAACCCATCTTAACCTTATAAATATACCCTGTACCCCAAAACCCAAACCTAGCCCTGAACCCTATAAATACCCCTGTACCTCACAACCCAAGCCTACCCCTGAACCCTAAAAATACCCCTGTACCCCAAAACCCAAACCTAGCCCTGAACCCTAAAAAGACCTCTGTACTCCAAAACCCAAACCTACCCCTGTACCCCAAAACCCAAACCTAGCCCTGACCCCTATAAATACCCCTGTACCCCAAAACCACCTTTGAACCCTAAAAATACCCCTGTACCCCCAAACCTAGCCCTGAACCATAAAAATAACCCCGTACCCCAAAACCCAAACCTACCCCTGAACCCTAAAATACCCCTCTACCCCAAAACCCAAACATAGCCCTGAACCCTAAAAATACCCCTGTACCCCAAAAACCATACCTAACCCTAAACCCTAAAACTACCCCTGTACCCCATAACCCAAAACTATATCTGAACCCTTAAAATACCCAAACACCCCCAAAAATATACCTCAGTACCCCAAAACATATACCCCTATACCCATACTTACCTTATCCAAACTTTTTAAAAAACATGCTTTTACCATTCATGCATTTACAACGAATTTCGTTGTAAATGTATGCGTGGTAAAAGCATATAAAATGTAATGCCATGCGTTATAATGGCATTATGGAGTCATGGTACTTTCGTAATGAAAGTATGCTGAGTGATGGTATGTGGAAAGAAAGTTGCGGAATAATGGGTGTTTACCCTCCCCCGGTAAGTACATTGGTGGCATGGCGGCCCACATCTCCAGCAACATACTAATTTTTTTCACCACCGATTTGATAAATGCACAGGTCTCTCTCATTGATGGCCAACACCGACATATACTTTTAGACACACCTCCTGCCACAAGTTCTAGAATTGCGAACTTTAGAGCTGGGGAGCTAAGTTCGAATCTCGGCATCAGCTCAACATCCTGTGATTCCAGGCAAATCGCTTTGTCTCCCCGTGCCTACCACAAATTAATGTGTTCGTCTGTATTGTAAATTGTGCTCATGCCATGTTGTCGAGTTAGCGCTATATAATATTGCAAGGAAAAATAAAGTAGGGAAACTCAAGTTCACACACTACTGAACGCACACTTTTAAGTGCATCAGCAGTGCACTGTGAATCGGAGCGTTTCACAGGCCTGTCACAGATAAGAAATGCTATCAAAACGAAATCCTACAAAACAATATACTACTTGCCGGCAGCAATTCATACCCGGACAGCGTCTGGACGGGCTGCTAGTAGATGTATATAAAGTCACAAACTCCAATGGGTAAATTGCCATGAAAGTTCTTTATTCCTCACAAGCCTCTGTTCCGACGCGTTTTGGTCAACAAGTGACCTTGATCACATACGGAAACGCAGTCCGCCATATTTTCTATACATTGCACACCACCCCAGTGTCATATGATCAACAACATAAAAGAAACACTATAGCCTTGGCTATTCACTGTTTTAGTCTGTTCTCTAATGTTTTGCTCTCTAAGCAGTAACAGCATTTTTTTAAATCTCTTAAAGAAAGCAATTATTATATTTTTTTTTCAAGGTTTCAAAACCCTTTATTGTTCATAAACATGGTACATCAGTGTAATATAATCGTCCGATACATTGCCAAATTCCACACACATGTTCAACACCTTCCCGTGTATACAAGTATATATTATGTATAACAGAATCCAGAATAAAACTCCCACCCTCCCGCCCCTCAATAAATTGCACATTGCACTGAAGGTAAACCGAAACATTGAATGGCATTCCAAATAATAGCAGTGTGACAGGCATCCCAGTATTTGTCACAAGTGAAGTACATTACAATATGAATGAAGTTGTGGTAGAACACGGTGGAAACACAATACACCTCCAGTAGGCCCATATCTTGCAGTCCTTCCCCCGTCCGTCTCAATACATGGAGCGATACACCCATTGTTGGCGATCTCAGCAGAGCAACCCCGGAAGGGTGTTTAGCTACAGAAGTACAGTACCTCTGGGTCAGACCGTTAGGTGTGGGTCCCCATCGCTGACACGTCCCTCCCTCTCCGCCCCTTCTTCCTCATTTGCCTCCAGTCTGAGAAGATAGGAAGTGAATGGGCTTAAATATCCTTTGGTCGTGATCTAATTGGCAGCAGTTCCGCATAAGAGTGTAGCTGATCCTGCCAAGTGGTCATAGTCAATCTCCAGGACTTGAATTTGGGGGCCCTCGTCCCCACCTACACGCCACCTACCGCTTAGCCAGTAATAGACTCATTGCTAAAAACGTTCTGTGTACAGTTGCAATGCTTTGCGTCAATCCTAGTAGCGCTATAAGTGGGCATGGCGCTATCTCGGTCCCCAACATATCCGACAGTCCCGCAAAAATCAATGTCCAGTAGTCTGATACCTTGGAGCTGGTCCATGCCAGATGTCTCCCACAGCGTTCACACTGATCAGTATCTCTAAGGTGGAACCCGTGCAATTTAGCAGGGGTATAATACAGCTGATGTAAAAATTTAAAGTGAATGAGACGCAATCTGCTGTTGCTCGTAATTGCTTCCGTTTGTGTACAGCTGACCTCCCATTGATCATCTGTTAGCGGCGTGTTGAGGTCTTTATCCCAGTCTTGCCTAGCACGCAAGGTGTTAGTCAGTGGTGCACTCTGTGTATGTTTATAAAGGAGTGATGAGATGATGAGGGGCTTCTGTTTGCAATAAGGCGTGTAGGCGGGGTGCAAGTGTGTTCATCAGGAAATGCAGGGGTGACAGCTCGAACACTCTGCCGGAGCCGGGTGTATAAAAATGTGTCCAAAATTGTTCTATGGAGCTTAACTGGCCGTGTATATATAGGTCTCCCCAAGTGTGGTATGCAAGCCCAGTTAACATTCTGCAGCATATTTCTTCACATGTTACTTGCAACCGGGGATCATTCAGTAAGGACATCCTAGGTGAGTTCAGGAATGGGCTTCCCATGACATGCGCAATCCGTCACCAAGCCCCTACCATGCAGTCGACTGTGGACGGATCTCGTTCCCTCTCCTTTACATGTGTAAATAGATAACCATTCTGGGGCATCGGGGTCATATAGCCGTCTTCTACTGCCAGATGGGCCATGAAAGGCAGCGGGTGGAACCAGTATTTAGCACAGTGAGCTTGCGCACAGTCCTAATTGCGTTCAAAATTGGGGACTTCATATCCCCCCTGGTGGTATGGTAGCATTAGTGTGTCAAGATTGAGCCGCGCCTGCTTCCCTCTCCTTATTAGCCGTGTGAGTTGGGTTCTGAGTGTGCGAAAGAAAAACCTTCCTGGGTTATACAGGATATTGATGAAGAGGTATAATAATTTGGGTAATATCACCATCTTGATGAGAGAAATGCGGACCGCCATTGATAGTGGCAGATGTATCCATTTGGTAATATTGTCAGTGATTTTATCAATAGCCGTCCCATAGTTAATCCTCATCAGGGCCTCTTTCTGCCTCGTAAACCGTATGCCTAGATATTTCAGTTCATCAGCCTCCAAGACGAGAGGGTAATCTAGCTGGTGCGGTTGCGTTTTATCCGTAAGAGGGAATATAGCCGATTTAGAACAGTTAATCTGTACTCCAGAAATGCCCCCGAACTTCGTGATTTCACATAACACGGGATTGAGATTATCTTGGGGTTTCTTGATATATAGTGTCATGTCATCTGCGCAGAGGGAGATTAGCAGTTGCCTGACTGGGTAAATGAGTGCTCGGTGATTATGATGTTGTCAAAGTTTTGCCGCTAAAGGTTCTATGGCCAATGCAAAAAGGATAGGGGATAGCGGGCACCCCTGTCGAGTGCCTCTGTGAATACAAAAGGGGGAAGATCTAGCACCATTTAACAGTACTGTAGCTGTCGGTTGGCAATATAGTAGCTGTACCCAATTTAAAAATAGCAGGAGGCATTCCCATGCGCCCTAACGTGCCCAGCAAATAATCCCATTCAAGCGAGACAAACGCCTTAGTGGCGGCGAGAAACACAGCTACTGCCTCGCTAGTAGGATCAATATCTTGCAGCACAGTAGTAAGGGTCCGTAAGTTATGCGATGTTGCCCGATTGGGGACGAATCCAGCCTGATCCGGCAATACCAGACGCTCCATCAAAAGGTTAAGGCCCGTTGCCAGGACCTTTGCTAGTATTTTGGTATCGGAGTTCAATAAGGATAAGGGGCGGTAGAAATCACATTGTATTGGAGATTTTCCGGGCTTAAGCAGCGAAGTTAAAAGGGCTTCCCGCATGGTGCGAGGTAGGCATCCTTCCTCCAGTGCAGCAAAAAACACTTCTTTCAGTATGGGGGCTAGCAGGGGTGCGTAGATTTTATAAAAATTAAATTGGGACACCATCTGACCCCGGGGCTCGTCTCGATTTCATCTGCATAATGGCATCAGTAATATTGTCAAGCTCCAAGTCTAAATTAAAAAACTTTTGTTGGGTATCCCCCAGCCAGGCAAGCATGGTATCCTCAAAATAAGCAGCTAAATCAAGTGGTATGCCTCTATGTGAGGAGTAGAGTGTACTATAATAATCTCTAAAAATGCAGAGTTGGTCTGGGAGGTTCCTGTACGTATTTCCCTGTGCATTTTGTATTTCGGTGACATAATTGGAAATTTAGGGGGTCTAACTGCATTCGCCAATGCCTTCCCCGGACGTTTCCTCTCGCTATAAATGCGCGCCATATATGGCTTCCCTCGAAATCTACATTGCCTATCCGCAATCAGTTTGTATTCAGTGAGTTTGTCTCGCATTTGGGCCTTAGTCCCATTGTCGTTTGGGCTATGGCTGAGTGCGTTTTCTAAAGCATGCAAGTCTGTCTCCAGCTTTTGAAGGTCCCTACGCAGGGTCTTAAGAACGCCACCTCCCTTAGCTATGCACCATACCCGCACCGTGACTTTGAATGCCTCCCATGCTGTCGTAATGCTAGAAACGGAGGTCAGATTACGTTAAAAAAGTCCTGAATATCCTGTTCCATTTCTGTTTTAAACACAGAATCACAGAGATGAGAGGGATTGAGACGCCAATTTAAATATGGGGAGCACTCTAGAGGGATCTGGAGCTCAGCAACCACTGGGGAGTGATCTGAGAACGTGTGAGCTAGGTGGGTCACCTGGTTCACCCAATGCGCCATCCCTGCTGACACAAACACATAATCGAGCCTAGCCCAGGTGGAGTGGATCGCCGAATAATGTGTGCCCTCTCTGAGTGTGAGGTGCTTGTACCTCCAGGAGTCTAGTAAGTAATTACTATCCACTATGTCCCTCAGTTTCCTTTGTGTAGTTTTGTAATGGGCCGGGGAAGTTCGTGACCTGTCCATTTGGGGCTGCAAAGCCGCATTGAAATCGCCGCTCAGGCTTACATATGTGATGCCCAGCGCCTGAATTTTGCCCCATAGTAAGTGAAGGGCATTAGGATTGTCAATATTAGGACCATAGTAACTGGCAAATATTAATTCATAAGAGTGAAGCCTTCCCCATAATACACAACATCTACCCTCCACATCAGACTCCGCTCCACTGGGCACAAACGTCACCCCGCGTTTGATCAGTATAGTCACTCCCTTAGAGTAGTTAGAGTAGGACGCAAAACTGCGACATGAAGCCCATCTCGAGGCAAACTGGGGGGTACCTCCGGGCGCCAAATGCGTCTCCTGCAGAAGGGCAACCGCTATACCATGTCTGTCCAGATATCCTAATACCTGTCTGCGCTTCCTAGGGTCATTGAGGCCACGAACATTCCACGAAGCTACCTTGATGGATCGAAGAGTTTTTGCCTCATCTATCACACCCATAACAGTTTAAACCAAAAAGTATGTATATATTAGTTACTTTCTTCCCTTCAGCACATAGCAATACATTTGATATAAAACCACTCCCCACCTCCCATGCCGGCGTCCCCAACTTGCTGGGTACTAAATTCACTCCCTCCGAAAAAAACCACATTATAGAGAACATAACTTCCCCTCCCAGGGGGTATCAGGGGGTTCGCCCTCTTAGGGGGATAAAACGCTAGGGGCACTTGACTCGCCCACTCTCCTCCTTACTTGCTCCCACTGGCACCACCGCCATTTAGCTGGGTAGCCAATGTGGGATGGAGGTAGGTGGCCAAGCAGGGTATAGTTTGCATATTACATATGGACAGTCACACATATACATCACGAATGAAGATCAGTCCATCACATGGGCGTCCGCAGGGGAGGGCAAGGGGGTGCGCTTGCCCCCCCTGGATCGCCGGTCCCATTCCTTTTGGTCCCTAATGTTCAAGATTACAGCAGGCTGTTCCCCTGCGAGAAGCCCCAGGAGTTTAAATGATCTCTCACTTGGGGCCTCTCGCAGTTCTCTTTGAACTCTAGAGGCTGCAGCAGCCCCTCCCCGGTCTCGAGCAGACTGTGGACAGGCCCATTGTCATTCTGTCTGCTGCTGATCATCGCATAAAGAATGACAATGGGCCGTCTGCATTAAACGTGCCTTGAAGGCGAGTGAGGAAGTTAAAATGTTGCCCCCCCCTGGAAGGCGAGTGATGATTTTGCCCCCCCCCTAGAAACATTTCTGCGGACGCCCATGGTCCATCACATGATGAAGAGCATCAGGAGTCACCACCAAGGCCGTCGTTCATAGTGTACATCAGTCCTGTTGAGATAGTGGAGATTGAGATCTGGAGCGAGCTCCGGCCACTGCTTCTCTGGAGGATGCCCTCTTATGCCATTCGAGGTATTCTTCAGCCTTCTGCTGATTGTTGAAGTAGTGTTGTTTCCCTTGGTGCGTGATTTTCAGTTTAGCAGGGTAAAGCATAGCATCGGGGATTTCTTGTGTTTGGAGTTTCTTCTTAACCCCCGCAAACTTGGGTCTTGCCTCTTGTACTGTCGGTGTAAAGTCCGGAAAGGAAGCCAGAGTCATATTTTCATAATGCACTTGTCGCTTTTCACGGGCCAGGCGGAGAAAAGCATCCCGGTCCCAGTAGTTTAGGAAGCGAGCTATGACAGGTCTGGGTGTCGCCCCAGGAGGCGGACGCGCTGCAAGGATCTGTGCGCACGCTCCACCGTAAGGTGCGCCGAAAAGGATTCTCTGCCAACGAGGTCCACAATCAGTTTTTCTATGAAGTCCTCCATACGGCCCGTGTTGGTGGATTCCGCCAAGCCTAGGATGCGCACATTGTTTCGCCTGCAACGAGCCTCTAAATCTTTGTTCTTGTCCGCTATAATCTTGAGCAATTCGTCCATCTGTGAAACATGGCGTCCACTCCATCTTCAAGGTCCGAAATTCTGCTCTCTGTTTTTTTAAGCGGGTTTCATGCTGGCCAAGTTTAGTGACCACGGTATCCATTCTCATATTCAACGCATCTATTTTAGAGTCAATTGATGTGAGGCTTTGCTTCATTCCAAGTAGGAGTGCCTTCCAGTCATCTTCTGGCGGACCATCGACTGTGGACTCTGTTTGGTCCGCCAATTGGGACCTAGGAGTCTTGTGGGCTTCAAAAGGGATTTTAGATTTCTTGGTGTCAGTGCGCCCCATTGTGTAATAATAGTGCGACAATCCGGACCAAGTCCCACAGTGTATCACTCGCAGACAGGTAGGCAACAGGGCGCCAATTCAGTGTCAGGTAGTGTCCGTCCTCTGGGGCTGGGAGTGCAATTTAGCTCGCCACAACGCTGTCTTTGTGCCGCGTATGGGGACACCGGGCAGATCCTCTTGTGCGTGGTGCAGTTGTGCGACGTTGGCGCCTATGTATAGCAATGGTGCTTGGCTGTGATAAGTGTGAGTTCAGGCTCATCCACAAAGAAACCAAGAAAGAATGGGGGGTGGATTTCCAGAGTAGTGATGTGCGGGCAGCAGAGAGGTCTCAACTGGATGGGGCGCTTGCAGGTATCGTTTCAGGAACCCCCTCCACAGCAGGGAGCATCAGGCAGCCATTTTGGTCCAAGTAGCCAGGTGTGTCTGCACTCCAAAAAAAAACGCTCCAAAGAGAGCTAATGAGTAGTGGGCACCGCAGTATCTGGCCTTTGGGAATCACGGGAATAATAGCTGAGCGACACAGTGACGTCGAGTATCCTCACCTGTCCAGCCCCCTAGAGGCACAGGTCGGGAGCCAGAGAACAAGATGGCGATCTCAGCGCACTTGCCGCCTCATCACAATTTGCCCGGCAATTACTGTAGCACACAACCGCTGCATCTAGGTTGGGCCATGCCACAGTCCCCGCCTGTTTACTGGGAGACCCGTCTCCCTCTCAGTCCTCACATTGGCCCCTAATCCCCACGTCGTTCCATCGCGCGGCAGCGCTACAAATTTTCAGCGTCGTCTCCCCAGTACAGTCCCTCCGCTGGGGACCTCCGCACATGACACGCTCTTGCCTAGCAGTCTCTTTGTGTAGACAATGTCTCGGCGGTAGCTCGCAGGACACTTCGCTTTCCACCGCCAGTTATGTGATCAATTGCAGGGGCCTAGTTAATAGCGTCACCCTTAAGTCACCGCAGGTGGTGTCCCTTCTAGCGCCAGGTATAAGCAGACACTTTCTTTTGTCACCGTCGTCCACCTCACACACACTGCGGCAGGCAAAGAGACTCACCGGTCCGGTCGTTGGTGTGCACTCTCCAGGTTGCGGGCCATTTCGCGCCAGTAGGCCTTTGAGGCCTCGGCCTTTCCTAGTCCCGGCACCTGGGCCCCGGACCGCACAGGACAGGCGGCAGTGCGCGGGCAATCTTCACCTCTGTTTTTCGGCAGTCACACCGCAAGGCGGAGGGTCAAAGGAGATATCGCTGCATCTACGAAGTTGTGCGCTTCAATTGGTGAGGAATTCTGCAGGAAAATATGCCTGAGGATGGTCAAGAAGGATAGTTCCCTGCACAGCAGGGTTGGAGCCTCACTCGTGCGTGGCCATCTTGGTCCAGCGCCACCTAGCACCCCCCAAAGACAGCGATTTTTAAGGCAATAAATAAACATAAATAAATATCTATAAATATAAATAAATAAGTATATAGTTCAATAAATACATGGATTTCTTAATACACAAATTCAAAATGCTAATTTTTCTCATAAATGAAGTTGTGCAAAGATTGCTGTTGAAACAATGTTAAAAAAAATGCCTCTGGCTGCTGTGTAGTGGGACCAATACATCACATTAGATCAGCATGAATGCTTGAAAATGATTGCCACACTGCAGCTTTAAAATTGCCTTTTATAAACATTAGCATATTTCAAGTATGTTACACTTAGTAGTCCTTTTATTATATATTTTTTGTTAACCTAAACCATAAAATTTCCCTTGCCCCAAAAACCCACACTCACTCTAAACCTTAAAAATTCTCTTGCCACCCAAAAAATCATACCCACCCTAAATCCTAGAAAGTCCCTTGCCACCCAAATACCCATATGCACCTTAACACCTAAAAAAATCCCTTACCACTAAAGAACCCATACCCACCCTACACCCAACAAAAATTCCCTTGCCACCCAAAAACCCATCCCCACCGTAAACTCTATAAATTCCTGTGGCACCCAAAAAACAAAACCCACCCTGAATCCTGAACAAGCCCTTACCCCCAAAAACCTATACCCTCCTTAAACCCCAAAAATTCCCTTGCCACCCAAAATCACATACCCACCCAAAACCGCACAACCAAAAACCCATGACCACCCTTAACCCTAAAAATTCATTATCACCAAAAAACCCATACCCACCCAAAACCAGAAAATTTCCCCTGCCCCCCAAAAACCCACACCAACACTAAATCTTAAAAATTCTCTTACCACCCAATAACCCATACACACTGTAAACCTTACAAGATTCCTTCCCAAAAAAATCCCACACACATCCCAAACGATAAAAATACCCTTGCCACCCAAAAAACCCATACCCACCCTAAACCCTAAAAATCCAATTCCGCCCAAATACCCATAACCACCCTAAACCTAAAAAATGCAGTTGCCACCTAACAACCCATACCAACCCTAAACCCTAAACAATAACATACCACCAAAAAATCCATACCCACCCTGAACCCTAACAATTCTCTTGAAACCCAAAAACTCATACCCAACCTAAACCCTCAAAATTCCCTTGCCACCCAAAACCCATACTCACTGTAAACCCTAAGAAATCCCATATAACCTAAACACCCACCCACCCTAAAACATAAAAAATCCTCTAGCACACAAAAACCCATACCCACCCTAAACACTACAAAATTGCCATGCCGCCCAAAAACCAATACCCACCTTTAACCCTAAATACGCCCTAATAACCTAAAAACTATACTCACCCTAAACCCTAAAAAATACCATACCACCAAAAACCAATACCCACCCTAAACCCTAAAAGTTCCATTGCCACCCAAAAACCCACAACCACCCTAAACCCTAAGACAAACCTCACAACCCAAAAGCCGACCCCACCCTAAACCCTAAAAATTCCTTATAATTAAAAAACCCATACCCAATCTAAACCATAACATTTCCTTTGCTCCCTTAAAACGTACACCCACTCTAAACCTGAAATATTCTCTTGCCACCCATACCGGCCCTGAATGCTAAAAATTCCCTCGCCACCAAAAAACCACACCCACCCTAAAACATTAAAAATCCCCTACCACACAAAAACCCATATCCATCCTAAACCCTAAACATTCCCATACCGCCCAAAAAACCTTACCCACCTTTAACCCTAAAAAAGCCTGTATCACCTACAAAACTATACTCTTCCTAAACCCTAAAAAAGTCCTTACCACCAAAATCTATACCCACCCTAAACCCCAGAATTTCCCTTGCCTCACAAAAACACATACCCACCCCAAACCTCACAACCAAAAACCCATGATCACCCTAAGCCCTAAAAAATAATTATCACCAATAAACCCAAACCCACCCTAAAACATTAAAAATCCCCTACCACACAAAAACCCATACCCACCCTAAACCATACAAATTCACATGCCACCCAAAAATCCTTACCCACCTTTAACCCTAAAAAAGCCCTTTTCAACTAAAAAAACTATACTCACCCTAAACCCTAAAAAATACCTTACCACCAAAACCCATACCCACCCTAAACCATAGAAGTTCCATTGCCACCCAAAAACCTATAACCACCCTATATCCTAAGACAAACCTCACAACCCAAAAACACATTACCACCCTAAACCCTAAAAATATCCATATCATTGAGAAACCCATACCCAACCTAAACCATAACATTTCCCTTGCCCCAAAAACCCACACCCACTCTAAACCTTAAAAATGTTCTTGCCACCCAAAAACTCACACCCACCCTAAATCCTACCAAGTCCCTTGCCACCCAAAAACCCATATGCACCCTAAAATCTAAAAAAGATTTACCACCCAAAACCCCATACCCACCCTAAACCCCAAAAAATCCCTTGCCACCCAAAAACCCATCCCCACCCTAAACCCTACCAATTCATGTGCCGCCCAAAAAGCCATAACCACCCTATACCCTAAAAAAACCCTTACCAACAAAAACCTATACCCACCCTAAACCCCCGTAATTCCCTTGCCACCCAAAAACATATACCCACCCAAACCTCACAACCAAAAGCACATGATCACCCTAAAACCTAAAAATGCATTATCACCAAAAAAACATACTCACCCTAAAACATTAAAAGTCCTCTACCACGCAAAAACCCATACCCACCCTAAATCCTAAAAATTCCCATGCCACCCAAAAACCCTTACCCACCTTTAACCCTAAAAAGCCTATATCACCAAAAACTATACTCACCATAAACCCTAAAAAATACCTTACCGCCAAAAACCCATACCCACCCTAAACCCTAAATGTTCCATAGCCACCCAAAAAACAATAACCACCCTAAATCCTAAGACAAACCTCACAACCCAAAAACCCATAACCACCCTAAACTCTAAAAAATCATTATCATTGAAAAACCCTTACCCAACCTAAACCATAACATTTCCCTTGCCCCCTTAAAACCTACACCCACTCTAAACCTGAAATATTGTCTTGCCACCCAAAAACCCATACCAGCCCTAAATGCTCAAAATTCCCTCACCACCCAAAACCTCATACCCACCCTAAACCCTAAAAAGCACTTAGCACCTAAAACCCTATACTCACCCTAAACCCTAAAAAATCCCTTAACGCCAAAAACCTATACCCACCCTAAACCCCAGAAATTCCCTTGCCACCCAAAAACACATTCCCACCCTAAACCTCACAACCAAAAACCCATAATCCCCCTAAACCCCAAAAAATCATTATCACCAAAAAACCATACCAACCCTAAAACATTAAAAATTCCCACCACACAAAAACACATACCTACCATAAACCCTAAAAAATCCCATGCCGCCCAAAAACCCTTACCCACCTTTAACCCTAAAAAGCCCATATCACCAAAAACTATACTCACCTTAAACTCTAAAAAATACCTTACCATCAAAAACCCATACCCACTCTGAACCATAGAAGTTCCATTGCTACCCAAAAACCTATAACAACCCTAAACCCTAAAACAAACCTCACAACCCCAAAACCCATTACCACCATTAACCCTAAAAATTCTGTATCATTGAAAATCCTCACAACCCAAAAACCCTATACTCACCCTAAACCCTAAAAAATACCTTACCATCAAAAAACCCACACCCACCATAAACCCTAAAAAGTGCCTTGCCACCCACAAACCCATATGCACCCTAAAACCTAAAAAAACATATCACCTGAAAACCCATACCCAACCTAAAACATAAAAAATCCCTTACCAACCAAAAACCCATCCTCACCCTAAACCCTACAAATTCCAGGGCCGCCCAAAAAGCCATAACCACTCTAAGACTTAAAAAAGCCCTTATCACCTAAAAACCTATACTTACCCTAAACACTAAAAAAATACCTCACCACCAAAAGCCCATACCCACCCTAATCCCCAGAGATTCCATTGCCATCCAGTAACATATACTCACCCTTAACCTCACAACCAAAAACCCATAACCACCCGAAACCCTACAAATTCATTATCACTGAAAAACCCATACCCACCCTAAACTATAACATTTCCCTTGCCCCCTAAAAACCCACACCAACCCTAAACCTTAAACATTATTTTGCCAGCCAATAACGCATACACACTGTTTTTTTTTTCACATCTCATGGTGTTCTTCTCTATCGTTAATGACATATAATTGTACATTAGTACAAATGTATCTCTGCTTTTAAAAAAAAATTGGGATGGATACTTCTCATAGCACCAACTCCCATCATTACCATTTGGCATAATATTGAGACCCTGTTGAAATTTAAATAAAGCTGCTTGAGTCATGTAATTTCTAGAATTTCATGCTACACTTGTTTTAAAAATTTCATAAATAAGTCAAATACAATCTTAATGCAGAACTCTATTCCTGTAGTGAAGAAACAGCACTTCACCTCATCAAAGTCCATTACTCCAGAAGTTTTAAAGCTAGAGCTCATCCAGCTGCACTTTATGGATCTGAGCTATGGAGAGGAGAAAATCGTCAGCCTCTCATCATTGGGGAAAACAAAATCATGAGAATGCTTACACGTTTGCCCAAAAATAGTCCGATGATCTCCCTTACACATGATATTGGGATAAAAAGAATAGGATATCTTGATGTATGGAGGCCATTGGCCTATTGGATCAGAATTCGGACAACAGAGGAATTAGAGACTTACAGGCAGACCTTGAGGGAGCTACTGCATTTGGATGTATTTGTGACTCTTCCCTGGTTGACCCACGTCTGTAATTGGCTCACCAACTTAAAAAAAAGGTTTGAGCTGCTACTGGGCAACCCCGAGCTTGCTGACCCCGATTCGACGAGAGAGATCAAATCTATATACTGGGAATTCATAACGCACTTTAAATCCTGAGTTGGGGAGATTGACTACTCAATTTTTGTCTTTTAAACTGACCCCGAGCTTTGAGCCCTTTTTAGATGAGATTGAACCACACATGGCAATGTCTCTCTATAGGAAATTCAGGTATGAGATATTACAAGTCAACACTTTTACAGCTAAATGGGCAAAACCTCAACTGATGGCTAGTGATCCCAAATGCTCATTGTGCACATTAGGTGCTAATGAGGATATTGCGCATGTTCTATTCTTTTGCGCAGTATGCTACCCCCAGAGGTAAGTGGATTAAGTCCCTGTGCAGAGGTTTGAACATCAGGAGCTACTTAGAGTCGCTTGGAATTTTAACCCCTCCCATGCTCATGACAAGCTCAGCTCCTCATAACTGCCGCGGCCCGCCCATGCGCGGCTAATTCCCCACCTGTGCGGGCATTCTATTGGAGTGGGTGGAGTCATGACAAGTCCAGCTCATCATGAGCACAGCTCCACTGTGCAGCATGATGAACTGGACTCGTCATGAGTACCGCAGCACCGCACGCTGCCCCTCCCACGTGGATGGGGTTAAAATCTGACAGTGACCAACTTATTGTATTTGGCGTTACTAAATTTTTGTTAGCTGTCAGTCACATAAGATATAGGACTGGGCTTAATGGATTTTTAGAATTGTGTATGTATTTATAACTTTTTAATGGTTTTAGACTGAATCATCAAACAATTCCAGCAGTAGTGGAGCCCAAATTGGTCCACTTGCCCTAATTGAATAGTTATCTTTGTACTGTATAGGCAAGAACTCTAATTAAATCATGTGCAATAAGGTTCAAGACTAAAAGGAGAAAATGTAATCAGTATATATGTCTTGCATTTTAGACCCTTATAAATAAAAGACATTTTTATGTTTATATTTAGATGAATGTAAATTACAATATGTACAAAGATTTGTTGATTCTTTAAAACGAATACAGATTTTTTATTTGATATAAAAAATCCAGTGCCACCTCACATAACTATGTGGCATTTGTGGAATAGGTTTATCACAAATGCATGGGATTCATACAAATGTCCCCAACATGAGAGCCTTTTCCTTATGCCATTTATGTTTTTACGTGCAATGTTTTTACTGCAAAATTGCAAAACTCATTTTGTGCTCAAATATAGCACTTAATAATGTATTTTGCATAATTTTATATTTCGCATAATTTTCCTGAACATTTGCATAATTAAACAAAAACAAACTAAGCAAATTGTGTACAAGATATCATTTTACACACTTGACAGGATCTCTGCCTTGCAGCCATTGCCAAAAAGATTACTAGGATTTCTCTGGGTATCCCTATAGTGTATTTGCACACATCAATCCCCCTAACTAGACATGTGCTGCCTATTTATTTTAGTACCAACTATATTATAATTTGTGTGCCGATCTCTCACAGGACCTGCTCTGTTCATACGCACTATGCCCCAAGACAAGAAAAGAACACCTCTCTGGTCACTCACCCATGAAATCAAAACACTTCACACATAGAACGATAATAAATACATCCTCTGCCAGCCCCACACTGCAGGCGCGATTCACAGAACTAACTTAAGACAAAATCCTAAACTTACTACCATTTTGGTATTCACAGAATGCACTTACTCATTTCGGTATTCACAGAAGTTAGTAGTCCTAACTTTAGGACTCCTAAATGCCTTCTGTGAATACCGAAAGTCTTAAAGTTAGGATTTTTCTCAATTTAGTAGTAGTAAAGTTAGGACTCCTAACTTTCGGACTCCTAAATGCCTTCTGTGAAGACTGAAAGTCTTAAAATTAGGATTTTTCGCAACTTTACTACTACTAAATTGAGAAAAATCCTAATTTTAAGACTTTCAGTATTCACAGAAGGCATTTAGGAGACCTAAAGTTAGGACTCCTAACTTCTGTGAATACCGAAATGAGTAAGTGTCTTCTGTGAATACCAAAATGAGTAAGTGCCTTCTGTGAATACGAAAATGGTAGTAAGTTTAAGATTTTGTCTTAAGTTAGTTCTGTGAATCGGGCCCTCCCTCATGGTTTATGGTTAAAAATGTGCTTCGGCACTCCACATCAATCACTGTACAATACGATACAGTAGCACCGCCCTAATATTCCTATGTCAAGATCAGGCTTTTGTTGGCTCTTCACCCTGCCCAGTGCCACTGTATCTGCTGCACTAATCATAGCTGCTTCCTTATGCTCCATACTTGGACTTAGACTAGACTGCAGGAAGATGTTCACCTCCTTCATCTATGGTGCCACTGTGGCATAGAGTAGGTTGGAGGAGAGTGTTATACAGTGGCCCTTTGTACAATGGAGTGTCTTAGAGTGGGTTGTTGTAGAGTGGAGTAGCATGCAGTGGAGTAGAGTGTTATAGAGTGGAGTGGCATACAGTAAAATGGGGTAGAGTGGTGTGGCATAGGGTGGAATAGCGTACAGTGGAGTGGTGAACAGTGGAGCGGTGTAGAGTGGCTTGTAACATAGAGGTTTAGATGGAGTGGCGTAGAGTTTCATGCCGTAGAGAAGAGTGGAGTGGCATGCCGTACATTGAAGTGGAGTGATGCGCCATAGATTTGCCTGTCGTACAGTGTAGTTGCCTAGAGTAGACCGGAGGAGAGTATCATACAGTGGACTGTTGTAGAGTGCTGTAGACTGAAGTGTCATACAGTGTGGTAGTGATGACTAGAGTGGAATGGCGTAGAGTGGAATAGTGTACAGTGTACAGTGAGGTGGCATAGAGTGGAGTGACATAGAGTGGAGTGGATTGAGTGGAGGGGTGTGTTGTAGAGTAGAGAGAAGTGGAGTAGAGTGCATTGGTGTGTCAGAGTAGAGTGGAGCTGCGTATAGTAGAGTAGAGTGGTATGCCATATAGTAGAGTAGAGTGGCATGTTATAGAGTGGCATGGCATACGGTGCAGGGGCATAAAGTGAAATGGCATAGAGTGGAGTGGTGTAGAGTAGTGTTGAGTAGAGTGCAGGAGAGTGTCATTCAGTGGACTGTCAGAGTGGAGTAACAAAGTGTGGTACTGTAGAGTGGAGTGTTGTATAGAGTGGGGGGAACATCGTTTACGATGCGGTTTTTACACCGCAGTGCCTTTACCCCGCAGCTATTACAACGCAAGTCGTTACTACGACTTACGCTGGATGGCGCTGTGGGATAAGGAATCTTGCAATTTTATATTCCAACACCTTCCCTACTGTTATGGGGACTGGTGTTGGAATATAAAATTATAAGATTCCTAAATCCACACCCTACAACGCAAAAAACCACAAAAAAAATAAACAACAGGGGGTAGGAAAAACAAGAGTGCGATTAACAGGCTTTTGAGCAAGGAATAGTTATAGGTAATAGATGAGAAGCAAAATAGGGTAGGTACATGAGGGGGCATAGTCAATCAGCTAAAACAATAATACAAGTAGACAGTCCGATAAACGTATATTACAAAAGGTGCGGAGTCTCAAATAGTTCCAAAGTGAAGTACAAGTTCAGGTGAATTTAGCAATGAGGATAGCTTTCACTTCTTTCTTAAAAAATGTAGTGGAGGTGATAAGTCTGGTTTCTGGAGGGAGTGAATTCCAGATCCTGGGTGCCATTCCAGAAAAGGAGCACTTATATGTTTTTTCCTTCCGAAATCTACGAGGTTTCAGAAGAAGATTCTTTGTACTTCTTGTGTTTCTTGAGCCACCAGAAATTGTCAGCTTCTGAGTGAGGTAGATTGGGGACAAACTCCTCCAAAACAGATTATATAACCATCAATCTGCAAGAATCATACCGGGAGAATATCCATGAGTGGAGTAAATCTTAAAGGGTAAAAACGGACTTTGAGTATTTGGGACAAAGATAATGGCACAATTGTCTTTCAACAAAGCATTAAGCTGAACCTGCCTCTGTTTTAACTTCCTTGGCCTAACATTACACAACTCTCCCACCTAATTTTCAATGATTCAGCCTGAATATATATTTCTCAAAATGTCTATGATCACACACATTCTCTTTGGCAACCGTGGTAATACTATAGTCACACACCATCTCTGTGGGGACCTGGACATCTTCACAATCACACACTATTTCTGTGAGGATCGGGGCATGTCTATAATCATACACTATCTCTGTGTGGACCTGGACATGTCTATAATCACACACTATCTCTGTGGGGACCTGGACATCTCTATAATCACACACAATCTCTGTGGCGACCTGGGCATGTGTATAATAATCGCACACTATCTCTGTGGGGACCTGGGCATGTGTATAATCACACACTATCTCTGTGGGGACCTGGGCATGTGTATAATCACACACTATCTCTGTGGGGACCTGGGCATGTGTATAATCACACACTATCTCTGTGGGGACCTCAACATCTCTATAATCAAACACTATCTCTGTGTGATTATAGAGATGTCTCTGTGACATCTCTATAATCACACATGATCTCTGTGGGGACCTGGACATCTCTATAATCACAGACTATCTCTGTGGGGACCTGGGCATGTCTATAATCACACACTTGGTTGCTGGGGAGGAGGAGAGACGCATACCATAGGTGATCCTACGGGGAACAACCCAACAGTCACTGAGTGTGATCACGGGGTACTCCCTAGTCTTCACCTCCCATGGGGAAAGTCGTTCCTTCCTAATGGGACAATGGACCCCCTGAGTGGACGGTGAATATAGGTCACATCCACAGAGTGGCACTGGTAAGATTGGAGCCCCTCAGTTTAGGTCCTGATGAAAGCCACGTACCCACAGGGACCTTTGGCTGAAACATGTTGACCTATTTCTCAATATTCACATAGCGGTGACGGGATGATTGCTTTCTTATTCACCGCGCCTTTGTTTTTAAACTCCACACAGTTTCCTTACTGAATAAAGTCGCATGGGGGAACTGTGATGGCTTTTTAAACTCACTATTTTCTTTGGGTCCCCACTCACTTTAGAAAGTGCATACCTGTCGTCAGGTGTATGCCCGCCCTCCACCAAACGGGGTTTCTGGAGGGCGAGGACTGGCAGATGATGAAGCATGACACCTGGTGGTGTGTGATGCTAGTCTATCACTTTTTGTGAGATGCCCTTGTCACCACTCGGCACTTCACATTGACTTGGTCATATTCTAGAAGTGGTCTCTATTTGTGATATATGGTTTGACTGGAGGCTGACCATCTTCTAGCGCCATTTGCCTCTTGTTCCCTCCTCGGGTCACAACCTGAGTTTCCTTGTGTTCTCCCATGTCTATAATCACACACATTCTCTTTGGCGACCGTGGTAATACTATAGTCACACACCATCTCAGTGTGGACTCGAGCATTCTTGTAATTAAACGCAAGCTCTGTTTTGGCTTGAGTATCATCAGCTTTGCATTCTCGTTATGGGGCTTTGGAATCCTGAAAAGTAGTAAAGTTAGACTTTGGTCTAAGTTTACATTTGTGAAACTTAAAAAGTAGAAAAGTTAGATTTTTTGTCTAAGTTTACCTTTGCACATCGGGCCCTATTTTTATGAGGACTTAAACACAATCACCTGCATGCACTATCTCTGTGGGGCCTTGAACATCACTATAATAGCACACCATCTCTGTGGGGACTTGAACATCACTATAATAACACACCATCTCTGTGGGGACTTGAACATCACTATAATAACACACCATCTCTGTGGCGACTTGAACATCACTATAATAACACACCATCTCTGTGGCGACTTGAACATCACTATAATAACACACCATCTCTGTGGCGACTTGAACATCACTATAATAACACACCATCTCTGTGGCGACTTGAACATCACTATAATAACACACCATCTCTGTGGCGACTTGAACATCACTATAATAACACACCATCTCTGTGGCGACTTGAACATCACTATAATAACACACCATCTCTGTGGCGACTTGAACATCACTATAATAACACACCATCTCTGTGGGGACTTGAACATCACTATAATAACACACCATCTCTGTGGCGACTTGAACATCACTATAATAACACACCATCTCTGTGGCGACTTGAACATCACTATAATAACACACCATCTCTGTGGCGACTTGAACATCACTATAATAACACACCATCTCTGTGGCGACTTGAACATCACTATAATAACACACCATCTCTGTGGCGACTTGAACATCACTATAATAACACACCATCTCTGTGGGGACTTGAACATCA
Organism: Lissotriton vulgaris; assembly: GCF_964263255.1. Taxonomy (NCBI): domain Eukaryota; kingdom Metazoa; phylum Chordata; class Amphibia; order Caudata; family Salamandridae; genus Lissotriton; species Lissotriton vulgaris. Next base: position 308,088,465 of record NC_141688.1, on the reverse strand, counting down.
CTATAATAACACACCATCTCTGTGGGGACTTGAACATCACTATAATAACACGCCATCTTTGTGGGGACTTGAACATCACTATAATAACACACCATCTCTGTGGGGACTTGAATATCTCTATAATAACACACCATCTCTGTGGGGACTTGAACATCTCTATGATAACACACTATCTCTGTGGGGACTCAAACATCGCTATAATCACATACCATCTCGGTGGGGACTTGAGCATTCCTATAATTACACCCAACCTCTTTGTGGACTTGAACATCCTTAGCTTCAGACTCTTTATAATGGGCTTTAAGCTTTGAATGTACACACTATTTCTATGGAGACTTAAACACAATGATCTTCACCCACTATCTCTGTGGGGACTTGAATATCTATTTTGGCAAAAATGTAAACAGCTAATCAAGCTCTGGGTTCCACTTGACCATATTCCTTAGTTCCATATGTTAATTTCTTTATGTGTTAGTACCCTTATCTCCAAAGATTTTAAGCTCTAATAAGTAGGTGAAATACAGCTTTAAGTGTCTTTCTTTAAGCGTGATATGATATTTTCTGGGACATTAACATAATCTGTCTTTACTGTATACCCCTAGTATATATGCAACAATTCATATATGAATAGATTATAATGTTGTTTGTGTATATTGTTGATAAAATAAACATTTAGCCGTGTGCCATCAACTGTATTCAATCACAAATAGTGTTACGGACGAGGTCCCCACAAGGATGGTAGCACGTGTTCAAGTCCCCACAAGGATGGTGCTGTGCGCACGATTAAATAATAATATATTTGCAAATTTGAAGCAGGATCCTGTATCACAAATTTTTTCTTAACATTTTTTTGTTATTAGTGTGTTTCAAAAACATTGGGAAAGGTTAGTCCCCACAAGGCTGGTATTCACACATAGTCCCCACAAGGATGGTAACACGTGTATGTGTGTGTGTGTGTGTGTGTGTGTGTGTGTGTGTGTGTGTGTGAGTGTTGTGTGTGTGTGTGAGTGTTGTGTGTGTTGTGTGTGTGTGTGTCTGTGTGTGTGTGTTGTGTGTGTGTGTGTGTGTGTGTGTGTGTGTGTGTGTGTGTGTGTGTGTTTGTGGCATGGGTGGTCATGACGTCTTTGTCCCCCATGCCTTCTTCTTTGGTAGACATGTGGTGAGCGACCACCAATCAGTGGAGACGGTGTGTGATTCTGATTGTTAGTCATTTTATTCTACATTTAACAAACTATTTCTAGGAGTGTTGATTTTAGAAGAAGTGAATGTTATTTTTGTTCATTTATTGTTTTTTCCTAATCTATTTTTCCTGATATTTTAATTTGTAGCATTCTTCTTGTTGCAGATTGTAGTATTCGGTACAACAATTGTCGTTTTTAATTAATCTATTAGATTTTATTATCTTCCACAGGAGCCCAATGGACCCTGGAGGGAACCAGTTATTTATTGTATTAGATTATTGCCTGCCTTCTCCTGCCTCCCATTGGAGCTCCATTGGCCCCATGGAGGAATATCAGTTATTTGTGTATTAATATATTCAAATGTGCCTGCTTACCACTGCCTCCCTTAGAGACCCAAGTACACTGGAGGGATTCCACATATTTATTTAATATTGTATTCATTTTTTTCGCTGCATCCTGCAGAAGCTTCATAGGCCCTAGAGGGACTAGGATTTTGTTTAAATGCAATAAATTGATATGGTATTATTATCATGATGGTGATGTTGACTTGCATCGCATTGACAAGAGTTGCCAAGTCTCATCTCAGCCTTCTGATGTATGATTGCTTGCAGAGACTGAGCAAAGTCTGCGAAGCAGCTGACCCCAGAGTCCTGGGACCTCTCTGCTGAGGGCTTCTTCTCATGCTACTGGCCAACAGTGGATGAATTAAAGGACATGGCCCCAAAGGAGCCGGCTCCTGCCAAGAAAGCAGCCGATGAGGAGGAGAAGAAGTCTGATGCCACCACTGTGATCGGATCCTCATATCTTTTCCACCCTCGTCTGAGCAGGAGCACTCTGGGAGGAGGGTGAGCCCCGCATCACCTTCGGTGCCACCGCCACCACCAACACTGAGGCAGACATTTTTCAATGCTAGTGTGACTGCAGTCATGGCTGAGAGCAGGAATTCAAAATGTAATTGTCCTAGCAGCAAACCCAATCTTACCAGGAAATTCAGCAGCAATTCGGGTCTTCTACACCTGATCTCCCAGAGGTAGGAGCAGAGCAGGAAGTTAAGGTTGTTGCAGAAGAGCAGGGTGTGACACTGAACACTGCATCTTCATCATCCCCTCTGAAGAATAGAAAGAGAACTCCCTTATCTTCTCCAAAAGAGCAGTCAGATGCTGGTGGCATGGATTGGACCCCTAAGCCCAGCCAAGGAGGACCAGGTAAAACCAAGGCTGCAGAAAGTCTTCACAGCAATGCAGACGGTGAACCAGTGCTTGTTTGTGTGGAGAGTGGCACAGAGGATGTGCAGAGCACTTCAACTCAACCTGTTCCAACTCATGTAGTAGCACCACCATCTGCTTCCATCCATTCGAGAACTACATGCTCTACAGCAACCACCATCACTAGTGCAGCAACAGCTCACCACAGAAAAAGGCAAATACAACCGCCTCAATCCTTCTGATTTTGACTCCATAAAGAAGCTCACCTCCCGAGTTTGGAACATCTTTACACCTAGGCCACATAATAGCCATGTTGAAGATTACACCGTTTGCGACAAACCAGTGCATCATGGAAGCAAGGTGAGCATTACCATGCTGGAGGCTAACTGGCCCATTGGAACTTGTTGAGATCCTCTGTCTCAAATGGAAGCTTCCAAGCTGGACCTGTTGTCAGTGTTGCTATGCCAGCGTTAAACCAATTGGTTAATGAAGCAACAATGAAAAGCGCTAATAAATCCATCCACCTTATGACAGACATAAATCAATAAGCAAGCCATAGTCGACACATACATCACTTCAGACTGAGACTACTTAAATGGTTTGAAGAAAAGGCTAGCCACTAGTCTCACAGTTAAGATGCTTTCCAAAGGAATGCAACAGCTGCAGTATTTTCATTGGAGAAATCACATGCAGCTGCCTATATCTTTAAAAAACGTAATACCACAGCCCATGAATGGCTTCAACCTACAATTCCCAGTATCGGAAATGCTGGGACTGATAACGGCAGTTGTGTTACTCCATCGTACTATGTTTAGCTAATTGCATTAATCTAAATATGCAAAAATAAGTAGTGGCAAAGACCATACGGTCACCTGTCGCAGGATTTGCCTAATTTCCTCAAAGCCGGAAGCAGTTGAAGATCATTCAGAGTGGTAAAAGAGTGACTGTGAAACCCCTCATACTGGAGATGCCAACACATTCTACACAGCTCAACACCTGTTTGAGCGGTACAGATCTGCCAATGATTACAAAGCAGAGGGGATGCTCTTGCCAAAACCATGGCAATGGTGGTTGACAAATAAGGTCTAATGGATGGCCTTATCCAAATGATAGTGCCTTTTGAGATTTTGACACAGGACTTTAGCAAGGGGGATTGTGCAATAGGCCATGCCATTCCTGTGTCGCATGGCCATTTGCAAACGATGGAACAACCATGCACAAATGTTATTGAAGAAGCAGCTTCTTCCGTCAACAGCTTAATCCTCCGAACACAAATCAAATAAAAGGCTGCAAAAATCTCAAATCAAAGGCTGCAAGAAGAGACAGTGTCCTCTGAAGTGTGCGACAGCGCTGGATCGACAGTACGAAAAATGGCTGCCAACTTTCATTCTTTTTTTCATCAGTGGATGTCTCCATTTACAAAAACTGGGTCATCGGGAAAGTGAGCAACCAAAATAAACAATTGCAGTGTTGAGGCCATAGCAGAACGGAATTCCTGCAGTGATAGCTCTGAGTCTAGAAGACTGCTGCACTTACAATTCTTAGTAACAGCACCCACCCGTTGTAACACAGTCGCCTGTTAAACGTACAGCACCAACAGCATCACAGTCATTTCCAACGTATGTAGTGGATTGGTTTATAAATATTCCAGGATTTAAATCAAGGGCACAGGCGCAGATATCTCCTAAACTGAAAGTGTCTATAACTCTGACAGTGGAGAAGATGGTGTTAAACTACCTATATGACCAACCAGAATCATGCTTATGTAAAAAACCATTGACAAGTTGACATAGGAAAAGTTAGCATTGACCAGAAATGGGTACCCTGGCAATAACGTACCTTGCGTATCCTGCAGTCAGTGTAATGTCAGAGTGGATGTTTAGTGCAGCTGGGCTATTGCCACAGTTAGAAGGACCAGTCCACTCTTTAGCAAGTGCAGAGACTGACAATTATCAAAATGAATAAACATATCATATCCAAAACTATAGGTCTCTAGTCAGGTCAGAAGACACAACGTGGATGAGCGCAAGTTCTCAGACACCACACGTCCACACATGGTGAGTGATCATCCTCCAGATAACATCCCTTGATTTGAGAATGAACCGTAGTTTCTGGTCAGAAAAACGAAACAGTGACAAAAACAAGAATGTCTCCTGAAAATTTATAAAAAAATAACTGTTTTCATGTTATATTTGGGGTGTAGATAATATAAATAAACTAAAATTGACCAGTGTACAAAGGACTGATAGACAATGAGGGAGGACGCAGCCATTTTGGACTGGTGAATGAGTTGTGAGATGTGAGAAAGAAAGATAATAAATTCAATCTTGGGGTCAGCCGTAGAATTTTCAGTGAACAATCAATGCAAAATAAATCTGCAGTGGACGCCTCCATGCCACTTCTAGAAAAAACAAGATGCCTGCCTCCCATACCTAACCCAGCATTTTCCAGTCCTGCTGTAAGTGAAGATGCAAAGGACAGTACAGCTTACGTATGTCACTAGGATGTGAAAAGAAAATGGACTCATAAATAAGTAGATGGAATATAAAAGGAAACCAAAGGAGGTATGCAAGTTGTACTGAAATTACAAAAAAAGAAAATACAGTTTGGCAGACGGCAACACTGAATAATACCAAGGGTGAGATGGTAATTGAAATCTAAGAAGGTTGAAGAAATAATTATCCATACTTTCAGCACCAGAGAGAATGCCTCCCGGCATGGTGGCAGCAGGGGATAACTTCTCCCTCCTTGGCGTCTCTTCTTGGTATTCATAAAAGGAGGAAAGAAAAAGAAAGACAACACTAATTAATATTAGTGCTACCTGCAATAATATTAAAGCATGTCTAATAATAATGAACAGGCAAACAAAAGTACAGCTTAAGTATTCGTCCAATGCTCCACCTTTAACATCTTAAAAATAGCTCCCTTTCGTACAAGTTATTGAATTGAATAATGTTGCTCCTCTTCTACTTTCACACTAAAGCAACACCCATTTTAAAGTTGACAACATTGCACAGCATATCGCGGAGAATAAGATGGTGCAGTGCCAGGAGATACATGGAGATCCCATTAACCTTAAGATCTTGCCCCTGCCCTCACCACTACCTGCCCACCAACCTAGGCATACGCATACCTGCCTCTCACGCTGAATGCTGATATCCAAGTGACCGCCACTTGTCATGGATTCGCGGAACTGATCTTTCAAAATCCAAATACCCAGCAGTATGACTCCCCACGAGCCTTCCCTGACACCGTCCCTGAAACTGAAAGAAATGTGTCAGCATTCATGCCCACCCCTTGCAACATGGGGTGCCACAGGGTTCTATATTGAGCCCTGTGGTTTTTAACCCCTTCGCCACTGGGGTAATTCCCCCGCTGTGCTGGGGGGAGGAGGGGGGGGTACTCGCGCAGCGCCCCGGTGCTCATGACGAGCTTAGCTCGTCATGCAGCACGGTGGCGCTGTGCTCATGATGAGCTGAGCACATCATGACCACGCCCGTTTTAATGGAACGCTCAGCACAGAGGGGGAATTATCCCCACGTGTGAGCACCGCGCGGGTCATGCCGAGCTGAGCTCGTTATGAGCACGGGAGGGGTTAATAGTTATGTACAACCCTTAGCCATCGAAGCTAAAAGCAGAGGGTTGTCTTTGGTGTCGTATGCTGACACCCAATTAGTCATGGCTTTTTCCAAGAAATGTAAAAGCAACCTTGTTAAATTTAAGGAGGACTTGTTAGTGCTCGCCGATTGGATGGCAGCAAACTGCTTGCAGCTGAACTCAAGTAAGTCAGAGATACTACTGTTTGGGAGAGACTGTGATTTGTGGTCAGAACAGAGGTGGCCAGATAAGCTAAAATCGGCACCCTTACCTTAAGAGGCAGTTTAAAACCTAGAGACTCATTTACGAGAAGTGGCGCATCACTGCGTGAAAGCAGCGATGCACCACTTCTCAGTGCACCCTCCTTGCGACACCAATGATGCGTCATATTTACAATTGACGCATCATGGCCCAAGGAAGGACAGATACGTCAGTATAACTGACGCATCGGTCAGTGCAAAAAGTGTTGCATTACTGGAGTTGTGTCGGAAGCCTGACGCAACTCCAGCAATGTTCCTTTCACATGGGGCAAGCCTGTGAAAGGGCCTGCGTCACCCTTACGCCTGCCATGAGGTTGGCGTAAGGTTTTGACGTATTGGCGTCCTAGAAGTGGTGCAGTGAAATCTCATAGATTTCACTGCGCCACTCCTACTACCCTTTCTTGCGGGGGTACACCCATCCTGCATACATTATACCTGGTGCAGGTATAATGTAGCACAGGGGTTTACGAAGTGGCGTATCTACCTAGATACGTCACTTCGTAAATATGGAGCAACATGGCACATGTTTTACACCACAAAAAGTGACGCACCGGTGGCGCAAAAGTGATGCAGGGGCTCATAAATCAGCCCCCTAAGAATTTGGATTGATAGTCATTTGTCTTTTGACACTCAATCCAAATCAGTTGCAGGGACCTGCTTTGGACTTTTGCGTGGACTAAAACCTCTACTTGGCTTTTTATAGTCCAAAATTCGCCATCCTATCATTCAGGCCTTGATTTTGTCTAGGCTGGATCACGGAAACTCGCTTTCCTTAGGCGCCAATAAATCCAGCATTAAGCACCTTCGAAGAATACAAGGTGCGGCAGCTTGCACTCCTGAAATCCTGCTCAGTGTTCACGCTCCTACCTAAGCTACACTGGCTGCCAATTGAAATAGGAATTCAATTTAAGACGCTGTGTATCAGCCATGAAATCTTGACCCACCAAGCACCTTGCGTTCTGGCGTTCTGTTAACGCTTTAAGGCTCCCTCTACGCTCAGCTGACCAACAGGCACATGCATCAAGCGATTTTGGAATCGCAAACGGTGCGAATCGCAAAAATCGGCCGTTTGCGATTCCAAAATCACTTATTGGGATGCATCATTTATTTTTCATGTATCGCAATTTAAGAATTCACATTTTTTTGCGATTTCTCAAATTGCGATAGCATTTAAGAAATCGCAAAATTTGCGATTTCTTAAATGCTATGCATGATTAATTATATTTTGCGAATTCGCAATTTTGTAGGGAAAAATTACCATGAAGTACACCTTCATGGTAATTTTGCGAAAGTGTAAAAAATGCAACTAAATGCATATTTGACACTTACATGTTACACACACATGCCCTTGGGACATGTGTGTGAGTAAAATGTACTTACGTGACATTCCAGGGGTGCAGGGCGGGGTCCTTTGGACCCCCCCCGCACCCTTGAAATTGCATTCTCATTTTGCGATTCCTTAATTGTGAATTCGCAAAATGAAAATGCCTTCTCATTGATTCCTATGGGCCTCTGGGCCTCTAGGCCCATAGGAATCAATGTAAAGTGATTCCTTATTTGCGAATCGCAATTAAGGAATCGCAAATAAGGAATATTAAGAAATCGCTAAAACTTTTGCGATTTCTTATTGCATTGCTGTTTGCGATTCCTTAATTGAGATTCCTTAATTTTCGCAATTAAGGAATCGCAAACGGCACCAATGATGCATGTACCTACAAGTGCTTGCATGTATTCTCGAGTCCTAAAGGCCAGAGCTGGAGGTCGCTCATTTAAAGTTTTAGCGGCTAGACTTTGGGATTTTCTCCCAGTGTCCATCAGAGGGATCCAGAACCATCTGGCATTTCACAAAGCCATAAGGAACTGGCTCTTCCCGGCATAATTCCTCTCCTTAGCTGTTCTCTGGTCATTTGTACTTGGGTAGTAGTGGGACGCCTCAGGTGCTGGGGCAGCCATGCCCAATATAAATCTTCTTCAATTCAATTCAACTATGCATTTTATCTGCCCTTATATAGAGATAGATAGATAGATAGATAGATAGATAGATAGATAGATAGATAGATAGATAGATAGATAGATAGATAGATGTATTATTGTTAGGCTCAGATTTCACTCATACAAAACCAGTGAAATTCTGCAGTTTCATTTACCTGAGATAACTATAACTTACGTCCCCACAATGCACTGCTTATTACCTCTCATATTAAATTACTCATGACATGGTCGGTGACATCATTGATGACATCTCAAATAACTACACTGATGACATCATCCACTGATTGTGAGTGTTAAACATATATACTAAGGTACTCCAAAAGTTTAATTACTATACTTTGTGTACTACTAATGACTAATAATATTTCAAACATATATTATGTGAATGGCTGTGTGACCGGGTGTATCGATGTGTGAGTGGATGTCTGATTGGCTTTATAGGTGTGTGAATGGGTGTAAGTGGCTGTTTGGGTGAGTAAGTGGGTGTGCGAGTACATGTATGGGGGAATAAGTGACTGTGTGAATAACTGCATGGGTGTGGGAGTGGCTGCATGACTAGCTGTATTAGTGAGTGAGTGGGTATGAGTGCTATATGAGTTGAGTAAGTGGCAGTATGAGTAGTTGTATGGGTGAGTGAGTGGATACGTGAGTGGATCTATGGATGGATGAATGAGTGGGTGTGTGAGTGTATATATTGATGAGTGAGTAAGTGTATGAGTGGCTGCATTAGTGAGTGAGTGGCGGTATGGCTCTCTGAGTGAATATGTAAGCGGCTGTATTGGTGAATAAGTTGCTGTGTAACTGACTGTATGGGTGAGTGACTGCGTGTGTTAGTGGCAGTATTAGTGACTGAGTGGCTGCTTGAGTGAGTGTTTCATTAACAGATTGGTTGTCTGAGTGGTTGTATTGGAGAGTGAGTGTATATGTGAGTGGCTACATGGGTGTGACTGACTGTTCAGAGGATATATGCGTGAGTAAGTGGGTGTGTGACTGGTTGTATGGGTGAATAATTAGGTGTGTGAGTAGCTGTACGGGTGAGTGAGTGGCTGTTTGAGTAGGTGTATGGTAAGTTAGGGGCTGTGTGAGTGGCTGTATGGATGAGTAAGTGGGTACGTGAGTGGCTTGATGAATCAGTGAGTGGGTGTGTGAGTAGTTGTCTGGGTGTTTAAGTGGGTTTATAAGTTGTGTGCTTCAATCTAGTGGTCACATTATAAGTGGCTAATGAGAAACTAAAGAGAGCCCCCATCAGATCTGGTAAGATTGCTCTGCCTACCCAATTACTTATTTCAGCAAAAATCCCTGTCCAAAACAGATTAAATTTAGGGCAGATAAATATCACATGGACCAATCACCAACCTGAGATCTACATCTAAAACATACAGGATCGGCAGCATGGTACATTTTATTCATTTTGGTGCGGGTGTAGTAGAGCATCCATTTACAGAAAACGCTCATACGCTTAAAATTGGCAGCTCTAATAGCTTTTTTACATAAACCATTAAAATAAATCCAATATGGCTAAGTAATGCTACAGCCTGCAATATTGCTTACGCTGTTAATGTGTTTTGATATTGCTTCGAATCCTGAGCGTTGATATAGCAATCTGTACCAATTACTGATTCCTCTAAGCAGTACAATGAAAAAAGCTTGCCCTATTTTCTCTGTCATAGAATTCTGTGGAACTAAATTGGATGAACAAGCATGCTTAATTTTAACATAGCTAAAAAAAAGTGTTGGACTCAATGATCTATGGTCAGAAGTAAGGTTTTGCCAGGAAACAAAGCTATTATTATGAAAAAAGTTGCCTAATGTGTGAAATCCAATATTTGCCCAGCTTGTTAGTATAGAGCACCCGCAGCACAAACCAAAACCAGCACAGGCCTCACGCTTCATCAGAGGATGGTAATATGGAATCTGATATTCTCGCCAAATACAGTTAGTATGATCGAAAACTACCTGAGGCGTCTTAAAGCGCTTGCGTTTTAGTAGTCCTGGGATTATAAAAATAGAAGCTGGGTAAATTTTTGCTATAGTACATAATAATTATTTGTAGCTGCTATATGTTTTTAAGCTAGGGTCAGCCAACTTATAAGCGTGGCTTGATAGTAAGTTATTAGAGAGGGAAGAGCTAGTCCAACGTCCTCCTGAGGCAATGAAAGTATTAACTGCTTGGCCCTAGGTCGCTTTGACTGCCAAATAAAAGGACTTTGTAAGCTTAATTGGGACATTTGAAAAAACAAACAGAAATAACAGTAATACATTAATTTTATAAGTGATATACGGCCAATAATTGTAAGAGAAAGTTTGTTCCAACAATTCAACAATGTGCAAACTTTAATTAACAAAGGTTCATAATTTAGCACATATAAATCATTTCATGAGTGATTTAATATGTGAGGTCATAAGCAGTGCTTTGCGGGGGCATAAGTTATAGTTATCTCTGGTAACTATAACTGCTGAATTTCAATAATTTTGTATAAGTAAAATCTGAGCAAACACAAGGAGATGATGGACGGAGTGCTGAGACTTTTCAGACACTCACCCCCAGTCACAGATTCTTGATCTCACCCCGACACTCCAGTTCAGACACATCAATATGCAAATCAGTCTTGACCCTGTGCCTCATGTTAACAGTCCAGCCCGAACTGCCAAGCCATGTCTTCCCTGGACCAGAAACAAGCATTCTGGGACCGGTTTCAGGGTAGCCTCCCTCATCAGTCAGGCTAGCTTTAATCCAGTGGCAAAGTGAGCAAGGGACCCACGTCTGGGCATACCCCGCCAACTTAGGGCAAACAAAGCAAACACAAGGAGATGATGGACAGAGTGCTGAAACGTTTCAGACACTCACCCGCAATCAGAGATCTGGGTTGAATCCATCATTGTTCTTTAGCTCATTTCGCCACCCCAGTTCAGACACAGCTATGTGCAAATCACACTTTACCCTGTGCCTCATGGGAATAGTCCAGCCTCACCTGCCAAGCTAAGTCTTCTCTGGACCGGAAACAAGCATCCTGGAACCGGTTTCGGGCTAACAGACCTCATCAGCCAGGCTAGCTTGAATCCAGTGGCAAAGTGAGCAAGGGACTCACGTCTGGGCATACCCTGCCAACTAAGGGCGAACAAAGCAAACACAAGAAGGTGATGGAAGGAGCACTGAAACTTTTCAGACACTCACCCCCAGTTCGGTTCAGGTACCTGGCTTGGCAGTTCAGGTTGGACTGTTTCCATGAGGCACGGGGGCCCGATTTACAGAACTAACTTAAGACAAAATCCTAAACTTACTACCATTTTGGTATTCACAGAAGTCACTTACTCATGTTGGTATTCACAGAAGGCACTTCCTCATTTCTGTATTCACAGAAGTTAGGAGTTCTAACTTTAGGACTCCTAAATGCCTTCTGTGAATACCGAAAGTCTTACAGTTAGGATTATTCTCAGTTTAGGAGTAGTAAAGTTAGGACTCCTAACTTTAGGACTCCTAAATGCCTTCGGTGAACACCGAGGACCCGATTCACAGAACTAACTTAAGACAAAATTCTAAAATTACTACCATTTTGGTAATCACAGAAGGCACTTACTGATTTCGGTATTCACAGAAGTTATTTAGGAGTTCTAAAGTTAGGAGACCTAACTTGACTACTCATAAACAGAGAAAAATCCTAACTGAAAGACTTTCGGTAGTCACAGAAGGCATTTAGGAGTCCTAAAATTAGGAGTTCTAACTTTACTACTCCTAAACTGAGAAAAATCCTAACTGTAAGACTTTCGGTATTAACAGAAGGCATTTAGGAGTCCTAAAGTAATAACTCCTAACTTCTGTGAATACCGAAATCAGTAAGTGCCTTCTGTGAATACCAAAATGAGTAAGTGCCTTCTGTGAATACCAAAATAGTATTAAGTTTAGGATTTTGTCTTAACTTAGTTCTGTGAATCGGGCCCAGGGTCTAGACTGATTTGCATATAGCTGGGTTTGGACTGAGGTGCTGAGGTGAGCTAAAGAATGATGATGGATTAACCTCATAGCTGCAATGGAACGTCCAGCTCCAGTGCTGGACGTTCCATTGCGCAGGTGCAGTTCGAACGTTCAATGGCCGACGGCAGCACTACGGAGGTAGGGGTAACGTCGGCCGGTGAACGTGCGCAGCACTTAAGGGGTTAAACCCAGATCTGTGACTGGAGGTGAGTGTCTGAAAAGTTTCAGCGCTCCGTCCATCATCTCCTTGTGCTTGCTTTGTTCACACTAAGTTGGCACGGGATGCCCAGATGTGTTTCCTTTGCTCACTTTGCCACTGGATTCAAGCTATCCAGGCTGATGAAGGCTGTTACTCAGAAACCAGTCCCAGGATGCTTGTTTCCAGTTCAGGAAAGACCTGGATTGGCGGTTGGGACTGGACTGTTGCCATGAGGCACAGGGTCAAGACTGATTTACATATAGCTGTGTCTAAACTGAGGTGGCAGAGTGAACTAAAGTTTGATGATGGATTAAACCCAGATCTGTGACTGGGGGTGAGAGTCTGAAAAGTGTCAGAGCTCTGTCCATCATCTCCTTGTGTTTGCTAAGTAAAATCTGAGCCTAACTATAGTGTACCTGTTTGTACGCTACAGTATGAGTCCAGACAGGGAATTGCTGAGCTGATACCTCTTTGTTTGTTTGTTATAAAAATGTATTTTTTAGATTTATTTAAGATTACTGAAGCGCAGCAGATACGCTTTGTACATGGATCAGGACTGCAACTCTTAAGAAAAACGCTGCCCAGCCCCTGGGATGTGGGCAAAGTAACTGTGTGATGTGCCTTATAGATATACGCTGCCGGACCCAGAATAGTAGGTGAACGGCTGTGTTTGTCAGTGATACCTTTCATAATAAAAATAATAATAAAAAAAGACTATAATGTACCTGTAACCATTGTTGTTTTATTTCAGTGATTTTCTGAGTTTTCAAAAACAATTATATTCGCTAACTATAACATCCCTGTAAACATTGTTATTTTTGTGAATTTCAAAGGTTTTTTAAAGTTGTATATCCTACCAGTACCTCTAACTATTCAGCGTGGGTGAGTGAGAGGGTGTATAGGCCAGTGAGTGGGTTTGTGAGTGGCTGTATAGGTCTGTGACTGGGTGTGAGTGGTTATGTGGGTGTCTGAGTGGGTGTGTGAGTAGCTGTGTGGGTGAGTGGGTTTGTGAATGGCAGTAGGGGTTTCTGAGTGGGTATGTGAGTGTCTGTATGGGTCTGTAAGTGGGTCTGTGAGTAGGTTTGTAGATGTGGGAGTGGGTTTGCGACTGGCTTTAAGGGTCTCGGTTTAAGTCTATAAGTGGCTGTATGGTCTGTACAGTGGGTGGATAAGTAATCCCACTGTGTGGGACTTACTGGAGGTAACAGGAGAGGTTCTTGCCCCGCAAGGACCCTCAGCGCACAAGGGGGCTTCACCCCTCAACCAGTAGTGCATCTAGAGGTGTGTTTTCAGAGTGGTGGAGAAAGGGGGCGGCCTCTGATGATCTCTCAGCAATCCCGCTGTGTGGGACTTACTTGAGGTAACTGCATAGGTGCTTGGCCCCCAAGAACCCTCAAATTGCAAGGGGACTTTGCAGAGTGGTGGAGAAAGGGGGCTGAGCCTCCGGTGACTTCTAACCAATCCCGCTAGGAACGAGTTTCTGGACTAGTTTTCACCTCCCATGGCCCACTGCCTGCCTCTTCCATAATCGGTGAATAGGCTGGAGATGACAAATCTAAAGTCAAGCCAGGGAAAAACATTACAAGCACAGAGGCAGGAAAACTAAACAAAATGTGAAAATAACGCTTGGAAAGAGGTGGTCAAGAAAGGATGGGATGGAGTTGGATGGCCAAGGGAACAGCCAGGTAGGAGCCGGCTGGAGTGAAAGTGGCACTTCCTTTTCAAAATGGCTGCATGCCTGAGTCACGCTTCATGCCATTCCGTGTTAATTTTTTATCAGAAATGCGTATTTGCATAATTTATGTGTCCTATAAGCAGAATGCCTCATTTTGAGAAATTTCTAATAATTTGGTGTAATATTTGACAAATGTCATGCAGTTATACTATTGGCAATTAAGGAGATATTGCACTTCCCTAATCCACTGCCTAATATCTGGCCCCCCTACAGAATACCCGAGGAAATCTTAGGAATGCCCTGCAATTCACATTACTGTCTGGCAAGCTCTCTCCCACTTCCATCTTCTGCACCAATCATGTTCAACAAACTAAATGGATTCATGACTGCCACACTGCATGCTCATCCCACCGCACATACTTACGGCACCCATACATGAGTCATCTATGTCCCACATGGATGTTGTGAAGGACCAGGTGGCACCGGACTGGCTGACCAGTTTGAGAAGACAGAAGGCAGCTCTCCCTGGCAGGTGACTGGTAAAGAAGGTCTGTCCTGGCACTACAATCTGTTGATGCTTCCATTGTCAAATTTCTACAGCAAGTTGGGTGAGGTAGTCACGCTAGTAAAAGAGGGTGCATATTGTGTGCCCCCAACATCTTAGAGCCCTGCTCTGATGCTCACAGTCAATCAATCAGTATATTTTTACACTTGGCACCCGTGAGTGTATCCAGGGACTCCCTGTAATAGTCAGATTTCTGAACACATGCATGCAGTAGCGGACGGGAGTGGTCAGGCAGGGGGGACAGAGGTACGTTGTTTTCTTTTTTAAAGAACCTGCCTTCAATAGCCGCCCACCGCCTCTCTCTGTCCTCTCCATATTCCTGTCCCGGCCAGCAGCAGGAAGCACCTGGGCACACAGGTTCCAGTGAGCAGTGTTGTGATTGGTTTGAGGGCAGTGGTTCGGTGCTCAGACTGGAACAGGGAGCCTGTGCATGTTACTCACCAGGCTATGCAATGCAGCCTGGTAGAAACACGCAAAGTGATCATGAACTGTTTGGCTGGCCCAAGAGGGCCGGCTTGACAGTTCATGTGCACTTGAGGAGGGCACACCACTCCTCCCCCTGCTGTAGTCAGCCCCGCCACTGACTGCAATAGGAAGAATAAACTAACAATAAGTTATTATAATTTTATTTTTCCTTTTGAGCAGTGGGGCGACGCTCCTCCACCACTGCATGCATGAGTTTTTGTGTTGAGGCCAAAAACCAAGAAAGAAGTTCTGCAATAATAAATCCAAGGAAGTGAAGTCCATCAAAGTCAGCTTTAATGAGCTCTCTTCTAACACCATCACAATCCAGTCAGGTCTGTGCCTTGGCATGGCCGATGACAGTTGGAGGAATGGAAGGTACCATTGTGTGAGAAGCTGGGGGGGAGGGGCTGGCATGCTCGGATGACAGTTGGAGGAAAGGAAGGTTCCAATGTGTGAAGATTGGGAGGGGGAGGGATGGCATGTTCGGATTTCAGTTGGAGGAAAGGAAGATTCCATGGTTTTAAAAGGGGGAGGGAAGAAAGAAGAATGAAGGAAACATAGGACAAGGTTTACACCACATCTCCCCCTGAAGAAATAACGAGGTTGATGAGAAATCCAGCAGGGAATAACAATAAAAGGTAATTGATAATCAATTCAAAAATAGGAATTTACAGCCGTAAGGTTAATACCTAAAAATAACAATCTGAATATGCAATTCAACGGCGGGAAAAAATACCCCAGGCTGCAGGACACACAGGGTAAAGTGTTTAAGTGAAAACAAAATCTTTATGCCACTTAGGGGCAGAGTATATTCTCTCTGCTCTTTGTTAATTTCATTATTTAAATTCTTTCACAGTCTTTGAACACTGATTACCAGTGGGCCGTCCATTGGAATTACTAGGGGTATGTAGAACAATCTTGTCCATACCCCGTGTCTGACCATTCTCCAGTTTTAACACGTTTTCCAACATGAACTATTCTCATAGGGTAAGAGAACCGAGACCCTTCTACGATTTTTTTGTGTTTGGGAACTCTACAAGGACCCAATTCCCAACCTCAAAAGCACGTGCTTTCACGTGGTTTGAGACATCATATATATTTTTGTAACTGTTTTAGTGTGATAGAATTATTTTGACACTTTAGAATGTCCACCTCAGTTCTTATTGTTCTCCTCACCCATGCTGCCATGTTCTTTGTTCTGGGGTTTATGCCTTTTAAACATATAAAGGGGGCTATTCCTGTGTTGCTATTTGATGTCATACGGTGTGCCCAGATCGTTTCCTGTAGTTGAAAATAAACTGGTTCTTGTTAGATTTGGGGGTCTCTATTTGGCACAGGTAGGTACTTGTGACAAATAGGGACTCTTGACTCTAGTCAGGGTAAGGGGGTACACTCCTAAAATAACCCCTGCTCACCCCCTTGGTAGCTTGGCATGAGCAGACAGGCTTATCTCAGAGGCAGTGTGTAAAGCTTCTGTGACCACATACAGTAACCCGGTGACAACACTACAGATGGACACCACACAGTTGTATAGTAAAAATAAGTATTCTTTATATAGATTTAACACAAGACCATAAACAACAAAAATCCACAATACTATACTTAAGATGGTAGTTTTAGCTTAGTTCTGTTCAGTTCTTAAGATGCAACACTTTGCGTCAATGTACCTTACAATGCATTGCGCTTCCACAACAAGCAATGTTGCAGCGATGGAAACGCGGCAAAGTTCTGGTGTAAAGAAATAAAGACGTGAAGATCTACCAGATACATCACGCTTCTCCGTTGATACGAGAAGTCTTGATTCGATGCATCAGCTGCAGCGGTGACACGCTTGTTCAGCAATGCGACGGCAAAAGCTTCAGCTGCGACACTCTTCTCCGACGTTTGATGAAGCTTCTGCACGATGCGACAACTACAGCTGTGACATCCACGATGCAACTGCAGCAGCTCCGATGGCATAGCGCTTCTCCGGGGATGTGAGGTGCTTTCCTCAATGCGGTGAAATACGACAGCTACAACGCCGACATTCAAGGTGCGACGGCAGGAGCAGCGATGGCGACATGCTTCCTCTTCGTTGCGAGATGCTTCTCTCGATGTGGTGCAATTCGACAGCTACAGCGGCAACACCCTTGTTCAGAAATGCGACGGCAGCAGCAGGGACGGCGATGCACTTCCTCTTTGTTGCGATACGCTTCTCTCGATGCGGTGCAATACGACAGCTACAGCGGCAACACCATTGTTCAGAGATGCGTCGACAACAGCAGCGAAGGCAACGCGCTTCTTCCTCGTTGAGTCATGCTTCCAGCTCCTTGCGACACGCAAACACAGCAGCAGGCACTTCCAAAGAACTCTGGGGAGCTGGGGGTGAAGTCTGCTGTCCCTGAGACTTCAGCAGGAGGCAGGCTCTGTTCCAAGCCCTTGGAGATCAGATCCTTCAAAAGTTGAAAATTAAGTACACAAAGTTCCTTTCTCCTTTCTTTGGCAGTCAGGAAACCACTGCAGGCCAATCCCCCAAGCAGAACTTCAGCTTAGGGAAAGTCTCTCCTCAGTTTCTTCAGGTTCCTCGACTCAGCAAAGATTTCTTTTTGTTGTCCAAAAGTGATCTAATTTCTTGGGATCAGGGTCCCAATATTTATACCCCAAAATCCTTTGTCCTCTGAAGGCAGCGTGGGCCTTTGCCCAGTCCAAACCAGTTCTGAAGCACTCTGTTTACATGACTCCTTCTTTCCTTTCACAGTGCAGGGCAGAAACATCAGACGCCCCACAGGAGGTGGAGTCAGCATTGTGGAGGGAAAGCACATCCCTGGAGCACTTTGTTGATATGATTCCTTCTCTCCTTTCACAGTGCAGGGCAGAGACATCAGACACACCACAGGGGTTGGAGCCAGCACTGTGGGGGGCAGGCACTGTCCTATTCAGGTCCCAGGTGCAACTCCTCCCTCCCATCTAGATGCAGATCTCTCTATTCACCACTGGGCTGACTCATTTCGTCTCCTGGAATCCCCCAGCCCTGTCACTCAAACTCCAGACAAGGAATACACAACCTAGCAGAGGCAGGCTTTGGATAGTTAGACAAGAAAATACCTACTTTCTAAAAGTGGTATTTTCAAACACAGAATGTTAAAACTAACTTCACTGAAAGATGCATTTTGTCATTCTGAGTCCAGGCATACTAAACTCGAATTTCTACCATGTTCCCTGAGTCAGTTAGGATTGTAGAATGTAATAATCTAACTGCCCATTCTGGCCCTAGGAGAACAGCTAGCCTTGCAATAGTGAAAAACGAAAATGGCTGTGTAATTCACTATTAGGACATGCCACACACATCAGGGCTTGTCCTACCTTATACTTACAATGCACCCTGCCCTTGAGCCTACAATAGGGGTGTCTGATATAAAGAAAAGGGAAGGTTTAGGAACTGGCAAGTGGGTGCACTTGCCCAGTCAGCATGACAGTACCAGACTGCACACAGGCTCAGCAATGGCAGGCCTTAGACACACTTTTACAGGCTGATTCTGTGGGTGGCACAACCAGTGCTGCAAGCCCACTAGCAGCATTTGGTTCACAAGCCCTGGGCACTCCTGGTGCACAGTATTAGGGTCTGACAGGTAAACCAAACCAGCCAATCATTGAATCACTGATCCATACATCAATTTACAATAGGGAGAACATATGCACTTTAGCACTGATCAGCAGTGGTAAAGTGCCCAGAGTCATAAAACCAACAAAAACAGGTCAGACAAATTACAGGAGGAAGGCAAAAAGTTCAGGGATGACCCTGCTAAAAGGCCAAGTCCAACAGTACTCCTGTTACTTGTGCCCTTTGCAAACATTTTTTCACCATCTTGTTTATTCTCTCGGCCAATCTGTTAGCATGTAGGAAATATAGCTCAGTTTTGTGCTATTGGATGTGAAACTCATCCAGGAACTTTCTCATTAAGTCAGAGGTTTGTACTCCTTTGTCGATAACCAGAATTTCCGATGTCCAATAGTCACAAAAGGTGTCTCTAAGGAAAGTTATTACGGTTGTTGTGTTAATTTGTTGCACACCTCGCAATGTGACCCAACATGAATGGTAGTCCACGAACACCAGGATGAGCTGCTCTCATGAAATTATTACAACCAGCGGACCTCTGAATTCTGAGGCAAACTCCATCCATTGTGTGTCTGGGACTCCTACAAGGGACAAAGGAAGGTTTCTGACCTGATGAGTTTTGTGACTCCTCACACATTCTAGACATACTTTAAGCTTTGCTTCCACCATAGCATGCATTCCAGACCACCAGTATTCAGAACGCACCTTGCTGTTAGTAACCCTACACCCCGACATGACCCTCGTGCACAAGAGCCATTCTTTTTCTCTCATAGGGGCATATTATCAAGAACGGCGTTAAAATTATCCCCGCTTTAGCAACACCGATAATGGGCTTGCTAATATGCCCTTGTGAATTCCCACAGAAGCCCAGGTTCACACCAGAACCTGGGCTTCTATGGGCATTCACAAGGGCCTCTTAGCAAGCTCATTATCGCCGCTTTAGCTTTAGGTGTGATGCTTTCTGGGAAGTGCCACTGTAAGTAAGAAGATGCCTAACACAAATATGATCAGTACAGTAAGTTACCCATAAATCATAAAAGGAGCTGTCATTATATAAGACAGAGAAATCTAACCCCCCCCACTACAGAAGTAAAGTGATTACATATCAGAAGATCTCTGGGTGTTTGCTGCAGATCCCGTACCTCAGCATGCACAGATGAAAGTTCTACATCTCAGGTACTGTCACAATCTCTTCCCTGGAAAGATCGCTCCTTAAGTGTGTTGTTACCTATCCGTGCATACCTATATGAGAAAAGTACGTGTTCCCAATAAACAGCTGCATTTGTGTGTTTTGTCTAGGTGCAGGGGCCTGACCAGTAGAAAATAACAAGGGTCAATGTTGTTTGACCTTATCTGCAGTGTTCAGGCTAAATCCCAGGAAAGAACAGAACACGAAAACAACAGCAGGTTCTTGTGAAAGTGCAGTGTGGCACGACGCAAAAATAAGTTTGTATAGTAATGAGCGCAAAGCAGAGGGCAGTCTGCAGCGTGCTCATGCTAACATAGGGAAAACGACAATGGGCTTGCACAGGACACATGACAAGCTGGTGTTGACAATTAAATGCTGGTGGCGAGCACCGGAAACCACTGGGTCAAATTAAGCACGGATTTTGACTAAGCATAGTATTTTGTACTGGAGGAGCTGCAGCACTGGCGACGAGCGCAGCAGGGCCATATTTAGTAAGCATGGGCAGGCTCGGGGACGCTCTCTCCTAACCCAGCGCAGGCTGCTCAGCGTTGCTCTCTCAATCAATAAATCGTCTGCGTTCCTTTTCGATTGCGGGGCGGTCTTCATGCGGTGCAGGGGAGGCCAAGGGACGGTGTGGTGGCTTCTGCCATTAACTGGATGGTCAATATTGTGGCTCGTGGTCCTGACAGAAGTAGTGACCGCTGTTACTTTCAGGACTCATGCAGGATGCCAACACCAGCCCAGCATGCATTAAAAGGATTCAATCCCTGGTGGGTTTACACGGCTGTGATAAAACAACACCGAAGAATCCTTGCAAATTAGGAGAATTAATTGCATTTATTTGTATGTTTAATAGCCATTTTTCACTGTACGCCTAACCCAGGTGGGTGACTCAAGACAGCAAGCACAGCTGGAGCACACCTGTCCCTCAATAAGGAATCAGGGTCATTACAGTTTGAACAAATGGCAGCTATGCAGTAAATGGAAGGTGGCAGTGGCGGCTCCTCAGCTGAGGTGGAGGAGCGTCGACCCACTGAGTGTAAAGGGAAAAATAAAATGATAATAACACAACATTAACAAAGATATGTTGTTGTCATTTTATTTTTTTGTATAGAGCCCGAGCCAGGTTAGTGCGGGAGGAGGAGTGGTATAATGTGCACCATGAGTGCGAATGGCGGTTTGGCCAGCAGCCCTGGGCCGACCAAACCTTCATGTGCACTTGGCATTTCTCCACCCAGCTGTATAGCACAGTCGGGTGGAAAACATGCACAGGCTTCCACTTCCCGTCTGAGCGCTGAACCAGGCCGCTTAGACCAATCACTACTCTGCTGTCACGCTGATGACAGCAGCATCGTGATTCACTTACGGAAGTCTCAAAGCCAGTGTGCTTCTGTGCTGCTAGGAAGAGGAGAGTACAGAGGAGAGACGGCTGCCCTTCGCTAGTAGGAGAAATTTAATTTTAATTTTTTTTAAAATCAAGATCCTGCCAAGCACTTTTTTTCCAAAGCAGCTGCCACTGCAAGTTGGTGCATTACAGAGCAGCTCACATGTTCATTTCGATTGTCAGTCTCATAAGCGGACTGCAGGCGTTGTAGGCACCCGCGTTCGTGTAGTCTCTCTTTCTGACTTTTTATGGACCTAAATTGCTGCCATTTATTGGATTTTCGAGCTGCGAATGTTCTGCTCCTAAAACAGGGTGGACAGTTGTCAAGCATCCGTTGGTATAATTGGTCGGTTTGTAAGCCCCTGGTAAACACGTGTAAAGATGCACGGATGGCATGGACATTGAATGCTGCATGTGGGATGCTGCGTGGTTTTACAGCACTCTCATGCAGCTCAGTGGCACTGCCGGACAGCTGCAGTGATAACATTTAAGCTTAGCAATGCTTTTCCAGGTTTGACCCTTTTTCCGACAGTAGATACGACAAGTGTAAAGCTGTCTTGAAGCCAGAAACAGGTGAGTCCCACCTTAAAACTCATAAATTAATGCCTGCCCTCCTCCGATCTGTGCCGCTGCCAGGAAAAAGCAACAATTATCTAGTTATCTAAGACACTTTAATAGTATTCCAATGTCATGTGAACCCTTGAAAGTTCAATTTCAGCCAGCTGGAAAAATTAACAAAATGATCACAGCTGTCTGCAGAACACTTTTTTGTGGAATGACACAACTTCTGCCCAATTAAAAGATGTCCTTTGGGTCCCAACATTTGGGCGGAGCCAAGCCCCTCTCATGGTAATTCTTTCTCACATAATTGTCTGGTGACCGCTGGGGTGTCAAGCCAGACCATAACAAGCATTGGCATAACCAATAGGTCTCGCTTTTGGGACCTTTTAAGTATTTAGTTATGCAGCACAATATCCTTGGTGCATCAACATCAACTGTTGCATGGCTAAACACTTATAAGGTCCCAAAGGCGAGAGCTATTGGCTATGCCAATGCTTGTTTTTCCTGGTGGCCAATCAAAGCTTAAGGAGGGGGAAACTAGACAGATGTAAGTATCAACCCGAACCTACAATGGAACCTTTCTAGTACTGGCCCACTCTTAAATGGAGAGAAGGGGGAGGGATGAAGAATCTGCAGAAGATAGAGTATACACCATAAAAAAAGTTATCGGACACAGAGGATACTTCTTCCCCAGACACCTAATCTTAAGAAATTGTCTCAAAGCAGTACCGAACAGGTGGCACTAAGAAGCGCCAATCAGACAAGAAAATCATGCAAAACTGGCCAGGCAAATGTGTTACTGTTCCTCTCCTGAGAAGCCAGACAGTTTTCTCGGCAAACACATGCCCAGTATTTCCCGAATGAGCCTTGACATGTTTAGCTGTTCGAATCATTGTCTTTTTACAGAGCGAGCAGAACATCAAGACCGGTCAAGGGGTATTGCAGGGAGAGCTTTGAGACTGTCTATGGCAAGTTTGTAAGGAATAAGGGTCTGTGTCCCGGGTGATTAGCTCCATTTGGGGACATGTGGTCTGCACGATTTATAGCAGGCTGCAAGAAGCGGATGAGAAAAGCATATGGAATCTGTATTGCACCCACACGACTCTGAAGCTAAATGGAGCTAAAAATTACACACATTGATTAAAAATCGTGTGTGGAAAATACATGCTTTGATCAGAAACATTAACATTTAATTTCCATTAGGAGAAAAGACTTTTCAATATTAGAAATGATAATGTTTTTTAGGGATATAGATTTAAATTAAACATTGTATTGCCCTTAAAGAAAAAAATACATCTAATCTGACTTTCTAGATGTAAATGTTATGATATTCTTAACACCTTAAATAAAGATATCATATTTTTCTTGTGTCGTTCAAACAGTACTTGATAGGGAATGCCACAGAGAGCAAAAAAGAGACGTGGGGAGAGGATACAGAGATGGAGAGAGAAAGTGCGAGATAAAGAAAGAATAAGAACATGATGAGGACTAGAGTGAGGGAGAGAGGCAGTGAAGAAAGGGGAGAGAGAGAGAGGAAAACAAGAGAGACAGAATGTGCGCAAGAGAGCATAATCCCAGGGTGATGAACAGTTAAACTTCCAGAGTTTACAATTCCTCACCACACAGAGTAGATAAATAAGAGATACAAATCGCGCTAAGACCATGACTTAACCTGTATATACAACTAGCAGCCCGTCCCGACGTTGTCCGGGTATGAATTGCTGCCGGCCAGTAGTATATTGTTTTGTAGGATTTCGTTTAGTTAGCATTTCTTATCTGTGACAGGCCTGTGAAACGCTCCGATTCACAGTGCACTGCTGATGCACTTAAGAGTGCGCGTTCAGTATTGTGTGAACTCGAGTTTCCCTACTTTATTTTTCCTTGCAATATTATATAGCGCATACTCGACAACATGGCATGAGCACAATTTACATTACACTTGTGGTAGACACGGCGAGACAAAGCGATTTTCCAGGAATCACAGGATGTTGAGCTGATGCCGAGATTCGAACGTAGCTCCCTAGTTCTAAAGTTCGCAATTCTAGAACTTGTGGCGGGAGGTGTGTCTAAAAGTGTATGTTGGTGCTGGCCATCAATAAGAGAGACCTGTGCATTTTTCAAATGGGTGGTGAAAAAATATGAGTATGTTGCTGGAGATGTGAGCCGCCATGCCACCAATGTACTTACCGGGGGAGGGTAAACACCCATTATTCCGCAACTTTCTTTCCGCATACCAACACTCTGCATACTTTCATTATGAAAGTACCATGACTCCGCAATGCCATTATAATGCATGGCATTACATTTTATATGATTTTATCCCGCATACATTTACAACGAAATTCGTTGTAAATGCATGAAGGGTAAAAGCCTGTTTTTAAAAAAATGTTTGGATAAGGTAAGTATGGGTATAGGGGTATATGTTTTGGGGTACTGAGGTATGGGATATTTGGGTATTTTAAGGGTTCAGATATAATTTTGGGTTATGGGGTACAGGGGTACAGGGGTAGTTTTAGGGTTTAGGGATAGGTATGGGTTTTGAGGTACAGGGGTATTTTTAGGGTTCAGGGCTAGGTTTGGGTTTTGAGGTATAGGGGTATTTTTAGGGTTCAGGGGTAGGTTTGGGTTTTGGGGTACAGGGGTATTTTAAGTGTTCAGTTCTAGGTTTTTGGGGTACAGGGTATTTTTAGGGTTCAGGGCTACGTTTGATTTTGGGGTACAGGGGTATTTTAGGGTTCAGGGATAGGTTTGGGTTTTGGGGTACAGGGTTTTTTTAGGGTTCAGGACTAGGTTTGGGTTTTGGGGTACTGGAGTATTTTTAGGGTTCAGTGGTAGGTTTGGGTTTTGGGGTACAGGGGTATTTTAAGGGTTAGGGCTAGGTTTGGGTTTGGGGTACAGGGGCATTTTAGGGTTCAGGGGTAGGCTTGGGATTTGGGGTACAGTGGTATTTTTAGGGTTCCGGGCTAGGTTTGGGGTTTGGGGTATAGGGGTATTTTTAGGGTTCAATGGTAGGTTTGGGTTTTGAGGTACAGGGGTATTTATAGGGTCCAGGGCTAGGTTTGGGTTTTGGGGTACAGGGGTATTTTTAGGGTTTAGGGATAGGTTTGGGTTTTGGGGTACAGGGTATATTTATAGGGTTAAGATGGGTTAGTGTTTAAGGGTGTTAGGGTATTTTAAGGAGTAAGGGTGGGTTTTGATTATGGGGTGCAGGGGTATTTAAAGGGAGCAGGGTGGGATTAGCACACGAAATGAAACATGGCATGAAGGGCGGAACGTACCACACGTCCCCAGCGTTTGTCACGCCCCCAGCACACGCCCACAGCACAATGTAGACACGCCCACAAGGGTCTACTTTGCTGGCACGGTTCTTTTACCTTTTAAATGTATATGATGGGCGTCTGCATAGCCTGTGTCCTTCTGCTGCAACTGCCCTTTCCAACGCTGTATTGGGTGTTGTGATTGGTGCTGTGGTTCCTGAGATTACCCGACACAAATGTTTGGGCTCTCTCTTTATTATATTAGTATGGATGTATTTATTTTTCATATTTAAAACCGTTTATTTCTCTCCATCCCGAGGCTGCACTTTGGAATAGAAAAATGTCAGAAAAAGGGCATTTCCCGCAAAAAGTGTTTTTCCTTTTTGGATCCATTTCACAGGGAAGCAACTAAATCAAAGAATGCAAGAGAGGTTGTGAACCGTTTCTTCAAGTCATGGTTTTCAGCAAGTTAGAAGCAAGACAGAAAGAGAGGGAGTAATAGGAAGAGGGGGGGTCAGCTGCCAGCACAGAAAAGAAGAGGACATTGTCCGTGTCTTCTCTGGGCAGTAAGGAAGAGACAGAGTCTTTTTCCTTCTCTGCCCGTCCCCAATCGTCCACAAAAGCAACCACGCCCACACATGTTGCCCCCTGCCCCCCTCAGAAGTATTCTCGAGCCTCATTGTGTTACAGCCTTAAGAAAAGAGGAAGGAGGAGAGGTATAGCGAGTACTGGAGAGGCGGAGCGAGTTGCGCGCGCTTGTGGGCGTCACCGCAAGCTCGAGGTCGCCACAAGCAAAAGTGTGTAGAAGCATTTTCTGGAGCCACACACTAAATGTCTCACAGGGCAGTGCATGCGCTGGCTCAGCGAAACCTAAAAAAGAGCACAGCACGTACGCAGTGGTCGACCCCCGGCAAAGGTTGACAGGTGACCTTTCAGTTGCTGAATGTAGTATTCAACAATTAAATTTGCCCTCGTAAGTGAAGCTTTGTGTAGTGTTCTAGTGATGTTGGAATGTTCCCTGTGGGTTCCACCTTAGTGTTCTGAATGGAACTGTGGTTTTGAAGTGGAGTTTTACAGTTGCTGAGCTTGCTGTTGGCTGCTGCGCAGCACTTGTGCCATGAAATAAACACATCCCCTTTCAACCTTAATTGTGTTGCGGATGTTATTACTGCAAAAATACGTGGCGACGATACGAGGGCACAAGTGTCTGCAGAACCCACGAAAGGAGAGAAACGAGGTTACCTGGTTGAACGTGCCGAGATCTGCGACGACGTCGTAGGAAGTTGAGGTAGACTACGGAGAAGTTGCGGAGGTGGCAGTTTTTGAAAAAACAAGGTACTGTAAAAATATTAAAGGATATTCGCGTCAGCAGTTCTAGCAACAGCGCAACCTTTAAGAGGGAAAAGTTCCGTATTTGACAAAAAAAATAAATGCTGCGCGGGCAACATAAAGGTCAGCGCACCAGTCTGCCAACGGCGGTCATCTTGGAAGCATTGTTAGTGTCTTGTGAGCGGAACAACGCAACGCGCATGTGACGCATTGGACGTCGGCGCCATCTTGTGTGTACTAAATACAAAAAGGGACTATTCAGAGCGGCATTAAGCAAAGTGCGTGTGACGTACTAGATGTGGACACCATTTTGGGGTTACCGGATAGGAAAAAAAACCTGCGTTTTCGAGGGACACAACGCGGAATAAGGTCGATTTGGCAAGTGACACAGAAACGTAGCGTGTACAAGGTGACACGCACACCTGTAACGAAGAATTTTTAACTCACCTTGGAGAACATAAGACATAAGAAGAAAGAATCGAAGAGTGAAAACAACACCCATACTATACTGATTTAAAGAGATATGCATGTCAAAGCACCACAGAGCTGATATGTTTCAACGGTGATGTGCACACCAGAGACAGTACATTTTAAATTAATTGGCTATATGTTGTGTTAATATATATTTTGATTTTTTTTTAAGAGTCATCAATTTAGGGATTATAGTGGAACTTTAAGGGTGGTTATATCTTTATTTTTTATTATACATTATACAGAAAGTATGCAGTCTGTTACTCCTCCACCACCTTTTTCAGAAGTACCAGGAGAACCCCCCATTGCCTGGAAGAAGTGGTACGATGCTTTCACTAATTATCTTGGGGCGATTGGGGTTTCTCGTTACAGAGCGGAAAGAAAGAAATGTCTGTTGTTAAATACACTTGGGTTTGAGGGACGCTCCATTTTCAAACATCTTCCACCTTTAGTGCGTGCTCAAGAGGAGGAGGACATTGATGAATTTGTGGAACCAGTTAAAAATCTTGAGTTGCGTTTTGATGTTCAACCGAGTTTGGTTGTTATCAGACACAAGTTCTTTAAAAGAGAGCAGAGGCATGGGGAGAAAGTTGAAGATTTTATTTCTGCACTACGCATGTTGAGTACAGAATGCCAGTTTGAGAATTTTAGAGATCAAATGATCAGAGATCAGTATATCTGTAAATGTGTTGACAAAAGTATACAACAAAAATTGCTCTCTTTAGGAAATCCCACTCTTGAGGAAACAGTGCGTGTTGCAAAGAGCATTGAAATTTCTAAGATTTCTGTGAAAGAGTTGGAAGAAAAGCTGCCTTCTGACACTACTAAAAAAGATAGTGTTAGTGTTGTAAAATTTAGAGAAAACAAAAATAGTGTGCCTATACGCACGGAGAACAAGTTTTTTAGGCAGACAAATATCTGTTTCAAGTGTGGATATTTTCCACATGTGAAGTCTGGACGTCCTTGTCCGGCTAAAAATGTGACATGCAGGTCGTGCGGGAGGGTAGGACATTTTGAAAAAGTGTGTCAGAATGTGAAGCGAAATGTGTCTTACTTTCAAGACAACAAATAGGGTTCCACTTCTCATTGGGTCTTCTCTTTGGCTTTCGCCACTTGTCGTCGCGAAAAAGAAAAATGGCGATCTTCGCGTTTGTGCGGACTTGCGCTGTCTAAATAAAAATATCTCGGTGGACTCGCATCCTCTGCCGAAAATCCCTGACATGTTATCCTTGATAAATGGTTCCAAGTGGTTTAGTAAGCTAGATTTAGCCTCAGCCTACCATCAGGTTGTTCTTGATCCGTCTTCTAGGCATCTCATAGCTTTTATTTCTCCTATTGGGTCCTTTCAGTACTGCCACATGCCATTTGGATTGGCCTCTGCGGCAGCAGTCTTTCAAAGGATTATGTCTAACTTGTTAAGAAATATCAAGGGGGTCATTGTCTTTCAAGATGATGTTTTAATTCATGGTTCCTCCTGCGAATCACATGATTATACTATGCTAAAGGTCATGGAGGCATTGCGTGATGGGGGTGTTGTTCTAAAAAAAGAAAAATGTGTTTTTAGAGTTCGAAAAGTGGAGTATCTTGGTCATATTTTGTCGGAACAAGGTGTGGAACCAAGACCAGGATTGGTTAAAGCTATTGTGGACAGTTCTTCTCCTATTGACAAGGTCGGGCTTAAATCCTTTATTGGGTTGTGTGAATTTTATTCACGGTTTATACCTGATTACGCATCAAAAGTGCAACCCCTTTCTAATAAGCTTAAAAGGGATGTTCCATTTATTTGGGATGAGAAGTGTGACTCTGTTTTCAATTGGATCAAAGAGCAACTTGTTGGTTCGAGAGTACTTAAACCTTTTGTTCCGGACGCTATGTGCACTATTATTGTTGATGCTAGTGGAGTTGGTTTGGGAGCTGTGCTCACACAGAAGGTCAATGGGATTGAGCATACGTTGGGGTATGCTTCAAGAGTTTTGCGTGGTGCTGAGATTGAGAGGGAACTCTTAGCATGCTGGTGGGCTAAAAGGAAGTTCAGCCCATACATTTGGGGTAATCATTTTCAGTTAAGAACTGATCACAGTCCATTGGTTTCAATTCTTTCTGGCAACAAGGTGAAAGAGCACACTCCCAGAATTGCTCGTCTTTCCACGAAGTTGTTACAATATGACTTTGACATAGTGTATATCCCTGGCAAAAAGAATGTTAGGGCTGACTATCTTTCTAGGCATCCACTATCTTCTGAGTCTGAAAAGGACTGTGTAGAAGACTATGAAGATGAGGATTGTTTTGTAGCATACTTAGGTTTGGATGACATGTGTGCTATCAGTGAAGATGAATGGAGAGAAGCACTCTCGAACGATATTCTTCTTTGTGGGGTTATCAATTGCATTAGGCATGGCTGGCCAAGGGAGAATAGTGTCCATTATTCTCTTCAAACATTTGTGAAAGTTGGAGATGAACTTTCAGTTGAAGGCGGACTTTTAGTTCATAGTGACAAGTTGATACCTCCGGATGTGCTTAGAACAAGGATTGTGAAAGGTGCACATGAAGGGCATTTAGGTAAAACTCTAACCAAGAGAAGGGTCCGTGAGCATTTCTGGTGGCCGCAAATGGATAAAGATATTGATCTGCTCATTGATGAATGTGTGGTGAGCTCCAGTGCAGAGAAGAGTTTCAAGATACGGTCTCCACCACTTCATCCTATTCCTCTTCCTACAAGACCCTGGGAGAAGTTAGGTGTTGATTTAGTTGGTCCGTTTTATGCATTGCCATCTACCTCTAGATATGCCATTGTGGCTATTGACTATTATTCAAAGTGGCCAGAGGTAGGGTTCATTGGTGAACCCAATTCGAAGAATGTGATAGACTTTCTGAAAGATTTTTTTTGCGTGAGGGTTTCCCTTCTTCCTTGGTGAGTGATAATGGGGAGCAGTTTGTGAGTCATGAGTTCAGTTTATTTTTAAAACACGGTGGCATAAATCACCTCAGAAGTGCTCTTTACCATCCCCAAACCAATGGTTTGGTTGAGCGAATTAATAAGGGTGCTAAACAACTGTGTACAATGGGCCTTGTCTCAGAAATGTAATATTCAAAATGCAGTCAGCTCCATGTTATGATTCTATCTCACAACACCACTTTCCTCAAATAAAGTTTCTCCGTATGAGCTTCTTCGTAGGAGAAAACCATGTTCTAAAATCTGTCCGGGATGGATGTCGCATTGGGTGAAAACTAATTCTTTAGAGAATGTGGATGAAGAAGTGAGGCACAATGTTCCTCAGGCACAATTCAAACAGAAAGTGGTCTTTGACTCTAGAAAAAGAGCTATTTTACAACATTTTGTTGTGGGGGATAATGTTCGCATTAAGTTACCTACTCATAGAAGCAAAGGTGATTTTAAATTTTCTGATGTTCTTGTGGTGGACAAAGTGTGTGGGAATGCTGTAAGAGTGGAAGGTAAGAACTGGTGGAATGTCCCAAGGGTTGTTAAATTCAATAGGCAAACTGTTAATACTATTTTTGCTGACAAGGATTTTTCCTGTTCTCCTGGTTCTTGTTCTGGGGGGTTTTCATCTTCATCTTCTCGAAATGTTGATCTGCATTCTGCCAATGGTTTGCGCAGGAGTACACGTCAATGTCGTCTTCCTGCAAGATATTGTTGATGTTTGTTTCTGGTGTTACATCTTTCTGGTTCATTTCTCTGTTTTTCCTTTTCTTAATTTCTTTGTTCTCATCTCTTTCTTTTACTCTTCTGATTGCTCTTTTTCTTCTTTGCATCTGTCATCCGTGTTTTTCTGTTGTTGTATTGGAAGGGAGGGGATAATGTAGTGTTCTAGTGATGTTGGAATGTTCCCTGTGGGTTCCACCTTAGTGTTCTGAATGGAACTGTGGTTTTGAAGTGGAGTTTTACAGTTGCTGAGCTTGCTGTTGGCTTCTGCGCAGCACTTGTGCCATGAAATAAACACATCCCCTTTCAACCTTAATTGTGTTACGGATGTTATTACTACACTTTGCCCGACAGTATTAATAGTTATTAAAATGCAAAAAAATAATTAAATAATAAAGCCACAGATTGTGCTTCCTTGTGCCGCATAATATACCTTTTCTTGCCACATAAATTGTCAGCCCTGACGGGTCACTTGGTCGTCCACTGACGCATAAAGTCAGTGAACAGACTCAGTGAGAAGGCATGAAGGCCGCCTCTGCTGGGTGTGCACAAGAGCACACAGAGACGTCTCCACAGATACAAAGCTGGTCACCATGCACTGGGCCAAAGAGGGGCAAGGTGAGGTGAGGCCCTGATGCTCGCTGCACGGGACGTTTTCCTGAATGAGCTTTGTTCTCGACAACGTGCGCGCACACCAGCACCATCTGTCCCGCTCGAGGTCATAGCAAGGATGCGGGAGCGCGCCTGTGCCGCAGCCTGGAGTGAGATAACCACAGTGCGGTGCTTGGGCCGAGGTCCCAGCCCTGGCAGAGGGTGGGTACACATCGGACTCCAGAGAAGGATTATGAACAGACATACATAAGCAAATACAGCTCATGACGAGAATGACAGAAAGGATGCTGCATCTTGGCAGGGTGCTCAGTGCCCTTGTCACACAAGAGAGGACAGGCAAAACAGGTCCACAATTACCACTGATGTTGAGCGCAATACAGAACAGTGAGCGTCGGCTCTAACTACCATCAAGTCTGCCTCCCTGCCAACCCACCTGCCCCCGAGCCGGCGGCACCAGCCCGACCACCTGCATCTCTTGTCAGAATGTGGTTGTATCTGTCTGCATGACCACCCACCAGCCCGACTCCATGCCTGTGCTTGTATCTGTCTGCGCACCCACCCACCAGCCTGACTCCATGCCTGTGCTTGTATCTGTCTGTGCACCCACCAATCAGCCTGACTCAGTGTCTGTGCTTGGATCTGTCTACGCTTCCACACACCAGCCTGACTCCATGTCTGCGCTTGTATCTGTCTGTGCACCCACCGCACAGCCTGACTCCATGCCTGTGCTTGTATCTGTCAAAGTACCCACCCTCCAGTCTGACTCCATGTCTGTGCTTGTATCTGTCTATGCACCCACCCACCAGCCTGACTCCATGTCTGTGCTTGTATCTGTCTACGCACCCACCTACAAACCTGACTCCATGTCTGTGCTTATATCTGTCAACGCACCCACCCACCAGCCTGACTCCATGTCTGTGCTTGTGTCTGTCTACGCACCCACCCACCAGCCTGACTCCATGTCTGTGCTTGTATCTCTCTACGCTCCCACACACCAGCCTGACTCCATGTCTGTGCTTGTATCTGTCTAGATACTCACCCACCAGTCTGACTCCATGTCTGTGCTTGTATCTGTCTACGCACCCACCCACCAGCCTGACTCCATGTCTGTGCTTGTATCTGTTTGTACACCCACCCACCAGCCTGACTCCATGTCTGTGCTTGTATCTGTCTAGATGCTCACCCACCAGTCTGACTCCATGTCTGTGCTTGTATCTGTCTGTACACCCACCCATCAGCCTGACTCAGTGTCTGTGCTTGTATCTATCTACGCTCCCACACACCAGCCTGACTCCATGTCTGTGCTTATATCTGTCAACGCACCCACCCACCAGCCTGACTCCATGTCTGTGCTTGTATCCGTCTAGATGCTCACCACCAGCCAGACTCCATGTCTGTGCTTGTATCTGTCTACATGCCCACCCACCAGCCTGACTCCATGTCTTCGCTTGTATCTGTCTGTGCACCCACCAAACAGCCTGACTCCATGCCTGTGCTTGTTTCTGTCTATGCACTCACCCACCAGCCTGACTCCACGTCTGTGCTTGTATCTGTCAAAGCACCCACCCACCGCCTGACTCCATGTATATGCTTATATCTTTCAACGCACCCACCCACCAGCCTGACTCCATGTCTGTGCTTGTATCTGTCTATGCACCCACCTACAAGCCTGACTCCATGTCTGTGCTTGTAACTGTCTATGCACCCACCTACAAGCCTGACTCCAAGTCTGTGCTTGTATCTGTCTACGCACCCACCCACCAGCCTGACTTCATGTCTGTGCTTGTAACTATCTACACACCCACCGACCAGCCTGACTCCATGTCTGTGCTTGTATCTGTCTGCATGCCCACCCACCAGCCTGATTCCATGCATGTGCTTGTGTCTGTCTACATACCCACCCACCAGCCTGTCTCCATGTCTGTGCTTGTATCTGTCTACGCACTCACCCACCAGCCAGACTCCATGTCTGTGCTTGTATCTGTCTGCACACCCACCAACGAACCTGACTCCATGTCTGTGCTTATATGTGTCTACGCACCCACCTACCAGCCTGACTCCATGTCTGTGCTTGTATGTCTACGCACTCACCCACCAGCCTGACTCCATATCTGTGCTTGTATCTGTCTACGCACTCACCCACCAGCCTGACTCCATGTCTGTGCTTTGTATCTGTCTACGCACCCACCCACCAGCATGACTCCATGTCTGGGCTTGTATTTGTCTACGCACTCACCCACCAGCCTGACTCCATGTCTGTGCTTGTATCAGTGTGCATGCTCACCCACCAGCCTGACTCCATGCCTGTGCTTGGGTCTGTCTACGTACCCACCCACCAGCCTGACTCCATGTCTTTGCTTGTATCTGTCTAGATGCTCACCCACCAATGGGACTCCATGTCTGTGCTTGTATCTGCCTGCACGCCCACCCACCAGCCTGACTCCATGTCTGTGCTTATATCTGTCTACGCACCCACCTACTAGCCTGACTCAATGTCTGTGCTTGTATCTGTCTACGCACTCACCCACCAGCCTGACTGCATGTCTGTGCTTGTTTCTGTCTACGCACTCACCCACCAGCCTGACTCCATGTTTGTGCTTTGTATCTGTCTACGCACCCACCCACCAGCCTGACTCCATGTCTGCGCTTGTATCTGTCTGCACGCCCACCCACCAGCCTGACTCCATGTCTGTGCTTATATCTGTCTATGCACCCACCTACCAGCCTGACTCCATTTCTGAGCTTATATCTGTCTACGCACCCACCCACCAGCCTGACTCCATGTCTGTGCTTGTATCTGTCTACGCACTCACCCACCAGCCTGACTGCATGTCTGTGCTTGTTTCTGTCTACGCACTCACCCACCAGCCTGACTCCATGTCTGTGCTTTGTATCTGTCTACGCACCCACCCACCAGCCTGACTCCATGTCTGCGCTTGTATCTGTCTGCACGCCCACCCACCAGCCTGACTCCATGTCTGTGCTTATATCTGTCTATGCACCCACCCACCAGCCTGACTCCATGTCTGTGCTTATATCTGTCTATGCACCCACCTACCAGCCTGACTCCATTTCTGTGCTTATATCTGTCTACGCACCCACCCACCAGCCTGACTCCATGTCTGTGCTTGTATCTGTCTACGCACTCACCCACCAGCCTGAATCCATGTCTGTTCTTGTATCAGTCTGCATGCTCACCCACCAGCCTGACTCCATGCCTGTGATTGGGTCTGGCTAAGTACCCACCCACCAGCATGACTCCATGTCTGTGCTTGTATCAGTCTGCATGCTCACCCACCAGCCTGACTCCATGTCTGTGCTTGTATCTGTCTACGCACCCATCCACCAGCCTGACTCCATGTCTGTGCTTATATCTGTCTACGCACCCACCCACCAGCCTGGCTCTATGTCTGTGCTTGTACCTGTCTTAGCACCCACCCACCAGCCTGACTCCATGTCTGTGCTTGTATCTGTCTACGCACCCATCCACCAGCCTGACTCCATGTCTGTGCTTGTTTCTGTCTATGCACTCACCCACCAGCCTGACTCCATGTCTGTGCTTGTATCTGTCTATGCACCCATCCACCAGCCTGACTCCATGTCTGTGCTTGTTTCTGCCTATGCACTCACCCACCAGCCTGACTCCATGTCTGTGCTTTGTATCTGTCTACGCACCCACCCAGCAGCCTGACTCCATGTTTGTGCTTGTATCTGTCTACGCACTCACCCACCAGCCTGACTCCATGTCTGTGCTTGTATCAGTCTGCATGCTCACCCACCAGCCTGACTCCATGCCTGTGCTTGGGTCTGTCTACGTACCCACCCACCAGCCTGGTTCCATGTCTGTGCTTGTATCTGTCTAGATGCTCACCCACCAATGTGACTCCATGCATGTGCTTGTGTCTGTCTACGTACCCACCCACAAGCCTGACTCCATCTCTGTGCTTGTATCTGTCTACGCACCCACCCACCAACCTGACTCCGTGTCTGTGCTTGTATCTGTCTATGCACCAACCCACCAGAATTACTCCATGTCTGTGCTTGTGTCTGTCTACGCACCCACCCACCAGCCTGACTCCATGTTTGTGCTTGTATCTATCTACGCACCCACCCACCAGCCTGACTCCATGTCTGTGCTTGTATCTGTCTACGCACTCACCCACCAGCCTGACTCCATGTCTGTGCTTGTATCAGTCTGCATGCTCACCCACCAGCCTGACTCCATGCCTGTGCTTGGGTCTGTCTAAGTACCCACCCACCAGCCTGACTCCATGTCTGTGCTTGTATCAGTCTGCATGCTCACCCACCAGCCTGACTCCATGTCTGTGCTTGTATCTGTCTACGCACCCATCCACCAGCCTGACTCCATGTCTGTGCTTGTATCTGTCTACGCACTCACCCACCAGCCTGACTCCATGTCTGTGCTTGTATCTGTCTACGCACTCACCCACCAGCCTGACTCCATGTCTGTGCTTTGTATCTGTCTATGCATCCACCCACCAGCCTGACTCCATGTCTGTGCTTGTATTTGTCTACGCACTCACCCACCAGCCTGACTCCATGTCTGTGCTTGTATCAGTCTGCATGCTCACCCACCAGCCTGACTCCATGTCTGTGCTTGTATTTGTCTACGCACAAACCCACCAATGTGACTCCATGTCTGTGCTTGTATCTGTCTACGCACCCACCTACTAGCTTGACTCCATGTCTGTGCTTGTATCTGTCTACACACTCACCCACCAGCCTGACTTCATGTCTGTGCTTGTATCTGTCTACGCACTCACCCATCAGCCTGACTCCATGTCTGTGCTTTGTATCTGTCTACGCACCCACCCACCAGCCTGACTCCATGTCTGCGCTTGTATCTGTCTGCACGCCCACCCACCAGCCTGACTCCATGTCTGTGCTTATATCTGTCTATGCACCCACCCACCAGCCTGACTCCATTTCTGTGCTTATATCTGTCTACGCACCCACCCACCAGCCTGACTCCATGTCTGTGCTTGTATCTGTCTACGCACTCACCCACCAGCCTGACTCCATGTCTGTGCTTGTATCAGTCTGCATGCTCACCCACCACCCTGACTCCATGCCTGTGCTTGGGTCTGTCTAAGTACCCACCCACCAGCCTGAATCCATGTCTGTGCTTGTATCAGTCTGCATGCTCACCCACCAGCCTGACTCCATGTCTGTGCTTGTATCTGTCTACGAACCCATCCACCAGCCTGACTCCATGTCTGTGCTTATATCTGTCTACGCACCCACCCACCAGCCTGGCTCTATGTCTGTGCTTGTACCTGTCTTAGCACCCACCCACCAGCCTAACTCCATGTCTGTGCTTGTATCTGTCTGCATGCCCACCCACCAGCCTGACTCTATGTCTGTGCTTGTATCTGTCTACGCACCCATCCACCAGCCTGACTCCGTGTCTGTGCTTGTTTCTGTCTATGCACTCACCCACCAGCCTGACTCCATGTCTGTGCTTGTATCTGTCTGCACGCCCACCCACCAGCCTGACTCCATGTCTGTGCTTGTATCTGTCTATGCACCCATCCACCAGCCTGACTCCATGTCTGTGCTTGTTTCTGTCTATGCACTCACCCACCAACCTGACTCCACGTCTGTGCTTGTATCTGTCTATGCACCAACCCACAAGAATTACTCCATGTCTGTGCTTGTGTCTGTCTACGCACCCACCCACCAGCCTGACTCCATGTATGTGCTTGTATCTATCTACGCACCTACCCACCAGCCTGACTCCATGTCTATGCTTGTATCTGTCTAGATGCTCACCCACCAGTCTGACTCCATTACTGTGCTTGTATCTGTCAACGCACCAACCCACCAGCCTTACTCCATGTTTGTGCTTGTATCTATCTACGCACCCACCCACCAGCCTGACTCCATGTCTGTGCTTGTATCTGTCTACGCACTCACCCACCAGCCTGACTCCATGTCTGTGCTTGTATCAGTCTGCATGCTCACCCACCAGCCTGACTCCATGCCTGTGCTTGGGTCTGTCTAAGTACCCACCCACCAGCCTGACTCCATGTCTGTGCTTGTATCAGTCTGCATGCTCACCCACCAGCCTGACTCCATGTCTGTGCTTGTATCTGTCTACGCACCCATCCACCAGCCTGACTCCATGTCTGTGCTTGTATCTGTCTACGCACTCACCCACCAGCCTGACTCCATGTCTGTGCTTGTATCTGTCTACGCACTCACCCACCAGCCTGACTCCATGTCTGTGCTTTGTATCTGTCTATGGACTCACCCACCAGCCTGACTCCATGTCTGTGCTTGTATTTGTCTACGCACTCACCCACCAGTCTGACTCCATGTC
Organism: Lissotriton vulgaris; assembly: GCF_964263255.1. Classification (NCBI taxonomy): domain Eukaryota; kingdom Metazoa; phylum Chordata; class Amphibia; order Caudata; family Salamandridae; genus Lissotriton; species Lissotriton vulgaris. Next base: position 308,050,948 of record NC_141688.1, on the reverse strand, counting down.
TGTGCTTGTATCAGTCTGCATGCTCACCCACCAGCCTGACTCCATGTCTGTGCCTGTATTGTTCTACGCACAAACCCACCAATGTGACTCCATGTCTGTGCTTGTATCTGTCTGCACGCCCACCCACCAGCCTGACTCCATGTCTGTGCTTATATCTGTCTACGCACCCACCTACTAGCTTGACTCCATGTCTGTGCTTGTATCTGTCTACGCACTCACCCACCAGCCTGACTTCATGTCTGTGCTTGTATCTGTCTACGCACTCACCCATCAGCCTGACTCCATGTCTGTGCTTTGTATCTGTCTACGCACCCACCCACCAGCCTGACTCCATGTCTGCGCTTGTATCTGTCTGCACGCCCACCCACCAGCCTGACTCCATGTCTGTGCTTATATCTGTCTATGCACCCACCTACCAGCCTGACTCCATTTCTGTGCTTATATCTGTCTACGCACCCACCCACCAGCCTGACTCCATGTCTGTGCTTGTATCTGTCTACGCACTCACCCACCAGCCTGACTCCATGTCTGTGCTTGTATCAGTCTGCATGCTCACCCACCACCCTGACTCCATGCCTGTGCTTGGGTCTGTCTAAGTACCCACCCACCAGCCTGAATCCATGTCTGTGCTTGTATCAGTCTGCATGCTCACCCACCAGCCTGACTCCATGTCTGTGCTTGTATCTGTCTACGAACCCATCCACCAGCCTGACTCCATGTCTGTGCTTATATCTGTCTACGCACCCACCAGCCTAACTCCATGTCTGTGCTTGTACCTGTCTTAGCACCCACCCACCAGCCTAACTCCATGTCTGTGCTTGTATCTGTCTGCATGCCCACCCACCAGCCTGACTCTATGTCTGTGCTTGTATCTGTCTACGCACCCATCCACCAGCCTGACTCCGTGTCTGTGCTTGTTTCTGTCTATGCACTCACCCACCAGCCTGACTCCATGTCTGTGCTTGTATCTGTCTGCACGCCCAACAACCAGCCTGACTCCATGTCTGTGCTTGTATCTGTCTATGCACCCATCCACCAGCCTGACTCCATGTCTGTGCTTGTTTCTGTCTATGCACTCACCCACCAACCTGACTCCACGTCTGTGCTTGTATCTGTCTATGCACCAACCCACAAGAATTACTCCATGTCTGTGCTTGTGTCTGTCTACGCACCCACCCACCAGCCTGACTCCATGTCTGTGCTTGTATCTATCTACGCACCTACCCACCAGCCTGACTCCATGTCTGTGCTTGTATCTGTCTAGATGCTCACCCACCAGTCTGACTCCATGTCTGTGCTTGTATCTGTCAACGCACCAACCCACCAGCCTTACTCCATGTCTGTGCTTGTATCTGTCTGCGCACCCACCCACCAGCCTGACTCCATGTCTGTGCTTGTATCTGTCTACCTACTCACCCACCAGCCTGACACCATGTCTGTGCTTGTATCTGTCTGCGCACCCACCTACTAGCCTGACTCCATGTCAGTGCTTGTATCTGTCTACGCACTCACCCACCAGCCTGACTGCATGTCTCTGCTTGTTTCTGTCTACGCACTCACCCACCAGCCTGACTCCATGTCTGTGCTTTGTATCTGTCTACGCACCCACCCACCAGCCTGACTCCATGTCTGCGCTTGTATCTGTCTGCACGCCCACCAACCAGCCTGACTCCATGTCTGTGCCTATATCTGTCTATGCACCCACCTACCAGCCTGACTCCATTTCTGTGCTTATATCTGTCTACGCACCCACCCACCAGCCTGACTCCATATCTGTGCTTGTTTCTGTCTACGCACTCACCCACCAGCCTGACTCCATGTCTGTGCTTTGTATCTGTCTACGCACCCACCCACCAGCCTGACTCCATGTCTGCGCTTGTGTCTGTCTGCACGCCCACCCACCAGCCTGACTCCATGTTTAGTTTAGTTTAGTTTAAAGGAGTTTGTAGAGCGCATGGTAACACCTCCCGGCGTGTCCCCGCGCTATAGAGAAAGAAAGCAGCAGCAGAGGAAAAAAAAAGAACGAACCAGTTCACACAGCAAAGAGGCAAGTTTTCAGCTTCTTCCTGAATACGATTTCATTACTCTCCAGCCTGATATCTAGAGGCAGGAGGTTCCATTGCCTGGCAGCTAAGGTGCGGAATGATCTGCCACCCATTTTAGCTTTTTTGGGGCAGGTAGTTTTAAGTAGACCCATTCCTTTGGATCTCAGAGATCTGTTAGGTTCATACACAGACACCAAATCAGACATATATGCCGGAGCTCTGTGATGAATTATTTTATGGCACCAGAGCATGGCTTTAAAAACAATCCTCTTACTGATCGGTAACCAGTGGAGGGCTGCTAGAGAGGGACGCGAGGGAGCTCGGCGGGGAAGCCTTAGCACCAGGCGAGCTGCCGAGTTTTGTAGAACCTGTAGCTTTTTTATGTTTTTCACTGAAGTCCCCATGAGTAGTACATTGCCGTAATCAATACGGGACGTTATTAGTGCCTGCATCATGGTACGCCTGGAGTTAATGGGTAACAGGTCGAGGGTGCGGTTGAGGGTTTTCATCACCCCAAAACATTTGCCAACAGTCTTCTTTACGTGGCTGTCAAAGGACAGTTTATTGTCCACCCATACACCTAAGTTCTTCGCCTCTTGTGCAGGCGAGGGCAGAGGTCCCAGACAGCTGGGCCACCACTCTGTCGTCCAATTGACCTCATTGCCTCCCATAATGAGGACCTCTGTTTTTGTCCCATTTAGTTTCAAACAGTGTTCATTCATCCACATAGCTAGTTTGGACATGCAGGCGTTGAAGTTATCAGCTTCCTTAGAAGGGGCATGGGTCAGAGATATAAGGAGTTGCGTGTCGTCGGCGTAAGAGACAAGCTCTACGCCGAACGATTGCACCACTTCTGCCAGAGGGGCCATGTAGAGATTGAACAGGGTGGGACTCAGGGCAGAGCCCTGAGGAACCCCCTGTTCCAGCATCACCCTGTCAGAGAGGAAAGTCCCTCTTTGAACCTGGAAGGTCCTGTTAATCAGGAAAGATTTCAGCCAACCCAGTGCCTTGTTGGTAACTCCCGCTTTATTTAGACACTGTAGCAGGATGGAGTGTGCTACAGTGTCAAAAGCGGCACTGAGATCAAGCATGATGAGGGCCATTGTCTTTCCCTTATCTGCTCCTTCACGTAAGGTTTCAGTGGCCCTCAGGAGAGCTGTCTCCGTAGAAAAGCCAGTTCTAAAACCCGACTGAGATTTATGGAAAACATTATGGTTCTCAAGATGTTCCATAAGTTGACTGTTAGCGATTTTCTCTGCTAACTTGGCCACGTAAGGTAGCAGGGATATGGGTCGTAGGTTGTCCATTATGTCCATGCTGATGTTTGTTTTTTTCTTAATGGGTAATACTATTGCCTGTTTCCATTCCTCCGGAAGGCAGGAGGTAGTAAAGGAGGTGTGTAATAAGTGCCTAAAATGAGGCTCTAATACAGGAAAGGCTTCAGCTAAAATTTTCGGGGGTGCCGGATCCCTAGGGGATCCTGATTTAATTTTATTGCACATTTTGGACAAGATTTCATAAGAAGGGACTGTAAAAGAACTTAAACATACAGGTGTATTTACAAGTTTGTCATTTTCAATGAAGTCCGTGGCCGAATCTGTCTGGTTAGAGAAACTAGAATAGATTTTATGTATTTTGCCTGCAAAATACTGTGCAATATTGTTGCACGCTTCCACCGAGTCATTGTGTGCGGGGGAAGTCACGTCCACTATGGATATCTCTTTGTATATCAGAAACAGTTCCTTGGAGGAATTGCCTGCTTCCATAATACGGGTGTGATAATGCTCTGCTTTGGCCAAACGAACTGATTTATAATATTCTCTCTGTGTTGTTTTATATTGTATTTTAATATCTGCACAGAGATTCTGGCGCCAAGCTCTCTCAAGTTTCTTACAAGCCGTTTTCATGGCTTGCAGTTCTTGGCTAAACCAAGGAGCAGTTTTCTTAGGTCTCCTGGCATTGGACAGGGTACGACTTGGGGCGGTGATGTCCAGGGCCTTGGTGACGATGTTGTTTAAGTTGTCATTAGCTGCCTCACAGTCGACCCCTTTGGGAGGGCCTTCGTCATGTACAATTTGCTTAAATGAATCAAGAGAGAAGTTCTTCCATTTCCTGCGTTTGTATCGCAGGGATTGATGACGAACAATCTCCGTTCTGTCAAGCTGTATTGTGATGGGAATAATATAATGGTCCGACCAAGGTATGGGTATAGGATCAGAGGTATGCACTCCCTGCCAGTTACCAAAAACGGGGTCTAGTAGGTGTCCTAATTGATGAGAAGGCTCTTTATTTTTTAGATCAAGCTGAACAGATTGCAATTCCATCCGGATATCATCAGCGTTTTTATCTAAATGATCTTCGAAATGAGCATTGAGATCCCCTAGCACTAACAGTCTGGATTTCCTCAGTGCTAGATGAGTGACCGCTTCCATTAGGGTCGATGTAAACTCATATAGTGTACCTGGCGGTCGGTATATCAAAATGCCAGAGATCGAATGATTGGGGCCAGTGTTAATTGTGAAGGTGCCGGCTTCACTGTGATCAACCTGAGTGTGTACTAGGGAACAGACTAGAGGAGCTTTCGTGGCTATGGCGATGCCGCCTCCTCTGCCGTCCTTCCTGTCCAATCTAGATAGGGAATAGCCGTTGGGCATGGCCTGGATAATATCCGGGTCCGAGTGATCATCTAGCCAGGTTTCAGTTAGAAAGAGGATATTAAGATTTAGGTCTTCTAGTAAATGGTAGATTTCTAGAGCATGCTTCCGTAGGGATCTACAATTCAATAGTGCAGCTTTGATGATAGGACCCGAGTGAGTGTCTGGGATTTGAGGAAGGGGTTCAAAGCGGCACCTCGTGCATTTTATAAGTGACTGGGCAGACATGGCGTGTTTGCAATCGACAGGTGTGTCGGGTTGTAGAGCAAGTAGTGCGTGTCTGCCATACCTTATGGTGTTTTGAGCTGAACTGCCAGGGTTTGTGGCCCCGCGCCCCGTTCGGCCGCGGACGGGCGCAGACGGGCTGGACTTTGGCTCGACTTCGGCGCGCTTCCGGCGCGCCCGCTGCGCCAGCCTGCTGCGCCGTCTGGTTGGGTGACACATAATATAGGGAGGAGGAGGGTGGGAGGCCGGCCCGACTTGAGCGCTGACCTCGCCTTCCTCACCCAAGATGGCGCCCACCGCCGAGTGAAATCTCGAACAAAGCGGATTTAAGTTCAATATTTAAGAGGTAAGGGTGTGTAGAGTGTCAGTGTGCCTGCTAATTCAATTCCCCATTCTAAAAGCAGCCCCCAGAATAAAAAGCGGTATAATTTTAAAAACGCTAAAAACGCTCTAAATTATTTTTTTAAACAGCCTGTAAGCAGTGCGCAAAGGTTAGCACTTCCTCTTGTTTCTACTGCAGCTCGCAGCCCCAATAACCTCTCTAGGGAGAGCTCCTGTAGGGCCATGTCTGTGCTTATATCTGTCTATGCACCCACCCACCAGCCTGACTCCATGTCTGTGCTTATATCTGTCTATGCACCCACCTACCAGCCTGACTCCATTTCTGTGCTTATATCTGTTTACGCACCCACCCACCAGCCTGACTCCATGTCTGTGCTTGTATCTGTCTACGCACTCACCCACCAGCCTGACTCCATGTCTGTGCTTGTATCAGTCTGCATGCTCACCCACCAGCCTGACTCCATGCCTGTGCTTGGGTCTGGCTAAGTACCCACCCACCAGCCTGACTCCATGTCTGTGCTTGTATCAGTCTGCATGCTCACCCACCAGCCTGACTCCATGTCTGTGCTTGTATCTGTCTACGCACCCATCCACCAGCCTGACTCCATGTCTGTGCTTATATCTGTCTACGCACCCACCCACCAGCCTGGCTCTATGTCTGTGCTTGTACCTGTGTTAGCACCCACCCACCAGCCTGACTCCATGTCTGTGCTTGTATCTGTCTACGCACCCATCCACCAGCCTGACTCCATGTCTGTGCTTGTTTCTGTCTATGCACTCACCCACCAGCTTGACTCCATGCCTGTGCTTGTATCTGTCTATGCACCCATCCACCAGCCTGACTCCATGTCTGTGCTTGTTTCTGCCTATGCACTCACCCACCAGCCTGACTCCATGTCTGTGCTTTGTATCTGTCTACGCACCCACCCAGCAGCCTCACTCCATGTTTGTGCTTGTATCTGTCTACGCACTCACCCACCAGCCTGACTCCATGTCTGTGCTTGTATCAGTCTGCATGCTCACCCACCAGCCTGACTCCATGCCTGTGCTTGGGTCTGTCTACGTACCCACCCACCAGCCTGGTTCCATGTCTGTGCTTGTATCTGTCTAGATGCTCACCCACCAATGTGACTCCATGCATGTGCTTGTGTCTGTCTACGTACCCACCCACCAGCCTGACTCCATCTCTGTGCTTGTATCTGTCTACGCACCCACCCACCAACCTGACTCCATGTCTGTGCTTGTATCTGTCTATGCACCAACCCACCAGAATTACTCCATGTCTGTGCTTGTGTCTGTCTACGCACCCACCCACCAGCCTGACTCCATGTCTGTGCTTGTATCTATCTACGCACCCACCCACCAGCCTGACTCCATGTCTGTGCTTGTATCTGTCTACGCACTCACCCACCAGCCTGACTCCATGTCTGTGCTTGTATCAGTCTGCATGCTCACCCACCAGCCTGAATCCATGCCTGTGCTTGGGTCTGTCTAGCTACCCACCCACCAGCCTGACTCCATGTCTGTGCTTGTATCAGTCTGCATGCTCACCCACCAGCCTGACTCCATGTCTGTGCTTGTATCTGTCTACGCACCCATCCACCAGCCTGACTCCATGTCTGTGCTTGTATCTGTCTACGCACTCACCCACCAGCCTGACTCCATGTCTGTGCTTGTATCTGTCTACGCACTCACCCACCAGCCTGACTCCATGTCTGTGCTTTGTATCTGTCTATGCACCCACCCACCAGCCTGACTCCATGTCTATGCTTGTATTTGTCTACGCACTCACCCACTAGCCTGACTCCATGTCTGTGCTTGTATCAGTCTGCATGCTCACCCACCAGCCTGACTCCATGTCTGTGCTTGTATTTGTCTACGCACTCACCCACCAATGTGACTCCATGTCTGTGCTTGTATCTGTCTGCACGCCCACCCACCAGCCTGACTCCATGTCTGTGCTTATATCTGTCTACGCACCCACCTACTAGCCTGACTCCATGTCTGTGCTTGTATCTGTCTACGCACTCACCCACCAGCCTGACTTCATGTCTGTGCTTGTATCTGTCTACGCACTCACCCACCAGCCTGACTCCATGTCTGTGCTTTGTATCTGTCTACGCACCCACCCACCAGCCTGACTCCATGTCTGTGCTTGTATCTGTCTGCACGCCCACCCACCAGCCTGACTCCATGTCTGTGCTTATATCTGTCTATGCACCCACCTACCAGCCTGACTCCATTTCTGTGCTTATATCTGTCTACGCACCCACCCACCAGCCTGACTCCATGTCTGTGCTTGTATCTGTCTACGCACTCACCCACCAGCCTGACTCCATGTCTGTGCTTGTATCAGTCTGCATGCTCACCCACCACCCTGACTCCATGCCTGTGCTTGGGTCTGTCTAAGTACCCACCCACCAGCCTGACTCCATGTCTGTGCTTGTATCAGTCTGCATGCTCACCCACCAGCCTGACTCCATGTCTGTGCTTGTATCTGTCTACGCACCCATCCACCAGCCTGACTCCATGTCTGTGCTTATATCTGTCTACGCACCCACCCACCAGCCTGGCCCTATGTCTGTGCTTGTACCTGTCTTAGCACCCACCCACCAGCCTAACTCCATGTCTGCGCTTGTATCTGTCTGCACGCCCACCCACCAGCCTGACTCCATGTCTGTGCTTGTATCTGTCTACGCACCCATCCACCAGCCTGACTCCATGTCTGTGCTTGTTTCTGTCTATGCACTCACCCACCAGCCTGACTCCATGTCTGTGCTTGTATCTGTCTGCACGCCCACCCACCAGCCTGACTCCATGGCTGTGCTTGTATCTGTCTATGCACCCATCCACCAGCCTGACTCCATGTCTGTGCTTGTTTCTGTCTATGCACTCACCCACCAACCTGACTCCACGTCTGTGCTTGTATCTGTCTATGCACCAACCCACAAGAATTACTCCATGTCTGTGCTTGTGTCTGTCTACGCACCCACCCACCAGCCTGACTCCATGTCTGTGCTTGTATCTATCTACGCACCTACCCACCAGCCTGACTCCATGTCTGTGCTTGTATCTGTCTAGATGCTCACCCACCAGTCTGACTCCATGTCTGTGCTTGTATCTGTCAACGCACCAACCCACCAGCCTTACTCCATGTCTGTGCTTGTATCTGTCTGCGCACCCAACCACCAGCCTGACTCCATGTCTGTGCTTGTATCTGTCTACCTACTCACCCACCAGCCTGACACCATGTCTGTGCTTATATCTGTCTACGCACCCACCCACCAGCCTGGCTCTATGTCTGTGCTTGTATCTGTCTATGCACCTACCCATCAGTCTGACTCCATGTCTATGCTTGTATCTGTCTACGCAACAACCCACCAGCCTGGCTCTATGTCTGTGCTTGTATCTTTCTTAGCACCCACCCACCAGCCTGACTCCATGTCTGTGCTTGTATCTGTCTATGCACCCACCATCCAGCCTAACTCCATGTCTGTGCTTGTATCTGTCTGCATGCCCAACCACCAAGCTGATTCCATGTCTTTGCTTGTATCTGCCTGCACGCCCACCCACCAGCCTGACTCCATGTCTGTGCTTTGTATCTGTCTACGCACCCACCCACCAGCCTGACTGCATGCCTGTGCTTGTATCTGTCTACGCACCCACCCACGAGCCTGACTCCATGTCTGTGCTTGTATCAGTCTGCATGCTCACCCACCAGCCTGACTCCATGCCTCTGCTTTGGTCTGTCTACATACCCACCCACCAGCCAGACTCCAGGTCTGTGCTTGTATCTGTCTAGATGTTCACCCACCAGCCAGACTCCATGTCTGTACTTGTATCTGTCTATGCACCCACCGACCAGCCTGACTCCATGTCTGTATTTGTATCTGTCTGCACACCCACCCACCAGCCTGACCCAGTGTCTGTGCTTGTATCTGTCTACGCACCCACCACCAGCCTGACTTCATGTCTGTGCTTGTATCTGTCTATGAACCCACCTACCAGCCTGACTCCATGTATGTGCTTGTATCAGTCTATGCACCCACCCACCAGCCTGACTCCATGTCTGTGCTTGTATCTGTCTATGCACTCACCCACCAGCCTGACTCCATGTCTGTGCTTGTATCTGTCTGCATGCCCACCCACCAGCCTGACCCAGTGTCTGTGCTTGTATCTGTCTGTGCACCCACCCACCAGCCTGACTCCATGTCTGTGCTTGTATCTGTCTGCATGCTCACCCACTAGCCTGACCCAGTATCTGTGCTTGTGTCTGTCTCTGTGTATGTCCACCAGCCCGGCTAGCTGCCTTTCTGCCTGTGTGGGCATATATGTGTCTATGCACCCACCCACCAGCCTGACTCCATGTTTGTGCTTGTTTCTGTCTAAGCACCCACCCACCAGAGTTGAGGCCTCTGCTCATAAAATGTACAAAGTCGCCAGCCGTGACCCGTACTGGTAAGAGTGGTGGGGCCGGTGGGAGGGGTGGAATCAACAGACTATGACGAGGGAAAATGTATTATTTAATTAATTTCCCCTCATCATTACCTGTCGAAATCCCTCCCACCCGGCCCACTGCTCTTACCTGTATGGGCCGCGGCTGAAAACCTCATCTTTTGCTGGTGCCCTGCTTCAGGCTTGAGAACTTGTGACAAAAGCGATACATAAGGGAGAAGAGGTAGGAGAAAGAAAGCGAGGTAACAAAGGAAGGAATTAGAAGAAATAATATGGGAACAAAAAGGAAATGTGAATGTGGGGAAACACAGAGGGGGAAGGAATGAAAAGAAGCAAGGACCAATATGGAATGTTAGCTTCCTCCAAATCAACAACAGATAGAAACATAAGTATACTTCACCATAAATAAAAACCTAACCTCCAATATTGTGGTACATCATTACAGCCGAGGTCAGAGCATCATAGACAAACTTGGTACCAGCTCGCACAAACATTAATAGACATCATTTCACCTACACACCAACATTCCTAGGTCCACTGCCAGCACACCAATGCAAGTAGTTTTCAGGGGTAACAAGGATGACAGAACTAAACATCCCTACATTCAATCACCAACATAAGTAGAGTTCATTGCAATGAGAAACCAACTTATCCACTGCACTATAGCTGAACTATCTTTAAGGTCACAGTGGATGAGGGGAACATGGCGAATGAATGCAGCACTTGGGGTGTGGTGGACGGTAGAAATGTACATTTAGAAACGGATCTAAGAAGCTCAAGAGTGCTCATTAAGGGCCAGATGTAGGTAATTCTGAAATACCGAGTCCTTAATAGCGGATTTTACCGATTCGCTATTAAGAAGTCACTATTTCCGATGTAGGTAATAATTCGATAAAAATTAGTGAATCGTTAAAAATCGGTAATATTTTGCAATTTCGTAAAAATCACAAAAGAAATTTACCAAATCCCCATTATCGAATCAGTATCACCGATTCCTTAATATAGATTCGGTAATTAGCGAATCGGTATTTTTAAAAAATCGGAAATTGTTGAATCAGCCAATCCTGTGCTTCCTCATGACCTCAAACCAGGAAGTGACCACACCCATGTAGCTGCACTGGTCCTGAAGCTGTTGGAGAGGCAGGGAGCACAGCAAACAACCCAGGAGCAACTTTCCAAGTTTTTGCTGACATCACAGCCAAGAAATGGACAAACAGGAGAGGGAAAAGGAGGCAGCTGAACTCAAGAGGAAACGCAAATTTAATGAGAGGGAGCTGGAGGTCCTTATTGAGGAGGTTACTAAGGACCATCACAAACTGTTTGGTAAGAATTCCCTGCATGTGCCTGAATCTCAGAAGAGGCAGAAATGGCTGATCATCCAGGAAAGTATTAACCTCTTCAATGCTCATGGCGAGCTGAGCCCGTCATGAGCCACAGCACTCTGGTGCTCATGACAAGCTCAGCTCGTCATGGCCAGTGGAACGCTCACACGCAGGGATAATTCTTCCGCTGTGCTGAATGTTCCATGGAGCCAATGCACCTGTGACGAGCTGAGCTCGTCATGAGCACAGGACCACTGTAGTTCATGACGAGCTCAGCTCGTCATGAGCAAGCGGGCGCTGTGCGTGCCCCCTCCCCCCAGAACAGCGGGGGATTAACCCCCGAAGCGAAGGGGTTAATGCCATCGGAGTAACCCAGCCCTCCATTGAAGAACTTAAAAAATGCTGGTATGACCTCAGGAAGCGTGCAAAGGAGAGACTGGCAGAGAGAATGAAGCAAGCCAACCAGACAGGTGGAGGGAGAAACACAGCACCTGCACCAACTGTCCTGGATCTCCTGGTGGAGTCCACCCTCCAACCAGAGAGTGTGAGTGGGATTGGGGATGCAGACAGCTCAGCCAGAGCTGGCAACAGGTAAGGTAAGATGCATGCACAGCATGTTGTGCCCCCCACTCCCTAACTCCAATCCCCAATCCCCAATGAGGCAGCATGTATCTAACTCCAGTACATGTTTTACTTCTAACCTGCAATGCATTATGGTAGATGTAGTCAGAAGTAAAACATATCATAACAGTCAGTCCGCTGAACCCAAGGCATGTGAAATGCATCAGCAATTAGCAAGCAGAGGACATTCAGTTTTGATTGGCAGTGTTGAAATTTATTAATATGCAAATGCTGCCAGACAAATGAGCAAATGTACATTCTGTCTCCACAGGCGAGCCATCTCACAGGGCTGCAGAAGGGGACACGGGAAAGGCACCCCGGAGGGAGAGAACACAGGAGGAGGAGGTCTTGTCGCCTGCAGAACACACCACACCACCACTACCACCACAACCATCACCACCACCACCATCACTAGCATCACCACCACGGCCACTATCACCACCACCGAGAGCCAGGAGGCATACTGTGGCTAGCCTCCAGCAGATGGAGGTGTCCGAGGAGGACAGCATAGGAGGCCAACAGTCCACGGTGGCAGAGGATGCCAACAGTGCAGGCACACAGTCCCCCATCGAGCGCACCCACACAGGTGCCAGATGCCTCAGGGCAAGGACAGCCACTCCAGTTTCACAGGGCGAGGGTCAAAGTGTATTTACTGGTCTTGAGGGGAACATGCTCAAGGTGCAACGCCTGCAAGGCAAAGCAATAAGATCAGTCCAACGTCAGATGATACACATGAATAGACACATGCTGCAAATCGAGAAGGGCATCAGCAGCATGAACAATACTGTGGCTAAGGGCATGAGGGACATGTCAGAGGCAGTGAGGCTCCTGTGCAGCAAAATGAATGAGGACCGTTTGGCGGGGTACAGGGACAGGCAGAAACTGGACAACTACACTAAGGCTGTGAACCGCCTCTCCACTGCCACCTCTCTGCTCTGCAGGCACTCGGTGGCCATGCAGGAGGAGATGGCCTACTACAGCCATGATGTGGCAAGGGGGCTGGTCACAGTGACCAGTGTAATGGAAGTGCTACAGACAAATCAGATAGCCACTACAGGTACGGGTGATGGGGGGCTAGTGAAGAGATAACTAGCCACAGTAGCATCATGCCCCCTATAACTGAGTCCAGGAGGCGCAGCGAACGACCCAGCGATGCCACAGGACAGACTGCCAGTGAGGACAGTGTGCCCAGGAAAAGCAGCAGTGCCGCACGTGGGCACAGGAAGTAATGCCAGCCATCACATGGTATTGCGAAATGGGTGATGTAACCCATTTCGCCTTTGTAATCTGCATTGCATATTGGCCTGGCATGTTAACCCCGTCATGTTTTGTCGGTGTGCTATGCAAATAAAACACTGTCACACAATTACAGTAACTGACCGTGTCTCTTTACTTACTCGGAAATAGTTGCGTGTGACCTCAGCCAGTCTGTGTCTCCCATCTGGTGCTGCTGCCGCACCAGCTGCGCTGTACTCTGGCTGTGGACAATCCTCACCCTTTTCTTCTGAGTCAGTTAGTTCCACTGCTGTTCCTTTCCTTGTGGCAAGGTTAAGCAGCATGGCACATGTTGCTATTATTTTCCAGCAGATGATGGGGCGGTACTGACGTGCACCTCTTTTGTGGAGGCAGTGGTACCTGATTTTTAAGAGTCCAAAGGTGCGCTCCACAATGTTGCGCGTAGTTCCATGTGCCTCATTGTATCTTCTCTCACTTGGGGTGAATGGGTTGAGGTATGGAGTCAGGATAAATGCCCGCACGGCATATGCGCTATCACCTAAGTGAGAAAGGAAGTTCCATTAATAACAGTCACCAATATATTCATCCAAGGTATGCATCCGGGTGTCTCACATTGATTTACCTAGCAGGTACCCTTCTCCAAATTCACCCCCAGCCAGACGTGTGTAGATACCACTGTTCCTGAATATATAGGAGTCGTGGTTACGCCCTGGAAATTTGGCTACGATGTCAGTGATGATGTGGTCCGCTTCGCATATTACCTGCACGTTGATGGAATGTGTAGATTTACAGTTCCGATATATGTACCCTGTAGCTGCAGGTGGGCAGTTTGGTATGTGTGTCCCATCAATGCACCCTATGTGGGAACTGTGCCTTTTGGTAAATATCCATCTTCGTTTTCTGCAGTTCCGCCTGTGTGCTGCGGAAGTGTATGTAATGATGCATTCTTTGAATCATGGCATCCAGGAAAGTGTTAAAAAAAATGGGACAGGCAACTCTGTGACACACCACCTGCCACAGCTATCACCCCCCGGTAACTACCTGATGCAAGTACGTGCAGCCTGCAGAACACCTGAACGTGTGTTGGTATAGCGTGCGCCCTTGGTGTCTGATGCTCCAGGAGTGGGTGCAGGTTTGGGGGTCTAGCCTGTACCTCTCATGAATTTCAGCCTCAGTTAGTTGAAACAGTGTAACGCGCATTCTGTACACACACTCCTCCCGTCTCCAGATCCTCAGTCCTGCTGCCTTGCAATGGCTAAAGGCGAAGTTTAATGAAATTGGAGCACACACCTTTCGGTCTGCAATCATACAAAAATTGTGTTCTGTGGATCCTCAACTTATTTGCGGTGCAGTCCAATTCATAATTAATTTTGAGAAAAAGAGAGGAATCATGATAAAGTCTTAATTGAAAACACAAACTCGTATACATAGCATGATGTTTTCCATAATTGAATCACAGCATTCTTTAAAAGAATAACTTTTTACAAATCTCATGACTTATTACCAGCATATTTGTGGCTTATTGCTCATTTCCAGAATTTTTCTTTCTTTCTTTCTTTCAGGTATTGCACATTTTTTTATGGTTTTTATTAACTATACAATAAAGTGCTTCTTCTTTCTTCTTCTGCTGCCTTGCAATGACATAGAGGGCCGCCATTGTGTTCACACTATAGCATTTTGGGGCTGTTTAAATGCAGTGCACCTGATTACCACCTGCTTTGAGTCAGTGGTAATTAGTGACTCCTAAATACCCAAAAATTGAAAAATCGGTATTACCGATTTTTGGTACATCGATTTGCGAGTTTTTAAGGATTTCTTATTTAGCGATTCGGTATTTGAGGGTTTTGGTGTCTGCTATTTGCAAATTAAGGAATCGGTAACTGGTTTCCCTTATTTTTACCGATCCCTTGTTTGCGATGGCGTTTGGTGTTACCTACATTGTACATGGGTAAATACTGGTCGGTAACGCAGAAATTCTGCGGATTTGGCCCTAAGTTGACTATGGATCCACCATCCGTTGATTATGTGTTTCATTTAGATTTATTGAGATGGATTTTGTTAAATGTTTGGTGTATGTGAAGCTTCTAGGGACATGTTTAGATGAGCGCATGCCACATTAAGATTGGACGCAGATAGTAATAGAGGGTTAGTGACACATGTTAATAATGATAACGACAATGATGGTTTGAGATCTGGTAGATTCATAAGCAGAATTTGTATTCCAAAATGAAATAAAAACATTTTCTTCTGAAACATAAAAGTACATGTGAAATTATCATGATAGATTATGGATACCCAACTGGAATATGAGTACCTTGTACATGAGGGAAAAGATAAAACCCGAGTCCCTGGAGGTCTCTATTTAAATTCTCTTCGAAGCAAGAGCACTTTCATGTGAACCATTTTCATTTTTTCCCGCCCCTTTTGTTTCTTACTGTATGTCCTTAATTATTTCCGTATTTATTTTGGAAGATTTCTCCTATACTTTTCTTGATAACAGTCTAGACCAACATAAGAATATGCGTCTTTTCTGATAAGTGATAGTAGGTCTTCTCCTAGCGTGCATTAAATCAAGACCCAGATAGTGTGTTTGGAAAGCAGGATTCAGACAGAAGATTGGCGAATGTTCTCACAGTCCATAAAAGAGCACCCCAGGATGGCGCCTCAACTGTACAGCACCCGCTTATCGCGAGCTGTGCTGGCATCCAATAGAGTCATCTTTAGGGGTGTGAGGAACTCGTGGAATTACACTATAATAATTCTACGGAATGACATAAAAACTCTGCAAGATTCGAGGCAGTTCCGCTGTGATTTAGCACTGGTAGCACATTCCTCTCTTAAACATCAGCGCGAACGGCACCATGTGGTGCGCAAGAGGGCGTGGTCATTCGAGTCAATTTTACTGTCACTTGAGTAGAAAATCTATTTGAGAAGCAATCCTTTAACCATGACTACTTGTGACCAACCGTGTTGGAAAATCTCAAAGGAAGTCCTCATATCGACTGGAGATTGTGCTAGGGGACGCCAAATCTTGCTCGCGCTCGCCAGCTTGCATTTCTGAAGCCTTATGGGAAAAGAAACTCTGCCACGCTGTGATTGGTGGAATTTGGACGGAAAGCCGCATTAGAAGAGTACGCTGAGTCACCAATTTGCCTCAAGTCCGCGAGCGTAATGAAACTTGATGGAGATGCCTAATAATACTTACACAATAGGAAATAATTTTTTAAGGAAAAACTGAATGATCTAATTGAAATACAGCACGATAAACATTTGTTGTGGTGTTTCTCTTTTAAATGTATTTTTCTGGCTGTCGCTCAGCCACAGCCTTCGTGCTAGGTGATGCCTCTCACTGCAGTAGCAATAGTGCTGGCTCCAAGCAGAAGTATCCAAAACCAGGACACAATGAAGGGTGAGATCTCAGCACCTGGCTGTCATCAGCCTTTCTGAGAAGTCATCAGGCACAGACACAAGGGCAGCCCTTTAACAAGGGAATTCTATGACCTGCCCCTTACTCCTACCATCTACCTTATGGCGTCACTCAGGAAGAACTCATCAGCAGCCATTTGCTAAAAAGGACCTCACAGAATTTGTTTTGGGGTAGCCTTTTCTCTATTCTCCCTCACTTCAGTTCTGGGTCTCCACCCTCTATCCACAGGGACGCAATCAATACACTCCCGCTATGGAAGCTACGGTACATCCTGCAAAATTTGTCCCAATGATCCCGTCTCTAAGACTTAGACTTTCTTTCCACGAGGAGTCTTACTACTACACAACTAGGAGAAAATATAGGGGCAAATTTACTAATGGCTTGCTTTGCCCTTGCATCAAGCAAGATGACACAGAGCAACTAAAGCCCTTAAATGGGATTGAATAAGCCTCACAAAGCTCCCTTGCCTGGCTCTGCGTGGTTTACTAAACCCAAAGTAACGCAAGTCAGCGCAAATCACTGCTTTGCGTTTCCCTGTGTTGAGAAGGCGTTCCATGGGTGGAGCGTGGGCGTGCTCTTGAATCCACCCGGGGACTTTGACGTAATCCCAGATTGACTAAGGTGAGTAAACCTGGAGCAGCATCAAAATGATTCACCTTCCAGAGTGAGGTGTAAGGAGGAGAATAATCTGTATTGCTCCACGTTAATTCCTCTTTCTATGCCTGCTGCAATCTGCAGCACGCATAAAAAGAGGAAAATGCCTTAAAGGATTTTATTTGTGCAGGAAGGTCCCCATTGTTGGACAAAAACAATCCTACTCCTGATGCAGACACCCTTGCACTATGGTGTCAGGGTGTCTCTATTAATGCTAGGCAGCACACAGTGCGCCAGCGCAGGCAGAGAGCAGAAATACATCATATCTTCGCAGAATTGGCGCGTTTCTGCTCTCGCCCTGTCATGCAACGCAGCCCAGCAAATTGTCTTGCTTCCTTGCGTTGCATAACATTTTAGTAAATCTCCCCCTTGCTGCATACCCACCTCACATACATACACATTGAATGGAGCGCAAAATCTGTTGGTAATGCAGAATGCCTCTTTGGGCCATCTCAGACAACCTGTATGGAGCCTCCATCACTCCTTCTTATGATGTTTAGCTTCCCTTTGTTAATTTCCATGTCCCTTTGACCCCTTTGATTGCTATCAACTTTTTTTCCTAACTTCAGCCTCTGAGTTTCTCAAACCTTCACAGACCACCCTCATTTTCACCAATCCACCTCTGAACACCTCTAACAAGTTTCAGTCCCCCTGCCCTCAGATCCCCTCTCAGAGTACTGTGCCAGCATCAGACTGGGATTTCCACACTCAGAGGTCAGAGTGTAACAGTCCCGGCTTTTATTCACTGTGCATGCTTTGATTTCCCAACACATGTTTTACCAGTTCCATACATGGGCTGAAGAGGTGGGGGTTTTAGGTGATGACAGCATAAGAAACCGAAATAAGAGCCATTTAAGACATGTGGCCTAGACTCACATTGGAGTCCTTCTGCTCCTGGTCTTCTTCTTCTACTGCCAGGTCCTTCTGTGTCTTTAGGCGTTGTTTCTGCTCATAGTCATGTTCCAAGTCTTCCTTTTATGGGTTGTTTTGGTTCTCCTAATCCTTATCCTGGCCCTGGTCTAACTAGTTCTGGTCACCTTTGTACTGCTTTCCTGAATCTTGGGGGTCCTTCCTGACCCTGGTCTTCCTGGCCCTGCTCCTGGCTCACCCTAGTATTAGCCCTTCGTAGGCTTCATGTTCCTGGTACCACTGATCCTCACCCTGATCCTGCTGATCTTCTGTGTCCTTATCCATCTAGCCCTGTTGTCCTGGTTCTCAAAGGCTGGCACTCCCAGTGTTCCTGGTTTTAATAGTCGTGATTCTTCTTGCCCTGGTCCTTGGGGTGCAACTGTTGATGCCTTCACTGGTCCTGGTCCTCCTTATTTGGTATGCTTGGACTGGATATGGTAATTGTGGCCCTGGTCTGGTCCCATTAGTCCTCGTGTCTCTGATTGTCCTGGTTCTCCTGATCCTCACCAGCCTGGGCCTAATACCCCAGTTCCTAGTCCCCATGCTCCATTTGGAACTTCAGTTCCTGGTCCCTTGGTTCTGACCTCTCTGGTCCCCCTAGCCCTTTTGCTATTTATTCTTATGCTTCTAGTCCACCAAACCCTCCTCCATCTGGTCCCTTGTCATAATAGCCCTAGTTTGCCCACCCCTGACCTGACTAGTACTCAGGAGGCTCCTCCAACATGTCATGATACTCTTAGCCCTGGCTCTTCTGCTCAGTATCATCTTGGACTAATGTGTCCACTTTATCCTGATCCTTCTTGTTCAGATCATCCTGCCCTTAGCTGTTCCCAGGCACCCAGCTTCGTCATCATGGCTCCTGTCAACCTGGCTTTACTTCTTCTGTTCCACCTTTTCCTCCTCATTCTAGTCCTGCTTGGCCTGGTATGCCAGGTCCTGATATTCTGGGCATCTCTAAATTTAACTTTCTTTTCCCCTTTGTTGTGGTGCCGCTTGTACTCATTGCCCTGGTACTCTTGACTCTTGTCCTGTTGTCTCTGGTTGCCTGTCCATCTTCTTTTCATTCTTCAGGTTCTGTTCTCCCAGTTTTCCTCACTCTCAGTTTGCTTTGCCTTGCAATGATCTTCCTATTCCTGGTCCTCACAGTCTATGTTTTCTTCCTGGTTTTGTACACAGTAAACATTAATAGATCTTGCTTCTGGTCATCCTTCTACAGGTCTTTGTATGCCTAGACCTCTTAATTCTGGTCTTTCTGGCCAACCTGGTCCTTTCAGACCCCTTCTCCTAGCTCCTTCTTTTCTTTCCTGATCCTCTTGACCCACTTCAATTTAGCCTGCTCTTTCTGATTCTTCTCACCCTGCTCATCTGATTTCCAATACATCAATTCCTGATCCTGCTGGCCCCCTAGATCAACCTGTCCTCTCGTGTCCTGGCACTCTTAGGCCTTGCCCTCTTAGCTTTTGTCTTCCTGCTTTTGATCCTCTTTGTTCTCCCAGCCCTGTGCCTTATCCTCAAAGTCCTTCTAGCAGTGCACCCAATGGTCTGGGCCCTATTGGTCCTGGTCCTCTTTTTTTGGGTCCTTCTGAGCCTCATCATTTTGTTCCTGGTCTTTCTGGACACCCAGGTCCAGTCCACTTAGTATTTTTGCCTCTGGTTCTTATGGTTATCCTGATCTACCACACCTTGGTCCTTCTATCCTCAGGCACTGGTCTTTCTGCTTCCCCTAGTACTCTGGGTTCAATCAATCAATCGATCAGGCAATTTGTAGAGCTTGCTACTCACCCACTAGGGTCTCAAGGCACTGGGAGGGGGGGAGGGTGATCCGCTACTGCTCGAATAGCCAGGTCTAGAGTTGTTTCCTGAAGGAGAGATGGTCCTGGGTTAGTCGTAGGTGGATGGGGAGGGAGTTCCATGTCTTAGCTGCCAGGTAGGAGAAGGAAATTCCTCCGGCGGTGGCTCTGCGAATACGTGGGACGGTGGCGAGGGCGAGGCTGGTCGAACGGAGTTGGCGGGTGGGTGTGTAGAATGTGAGGCAGATGTTTAGGTACTTGGGGCCCAAGTCGTGGAGAGCCTTGTGTGCGTGGGTGAGGAGTCTGAACGTGATTCTCTTGCTGACGGGGAGCCAGTGCAGGTCTCTCAGGTGGGCAGAGATGTGGTTGTGGCGGGGGATGTCCAGGATGAGTCATGAGGAGGCGTTCTGTATGCGCTGGAGTCTTTTCTGGAGTTTGGCTGTGGTTCCCGCGTAGAGGGTGTTCCCGTACTCCAGTCTGCTGGTGACGAGGGCCTGGGTGACCGTCTTCCTGGTTTCGGTGGGGATCCATCGGAAGCTCTTGCGGAGGGTGTGGAAGCAGGATGACGAGACGGCGTTGACTTGTTTGGTCATCGTGAGGGAGGAGTCCAGGATGAAACCCAGGTTGCGTGCGTGGCCCGTTGGTTTGGGGGCAGGGCCCAGTGCAGGGAGCCACCAGGAGTCGTCCCAGGTGGAGGAGGATGATCCCAGGATGAGGACTTCCGTCTTGTCTGAGTTCAGTTTCAGGCGGCTGGTCTTCATCCACTCTGCAACGTCTTTCATTCCTTCCTGGAGGCTGGCTTTGGCTGTGGCGGGGTCGTTGGTAAGGGAGAGGATCAGCTGGGTGTCGTCACCGTAGGAAATGATGTTAAGGTTGTGTTGGCGTGCGATGGCTGCGAGGGGGCTCATGTAGACTTTCTAGAAGGTAGGGCTGAGCGAGGATCCTTGAGGTACACCGCAGATGACTTCGGTGGCCACGGATCGGAACGGGGGAGGCGGACTCTCTGGGTTCTTCCGGTGAGGAACGAGATGATCCACTCCAGTGCCTTCCCTTGGATTCCGGTGTTGCTGAGGTGCTGTATTAGCGTGCAGTGGCATACTGTGTCGAACGCTGCTGAGAGATCCAGGAGGATGAGGGCAGCTGTTTCCCCGTTGTCAAGCAGGGATCTGATGTCGTCGGTTGCTGCGATGAGGGCGGTCTCTGTGCTGTGGTTGGCTCAGAAACCGGACTGTGAGGGGTCGAGGGATCCGTTTGTCTCAAGGAAGGTGGCAAGTTATTTGTTGACGGTCTTCTCGATGACTTTGGCAGGAAAAGGGAGGAGCGAGATGGGGCGGAAGTTCTTGAGGTCCGTGGGGTCCGCGGTGGGTTTCTTCAGGAGGGCGCTGAGCTCGGCATGTTTCCAGCTCTCTGGGAAGGTGGCAGTGGTGATGGAGATGTTGATGAGTTGGGGTGCGATGATGGAGTCAGCCTTGTTGAAGACGTGATGAGGGCAGGGGTCGGTTGAGGATCCAGAGTGCATGGTGTTCATCGTGTGGGTGGTGTCTTCGGTGCTGACCGGGGTCCAGTTGCAGAGGGTGGTGGTGGGGGGCACTGGTACGGTGGTTGGGTGCGTGGTCTGTGCGCCGAAGCTGTTGTGTATGTTGGCGATCTTGCGGTGGAAGAACGAGGCAAGTGAGTCGCAGAGGTCTTGCGAGGGTGTGATGTCGTTGTTGCAGGTGCTGGGGTTAGAGAGCTCTCTAACGATGCTGAAGAGTTCCTTGCAGTTGTGGATGTTGTTGTCCAGTCGTTCTTTGAATGATGTCCTTTTGGTGGTGCGGATCAGGTGGTGGTGTATGCAGGTGGCATTCTTGAGGTCTGTCATGTGTTCTGTAGAGTGATCGTGGCGCCAGGCTTTCTTAAGGGTGCGACAGTATTTTTTGGAGGTATTTAGTTTGTTGGTGAACCACGAGGCTTTCTTGCTGCCAGGTCTGCTGGGAGGGTTCTTCAGTGGTGCGAGGTAATCAGCGCAGATTGAGAGCCACTGTGTGAAGTTGCGGCTGCTTCGTTGGGGTCCGTTGTGTTGGCGGGAAGGTTCTGGCGGAGGGAGGTGGTGAGCTGGTCAGCGGGGATCTTGCTCCATCTTCTGCGGGGAACCTGTTGCGGGTGGTGGTGGGTTGGGGTTCTCCTGAAGTTGAAGTGGACGCAGCTGTGATCAGTCCAGTGTAGTCCGGCGAAGTGGCTGAAGGAGACGTGCTTGCTGGAGGAGAAGACGGGGTCAAGCGTGTGGCCGGCGTAGTGGGTGGGGGTGTTTACCAGTTGCTTGAGTCTGAGGTTGGCGAGGTTGTCCAGCAGGGCGGTGGTGTTGCTGTCATTGTTGTTCTCCAGGTGGAAGTTGAGGTCCCCTAGGAGGATGTAGTCTGAGGAGGTGAGGGCGTGCGGGCTGATGAAGTCTGTGATGGCTTCGGTGAATTGAGTGCGTGGTCCCGGGGGTCTGTAGATGAGAGTACCTCTGAGGGTGGTGTTGGGGTCGGTGTGTATCTGGAAGTGAAGGTGCTCGGCGGCGCTGAGGGTGTCGTCTGAGTTGGTCGTGATGCGGATGGTGTTTCTGTGGACGATGGCAATGCCTCCTCCGGTTTCATTGATGCGGTCCCTCCGGGTGATCTTGTAGCCCTCCGGGATGGCTATGGCGATGTCGGGGGCTGAGGAGGCGTTCATCCAGGTTTCCGTGAGGAAGGCGACGTCTCTTGATGTTTTGTCGAGGAGGTTCCAGAGTTCGACGGCGTGTCTGTGGACGGAGCGGGTGTTGAGCAGGATGCACTTGAGGTGGTTGTTGCTGAAGTCTGGCCTTGCGGGTGCGTTGCAGGTCCAGAGGCAGGTGAACTTGCAGGCTTGGCAGGTGAAGGGTCCGTGGGTGCATTTCGGGGTGGCTCGGTAGCAGGCGGGGTTCCGGCCGGCGTTGAGTGCGTGGAGGGTAGCAGCATCGTAAGTCCGTCGTGTGGGCTGGCAGCGTCGGGGGCCAGGGGACCTGGCACTGGGAGCGGTCCAGGTGCGGACGGGCGCAGACCGGCTTGCATTAGGTGCGTGGCCTCGCAGCGGCCGCCATTAGAGGAGGAGAGGGAGGGCGTGTCAGCTGGGAGGAGGGAGAGGCAGGAGGGGCGAGCGAATAAGCAGCAGAGGGGCGGGGCTACAGGGGAGGCAGATGCTGGAAAAAACTTATAGCAGTGCGGGGACAGGGGAGGGGGCGGGGTCAGAAGGCGTTGAACAGCAGGGACGGTCAAAAACTTGGGGCCAGGAACTAGGAAAGTGTGGGGTGCTTGGGAGCACGAGCGTCACAGAAGCAACCCAAGTCAGGTCAGGAGGCGGCAACGGCGAGCTGCCGCAAGAGGGGAGCGACCCACCAGAGGTCAAGGTTCACTCTCTTTGCAGTGCAACGGCCGCTTAAGAGGAGGAGAGGGAGGGCGTCTCAGCTCGGAGGAGGGAGGGGCAGGAGGGGCGAGCGAATGAGCAGCAGGGGGGTGAGGCCGCAGGGGAGGCAGCGTCGGGAAAAAAACTTACAGCAGCGCGGGGACAGGGGAGGTTGCGGGGTCAGGAGGCGGCGAACAGCAGGGACGGCGAAAAACCGGGGGCCAGGAACCAGGAAAGCGCAAGGCGCTCGGGAGCACGAGCGTCACAGGAGCAGCCCAAGTCAGGTCAGGAGGCGGGAACGGCGAGCTGCGGCGAGAGGGGAGCGACCTACCAGAGGTCAAGGGTCGTTGGTCATGGTCTCCCTGGCACTCCTAGGGCTGATCCTGTCCTACTGGTTATTGTAATGCTTCTGTCTCTGGTCCTTGTCCTCCTAGCTTTGGTATTCCTAGATCTGACCCCTCATCTTCTTTGCTTATTCTGGCCCTGGATCTACTGGCCTAGATTTTGTCTTCCATGATCTGCTCCTGATCCTCTTGGTCCTGATCTACCTGCTACTTGTCCTGATGCTGCTACTCAAACTCATCATGGTCCTCTTTTATCTGATCCTCCTGTGCCTGGCCATCCTGTTGCTCACCTTCCTGGCCTTCCTGTTCCTAGCCCTGTGGTCTGGACCTCCAGACTGTGATAATTCTGTTCCTGATGTCCCTGGTCCTATTCCTCATGATCTTCCTTTGAGGAACCGGAATTGATTTTCGGTTCTGTGAAGCATATAATCGTTGTTTAAGAATTAGCATGATGTATCTAGATTACTTACCGCAAGAACGCAAACACTAGCATACACCCAAATTGCAGTAATTTAGGGTTCTAACATACACTGCATTGCACGTTTTACACTTGCTTGACATGACCGATGCCATTTTGTGGCCTCGCTCGAAGTCCTACAATAGCAGACCTTATTCAATTCTTGCACCGTAGCCATTCCCCTGAGAAATAGCCCAACTGTTGCAAAACTGCTGTCTCTGCTCGTTAGGCCTGTCAAGGTTATAGGTAGAAGGAGGAGGCCCGATAGGCACATTCCGGGGGGGGTGCGGGACGGACTCTCTCGGAGTTAGCAGAAGGGAGTCACCCGTACGACCTTGCTAATCTAGGATGAGCTAAACCAAGAGCGCTTTGTCTCCCATATATGGTCTTTCCCTCTGCGCCAACCTGTACCAACTTGTATTTTTCCATCTTAGGTAACGGTTTCAAAATGTAACAGTATATATGTGATGTTCTGACAATGTGCCAGCAGCCTTCTTGGTGAACCTCGTGGGGTTAGGTCGCAAGGAGCTCCTCTGGCAGAGTTTGTTTGTTATAATAAACGATTGGACCTTCTACACTGCCAACCGACTGATTATTGGTAATGGGAATGGGACTGGTTGTAAGTATAACTCTAATTGGGTGGTGGTAAATATTTTTCGGTACTTTACCTTTTCCTCCTAATCCTGGTCCTCCTGGTCCTGCCACTCAAGGTCCTGATCCTCTTTGTCCTGGTCTTCTTGGTCCCCCTCAGTTCTTTGTTTCCTTGTTCTCTTAGAACTTTTTCTTCTGACTCTGACTGCTTGTGTCCCTGGTCTCAGCTTCCTGGCACTCCTGGCAAATGCCATGTTCTTCTTGTTTTTCATAGTCCTTGTCAAACGTGAGAGTCTGCACCCATTGTCCATGAACCTCTGGGGCTATTTCCTTATAGTTTATAATTCTCCTGGTCCTGACCCACCTGCTCTCCTAGTCTTGGGCTCCTTGGTCCTGGTTGTCTTAGTATCCCATGTCCTATTGTGATTGTTATCATGACTGTTGCCTTTTGGCTATCATGACCCTTCCTGGTTCCCCAGTCTGGGCTCATCTGGCCCATCTTGTCCTGGATCTCCTCACTGCTAACCTCCTGGCCACAGACTGATTTGCATATAGTCATGTCTGAACTGGGGTGGCAGAGTGGGCTAAAGAACAGTGATGGATTAAACCCAGATCTTTTGACTGAGTGTGAGTGTTTGATTGATTCAGATGCTCCGTCCATCACCACCCCCTTTTGTACCACCTCCTGGCCCTGGCACAGGAGGTCCTAGTCCATCTTACTTCCTGTGTCCTGGCATTCTTAGTCTTTGTCCTCCTGGTTTGATTTGACCTTATTCTCCAGGATCTGTTTCTTGTCCATTTAGTCCTACTGGTACTGCAGCCATGGACCTAGATCCTATTGATTCAGCTTCTCCATGTACGGTCCTCCTGAGCTTGGTCATTTTGGTTCTGGCCAACACTGTCCATTCCGCTTGTTCTTCCAGATGCTGGTTGGCCTTCTTACCTCAGATTCCCCTCAAACTGGTCCTACCACTTGTAATGAATGTTCAGCCACACTTCTAATCCAAACCCTGGTCCCCTAAGTCCTGATCCCCATGACCCTCTTAGCCCTGTTACCAGTCCTCCTGGTCATGATTCTTTTAGTTTACCTAGTCTTCTTTCTCTGATCTTTTGGGAACCCTTGAGACTACCCCCTCAGTCATCCTAAG
Organism: Lissotriton vulgaris; assembly: GCF_964263255.1. Lineage (NCBI taxonomy): Eukaryota > Metazoa > Chordata > Amphibia > Caudata > Salamandridae > Lissotriton > Lissotriton vulgaris. The sequence continues at coordinate 308,025,344 of NC_141688.1, read as the reverse complement.
CTGTAGCCTGCTTACCTGGGACACATTGCCCATTGCCCTTCCAGTCTGGATATTCTTAGTCTTCTTCAATCTGGTTCTGATCCTTCTGGCTCTCATCCTCCTGCTCCTTGCTCCCATGGCTTTGCAATAACTTGTCCTTTCATAGATCATCCTTGCCTTTCCTAGTTCTGGTCCTGGTTTAGCTCGTCATCATTCCCATACACTCCTGCCCCAGTCGTTTGGATCTTGGGTCTCTTGTTTCACGGGGTCCCTGTCCTGGAACTTTTCGATCCTTTTCATCCTAATTCTTGAATGTCAGTCCTCCTGGTGTTTCTCCCCTGGTTTATCAAGTCCCCTTGTTTGCCGGTTCCTAATCCTTTGGATCCTGGTCTTCTTGGTACATTTAGTCTTGGTTTTAGTTCTGGTACTCCTTTGTCTGGCCCTCGTGTATCAGGTTTTCTTATGCTGGTTCCACTGGCCTTGATTTCCCTATCCCTCCTAGTCTCTACTCTTCCTGTACCATCCTGTTCCTACTTGACTTCCTAGTCTCCTAGTTTGCCTGTTTTACCTTGTTCGTGTCCATCTGGCCATGGTGTACACCTAGTAATGGTTTTTGAATCTGATCTTCCTCATCTCTCTGACACTAACCCTCGAAATTCCTAAATCGTGCTTCACTGGTCCATGTAGTTCTTCTCACCCTGGTTTAGGATCCCCTGAGTTAAAGCTCCTTGACCTTCTGATTGTGGTCCCACCAGGACTAGACTTTCTCGTCCTTTATAACCCCCTGGTCATTCTAATCTAGGGTCTCCAGGTCCTGCTAGTCCTAGTCCTTTCTGGGTGTGGTCTTCCTGGTCCAGGTCTATTGGCTTCTGGCCCTTTGGTCCCATCACAATTGAACTGATGTCTGTGATGATCTTAACCCTCCTTCTCTCATGGCGCTGGTCCTCTTTGGTCTGTCTACCTGGATCTGCTCCTCCTAGCTCTGAATTTCCACGCACCTCTGGTCCTGGTTGATGCACTCAGGCCCTCACGATCTTTCTCCCCATGTTCTCACGACCTCCTGGCCCTCCTAATTCTTGTCACCCTGATTCAGACACCACTAGTATTGTATTTCATGTTCCGGTGTCTCATTGACTGTGTGTTCCTGTTTCCCTCTGGCACTGGTATCTCTGGTCCTCATAGATTAGGTTTCTCTTGGCCTGGTTCTTCTTGTCCTTGTCTTCGTGGTTTTGGTCATCCTAGCCCTCCTAGTGGCCCACCTCTTATTCTCCTATTTTCATCCTCCTCCTGCTCCCTTCCCCAGCGCCCCTTCCACAATGACTTTAGTCTGTCACATCCAGATCTCTTTTGCTGAGACAGCACTGTCAAGTACAGAAATGAGGTCCCAGTAGAGACAGTGGCTTGCCCACTCAAAACACTGCTCGATATTATAAAAATCAAAACCAACGACCCCAAGAGGCCTTGTGCAGGTACCAAAACTGGCAATGTGGCTGAAGGCGAAGCTCATGACATGGGATCAATACGCACCGATGACCTAAACATATTCTGCTGGGTGAACATTTTGAAAAAATGTGTTTATTCACAGACAGCTGATTGAACTTCTCAGGTCAATTACCCAAATTCATTCCACACCTATCTCCTGCTACAATTCCTCCATTCCACAGAAGTCCCAGTACAGTGCCTCAGTCATTTTATTTCGTACAAGTGCCCCAAAACACCAATTGCCCCCTGTATGTGACCTTCCCTCTGTGGCCTAGATACCACCCATCTGTCTGCATTCCCTGTTTGCTGCTGCTTGTAGACTGCTGCTGTGTTTTCAGATTTGAAATACTAAACAAGCACAATCCCCCTTAAACAGAAGCCTTCCATAAGAAGTCCAAAAAGACCCCAGCCCTCTAAAACCATCACAAGGAGCATCATAAACATTAAAAAATAATATATTCTCATGAGTGAATAAAACGTTTATGTAGTATGCTTCAAAATTATCTGTAGTATTCCTTGCTGACAGCCAAACACTTCCTGACTGAAGCGTGAAATATACGTTTGCTATTTTCTGAAGCTTCTGTTTGTTTTTCGACAAGTTTTATTTAAATATTAAAATAACATAAATGTTTTTATTTAAAATAGTTTTTTACTGATCGTTCATCTGCAAACAGCTTAGAAGGCAGTGCTACTGTAGCTCTCCAGTTTCAATACTGTTGCACTCTCTGGAGTGGGAATAGTAATTTTTACCCCTACGCTGTCCAATATTTATTGTTTTAGTTAAGGTAGTGTCTAATTTATTTAAAATTATTTTTTAAACTTTGTTAAATAAAGTTTTGATATTTTTATTTATATTAATGTATGCGTATGTATGTATTTATAATGTATACAATGTTTTTTAACAATTTATAAATTATTAGAGTAATTAATTGTAAATATTATTAAGTATATATTATATTATATATATATATATGTTTTTTATATAATATGTATTAATTATAATGTTAAATATATTTTACTATGTTTATTTTAATTATATGTATTATTTATTTAATGTTATATTATTTTTAAACATTTTTTACAACAATATTTTTTTCTGATGATTTTGCACTTAATTAATGTAGATAGGACTTTGATATTTTTGACGTCGATATTTTCGACATCGATATTCTGTCAGTGATTCGGGTCTGGTGTGTTCAGATGTTGCCAGTGGCCCAGTGGGTGCCTGAGTTGCCTTTCTGGAGGCAGATGGACGTCCATTACCTCCCTCTTATCAACGGGCAGAGGTGTCACTCCCTTTCTCTGGCTGGGCCAGCCCAATGTCTGCATGCTGAGGGGTGTCAGGGGCCTGAGCAGAAGTGGGCTGACTCGTTTTCAGGTGTTCATAAAACGTCGCCTAAGCAGTGTTTTGTGGAAAGGCAGTAGGCAAATGTGGAGCACTTCTTTTTTGCGTGCCCAGGCGGATTTCTAATTCCAATCCAACCCTGCTGGAACCACCGCGACTACCATGTAGGTTTGGGTGCTGGGCACTGCTGGTGTTCATGGGGTTTTTGCAAACTCCCAAGTACCTTAGCAGCAGGCCAGCAGACTCTGAAGCTTTTGCTGTGGGGTGGGGGTGAGACAGGGGTGGGGGGGGGGGCATGGGGAGGCTCTGTATTTGACCCCAGCACCTCGTGCCTGGTAAAAGCAATGCCTTTCGAGAAAAAGGTGATAAAGAGACAGTCTCGAAAGAAACATCAGAGGGGGGAGGCAAAAAAGAGACATCTGAGAGAAGGAGAGAGAGATGAGAGGCAGGTGAGAATGAGGCAGAGGGAGGAAGCAGGTGACAGATGTGAGAGGGGATAAAGAGAGGCTGGTGTGAGAGAGCTCGGAAGGAGTGAGACAAAGGGAGAGAGATACGTAACAAAGACTCAAACAGCATAGAAAGAAAGAGCTGAGTAGAGGAGGAATACACATCTGCATGGCAGGGGTCACAGCAGCAACCCCTGGCTTGCCCCTTGCGACCACTGGTACTGCTTTTGCAACCCCTGCCTTCAAACGTGGAAGAGTCAATGTCAAGACCAGAGGGGCGCCTCGCCATGGTGTGCATTGGACTCCGCCCTCCTTGATTTCAGCCCATTTGTATTATACTAATAATTAATTAATTAATTATTCACTATTTGCGTCATTTAAATGGAGCCCCGGGAACTGGACATTCTCTGGCATAGGAGGTCAGTAAAATAAAATGTTTATACATTTGTTTTGTCCATACGTGCAGGTGCGAGTGTGTCTGTATGTGTTAGCACGTGTCTATGTGTGTTAGCATGTGTCTGTGTGTGTTAGCATGTGTCTGTATGTGCTAGCATGAGTCTGTATGTGCTAGCATGAGTCTGTATGTGTTAGCATGTGTATGTATGTGTTAGCCTGTGTCTGCATGTGTTAGCATGTGTCTGTATGTGTTAGCATGTGTCTGTGTGTGTTAGCATGTGTCTGTAAGTGTTAGCATGTGTATGTATGTGTTAGCACGTGTCTGTGTGTGTTAGCACTTGTCTGTATGTGTTAGCATGAGTCTGTGTGTGTTAGCATGTGTATGTATGTGTTAGCCTGTGTCTGCATGTGTTAGCATGTGTCTGTATGTGTTAGCATGTGTCTGTGTGTGTTAGCATGTGTCTGTAAGTGTTAGCATGTGTATGTATGTGTTAGCACGTGTCTGTGTGTGTTAGCACTTGTCTGTATGTGTTAGCATGAGTCTGTGTGTGTTAGCATGAGTCTGTATGTGCTAGCATGAGTCTGTGTGTGTTAGCATGTGTATGTATGTGTTAGCACGTGTCTGTGTGTGTTAGCACTTATCTGTATGTGTTAGCATGAGTCTGTGTGTGTTAGCATGAGTCTGTATGTGTTAGCATGAGTCTGTGTGTGTTAGCATGTGTCTGTGTGTGTTAGCATGTGTCTGTAAGTGTTAGCATGTGTATGTATGTGTTAGCACGTGTCTGTGTGTGTTAGCACTTGTCTGTATGTGTTAGCATGAGTCTGTGTGTGTTAGCATGTGTCTGTGTGTGTTAGCATGTGTCTGTAAGTGTTAGCATGTGTATGTATGTGTTAGCACGAGTCTGTGTGTGTTAGCACTTGTCTGTATGTGCTAGCATGAGTCTGTGTGTGTTAGCATGTGTATGTATGTGTTAGCACGTGTCTGTGTGTGTTAGCACTTGTCTGTATGTGCTAGCATGAGTCTGTGTGTGTTAGCATGAGTCTGTATGTGCTAGCATGAGTCTGTGTGTGTTAGCATGTGTATGTATGTGTTAGCACGTGTCTGTGTGTGTTAGCACTTGTCTGTATGTGTTAGCATGAGTCTGTGTGTGTTAGCATGTGTATGTATGTGTTAGCACGTGTCTGTGTGTGTTAGCATGAGTCTGTGTGTGTAAGTCTGTGAGCGAGAGTGATTGGCAGTGGGGGAGGATGAGTGAAACTGAGTATCGGTTATTCAGTGGGACTGAGTCAGAGTGAATGAGGATGAGGGCGTGAGCGAAAGAATGACTGTGAGGGAGTGAGAATGAATAAGAAGGATTGTGGAGAGTGTTAGCGAGAGGATGGGAATGGGCTTGAAGATGAGTGAGATTGAGTGACAATGGATGAGTGTAACTGTGAGTGAGAATAGAAAGGACTGAGAAAGAGCGAGGGAGGTTTAGAGCGAGAACGTGAGAAGGTAGGAGTGAGTCTCAAAGAGTGAGTGAGAGTAAAAGTGAGAGTGAGCTAGTGAAAATGAGTGTAAATGAGTGAATGTGAGTGTGGCTGAGAATGAGTTTTCGAGTTCGCAGTTAGATCTGGCAAACTGAAGGTAGTACTTGTCTTATGAAGGTACCGATGGCAAAATGTTGGCTCTGATGTACTGGACGCAGTGCTTGCCGTGACAGGCACCTGTGCCAACATACTGGACGCAGTGCTTACCATGACAGGAACCTGTGCAAACATACTGGAGGTAGTGCTTACCATGACAGGCACCTGTGCCAAATGTAGGTCTGATATACTGGGGGCAGTGCTTGCCGTGACAGGCATCTGTGCCAAATGTAGGTCTGATATACTGGGGGCAGTGCTTGCTGTGACAGGCATCTGTGCCAAATGTAGACTCTGATATACTGGAGGCAGTGCTTGCTGTGACAGGCATCTGTGCCAAATGTAGGCTCTGATATACTGGAGGCAGTGCTTGTCGTGACAGGCACCTGTGCCAAATGTTGGCTCTGACATACTGGAGGCAGTGCTTACCATGACAGGAACCTGTGCCAACATACTGGAGGCAGTGCTTACCATGACAGGCACATGTGCCAAATGTTGGCTCTGACCTACTGGAGGCAGTGCTTACCATGACAGGTGCATGTGCCAAATGTAGGCTCTGATATACTGAAGAGCATGCTTACTATGACAGGCACCTGTGCCAAATATAGGCTCTAATATACTGGAGGCAGTGCTTACCATGACAGGCACCTGTGCCAAATATAGGCTCTAATATACTGGAGGCAGTGCTTACCATGACAGGCATCTGTGCCAAATGTAGGCTTTGACCTACTGGAGGCAGTGCTTACTATAACAGGCACCTGTGCCAAAGGTTGGCTCTGACCTTCTGAAGGCAGTGCTTACTATGACAGGCACCTTTGCCAAATGTTGGCTCTGATATACTGGAGGCAGTGCTTACCATGACAGGCACATGTGCCAAATGTAGGCTCTGATATACTGAAGGCCGTGCTTACTATGACAGGCACCTGTGCCAAATATAGGCTCTAATATACTGGAGGCAGTGCTTACCATGACAGGCATCTGTGCCAAATGTTGGCTCTGAAATACGGGAGACGGCTCTCATCATGACAGGCACCTGTGCCAAACATTGGCTCTGACATTCTAGAGGTAATACTTGGATTATGGGAACACCAATGAGAAAATGCTTGCACCGGCATATCAAAGGTACTTTTTGGCATAGAGCCATGTTTGATAAATGGTGGTGCTGGTATACTGGAGGAGCTACTTGGCATGGGGACTCCAATGGCAAAATGCTGGTATATTGGTGGTGATTCTTTGCATAAGGGTGGACAATGGGTGAGCTGTGCCATAAAGAAAGATGCGGCAAATGATAAAACGCTGGACCAGAAATACTATCGTTCACTTTTGACATAAGACTGACAAGAATCAGGTGCACACGTTAGGCGAGGTGTATACATGTATCATGCTAAGGAAGACAGGAACAGTCTCTCTGCTGCCATATCCCAGGCATTAGCTGGTTTGAGACGGATGTACCCACCCGTCTGAGTCCACAGTGACTCACTATCTCTGATTCTTTCAACCCAGACCCCAGACGCCGGGTCGGAAATATCACCGGCTATACGGACAGTTACCCCATTTGTGCTTGCAGCCCTGAAGAGTCACGGGCTCCTTGCCCGCTTGACGAAACACATGTCGGCTGGTCATTTGCTTTTGAAGTTACCTTTCAACAAATGAAGGTCAAATACAATCCTTTGAAGAACAAAAAGACTTTCTATTGTGTCCACTTTGTTTAATTTACTACCTATTGTGCTCTTTTGATTAAGCATGATACTTGTATACACCTCGCTTAACGTGCGCACAGGATTCTTGTCATAATTACCGAGTGGGCCCTGGCCACTCTCTGCAGAGGTTTCGGGGTCTCCTCTGACCTTGCTGCACCGTCTTCATTATTGTTGTTTTTTACTTAACACACACCACTACCAGTAAAGGCGCCATACTTCCTGTACACGTCAAACCCCTCCACAGAACCTGCAAACACTTTTGACATAAGGGCCATCTATTCCATAAGGACGGCACCAATTAATTCTGAGACTGGTACATTGAGTGTAATTTTCGGCCTCAGTGGGGGCACCTTATGGGTGGCACCTATGATAGACTGTCAGTCCTGAAGATAATTTTGACATACGCGGGCACAGTCAGCACATACTGAACAATATGTAATTAACTCATGGAGAGTGTCCGATTTCATTGGTTCACCATGAAAGATCCGAATATTTAATGAGCATTCTTTCAGGCCTATACCCTTTTTGTAAGTTTATGTTCAAATTGTGCTCTAAAATGTGCTATTTGCCTCCATTTTCTTTCAACATTTATGTGATGTCACTTTGTGTACCCTGATATTTTGGTGAATTGGCGTCCATGCTGCAAACACAGACAAACAGCAGCAGAAACCCCGACACAACACAGGCTGCTGTTGAAACTCTGTGGTAGACAGTCTGATGACGAAGGCCATCCCACGGCTGAGACTCTATGATAGGACATCGAGCGGTGCCCCCACCTCTGTGGGGGTGAGTTGTTTGGACAACATTTTGAGTCAAAAATATTCTCGTCTCACAAATATCGAGTTTTTAATATTGTGATACATAAATATCGAGATGTAGAAATATTGTTAAACAAATATCGATTTTATAACTAATATTGTTTTCAAGAATATCTGTGTTAATATCGTTTACAAAAATATAGTTTTATAAAGTATCATTTTTTAATTATCTTTATGTATTGTAGTTTAAGTTTTAATTGTATATGTATTTTTGCTGTTAATGCTTTAAAATATAGTTTGTAATTTTTGTTTACTTTTAAATGTAATTTAATTATTAATTGTAATTTATATTGTCGTAGCGGTGTGTGGGTTTGTAGGGGTACAAGGTGTGTTGATAATTAATTATAATTAATTAATAATTATTTTTAAATTAATACTATTAATTTAATCGATAATAAATTATGTACATTGAGAAATAATATATTTTTAAGTTATATTTTAGGTGTAGGTTGTTGAATTTGTAGAGGTAAAGAGTGGGAAGATAATTAAGTATCATTATTAATTAAATATTAATTATTGATTTATTATTCTTGCTTAATTGATAATTATGTAAATTGTGTAATTATAATATTTTCAAACTATATTTTAGATATGGGATGTTGGGTTTGTAGGGGTAACGTGTGGGAAGTTTTTTAAGCATAATGTTTTAATAAATAATTTGTAATTTATTATTAATTGTTTAATCAATAATTTATTATGTAAATTGTATAATTATTATATTACAGTTGTGGGTTGTTGGATTGTAGAGGTAGAGGGTGGGAAGTTAATTAAGGAATCATTTATTGATAATTAACTATGAATTTAATATTAATTATTTAATTGACAATTCATTATGTAAATTTTGTAAATATATGTTTTTAGTTACATATTAAGTGTGGGTTGTGTAGCATGTAGGGGAATAGGGTGGGAAGTTAATTAGGTAATAGTTAATTGCTAATTCATTATTACTTTTTTAATGAATTATTTCATTCATTGATAATTTTGCAAATTGTTTAATAATTGAACTTTTTATTTTATATATTAGGTGTGTTTAGTTCTCTTTTTCGGAGAGTAGGTTGGGACATTATTTAAGAAATAATAAATACAGATGTGTATTTATTTATTAATAATGTTCATTTATTACTTTAGTTAATTGTGTAATACTTTTTTTAAATTACTTTTTAATAGTCCGTTGTTATGTTTGCACAGACTGGAGTGGAAATAGTAAATGTTACCCTTCCGGAGTCCCACACTTTCCCTACTGTTGCATAGACTGGATTGAGAATAGAAAATGTTACCCCGCTGGTGTCCAACACTTTCCCTACTGTTGTACAGACTGAAGTGGGAATAGTGCATTTTACCCATCCAATGCCTAACGCTTGCCTTACTGTTGCACAGATTGGAGTGGGAATAGTACATTTTACCACTCCGGATTCCAGCGCTTTGCCTACTGTTGTATACATTGTAGTGGAAATAGTTTATCTATTTTTCACAGATGTGACTGCTTTTTTAATATTGTTTAAATATACGTAATGTTATTATTTGTTTATGTATTTATTTTTATAATATTTATTTATATTATTTGTAAATACAACTATCATTTTTTGAATATATTTTTTAATCCTTTTTGGTAAAAGTATTGTGTTCCCTTTAAGGTGTTAATTATTTTATGTTTTATGTATATATATTAAGGGCCTGATTACAATGTTGATCGGAAAGGGACATGGTAGGTTTAAAGTCAGACCGCCCTGTTATGAAGATGGCGGTCTGAGTTTACACCGGCCGCGGAATACAACGCAGTTCCGAACGCAAGTCGGAAAGCCCTCAAAATCCCTTACGAATAGGGTTTCCGCCGTAGGGATTATGATGTTGGTTTCTGACAGCCAATCCATGACAGTGTTTCTGACATGGATTGGCTGCCGGAAACTAACTTTAGGGGCCCCTAGCAGGACCCACTTACCCCCTGGCCCTCCGCATTTGCATAAGGGTGGACAACAGTTGAGCTGTGCCATAAAGGAAGATGCAGCAAACGACAAAACGCCGGCCCAGACATACTTTCGATCACTTTTCACATAAGGGCCATCTATGCTATAAGGACTGCACTAATGAATTCTGGGACTGTTGCCCTGACGATAAGTTTGACATACGCGGGCACAAAAAAATATATATGGTTAACTCATGGAGAGTTTACGATTTCATTGGCCAGGTTCACCATGAAAGATCCGAATATTAAATGAGCATTCACAAACGCCCATACTCCTTCTGTAAGTTTATGTTAAAATTGTGCTATAAAATGTGATACTTGCCTCCATTTTTGGTTAACATTTATGCGATGTCCCTTTGGGCACTCTGACATTCTGGTGAATTGGCATCCATGCTGCAAACACAGACGAACAGCACCAGAAACCCCGACACAACACAGGCTGCTGTTGAAACTCTGCGGTAGACAGTCTGATGACGAAGGCCATCCCACGGCTGAGACTCTATGATAGGACATCGAGCGGTGCCCCCACCTCTGTGGGGGTGAGTTGTTTGGACAACATTTTGAGTCAAAAATCTCGAGTCACACAAATATTGATTCTCTTACGGTGCCCCCCCTAAACATCCCTGCACCATGTGGCAGGCTTGGCACATGGTACAGGGATGTTAAAAACTACAATTTTTCATGGTAGCTTGTGCTGCAGGCAGTGTCAGCCCACGGCACAAGCTCCCAGTGAATAGTGGAAGTTTGTGACTGCACCATGTGCGGTTGTATCCTAATTGCACGGTCTGATCCGCCGACCTATGGGCAGTCAGTTCCTTCCATCACACGTTGATGTTCCGAGGCAATTCTGACTGACATCATAATTTGTTCCATAATTTTTTATATTATTAAATGAAGAAAAACAAACAAAATTTAATATAATGTGAAATATATATTTTTTAATAATAGTGATATTTATATGTATATATCAACCTACGAACATATATATTTAAGTGTGTATGCTTATGTAAGTATTTATGTATATGTAGTATAAAGTGTTACTCAATTCATATGTATTACCCTATAATAGGTTTATATTACACATATATTTCCATTAAAATCAATATTTTAGTTTTTTTCAAAAGGTATTATTTGTGTGTGGTGCAGCTTTGTAAATGGCCACATAGTCTGAGATTGGAGGGTCACATTAATGGTTTAACAGAACGGCAGAAACCCATTAACTGCTTGTGATTAACACGTTGAATTCGATCTCCTAGATATGTAGTTTTATTGGGATTTTTAAAGCTACGAATGTTATAGCACTCTGATGCATTGCGTATCAGTGTTTTGAAATGTAAACATAGGTAATAAAGCCATATGAAGACGTGCTAAACTTGTCTTTATTCATTTAATATGCTGCTTCATTGGCATTTGCCTGCTCCATTATTAACCCTTCCTTGCCACATCATTTAGGGCCTCGTTCCATGGCAGTGGGACTGCCATCATCAGGCCGTCGGTGGCGGTCGCACTGCCTTTAGATCCTGCAGGACCGTCCGCCACATTATGATGGTGGGCGGAGGGAGGGCGGGCAGAGAACCATCGGACTCTCGGAGGGATTGCAATCCCTACAACAGTGGGGGTACCTGCTCAGGCACTGCCGTAGGGATTACAATGTCCCTTTCCTTTGGCTGTTTCATGGTGGTTAATCTGCCATGAAAAGGCAGGCCCCTCTTGCCCCCTGGCCCTCCGATATGGTGCCCCCCTACATCTCCCTGCACTATGTAGCAGGCAGCGCATACTGGCTGCCATATAGTACAGGGATATGTCAGACGTGTATGTATTGTACTGTGGTGTTTGCTGCGGGGAACATCCATTACCACGCGGTTTTTAACACCGCACTACCATTACAACGCGGGCTTTACAACGCAAATCGTTACCACGACTTGCGCTGGAGGGTGCTCTAGGCTAAGGAATAGTAGATTCAGGGCTTTAAGTGGGCCGGGTCTCACCGGGTCTGAGCACCGGCAGATTTTTTAAGGAGGCCTCGAAACGGGTCTCTATTGGGCTCTGTTTTGTGCCCTAGCACAGGAGGTCAGTTTTTTTCGAGGGTTATAGGAGAAGGGAAATCCTTTAAAAAGAGTGATTTTCTCTCTGGATTTCTCTTCTTTTCAGCATTGTCGTAATGTCACCAGGGCTTTATGTGGAAGCTTTTTAAATTTAATATACAAGCCACAGTTGCTGCTTATTTATCTTATGCAACTAACAACCATTGACAAAGCCAATAGTCCTGACTTGTTGTAAGTATGATGTTACTTGTTGTATCATATATCTGGATGCAATGACAGATACCACAAGATACCAGGCACACTATGCTAAGCACAAACTTTTAGCTTATGTGTTTTAACCGCATGACTGCTAAGGCAATTCCCCTCCTGTGCTGGAAATTGCTATAGTCCATAAATCATGGCTATCTCAGCTCGTCATGAGCACACGACCAGTGTACTGCATGACGAGCTGAGCTCATCATGAGCAGCGAAGGGGTTAAAGACATGCCCTTAATTACATTGGCCACGCCCCCTTCAGAGACCCCCCAGTTTTTTCATCCCACTTAAAGCCCTGAGTAGATTTACTATTCCAACACCTTCCCTACTGTACGTAGGCTGGTGTTGGAATAGTAAATCTTACTATTCCTAAGTCCAGCACCCTACAGCGCAAGTCGTTCTAACAACTTGCTGTGTAAAGCTCACGTTGTAATGGCACGCGGGGTAAAAGCCCGCGTTGTATTGACATACAACCATGTGCTGCAGCCCGCAGCACACGCCACAATACAAAGGATACACTTTGCGACCGCCTTGAAGGTGGTTGCATTGTAATGCAGACAGTGGAACTGCCGACTACTAGCTTCTCCGACGGGCATCGTAATGAGGCCTTCAGTCTTCTATGTTCTTTATTGTGCGGATACTTTAAAAATATTGCAATTTTAACAAAGACACAAACGTAGTAAAAATACTAAGTCGAATGGAAAAACGCTCACATTTTACAAAGTGACAATGAGGCAAAGCCTGTGATAAGGACTTAATTCAGTAAAGAGTCAGTGTTGGAACTGGGGTCACTAGTCCCCCGAGGGTAGCAGGCACGAGCGGGTAGGCATCCGAAAGCTTTCGTGTAAAGTGACCATACAGCACACGCATCCACTGAGACAGTAAAATCTGGGCACACAGTGACGGACACCAATCCAGTGACTATGTGTAAAAATTAGATAACTTTTATCTAGAGCAGGATCAGGGTAAGCAAAAATTCATAGTATCAATAACTTGTTCGTTTTCCTTTGGAATACATATGTTTCCACACTTGGTAATAAATACTTAGAAGAATAAATATTAAATATTGGATTACATTAAATATTAGATAAACTCAGGCCTGACTTCAGCCTTGCTCCTTGTCTGCACCTGTAAGGAATACATTACAAAGACAACTAAATGACATTGCATCCTATTAGTTCTGTAGGCATTTTACCCACTTCTTTACTAAGCAATGGTGAGCGTTCCACAGCAGTAAACATGTAAATAAATAACTGTAGGCTTCCCGTAAATGCGGCACTAGATGGGAGAAAACATTTCATAAGAATAAACATCCCCTTGTGCAGGTTTAAACATTCTAAGAATCACTCCCAGCAGGAGTAAGCTTTTCCTAGATTGGGGCTACTCATTTCATTAGTTGTAATACATTAATGTAGGCCAGAATTAACATTCTCCTTAACACCTTGGCTGCTGTGACTTTTCCCATCCTGTGCTGAACTTGCTTGAATACTATAGTTTCATAACAAGGTCAGCTCGTCATAAGCACAGCTCAACCGTGCCTCATGACGAGCTGAGCTCGTCATGAGCATCGAAAGGGTTAAGCAGATGAAGTACTTCCTATAAGGCTAACGTAAATCACTTCATTAGGCCAGAATTACCTATCTCATCAGGTAAGAGTAAACATTTCCTTTAACCAGGGTAGCCTTTCTTCAGGTAAAAAGAATAAACAGTTCCTTAGGCAGAAGTTAGAACATTTCATCAAGGATCATGCCACCTTTATGGAAACAGTAACAGACCCCTATGCAGGACTAAACATTTCAACAGGCAAGCCTGAGCTTAGAGGACTTGACTTACGCATGTAAAACCTTTCCTCATGTAAATAGAAACATCTCCTTTTGCAGGAGCACAAATATCTCATTAGGCCAGAATAAAACAAGTGTAGGCCTAACTGAGCCTTGAACTTTACCCGAGACCAGTATATCAGAATCAACGCTTCGGTACCTACACTGAGCAGGCATAAACATTTCAGTAGGGGAAAACCAACCCTTCCATTAGGCAACAGTAAACCTTTAGGGATCAGGCAACATTTCGCTATCCAAAGATAAGCGTCCCATTATATAAGGCAAAAATGTAATGAATCTTTTCGAGCCAGCATAGGCATTTTCATGTAGCAGGAATGAGCAGTGCCTTGAATAGGGATAGAACATTTAAACAAATGTAAAACATTTCATTAGCTGCAGCATTAGATTGGTATAACTTTTCCTGTATCAGGAGTCAAACATTTTATCAAGAGCACCTATCTCCTTATGCCGGCAATCATTTCAATAAGGAGCATTAAGCTGGTCATTGGAAATCAGGCCAGTATCAACATCTCATTAGGGCGAAGCTAAACCCAGCCTGGGCAACAAGGAGTTTGGCCCTAATCAGATCCTAGCAAAAAAATGAGTCGTCGAGGGTTAACTCGGCTAATGGATCTGTCACTAAATCCTCTTTGAGGGTTCTACAGACAAGGCAGGGCTCCTCCACGTTTCCCGGAGCCCTGCGAGCAAAACAGGGCCGACGGGGCCCTAGCCACAGTCTCCCCTGGGTGGGGGTGGTCTTAGGCCTTTCGCCCGCCCACCCGGGGTATTACCTCTTTCTTCAGCCCTCCCGGAGTGTCAGTAGGCCTTGGGTATGGTGGACCGGTCAGGGGAGGCCTACGCTGCTTCGGTGCTCTTCTCGCCAGCCCGGGTCAGTTCTGAATCTCTCCCTGCGGTGGAGAGAGGCTCACGGCACCAAATCCAGGACCAATGGCTGTGCGGCACCCGACAGGGGCGGGGTAGAGAACGCGCCCCCGTCACGTGAGGCAGAGGCTGGCTTCAGGCCTAACAAGGCCTGACTGAAATACGCGGCGGCCCTCCTCAAGCTCCGGAGGCCGCCGCGGGATCTCCTCACAATTGGGCTGGGCCGCGGTGGCGATTCCGGCCCCCTACAACTCGGCGGCGGCGGCCCTCTACAGGCACCGGGGGCCGCCGAGGATGATGATGGCGCGGGGAGGGGAAGCCGCTCCTGGCACTCACAGCAGCCTCACGTGGACAACCGGGGCGGCCGTGGTGAGTGTTCTTGATTAGCGCCTCTGTCCACAGCTCGCTCAGATGCAGGATGGCAGCCAAAGTGCCGCGAGGCGCTGAACGGACCACACAATCTCGGGTGCCACAGCTCTTCAGGAGCAGGTCCACAGATTACAGCGCTTGTCAGAGTTAGCGCTTCAACAGGCAATAAGGTTTCTCAAGGCAGCAACCTCTTTCAGCACCTCAGCGCTCCTCACAGGGACAGCAGGAGAGCGCTGGGTAAGCAGGGCAGACAGCACAATCAGCGCAGGGATCCTGCGTTTAGTAGAGATAGCGCCTGAGCATTCAGCAGGTTACAGGCTACAGCGCTTGGGCAGCTTCTTTAATTGCGCTTCAGGTCCTCCACGCCAGGGCACAAAGCAGAGCAGCACTCGGCCATTCCAGCGTTTGGGTAGTTTCAGCAATAGCGCTTCACGGGTAGTTTATTTCAATAGGAGGCAGTTCACAGTTCAAACAGGACAGGCTACATGACAGTGGCTGATCAGCAAAGGGGACCCAAGTGGCATCAGGGAGCGCAGGGGGGGGTCTCAGTGCAAATACCTGGTTGATCCCTCAATAGTCCTGTGAGTAGAAAGGTTTCTTCTTGGCGCTTTATGTTTCTCGCGCCCTTGTAATTAGCAGTTTCTTGGTTCCTTAAAGGGGGGTTTGAGTTGATGGCTGGTATCAAATCTCCTCAGCTGGTCACCTCAGGGGGACTCTGGGCTTCCCTCCCGCCGGGCCAGATCAGGGGGGTAAGTTCAGGATTCCTCAACACTTGGAAGGCAACACCTAAGCCCTGTCACTCCCAGTATCATAGGTCCCTGACTAGGCCCCACTGTCTAGAACTCCCGCGTAGGTTCTCCCCTAGGTCTGTCCTCCCTCAATCTGACAGGAAGTTTTCCCTCCCTTTCCTTATATAGTGCCAGTTGACAGTTGGCAGTGGCAGTTGGTGTCACCTCACCTATTCCAGAAGGTTCCAGGAGATTCTAGGAAGTTCCACCATTCTGGCTATGGGCAGGCTGGCAGGCTAGTATTGATACATTAGAATGCGCCTGAAAAGACCGCGCTGCAGTAGCAGGGGTTAGGGGCAGCCATGTTAGGGGAAGAGGGCACCTGCACCTTAACATTAGTTTAACATTGCACAGGGCTTTCTCCATTACACAAAGCCTATACCCTTTTGTTACCATAGGGGTCACCCTAAACTAAGGGAATAAAAAGCGAAAAATTCTGGGGAAAGGGCCAAGTCCTACAGTCAGCCTTTGTGTTTCACAGACATAAGACACAGGCTGAACTGTGGACCTAGAAACAGAGTCAATACTCGTAGTTAAAAACGTGTTAAAAGAGAAGTTGAGGTAAAAAGATAAGAAAGGCATTCATTCAGTCAGAGTGCACAGTGCGTTGTGCGAAACATGCCCACGTCTGCCAGCGAGGACAGGGCACAGGAAAGCTACTGCCCGCACCTGCGG
The DNA here is from genome assembly GCF_964263255.1 of Lissotriton vulgaris. Lineage (NCBI taxonomy): Eukaryota > Metazoa > Chordata > Amphibia > Caudata > Salamandridae > Lissotriton > Lissotriton vulgaris. Next base: position 308,008,758 of record NC_141688.1, on the reverse strand, counting down.
CCAGGGCTGTGATGCTGGTTACAAAGAGCTTGAGGACTGGCATGAAGTTAAAAAGAAGAATGAACAACGCTGGTTAGTTTGAGCAAAGAGCAAAGTGCAGTGACGTAATGACTGCAGAAAGTTTTCATAAATACAGCCTGCAAGCAATGAGCCATTAGCGGACACAGTTTAGTCAAGCATTCCACATAATTAGCTTCTTTTCTGCCGCATAAATATACTGGCCCTGCTTGAATGGACGCGCCGGCAAACTAACTTGCCAGATCAGTCCAGTGGAATAAAACAGAATAAATGGATGAATTGACCTTGGAGGCGAACTCGGATCTCATAATTTGGTACTTCCAAGGGTGCACTAAATCTTATATATCGCCTACACGTGCATTTAGTTGTTAGTTTCTTTACTCCCAGCACCGTGGAGTAGACGTGAGCTCATGTGTTTGTTCTTCTTCCTGCATCCTCGTGAGAAGGGATGCGGGACCCTCAAAGCTTCAGAAGTTAGTGCCCTTCATTTAAATTCTGTCCACAAACCGCCAGCACCTGTCTGAAATGGAAATCACCGGTGCACCCTGCACCTCTCCGGCTCTGTCTGTCTCCCCGCGACGAAAACAAAATACAAAGAATGGAATGTGAGAGAGGTGGCAAGCACAAAGCATGCTGGGAGTGTGGGGGCTACGGGGGTCACTGGAATAAAGAGGGGTGAAAGAGGCAGGAACGAGAAGAGAAGAGGAATGGAAAAACTAACAAAAGAGAAGAAATATAAACAAGCATTTACAATGCAATGGTCTTGGCATTATTAAAGGTAGAGCTATTAGCATTGCTCATAACTTTTTTTTTTTAAATCATAAATAAATGGCATTGTCATTTACAATGCCAATAGCATAATCGCTCGCAAATGCATGACCTATTCCATTTACACCCACACAGAGCCACACACACAAAGCCACCCACACAGAGGCACAAAAACTGGAACACGGACAGGGGAGCCCAGAGGCACAAAAACTGGAACAAGGACAGGGGAGCCCAGAGGCACAAAACAGGAACACGGACAGTTCATTTTTGGGGGAGACTGAGTATCTGCTGACTTTTTTTCTTCTTCTTTTTAAGTACATATTTAGGATTAATCTTCCCCCACGGCCGTACCCGATCCTGCCTCATTGAACCCAAAAATTCACTGCATCGCCAGCACTTTTCAGAGATAATAAAAATACTGCAATGACTCGCATGAACACACTTACTCAAATATTGCACAGGTTCACGCACACACAGACATAAATACTTCAGAGGCTCACGTTCACACAATTGCAGAAATACTACACTGGCCCACGCACAAAACACAGAAATACTGCACAGGCTCACGTACACACACAAGTACTGCACAGGCTCAGGCGCACACACAAATACTGCACAGGCTCACGCGCACACACAAATACTGCACAGGGTCACGCACACACACAAATACAGCCCAGGCTCACGCACACACACACAAACACTTCACACAGGCTCACACGCACACTTACAGAAATACTTCAGAGGCTCACGTTCACATACTTGCAAAAGTACTACACAGGCCCATGCACAAAACACAGAAATACTGGGCAGGCTAAAGCGCACACACAAATACTGCACAGGCTCATGCGCACACACAAATACTGCACAGGCTCATGCGCACACACAAATACTGCACAGGGCCAACGTTCTGCTATAGAATTATCAAGGCAGCTTAATATTAATTACATTTGGTAGCCGTTGTTCTATACCACAGGCCTGATACGGGGTTTAGCTGTACATGGGGGCTTCATTGCTCCATAACAACTGGCCAGAACCTTTCACACAGGCACATACAGGTGCGTGCACAGCAATGGGTTGTTATATGTACCTATCCAGGAAGGCGCGTAAATGTTCCAATCGAGGGCCCATTCATTGAACGCCTCTGGCAGAAGGCGCTCCTATTCCACTGGGCCTTTCCCCACTCCAGATGAAGTGCTCGCCTGCGCCCCGGCCCTCCTCGCTGGGACGGCGTTCATTGTGGCCCCCCTCCTGTCTGTCTTGTTGGCGATATTTCTGTCCCCCTGCCGGCTCCGGGTGGTACAAAGGGTTACACTTTAATTGAGCTGTTAGCATCTGTGGCAATCCTCCAAAGCCGGGATTATGCATGGCGGGTGAGTGACGCACTTGTTATTGCAGGAGTCCTGTTTGCTAAACCCAAAAAGCCCACCGCAGAGGCTGCATCACCCTGGTGACCCAGCTGTCATTAGCCGCGTCTCTCCCTACCTCCCCGCTGCAAGAATTACACGAGCCGCTTCTTCAAAGGCCTCACCAAGACTGGCTTCCACCAGGAGCTAATCACCTGCAAATCCGCCTGAAATGCCAATAATTGGCTAAACTGCTCACCTCTCCAGAGCCCAGCAGTAATTTGGGATAATCAAGAGGGTTGCGATTTAGCTAACGGCCCGAGATGTGGGCCCTGTGACCGACACACTTCACATTTTAATAATGATGGACACAAAATCCAATTTAATGCCGTGTCTATCAACTCACAAAAGACGGCGGGAGGGGGAAAAGCCTGGAAACGTGTGTATGAAGCAGGGGAAAGAGGGGGAAAATCGCGTAATTTGCCACATTTCTTGTTCGGGAGATGAATGTGCGCTCCAGGCAGTGGTACGTGTTTTGTGTGGGGTGCGTCTGTGAAATAAGAAAGGGTATTTTACCTCGATTACTCGGCCCTGCTAAAAATGAGCAGTGAGCTTGCCTCAATGCCGCTGGCCGATTTCCAGCTCTCCTCGCGGGCAGCGCGCTCAGCACATGCCACCTGCTCCTCGCTGGTGTTGCCTCAGTCTCTGCCTCCACTCAGGGGGAGGGGACGGGGGCGTCTCGGTGCCTCGCAGGGGGCACTCTCTGTGTGCGGGGAAGAAGAAGAAAACCAAAGCACAACGTTGGTGAGGTCTGCGTCCTGACTCTCACTGCTCCTGGGTGCGTGGGGTGCAGATGGACAGCGGTGGACGTCCCCTTCGATTTGCGGTGGGCAGCAGAAAACGAGAGGCGCGATGTGTACTCTTGGGCACACAGAGACTGCCAGGTGGAGGAGGCTGCGACTTCTTGGGGCGGCTGTTGTTGTGAAATGGCCTAAAGAAAAGCGCCGCCATTTTCAGATTCGGGGGCGTGTTTTTTGCGCCCGGAGTGACAGACAACGTCACAGGGCTAAAGAATGCAAAAAATCACGCCCCCGAATCCGAAAAAGACGGAGCTTCTTTGGAGGGATGGCTCTCTCCTCCAATGGCTGGCCTCCATTTAGGAAGCCAGCCAATGGTGGAGAGACAGGGCAGAGAGGCGGGTTCTGTAGCCCCACTAGATGACATTAATTCTCCGGACCGGAAGCTGCTTCGCAGCTTAACGGTCCCTCGACCTAAAAAAAGAGAGATTAAGAGATGGTGGATGGGAAAAGGAGAGCGCAGGGATCCAGGGAGGAGATGGAAAAGGGAAAATGGGGGTGCACAGCAGCTGTGCCCCCAAAGCAAATGGCGCCTGGTATTTAGACAAAATATCGGAAACAGGAATATTGTGGGACAGAATATTGTGTCAAAGATATCGAGGACAAGACTTTCGTGTCGGTCATTTTCTACGGGTAAGAAAAGTTTTACTGCATCTAATGGCACACATATGTACCTTTACAATATATGTATCTTCATAGGACATATCCACAAGCATCAAAGTTAGGAATTTCAATTCCTAAATTGTGATTTTTAAGAAATCGCAATTTAGGAATCGCAAATCATTATGCATGTAGGAATCTCAAGAAAATGTGTGATTCTTATACGTTCCTTATTTGCAACTCGCAAATAAGGAATTGCTGCCCATTCATTCCTGTGGGTCTAGAGGCCCATAGGAATCAATGGGAATTGACTGCGCAATTTGCGAGTACCAAATAGGCACTCGCAAATAGCGCATACAATTATAAGGGTGCAAGGGTACCAGTAGGACACCCTGATGGACCCGTGAAATTGCAATTTAAAAACATGTTGCACACACACACACACATGCCCCAAGGGCATATATGTGTGCATCATAGAATTTTGAAAAACTGCACTTTTGTGCTTTTTTCAAAGTTCTCGCAAATCACCATCAACTTTTGAGTTGATGGTAATTTGCGTTTCTTAAATGCGAAATCGTTTTTTTTTTTGCTGCATTGCATTTAGAGAATCGCAGTTTGTGATTCCCTAAATGCAATCGCAATTTACGTAATCGCAAATTTAGCGATTACTTAAATAGCAATTTTTGCATCTCAGATGATGCATCCCAAATGCAACAAATTGTTGTCGCCAAGGGGCAGAATATGCAAATCTGCCCCTTTGCGACCGCAATTTCCAATGATGCATGTGCCCCATAGATCTGGAGTTAAGAATAGATTCTCACAGAGATACATTTTAGGATAGGGTAAAATACAACACCGGTTTTTAGGCTCGTCCCCTAAAAATATTATTTCAGCCAAAAGTAAGGTGCAGTTTGTTAGGTACCGCTGGAGCAATTTGTAAACCCAGAATATGTTTGATTGGAAGAGTTGGGCTGGGGGGGGGGGGTGTCGCGGTCCTGCACGCCAGGCTTGTCCCTTGTCGCACATTCTGTCCAGCCTTCCTTGGAGTCCCCTCAGGCCATGATCTGTTAAAGAAGCAGATAAAGTGCATCATGCAGCAGGAAGTGGGCTATCGACAACTGGCACAGGTGAAGCATGCCATACTCCTCAATGGATGGGACCAGTTTTAGAGGATCTCAGAGAAGCAGGGTACCAGCTGAACCTAGAAGACTGTTCTGTAGCCTGTTGCTGAATAATGGCATATATTCAGGGATGGGGCTCTTAACATATCTGAACGGTCACAAAGAATATTTGGAAATCAAGGCTATGGAGGGAGGAAGTCTCCTCAGCAGGATTTCAAATAAGTGCTGGCTTAAAGAAAAATAAATAATAGACATGGATTGTAGGTGTTCATGGTCTGCCCCTGGGGAGAGCAGCCTAGAGCTGGTGGAGAGTTCCTATGTGGACATAGGAGAAGGCCTGGCTGCCTTGGATACATTGGAATGAGCCGGGTCAAAGACCAGAGTTTGGATTCTTCAATCTTCCATGTTCCCTGAATATAATTACTCTCCTTGGCTTAACAAGAATCCTCTCCTCTTCAGAATCTGAGATGACCTTGGCAACTCTAGAACGAGCAGCCATTGTACACAAAGGGTTAATGCAGATGTTATCTTTGAACAAATAAGGATTTGGCAGCTGCTGAGGTCGCTTTGCAGGTTGGACTGATTTTTGTCTCACCCAGGCCAAGTTTTTACCTTCAGATGTAGTCATTTTTTTGGTTAATAAAATCCTTCCGGAGGGACAAGGCCAGAAGATGTAGTCCGGCATGGCTTCATGAAACTGGGTCTGTTACCGTGAGGTCTTGCAGAACCCATTTTAGGCACTACAAAAAGCTAGACTCTGGAAAAAACAGTTTTCTTATCCTCCCTGGGTGCAACTTCCCAGTGCAGGTCTGAGCACCTTATCCCAGTCCACCAAGGGAAGAAAAATTTACTAGGTCCCACCTTTCATCAACTGCTGGAAAAAGGTCTCTCTCTAGCCAGGCCTCTTGCAGAGTCCAGTTCTCCATGGTCATCTGGAGCCTCTTTGAGTAAGGAGTCTGTTGTAATCAATGTCAGGTTGCTGAGGTGTTTTGTAGATTATTTATTCAGGTTTAGTTGCAGGTTGGAAAGTTCATGAAGATGAGCCCCCTCAGGAGCTGCCTGTCCGCTGCTCAGCCCATATAACTGACACACCTCACCAGACAGGCACCCAAATATTCCATCCATCATCACCATACCAACATTCCACACAGAGCACTCCCACTGGCTGAACAGCTAGGGAGAAAGCAACAGGGAAGATGCATAAAGACATATACAAGAATCAAGAGTGCTTCTGCTTCTGCCCCTGGAACTGGTAAATAGGAGGCCTACCCCTTGACCCTTGGAAAGCAGTCCAAGCCCCTGGGTGCCAGCAGGAGTCAGGAATCTTTGAGTCCTAATCTTCTAGCAGGAGTCAGAAATCTGTGAGTCCTAATCTTCTAGCAGGAGTCAGAAATCTGTGAGTCCCAATCTTCTAGCAAGAGTCAGCAATCTGTGAGTCCTAATCTTCTAGCAGGAGTCAGCAATCTGTGAGTCCCAATCTTCTAGCAAGAGTCAGCAATCTGTGAGTCCTAATCTTCTAGCAGGAGTCAGAAATCTGTGAGTCCCAATCTTCTAGCAAGAGTCAGAAATCTGTGAGTCCTAATCTTCTAGCAAGAGTCAGAAATCTGTGGGTCCTAATCTTCTAGCAGGAGTCAGAAATCTGTGAGTCCTAATCTTCTAGCAGGAGTCAGAAATCTGTGAGTCCTAATCTTCTAGCAGGAGTCAGAAATCTGTGAGTCCTAATCTTCTAGCAGGAGTCCGAAATCTGTGAGTCCTAATCTTCTAGCAGGAGTTCGAAATCTGTGAGTCCTAATCTTCTAGCAGGAGTCAGAAATCTGTGAGTCCCAATCTTATAGCAGGAGTCAGCAATCAGTGAGTCCTAATCTTCTAGCAGGTGTCAGAAATCTGTGAGTCCCAATCTTCTAGCAGGAGTCAGAAATCTGTGAGTCCTAATCTTCTAGCAGGAGTCAGAAATCTGTGAGTCCCAATCTTCTAGCAAGAGTCAGAAATCTGTGAGTCCTAATCTTCTAGCAGGAGTCAGAAATCTGTGTGTCCCAATCTTCTAGCAAGAGTCAGCAATCTGTGAGTCCTAATCTTCTAGCAGGAGTCAGAAATCTGTGAGTCCTAATCTTCTAGCAAGAGTCAGAAATCTGTGAGTCACAATCTTCTAGCAGGAGTCAGAAATCTGTGAGTCCTAATCTTCTAGCAGGAGTCCGAAATCTGTGAGTCCTTATCTTCTAGCAGGAGTCAGAAATCTGTGAGTCCTAATCTTCTAGCAGGAGTCCGAAATCTGTGAGTCCTAATCTTCTAGCAGGAGTCAGAAATCTGTGAGTCCTAATCTTCTAGCAGGAGTCAGAAATCTGTGAGTCCTAATCTTCTAGCAGGAGTCAGAAATCTGTGAGTCCCAATCTTCTAGCAGGAGTCAGCAATCTGTGAGTCCTAATCTTCTAGCAGGAGTCAGAAATCTGTGAGTCCTAATCTTCTGGCAGGAGTCAGAAATCTGTGAGTCCTAATCTTCTAGCAAGAGTCAGCAATCTGTGAGTCCTAATCTTCTAGCAAGAGTCAGAAATCTGTGAGTCCTAATCTTCTAGCAAGAGTCAGAAATCTGTGAGTCCCAATCTTCTAGCAAGAGTCAGCAATCTGTGAGTCCTAATCTTCTAGCAGGAGTCAGAAATCTGTGAGTCCTAATCTTCTAGCAAGAGTCAGCAATCTGTGAGTCCCAATCTTGTAGCAGGAGTCAGAAATCTGTAAGTCTTAATCTTCTAGCATGAGTCAGAAATCTGTGAGTCCTAATCTTCTAGGAGGAGTCAGAAATCTGTGAGTCCTAATCTTCTAGCAAGAGTCAGAAATCTGTGAGTCCCAATCTTCTAGCAAGAGTCAGAAATCTGTGAGTCCAAATCTTCTAGCAGGAGTCAGAAACCTGTGAGTCTTAATCTTCTAGCAGGAGTCAGAAATTTGTGAGTCCTAATCTTCTAGCAGGAGTCAGAAATCCATCTTTTGTCTATCAGGGCCTTCTTCATGTGTAGACTTTCCAGTTCCAGGAACGTTCTAAAGTGGCAGTGTTAAGGGGCCAGGCCAGTGTTTTCCTGTGCCCTAACTGTAGTTATAGAAGAATGTTCCCTATTTAATCCTGGCTACTTACCCCCTTATGCCCACCTTCATTTGCCACCTTTCCTCTTCGCCTTAGTGTACAATCACCCAGGAGCCCCTGTTTCGAAAGGGCATAATCCTTCTGGCAGAAGGCAGGTCTCATTTCAGCTCCCTAGCCAATTCCTTGTTTAGAAGAAGTCTTCTCACACCTGACTGGGTGAAAACTGGTTCTCTATCCCACTGTGATTGGAGCCACACTGGCGAGGAGGGTCCTGGGGATAAAGCATCAAAATTAAAAAAGTGTAAAGGATGCCCCTTGTTCTGCCAGCTGTCCTTTATCAGTCCCATATCACCTGCCAAGATGTATATGCCAGTTCCAAAGGTGTAATGAGAGGCAGAATATTTTTTAATGAAATTACTTTTCCAATAAATTATTCAAAATCTGATTTCACCATTAAGTCATCTTTTGAAAATTAAGTGGGAAACATTTTTTCGAGCATTTTCCTGGGTGGAGATGTAGAATAAATATTTTAATCACACCTAGCCCTGTTCATGGAAAACTCTACCTACCATGGACTGCATAATGAAACTAGCGTTGGGTCTACAATCACTGTGCGAGTACACATTTTACATATATAGTGTGCCTCTTTTTTATATACAGGGCACTCTTCCAAGTGGGCTTAAAAGGCACACTTCAGAGGTGAGTTCTGATTATTCAAAAACAGGCATTCCTAAATGGGCGAGGCTACTTTCCTTGTCATGTGCTCTGAGCACATTTTCTCATGTATGTGTAGTGTAAGTACAAACTGCAGCCCACTTGTGACGTTTAGTTCCCATGCCATGGGTACATTACCTGCACTGTCAACTATGACTATATGGGTTGGAAAAGAGGCCAATTTTCTAACACTCCAACAGATGTGTAAATCGCGTATACCTACGGCTTCTGATCTACTGTTATACTATCAAGCCAGGGCGGCATGTAGGGCTAGATATGTGGAGTTTCCCCGCACCCCTCCAATGTAGCCAGCAATAGAAAATGTGCTGTCTAACCCATCCCCTCGTAAACTGATAACGCGCATCTATAGTATAACGCAGGGTGACTCCCCTATCCCTTCCAGCACATCTAAAGAGGACTGGGAGAGAGATGCTGATATATCTATTACAGATAAACAGTGGCAATATTGTTGTTCACAACTGGAACACCTTTCCCCAAATTACAGGTTGCGGCTAATTACCTTTAACTTCCTACATAGAGTGTATCGTACATCGCCTCAGTTGCACCGCATGGGGCTACACCTGGACATGCGATGTTGGAGATGTGGAGCGCCGGATGCCTCGTTCACCCACTTGGCATGGGATTGCAGGCCAGTGGCGTAATAGTGGACGAAAGTGTTCCGACATATTGGCCATATCACTAACACTCAACTGCCACCTACACCCCTGGTAGTGCTGCTGGGATTTGTGCTTGAAGTCCTGAAGGGTTCCCGCAAACTTATAGCAATGTTGCTATTATTGGCCAAGCGCCAAGTGGCAATTCACTGGAAGAAACAGCCTCCTCCCACAATAGCCGCATGGCTAAACACTGCCACATGCTGCAAAGATCAACTGCCTCATTATTGGGAACTGATGCCCAGTAGATCCAGACCTGAGGATATATGGGGGCCATTTGTGTCCTGGCTGGAATTGAGTGGGGCCGAACTCCAGGCCGATCACACTTCTTGAAGTGGTATGAATGCCAGCAGAGGGGCGGCCATTATCCAAAGAGTGGGGAACATAGATCGCATATACTAATGTGGTAACAGTTCATGGATGAAAGTACTGTTGGTTCTGTTGTGGGTGAGACAGCAGTTGCAAGGTAGACACTATGATGGGTGCAGGGTGTTGGTCTGGGGGGTGGCGGTCCGGGTTTTGTTTGTTTTAATTAATGCAATGTAGGTCTGTACATTAAATGTATACAGTTAAGAAACTAGTTAATCGCAATTGACTAATCTAGGGGTGCTAAAAGTTATGAGTCGCTGCTGGTCCTCCAGGATGTCGGCATAAAAGCTGTGTTTTAAGTTACTTAAATGGTTTTTGCTACTTGCTGCCCTCCCCAGGGTTGTAGGCATGAGGCTGTGTGAAATGGATAATTTGCAATAAAGGTTTAAGAAAAAGCTAATATGAACTCTTGTTTAACCAAGCGTAAAAGCTGTACACAGTTACACATTGGCAGACCTGATTGCCGATGCACTCAATATGGTACACTATATATAGTAATACTTTAAAACAGAACAGTAACAAATGACAGAAGTGTTGAAACAAAAAACTCTCATGAGGGGTAAGTCTTGGAGTCTTTAATACAGTATGCAGCCAGCCGACACGTGTTTCATCGCCTTTGCGATTCCTCAGGGCTGAAAATGAACAAAAATTTGACAATGGAGCAAGTCTCTTGTAAAAGTATAGTTATAAAAAAGACCGATTCATCTGGTCTTTATGAACTCAGTTTGTGCCTCTACTTTCGTGAGTGTACAATAATATATTTTGATTCACTAAGTGCAACCCCAACACATTCGTGTCGAAAAATGTGAGAATTATCATTTTTAGCACTGCTCGTGAGGGTGCATGGTGAAGTCGTGTAGACACATCAAATAAAACTGGATAATTCTCCAAAAGAGACAGAGTCTCAGACTAAGCCAGTGATCTATTCGTGAGCGGCCCAATCATTCAACATGCTAGGTGTTGTGGAGCTCTGACCCTTTGCGTCTAGAACGTAACATACCTAGATGGCTGTGTCCAGGTCAAAATAGGGTCTGGTAAATAACCAAGGAAAAAGAACAAACATAAAAACAGGATAAGTCTCATCACTAACGGTCCAACTTTGCGTATACAGGCAGAAAATATCCTGTAATTGGACTGTGAGAATAGTAGTAAAGATTAATAGCTCACCGCTCAGCTGGTGATATTTCCGACCCAGCCGGGCCCTTGACCGTGAGGATACTCGGTTTGAGTATATATGTAGATAGACGTGATTCTGTAACCAGATTAGGTGATCTGTGTTAGTTCCAACCACAATGGCTCTTCTTAATTTCATAACTGAAGCCATTTTATACTAAAGCGTCAAAGCATACGATTCTAAATATCTATGTCCGAATAGCGCATTTAAACCCCTCATACAGTCGACTAAACTTCATGTCCATGAACCCTACATCAAGGGCATCCATGATGCAAACGAAAAATTATAAGTATAAATATAGACACTTACATCGGTAGATCTCGATCTGTTACTCATCAATCTCGGAGGTCATAGTAATTATAGTTAGAGCAGTTATTAGAGATGTTTGCCGCCCAATTCGAACAGGGTATTGTTCTGAAACAATAGAGTACCCAAGTCAATCCTTTGTACCATATAAAATAATATCCCAAGCTAAGGTTTCCTAGGTGCCACAGTGCGTGTGCTTACCCAATAGGCGGGGAATCACTCTCATGTGCCTTTGTAGTTGTAGCCTCAATGTGCGCTCCAGGCTGAAAGCGGACAAAGATATAGTTGGAGTCATGCCCCTATATTGCAGAACGATTGGTCTTAGAACCGTGTATATCACTAGTAATGCCAAGCCTGCTTACCTGTGTGCAGCAACGGAGCGGCGCGTAAAGTATCCCGACCCCCGAGCCGTGTTCCTGTTGTGGACACGTGACCGGGTCCCAGGAGATGCTATATGCGTCCCCCACGTAACGTAATCGGAACACTAGACCGATGGAGCGTCTCAGGAGAGCCTCCAAGTTGAAAACCCCGTAGGTCCACGGAATTTGCCGATACTCAGCTCGTTCTATTTGTCGGGTGCTTGGAAAGTTGTAAGAATGCTAATGCTGTGATCAAATAACGCGTGATACCAGTATTGGAAACGGAAGATCGATAAATCAGAATAGTAGCGCAACCTTTATATATGTGCCGACTGTGTGATCAGTCATGCGCTAAATATAGTTTTGCAGAAGACGGCGGATTTAGGCTAAGATGTCGTTTTTTTGACGCTAAATGGCGACGTAGAGATCGGGGGAAATATATACATAAACCCCCTGGGTGAGCTACATAGTGAGCACCGTGCATGAATATAAGCCGACTGCAGGTGCCGGTCCCAGTCACACGTGGATTTTAACATCGTATTACAATTATACATTACTGCATTTTAAATCTCTTGCATATACGACATGAATGGAACAATTGGTTACCACATGTGAAACAATCAAAAATATGCAGATTTAGTGTCAAACATAATACAGGAGAGTTATTCTAGCAAGAAGGAATAGTCTCAGTGTGTTGCCAATTACACAATTCATACAATATTCAAAGTACTATTGATTGCCATAACATCTATTTGTCACAGTGCCACAGTACCAAGGATAATGCTAGGCCTTAAACAGTTCAGTCGCCCAGGAAGTATTGCATCTCCTGATCATAATTAAGTCCCCGTTCCACAGTTTTAAGACGCATAATCCAGGTTGCCTCTGTGCGTCTGAGCCTCAGTTCGCGGTTGCCACCTCTGACGTCTTGAGGGACAGTGTCTATGCCAAAGAATTTGACCACTTTGTTGGTCCTATCCCCCTGGCAGGATGCAACATGCAAGGCCACCGGATACTTCGGATCACAATTGACTATGGCTCTCATATGTTCCATCATTCTCTCTTTTAGTGGTCTGATGGTACTTCCTACGTAGAATTTACCACAATCACATTCTATAACATAAATCACAAACTTGGTGGTGCAGTTGATATTACTCTTAATGACGAAGGAAAAACCATCTGGTCCCTTAAAACTGGTAGTGCCATGTTTAGCCCATTTGCACATGCTGCAAAATCCGCATTTGTAAAATCCTAAACTATGTTGTGTCATCCATGTAGTTTGTTTAGTATCTCTCGGTACTGTGGGACTCAATTTATTTCTGAGTGTATTGCCTCTTCTAAATGAGATTTGTGGTCTCTCCCCAATACAGTCGATGAGGGCTCTTTCTGATCTTAACAAACCCCAATGTTTGGTCAAACTCTTCCTTAAGACATCGTGGAATGAGTTGAAGTCAGTAACCATTCTAATTGGTTCTCTACCTGAAGTGGTATGTTTACGTGTGCTTGTAAGCGTGTGTATTCTCTTAACCTTTTGAACCCTTTTCTCTGCTTTCAAAATGGTATTAGTGCTGTAACCCCTGTTGTAAAATCTGTCCTTCATGCTAGTCAAACACCTCCCGAACTCACATTCCTCACTACAGTTCCTTTTCGCCCTTAGAAACTCGCCATAGGGTATGGCGTTAATTTGGTGTGATGGATGAGAGCTCGAGGCATGCAAGACTGCATTGCATGCAGTGGATTTCCTGAAAAGTCTACTATGCAAACAGTTGGATGATACATAGAACTCTATGTCCATAAAATTCAATCTTCGTTCTGCTCCAATTCATCGTGAATTGGATTTTCCATGTATTGTCATTCAGAAATCTGAAGAAGTCATTCAGTAGCTCCTCTGAGCCAGACCAGATTAGGATGCAATCATCAATATATCGACCCCAAAAAATTATGGAGTCGATATATTGAGCACCCTTTTCGCTCCAAATAAGATCGGATTCAAGTGCGCCCATGAATAGGTTAGCAAATGAGGGTGATATTTTCGAACCCATGGCCACTCCCTTCTTCTGACAGTACCAGTTTCTGTCGAATATAAAAAAGTTGTTTTTCAGTATTAATTCTATCATCGTAGATAACATCACCGTGTGTTGCCACAATGTGGCCGGTCGGTTGTGTAGAAATTTGTTCACTGCCTGTATGCCTAGATCCAAATCTATACTGGTATACAGTGAGACAACATCTAATGTGACAAGCAGAGATCCCTCTTGCCACTGGATGTCTGCTAGGGTGCTCACGATATGTTTGCTGTCCTGTATGTAGGAAGGTAGGTTTCTGACAAGGGGACCTAAAAAGAGATCCACATATTCCGCCATCCTTTCGGTAGGACCCCCAATGCCAGAAACAATTGGTCTCCCTGGTGGAAAAGGGAGTTTCTTGTGAACTTTGGGAAGAGTGTATAGCCATGGGTAGGTTGGTCTAAACACTTTGAGATACAGAAACTCTTCCTCATTTAGTAACCCAGACTGTTTCCATTTCAAGAGATGTGCATTAATCTTTATTGTTAAGGGACCCATGGGGTTAAACGTAAGGCGTTCATAGCAAGATTCGTCTTGTAGTTGTTGTGAGATTTCATGTTGATAATCTACACGATCCATTATCACCACATTGCCCCCTTTGTCTGCTTCCCTAATGGTTATAGTGTTATCATTCATTAGTGTAGTGAGTGCCTGTCTTTCCCCATAGGTAAGGTTATCTTTGTATTTAAACATCCTGTCCTTTCGATGACATTTCAGGTTATCCAAATCCTCTACCACACGTTTGTGAAAATTATCTATAGCATTGCCACCAGGTAGTGTGGGAATCCACTTGGATTTAGATTTCAACCCACTGACAATGCTGTAATCAGATTCTATATCCAATTCCTCCAACAACCGATCCATATCCAAAGGAGAATCCTCCATATCAGTTAGTGACAACAGAAGGTGAGTTGTATGCACATCCTTTATTGACAGGGAATCAGCAGTACTAGATACAGGTGTAATTCTCTTTTCCCTCTCCCTTCTCTCTGATCCAAAGAAATGTCTTTTGAGTTTAAGGTTTCGAATAAACTTAAATAAATCAATTTTAAGCTTACAAATGTCCCCAGTAGCATATGGGTTAAAGTTTAATCCCTTACTCAAAAGAGAGATCATATCGGGAGTGAGATGTAGTTTGGAGAGATTGATGACCTGTACCTCCTGATTCTCTGCATTTGCTAATTCCTGTTGGCCCCTGACCTCAGTTTCTTGCGATAGTCCTCTGAGCTTACTGCCCCTCCCCCTCCTGGTTTTGGTTCTGACTGGTTTCTTGGGGGCACGTATCTGTTGCCCTTTCGTATACGTAAAACTTCCTGAAAAAAAGGTGGCATGTTCTGTCTCTCTTGATTGTCTGAGTCCCCCCCCGTGGTATTAACGGAATTGAGAGAGGTATTGCTAGAAGACAAGGAGGTGGATTCTGGGTTAGTTTTATTTCTACTCTCAGCTCTAGAGTTATTCGGGATCAGGGAATCATACTTTTTATCGAAGGTAAAGATTCTGCCACGTGTGTAGTCCAACTCATCCCTTCTTAGTTGCCTGGCCTTCCTATTTTTAATGTCGGATTGGTGTTTTAAGAGGATTTCATCCAAAATAGTGTAATTCTTAATGGTTGGTTCGGGTAGATTGAGATCTTTAATCTCTTGTTCCAGAGTAGCTATCTCTGCTTGTAGTTTGGTAACTTTGCGTTCCGAGCTAACAATAAGAATTTCCATCAGAGTGATGGAGTTGTTAGTGAGAGATTCCTCCCATTTTACCATAAGGTCTGCATCTAGGTCATCGTAGGTGGGGAATATCTGACCTCTCAACCCTCTGGGAATGCGTTTTAATCTCAGATATTGTTTTAGCGTCACCCCATCCCACCATTTGGAATTTTCCAATTTCTTAAGTTTCTCTAACTTAAGGAATTTGTCTTTAAGACCCTCTGTACGAGGGGGATTCGTAGCAGTAGAGGCAGATTGCGTGGACATCCCTTTAGCTAAGTTTTCAAATAACTCCTCTGCCATTTTAGTACGATCCATATTCAGGTTTAACTATGTTTCTAAATCTAGGGGTATTCTAGATTGTACAGAATAACTTGTGCGTGGCGGCTACCCTTAACTGATAATCTGCTACCAATGCCGAATGTTTTTGAATCAGTTGCGCTCCAGGTGCACTGCCCGTATGTACGCACACAATACAGATAAATTATTACTCAGGTGCAATCAGCGAGTGGAGAACCCTAAAACCACTCCAATAGAGTAGAGAAAACTACCCCTTATTTGACAGACCTGATTGCCGATGCACTCAATATGGTACACTATATATAGTAATACTTTAAAACAGAACAGTAACAAATGACAGAAGTGTTGAAACAAAAAACTCTCATGAGGGGTAAGTCTTGGAGTCTTTAATACAGTATGCAGCCAGCCGACACGTGTTTCATCGCCTTTGCGATTCCTCAGGGCTGAAAATGAACAAAAATTTGACAATGGAGCAAGTCTCTTGTAAAAGTATAGTTATAAAAAAGACCGATTCATCTGGTCTTTATGAACTCAGTTTGTGCCTCTACTTTCGTGAGTGTACAATAATATATTTTGATTCACTAAGTGCAACCCCAACACATTCGTGTCGAAAAATGTGAGAATTATCATTTTTAGCACTGCTCGTGAGGGTGCATGGTGAAGTCGTGTAGACACATCAAATAAAACTGGATAATTCTCCAAAAGAGACAGAGTCTCAGACTAAGCCAGTGATCTATTCGTGAGCGGCCCAATCATTCAACATGCTAGGTGTTGTGGAGCTCTGACCCTTTGCGTCTAGAACGTAAAATACCTAGATGGCTGTGTCCAGGTCAAAATAGGGTCTGGTAAATAACCAAGGAAAAAGAACAAACATAAAAACAGGATAAGTCTCATCACTAACGGTCCAACTTTGCGTATACAGGCAGAAAATATCCTGTAATTGGACTGTGAGAATAGTAGTAAAGATTAATAGCTCACCGCTCAGCTGGTGATATTTCCGACCCAGCCGGGCCCTTGACCGTGAGGATACTCGGTTTGAGTATATATGTAGATAGACGTGATTCTGTAACCAGATTAGGTGATCTGTGTTAGTTCCAACCACAATGGCTCTTCTTAATTTCATAACTGAAGCCATTTTATACTAAAGCGTCAAAGCATACGATTCTAAATATCTATGTCCGAATAGCGCATTTAAACCCCTCATACAGTCGACTAAACTTCATGTCCATGAACCCTACATCAAGGGCATCCATGATGCAAACGAAAAATTATAAGTATAAATATAGACACTTACATCGGTAGATCTCGATCTGTTACTCATCAATCTCGGAGGTCATAGTAATTATAGTTAGAGCAGTTATTAGAGATGTTTGCCGCCCAATTCGAACAGGGTATTGTTCTGAAACAATAGAGTACCCAAGTCAGTCATATAAAATAATATCCCAAGCTAAGGTTTCCTAGGTGCCACAGTGCGTGTGCTTACCCAATAGGCGGGGAATCACTCTCATGTGCCTTTGTAGTTGTAGCCTCAGTGTGCGCTCCAGGCTGAAAGCGGACAAAGATATAGTTGGAGTCATGCCCATATATTGCAGAAGCCGGAAGCCCTCGGAAATGCACCCATCCCGACAGACCACGCACGGAACCTTGGCGTCATCCTGGATTCTTCACTCTCAATGAACAGACAAGTCAGCGCCGTATCCTCTTCCTGCTTTAACATTCTTCGCATGCTCAGAAAAACATTTCGCTGGATCCCCTCCGAAACAAGGAAAACAGTCACCCCCGCTCTAGTCACGAGCCGACTGGACTACGGAAACACCCTCTACGCAGGTACCACCGCTAAACTCCAGAAGAAACTACAACGAATCCAAAACGCCTCAGCCAGGCTCATATTAGACATCCCACGCAACGAACACATCTCTGGTCACCTTAAAGACCTCCACTGGCTACCCGTCAATAAGAGGATTACTTTCCGTCTGCTTACCCACGCACACAAATCACTCTACGACATCGGACCAGATTGCCTCAACTCTCGACTGTCCTTCTACACCCCCTCCCGCCAACTTCGCTCCTCCAGCCAAGCCCTCGCCACTGTACCTAGCATCAACAAGACCACCATGGGAGGCAGATCCTTCTCATACCTGGCTGCCAAAACATGGAACTCACTCCCCGCTTACCTTCGCCTCACCCAGAATCACCTAGCGTTCAGAAAGCAGCTTAAAACGTGGATTTTTGACAAATAATCCTCCTCCCCTTCCTAAGCGCCTTGAAACCCTCTGGGTATGTAGTGCGCTATATAAATTTTATGACTTGACTTGACTTGATTGGTCTTAGAACCGTGTATATCACTAGTAATGCCAAGCCTGCTTACCTGTGTGCAGCAACGGAGCGGCGCGTAAATTATCCCGACCCCCGAGCCGTGTTCCTGTTGTGGACACGTGACCGGGTCCCAGGAGTCGCTATAGTCAAGTCAAGTCAAGTCAAAGAATTTATATAGCGCACTCCATACCCAGAGGGTCTCAAGGCGCGTAGGGAGGGGAGGAGGATTACTTGTCAAATATCCACGTTTTAAGTTGCTTTCTGAATGCCAGGTGGTTCTGGGTAAGGCGAAGGTAAGTGGGGAGTGAGTTCCATGTTTTAGCTGCCAGGTATGAGAAGGATCTGCCTCCCATGGTGGTCTTGTTGATGCGGGGTAAAGTAGCGAGGGCTTGGCTGGAAGAACGTAGTTGGCGGGAGGGGGTGTAGAAGGACAGTCGTGAGTTGAGGCATTCTGGTCCGATGTTGTAGAGTGATTTGTGTGCGTGGGTTAGCAGTCGGAAAGTGATCCTCTTATTGACGGGTAGCCAGTGGAGGTCTTTCAGGTGGCCAGAGATGTGTTAGTTACGCGGGATGTCTAATATGATCCTGGCTGAGGCGTTTTGGATTCGTTGGAGTTTCTTCTGGAGTTTGGCGGTAGTACCTGCGTAGAGGGTGTTTCCGTAGTCCAGTCGGCTCGTGACCAGAGCATGGGTGACTGTTTTTCTGGTTTCGGTGGGGATCCAGCGAAATGTTTTTTTGAGCATGCGAAGAATGTTGAAGCAGGATGAGGATACGGCGCTGACTTGTCTGTTCATTGAAAGTGAAGAATCCAGGATAACGCCTAAGTTCCGTGCGTGGTCTGTCGGGATGGGTGCTTTTCCAAGGGCTTCCGGCCACCAAGAGTCGTCCCATGCAGAGGGGGATGTGCCTAAGATGAGGACTTCTGTTTTATCTGAGTTCAGTTTCAGACGGCTTTGTTTCATTCATTCGGCAACTTCTTTCATTCCTTCGTGTAGGTTGGTTTTGGCGGTGCTGGGGTCATTGGTGAGAGAAAGGATCAGTTGTGTGTCATCCGCGTAGGAGATGATGTTGAGATTGTGTTGGCGAGCGATGGCCGCGAGGGGGCTCATGTATACGTTGAAGAGGGTGGGACTGAGTGAGGATCCTTGTGGTACGCCACAGATGACTTCAGTGGCCTCGGACTTGAATGGTGGAAGGCGAACTCTCTGGGATCTTCCGGTGAGGAACGAGGTGATCCATTCAAGTGCTTTTCCTTGTATTCCGATGTTTCTGAGGCGTTGTAAAAGGGTGCTGTGGCAGACTGTGTCGAAGGCTGCAGAGAGGTCGAGGAGGATGAGAGCGACTGTGTCTCCATTGTCCAGTAGAGTTCGAATGTCGTCTGTTGCTGCGATGAGGGCGGTCTCAGTGCTGTGTTTTGCTCTGAAGCCAGATTGTGAGGAGTCGAGGGATTTGTTGGCTTCGAGGAAAGCGGCGAGTTGGTTGTTGACAGCTTTCTCGATGACTTTGGCCGGGAAAGGAAGGAGCGATATGGGGCGGTAATTTTTGAGTTCGGTGGGGTCCGCTGTGGGTTTTTTCAGAAGGGCGGTGAGTTCAGCGTGTTTCCAGCTTTCCGGGAAGGTGGCGGAGTTGAAGGAGCAGTTGATGACGTCTCGGAGGTGTGGTGCTATGATGGAGTCTGCTTTGTTGAAGATGTGGTGAGGACATGGGTCTGTGGGGGATCCTGAGTGGATGGAGTTCATCAGGCGGATGGTGTCCTCAGTGGAGATTGGGCTCCAGTCGTTAAGGGTGTTCAAGAGGGGAGAATGTTCAGCATATGGTTGGGTGGGTTGGTCTCCGGGTTGGTTGTCGAAGCTGTTGTGGATGTCTGCAATTTTGTTGTGGAAGAATAAAGCCAGGGAGTCGCAGAGGGCTTGAGAGGGGGTGATGTCGTTGGAGTTGGCCGAGGGGTTGGTAAATTCCTTGACGATGTTGAAAAGTTCCTTGCTGTTGTGGGCGTTGTTGTCTAGTCGATCCTTGAATGCTGTTTTCTTGGCCTACGTAACGTAATCGTAACACTAGACCGATGGAGCGTCTCAGGAGAGCCTCCATGTTGAAAACCCCGTAGGTCCACGGAATTTGCCGATACTCAGCTCGTTCTATTTGTCGGGTGCTTGGAAAGTTGTAAGAATGCTAATGCTGTGATCAAATAACGCGTGATACCAGTATTGGAAACGGAAGATCGATAAATCAGAATAGTAGCGCAACCTTTATATATGTGCCGACTGTGTGATCGGTCATGCGCTAAATATAGTTTTGCAGAAGACGGCGGATTTAGGCTAAGAATTCGTTTTTTTGACGCTAAATGGCGACGTAGAGATCGGGGGAAATATATAGATAAACCCCCTGGGTGAGCTACATAGTGAGCACCGTGCATGAATATAAGCCGACTGCAGGTGCCGGTCCCAGTCACACGTGGATTTTAACATCGTATTACAATTATACATTACTGCATTTTAAATCTCTTGCATATACGACATGAATGGAACAATTGGTTACCACATGTGAAACAATCAAAAATATGCAGATTTAGTGTCAAACATAATACAGGAGAGTTATTCTAGCAAGAAGGAATAGTCTCAGTGTGTTGCCAATTACACAATTCATACAATATTCAAAGTACTATTGATTGCCATAACATCTATTTGTCACAGTGCCACAGTACCAAGGATACTGCTAGGCCTTAAACAGTTCAGTCGCCCAGGAAGTATTGCATCTCCTGATCATAATTAAGTCCCCGTTCCACAGTTTTAAGACGCATAATCCAGGTTGCCTCTGTGCGTCTGAGCCTCAGTTCGCGGTTGCCACCTCTGACGTCTTGAGGGACAGTGTCTATGCCAAAGAATTTGACCACTTTGTTGGTCCTATCCCCCTGGCAGGATGCAACATGCAAGGCCACCGGATACTTCGGATCACAATTGACTGGAGCGCAACTGATTCAAAAACCTTCGGCATTAGTCACAGTTACACATTGGCTCTTACGAGTGGGTACAGATCCACACTTCTGATTCGATACAGATGAACTCTTCTAAGTGGGTACAGATGGTCTCTTCTGATCAGGTGCAGACTGACTTGTTTAAGTGAGTACAGATCGGTTCATAGAAGTGGGTACACATCGACTCATCTAGGTGAGTACTGATGGAGCGAGTATGAAAACAAAAATGTTTGTATACCCCTCGTAAAATCACTTCTCCATAACATTAATTTGTATTAATCGTGTGGTTTTGAAAATAACCAACATAGAATAAAATGCACACACATAAACACGTGGGATACTAATTTGCTTATGTTGCGAATCATAATTTACTAATTAAGTGAAATTGTTACACTAATCTCGTGCACAAATGTCATAATTTAACCAAAATCTATGTGTATATGCTTTCTGTGTGTTTAATTGTGGCATAAATGATGGAGAATGGTGAGTAAACCATGCTTATTTGTTGCTAAATATGCTAGGTAATAACCAACTGGATTACCTTGGAATGGGGAGGTAAACAGAAGGGCTATACTTCGAAAATTAAAGTTTAATTGTGTTTGTTTCTATAATAGTTCCCATTATGGCCTATGCGGCCTATGAAAAGATGGAGGTTTTCCGCGACTCCGAGTTTGTGATGATGTACGCATGCGCGACTAAGCTCGAGAGAAGTGCAAGCAGCCTGGGCCTGTACAGCGTGGGTCAAGGACAGCGGGGCGTGAATGTTCAAGCTGGTGCCAACAAGTTGAATGTCCGGATCGTGAGCATGGGAAAATAAAGAGAAATAAATTAAAGGACACAAGCGGAAAGGACTTCTAAAGGACAATTGAGACTTTACTTTTTTATTATAACGATGACTTTGCGAAAATATGGACAATGAGGAGATGAGGTTATGCTCATCCACCCCTTGATTTAACCAAAGAGAATGAATGAAAACCCCAAAGGTTCAGAGTTTTAGATGGATAAGTTAGGGAAAAAGGGTATAAAAGAGGACATTTGGAAGTAAGAAAAAAGTTTGCTTTTCAATTTTATTTCGCTCCATGACATGCTGTCGGATCGATGAATTTTATGGTGCAAGGACTTTGACATTTTTCTTGACTTTAACTCTTGAATGGGTGCGGAGTTCTGATGGGAGGTGAACATCAAGAAAGAATGGAGAGGTGGTTTTTGGGAACTGTTCTGTCCTTATGCTGATGTCCGTGTTCTGAAATCTTGGTAATATCATTTTTACTTATTTTCCTGAACTGGTAGGCTAATAAATATAAATGTTTGAATTTAACTTCTTATTCTCTCTAGGTTATTAATGTTTAAAATGATGATTGAAATAGAGTGAATAAAAGTTAGGTCATGCTAGGAGATTTAATGGTTTAAAATAAAAATGAAATAAATGGAGAGTTAAGCTAGTCTTGTTGTCCATCAGTTAACTTTTACTAGCAATCCATTGACAATAATTGTGGGGTGTTTTAATGTTTTAAAAAAAAATAAAAACCATGGTAATATAGATAAACTGCAGATAAATTTAGTGTATACATTTTAGTATGAAACATGACACTCCACTAAAATCCAGCAGCTCTCCTCTATTCTTCACCAATCCTGGGAGCCGGGTGAATGTATGTATAAATGACTTGTGGTGTTATGGGCCTCAATGACGAGTAATGTGAGAATAGCTCTTTAGGAGTATGGTGATGGTCTACAGGTAATTTCTGGAGCCGCGCTGGATCAGTCTTTTTAGGTAGCAGAGCATTGGTTGCTATACGTTAGCTAGGATAAGCAATGTATAGGGCAATGTATACAGAGTTTCGATGAGACGAGGGTGCCGCTGTGGAATTTTGATGGACGGCGAAGCTGTGGAACTTAGTATTTCCTTGAAGGTAGCAACAGATATGTGATCCTACTGATCATGTATGAAATTTGGGAAGATGGCACCACATGACTAAACTTGCTACTTCTGCATATAAAAACGGATATCTTAGGAGATATTATACATTAAAGAAGAAATAAGGCTCGTATTGGCGAAACAAGTACAGGCTAGAAGGCGCCACCTTAGGATAAAAAGATCAAAGGGCACAAAGCTTGTGCCGACAAACTACGATCCTGAGTGTTTCTCCATATCTGCTGTGCTAAGAATCTCTGAGCCGTAGGAGAAACCTGTTGGATAAAATACTATTCCTCTGAAGGAGGTGTGCAAACGTGGAGCAAAGATAGGTCATACTTACGACAAAACAAGGGAAGAACCAGGGTGCAGAGAACAAGTTTTTGATATATCCGGCGGGTCCTGATGAAGGTGGCTCCTATTGTTGCCATTTGCCACCGAAATGCGTTAACCAAGTCTATGTAAAATCCTACAATTTGTAGTTGCCCCGTTTTGGGCATTAGATAAGAACCAACGAAATGTGTACACTTGCACAGATAGTTTGGGGTGTGAATGTCTATTTAGTATGAATGTGTGGATTGATTGTGTTAGTTCTCTACCTGGTTATGTAAAGATCGTTATATGAATTTGTGAACCATATATCATGATGTTCTGTTGTTAAACTATGCATACAAGGACTGAATTGATGACATTGTTTTAATGAAAATATTGTGTAAAGTAATAAGAATGAAAAAAGAAAAATAATTTAAATGAAAAAGAAAATGAAAATGAGATAAATGTGAATTTGTGGTTTGACTATGCCCATGTTAGAATCTAGAGGCTAAAACCCTCAGGTAAATAGATAGGTCACGAGGGAGCTTCTCTTATACTGTGTATAATGTTAATGTTAATGGGCATTTGTAAAGCGCACTTTCACCGGGTGGCTTCATGGCTCTAGATAGACTAAGTATACTACCAAAAAGTTTAATTATATGCTTGCACAAACAGCCAGGTCTTAAGAAGGCCTATGAACTGCAGAATATCAGTGCAGGACCGAATTTCCAGAGGGAATGAGTTTCAGAGTTTAGGAGCAAGGATCGCAAATCTGCGGTCTCCCTGTCTAACTCGTTTAAAAGTTGGGATGGTGAGTAGTGAGAGATGGGAAGAACTGAGATTTCGTATTGGAGTATTTCTGAGGATCAGTCTGTTGATAAATGCAGGGCTTTTGCCCTGCAAGACTTTAAAAACAAGGCAGCCCGTTTTAAAAGCACAAAGCTGAAGGATAGGAAGCCAATGTAGTTTCCTTAACACAGGCGTAAGTGGTTGCCATCTTGGTTGTCGAGAAATTAGCCGTGCTGCCTGGTTCTGAACCAGCTGCAGCCATTTAAAAAGATAGAGTGGCATTCCTAAGTATACCGAGTTAGCAAAATCTAAATGTGACATAACAGTGGCAATTATTATCTGGATTAGGGCATCATGAGTAAAGAACCGGTGTATCTTCCTAATCTTTCGCAACTGGAAAAAACATTTAGAAATCACATTGCCGACCTGGGGTTTTAATGTGAGTTCGTTATTCAGGGAGACTCCCAAGGTTTTAGCCGAGATAGAGGGGGAAGGTGAAGGACCCAACGCTGGAGGCCAATAATGTGGGCTCCAGAATTTATGGCTGTCCCCAGTCAAAACAATCTCTGTTTTCCCAGGGTTTAGTTTAAGATGGTTATGGTCCATCCACCATTGTATGTGTAGCATGGTAGCCTGAAAGTCCAACACAGAACTATGGGAGCCATCTATCTTAAAGACCAGCTGTAGATCATCCGCATAATTAAATACTGTCACATTTCTATCTATAAGAGATTTAGGGCCAGATGTAGGAGAAGAAATACGGGTCGGTAACGGCCGAATTCGGCCGTTACCGACCGGTATTTAGGAATCGGCATGTAGGGGCCAGTATTTTACAGAATCGGTAAATTTACCGATTTGGTAAATTTACCGATTCTGTAAAATACCGAATCGGTAATTTTACTGATTCGGTAATTCCACATGTAGGTGGCACTCCTGAGAGTGCCACAGGCCCTTTAGAGTCGGTGTTTAACCACCCAATATAACTGCCAATATAACAGTTTCAGTGGAATGGGCTGGCCGAAACCCTGCCTGATGAGGATCAAGATATTTGGTTTCTTACAGGAAATTAGAAAGCCTGCTTGCTATGTGAGCCTCCAATATCTTGGCAAGAAAAGGAAGTAAAGAAATTGGGCGATAGTTAGATAGCAGTGTGGGATCAGCTCCTAATTTCTTTAGTAGGGGTACCACTATGGCTTTCTTAAAAGCCATGGCAACTTGGCCAGAAGATAAGGAGTCATTCAAAAGGGTATGTGCAGGGCCCGGAAGGGCTGTAAGACGGTCTTTAAGTATATGGGGCGGGCAGCAATCAGAGGGAGCACCTGATTTAACCTTTGTTAGGAGTTTCTGGAAGGTTTCAGTGTTAATACTAGGAAAGTGACTGATCGTTTTATTATTAGTGGGCAGAGCAGGGAAGCTAGGAATGAGAGAGTGCTTAGGGATGTTGTCCTTTATAACCGTGATTTTATCAATAAAGTGGTCATTGAGTGAGTCACATAATGACTGGGATGGTGGAGCCTTTAGTAGAATTCTCTCTGGATTGGAGAGTTCATTAACTATATTGAATATTTCTTTAGAATTTTTGTTGGAATTGATGATAAGCGATGAGAAGTAGCTGGCTTTAGCAGTCAGTTTACATTTCTTATATTCTTTCCTAGCAGCAATGTAAACAAGTTTTTTGTCTGGGCAGTATTGTGAGCGCCACTGTCTCTCTAGTTGTTGTAACAACAGTTTCTGGTTTTTGAGCTCAAAGGAAAACCACGTTGGTACGTCTGATTTTAGCCTAGTCAGTGGGGTATGCTTATTGCTGGCGTTCAGTAGCCATTCGGATACATTTGCTTCTGTGGCCTCGATGTCTGTCCCCTGAGACCGAGCAGTTTCAGAGAGCATAGAGAGGAAATCTTCTTTATTTATAGAGTTCCATTTCCTAACAAGGCCACCTTTGGGCATACTAGGTTTCTCAATAGGCGAAGAACTGAGTGTGAATTTCAGTAGATGATGATCGGACCAACAACAAGGCGCAATGATAGGAGTGGAAGTAGTCATGCCGTTAGTCCAGACTTGATCCAGAATGTGTCCTTTCTGGTGAGTGGGAGAAAGTACCTGCTGAGTGAAGTTTAAGTTTGTAAGAAGGTCCGTCATTTCGATCGAATGTGGACCTTCATGAGGGTCATTGAACGAATAAGTAAAGTCACCCACAAGCATAACTTTAGCATGGTCAGTTACTAGTTTTGCCATCTGATCACCAAGTGCTAAAGGAAAAGAAGGCATCTTATTAGGGGGCCTATAAAGTAACACACAGACAAAACATTCAAGCTTTATTAGAATGTTTTTGGTGTCTTTAAGAAAAAAGACTAGGTAGAGAGCAAAACCTAAAATCGGTGTCGATAATGGCTGCCACTCCCCCACCTTGTTTGTCTGATAGGCGATTAGCTTGAATAATATAATAGTTGTTAGGAATGGCCGCTAACATATCAGGGCCAGAGTCATCAGTAAGCTATGTCTCAGTTAACAGAAGAATACTAGGTTTATCTGAGATCAGCAGGGAAAGGATATCTAACCTATGTTTGGCAAGAGACCGGGTGTTAAGATAATAGACCGTTAAATGCGTGGTTCCTGACCTAGACTGTTTCTGTGAGGGTCTCTGATAAACAGTGAGCGTCTGTATTTCTGGAAAAGTAATCCGTTTAGTCAGTATTTCAATTTCAGAAAGAAGTGACAAGGCGTCATTAGTGGGATATGAATTGACAGAATGCAAGCCTTTAAGCTTTTCTGAGGTGTAGGTGGTAGAAAGGGCATTATAACTGGCCCCTGGGCGCGGCTGGGCGCGGACGGGCGCAGACGGGCTCGCCTTTGGCGCGCCACCGGCGCGACCACTGTGCCCGTCTGCTACGCTCCCATTTGGCACACTGCATTTGAAGTTGTTTCCCCGCCCTCAGCTCCACCCTCTCGCAGCGTGATTAGCTGCTGCTAGGGGAGTCTCCAGGAGCAACAAGGGACCCGGAGCCAGGCAAACTATCGTTTGCAACAGTTAGAGTCCAATAAAACTTCAATTTTAAGCAGGTAAAAACATTCCCATTACATTCCCCAATTTAAAAACGATTCAGTGCGTGCAAGCGAGGGTTTTAGCAGCAACTAGCCTAAGGAGCGATTCCCGGCAAATCAAGCAGCCTTTATCACTGATTTCCCGCCCTCAGCTCCGCCCTCTCGCAGCGTGATTGGTTGCTGCTAGGGGAGTCTCCAGGAGCAACAAGGGACCCTGAGCCAGGCAAACTATCGTGTGCAACAGTTAGAGTCCAATACAAATTCAATTTAAAGCAGGTAAAAACATTCCCATTACATTCCCCAATTTAAAAACGATTCAGTGCGTGCAAGCGAGGGGTTTAGCAGCAACTAGCCTAAGGAGCCTGTATAGAGTTTTGTATAGAGTTTTGATGTACTGAATTTGTGACTAACATTATATGTTGAGTCTGTATTGCGTTATATGTAGTCCAGAATTGAGGCTTCTGGGAAGTAGGAAGCTGGTTACTCTGCCTGGGAAGAGGAACGTGTGGCATGTAAGTCGCACAAGTGCGGCATGTAAGTCACACATTACATAGTCTGTTTCAAAGTGGTATGTTACAAGTTTAGGGACCTTTACGTGTAAAAGTGATGAATGTATAGCGAAGGCAACCTATACAATTTTGGGCTCAAGCAAAGGAATCATTGCGTATTCTGACTTAAAACTTATCCCTGAAAGAGTAATAGAGTTTAACCGGAGCTTGAAAGAAGGGTAAGGTAGAGGGATGTGCTACTTTATTGGCGAAACTAAAATTCTGTGGTAGAGAAGAGGTAAACGCTGTCCATTGGAAATACAGAATACTTGTGCGATTGAGGAAACTATCCCTGTGGTTTTAGCGAAACAGACGAATGGAGATGTTTTATGTCGTTACTAACTGATTTTAGTAGTATAAAATTGTAAATACAGTGTGGCGATAAATTTTGTAAAGGAGGGGTCAGACGAAGCTGACGAAGCCCGAGCAGGGCTGACGTCAATAGTGTTGCGCTGGGATTGGTCCGTGTGACTAGAACGGAGTAAGCGCTGATAAGTGCGTTAGTTAAGGCTGTAAAATCATTGGATGTGTGTAAGTGAAACGTATCTTGTACTGATTGGTGCTTTAGTGTGAACCACGCTGTGATAGGTTGGTGAAGCGAAGCAGTTTGCGCAAGAGTGCACAATTGTTTTAAAAGTCAGGAAATCATCAGAAAAATTGAGTTTTATTATGGAGTAGAAAAAGAAAAACCTACGTAGTTCAAAAAGTTGAAGAATGTGTTTAAAAAGGATAAGGCAATAGTGACAAGAGAGGTTAAATTGCTTCCTCCGCCTAAAACGTCTGCATCGTATATAATGACAAAATATGGCTACCATACACCTATATGGTTAGAAAATTGGACTAGGTATACCAAGAATGATGGTGTGTTAGCATTTCAAGACGTAGGTTGCTTTAGTCTTGCTGTACTGCAAAATTTGAGCGAAAAGAGGACAAAACTTAAACCAAGACCTCGACCGACTCACTTCGAAACATTAGCTGAGTGGGAAGATGAGATGCATGAATTGGAGATGGAGAAATGCTGATATGTGTGATGGAATGTATCCGGTAAGAACAGTTGATGAAGTGGTAGGACGGAAATGTACGGGGAAAAGAAATAATGTGGAGTCAGGAAGGAAAAGTTATGAGGACTGTGAATCAGAGGATGTAGTGCTGGAGAAGATACTAAATAAAAGACCACCTCCATACCAACCGAGTTCTGTAACTGTGACTCCAAATGCTCCACCGATGGAGGACCGATTCATTGGTACCCCAAGACGATTTTAGAGATTTTCTGGTAAGGATAGAAATGAGATATGATTCTAATGCCCCATTAATGGAAACCAGACTTACTGGTACACCCAGACAAAATGATGAAAACAGAGGAAGTGTAGCTAGAGTAGAGAGGAGAATTGAAGAACAACCAAGTACTTCTGAATATATACGTTCTACAAATGAATTAACTGAAATGATACAGGAACTCACTAAAAATATAGAAGCTGTAACTGTCCCAGTAACAATAGGTCCTGTAATTCCAGTGTTCGAAAACCAGAAAATAAAAGAACCGTCCTTAACAATCCCTTTGAATCAAAGTTTACAAAAAGTAAGAGGAAAGGTTTATCCAGACTTGTCCGAGGTTAGACGTACTAGCCAAATGACACCGCCTGACTTGACTTTTAACCAAAGTCTTCTGTATAAGTTACCAACTGGTGCGGAATCAGATTCAGCAACTCCTGAGAAAAGTATAGAGAAAATCAATTTGTCACAAACTCCGGTAGGACCGACAGAGCGCGTATTAAGTGATTGGCTTAAAACTTTAAAGGTAAGAGACAAAGGGCTAGATGTAGGTAGGAAAGATTTACCGATCTTAAAATACCGAATGTTACCGATTCGGTAATTTAAAATCGGTAAATCTATGGGTCCGACATGTAGGTATTCCAGATGTGCTGGAATACTGAATCGGATGAATTCGGTATTTACCGATTCGGTAAATACCGAATCGGTAATGCCCATTCATTCCTATGGGCTTTGAAGCCCATAGGAATGAATGGGCATTACCGATTCGGTATTTACCGAATCGGTAAATACCGATTCACACAAGGGTGCAGGGGGTGTCACTTTGACACCCTCTGGCACCCCCAAAACAGGCACGGGTGCCATGTGGCAGGCATACCTGCCCTAAGGGCAGGTCTGCCTGTCACATGGCATAGGTGTGCATGCACACATGTGCATCACACCAGAATCGGTATTTTACCATCAAATTGGATTTGATGGTAAAATACCGATTCGTTAAGGCTCCTGGGACTCTGAAGAGTCCCACCTACATATGGGTGGCTCCGAATCGATAAATTTACCGATTACTTATTTTACCAAATCGGTAAAATTACGGAATCGGTAATTTTACCGATTCGGTCAAATAATGCCCCCTACATACCATTCGCCTATTTACCGATCGGTAACAGCCGAAAATACCGATTTTCGGCCGTTACCGACCGACCTACATCGGGCCCAAAGAAAATAAAGTATTAGATGTGGTTAGACTGAAAATCGACATGAAAGAATTAATAATTGGAACAATTGGAATAGATAGGTTAAAAGCATACCAAGATGATGAATTAATGTATATGTGTGAAAGCATTACTTAGATAGCAAAAATCATACATGATCGATTAGAAGGATTAGCAAGCGAACTAAATGTAGATTTTGCAAAGCATAAAGGGTTACAGAAACCTTACACAGCAGATTTTACTGAAAAAGATATTGACAACATGAACACTGCTGGAAGATTAACCCGGATAAAAGAGCTAATTGTGTTGCTGAGAAAATGAGGAGATGTGGATAATTGGAAAGCAAAATGGGCAAAGAAAAGAGAAGAGAGCAATGATAAAACAACATTAGCCTGTAGCAAATGAATTCCCTATGAGAGAGATACTGGCAGGAGGGTATGTACATGTTCCTTGGACTAGACAGGATATATTGTCATTCACAAATGATTTCCCCAGACTAAGAGAAAAGCCAGTGGAATGCTATCGACAGGTGGATCGATTTGTAAAAGTTTCAAAGGTACCATGGGAGGATTTAGATGGATTGTTTGACATCGTAGTACCAGCAGACCTATGGTCTGGGTGTAAAATTACAGTGGACTGGCCAAAAACTGAATATCCACGAGATCCAGTAACAGATGCTCCTGGACCTGCAGTAATGAAAAAGTATGAACAAGTTATAGTGTTTCTGAAAAATAAAATCCCACCAAAAGAGACAGATTGGATAAAGATTGACAGGACATTGCAAGAATCAAAAGAATCAGTACATGCATTTTATGAGAGATTGCTATTAGTGTTTAAACAGTACAGTGGATATGAGGAGTTGAATGAAAAGGACATGAGTCATTTTGTGTATCGCTTTGTGTTTGGTTTAAGACCAGAAATAGGAGACATGATTAAGCATAATTTGATGGGATGGCAATCATGTTCAGTAGATGAGGTTTTGAGACATGCAAAATACTGTAGTGATGAGATTGAGGTTAAGCAAAGAAAGCTTAAAGAAAGAGCAACGTGGGCACAGGTAAAAGTAGCTGAACATCAAATAGCTCAATTAGAGAATAAAAGCGTAGAAGGAGGTCAAGGAAGAATGAAAGGAAATTTTAACAAAACAAAAATAATGGGAAATCAGGATGAGGCTAAGAAAAAGTTTCCTTGTCACAATTGCGGCAGGTTAGGGAATTGGAAGAAAGAGTGTAAGTACCCACCAAGAGTTAATCCCGAAAATACATAATTGAATCCACAGGTGCAGAATGAGGTAATTCAACAGCCATCACCACAGCAGCAGGTAGTTACCCAACAGAGTCAGGTGCCACAACCATCACTTCCACTCAGTGTAAATCTACGGAAATACAGTGCAGAGACAGGATTCTGCAGAGGAGAACAGGTAACAAGATCACCTAGACTGATTGTGAGTTTGCAGTATTGGTTGAAGGAAGATGGGAGTGATTCAGATGACAGCTTCTGACGGTGCCTGAGAGAGGGAGAAGAGTGCGTACTTGGCGCCACTCTAGAGGTAGATCAATCTGGTCCTTTTGTGAATGGAAAGTTGAATGATGTAAATGTGATTTTCCTAGTGGACACATGTGCTACCCTTTCTACTGTTAGATCAGTAGAAGTTCAAAATCTTCCTCTCTCTGGTGACAGCATCCAAGTTGTAGGTGTAGCAAATAGGCAGATCAAAACATCCCTTACAAAACCAGTTGAAGTAGAAATTGGTAACTTCAAAGACATGCATCGATTTGTAGTGTGTGACAGTAGTCCTGTTAACCTTATTGGTAGGGACATTCTGTGTAAAATGAATTGTGTCATTTACTGTTCACTAGATGGCATTGAGCTTCAAACCCCAGATGAAGATAGCTTGTATAAATTGACTATGTCACTGATAGAATCAGAAAAGTATGGTTTGTTTCCTGTATTTGATCAAGAGAAGATACCTGTTGAATTGAAAGAGTTAGTCAAAGAACAAGTGTGGGATTTCACAGGAGAAGATATTGGATTAATGAAAGATGTTGATCCTGTGAAAGTTTCTGTAAAATAAGAAGTGAGTTACCCAAACATTCCCCAGTACGAAATGACAGCATATATACCTGAAGGAATAACTCCAGTGATAAACAAAATGATTGAACAAGGAATTTTAAGAGAAATAGAAAGCAGTCCTTGTAATTCACCTATAATGGGATTGAAAAAGCCCAATGGAACGTACTGAATAGTGCAGGATTTGAGAAAGATCAATAGCATTGTTGTCCCATGTTGTCCAATTGTGCCAAACCCAGCAGTGATCTTGTACCAAATTCCCCATGATGCAGAATGGTACACCATCATTGATTTATGTAATGCGTTCTTTACTGTTCCATTACATCCTGATAGCCAGCCAATATTTGCTTTCCGGTTTGGAGACCATATTTTGGCATGGTGCCGAATTCCTCAGGGGTATACGGAGAGTTAGTCCATCTTTAATCAATTGCTAAAGAAATAATTAGAGAGTCTAAGCATGCCTGGAGAATCAGTACTGGTTCAATATATTGATGACCTGTTGATGGAATCAAAAACAAAAGATGCATGTGTTTCAGACATCATTGCATTACTGAATCATTTGGCGGACGGAGGACATAAGGTGTCCCCATCAAAGCTACAGTTTTGTCAGAAAGAAGTACAATACCTAGGTCACAAAATTGCTAAAGGAATTAGGCAAGTCATCATTGAGAGAATTAAGATGATACAGGGAATGCAGCCTCCAAAAACACAGAGACAAGAAAGAATGTTTCTAGGAATGGTAGGTTACTGTCGACAATGGTTTAGTGGATTTTCACTAATAGCTAAACCCTTACAGAGATTGACAAGAGCAGATGTAAAAGATCCCATAGTGTTGAATAAAACTGAAATGGAAGCTTTTGAACGACTAAAAACCAGTTTATGTGAAGCACCCGCATTAGGAATGCTGGATTATAAAAAAGAGTTTGAATTATACTGCAGTGAACAAGAAGGATGTGCATTGTCAGTTCTAATTCACAGACATGGAAAACCGAGAAAGCCAATTGCATATTTCTCAGCTGTTTTGGATCCAGTGGCAAGAGCATTGCCAGGATGCTTAATATCCGTAGCTGCTGCAAGTGGGAGTTTGGAACAAAGTTATGGTTTAGTGATGGGATTTCCCTTGAGGGTATAGGTACCTCATTCAGTGGAGATTCTCCTTACTAGGACAAAGACACAGTTCCTTACCAATAAAAGGATGGCAAAATATGAGAAGACAATTCTAGGTGCAGATAACGTGACAATTTCACGATGTGTGAATGTAAACCCATCTACACTGCTAACCTGATGTTATGGATGTTGAGATGAGAAATGTAGTTTTTTTTCTTTTTTTTAAACTTTATTTTTGGAGATTTTTTCAAAATACCATACATTCGTACATTACATTTGATGCGAGATTGAGTTATAGTTATTAGTTATTAGTTTTATCAATAACCAGCGGTGTATGAATGTTACATAGATGAGGCTCACCAGCACATTTAACAGAGTAAGATATATAGCCAGCCATACATTGTAGACAGCATGTATATCACCCCCCATCAATACTGTCACTAACACAGGGTCTTTATAGCATTGCATATCACACAAGTGTTATCATAGTTCCATTTAAGGATCATGGCCATTAGCAGTATCGTTTCCTCTGCCCTTAATATCCCTGGCTGACAGCAACACCCTCAGTAACCTCTTCCAGTACGTGTGGTTCCGGGGTATGTACCTCATCTTGCGGCGCAACCTGTTGCAGCAAGTAGGACTGTAATGGCCCCCAGATATCCTTAGGCCTAGAGGCTATGGGATGAGTCTCTGCATGTAGTTGCCCCTGGTCTTGGCAGTATACCATGTCCTAAACCCATTCCTTAAATTTAGGGGCGCTGCCTCTCCCCCATCTACAGGCAAGACGTCGTTTGGCCAGCAATAACGCTATATCTAAGAATTTCCTGCTGCTTTTCGGTATCCGTGCTTTGTAGCCTAAGAGCAAAATCAATGGGTCTTTGGGAACACTAGATTCCAGCATCCATTCCATTGCCTCATGTACCTGTTCGCAGTATTGCCCCACTTGAGGGCATTCCCATGCCAAGTGTAGGAAGCCGCTCCGGGTTGTCTACATCTTTCACAGCAATCTGTGTCAGAGAGGTGAAACCTGTATTTGCGCGCAGGTGTGTAATAGGTTCTATGTAGAAATTTATAGTGAATGATTTTAAATCTATAACTAGATGGTATGTGCCCAGTGAGGCCACAGTAATATTCCCATTGCTCATCAGTGATTTCCCTGGCTAGATCTTCATTCCCGTGCCTCCTTGCCATGCCTGTCACTTCCGGGGAGTGAGTGCGCATACTATTGTATATGTGGGAGACCATATGTATGCCATCAGTACTGCACAATACAGCATTTAGGGGGCCAATGCTGATCGTTTCTTTCGTATGCTCTTGTAGTAGAGTCCTCATACTTTCCCTCAGTCGTATATAATAGAACACTTCCAGTGGATTAGGGGTATGTTCTCCGAAAAAACATTCTCGGGTACGAAATTCGCCAGCAAATAATAAGTCCCCCCAGGAAGCCATGTGAAGTGTGCGGAACATTTTCTGAAATCCTACCTCCTGTAGCAGCTCTACTCGGGGATGATATGTGAGAGGCATACTTGGCGCATAAATCATTGGCAACTGTACTCTACGCAAAATCCTCAGCCAAGCATCAATTGTGCAGGATACCGTGGTCAGGGGTGTGTCCAAATCACTAGCCGGCCCATAGACAATCCCATTTAAGGGTATGAGATGTGCAATCCCGTCTTCAACAGAAATCTGTGGCATATATCGAATGGGTTTACCCAGTGATATAAATAATGGGCCTGCGCGCTAAGGTAGTATGCCTCAAAGTCCGGTATATCACAGCCCCCCTTGTTATATGGTTGCGCTATAACAGCCCATTTGAGTCGTGGTTGTCCCGCCCCCCCATACTAATCTAATCAGTTCAGTTTTCAAAGTTTTAAAGAAAAAAGCGCCTGGGTAGTAAGGGATGGTATGAAAATAATACAAGAAGCGGGGTAATATGACCATTTTAATAAGGGAAACCCTGCCAGCCAGTGACAAATGGAGAGCAATCCATCTCGTGACAGTATCTATCAATTTAGTAATGGCTGTTCCATAATTGAGCCGTAATGTCTCATCCCTGTCTCTGGAAATCCGGATCCCCAAATAGCGAAATCCAAATGACACCATTCCAGGGGGAAGTCCAATGGAAATTCCAGCACCGCCGGAGTCAGTGGAAAGAACTGTGACTTTCCCCA
Organism: Lissotriton vulgaris; assembly: GCF_964263255.1. Taxonomy (NCBI): domain Eukaryota; kingdom Metazoa; phylum Chordata; class Amphibia; order Caudata; family Salamandridae; genus Lissotriton; species Lissotriton vulgaris. The sequence goes on along the minus strand of NC_141688.1, from coordinate 307,973,601 downwards.
GTTAATGGCAACTCCGGATAGTCTACCAAAGACAACAAATTCGCGCAACAGTTCATTCAATTTATTTTGAGGGTCCGTGACATATAGAGTGACATCATCAGCGTACATTGAAATGGATATATGGCGCTGAAAGCAACAGAAAGCGCTATCGTGATGCAACTGTCTTATACAACACGCCAGTGGTTCAATCGCTATAGCGAATAGTAGGGGGGATAAAACAATGAAAAGATATCGCCGTTCCACAGAATCCAACGCCTTGGAGGCATCTAGAAACACTGCAGCGAGTGGGAAGTCGGGGCAACTGTTTGTATGAGTGAAAAGAGAGTGCGCAAGTTATGAGAGGTCGCTCTTGTTGGAACGAAACCTGATTGATCTGGAAGTATTATTTGAGTCATTAGGAGTGACAGCAGCGTGGCCAGTACTTTCGCCAAGATTTTTGCGTCACAATTTATCAACGACAATGGCCTGTAAGAGTCACAGTGCGTAGGGTCCTTGGCTGGCTTCAGCAGGGATGTAATCACCACTTCACGCATAGTCCCACCCCTAGGGAGTCTTCAAATACCTCCCTCAGTACTGGCGCCATAATATTGATATAACATTTGTAGAATTCAGCGGGAATCCCAGCCAGACCTGGCGCCTTCCCATTTCCCAAAGACATTATGGCCTCCCTGATTTCATCCGGTTCTTGCGGAGCACTCAAAAATGTTCTGTGTACATCACGCAGCCAGCACAATGCCACCTCCCCTAAGAAACCGTCTAGATCTATTTCCCCGTGGATTACGTAGTGTACAAGTGCGTATAATGTGTCTTAAGGGCTTTCAAAATTCGGTCATTATCCCTGCATGTCTCCCCCCCCCCAATCAATAATTTCTAGTATGGTGTTGGAGCTCCTGTCAATCCGCACCACCTCCGACAATGCTTTCCCTGGCCATGCTCCCTCACTGTATTTGCGGGCAACACAATATTTATTTCTAAATTTCGTTTCGCGTTGCGCCTCCTCCTCATATTCTGACAGTTTAGTTCGAAATTGTTGATGTGCAATCCCTCCATCTCGTCCCGTCATCTGTCTCTCAAGAGCCCTTAACTCTCCCTCTAATTTATGTAGGGTGCGGCGAATATCTCAGAGCACCCCAAAGCTTTTGGCAATACACCACCCCCGGACTGTGACCGTAAAGGCCTCCCACACCGTCTCAACACTATCCACCGAGTCCTTATTATGAGGGAAAAAATCCTTAATGTCTTCCCCCAGCTCCTCGCAGAAAACCGTATCCAGAAGTGCAGTTGGTTGAAGTCGCCAGGTACGCCTAGGACGGTCATATCCGGGTATAGCTTGTGTCATTAATACAGGGCAATGATCTGACTAGGTTCTGGCTAGATGTCGGGCCTCAGTGACGCCGAGGGCAAGGTCCCTGGATAAAAAACAGTAATCGAGTTGCGCCCAAGTACCAGTGTAAGAGGTGAAGGGGGTACCCTCCCGAAGTGTGGGATGCAAGTGTCTCCAACCGTCCACCAGGCCACCCTCCTCCACAATGCGCTGTAAAGCGTCTCTCATCTTGGGATGATATTGTACCTGGCCATCCGCTCTATCTAACGTGGGTTTTACTGCCACATTGAAATCGCCTCCCCAAATGATGTGTCTAGAGCCGACATCCAATACCTTCCCCCATGGTAGTGTGAAAAATTCTGGAGCGTCTGTATTTGGAGCATAACAATTGACAATGGTAACTGTATCACCTCCCAATCTTCCCCATAATATCACATAGCGTCCTTCCCTGTCTACTTGTTGCCCCAGTAATGTAAAGGGAACCATACGGTGTATTAGAATGGCAGTGCCCCGAGGGTAAGAGGAATAATTTAAAAAAACTAGGATTCCCGCCCATATACCAGCGAAAGAGGGATTAGTCTGAGGGGGCATATGAGTCTCCTGCAACACCATGTTGACCCTATGTCTATCTAAGTAGGCCAAAACCTGTCTACACTTTCGAGCATCCTTAAGTCCCCTGATATTCCAGGAGAGTATCGTATATGGGTTTGTGGGAGGTTCACCCATCAGGACGATACATAATGTGTGTAACATTAAACCGCAATATCCGGAATGGCATCTTCAGCCACCAAATTCTAGCATTGCCCACTCTATTTTCTCGTATATCAACCATCAATATACCAACCTGTAGAAGTACCTTCAAACAACATTGTGACCTGCAGTGTCCCCTGATCTCCTTCCCCCCCCCGCATGCCGGATGGAAACAGTCAACAATCTGCATTGCAACAATACATTCTTTCAACATGACACCCCCCCCTTCATCCCACCACCCACTGAAGCAACCCCAACTTGCCAGTACACACTACCCACCCCTCCCCCCTTACTCCCAACATCAACACTCCTGTCATCAGGTTGACAGTATCTAAAACAGGGGAACACCCGCTGGGGGACATCTCTAGATGGTCACACAGCCACTTCCCCTCCCCAAGCCCTACGACCTGTACCACCTCGGGGCTTTGTCTGAGGAGGGAGAGTGGGGCCTGGAATACATTACCACCAAACTCTCTGTACCATTTCTGCTGTTCGCTCATCCAGTGTCCTCAGCCTCGTTACCACATCCGGAGATCCAACAGTCTTTATCAAAGTCTGGTTTATCCATGTCTAGTCTGTCGCATGGGCATCTCAGGATTCCTCATCTGTCTCGGGTGGGTTGTCTTGGTGTGCAGGATTCCGTCCATTCTGTCCGCGTTGTGTTCTCTTCAACGATCGTAAATAGTCTTCCACCTGCTGCGGAGTAGTGAAGAAGCATTGTTTCCCCTGGTGTGTCACCCGGAGCCTAGCAGGGTATATCAAGGCATAGTCAATTTGTGCTGTGCAAAGTTTCTTTTTTACATCTATGAATTTACGCCTTTCCTCCTGCACCATTGGGGTGAAGTCCAGGTATATGGAGAAGGACACTCCTTCGTAATTCAGGGTTTGTTTGGTACGAGCTGGTTGCAGGGCCACATCTCGATCACGATAGTTTAGTAATCGAGCAATGATGGGCCTAGGTGGGGCCCTAGGTTTTGGCTGCGGTCCAAGAGATCGGTGGGCTCGCTCAACTATAAACTGTGTGTAGAAGGCGTCAGATCCAATGGCTGCCAGAAGCAGCTTTTCTATATAATCCTCCATGCACCCAGTGTTTGTTGACTCTGGCACCCCCGTGACGCGGATATTATTACGTCTACTACGGGCCTCCAAATCCTCGTTCTTCGCTGCGATGACCCGTAGTAGGTTGTCCATCCTTGCAAGCTGCGCTGTGTGCCCTGCCGTGATGTCATCATTATCGGAAATGCGCCTCTCCTCAATTCTTTCTTCATGTTGGTCCATTTTGTGCACATTTGCGTCTATTCTCGAAGACATCTTGTCCACCTTATCTCGTACTGTGGCGCACCCTTGCCTCATTTCTTGTAGGATCTGTTAGACATTCAACTCAGTGGCCAGTGACCCGCCTGGGGTCTGATCTGTCCCACTCGGCGCTCCCTTCTCCGAGTTAGAGGGCAGTTCATTTTTCGCGGCGTCGAAGGTGAGTTTTGGCTGACGGGTGTCCAATTTCTCCATGTTTGCACAAATTCAGGCACCCCAATCTTCTGTCCACTCTGAGATATCCGTCTCCCACAGCTTCTTCAGGACCACTTCACGGTAGCTCTTTACACCCTTTGGGGACACGTAAATTGGAAGCGGCAGTCCGCCGTGTATTTGGCCTGCGCTTAGGAACAGTGGCCAGTAGCGGATAAGGCTGTTCGCATTAGAGACCCTCAGCACAACCTTGCCTGGCGGTTGGGTTGCACGTCGCCTATGCCACAAAGCGCTAGTGTCCTGACCTTCCTGTGTCTGATTTCTGCTAAGGGGCCTCAGCCTTGCGATGTCCACATTCCTTTCTTCCGCTCTGTGTAGCCTCCAGTAATTTACACTCCTTATTGAGTATCGGGGTCAGGCCTGCGGTTCCATCAGACCCATCGCTCTGTCATTGCGCACATTCCACCAGGCTGCCACTCTGCGCCACTCGTTTGCCTCAGTCAAGCCCTCAGCATGCACCGCCACCACTGCTCGTTTTGTTTTCTACTGCCAGGGGACCTCCACTGCCAAGCACTCGTGTCCAGTAAGGGCCCCATCAGTCTCTCCACCGCACTGTATGTTAAAGCGCCACAAGTGCCAGCCCGTAATCTGTTGTGTAGCTGAACTACAGCCGCGGACCTCCAGTTGCAATGTCCACAGTTTTTATCTGCCACTTCTACCCCTCCGCCACATTTATCGATGTCTGGTTCTTTGTCAACCTTTATTATGCTCCGGTGGCAGCCCTACCTTCACAACGGCGCTAATTGTTCCTGAGCGTGCGCCCGTCCATTACCTCAGCGGCCTTCACTCCACATGTGAAGCTGCAGCCTCTCCTAGTCGCGGACACCGCTCGCACCGCACCTTTGAGCTCCAGCGCTTGTCCCGGGGAAAACTTCTGCACTTTGTCATGCCGACACGCAACATCCGATCGTTTCCAAATTTCCACCGAGGCTGGGGGCGAATATAATCTTCGGTGCAGCACATTTCCAACCAGTACAGGAGCCAGTGTTGCAGGATTATTGTCGGATTATTTTCCAGGCTACAGGAGCCTCACCCAAGGGCGGCCATTCTGTTGTGCACCCTCTAGCGCCCCTCAAGATGAGAAAGGTAGTTGATAATAAATGTTTGGATGTTCTTGAATACTGTACCAAGCCAAGACCTGGCATTAAAGCTGAACAATTGCCTGAATCTGATTATGTAATGTTTGTTGATGGTTCATGCCTGAGAACAGATGAGGGTGTTCTGAGTACAGCATATGCTGTATGCACAGTGGCAGATGTCCTTGAAGCATCTTGTTTGAAAGGAATTTGTTCTGCTCAAATAGCAGAATTGATTGCTTTGATCCGAGCATGTGAACTAGGAAAAGTGATAAGGGTCACCATAGTGACGGACAGTCAATATGGCTTCGGGGTTGTCCACGATTATGGTCAACTGTGGTCCCAAAGAGGTTATTTGACTTCTGCAGGATCCCCCTTTAGAAATACTAAATTTGTGAAAATGTTGATTGATGCAATCCAGTTACCTGATAAAATTGCGATTGTGAAATGTGTAGCTCACAAGAAGGGAGATGACTATGTCAACAGAGGTAATCGTTTCGTTGGCTCAATTGCTAAATATTGTGCTAAAAATCTTGCATCTATAAATCGGGACAGAAAAGCTGAACATGTTTAAAGTCCTTTAATGCAAACCACAGTAGATGAGACTTGGCAGGATGTGAGACAAATGCAGGACTAAGCAAGTGAGGAAGAGAAAGATATCTGGTTAAAATCAGGATTTAGACAAAGAGAAGAGGATGAAATTTGGGTTTACAAAGATAAAAGACCAGTAATGACTGATACCATGATTTCAAATATGGTCCGAATGTACCATGGACAAGCCCATATTGGTAGAGACGCTATGATACGTATGTTCAGACAGACATGGTATAATCCTAAATTCAGGATGATTGCTGAGAGCCTATGTCAGAGATGTCTTCTTTGTCAACAATTGAACCCAAGATGAATAACAGTTTTGAGTTTGGGAACCATAGTACGAGAGGGAGGTCCATTCACAAGAATGCAATTGGATTTTATTGAGCTACACCTTGTAATCGAGTTTGATATGTACTAGTGATCATTTGTCTATTTTCTCGGTGGTTGGAGGCCTTTCCTACAAGGAAGAATGATGGAGTGACTGTTGCAAAACTGTTGTTGCGTGAAATTATTCCACGCTACGGTACCCAGTAACCATTGAGACAGATTGTGGATCACATTTTCACAACAAACTAATGCAAATGATTTGTGAAGCACTGGACATTAGTCAGAAATTGCATTGTGCTTACAGACCAGAGGCTTCTGGGGTAGTTGAGCAAGTAAATGGAACGATAAAAAACAGAATTGCAATCATGTGATTGGCCACTGGACTGAAATGGCCTGATGCTTTGCCACTTGTTCTGATGACCCTAAGGAGCATACCTGACAAAAATACAGGACGAAGTCCGCATGAGATTCTGATGGGAGGAGTGATGAGAACATGCATTTGTGCCAGTTGATAAACTGTTGACTATTAATGATGATATCATACTGGATTACTGCAAAACCCTGTCTGACGTGGTAACTTCTGTGTTCCATCAGGTGGGAACTGAGGCAAACTCGAAAGAAAAACATCCAGCTCATGATCTAGTCCCTGGAGATTGGGTTTGGATTAAGGTACACAGGAGAAGAAATTGCTTAGTCCCTTGTTGGCAGAGGCCCAGACAAGTCATTTTGGTCAGCACGACTGCAGTTAAATGTGCCAGAGTGAAGAGATGGGTCCATGGAATTCACACCATCCGTGTGCCTGAGCCTGAAAATCCACAAGACAAAGGAGAATGCACAACTGATTCAGATTCTGAGGGTGAACCAGAGAAAGATCCAGATACTGAAGCCCGACCTGTTTGTCGACATCTGGAAATATCAGATGCAAGTTCTGCGTCTGAAGGAGAAAGTGAAGCTATTGAAGTACCAAATTCTGAAGATCGACCCGAAAGTCGAGATTTGGTAAGAACTGATACCTGTATGGACACTGAGCAAAGTGAAAATAAAACTAGTAGTAAGAAAAATACTGAAGGGCAGTCTGAAAGCTCCGAAAGCAGGAACCGGAATCTCGAAACTGGTGAAAAGGAAATAACTCACGATGAGGATGAGCTTCCAAGGACCAGCTTTGGAGAAGTTCCTAACAGAGTGAAAGAAATGACCAACAGAAAACAAGCTCAGAGAAAGAAACAGACATTATAAAGTTCACCATAAATGAAACTGTAGAGAGATCTGAAACTGAATCTGATGACAGTGAAGATGAAACTCAATTGAGAAGAAGTTCAAGAAAAAGAGCTTCGAGAGTGGAACGTAACACTGTTGGACCTAAAACCAAGAGAGCTCGTAAAGGAGATAATTGGCCTAAAGAAACTGATGGTCTGAAATTTAAACTGGTTAATAAAGCAAAAGTACCAGAAGATCAAGTAAACGAAATAACCAGTCAAAAGGAGTCATTGGGTAAAATGATAGAGATTGTCCAAAGGCCAAAAAGGGTTAGAAGACCAAATCAAAAATACAAGTCACCTGAATGGACATATATTGTTTTGCCTCTAATAAGTGAAGTAAATAGCAGCCAAGGAAATTTGAGTTACCAAAGTGAAGAAAAAGAAAGTGAGTGACCTCTAACTCAAAAGAAAGAAAAGAAGCACCTAAAGTGGGAAACTGTGAAAGAAAGAAAAAAAAGAAACAAGAATTTTGAAATGTTGGTGGTGAGGACACTCTAAGTGCAAAGAGAGGGTTTTAAAGAGACAATATAAGGGCAGAAAAGATTGTGGAGAGCGCTGTGTAAAAAAAAAGAAAATGGCTACTAATGATGTAACTAAATCGAAATGTACTATGTTTAGAAAATGGTGTAGAATGTGGTTAATATGTACTGGATTAATAATGTTAGTATGGTTGATTTGAGCCAATATTATCCCTTTCAGGCCGGATTTTCAAAAAGCAAGAGTAAATGAGAGTGCGAAAGAAAGGAATTATGAGTCAAAAGGTGAAAAATTGCATGTGTATAGACCTGAAATACATCAGGATAACTCTATAAGCGACTTTTTGCGTAATTCGCTTTCAAGGTTATTGTCTGAATATGTGAAAACTATGGATGCAAGTGATTGTTACGTCTGTGTGAAATTACCAGCATCAGTATCAGAGGGTGTGACCTACCATCATCTTCCATTAACTTATGAAGTTACTTGTAGTGTATTAACAAGTTTGTTTTACATAACAGGTGAATTAGAGTATTATTATTCTAATTCTGATGATGTTTTTGTGAAATTGAAAATTGTAGCTGAACTGAATCAAATCAAAACTGCAAAACTATTTGGAGAATATTTTTGGGAAACACATGGGTTGAACCATGATTATGCGTTTAAATAAAATTTGACAGGTATGTAGCTCAGAGGCAAGATGGCGACCAAAGCGGTCGCGTGAGCTAGCTGCTCCTGCCGGACCTCGCGGACTTCGGCGTCCGATCGCTGATGTAGGGAGCTGAGAAGTCATTAGAAGCTGTCCTGTCGCTGGCTACTCGATGCACATTTCAAAAAAGCTCAAAAGTCTAGGGATATTATTTTTAAATTCACCTTCAAACTTGGACGCCGATGTGTTCACCGTCGGTTGCGGTGCTGCTTGAAGCTGGAGCCGGATTACGGAGACTGCAGTAGCTGCGTTGGAGGTAATGGGTGGGTCTTGCAAGACGGCACACCTGTGGCAGTCGGAGAACCGGAGCTGGCGTCTCTGACAGGAACGCGAACGCGGCGAGTATTCGCAAAATGCCTCCCAAAGGTCAGAGGGGCCGTGGGTAGGGGGCCACCGGTGCTGAGATGCAGGGGGAGCCCGAAAAACTCGGGTGTGGATAATGTAACTACACCAACTCGAACAGCTGCTGGAGCACTTGCTGGAGCACCAAGAAGCATAATGAAGGACAACACCCAAGCGGAGGCTCGGGCCAAAGAGCCTGAGAGAGCTGGAAAAGGCAATCCTCGCTTGAAGGAGAAGGGGAAGGAGAATGCAGCACACGAAGCGTCCAAGACTAGTAAGACAACCAAAGGTATTCCCGAGCTGTTTAGTTCAATGAAAAATAAAGAGGCTTTAAAGGGAACTAAGAATGTTATGAATCAAGATACGGTTTAAGATTCAGTGCCTTTCGAATCTGTAGAAGCCTTAACTGAGCGTGTGGAGAATAGGCTGGGGCCACAAGCGACCTCTGATAGTATGGAGCTCAATGGTGCACAGCTAACTGAAGCTGATGAAGATGTCGAAGGGGAGATTGAAGAGAACTTAACAGAGACAGTAGAGAAAGATCTTGCAGTAGAGGTGATTTTAAATGAAAACTCACCTGCTATTTCTCCCCAGGCTAAGTACATATAAAGCACAGACTCTAATTCCCTTTCGGAGCATTCTGTGTCATCCACTGAAGATCTTGCACAACAGTATGCTATGCAGATGAGTATGGCTGAAGGAAGCCTTAATAGTAGTTACGAGGCTGAAGAGCAGGAGTTTGAGCACACGGATGGCCATACAGTATGTAGATTGCGCTTGACACAGGAGGGAGATAAAGATCGTAGAGGTGCTGCATCTTTTTCTGGAGAAGAGCAAACTGAAGAAATCTCACTTGACCTTATTTACAAGACTATGATGTTGCATAAAGAGGAACATAGGCAGGACAGTTTAAGAGTGCAGAACTCATGTAAAAAACTTCAAAACTCAGTTAGACGCTTGGCTAAATCGCATTCAGAGTTTTTGGACAGAGTAACTGAAGCTGAAGTGCGCATATCTACACTGAAGGATGAGGTAACGCAACAGAAGAGGGTAATAGCTGCACAGCTGGCTAATAAAGACGAGATCAATTGGAAAGTTATTGATTTAGAGAATCGCTCTCGCAGAAATAACTTGCGGTTCTTACAAATTCCAGAAGGAAAGGAGGGGTCAGATTCTCGAGGGTTCATCATTGAGCTTTTGAAAAAATCATTTCCAGATTCTACAAGATGGGACTGGGATCGGGAAGTGGAAAGAGCACACCGGTTGCCTTTTAAAATTAGATCAAACTATTCGGAACAGCGTGACCAAAAACCAAGAGCTATATTAGTGGCATTCAACAGTTTTTTGGCACGAGAGGGAATATTTATGAAAGCAAGACCTGATAAGAAAATCAAAGCTCTTGATTGGGATTACTTTGTACGCCCTGATCTCTGTAAACAAACTGTGGATTTGAGATGGCAATTGCGACAACGTATACCTGTTTTTCAATCTAAGGGCGCTCAAGCCTATCTAATGTTTCCCGCAAAAATGAAAGTTGTTCATAGAGAACGTACTCACTATTTTATGACGTCACTTGCAGCTAAGACCTTCTTGGATACAATGTAATTAGGCCAGTTGAAATGAGTATACAATAATTCTAATGTTCTCTGATTCATTTATGATTTTGGTACTGTTGGTTTGTTCTACGCTTATGGCATAGGCCTCTCTTCAGTAGGTCGGCGTGTAAGACTTTTTCTTTCTTTTTGAGCTTAATCAAAATTAGTAATATGTTCGCGGGCGAAGGCAGGTAGATGGGGGCAAGCTCGCATCAACAAGACCATAAGTCCTAAAGTCTCAGTAAAGGGTTGGGGGGGAGGGGGACACTTGGTTGGGGGGGGGGTTGCACAGGTGGTACACTGGGGGGTTGTAGGGAGAAAACGTGGGGGAAAAAAGTTCAGCGAACTGCATATTGAGAATGTCACTTATGATTTGGCTTTAGTACGGAAGACTCAGTAGTTTACTGTGTTTGGTTGGTCTGACTTATCTTGGTTATTGATCCCATATCGAAATTTACGAGTAAAAGGGAAGAATATTTTCATGGGTTACCTTGGTAGAACCGAAATTAATGATAAATGGCAACTAAACGATTAGAAATTTGCTCTTTAAATGTCTCAGGCTTGAATACATTTCAAAAGACAGAAAGTTGTTGCTGAATTAAGATATATAGCACCACATATAGTATGTTTACAGGAGACCCACATACCCTGGTCAAATAGAGGGGTCTTAAAAGAACTTGGATTCTCACTCGTGACTGCAACAGGACAATCTAGTTTGATACGGGGCGTGGCCATTATGTGCAAGGGTAATAATGTAGTATCAGGCAGAACATTGGCCGACAAAAAGGGAAGATGGGCAATAGCTGAACTTAACGTGGATGGTAAAAAATTGACACTATGTAACATCTATGGCGCGAACCTAGATGATCCAGATGCCTTAGTCGAGATAAATACGGAATTAACTACCTGGCCCCAGCCTATATTGATTTGTGGGGATATGAATATTAACTTGACCAATACTTCTATGAAGGATGGGTTGGCCAAGTATAAGGGTCGCAAACCAAAACTATTTAAGATCATGGGCTGGTGGATGTGTGGGGGTATTTAAGACCACAAGATAGTGGAAATACGTTTTATTCTCACCCTCACAAAAAATTGGTTAGACTCGATTACTTTTTTACCCCTGTATCAGTAAATTAAGGTGCGACAATCTCTGTATACCCCAGAATCTCATCAGATCATTCCCCGATATTGCTAGAAATCGGTATGGCGGTAATTAAATCTAGACAATCCAGCTTTACATTTGACAGAAAACTAATTTTCAACGCTGATTTTAGAGATCATATTAGGAAGTGGATCAAATTATTTTTTGAAGAGAATAAGGGATCCAGCTCGCAGGCCATAATATGGGATACTTTTAAAGCTGGATTTCGGGGAGAATGTATCAGTTTTTCCTGTAAGAGTAAAAAAAAAAGCTAGACAAGAGTTAGATAGATTATATTCGCAACTAACTCAATCTGAAACATTACTAATGCAGGGGATAGTCAATAAGGGCAGCGATCTAACCATATTGGAGGACAATGTGGCTAAGGACAGAGCGAAAGTATTAGGATTATGGGCTGAAGAAAATGCAAGGAGATACCTTACATCTAAGATGGATAAACATGAATATGGAGAGGCAATTGGGAGAAAATTGGCGACTCAATTACATATAAAGGAATCAGCCAGAAATATTGTTCAAATGTTAGATTCTGCTGGGGTGGCACAATCGGAACCACAAGAGATACTTAAGGTCTTTCAACAATTTTATTCTGAGCTATATGAAGGATCCGCTATATGATGGATCAAACTGGCGCGCAATACTAGCAGAAAGCTTAAAAAGGGTCAATTCTATAGAATCACAATGGCTAGAGGATACGATCACAGAGGAGGAGGTGGAAAGGGCTGTTAAAAGCCTAGCCAATGGAAAATCTGCAGGCCCTGATAGATTACCTAGTGAAGTATACATACAATTTTACCCAGATATTAAAGAGAAACTATTAAAAATTATGCAAGATGCTCAGCTGGGATATCCACCAAAAACGTGGGCAGAAGCCACCATTGCAGTCTTCTGTAAAAAGGGTAAATCACCAGAACTAGTAGGGTCTTATCGACCGATATCATTGTTAAATGCAGATAACAAAATATATTCTAAAATATTAGCCAATCGGTTGACTGATTGTATGACTTCCTTAGTTTCATATCATCAACACGGATTCCTCCCCAGAAGGGGGACGGTAGAACATGTTAACAAGGTTATTTCTTTATTTGATATTGCCTCGGTGAAAAAGAACGATTTAGCGCTGATTCTGCTAGACGCGGAAAAAGCGTTTGACCGCGTGCAATGGGGATATCTGTGGGAACTAATGGAAAAAATGGGATTCGGGCTAAAATTTATTAGAGCAATCCAATCTTTATATTTACATCCTGTGGCAAAGATATCAGTTATGGGTTCACTTTCGGAAACAGTTATAATAACACGTGGTACACGACAAGGGTGTCCCTGCTCCCCCCTTTTATTTGCCCTTTACATAAATCCTCTAATAGAGTTATTGAGCCGGAATATCTTGGTTCCCCCTTACAAAGTTCAGGATTATTATTTTTCGGTTTTTGCCTATGCTGACGATATAGCAGTGGCTACAACTAATCCTGAAACTTCAATAAAAGAAATAGAACGGTTAGCAAAGGTATTTGGCACCATAACTGGATATAAATTGAATGAGTCAAAAACCCAAATTCTTTGCTCTGAGACGATTAAATGGCAAGACAGTAGGGTGGTAAAAGAAGTAACGTACTTAGGCATTTTGATCAGGGTAAATATGACGGAACTAGTACAAGTAAACTGGAATGTGTTAATGGCAAAAATTACATCATCCCTGGATAGATGGGAGAGGCTGTATTTAACTATTATTGGGCGATCAAACGTCATAAAAATGAATATATTACCGAAAGTTTTATATTTATTTAGATCTATACCTTTAGAAACTACTAAAGATAAAATACAGGCGTTGCAGTCCAAGTTTGGGAAATTCATATGGAGCCCTGGGAGACCTAGAAGGGCAATGAATTATATGACGTTGCCGTACTTAAGGGGAGGGATGGGCGTTCCAGACTTTTTTCTCTATTATGTAACTTGCTTCTTACTAAAAATGAAGGTTTTGATTACTGGAGAGCAAGAAGCTCAAGCTGCTAACGCTCCGAACATCTTTGACATACAGTTAGGGCCAGATGCAAAGCACATCCTAGTCAAAGAGATTGATGGGAGCTATTATAAACGAACAAGGTTTAAGGTAACCCTGGGGGCATATAAGGTCTGGAAATAGTTCACAAAAACTATGGACTTAGCAAGAGTATCATACTATACTCCGCTTAATGCACAAAGGATCTTACCTGGAATTTTTTCAGATGTAATGACTGCTAAGTGGCAGCAGAAGGGTATCAAGATTTTAGGACACATGGTAAACAAGAATAGGATTTGTAAATCTTTCGAAGAGATCAAGGATAAATATTCACTGCCCAGATGGCACTTTTTCAAATATTTACAAATTTGTGATTACTTAAATCGAAGAGGTATGAATTTAACTCAACATCAAGTCGTTGAAGGTATTAGCAGATCGGTTAAAATTGGAGTAATATATCAATCCTTGGTCTCAGCTAAGAAGGATGATATTGAGAAAGTCAAGTTGAAATGGAGAGAATCTCTTGGAGACTTAGAGATAGAAGTTGAGGACCTTTTAATATTGTCAAAGGAGGCGCTAATATCTGCAAATTTGAAAGCTCAGTTTTTAAAACGTTATATGAGTTATATTATACTCCTAAGCGAATGGCAAAATGGGGAGCTGGAAATGAAGGTAAATGCTTCCGGTGTGGGGATAATGATGCTGGGGCGATACATATTTTTTACAGTTGTGTTAAGCTACAGGGGTTTATTGAACATTTGGAAAAATTGATTTCTTTGGTGATTAAAACAACGGTTGTTATCTCCCCAGCAATGATGTTGTTAGGCAAAATCCAAAAAGACAATTTGTCGGAAGCACTTTTTCAATACCGACATTTCATTTTCTTTGCAATGACTGTTGCACGCCTATGCATAGCCATGGAGTGGAAACAGGAAAAACCACCGGATTTTCATCAACGGCGTGCTAAAATACTGAGTTTATATAATTTAGAGTGGAGTCTATTTTCAATTAAAGGATCAAGGAAAAAGAGACTGGGTATAAAAATTTGGAGCGCATTTCGGGACTATTACGAATCATGAGTTTTTCTCCTTTTGAATGTAAAAATCTGGACATTTATCTTTCATGATCAAGCGATATATATTGCTATTTGTGTTTCTGTTTACAGTTTGGCTGTACAAGAACAATAAAATAAAATAAAAAATTAAAAAATATATAATTTGACATGTAAAATAAGAAATGAAGAAAAAGCCTTTTTGGATATGGTAGAAGAAAGGAGAATTCAGAATAAAAGAAGAGAAAAAGCAAAGCAAACTAATTCTTCAATGTGGACATTTGAGGATGATAATATAGAAGGACATAATGTGAATGTAGCTATAAATATTTATATACACCGTTATTAGGGAAACTATGTATTCGGAGAGACAACACTTTGTATGATAATTATTTTGTGGGAGCAAGTCAATGTGAGGATACAGACATTATAAAAAGGGGTTGGGGATTTAAAGGTGGTAATGACCCAGTCTTTCCTGGGATATACTTTCTTTGTGGGAACAAAGCTTATTATAGATTGCCTCATCACTGGTATGGGACATGTTATTTAGGCCTGGTCTTTCCTAACATTTTCCATGTAAATAGAGGAACTAATGGAATTCATGAGATAGGTAAACCTTTAAGTCGTAAAAGAAAAGAAAGTGTGGTAGAAATAATAGGCAATGTTTTTGGAGCACTGATACCAGCAGTGGGTACATCCTTTAAGGAAAACAGAATTCAGAAATTGTCAACGATAGTAGATCGTTTGTCAACAGATACAGCTGGAGAGTTTTTAATGGTAAATACTGAAACGGTTGCTATGAGAGCTATGGGGATGCAAAATCGACTTGCTTGTGGTATAATTTTAGCAAAAGAAGGAGGAATTTGTGGAATTTTAAAGTACAACACTGCTGTACCTACATTGCAGACAAAAGTCAAAACATTGAAAGATATATTACGAATCTTACAGAGTTGCATAAGGAAGTTGAACCGCTGGAGGTTGATGGTGTTCTTGAGAAACTTGGTAGAATATTTTCAGCAGTTAGAAATTGGTTTTATGAAATAGTTAGATCCATAATAGGGAAGGTACTAATTCCAGTAACAATAATAAAACTAGTAATTTTAATATTAAGATTAGGTTGTAAACTCAAAAAGAGAAGAAATATTAAAAAGTCTATAAAGAAAGAATTTGAAGAAAGACAAGAATGGGAACGTGAAAAAGTTGATATTGAGATGGAAGAGTTCAAAGAGAAACTTTATCAAGACAGAAAGAAACTAGAAGAAACTCGAGAGTTACTCATACTAATTGAAAGACTTTGAAACATGTTGAGATAAAATTTTCTAAATTTTGGGTGTTATTTGGTGATAAATCACCAAAGGAGGGAGTTGATGGAGTGAGGATGAAAACAAAAAATTTTTGTATACCCCTCGTAAAATCACTTCTCCATTACAGTAGTATGTATTAATCGTGTGGTTTTGAAAATAGCCAACATAGAATAGAATGCACACACACAAATACACGTGGAAGACTAATCTGCTTATGTTGCGAATCATAATTTACTAATTAAGTGAAATTGTTACACTAATCTTGTGCACAAATGTCATAATTTACCCAAAATCTGTGTGCGTATGCTTTCTGTAAGTCTAATTTTGGCATAAATGATGGAGAATGGTGAGTAAACCATGCTTATTTGTTGCTAAATATGCTAGGTAATAACTAACTGGGTTACCTTAGAATGGGGAGAGGAAAACAGAAGGGCTATACTTTGAAAATTAACGCTTAATAGAGTTTGTTTCTGTAATAGTTCCCATTATGGCCTATGCGGCCCATAAAAAGATTGAGGTTTTCCGCAACTCCAAGTTTGTGATGATGTCCGCATGCGCGACTAAGCTCGAAAGAAGTGCAAGCAGCCTATGCCTGTACAGCGTGACTCAAGACAGCATGGTCTGAATGTTCGAGCTGGTGCCAACAATTTGAATGTCCACATCGTGAGCATGGGAAAATAAAGAGAAATAACAAATTAAAGAACACAAGCAGAAAGGACTGCTAAAGGACAATTGAGACTTTATTTTTTTATTATAACGATAACTTTGCGAAAATATGGACAGTGAGGAGATGAGGTTATGCTCATCCACCCCTTGATTTAACCAATCAGAATGAATGAAAACACCAAAGTTACGAGTTTTAGGTAGATAAGTTAGGGAAAATGGGTATAAAAGAGGACATTTGGAAGTAAGAAAAAAAGCTTGCTTTTTGATTTTATTTCGCACCATGACATGCTGTCGGATCGATGAATTTTATGGGGCAAGGACTTTGAAATTTTTCTGGACTTTAACTTTTGAATGGGTGCGGAGTCCTGATGGGAGGTGAACATCAAGAAAGAATAGAGAGGTAGTTTTTGGGAACTGTACTGTCCTTTTGCTGATGTCCGTGTTCTGAAATCTTGGTAATATAATTTTTACTTATTTTCGTGAACTGTTATGCTGATAAATATAAATGTTTGAATTTAACTTCTTTTTCTCTCTAGGTTATTTAATGTTTAAAATGATCATTGAAATAGTGTGAATAAAAGTAAGGTAATTCTAGGGGATTTAATCTTTTAAAATAAAAATTAATTAAATGGAGAATTAAGTTGGTATTGTTGTCCATTAGTTAATTTTTACTAGCAGATCCCTTGACTTTAATGGTGGGGTGTTTTAATGTTTTTTTTAAAATAAAAACCATGATAATATTGAAAAACTTCAGATGTATATAGTGTATACATTTTAGTATGAAATAAGACACTCCGTTAAAATCCAGCAGCTCTCCTCTAGTCTTCACCAATCCTGGGAGCAGAGTGAATGTATGTATAAATGACTCACGGTGCTATGGGCCCCACTGACTAGTAATGTGAGAATAGCTCTTTAGGAGTATGGTGATGGTTCACAGGTAATTTCTGGAGCCAGGCTGGATCAGTACACATCGACTGTTTGGTGGGTAGAGCTCAATCTTCTAAGTGGGCACAGATGGACTCTTCTGAGTGGGCACAGATGGACTCTTCTGAGTGGGCAGTTTTCTGATCAGGTATAGATTGACTTGTCCAAGTGACTACAGATCGGCTGGTATAAGTGGGTACACATCGACTCGTCTAGGTGAGTACACATCGACTGTTTGGGTGGGTAGGGATCAATCTTCTGAGTGAGTGCAGATTGACTTTGAGTGGGGTAGTACAGTTCGTAGTGAACAGGTTCAGGTTGACTTCTGAGACACAGGTACGTTTACAGGGTAAAATAGTAATAGAGAAACTAGAGTTAGAGAGATGTGAGGTAAAGAGAGAATTTAAGCAGAGGGAGATTTTGAGGTGCTGGTGAGGTAGAAAGACAACTTTAGTAGAGGTAGAAGTAAAGAGGTGAGGTGAGGTGAGGTGCAGTACAGAGCGATGGAGAGAGACCTAGAGAGACCGGATAACCAGAGGTAAGATGGGAACAAAGTAGTGAGGTGGAGAGGAAGGCATGAGGTAGTGAGTGGGGTCAGAGTCTAAGAGACGATGGGGTAGGAGAAGCGTGGTAGAGAGGTGAGGTCTTGAGAGACGGATCTCTGGAAGGAAGCTGTGTTCAGAGAGAGGTTTGCCAGGGGTTGTGTATACATAGATGTGTCTGGATAGGCAGAGCAAGGGAAGTTAAGAGAGGGGTCAGGTTGAAGAGAGGGGTCAGGTTGAAGAGACAACCTGAAGCAAGTGAGAGTGTGAGGGATAAGGGTGGGTGGACTAGGTTAAACTAAACTGACAAATTAAGAAGTAATCTGTTTTTATGCACACAGTTACCTCTTTACTAGACGCCCCTCCAGTGTGAAGCTCTGGTCAAACCGCGACTTTGCCCGCGCCTTAAAACGTCCAGAGAACCAACAGCTGCTGTCGTTGCAAGAGTGGGAACCTCGAACGCTCTACACCCCGACATTACATAAGGCTTTAGCTTCAGGACACAAATGTACTGTAAAAAGTGCGGAACTGCAAAACATGGATGATTCCATGTTTATAGCATGGGCTCTGCATCCCTTGTATGGCTGGCAGACTGGCCTGGCTTCCAGGACACACCACAAAAACATGTGAGGTGCTTTGTGTGAGTCACTGGCTCTGGGGGAGATGTTGGCTCCTGCTTACCCTGATAGGTGGGGTACCAGGAGACTTATCCTGTTTCTCCCCTTCAATAAACTGTGTGATCTTTGGCACATCACTGTACCTTCTTGATCCTTGGTTCCATTATCTTCGATAAAAAATAGAAGCGCCTAGAAACAGACTGGGTACGGCTATTGAGCAATAGGTTAAAAAAAATTGACACATATGTTCCACCTCTTTGGACTATTCATTACATCAGAACCTTACTCTATAGCTTTGCTCTAGAACGCACCTCATACAGCTCATGAATATTGATGCTCTGGACTCTCAGACCATTCACCAAGGAGCAGAGCCACTGGAATTATGGGGTAGAAGAGGTGCCAAATGATGACCTGGGCTGAGTAAATTATGAGGCAAGAAAAGCCAAATTATGTGGCATAATGAGGCACATTTTATAATAGTATTACTTCATTATTTCATCATTGATAAACTATTGTAAAAGTTTCTGTTTGTTGCTTGCACCTCGTTAGTACCAGTTTAACACACACAAATATAGCAATAAGCAACAGAAAGGCGACCAGTACAGCTTTGCAAAGGGCCCTCCACTGTCCCGCAACATGTGCCACTGCATTTTTAGTACCCTTTGAACCGTTTGAGCTAGAAACAATTTTTTGGATTGAAATTTGCAGATTATGAGGCAGATGATGGATTATGCGGCCAATCTATAATTATGCGAAAGTCGCAGTGACGGCACAGTCACATAATTCTTCTGGTCCTGCCCAGGTATCATTCAACCCCTTCCACACCTGTGGGCATATTATCAGGGCGGGCGATATGAGATTATCAACGCTTTTGCGGCCGTTTATGGCCTCAAAGCGGTGATAATTCTATCGCTGTATTAGCAAGCTGTCGCTAACAGCAGTTCGCGACAGCTTGTAGGCGATAGCGAGCGGTTTGGGGCCCGCTTTGCATGTCAGCGATATTTATGGCTAATGACATGCAAAGTGGGCCTACCCAACCTGTTAGCGACTGAAAGCAGTCGCTAACATCGCTTTTGCCTATTATCAACGCTGGCATAGCGTCAAAAAAATTTGCGCCTAGCGTGAATATCGCTGAAAACTAACGCCTGCTCAGACCAGTTCTGAGCCTGTATATCCAATGGGAGGTGGATATTCAGGCTAAGTCCCTATTAGTGATAATCCCTGAATATCGCTGGATTGCCAGCGATATTCACGCATTTCGCCGCTATCGCCGGATTTTTTATTGCTTTGGAGATAAACATTGCTAATAGCACGTTATCTTTGCGATAAAATCTGGCGATGCGCGGCGATAAAGAAAATGTCGCTAAGCTCATTTAGCGATAAATTTATTTATTTATTTTGTGTTTTATAGAGCGCAAACTTGACCCGTGAGGGTATCAGAGAGCTTTACATGATTGACAAGTAGTATACACAGGACTTGCGAGAGGTGGATACATTTGGGTTAAAACCAGGTGGAAACATTTGGGATTAAAATTGCAAGTTGTTGATAACATGCCCCCAAGTTACTCTACAGAGCTGGCAGCTGGTGCTCTTGCACTCTTTGCTACCCCTGGCACTGCCCCTGCTACCCATCTCTTCAAAGAACCTGAAGCCAGCTGTAGGGACATAAAGCTTCCAGGACTCCTGGTTACTAACACCAGGGTCCCCTCCTTACAGCTCCTGCTTCTCAGGAGGCTGTTGAGGAGCTACAGGTAGTGGAAGCCTGTGACATCATCAGAGGTCAAGGGTGCATTTTGTCGTTTCTGCCACCCGGGGCATTGTGGCGCATTGATGTTCATGGTGGTAGTCGTGGCATATTTCGTAGTGATCTGCAGACATATTTGTTCCAATAATTCCCTGGGCAGTGTATTATCGATTACATGACAACATTTCGGTTTTGGGCGGGTGTGTGGGTCTGTGCTCCTTTCTGATTCACTTTCTCAGAGGAAGAAGTGACTGGAAGTAAGACAGAGCCAAAGTGATGGATGACGTGCATGACACGACCACATAGCTGGAAGCACAGGGGGCGAGGCAGGAAGACAAGGAGGCCATTCCCCTGTGGCTGCCGCGCGCCTCCACGCGCCACCGCGCGCCTCCACGCGCCACCACGCGCAGCCGGAGGCGGGAGATAGCACATTTGCGATATTAAACTCATTAGCAGGGCAGCAGTAAGGCACTGCCCTGCCTGCTCAGACGCTCTCACCGAGCGGTGTCCCCTCTCCTCAGGGGGGCCTTTTAAATGGAGAATAAAAGCCAGCTCGCCAAAGTCATTACACAGCCGGCGTCGGGGGAGATGCTTGTCTTTCCAATTTCCACTCCGAGGAGCCCTTTCAAATCTTTGCAAATTCAATTCACAGCTGTCCTCTAATTGACTCGAGAGCCCGTGGCCCCATATCAGGGAGAGGTATCACGACAAGGCCGAGAAAGGGAAACAAAGGGAATTACAAGCCTGGCGGATCGGACTCGATAATCTTAATTCAATTATGAGCGCATGGATCCGGCAGGCGGAGGGATAAGAGATGAGGCTGGCGGCGCGGACAGAGATAGGGCTAATGGATGGACAGAAGAGGATAGTGGGTGAGAAGGAGGCCGAAGCACTACGAGAGCCAGGGGCCGTGAGGGGATGGAGAACTGCTAAGTATTCCTTAGAACTGGGTCGCCACAGTAGCTACATCAGGTCAGTATTGATAACAGAAGCTTTCAGGTCAGGGACGGAGAGCCGCGAAGTATTCCTTAGAACTGGGTCGCCACTGTAGATGCAACAGGTCAATATTGATAACAGAAGCTTTCAGGTCAGGGACGGAGAGCCGCGAAGTATTCCTTAAACCTGGGTCGCCACTGTAGATGCAACAGGTCAATATTGATAACAGAAGCTTTCAGGTCAGGGACGGAGAGCCGCGAAGTATTCCTTAAACCTGGGTCGCCACTGTAGTTGTATCAGGTCAGTTTTGATAACAGAAGCTTTCAGGTCAGGGGCGGAGAGCCGCTAAGTATTCCTTAAACCTGGGTCGCCACTGTAGTAGTATCAGGTCAGTATCGATAACAGAAGCGTTCAGGTCAGGGGCGGAGAGCCGCTAAGTATTCCTTAGAACTGGGTCGTCCCTGTAGCTACATCAGGTCAGTATCGATAACAGAAGCGTTCAGGTCAGGGGCGGAGAGCCGCTAAGTATTCCTTAGAACTGGGTCGTCCCTGTAGCTACATCAGGTCAGTATCGATAACAGAAGCGTTCAGGTCAGGGCCGGAGAGCCGCTAAGTATTCCTTAGAACTGGGTCGCCCCTGTAGCTACATCAGGTCAGTATCGATAACAGAAGCGTTCAGGTCAGGGCCGGAGAGCCGCTAAGTATTCCTTAGAACTGGGTCGCCCCTGTAGCTACATCAGGTCAGTATTGATAACAGAAGCTTTCAGGCCAAGGACAGGGAGCCGCAAAGTATTCCTTAGAACTGGGCCGCCACTGTAGCTACATCAGGTCAGTATTGATAACAGAAGCTTTCAGGTCAGGGACGGAGAGCCGCTAAGTATTCATTAAACCTGGGTCGCCACTGTCGATACATCAGGTCAGTATTGATAACAGAAGCTTTCAGGTCAGGGACGGAGAGCCGCTAAGTATTCCTTAAACCTGGGTCGCCACTGTAGTAGTATCAGGTCAGTATCGATAACAGAAGCGTTCAGGTCAGGGGCGGAGAGCCGCTAAGTATTCCTTAGAACTGGGTCGTCCCTGTAGCTACATCAGGTCAGTATCGATAACAGAAGCGTTCAGGTCAGGGGCGGAGAGCCGCTAAGTATTCCTTAGAACTGGGTCGTCCCTGTAGCTACATCAGGTCAGTATCGATAACAGAAGCGTTCAGGTCAGGGCCAGAGAGCTGCTAAGTATTCCTTAGAACTGGGTCGCCCCTGTAGCTACATCAGGTCAGTATCGATAACAGAAGCGTTCAGGTCAGGGCCGGAGAGCCGCTAAGTATTCCTTAGAACTGGGTCGCCCCTGTAGCTACATCAGGTCAGTATTGATAACAGAAGCTTTCAGGCCAAGGACAGGGAGCCGCAAAGTATTCCTTAGAACTGGGCCGCCACTGTAGCTACATCAGGTCAGTATTGATAACAGAAGCTTTCAGGTCAGGGACGGAGAGCCGCTAAGTATTCATTAAACCTGGGTCGCCACTGTCGATACATCAGGTCAGTATTGATAACAGAAGCTTTCAGGTCAGGGACGGAGAGCCGCTAAGTATTCCTTAAACCTGGGTCGCCACTGTAGTAGGATCAGGTCAGTATCGATAACAGAAGCGTTCAGGTCAGGGGAGGAGAGCCGCTAAGTATTCCTTAGAACTGGGTCGTCCCTGTAGCTACATCAGGTCAGTATCTATAACAGAAGCGTTCAGGTCAGGGGCGGAGAGCCGCTAAGTATTCCTTAGAACTGGGTCGTCCCTGTAGCTACATCAGGTCAGTATCGATAACAGAAGCGTTCAGGTCAGGGACGGAGAGCCGCTAAGTATTCCTTAGAACTGGGTCGCCCCTGTAGCTACATCAGGTCAGTATCGATAACAGAAGCGTTCAGGTCAGGGCCGGAGAGCCGCTAAGTATTCCTTAGAACTGGGTCGCCCCTGTAGCTACATCAGGTCAGTATTGATAACAGAAGCTTTCAGGCCAAGGACAGGGAGCCGCAAAGTATTCCTTAGAACTGGGCCGCCACTGTAGCTACATCAGGTCAGTATTGATAACAGAAGCTTTCAGGTCAGGGACGGAGAGCCGCTAAGTATTCATTAAACCTGGGTCGCCACTGTAGTTGTATCAGGTCAGTTTTGATAACAGAAGCTTTCAGGTCAGGGGCGGAGAGCCGCTAAGTATTCCTTAAACCTGGGTCGCCAATGTAGTAGTATCAGGTCAGTATCGATAACAGAAGCGTTCAGGTCAGGGGCGGAGAGTCGCTAAGTATTCCTTAGAACTGGGTCGTCCCTGTAGCTACATCAGGTCAGTATCGATAACAGAAGCGTTCAGGTCAGGGGCGGAGAGCCGCTAAGTATTCCTTAGAACTGGGTCGTCCCTGTAGGTACATCAGGTCAGTATCGATAACAGAAGCGTTCAGGTCAGGGCCGGAGAGCCGCTAAGTATTCCTTAGAACTGGGTCGCCCCTGTAGCTACATCAGGTCAGTATCGATAACAGAAGCGTTCAGGTCAGGGCCGGAGAGCCGCTAAGTATTCCTTAGAACTGGGTCGCCCCTGTAGCTACATCAGGTCAGTATTGATAACAGAAGCTTTCAGGCCAAGGACAGGGAGCCGCAAAGTATTCCTTAGAACTGGGCCGCCACTGTAGCTACATCAGGTCAGTATTGATAACAGAAGCTTTCAGGTCAGGGACGGAGAGCCGCTAAGTATTCATTAAACCTGGGTCGCCACTGTAGTTGTATCAGGTCAGTTTTGATAACAGAAGCTTTCAGGTCAGGGGCGGAGAGCCGCTAAGTATTCCTTAAACCTGGGTCGCCACTGTAGTTGTATCGGGTCAGTATCGATAACAGAAGCTTTCAGGGCAGGGGCGGAGAGCCGCTAAGTATTCCTTAATCCTGGGTCGCCACTGTAGTTGTATCAGGTCAATATTGATAACAGAAGCTTTCCGTTCAGGGGCGGAGAGCTGCTAAGTATTCCTTAAACCTGGGTCGCCACTGTAGTTGTATCGGGTCAGTATCGATAACAGAAGCTTTCAGGGCAGGGGCGGAGAGCCGCTAAGTATTCCTTAATCCTGGGTCGCCACTGTAGTTGTATCAGGTCAGTATTGATAACAGAAGCTTTCAGGTCAGGGACGGAGAGCCGCTAAGTATTCCTTAAACCTGGGTCGCCACTGTAGTTGTATCGGGTCAGTATCGATAACAGAAGCTTTCAGGGCAGGGGCGGAGAGCCGCTAAGTATTCCTTAATCCTGGGTCGCCACTGTAGTTGTATCAGGTCAGTATTGATAACAGAAGCTTTCAGGTCAGGGACGGAGAGCCGCTAAGTATTCCTTAAACCTGGGTCGCCAATGTAGTAGGATCAGGTCAGTATCGATAACAGAAGCGTTCAGGTCAGGGGCGGAGAGCCGCTAAGTATTCCTTAGAACTGGGTCGTCCCTGTAGCTACATCAGGTCAGTATCGATAACAGAAGCGTTCAGGTCAGGGCCGGAGAGCCGCTAAGTATTCCTTAGAACTGGGTCGCCCCTGTAGCTACATCAGGTCAGTATCGATAACAGAAGCGTTCAGGTCAGGGCCGGAGAGCCGCTAAGTATTCCTTAGAACTGGGTCGCCCCTGTAGCTACATCAGGTCAGTATTGATAACAGAAGCTTTCAGGCCAAGGACAGGGAGCCGCAAAGTATTCCTTAGAACTGGGCCGCCACTGTAGCTACATCAGGTCAGTATTGATAACAGAAGCTTTCAAGTCAGGGACGGAGAGCCGCTAAGTATTCATTAAACCTGGGTCGCCACTGTAGTTGTATCAGGTCAGTTTTGATAACAGAAGCTTTCAGGTCAGGGGCGGAGAGCCGCTAAGTATTCCTTAAACCTGGGTCGCCACTGTAGTTGTATCGGGTCAGTATCGATAACAGAAGCTTTCAGGGCAGGGGCGGAGAGCCGCTAAGTATTCCTTAATCCTGGGTCGCCACTGTAGTTGTATCAGGTCAATATTGATAACAGAAGCTTTCCGTTCAGGGGCGGAGAGCTGCTAAGTATTCCTTAATCCTGGGTCGCCACTGTAGTTGCATCAGTTCAGTATCGATAACAGAAGCTTTCAGGTCAGGGACGGAGAGCCGCTAAGTATTCCTTAAACCTAGGTCCCTACTGTAGTTGTATCAGGTCAGTATCGATAACAGAAGCTTTCAGGTCAGGGACGGAGAGCCGCTAAGTACTCCTTAAACCTGGGTCACCACTGTAGTTGTATCGGGTCAGTATCGATAACAGAAGCTTTCAGGGCAGGGGCGGAGAGCCGCTAAGTATTCCTTAGAACTGGGTCGCCACTGTCGATACATCAGGTCAGTATTGATAACAGAAGCTTTCCGTTCAGGGGCGGAGAGCCGCTAAGTATTCCTGAAACCTGGGTCGCCACTGTAGTTGTATCAGGTCAGTATCAATAACAGAGGCTTTTAGGTCAGGGACGGAGAGCCGCTAAGTATTCCTTAAACTTGGGTCTCCACTGTAGTTGTATCAGGTCAGTTTTGATAACAGAAGCTTTCAGGTCAGGGGCGGAGAGCCGCTAAGTATTCCTTAAACCTGGGTCACCACTGTAGTTGTATCAGGCCAGTATCAATAACAGAAGCTTTCTGGTCAGGGACAGAGAGCCGCTAAGTATTACTTAAACCTGGGTCGCCACTGTAGTTGTATCAGGTCAGTATCGATAACAGAAGCTTTCAGGTCAGGGGCGGAGAGCCGCTAAGTATTCCTTAAACCTGGGTCGCCACTGAGTTGTATCAGGTCAATATTGATATCAGAAGCTTCCAGGTCAGGGACGAAGAGGCACTAAGTATTCTTTAGACCTGGGTTGCAACTCTAGCTGAATTAGGTCAATACCGATAACAGAAGATTTTAGGTCAGTGACGGAGAGCTGCTAAGTATTCCTTAAACCTGGGTCGCCACTGTAGCTACATTGGGTCAATACCTGTAGGAGAGTAGAATCTGATTACTATGGTTACCCCCACTTTTTGCTCATGTTTCACTGTTTTTCAACTTTAGTCTGGCTGGGGCCCTGCTATTCTGGACCCCAGCCTAGCTGCTTCCTCTCTAAAGTGATTGAATGTACTTTAGGTACACTCCAGTTTGGTTACTGGGGTACCCTTGTGAGTCTCTAGTATATGGTACACTAGGTACTAAGGGCATAAGTACCCGAGAGAGCTACCAGGGGCTGAAGCATGTATTATGCAACCCCTGGAAGCCTTCCAAAATGGCACCACTGGACTGCAACTGAGCCTGGGTAAGGTGGTGCATGCACCTATTACTAAGATATAGGTTACCTATATCTACCTTTAATCACTGACACATATAAGCCAATCAGTCACTCCTATGACAGGCCTTATCAGTCCTAAAGGCAGAGTGTTTGGTTTTGTGTGAGAGGGTGCCCATGCATGAGCTGGGCCCCTCTACAGATTTCAGAGCCTATTCTCTGAGGCTGTGTTGTGATGCAGCCAGACCATATACTTTTAAGTGCATTATAACCTCGCGGTAAATGCTAACTTTGGAATGGCTGCATGGAAACATGTCGTGTTTGGTGTCAAACACTTTGGAATCCTATCCTCCACCCTCCCCCCCGTCTTGGCGGCAAGGGTAGAATTCCACCCTTCTAGAGGGAGAGACATGTACACACTGGTCTAACCGGTAATAGTTTAAAAGAGCCCTGACATCACAAAATGGATGCTGCAGCAACAGACACGAATCTGGCCTCCTGCTGCTGACCGAAACTACAGCAGGGGAGGCCTGGACAATAGGTTTCCTATTACAGGGAGCTGCCAGCACCTCCTCACACAGGCTTTAGTGTATTAGGCTGGGTGGGTGCACTCAATGAGTGCTTTGAAAGGCTGCACTGGGGGCACACTTGGTGTCCCTGTGCATAGCCCAGTTCAAACTGGTTGCAGGGGCTACCAGTCCCTGCTCTGGTGTGAAACTGGACAAAGAAAATGGGTGTAACCACCCCTCTTTCCAGACCCTCCCATAGGTGGGTCCCCAGAATATGTCCAACCCCTTTTCTTAGTATAAGTAAGGTACCCCTGGCAACAGGACTTTAGATTACACCTGGTCGAAACACTGAAATTGAATCCTGGAACTTCAACGCTCTACTAAAGACTAGAGGACGGAGGAATCACCCTTGGGGTCAAGGAGTAACTCCCCTGCTCAAGCAGGCACCAACGAAGCATCTTGCCAGTCTGCATTTCCGAAGCTCCCACTGGACTCTGAAGTATTTGCAATACAGGAAGAGGATTTAAAGGCTTCCCAGAGGCCGACACAAGTCCCTAGCAAAGGTGAGACCCGCAGCCCTCATGAGTGACATTTGCTAAGTGCATTAACTTCCCGGTCTTCCTTGAAGTTGTGCTTTGGGATACTTGTAGCCCAAACCCCGAGCACCAGCTGCACGGAAGATTGTGGGCCTACACTCCACTAGTGTTCTGTGAACCTGTTCTTTCATTTCCGCATGAGGCTCCTTTGTGATCCCTGGTCCATCAAATGGTGGGTCCCCACGAAGGCCATTCTGATTTGCCTTGAGCTACCCTGGTTGTCCCAGATGTGCTCCGACTCCTTACCAAGTGGTGAGTCCCTCGGATCTTGCTGGTCCACACCGAAGCATTTCTTTGATGCCTGCATGGGTTGCTGTTGCCAAAGCTTGTTGGGTCCAATCCGGAACTTTCATTTCTGCATGGGTTGCTGTTGCCAAAGCTTGTTGGGTCCAATCCGGAAACCAAGACCTCAGCACTTGACATCCTTTGTGGGACAGCTCAATTCCAGAACCTGGTTGTCGTCGACGTCTCCTGGTCCTTGTGGCTGAAGAGTCAAGCTTCACCTTCTTCACCTGAAATCACCCGACATCGGTGGGCATTCGACTATCGTGCACCTGGTCACTGGCAAGTGACCCAGACTCTATCCCCTCTGCTTTCAGGTTCTTCTCAACTTCGATCCAGGCTTGGATCACACCGGACACTTTCCTCTACGACGGCAGCAGCACTTTGCAGCAGATCGCCATTGAAAACGACGACGAAACCTGACAACAAAAGACACTTACGCACCCTGCTTCCCTGGGTGAGGTAACTTGAGTACTCTTGTGCTCCCTTGGGTGTTGACTCTAGAACCCCTTAAGTCTAAAGGGGTTTGCTCAAAGTCCTTCTCTAAGTGTCCTTTATCTTTAAAATTCCAGAGACTTTCCCCATAGAAGTTAATGGTGATTCACGGCTGTGTTCACACACTGCACTCGTCCCCCGTGGGTCCCCTGTGTCACTACCTTGGGTGGTTCCTGGTGGCCCCAGCGGTTCTGAAGGCTCTAGGCCTTGTGTCTATGCAAGTCGTGGTTCTTATACCACTTCCTTAATATATGGCTTGGTACGCCCCTTGGGATCAACGTATATTGTGCTAATTTACTGTGTGATATTAAGTTTACTGAATGTACTTTTGCCTCTAGCCTCATAAAGGGACTAGAGGTATGTGATTAGAATAAATACATATATTTTATATATATACCTGGTGTAGTTCTCCTTTCATTTGGTCATTCACGAGATTATAGACTGGTAAAACAAGCTGCTTTACATTCCTCCAAGACTTAGCCTGAATGCTGATCTCCACAGCTACCACTAGGATAGCTTTCTATTAAGGTTGTCTTTAACCTACCATCAATAAGGGTCGTTTGGACTGGCGCACGGTTCCCACTAGAATAGTGGACAGCATATGTCAGGCCAACTTCTCACATTACCGTTAACAGGAGCTTTCAGGTCAGGGACGGAGAGGCCCTTAGTGTTCCTTAGACCTGGTTCGCCACTGTAGCTAAATTAGGTCAATACCGATAACAGAATCTTTCAGGTCAGGAATGGAGATGCCTTAAATATTCCTTAAACCTGGGTCACTACTGTAGCTACATCAGGTCAATATTGATAACAAAAGCTTTCGGTCAGGGATGGAGAGCAGCTAAGTTGTTGCCGACCTGGTTCCCCACTGTAGCTGCATCAGGTCAATAATGATAACAGAAGCCTTCAGGTCAGGGACGGAGAAGCCCTAAGTATTCCTTAGAGCCGGGTCTCCACTGTAGTTGTATCAGGTCAGTATTAATAACAGAAGCTTTTAGGTCAGCGACAGGGAGCCGCAAAGTATTCCGTAAACCTGGGTCGCCACTGTAGCTATATCAGGTCAATATTGATAACAGAAGCTTTCATGTCAGGGACGGAGAGCCACTAAGTATTTCTTAGACCCGGGTCACAACTGTAGCTGCAACAGGTCAATATTGATAACAGAAGCTTTCAGGTCATGAAAAGAGAACTGCTAGGTTTTCGCAGACCTGGGTCCCCACTGTAGCTACATCAGGTCAATATTGATAACAGATGCTTTCAGGTCAGGGACGGAGAGCCCGTATGTATTCCTTAGACCTGGGTCACCACTGCAGCTGCAATATCGAAATCAAGAATATCAACGACCAGAATATCGACCTGAAGGTAAGAAATATCGTTTTTGTTAATATTGAAGGTAGTAATAACGATAGCAAAAATATCGTTGTTATTAATATCGATATTTATATTAGTGTTATGTATTTTATATGTTTGTGTTTACATTTCTTGTTAATTATTGTACTAGCTTTAAAATATATCCCCAAAGAAAGCATGTTTCTTCCGGAGATCCCTAGTCTTCTCAGGGGTGGCTCGGTGCAGGCGGAGCAGCCAGTAAATCAATGACAAAAAACATGGAGTTCCAACGAGCACTCGGGTTTGCAATATATAACGCAGGGTCCGCTTTTTTAACCAAAGTAAAGAGGTTTATTCACGCCATAAACCTTCCTTGACGCATTTCGCACTCCAAAGAGCGCTTGTTCACACACCGGAAACAATAAAGTTCGTCTCTTTTTACGTGTCAGTCAGCATGATAAAATACATTGTCATGGAAAGTGGACTGCAATCTATATACAACACAACATAGGCTCCATGATTTCAAGGTATACATCATAAATAACAATCATATTGACGACAATGTATCCTAATTCTAAATTGATTTGACAAGCGCCAACAAAACATAAAGTGGTCATGTAAATGAGGAGTCAGTTTCCTCAGGTACAGGAATCGATCAAACCACTGAGAGAGTTATCGCTGTAAAAGTGGCGGCATATGTCTCAATTGCCCTGCTCTGTCCTTCCCAAACTCAGGGTGCACAGAATGCATTATGGGAGATGAAGTCAAGAGCATGTGTGCTTCTCTACAAACGGAATCCTTTTGGTTGCCCCTGGGTGTTATTGGGTGGTTGCAGGCATGTATCTGTAGACTATGGCTCGCTGAGCCACATGGCAAAGCCCGTGTTTGATGCTGGTTAGTGCAGAAATGGCTCGTGTATGTATGGTGCCTCTCCCATTCAAAGATGGATAGGACCACAGTACCTAATATAACGCTGGCCGGTGCTATAGTATCTAAAGTATGAGCCAAATTGACTGAGCCTGTGTCTAATGCTGGTTAGTGCAGAATGGCTCAAGTGTATATGGGTCCCCACGTACTCCAAGACAGAGGTGCCTAGTGGAATGCTGGTTATTGTATGCTCAGTGCACATGAAGCAGGGATATCGAGTATGTGGCTGAGTATGCATAGAGGGCTTTATGGTTGTCAGAAGGACCGGTCAAGAATAATGTACTAATGGTATTCCCTGGTTAGTGGGAGCGATCTTGTATGCCTGTCTAGTCACAAATGGATGCCCTAGTGGTTGAGAGAAGAGTCCGGTACATGTCTGGAGACAAAAAAGAGAGTTGAACTAACCTCCTTCTCCTAAAATGAAAATCAACATTTATACATGTGCACATGTGTACAAGTGAATTCCAATAAAAGCATATATGTTACTTTACATAATGTGGAGAGAGTAGAAGATGAACTACGAAGAAAAGTTTAGGGTACAGGTGCCGCAAGCCTGAGACAACGTCCCTCCCTTCCTTCCTGTGAGAGGAAGGAAGAGACAGAGAGCCACTAAGTATTTCTTGGACCTGGGTCACCACTGTAGCTGCAAGAGGTCAATATTAATAACAGAAGCTTTCAGGTCAGGAAGGGAGAACTGCTAAGTTTTCGCAGACCTGGGTCCCCACTGTAGCTACATCAGGTCAATATTGATGACAGATGCTTTCAGGTCAGGGGCGGAGAGCCCCTAAGTATTCCTTAGACCTGGGTCACCACTGCAGCTGCATCAGGTCAATATTATTAACAGAAGTTTTCAGGTCGGGGATGGAGAGCCCCTAAGAATTCCTTAGAGCTGGGTCGCCACTGTAGTTCTATCGGTGAACAGTCTAAATATCGAGTTTTTAATTTCGACCTACAATAATATCGAGTTGGAAGTATCGTAGGGACACAATATCAAAATCAAGAATATCGATGACCAGAGAATCGACGTGAAGGTAAGAAATATCATTTATGTTAATATTGAAGTTAGTAATTTCGATAGCAAAAATATGGATGCTACTAATATTGATATTTATATTAGTGTTATGTATTTTATTATGTATTTTATATGTTTGTGTTTATATTTTTTGTTAATTATTGTACTCATTTTAAAGTATATGTATAATATTTCTAGAAGTTAGCCATTTAAAAAAAAAGTGAATTATGCGTTTTAGTACTGTAGCGGGTTGTGGATTAATAGGGGAATAGGGTGGGGAGTAATTTATTGTAGCAAATGTTTTTTTTAGGAATTCGTAATTATTTTTAAGTACATTTTGTGTTTTTGTTCTGTTGTGGGTTGTGAGTTTATACTGGAATAGCTTGTGAAGTAAATTAATTGTAATGAGGTCATAATTTATTTTTATTTAATGGTATTGCTAATTAATTTTATGTTAAATAATTATTAATTGGTAATTAATTGGTATTAATTGGTAACTCACTTTTATTAATTGGTAACTAATTTTTATTAATTGATTCATTGGTAATTATATTAAGTGTATTCATTTATTATTGAAGTGTGTTATGAGTTTATAGGACAATTGGGTGGGAAGTAATTTAATTGTAAATAAGTAAATATTTATTTTATTGTTGAGTATTGATAATTTATTGTTAATTAATTATTAATTGGTAATAACTTTTTAATAATTATTATTTTCTGTTTTGGAAATTAATGTATTGTTCAATAATTAATAACTGGTAATTAAGTTTGATTAATTATTATTTATGGGTACTTATCAATAATTTATTCTTAACCAATTATTAATTGCTAAAAAAAAAATAAATGATTATTGTGTTTTGGTACTGAAAATTAATTATTTGTTATTTATAAATAAATGTAATTATTATTTGGTAATTAATGTTTTTTAATTATTATTTATTTGTATGTATAAACACTTTAATGATTAATTATTAATTGGTAATTATTTTTAAGAAATTATTTAATGGTATTGTTAATTTATTGTTATTTAATAATTACAATATTTTTATTTTTTTTAAGTATTGTAATTATTAGTAAGTTATTTTTACCCCTACACTATCCAACACTTTCCCTGCTTTTGCACTCTTTGGAGTGGGAATAGTAATTTTCACCTCATCGCTATCCAACACTTTCCCTACTGTTGCACTCACTGGAGTGGGAATAGTAATTTTTACTCCTATGCTATCCAACACATTCCCTACTGTTGCACTCTCTGGAGTTGGAATAGTAATTTTAACCTCTACGCTACCCAACACTTTCCCTACTGTTGCACTCTCTGGAGTTGGAATAGTAATATTTACCCCTACGCTATCCAACACTTCCCCTACTGTTGCTCTCTCTGGAGTTAGAATAGTAATTTTAAGCCCCTACGCTATCCAACACTTTCCCTAATTTTGCACACTCTGGAGTTGGAATAGTAATTTTTACCCTTACTCTATCCAACACTTTCTCTACTGTTGCACTCTTTGGCGTTGGAATAGTAATTTTTACCCCTACGCTATCCAACACTTTCCCTACTGTTACACTCTCTGGAGTTGGAATAGTAATTTCTACCCCTATGCTATCCAACACTTTCACTACTGTTGCACTCTCTGGAGTTGGAATAGTAATTTTAACCTTTACGCTATCCAACACTTTCCCTACTGTGGCACTCTCTGGAGTTGAAATATTAATTTTTCCCCTTTTTACCCCTACGCTATCCAAGACTTTCCCTAATTTTGCACACTCTGGAGTTGGAATAGTAATTTTTACCCTTACGCTATCCAACACTTTCTCTACTGTTACACTCTTTGGCGTTGGAATAGTAATTTTTACCCCTACGCTATCCAACACTTTCCCTACTGTTACACTCTCTGGAGTTGGAATAGTAATTTTAAGCCCCTACGCTATCCAACACTTTCCCTAATTTTGCACACTCTGGAGTTGGAATAGTAATTTTTACCCTTATGCTATCCAACACTTTCTCTACTGTTGCACTCTTTGGCGTTGGAATAGTAATTTTTACCCCTACGCTATCTAACACTTTCCCTACTGTTACATTCTCTGGAGTTGGAATAGTAATTTCTACCCCTATGCTATCCAACACTTTCACTACTGTTGCACTCTCTGGAGTTGGAATAGTAATTTTTACCCTTACACTATCCAACACTTTCTCTACTGTTGCACTCTTTCGAGTTGGAATAGTAATTTTTACCCCTACGCTATCCAACACTTTCCCTACTGTTATACTCTCTGGAGTTGGAATAGTAATTTCTACCCCTATGCTATCCAACACTTTCCTAGTGTTGCACTCTCTGGAGTTAGAATAGTAATTTTAAGCCCCTATGCTATCCAACACTTTCTCTACTGTTGCACTCTTTGGAGTTGGAATAGTAATTTTTACCCCTACGCTATCCAACACTTTCCCTACTGTTACACTCTCTGGAGTTGGAATAGTAATTTCTTCCCCTATGCTATCCAACACTTTCCCTACTGTTGCACTCTCTGGAGTTGGAATAGTAATTTTAACCTTTACGCTATCCAACCCTTTCCCTACTGTTGCTCTCTCTGGAGTTGAAATATTAATTTTTACCCTTTTTACCCCTATGCTATCCAAGACTTTCCCTACTGTTGCAATCTCAGGAGTGGGAATAGAAATTTTTACCCCTATGCTATCCAACACTTTCCCTACTATTACACTCTCTGGAGTGGGAATAGTAATTTTTACCACTATGCTATCCAACACTTTCCCAACTGTTGCACTTTCTGGAGTTGGAATAATAATTTGTACCCCTACGCTATCCAACACTTTCCCTACTGTTGCACTACCTGGAGTTGGAACAGTAGTTTTTACTCCCAGGCTACCCAACACTTTCCCTACTGTTTCACTCTCTGGGGTGTACGAACCGTACCCCATGATCGTAGGTGTACGATCTGTACCTCTGAGATCATGGGGTGTACGAACCGTATCGGGGGTCCGTTTTGCACGCATTTTCAGTCAAATTCTGCTTTTCCGGACGTTTTGAGCTCTTGTAAAAAAAGAGTAGTACTGAGTGTTGAGTGGACGAATCGTACTTGCTGGGTTGGAAAATGATGCTTCGATCCGTACGGACATCGCGTACTGCACGTTCCGAATGCGATTTGTCGTACGGACTTTGGTACGATTCGGACGGAGAACTGCTTTGGGTACCCATCGTACTACATCGTATGTACGGGGACGTTTGAGGATACGATTCGTACGGGAAAAATGCTCCGTACGGCTATTCGTACTGGATTTTACCGTATCAGAATCGGCCGCCATATGTATTACTTATAATTGTAAACATATTTTTAACTATGTTTATTTTAAATACATGTATTATTTACTTTATTTTACATTATTTTTAAACATTTAAAAAAAACAATATTTTTAACGATATTTGTGACAAGATTTTTTTTCAAGATATTTTTGAACTTCCCATAATGTAGATAGAACTTCGATATTCTTGGTCTCAAGATATCGGACCTGTTATTTTTTACGTTAATATTCTGTCAGTGATTCAGTTGTATCAGGTCAGTATTGGTAACAGAAGCTTTCAGGTCAGGGACGGAGAGCCGCTAGGTATTCCTTAAACCTGGTTTGCCACTGTAATTGTATCAAGTCAGTATTGATAACAGAAGCTTTCAGGTCCGGGATGGAGAGGCGGTAAGTATTCCTTGGACCTGGGTCGTCACTGTAGTTGTATCAGTCAGGATTGGTGGTTCTGGGATAATATCAGACCCCACGAAAGGAAATGACAAAACTCGTTGTTGATGAATTTATTTTCTTTTTTTCAAGGGGAGTAGTGTTTTCGCGATATTTTTCTTCCTTTTGTCCATCAGAACAGGCAAGACCCGGTGTCGCTCACCTTTGAACCCACACCTGCTTTATTAATATTTTAAAATTATTTTTAATTTTTTATTTTGCTTTTTTCTTCACTTCTCCCACTGTAGTTGAGCATGAGAAACCTTATTGAATATTTCAGGATGAAATACGATAGCTCTTTGTAATCAAAGAATCCCTAAAATGTAGCTATTCTGGAATTAGATTTTATTTAATCTCATATTTGCTTTTCTGAATTTGTTCATATTTTCCACCGCTGTACACAGCACAATACAATGAAAAGAAGTGAACAGTCATGGAAAGCAGCCCGCCCAGAGAAGACAAGCATGCAGTTCTCCCTCCCCTTATCTATGCACTGTCGACGAGAGAGGAGGGCAGGAAAGACTAAGGGCGTGCGAGGTCGCACTATAGTTCCTGAAGGCTTTACCCCTTTCTTCCAACTATCGAAATTTGCAAAGAATGCGAGATTCTATACAACTAGACTTTTGTACGATTTTGTAGATTTACAAGGACTGGCGTATCTCTGCATATTAGCAGGGATGCGCCAGTAAAGATGCGACACGTAAAAACACCTTTGCGCCACCATGGATGCGTCGCATTTACAATGCAGCGCACCTTGGCTCAAGGATAGACAGATGCATGTTGCATCTTTTGTTGTAAGGGCAGCGCCTTGCTGGAGTAGTGTTGCAAGTGCAACGCAACTCCAGCAATGCTCAGGGGCAGCCTATACCTAATGTGTTGCATCACTCCTTATGCCTGCTTCAAGCAGGAGTAAGGTTATGATGCAGCTGCGTCATAATAGTGACTCTGTGAAATTTTGTAGATTTCACAGCGTCACTTTTATGAGGCTTCTTGCGACGGAACGCCCACCCTGCATACATTATACCTGACACAGGTATAATGTATCGCTGGGCTTTTCTTCGTGACGCATCTCACTAGATGCAACACTTTGTAAATATGTTGCATTGTGGAGCATTGTTTACAATGCCGCTGCATCACAGAAGTGATGCAACCTTGTGTAAATATGTCGAAAGGGCTTGTAAAATGGCCCCAGAATGTTGTGACACATTTACGCCCCACCCAAAATTGTGTAGACTCCCAGGCAGCAGGTCTATGAAGAAAGGGAACCCCAGCAATCTGAAGAGTCCAGAACCACAATAGAAAATAGCTTGAAAAAATGATGGGCCTCATTTATGGCATTTTGGTCTGGGACAGCGCTGGAAGGCACCTTGTTGCTGAGCTGTCCTACGCCAAAGTGAATAGGCAGGAATGCACCATATTTAAGAAATATGGTGCATTTATGTCCTTTCTGCCTGTGCGTGTGCCATTTTGGCAGCCTAGCGTCAACCTACGCACCCTTGCACCATTTCTCCATTTTACCTGTGCTGCAGAAATGGCACCAGTTCAGGGGGAAAGGAAAGGAATGCGCGTTGAATAAATACGGTACATCCTGTTCTTTGACTTTGGTGTAGGGCATACTCCAAATGCCCGTAAATGAGGGTTACAGTGCACAAGCGAGTAGCTGGCAAGCCGTTTGTACAAGATGCATTCCTTATGTAGCTTTTCCTTGAAGATGGCTCAACAGTTGTAAGAGAAAGGCAACCAAGCTAGAGCAGCATGAAAATGTTGAACATGTTTAACGTGGAGAAATTAACATATTTCTCCTCATTACCCCTCATCTTGGAAGGCAGTTGAATTTGGCGCTTCTCCAGGTTTACATTACTTTGGAAATCTTGGGCAGCATTAAAGTCTATGGGCGCTGTGTGGGAAAACCCACCACAATGCTCATAGAAAACCTCCCTGGCACAGAGTAAAGCGATGCGGGGATTTACGGTGCGTCACCTTACTCATGACTTATGAGGCCACTCAAAACCACGGAGAGTGGCTTTACGTGACGTTATACATCTTATGAGAGCCCTGGGTGACGCATTTACCATTGTACATGTTGCAAACATGATGCAGAGCTGCTCTAAATAAGCCCCTATACAAAGAGCAATATGGATGGAGGTACTAAAAGTACTAAAAACAAGACACTTGAAAATGCTGTCAAAAGATAAAAGCAGGTAGTGGATAGATTCTTGGCCCAAACAATGGCCATCGCCTTTATAAGTCCTTGTCTCGTACCTTCAGCTGCACTTGCCACACTATGGTGTGTCTGGGTCCACCCCATGGGTTCAGATTCAGTCATTGTCTGGCTTCTGCCTTCTGGTCCAGCAGTCACTGCTTCCCTCCCACACTGCTTCACCTCAATGTCCAGCGTTGCTCTGTGTAAGATGATCTCCTCAACATCATAATACTAAACAAGAAGTCCTGAACTACCCAAACTCTCGTCCACGCTCCCGACTTCTTGCTACTCCCGACAACTCTGGGCTGGACAGACCGCCTCACCATCCCGTCCTCCCTCTGACACACCCTTTTCACTCATTACAGCAACCTTAAACTTAAAACACAACCCTTTCCCTCAAAGGTTCCCCATGAACACCCTTTAGCCAGACACCATCACAAGGCTCCTGTCACTGGACACCCAGGTGCCCTCAGCCTACGCTGCAGACAGCATGGGTCCACATGCACGAGAGAAGGTCTACTCTACAGGACTGAAGGTACAAACACCCTGGTACCTTGAATGATCCACAGAACACAAACAATCAGCAAAAAAGAAAAGACTTTGCTGCAATAATGTGCAAACTAGTGCATGGCATGTAAATGCTGCGTGGGACTGGTACGGGAAATTTATTGTGTAGGACTGGCGCATGGGCATGGAGTGTGTAGGACTGGTGAAGGGAATGCATTATGTGAGACTGGTGCAGGGCATGGATGGAACACACTAGTGCAGGGCATGCATGTACTACACTGGTGCAGGGCATGCATGTACTACACTAGTGCAGGGAATGCATGTACTACACTGGTGCAGGGCATGCAAGTGCTGCACTGATGCAGGGCATGGATTGAGCACACTAGTGCAGGGCATGCAAGTGCTGCACTGGTGCAGGACATGCATGTACCACACTAGTGCAGGGCATGCAAGTGCTGCACTGGTGCAGGGCATGGATTGAGCACACTAGTGCAGGGCATGCAAGTGCTGCACTGGTGCAGGACATGCATGTACCACACTAGTGCAGGGCATGGATTGAACACACTGGTGCAGGGCATGCATGTACTACACTGGTGCAGGTCATGGATTGGACACACTAGGGGCCCTTCTCAAGACTTTCCTGGTAAACTGCTGTTGTGCTGTGTGGACGAGACGCACGTTACACGTGTCTTGCTGCCCTAGTGGGACTCATGGTCCCAGGGTGCACAGCCTTACTTTTCCTGCCGCCCGACTGCCTAAGTGAACACAGTTGCTGCTGCAGGGAGAGGCGCTGTCATCGTGCCATACTGCGCCGCCTTCCCCCATGCAGCGCGATGTCCCTGTTCAAGACTTTCCTGGTAAACTGCTGTTGTGCTGTGTGGACGAGACGCACGTTACACGCGTCTTGCTGCCCTGGTGAGACTCGTGGTCCCAGGGTGCACTGCCTTACTTTTCCTGCCGCCCGATTGCCTAAGTGAACACAGCTGCTGCTGCAGGGGGAGGCGCTGTCATCGCGCCATAAAGCGCCACCTTCCCCCACGCAACGCGGGACGCGCACCGGGAGAAGCCCGAGACAAGGGCGGGACTGTCTAAGGCCGTCAGGGGCCGAAGGAGGCCGCGCTGGGCCACGGTATTAACACCTAACCCTTCGGACCATGTAAGACATTGTTACATTATTGCAAAGCGGGACTGGAACATTTTTGCACATTACCTGGCATTGGTCGCTATTTGTTAAGGGGATATATGGGTATATGTTACCCTATGTAGGGTTTTCATTTTTATTTTTTGCTATTTGGTGACAATAACTGTATTGTGAGGGAACACTAATAATCGCAAAATTAAAAGATGGCAAAGGGAAAGGGGTAGTCGGTACTTTAGATGCCTTTTTAATAAGAGCTTAATCTGTTATAATACACAAAATTAAGTTAACTGAATGCAGATTATCTTTAGACTCTCAAATGTTACAGAGTTGCTATACCACTAACAGCCCAACCCCACATGAGGACATGGTTGATGGAGGGTTACAAATTAATGGGTGTCCATCATCGCCGGCCAAATCCCCCATTATCCAGATAACTTTATATTCTCCTATTATTAGAGATAAATCTAATGCAACCACGAGGGCACAAAAATCTAAGCAAAATGGAAGTTGTTCTTCCCCCCCCCCCCCTAAAAAACGAAGGGGACCGGCAATAAATAGACTCCGCAAACACAAACAGATTCATCATATACCTAAGCCTCCGGTAAGGAAAGGTACCCAAGAGGTTGTAGAATTTACATCCGAGCCTGGGCCCGAGGCAAGTCAAGACATAGCTTTGGTAGACATTGCACCTACATTGATCACATCGACTATAGAACATGGCCTGAGAGGATAAATTTTGGGAATAAACTGGAAGCAGTTATTAACGTTCATTTAAAACCTGTCCTCCACAAATTGACAGTTATTGAAAGCAGGTTATCACGCATAGAGAGTCAACATTCTAGCGTCTGTGCCTCCTATGCTGAAACTAGACCCAGTTTGAATGAGCCCAAGGGGAAAACTAGAAGTGGGGGCACTCATAACCCAGATTCCTTGGGTAAAAGCATAATACGAGATGGGAACCCAAGGGGGAATATAAGTGATGCTCGTCCCCAAATAAATGCTCCTTCAACGGAAATAGTTGGCCCGATCCAGGGTGGTATTCAGGTTACAAATCTGTAAGAAATGGGGTTACCAATTCTACAGGGGGTAGCATGAAGCAGAGCGGGCAGGCCAAACTTCAGAGGACATGTGTAAAGCGTCCACGCAGTACCCACAGACGACACACCAGGCACACCACAAACGAGACACGACACTGCTTCTGGTTGGGAAAAGAATGAGTGTTATATTATCTCCAACCTGCAACGGTAACACAACAATAGCAGTAATCACAAGGGGGCGCCAACTGGCACCAGAGCAATGAATGCACAGGGATTATTTACAAGGAAAAATGGGAGGAGTCAGAAAAAGGGTTAAGGAAGTCCATTAGTGTTCAGCTGAAATGAAAAGAATGTCAGGAAATGCATAAAACATGGGATCAATATTGCAGGGCAAACTCAGACCTTCAACTTTGGCCTCACCTAGAAGTAAGCTATAGGCGTAAAATAAATCATTAGACAGTAAATACACATCAGGTATGAAGGCATAGCCACGCAACAGGGTAAACACCAGCAACGTTCATCAATAACTCTTTGGAGAACCCTGGGGCAAGTAAGGATACCATCAGATAAAACATTAGGTGCAAACCTTTGACAATAGACCACCTGTCATTATAAAGGGGCCATGGGCAGAACCGTTTCATTGGGCACGAACATTAGCCTAAATGCATTTAACCTGGGGCATGGCATTTGAATAGGCACAACTTCAATATCAGGCCTAAAACACCTTTAATAAGGGACCTCAACCTCAGCACCTGGGCATAGGCACCTTAGTATGTAAGTGTCACCATTATTTAGGCCCACATTCTTTAGGGGCAACACATGGGCTACAGGCTACCTCAGGGATCTAAACAGTGGTAATGGGCGCAGTCCCAAAGGGGAGGGGGGCTCCAGATTTAATGTCCCCTTCCAATAGTGGCCCCTCAACACCCTGGGCCTCTTCTGTCACAGGGTACTCTAGGGGTCCGACGCTCGGGTAGCTAGCAGTCTCTTCCTGTATCATCTGGCCCTTCGTTTCAGGTGCCCACTGCCAAGCGGGGCACCTGGAAAACAATACTGTTCCTGGGGCGCAGTTCACCACGGAATGCTGGCAGCGGGGGTAGGGCACCGACAGTATGCCCCGATACACCCCCCAACACAGTCTGTTTGAGCCCCACACTCACAGGCTCTTGGCAATGTCTCCACGCTTCTGCTCCTTGCTCCAGGCTTCCTGGGCAGTAGGGTGGGAGGCAGGCACCTACAATGTGCCTCGACGCCTCATCAGACAGACTCAGATACTGCTCCCCGAGCGGAGGGGGGGGTAGGCTCCTGCCCTATTTACAAGGCGGAGAGGCGACAGAATCTGGCGCGGTAGCGCTTAGGAACACAAAACCAGCCTCTTCCAGCTACGCAGCCCTCCTCCTCAGCACAGCTCCTCATACAGCTCTTCTAGATCACAGCGTTTAGCAGGTAGCACTTTTCCAGGGACAGGTAGCGCTTCAAACAGTCCAGCGCTTGATTGAAGCGACGCTTTGCAGGCACACACAGCAGGCAGTACAGTTCAGGCAATTTAGGACTACCCAGGGCTTCTGCAGCACAGCACTTCCAGGATTATAGCGCTTCGGCACGCAGCACCTCCTCCAGGTCCAACACTTCCAGGCGCACAGTGAAAGGGGGGCGGACAGTCCCAGCAGCAAACCCCAGGGTAACACTGCTCACCTCCTGGGTGGTGGGGTCCAAGATGCTCCTTTCCTTCTCTGCACTTCTTTGCACAGCGCTGGCATGGTGCAAGGTCCCGGCAGCTTCAGGGGGGCCCTCCTTCTTTCGGGGCCCTGGGGACAGAGCAGTAGGCACTACTGGGCCAGGTCAGCAGGTAGTGGGGGCATCATCAAAGCAGGGTGGTAGGCTTTCACCATCCCCACTGGAGCGTGGCCCTCCTCCCAGACGGCAGCCTGAACTCCTGAAGTGGGGCTTCAAAAACCCTGGGGACAGTAGGGGGTCCTAGATGGGTGCAGGGCCCAGTACACAGGCCCAAGTGGCGGTATCCCCTTGCAGCAGGTCCCCTCACATTCCTATCCCAGCTCTGTCTCTGAACACGCACATCTCTACT
Organism: Lissotriton vulgaris; assembly: GCF_964263255.1. NCBI lineage: Eukaryota > Metazoa > Chordata > Amphibia > Caudata > Salamandridae > Lissotriton > Lissotriton vulgaris. The sequence continues at coordinate 307,931,566 of NC_141688.1, read as the reverse complement.
GCTCTCCCTATACCAGAAAGCCTGGAAGCTTCTAGAAGGTCCCTCCAACTTCTGGGATTGCTGGGTCCCAGACAACTAGACCGCTAACTCACCTCAGACAGGCAAACTAGTTCTAGCTCAGGGGGAGGAGTAGAGCACCCTGGGTGCCAGGCTTTCCCTCCAAATGCAGGGGTGGCTGGGTACCTAACAACTAGACTGCTAACCTCCTGCAGTCAGGTGGCACAACGCACAGCCATGGCAGCCTTTTTAAATGCAAAACACAGATGCAGCATTTCACCAGGGTACATGTTTACAATGGGGGAAAATAAATGTACACACCATTGCATTGCATTTAACATTACACAGGGCTTCTCATACCTCACATGGCCTATTCAGTAACCTTTACCATGAGGGAGACATCGTACATGTTGGGGGGTGAAAGCGAAAAATTTGGGGGAAAAGGGCCAAGTCCAACAAAATCCTTAGCATTAAGAAAGTTTTAGGGGTGCAAACACTCAAAATGAAGGAATTCCAAATACGGCCACTGTTGCTGAACGTTAATCAAGCCATCTGCCTTATAGTGGCCCTGACTCGATCCTTAACTTGTCTCCACAAACTATACCTTATATTGCTGTTTTAGCAAATGTTCGCCCTCTAGCCCCTGGTGAAGGAGAAGACTGGCCCTCTTTGAGGAACAAATCCTTGCATCTTGTAAATGCTAAGACTGGTATAAATCATAACTCTTTGTTCTTAGAACTTAAGATGGCATGTAGGGTCAGATGGGTTGGACCAACTGAGAAGAGTTTGGAGGGAGACTGAATTGTACTGACTTTTAGGGACCTGGTCTGGTAAGAGGTATAATTGATAGGGTGGCCGATCAAATCACGATTAAGTCAAGGGTTTTGATACTACCTTTGGGCTTTTTTATCGTCCCTCCTTAGGGCAACCCAATCTAACAGAAACGGAGTGTCAGATAAGATCAAAACAGCAGTCACAGTTCCCACCATGGTACCATGTAAATCGTTTTGAGCCCTTGAGTAGCCTGGCAGAGGCTGATTGACTGCAGTTAGAGAGTTCAATGGGAAATGATACTAAAGACACTGTTGTAACCCCAATTTATTGTAGTAACATAAGTGAGCACATAATTCCCACTGACCCCTTGGGCACTTTTAGCGATTTGCAGCTACCCTAAAACAATAACAATACTCAGGGCTCAATAAAAGTTATTGAGGGGATCAGAACATTATACAATCCGGGCATATAGTGAAGGACAAGAGGATTAGTAAACATCTAGATTTAATAAATGGCCAACTTGATAGATGTACTCTCCGCCTAATTTTTTGGAATGTGGCAAACATTTCGTGAAGGTTATCAGATGAGGTGTGGGTAGAGTACATCAAATCCTTTGATAGTATTTGCCTCCAAGAAACATGGAGCAGGAAGGATCCTTTCCTAGATGGATATAATTCACTAGTCGTCCAGGCTGAACCCCCCCATGGCTGGGAGGGCAATGGGTGGCTTAATGACCTCAATCTCGGTACGGTATAAGTCACTAAAGATAGAGATAATATTGGCCTCCCCATGGTACCAACTGACTCTGTGCACCAATCTGATTGTTGTACCCTTGCTTCTAATTAATTGGTATTATAATATATTTGATACGCAGACATCGGTTATTATTGATTCTTTGCAGGTAGAAATTGCTAAAGTGACTGAAAAAATCTTTCCTCTGTGTATTATGTGGTTGGGGGACTTTAACTGCACTTTATGTCAATATAGTGGGAGCAAAGCCTGTGGGCTACTTGACACTAATAAACAACCCCTGACACATTTTAAGCATACCATACAGGGGGATGCAATAAATAGTATTATTGTAGCAAATGATTTATGCATGCTCGATACATTGACCAACACCCCAACGGTACCTTTCCCAACTTTCCAAGGGGCCGGGGGGGTGTATGAGTGTAATTGATTTTATGTTGATTTCCAGCAGATATGTATACCTTGATGATGTTTTCAGGGTAGAACCAAATTATGCTAGCAATCATAACCCCCTTGTTCTATTGTTAAGTACTGTGGTATCTACGGAAAAGTCCCTTGAACATCCAGTAAAATATAATCAAAATCAAGGGATAAGGCTAAAATGAGATAAGATTGACCCTAAGGCATTGGAGGAAATGATTTTTAAAGCAAATTTATCGCAAATGATAACTTGTCTGACGGTTACTTCTGAGCCAGAATTGATACTACATAACTTTGAAGTTCTTTGTAGGAGTGTGGCTGCAAATTTGCTTAATCCGGTCAGGAAGGGTAGCTCACCTGATATCAAATAGTTTAACGCCAAATGTTCTGCAGCCCAAACAACTTTGAAGAAGGCATTACATGTAGTCCCACGGGATAAAGCAATGGTTAGGAAAGCAAGGCAAATCTATAGAAAAGCCATAGAAAAAAGGAAAGTAGAACTGAAAAAGCAGGCTTGGGATGACCTTGAGAAAGCTAGTGATTTGAGAGAGAGTAGGATATTTTGGGAGGTCATAAATTGCCTGCTTTTCAGTAATGAAAATAGGACCAGGGTCACGCACATAACTGGGGAGGCCTATGAGGCCCATTACTCTAAGATATTTAACCCAAAGGGCATCTCACTATCAAATGAGAGTGAGGACGATGTTCCTTTTAATATTCAGACAGCACGACAGATTAGTTTATCGCCTTCGTTGGGTGAAGTGGAGGAGGCTTTGAGAAAGGGTATCTCTCTTAAGGCGCCAGGGCCTGATGCTGTACCCCTGGATCTACTTAAAAATATTCCCCAAGTCTGGGCACCCCTGCTGCTTAATGTTTTTAAGGCGACAATTGTGGGACGCATTCCATCTTCATGGAAAGAGGCGGTACTTGTGCCTACTTTTAAAAAAGGAAATAGATGCGATCCCTGTTGTTACAGGCCAATCTCTCGAATAGACGCTTCTTGTAAACGTTTGGGGAGAGTAATACTAGTACGCCTGGAGACACGGGCGAACGCCTCTGGCATTATCGTGGATACCCAATATGGCTTTAGGAGTGGCAGGGGGACCATGGAACAATGCCTCAACCTGGCACTGATCAGGGTTAAGTAGAATAGAATAGAATAGAATAGAAATAGATTTATTGAGCGCGTTGCTGCCCAAGGGCGTCCAAGCGCTGAAGTAAGAATTGGATAGACGTACTGAATGACAGATTAGAGCTCGGAGGCTTTGGCAAATAGTAAGGTTTTCAACTTTTTGCGAAATGCGAGCAGGTCCGGGTTGGAACGGAGTGAGAGGGGGAGGGTGTTCCAAAGTTTAGCTGCGTTCAGTGAGAACAGCCTGCCCCCGGATCTAGCTCTCTTCACTCTAGGCACCACTGCCAGGAAGGCCTCTGTGGAGCGGAGGTTCCTATTTGGGTGATAGGGGATGACAAGGTTGCTGTTAATTGCGGGTCCTGTTTTCCAAAAGGCCCGGTGCGCGATGCACAGTGCCTTGAATGTCACCCTGTGCTTAACTGGTAGCCAGTGAAGACTTCTTAATGCAGGTCTGGCTGACTGGGCTCGTGGAATCTGTAGCAGGGTGCGTGCTGCGCAGTTTTGCACCACCTGGAGTTTCCGGAGAGTCATCTCGGGGGCCCCTACATATAGGGCGTTATTTGAGTCCAGGCGGGACTGAATGAGGCCTTGTATTGCCACTTTCCTGGCTTCTAGAGGTAGAAGTGGAAGGACCTTCCTTAGAGATTTAAGGATGCCAAAGTAGGTGGCGGATAGCTTGGTAGCCTGGGTGGCGAAGGAAAGTTTCCTATCCAACCACACTCCTAGGCTCTTGACGCTTTCCTTGGGGGTGGGGGGAGTGCCTAGAGTTTGGGGCCACAAGGAAGTAAAAGGTGTTGGCGAGGCTGGGCCTAGAAGCAGGAGCTCTGTTTTGTCTCCATTTAGTTTGAGGGAGGAGCTGGTCATCCACTCCTTGACATTTTCTAGGCAGCTCAGCAGGCCTCCATGTAGTTGACTGATGTTATCTTGAGTCAATGATACCACTAACTGAGTATCGTCGGCGTACGACACAATTTTAATGCCGTACGGTTCGACGATCCCCGCCAGTGGTCTCATGTAGACATTGAATAGCACAGGGCTTAAGGAGGAGCCCTGTGGTACTCCGCAATTGAGAGGCTTGTTGGTAGATGTTATGTCGCCCTCAAAGATCTGGAAGGATCTATCGAACAGGAAGGAGTCGAACCACCTAAGAGCGTCGCCTGAGACTCCGATGTCCCGGAGGCGGTTCAGCAGGGTGGTATAGCTGACCGTATCGAAGGCGGCGCTTAGATCAAGGAGGATCACTGCCACTGATCCTCCCTGATCCAGGACCCTTCGGGATTCCTCGGCGACCGCTAGTAAGGCAGTTTCGGTGCCATGTTTCGGTCTGAAACCTGTCTGGGATACCTCCAGTAGGGAGTGATTTTCAATGAACTGGACCAGCTGGGCATTTACGTATTTTTCCAACACCTTGCCAGCCCAAGGGAGGAGTGAAATGGGACGATAGTTGGAGTAATCATCGGGGTCCAGGGTAGGCTTTTTCAGCAACGCCCATGCCATGGCTTGTTTCCATGCTGTGGGAACAGCGCATGAGGCTATGGAAGTATTTAGAAGTTCCAGAATAACAGGCAGGGTGGCTTTGTGTGCTTGTATCAGAACTTCTGGTGGGGCTGGGTCACGCGGTGAGCCCAATATAACTTGGCGTGCCATTTTGCCCAGGGTGTCGAGGTCTAGGGGAGGGAAGTGCTCGAGGGTTGATTATTCTGGGGAAGGGGGACTTTTGGGAGAGGGTAGGTCAGTTGTCTCCGGAGCTGTGGCTCCCGTTTGGAAGGTGGAATATATTTTCAGGACTTTGTTGTGGAAAAAGTCTGCAATCTCGTTGCATTGGTCTTGAGTTTTGCTCGGAGGGGGGGCGGTAGTGACACTTGAGCAGTGTTTTATTATCTGAAAAATTTCCCTGGGCTTAGATTTAGCCTCTAGGATTTTATCAGAGTAAAAGGTCGCTTTCGCCGTCTTAATCCCGTCTCTATAAGCTTTTATCGCCTCTTTGTAGGCTACCTTTTTTTCCGGGAGAAAGTCTAGGCGCCAGGCTCTCTCTCGTTGCCTGCAGCAGCGTTTTAGTTCTCTTAAGGAGTCGGAGAACCAGGGCGCGGATTTATGCATTCTCTTAGATGAGGATCTTCGGAGGGGAAGGATCGTGTCTAGTGAGTTAGTGATCCAGCTGACATAATTTTCGTTTGCTACACTGGGGTTTGAGCAGGGAGGCGGGCGGGTAGAGTCCAGGCTGTGTATCCAGGGATCCAGCTGGAGTTTTGACCAGTTCCTCCTGATTGTTGTCCGGGGGGGTAACTGGGGGACCTTGTGGATGGCCCAAGAGAACGGAATCAAAAAATGGTCTGACCATGGGAGGGGGATAGGAGAGTCAACATTCAGGTCGCTACAGCTGCTGAAAATAGGATCGAGCAGATTACCCTTCTCATGGGTTGGAGCTGTGACCAGCTGAACCAGCTGAAGAGCTCCAAGGTCGTCTGTTAGCTCCTTAGCAATATTATCAGCGGGGGAGTTGAAGTGGAGATTCAGGTCTCCTAGGACCGTGTAATTAGCCGCGGATAGGGTTCTTTTTGCTATGATCTCCGGGAGTACCCTATGGAACAGTTTTGTTGGATCAGGGGGACGGTAGATCAGCGTGCCCGAGAAGGAGGTGTTGGCGTTGAACTCTATACAGAATTCCATGCTTTCGCACTCGGGGATACTTTCTGCTGTGATGCGACAGCGGTACTGGTTTTTGTACATAAAGGCCAAGGGTGTTTCAATTCGCCTGGCCTTTATGGACTTATCCAGTGCATTTGACACTGTGTGCCGGGGAAAACTGTGGTCACTAATGAAGTTTATGCGATTTGAGTTCGATTGTCACTTTCTTGCGCAGATTGGATGCTGCTACAGCTGTAGCCATTTGATATGGTCCAGGCGGTGAAAAGACCGGGCCCATTGCCTCAACTGAAAGCGTTTGTCAGGGCTGCATTCTGGCCCCTTTTTTGTTTTTAGTATACACAAATGGTTTGGAATATTTTTTATTGCAAAAAGGTTTAGATTTTCCTAAATGGCAAATACATACCCTTATTGTCGTACGCGGACGATACTGTGTTGTTGAACAGCAAATAGTATGCAAAAAAAGTTTGAATGCTTTTAACGAGTTCATGGTAGGATTAGATCTTAAGGTTAATTGCACTAAATCTTTTGCAATGGCTTGCGGCTCAAATAGAACCAAACCTTGGAAATATATGGCTGATAATATGGTCATCGAGAAAGTTACAAATTTGAAATACTTAGGAAATCTTTTCAATAAAACACTAAATTGGGACCATTTGATAACAACCCGGCTCCAAAAGACAAGTAGATCGATAGAGGGCCTTTTCCGCTTCGCCAGTAAACTGGGCCAAAAACCAATAGCTTAAGTTCTTGTATAAATCCAAATGTTTGCCAGTAGCGACTTATGGGGCAGGGTTATGGGGATACCATAAAAGTGCGCAAATACAAATTATGGAGAACACATTTTTAAAACGTCTTTTATCTAATCCAAATAGTTCTCCGGATATTTTCTGTCAATCCGAGGTGGGTTTAGACTTCGTGAGTGATAGAATTCATGTGTCCCCCCTGCTCCTAAGGGGGAAAATATGGACCTCAGAAGATTTGCTGTTTTCAATAGAAATTTTAAAAGATTGTATGAATCTCGAAAAGGCTATGATGATAACATGGCTATATTATGTGAAGGAAATTTTTTATAAAATAGGCCTGACATTTTTTTATGAAATTCCTGATTCTATTAAACCGGGCATGAAGGTGGTCATCAAGAACGCATGTTATACTGCTCTAGGTTTGTCCAGACAAGATAAACACACAACAGATCGAGTAGTCATCCTACAGCAACAGTTCTATTTATCTTTCACAACACATACACAATGGCGTTTTTATCTGACGAGACTTCGGTTGAATGCACTGCACTTTTTAGTGGCCTTCCCTAAACAAGGGGGTTGGTGTGAGAGGCTACCCCCTTGCCCATGCAATAATGTAGCTCAACAAGGTACAGTGCACTTTGTCCTTTTTTGTTTGCTTTACAAAGTCCCAAGAGATCGTTTTATTAAACCACTCCGACCATGCACATATAAGGAAGGTTTCGAGTCTTTGAGATCGTTATCAACTGCTGCTATATGTAGTTCCATGCTTAGTTTTATTAGATCTGCTCTTTTAATTAGGAATCACTATGAACTATGAATAAGTTTTATCGATTTTATGCTTTTGATATGATATATTGTGTTTTCCCTCTAAACCTTTGAATATGAAATACCATTTGTGATTTGTATGTACGAATTTTAAATTGTATACTTTTATGATTCTTTTTTTAATCAAATAAAGTTATTTAAATGACACACTGGTGCAAGGCATGCATGTACTACACTGATGCAGGGAAAGAATTTAATATACTATTGCAGGGCATGCCTGTACTACACTGGTGCAGGGCATGCATGTCCTACACTGGTGCAGGGCATGCATGTCCTACACTGGTGCAGGGCATGCATGTCCTACATTGGTGCAGCTTTCAAAAAAAGACAGTTTCCCAGAGAACCAGAAAGGACTGGGTATCAAACAATATCAAAAATAATTCCTTTCTGTGCTACTGACTTTCTGTTGGTGACCAATGGGCTTACACACTAATGTCGCTTTTTTAGTGTTCGGTAGTGACACAGATAATTATTTCTGCACAACACTGGGGTTACTTTCATCTCTCAAATTTTTATTCTTATTTAGTTAAAAACATTTTAAATTCATTTATTGCATGACATTTTTACAAACATATGCTCTAGTTAGGATTGTCTAATTCATGTAATAATTCCTATTACAGTTCCTACTCAGAGTAAATAATACATACAGAATAAAAATTCACACATTAAAAAATAGCAACATGACAGCAATGTAAAATGGTGGAAAAAAGTCTTTTGTCGACGCGTTTCGGTGCTTTGTGCTGTTTTAACACCTTCTTCAGGACACAACTTTTACTTAAAAACAATTGTTCTTCATTCTAAAAACAAATACATACAGTTAGTATCATGTATTTTATTGAGAGTAAAGTGCATTCTATCTAGTATTGTGCATTATTACTACTGTGTCACTATATTGTATTGAAAGACAATCTTACTTAGATTATTTTGTCATCGGTCTTATCACTGTAACCCCTTCGATGATCATGTCGGAACGGTTCCGTCATGAGCATCGGTTGAGCTGTGCTCATGACGAAACCGTTCTGTCATGAGCTCGTTGGCTCATTAGAACCTTCAGCACAGTGCGAGAATTCGCGCCGCGCTGAAGGTGTTAAGATTCCGCACCCTTGAGGATTACTATATTGTTGATCCTCTTCGTGGTTAATAATAATGTATGTATACCTCGGTTACTCTAAATAAAGAGGGTAAACTGATTAATTATACTGCTATCTGTTAATTATAGGCCGAAGAATAAACTACATTTATTCACACTTACTTAAAAACGGAGAGACTAATGCTTCTTGTGTCTAATTCAGTTCTTGTGACTTTCAATCTGTGCAGAGTCTCATGTAAACGTTGACTTGGGTTTAACCTGTGAGAGAACATTATGTTTATTTATATCTATATCCTTAGATGTCTCAATAAGTCCCTGTTGTTAACTGAATCAGATTCCATACATACCATTAGAGTCATGTATGAGCTCACTGAATGGGGCTTGAAGTCAGGTTCTCTCACGTCCTAAGGGTGTCTTCACTCTTTGCCCTTGTTTGAACGTGTGGAGATTTTCATTCATACGAAGGTTACCTAGGTATAAGAGATATACTCAGTCTGCATGTTTATTTAAGGTCCTTTGCTATAAATAGTACTGTTGATTATTTAAAAATTATTATAATTTTAATACCATTCTGTCTGTGATATAGGTGCTCGCATTTGATAATCCTATTGTACTACTGCATGGAACATATGCCAATACTACCGATGCAGTGTCCAAAATAATGTAGATTACTATAAAGCAAGCCCCCTATTTTAATAAACTCTCTCTCTGCTTGCGTCAGTGTCATAACGAGCCTAGATGTATCTAACAGCTCGGCGAGTGCGTATAATTAGTGAGACAGCACAACAGACCCATATCGCTTAGATAAACAGCACTCTGTTTACGTGTGCTGGAAACTTTCCGACCGCATCTATATAGCGCGTACCGCTTACCTCATAGCCTGAATCACGAAGCGTTCGACACGTCCTCTCTCCCGTGGGTGGAATGAGAGAGTACGCTGGCTCAGGTTATGTATAGCGATCTCCCTTGACCCTGATTGTTTAATTGGCAGCAATGTTCTAATAATTGAAGCTGACCTCTATATCGCCGATCCCTTCCTCCATTTTGGTAATTCATGCTGTTAATACGCGATTACGCCACGGTTACGTCAGCGTGCACGTCTATTCAGCTCCTCCTTGGCCCATCTTTTACTTCATTTTGGTAGTTTTTTAGACTGGTGAACCACGGAATCGTAGAACCTACGAGGAATAGTACCCATGTTAGTCCCATTTTTAGTTTATAGATGTGAGTCGCGCGTCCCCATAATCGCGAATTACTATACATATTGGTTTTTCAATTTCCTCAATCTAATCTATTGTTATATAGTGAATGTCTTTATATAATTTATCGGCAATATTTGTTGCGAAAAACAGAGTCATTTCTAACATATTAAGGAGTATGATAATATGAACTCCATTTTGGTAGTTTCTTCATGCCTCCATGCTGCACTCTTATTTTTGGACAAGTTACTATGTGTTGTAGTCCATAGAATGTGTAAATTAAACTAAGCAACGTGTTGGACCACAATGATGTACATATAATACATATCTGTACCACTTCATATCGTAACTTGCCTCTAATTTACATGGGGGACAACAATTTTGTGTATAGATTCACACCCTACAGCAGAAAACATCATAAATTATGTCGAGTTTTACATACGAGACAACAATTGTATACATAGATTCACCCCCTATAATGGGAAACATCATCAATTATGTCGAAGCCTGTATCAATTCCGAACATGTTACATATATTCACTTAGTGGTCTATGACCCATGTTGCATCAATCGTTCAAGAATACAGGCTGTATATAAACCATTTCTCACTACCATATTGTACAAGTATGTGACTGTACATTGGTGCATTACAGCACCGGTAGTTTCACCGCCAACCCAACTACGCTTTGAGACGACCCACCAACATGAGAGTACAGGTAACCTTTTCAAATAAGTATGCAGAAGTTTAATCAGGCAATTTCCCAAGATCCTCTAAGTAACGGTTCCTCTCCAAGTTTCTCTCTGTTCCCTGTTGGGTTAGCGCTGGGACGCTCTAGTGCAGCCATGCGCTTTACAAATTAGATTTCATTTCAATGCTCCTTGATGTCTAATGGAGGAGTTGATTTAACTTTTTTAACACGCTACCCCCTTTCTTTGATTTTTAGACGATTGAAATGGCAAGTTACACGAGGTTCCAGGGAAAACCCGATAATGGGGTCCTGGAGGTGAGATAACGTGTGATACCATCTGTGAGAAGTTGGCCCGATATGCAGCGTTCGCTATTCTAGCGACCACTATGCATCGGTCCAAACGACCCTTATGGTGATTGGTTGCAAGTCAACCTTAGACCAGCTATCCTAGTAGCGTGGATACGAGCAGTCTTCGGGCTAAACTCTAGAGGGTGAAGCCAGCTGTTAAACCATCACATACCCCTTGAACACCAAGTGAAAGGACACCACACAAGTGTTATGAAAATAAACAGTGTATTTATTAGAATCACAACAACCCTGGACTCTTTATGAGGACAGGGTACTAAGCACAGAACAAAACTCTTAGGAAAATACTTCAAGTGCACAATTAAAACAAGTGCCCGAGGGCACGGAAAGTTCTAGTGGTCTCGGGCGGACCCGATAAGGCAAGTCGGAAGCGAGGGACACAGGACCCTTAAGTAAGGAGGCTATGCAGACACCGTAGTGTCGGAGTTACCTAGCCACAAGGGCTGCGGCTGCACAAGTCTTACAGGCGTCGGGGGTCTTCGATGACGAGCCAGGAGCCGGAAGAAGGAGTTGCTGGCCGGCGACCAGTGATGAATAGTTCGTAGAGATCCAAGCCTGGATCAGAGATCGTTGATACCTGAAAGCAGAGGGGACCAAGTACGTACTACTAGCCAGTAGTCAGAGGGTACCAGGAAGGCACCGGATGGCCGTCACCTCGACTAGGTGAGTGGGCGACGCTAGGCTCTGCAGTTTCACGGACAAGGAGGCGTTGTCGGCGACCAGGATGGAGGTGCGAGCTGTCCCACGAAGATTGATGCTGTCGGCGTCGCTGGGCCCAGGATTGGGGCAACTAGCCTTGGCAGATTTCAGGGCCACGTGGTGGGCCTAAAATGGCGTCTTGAGTGGACCAGGAGGGTCCGTGGTGCTCCTCTCGTAAAAAGGAGCAGAAGGCTAGTCTGGAGCAACTAGACCAGCAGCGTTGGTTGTCGTTCGTCGTCAAAGGGTCACAAGCCAGCAGCTAGTGATCGGACATCGTGCTGAGCAGCGGCAGAAGGGCCCCACGCAGATCGTGGAGATGCTGGGAGACTGCACTTCGGTGCTGGAGCTGCTCAGGGTCGGGGCTTCTCGGACCCCAGAGCACTCACCAGAGAATTCCTTCGGTGGTCGTGCTGGTTAAGAAAGCGTGCAGGTTTTGATGATGGTCGGTCCCTCGAGGTCTCGTCGCACCCACAGATCTCAGCTGAGCTGACGACGTGGGTAGAGGTCAGAGGTGCCAGGGAAGCCGGTTCTCGTCGAGCTGGGTCGTCGGATTCCTGAGGAAGGACTTACAGCAAACCGCAGAGTTCTTAGATGGTGCCTGCGGGTGCAGGGTGACTACTCCTTAGCGACAAGGGAGAAATCTTGATAAGAGTCTCGAATGTCCTTTCGTAGAAAGTAGTTCTTGATTCAAAGATGATCTAATTTGGAAGGGTCCCCGCTCCGGCCTTTATCCTAAAGAAAGGGGTGGGTACATGACTAGGTCCTGCCCTAGGGGTGGGACCAGGAAGGGGGGTAGTTACACCCCTCTCCCCTGCCGGACTTTCCCCAGGTCAGGGGCTGCGCGCCCCTGGAACTGGTTCTAACCGGCAGATGCGTAGTGAGCACCGGGGTGCCAATCCGGAGTCACCTTCCTGCAAAGCCCTACCTACCCAGAATACACAAACCCTGTCTGGGACGGTGCGAACACCGCCCTCGACAGGAAACCCTTTGTCCAAGCTCTCCTCGCTGGAAGGACTCCCAGCAGCAGGAGGTCAGACTCGTGTCTGTGGTGGCAGCATCCATTTTGTGGAGCTGAGGCTTCGGCTAACTTTAACCGGGGTTCACAGTTACGTACATGTCGTGTCCCTCTAGAAGGGCGGAATGCTAACCTCGTCGCCAGAATTGGTGAGGGAGCAGCATCCCGATTCGTATGACACCTTACTCGACATGTCTTGATAACGCTATACCGAAGTTACCGTTATGATACGCGTTATCATGGAACAGCCATTGGGTCTTGGTTCCGCAAGCTGCAACCGGGCTCGGCTCGTGCCAGAGCCCAGTTCACACGATTCCACGCACTCTGCCTTCAGGATTGTTAAGGCCTGCCATAGGAGTGACTGATAGGAACTCGGGTGTCCATTTTGGGTTTAGATATAGGGATACTATACCTACAGCAACGGGCGAGTACGCCACGTTGCCCCAGCTGTCGTGCAGCCAGTTGTGTCAGATTTAGTCAGCCAGCCAGGGGTGGCATAATACATGCTTCAGCCCCTGGTAGGCCCTGGGTTCACCGATGCCCTGGGTTACAGGGTCTGACAGGGTGGCCCAGTTCCAATTGGGTAATGCACCTAAGGTACACGCATCAATTTAGTGAGAGAACAGCTAGGCTGTGGGTCTGATTGGCAGGCCCACAGCCCGAGAAAGTCGTAAACCAGTGAAACAAAAGCAAAAAGTCCGGGTGATCATAGGATTGCAGACCCTACTCTCCTACATGACCCCCCCCCCAAATGTTGGGACAATAAACTAACCTTGACCAGGTGAGTCTTCTTGTTCTAAGTGGAAATACCTGGAGAGCCCATCTGCATTGCCATGATCAGTGCCAGGTCTATGCTCCACTGTGAAGTCCATCCCCTGTAGGGAAATGGACCACCTAAGCAGTTTGGGGTTTTCACCCTTCATCTGATTTAGCCATAGGAGGGGCTTATGGTCGGTCTGAATCTTGAAATGAGTGCCAAACAAGTATGGCCTCGGTTTCTTCAGGGCTCACACCACAGCGAAGGCCTCCCTCTCTATAGCTGACCAATTTTTCTCTCTGGGGGTCAGCCGTGAAGTGAAGTAGTGTGGCTCACTGGTTAGAGGCGGCAGACCCGAGAGCAGAGGACGGCCCGGGACCAGGGTTCGATTCCCGGCGCGGCAGGTTTCTGGACCAGGGTCAGCGGACTCGATAATTCTCTCGCCTCGGTGCCCACTCTGATCAGCGATCACACTCGGCAACTCTGGGCATTAGCTTGCCTCATCTTCACTAACGGCCCCACAGACCGCCGGGGATGCCTGGTCTCACCTTGGAGATACCCATTAAGGGACCATCTCTCAGGGAAGCCAGGAAGGGTTTCGCAGCGGTCGAAGCGCCTTGGGACCCTACGGGTAAGTAGTGCGCTATATAAATGCCAATACATTTACAGCCGTCTGCTTATAAAAGCAATGGGCTGGTCGTTACCATCGAAATTCAGTTGAGATAGAACAGCTCACACACCCAACTCAGATGCATCTGTTTGGACAATGAATGGTTTGGAGTAGTCTGGACTCTTGAGTATAGGTGCCGTGCACATGGCCTGTTTTAGGTCATCGAATGCTTTTTGACAGCTCACTGTCCACTGACCTTTTTTGGCATTTTCTTGCTCGTCAGTTCATTAAGCGGAGTCACAATCGATCCATAATTTCTGATGAATTTCCGGTAGTAACCAGTCAGGCCCAAGAAAGCTCGAACCTGAGTCTGGGTGGTAGGAGGAGCCCAGTCCCTGATTGACTGTATCTTGCTCTCCAGTGATTGAACTTGGCCTCCACCGACAAGGTGGTCCAAGTACACAACCTGTGTCTGCCCTATCTGGCACTTGGTAGCCTTGATAGTGAGACCTGCTGCTTGCAGAGCCTCTAACACTTTACGCAGGTGGACCAGGTGATCCTCCCAGGTGGAGCTAAAGACAGCAATATCGTCAAGATACGCCGCACAGAAGTCATCCAGCCCAGTGAGAACGTGATTCACCAACCGTTGGAAGGTGGCAGGTGCATTTTTCAAACCAAAGGGCATCACCACGAACTGATAATGCCCACCAGGGGTAGAAAATGCTGTCTTAGGCTTGGCGTCCTCAGCTAACCTGATTTGCCAATACCCAGCTGTCAGGTCAAACGTACTTAAGTAGTTGGCCGAAGCCAATCTATCGATAAGCTCGTCTGCCCTTGGTATTGGGTGGGCATCAGTCTTAGTGACTGCATTGAGACCCCTGTAGTCTACGCAGAACCTCATCTCTTTCTTAGCGCCCGGGGTGTGAGGTTTCGGCACTAGAACTACGGGACTAGCCCAAGGGCTATCCGAGGGTTCAATGACTCCCAGCTCCAACATTTTCTGCACTTCAGTTTTGATGCAGTCTCTAACGTGATCGGGCTGCCTGTAGATGTTACTCTTGACGGGCAAGCTGTCCCCAGTGTCGACCTCATGGGTATACCAATTAGTCTGACTGGGTGTTAGAGAGAACATATGCCGGAAGGATTGAAGAACCTGTTTACAATCCTCCTGTTGATGCTCGGAGAGGCTGCCGCAAAAGACAACACCATCTACCGATCCATCGTCAGGATTCTGAGTGAGCAGGTCGGGGAGAGGGTCACTCTCCTCCTCCTGTCCCTCATCTATGGCCATGAGCAAACTCATGTCCTTCCTGTCGACATATGCTTTGAGCCTGTTGACATGGAGCACCCTGTGGGGGCTCCGGGGAGTTTCCAGGTCTACCAGGTAGGTGACCTCTCCCTTTTTCTCCAGGATGGTGTAGGGCCCGGACCATTTGTCCTTGAGTGCTGCTGGGGCCACTGGCTCCAACACCCACACCTTCTGTCCGGGCTGGTAAACAGTCAAGACAGCCTTTTGGTCATGTAAAAACATAACAGGTGTGTGGAGGGTCAAGGGGAATCTTTACCGACCTGTCTGCTCATACCCCTTATATCAATATACAATACAAAAAATCTGGTAACACTATCGTGTTAAGGATAGAAGCTAGAATTCTCGCCGCCGGAGCAAAAGGAAGCATAATTTCTTTGAGAAATCACATTAACAGAGGATTCCCCACATCAGGTGGAAGTCTTGTATGTCAATCGTTATTAATACGACACTAAAGTTTGTCGTATCTCCAGATATATTGATACTCTGGGCGGCGAGGACATTTTCTCAGGTCATCTCCTTTTGTATAAGGAAGAACACACTTTGATCTCCCTCCAGTGGACACTTAAGTATTGAAGTTCCTGGTAGATGAATAACTAATGTATTGTGTTGTAGTACATCTGTTTTGTTAAATATAGTGCAGTAGCCACTCCATGTTTATAGGTCCTGAAGAAAGCTGCGGTAATCACCCATATGGCTGAAACATGTCGACCGCCTTGCACTGTGCCAGTAGGCAATTTTACTACGTGGCGCAATTTTAACTTTTGGCACATGGACTTTTGTTAAAACCTTCCTTTGAGTCTGCGTAGCCACTTTTTACCTATCACCGTCACCCCAGCACTGCACCCTGTCACTAATGTCACACTATGATGTTTATTATGACTACATCACTGGTATCCATTCCAATACCGGCACTACATGGTCGGATGGAATGTTTTAGCAATCCCCACATGACGTAAACTCCACCATAAAGGGTGGTCTGATGGGCATTGCTTAGGATTTTGTTTAACAATCTCTGTTAAATGTGTTATCAATTATATGTTGACAGTAACCTTCACCTACACATGCACTGTATGTCTCCGCAACGACTGTTCCAACCACACAATATCCCCAGCCTTTTGGTCATGCCAAGCTTTCTGGAGTTCTTGGCTGGCCTTAAGGTTTTCGGATGCCTTCTCCATGTATTCAGCCATCCGCGAGCGGAGACCAAGCACATAGTCCACTATGCTGGTTGCAGGCTTTTTGAGAGGTCTCTCCCATCCTTCCTTCACCAAGCATAGGGGTCCTCTTACAGGATGCCCGTACAAAAGATCAAAAGGGCTGTAGCCAACCCCCTTCTGTGGGACTTCTCTGTAAACGAATAAAAGGCAGGGAATCAGGACGTCCCATCTACGCCAAAGCTTTTCAGGTAGTCCATGAATCATCCCTTTCAGGGTCCTGTTGAACCTCTCAACAAGCCCATTGCATTGTGGGTGATAGGGTGTAGTGAACTTGTAGTTGACACCACATTCCTTCCACATAGCAGTTAAGTAGCTCGACATGAAGTTTGCACCTCTGTCAGAGACAACCTCCTTAGGGAAGCCCACTCTGGAGAACATTCCAACTAGGGCCCTTGCCACTACAGGCGCTGTAGTGGTCCTAAGTGGAATAGCTTCAGGATACCTGGTGGCATGATCCACTACCACCAGTATAAACTTGTGCCCTGATGCTGTTGGTGGTTCCATGGGACCGACGATGTCAATCCCCACCCGTTCAAAGGGCACCCCCACCACAGGCATTGGTATAAGGGGGGCCTTTGTAGCGCCACCTGACTTACCACTGGCTTGGCAGGTGACACAGGAGCGACAAAACTCCTTGGTATCTTCGTTCATATGAGGCCAGTGAAAGTGCGAGACAAGCCTGTCCCACGTCTTCGTCTGGCCTAAGTGTCCTGCTAAGGGAATCTCGTGGGCCAAGGTAAGGAGGAAACCACGCTGAGACAAGGGGATAACCAGCCTCCTGGTCACGCCAGGCTTGGGGTCTCTTGCCTCAGTGTACAGGAGTCCGTCTTCCCAGTATACCTTGTGGGTACCTGTGGCGTTCCCAGCAGCCTCAGCAGCAGCCTGCTGTCTGAGGGGTTCAAGGGAAGGGCAGTCTAACTGGTCCTTTCCCAGGTCCTCTCGTGTGGGTCCCCCTGAGCCCAGAAACTCAACTTGATCAAGTTCGAGTTCTTTAGGTTCAGTTTCCCGCAATTCCTGGAGGTCAGCCTCCTCTGAGACCTGATCCTCGACCTGGGGCAAGGGGGAAGGCGAGGCCTTAACCCGACTGCTCTTCTTCTTGGGAGGTGTCTGGTCCGTTGTTCCAGGATCCAGCACCTGTTCAGTGGGGCATCGTCTGACCTGTGACCTAGTCACAGCAAGCACATGTGCTGGCAAGCCTAACATTTCCATGTGAGTCCGGTGCTCCACCTCTGACCATTGCGATGACTCCAAATCATTGCCCAACAAACAATCCACTGGGAGGTCTGCACTAACAACAACCTTTTTCTGGCCATTTACCCCTCCCCAGGAGAAAGCAACAATCGCCATACTATGACTGGTAGTGACGTTGCTGGCATTGGTCACCAGGAAATCTGTACCTGGCATGATCTGTCCAGGGTCCACAAAGTTAGGTGTCACCATGGTGACACTGGCACACGTGTCCCTATAGGCTTGAGCCATTCTTCCATTGATTAAAGGCGTCTGTCGGTTTTTGCCCAAAGTATTGGGACTGACATCGGGGGATATATCCACATCCCCCGTACAGACAAGGACAGCCTGAGTGAGTGTACCAACTAAGTTGTCACACCCCTCAGAACCCAAGGTTAACCCAACTAGTCCCTTGGGAGGCGCACTACTACTGCTGTCTGTACTAGGGGGCACAGGTGCCTTAGGGGCTGCAGTAGCAGGAGTCTGCCCTCCTTTCTTGGTGCACTCACTAAACCAGTGAGTTTTACTTTTACAGTATTGGCACCACCATTTCGACTGGCCTTCTTGATTCTTCTTTTTCTGGGAAGCCTGACCCCCCCCCCCCCTCTTTGGGTTGTTGGGGACCTGTCGAAGACTTCTGGACAGTTTGTTCCCCTTTCGAATCTTTACCCTTCTGGTCTGCTTTCTTCTGACCACCCTGGTTCTGGCCCTGGTTTTGCTTAACCCTTGTTCTGACCCATCTGTCTGCCTTCTTTCCCAATTCTTGGGGAGAGGTCAGATCCGAGTCGACAAGGTGCTGATGCAACAACTGGTTCTGACAACTGTTTAAAATCTGTTCTCGCATGATCAAATTATACAATCCTGTGTAATCAGTAACCTTACTGCCCAGCAACCAGCCCTCCAAAGCCTTAGTGGCACAATCAACGAAATCAGACCAGTCCTGAGACTGAGTTTTCTGGGTATCCCTGAACAGCACCCTGTACTGCTCAGTGGTTAGGCCGAACCCATCAATCAGTCTGTTTTTCAGGACCTGGTAATTGTTAGCATCCTCGACTCTAGTAGTGAGGAGCTTATCTCTACCTTTACCTTCAAAGGAGAGCCACAAGATAGCTGCCCACTGACTCGGGGGGACGCACTGTACAGTGCAGGCCCGCTCCAACGCAGTAATCCATTTGTGGATGTCGTCCCCTTGCTTAAAGGGGGGCACTATCTTATTCAGGTGCTTAGTGTCTAAACTCCTGGGTTCCCGTGGGGGAATGCTGCCACCAGTGGGAATGGTCCCACTCAATTCTTGCTCTCTAGCAAAGGCGAGTCTTTCTTTGGCTAGGGCAAGTTCTTCCCTTTCGATCCGCAGATTGACTTCCCGCTCCTTCGCTTCGTACACTCTTCTCTGAGGGGATGTCATCCCTCTCCAAGCAGAGCCTCGAGAGCCATTGGTTCGAACGGATCTGTTAGAGCCTCTCGACAGAGACCTAACTCGTCCGTTCCCAATGTTAAGCTGGCCCGAGAGAGGTCCCAGGGGTCTCCTAGTACCATTCTCGTGCCGGCTTAAGTTGTCCCTAGTTAGCTGGCTAACCACTACTGGACTTTTGTCTGCCTCGTCCCCAGATGTCTCTGGCTCCTCTTCCTCCTCTTCGCCCTCTGCGGAGAGATGGATAAGGTCAGGGTCACCTCGGGTTCCCTCGAGGGGGGGCATATCCATTTCTGGATGAGAAGGGTCGGTGTTACCCGCCCTCTTGGCATCATAAGTCTCCAAGAGACCAATCAGAAACGGAATGGAAGGGTTTGCACCCTGTTTTAACTTCCGAGATGTACAGATCTGTCGCATCTCGTGGAAGCTAAGTGCAGCATATCTGGAGGTGACCTGTGGAAGGTCGACTGACACAAGGGGAGACTCAGAGTTTCCTCCTTTGTCTTACATGCTGCTTCTAGTGTGGTGTAAGTGATGCACCTACCTACACTATGGGTTTACCTACTGATCCCTTGCTAAGAGTTGTAGCCAAGGTGTGCTAAGCCTTGAGGAGCTACAACAGCTGGTTCAGTAGAACTCAGAGTATTCTAAGCTAAGTTATATGTACCTGGAGTACTTATGCGATCTTTCACAAGATATTCTTAGGATACGCGTGGTAAAACAACAGCAAGCTCAAATCCCAACCGCTGCTCACCAATGTGAGAAGTTGGCCCGATATGCAGCTGTAATGACCGGATTTTCCGCTTAGATGGAATCAGCCCCCAGGGGCCCCTCTAACCCAGCCAGAACGTAATCACCTCCCTCCTTAGAACGTATTTACAATGGGTATGGATACATATATGTACATTTCGTACCTAAGGATGGGGAAATAGCAATAAACATGCATAGGTTTTCTACCATATCCTATTCATATCAGCTAGTCTCGCGGCCACTCAGACCCAGACTAATCTACCCTAGGGCAGATATGACACACAATCCGGGGTGTCTACACACGGGCCTGCAGTCCCAATGCTCTCATTAACACACGGTTCACAATCTGGCGAACCTCCACGCTGGTCTCCTCCCCAACGCTCTCACTTACACACGCTTCACAATCCGGCGAACCTCCACGCTGGTATCCCCCCCAGCGTTCTCATTAATGCCGTATATCAAAGACGACCACTTTCCTATGGACACCTATGGGAGCAACTTCTCATTTATCTACTTGGGATAAAACTAGGACAATGAAAGTTTAGTACGGTTCTCCTAATTATAATATGTACCTTCTGCTCCTGGCATCAAAGGTCCCCTCGCTTCCTATTTGCTTGATCACTCCTTACCTGATCGGGATTTCACATCCGTTCATGCAAACAATGCTCAACTGGAAAGGTCAGTTACCATGATTGAACAAGAATACAAGGCACATGTCGGTTCACAATAAACCAGGATATTTATTAATAATAAACATAAACACAATACTATGCAATGTATTTTCTGCAAAGGAAAGGTAAAGGTTAGAGTGATTTAAAGAAAGGGCGGAGGTCACCTGGTTAATATGAAGTCGGGGCTCGGCAGTCATCTAGGTTCCCTTCTCGTCTCTGTGTCTTGGCTCGTCTCGAAGTCACACCCCAGCCGTCACAAGTACACGTCTGCACCGCTAGGCTCAATCTCTTCTGCTTCCCTCCAAGTCACTGGAACCTTGCTGGTTATTAGCTACTGTATCTCTCTCTCTCTGTCTCTGTGCGCTCCGCGCTGTTTCTCCTTCAGTCTTTCTCAGAGAGTCTCGGTCTTAAATCTTTCTCGGACTTCAAAGATGGCGACTGTCCGCCGAAGAAATAATTAATAGCAGAGATGCTAACGGCTAGCTGCCGCCTATGAACTAACTAACTCATTGCCTAACACTTTCGCTAATATGGAAGCTGTCCCTTCATGGAAAGTTACGGCCAGTAACCTGCCGCCCACCAAATTCTTGTACCTCCCCGTACCAAGGACACGTTCCCAGCCGGCCGGCCTGAAGTTGTGTCTTCGGAGTGGAGAAAAATACATTCTTTCGATAAGGGCCAGCCTGAACCGGTTCTCTCCAAACGAACAACACCTTGAAACTAAAACATTACATTTAACCTAGAAAGCCTCTCCAGCTACCAGGCAGAGGGCAAGATGGAGTCTGTCCCGTTTAAGGCCTGCAAGGCCCGGAATATGCATAACTCCATAGAAAATATACTAATACTCTTACAAAAGGACGGATCATCACTAATACTTATATATCTATCCCCTAGCTTAAGTTAATAAGCCCTGATCTAAGGAAAAGAATACGAAAAAGCACTACTGTGCCTTATGGATAGGTCCTACTTATAGTCCTAATCTCTATACTATAAGGGTGATAGACTGGAGTCATTCTCCATCATCCTCCCTCTAAAAAGGGCCAGAAAAAGTCGGTTATTACATTTCACCCTTGACTCCAGTCTATTATTCATACACTATATAGAACTAACATCAGTAGAAGAATAATAAGAAACACAATTAACTGATCTATGTCTCCTGCCAATTCTACAATATTGGAGTAGAGAAGGAATGCACTGCATAAAGCAGCAAATAGCCACTAAAACACAAACGGAAAGTATAATCCCCCCTAAAATCTGTCGTAAAGAATGTAAGTCAGGTAACCAATTAAAGAGCCAGTCAAACCAGCCCTGATCAATATGTTGTCTAACCTCTGCAGTCAAATCGTGGAGTTTGTCAATATGGGCTTGGATCGATTTAGAATGGTCAGACAAATTGAAACAGCATAGGCCTTCAAAGTCAGAACAGTCATGTCCATGTTTTAACAAAAGATAGTCAATCGCAGCGCGATTCTGCAAAATGGCTCGTCGTTCACCCTGGGCATCTAATAATAAGTCAGATAATACAGTCGAAGTCTGATTAATGGATTTAACCATCCAGCAGGCCATCTTGCCAATAGTTTTTACATTATAAACAGCCAATGCTGGGACACCAATAATCGAGAAAGCTAAACTAAGATACTCTGATTTAGAGTAAAGGTGTACAGAGGAATCGCAGTCTTCTTGTAACTTCATAGAGTCTCGTACCACACGGGAATGGGAACCAGGGTGTGAGGAAAACATTAATAGACTTAATCTAGTGATAGCACATGGACCTCCAGAAATATTAGCGGGAATATAGGGCCAAGAAGTATTCCCGCAGGAGAACAGCCAGCCATTAGGTAGTAACATTATACGATAATAGCTAGGAACAACTAATAAACTTTTACATGTCATATTATTTTTAACGGAAATACACGAATTTGGAAGTCTTCGTAAACAGAGCAATCGTTGATGAGCAGAAAAAGATGTAGCAGCTCGTAATTTCAATCTCAGGCATTCCGAGATAGCCTTGGGATCACAAGTAAAAATAAAACATAAATCACCCTGCGTAATGTTATATGTAGTAATCTGGGAAGGAATCGGGAGAGCAGAGTCAGAAAGGGCAGAACATAAAGGGCAAAATTCATGGGCGGGAAAATCGCCCAAAATAACATTAGGACGGGCACTCGAGATGTTGAAAATGTGCCGCAACGTTTCAGTGGAGGCAGGGACAGCAACCAAACAGGTCGCTAAAATATCAGTCACAGATCTCATAGGAGTGAGACAAAAATGTGGAGAGTTTGTGACCCGTTTTGCAAGGGTAATCCAAAAATTAGAAGATGTATCCCACGCAGCGAAGGAACGCGGAACTCGGGTTCTCCAATCAACCGAAGTCGGCGGGTTCTCTCCTCTCCCAGCGTAGCAGACCAAAAGGAGTCCAACGCCGGCACATCCTGCAGCAGCAGTCCAGAGAATGATCTGAAAGAATACAAACACAGGCCTTAATCATTCTCGTAAGTAACATTTGTCAGCTGGGACAGCTTCCCAGCTATCTTTCCCTGGCTTCATCACCAAAATGGTGTTGTCATGACCGGTCGCAATAACCTCAGCCTGTTCAGGGGGACGTTTAGGCGATTGCACCCATATCTTAGCTCCGGG
This sequence comes from Lissotriton vulgaris, assembly GCF_964263255.1. NCBI lineage: Eukaryota > Metazoa > Chordata > Amphibia > Caudata > Salamandridae > Lissotriton > Lissotriton vulgaris. The sequence continues at coordinate 307,908,629 of NC_141688.1, read as the reverse complement.
GTTATCAGAGGAGCCGAAGCCCTTTTGGCCACGTGTCGTTAGCAAAGTCGGGGCAGTGCCTTTTTTTAATCTCACCACTGAAGACAGGCATAATCAACAATTGAGCAACGCGGTCAGACTTTTTGAATGATAAATCAACCTCACTGCTATTAAGCAGGAGGACCTTAATCTCTCCCTGATAATCGCTGTCAATCACTCCTCCAAGAACTTGAATACCTTTTAAGGCAAGGCTCGATCTAGGGGTAATCAGTCCAAAGCTACCGGCTGGTATATAGACACCAATGCCAGTTTCGACAATGATTCGGTCTCTGCCTTTTAGGACAATGTCATCCATAGCATGCAGGTCCAAGCCTGCAGAACCTGGGGTTGCTCTGCATGGAGCCAAAGCTCCGGGGGTAATTTCCCAGTACATAACAGTATTGGACATCGAATTAGGTTTTGCATCAACAGTAGGAGGAAACAATCGCATTAAAGGAGATTCAGCATGCAACAAAGGGCGATTATTCAAAATCAATAATGCTTGGAGCAAAAAGTCCCTCCAATGTTTGTAATGTTCATCCGTCAACTTTCGTAATTGATCCTTTAGCAAACCATTCATTCTCTCAATCAATCCTGCAGCCTGCGGATAATATGGAATGTGAAACACCCATTCAATGTTATTTTCCACACAGAATTCCTGCACCAATTTTCCACGGAAGTGGGATGCGTTATCAGATTGAATTTGAAATGGAACACCATAATATAAAATGAGTAGTTCCAATGTTTTAATGGTATTGATTTGGGTAGCATTTTTACAAGGGAAAGCGACCAGAAGGCCACTATAGGTATCAACAGCGGTACAAATATATTGACAATTTCTGCTCATAGGGAGTGGGCCAATATAATCAATTTGCCAAATTTGAGCGGGCAACTTTCCTCGATGTAAATGGCCTTGAACAATGTGAGGCACTTCTCTCTTTCTAGAATGTTGGCAAATGGGACAATGCAGAATGACATCTTTAATCAAATGTAAAGGAATATGAATTCCTCGGTCAGTAGCCCACCTGCTAGTGGCTCTCTCTCCAAAATGTCCCGCTTTCTGGTGGGCCCATTTCGCCAATCCCGCCAAATCAGAATCTTGCATGTCCACCACTGCCTCAGAAATTTTTGACTTTTCATCTGCAATATTATGAACGAATTTGTCAAGGGAATCTATCGGGGTATGAGCATCTACGTGAAAGATTGTCACAGTACTCTGTGGGAGCAATTCCCAAATTTCTTGCCATAGTTCTTATCCCCACAGTTCTTTTGAATGCAATTCCCAATTATGAGAATGCCATGTTGGTAACCATACCGCCAGTCCATTAGCAGTGGACCAGGAATCAGTGAAAATATGACATGTGCCAGGTAGTTCCTGTTTCAAAACTTGGTAAACTGCATACAATTCAGCATATTGACTACTTTTCCCGTCACCAGTTGTACTCAATAATTTCTGTGTAATCGGATTATAAAACACCGCTTTCCAATGTCGTTTCTCACCAATGAACCTCGCTGAGCCATCCGTAAACCACACATGTTTTCTATCCTCCGCGGACAGATCATCAAATGATTTACCCCACTTGACAGGAGATTCCTGTACTACAGGCACAGAACAATCACTTCCAGTTTTATTCGATGGCGCCTGCGCCACTCGCTCATGCAACACTGCCACACCTTTCGGACCCACGCGTGCCCTGTCCTGAATGTACCATTTCCATTTAATCACACTCGCCTCTTGAGCATGTCCAATCCGATGGGATTTTGGCGAACTCAAAACCCACTGCATGATAGGAATTTCAGGTCTCAAAATCACAGCATGACCTAAAGTCAATTGCTCGGTATCCACCAGAGCCCAGTAACATGCAAGCAACTGTTTTTCAAAGGGTGTATAACGCTCACCAGCTTCAGGTAACTTTTTAGTCCAAAAACCTAATGGCACTTTTTGTCTGCCCTGCTTTTGCCATAGACTCCAATTGGCATACGGACCTTCCACAGACACATTCAGATCCACATCACCCTCGCCCACAGGCCACAAATCCAGGGCGTACTGAATGGCTTCTTTCGCCAAATTAAATGCATTCTGTTGTAATTCGCCCCATTCAAACACATTCTTTTTACGAGTGACTCGATATAATGGAGCCAAAATCTGACTCAAATGGGGAATATGCTGACGCCAAAAGCCAAACAAGCCAATGAAACTCTGAGCCTCTTTTCTATTCCTTGGGACTGCAAAATCTAAAATGTTTCGCTTTACCTGTGGGATCACCTCTCTGTGACCTTCATGCCAATTAATACCTAGAAATTTGACATTTTGGGATGGGCCTTGTAATTTATCAGGATTGGTTTCCCAACCTTTTGCTCGTAAACAATCAAGGATCTGGTCTAAATGGGACTGTACCTGATCTTGCGTCTCACCTTGAATCAAAATGTCATCAATATAATGACACACCTGTATTTGTGGGTTCACGGGCACCTCAGACAAATGCTCCGCCACCAACCGGTGACAGATCGTGGGACTATGTACATAACCTTGAGGAAGACTCCTGAACGTCATTTGACGTCCATTCCAGGTAAAACTGAATTGTTCCTGACACTCGGGGGCAATTGGAATTGAAAAGAAAGCATTAGCAATATCAATAGACGCATACCATGTACCTGGATGCTTCTGAATTCTCTGAATCAAGGTGACAATGTCTGGTACTGCAACAGCTAAACGAGGTGTATGTTTGTTCAACTCTCGATAATCAACAGTCATGCGCCAAGAATTATCACTCTTGCGCACAGGCCAAACGGGATTATTCCAAGCAGAAGTAACCGGAGTTATAACTCCTGCATCAACCAAATCCTGAATTGTGGCACTGATCTCTTCGTGACCACCTGGGATACGATATTGTTTTTGAGAAACTACTTTCGTGGCTTGAGGAATTTTAATGGGGGGCAACCGTGAACGGCCAACCCGTACGGGTCTGGACGAAATATAATGCTTGGTTCCAAATTGATAACAACCATCATCCAAATGCAAAGTCATTCCTTTCAAAATGTCAATTCCAATTATATACTCCAAAAGTGGTACGACTAACACAGATTATTCTTTACGGGGAATCCTACCGATTTTCATCTCAAGTGTAGTTTGCACTGCGGGGGTCTCTTTCCCACCTAAACCAGTAATTGTGAAGAATTGTCCTTTAAATTTCTTTGCTTTACCATGAATTAAAGTGGCCTCCGCTCCTGTATCCACTAATACTCGGGCCCTTTGGATATTACGATGTTTCCAAAAAATCTCAATATCTACATAGGGTCTGTTATCTCTGTGAGCCCACCTTCGTACTGGAGCTTGACCTATTTCCTAGTCATTTTTACTGCGTTCCGCTAGCCAGGACAAATCAGGATAAATACTCTCATGTTTCTTGGGTATCAAAATTTCCTGTTCATATCCATCTCCATTACGAAATGGATTTTTGTCATTTACATCATACTGTGAATTACGATCAGCAAGCCTGTGACGATCCTCCCTTCTCCTCAGCTCAGGGGAATAATCTCTCTCCTCTCTATATCGGTTGGAAACACGATCATCTCTCCCCCTTTCTTTTTCCCCCTCTCTCTCCCTCTCTCTGTCACGACGAGGGGACACATCACGATCAACACGCCGGTCACCACGGCGATCAGAATCCACACGGTGCCTCTCATCACCACTATCATCAGAACCATGGCCACAATCATTCTTTCGAACACGACGGGCACCCTCCTTCCGATCCAAACCACGCTTACGGAATATGTCCCACAAGCGATTATTAGGCTCACCGTCAATGTCCTCCCTCTTCACACCATCAGCCAAAAGTGCAAGAAACATATCACGTCTAGAGAACTTATAATCCCCAGCAGTACGACCCTCAGGTCGAGATTGTCTCTCAGGTTTAAACCATTCACCCAACTCACCAAGCTGACGAACAGATTCAAGCACCGCAGACAAAGGATTGCCAGTCTGATTAATCAATAAAGTCATCATAACCTGCTTGTAAGCAACAGGGGAAGAACGGATAATGCGATTGCGTACAGAAGATGTTAAAAGACCGTCCAACAACCTATCAGAAGTACTGAGAAAAATCGCGGTCTTCATCACCTACTCCTTCAGACGTTGCGACGCATCACGCAAAGTATACCACGGCTTGTCATTGACAGGCCAATCAGATTCAGTAGGATATTTATGGTTACAGCCATCAGACGCAAGCTGGAGCAAAGTAATCTGACCAGCACCATTATAGTTTCGAAAATGATCTTGAATGGTAGAGTCGGAACTCAAAGAGCAAAACCGTAAACAATCAACAGCATTGAGAATAATACCGGCAGCGCCCAGTTCATAAAGGCGCACCATCCACGTAAGCAAAGCCTCACCGGGCCGTTGACGAAATCGTTGTAAAATATCACTAACCTCCTGTTGAGTAAAATCTTCAATACTATCCAGGGCAACACCACCCGGATTACCAGGAGCTTGTTGTAACTTGCGACGAAACACAGGATGAGCAGAAACCTCCGGCAGAGCTCCCGAAGAAGCCCCGTCCTTAGATTTAGAAGAACAGTCAGGATAAGACACGACATCGGAACGGGAAGAACGACCACGGTCGCTAGACATGACATCTTTGTCACAAGAAGCAGATTTACAATCACGTCCGGAGCGAGAAGACTCGCGCTTGTCACCCTCCTCAGCCGAGGAGTCAGAAGCATTAGAATCCCAGATATTACCATCCCACTCGTCAGGGTTCCAATCCAGTCCGGCTTTCGCCACGACCAGACGCACTTTCCATGTAGACACACGACCACGACGGTGTTTGTATTTATATCTCGCAATGCGAACTGCAGCCCGTTCGGCTATAGTTTGATAAGTCTCAAGTTTGTCGGCAAGCAATTTATTTTGACACCGCAACAAAGTATGCGCATTCTGCAATTCAACAACCTGTCCTTCCATATCCTTGCATTGCTTCCGCAACTGAACGAACCTCTCCGGTATGCATGTAGCACAATCCAACCTCTGCGTCCCAAAATAGGAAGCTCATCACCCTTCACTACTGGAGCTTTCTGCAAGCAAGAAACCACATCAGCAGGCTCCGCCTGCTCCAAACAAGAAATCCAATTCTCACTCAAACCAGTAGAATCGGCCCACTCACGGGCCAAAGCCTCGTAAGGCGTAGACTCCCAGCCGGGAATCTGAATAGGCAGTTTGAAAACAGAGCCTGATTTTTTCGAAAACATTTTTACACACAAAAAAATATATATATATATATACACAATTATAAACAAAGAAAATACGTACGAGCCGAGCGCAAACCAACAAGATAAAAACAATACAGCGCACACAGGCTTCGTAAACAGTTCGTGACGCCAGATGTAATGACCGGATTTTCCGCTTAGATGGAATCAGCCCCCAGGGGCCCCTCTAACCCAGCCAGAACGTAATCACCTCCCTCCTTAGAATGTATTTACAATGGGTATGGATACATATATGTACATTTCGTACCTAAGGATGGGGAAATAGCAATAAACATGCATAGGTTTTCTACCATATCCTATTCATATCAGCTAGTCTCGCGGCCACTCAGACCCAGACTAATCTACCCTAGGGCAGATATGACACACAATCCGGCGTGTCTACACACGGGCCTGCAGTCCCAATGCTCTCATTAACACACGGTTCACAATCTGGCGAACCTCCACGCTGGTCTCCTCCCCAACGCTCTCACTTACACACGGTTCACAATCCGGCGAACCTCCACGCTGGTATCCCCCCCAGCGTTCTCATTAACGCCGTATATCAACGACGACCACTTTCCTATGGACACCTATGGGAGCAACTTCTCATTTATCTACTTGGGATAAAACTAGGACAATGAAAGTTTAGTACGGTTCTCCTAATTATAATATGTACCTTCTGCTCCTGGCATCAAAGGTCCCCTCGCTTCCTATTTGCTTGATCACTCTTTACCTGATCGGGATTTCACATCCGTTCATGCAAACAATGCTCAACTGGAAAAGTCAGTTACCATGATTGAACAAGAATACAAGGCACATGTCGGTTCACAATAAACCAGGATATTTATTAATAATAAACATAAACACAATACTATGCAATGTATTTTCTGCAAAGGAAAGGTAAAGGTTAGAGTGATTTAAAGAAAGGGCGGAGGTTACCTGGTTAATATGAAGTCGGGGCTCGGCAGTCATCTAGGTTCCCTTCTCGTCTCTGTGTCTTGGCTCGTCTCGAAGTCACACCCCACCCCAGCCGTCACAAGTACACGTCTGCACCGCTAGGCTCAATCTCTTCTGCTTCCCTCCAAGTCACTGGAACCTTGCTGGTTATTAGCTACCGTATCTCTCTCTCTCTGTCTCTGTGCGCTCCGCGCTATTTCTCCTTCAGTCTTTCTCAGAGAGTCTCGGTCTTAAATCTTTCTCGGACTTCAAAGATGGCGACTGTCCGCCGAAGAAATAATTAATAGCAGAGATGCTAACGGCTAGCTGCCGCCTATGAACTAACTAACTCATTGCCTAACACTTTCGCTAATATGGAAGCTGTCCCTTCATGGAAAGTTACGGCCAGTAACCTGCCGCCCACCAAATTCTTGTACCTCCCCGTACCAAGGACACGTTCCCAGCCGGCCGGCCTGAAGTTGTGTCTTCGGAGTGGAGAAAAATACATTCTTTCGATAAGGGCCAGCCTGAACCGGTTCTCTCCAAGCGAACAACACCTTGAAACTAAAACATTACATTTAACCTAGAAAGCCTCTCCAGCTACCAGGCAGAGGGCAAGATGGAGTCTGTCCCGTTTAAGGCCTGCAAGGCCCGGAATATGCATAACTCCATAGAAAATATACTAATACTCTTACAAAAGGACGGATCATCACTAATACTTATATATCTATCCCCTAGCTTAAGTTTATAAGCCCTGATCTAAGGTAAAGAATACGAAAATGCACTAAAGTGCCTCACGGATAGGTCCTACTTATAGTCCTAATCTCTATACTATAAGGGTGATAGACTGGAGTCATTCTCCATCATCCTCCCTCTGAAAAGGGCCAGAAAAAGTCGGTTATTACAGCAGCATTCGCTATTCTAGCGACCACTATGCATCGGTCCAAACGACCCTTATGGTGATTGGTTGTAAGTCAACCTTAGACCAGCTATCCTAGTAGCGTGGATACGAGCAGTCTTCGGGCTAAACGCTAGAAGGCGTGTTAAGCCAGCTGTTATACCATCACATACCCCTTGAACACCAAGTGAAAGGACACCACACAAGTGTTATGAAAATAAACAGTGTATTTATTAGAATCACAACAACCCTGGACTCTTTATGAGGACAGGGTACTAAGCACAGAACAAAACTCTTAGGAAAATACTTCAAGTGCACAATTAAAACAAGTGCCCGAGGGCACGGAAAGTTCTAGTGGTCTCGGGCGGACCCGATAAGGCAAGTCGGAAGCGAGGGACACAGGACCCTTAAGTAAGGAGGCTATGCAGACACCGTAGTGTCGGAGTTACCTAGCCACAAGGGCTGCGGCTGCACAAGTCTTACAGGCGTCGGGGGTCTTCGCTGATGAGCCAGGAGCCGGAAGGAAGGAGTTGCTGGCCGGCGACCAGTGATGAATAGTTCGTAGAGATCCAAGCCTGGATCAGAGATCATTGATACCTGAAAGCAGAGGGGACCAAGTTCGTACTACTAGCCAGTAGTCAGAGGGTACCAGGAAGGCACCGGATGGCCGTCACCTCGACTAGGTGAGTGGGCGACGCTAGGCTCTGCAGTCTCACGGACCAGGAGGCGTTGTCGGCGACCAGGATGGAGGTGCGAGCAGTCCCACGAAGATTGATGCTGTCGGCGTCGCTGGGCCCAGGATTGGGGCAACAAGCCTTGGCAGATTTCAGGGCCACGTGGTGGGCCTAAAATGGCGTCTTGAGTGGACCAGGAGGGTCCGTGGTGCTCCTCTCGTAAAAAGGAGCAGAAGGCTAGTCTGGAGCAACCAGACCAGCAGCGTTGGATGTCGTTCGTTGTCAAAGGGTCACAAGCCAGCGGCTAGTGATCGGACAACGTGCTGAGCAGCGGCAGAAGGGCCCCACGCAGATCGTGGAGATGCTGGGAGACTGCACTTCGGTGCTGGAGCTGCTCAGGGTCGGGGCTTCTCGGACCCCAGAGCACTCACCAGAGAATTCCTTCGGTGGTCGTGCTGGTTAAGAAAGCGTGCAGGTTTTGATGATGGCCGGTCCCTCGAGGTCTCGTCGCACGCACAGATCTCAGCTGAGCTGACGACGTGGGTAGAGGTCAGAGGTCCCAGGGAAGCCGGTTCTCGTCGAGCTGGGTCGTCGGATTCCTGAGGAAGGACTTACAGCAAACCGCAGAGTTCTTAGATGGTGCCTGCGGGTGCAGGGTGACTACTCCTTAGCCACAAGGGAGAAATCTTGAGAAGAGTCTCGAATGTCCTTTCGTAGAAAGTAGTTCTTGATTCAAAGATGATCTAATTTGGAAGGGTCCCCGCTCCGGCCTTTATCCTAAAGAAAGGGGTGGGTACATGACTAGGTCCTGCCCTAGGGGTGGGACCAGGAAGGGTCCCACCCCTGCCGGACTTTCCCCAGGTCAGGGGCTGCGCGCCCCTGGAACTGGTTCTAACCGGCAGATGCGTAGTGAGCACCGGGGTGCCACTCCGCAGTCACCTTCCTGCAAAGCCCTACCTACCCAGAATACACAAACCCTGTCTGGGACGGTGCGAACACCGCCCTCGACAGGAACCCCTTTGTCCAAGCTCTCCTCGCTGGAAGGACTCCCAGCAGCAGGAGGTCAGACTCGTGTCTGTGGTGGCAGCATCCATTTTGTGGTGCTGAGGCTTCGGCTAACTTTAACCGGGGTTCACAGTTACGTACATGTCGTGTGAAGAAGACCCGCTATGTAAGGGCAACTTTCCCTACCCAACATAGGGTCGAAACGTAGACTACTTATCCCACCTGTACCAGCTTCTACCCCCAAGCAAGATTGACACAGCTACAATAGAAGTCTGGTTCTGGAGAATTGTTGGACTTAAGCTGTTATACGTGGCCCCATGACGGGGAACCACTTGGAATAACGTTTTATCAAACTTAAAGAATTGAATTTAATTATTTGTTACGAATATGAACACTTTTTTCACCTTTCACTGAAATCCCCTCACAGCCCTTTCACTCCCTTCCCCCTCGCGTTGTGAATGTGGGCACATAATGCAATAAGAAAAAATTGAAAACTGTAGTGCATAACCCAGTCCATGGTTGTTTGGTACCTTGTGAATTAAAACACCGTATTGTCTTTTTGATTATCTTTTTTGATTATTTACATGATTTTCTCTTAAATCTATTTCCCACTTCCCAGTCTGGGACCCTTTTTGTCTATAACGTTCTGCTACCCAGGTCCCACTGACTTTGTTTGGGTTAACCCTTTTTCATAACACACTGTACTTTGGTGCAGGGCATGCATGTACTATACTGGTGCAGAGCATGGATTGAACGTACTAGTGCAGGGCATGCATGTACTACACTGGTGCAGGGCCTGCATGTACTACACTGGTGCAGGGCAAGCATGTACTACACTGGTGCAGGCATGGATTGAGCATGCTAGTGCTGGGCATACATGTTCAACACTAGTGCAGGGCATACTTTTTGAAAGACTGGTGCAGGGCTTGGATTGAGTGCTACTAGTGAGTGCAGGACATGCATGCATTGTGTAGTACTAGTGCAGGGCATAGATTGTGTAGGATGGCGTAATGCAGGGTATGGCTTCTGCTAGACTGGTGCTGGGCATGCATTATGCGAAGACTAGTGCACGACTGGTACAAGGCAGGCATTGTGTAGAAATAAATATTGCAGGGCGTAGATTGTGTAGGAAGGTGCAGGGAATGAATTGAGCAGACTAGTGAAGGACGTTCATTACCCTGCAAGACTGGTGCAGGGGATGCATTGTGCAGACTGGTGAAGGGCACTCGTGTGTGATGGTGCAGGGCATGCACTGTGTAGGGCTGGTGCGAGGAATAGATTGTGCAAGACTGGCACAGGGCATGGATTGTGTGGCACTGGTGCAGAATTTAATGTGCAGGACTGTACATAGCAGCATGTACTGAGAAGCACTCATGCAAGGCATGCGTTGGGTAGGACTAGTGCAGGGTCTGGATCAATGAAGAGAGATGTGTTGCATGAATTACGCAGACTAGTGCAGGTAATGCATTGTGTGGCACTGGTGCAAGGCATGCGTGCAGTGTGCTGGACTCATGCAAGGCATTAATTGTGCAGACTGGTGCAGGCATGCATTGAGAGGGACTGGTGAAGCCTTCATTGTGTACGACTTATGCATGGCAATCTTGCACTGTGCAGGACTCTTGCAATGCATCCATTGTGTATCACTAGTGCATGGCACGGATTGTGTAGGACTGTGGCAGGGAATGAATTTTGCAGACTGGTGCAAGCATGTATTGTGTGTGAATGGCGCAGGGAATGGATTGTGTGAGACTGGCACAGAGTATGGACTGGGAGAAACTGATGCTGGGCATGATTGTGCAAAACTGGCACAGGGGATGGACTGTGCAAAACTGATTAAATGAAATGAAAATGAAATGTGGCATTTATAGAGCGCAAACTGTCGCTCCCAAAGGAGCCTCCTGGCGATATACAGATAACAGACAAACTAGTGAGGAGTTAGGGCTTAGATAAGGGCAAGACAGGATTCATCACTTATTCCTTAGATCCAGGTCTTTAGAGCTTTCCTGAATTGTTTTTCTGATATCATCGTTCTCACTATGTTAGGCATAAGATTCCAAGCTTTTACACCTAATACTGTAGCAGTCTTCCTTCCCCTGGTTTTAAGTTTAAAGCCAGGCAATTTGAGGAGGTTAGCAGATGTAGATCTAAGTATCCTCCCTGTGGTGTATGAATCTCCTGGAGAGATATTCTGGTTCAATTTGGCAGGTCGCTCTGAAGGTAATAGCCAAGAGTTTGAATAGAATTCTCTTGTGTAGCGGAAGCCAATGAAGAGTTTTCAGAGCTTCTGGTGCTGATGACCTACGTGGGAGTTTCAGAACCAGTCTAGCAGCTGTGTGTTGTACTACCTGTAGTCTCTTCAAAGTTGATTTATTAACCCCTGCTAGAAGGCTGTTACAGTAGTCTGGCGCAAAAGTATTAACGTCACAGCCAATGTTTTCCTTGCGGCCAGTGGAATCAACTCAATGAATTTTGTCATAGTTTTAATTAGGCCGAAGCAAGTACCCACCACCTTAAGGGTATGGTGCTTAAAAGAGAGAGAGGAGTCAAACCACCCCCAGATTTTTGGCCACCTTCGCGGTGTCTGGGGGAGCTGCTGCCTCTTCCCGCCACCAATCCTTTGGTTGAAAGGGATTGTCTTTACCGATCAACAAAATCTCTGTCTTGTCCGTATTAGAAGTGAGATGGTTGTTTTTCATCCATGTGATAACCACCGTGAGACAGGTTTAAAATGTTCTTCTGCCTCTGTGGAGTTTTCTCAAGGGACAGGATCAGCTGAGTGTCGTCAGCGTCGGATGTTGTTTCATTCCCGCAGGCCGAAATACGAGAAATACGCGGTCCATATATATATTAAACAAGAGTAGACTAAGTAAGGCCCCCTGTGGGACTCCTGTGGTGATAGTACGTTTGGAGGACAGAAAGGTGCCAAGGGAGACTGCCTGCCTCCGATTGGACAGGAAGGATATGATCCAGGCCAGAGCCGTGTTGGAAATACCGCAAGATTTTAATCTGGCCAAGAGGATGTTATGAGATATAGTCTCAAAAGCGGCCGACAGATCTAAAAGGATCAGCACTGCCTTCCTGCCATTGTCTGTAATGAATTTCAGAGTGTCAGATATCTCCAATAAGGCTTATTCCGTGGAATTTTTTGGGCGGAAGCCAGATTGTCGAGGATGGAAGATCTGGGATGCCTTGACAAAATTAGAGTTCTTTATAGACCATTTTTTCGGTAATCTTACCCAAGATTGGCAGTAAGGATATGGGCCTATAATTGGACAGATTGGAAGGGTAAATATTTTGTTTTTTCTTAAGGGGCTTCACTATTGTGAATTTCCACTCATCTGCCACTATGCCTTAGTACAGCGAGGAATTCACAATCCCATTATTCACGGGATTCTCTATATCCATAATGTGATGCAATATTGTTAGAAATGGGGTTACCAATTCTACAGGGGGTAGCTTGGAGCAGAGCAGGGAGGCCAAACTTTAGAGGACATGTGTTAAGCATTCACGCAGTACTCACAGACGACACACCAGGCACACCACAAAAGAGACACAACACAGTTTCTGGTTGGAAAAAGAATAAGTGTTGTATTATCTCCAACCTGCAAAGGTAAAACACAACAATAGCAGTAATCACAAGGGGGCGCCAACTGGCGACAGATCAATGAATGCAAAGGGGATTATTTACGTGGGAAAGGGGCAGGAATAAAAGGTTAAGTCCGTGAGTCCATGGCTGAAATAAAAACGTGTTATCATTGGCATGAAACCTTAGGAGAATACGTGAGGGAAAGAAATACTAATGCTGAAACCTAAGGTCAATATCGCAAGGCAAACTAAGGCCTTAATCCTTGGCCTCACCTAGACATAAGCTGTAGGAGTAAACTAAAGCATAAGACATAAAATACACACTAGGTATGGAGGCATAGCCACACAACAGGGCCTGCATCCGCGTCTCCTGTGAAAAGAAACAGGCGGCACATGGCCTTAACAACTGGCATAGATATACAAATGTAATATCAGACCTGGGCTGGCATCATGAGGCAGGAACAGCTGCAAATAAATTTCATAGCCTGACTTGCACCCCAGGCATAAAAAGGTAACAGGGAGCCACTATTGGCTTAAAACCCTCACTAGCCAAGGGTCAACCTTGTCTCCTACGACAACCAACCAGCACTTAATTTGGGCACTGGACCAGTTCAGGGGGACCCTCAGTCACTACCTCCCCTGGGCCAGGGCCTCCTCGGCTTAACGGGGGCTAACAGGGCACACTCACTGGGCTTTTGGCAATGTCTCCATGCTTCTGTTTACCGCTCAGGGCTTCCTGGGCAGTAGGGTGGGAGGCAGGCACCGACAATGTGCCTCGAGGCCTCACCAGACAGACGCAGACACTGCTCCCCCGAGCGGAGGTGGGGTAGGCTCCTGCCCTATTTACAAGGCTGAGAAGCGGCAGGATCTGGCGCGGTAGCGCTTAGGAACACAAAAGCAGCCTCTTCCAGCTGCGCAGAACTATCCACCACACAGCGCTTCTCCTCAGCCCAGCTCCTCATACAGCGCTTCTAGATCACAGCGCTTAGCAGGCAGCACTTATCCAGCGCCAGGCAGCCCTTCCAACAGTCCAGTGCTTGGTTGAAGCGGCGCTTTGCAGGCACACACAGCAGGCAGTACAGTTCAGGCCCTTCAGGACTACCCAGGGCTTCTGCAGCACAGCCCTTCCAGGATCACAGCGCTTTGGCACACAGCGCCTCCTCCAGGCCCAGCAGGTCCAGGAGCACAGTGAAAGGGGGGGCGTACAGTCCCAGCAGCAGGCCCAGGATAACACTTCTCACCTCCTGGGTGGTGGGGTCCCAGATGCTCCTTCCCTTCTAGGCGCTTCTTTGCGCAGCGCTTGCATAGCGCAGGGTCCCGGCAGCTCCAGGGACCTACGGGGGCCCTCCTTCCTCAGGGGCCTGGGGGACAGAGCAGTAGGCACTACTGGGCCAGGTCAGCAGTTAGTGGGGGCATCTTCAAAACAGGGTGGTAGGCTTTCACCATCCCCACTGCAGCGTGGCCTCCTCCTATATAGCAGCATGAACCACTGATGTGGGTTTTCACAAGCCCTGGGGACAGTAGGTGGGTCCTAGATGGGTGCAGGGCCCAGCACACAGGCCCAAGTGGCGGTATCCCCTTGCATCAGGTTCCCTCACATTCCTGTCCCAGCTCTGTCTCTGCACATCACATCTCTACTGCTCTCCCTATACCAGAAAGCCTGGAAGCTTCTAGAAGGTCCCTCCAAATTCTGGGATTGCTGGGTACCAGACAACTAGACCGCTAACCCACCTCAGACAGGCAAACTAGTTCTAACTGGCTCAGAAGGAGGAGTAGAGCACCCTGGGTGCCAGGCTTTCCCTCCAAATGCACCGGTGGCTGGGTACCTAACAACTAGACTGCTAACCTCATGCAGACAGATGGCACAATGCATAGCCTTGGCAGCCATTTTAAATGCAAAACACAAATGCAGCATTTCGCCAGGGTACATGTTTACAATGGGGGAAAATAAATGTACACACCATTGCATTGTATTTAACATTAACATGGCGTCTCACACCACACATGGCCTATTCTGTAACCTTCACCATGGGGGAGCCATCTCAAATTAGGGGGGCGAAAAGTAAAAAAAATTTGGGGAAAAGGGCCAAGTCCAACAAATATCATTGGCGGACATCCATCCAGTGGGGAGCCAGATTTACCTGCTAGGATAGCTTTATGTGTCTGAGATAGAGTAACTGCTTGAACAGTATGAAGAGAGGGCCGTCCTGCCTGTGATTTGATCCCAACTCGTTCACCACTCCTTCTGTTCTGTTCTGTTTTTGGATATGGTGATTTTTTCCTCAAAGAATGTTGCGATGTCATTACAGAGAGATTGAGAGGGGGAGACTTCTGAATGAAGGGCTTAGGGATCCATAAAAGAATTCACGATAGCAAATATCTCTTTTAGGTTTCGCTTTGCCACAGCTATTCTATTCCCAAAAGAGTCTTTTTTTGCAAGTTTGATAGCTGTATGATATTGCTTCCTGTATGATTTAAAGATCTGTAGATCTGCTATCTCATAGCCTCTTCTCCAACTACGTTCTAGATGTTTACTGGGTAGATGGAGCTTCGCTTAATCTTTAGTAAACCATGGATCATTATGTGATTTTATTTTGCCCCTTCTGGAGGGATGTTTTAGAGGCATTAAGTCATCACTTATGACCGTCTTCCAAGTATGGAAGCGATGGGAGTCTTCAGCTGGCTCTCCAGTCAGTGTCGGAATGTTTTCTTGGGCAATTTTGGGCAAGCTGGGATTATAGCTAGCAGATGCCATTTCCGTTTTGGTACACCTATAAAGCTGTACTTAGTTGCTGCTCGCAACTTGGAGATTGAGATAGCCAGGGGAATAAAATAATGGTCTGACCAAGCCTAAGGAATAGATGCCTCTATCTACCATACAATGTGTGTCCTGCCCTATGTGTTGGACCTTGAACTAGTTGATTCAGACAAAGGGGAGTAACAATTTCCAGGAATGTAGTAACCCCAGTGTTATTACCATGCTGCTGAGCATAATTGTACGAGGCTGACACAGGGCATTGACTGTATGAAACTGATGCTGGGAATGATTGAATGAGACTGGCACAGGGCTTGGACTGTGGAGACTGAAGGACATCATGGATTGTGTAAAACTGGTGCAGGGAATAGATTGTGTGGGACTGATGAAGGGAATAGATTGTGTGGGACTAATGGGAATACATTGTGTGGGACTGATGAAGGGAATAGATTGCGTGGACTGATGCAGAGAATAGATTGTGTGGGACTGGTGCAGGGAATAGATTGCGTGGGACTGATGCAGGGTATGGATTGTGTGGACTGGTGCAGGGCATTGATTGTACAAGACTGATGCAGGGCATGGATTGTGTGGGACTGGTGCAGGGCATGGATTGTGTGGGACTGGTGCAGGGCATGGATTGTGTGGGACTGGTGCAGGGCATGGATTGTGTGCGACTGGTGCAGGGCATGGATTGTGTGTGACTGATGCAGGGCATGGATTGTGTGGGACTGGTGCAGGGCATGTATTGTGTGTGACTGGTGCAGGGCATGGATTGTGTGTGACTGGTGCAGGGCATGCATTGTGTGTGACTGGTGCAGGGCATGGATTGTGTGGGACTGGTGCAGGGCATGGATTGTGCAGGAATGGTGCAGGGAATAGATTGTGTGGACTGGTGCAGGGCATGGATTGTGCAGGACTGGTGCAGGGCATGGAATGTGTGTGACTGGTGCAGGGCATGGATTGTGTGTGACTGGTGCAGGGCATGGATTGTGTGGGACTGGTGCAGGGCATGGATTGTGTAGGACTGGTGCAGGGAATAGACCGTGTGGACTGGTGCAGGGCATGGATTGTGCAGGACTGGTGCAGGGCATGGATTGTGTGTGACTGGTGCAGGGCATGGATTGTGTGGGACTGGTGCAGGGCATGGATTGTGTGGGACTGGTGCAGGGCATGGATTGTGTGGGAATGGTGCAGGGCAAGGACTGTGCAGGACTGGTGCAGGGCATGGATTGTGTGGGACTGGTGCAGGGCATGGATTGTGTGGGACTGGTGCAGGACATGGATTGTGTGTGACTGGTGCAGGGCATGGATTTTGTGGGACTGGTGCAGGGCATGGATTTTGTGGGACTGGTGCAGGGCATGGATTGTGTGTGACTGGTGCAGGGCATTAATTTTGTGGGACTGGTGCAGGGCATGGATTGTGTGTGACTGGTGCAGGGCATGGATTGTGTGGGACTGGTGCAGGGCATGGATTGTGTGTGACTGGTGGAGGGCATGGATTGTGCGGGACTGGTGCAGGGCATGGATTGTGTGGGACTGGTGCATGGCATGGATTGTGTGTGACTGATGCAGGGAATAGATTGTGTGGGACTGATGCAGGGAATAGATTGTGTGGGACTGATGCAGGGCATGGATTGTGTGGGACTGGTGCAGGGCATGGATTGTGTGTGACTGATGCAGGGCATGGATTGTGTGGGACTGGTGCAGGGCATGGATTGTGTGTGACTGGTGCAGGGAATAGATTGTGTGGGACTGATGAAGGGAAAAGATTGTGTGGGACTAATGGGAATACATTGTGTGGGACTGATGAAGGGAATAGATTGCGTGGACTGATGCAGAGAATAGATTGTGTGGGACTGGTGCAGGGAATACATTGTGTGGGACTGATGAAGGGAATAGATTGCGTGGGACTGATGAAGGAAATAGAATGTGTGGGACTGGTGCAGGGAATAGATTGCGTGGGACGGATGCAGGGTATGGATTGTGTGGACTGGTGCAGGGAATTGATTGTACAGGACTGATGCAGGGCATGGATTGTGTGGGACTGGTGCAGGGCATGGATTGTGTGGGACTGGTGCAGGGCATGGATTGTGTGTGACTGGTGCAGGGCATGGATTGTTTGCGACTGGTGCAGGGCATGGATTGTGTGTGACTGATGCAGGGCATGGATTGTGTGGGACTGGTGCAGGGCATGTATTGTGTGTGACTGGTGCAGGGCATGGATTGTGTGTGACTGGTGCAGGGCATGCATTGTGTGTGACTGGTGCAGGGTATGGATTGTGTGGACTGGTGCAGGGCATGGATTGTGCAGGACTGGTGCAGGGCATGGATTGTGTGTGACTGGTGCAGGGCATGGATTGTGTGTGACTGGTGCAGGGCATGGATTGTGTGGGACTGGTGCAGGGCATGGATTGTGCAGGACTGGTGCAGGGAATAGACCGTGTGGACTGGTGCAGAGCATGGATTGTGCAGGACTGGTGCAGGGCATGGATTGTGTGGGACTGGTGCAGGGCATGGATTGTGCAGGAATGGTGCAGGGAATAGATTGTGTGGACTGGTGCAGGGCATGGATTGTGCAGGACTGGTGCAGGGCATGGATTGTGTGTGACTGGTGCAGGGCATGAATTGTGTGGGACTGGTGCAGGGCATGGATTGTGGGGGACTGGTGCAGGGCATGGATTGTGTGTGACTGGTGCAGGGCATGGATTGTGTGTGACTGGTGCAGGGCATGGATTGTGTGTGACTGGTGCAGGGCATGGATTGTGTGGGACTGATGCAGGGCATGGATTGTGCAGGGCATGGATTGTGTGTGACTGGTGCTGGGCATGGATTGTGTGTGACTGGTGCAGGGCATGGATTGTGTGTGACTGGTGCAGGGAATAGATTGTGTGGACTGGTGCAGGGCATGGATTGTGTGTGACTGGTGCAGGGCATGGATTGTGTGTGACTGATGCAGGGTATGGATTGTGTGGGACTGGTGCAGGGAATGGATTGTGTGGAGTGGTGCAGGGCAAGGATTGTGTGGGACTGGTGCAGGGCATGGATTGTGCGGGACTGGTGCAGGGCATGGATTGTGTGGGACTGGTGCAGGGCATGGATTGTGTGTGACTGATGCAGGGAATAGATTGTGTGGGACTGATGCAGGGAATAGATTGTGTGGGACTGATGCAGGGTATGGATTGTGTGGGACTGGTGCAGGGCATGGATTGTGTGTGACTGATGCAGGGCATGGATTGTGTGGGACTGGTGCAGGGCATGGATTGTGTGTGACTGGTGCAGGGAATAGATTGTGTGGGACTGATGAAAGGAATAGATTGTGTGGGACTAATGGGAATACATTGTGTGGGACTGATGAAGGGAATAGATTGCGTGGACTGATGCAGAGAATAGGTTGTGTGGGACTGGTGCAGGGAACAGATTGTGTGGGACTGATGAAGGGAATAGATTGCGTGGGACTGATGAAGGAAATAGATTGCGTGGGACTGGTGCAGGGAATAGATTGCGTGGGACTGATGCAGGGTATGGATTGTTTGGACTGGTGCAGGGCATTGATTGTACAGGACTGATGCAGGGCATGGATTGTGTGGGACTGGTGCAGGGCATGAATTGTGTGGGACTGGTGCAGGGCATGGATTGTGTGTGACTGGTGCAGGGCATGGATTGTGTGCGACTGGTGCAGGGCAAGGATTGTGTGTGACTGATGCAGGGCATGGATTGTGTGGGACTGGTGCATGGCATGTATTGTGTGTGACAGGTGCAGGGCATGGATTGTGTGTGACTGGTGCAGGGCATGCATTGTGTGTGACTCGTGCAGGGCATGGATTGTGTGGGACTGGTGCAGGGCATGTATTGTGCAGGAATGGTGCAGGGAATAGATTGTGTGGACTGGTGCAGGGCATGGATTGTGCAGGACTGGTGCAGGGCATGGATTGTGTGTGACTGGTGCAGGGCATGGATTGTGTGTGACTGGTGCAGGGCATGGATTGTGCAGGACTGGTGCAGGGAATAGACCGTGTGGACTGGTGCAGGGCATGGATTGTGCAGGACTGGTGCAGGGCATGGATTGTGTGTGACTGGTGCAGGGCATGAATTGTGTGGGACTGGTGCAGGGCATGGATTGTGTGGGACTGGTGCAGGGCATGGATTGTGTGTGACTGGTGCAGGGCATGTATTGTGTGTGACTGGTGCAGGGCATGGATTGTGTGTGACTGGTGCAGGGCATGTATTGTGTGTGACTGGTGCAGGGCATGGATTGTGTGGGACTGATGCAGGGCATGGTTTGTGCAGGGCATGGATTGTGTGTGACTGGTGCTGGGCATGGATTGTGTGTGACTGGTGCAGGGCATGGATTGTGTGTGATTGGTGCAGGGAATAGATTGTGTGGACTGGTGCAGGGCATGGATTGTGTGTGACTGGTGCAGGGCATGGATTGTGTGGGACTGGTGCAGGGCATGGATTGTGTGGGACTGGTGCAGGGCATAGATTGTGTGTGACTGATGCAGGGCATGGATTGTGTGGGACTGGTGCAGGGCATGGATTGTGTGGGACTGGTGCAGGGCATGGATTGTGTGGGACTGGTGCAGGGCATGGATTGTGTGGGACTGGTGCAGGGCATGGATTGTGTGTGACTGATGCAGGGAAAAGATTGTGTGGGACTAATGGGAATACATTGTGTGGGACTGATGAAGGGAATAGATTACGTGGACTGATGCAGAGAATAGATTGTGTGGGACTGGTGCAGGGAATACATTGTGTGGGACTGATGAAGGGAATAGATTGCGTGGGACTGATGAAGGAAATAGAATGTGTGGGACTGGTGCAGGGAATAGATTGCGTGGGACGGATGCAGGGTATGGATTGTGTGGACTGGTGCAGGGCATTGATTGTACAGGACTGATGCAGGGCATGGATTGTGTGGGACTGGTGCAGGGCATGGATTGTGTGGGACTGGTGCAGGGCATGGATTGTGTGTGACTGGTGCAGGGCATGGATTGTGTACGACTGGTGCAGGGCATGGATTGTGTGTGACTGATGCAGGGCATGGGTTGTGTGGGACTGGTGCAGGGCATGTATTGTGTGTGACTGGTGCAGGGCATGGATTGTGTGTGACTGGTGCATGGCATGCTTTGTGTGTGACTGGTGCAGGGTATGGATTGTGTGGGACTGGTGCAGGGCATGGATTGTGCAGGAATGGTGCAGGGAATGGATTGTGTGGACTGGTGCAGGGCATGGATTGTGTCTGACTGGTGCAGGGCATGGATTGTGCAGGACTGGTGCAGGGAATGGATTGTGTGGACTGATGCAGGGCATGGATTGTGTGGACTGGGGCAGGGCATGGAGTGTGCAGGACTGGTGCAGGGCATGGATTGTGTGTGACTGGTGCAGGGCATGGATTGTGTGTGACTGGTGCAGGGCATGGATTGTGTGGGACTGGTGCAGGGCATGGATTGTGAAGGACTGGTGCAGGGAATAGACCGTGTGGACTGGTGCAGGTCATGGATTGTGCAGGACTGGTGCAGGGCATGGATTGTGTGTGACTGGTGCAGGGCATGAATTGTGTGGGACTGGTGCATGGCATGGATTGTGGGGGACTGGTGCAGGGCATGGATTGTGTGTGACTGGTGCAGGGCATGGATTGTGTGTGACTGGTGCAGGGCATGGATTGTGTGTGAATGGTGCAGGGCATATATTGTGTGTGACTGGTGCAGGGCATGGATTGTGTGGGACTGATGCAGGGCATGGATTGTGCAGGGCATGGATTGTGTGTGACTGGTGCTGGGCATGGATTGTGTGTGACTGGTGCAGGGCATGTATTGTGTGTGACTGGTGCAGGGAATAGATTGTGTGGACTGGTGCAGGGCATGGATTGTGTGTGACTGGTGCAGGGCATGGATTGTGTGTGACTGATGCAGGGTATGGATTGTGTGGGACTGGTGCAGGGAATGGATTGTGTGGAGTGGTGCAGGGCAAGGATTGTGTGGGACTGGTGCAGGGCATGGATTGTGCGGGACTGGTGCAGGGCATGGATTGTGTGGGACTGGTGCAGGGCATGGATTGTGTGTGACTGATGCAGGGAATAGATTGTGTGGGACTGATGCAGGGAATAGATTGTGTGGGACTGATGCAGGGTATGGATTGTGTGGGACTAGTGCAGGGCATGGATTGTGTGTGACTGATGCAGGGCATGGATTGTGTGGGACTGGTGCAGGGCATGGATTGTGTGTGACTGGTGCAGGGAATAGATTGTGTGGGACTGATGAAAGGAATAGATTGTGTGGGACTAATGGGAATACATTGTGTGGGACTGATGAAGGGAATAGATTGCGTGGACTGATGCAGAGAATAGGTTGTGTGGGACTGGTGCAGGGAATAGAATGTGTGGGACTGATGAAGGGAATAGATTGCGTGGGACTGATGAAGGAAATAGATTGCGTGGGACTGGTGCAGGGAATAGATTGCGTGGGACTGATGCAGGGTATGGATTGTTTGGACTGGTGCAGGGCATTGATTGTACAGGACTGATGCAGGGCATGGATTGTGTGGGACTGGTGCAGGGCATGAATTGTGTGGGACTGGTGCAGGGCATGGACTGTGTGTGACTGGTGCAGGGCATGGATTGTGTGCGACTGGTGCAGGGCAAGGATTGTGTGTGACTGATGCAGGGCATGGATTGTGTGGGACTGGTGCATGGCATGTATTGTGTGTGACAGGTGCAGGGCATGGATTGTGTGTGACTGGTGCAGGGCATGCATTGTGTGTGACTCGTGCAGGGCATGGATTGTGTGGGACTGGTGCAGGGCATGGATTGTGCAGGAATGGTGCAGGGAATAGATTGTGTGGACTGGTGCAGGGCTTGGATTGTGCAGGACTGGTGCAGGGCATGGATTGTGTGTGACTGGTGCAGGGCATGGATTGTGTGTGACTGGTGCAGGGCATGGATTGTGTGGGACTGGTGCAGGGCATGGATTGTGCAGGACTGGTGCAGGGAATAGACCGTGTGGACTGGTGCAGGGCATGGATTGTGCAGGACTGGTGCAGGGCATGGATTGTGTGTGACTGGTGCAGGGCATGAATTGTGTGGGACTGGTGCAGGGCATGGATTGTGTGGGACTGGTGCAGGGCATGGATTGTGTGTGACTGGTGCAGGGCATGTATTGTGTGTGACTGGTGCAGGGCATGGATTGTGTGTGACTGGTGCAGGGCATGTATTGTGTGTGACTGGTGCAGGGCATGGATTGTGTGGGACTGATGCAGGGCATGGTTTGTGCAGGGCATGGATTGTGTGTGACTGGTGCTGGGCATGGATTGTGTGTGACTGGTGCAGGGCATGGATTGTGTGTGATTGGTGCAGGGAATAGATTGTGTGGACTGGTGCAGGGCATGGATTGTGTGTGTCTGGTGCAGGGCATGGATTGTGTGGGACTGGTGCAGGGCATGGATTGTGTGGGACTGGTGCAGGGCATAGATTGTGTGTGACTGATGCAGGGCATGGATTGTGTGGGACTGGTGCAGGGCATGGATTGTGTGGGACTGGTGCAGGGCATGGATTGTGTGGGACTGGTGCAGGGCATGGATTGTGTGGGACTGGTGCAGGGCATGGATTGTGTGTGACTGATGCAGGGTATGGATTGTGTGGGACTGGTGCAGGGAATGGATTGTGTGGAGTGGTGCAGGGCAAGGATTGTCTGGGACTGGTGCAGGGCATGGATTGTGTGTGACTGGTGCAGGGCATGGATTGTGTGTGACTGATGCAGGGTATGGATTGTGTGGGACTGGTGCAGGGCATGGATTGTGTGTGACTGGTGCAGGGCATGGATTGTGCAGGACTGGTGCAGGGCATGGATTGTGTGGGACTAGTGCAGGGCATGGACTGTGCAGGACTGGTGAAGGGAATGGATTGTGTGGACTGGTGCAGGGCATGGATGGTGTGGGACTGGTGCAGGGCATGGATTGTGTGGGACTAGTGCAGGGCATGGACTGTGCAGGACTGGTGCAGGGAATGGATTGTGTGGACTGGTGCAGGGCATGGATTGTGTGGACTGGTGCAGGGCATGGATTGTGTCTGACTGGTGCAGGGCATGGATTGTGTGTGACTGATGCAGGGCATGGATTGTGCTGGACTGGTGCAGGGAATAGATTGTGTGGACTGGTGCAGGGCATGGACTGTGCAGGACTGGTGCAGGGAATAGATTGTGTGGACTGGTGCAGGGCATGGATTGTGTGTGACTGTTGCAGGGCATGGATTGTGTGTGACTGGTGCAGGGCATGGATTTTGTGGGACTGGTGCAGGGCATGGATTGTGTGTGACTGGTGCAGGGCATGGATTGTGTGTGACTGGTGCAGGGCATGGATTGTGTGTGACTGGTGCAGGGCATGGATTGTGTGTGACTTGTGCAGGGCATGGATTGTGTGTGACTTGTGCAGGGCATGGATTGTGTGTGACTGGTGCAGGGCATGGATTGTGTGGGACTGGTGCTGGGCATGGATTGTGTGTGACTGGTGCAGGGCATGGATTGTGTGTGACTGGTGCAGGGCATGGATTGTGTGTGACTGGTGCAGAGCATGGATTGTGTGGGACTGGTGCAGGGCATGGATTTTGTGGGACTGGTGCAGGGCATGGATTGTGTGTGACTGGTGCAGGGCATGGATTGTGTGTGACTGGTGCAGGGCATGGATTTTGTGGGACTGGTGCAGGGCAAGGATTGTGTGTGACTGGTGCAGGGCATGGATTGTGTGGGACTGGTGCAGGGCATGGATTGTGTGGGACTGGTGCAGGGCATGGATTGTGTGTGACTGATGCAGGGCATGGATTGTGTGGGACTGGTGCAGGGCATGGACTGTGTGTGACTGGTGCAGGGCATGGATTGTGTTTGACTGGTGCAGGGCATGGATTGTGTGGGACTGATGCAGGGCATGGATTTTGTGGGACTGGTGCAGGGCATTGATTGTGTGTGACTGGTGCAGGGCATGGATTGTGTGTGACTGTTGCAGGGCATGGATTGTGTGGGACTGGTGCAGGGCATGGATTGTGTGGGACTGGTGCAGGGCCTGGATTGTGTGTGACTGATGCAGGGCATGGATTGTGTTTGACTGGTGCAGGGCATGGATTGTGTGTGACTGGTGCAGGGCATGGATTTTGTGGGACTGGTGCAGGGCATGGATTGTGTGTGACTGGTGCAGGGCATGGATTTTGTGGGACTGGTGCAGGGCATGGATTGTGTGTGACTGGTGCAGGGCATGGATTGTGTGTGACTGGTGCAGGGGATGGATTTTGTGAGACTGGTGCAGGGCATGGATTGTGTGTGACTGGTGCAGGGTATGGATTGTGTGGGACTGATGCAGGGCATGGATTGTGCGGGACTGGTGCAGGGCATGGATTGTGTGGGACTGGTGCAGGGAATAGATTGTGTGGACTGGTGCAGGGCAAGGATTGTGTAAGACTAAAGCAGGGCATGGATTGTGTGGGACTGATGCAGGGTATGGATTGTGTGGGACTGGTGCAGGCCATGGATTGTGTGGGACTGATGGCATTATCGAGGCAAGATGGCCGCTGTAGCGCTGTAGGTGCAAGTCGCATCTAGACCCCTCTCTGACCCATGGAGGTAACAGGATCCTGATCGGCTGCTAAAAGAAGCATGCAGTGGTGGCTATGCCGGCAGATGCTGGAAGGGAATAGCGGTATCTTTCACTTCCTTAAAAAAAGTTTACTGCAATGGAAATCACTCTTTGAGGAGTTCCGAAAGGCCTGCACTCCTAAAATGGCAAACCGGGCGAAAGACAAACAAACAGTGGCTACAAGCATCGGACCGGCAAAAGAGATAGCCCAGAAGGATCCGGGAAGGACTGGTACAATCCCGAAGACCAAGATGCCCCCACCCAGTAAACGCTCCACACCCACGATCTCGACGGCGGCCAAGGCACAGCAGCGCAAAATCGAGAAGGCTGCCGAGAAAGACAGAGGCAAGATACTGAATCTAAATGATGACACGCGCAGCGGCAGTCACAGCGTGCAGCCTGGCCAAGCGGGGAAACTCACCACGGAGAGAAAGAAGGGCGACCTCTCCTTCCGTCAGCCCTCAGTAATCGAGATCTTCAACAGCAAGGTACCCCCG
This sequence comes from Lissotriton vulgaris, assembly GCF_964263255.1. Classification (NCBI taxonomy): domain Eukaryota; kingdom Metazoa; phylum Chordata; class Amphibia; order Caudata; family Salamandridae; genus Lissotriton; species Lissotriton vulgaris. The sequence goes on along the minus strand of NC_141688.1, from coordinate 307,883,402 downwards.
CCAGCCCTAACGGAGGATGCAGAGACAGCTTTGGGTACGGAGAACTCTCTGGCGGGCGGACCTGGAGGCAGCGTCCTCGTGGACGCAAGCATAGGCGTTACTAGGCAACGGACGCAAGCGGAGCAGGCAGAGCTCACGCTTACCGCGGAAAAAGCTGCAAATGAGTCATCTACTGCCGGAGAGGAGGCTGGGCGGACGACCACGGAAAAAGAGGTGAGAGCGACAAAAGAGGCGATTGAAACTAAATCGTTAAACACAGACCCGTTATTAGAAGCGCTTCAAGAGGTGGAGGCAGGATTACTGCAAGGGCAAAAGGAGCAGCTGGGTGGTGGATATACGGAGGGCACAGAGAGCACAGAGGGAGCGGAGGGGGACAGAGAATTCTTCTCTGTTCCTGAAGAGTCAGACTCCACTATCACCAGCAGTGAAGAGGAGGGAGAAACGGGAGACTCATTCTCCAGCACTGATGATACAGGGGGCTCCAAAGAAAAAGACACACAGAAAAAACGCAGGCCGACTAGTAGGAGAACAGGCTCCCCCACAATAACGCACAAGAGTTCTCATAAAAAATTGATTTGGGACTATTCCGCTACTTCAAATCTCTACAAAGAGGATGGGCAAGACCCCCAGAATGAGGATGGGAAACTAGACTTAATATTTACAACTTTAAAACAAATCCAAATGGAAGCCAGAGCAGAGAGTAGAAGAGCCAGGCATGATACGAAAAAAATTCAAGCCTCCATTAGGAGAATAAATAAAAAATATGAGGAAGTGAGCGAAAGAGTTACCGAAGTGGAAGAAAGGACTGGCAGGATTGAGGAGGAAGTGACGGACTGGCAGACTAACAGAGAAGAGCAATCAAAGGCGATGGAGGATCTGCAATGGAAGGTCGAGGATTTGGAGAATCGCCAGAGGCGAAATAACGCACGCCTTCTTGGAATAGAAGAAGGGACAGAGGGACAAGACCCCAGAGGCTTTGTGATAAAGTTGCTAAAAGGGGCCTTCCCGGAGACCCCATGGCAATGGGAACAAGAGGTGCAAAGAGCACATAGGTTTCCGCTTACGACAAAGGGGAAAAAAAGAGGGGACGGCTCACTTCCAAGAGCGATGTTAGTGTTCTTCGGGAATTTTCTGGCGAGACAAGAACTGATGGATAAGGCCAGGCCTGACTCTAAAAAGACGGTGGATGGAACTACATTTTTTGCAAGACCGGACTTTTGCCACGTTACAGTGGAAAGGAGGTGGAGACTTAGGCAAATGATTGCTGCATTTCAGAGTCAAGGCGCTGAAGCCTATCTGATGTTTCCGGCAAAACTAAAAGTCATTGTTGGGGGGAGAGTCAGAATGTTCTTTTCAGAGATCAAGGCTGGAGAATATCTAGAAGAATTGAAAGAGATGAAGGGTAAAGGTGGAGCTAGTAGATAGTATTACCAAGTAGATATATGATGGGGAAAAAAAAAAGGAAAAGAAAAGTAGAGGAAGGGAAACTAGGGAGGAAACAGTAGTGCCCAGTAAAAACGGGTAAAATGGAAAACAATATAAAGACTAGTGAGAATAGGAGTTGTTTTGGGATTGGATTTTTCTTTGCCGGTGGGGTAGGGGAGGAGAGGGGGCAACGCTACAACGCACAGTGGGCACGCATAGGTCAGCTCTGACCTATTTGCCTGTCACAGGGGGGGGGGGGTGTTGCAGGGGAGGGGGGGTACAGGAGGGGAGGGTGGTGGGGGGCACGTTTGGTGTTTGGAATAAAAATACAGTACAGATTAATAAAAGTCATTACGTTTTCAAGAGGGAAATGTGGAAGTAATGAGAGTGGAAAGTTGGGAAAAAGGAAGGGGAGAAAAAACATGGTAGATGGAAACTAAGATAATTACGTTGAATATATGTGGTCTGAACAACAGAGAAAAAAGACAAAAATTGGGAGCTCTACTGCGATTCTGGAAAATTGACATTGTCTGTTTGCAAGAAACACACATAGCCGTTAATGAGATTTATCTGTTGGAGCAAATGGGGTATGATGTTTTAGCTTATACAGGCCAGATAGAAAGGTGTAGGGGGGTTGCAGTGCTGGCAAGGAAAGGCTGCACAATAGTCAAAAGGAAAAAGGAGGACAGCGAAGGAAGGTGGGTGATGATTGAACTGGAAACAAATGCATCTCGATTTACAATTATCTCTGTGTACGGCTCAAATGATGACGATCCGGATGTTTTTGAATTTGCGGATAGAGAATTAGCAATATGGCCAGAGCCTGTGATATGCTGTGGTGATTTTAACATCAATGGGTTAAATGGTTTGTTTGAGAAGCATGGGGAGAGTTACACGGGGAGGAAGAAAAAGGTATACAGATCATTACAAAATCTTGCTAGACACAATGCACTAAGTGATATGTGGGCGGAAAAAAACCCAATGGGGTCAGGTAGCACATTTTATTCTGCACCACACAAGTCGATAGCTAGACTGGATTATTTTCTTATCTCTAGCTCTCTTGTTGGTATCTCCAGTATAGATCGACTCCCTAGGATTGTGTCGGATCACAACCCCCTGGTTTTAAGTATAAGAACTGCTCAAGTCAAAGAGAGATTAAACTCTACCTGGACGTTTGAAAGAGGGCTATTAAAGGAGGAGGAATACATCATAAGCATGAAAGCTTGGATAAGGAATTTTTGGGATATTAATAGATACTCCACATCGGCAGATGTAGTATGGGATAGCTTCAAGGCAGGTATAAGGGGGGAGACACTAAGCTACACAATCGCTAGAAATAGAAGGGAGAAGGAGAAAACAGAGGAAGAGATTAGAATCCTTGCAACAATAGAAGAGGCTTTGGTAGAGGCAATTAGTAAGAGGGAACCTTTTGAATCGATATTACTTGAATTGGAAACTCAAAAAGCAGAAACAGGGGTCTCGCTAGCGCAGAAGCTAGCTAGGAATTACTTAGCAAAAAAAGAGCTGTGCTATGAATACAATGAAAGAGTAGGGCACCTCCTGGCAATAAGAACAAGACAAACGATGGCAGCAGGGGAAATAAAAGAAATCAGGGATAACACTGGGGCAATCGTGAATAAGGTTGAGGAGGTACAGGAGGTATTTAGGAGGTACTATGAGGTATTATACGAGAAAGACGAAAATACGAGCGAGTCTGAGTTTGAGGAAGAAAGTATGGCCTATTTAACTCCAAGACCACAGACAGAATTTAGTATAGAGCAGAGAGATAAATTAGACGAGGTGTTAACTCTTCAAGAGATCGGGGATGCTGTCTCCGACCTTCCAGCAGGTAAAGCGACAGGACAGGATCAGATACCCGTCGAGTTTTATAAGATCTTCTGGGACGCCATAGGCATAGATTTGTGGGCGATATGTTGTCTGGCACAGGGCGGTAGGATTGTTCCAAAGTCATGGTCGGATGCAGACATCATTGTGATATTAAAAAAGGATAAACCACCAACAGAACCAGGGTCATATAGACCAATCACTCTACTCAATGCCGATGTGAAGATATACGCTAAGGCCCTCGCTAATAGATTGAGTAAGATCATTGAGAAAATGGTGTCCCCGGAACAACATGGGTTCATACCTGGTAAAGGGACTACCCAACATACCAGACAAATGATCACTGTCCTGGATGCAGCAGAGGCCTTGGGAGACCCAGTTGCAGCAATCTTTTTAGATGCCGAGAAGGCCTTTGACAGGGTCTCCTGGGCCTACCTATGGAAAGCGATGGAGTGGGCGGGAATAGGTAAAGGATTTATGGCAGCAATCCAGGCTCTATACAGACAACCTACAGCTAGAATAAGAATAAATAAATCCTTTTCAAAAACGGTACAGATTGGGAGGGGAACAAGACAGGGGTGTCCAGCTTCACCGTTGCTGTTTGCCATCTATTTGGACCCCTATTTGAGAAGGTTAACAGCGAATTGTAGGATTAGACCTGTTACACTGCATGGGGAAGATTATAAATTATTTGCCTACGCAGATGATGTAGCGATTGTCACTCCAGAGCCAGCGCAAGCGCTGACCGAAATTGAAGATGAGGCAAGGAAATTTGGTATATTCACAGGATACTTAATAAACAAAGGGAAAACACAGATAGTGCAGAATAAGTATACCACCTTCAGTGATATTAGAGTAGTTCAAGAAGCTACATATTTGGGAGTTAAGGTGACGGCCGATCTAGGGAAGTTGGTGGGAATAAACATGGGGCCATTATTAGGGAAAGTTAGGAGAAATTTGGAGAGGGTCAATAATTTACATCTGACTTTAATGGGGCGTATTAACTTTATTAAAATGGTCACATTCCCCAAATTTCTATATTTCTTTAGGGCGATTCCTTTACTGTTTGATGGGATATGGTTTAATAAAATAGAAGCAACACTGAATAGGTTAATATGGGCACAAGGCAAGACACGAAGAGCATACAGATTTTTGACACTACCACGGGAAAAGGGAGGGTGGGGGGCACCAGACTTCAGATTTTATTATTGGGCTGCAGTACTGCAGTACTCTAAAGCGCTACTAGGTGGTGGATCTTTTCACGAGGAAGGGATAGGTATAGAGAATACTTATAAAGCATTATTAGGAGAAAGGGCTGAGAATGCTTTGGTTAATACAGTAGAGTTTACATATTTCAAGCATACTAGATTTAAGACCTTGGAGGCAGTATATAAAATTTGGAGGGTTATTATGAAAAGAGTAGGGCTAGGCAGATTTAACAGATATCTGAGGGTATACCTAAATGCTGATTTACCAACAGAAATTTTTTGGGATAACACAATGAAAACCTGGAATGACAAAGGGGTTAAGAAAATAGGCGATTTGATGGATGGGGAAGGGGATTTTTTGTTATTTCAAGATATCCAACATAGATTTGAAATACCCGGAAATAATTTCTTCAAATACCTACAAATAAGAAGCTACTTTCATCTAAAAAAGGGGGGGCCAGCAGGTATGTCAAGTTGTAGGATTATGGAATACCTAGGGAGCGGTCTACGGGGCTCAATCAGACAATTGTACATAGAATTACAGGAGTATAAAACCGATGACAGGGAGAAATTTAGCAAGAAATGGATTGAGCAAGTTGGGGCTCATCCGGAAGCTTTGCAAGCCTCCCTAGACTTTGGAAGAACTATACTCTGTTCTGCTACACTGCAAACACAACATTATAAAACTATTTTTTCATTATATCACACACCAGCCAGAATAGCACAATGGGGGGGCAACACTGGTATAACTTGTCCACGGTGTGACGCAACAAATGCTAATATTACGCACATGTTTTGTCAGTGCCCTCAGTTATGCACACTAAAAATTGCAATAGAGGAGTTCTTGGAGAAATCTTTAAGATTGAAGGTGAAACTCACAGACGAGCTGATAATATTAGGAATTAGCATAGGCGATAATAACAACTATCCCGAATTCGTATTTTTGGCCACAGCAGTGTACAGACTAATTATTGCAAAAGCCTGGAAAGATAAATCTGCACCACTATTTCATATCTGGATGGCAAGGCTACTGCATATATATAACTTGGAGAAAGCCATTTATGATAGGAAAGGCAAAAGGGCAAGAATATTGGGGGGGAAGATATGGCGCCCTATAGAAGAGTGGAAGAATAGTAAGACATGAATTGGGTTTTTGTGCTCATTTTTTCAGGAACACTCTTTGTTTTGAATTATTGTGTTGTATTTCTTTAGATCTCGTTTTTTTTTTTTTTCTCATGGCTTTGATTGTATGATAATATATATGACTGTATAATTGTAAGAAAACCCTGTACTGTATATACTGTAATGTAATCTACGGAAAAAATGGGAGAAAATAAAAAATATTAAAAAAAAAAAAAAAAAAGGATTGTGTGGGACTGATGCAGGGCATGGTTTTTGTGGGACTGATGCAGGGTATGGATTGTGTGGTACTGATGCAGGGCATGGAATGTGTGGGACTGGTGCAGGGCATGGATTGTGTGGGACTGGTGCAGGGCATGGATTTTGTGGGACTGGTGCAGGGCATGGATTGTGTGTGACTGGTGCAGGGCATGGATTGTGTGGGACTGGTGCAGGGCATGGATTGTGTGGGACTGGTGCTGGGCATGAATTGTGTGTGACTGGTGCAGGGCATGGATTGTGTTTGACTGGTGCAGGGCATGAATTGTTTGTGACTGGTGCAGGGCATGGATTGTGTGTGACTGGTGCAGGGCATGGATTGTGTGTGACTGGTGCAGAGCATGGATTGTGTGGGACTGGTGCAGGGCATGGATTTTGTGGGACTGGTGCAGGGCATGGTTTGTGTGTGACTGGTGCAGGGCATGGATTGTGTGTGACTGGTGCAGGGCATGGCTTTTGTGGGCCTGGTGCATGGCATGGATTGTGTGTGACTGGTGCAGGGCATGGATTTTGTGGGACTGGTGCAGGGCATGGATTGTGTGTGACTGGTGCAGGGCATGGATTGTGTGGGACTGGTGCAGGGCATGGATTGTGTGTGACTGGTGCAGGGAATGGATTGTGTTTGACTGGTGCAGGGCATGGATTGTGTGGGACTGATGCGGGGCATGGATTTTGTGTGACTGGTGCAGGGCATGGATTGTGTGTGACTGGTGCAGGGCATGGATTGTGTGTGACTGGTGCAGGGCATGGCTTTTGTGGGACTGGTGCATGGCATGGATTGTGTGTGACTGGTGCAGGGCATGGATTTTGTGGGACTGGTGCAGGGCATGGATTGTGTGTGACTGGTGCAGGGCATGGATTGTGTGGGACTGGTGCAGGACATGGATTGTGTGTGACTGGTGCAGGGCATGGATTGTGTGTGACTGGTGCAGGGCATGGATTGTGTGTGACTGGTGCAGGGCATGGATTGTGTGGGACTGGTGCAGGGCATGGATTGTGTGGGACTGGTGCAGGGCCTGGATTGTGTGTGACTGATGCAGGGCATGGATTGTGTTTGACTGGTGCAGGGCATGGATTGTGTGTGACTGGTGCAGGGCATGGATTTTGTGGGACTGGTGCAGGGCATGGATTGTGTGTGACTGGTGCAGGGCATGGATTTTGTGGGACTGATGCAGGGCATGGATTGTGTGTGACTGGTGCAGGGCATGGATTGTGTGTGACTGGTGCAGGGGATGGATTTTGTGAGACTGGTGCAGGGCATGGATTGTGTGTGACTGGTGCAGGGTATGGATTGTGTGGGACTGATGCAGGGCATGGATTGTGCGGGACTGGTGCAGGGCATGGATTGTGTGGGACTGGTGCAGGGAATAGATTGTGTGGACTGGTGCAGGGCAAGGATTGTGTAAGACTAAAGCAGGGCATGGATTGTGTGGGACTGATGCAGGGTATGGATTGTGTGGGACTGGTGCAGGCCATGGATTGTGTGGGACTGATGCAGGGCATGGATTGTGTGGGACTGATGCAGGGTATGGATTGTGTGGGACTGATGCAGGGCATGGAATGTGTGGGACTGGTGCAGGGCATGGATTGTGTGGGACTGGTGCAGGGCATGGATTTTGTGGGACTGGTGCAGGGCATGGATTGTGTGTGACTGGTGCAGGGCATGGATTGTGTGGGACTGGTGCAGGGCATGGATTGTGTGGGACTGGTGCTGGGCATGGATTGTGTGTGACTGGTGCAGGGCATGGATTGTGTTTGACTGGTGCAGGGCATGAATTGTTTGTGACTGGTGCAGGGCATGGATTGTGTGTGACTGGTGCAGGGCATGGATTGTGTGTGACTGGTGCAGAGCATGGATTGTGTGGGACTGGTGCTGGGCATGGATTTTGTGGGACTGGTGCAGGGCATGGTTTGTGTGTGACTGGTGCAGGGCATGGATTGTGTGTGACTGGTGCAGGGCATGGCTTTTGTGGGCCTGGTGCATGGCATGGATTGTGTGTGACTGGTGCAGGGCATGGATTTTGTGGGACTGGTGCAGGGCATGGATTGTGTGTGACTGGTGCAGGGCATGGATTGTGTGGGACTGGTGCAGGGCATGGATTGTGTGTGACTGGTGCAGGGAATGGATTGTGTTTGACTGGTGCAGGGCATGGATTGTGTGGGACTGATGCGGGGCATGGATTTTGTGTGACTGGTGCAGGGCATGGATTGTGTGTGACTGGTGCAGGGCATGGATTGTGTGTGACTGGTGCAGGGCATGGCTTTTGTGGGACTGGTGCATGGCATGGATTGTGTGTGACTGGTGCAGGGCATGGATTTTGCGGGACTGGTGCAGGGCATGGATTGTGTGTGACTGGTGCAGGGCATGGATTGTGTGTGACTGGTGCAGGGCATGGATTGTGTGTGACTGGTGCAGGGCATGGATTGTGTTTGACTGGTGCAGGGCATGGATTGTGTGGGACTGATGCGGGCATGGATTTTGTGGGACTGGTGCAGGGCATGGATTGTGTGTGACTGGTGCAGGGCATGGATTGTGTGTGACTGGTGCAGGGCATGGCTTTTGTGGGACTGGTGCATGGCATGGATTGTGTGTGACTGGTGCAGGGCATGGATTTTGTGGGACTGGTGCAGGGCATGGATTGTGTGTGACTGGTGCAGGGCATGAATTGTGTGGGACTGGTGCAGGGCATGGATTGTGTGTGACTGGTGCAGGGCATGGATTGTGTTTGACTGGTGCAGGGCATGGATTGTGTGGGACTGATGCAGGACATGGATTTTGTGGGACTGGTGCAGGGCATGGATTGTGTGTGACTGGTGCAGGGTACGGATTGTGTGTGACTGGTGCAGGGCATGGATTGTGTGGGACTGGTGCAGGGCATGGATTGTGTGGGACTGGTGCAGGGCATGGATTGTGTGTGACTGATGCAGGGCATGGATTGTGTGGGACTGATGCAGGGTATGGATTGTGTGGGACTGATGCAGGGCATGGAATGTGTGGGACTGGTGCAGGGCATGGATTGTGTGGGACTGGTGCAGGGCATGGATTTTGTGGGACTGTTGCAGGGCATGGATTGTGTGTGACTGGTGCAGGGCATGGATTGTGTGGGACTGGTGCAGGGCATGGATTGTGTGGGACTGGTGCTGGGCATGGATAGTGTGTGACTGGTGCAGGGCATGGATTGTGTGTGACTGGTGCAGGGCATGGATTGTGTGTGACTGGTGCAGGGCATGGATTGTGTGTGACTGGTGCAGGGCATGGATTGTGTGTGACTGGTGCAAAGCATGGATTGTGTGGGACTGGTGCAGGGCATGGATTTTGTGGGACTGGTGCAGGGCATGGATTGTGTGTGACTGGTGCAGGGCATGGATTGTGTGTGACTGGTGCAGGGCATGGATTGTGTGGGACTGGTGCTGGGCATGGATAGTGTGTGACTGGTGCAGGGCATGGATTGTGTGTGACTGGTGCAGGCCATGGATTGTGTGTGACTGGTGCAGGGCATGGATTGTGTGTGACTGGTGCAGGGCATGGATTGTGTGTGACTGGTGCAAAGCATGGATTGTGTGGGACTGGTGCAGGGCATGGATTTTGTGGGACTGGTGCAGGGCATGGATTGTGTGTGACTGGTGCAGGGCATGGATTGTGTGTGACTGGTGCAGGGCATGGCTTTTGTGGGACTGGTGCATGGCATGGATTGTGTGTGACTGGTGCAGGGCATGGATTTTGTGGGACTGGTGCAGGGCATGGATTGTGTGTGACTGGTGCAGGGCATGGATTGTGTGGGACTGGTGCAGGGCATGGATTGTGTGTGACTGGTGCAGGGCATGGATTGTGTTTGACTGGTGCAGGGCATGGATTGTGTGGGACTGATGCGGGGCATGGATTTTGTGGGACTGGTGCAGGGCATGGATTGTGTGTGACTGGTGCAGGGCATGGATTGTGTGTGACTGGTGCAGGGCATGGCTTTTGTGGGACTGGTGCATGGCATGGATTGTGTGTGACTGGTGCAGGGCATGGATTTTGTGGGACTGGTGCAGGGCATGGATTGTGTGGGACTGGTGCAGGGCATGGATTGTGTGTGACTGATGCAGGGTATGGATTGTGTGGGACTGGTGCAGGGAATGGAGTGTGTGGAGTGGTGCAGGGCAAGGATTGTCTGGGACTGGTGCAGGGCATGGATTGTGTGTGACTGGTGCAGGGCATGGATTGTGTGTGACTGATGCAGGGTATGGATTGTGTGGGACTGGTGCAGGGCATGGATTGTGTGTGACTGGTGCAGGGCATGGATTGTGCAGGACTGGTGCATGGCATGGATTGTGTGGGACTGGTGCAGGGCATGGATTGTGTGGGACTGGTGCAGGGCATGGGTTGTGTGTGACTGATGCAGGGTATGGATTGTGTGTGACTGGTGCAGGGCATGGATTGTGTGTGACTGGTGCAGGGCATGGATTGTGTGTGACTGGTGCAGGGCATGGATTGTGCAGGACTGGTGCAGGGCATGGATTGTGTGGGACTAGTGCAGGGCATGGACTGTGCAGGACTGGTGCAGGGAATGGATTGTGTGTGATTGGTGCAGGGGATGAATTTTGTGGGACTGGTGCAGGGCATGGATTGTGTGTGACTGATGCAGGGCATGGATTGTGTGGGACTGATGCAGGGCATGGATTGTGCGGGACTGGTGCAGGGCATGGATTGTGCGAGACTACTGCAGGGCATGGATTGTGCGAGGCTGGTGCAGGGCTTGTGGTGCTGACTTCAGGGGGTGCCAAGTTTGCATGTTTATTTCGGTTTTAAAAGCACCTGTTGCGATGTTCCTTGCCTCCAGCAATTTCTGAATGTTAAGAAAAAATTTTTTAAGATAACTCTGGTGAACAATGTTCTTCCTGAAGGGAAATTAGAGTTTTGTCTAGTTGAGGTTTTGATTCATTGTAAGGTAGCACAGAAGGTTAATGTGCCTGCTGCAAAGCACACCTACCAAGCACATCACAAAGTGCATATAATGTAGGGTAGGTCAGTGGGTTACTGCTTTTCTTTTTTTTACTTGCAGTTTATAAGTTAAAATCCTATTATAGAACAGTGAATTATTACCTGTCCTCAGAGAACTGCATGCACAATGCAAAGTATAGATTAGAGCATAGATTCATTTTGCAAATAATGTTCATTTGGGTAGAAATCCATTTTTATTAAAAAGAACTCCCAACTATGGTGTTCCATTTTTAATTCTGAGTTTGTGCTTCTCCAGACCAAGCACTCCTAAGCTCTCCTGCCCACCAGCATGGATGACACGTGACTTCTACACCTTGTAGTGCTCTGGATCATGTAACATTTCCTATCCGCTGAATTACACATGTATGATTGAAAGTCATGTGTGTGTGGGATCAAAGTGTTCTGACACCCTACACTGGTCTGAGTGGCGCTATATAACTAATTAAATGCATCTGAGAGAGTGACTGTGGTTATAGACATTTGAGGGGCACTGTGAAAGGGGGGTGGTGAGGGAGTCCGTGGTGGCGGTGCGCCTCACCCCTACCACGGATAGGGGGCGCCACTAAAGATGACTTCACAGGGCGCCAGCAGAGAAAGCAAACCCTGGCTCTACTGGGTGGCTGCGAGACACAGGATGACTCCTTGGGGGCCTCCTCGTCCCGTTGTGGATTAACAACACAAACAGCGGACAACAGAGGGAAGCCTTTTCAGGCATCAGAGCGTGTTACAATGTGAGCCCTGCCAGGGTCCTCCTGTGTAATGATGTATACAAGACGCGCATCAGAATTCAGCGTTCTCCTCTACTAGGGTGACCAACCGTCCGCAAATTTCACAGACCATCTGTAATTTGGACCTTACGTCCGTTGTCCATGAGGATCTCTTTTACGGACGCCTATTGTCCGTAATTTGGAGCATTGCTGGGAACAGCACTGTTCCCTGCATGAAGCCTCGGCACCCTAATGGGGCCGCCCGCACTCATCCTCGGAGCACAAGAGCAGCCCCACTCCCCATTGTCATTCTGTCTGCGGCTGATTGCCACATACAGAATGACAACGGGCCAGGTTGGAGTGCTACAGCATGGGGTGATTGCCACATACAGAACGACAACGGGCCAGGTTGGAGTGCTACAGCATGGGGGGATTGCCACATACAGAACGACAACGGGCCAGGTTGGAGTGCTACAGCATGGGGGGATTGCCACATACAGAACGACAACGGGCCAGGTTGGAGTGCTACAGCATGGGGTGATTGCCACATACAGAACGACAACGGGCCAGGTTGGAGTGCTACAGCATGGGGTGATTGCCACATACAGAACGACAACGGGCCAGGTTGGAGTGCTACAGCATGGGGGGATTGCCACATACAGAACGACAACGGGCCAGGTTGGAGTGCTACAGCATGGGGTGATTGCCACATACAGAACGACAACGGGCCAGGTTGGAGTGCTACAGCATGGGGTGATTGCCACATACAGAACGACAACGGGCCAGGTTGGAGTGCTACAGCATGGGGTGATTGCCACATACAGAACGACAACGGGCCAGGTTGGAGTGCTACAGCATGGGGTGATTGCCACATACAGAACGACAACGGGCCAGGTTGGAGTGCTACAGCATGGGGTGATTGCCACATACAGAACGACAACGGGCCAGGTTGGAGTGCTACAGCATGGGGTGATTGCCACATACAGAACGACAACGGGCCAGGTTGGAGTGCTACAGCATGGGGTGATTGCCACATACAGAACGACAACGGGCCAGGTTGGAGTGCTACAGCATGGGGTGATTGCCACATACAGAATGACAATGGGCCCGGTTGTAGTGTTACAGCATGGGGAAGCCTCCTACAGCCTCGGTCTAGGGCAGGGCATTCTGTCAGATGGAAGAAATGTGCAAAGACGCCATTGCTGCTACGTGAGAATCCAGTTCATTCATAGAAACGAGTTGAAAAGAAGGGGCTAGACTTCTTTCAGTCTCATCATTTTAGAGAACTGCTTTTTCAATATTATATTCAACGAAGCCATGGTTGCTGCATTTTTATTTTATGCATCTAACAACCATTGACAAAGCCAACAGTTCTGGCTTGTTGTAGGTGTGGCGTTACTTTTGTGTTATATATGTCTGGATGCAATGACAGAAGAGGCAAAATACCAGTCCGGTGGCACACTATGCTAAGCACAGATTTTTAGCTTATGTGTTTTAAGCCATGACCATAATTACATCAAACACCCCCTTTTGAGAGCCCCCCCTTTTTTTCATCCGGCCTAAAGCTCTGGAAACAACATCATGTCACAGTCACCTCATGGCTTTCGCACTGTGCATCATGCATGGCTCATGTCTTCCAAGGTTTCGGATTGCCTATGTGGAGGGGCATAGTGAACGCACCCCCACCCCTTGCTTTAGGAACTACAGCAGGGGTGACATTCTTGATGGACCTTTTCTGTCTACAACTTTGCAGACACAGGCTCAGCTCATAATTACTATGAAAAGGTGGGTGAAGGAGTAAGTGAAGGGATGGGTGGATGGCTGGATGGATTATTGTATGGATGAATGCAGCTTTCAGTACAGTCCATCACAATCTGTTGATGGACAGGTTGCGGGAATGCAGAGTTTAGGGTAAAGCCTGGAAACTACTGAATACCTTTCTCTACGACAGATCGCAAACTGTTTCTCTGGGCAAATTCTACTCCACTCCGTTCTGTCTACCATGCGAAGTCCCACAGGGGTCGTCTTTGAGACATACACTTTTTAATGTGTATGTGTCCTCCTAGCCCCTCTTAACTCTTTTGTCTTCTGCCTTACATCTCACGCCGACGACACACAAATAGTGGTGCTATTGCTGCCAGGCAGGAGACGGGAGTAGATAAACGGTTCCAAGTTTGCATGGAAGCGGTGGGGAAGTGGATGTCCCAGAATTGTCTTAAACTCAACTCGAGCAAGACTGGGGTTGTCTTGTTTGGAAATGACTCCAGTTTCTGGAACCCAGGTTGGTGGCCAGGCTCTATGGGTCCTCTCCCGACTCCCATTGGGAAGTAAAAAACCTGGGGTTTTTAATAGATGACAGACTCACCTTTGGGCCCCAGGTTAATGCAGTAGCTTCCACCACGTCATACGTCCTAAGGTCTTGCAAGAAAATACTGCCTCTCTTGCCTAGGGACAGTCAGCGTATGGTTATTACATCAAAAACCACATCACGACTGGACTGCTGCAATAGTCTATATCTTAACATTCAGGAGCGCTTTTTGCATAAACTCCAACTCTTGCAGAACGCGGCGGCTAGACTGCTCTCGGATTTACCTAAATTTGCATCTGTCGCCAGTGAAATCCTTAGACTCCACTCAATCAATCAATCAAAGCATTTATATAGCGCACTACTCACCCGGAGGGTCTCAAGGCGCTAGGGGAGGGGGGTTCCGCTACTGCTCGAATAGCCAGGTCTTGAGCTGCTTCCTGAAGGCTAGGTGGTCCTGGGTCAGGCGGAGGTGGGTCGGGAGGGAGTTCCAAGTCTTGGCGGCCAGGTAGGAGAAGGACCTTCCTCCTGTGGTGGTTATTCGGATGCGGGGGACGGCGGTGAGGGCGTGGCCGGTCGATCGAAGCTGGCGTGTGGGAGCGTAGAAGTTGAGGCGGCTGTTGAGGTATCCTGGGCCTTGGTTGTGTAGGGCTTTGTGTGCGTGGGTGAGGAGGCGGAAGGTGATTCTCTTGTTGACCGGAAGCCAGTGCAAATCTCTCAGGTGTCCGGAGATGTGGCTGCGACGGGGGACGTCCAGGATGAGTCGTGCCGAGGCGTTCTGAATCCGCTGGAGTCTCTTCTGAAGTTTGGAGGTGGTTCCGGCGTAGAGGGAGTTGCCGTAGTCCAGACAGCTGGTGACGAGGGCCTGGGTGACTGTCTTCCTGGTCTCGGTGGGGATCCACCGGAAGATCTTACATAGCATGCGCAGGATGTTGAAGCATGACGAGGAGACTGCATTGACTTGTCTGGTCATGGAGAGGGAGGAGTCCAGGATGAAGCCCAGGTTGCGTGTGTGGTCTGTTGGTTTGGGTGCGCTGCCCAGGGCGGGCAGCCACCAGGAGTCGTCCCAGGCGGAGGGGAGGGTGAGGATCCCAGGATGAGGACTTCCGTCTTGTCCGAGTTCAGTTTCAGGCGGCTGTTCATCATCCACTTGGCTACGTCTGTCATCCCTTCGTGTAGGTTGGCTCTGGCGGTGGCGGGGTCGTTGGTGAGGGAGAGGATCAGCTGGGTGTCGTCGGCGTAGGAGATGATGTTGAGGTTGTGTTGGCGTGCGATGGCTGGGAGGGGGCTCATGTAGATGTTGAAGAGGGTTGGGCTGAGCGAGGAGCCTTGAGGAACGCCGCAGATGACTTCGGTGGCTTCTGATCTGAACGGGGGGAGGCGGGCTCTCTGTGTCCTTCCGGCGAGGAACGAGGTGATCCATTCCAGTGCCTTCTCTTGGAGTCCGATGCTGCTGAGGCGCTGCACTAGGGTTCGGTTGCAGACAGTGTCGAAGGCCGTGGAGAGGTCTAGGAGGATGAGGGCCACTGTTTCCCCTTTGTCGAGCAGGCCTCGGATGTCATTGGTGGCTGCGATCAGGGCGGTCTCGGTGCTGTGGTTGACCCGGAAGCCAGACTTCAAGAGGTCGAGGGATCCGTTCGTCTCGAGGAAGGCGGCCAGCTGCTTGGTGACGGTCTTCTCGATGACTTTTGCAGGAAACGGGAGCAGCGAGATGGGGTGGTAGTTCTTGAGGTCGGTGGGGTCGGCTGATGGCTTCTTTAGTAGAGCGCTGAGTTCGGCGTGCTTCCAGCTCCCCGGGAAGGTAGCGGTGTCAAAGGAGGTGTTGATGATGTCCCGCAAGTGGGGTGCGATGACAACGTCAGCCCTGTTGAAGACGTGGTGAGGGCAGGGGTCGGTCGGAGATCCGGAGTGGATGGAGTTCACTGGCTACCTGTCAAGAAACGAGTGCCGTTTCAATCACTCTGCATGGTTTTTAAGGCCCTACAAGGAACAAGACCTGACCATCTGAGGTGGCAATTCCAGTGGTCTGAGCCCAACAGACCTTTGCGCTCTTTAGGAGCGAAATTGGTGATAGTATCAACTACAAAAAAGCCAGGCGGGGAGGTAAAAGTTTCAATGTCTGTGCGGTCTAAGGCGTGAAATAACCTTTCCACCTGAGGAGTAGTTCTGACCTACTACACTTCAGAAAGGCCTTAAAAACTTGGCTTTTTTCCACATTTATCACCATGGTCACTTATTCAGTACTTCTTCGGAGGATTGTAGCCAGCGCCAGGACACCCTAGGGTAACAGTCGCACTATATAAATTTACTTAATGAAAGGGGGAATGGATGGATAATCGACAAAAGGATGGAGGAGTGAAAGGGGGGATGATGGGCGGGTGGATGAGTAGAAGGATGGGTGGATGGATGGAAGGAAGGATGGCTAAATCAAAGGTTCAATGGAGAGAGAAAGGGAGGATGGATGGATGACTGAAAAGGGGAATGGGTGGAAGGATGAGTGACTGGGTGGATCGATGAGTAAGTGAAAGGATGGCTGGATGGGTGTAAGGTTAAATGGCTGGATGGATGAGTGGATGGATGGGTGCAAGAGTGGATGGATGACTTTAGGGATGGATAGGTTGAAAGTGTGGATGACGGGCGAGTGAATGGGTGAAAGGATGAGTGAAAGGATGGATGAGTGATAGGGTCAATGGATGGATTCACGAGTGGATGAGTAGAAGGGTGGGTGGATGGATGGAAGGAAGGATGGCTAAATGAAAAGGTCAATGGAGAGAGAAAGGGAGGATGGATGACTGAAAAGGTGAATGGGTGGAAGGATGAGTGACTGGGTGGATGGATGAGTAAGTGAAAGGATGGCTGGATGGGTGTAAGGGTAAATGGCTGGATGGAAGAGTGTATGGATGAGTGGTGGATGGAAGAGCGGATGGATGAGTGTATGGAAGGATGAGTGAAAGTGTGGGTGGATGGAAGGATGGATGGAAGAGTGAAATGATGGATGGGAGGATACATGATGCATAGGTTTGCAAATGGATGAATATGTTTGGATATAAATGGGATTACTTATATACTATTGCGCGACCTCCTCTGATGTGTCTGTAAAACATAACTTTTGTCCCGAAGTTTTGTCCTGAATTTAGACCCTTTGTCCTGAATTTTCAAACTCACCGTCCTGAATTTGCACCCCCTGAAAGGGGGTGAACTGTCATCCAAGAACCGGAAGTCCTGCTCGGCGTCGGTGATTGCTTGAGATGCATCTTTGACGATCACTCGTCCATCCCTCACGCCGGGGCAGTGACGCAGTGAGATCCTGTCTGTCCCCCGGGCAGAGCACCAGAGGAAGGGCGGCTCTGCCTGCGAGCGGTGGGGACGTGTCACCCGGCTGAGCAGACATCAGCCACGCTCCTGCAGCGTGAGGGGGCAGATGATGCTAACCACACCTGACAGCCTGCCCCCTCCCCCCAGCAGGGGTGTCAGGGGCGGGGTGCACATCAGGCACTTATGACAGGCTACGACATTCAAGGATGGGCTTCAGATCCATACCGCGGGAGAAGCGAAGCGGCTGGGGCAGAGCCAATCACCTGCAGGTGGGCCTGAGTATGTCACTCGCAGATGGGCTGGGGCAGAGTCAGCCACTTGCAGATGGGCTGGGGCAGAAACAGTCGCTTGCAGGTGAGCTGGGGCAGAGTCAGTTACTTGCAGATGGACTGGGGAGGAGTCAGTCACTTGCAGGCGGGCTAGGGTAAAGCCAATCATTTGCAGGTGAGCAGGGACAGGGTCAATCACTTGCAGGTGGGCTGGGGAAGAGTTAGTCACTTGCAGGTGGGCTGGGGTAGAGTTAGTCACTTGCAGATGGGCTGGGGAAGAGCCAATCACTTGCAGGTGACCTGGAGCAGAGTCAGTCACGTCTCATGCTGTCAACTCCTAAACTCCAGAGAAACTTCAATAGACTGAATCACACATCAGACAGATATCGCTGGAAGGGCTGGGGTAGAGTCAAAAACATAATAGAAGAGGTGGGTGAGTCCGATAGGGCAGAAACCGCGCGAGTCACTTGATAGCCCGATGCCCCATAAACACCAGGTGTGAGAGGCAAGAACACATGCCTGGAAGATTCAGCATCATAAGAGCAGATAGAAATGGGGTAAAGTACCTGTGACGTGCTAGACTAGTGGTTCTGAAAGGCAGGACGGGCTGGGGCAGAGTTGGACACATGCCTATGAAGGGAGGGCTGGGATAGAGTCACTCACACTTCGTGATCACCTGTCAGCAGACTGGGGTGGCGTAGTGGGCAATAGAACGATGGATTTAACCCAGATCTTTTGACTGAGGGAGATGTTTGCATTGTCAGCATTCCGTCCCTCATTCGTTTGCTGTAACACTTTTCACCCTAGTGCGCCAGGCATGCCCAGACGTGGGTCCCTTGCTCACTGTGCCCCTAAATTCAAGCTAGCCGGCTGAAGAACGGTGATGTACCCTGAAACCGGTCCCAGAAAAATTTTGGGTGTGCTAATTCTTGTTTATATTCCTTCCTCATTGCTCACCACCCCGTGCAAAGTCTGACAATGGTCCTTGTTGACTGGTATTTCCTTTAGTTGAAAGTGTTAAAGTCGGAGAGGGAATTGGCGGTGATAGCTCATGAAGACGAGCAGTATCAGTGTGGCAATTCATCCTCTAAATTGTAGTTAAAAGTGTGTGTGTTCAATTCTTTTCTAAATATAATAATAGCAATAGAGTTTGGACTGAAAGGGGGTGTGGTGAGTCCCTTGTCTGTAGAGTACTCCCCAAGAAGGATTGAGCTAGTCTAGAGGTATTTGTTTCCTGAAAGCCAAAAGCTCTAGAAGCAAAGAGTCATCCCTCTGATGGAGCTGCTCCCAGCTGGGGGTCGTCATAGCAGACACCACTGATCAGTCCAGGGGCATCAGAAAACAAGAGTCTCCGTTGCCCAGGATGCTTTGGGCATCATCTCATTTTATTTTGGAGATGGTGTGGCTATATGAGATATAGTTCACTGGGTCTGTAGAATGAGGAATGTGAGATACGGTTTGAGGGGTCATTTGGAAGTTGTTTTGGTATGGATGTGCTGCGTCTCTGCAACCCTTGATAATTGGATGCCATTTCCAGCTAGTAATCGTATATGTCTAGTAAACCTACACGTTTATCAGTCATTCTTCTGACCTCCACAACTATACGAAGAGCTACATAAGCTTTTGAGGGTCTGCTGGAGCATTCTCCTTGAACAAGTACCCTAAAACCAGAGTACTCTACCCTGACTACCGCATGTATGACCTCAGGGCTACCTTCACAGCATGACAGGGATGTGCTAGACCTCTGTTGACTTTGGCTATGAAAATGGTCCTGTCCAACTGGAAAGATACAGCTAAGGCGTCATACAAGGGCTGGCTCAATTGGGTGATGTACCTCAGGGGCGCAGACAGCACTGCACTGCAAAATTCACCCTGGAGACCAGCTACTAGGGGGATGTGGACATCGCTGGACGAGCACCTGCACCCCTATGAGCCACCGTGAGCTAACTTGAGAGGGGCGGCTGCCCACAAGCCCAGACTAGGCTTGAGACCAAAGCACTCTTCTTGTATGCTATCTCCTCTCTTTCTTTTCTATTCTTTTTCCTTCCCTTTTACCTGCTCCTAATCTCTTAGCAAGATATTGTAAAGGGGGCAGCCAAACATGTATACTATTTACCTATAACCATGGCAACAACAGCCAAGTTGGGCTGATACCCTGTAACTGTAAAGCTATCTTACATGTCGGTAAAAATGTAATAAAATAAGTTGAAAATAACAAGTACATATCATGTCTGCCAGAGCTGGATTATTTCAGATCTTGCATTCAGTAAATAGAGAATTTTTTTGCAGAGGCTTCTTTTTTAACTTCACATCACTGCAATTCAAATAATGGAGACTATTTTCTAAGAGTTGATACTCTTGTTAATTTTACCTGGCAGACAAAAGTTCTCTGGCCAGCAGCAGACTGATGGGCACAGTTTTGTTACCACTCTGAAGGGAAGGGTGCTGAAACTCGTCGCCGCTTTGTTTTGATGAGAGAGTGTGTCTTAGCAGTCCAATAGGAACGTGTATTGTGTACCTTCCTGGGGTGCAGCATCGGTAGCATGAGAAGTCTTAAGAGACGTTTTCTAGCCTTTATAGTGTGTAGTGGTCGGAGCCTGTCAAGAGCCTCTTACGACGTCTTTAGATTCACCAGAAACCAAACCTTGTGTAGGAACCAATAGTCTTTGAAAAAAGAAAGCTGTCTGACTAGTTTGGCTGAAGTTCAGTAGTTTAACTGATTTCTCTAAAAGGAAGTGATATACTACAGAAATGTACAATGTTGTAAGGTCCACTTGATTAAACATAGTCCACTTGATTACCACCTGTACCGAGCTCACTCAAGATCGGCGAGTCTTCCTGCGACCGCTTTTTAACTTCCACAACATACGGACCTGTAGACAAGCAGTTCTGTCCTGCTTTAAGGGGGACAACATCCAACTGAGTTGTCGAATGGTAAAATTTTTTGAAAGAGCCGAGGCCCGCTTCAAAACATTGAAGGAACCATCCAAAATGTCCAACACCTTAAATGGACCAAGTGATGAGCTTAACGGTACCCCAGACCAATTCCTACATTGACACTTCTTGACTCTTACACTAGATCGTTTTTGATAAGATGATACGCCCCTTCCTATTGTGTTGTCGATATTTTATCCAGTATTCTCGTTTACTTCCTTTATGTACAGAATCTGAGTTTTTTTTTTTTAACATGTGTAATTCAGATACACATTTTATAAATTGAAGCTTCTTCTCTTGTTAACATTGTAAAGGTTTTAAATAACCATGTACAATAAAGTATTATTATTATTATTACTAAGGTTTGAAATCTTTGAACTGTGTGTGGTATGGAAAGACTCTAATTTTGAAGTCGTTTTGTGACGAATGAACAATTTTGGCTTAATGAGTAAATTTGCCATAACTAATCACACCTACCATAACACAAGACCTGTGCTCTGCAAAATCAGCCGACACTTTACTTAGCACAGGTGTAGGTGCAATGAGCAATGGATTGCTTTTTAGGACATATCCTCAATCAATCAATCAATCAATCAATCAAAGCATTTATATAGCGCACTACTCACCCAGAGGGTCTCAAGGCGCTGGGGGAGGGGGGTCCGCTACTGCTCGAACAGCCAGGTCTTGAGTTGCTTCCTGAAGGCGAGGTGGTCCTGGGTCAGGCGGAGGTGGGTCGGGAGGGAGTTCCATGTCTTGTCGGCGAGGTAGGAAAAGAACCGTCCCCGTGTGGTGGCTCTTCGGATGCGGGGGAAGGCGGCGAGGGCGTGGCCGGTCGATCGAAGCTGGCGTTTGGGAGCGTAGAAGTTGAGGCGGCTGTTGAGGTATCCTGGGCCTTGGTTGTGTAGGGCTTTGTGTGCGTGGGTGAGGAGTCGGAAGGTGATTCTCTTGTTGACCGGGAGCCAGTGCAGGTCTCTCTGGTGTCCGGAGATGTGGCTGCGACGGGGGATGTCCAGGATGAGTCGTGCTGAGGCGTTCTGGATCCGCTGGAGTCTCTTCTGGAGTTTGGCGGTGGTTCCGGCGTAGAGGGAGTTGCCGTAGTCCAGACAGGTGGTGACGAGGGCCTGGGTGACCGTCTTCCTGATCTCGGTGGGGATCCACCGGAAGATCTTACGTAGCATGCGCAGGATGTTGAAGCACGACGAGGAGACGGCGTTGACTTGTCTGGTCATGGAGAGGGAGGAGTCCAGGATGAAGCCCATGTTGCGTGCGTGGTCTGTTGGTTTGGGTGCGCTGCCTAGGGCGGGGGGCCACCAGGAGTCATCGCAGGCGGAGGGTGCGGATCCCAGGATGAGGACTTCCGTCTTGTCCGAGTTCAGTTTCAGGCGGCTGTTCTTCATCCATTTGGCTACCTCTTTCATCCCTTCGTGAAGGTTGGCTCTGGCGGTGGCGGGGTCGTTGGTGAGGGAGAGAATCAGCTGGGTGTCGTCGGCGTAGGAGATGATGTTGAGGTTGTGCTGGCGTGCGATGTCTGCGAGGGGGCTCATGTAGACGTTGAAGAGGGTTGGACTGAGCGAGGATCCTTGAGGAACGCCGCAGATGACTTCGGTGGCTTCAGATCTGAACGGGGGGAGGCGGACTCTATGTGTCCTTCCGGCGAGGAAGGAGATGATCCACTCCAGTGCCTTCTCCTGGATTCCGACATTGCTGAGTCGCTGCACTAGTGTACGGTGGCAGACAGTGTCGAAGGCCGCGGAGAGGTCTAGGAGGATGAGGGCTGCTGTTTCTCTGTTGTCGAGCAGGGCTCGGATGTCATCGGTGGCTGCGATCAGGGCGGTTTCGGTGCTGTGGTTGGCCCGGAAGCCAGACTGCGAGAGGTCGAGGGATCCGTTTGTCTCGAGGAAGGCGGCCAGCTGCTTGTTGACGGTCTTCTCGATGACTTTTGCAGGAAACGGGAGCAGCGAGATGGGGCGGTAGTTCTTGAGGTCGGTGGGGTTGGCTGATGGCTTCTTTAGTAGAGCGCTGAGTTTGGCGTGCTTCCAGCTCTCCGGGAAGGTAGCGGTGTCAAAGGAGGTGTTGATGATGTCCCGCAGGTGGGGTGCGATGACAGCGTCGGCCTTGTTGAAGACATGGTGAGGGCAGGGGTCGGTAGGAGATACGGAGTGGATGGAGTTCATCGTGCGGACGGTGTCTTCGGTGCTGATCGGGGTCCAGGCGCAGAGGATGGTGGTGGGGGGCGGTGGTTCGGTCGTGGCGTGCGTCGGTTGAGTGCTAAAGCTCTTGTGCATGTCCGCGATCTTGTTGTGGAAGTAGGAGGGGAGGGAGTTGCAGAGGTCTTGCGAAGGGGTGATGTCGTTGTTTCCGGCATTTGGGTGGGAGAGCTCTTTAATGATGTTGAAGAGTTCCTTGCTGTTGTGTGCGTTGTTGTCCAGTCGTTCCTTGAAAGCGGTTTTCTTGGTGGCGTGGATGAGTTGGTGGTGTTTTCGGGTGGCGAGCTTGAGGGCAGTCATGTTGTCCGGTGTTGGGTCTTTGCGCCATGTTCTCTCGAGGGCTCGGCAGTTCTTCTTGGAGCTCTTGAGTTTGTCGGTGAACCATGGGGCTTTCTTGCTACCGGGTCTGCTAGGCGGGGTCTTCAGAGGGGCGAGGTCGTCTGCGCAGTTGCTGATCCACTTCGCGAGGTTGGTGGCCGCCTGGCTTGGGTTCGTTTCGCTGGTGGGAGGGTTCATGCTCAGGGAGGTCGCGAGCTGGTCGGCTGTGATCTTGTTCCAGCTTCTGCGTGCAACCTGTTGCTGGTGGTGGTGGATCGTGGTCCTTCTGAAGCTGAAGTGGACGCAGCTGTGGTCCGTCCAGTGGAATCCGGTGGCGTGGCTGAAGGCGATGTCCTTACTGGATGAGAAGACGGGGTCGAGTGTGTGTCCGGCGTAGTGGGTGGGGGTGGTGACCAGCTGCTTGAGTCCCAGGTTTGCGAGGTTGTCCAGCAGGGTGGTGGTGTTGCGGTCGTTGTTGTTCTCCAGGTGGAAGTTGAGGTCCCCGAGGAGGATGTAGTCAGCGGAGAGGAGGGCGTGCGGGCTGATGAAGTCGCTGATGTCTTCGCTGAATTGTGTGCATGGTCCCGGGGGTCTGTAGATGAGGGTGCCTCTGAGGGTGGTCTTGGGGTTGATGTGGACCTGGAAGTGCAGGTGCTCGGCGGGTGCGAGGGTGTCGTCGGTGTTGGTCGTGATGCGGATGGTGTTCCTGTGGATGATGGCGATGCCTCCTCTGGTCTGGTTGATGCGGTCGCTTCGGATGATCTTGTAGCCGTCTGGGATGGCGATGTCGGGCGGTGAAGAGGCGTTCATCCAGGTTTTCGTGAGGAAGGCGACGTCTGGTGAGGTTGTGTCGAGCAGGTTCCAGAGCTCGATGGCATGTCTGTGGACGGAGCGGGTGTTGAGCAGGATGCATTTCAGGTGGCTGCTACTGTTGCTCGTCTTGGTCTTGGTTGGTACTGGAGTAGTGCAGGTCCGGATGCAGGTGAACTTGCAGGCTTTGCAGCAGAAGGGTCCGTGGGTGCGTCTCGGGGTGGCTCGGTAGCATCCTGGGATTCAGCCGGCGTTGAGTGCGTTGAGCGTGGCGGCGTCGTACGTCCGGCGGGTGGGCTGGGGTCTGCGGGGGCCAGCGGTCCGGGCGCTGGGCGCGGTCTAGGCGCGGACGGGCGCAGACGGGTTTACCTTTGGCGCACCTTCAGCACTCAGTCGGCGCTCCCGCTGTGCGCGTCCGCTGCTTGGTCGCTCTGGGGGCGTCATAAGAAGGGGGACGAGAGGGCGGGTCAGCTGGGCGGCGGGAGCGGCTCGGCCAATGGGCCGGTGGTGGGCGGGGCCTGTGGCGAGCTGCGGTGGGAAACTGGCGAGCGGGCGGCTCTGCTGAGGCTGGGCCGCTTGGGGGGCCATGGGGGCGTCTGCGGCAGAAAAAGGCTGCAAGGCTTGCAGGCAGGAGCAGGAGGCGGCAGGAGGAGCAAGGGGGTGAGAGGCGCAGAGGTCACTCATTGTAACGGAGCATCTCAACATGAGGGGCTGTTGATAGGATAGAATGGTGTGTGGGGATCCGTTGGCTACTAGTTGGAGAAATCGGATTGACTTGGGTAGAGATTTCAGGGGCTTAACTTTCTATTTATAAACACCATAGCTACTAGTCCTGGGCATCTGGCCCCTCACAAAGCGTTCAAGAAACGGCATTTTCCGCACACCCGACCTTACTTTCAGGAAACCGACCTCGGAAGACAGTACCAGTCTTTTGCACCTGGTACTTGTGACTCTGAACCTAATCAAGGCGCTTTGTTCTTCCTCTTAGGATCACTTGGGGCTTGAAGCACAGCGACTGGAGCACAAGCCTTGTTCTTATTCAAAACCTCTTCATTTGCATATAGCAGCTGTCTGTCGTTGCTTTCACTGGACTCCTTGCAACCTGCTGCTGCGCCACTGCCTATGAGCGCCTTCACAAGGCCCCAGCACTACATGAGGCACATGCGCTTGCTTTGAGGCTCTGCTAGAATCCAGCATTGCCTCCCAGCTGTTACTGAGATAACGTCTTCTAATCCTATATAGTAAATACCAGCCCCACCATTCCCTTCCAAACATGCAGGCTCATTGGAATTAGAAGGCAAGCTACATTACTTGTACTTTAAATTGCACATATTTACAAGTACAGGTACAAAGAAATGATGTCATTTGCCCAGACTTCTACGACTTTTTATCTCAAGTACTAACTCTGGTACCAGAAATTTGAAGTGTGCCATGGTCAAAGCCATCTCAAAGAAACCCAACATAAATCAGGACGATCTTTCCAACTACCGGCCCATTTCCCTTCCTCCCTGGGTGAGCAAGATTCTCGAGAAACACATTAATACCACTCTTGTGGATTTCTCGAGACCACATTAACCCCTTTAGTGCTGCCATCGGCCAACGGTCGTCGCGAGCACTACCTTGCCAGTGCTGCACACGTCCATTGGCTGACGCGGCAGCACCCGTTTCTTTGAACGTTCAGCACTGCCGCCGAACGTTCAAAGCAACAAATGGGTTAATACCACTATGGTGAATTTCTCAAGACCACATTAATACCACTCTGGTGGATTACCTTGAGTCAAACAATTTACTCCACCCCTCCCAGACCAGCTTTTATCCCCAATTTGGGACTGAAACCACCCTGCTCGCAGCAACTGAGGAGGCAAGGAGGTTCTTGGATGGAGGAGGTAATGCTGCCATTATCCTCCTCGAATTCAATGCCGCTTTTGACACTGTAAATTATAACACCCTCATCCTCCGACTCAAAGACCTGGGAGTATCCAGTGCTGCTCTAACATGGATACAATCCTTTTTAAATGAGCGGTCATTCAATGTCTTCGAAGGTGATGCGGTCTCCAATCAATGGCCTCTTAACTGTGGGGGGCCTCCAGGCTCCTGTCTGAGCCCTACACTGTTTAAGGTGTATATGAGGCCCCTGGCAGAGATTGTCCATCCATTTGGTATAAAAATCATTACCCAAACAGATCACACTCAACTCGTGGTGGCGCTAAACCACCACAAGCAGTCATCTAGCACTCTAGACTGTTGCCTAGAGGAGGTTGCCAGATGGATGGAGCTCTCTTGCCTCAAACTTAATGGGGACAAGACAGAGCTTATGCTCCTGGGCAACTCTCCCACATTTAACTCTGCCCTCCTTAGGCCCAACTGCCTTGGACTCGCACCAGCCCCAAAAGAGCAGATTAAGAGTCTGGGCAGATGCTTGACTGGTCCCTCACATTCAATCACCAGGCAGCGAAACTCTCAGCCACCTGCTATGGCTTGCTTAGAATGTTGCGAAAGATACTCCCCCTCCTCCCCTTTCAAGACAGAAGAATCATGGTCCAGGCCCTTTTTCTCTCTCGCCATGACTATGGGAACGCTCTTTATCTGGGTGCTCCTTTATATACCACCAGGAAACTCCAGACTATTCAAAACTGTGCTGCTCGTTTTCTTTTGCAGATACCTTGACAACAGGCAATATCCGCTTTAGTGACTCTGCACTGGCTGTCAATTAGAGAAAGGATCCAGTTTAAGGCCATGTGCCTAGCCCACGTAGCTCTCTGGAAGAAGGGCCCTGCCATCATTCAATCTCTGGTCACCCCCTGCCAACCCAATAGGACCCTCTGTTCAACTACTGCCTATCTTCTCCTACCACCTAAAATAAAAGAGCCAGAAGTGGTGGATGATCATTCACATATAATTCGGCCACCCTCTGGAACCTTCTCCCGATTGCTCTTCGTCAGGAGCCCAATTTGTCGGCTTTTCATAGACTTCTGAAAACATGGCTTTTTATGAACTGCATTTAATCTCCTTTTGACCACTGGTTGTCGCCATCCATAGCGCTGGGAGGCCTCAGGGTAGCCATCGCGCTTTATACATTTTATTTCATTAATTTCATTATTTCATTCATCTTCCGGTTCCAAGGACAATAGTTTAGCCGCAGACCAACATCTGCCCATTTTGCTTACCACATCCTTCTTTTTTTTCTAGGCATTGAAAGGGACTCTGCACTTGTAGACATTTTCAAAGCAACTAAAATACTTTGACGGATTCCAATTCAAAGTAATCTGTTGTTCAGGCGTCCAATTCCAAATCAGTAAGTAACGCAGTGTGGTCAAGTCACCAATGCCTTGCTAGGATCTATAGAGCATAGAAATGGTATTGGTGTACCTTAAATTGAGGTAACTTTTGTGAATATTTCAATTACAATTTCAAAATCAATTAACTCTTGTAAAAGGGTCTGGTTTTGGCCAAGGAAAACTACGTACA
This sequence comes from Lissotriton vulgaris, assembly GCF_964263255.1. Lineage (NCBI taxonomy): Eukaryota > Metazoa > Chordata > Amphibia > Caudata > Salamandridae > Lissotriton > Lissotriton vulgaris. The sequence goes on along the minus strand of NC_141688.1, from coordinate 307,856,209 downwards.
GTTCCTCTTCATGAAATCCATTGGAAAAATGAAAATAGCTGTGTATGTGCAATGTGGCCATTAGATGCCTGTCTACTATCAGAGAAGATAGTTGACATGCCAAGGTAATACCCCCGGCATAGTGTATTCAAGAGGAAATAACAGGGCACAAGTACAAACAAGCTGTCACGTTTGTGCAAATGAAAAAAAAAAGTTCATACCCACTAATTGAAGGAGACAGTATAACGCAGCAAGTGAAAGATCCAGTCCTGATGGGTGGTCCCAAAAGGAGACATGGCGGTAACAAGGAGGGACTAAGAAGCCTCATTAACAATCGGAAGCCAGCATTTACCATGGATGGTGACACTAGCCAATGAAAAAGATGGGCGGGCTTCCACTTCACTTCTAAAACATACCCTCCTACAATGTGGCTCGCAGAGTGAGCAGCACATGCACGCTGCAACGTTAGGCGAGACCTAAAATATAAACTGCGTCTGCAAAGCCGTTTGTAACGTGGAGACTTTAAGAACATGCCGTCCCGTGCACATGTGAGACTATGGAAGAGGTGGAGGGCAAACTGCATTTTTTAAAACATGTTCCAGTGCATAAGGACAATTTCTAGTTTTTGCAGGAGACTCCCACCCTTCCGTGGTTACAAAGCACTTAGACATGGCAGAGAGCATAGAGTAATAAGAGGTAAACATGGCTAAGAGAGGACAGAGTGTAACTTATACACAAAAAGAAGATACCAGAGGCATGAATAAAACAGAAGAGTGTGAGACGTTCTTAAGAGAAGGGGTGCCACAGTGACAACAGTCCAGACAGTGACATAAGGAAGTAGAATGGAGGACTGTAGAGTGTCACCAGCAGGAAATAGAGCTGACACCACAGTACAATCCAGAATCTGCCAACCCCACTGATGCTTCTCTAACCCATATTTGTTTACCGTTTCTTGCTTTGCTAGTTAATATAATTGAGAATATTTTTAACCAATGCCTCCTATCTATATTTCCCCAAAAACAATTGTGAAAAATTTAGGATGGAACAGCATCCGAAACAGCGGCAGCACATTTAACTGGTCCAGAAATGAATCATAAACAGTGTTAGATATGGATATTTCTGGTTGGCTGAGGCGTGCGCCAAAGCCAGGCAGAAACCACCATTCTAAGTCAGGGCAAGGAAGTCACCCGCCAAGATAACCCCTGCTCACCCTCTTGGTAGCTTGGCACGAGCAGTCAAGCTTATCTCAGAGGCGATGTGTAAAGCATTTGCGCACGCACCCTCCAACAACAACATCCCAGGCCCCCCAAAAAAGGAACTCCACACAAGGTATATGTAAAAGTAGCCTATGTATTACAAAACACATTAGATAGTAAACACACACTTTACAATGTGCCAGAGGCACGGGCAGAATTTACAGGGGATTATATACATGAGACAGGGACACCTGGACCACTGTCAGGAATAAGCACTTTTAGAACTGGCGTTTGGTAGAATTAGCACTTTGTAGAAGTAACACTTTTAGAACATATAATAACTGGGGGCAGATACGGACCGTACCTTCTGTTCTGGTTGCGAGGGATAATGCGAGTGATCTCCTCAGTAGGCCTGAGCGGGCAGCAGGCGTGCTACAAGCGTTTGGCTGGGGCGACCTAGGTGTGGGGTTTAGAGGAGGTAGGGGGGCAGGTTGCGGGCGTCCCAGCGAAGCGGACGCGGCTCAGAGGAGAGCGGCGGGGCTCGAAGCATGAGGGCGGCCCAGGCACGAGCTGCCAAGGTGCAGGATGCGGGCGACCCAGGCAGAGCAGAGCACGGCTTCACAAGAAGCGGTGCGGCTCTACGCGGGGGCGGCCAGGCACGAGCTGCAGGGGAGTGAGCGAGGCCCACTTCAGGCGAGGCCCCAGCGGCCCAAGGAGATCCGACAAGTCCCAGCAATTTGTCAGGGAAGGCACAATAGAGTCCACTGGTCCTGGGACTCTAATCAGGGGGCTAGCTCAGTAGCAAGCCCTTGGGGATAGTTTTAAGCACCAAATAGCAAATTTATCCCTCAACCAGTAACCACTAGTAAAAGGTAAGTACCACCTTTGCAACCCTAATCACCTTAGGAAAATATTACGCAGGGAACCATGAACTCACTAGCATAACTATACTGGGGAACACAACCACCTAAGCATAAAACTACATTTAGGGGTATAGGTCAGAAGCTTTACACATGATGCATAATAACACATTCAGAGGTGTAGGGGAGGCACATGATGCATAAACACATTCAGCAGTGTATAAGACACATGATGCATAAACACATTCAGCGGGATAGGGAAGACACATGATGCAGAAACACATTCAGCGGTGTATAAGACACATGACGCATAAACACATTCAGCGGTGTAGGGAAGCAGCTAAGGACCTGATGCATAGGAACACATTCAGAGGTACCAGTACACAGGGTGAGCAACTTTGTACATGAAGCATAAAAACACATACAGAGGTACCAGAACACAGGGCGAGCAACTTTGTACGTGATGCATAAAAACACATTCAGAGGTACCAGAACACAGGGTGCGCAAAACATACTACACACAGGACATTTCCTAACACCCACATCATTAGGACATAAATCATAATAGCACCTAAAGCACAGTTAGCGCAGAAATCAGAATAGCACATACATCACTTTTAAAGTCCAGGTTGCGCCACTGCGCCAATACCTAAACGTAGCAGCTGCCCACTACTTGCTGGGCAGCTGGGGACAGAACAGGGCCTAAACGCTGCAGCTGGCACTAAGTGCTGCGCAGCTGGGGAGGGCCAGAGTAGGGGCGAAGGAGTGCGACTCACTCCTGAGTCCAAAGAACAAGTCCATAGAAAGCAAAACCTAAATAGTGCAGCGGCCCACTACTTGCTGGGCAGCTGGAAAACAAATCTGCAACAGGGGCCCTCACTGGCCCCTCAGGAACAAAACTGCATCAACTGTAGGAGCCATCTGGCTCTGGGATAGAGAAGGCGCAATATGTGGGAGCCCTCTCGGCTCTAGAACATCACTTGCCTATCGTTGGAGCTCTCTAGGCTCTAAACCCATACAGGTGTCCCCTGGAGCACTCTGGCTCCTCCAAGAAAGAACTGTCCCCCAACAGTGGAGCTCTCTGGCTCTAGGAAGAACTGAGGGGCATTGGAGCCACACAGGGCTCTAAAAATGACTGGGGCCCTCAGAGCCACGGGGCTCTGTAATGAAGTCTTGCCCCAACTGACTCCTTAAAGAAATAAATGCCCCCAAGCCCTATCACGGAACTTTTAAACAAATACGGGTCATCGCTGTTGGAGCCCGCAGATGAGTTCGCCCATACCAAACTCGAGCCTGCACACCTCATGCATCAGGAACTACCAGGGACACAGACATTCCCCATGCATTCCTATGGGAGGGCAGGCCAATCTCACACACGCACTCAGAGAACGCACGCACTTTACACTGCGCCACAGTGTTAAAGTGCGCCAAGACCAGAAATCATTATAATTATTTCAGAGTTCAAATGCAAAAAGTTCAGGGGTGAACCTGCCAGAAGGGCCAAGTCCAACAAGCAGACAATCCTATGAACTGTTTTCAAATGGCAGCATTGGACTGACGTGGGGATTGTCTGCTCTTTTCTAGGTTTTTGTTCACGAATGAAACATAACCCCTCCACATTTGAAACGACATCTGTGGATTGCCCTAGGTGTAAGGAAAACAGGGAAGAAAGTGGACATTTTAACAGTCAGTCCAAGCGGGCCTTTTATCTGTATCCCTTGGATTGATTTGATGCAAATTATTGTGCCTTTTGAGTTTTCTGAGGTGAGCTTTCATTTTGAAAAAGAATGAAAATAAATACTGATCCTTGCAGCAGACTTTAGGCTGCTCACTGTCAGGGCAGCTCTGTGTTCATACTGTGCCACTGCGTCTGCGTAAGGCGTTCATACTGTGCCCCTGCTTCTGCCGTACAGGAGCTGAGACCAGCACTACTGGAGGTGTTCATACTGTGCCACTGTGTCTGCCGTAGAGGAGCTATGACCAGCACTATGGGAGGACTTCATAAAGTGCCACTGCATCTGCCGTACGGGAGCTGTGACCAGCACTACCAGAGGCGTTCATACTGTGCCACTGCATCCTCCATACTGGAGCTGTGACCAGCACTACCAGAGGCGTTCATACTGTGCCACTGCATCCTCCATACTGGAGCTGTGACCAGCACTACCAAAGGCGTTCATACTGTGCCACTGCGTCTGCCGTACTGGAGCTGTGACCAGCACTACCGGAGGTGTTCATACTGTGCCACTGCATCTGATGTACGGGAACTGTGACCAGCACTACAGGAGGCGTTCATACTGTGCCACTGCATCTGCCGTATGGGAGCTGTGACCAGCTCTACCAGAGGCGTTCATACTGTGGCACTGCATCTGCTGTACGGAAACTGTGACCAGCACTACCGGAGGCATTCATACTTTAGCACTGCGTCTGTTGTACGGGAGCTGTGACCAGCTCTACCGGAGGCATTTATACTGTGCCCCTGCGTCTGCCGTACGGGAGCTGTAACCAGCACTACTGGAGGCATTTATACTGTCCCCCTGTATCTGCCGCACGGGAACTGTGACCAGCACTACCGGAGGCATTTATACTATGCCCCTGCGTCTGCCATACGGGAGCTGTGACCAGCACTACCCGAGGTGTTCATACTGTGCCACTGCATCTGCAGTACGGGAGCTGTGAACAGCTCTACCAGAGGCATTCCTACTGGTCCCTTGTGTCTACCGTACGGGTGCTGTGACCAGCTCTACCGGAGATGTTCATACTGTTTCACTGCGTCTGCCGTACAGGAGCTGTGACCAGCACTACCCGAGGTGTTCATACTGTGCCACTGCATCCTCCATACTGGAGCTGTGACCAGCACTACCAAAGGCGTTCATACTGTGCCACTGCGTCTGCCGTACTGGAGCTGTGACCAGCACTACCGGAGGTGTTCATACTGTGCCACTGCATCTGATGTACGGGAACTGTGACCAGCACTACAGGAGGTGTTCATACTGTGCCACTGCATCTGCCGTACGGGAGCTGTGACCAGCTCTACCAGAGGCGTTCATACTGTGGCACTGCATCTGCTGTACGGAAACTGTGACCAGCACTACCGGAGGCATTCATACTTTAGCACTGCGTCTGTTGTATGGGAGCTGTGACCAGCACTACCGGAGGCATTTATACTATGCCCCTGCGTCTGCCGTACGGGAGCTGTGACCAGCACTACCCGAGGTGTTCATACTGTGCCACTGCATCTGCCGAACGGGAGCTGTGACCAGCACTACCCGAGGTGTTCATACTGTGGCACTGTGTCTGCAGTACGGGAGCTGTGACCAGCACTACCGGAGGCGTTCATACTGTGGCACTGCTTCTGCGTATGGGAACTGTCACCAGCACTACCAGAGGTGGTCATACTGTGGCACTGCATCTGCAGTACGGGAGCTGTGAACAGCTCTACCAGAGGCATTCCTACTGTGCCCTTGTGTCTACCGTACGGGTGCTGTGACCAGTTCTACCGGAGATGTTCATACTGTTTCACTGCGTCTGCCGTACGGGAGCTGTGACTAGCACTACCCGAGGTGTTCATACTGTGCCACTGCATCCTCCATACTGGAGCTGTGACCAGCACTACCAAAGGTGTTCATACTGTGCCACTGCGTTTGCCGTACTGGAGCTGTGACCAGCACTACCGGAGGTGTTCATACTGTGCCACTGCATCTGATGTACGGGAACTGTGACCAACACTACAGGAGGCGTTCATACTGTGCCACTGCATCTGCCGTACGGGAGCTGTGACCAGCTCTACCAGAGGCGTTCATACTGTGGCACTGCATCTGCTGTACGGAAACTGTGACCAGCACTACCGGAGGCATTCATACTTTAGCACTGCGTCTGTTGTACGGGAGCTGTGACCAGCTCTACCGGAGGCATTTATACTGTGCCCCTGCGTCTGCCGTACGGGAGCTGTAACCAGCACTACTGGAGGCATTTATACTGTCCCCCTGTATCTGCCGCACGGGGGCTGTGACCAGCACTACCGGAGGCATTTATACTATGCCCCTGCGTCTGCCGTACGGGAGCTGTGACCAGCACTACCGGAGGTGTTCATACTGTGCCACTGCGTCTCCCGTACGGGAGCTGTGACCAGCACTACAAGAGGTTGGGCTCATCAGGATATTCCTTCAGGAGTCAAAGGGCCGCGAGGCTCTGAAGGTGCGAGACTGTGCTGCCCACCGAGCTGGGGAGGGGTGGTCAGCACTTTCTATGTGCGCATGGTGGTTTGGCTGGCCGTCTTCAGTCACCCAAACAGTCATGTGCACTTTGTATGTTCTCCACAGGCTGTATTACACAGCCGGGTGGAGAACATGCACAGGCTCCCACTCTCTGTGTGAGCGTTGAACCACAGCACTCAGACCAATCACAACGCTGCTGTGTTAACAGCAGCATCGTGATTGGCTATGAAAATATGCTTTCTGCTGAATCGAAGAGGATGGAGGAAAAGCAGCGGCCGGTAGCGTGGGTAAGTGAATTTTCTGAACCCCCTGCACCTCCTCGGTCCCCCCTTCCCACCACTACTGCCCCATAGTAGCCGTTACTGGTCAGAAGGGTCACGTTAAACACGCATGTGATTACAAATCTGCTGAAGAAGACGGAAATGATGCCGAGCCATTGACTGGGCTACATATGGAAATGCCCAGAGGCTGCATTATATCAGCCTGAAGGCATTAAAAGGCACCCGCAGCGTTACTTATTTTGCCCCTTGGGCTGTTGAAAGGTAAGCCCTACTCAGTACTTGAATTAGAAAAATAGAAGTGCAGGTACTCGGTAACAGAGAACCTGCTTGTTGCTGAGAAATGCTGGTAGTCTCCAATTAAAAGTAAAGCATTTCTCTTGAGAAGTGCTGGTACTCTCCCGCTCAAAATAAAAAAGTGCAGGTATCTCCGTCCCGGACTGTACCGGCCCATTTAAAGCACTAGCCCTACTTGATGCCATCATCTATAAGTGCCGTAGTGCACCTGTGTTTGTGCTACCCCACAGTGCCTGACATGTTCCATGACAGAGAGCGAGGCAAGGCACTGATAATTAATGTTTTAAAAATACAAATGGAACCTGTATGACAGATTGCGATTTGAAATGTTTTCTTTAGGGCTGAAATAAGAGAGGGGCAGAGCCCCCACGCTCTAACGGATAACCCGCCCATGAGTTAGATCTTCCTATAAACCATAAACGAAGCATAACTCAACCAGTGAATCAGTAAATGTGCGTGCATGGGTAAGGCGAAAAAAATCCTACCATTAAGCGGTTACAAACTAAAGGTGGTATTATTTGCTGAAAAAAATATATAAACTAGCAACAGCTGCAGTTTCTGAGGAAACAAGGCTGAAGTAGTCAGGAAGGAAGATTTCTCGTCTCCTTTCTACAAGACTACCTGCGGGGGAGGGGAGCGAAGGGAAGAGAGTGGGAGACCTGCAAAAAAAACAACGCCTCGGCTTCCCAGGAAGGGGAGAGTGGAGAAAGCACAGCGACATCCCATTGGAATTCCCCTCTTGTTTTCTTTATCAACCGTTCTTGCTCTCAGAGGGAGAGGATGTGGTGCAGCGGTCAGAGCTGCCTACTCGGGAGCTGGGGACCAGAGTTCAAGTCTCGGCAAAGTAAGCTCAATATCTTGTGATTCTGACAAAATCACCTAATTTCCCCTTGCCCCTGGAGAGTGCTATAGTCAAGAAAAAAACCAGCAGCAATCTTGGCAAACCAGTCGTGGCGGGCAAGCAGTGTTCTGGAAGAGGGGCATGGGGGAGACAATGTGGTCCGGTACCTGTGGGCAGGCTGAGGGTCATGGTTTTATCTGCCTCTCTAGGGACTTTGTAGTCTTTCCACTGATGTTCCTCAAGAGAATGGAAAAGTTCGCAGGTTAGTATGACTTTTGCATATATGCTCCTGTATGTCTCTAATGACTTCTTTTCTTTTACATCACATGCTTATTCCTTTCCTCTTCTCCTTCTCTCTCTAAAGATGGCGTCTTAAGGAAAACATAAAGGTCAGGTGAGAAAAGGGGCTTATCTTATACGAAAGAAAGTTATGTCCTCCACAGTTGCAGGTAAGTTATTTCTGTAAACTGAGCCTAAACTCCTCTAGGTGGTCCCTGTGCTATTGGAAGCAAATTGTGGATCATTTTATCCGGTTCTATTTTTCAATAGGAAAGAGAATTAAGAGTCAGCTTGTGCAATTGTACATCGTGCAGCTTTTAAATCTGTGCTTATTTGTCCATTTAAATGTCATTGGGCACCCTTGCAGGACCCACCCGGGTATACCACAACTCCCCTGGGCTGTGGCAGAATCAATGGTGCTTGTCTTTGATGTCTACGAGTCCGACTCCTCGGACCACGCGTCTTCCTCTGCTTCGCCCCCACTCCTTCTTAAGTTTCCTCCACCCTGGGTTCCATTGGTGAATCTTCCCACATCCCCTTCTGCCACACTCTTTCCTTTCTCCTCTCTCTCCTCCTTGCACTCGGTTTCCCTCTTCCTCCTTTGAAACCGGAAGCTGAGGAGATGTTGAGTAGAGTAGTCAAGACGGGCAAAGATAACCTGTGAGAATGTTTGCTATTGTGACCAGGCAAGGATCGAAGGGAGAGCGGAAGGTTATGTTATGATAGTCCAATTTAAAGCACGCACGGCTACTCAAAGAGTGTCCCAGCGCAAATCCAGTGGTGAGAGGAGAAAGAGACCGCTAGATGAAAAGAAATGTCTTCAGTCCTTTCCTAGAGAGCTTGGAGTCCTGAATACTGCGAAGGTTCAAGGGAAGTGGATTCCAGGCAGAGGCTGCTATAAAAGCAAGAGAGCGCCCTCCAATTCTCTTGAGGCGGAACTGCGGGACGTAGGTGAGAAGCTGCGGCGCTGAATGCATCTGTCTACTGGGGATATAAACCCAAAATCGCTTTCTCAGAAAGGTGGAACCATGTCTGTACAGAGCTGAGTGAGCCAGGGCAAGGGCTTTGAACTTGACTCTTTGTATTACAGGTAACCAGTGAAAGTCCTGCAAGGTGTCCTCAATGTCCCTTGTTCTCTGTAATCTGAGGTGCTTTGAAGCATCTGAAAGCAAAGAGCACTATTGTCATTTGTGATTGGTCCACATTTGTTGAATTAAACCTCATACTGGATTCAAGAACTTTATTTGCTACACTCAGGGCTCACAGTTGGGCTGTCAGATTCAATGAATTGACTGTGTGATTCAATCATTCCAAGTATCCGCTTCCCTCCCCCCCGTCTTCATCTCCAACTGTTGGAGACAGGTCGGCGCAGTGGTGATTGAGTGGAAAGGATAGTTTTGTTATACAAAACGGATGTGTCCTAGTGAGACAGCATGAGGCAGGTGTAAATCCCAGTGAATCTATTCAGGGATTCACCTGTTGTTAGTCAGGCCAGAAGTCTAAGATGGAGTGAGGGAGAGGGGCAACACGTCAGAGGTACTGGTCAAGTCTTGAATCTACTGTTCCCATGAGGCACAGGGTCAGACTGATTTGCATATAGCCATGTCTGAACTGGGGTGGCAGAGTGGGCTGAAGAACGGTGATTGATTAAACCCAGATCTGTTGACTGGGTGTGAGTGTTTGATTGATTCAGATGCTCGGTCCATCACCACCCCCTTTTGTACCGCTTTTGGCCGCCATAAGTGTGGCAGGGTATGCTCAGACGTGAGTCCCTTGCTCACTTTGCCACTGGATTCAAGCAAGCCGGGCTGAAGACGGCTGGAATGCCAGAAACCGGTCCTCGGAAGCTTGTTTCCGGTCCAGGGAAGACATGGCTTGGCAGTTCGGGCTGGACTGTTCCCATGAGAAACAGGGTCAGACTGATTTGCATATGGCCATGTCTGTACTGGGGTGGCTGAGTGGGCTAAAGAACGGTGATGGATTAAACCCAGATCTGTTGACTGGGTGTGAGTGTTTGATTGATTCAGATGCTCCGTCCATCACCACCCCCTTTTGTAAAGTCTTTAATCTACAGCATGTTTCCTTTTTGAATAGTGTAAGCATGAGTGTACACTACAGTCGCGAGGGCACCAGTCTTACTACCTACGGGCAGTGAGGGCACAGTGTCACCATCACTTAGTTGCACTTGATGTTTTGTTCATCTGTTACCCACACATCCAGAGCCGCTATGATTTACTCATCACTTCCACATTGTTTCACACATTTGTTACATGTTGTTTTAGATGTCGGTTTAGTACACTACAAGAATGCCATATTTGATTACCTTTAGTTAGCAAATGTGCATCTTAACATGGTCATGAGTATTCTTAAGTTCCCTGCTGCGTCTGGAATGAACCTTATATTTTTGCTTTCTGTGTGTATGTTCTTCTTCCTTTTCTGGCCCCAGAGTGACCGTGCTTGTGCTCATTTAGACATGTTATTCTTTGCTAGTTTATACTTTGAAGGTTGAAAAGGGTGAATCAGTTCGTTTGGACAGTCGCCTCAGCACCTGCACGGGAAGGGAGGCTGAGAGGGTGAATATTCCTTGAGAGGTGTCCTGATGGTCGCACTGAGAGAAGCAGTTGGCGTTGCATTATCCCGGGAAGGAGGCTGACACCGCGCATGGAGAGAACCCTGGGATTTGATTGGTGGTTGCCCCGCGGGAACCTGAAGAATGCATCACTTGAATTGAACGTCTGTTTCAAGGGTGGGAAGCTTGTTAGTCAGATCAGTGTCCGCCTGCACGGGCGGAAGTCCCGCCCCTCTCTTGAGACCAATGCTCGAGAACAAGCACATTCCTTCTCATTCTTGTCGGAACCTTCCTTCGGTTCTTCTTTCGATGCTGTTTCCTGACACCCGCTGCTTCTCAACTTCCACCGACCTGCCCACACCCTGAGTTTAGCATTAGGGAGTTTCCTTTATGGAAGCGAGACTTCATTTTGATTTGCATATATTGCCTTTAATTAACACAATTTTCACATTACTAATTGAATTAGTTGGGTTAAATTCATGTATGCCTTATTCAGGTGAATTTTGGATTCTGCCTAAATGACTTGTTTGGAGTTTGTCACTTTACTAATTTGCTAATAAATGTTTATAGTTTACAGACGTATCCCTCTCTGTCGTTCCTGTGGGGTTTATCCACTTTACTCTCCATGCAATGTTGATGCATTTGAGAGTCCAGCCTCGGTCTGATTTCATGATCTGTCCCAGGGGAGGCAGCAGCTCCGAGTTTGCGCCAGCAGGCCACTCAAAGCGGCGCAGATCGAATCCTTATCTGCGACTCTGCCCCTAGTATATGCGCTGCCCGCACTTACTGACAGTGCCCTCCTTGGAGACCTTGACTTCTGCGCTTCGGTCATCCCCTGCCACCACTCGGAGACGTCTTCCTGCCCGTTGAGGTTGCAGCACCATCTTAAGTACGTCAACGCTTCCTGCTCTCACCTCCCAGGAGACCCCGCTCTCGACCATCCTCCATCCGCCAGGAGCAGGAGGACCGGTGCCCCGGGGGCGCTGCCTTCATCCTGCATCACCGACCGCAGAGCGAGAGCAGCTTCAGCAGGTCTCACGCCCACGTGTCACTCTGGCAGAGAGACCTCAAGCTCTGCTGCTGACATGCGTGTCTCAGGGGAAGACACAGGCGATGAGCCCTCAGACCACCCCTTCCAGCTCCGTCCAAAACAGTTCAAGTCTCAAGTAAGCTTTATTTCGACACAATTGTCATAAAAGCATGTTCCACATATAAAAGTACATGTATAAACTTCTAATAGTAAAACCATTTTAAAAACAAAATGCCAATTTCATAATAAATAATTACAAAAAAAGAAACGTAAAAAACCTTAAGAACTGTACAAATGAGCAAAATATTGTTCTTACAAGAGACATCCAGCTTACAACGTTAAGTACTGTATTATTCCTTCAGAAGTCGGGCTCTGATCGTCCATGCCCAACCTAGGTATTTTGCCACCGCAATATGCACAGACATATTAGGACTGGTATGGATAAGTCTAACTGCAGTCATTCCTTCCCTTGTTCCCAATGGCCTACACATCAGCTTTAGCCACTTCCGCCTTGGTGCTGCATACATTGGGCACTCAAATAGAAGGTGGCCTATGGTTTCAGGAACACTTGGGCAAGCTGGACAGACCACCATGCCTCCACTAGACCATCTATTTGAGAACGACCTTACAGGTAGGCTTCCCACTCTTAACTGAAAATAGAGCTTACGGTCAAGGGGCTTTGTAATGACATCCCAGAATTCCTCAAGTGTGGGACAATCTTTGATTTCTAAAAATAAACCAGCAAGGGATTGTGAAGGTGTGGTACTAAAAATCTTTGTAGCCACCATATTCCAATACAAAGCCTTTAGCGTCTTCTTCGGTGGGAACCTGGCGTGCAATGGATCCTTCTACAAATCACCTAATCCTAATTCATTCAAAAGATTTTGGATATGTCCCACCCATTTGACTTTCCGGGAACCGTCACTTTTAATCACATCCATCAGCCCTCTAGTGTATGTTTCCAATTCCGGTGTGGTCCAAATTCGCCGCCAGTATAGTATTGGGCGCAGAGATGCAATTAGGGCTGTTGGTGTTATACCCAAATCATAGAACAGAGGATACAGTGGGGTGCTTTGAGGTAGCCTTATTAGCTTTCTAAGAAATGAGTTTTCTGAAACAGTCATCCCATTTAGCTTTTCACTACCCCACATTTCCACACCATACAGAGTAGAGCTGACTACCTTGCCATTGTAGACCTCTAACACCGGACTTACTGGTCTAGTCAAAGACCTAGAATGCTCTACAGTCAAAGCCCCTGATAATTGGCGATGCTTCAGGGTGGCCAGATCAACTGTTGTCTCCAGGACAAATCCTGTTGAATGCAGATACCCAGATATCTAAATGCCTCTACCTTCTCAAGAGGGCCAGTGCTCATATGTACGGTGCCCCTACTTACTTTGGGTGCATTAAAAGACATGTACTTGGATTTAAGAACATTAACTTCCAAACCACGGGCGGCACAGAAATCCTCAAAAATTATCAGAGCCTTCTGTAACCCGCTCGGGGTCTTTGAAACTATAAGACAATCGTCTGCAAACATTAATATGGGGATTTTACCTCCAGCAAGAATAGGAGCGTCAACATTAGAATCAATTAAAATGTTTGCAACGTCGTTTATATACAAAGAAAATAATGTTGGCGCCAGGACACATCCCTGATGGACTCCTGTTTCCACGGGGAACTGTGGTGTGACATTGCCAGGACTACCCCACCTGATCTGGGCAAAATTCTCCTGTTGGAGCCTGACTATCAGAGACAAAAGATCCCCTGGCATTTCCATGCCAGCGAGTACTCTCCATAGTGTATGGCGAGGTGATGAAGCGGTAATTTCTTCTGGTAATTTCTCAATGCAAAACCCTCATGCTACCTCTAATTTACAGCTCAAAAGGTGTTGGGCCCTTCACACCATGTATTACCTTCAGGAGACTTTTAATAATCATGAACAGTCATAAATGCAATTATTATTTTAAGCCAATAAAGAGAGTTGTTGAGTATTTAAAGGGTTTTATTTTCTAGTCAAAAGTTAATTTTTCTCTGACCCTTTATTAATTAGTAAAATATCAATCAGGTTACAGAATTTGGAAAACAGGAAAAATAGCATTAATACAGAACACATTACTGTCTGCATATAAGCATTACATATAGGAAATAAATTGTGGCGCAAAATGTCATTCAAAATTCTTAAAGAGTTTTAAAAAAAAAATAGTCTTGCAAGGCTAATCAAAAATCAAATAGTTTGCAAAAATCTCCCATAAAGAGAAATAAATGCCTAAACAAATACATCTTTTCAGACCTAATTAATTAGTCAAAGCATAAACCTATAGTTTAGAATCTAAATCTAAAAAGCCTTTCTATCTGTTTGGTGCCCTGTGCATCTCTGTGTCTAAAGAGCAATCAGGAGCGAGACAGCCCGCCCTTCACCAGACCTCAAAGGAATGTGGCCTGAAGTGCCAAGATATGACTTGGAAGCAAGAAACCTCCCCCTGACACTCCTCGGACGCCACTCCTCCCTTCAGCAATCTCCCGGGACGTTTCTCGTACCTAACCCATAGAATGAAGCAAAGCCTAAGCCAAAATGAGCAAGAAGCCAGCTGAGCTAAGAAAGCCAGCCCCTCCTCCGGAGAGGTCAGAATTTATACACAAAATTTTGGCAGACTACACAAAATGTTTCAATTTCAGGAAAACCTGTATGTGATTGGTCAGTCATGATGGCATGAGTTCGCACAACCCTGACTCATTCTAAAAACCTGACTTTATCAGTTTTAACAAAAGAAGCATTCATGAATAACTACATTTTATAAGTTTGCAACAATTGCTAGGAAAAATGTTTCTATAGTTCCTTCCTTCCTTCCTGCCACAGAGCAGTCAGATGGATACTTTTAACTAACTGGTACATTGGCACAATCACAAGAATGTACAGTTCAAGCTGTCCTTGACTCCTTCCGCAGTTTGAGTCAAGCTGCCACAGTCTGCGCATGCTCTCTTCTCTTTCAAAGCAAGCCATAGCCTTGCTGGTTTCACAGGCAGCCATTTAAAGGTAGGCCCCAAAATAAAACAAACACAAAGATAATATTAATTTCATGTAAATCAGTCCATTATGTTTCCCAACTCCATACTAATACACACACATTATAAAAAGAGGTGTTATTAACTGAAAATATTTATCAAAATATGCAACAAGTCAAAGTCTCTTAAGACAGAAATTGTGCATTTAGACTGCAAGCGATGAGCTCGGAAGAGAGAAACATATTCTATTAATCTTCAAAGCTAAAAAGGCCACTTTTCTCTACATTGCAAAAACACATGTTAATTCAGCAAAAGCATTGCAGAGTGAATAGGCCTCACTTTCATATTTTTCAGGGGCCATGTTTTTAACTTGCACCAAAAGGTGCGTGGCAATTTAAATGCAGTCTGTCTGAAGCACAAAAAATAAAACAATGCCTGACTGCAGAGGAAATCTGCTCCATCAGTGGGACCAGATCAAATGCCGCCCTTAAATCTATAAAGGCGGCATAGAGGCTGCCTTTGCCAATTAGAACGGTCTTCCAGTATAGCATAGTGAAATGCATAATTTGGTCGACCGTGCTAACGCAACTTCTGAAGCCAGCCTGCAGATGGGACAAAATGCTGTTCTCCCTCTCCCAAACCTGGACCTTGTTTAGAATAAGCCTACCAATGATCTTCTGGGTAGTATCGATCAAACTGATTGGTCGATAGTTTCCAGGCAGGGATTTGTCCCCCTTCTTGTAGATAGGGATTATTTCAGCCTCTTTCCATGATTTGGGGACCGGTACTCCTCTTGCCACTGCATTTGCCAGTAATGATATGTATGCTCCTTACGAATCTCTGTCTTGTAGGAATAGATCAGCTGGGATACCGTCAATTCCTGGCGCTCTACCAGGAACAACGTTATCCAATGCCAGCTGGACGTCCCCCAGGGTAAAGGGATCCTCCAAAAAGGGTGTACAAGACACCTCAACAGGAGAGTCTTGCCCTGCTGCGATCGCAAACTGCGGTTTGAAGTGGGATACCCATTTATCCTTTGGGACCTAATTCTGAGGTTTATCGGAGTTGCTATCCACACCTCTCCTATAGGTGTTCCAGAACTTTCGTGGATCTTTATGATGTCCTACTTCCAGCAAGTCTGCCCACCTCTGCTCATCCCACAGGCGCTTGGATTTGAAAATGGCTGATTTATACGCTGCCCTGGCTACACAAACATCTAAACTCGAACCATTTTTAAGGGCTCTACCTAACTCCAGGCGAGCCTGCCTGCAGTCTGCTGAATACCAGCGTGGGGAAACTTGTTTACAAGGACCGCTTTTTAAGGGAGGCTTTACAAACACTGATCGTAGGTCCTTAAAAAAAGCCTCATGTATCCCGGTTGCATATTCATTATTAGCAGTTGGACACTCCGCTACCAGTATCCCCTTCATATCTTTTATTGCCTGCGTAAGCTTACCAGCTATAAAATCAACATTCTCCTGATTGATCGCAACTTTAGCCCAGCGGACGTGACGCACATCATTAGTGATAACGACGTCCACTGGAGTAACAGCGTCAGTCGCCCTAATTAAAGCTACTGGTGATTCCCAATAAGATATTTTGGCCGATAGAGGATTATGATCACTCTCTAGTCTATCCATAACCTGTATATCCTGCAGATACCTCCACAGGCTCAAGCTAACAAGAATGTAATCTATTCTACTCTGCCGGGCGCCGGTCTTAAAGGTATTTGCCCCACTTTTGTCACCCAAGTCAAGTCAAGTCAGTAAATTTATATAGCGCGCTACATACCCAGAGGGTCTCAAGGCGCTTGAAGAAGGGTGGGGAGTTACTTGTCAAATATCCACGTTTTGAGTTGCTTTCTGAATGCTAGGTGGTTCTGAGTGAGACGAAGGTGAATGGGAAGAGAGTTCCAAGTTTTAGCTGCTAGGTAGGAGAAGGATCTACCTCCCATGGTGGTTTTGTTGATGCGGGGTACAGTGGCAAGGGCTTGGTTGGAGGATCGTAGCTGGCGGGAGGGGGTGTAGAAGGACAGTCGTGTGTTGAGGCATTCGGGTCCGATTTCGTAGAGTGCTTTGTGTGCGTGGGTTAGGAGCCGGAAAGTAATCCTCTTATTGACGGGGAGCCAGTGGAGGTTTTTCAGGTGACCAGAGATGTGTTCTTTACGCGGGATGTCTAATATGAGCCTGGCTGAAGCGTTCTGGATGCGTTGGAGTTTTTTCTGGAGTTTTGCGGTGGTACCGGCGTAGAGGGTGTTTCCGTAGTCCAGTCGGCTCGTGACCAGAGCGTGGGTGACCGTTTTTCTAGTTTCGGTGGGGATCCAGCGAAATGTTTTTTTGAGCATGCGAAGAATGTTGAAGCAAGATGAAGAAACGGCGTTGACTTGTCTGTTCATCGAGAGTGAGGAATCCAGGATGACGCCCAGGTTCCGTGCGTGGTCCGTCGGGATGGGTGCTTTTCCAAGGGCCTCTGGCCACCAAGAGTCATCCCAGGCGGAGGGGGAGGTGCCTAGGATGAGGACTTCTGTTTTGTCTGAGTTCAGTTTCAGACGGCTGTGCTTCATCCATTCGGCTACTTCTTTCATTCCTTCATGCAGGTTGGTTTTGGCAGTGTTAGGGTCTCTGGTGAGTGATAAGATCAGTTGAGTGTCGTCGGCGTAGGAGATGATGGTGAGGTTGTGTTGGCGTGCGATGACCGCGAGGGGGCTCATGTATACGTTGAAGAGGGTGGGGCTGAGTGAAGAACCTTGTGGTACGCCGCAGATGACTTCAGTGGCCTCTGACTTGAATGGTGGAAGGCGGACTCTCTGGGTTCTTCCGGTGAGGAACGAGGTGATCCATTCCAGTGCTTTTCCTTGGATTACAACGTTTCTGAGGCGTTGTATAAGGGTGCTATGACAGACCGTGTCGAAGGCTGCGGAGAGGTCGAGGAGGATGAGGGCGACTGTGTCTCCATTGTCCAGTAGAGTTCGAATGTCGTCTGTTGCTGCGATGAGTGCGGTCTCAGTGCTGTGTTTGGCTCGGAAGCCGGACTGTGAGGAGTCGAGGGATTTGTTGGTTTCGAGGAAGGCGGCGAGCTGGTTGTTGACAGCTTTCTCAATGACTTTGGCGGGGAAGGGGAGGAGCGAGATGGGGCGGTAGTTTTTGAGTTCGGTGGGGTCAGCTGTGGGTTTCTTCAGGAGGGCGCTGAGTTCTGCGTGTTTCCAGCTTTCCGGGAAGGTTGCGGAGTTGAGGGAGCAGTTGATGACGTCTCGGAGGTGCGGTGCTATAATGGAGTCTGCTTTGTTAAAGATGTGGTGAGGGCATGGGTCTGTGGGGGATCCTGAGTGGATAGAGTTCATCAGACGGATGGTGTCCTCAGTGGAGATTGGCTTCCAGTTATTGAGGATGTTCAGGGGGGGTGGGGGTCCTGCAGGGGGTTGGGTGGTTTGGTCTTTGGGTCGGTTGTCGAAGCTGTTGTGGATGTCTGCAATTTTGTTGTAGAAGAATGAGGCTAGGGAGTCGCAGAGGGCTTGAGAGGGGGTGATGTCGTTGGAGTTGGCTGAGGGGTTGGTAAATTCCTTGACGATGTTGAATAATTCCTTGCTGTTGTGGGCGTTGTTATCTAGTCGGTCCTTGAAAGCGGCTTTCTTGGCATTCCGGATCAGTTGGTGGTGTATGTGGGTGGCGTTTTTGAAGGCGTCCTTGGTGCTGGTGGTTGGGTCTTTTTTCCAGGCCTTCTCCAGGGAGCGACCCACTGTTCTACCATTGGCAGATCTAACTCCCTTGTTTAAACAAAGAGAGTTCAGTTGGATAGCAATTTGTGTCCATCTTTTAATGGGTGGTAACTCCAGTTTAGGGACCCCCCATACCCTGTCTTCTTCATCTGAGAGGTCCCAGTTGTCATTCAGGAGAGGTTCAAAGGTTACATTAAAATCTCCTATAATAATATTATTAGTTTGTAGAGAATTGCTTTCTAGGAATTCCTCCAGAAGTGTTAACATTTCCAAGTTCTTACCCCCGGTACTTCTAGCATATACATTGTATAGATTAATAGGGTCTCGCTTTGGGAACTCAAGCAGGAGCGCCTGTAGATCCCTGTGCCTAGAAGGAGTTACCTTAACTGTTACATCAAGATCTTGCCTAATCCAAATCGCCAGGCCACCTGATGGTCGACCTTTCCCTTTCTTTTCCGCCAGGATTCCATAGTTCAGGTACCCTGGGAAATGTAACTGCTCCAGAGCCCAGGTTTCCTGGAATAGACATATATCATGTCTATTAATAAAGGAAACCCACTCTGGGGAGTCCATTTTCGCTACAAGTCCTGCGATGTTCCAGGAAAGAAGAGCCCTTGTAGTAACAGGGGAATTTACAAAATTGTTAGTATCCTGGATGGTACCTGCTACTCTGTTCTGTGCATTTAACATCCCTACGGGCGGTAATTCTGAGCTAGAGAAAGTGGGGTCCATTACAACAAGTGCGAAATTTGGAGCCTCATCGCTACTTATTTCCCTGGGTGATACTTCTCCAATCCGAAGTCAATCGTTAGTATCCAATCCTGAAGAGGCATCACCTATAATCCTCTCTGACATTACACTAGTTTGTGACATTCTTTGGAAGGGTTGAGATCTCATTTGAATCCGGGAGTTATCTGGGGAGCAGGTCCTGAATTCCAGGGCTACAAGCCCTCTGCTATCTTTGGATGTTTTAAGACTACCTCGATACAGTCATAGGTATTGCCGGGACTTGTAAATCTTGTGGTTTTTGAGATATCCTCCCTGATAACAGACCTACACCCCCTGATGTACCTAATCCAATGGATTGTCTTATTCGTTAAGGAGTCCGGAGTTTCATGGTCTCGCCCCATAGGTATTTTAGGAACGTTCACCATATAAACAGGCCTAGTATGATTAGGGCAGTCATTATGGTGAAGACTAAAAGGTTTAAGGGTACTCAATCTTGGATCTTGCATGCAACACTCCTTTCTATTCTCACCCCTTCTGCTTCCATCTGCTTGAGAAGTTCTTGGTATGGCATTAGGTTTTGTGGGGACGCTTTTAGGCAAGATTGTCGTAGTTTTGGCAAGATTGTCGTAGTTTTGGCAAGATTGTCATAGTTTTGGCAAGATTGTCGTAGTTTTGGCAAGATTGTCGTAGTTGATAACATCGCAGGGTTTGTTTTCATTCGAACATGTGCTCTCTACCAATCACGGTCAACCTCTTCTGGACAAAGATGGTGATGTTCAAACCCAGGGGCCAAAGTACTGCTTTCTGGAATTCACAAACCTTCCCTGGAACACTCATGGAAAGCTGCTCCAGGTGCAGGATTCCAATGTGGATTATTGAGAAGGTCACGTGACGTCCCAAACCGCATCCAGTTCCTGCTCTGCACACGTCTCACTGCATGCAGGAAAATGGGATCTTCTGTTCAAATGTACATTATTTTCTCCAGAGGGCAAAATTCTTCCCTGCAGAATCCCCTTTCCTTTCACTATCAGCAAATCTGGGTGTGAGATCCATTCCTATTCCTACCTTAGAAAGAAGGGAATTATGCCAACACAAACAAAAGTAAAAATCAGGGGTGCAACAGACACCTCTAAAAACCCGCAGTGCCGGGGGCCCCGCACCAGCTATTCTCATGGCGCCCCCTTCAGACCCAACTCATTTTTGCTGCACAAGTTTGTCTGTTTTGTCTGCACGAATTTGTTATTTTGTAAGAAAGCAGAAGTGGAGCTGCCAAGCAGCACCAGAAAGGAAGGCGGATCTTTAATAAAGAAAAGACAGGAACCGGAAGTAGAAATAATCACACTGGTCTCCATACCGGATTTGGAAACTCTGCAATCATTGTAAAATGCACTGCTATCTGAAGAATTCTAAAAAGAGACAGCTAATGGATGGGCTGGATTTAAATCAGACGGCTGCCTTTAAATGGCTTCTGCAATCCTTTAAACCAAAGATTGCCGTATTTCACTAAAGGCCTACGTGTGGCCAAGAGCTTCCTTCATCCCCTCTTTCCACCTTGAAACAGTGTCACTCTGGGGAGTGGCATTCCCAAGGTGTAGGATCCTGCCAGCCCTGGGACTCGCCAATACCTACGCCACACATGGAGGGTAGTTGTACACGTCTTTATTTTGCTGCGTGTAAGTCAAGCTTCAACATTCTAAGCCAGCCTTCAACTCATCCCTCCAACGCTTACGTCACAGGCCTATGGTGTAAAGTGGAAATCAAAAGAGTTTAAGCGTTCTTTAATTTACAAGACACTGCAAGTCCCGCTTTGTTAAATAAAAAGATACAACTTTCAAAAATAGACAAACAAATAAATAAGTATACAAGCGAATAGATTAATGAATACATAAAGACACAAAAATTACAATTCTTCTATTAAGCGTTGTGGCACCTGAATAAGGGGCCGATTCCAATTCTGGTCAGAAGGGCTCCGAACCATGTTCGGAGCCCTTCTGACCGCAACGGAATGTGCCGGCCGGATTCCTTTCCGACCAAGCCATTCCGATGGGCTCAGTCAGAACGGAATCTGACTCGGATTTCCGGATGGCTTACGACGGGCTCGGAGAGCCCGTCTGCAGTCTGGAAACCCTTCAGTACTCCCCCGGACGTCTCTTTACGACAGAGGGAGTACACTGGCGGTTTTTCACTGCCTTTTCATGCCAGGGTTTCTGGCACGAAAAGGCAGTCGGAAACTGTCTCTGGGGTCCACCAGCAGGGCCCTCATGGGTGCAAGGCCGCCAAATGGCAGCAGGGGGGGCACCTATGGTGCCCCTCTGTTGATCCCTGCACCTTGGGGTGCCGGCCACAGGGTGCAGGGATGAACTGCACCCCTGCTTTACACAATGCAGGCATGCATTCCGCTCAGAATGCATGCTTCCATTGTGAAGCATACAAATGCGACCGAACAAGGTTTGTCGCATCGTACTTGCAGCGCCGTAACCGACGACAGTAGGAATCGGCCCCTTAGATGTTCTTATTGGGTAACTGGAAACAGAGATCTGGCAGTTGATGTGTCAGTGATCTGTACAGGTGAGGCCAGATACAGATTCATTAACAGTCTGTAAGGACCCAGTCTCTACACTGACATCCATGTTTGGTGGGTGATGGGCCACGTGTCGAAAATGAGAGGAATCTTTCGTAAGGGACTTTCCAGGATGCTTGGCCGTCACCATGTGTGCTTGGGTGTTCATGATAGTAAATGGTTCAGGCTCAAAAGGAGCATTAGATTTCCTTCTTCTGTATTGACTAACAAGCACTCTTGTAAAAAGGATGTCCTTTACATGACATCGTTGGTCAGGATATATTTTCATCCTCTGTTTGAGACCAAAGTCTGTAGTTTGGATGTCTTCCTCATTGTTAGATCTGAGGTTGGTCCATTGAAGTAGCGTGGCCCTCACGGAGTATCAGGGCTCTCCCGTTTCGTTGAGTGAGGGTTTGAACAGTAAGCTTGATCAGCCGTGTTTAAAAGAGCTTTGAGGTCGAGCTTCTCCAAATCAGTACTCTGAACAGCTTTTTTCAGAGTTCTTTTTAGATGCTTTATATCGAGGTGATTTAGAAAGTCTTTAAATTCTCGACTGTTGGAAGGTGGGCCGTTGTCTAACTTTAATACTGCAGGGGCACCCCATGTCCCCAAAAATGCCATCTAATACTTGAATTACCTTTTCATGTGTAGTGGATAAAAGGTTTTCCAACAATGGAAAACCAGAGAATTCATTAACAATGTCTAGAAGATGATGTCCATTCTCAAGAGGACCAAAGAAATGGTTCACTGACACAACATTGATGTAAAAAATATCTATGTTAAAAATACTGAGTAAAAAATATAGACAGCAAAAATATCGACAACAATGCTTAAAAAGGTAAGTACAAAAATATTGACTAAAAATATCGGTGTAAAAAATATAGACATATAAAATATTGACTTTTGTATAAATATAAAATAAAATAATATATACTATATATCATATTAACAACATAACATATATTCAATGTACATTTGAATAAAATATAAAAAATAAACTCAATAAAAAAATAAACACAAACATAATAATTTATACATATATAATCTCTTTAAAACAATTAAAATATTATTTTTAATTTATGTTAAAAGTTAAAAAAAATATACAAATATAAATTAATGATTTAAAATATAAATAACAAAAATCTAAAGTAAATTAAAATATTAAACTATTAGAAACATATTTAAACCTAAATTTCACAATACAATCAGCGAAGGGATAAAAATTATTATTCTCTCTCCTGTGAGAGCAACAGAAGGGAAAGTGTTGGATAGCGGAGGGGAGAAAATTACTATTTGCACTCAAAAGAGTGCAACAGTAGGTAAATTGTTGGATAGCGGATGGTTGAAAATTACTATTCCCTCTCCACTGGGTGCAACAGTAGGATAAGTGTTGAATAGCGGAAAGGTAAAAATTACTATTCCACACCCAGTGAGTGCAACAGTATGGAAAGTGCTGGATAGCTGAGGGGTAAAAATTACTATTCCCACTCCAGTGAGTGCATCAGTAGGGAAAGTGTTGGATAGCAGAGGAGCAAAAACTACTATTCCCACTCCAAAGAGTGCAGCAATAGGGAAAGTGTTGTATAGCGCAGGGGTAAAAAATGTTATTCTCACTCCAGTGAGTGCAACAGTAGGGAAAGTGTTGGATAGCGAAGTGGTAAAAATTATTATTCCCACTCCAGTGAGTGCAACACTAGGGAAAGTGCTGGATAGTGGGGGGGTCAAAATTACTTTTACCACTTCAGTGAGTGCAATAATAGAAAAAGTGCTAGATTGCAGAGGGGTAACAAGTACTATTCCCACTCCAGTGAGTGCAACAGTAGCAAAAGTGCTGGATAGCGGAGAGATAACAATTACTTTTCCCACTCCAGTGAGTGCAACATTAGGGAAAGTGTTGGATAGCGAAGAAACAAAAATTACTATTCACACTCAAACCGGTAATGAATAAATAAAAAAAATTCAAAATTAAAATAAATCATGGAAATAAATAAATAATATTTAAAAAAGAAAAATCAAATATATTAAAGATGTAAAAAGGACACATATTATAATATTAATTACATATAACAAAACATACAAATATTACATAACATACAATATTAAATACATTTATAAAAAAGAATTATTTTAAACTAGAACATATTTACAAACAAAACATGATTTAAAATATAAATGTTTTTTTTATATACTACCCTATACCACCACACAAATAAGAAAACACTTCAACATTTGTAATTAAATGTATTTTCATAATTAGCATAATTATTAATCAATTAAAAAATTATTACTATTAAAACAACTAATAAACATGAATTGACTACACACACTTTAAAGCTATCATATCCATAACACACACCTAAATTAAACTGTAAAAAATAAAACACAATTAAAACCTTTTTTAAATTGAAAACTATTACAATAAACAACTAATAATTAAATAATTAAAATGTATGTAATACCCACCCTTCCCCCTTTAAAAGTAAAAATAACACA
This sequence comes from Lissotriton vulgaris, assembly GCF_964263255.1. Classification (NCBI taxonomy): domain Eukaryota; kingdom Metazoa; phylum Chordata; class Amphibia; order Caudata; family Salamandridae; genus Lissotriton; species Lissotriton vulgaris. The sequence goes on along the minus strand of NC_141688.1, from coordinate 307,832,163 downwards.
CACAAAGTAATTATCAAATAATCAAGAACTATATATTAATTAATTAAACACAATTGCTTTCCACCACCTTTTACTCCTATAAACATCACAACACACACCTAAAATTATTTACAGAATTAGCATGATTAATTATCAATTAATAAGTTAATACTAATTTACACCTGATTAGTGATTCATCAATTAAAAATAAATTACTTCCCACCCTTTACACCTGTAAACACCACAACACACACCTAAGATTAATTACACAATTACCATAATTAATTACCAATTAATTAATTAATTAAAATTAATTACCAAACCATTACTAATTAATTAATAATAAATTACTTTACACATTTAACACTATAACATCTCAATTAAACATATTAATAAGTAAAAAATAATCAATAAATGTAATATAATTACATTACTTCCCACCTTATTCCCCTATAAATCCACAACCCGCTACAAAACTAAAAAGGCAAAATTTAAATTAAAAAAAATAACTACTAACAATTTAACACATATATTACAAATACAAACAATTCTTGTACAAAAAACGTACATTACATACATATAAAATATATACTAAAATACATAACAATAATTAAAAAAAAACAATATTATTAACAACTATATTTTTGCAAACGATATTAAACAATTCAATATTTTTAAAATCGATTTTACTTACCTTAAGTCGATATTCTTGACCATGATATTCTTGTTGTTGATATTTCTGAACCACGATATTAACCCCTTCGATGCTGGTGACGGAACCATTCCGTCATCAGTCACGGTTGGGCTGTGCTGATGACGGAATGGTTCCGTCACAACCACACCCACACCCATTTCAGTGTGGGGCAGCACAGCAGGGGAATCGGGGCGGCAGCCATGTAGTTAATGACTCGATATTCGTGCAACTCGATATTCTGTCTCTGCACCCAAAGAAATCAATAGCAATTTTATCCCAAGCGTGACGCTTCTGACATGTTTAATGGGTGCTGAATAACTTGAGATGAAAGACAGTCACATATATGACAAGACTTTAATTATTTTTTTACCCGGTTGTCGAGATACGGAAACCATCCGTCACGTAGAGCTCTCTTGGTGAAAACTATTCCTCAATGTCTCTCATGGGTTACATCGATTACTTGTTGTCATAAATTCTTGGGAACAACAATTCATGTGCCTTGTAGAATGAGGCCTTCTTGAGTCACTGAAAGTTCATCTCTTTCATTTTTTAACTTCAAATACTCACTGTCATTAGTGAAAGGCCAGGAGTGCCGTTGCCACGCTTGACGAGCAATAATGTCTTTTAATCAAACATGTCATTATCTTGGCTCGTGGCACTGACAAATTGTTCTAACGACATGGCAGTTGGTGTGCTCGAATGCACAGTAAAATAGCGTGCCAGGGCACTGCACTCGCACTCTTGAAAAATAGTCATCCAGACTCTGATTTTTCCCTGGATGATAAATAATCATATTGTTGTACTTTTGTAACCTAAAACCCCAACGTTCAAGTTGAGGAGGCATTTTGGCTTTGGGTAAGCCAAATATCATCAACAGTGCTTAATGATCAGTCAATACAGTGAAAGTATTTGCGTACACGAAAAGATGTAAATATTCACAAGCGCAGACCACTTCCAAACTTTACTTCTCAGGTTGCGAGTAAGCATGTTCTGTTTATGAAAGGGGCTTACTGCCATATGCCACAATATGTCTCCGGGCATTTGGCTGTCCGCTGTGCTGTGCAGGGATTGTGCTTAACCCAATAGGGCTAGTGTCAACTACAATCTCTGTGTGTGGAGTCTAGTCTGGTGGCGCAGTGGACTAATGCCTCCACTGCAGTGGCCTGTGTACAACCTCATGGTCACAGATTCAAATCACGACGGGTTAACTCAGCTTTTATCCATCTGAGGTCGATAAAATGAGTACCATTGAGTTGGGCAACAATAAACATCTGTTATTCAGTGCCAAGATACCTATGGGTGAACGTGTGCTTTACAAATACACGTTATGTGTAGTATGGGATTAAAGTAGGCCTTTTCAATGGCACTCTCAATTGTTTGCTTGATTTGTTGGAAGCTCTTTTCACACTCATGCGACCAATGAAACGACACGTTCTTTTTCGTTAGTTCTGGTAATGGTGCACTGACCGTAGCAAACGTCTTGTATGTGTCTTGAACAGCAACTGGCCACTCCAAGAAAGGATCGTAACATAGAAATGTCTTGTGAGGGATTTGCAGTAGACAATGCTTGCCTTTGCTGGATCAGGTCTTATACCTCCATCAGAAAATATATGGCCAAAGAATTTAAGCTTTTCTTGTGGAATTCTTATTTGTCAACATTCAGTTGAATTTCGCAGCAAACAATATAGCTGCATGAGAGGTTTGGCATGTTCTTTCTGTAAGGCTCCGAAAACTAATATGTCACCACTATAGTTAAATGCATTTACTGCAGGCTGTATGATACGTGGATTGACCTCGCGGAAACGTTCTGCAGCAGAGGATGTGCCAAAATGTAATTGCTTATATCGAAACAGATAAATATGCATAGAAAAGGTTGTAATGTACCTGTATCGAGTCGAGAGAAGACGTTTCCACCATTCAGTTGAGTTATCATATCAGCAATGTGTGGGCTGGGATCTCTCTCTCTCTCTCTCTCTCTCTCTCTCTCTGTGTTTCTGTCTCTCTCTTGTTCTACCTCTCTCTGTCTCTCTCTCTGTCTCTCTCTCTCTATCTCTCTCTCTCTCTCTCTGTCTCTCTGTCTCTCTCTCGTTCTCTCTCTCTCTCTGTCTCTCTCTATCTCTCTCTCTGTCTCTCTGTCTCTCTATCTCTCTCTCGTTCTCTCTCTATCCATGTCTCTCTCTCCTCTCTCTCTCTCTCTCTATCTCTCTGTCTCTCTCTCGTTCTACCTCTCTCTGTCTCTCTCTCTGTCTCTCTCTCTCTCTATCTCTCTCTCTGTCTCTCTGTCTCTCTGTCTCTCTCTCGTTCTCTCTCTCTCTCTCTCTGTCTCTCTCTCCTCTATCTCTCTCTCTCTCTCTCTCTCTCGTTCTCTCTCTCTCTCTCTCTCTCTCTCTGTCTCTCTGTCTCTCTCTCTCTCTCTGTCTCACAGTTGCCTTGTTGGCCTGACCCATGTCGAAGCATATGCTTACAGCTCCTTCACTGTCTCTTTTGGGCACCACTACAATGGGAGAACCTCATGGTGTTGGACCAATTGAGTGTTCAATGTTGTCATATTTAGGTAACAAATTAAGGGCCTTATGCATTGCATTTGGCATAGGGTAGTGCTGCAAGGCACCATGCAGCGCTGCCCTATGCCAAAGTGAAAGGGCAGGAATGCACAGTATTTATGCAATACAGTACATTCCTGTCCTTTCTGCCTGTGCAGGTCCATTTTGGCAGCCTAGCACCAATGTGGGCACTCTTGCACTATGGTGCACAGGTGTCTCAGTTGCAAGCAGCATTGTTTTTGTGCAGGAAAGGGCACCTTCCTGCATAAAACAATCCTACGAGGCATTTTCCTGTTCCTATCTGCAGCACACAAGGAAAGAGGAAAAAACTTGAAGAAATAACATATTTCTCCTTGTTATGTCTCACATTTGCACTGCAATACCTTCCTCGTAATTTATCAGGCCACTCTAAGCCATGCAGGTTAGCTTTTCAGCTTCATATATCTGTATGAGAGCCCTGCATCACGCTTTACATGGTGCAAAAGTGATGCAGATCTCACAAATAGGACCCTAAATTCCTTTTCAACAGCAAGTGAAACAGGACGAACATCCTCATTTATGTGTAACTTTGCTTTACTTGTTTTGAGTTTTCCTAGCCCATAAAATAATGAAGGAAATTAACTTACAACTTCATGACTAACATTCATGTTGTAGTTCACCGATATCAGTCCCATATCAGCAGCGGTATTAAAACTCAGCAAACAGGCCCTTGAAGCCGTTCTTTGAAGTACATGAATGGGCGCTCGTACCACGGTTTTCTTATGTTTCATCGCGGCTACAAAGGATCCTTGTCTCTTTAAGGGTGTTGAAGCAGCCCGTGTGTTAACTTTGGTCTTTGACTTCGTAAGTTGTGGTAACAGAAATATTTCTTTCTACTTCTCAGACATGATATTTATAAACACATCACCATCGATTAGGAATGGTATCAAACACCTGTTTATTTTTAGAGTGATCTTCAGACAATGTTTGGATGTCTTTGGTGCTTCTTCAACTCGATGTTTCCTCACAGTTGACTAGTCCCTCATGTGCATGCCTTTCTGAGATAAACATCGAGCTTGCAGAACCATCATTGTCACTCTTACTGGAAACCGAGACTGAGGAACACTTTGTCAATGATTCAGACGATGATCAACGTCATTCGGTGTTGATTTGTCTCAGTTGCTGTGGTCGCTTGGTTTGTGGGAGCATGTCGAATGTTAGTGGGGTAGAGTTCGGTTGGCCATTTTGTCTGTGACTGACAGCAAGCCTCTTGTCAAAAGTACAAGGAGGCCCTGGATGAACACACTAGAGTCCCCTCCCCTCCAAAGGCGTGTGCCACGTGTTTGTAATGTGTATATTTACATGGCAGTTGGGTGCTTTGATACTACTTAGTTACACGACTTTGCTGCGGTTGTCCTCCATCATTGCCTTGAGCCATGCCAAGTGTGTTGTGCAGACTGTGGCAGTTGCATGATAGCGTATGATGTAGTGGGTTCTGTGCACACTAGGACAACATTATATCTGACGTAGAGGGGTGAAACTGATGCTTGCTATAAGATCTGTGGCACGAGGAAAGGATGCTGAGAGCCAGCAGCTCTCAGCAGCTCTGGAAACCATCAACGCCCCAAGCATGTGTGAGCAGCAGCCCTGCTGAGGTGAGAATCATGTCCTTAATAATCAGCAGCTCCAGCAGGAAGTGTGGAGCCATCACACTGTCTCATCAGCAACACCCCGGAGATTCGAGCAGCAGGCACGGATAATGCAAACAGCCTGGCCCTGACGTCAGCCCCCTTACATATACATGTGTCTACAAATGGTACTTTGTTCCCTGGTGCTAGCACTGTGTCGCACTGCCAGCTCACACTGGGTCAGGAAGGAGCACCCGGCATGAGGCCCTGCACCGCATCTGGCACAATTCTGGGCTTTTTGTGCATTGAGGGTTTCTAATGAGTGCCCAGATTCCTGAAAGGTACATTAGTGATTAATGCTGCGAGCTGCTGGGGCGGGTCCCCCAGTACTGGATGGACAGCGAGAACCCCCTCAGAACGGGCTGCAAAACATGTGCACTGCTTTCGACTTTCTTTGGAAAACTCTGTTACAAAAATCAATTTCTCCACATTTCCTCAATTTTTCTCACAGCGAAACCTATTTCTACGCCCTCCTGTCCTGACAATGATCAGGCTGAGCCACTTATTGCAACATGGGGATGGGATTGGTGCCCTAAGTATCCAAACTGCAAACGTATTGGCAACCTCTAGGCACTCCCAGTTTTCACAACAAGGAAACAGAGGCATAGGTAGATACAGGTAGGTACAAGTAAGGTACGGGTAGGTACAGGTAGATACATATGAGCACAGGTGGGTATAGGTAGATACAGGTAGGTAGAGGTAGGTACAGGTAGGTACAGCTAGATACAGGTAGGTACAGCTAGATACAGGCAGGTACAGGTAGGTACAAGGAGATACATATGGGCACAGGTGGGTATAGGTGATAAAAAGGTAGGTACAGGCTGATACAAGTAGGTATAGGTAGATATAGATAGGTACATATAAGGTACATGTAAGGTACACGTAGGTACAGGTAAGGTACAGGTAAAGTACAGGTCGGTACAGCTAGATACAGGTAGATTCAGGTAGGTAAGTTAGATACAGGTAGGCACCTTATCTTTCCCAGGATGACACCTTTTGGTGAATGGGAAGTTTGGATTTGACCTCTCGCCACTTAGCTGCCAAGGCACACTAGGGCATCCTTTTTCATCAGTGGCTTTGGCTACCACCGCACCACCTGGGCTACTGTTCTACAAAAAGTAAAATAGTGACCTAGGGAACAGATCATAAGAAGAAAGGAAACACTGACATTATTCCGATAGGGTAGGTTATGATGATGACAGTTCAGTCTCCACTCCTTGTTGATTGTCTTTCATTTGCATCTTCACATCCATTAAAAAGTCGCCCCAAAAAACCCCTGGGGCTTATTTACAAGAAGCCTGCGCCCCGGAGCCTCTCTTTCTATAATGCTCCATGGGCGCAGGCCTCTCAATCATATCTATGAGGCGACGCAAAGCCGCTCTGCTTGGCTTTGAGTGGCGTCACAGATATGCAGTGAGGCAAGGCGGTGCAAAGCGCTGCATGCTTTACTCTGCGCCCAGGAGGCGCTCCATGGGCGTTGCTGGGGGTGTTCCCACGTAACACCCATGGATTTCGACGCTGACCCAGATTTACAAAATCACGTAAGCTGGGGGCAGCAACAAAACCTTCCACCCCCCCATGGCAGCCGTAATGAGGAGAAATGTTTTCAATTCTCCTCGTTTCCTCTTCATTCTCAGCACTCATAGAACGAGGGAAACACCTCTCAGGATCCTTTTGTGCAGGAAGGTGCCCCTTCCTGCCAACAACACAGGCACCCTCGCACCATGGTGCATTGGCGCATGCGCAGCGGGAAAGGACAGGAGTGTGCTCTGTATCATAAACACATAATTTGAGGAACAAGGAGACCCTAGAAGTCAGACGGGACCAAGGGTAAACATCAATTGGGATAAACAAGGGTCCCGTACAGGTTGAATGATTACAACAGCACCATTTTTACAATCAAAAGTTGGGATTTATGCGTGTATTCACAAAATAGAATTTTTTTATTTAAGCAATAATGTGCGACACAATTAATACAAGTGGTGAGTGAGCAAACCGCGATACCACAGGCAAGTGACTTAAAAAAAGGTGTTTTCTATTTTGTGAATACATGCATATATCCCAATTTTTGATTGTACAAATTGTGCTATTGTAATCATTCAACCTGTACGGGACCTTTTTTTTCCCAATCTATATCATAAACACAGCTCTTGCTGTCCTTTCTTATTGGCGTGGGGCAGCGCCGCAAAGGGGCTCGCGGAGCCACCCTGCGCCCATCATTCATAAATGAGGCCCCCTGCTCATAAAGGTTTCCTTGAAGCTAAACACAGTCAGCTCCTCAACAAAAGATCTGTAAACACACCTTGTATTCTTCTAACCCTATCAATGAAACTCCCACTGTGTGTGTTTATCATAATACGGGACTTCTATAACACAACCCTAGTGAAAAGGCAGCGGAGCGCTGTACATGGCCCAAGAGGAGCGTAAAGTCTCCGAGTAAGAGGAGAGGAAGCTGGGTTGTGGGCAGTTCATGTATGCTGTTGATTTTGAGGTGATGGTTGCAATGGGAACATAGGGAGAGGAGACTTAACTGGCATTGTGATGATGCCATGGGGCCCCCACTTATGACACCCAAAGGGGGTCCATGGGGTTTTATCCTGTTTCTGGTAAAACCCCGACCCTTTTCAGGGTGGAAAGGGCAATGAAAGATGTTTTGAATGCTGCAGTGGATTCAGTCCCACAGCCTCTTCCCAGGTCCCCGCAGACCCGAGGGAGACGGGAGAACGCAGGTCGCCTTAACCTACACCAACCACCTTCTCCTCGTCAAGGGCCGGACTGGGAACCCAAAGTAGTGCTGCACCACTGCAAACTGGCCCCCAGTACCAAAACCGCCCCCACTGCTGCAAAACCGCCCCCACCCTGCTGCAAAACTGGCCACCAGCCTCCCGGGGAAATGCCTGATGCCGCTACCACCAATCCGGCCCTGCCTCTATCCGCACTCTCTGCAGACTTGCGCCGAGAGGGGAACTGAAGCTGCGCGGACAAGCGGCCGCCCCAGAGCCGCTGCTAGCGCGGTGCCGGCACGCTGCCATCACTGGGAGAGCGGGGCAGCTGTGGGCTGGGAGAGCTGGGGTTGCACAGAAGGCGGCGGGGATGTGTGTAAAAAGAACAGATGATGGACGGAAAGCTGAACCAATCAGCGGTGGTGGGGATCTGTTACAGGATGCAGGTTCTTTTTCTCCTCTTCGGTCAGGTTGGGTGATTGTAAGGTAGTGGGTAGCAGGAGGCCTAGTCTTTTTTTATGTTTAGAGATTGGCCGGTAGGATTTTCAGAGTGTGGTAAGGGTGATGGCAGGATTCCAGGTACGTATTTTTCAATTTGAAGAGGACAAGGGTGTATGTAGAGGGTGGTGGGCAGTGGGTGTAGAAGACCAGGTTTTTGTATTATTTTTACAAGTTATGTATGGTTCCGCCATTACTCCTCCATCCCTGCGTAATTGCTAGAAGTGGGAGCTTATGCATTTGGTGGTCATTTCCAACAAAACATTATATTTTGAAGTCGCTCTCAATGTCTATATAACGTCATACAGAGCCCCGCTGGTCACACATCTGTTTTACGATTCCATATATGATCGATATTAAGGTGTTTCTCGGTGCTGCGGGCACCGCTCCAGCTCCTTCGCTCCTAATAGGTTATCAATAAAAAATACTAGTTACTTCACCTGGATATGCACCAAGCACTCGTCAATAAACCGCTAAACGGTTCTCAGTAATCATTCATTGATATTTAACACCTTCAGTGCTGGCTGTTTGTGAAACTCGCTGTTTCAGCTTTTTTCAAAAAATTAATAATCATTAGGTTATGTAAACCCATACAATGCTGTGGTCTCTCTGTGCACTCATACAAACTACATGGCATTTTTTTTAGACATACATGCTATCTATTGGTGCAAACCCTTCATTGATATATTCTTGCATTCTGAAGATATAATGAAAATTAGTAAATGTAAATGTAATTTATATGCTCATTACTGTATTGCACTATCAGTGGGGTCCTTACTAGAACGTGCACATCACACACAGTCTTTTTGCAAGTTCCCTGCAATTCTGCGATGTAATCCATTTACTATTTGGTGGGGTGTGCAAAATGGGTGTAATTTGCTTTTGTGTAATTACATGAAATGTGGGCAAAATTATGCATAATTCTGCAATATGAAAATATGTGATTGTATCCTATATTTTAGCACAGAATGTATCCTCTTATCAAGACACAACAGCTGTATTCTGTTCTTCCTCTGCATTTCTGGCAAACTTTGTACCATAAATGACACAGTGAGGTTTTACCTTGAATTACACCTAATGATGCAAATTGGTGTAATTACATAATTGCAGGAATTTAGCATAACAAGCGTACTTCAAAAATACACCAAAACTACACGGATTATGCAGGTATAATCTCAATTTTCCCTAGACCTTCTACTTGGCCGTGTCACGAGATAGCCAGCACGAGGAGGGGGACAGAAGGACTACCTGATGAATAGTACAAAGGCAGGTAGCTACCTCCTCTGATCAGCTTTAAACACAGACATGGCGGCCTGCAAGGAACAGCAGATGTCTGCATTCTCAAAGGGGGATACTTTTCTTTAAGTACCCTTGGGGCATATTATCAAGGTTTTTTTAATTTTTTTTTAATTTTTTGGGAGTTTTCTATAGCGCTGGCCAGACCCGAGGGTATCGGAGCGCTTTACATTCAGTCAGGAAGAAACAGGTGCGAAAAATAGTGCAGCATACTGTAAACAGGGTACATACAAGGTCAGCAGTTAGCTCTGTGGTCTTCCGCCTGGGTGGCGGTTTTGAGGTAGAGTTGTTGAGGTAGTCCGAGTTCCAGGATGCGCTATTGAGGTAGAGTTCGGGAATGCGCGGTTGAGGTAGAGGATTTTTAGTTGTCTCTTGAATTCGGGAAAGGAAGGAGTGGTTCTGATGTCCACTGGGATGCAGTTCCAGATTTTTGGTGCGTTGCCAGCAAAGGAGCGGCTGGCGGTTTTTTGCTTCCGGGTTTTCAGGGGGATGAGTAGTAGAGAGTTTGTACTTCTGAGGTTTCTGGATTGACCCGCTTTCTTGAGCTTGGAGGCTAGATATTCCGGCTTTCCTGTGTGTAGGGCTTTGTGTGTGAGGCAAGCCGTTCTGAAGTTTGCGCGCATTTCCACTGGAAGCCATTTAAGATCTTTGAGTGCGGGGGATATGTGGTCAAATTTCCTTGCACCTGAGACCATTCTGGCTGCTGCATTGAGGGTGGTTTTCAGTGGTGCTAGGTGGGATATGGCTGTGCCGGATAGTGTTGCGATCCCATAGTCCAGTCTGGATAGGACCAGTGCTTGGGTGGCTTGTTGGAGATCTTTTTGTGGGATGTGTGGTTTGATTTTATTGAGGAGCTTCAGATTGAGGAAGGCGCTTTTCGCGGAGTTCTTGATGTGGTTTGACATAGTTAGTTTGTTATCCAGGGTGATTCCCAGTGATTTTACTGTGTTGGTTGGGGTGAGATTTCCTTTGAGAGCGTCAATGGCTTTCACCCATTCAGTCAATTTGGGGTTGTCATCTTTGTTGGAGATGAGGAGGATCTCAGTTTTCCCTTGGTTTAATTTGAGGTGATTCGTCCCTAGCCATTCTTGGATTTCATTTAGAGTGTTGTTGAGTCTTAGAATGTCGTTATAGGAAGTGGCTTCTATGTAGATCTGAGTGTCGTCCGCATATAGATGGAATGGGATATTAGCTTTCTTCAGTATGATGGTGAGGGGAACCATGTATATGTTGAACAGTTGAGGGGAAAGGACGGATCCTTGGGGGACCCCTCTGGTCACGGGTAGCGGGTCTGATGTGAAGGATTTTATTTTTACTCTTTGAGAGCGGTTCTTAAAGAAGGAGTTGAACCATTTCAGGACCATGTCCTCCACACCTACTCGTTCTTTGAGGGCTTTGATGAGGAGCTTGTGGTCAACCGTGTCAAACGCCGCTGACAGGTCAAGAAGGATGAGTAGGCAGCATTGATCCGAGTCAAGGGAGTTGCGGATGTCATCTACTATGTTCAGGATTGCGGTTTCGGTGCTGTAGCCTTTTCTGAAGCCAGATTGGTTTTGATCAAGCAAGTTGATGCTGTCGAGCTGGTTGTTGAGTTGGCGTAGTACGCATTTTTCTAGGATTTTGGCTAGGAAGGGTAGATTTGAGACTGGTCTGAAATTGTTGAGGTCGTTGGAATCCAGGCCTGGTTTCTTCAGGAGGGGAGTGACCTGGCCAACTTTAAGGAAGTCCGGGATGATGCCAGATTTTAGGGAGCTGTTGATGATTTTACACCAGAGAGGGGCAAGGGTGAGTTTGAGGTCTTTGGCCATTTGGGCGGGGATGGGATCAGAGTTATGGGAGGAGGGTTTGGAGGATGAGATTAGGTTGAGGATCTCTGCTTCTTGGACGAGGTCGAAAGAGGACCAGGCAGTAGAGGTTGTGTCTCCAGCGGTGGTGAATGTTGTAGTTAGGTTGATGTTGATGGTCGGGGTAGGGCTGATGTCTAGGGATAGTTCGATCTTGGCAATTTTTTCATTGAAGAAGGAGACGAAGTTGTCACATAGCGTTTTGGAGGGTTGAGCATGGACGGTGGATGGCTTGGAGGTTTGTTTTTTGATGATCTCAAAGAGTTCTCTAGGTCTATTTTTTGCCTTTTCTAGCGCATTGCAGAAGAAGTTTGTTTTTTCATTGATGATGTGGTTTTTGTACCTTCTTCTTACTGCTCTGAGTTCCTCGCGCCGGCTGCAGGAGGGGTATTTTCTCCACTGTCGTTCTGTGGCTCTGAGAAGTCTCCTTTCCTCGTTGATGTCTTTGTTGAACCAGGTTCTCGATGGAATGGTCCTGGGTCTTTTTTGTTTTAGAGGTGTCAGTTGGTCTAGGATGGCGGTAGTGGTGGAGTTGTAGTGAGAGATGAGTTCGGTAGTTGAGAGGCCTTCTGTGTGGCTCAGCAGGGAGGAGGCTATTTTTTCTTCTAGTTCTTTTGGGTTGATTTGTGAAAGACTCCTGGACCATGTGCTGGGGGCTGTGCTTGTGGGGTGGGATTGGACCAGTTGATTGAGGTGGAATAGGATTAGGTGGTGGTCAGACCAGTCTACCGGGAGGATGTGTTCAATAGAGATTGTATAGTTCCTGGCGATGATGGCGTCCAGTGTTGCCCCTTTGTTGTGGGTCTCTTTTGAGCAGTGTTGGGAGAGGTTGTTTGCGAGTAGAAGTTCGTTTAGTGATTTTATAATGGCATTGTTCTCGTTGTTCCAATGCAGATTAAGATCCCCTAAAATGATGGTGTTGGACTCTTTGAGGGAGCAGTTGGCGATTAGGTTTGAGAGTTGTTCTGTGAATATAGTGTTGTTGCCTGGGGGATGGTATGTTAGGTGGCATTGCAGTAGGTTGTTGTCTGTGGTTCTGATGTTGGTTGTAAGGCATTCGAAGGCGTTGTAGTTGAAGGCGTCGCATTCGACCACTGAAAGGTTGTTGTTGTGTATAATTGCCACACCTCCACCTTTTTTTTGGTCCTTCCTATCTTTGTTGATGATGGAATAGCCTGGAGGGACCAGCATATCTAGGATAGGTGGGGAGGAGTCGTCTAGCCAGGTCTCAGTGATGAATGCTAGGTCTATGCTGTGGTTGAGGATGGTCTCAGCTAGTTCAGTCGAGTGTTTAGTGGCGGATCTACAATTTATGAGCAAGCAGGTGGTCCGGGGAGCTTCTATTTTCGTGGGTTCGGTGGGAATGGTGATGAGGGCGATCGGGGGTCTAGGAGGTTTGCGTATGGGATGTTCGTTTCTGAGACTGGTGACCACCTGTATAGCGGAATTGGGTGGGGGGGGGGGGGGGTGGTGGGTGTTGTGTAAGCGGCGGCCAGTTCTAGCGCCTCTCCCCAGGTCATGGCTTTCGCCGTTCTGCTAGGTCTCCAGGCCTTGGCCGGAGGGAGGGGGATTGAGTTGGAGTGGGCTGTTGAGTTCATTGTTCCTGCGGGGTTGTGTGTGACTGGGGGGGCTGGATGGGACTTAGTGGAGAGTGGAGAGTGGGTTGTGCTGTTAGACAGGACTGTGTCTGTGTTCTTTTGGGCCTTTGGGAGGGGTAAGGGATGCAAGGGGGGTGGTGAGGGTTGGTTGAGCATCATGCTGGGCTGTTGTGCCTGGCGTGGGATGGGTGTGACGGGGTTTGCAAGGGGAGAGGGGAAGAGGCTGCGGTTGTGCGTGACTGGGGGGGCTGGTTGGGGCATAGGGTGGGGGTTGCAGGTAGTTTCAAGGTTGGTGAGGATAAGGTTCATACAGTGAATTATAGTGTTTATTTGGTTTTCGACGCGGGTGAGGCGGTCGAGAGGGACCTCCTGCGGGGGGGGGGGAGTTGTTTAACGGAGATGTTGTGGTTGTGTTCGGTTTTGTGGTCATTAAGGATGTCTGATTGTGCCGGGATGCCTGTTTGGGTCCAGGGCTGGGGTGGGCGGGTGCGGTGGTTGGGTTTTGCAGGGCGGTTATTCAGGAAGGGGGAGGGTGTGGATTGGGAGTTGGGGGGCTTAGGTCTAGCCTTATAGCGCGCTGGGGCTGTTGGGATGGTATTCTGCATCGAGGGTGTTTCTGGAGAGTGGGTCGTGCTGTTAGGCAGGACTGTGCCCGTGTTTTTTTGGTCCTTTAGGAGGGGTAAGGGGTGCATGGGGAGTGGTGAGGGGTGGTTGAACATCATGCTGGGTTGTTGAGCCTGGTATGGGTTGGGAGTGCTAGGGATTGCAAGGAGAGAGGGGAATAGGCGGTCAAAAGCCTCCAGGTTGGCGTTGTTTGCTTGGATCAGGACTGTGCCGTTTGAGTATATGGTCATAGATGTGATCCCTAGGTTAGGGGTGCGGAAGGAGAGCTTGCAGCTGTGGGTCGTCTTCGTTGTCTTTGTGATTAGGCACTTTTCTCCTAGGTTGGAGATCCAGTAGCCTGGTCTGGTAGTATGAAAGATAAGGTCCATTTTTATTTGACCTTTTGAGGGGGAGTGGTATATGTCTGCGAAGAGGGATTCTGGGAATTGCCTGATTAGTTTGTGCTTAAGGGCTTTTTTTGCATTGGGTGAGATGTTGTGAGGGGGGGGTGATGGAGAAGGAGTTGGGTCCGTGACGTTTAATGAGGGGGGAGGACAAGGGGTTGGAGTCGATAGACATAGTGACGGGGGGCGTGTGGGCGTTGGACGGTCTGCTTTTAGGGGTAAGGGTAGTGGAGGTGACTATGGGTTGAGAGCTGTGGTTGTTACCTGAACGGTGCGGAGCAGTTCTTGGAAGTAAGGTGGTGTAGATTACATCAAGAGTAGTGAGAAGGGTTGAACTTGGGTGTAAGAGAAAAGTTGTTGAGACTGCTAATGCCGGTCACGGTGGTAACTGGCTTGTTCCCGTGTCCTGTCTCAGTCTCCTTGCTGTCTTGGGGGTCAGGCAGGGGGAAGTTGAGATTCCTCTGATATCGTGAGTTTTTTTGAACAGGGGGAGGGTGGACTAGTGGGTGGGCAGCAATAGCGAGTTCTTTTTGCCCTTGAGGTTCTTGTTGCCGGGTTGCAGCGCTAAGGTTCCTTGCTCTGGTCCCGATTACAGGCCGGCAATATGAGATTATTGGCCCTTAAGCGGCCGTTTTCGGCCGCAAAGCGGCGATAATTTTATCGCCCTATTAGCAAGCTGGCGCTAACAGCAGTTAACGACAGCATGTAGGCGATAGCGAGTGTTTTGGGGCCCGCTTTGCATGTCAGCGATATTCATCGCTAATGACATGCAAAGTGGGCGTACCCAACCTCTTAACGCAGGCGTAACGAATATCGCCAAAACCTAATGCCTGCCCAGACCACTTCTTAGCCTGTATATCCAATGGGAGGTGGATATTCAGGTTAAGACCCTATTAGCGATAATGCCTGAATATCGCTGGATTTCCAGCGATATTCATGCATTTCGCCGCTATCGCCGGATATTTTATCGCATTGGAGATAAACGTTGCTAATAGCACGTTATCTCTGCGATAAAATCCGGCGATGCGCGGCGATAAAAAAAATGTAGCTAAGCTAATTTTTAGAGATAAATATCGCTAGTTGTTGATAATATGCCCCCTTGTTCCTTAAAGGAACCATTGCTGATTTAATAAATAAAAGAACAAATCCCCATTTAGGAGGACATAGATTGGGGTACGCAGTGGTGCGATGGACATGCCTGCTCCCCCTGAGACCGCCTGACATGATTCCGAAAAGGACCCTATCCAATGGAAATATCTTCCATTTGTTAACCTGTCGCCACCTCCTTTTCAGAGTCAGTAACATTTCATTGGATTACAACTACAGCTGCCCACCAATGATACATCCCACCGCGATTTGCAATTCGGAGGGGACGCCCCTTTCACACCCCCTCCTAAAGTATCATTTCGAACGAGCAACAAACCCACTGTTCCAATTCAGGAAGGCTCTTTCGAATCACAAAAGGGGTTTAGCAAACGCCTGAACGTCATTTTGCAGTCGCAAGACCTGTGATTTAGCTAATAGCATGTTTGTGACTGCAAACGCTTTACTGCATTAGACCCATAATTTCCAGAATGCTAATTAAGAAAATGCTACACTATTCATTTGATGATATATCAAGCTCAGGATTATATGGAAATGGTACGTATTTTATCATTCTGTGCTATCTAAAGAATCTATTGTTGCAAAACCGTCCTCCACTGTCCTTGCTGGCTGGGAGAATGTGTTGATAATTTCGTTTTTATGATGTTCAGAATCTTTTTTCCCCGAGTATCGTTCCTTATCATAGAAATTCCCCTACGAAAGAACTGGAGTTACAGGTAAGAAACTATTCCTTCCCTTGAATGATACCACTTTCTTGCACGGACAACAACGTAAGAAAGGACACGATTGGTGACTATTAAGTGTACATTGCATTTGTCTTTAAATGCCAATAAATTCTGGTGTGAGAAAAAAAAGAAGAATCTATTCCTTCCCTCATAGGGGAGTTCCATGTGCGGTCATACATGTTGAATGGGCCCCCGCGTGCGGGGTGCCCGGAGCACTACTTTAAGTGAAGACTTTCAACTTCCTTCAGGAAGGCCTCTCAAGACACTCAAGAAAAAGGCAAACAATGCAGCCTCTGTAGGCTACAAGGGTTCAACTCTCCAACATGAAGACAAAAAAGGGCAGAACATTAAGTATTAGAAGAACTTATGATGTTTTTCAATTCAATCCAGTCTCCCCCATGCTGGAGCATATCTCTGCCAAACCTTGACCCACATCTGTATTCCACTGAGTCTGCTAAGCATGTGGGTACCAGACATGTGTGGGTTTTGAATGGGTTTTTGGTGCCCACACGTGGTAAATGGGTGTCGTGCATTTGGAATTTTTTCTAAGCAAAATGCGTGTGTGGAAACCTACAACATGTTTTCAGCATTTTCACATCCTAAAGTTGTAAATGTTGGGTGTCAAACCTCCCTCGCACTGATTGGTTGACAGGGAGAACGCACTGAATATAGCATTTGTCAGATCGTAATTCTCTCTGGCCTCCCTCGCCCATCAGTTTACAGAACCTGTCCATTAGTTTAGCGTACCTGTCCATCCGTTTACGGAACCTGTCCATCCGTTTACGGAACCTGTCCATCCGTTCACGGAACCTGTCCATCCGTTTAGGGAACCTGTCCATCCGTTTACGGAACATGTCCATCCGTTCACGGAACCTCTCCATCCGTTTAAGGAACCTGTCCATCCGTTTACGGAACCTGTCCATCCGTTTACGGAACCTGTCCATCCGTTCACGGAACCTGTCCATCAGTTTAGAGAACCTGTCCATCAGTTTAGGGTACCCGTCCATCAGTTTAGGGTACCAGTCCATCCGTTTAGGGAACCCGTCCATCCGTTTAGGGAACCTGTTGTGAGAAAGTGCCATCTT
Source organism: Lissotriton vulgaris (assembly GCF_964263255.1). Taxonomy (NCBI): domain Eukaryota; kingdom Metazoa; phylum Chordata; class Amphibia; order Caudata; family Salamandridae; genus Lissotriton; species Lissotriton vulgaris. Next base: position 307,815,400 of record NC_141688.1, on the reverse strand, counting down.
TCTTTCATAGTAAGCCCCCACTTTTAGCTGAATTGCTGATGTGCTTTGACTGAGTGTGCCTTGGGCTCCTGCTAATTGCATTTAACTAGAAATTCCCATTGAGCACAATCTTGCATTGTGTTTGAAATTGTGTTGCCTATTGCAACAAACTGTAACTATTGCATTCAAAACGTCTATTGCCTATTTGAAAAGTACTTAATTAAAGTAACTCATGCTGAGAAAGTATATTTTGATACCTTGTTGGTTCTAAAATAAAACAACTATATCTTTTGATGCAAAATAATTGGCCTAGAGTTCAGTTCTTGAGTGTGTGAGACCATTTGCTGACTGAGTGTGTACAAGAAATGCTTTACATTGTCCCCTGGTACTGTCTTACTGCTCGACCAAGCTACCACTTTAGACAGTAAGGTTATATCTAACTTTAGCCTCTGCCAAACCTCTGGGGACTGGGGACTCTATACACACTGTACCTTACTTTGGTCCAGTATATATGGAGCCACTTTCCTACACCTGTCCATCCATTTAGGGAACCTGCCAATCAGTTTAGAGAACCTGCCCATCAGTTTAGGGAACCTGTGCATCAGTTTAGGAATCCTGTCCATCAGTTTAGGGTACCTGTCCATCAGTTTAGGGAACCTGTCCATCCATTCACGTAACCTGTCCATCAGTTTAGGGTACCTGTCCATCAGTTTAGGGAACCTGTCCACTAGTTTAGGGTACCTGTTCATCAGTGTAGGGTACCGGTCTTTTGGTAAGAAGTATCACCCCATGGCTGCATTAAATCTTACCACGACCATATTATCCACCTCTTCACATCTTAAGGTTTCTATTTCTGTGTATCAGATCTCCTTTGCCATGTTTGGCGTTCCAAGAACATGTGTTAAACATGAGGTTCAACATCAGTCAGTCAAAATACTTTATTTCTATAAATCAATATCATAAAAAGACAATAGCACTATACAATATTCACATGATCTAAAATACATAATTGCTACAGGATAAAATCATGATTAATTTACACAAGCAATATTTACAAAAAGGTATAAAAACATTGTCCTTTAAAGATACATCTAAAATACATTAAGATGCGGTAAAAAGAGGTCAGTTAGGTAGGACTACATTATCTCATACATTTTACATTTACACATATCAATTTCATTCAATAAACATTCCCTATAGTATAAACAGTATGTGCTTTCATCCACTATAAAACCATGTTATAAGGGTTATTGGTCATCTTCCTCTTCTTGATCCTGACAGCACCCACTAGGAAATTAGCAACATGAAACATAATCCTGGGGGTCTGCAATAACTGTAAAAACAGGAGTGCTGGCTTTACCTGAATAAACCCTGCCTCCTTTAAAATGGGGATCAAATATTTCGTCCTTCCTGCCGTGTAGTGGCCACAGAACATCAAAAAGTGCATTTTATTCTGGGTGGAAAAATTGTCACAGGAACTCGGCATTGCGTTATAAGGGGTACTCCAGGTTGGAAAATGACCAAGGTTCAGGTGAATCAAATTAAACCGATCCTGGGTTAAAAAAAATCGGTGATAGGCTTGGTTCACAGTAGTTAGATACAATTCAGGGCCTACTTGGGTGCTCATAATAATGCTAGCCCTCACCGTTGGTTTCTGTAATTCCATTTGTTCCCTCTCCACGCTTAGCAATTCTCCCATCATACCCTTGATCAAAGCGATGTCCTTTGTTGTTATGGACGCCGGGGAGAAAAAAAGCTCTGGTCTCCCTAGCTTAACAAGACTGTCTTTGATGTATGCAAGCCACATGATTTTATTTGCTCTATCTAGCTGCAAACAGTCTTTTAGAATAATGTGGTTAAGGGGGATTTTTTGGTTCAACCAGATCTTCAGCCATGCTAGGACAGGGGCCATTTTTATCTTGTCTGAAATATATCCTACTCCTAATTCAGTGTGGATTATGTAAAATGGAGTGGACGACTGTGGCACAGAGAGGACAACTCTTAAAAATGTATTCTCAGTAGTCTGTATACTGTCCGGAGAACAGTATCCCCAAATTGCACTACCGTATGTGGCCACCGCAAGGCAGTTTGCTTTATAGATCTTCAATAAAGTTGCTATTGGCCTTGCCCCTAATTTTTTCGAAAAGCCCTGAAGTGCAGAGGATGATCTAGCAAGGGAAATGTTTCTGTTTTTTACCTGTGGGCCCCAATTGCCTCTCTCATCAAAAGTGATCCCCAGGTATGGAAAAGTGGCTACATGTGAATGTTTTTAGGTTCTTATTCTTGTTACTCCTGCCCATTATCATGATTTAAGACTTCTTTACATTTATCTTTAGGTCCAGAGAACCCATAAAGTCTTCAAAAACATCCAAGAGGCGTTGTAAACCAACACCGGTCCGTGAAAGCAAGACGGCGTCATCCGCGTTTAGAAGGACTGGGATTCCAAGTTCTCCTATACGCGGGATGTCAAGGGATGCCTCTTTTAATGCTGGTTCCAGTGCATTTATATACATGGTAAATAGGAGGGGTGCCAGTATGCACCCCTGCCTAATACCCCTTTCAGAGTTAAAGTGACTTGTGCATCGACCCTCCGAGGTTACTCTAACCGATGTTATGAGGCCAGTGTGCAAATCCACTAGGAGATTAACTAAAGCCCTCCAGACCCATGTCGATTAGGATTTGCCACAGTTTTACGAGGTCAAAGGCTGACGAGAGGTCCATGAACCGCAGGTACATGGACCCCTCCTTGGCCCTAGTATATTTCTCCACCAATAAGTGCAAGTTAAGTCCTTGATCTATTGTACTCCTTTTTGGTCTAAATCCATACTGAAAATTTGATAGGACCCCTTTCTCATTCAGCCAATCATTCAGTTTAGATAAAATAACCCGGCCCAATATTTTCACAGACTAATCAATCAGTGAAATGGGTCTATAACAGGAGGGGTCTTGCCTGTTACCCTTTTTAAAGACCGGAATGATAATACATTTTTTCCATGAGGCCGGGATGTTGTCATGTTTGAGAGCGTTAAAAACGTTACATAAGACTTTAGACCAAAATTTCGGGGCGCATTTAAAAACATCCGTCGGTACCCCATCAGGACCCGGTGCTTTGTTTTTCAAAGTCAGATCTATTGCCCTTTCCACTTCTGCCGCCTCAAAAGTGACGGCAGGGACCTCTACGTTACTAGTTTCCACTACTATAGCCTCAAGAATTACAGCAGGGGCCTCTACGTTGCTAGTTTCTGAGTATATTTTTCTGAAATGTTGCATCCAGCCCTCGTCTGGGATGTTTGCCTCAAGGGGGGTATTCTCATCTCCCGAAAATAATGGCTGATTTATGATTTTCCAAAATAAACCACTATTTTTTAGGGTTTCTGAGTCGATTAGTTGGGCCCATGCTACATCTTTCAAATCCCTTTTCCTCTCTAAAATAGCTTTTTTATATATGCTCCTTGCACTAGCTATATCTGCACAGTTTTTAGGCGTGGGTTTCAATGCTTTAAGTAAATCTCCATGCGCTTTAGAACATTTTTTATCAAACCATCTTTTACCTTGAAGCGGCTTCTGTCTTGATTCTGCCTGTAGACAATGGTTAATACTATACAAATTTTATCAAACGCCAATATAACATCTTTGTTTTGTGTTCAATTTGCTAGGCATATTGCCACTTCATCCTCTACCTTGGTCAGAACTTCTTGAAGGAATGTTTCAGGGACTATTTTTGTCCATTTTAACCTTCGCCTCTGATCTTTGACGGCCACGTTTAGTCCCCCTCTATGTGTCACTGTTTTTAATGAAAGTAGATCTGCATGCTTCACTTCCAATAGAACAGGATTATGATCACTAAAAACTGATACCTCTGTATGATAATCTACAACATTACACAATAAAAAAGAATACATCAAAATATAATCTATAATAGTGCGATCATCTTTACCCTTAAATGTAGGGGACCTACTTTTACCATCCCCGCAGCCTGACTCATATAAATTCCATCTGGCAAGAACATTTTCTAGATACTCTCCTCGCCTAGTGTGTTCCAGATGGATAGATGAAGAGAGGGGAGGACCTTTATCATCCTGACTAATACATGGTAGGGTGCAGGGGTGGATATTAAAGTCCCCTAAAAATAATATTTCAAAAGTATTTACATTTGCACTATAGACTGACAAGAATTTATCCAGTACTTCCAAGTTATGACTGGTACACTCATTTGCATTAGAGTTATAAAAATTTACAAATAGAATCTTGGCCTTATCCTGGGTAGAGAGTTCAACAATCAAACAATTTTCGCAACCTGAAATACACTGTGTTAATTTACCTTTTACATCCAATTTAAATAATTTAGTAAGCCTCCCTTGGCTCTACCTGCAGCACTACTAATTGCAGGTGTGCAAAAGTGGCTATAGCCGTCAAAAGAGAAGCTGTTCGCTTGGTCCCATGTCTCTTGTAGGGCAATGATGTCAAAAGATTTGAAAGTGTTTAGCCAATCAACATTTCCAACTTTATTCTTAATGCCAGCAATATTCCATGTAACAATTTTAAAAGAGGATGTGGATGGCTGGGCAGTACTCCCCGAATCGATAGGCAGTCAATCATTTTCCTCAAGTGAGGATAAAGCGGTATACCGATCGTATAGTGGTAAGGCCTGATCAAATTGAGTATGTGTATTAGCCAGCTGGTAACAATAAGGGTCCCCATTTTTTTGATGATGAAAAACATTTGGGACACAACCAGCCACACCCCTTCTGTACACATTTGCTGGATACTTATGCTGATGTGGTGGTGGGCATTGGGTGTTATCCAAATGATTATAGAAGAACCAAAGGGGTCTAGCACATACAGAATTTCCCACTATGGGTAGAGAGGCTGCTCTGAGGAGGACTGTTGCCACATGTTGTGGGTGCTTAAAGTTTACAATAATACAGTCCCCACTCGAATTCTTTCTAGCGTTGCCAATCCAGCTGACTCTTCGGTGGAGATTATGTCATTTGAAAAGGCAAACGGAAAACCACAATTCCTATTTAGCCATGCTAGTGTTTTATTTTTTAAAGCAGGATGGGTTTCTAAACTGGAGTCAGACAAACAAGAATCGACCTCTGGGACATTTGTTAATACCACTGTATACGGAACACACCCCGGTGGGAGGTTAACTGAATTTTTTTCTCTTTGGCCTACTTCTCCCACCGTTTTCTCCCCCACTGTAGTGTTCTGATTGCCATTATTTTATGTGGGTGGTTGTACTAACGGTTGTACTAATGGGGCTCCCACAGATGGTAGATTGGGAGATGGGGTTTTCTGTGATCGTATGGGTGGTAGATTTTGTGCGGTGACCGTTGGCCCTATATCCCCTGTACTAGCAGAAGCTACAGACCCTATTACGTTGTTACCAGAAAGAGGACTCGTGTGTGTGTGGATCCTAGTCATATGAGAATCTAAGAGGCCCCCTAATCTAGAAACCTCTTGGGAGACCTGCTCTAGCTTTGCCACAAGAGGTCTAATCATTGCTTCTAGTTTTGACTCGATGATAGTTGCCAGGAGCTCTATATGGGCAGGGTGCAAATTATTTGACTCAGCGTTATTTGTGGGTTCTGGTGTACTTCCACTGCTAGTTGATGTGTTACCCATCTTTTTTTACTTCTGACCCACCACCCATTTGACAGGGGCCTTCCTACATGCCCGCGCTACTCTCCGAACAGGTGATTGAGCTGGTGAAGGCCTTGGGGAAGGTGTCAGGGTCTGACTGGGGGTACGGTCGATTATAACTTCCCGCTCTTCCGGTGTCACTACGGTGGATACATCATTAGTGACAGTAACATTAGGATCATCCAGGTAACTATCTGACTGGGGCAACGCGTGGAAGGCGATCTCAGCCTTGTAGGTAAAGTGTCTGGGCTTACCCTATTTAGTGAGATTCGCCTTTCTTTATTAATTTTATTGACCACCTTCACAAGATAGTTATCCATTGTCCTTGTCTCATTCACGGTTGATGGTTTTGTTGATCTAAGCTTTGACATGTTAAAGGACCAAAAGTACTATACACAGGTAGGGTTGCCCGATAAAGTCTCACCCAGTAAATGTTAGAGTTCAATATTGTTGATAATGACCAGGAAACAAAAAACAAATAAACTCAATACAAGTAATTATATTTTACAGTTAGTCCAGGGTCCGAAGAGAAAAAGCCAAAGTCCATGGCCCAGCCCAGCCTCATCTGGCCTCTGACAGCCGCAGACGGCCCCGCCCTTGTCCCGGGCATCTCCCGGGCACGCCCGTGCCCGTCCCGCGGGACGAGGAACCAAGGGAGCCTTTATGCGCCTCCAGGCACTTCCTGCGGCGTCAGCGGCGTCCTTGCCGCGCTGGGGCTGCTGGGGATTGTAGTGCCCAGAGGTCCGGCGGAGCCAAGCCCGGCCGGACCACGAGCGGAGCTAAGCCCGGCCCAGTGACCACCACACCGGAGGACAGGAAACACAGCGGAGCCAAGCCGGCCGTCAGCAGCTCTCCAGGTCAGCTGTACACGGCTCCCCCCGGACTCCACACCATGGGAGCCTTTATGCACCTCCAGGTGCTTCCTGCGGAGTCAGCGGCGTCCTTGCCACGCTGGGGCTGCTGGGGATTGTAGTGCCCAGAGGCCCGGTGGAACCAAGCCCGGCCGGACCACGAGCGGAGCTAAGCCCGGCCCAGTGAACACCACACCGGAGGACAGGAAACACAGCGGAGCCAAGCCCGGTCGACAGCCACTCTCCAGGTCAGCTGTACACCGCTGTACACCGCTTTGTCACATTTTTACACAAGCAGTGGTAATTCCTTCCAGTCTTCCTCATGCAACAAGTACATCTCTCTGTCAAAACCCAGCCCTTTCTGCTTTCCCCTGGGTCTCCTAAGTTTTGGGGTACCACACATATATGAATTTCAAAGGTTTCGAGCAGTGATCCACTCACTTTACTACTACTAATCTGAGATAAAAACCTAATCTTACTACTTTTGGTAATCACAGAAGGCATTTAGTTGTATTAAAGTTAGGAGTCCCAATTTTCACGTTCTCCTGTTCTTTCCAATAAGCCCCCCCCCCACACAAATATGAGGTACTCTTTTTAATCAGTAGAATTATGGGAACGTTGTGCTGGAATCCATGCAATCCACATCACCCTGCACTTCCCTGGGTGTCTAGTTTTCAGAAATGTTTCCCTTTTTGTAGGCCCCCCTGCCCTAAATACCTCAGCCACACACATGCCAAAATGCAACCCTATTCCAAGCTTCTTTCTTGAGATGTCCAGGGTTGCTTTCTTTGGCCTTTCCTGTCCTGGGTGATCGGCCCATCCAGACCGAAGGAGTGCTCTATTAATCAAGAGATTTGTGATAATGCATCGTATTATCAACGGAATGTTCAATTTGCCTTCTCTTGTATTGTAAGCCGATGTCTGCAAACACGCTGTTTGAAACAAACTTCCTCGGATTCAGCTGGTGGATTGGAGAATCCAACATTCAGAGCAGACTGATCCTGATCCCTAAACTGAATTCCATGGTTTCCATTCAACCCCAGTTTCTAATCATTAGATTTGTTTTCCATTATCAAGTGATGCATGGTCAAGTCACGGTGAAATGAACACTGTAAACCAGAGCTCAGCCATTGGCTCTTGATACCAGTGGCTTTTCAGCAAACTACAAATTCTACACATCTCTATGGCAAGAATGCTGCAACGGAAGCAATGGTGCATCATTGTTGTGGATATGTCTTCTGTGTCAAGAGTTACAGGTGAAAATATTGGTACTGACTTTCTTTTTCCAAACTTCTACTCACTATTTTTTTATTTCAACTGTGGCTTTCTTTGAGAAGCTTTCTGGGGTCTCTCATTTATCACCCACTAATAGATAGTAAGTAGGAAGCACAAACATGGAAACGTTTGTTTTGTTTGATCATGAAAAATCCTGGACAGCATCTGTGCCCCAACATGGACCAAGGCACATGTTTGATTTGTTCTTAGCCACTGAAACAAACACCTGTCCTTCGCTGTCATGAGTTTGACAAATGTCAGCTCCTTGTGTTAGTAGGGACTCAACGAGTGAGTTGAGTGGGTCTGATAGGAGTCAGTAAGAAGGGAGACGTACAAGTCGTATGCGCGAGGTGCATCAGTGATGGGTAGGTATAGGTGTTGAGTAAGTTAAGCAGGTGAGTTGTGCAAGAGAGAGAAGTGTACAAGGATGAGTGAGGTAGAGAGTTGACTGGGTTAAGAGAGTGAGAGATGTAAGTGAGGTGAGTGAGGGATTGGCAGCTTGGAGAGGGAGGTGGGTTAGTTAGGTATGGTCAGTAGCCAAGTGTGGGTGAGTGAACAACATTGCTGAGTGAAGGAAATAGTTGAGTGTGTTTGCTTAAGAGTTAGGTGGGTGACTCTTAAGCACACACAAGGGTGACTCTTCCATCATGGCATGGGTAGTGGCCATACAGCTCCAACCCATTTTCTTCCTTTCACCCGTCCAGATCACTTTTAAATGCCAGCTGCACACACTCACTCAACACCCTGTTAACATGTTTTTCCAACCCATTCTATCAGGGGGTGATGAAGTGCAATTTATGATGTGTAATGCTTGCAGCCTGTACAATGACTCCTTCCTGTCCGACACACATTAGGAACCATCGTCAGTGATCGCTTCCTTTAGACAACCTTCTCTTTAAAAGAACAAAGTCTTCTCTAAGGGTGGGTGGAATTTACATAGTCACGCTACGCAAAGCTCAGTGAAACGGTAAAATATATCTACGAGCATGCAGAGTTCCGTGAACACGCAGAATTGCTTGTTACGTCCATGTGCGATGCTTTTTTCCTGTTCGCGAAATATCTCACGAACACGCACTTTGAAAGAGAAAACAAGTAAAAAATTCGGCAAAGCCGCAGATCGCGAAATTTTTGGCAACTCTGCATTCTCCACGGAACGCGAAATTACCCAAATTCTCTGAGCGGGATTGAATTAACACCCCTGACCTAGTCCTCTCACATTTCCAGACTCGCATTCCTGCACAAACCCTACCTCAGACCATGTGAAGAAAATATCCAGCATGACAATAATGTGTTTCCTTTACAACTCTTGAGCGCAACATGGACCACATATGTCCACTTCCAAATTTTGTCGAACTTGCTTCAAGAATTCCATAGAAACGATGGGCTTCAAGACTTTTGTCATTTTGGGCATCATTTATGCACTCACTCACTACACTTTCTATCTCTAGATCCAGTCCTGGCCTCCAAAGGTTATTGCATTCATGGAAGACATGTCCTCACTACCTTCCTGTAACAACTTCATCGCCCTATCAGAGAGAGCTACGATCACCACTAACCAATCAGCTCTATGCCCCAGGACATTCACTTCTGACAAATCAGGCCATGCCAAGTCTGGGATCAGAGATGGAGAACATCCTGTTGATGACTCTTGAATTCTTCGTCCTCACTCATGCTGGTCCCCACTTTTCATCAGAAGCTGCCATGGAGGACTTACTTTTGCTGCCACCCAATCCGCGTCCTCCACCACCACGTCTGCACGGGAACCTTGACAGGCAATCCGCTTTAAGAACGAGTGAGCCTGGTACACATCTAATTATGAAGGATTATTCTTGCAATCAGTATATCCATTTTGCAATAGGTGGGGTCACCCTGCTCACAGCCTTAGTCCTTCACAAATCAGTTAAAAGATTGTGATCTACTCGTTACTCAAATATATACTATGAAATACCATACCACCCACCAACACACCAGGGCTTCTTTTTCTATAGCGGAATAACTTGCCTCCACACCTTTAAAAGTCCTAAAAGGGAATTCTACCTGTCTCTCATGCCCACCTTCAGATTGCATCAACACTGCTCCTACCCTGTACATGCTGGACTGGCCATGGTTTCAACTTTACCTCACAAACTATGCTTTCTTTAATTTCCTTAGATATATATTTTCAAATTCTAATGACCAAACAAACCTAGAACCCTCTTTTATTAATGACTTCAGACACTGAGGGTCATATTAACAAAGACAAGCGATAATTATCGCTAAACTTGCTTAGCGCGTTTTTCATTATCGCCGTCTAACGCTAGAACACATCGCCGTGTTAGCCGCGCATCAGCAACGCTTAGCTCACAGGTAACGTAAAATCCTGTGATAGACGTCATAACCGGCAATAATGTTGGAAATCCAGTGCTAATTGTACATCGCTACTGAACAGTTTGCTAGTAGGCCAGTGTGCACATAACCATTCAATCAACCTCCCATGCAAATGATGGTTAAGTCTAGAATAACGCAGGTGTTAAAATCCTGCGATAACCCAGCTTAGAGCGACTTTTTTTATCACGTCGCAGGTCCAGGGCCTGCATTGTAAATAGTGAGTAGTTGTGTCTTTGACTGTTTCCATGTAGGTTTAGGGGGAAACAACCACTTTGCATGTCATTAGTGATATATATTGCTGACATGCAAAGTGGAGAAAAGACGGCTGCTAACTCAAGGAAACACGCATTAGTGTGTCCTTGATAATAGAGCGATAATTAAATCGCAGCTTTTCAGCCAAAAACGTCTGCTAACGCGGCGAAATTGGGCTTGATAATATGCCCCTGAGTTCCTTCTGAAAAGTGGTGCAAACCTTTGCTATTCTATTCAACTGATGACTGGAGGTGAATGTTTGCATTGATCAGCATTCTGTCCATCATCTCTTCTTTTGTCACCCTAAGTTGGAAGGATATGCCCAGACATGGGTCCTGGGATCACTGTGCCACTGAGTTCAAACAGGCCTGGCTGATAAGGGATGTAACCCCAAAACCGGTACCAGGATGCTTGTCTCTGGTCGAGGGAGATCCTGGCTTGGCAGTTCAGGCAGGACTGTTCCCATGTGGAGCAGGGTCAATACTGATATGCATATAGCTGGGTCCAAACTGGGTTGGCGAAGAGAGCTAGAGAACAATGGATTTGACCCAGATCTGTTGACTGAGGGTTAAAGTTTGCATTGTCAGCATTCCGTCCATCATTCGTTATTTTTGCAATATTCAGCTTAGCACTGGAAGGATCTAAGTTGTTCTTCGTCCTTTGGACAGGTTGTTTTTGTGGTTGCGTCTGCTACCTTCATGTTTAGCTTAAGTGTCATTATGCTCAGCTTCGTTGAACCCCCGTATTAAGACAGTGTATAATACTTTTGTTCGAAGCATTGCTTCAGCATGCAGAATGACATAATGGTATGGTATGCATTGGACAGGTGTAAAGACCCTCTCATGCTTGCTAAAGGGTCATCAGTGTTAGGAAGAGGATGACAGTCCACCCAAATACACTCATTAAGATCCCTCAAGTTGACATAAAGTCTTCATTCTTCTGTGGGCACTTTTTACATCCAATAGGCCGATGAATGGATCGGACTACGTGTGAGTATATAAAGAAGGGAGCCCTAAACTTAAATTACAGAAACTTCCATTGTACAGATGAAGGTTTTAGAACCAGATACAGCACAGAGACTGCATTGCTAGAGGTATCTGAGACAATTCGGGAGTCAGTGGACAGGGGCGATGTTGGACCTGGGCCTCTTGGCAGGGTCATCCCTAAACTTTTTGCCTTCCTCCAATACTCTCTCTGAACTATTTTGTTTGGTTTAATGACTCTGGGCACTTTACCACTGCTGACCAGTGCTAAAGTGCATATGCTCTCCCTACTGAAAAGTGTACATGTGATTGATGTCCATGATTGGTTCATTGGATTTACTGTTAGACCCTAGTAAAGTGCACCGAGAGTGCCAGGGCTTGTAGATGCCAATACTGCTAGTGGGCCTGCAGCGCTGGTTGTGCCACCCACAGAAGCAGCCTTAAGATGTGTCTAGGAACTGCCATTGCAGAACCTGCGTGCAGTCTCGTACTGTCACGCTGGCTGGGCAAGTGCACCCACTTGCCAGCCTCCAAACCTTCCCTTAACTTCATATTAGTCACCCCTATGGTAGGCCCGAGGGCAGGGTGCATTGTAAGTGTAAGGTAGGACAAGCCCTGATGTGCGTGGCATGTCCTAGTAGTGAATTACAACTAAATTCGTATTTCACTATTGTAAGGCTACCTGCTTCCTTTAGGCCAGAACGGGCTGCTGGAATTATTACACACTATAATCCCAGCAGGCTCAGGGAGCATGGTAGAGAGTCGTGTTTAGTATGCCTGAACTCAGAATAATAAAATATTTCTTTTAGTAAAGTTTATTTTAATATCCTGTGTTTGCAAATGCTACTTTTAGAAAGTTAGCATTTGCTTGCCTGACCATTTCAGCCCGCCTCTGCAGTATGTGTATCTGACTGTCTGGGATGTGTGAGTGACAGGGCTGGGGGATGACAGGGGGTGAATGCGTAGATTGCACCTTAGTGGGAGGTAGGAGTGGCTCTTGACTCTGAATCTAGCAGTGCTCTGCCACCACAATGCTGGCTCCACCCTCCTGGGGAGCGACTGATGACTCAGCCGATACCTGGCCCAGGAAGGGCAAAGCCTCATCAACAAGGTACTTCTGGCTGCCCCTGTCCACACAATGCTGGCTCCACCTCCTGTGGGGCGTCTGATGTGCCTGCCCCTCACACTGAAAGCAGAAGCCGGATTGCACCCACCAGAGTACTCAAGGACTGAAAGTGGCTATGCAAAGGCCCCCCTGGCCTGCGAGAACAAAAGAAATGCAGTATAAAAGTAGGAGCCCTGCTCCTTGTAAATTAGATCCTGTTTGGGCTACAGAAGGAACTCTGCCCGACGAGAAGGACCTGGAAGGACAAGGCGGAGTGCTGTCTCTGGCCTGTGTCTGGTGCCTTGCTGCCGAAGGAGAGGAAAAGAAAAGACTACGAGAAGACTTTTGCTTTGTGAAACTTTGTGCCAAACTCTGCTGAAGAGATCTCCAAGGGCTTGCTGCTGAACTTGCCCCCTGACCAGCGCCCCAGGACCAGTGGGCGCTACACCCTGAAGAAAGCGACTGTGTGTGCTGCTTATCGCTGCAGTACTGACGGAGGAGTCTGGGAGCACTGGGCAATCCTGCCACGCTCCCCGTAATCCAAGGCATTGACATCCCCCCAAGCACCGTGACCGGGGCCCAAAGCAACAGCGAGAGCAACGTGAGGTCCAGCCGCCGCTGGCCCGAACACCGTGACCGCCTCTGCACCGGGAGCCCGAGAGCAACGTGAAGGAGGACCCGTCCGGTCCAAGCTCCCGGATTGACTGCGCTTCGAGCCGTCAAGCCACCTGCGAGGACGGACAGCCGCCCTGTGATAACCCCCCTCTGGTCGGTATCCTGCCTGACAGCTCAGCTGTGAGCGCACAGCTGCAACCGGCACTTTGGCTGGGTACGTCCTGCACTTGGGGACCGTACTGCCACTTGCCGCCACCACACAGCCGCCGACTCCAAGGTCGGAGCGAACGACGAAGGAAGGACCCTGCCGCCACTGAACACCGCCGCCCCGGATGACCCGTGACCTGCCCGGCTGAGAGCCGCAGCGAACAGCGACCCCGGAAAAGCAACGCGACGTAGGACAGCTCCCCTGGAAGCAGGCCGCTCCACACGAATTTGAAAGGTACTGTGTTGTATCCTCACGGTGCGAGCATCCGGCAACTCGAGCTCGCACCGCGCTATCTGCTTCCAAAGCGAGCCGCCTCTGAAACCGAGGCTCGCACGGCTCCTGGTCCTCGGAGCCCACGCGGGAAGCGTGAACTCTGGCCGGCCGGGCCCGATCTCCTCTCTGAAGCGAGCGGAGACCACGGAAAGCGCATTGAGGCGCTACAAGACACTGAACCTTGTTGAACCTGGGCAGAAGGCCCAAAAGATTGCTTATTGCTAAGAAAGAACTGTGGCAACTTGAAACTAAGTGAACTGGAACCGCTATTGAAAGTTTGATAACTGTATTTACAAGCCTGCTTGAAATTTATATAAAGATATATATTTTTACAAAATACAGTTTGGTGTCATTGTGTGGTGGGTTGGTTGTGATGGTGTAGTATTGCAAATGTTTAACCCTATGTGCCCCAGAGATTAGCCTGAGACTGCTTAAGCCACACTACCTAGAGGGTAAGCAGAGGTTGTCTTGAAGGTAACCCTCAGCCCTGACGAGGAAGAGAGAGTCCCTGCTTGTCGCTAGTGTTGCACTGCGCCAACTAGAGCCTCCCCCTTCCTACAGGCGAGGAGACCATTCTGGTCCTCCTCGACCTGTCCACTGCATTCGATACGATGTCTCATGACATACTTGTGACTCGGCTACAGCAGTTGGGGATTGGCGGCACTGCCCTGGCATGGATTAAATCTTTCCTCTCAGGGAGATCCCAAAGGGTACTTTTGCGTCCCTTCGAATCCCCTTGTGTGCGGTGTGCCTCAGGGCTCCGCCTTGAGCCCTCTTTTGTTTAATGCATATTTGGGCCCACTTGCCAAGATAGTTGAGTCATGGGGAGTCAGGGTGGTCTCATACGCTGATGATACTCAGCTTGTCTTTTCTTTTAGAGACAACTCTGACTCCCATTTCTTTAACTTTCGAAATTGCCTTGGCAACATCTGCACATGGATGGCTTCTAATCACTTGGCCCTAAATACAGACAAAACAGAGGTGCTCTTTTTTAGCCAGAAATCAGCTCCTCCTGCCACCTTGTGGTGGCCTACTATCTTGAACCCCCCTCCCAATCCAGTACAGTCAGCCCGCAATCTCGGCTTCCTTTTTGACAACACCATGTCCTGCAAAGCTCAGGTCAACAAAGTTACCGCGGCCTGCTTCGGCAAGCTGCGTATGATTAGGAAGATTTTTCCCTACCTCCCTCAGGCGTCCTGTAAAACGTTTGTCCACGCTCTCATTACGGCACATCTGGACTACGCCAACAGCTTATATGCTGGTGCCCCCCTCTATCTCATGGACCGATTGCAAATCGTTCAGAATGCGGCAGCTAGGCTTATTGGAAATATCCCTACCCGCAATTCGGTTAAAGCATATCTGAACAACCTACATTGGCTACCCATTGCCCGACGCATTCAGTTTAAAATCCTGATCCTTGCCTTTCGGGCTATTAACGGAATTGGCCCGGCTTACTTGAGCAAAAGACTTAAATTATCCAGGTCAGAAAGACACCTGAGATCCAACAGCCTCCGCCTACTGACCGTTCCCAGATTTAGGCTCTCCCGGAGTGGCGGCAGAATGTTCGGCGTGACGGCGGCCAAGTACTGGAATGACCTTCCTCTGGACCTTAGGTTCATTGAGTCAGAGCAAATTTTCTGACGCAAACTAAAAACCTGGCTGTTCACCAAACTCTGATCAGGCAAGCCCCGGCAGCTTCAGGTTTGGATGGTTTGTTCCTGGCAACCCCCCTCCTGTGATTAACTTGTACTTTCAGCGCCAGGACACCCCCGTCGGGGGTAGCTGCGCGCTTTATAAGCTTCTTAAATAAATAAATAAATAAGTCTGTAAATCACACATGTTGCTCCATAGACTCACCAGGCAGTTGTGCTCACGGAAAATATTGTGTTTTCATCCTCAGCTGTGCTCAGACTCTTCCCCAAATTCTCTTCTAATACTCTCATTACCCTCTTGTACCTATGTCATATTTCTTTTTGGCCCTTTTATTTTGCATTGGCTAGGTTTTTGAAATCATTTCGTCCTCCCATAAATTATATTCTTGTATTGCTAATTTTCTTTGCAACACAAAGCTCTCCACCGACGACCTCTCAATAAGTCTCAAAAGCCTCTCTCCAGGCCTCTTATAACACCAGAACACTGCAGAAATTTTGAAGGCGCCACTATTGACCGCGTCTTGGTCTTTCCTACTGATTAAATTCTCTTTATTTACTGCAGGTGGGCTATGCTCATGAGGGGAAGGACTGACAGCCTCTTCTTGAAATTGTCTCAATGCACCGTTTTGTTTCTGATGAAACACACCAGTGGCATTTGGTATCTGCAGTTTCATGAACCCTTCCTCTGTGCAACAGATGGGTGTGTCCAGCTTAGATGTTCCTTGAATCTGTGAAAATGTCATGGTAGAGTGATCAAGGGATAAACAGAAAAGAGCACCATAAGAATTATTGACATCCCTGACAATCACCAGGAAGAAACAACTTGGTCTAATGAGAAATACCAGCTAGAAAGTGTCCCTTTCTGTAGTATCTGAAGCTCAGGGACTCTAAGCATCTTGCTTCTTCAGGTTTTGCGGGTGATCTTTCGCTGGTGGTGATTCAGGAGAAGGGTTGTGATTGTTTCTACAGCAGCTAGATCTTGTCCCTTAAAGATAGAGGTGTGAAGTCAAGCAGGATGATGAGATAGATTGCTTAAGTTGTAGACAGTAGTTTAATAGTGACATAAAGAGGTCAGCTACAGCAAGAAGCCGAGGCAGGATCAACGGACACCGGGCTCATAACACAACCGTAGCCTTCCAATCGAGAGTAGGACAGCGCCCAACAGGAGAGTAACGGAGCACCATTTGTATTTGTATTTGAGATTTATATAGCGCATGCCCACCCAGAGGCTTCCCCGCGCTGACGATACGAGCTGTGGTGAGAGACAGAGCCCCTCAGTGGCTAAGCGGGAAAAGCCAGGTCTTCAACCTTTTCCTAAATACCGGTTCATTTTGCTGTTCTCTTAGGTCCAGAGGGCGCCCAGTCCACAGTTTTGGGACTAGGTGAGAGAAGGGTCTGCCTCCCCATCTGGATGTTTTAATTCTAGAGGTACTGAGGAGGTGTCAGTGAGAGGACCTTAATATTCTCGTGAGGGTATATTCCGATATCAGATGTCTGAGTGTTTGTGGACCTCTGTTACTTCCTGCCCTGTGAGCGATACAAAGGGCATTACATCACAAAAAGAAAATTGTGACAGACCTGTGCAATCACAACAATGTTCAGGTTCTTTAGGTAGTTTAATGTTTAAGGAAAGATAGTTCCGGTCTTGTCTTCTCAAACTCAATGCCCTTCGTCTTCGGCTGCTCTGGTTAGAGTTCCTTCTTGGTCAGATACTTCTTGGATTCTCTTGGACTGCAGCCCGACGCCCATGCATCACCGGGGAAGAGGTGGTTTCCTAAGAAGACAACATCTTGGGCATCATTAGGAGAACTCTGTATCTTTACGATGCCGTGACCTAAACCCAAGAGCTCATACTATGAAACAAGATGAAATACCTGGTGTTAGAAACAGGGTAGCATGGTGCAGAGCGGGTAGGCCAAACTCGGAGGCATTGTGTAAAGCATCTGCGCAGCACACTCACAGGCAACACACTAGGCACACTACAAAACGAGACCACACCAGGTGATGTGAAAATAATTTCTGTATTCTGAAATAAACACGTCAGAATGTAATCACAGTTGCATATACATTGTGCCAACCAGCACTGGTAATCATATGCAGGGGGAATTATTTACAGGGCAGGGCTAATCTGGCCGCTGCCAGTACCATCACCATCACAACTAGAATAATTGTAAGCATCAGTAATAACGGTGTGACGGCCAGTAGTAAATGTGGAGCAACCAGTATCTCCCTGCAAGACCATGCGTTTGGCCTCATCACATTAGCATTGGACACGCACATCGAATATCATAAATACATTGTGCACATTAGCATGTGGCATCACGTTCGCAGAAACACATTAGGTCTGAAAGCCGCAATGCCAACCTTAGGGAAAAGCATTAGGGAACCTTAGGCTTAGAATGGAAACATTAGACGTAAATCCCATTAACAGTGGGCATAACATTAGCATAAATCCAAGCAGGCCTAAACAGGTGCATGGCCATTGAATTACATTAGGCATGACCAGTAGCATAAATACATCATATATAACTCCTGGCATCGTGGCTATGGCAGAGGCCTCCTCTAAGGCCCAGAACCAAATGATGCACAACAGTAGCCTGAGGCGTGAAAACCAGCAATGTGAGCATGGAACACATTAGAATCAGGCATGAAATGCAAACATGCTTGCAGGCCCTTAGGCCTCACCTTAAGCATAAAGACATAGTCAGGCATAAACCTCAGACATCACCTTAGCATAAAGGCATGAGGCATAACATGTAAGCATGAACATGAAGCATCATAACGTGGCATGGAAGCATTACGCGTGCACATTAGGCATAATCATATGCATTAGGCACCCTTGTGGGCATGAACATTCGGTTGAACACTAAGCATCATCACATTAGTCATGAATCACTTTAGGCATACCACATTAGCAATGGGCCTCTAACGCCAAACCGTTGCAGCTGCCCAATGTCCAGCGGGGGAGCTGTGACTAAAAGCGAGGACGGGTAAAGTTGGAGTCCCTTCTGGAACTCAGGATTCAATGAAATGTCCCCGTGGTACAGCTGGGGAAGGAAACAAGCACTGGGCACGTTGGCGCCCCCTTCTCTGGGGCACGGAAATACAGAATGCCACAAACGTTACATTAATGAAGGGGCACTGGTGCACAGCACTTGGAAGGCAGCCCCTCCTCTCCTCCCAAATCGGCCCCTGCAGCACTCACAGTCCAGGCCCACTCACCGGCAGTCCCGGGCCTCCTCTCATGCTGCTCCGGGGCTCAGTGGCCTCTCTGGCACACGC
This sequence comes from Lissotriton vulgaris, assembly GCF_964263255.1. Classification (NCBI taxonomy): domain Eukaryota; kingdom Metazoa; phylum Chordata; class Amphibia; order Caudata; family Salamandridae; genus Lissotriton; species Lissotriton vulgaris. The sequence goes on along the minus strand of NC_141688.1, from coordinate 307,796,912 downwards.
GGGGCTTCCCTTCTCCACCCAGTGGAGGTGCCGCTCACCAGCTGTGCTCCTCCATTCACCCGCTGACACTAAAGCACATCCCAGGGCATAGACTGAAGTCTCCGTTGGCCCCGCCTACCACCAGGCAGTTCTGAGGGCTTCACCCAGGCCCCCTCCTGGGATCCGGGACTTCTGGTCCTCGGCTTGGGGAGGCAGATAGGCTCCCGTCCTCCTTCTCAGGTCTTAGCCAGTGCGGGGTGGGCTCCTTCCTGGTGCCTCTTCAGACGCAGATTTCCTGTCCCTGCCGGACCTCGGGAGTAGCTCCGCCCATGTCCCGGCCGGGCTACCTGACTTCCACGTCGTGTCTGTGGCGCGGCTTCTCCCCAGGCCGAATCGGTGATCTTGGCAGTTCAGATCTCGACGGTCCAATGCGGGGTGGGCTCCTGCTCAATTGCCATAAAAACCGCGGGGTGGGGTCCTGCTGGTTTAAATCAGCACACAGGTGGCACAACCGTGGGGTGGGCACGTGCTTCAGGTTTAGAGGGTGCGCACATGCGGGGTAGGTACCCATGATAGTGGCAGAAGCGCTGGGTTTTGTACCCGTGAGCACAAATAGGCGAATATGCTGGCAGTTGCGGGGGAAATGAAACACAGCACTCCCAAGGACCTAGGTCTCACAAATTAAAGTTGTAGCACTCCTCTTCTCCTGGCACTTTAAGCGTAGCACTCACGAGGCGCTAGGGAAACATGCAGAGGGGTTCCCTCACCAGACGTCAGCTGCAGAATCCATGCTCCTCCTCTCTTTGGAGACAGCATTATAGCGCTTTGACAGCACCGCACTGCAGGCATCAGCTCCTCTTCTGGAAATCAAGAAATTAGTCCCTCCGAGGCGCTAGGGAGCTGGCGAGGATTCAGGGTCCCGCACTAGAAAGTAGTGCCCTTGCTCCTCACCTCCTTGGAGTGCAGGCAGCCCGATGATAGCGCTCACGAGGCACTAGGGCAGGAGAGCATGCAGGCAATACTGGGCAAGTTCAGCAGGCAGAGGTCACTCATCAAGACAGGACAGCAGTTTCTGGGAACGGTCATCCCCCATCCAGTGGCACTCCTCCTGGCACCGCAGTTTTCACTCCAGCAAAGGGCTCTCACTAGCCCGGTGGACAGCAGAGGGATACAGTTGGGTACAGGGCCAGCACACAGGCCCATGCTGTGGTACCTCCTGGCAGAGTGTCACCTCTCAATCAAGTCCACGCACAGTCTGAGCACATGGTGGCACAGCCCCCTATATATACACCCCTCACCCCACCTGCCAGAAAGGGCTGGAAGCTTTCTGTAGGGTTCCCTTGGGAACCGGTCCTAACTGGTTTAGGGGGAGGTGTAGAGCACCCTGTCTGCCAGGCTTCCCTCCAAAAAGTTGGGGGTGGGAAACAGACAACTAGACCGGCACCCCACCGCAGGCAGGCGGCACAAAGCACACAGCAATGGTGTCAATTTTAAAAGTGACATTTCTTATAGTGGTGAAAATAACCCTCTGCGCACCATTTCACAGCATTCAATCACGTTCATACAGCAAAAAGGGGAGGGGGGATAGGCGAAAGAGTTTGGGATGACCCTGCAAGCAGGGCCAAGTCCAACACCTGGCCACCGGTTGGCCGTTTCACTAAGCAGCATTCATGTGGGAAAAGGCTAAATGGTGACTTTGTTTGACCCCTTCAATACCTATCTCCTTTGGAACCAACTCATCACCTTATACATAACATATGGTCAGACATGAGTGAGGCCAGACCCTCTCCTGGGGCCGTGACAGCCAGGACTGCAGCACCTCCTCCCTCTAGTCGCTGGGCCTGAGCGTGCTGCAGTTCGTGCCCAAATGTCCAGGGGCTCTGGTCATCTGAACTGCTCCTCCACCCATGCTCTCTGCCGCCGCTCTCCCCCTGACTTTGCTATTCCCCGATAGAGTACGGACTTCATCTCCACCAGAAGTCCCTTCCCGCTCCTCCTTGTCTCCTGTCTCTCTCTCTTCCTCAGTCTTGTCTCTCCATCCTGTGGCCCCAGGCTACCTTCTTCCTCTTGGTCAGTTCCTGCTCCTTCAAGACTAGAGCGCATACTCCCCCTCTCTGTGGACATCCTTGGTGGCCATTTTTTTATTTTTATTAACAGACTAACAAAAATAACAACACATCGGGTGACATTACAGCCTTCGTAATATCAGGGTAACATTGTCGCTTTCTCAGAATCAAGTACAGCAATTTTTCACAAATAGGATCAAGGGGAATTCGGCACTCCCGCCTCAAATCTCGGTTCCGGAGGTTCACATATCTCACCCCGGTATCCATTCCATGCCCCCCAGACCTTCCCCCATTTGCCCGGAGAACCCCTGGCCACGTACACATTCTTTTCCCGAAAAAAGCACCAGTCCAGGTCTTCAACCCATTTCGCAACCCTGGGCGCCCAGGTAGCACCCCGCAGTTGAGCTATGTTTCTTTTGGCCAACATACACGCCAGCATCACCCACTGCTTCTGATACACGGTCAGATCTGGAGGCTCCCACACATTCAATAGACCTCTCCGGGCCTCCAGTCGTAACTCCATCCCCAGCACCTCCGTCATCGCATCGTGAACCTTCGACCAATAGTCCTGTTCTTGCCCACAGTGCTTGGTGGCCATTTTTACAGTCTCAGAACTTCCCTCTGGCCCCCATCGCACTAATATTAGAAAATAATGCAAGACAGCACACATCTTCCCCTTTTATAAATAATAACAATCCTATCTTTTGCGGAAATGCCCACAGATGAGGTGCCACCAGATGGTGAGAGGGAAGAGTTCTCCAATGATGAAGAACTTTCCTCCTCACCTTGCTTCTATGTTGCTTAGTGGGGATATCACTTTCGCTGGTACGTCAGTGGGAAATCACAGGGCAGTATGCGTGGTGGTACATGCACCCCAGTTTGTAAGGTGATGTAAAACAAAAGTTCATCAAGTTCATACAGTTCTGCGTGCAGATTGGGTATGGCTCACTGATCCACAAGCGTCTATGCAATATGTCGTGAAGTGTCACCCTGGGGTGACGTCCCCTCAGTGCACAGCAATATTTCCAAAGAAACGGAGTAATTCCATTCAAATCACATTAAACATATAGGTTGCACATATTGAATTTATTTTTCTTCATAAATTCATTTTTGATTTTTTGCAAATAAAGTCCATATTTATTCCAAAGAGAACATGTATTTTCAGTTAATGACGCATTTTGAGTCCCAGCTAATCGGCCCCAATGCTTTTCGTGCTCATCGGACCCCATGGGTTCTGCGTCTCTGACATTCTCATAGGACCCCATGGGTTCTGCGTGTCTTACATTGTCATAGGACCCCATGGGTTCTGCGTGTCTGACATTCTCATAGGACCCCATGGGTTCTGCGTGTCTGACATTGTCATACGACTCCATGGGTTCTGCGTGTCTGACATTCTCATAGGACCCCATGGGTTCTGCGTGTCTGACATTCTCATAGGACCCCATGGGTTCTGCGTGTCTTACATTGTCATAGGACTCGATGTGTTCTGCGTGTCTGACATTGTCATAGGACCCCATGGGTTCTGCGTGTCTGACATTTTGATAGGACCCCATGGGTTCTGTGTATCTTACATTGTCATAGGACCCCATGGGTTCTGCGTGTCTTATATTGTCATACGACTCCATGGGTTCTGCGTGTCTGACATTGTCATACGACTCCATGGGTTCTGCGTGTCTTACATTGTCATAGGACCCCATGGGTTCTGCGTGTCTGCCATTGTCATAGGAACCCATGGGTTCTGCGTGTCTTTAAGTGCTGGGATGCCTCCGGGTAACCATGCGCTATACAAATGTGTAGTCATTCATTCATTCATTCATTCATTCATTCATTCATTCATTCATTCATTCATTCATTCATTCATGTGTTACATTGTCATAGGACCACATGGGTTCTGTGTGTCTTACATTGTGATAGGACCCCATGGGTTCTGTGTGTCTTACATTGTCATAGGACCCCATGGGTTCTGCGTGTCTGACATTCTCATAGGACCCCATGCGTTCTGCGTGTCTGACATTGTCATACAACTCCATGGGTTCTGCATGTCTGACATTGTTATACGACTCCATGGGTTCTGCGTGTCTTACATTGCCATAGGACCCCATGGGTTCTGCATGTCTTACATTGTCATAGGACCCCATGGGTTCTGCGTGTCTGACATTTTGATAGGACCCCATGGGTTCTGCGTATCTTACATTGTCATAGGACCCATGGGTTCTGCGTGTCTTACATTGTCATAGGACCCCATGGGTTCTGCGTGTCTTACATTGTCATAGGACCCCATGGGTTCTGCGTGTCTGATATTTTCATAGGACCCCATGGGTTCTGTGTGTCTGACATTGTCATAGGATCCTATGGGTTCTGCGTGTCTGACATTGTCATAGGACCCCATGGGTTCTGCTTGCCTGACATTTTCATAGGACTCGATGGGTTCTGCGTGTCTGACATTGTCATAGGACCCCATGGGTTCTGCGTGTCTTACATTGTGATAGGACCCCATGGGTTCTGTGTGTCTTACATTGTCATAGGACCCCATGGGTTCTGCGTGTCTGACATTCTCATAGGACCCCATGCGTTCTGCGTGTCTGATATTGTCATACAACTCCATGGGTTCTGCATGTCTGACATTGTCATACGACTCCATGGGTTCTGCGTGTCTAACATTGCCATAGGACCCCATGGGTTCTGCATGTCTTACATTGTCATAGGACCCCATGGGTTCTGTGTGTCTTACATTGTCATAGGACCCCATGGGTTCTGCGTGTCTGACATTCTCATAGGACCCCATGCGTTCTGCGTGTCTGACATTGTCATACAACTCCATGGGTTCTGCATGTCTGACATTGTCATACGACTCCATGGGTTCTGCGTGTCTAACATTGCCATAGGACCCCATGGGTTCTGCATGTCTTACATTGTCATAGGACCCCATGGGTTCTGCGTGTCTGACATTTTGATAGGACCCCATGGGTTCTGCGTATCTTACATTGTCATAGGACCCATGGGTTCTGCGTGTCTTACATTGTCATAGGACCCCATGGGTTCTGCGTGTCTTACATTGTCATAGGACCCCATGGGTTCTGCCTGTCTGACATTGTCATAGGACCCCATGGGTTCTGCGTGTCTTATATTGTCATACGACTCCATGGGTTCTGCGTGTCTTACATTGTCATAGGACCCCATGGGTTCTGCGTGTCTGCCATTGTCATAGGACCCCATGGGTTCTGCGTGTCTTTAAGTGCTGGGATGCCTCCGGGTAACCATGCGCTATACAAATGTGTAGTCATTCATTCATTCATTCATGTGTTACATTGTCATAGGACCACATGGGTTCTGTGTGTCTTACATTGTGATAGGACCCCATGGGTTCTGTGTGTCTTACATTGTCATAGGACCCCATGGGTTCTGCGTGTCTGACATTCTCATAGGACCCCATGCGTTCTGCGTGTCTGACATTGTCATACAACTCCATGGGTTCTGCATGTCTGACATTGTCATACGACTCCATCGGTTCTGCGTGTCTTACATTGCCATAGGACCCCATGGGTTCTACATGTCTTACATTGTCATAGGACCCCATGGGTTCTGCGTGTCTGACATTTTGATAGGACCCCATGGGTTCTGTGTATCTTACATTGTCATAGGACCCATGGGTTCTGCGTGTCTTACATTGTCATAGGACCCCATGGGTTCTGTGTGTCTTACATTGTCATAGAACCCCATGGGTTCTGCGTGTCTGACATTTTGATAGGACCCCATGGGTTCTGCGTATCTTACATTGTCATAGGACCCATGGGTTCTGCGTGTCTTACATTGTCATAGGACCCCATGGGTTCTGCGTGTCTTACATTGTCATAGGACCCCATGGGTTCTGCGTGTCTTATATTGTCATACGACTCCATGGGTTCTGCGTGTCTGACATTGTCATAGGACCCCATGGGTTCTGCATGTCTTACATTGTCATACGACTCCATGGGTTCTGCGTGTCTTACATTGTCATAGGACCCCATGGGTTCTGCGTGTCTGCCATTGTCATAGGACCCCATGGGTTCTGCGTGTCTTTAAGTGCTGGGATGCCTCCGGGTAACCATGCGCTATACAAATGTCTAGTCATTCATTCATTCATTCATTCATGTGTTACATTGTCATAGGACCACCTGGGTTCTGTGTGTCTTACATTGTGATAGGACCCCATGGGTTCTGTGTGTCTTACATTGTCATAGAACTCCATGGGTTCTGCGTGTCTGACATTCTCATAGGACCCCATGCGTTCTGCGTGTCTGACATTGTCATACAACTCCATGGGTTCTGCATGTCTGACATTGTCATACGACTCCATGGGTTCTGCGTGTCTTACATTGCCATAGGACCCCATGGGTTCTGCATGTCTTACATTGTCATAGGACCCCATGGGTTCTGCGTGTCTGACATTTTGATAGGACCCCATGGGTTCTGCGTATCTTACATTGTCATAGGACCCATGGGTTCTGCGTGTCTTACATTGTCATAGGACCCCATGGGTTCTGCGTGTCTTACATTGTCATAGGACCCCATGGGTTCTGCGTGTCTGATATTTTCATAGGACCCCATGGGTTCTGTGTGTCTGACATTGTCATAGGATCCTATGGGTTCTGCGTGTCTGACTTTGTCATAGGACCCCATGGGTTCTGCTTGCCTGACATTTTCATAGGACTCGATGGGTTCTGCGTGTCTGACATTGTCATAGGACCCCAAGGGTTCTGCGTGCCTGACATTTTCATAGGACCCCATGGGTTCTGCGTATCTGACATTGTCATACAACTCCATGGGTTCTGCTTGTCTTACACTGTCATACGACTCCATGAGTTCTGCGTGTCTTACATTGTCATAGGACCCCATGGGTTCTGCGTGTCTTACATTGTCATAGGACCCCATGGGTTCTGCGTGTCTGACATTTTCATAGGACCCCATGGGTTCTGCGTGTCTGACATTGTCATAGGACCCCTATGGGGTCTGCGTGTCTGACATTTTCATAGGACCCCATGGGTTCTGCGTGTCTGACATTTTCATAGGACCCCAAGGGTTCTGCGTGTCTTACATTGTCATAGGACCCCATGGGTTCCACATATCTGACATTCTCATAGGACCCCATGGGTTCTGCGTGTCTTACATTTTCATAGGACCCCATGGGTTCTGCATATCTTACATTGTCATAGGACCCATGGGTTCTGCGTGTCTGACATTTTCATAGGTCCACAAGGGTTTTGCGTGTCTTACATTGTCATAGGACCCCATGTGTTCTGCGTATCTGACATTCTCATAGGACCCCATGGGTTCTGCGTGTCTGACATTTTCATAGGACCCCATGCATTCTGCGTGTCTGATATTTTCTTAGGACCCCAAGGGTTCTGCCTGTCTTACATTGTCATAGAACCCCATGGGTTCTGTGTGTCTGACATTCTCATAGGACCCCATGGGTTCTGCGTGTCTTACATTGTCATTGGACCCCAAGGGTTCTACGTGTCTTACATTGTCATAGGACCCCATGGGTTCTGCGTGTCTGACATTCTCATAGGACCCCATGGGTTCTGCTTGTCTGACATTTTCATAGGACTCGATGTGTTCTGCTTGTCTGACATTGTTATAGGACCCCATGGGTTCTGCGTGTCTTACATTGTCAAACGACTCCATGGGTTCTGCGTGTCTTACATTGTCATAGGACCCCAGGGGTTCTGCGTGTCTGAAATTTTCATAGGACCCCATGGGTTCTGCGTGTCTGACATTGTCATAGGACCCCATGTTTTCTGCGTGTCTTACATAGTCATAGGACCCCTTGGGTTCTGCGTGTCTTACATTGTCATAGGACCCCATGGGTTCTGCGTGTCTGACATTTTCATAGGACTCGATGTGTTCTGCGTGTCTGACATTGTCATAGGACCCCATGGGTTCTGCGTGTCTTACATTGTCATAGGACCCCATGGGTTCTGCGTGTCTGACATTTTCATAGGACCACAAGGGTTCTGAGTGTCTTACATTGTCATAGGACCCCATGGGTTCTGCGTGTCTGACATTCTCATAGGACCCAATGGGTTCTGCGTGTCTGACATTTTCATAGGACTCGATGGGTTCTGCGTGTCTGACATTGTCATAGGACCCCATGGGTTCTGCGTGCCTTACATTGTCATACGACTCCATGGATTCTGCGTGTCTTACATTGTCATAGGACCCCATGGGTTCTGCGTGTCTGATATTTTCATAGGACCCCATGGGTTCTGCGTGTCTTACATTGTCATAGGACCCCATGGGTTCTGCGTGTCTTACATTGTCATAGGACCCCTTTGGTTCTGCGTGTCTTACATTGTCATTGGACCCCATGGGTTCTGCGTGTCTGACATTTTCATAGGTCTCGATGTGTTCTGCGTGTCTGACATTGTCATAGGACCCCATGGGTTCTGCGTGTCTTACATTGTCATAGGACCCCATGGGTTCTGCGTGTCTGACATTTTCATAGGACCACAAGGGTTCTGAGTGTCTTACATTGTCATAGGACCCCATGTGTTCTGTGTGTCTGACATTCTCATAGGACCCCATGGGTTCTGCGTGTCTGACATTTTCATAGGACGCGATGGGTTCTGCGGGTCTGACATTGCCATAGGACCCCATGGTTTCTGCGTGTCTTACATTGTCATACGACTCCATGGATTCTGCGTGTCTTACATTGTCATAGGACCCCATGGGTTCTGCGTGTCTTACATTGTCATAGGACCCCATGGGTACTGCGTGTCTGACATTTTCATAGGACCCCATGTGTTCTACGTGTCTGACATTGTCATAGAACCGCATGGGTTCTGCGTGTCTGACATTTTCATAGGACCCCATGCATTCTGCGTGTCTGACATTTTCATAGGACCCCAAGGGTTCCACGTGTCTTACATTGTCATAGGACCCCATAGGTTCTGTGTGTCTGACATTCTCATAGGACCCCATGGGATCTGCGTGTCTTACATTGTCATAGGACCCCAAGGGTTCTGCGTGTCTTACATTGTCATAGGACCCCATGGGTTCTGCGTGTCTGACATTGTCATAGGACCCCATGGGTTCTGCTTGTCTGACATTTTCATAGGACTCGATGTGTTCTGCGTGTCTGACATAGTCATAGGACCCCATGGGTTCTGCGTGTCTTACATTGTCATAGGACCCCATGGGTTCTGCGTGTCTTACATTGTCATAGGACCTCATGGGTTCTGCGTGTCTTACATTGTCATAGGACCTCATGGGTTCTGCGTGTCTCACATTGTCATAGGACCCCATGGGTTCTGCGTGTCTGACATTTTCATAGGACCCCATGGGTTCTGCTTGTCTGACATTGTCATAGGACCCCATGGGTTCAGCTTGTCTGACATTTTCATAGGAGTCGATGTGTTCTGGGTGTCTGACATTGTCATAGGACCCCATGGGTTCTGCGTGTCTTACATTGTCATACGACTCCATGGGTTCTGCGTGTCTGACATTGTCATAGGACCCCATGGGTTCTGCATGTCTTACATTGTCATACGACTCCATGGGTTCTGCGTGTCTTACATTGTCATAGGACCCCATGGGTTCTGCTTGTCTGACATTTTCATAGGACTCGATGTGTTCTGCGTGTCTGACATTGTCCTAGGACCCCATGGGTTCTGAGTGTCTTACATTGTCATACGACCCCATGGGTTCTGCGTGTCTTACATTGTCATAGGACCTCATGGGTTCTGCGTGTCTGACATTTTCATAGGTCCCCATGGGTTCTGCGTGTCTTACATTGTCATAGGACCCTTTGGGTTCGGCGTGTCTTACATTGTCATAGGACCCCATGGGTTCTGCGTGTCTGACATTTTCACAGGACTCAATGTGTTCTGCGTGTCTGACATTGTCATAGGACCCCATGGGTTCTGCGTGTCTGCCATTGTGATAGGACCCCATGGGTTCTGCTTGTCTGACATTTTCATAGGACTCGATGTGTTCTGCGTGTCCGACATTGTCCTAGGACCCCATGGGTTCTGAGTGTCTTACATTGTCATACGACTCCATGGGTTCTGCGTGTCTTACATTGTCATAGGACCTCATGGGTTCTGCGTGTCTGACATTTTCATAGGTCCCCATGGGTTCTGCGTGTCTTACATTGTCATAGTACCCCTTGGGTTCGGCGTGTCTTACATTGTCATAGGACCCCATGGGTTCTGCGTGTCTGACATTTTCACAGGACTCAATGTGTTCTGCGTGTCTGACATTGTCATAGGACCCCATGGGTTCTGCGTGTCTGACATTGTCATAGGACTCGATGTGTTCTGCGTGTCTGACATTGTCATAGGACCCCTTGGGTTCTGCGTGTCTGACATTTTCACAGGACTCAATGTGTTCTGCGTGTCTGACATTGTCATAGGACCCCATGGGTTCTGCGTGTCTGACATTGTCATAGGACTCGATGTGTTCTGCGTGTCTGACATTGTCATAGGACCCCTTGGGTTCGGCGTGTCTTACATTGTCACAGGACTCAATGTGTTCTGCGTGTCTGACATTGTCACAGGACCCCATGCGTTCTGCGTGTCTGACATTCTCATATGACCCCATGGGTCTGCGTGTCTGTCATGGGCTCTGCGTTTAGAGTGCTTTCATTGAGATGGAGTCAGTGGGGACCACCAGAACCCTTATTGGGGTTACACCGCTCCCGGTCCAGGTAACTTCATCCGTGAGACAGTTACTCCCCACCCCGGAGGGCCTCTCAAGCTGGTCTTCATCTCAAAGCCAATCTTGCTATCGGGGGAGCGTGGGGGGTTTGAAGCTTGGAATCTATGGATGCTCTTTACTTGTTTTTGAGTGGCATGTTTCATTTCCAGAGCGTGGTATTCGGTTCTCCCTGCTCTGTGCAGCCTGCTTTACTCAGGGCTGATTTGAACATTGGAGGATCTGACACTAGAATGGGTCTCGGACCAGGACCCAAGAGACCCCTGGGTCAGTGGATGCTTTATACAACCAGGGAGGGAGAGAGACATGCTGTCCTTTGAGCCTGCTGGCAGTGCCCACAGGGCGCCACGTGGCCCCCCTGCTTCCACACTTCAGTGATTCTTTTAGATCAGAACTTTCCAGTAGGAAGAGCATGCTTCCGGTCCGCTGCCCAGCGAGAGCCTGTCTTAGCCTGGGGCAGACGAGGGCGTCTTAAACTTGACGTGACATTCCGTACGCGGCAGCCCCCCTCGGAGGGTGGCACACGGTGCCAGCCTCATCAAAGATGTGCCAGTGTGCACCGGGCGCGCGCTGCTCTGTAGGGATGGAAGGGCGCAGGCCAATGTCTACCCAACTACCAGCCGCACCTCTCCCGATCGCTTGAAATGCATCTTATTGAAACAGTGTCTCATAAAGCCACCCCTCCCCTTTCTGAGCTGAATCCTTTCGGGGTGTGTGGGCTGGTGAAGGGGCACTAACAGACATGACAGTTTGGAGGGGAAGCTTATTTCAATGTAATCATTGAACCTGTATTGATTTCTGGCTATTAATTATGGCTGTAATGAGAAACAAAACACTCTACAGTTTCTGTATTGATAAGGAAATTATTATTGAAAAAGATTTCTGTATTTTTACTGAACACACACAAATTGTAGGTGCCTGGTAAAGAGATACAGGCCCCTGAGTCAAGGTGGGTGTCAGGCGACCACTGCAGTGTGCAGCCACACTCTTTGCATTTCCTGCTTATGTACCCTCCACAACAATCAGATTTCATATATATTCGTAAAGACTGCATTTAGTGTTGCTTGCACATGTATAATGTATAACAATTGCTTTGTATAGTTTCACCGCATATCTATTATTCACATATATATATATTCATTGGTCTATACTGTTTAACAGAATTAAGTGAAGATGCAACAAGATTCAAATATTTATTCTTGCATTTGACACGATTCGATGTGAGGCCTGATATTTTCAGAATAATTAGAAAGGTGTATTTAAGCGAGGTACAGACATGAACAAGACAGAGGGATCTGCATCTTCCTCAGAGAATAAGATCAAGCAGGCGGAAGCTGTGAACACTCGTCGTGAAGGGGACAGGCACCACCACCTCGGACCCGGCTTGGCCTTATCAGCTTGTTGGGATGTTAAAGTGTTAGAAGGTGGTTCTGACACTCTGAGCCGCCTGGATTTTCGCTTTTTGAGCACCTATTTGTTGAGCTTTTACTGCGGGGGAGCCTCATAAGTTAGGATTCACCCACAGTGAAATCACATTGCCTGGGGATTTTACTGGTGTCCCCCTGGCTTGACTAGGCGGCTGCGCAGCAGCTGGAGTAAAGGACACCAGGCTGGTTACATGCAGACACATGTGTACATGCGTGTACACACGTGTGCGGGCTGCGTAGGGGAGATTCCTAGCATGCGCAGCCCAGGAGCAGATACAAGAGAATGGTGTGGCAGGACTTATGCAGAACTGGGTGGTGACATGAAATAGGCTTTATACAGTGGGAAGAAACATGCCAGGGAAAGTCAGTGTGCTTTACAATGTTTATTCCATTATTCTCTTAAGGGGATAGGGAGCACATGGGATCGTTTTACTTTCCTAAGGCCAACAGATTCCAAACACACACTAAAGTCCACTGTAACGGGTGTGAGAAGCAATATTCAGCAGAGTCCAAAGTCATATTTATACTGCTTTTGGGTCATCCAGAAATGTCATATTTCTCTGAGTCAGCCATAACCAGGGCCTGGCTGGGGCCTGCCCTGAGCAGGCTGGATTGATAACCTTCCCTCCAAGGAGAGAAGATGGGTGGAGCTACAGGCTAATCCATCAGCAGCTGTCACCTGGTGCCAGGCACCTACCTGCACAAGGGAGTAGGCAGCTCTGGGAGGAAGGGGCTTCCAGAGACCATGTGGCAGGAGACCCTAGATGACGCCATCTTGAACCAACCTAGAGGCCTGGGCAGGAAGGAGGGAGCAGGGGCAGGGAAGTGATGTGTCGCTGTGTAAAGGACAAACAGAGACAAACAGAGACTTCCTGCCAGCTCACTCCCCTCAGACATTTGTCAGCCTCTGCGGGCTGACAAATGTCCCCCAGAAGGTAGGCGACCTTTGACCTCTGGCAGACCGACGACAAAGCACGTGGGGCTCCTCCGCCGGTCTTGGATATGCCCTCTGGATGGGTCAGGTCCCAGGGGCTGCCCCCGAAAGAAGTAAAGTCGGGGAGCGCCACCACGCTCCCTGTGAACTGGCCCATGAGAGGTGACAAGAGTCTACCCTGGCCACCCAAAGACATTGAGAGATCATGGGCCCATGATCCCAACTCTGGGCCCCGATGGTGATGGTGCAGCAGAGGAGGGGGGAGGGCTGTTGCGCAACCCCCCATGGGAGAAGTCATAGCGGGGAAATGCTGTCACTCTCCTCGTGAAGATGGCCCCGGTGAAGGCGAGGCAGTGGAGGGGGCGTGACGTTGCCCGTCCCGCCTCGTGGCCGAAGTGAAGCCAGGGAGCGCCATAGCACACCCCATGAAGATTTCCCCCCACGGAGTGCCAGGAGCCAACCCTGGCCCCCGACGAAGAAGGACAAGACAAGGAGGCCATTGCGCTCCCCGCAAAGGAGGAAGAGGGGTCCGGGACCTCATATCTGTCGCACTTCCCTGAGGACCGCCTGGAATGGCGGGAAACTCTGTGTTTGGTTCTTGCAACAGCACGCGAGGGTGCTGGATGGGTGGTCACCTGGACGGGTGCTCACCTGGGGTCCAAGTGGGACCGGACCCTCCAACGAGGGAAGCAGCGGCCGGAGGCCCACATCGTGGCTCTCCCCGGCACAGGGGGAGAGCTGCTGTTATTATATTCATGAGGCAGGAGAGCCTCGCCCCATAAAGCCTTGCCGGCCCAGATCGGCCTGCAAGGCAAAACCGCTGTTTTTCTGCGTGTGGTGGCCCCAGGAGGACGGGGTCACCACGAGGTGTGTGTCAAGGTGGAGAAGGAGGTGCTGGAGAAGAGCTGTTTCCCCAGCATGAAGAGAACGTCTCTCACTAAGTCTCATGGGGACTGAGAAGAAAAACCCCTCAAGGTCTCAGCAAAGAATCATCTGCATCCCCAGGGCTGGAACTTTTGTTCTACAGCTGGGGGTGCTTTAGGGACTGCCTCAAGTAGTAAAAAGCTGGGTTGGGGATGTCTGGAGAAGGGCATCCCCTGGAGGTGAAGAGGAGTTGTTGCACCCATAGTGTCTTTACTAATGTTACTGTTAGACCTGGCACCTTGGCGTGAGTTTCCCTTCCACTTTTTTCTGGTGTGCCTGGGATGTTTTGCTGGTTTTCCGCTACTCAGGGCACTGCGCCACGGCTAACCCGTGCCGCAGTGCAAGTGCTCCCTACTGTAAATTGTACATGTGATTGATGTCCATGATTGGTTTATTGGATTTACTGTTAGTCCCTAGTAAAGTGCACTAGGAGTGCCAGGGCTTGTGAATGCCAATACTGCTAGTGGGCCTGCAGCGCTAGTTGCGCCACCCACAGAAGCAGCCGTAAGATGTGTCTAGGAACTGCCATTGCAGAACCTGTGTGCAGTCGCGTACTGTCACGCTGGCTGGGCAAGTGCACCCACTTGCCAGCCCCTGAACCTTCCCTTAACTTCATATTAGTCACCCCTATGGTAGGCCTGAGGGCAGGGTGCATTGTAAGTGTAAGGTAGGACAAGCCCTGATGTGCGTGGCATGTCCTAGTAGTGAATTACAACTAAATTCGTATTTCACTATTGTAAGGCTACCTGCTTCCCTTACGCCAGAATGGGCTGCTGGAATTATTACACTCTATAATCCCAGCAGGCTCAGGGAGCATGGTAGAGAGTCATGTTTAGTATGCCTGAACTCAGAATAATAAAATATTTCTTTTAGTAAAGTTTATTTTAATATCCTGTGTTTGCAAATGCTACTTTTAGAAAGTTAGCATTTGCTTGCCTAACCATTTCAGCCCGCCTCTGCTGGTATGTGTATCTGACTGTCAGGGATGTGTGAGTGACAGGGCTGGGGGATGACAGGTGGTGAATGCGAATATTACACCTTAGTGGGAGGTAGGAGTGGCTCTTGACTCTGAATCTAGCAGTGCTCTGCCACCACAATGCTGGCTCGACCCTCCTGGGGAGCGACTGATGACTCAGCCGACACCTGGCCCAGGAAGGGCGCAGCCCCATCAACAAGGTACTTCTGGCTGCCCCTGTCCACACAATGCTGGCTCCACCTCCTGTGGAGCGTCTGATGTGCCCGCCCCTCACACTGAAAGCAGAAGCTGGATTGCACCCAACAAAGTACTCAGAGACTGAAAGTGGCTATGCAAAGGCCCCCCTGGCCTGTAAGAACAAAAGAAACTGGGTATAAAAGTAGGAGCCCTGCTCCTTGTAAATTAGATCCTGTTTGTGCTACAGAAGAAACTCTGCCCGAAGAGAAGGACCTGGAAGGACAAGGAGGAGTGCTGTCTCTGGCCTGTGTCTGGTGCCTTGCTGCCGAAGGAGAGGGAAAGAAAAGACTACAAGAAGACAATACACCTTAGCTCATAGATTTCATCTAAATTGTGCTGCAAAGACAACCACCTATTTCACAACCAGTAAGTTTATGCAAAAATTTCACTGGGCTGTAAAACCAGTGCATACAAAACTCACTTTTTAGGTGGCAATAAATAGACCCCTCCAGGAGCTTATCAGTCTCCTTTTTGAAATATGGGACCAGTGGGCAGAACATCCTCCATAACTCCAATAAAGTCACTACAGAAGATTAGTAGTAGACAGGCACTTCACATTGTCAGCCAAATCCTCAGCCCCGCGTTTTTTATGTTTGTTTACAATCGACTTGTATTGTGACAGTGCGGGGAATCGAACCGCCAACCTCGAGACTGGCAGCTCTGTTTTGCCGGTCCGCCCCGCCCCCACGTGGTATTTTTCAACCAATCAATCCAGCCTCCCGTGTGTATCAGAGTGTTTTCCTTTAAGACGCGATGTCTTCATCGACGTCATTTACCCACGAGGGCCGGTGCGCCCAATCAGACGCTTTGGTCTTATTAACCAACCGGGTGCGCTGTAGTTTCCTTCGTCCCGGGAGACAGCCAGAGCCCGTGTAGGTACACGGTGGGGAGCCGCAGGCATGGAAGTAAGTGATTTTGAGAGAAGCCGTAGCGATCATTGTCGCCACGGAGGTGATACCTTGATACCAACTACCCAGAAACCAGTAACCACCATAACGGCTTTCTTTTCACTACTGGCAGTAAAACGCCGCGTGAAAATAACCCAGGCTGCCATTTCCGAAGGAGCATAATCTGTTCCCTCAGAAAGTGAGTGATTTCGTATCTTTCCATCTCGCACTCGCTGTACAGATACTAATTCACAGAGGGCATTACTCTCTATATGTGGGGACGAGCATTGTTTGGTGGACACGCTCCGTTTGCCGCTTCCTAACCTTCCTATGCTCACGCTGGGAATGGGGTTCTTTGGCCCCTTATACACGTGTGTGTGCATGTGTGAAATGAGATCAATTCTAAGAGAACAATTGCGTTTACATTCTTGTCACTGTGGTTTTTATTTCTTCACTGCCTCAGAATTGAGTGGCATATTGCTCGATCCTATTGAATCACGAGCATGCTCAGAACACGGACTCAGATACTGGGCTGGTTCTTCTAGCATATTCTTGGTGCACCTAATTAAGGAGCATAAGGCAGCACCTCGATCTGGGTGTCACATTAATTGTGTATGATACCCACGGTCAAACCCTCATGAAATTAATGTTGGCAAACGACCATGTTTAGAAGGAATTAACCCTTTCCTTTCATGTTTGTGTGTTTGTGGTCTTGTACTTGTCCCTTCCTTTTTACAGGTTCCCGTTTTTTATACCCCTACCAGAGTGGGTAGTGTGGTTGAGATGGAATGTCTTTCCATCCGTTAATTTGATGAAATTTTCAAAAAAATTTTACACTTAGAGCCTCACGGGAGGGTGCACCTTAGAGCGTGCATACCACCGGAGGACTTTTGTTGTAGGTCCTGAAGAAAGCTGAGCTACATGCAACCTTAAACAGCTGAAACATGTCGACCAAATTTTATTTCTGATTTAGGACTCCGGTTCCGTAACTAAGAACCGTGGGAGTCCGCACACTTTGTTTTTAATCAATGCGGGTTGGTCATTATTAAAATTTTTTAAGGGCACAACCTTTGCATTTTTTAATTGTTTAATACACTTGCACTATCACGTTTAGTCACTCCTAATTTGGGCACTGTTGCACCCACCACATCCTGCTCCGCTGTAATCAGGCGTCGTAGCACGCTGGGGAGACATTCGGTCACCCCAGCGGGGACCCGATGATGAAGCATGTCACCAACTAGTGGTGAGTGAGGGTCCTTCTAAGAACTCAGGTCTTCCCCCCTCCCACTAGATGGTGACTAAAGAGCGCTTTGACTCTCTTCTTACTGAAGATTGTCGCCCGGGCCACCCTAGGGACTTCTCAGACTGCCTGACTGTATCCCCTGCACGCGTGTGAGCATTGATCACGCGTGCAGCATACAGTGAAGCGTTATCTTGTGATTCTAATTTTATTATCACTCCTTTTTTCACTAAAGTCACTCCTTTGTTGTTGAGAATATAAAAGTAGGAGCCCTGCTCCTTGTAAATTAGATCCTGTTTGTGCTACAGAAGAAACTCTGCCCGAAGAGAAGGACCTGGAAGGACAAGGAGGAGTGCTGTCTCTGGCCTGTGTCTGGTGCCTTGCTGCCGAAGGAGAGGGAAAGAAAAGACTACAAGAAGACTTTTGCTTTGTAAAACTTTGTGCCAAACTTTGCTGAGAGATCTCCAAGGGCTTGCCTGTGAACTTGTCCCCTGACCAGCGCCCCAGGAACAGTGGGCGCTACCCCCTGACAGAGGAACCACTGCGAGACGCTGTCTCCCCTCTGCAAGCCTCTCCAAGAAAGCGGAGCGCGCTGTGACCAGCGCGCTCTTCAGCAACGCTCTGGGAGTTGCCCTCTCTCTAAACAAAGTGACTGCCGCCTGCCTGGCCCAGAAGCATCGTAAAGATCAGCCCAGCCGATCCGAGCACAGTGACTGACCCCGAGCTGCAGCTCGCAACGTGAAGAGAAAGGGCGCCCGGTGCCTGCTTGCCCCCTTCGTGTCGTGTGCCCCTGAACGCGCCGCCGCTGTCCGAGAAACAGCTGTTGCGTGGGGTGCCTGAACGTCGCCTGGAGTAATAGAGGCCTGCGCCGAGGAGCGCTGTCCCCTGAGTGCGCCCTCCTGATCAGGAACCCCGAGGCGCTGGCCCCGTGCAACCCGGCCCGCACAGCAACGTCGACCCAAGAGCCAGAGCCGAGCCGCGGCTCGCTCCAAGCCGGACGGAAGACAACGCGACGCGGACTGCCGCATTGACCTGCGCCTCACCAAGTCTCCCCCAAGGTACTGTGTTCTTTGTCCTCCCGGTGCGAGCGTCCTGCGACCTGAGCTCACACGCGCTGCCTGTTCCTCAACGCGAGCCGCCTCTGAAACCGAGGCTCGCACTGCTCCTGGTCCTCGAGGCCCACGCGGGAAGCGTGAGCTTTGGCCGGCCGGGCCCGATCTCCTCTCTGAAGCGAGCGGAGACAGCGGAACGCGCATTGAGGCGCTACGAGACACTGAACCTTGTTGAACCTGGGCAGAAGGCCCAAAAGATTGCTTAATTGCTAGAAAGGACTGTGGCAACTTGAAACTAAGTGAACTGGAACCGCTATTGAAAGTTTGACAACTGTATTTACAAGCCTGCTTGAAATTTATATAAAGATATATATTTTTACAAAATACAGTTTGGTGTCATTGTGTGGTGGGTTGGTTGTGATGGTGTAATATTGCAAATGTTTAACCCTATGTGCACCAGAGATTAGCCTGAGACTGCTTAAGCCATACTACCTAGAGGGTAAGCAGAGGTTGTCTTGAAGGTAACCCTCAGCCCTGACGAGGAAGAGAGAATCCCTGCGTGTCGCTAGTGCTGCACTGCGCCGCTTAGAGACTCCCCCTTCCTTTATTGGACGCAGCGGTGAGGATTTTCGAATTTACATTTGCAGTGTTTATACCTTAACTTCTGACCATTGCACAGTGATTACAGTCCAGTAACTTAGCCACAGACTTTGTTTTTAATCTTGCCAAGAAAAGATCCCTAGTACAGAAACCATGCCGGGCGCGAAGAGCCTTGATGGAGCCGAATCCACGACCTCTGAGATGTTGGAGGTGGAATGGGATGCAGCGAAACTGGATAATTACACAAGAGGTGAATTGAAGTTTTTTTGCAAGAAGCTCAAGGTTCCACACGCAGGGTGTAGAAACAAACCAGAACTCTACAAAGCCCTGAAGGCCTGGATAGAGTCCAGAAAGGCCCCTGAGGATCAGAATGCACCTGAGGATCAGAATGCACCTGAGGATCAGAATGCACCTGTGGATCTGGTGGATCTCGAAAAACCAGACAGCGTGCACAGCTTTGGCAGAGGCCTGTCGCCAGAGGAGCTGGCAGACAGGAAGGAAACCAGGGATCATGAAAGAAAGCTGGCAGAATTAAAAATCCAACTGGAGCTTGAGACCAAAAGAATGGCGCTGGAAGAGCGAAAGCACCAAATGGATTATGAATTGAAAATGAGGGAGATGACTCTAAAGGAGAGAAGCTTGGAGAATCCTCCCTCTGGTGGCAGCACAACGCCGGTGCAGGTAGAGTCAAGAGTGCACATCTCCAAAGACGTAGTTAAAGAGTTCTTTAAGGGGGATGACATAGGACAGTGGTTTAGGGCATATGAGGTAGCCATGTCCTCCCACCGGGTCCCTGACAAGGATTGGGGAGCGGGGTTGTGGGGAAGGTTCCTTAGCGAAGGGCGGGACACCCTGCTAGATTTGCCCACTGAAAACCAAAGATCCTATTCCCACATGAAAGAAGCTTTAATGAACAGGTATGAGCTTACCCCTGAAATGTATAGACAGAAGTTTAGGGGGTGTGCTAAGCGGCCTGGGAATACGTTTGTGGAGTATGTGACTTTTTTTTTCAGAGCACTGGATGGTTGGGTGAAGGGTAGCAAAGTGGATGATTTTCAAGGTCTCTTTGATTTAATTGCATGGGAGCACTTGTCTGATCATTGTTTTCCTGAGTTACGCCAGCACCTGATCGATAGCAAGCTGTCCAACCCGAGGAAGCTTGCTGAGGAGGCGGACCGCTGGCTCAGCACCAGGGTCCACAAGGGTCCAGTGGGAGACTCCGCCAAGGGTGGGCAGGGTCCCCAGCAGAAGAGTGGGGGGACAAGGGAAAACAGAAAGGGTTCCAAAAAGGCCCCCAAAGTAATCCCCAAGGGGACCAGCAGAAACGTTCTCAGCCTCCCCCACCCCCAAAGCAGAATGGGGCCCGACAGGTAGACCTGTTCCAAAGGGGCCCTTCAATTGTTTCAAATGTGGTGAGCCGGGGCACATATCCAGTGACCCCAAGTGTCGCCTGTTTGGAAAACCAGCACCCACTGGTGCTCCGCCCCGTCAAGTGACTAGTGTTCACTTAGGAGAAGAAGTGATGGTCCCGGGGGGTGGAGATCCCGTTCAGATGACCCTAGTCTCGCTAGGAGACAGTGAGATGGTCCCTACAAACTACCTGCCCTCTAACACTAAGAAATATGGGCAGGTGGTGATCATCAATGGTAAGGAAGCTGAGGCTCTTAGAGATACAGGAGCCAGTGTGACTGCAGTGAGGCAGCACCTGGTGTCTCAAGAGCAGGTTGTACCCCATGCCTACTGTAGGGTTATCAACGCTGATAATTCAGAGAGTCAGTGTCCGATGGCTCAAGTTCCCTTCGAGTGGGGGGGGTCTCTGGTACTCTGCAGGTCTGTGTGATGAAAACCATGCCTGTTGACTGTTTGCTAGGGAATGACTTGGAGCACTCCCCTTGGGAAAAGGTGGAGAAGACGACTCACCTGAAGATGGTGGGTCTACCTGACTGGGCGTGCGTGACCACCCGGTCGATGGCAGCCAGTAGGGGTGATCAAGAGGTCCTGGGGCCTGAAGGAGAGGCCCAGGAACCGGCCTTAGGGAGAAGGCGCAGGGGGCGCGGGAAACCGGCCCCTGAAGTTCCCACGGTCCAGGAGGAAGCAGACCTTGAGGGGGATGCCCTGGAGCCTACTGGGGAACAGATTGCCGAACTGGGGGACCTACCTGAGCTGACCCATTGGCAGCAAGAAGGAGGCCCCTCCAGGGAGGAATTCTGCAGGGAGCAGAAAGAATGCCCTTCTCTCGTGGGTATGCGGCAGCAGGCTGCAGACCAGGCCAATGGTGTTCAGGCCAAAACACATTATGTGTACTGGGAGAACGACCTCCTGTATTCAGAGCCTAAGGCTGCTGAACCTGGGTCAGCCCGTGTGCTGGTGGTACCCCAGAAGTTCAGAGCCTTCCTACTGGGGCTGGCTCACGATGTGCCTTTAGCAGGACATTTGGGGATGGACAAGACCTATGACAGGCTTGTCACCCACTTTTACTGGCCCCAAATGCACAAGAGCTCAGATGCTCATTGTAGGACCTGTCCGACTTGCCAGGCAAGTGGGAAGAGCGGAGGGAAGAACAAGGCTCCCCTCCAACCCTTCCCTGTGGTCGGTACGCCATTCCAGCGAGTGGGTATTGACATCGTTGGGCCTCTGGACCCCAAGACAGCCATGGGCAACAGGTTCATCCTGGTCTTGGTGGATCATGCGACCCGGTACCCTGAAGCCATCCCTCTGAGGACAGTGACGGCCCCCGTGGTGGGACGTGCACTGATGGGAATTTTCTCACGAGTAGGATTCCCTCTAGAGGTGGTGAGCGACAGGGGGACCAACTTCATATCCAAGTATATGAAGTCCCTTTGGCAAGAGTGTGGTGTAACCTACAAGTTCACCACGCCTTACCATCCCCAAGGAAACGGGTTGGTTGAAAGATTCAACCGAACCCTGAAGGGCATGATCATGGGCCTGGAAGGTCCAATGAGGCGTAAGTGGGATGTCCTCTTACCATGCCTGCTCTTTGCATACCGCGAGGTGCCACAGAAGTCCCTAGGGTTCAGCCCCTTTGAACTGCTGTACGGTCACCCCGTGAGAGGACCACTGAGTTTGGTAAAGGAAGGCTGGGAGCAATATCCCAGGAAACCTCCCCAGAATGTATATAGCTACATGCTGGCCTTCAGAAACCAAACCAGGGGCTTCAGACAACTTGCCGAGGCAAATCTGGAAGCCAGCCAGGAGGAGATGAAGCGGTGGTACGACCAGAATGCCACTCTGGTCGAGCTTCAGCCTGGACAAGAGGTGTATGTCCTGGCCCCAGTGGAGCCCTGTGCCCTTCAGGATAAGTGGACAGGTCCATTTGAGGTTGTGGAGCGCAAGAGCCCCGTGACATACTTGGTGGACATGAAGACGCCCAGGAACCCTTTGAGGGTCCTACATGTCAACCGCCTCAAGCCCCACTTAAAAAGGTCCGAAGTGGGCATGTTGTTGGCAACTGATGATGGAATGGAGGAGGAGTCGGAGCCTCTTCCTGACCTCTTAGTGGCCTGTGAGAAAGATAGGTCAGTGGATGGAGTTAACCTCTCACCCACCCTGACTCCCGAACAACAGGAAGACTGCCGCCAGTTGCTGGGGCAGTTTCCAGATCTGTTCTCCCTGGTTCCTAGTGTCACAGATTGGTGCGTCCATGATGTGGACACAGGAGACAGCTTACCTGTGAAGCATAAGGCTTACAGAGTGACTGACAGGGTCAGGGCCTGCATCAAGGAGGAGGTCTCCAAGATGCTTGCTCTTGGGGTGGTTGAGTCTTCCAGCAGTCCTTGGTCCAGCCCCGTGGTCTTGGTCCCAAAGGCTGCTGCGCCGGGAGCCACACCTGAACTCCGGTTCTGTGTGGACTACAGAGGACTCAATTCAGTCACCAAGACTGACGCGCACCCCATCCCCAGAGCTGATGAGCTCATTGATCGGCTAGGGGCTGCCCGGTTCCTCAGCACGTTTGATTTAACGTCTGGGTACTGGCAGATCGCCTTGACCGATGGGGCAAAGGAGAGGTCGCATTCTCGACACCAGATGGGCATTTCCAGTTCCGGGTTATGCCATTTGGAATGAAGAATGCCCCTGCCACCTTTCAGAGATTGGTCAACCAGGTGTTGGCTGGGATGGATGAGTTCAGTGCCGCCTACCTGGATGACATCGCGGTGTTCAGTGGCAGCTGGCCCGAACACCTGCGACACCTCTGGGAAGTGTTGATGGCCCTGCGCAGAGCAGGCCTCACAATCAAGGCAAGCAAGTGCCAGATTGGGCAGGGTTCCGTGGTGTACTTGGGACACCAAGTGGGGAGTGGCAAGGTGGCACCCTTGCAACCCAAAATTGAGACCATCCTGGCTTGGGAACCCCCCAAGACCCAGACTGCAGTGAGAGCCTTCCTGGGGCTCACTGGGTACTACAGGAGGTTTGTCAAGGGCTATGGCACGATTGTGACCCCCTTGACAGAGCTGACTTCGAAGAAGCAGCCCAGGAATGTGATTTGGACTGACACCTGTCAGAAGGTTTTTGACACCCTGAAGACTGCCATGTGCACGGCGCCCGTGCTCCTGGCTCCTGATTTCTCCAAGGAATTCATAGTGCAAACAGACGCTTCAGAGCATGGTGTAGGGGCTGTTCTTTCACAGATGACTGAAGAGGGCTTTGACCAACCCGCAGCCTTCATCAGTCGGAGGCTACTTCCACGGGAAAGTAGGTGGAGTGCAATAGAGCGAGAAGCATTTGCTGTGGTCTGGGCGCTGAAGAAGCTAAGACCCTACTTGTTTGGGTCTCACTTCCGAGGCCAGACGGACCACAGGCCCCTCAGATGGTTGATGCAAATAAGGGGTGAGAACCCGAAACTGTTGAGGTGGTCCATTTCTCTACAGAGTATGGACTTTACGGTGGAACACCGCCCTGGCACAGATCACGCCAATGCTGACGGTCTGTCCAGATTTTTCCGCCATAGTGATGTGGAACTCCCTGGGGAAGGGTAGTTCCCCCCACATTTCAGCTGGAGGGGACACATGTTAGACCTGGCACCTTGGCGTGAGTTTCCCTTCCACTTTTTTCTGGTGTGCCTACGATGTTTTGCTGGTTTTCCGCTACTCAGGGCACTGCGCCACGGCTAACCCGTGCCGCAGTGCAAGTGCTCCCTACTGTAAATTGTACATGTGATTGATGTCCATGATTGGTTCATTGGATTTACTGTTAGTCCCTAGTAAAGTGCACTAGGAGTGCCAGGGCTTGTGAATGCCAATACTGCTAGTGGGCCTGCAGCGCTAGTTGCGCCACCCACAGAAGCAGCCGTAAGATGTGTCTAGGAACTGCCATTGCAGAACCTGCGTGCAGTCGCGTACTGTCACGCTGGCTGGGCAAGTGCACCCACTTGCCAGCCCCTGAACCTTCCCTTAACTTCATATTAGTCACCCCTATGGTAGGCCTGAGGGCAGGGTGCATTGTAAGTGTAAGGTAGGACAAGCCCTGATGTGCGTGGCATGTCCTAGTAGTGAATTACAACTAAATTCGTATTTCACTATTGCAAGGCTACCTGCTCCCCTTAGGCCAGAATGGGCTGCTGGAATTATTACACTCTATAATCCCAGCAGGCTTAGGGAGCATGGTAGAGAGTCATGTTTAGTATGCCTGAACTCAGAATAATAAAATATTTATTTTAGTAAAGTTTATTTTAATATCCTGTGTTTGCAAATGCTACTTTTAGAAAGTTAGCATTTGCTTGCCTAACCATTTCAGCCCGCCTCTGCTGGTATGTGTATCTGACTGTCTGGGATGTGTGAGTGACAGGGCTGGGGGATGACAGGTGGTGAATGCGAAGATTACACCTTAGTGGGAGGTAGGAGTGGCTCTTGACTCTGAATCTAGCAGTGCTCTGCCACCACAATGTTGGCTCCACCCTCCTGGGGAGCGACTGATGACTCAGCCGACACCTGGCCCAGGAAGGGCGCAGCCCCATCAACAAGGTACTTCTGGCTGCCCCTGTCCACACAATGCTGGCTCCACCTCCTGTGGAGCGTCTGATGTGCCTGCCCCTCACACTGAAAGCAGAAGCCGGATTGCACCCAACAAAGTACTCAGAGACTGAAAGTGGCTATGCAAAGGCCCCCCTGGCCTGTAAGAACAAAAGAAACTGGGTATAAAAGTAGGAGCCCTGCTCCTTGTAAATTAGATCCTGTTTGTGCTACAGAAGAAACTCTGCCCGAAGAGAAGGACCTGGAAGGACAAGGAGGAGTGCTGTCTCTGGCCTGTGTCTGGTGCCTTGCTGCCGAAGGAGAGGGAAAGAAAAGACTACAAGAAGACTTTTGCTTTGTAAAACTTTGTGCCAAACTTTGCTGAGAGATCTCCAAGGGCTTGCCTGTGAACTTGTCCCCTGACCAGCGCCCCAGGAACAGTGGGCGCTACCCCCTGACAGAGGAACCACTGCGAGACGCTGTCTCCCCTCTGCAAGCCTCTCCAAGAAAGCGGAGCGCGCTGTGACCATCGCGCTCTTCAGCAACGCTCTGGGAGTTGCCCTCTCTCTAAACAAAGTGACTGCCGCCTGCCTGGCCCAGAAGCATCGTAAAGATCAGCCCAGCCGATCCGAGCACAGTGACTGACCCCGAGCTGCAGCTCGCAAAGTGAAGAGAAAGGGCGCCCGGTGCCTGCTTGCCCCCTTCGTGTCGTGTGCCCCTGAACGCGCCGCCGCTGTCCGAGAAACAGCTGTTGCGTGGGGTGCCTGAACGTCGCCTGGAGTAATAGAGGCCTGCGCCGAGGAGCGCTGTCCCCTGAGTGCGCCCTCCTGATCAGGAACCCTGAGGCGCTGGCCCCGTGCAACCCGGCCCGCACAGCAACGTTGACCCAAGAGCCAGAGCCGAGCCGCCGCTCGCTCCAAGCCGGACGGAAGACAACGCGACGCGGACTGCCGCATTGACCTGCGCCTCACCAAGTCTCCCCCAAGGTACTGTGTTCTTTGTCCTCCCGGTGCGAGCGTCCTGCGACCTGAGCTCACACCGCGCTGCCTGTTCCTCAACGCGAGCCGCCTCTGAAACCGAGGCTCGCACTGCTCCTGGTCCTCGAGGCCCACGCGGGAAGCGTGAGCTTTGGCCGGCCGGGCCCGATCTCCTCTATGAAGCGAGCGGAGACAGCGGAAAGCGCATTGAGGCGCAACGAGACACTGAACCTTGTTGAACCTGGGCAGAAGGCCCAAAAGATTGCTTAATTGCTAGAAAGGACAGTGGCAACTTGAAACTAAGTGAACTGGAACCGCTATTGAAAGTTTGACAACTGTATTTACAAGCCTGCTTGAAATTTATATAAAGATATATATTTTTACAAAATACAGTTTGGTGTCATTGTGTGGTGGGTTGGTTGTGATGGTGTAATATTGCAAATGTTTAACCCTATGTGCCCCAGAGATTAGCCTGAGACTGCTTAAGCCACACTACCTAGAGGGTAAGCAGAGGTT
This sequence comes from Lissotriton vulgaris, assembly GCF_964263255.1. Taxonomy (NCBI): domain Eukaryota; kingdom Metazoa; phylum Chordata; class Amphibia; order Caudata; family Salamandridae; genus Lissotriton; species Lissotriton vulgaris. The sequence goes on along the minus strand of NC_141688.1, from coordinate 307,770,434 downwards.
GTCTTGAAGGTAACCCTCAGCCCTGACGAGGAAGAGAGAGTCCCTGCGTGTTGCTAGTGCTGCACTGCGCCACTTAGAGACTCCCCCTTCCTACAGTTACTTCTTCCAGAGGGACTGAAGGTCACATGTGTAATGTGAAGCAGTGGTTGTAACGAAGCTGGAGGGGGCCCTCCTGCAAAGTAGGGCCCCTTTCCGGACTTACTTGGGTGCTCCCAGTGTGCACCCCATTTAAGCTCCCTGTCCCTGTGTGCACTGTATGTGCATGACTTCTTCGACATACCATCCCTCCCCTCAAAGAGGGGCCCCAGTGTGCACCCCACTGAAGCTGCCTCTCACCTGTGCAAGTACTCTGTGAGACACCATCACTCCCTTCACAGAGAGGCCCCAGTGTACACCCCACTGAAGCTGCATGTCTCACCTGTGTGTGTCCTCTGTGAGACACCGTCCCTCCTCTCACGGATCCCAGTGTGCACCCCACTGAAGCTGAATGTCACCTGTGTATGTCTCACCTGTGTGTGTCCTCTGTGAGACACCGTCCCTCCCCTCACGGATCCCAGTGTGCATACCACTGAAGCTGAATGTCACCTGTGTATGTCACACCTGTGTGTGTCCTCTGTGAGACACCGTCCCTCCCCTCAAGGATCCCAGTGCGCACCCCACTGAAGCTCCCTGTACCTGTGTGCACTGTATGTGCATGACGTCTGCAACATACAATCCCTCCCCTCACAGAGGGGCACCAGTGTGTACCCCACTGAAGCTGCCTCTCACCTGTGTGCACTGTCTGTGCATGTCCTCTGTGAGACACCATCCCTCCTTTCACAGAGGGGCCCCAGTGAGCACCCCACTGAAGCTGCACGTCACCTGTGTATGTCCTCTGTGAGACACCGTCCCTCCCCTCACGGATCGCAGTGTGCACCCCACTGAAGCTGCCTCTCATCTGTGCAAGTCCTCTGTGAGACACCGTCACTCCCTTCACAGAGGGGCCCCAGTGTGCACCCCACTGAAGCTGCATGTCAACTGTGTATGTCTCACCTGTGTGTGTCCTCTGTGAGACACCGTCCCTCCCCTCACGGATCCCAGTGTGCACCCCACTGAAGCTCCCTGTCCCTGTGTGCACTGTGCATGTCCTCTGTAAGACACCTACCCTGTTCTCACAGACAGGTTCCAGTGTGCACCCCACTGAAGCTGCATGTCACCTGTGTGTCTCCTCTGTGAGACACCGTCCCTCCCCTCACGGATCCCAGTGTGCACCCCACTTAAGCTCCCTGTCCCTGTGTGCACTGTGCATGTCCTCTGTAAGACACCTACCCTGTTCTCACAGACAGGTTCCAGTGTGCACCCCACTGAAGCTGCATGTCACCTGTGTGTGTCCTCTATGAGGCACCGTCCCTCCCCTCACGGATCCCAGTGTGCACCCCACTGAAGCTGCACATCACCTGTGTATGTCCTCTGTGAGACACCGTCCCTCCCCCAACGGATCCCAGTGTGCACCCCACTGAAGCTCCCTGTCCCTGTGTGCACTGTGCATGTCCTCTGTAAGACACCGTCCCTGTTCTCACAGACAGGTTCCAGTGTGCACCCCACTGAAGATGCATGTCACCTGTGTGTGTCGTCTTTGAGACACTGACCCTGGCCTCACAGAGGGGTCCCAGTGTGCACCCTACTGAAGCTGTCTTTCGCCCCAGTGTGCACCCTACTGAAGCTGTCTCTCGCCCCAGTGTGCACCCCACTGAAGCTGCATGTCACCTGTGTATGTCTCACCTGTGTATGTCCTCTGTGAGACACCGTCCCTCCCCTCACGGATCCCAGTGTGCACCCCACTGAAGCTGCATGTCACCTGTGTGTGTCCTCTGTGAGACACTGACCCTGGCCTCACAGAGGTGCCCCAGTGTGCACCCTACTGAAGCTGTCTCTCACCTGGGTGCACTGTCTGTGCATGTACTCTGCGAGACACCATCCCTCCCCTCACAGAGGGGCACCAGTGTGTACCCCACTGAAGCTGCCTCTCACCTGTGTGCACTGTCTGTGCATGTCCTCTGTGAGACACCATCCCTCCTTTCACAGAGGGGCCCCAGTGAGCACCCCACTGAAGCTGCACGTCACCTGTGTATGTCCTCTGTGAGACACCGTCCCTCCCCTCACGGATCGCAGTGTGCACCCCACTGAAGCTGCCTCTCACCTGTGCAAGTCCTCTGTGAGACACCGTCACTCCCTTCACAGAGGGGCCCCAGTGTGCACCCCACTGAAGCTGCATGTCAACTGTGTATGTCTCACCTGTGTGTGTCCTCTGTGAGACACCGTCCCTCCCCTCACGGATCCCAGTGTGCACCCCACTGAAGCTCCCTGTCCCTGTGTGCACTGTGCATGTCCTCTGTAAGACACCGTCCCTGTTCTCACAGACAGGTTCCAGTGTGCAACCCACTGAAGCTGCATGTCACCTGTGTGTCTCCTCTGTGAGACACCGTCCCTCCCCTCACGGATCCCAGTGTGCACCCCACTGAAGCTGCATGTCACCTGTGTGTCTCCTCTGTGAGACACCGTCCCTCCCCTCACGGATCCCAGTGTGCACCCCACTGAAGCTGCATGTCACCTGTGTATGTCCTCTGTGAGACACCGACCCTGGCCTCACAGAGGTGCCCCAGTGTGCACCCCACTGAAGCTGCATGTCACCTGTGTGTGTCCTCTGTGAGACACTGACCCTGGCCTCACAGAGGTGCCCCAGTGTGCACCCTACTGAAGCTGTCTCTCCCCTGTGTGCACTGTCTGTGCATGTCTTCTGCGAGGCACCATCCCTCCTCTCACAGAGGGGCCCCAGTGTGCACCCTACTGAAGCTGTCTCTCACCTGTGTGCACTGTCTGTGCATGTATTCTGCGAGACACCATCCCTCCTCTCACAGAGGGGCCCCAGTGTGCACCCTACTGAAGCTGTCTCTCCCCTGTGTGCACTGTCTGTGCATGTCTTCTGCGAGGCACCATCCCTCCCCTCACAGAGGGGCCCCAGTGTGCACCCTACTGAAGCTGTCTCTCCCCTGTGTGCACTGTCTGTGCATGTCTTCTGCGAGGCACCATCCCTCCCCTCACAGAGGGGCCCCAGTGTGCACCCTACTGAAGCTGTCTCTCCCCTGTGTGCACTGTCTGTGCATGTCTTCTGCGAGACACCATCCCTCCCCTCACAGAGGGGCCCCAGTGTGCACCCTACTGAAGCTGTCTCTCCCCTGTGTGCACTGTCTGTGCATGTCTTCTGCGAGACACCATCCCTCCCCTCACAGAGGGGCCCCAGTATGTACCTCGCCAAAGCTTGCTCTCACCTGGACGCATGTGCGAGTCCTCTGAGACACCTTTCCTGCCCTCACAGACAGGTTCTAGGGCGCACCCCACTGATAATACAAATGAAATAATTCTTCAACAAAAAAATCAAGGGATCCATGACAGTAAAAGTCACAACCAAGTATAATAACGTGCAGATGCTCTGCCTTCCATGGATCACACAGGGGGTGTGACAAAGTGAAAATGAAATGTGGATAGAAAGTAGATATAGAATGACACTCAGAGAGCAATCCTGTTCAATAACCATCGCCACTGGATTCAAGCAAGCCCGGCTGATGATGGCTGGAATGCCAGAAACCGGTCCTCGGAAGCTTGTTTCTGGTCCAGGGAAGGCATGGCTTGGCAGTTCGGGCTGGACTGTTCCCATGAGGCACAGGGTCAGACTGATTTACATATGGCCATGTCTGAACTGAGATGGCGGAGTGAGCTAAAGAACGGTGATGGATTAAACCCAGATCAGTTGACTGGGGGTGAGTGTTTGATTGGCTCAAACGCTCCGTCCATCATCCCCTTTGGTTTTGCTTTGTTCACCCATATATATTGTCAGAGGGGACCCCTATAGCTCGTGGTCCCTGCATGGGGGGTGTGAAAGCTATTGTTACACCACTGGCCCACAAGTTGCATTCTGGAGCTCTGTTAACACTGAAGTAGGGGCAGAACATCCCAAACTGTGAGTTGTTTCTCACTAAAGGACATCAAAGCCTGAAGGAGTCACAAGAGACTTTAGATGACTTGGACATTGTACCCTGGTCCGTGCTTTGCATTGTAAAACCAAACACGAACCCTGTTGACTCAGGTAATGCTGCCTTCTGTTTGACATTCTTATAGTGAAAACTGCCCAGCCAAGCCAAGCTTCATGAGCACACACGCCACAAAGATTGCCAGCAGGAAGCGCACATGCATGCACAGTCCCATACCTTGCAAAACACATATACAATGTGTGTAGAAGTTTAAAACTGCTCTGATTTGCAAATGTGTCCTTCTTTTTTTTAGCTATCTGAATTTCTAATGGGGGGGCACCTTTATTTTGGTGTCTGGGTCTATTTTCTGTCCTATTGTGACCCTGATGCAGTGTGAGCAGTGCTTAATTTGAGCCGGTGGTTTCCGGTGCTTGGCACCACAGTTAATTGTCAACACCGGAACTTATGACAGTCTACCACATGGTGGCGCTGATTGTTTAATTTAGAGATGAGCCGAACAAAAGTGTTTCTTAATTCAGTAAACTTCAAACATCAAAACAACTAATACCAGCCACCCAAGCCACTCTCGTAGCTTTGGGGGCCTGGAACAGTCTGTATTGCCACACTGTAGGAGTGTGATGGTTAGTGGTTGCGTAGGTGCCGTCGCTGGCAGGGGCAAAGGGTGGCGCAAGCTACAGTGGCCTCCTGTCATGGGCCCTGGCCTTTATTTGTTTACAAATTAAGGACTGAGTGTGAGTCTTCCTCCGTCACAGAACAAATACAGATAAAACCTCAGCCGTGCAAGCTTCCTGTCCACTTCTCTTCCACACTCTCTCACAACCACATTGCACTCACTACCTTCAACACAGCCTCACCTCTGACACACTTATCCCTCACAGCCTCTTTTCCTTCCGGCACTCTCCCCTTACTCTTCCTCACTCCCAGGCTTCTCTCTTTGACATTCTGAGCTATTCTCACACCAGGGTTCCACCATGCAGTCCAGTGCTTAATTTGAGCCGATGGTTTTCGGTGCTTAGCACCAGCACTTAATCACCAACATCAGCACTATTAATGAGCACTAGTTAACCACACATTCATTTATGGGAGATTGAGTGATTTTCCCAGAATCACAGGATGTTGATCTGACGCTCGAACCTGGTCCCCAGCTCTCAAGTTGACAGCTCTGGCCATTACGCCACACCCTCTCCCAGCTTTCATGGTTAGTAGTTGGTTCTGTTTTAGGTGCCGCTAACAGGAGAAATGGGCTGGTGCAAGATGCCTCCTGACGAGAGCCCCGGCACTTATATTTTTTACGAATTAACCACTGGTGCAGCCACACAGACTAGAGCCGTTCCTAGGGCAGACCCCGAGAAGGATTGTAGATTTCACAGAACGCATTGATGGTTTCAGGATGAAATGTGATGGTTTACCTGATATTTCATTGTGTAGAAGACCATTAAGAACTAGATAAACCTTGTGTTGTTTTTCAGCTTGACATTGGGGAGTGTCATTCTCAGGTCAGAGACACCTGCCCGACTCTTCTATGGGGTTTAGAATCACGAGAGCCACACACCTTGGTGATCCAGCCCCGGGGCTGTACCTGGTAAGATTCTTAAGAGAGACGACTAAGGGGCAAGGTTCAGCCTTTCCTGCCCCCTTTGCCATGCTCTTGTAGTGAGCCATGCGGTACTACATCTGTGTGGCGGAAGGTGAGGGAACTAGAAGGAAAGGGGTGGGAGTGCTGTGGGAGGAGCTGTAAGTCTCCCACCCTTACTGGCACCACTGGCGGGAGTTGAAGTTGAAGTTAATGGTTTTATATAGCGCTCATTTGCCAAACGGTTTCTTGGCGCTGTAGATGGACGGTACTGAGGATGACAACGAGGATTACCATGGTGTGTAGGCAGAGGTAAAGAGGTGACTTTTGAGAGCTTTGCGGAAGTCCATGTAGATGGGGATTGACCTAATAGTGAATGGGAGGGCTTTCCAAAAAGAGGGTGCAAGAGTGGAAAATCTCATACCTCCAAATATCTTCCTCCGAAAACGAGGAACAGTGAGGACGAGGTGAGTGAAGGAGCGGAGATCTCTATTGGGGACATACGCTCTGATCCTGGCGTTAATAAAGGCTGGGGCCGTGCCCGCCAGAGCCAGAAAAATCAAGCAGCCGATCTTGAATAGAGAACGCTCCAGAATGGGCAACCAGTGGAGGATTTTTAGGAGAGGGGTGACCCGATCAAACTTAGGTAGTCTATAGATGAGACGGGCCGTCTGATTTTGGATTAATTGAAGGCCCCGGAGTTCATAGGCAGGAATGCCTACATACAGACTATTGCCATAATCAAGGCGGGACAAGATCAGGACAAGGAAAATAAGCTTGAGTGCAGAGATGGAGAAGTAGCGCAAGATTTTGCAGATGGTTCTAAGGGACAGAAAGCATGAGGAGACCACCGTACTCATCTGGGGGCGCATTGTGAGGTCCTTGCTGACTTTGATACCCAATGTTTTCACCGAGGTGGAAGGTGAAGGGGAGGGACCAAGCGAAACAGGCCAGAAAGCAGAGGTCCAGGGACTGGAGAGACCGCCAATGATAATCAACTCGGTCTTGTCAGGATTTAATTTTAAATGGTAACAGTTCATCCAGTCATAGTAGATTGAAAATTGAGAATCGAATCAGGAAAGGGAGAGAGGTTAAAAATAAGCTGTAGGTCGTCGGCATAATTAAATACAGTGACCTCCATCTTTTCCAGAGCAGATATAAGAGGATAGATATAGAGGGGAGAGCCCTGGGGGACCCCGCAGGGGAGAGAACAGGTGGGGGCCGAGAAGCCCTCCAACTGCACAGCCTGAGTGCGGTTCTCTAGGAATGAGCTCAGCCAGGCCAAAGCTGATCCCCGAATGCCGGCGTCGCCGACACGGTCGAGAAGAGTGGAATGATCGACCATATCGAAGGCGGCGGACAGATCGAGGAGGACCAGAACCTGTGGGGAGTTGATGTCAGCACTTCGCCTGAGTTCATCTAGAACGGAAAGAACGACAGACTCCGTAGAGTGGGATGGACGAAAGCCTGCCTGATAGGGGGATAGGAGATGGTTGTCCTCGATGAAGGCACTGAGGCAAGAGGTGACGTAGCTTTCCAGAATATTTCCCAGAAAGGGGAGTAGGGAAATAGGGCGGAAATTGTAGAGAGAAGTGGGGTCAGCACCTGGCTTTTTCAAGATAGGGATAACTGTGACTAATTTGAATAGCTCGGGGACATTTCCCAGGGAAATGGAGGTATTGAGAAGAGAGAGAGGGGGCTCAGGACACGTGGAAAAGATCTCCCCAAGAATGTGAGCGGGCAGCAGTTAGAGGGAGACCCTGATTTAACCTTTTTAAGCAGGGCAAGGAAAGCTTCTTTAGAGATCAGGGGTAAGTGATCAAGGAAAGAAGAATTAGGTGGTGGCTGGGGGCAGGAGAAAAGAGGGGAGGGCAATCTCCTCCTGGGATCAATTTAAGTTGGGTCTGGTGCCTTAGTGGACTAATGTGGCCACTGTAGGGGCCTGTTTTACCTTATGGTCACAGGTTGAAATCTTGGTGGGTCCACTCAGCATTTCATCCTTCTGAGGTCGATAAAATGAGTACCATTGATTTGGGGATCAATAAACATCTGCTATTTAGCACCAGGATACCCTTCTGGGTGAACATATACTTCTAATATGTTACATCATTTTGTTAGGGCACTCTTTCTGAAGTGTGGAGCTGTTTAGTGAGGGAAGGTACAGCATGAAGAGGTGCAGATTGCTGCAGGGTCATTGTGTGAGTTTAGGCACATCCATCCTGCAGATCTTGTTGTCTGTGCTGTGGGGCCAGGTACTATTTGGGTGGGTCCAGGGACAGCATCTGCTTGATTGGCGAATGGCCGATCCAAGCAATGAAGGGCTCAGATAAACACACCTCAATTTACTAATGATGATTACTGCAAAGTGTTTATCAACTCCCTTGTTATATTTAAAGCTCGGGGTGCTTAATTCTAGACCTTAAGTTTCTCAATGGAGCTGTGCAGGAAGGCAGGTGTCTGCGCCTCCAGAAAGTAAAGTCTGCCTGGAAATCTTGCTAAAAGCCACACTCCCTCAGAGCAGAGTTGAAATACTCTGACAGAGGATGGTTTAGTGCAGCTTCCTGCAGGATTAGATCCATCGATTGGATGCTGTCTCCACCTGCTATGTTGCTAAAACCCTGCATAAACATTTGACCTGGACGTAATCTTTCAAATGTTCCCTCATTTCTTTTGAGGGACCCTCCCCTTCTCTTCCACCCTCTGCCTGCCTCCTGCATGGTCAGACTAGACTAGGTTTCATGCCTCTGCCATAATCCCTCTTTCTTTGAGACCCCATAGCCCCGCACCCCAACAGTACATCGACTCATCCCAGCATCCTCTGGCGTCACAACCCCACTGATGACCAGACCCAACTCACTAATGCTCCTTCAGAGCCCGAGGCTAGTCCAATCAGCAGCAATCACCAATCACCAGAGGCCTAACCACTAACATTGAGTTCCAAAGGAGGGTGGCATTTGCTGTACAGTGCTTTGACGCGTTCTGAGCGACGGTTAGCACGAGATGATACATAAAAAGCAAGAGTATTGCTCCTCAGCCCCGGTGAAGCCTCTCAGGTTAATTTGAGCAGTTCTTGCCCTTGATGCAGATGCGACTACAGGCTCGTCTTGCCCCCAGAGGACCTGTGAACAATAATCTTGATTTTCATATTTATCACAGACAGTGAGTGAAGCGGCAGCACTTTGCTTCCACTAAATATTCTACACTAGGAGCGGTCTCGGGACTGTGTTCCTTGGTACTGACGAAAGCCACAGGGAAGGGAGGCTTGAAATATGTAGACCATTTAGGAAGGAGGGTCCTCGAATCCACGGAGTCTTTCTACTGCTCTCCCCTTTTTTTAATCATACATTCTAGAGGACGGAATAAAGCATAGTCTGCCGACCGACAGGTATTTGTCATTTCAAAAGAACCCCTCCATCTCCTATTTACCATCACCTGCATATTGTATAGGGTGCTCCTGTGTATTTCACAGGTAGCAGCTCGCCGCTCCGCAGCGGAACGGGAAGACCCCAATGATGCAGCATGCCACCAAGGGGTAACCCCGGGGGTGAGGGTCACACAAAACAAGCCTTGCGCTTTTTTCCCATAAGGAGATTAGCACATACAAAGGAGCAGGGATGGTGGCCTGCTGGACTCAGCAGACCTCAATGTCAGTTTTTAAAAAAAATGCAATCTGTTTTCCTTAAACGGTACACAGTTAAAAAAAAAAACATTTCAGTTTTCATTTTCTTAAAGCGGGCGGTACATTTATACTGGGGGTAGAGAGTCGCTATTAGGAAGTGACGCCCTTGAAACGCCCCTTCCTAATAGCGAGTCGCAACTCCTATTTAGCAAGTTGCAATAACATTGCGACTCTGTAATTCGGAATTGTACATGGTACTCTTCGTTTTTGCATGCGTAAACAGGTCGCTAACCCGTTTGCGCATGCAATTTAGGGTCGTAGTTCTGGCCCCCTGATCTTTATAGATGTCTTTCCAATAGATGTTGAGCAAGGCCAGCAGGGAAGAAAGGGTGATGTAAGTATTGGGACGAGTTTCTTTTTTATCTTTGTATAGCACAGCTGTGGCGCTGATTCTCAGGGGGAGGGGGCAGTCATGCCTTCGCACTCGTCCCCTCCCTTCTCCACCTGTGTGGAGGCGCGAGCACTCCAGGGCCTCGCCAAAGATGCTGACATCTCACCTACCAGTAGCAGTGCTGTGAGAGGTAACACGTTATCAGCAGGTTTCTCACTCTCTCAGCGCTAGTAATTAACACAGAATATGTGTTGCGAAAATACGTCTGGCCTCTGATCTCCACAGCTGAACAAAACTTCTCTGCGCTGTCCATGGGGGGATGTTCCAGGCGCAGTGGCAAACGTGGGGAAGGATACTGCGTCATCAGCAGTCTGCCTGCAACTCATGGGCAGCAGTCTGGCTGCAACTTATTGCCAGCATTCTGGCTGCTTCTCATCGGCAGCAGTCTGACTGCATCCATCTCATCAGCCAATCCGTATTAAATAAGGGGCATCCAGTTTTCCAAAAACATCCTCCTCTGCAACCTCCACTACCCATTGCTCCTGCCAGCGCTGGCAGTAACAGTACCAACACAACTACTAACCATCACACTCCTGCAAGTGAGACAATTCAGATTTTTCATAGCCTCCAAAGCTATAAGAATGGCTTGGCAGGCAGGGAGTAGCCATTTTTAATGTATATTTGTGAGACCTGGGGTTACCAGCCCTCAAGGGGTAGCATGGCGCGAGCAGCAAGGCAGCCACGGGCTTGTGTGTAAAGCGGCTACTTAACGCACACATCCAATGTAAGAGACAGTGGCACAATAATGGAGACCACACCAGTAGTTGTATTTGAAAGAATCAATATCTTTTATACAAGCTTTCAAATAGAGCGTTGCATTATTACCTCTTCAGAATTTCATTGAGACATTTCATGAATCGCATTAAGGTTACATTTCCCATAAATGGGTGAACATTTCATTTCAATCATAACCAGCTCATCTAGCAGTGAAACACTAGCTGACCCCGCCTGTCGTATCAACCTCTCTGACAGGCAAAGGGGTATCTATATTAACCTGGAGGATCCTACAAGAAGCGACTATAGTAATGCGTTTAAATATCACATCAAACCTCTCATGGATGCTTTTCCCTCAAGGTACTAAAACATATCAGCAAGTACTTATCAGTCCAACAAGGAACTCCAAAGAACACAACCTTTAGTTATTTGTGACAAGCTTTTCTTCTTATGAATTCCGGTAGGTTTGCAACCTAGATCAGATCATAAGAACACTAAGGAAGCCCACCTCTGCAAGAAAATTCAATACAGTGAAGTGAATCTCCCTCTCATGTCAGGCTTGTAAATACGGTGCATCATGAACATTTTCAGCTTGTAAATATGGTAGAGGAGAACATGTTTAACTCTCCAACCTCCAAACTCAGGAAGCACATCCAGAAAGGGGCCAACGGGGCCCAGTCTCAATCCACCCCGGGGGTGGGGCGACCTCGGGCCACACTCGGCCTACCGCCCTCCTCCCCGGGGGTTACCTGGTACCTTCAGCCTTCCGGGGCCCTTGCGTTGTCTGAAGTCGGCGGGAGAAGCTTCCGCCGGCTGGGGGGTCCTCTTGCCGCCTGGCGCGGTGCTTTGGGGATGCAGGCACTGGTGCTGGGGCAAGGCGGTTCCGTGACGTGCGGCAAACGGGAGGGGGCTCTCAGGCTCCACGGCCCCCCTCCGCGACGTTCCCGGGCTTCCCCGGTTGAAGCAAAGGCACGGGGACGGCAGCCAATCGCTGCGCGGCTCAGGCAGGGGCGCGGCCGATGTCACAGCTCTCGTCTCCCGTCACTTGATGAGGAGAGGCTGGCTTCGGGCCTCGCACAGCCTGATGAATTCGGTGCAGCGGTGAGTTGGCCAGGGAAGTTAGCGCTTGCGGCCACAGTACGATGACGGAGGCAGCACTTCGCAGGGTCAATTACGTCACAGCAATTCACAGAGTCAATTACTTCACATCGCTTCACAGAGTCAAGTACTTCACAGCGCTTCACAAGGGCAGTTACTTCCCAGCGCTTCACAGAATCAAGTACTTCACAGCGCTTCACGGGGGCAATTACTTCACAGCGCTTCACAGAGTCAAGTACTTCACAGCGCTTCACGGGGGCAGTTACTTCACAGCGCTTCACAGAATCAAGTACTTCAGAGCGTTTCACGGGGGCAATTACTTCACAGCGCTTCACAGAATCAAGTACTTCACAGTGCTTCACAGGGGCAATTACTTCACAGCGCTTCACAGAATCAAGTACTTCACAGCGCTTCACGGGGGCAATTACTTCACAGCGCTTCACAGAGTCAAGTACTTCACAGTGCTTGGCAGGGGCAGTTACTTCATAGCGCTTGGCAGAGTCAATTACTTCACAGCACTTGACAAGGGCAGTTACTTCATAGTGCTTGACAGAGTCAATTACTTAACAACGCTTGGCCCACAGAACAGCCAGAGACATACAGGATGGCCCAATTGTAGGCAGGGGATACGCAGGGCAGCACAGTCCAGTACCTGGTCCCAGAAGCAGTCTTCTTGGCCCTTGGATGGCTCTGCGCCCTTGGTTGCTCGTTTCTTGAAGTTACTGGGGGGGGCGGGGGGGGTGATGAGTTGAAGGCCTGAAGAATTTCTCTTCAGTCACTGCAGATGGTCTCTGGGGTTCCCTACCACTGGGCCAGATCAAGGGGGCTAGCTTAGGACACCTCACCCAGCTTAAGAGGCAGCACCTAAATCCTGCCACTCCCAGTAGCATAGGTTCCTCACTAGGCCCTCCCGCCTAAACTCCTGTGTGGGTTCCCCAGGTTAGTGATGCCCCAACTGACTAGAAAGTTTCCCTCCTTTTCCTTATATAGTGGCAGTTGGCAGTGGCAGTTGGTGCCTCCCCTATTCTGGAAGGTTCCAGGAGCTTCCCTCATTCTAGCTATGGCTGACTGGTAGGCTGGTATGGCAACATTGTTTAAGGGTTCCAGCCAGCTCCTGGCTACTAGAGTGCGCCTAATTAGACCATGCTGCACTAGCAGGGGTCAGTGGCAGCCATGTTGGGGGAAGAGAGCACCTGCACCCTGGCATTGATCAGCAATGGGAGGGTGCCCAGAGTCCTAAAGCCAACAAAAAGTAGGTATGAAAAATGAGGCAAGGGCAAAAAATACAGGGAAAGACCACCCTAGGGCTGACAGGTCTAACAATATTGAATTAATAAACAACTGTTGTTGTGCTTATCTGTAAATTAGTCAGACAGTGCCATCATGTGGCAGACTGTCATAAGAGCTGGTGTTGACAATTAAGTGCCGGTGCTGAACACTGGAAATCACCAGCTCAAATTAAGCACTGCTACACTCCTTTCATTCTTCCTGCCTCGTCCCAATACTTACATCACCCCTTCTTCCCTGCTGGCCTTGCTCAACATCTATTGGAAAGGCTTCTAGAAAGAACAGGGGGCCAGACGTACAACCCTAAATTGCATGCGCAAACGGGTTAGCGACCTGTTTACGCATGCAAAAACAAAGAGTACCATGTACAATTCCGAATTACAGAGTCGCAATTTTATTGCAACTCGCTAAATAGGAGTTGTGACTCGCTATTAGGAAGGGGCGTTTCAAGGGCGTCCCTTCCTAATAGCGACTCTCTACCCCAAGTATGAATGTACCGCCCGCTTTAACACCTTCGATGCTGATGATGAGCTCAGCTCGTCATCAGCTACGGCGCTCGTATGCTGATGACGAGCTGAGCTCGTCATGTAACGTGGTCATTTGAAAAAAGCCGCACACAGCGGGAAAAGCCGCCGCAGCGATGCGGTTAAGAAAATGAAAACTGAAATGTTTATTTTTATTTTTTAACTGTATACCGTTTAAGGAAAACAGATTGCATTTTTTTTTAAACTGACATTGAGGTCTGCTGAGTCCAGCAGGCCACCATCCCTGGGAGGGCCAGCCATTCCCAATGGGGTCGCAAATTGCCAGTACCTCATGAATATGGATGAGGCATGCAGTTTGCGACCCCATTGGGAATCACAAACAATGTTGCACATGACAATTTGCGATTCACAAATTGCGACTTACAATCAAGCGCAATTTGCAAGCCGCTAATTGTCATGGTCGTACATCTGGCCCAGGAAGTTTGAGGAAGGGGACCTGGGTTTATGGGAAAGGGACATAATATTTTATACATTCATAGACATAAAAAGAGGGCTTGGACGGGAGCGTCAAAGTAAGTACACAAATCCAAAACTCAATGCTGAAGTACTGGAATGAGGAAGGAAGATTCAGAGTAATAAATATTACTGCTGAGTAATCCAAGCATTGCTGCAAAGTTAAAGAACTCAAGAAACCTTTACCATTGCAAAGGCATCTGCAGTTTCCTTTCCCAACCTGGCTGTCTTCACCAAGTAGAAGTTTAGCCTACTTTACCAACCTGCAGGCTCAGTGTCCTGACATCAATGGCTGAACCTCTTGCTGAGGGAAATAGTTTCACAAGGGAAGACAACAAAGCAGGAAAATATCTGGTGCCCGGCTCCGAGGCAGATGTTTTGAACCGATGGCATCTGCCCACTGCCACAAAGAGCTACAACAGCTCAAGTAAATGTGCCTCATGCTTTGGAAAACACAGGAATGAGGAAAAAAAATGGCTGGAACTTGTAAGTCCACTCAGCACATTCTTAAAAGCAGGCAATGCAAAGGTTTCTGATAAGAACATCCAATCCTTATTGTTACTACTGGCGTGGGGTGGCTCCCGGCATCTGTTGGTGTTTAGTCATTTCAGATTCAGCCTGGCCTTTGTGCGATAATCACACGCCATCCCACCATGAAGCGTGAAAGGCCATGTATGTTTATGAAGATCGGGTGGCACAGGCCTCTCAAGCATATCTATGAGGCGACGCAAAGCCACCATGGGAGGCTAGGCAAGGATTTGTGCTGCCTCGCCTCCTTCTACATGAAGGAGGCGAGGCGTTGCATGGGTGTCACAGTGGGGGTTCTCACTCAACAGTTAACACTACTACAGATTGAGAACCTCACGTAAACCTGGGAGAGCACCAGAAGCGTACGCCCCCCAGAGCAGGCACAATAAGGAGAAATGACGGCATATCTCTTTGTTTTTTCCTCTTTCCACGTGTGCTGCATTCTACAGCACAGATGGAACGAGGAGGACGCCCCTTGTGATTGTTTCTGTGCAGGTAGGCGCCCTTCCTGCACAAAAAACAATAATGCCAACAACACCGACACCCATGTAGCAATCGTGCAGAGGTGCCAGCGTTGGGGCTCGGCAGCAAATAGTGTGACGGTGTTGGCTAAAAGGGACAAGAATGCGCTGCACCTTGTAAATACGATGCATTCCTGTCCTTTTGAATTTGCATAGAGCAGTGCAGCAAAATGACTTGCGGCACTGCCCTACGCCAGTTCTTTCTGAATGAGGCCTAAGGTTATTTCTCCTCATTACGCCTCCTCTGGGGAGGGGCACAGTTTTAACGCATTCCCAGGTTTACAGACCCTTGTAAATATGGCAATGTGTCAAAACCAATGAGTGTTGCGTGGGATCACCCACAGCGACGCCCAGGTTACGCCTCCTTCACATAGAGCAAGCACTGCGGGGCAGATTTACAAGCCACTTGCGTCATTTTTGCCCCACCGTTGCGTCACTTTTTGTGACGCAGCAGCAGCATAAAAATGCGGCCCATTTACAACGTGACGCACCTAGGGAGATGCGTCACGTTGTAAAGCCCTGCCTCACATTATACCTGTGTCCAATATATTGTATGCAGCGTGTGCATTCCAACGGAAGAAAGGCTCGTAGAAGTGGGGCAGTAAAATCTACAAGATTTCACTGCGCCATTCCTAGGATGCCACTGCGTCAAATCTTACGCCTGCTTGAAGCAGGCTTAAGGAGTGACATAACACAATGAAGATAGGCCTCCCCCTGCATTGCTGGAGTTGCGTCGTGCTTGTGATACAACTCCAGCAATGCGTGACTTTTGCCTGAACAGATGCGTCAGAATTTCTGATGCATCTGTCAATCCTTGCATCATGGTGCGCCGTATTGTAAATACGGTGCATCCATAGTGGCGCAAGGGTTTCTCAGGGTGGCACAGGGAAAGTGACGCATCGTCACAGATCCGTCACTTTCTTTTAAATCTGCCCCTGCTTTGCCTTACTCCATATTTATGAGGCTATGCAAAGCCACGCAGGTCACCTCATAGATATGATGGAGAGGCTCACATGACCAGAGCGTCACATAAAGTGGCGCTCCAGCAGCACAGGCCTCTTGTAAATGGGGGACCCCCTCTTTTACGTTTTCTGAGATTTGTCCAAGATTCTTTCTCGAGCCAGAGATGTTATTACTATTACAGCTGGGAGAGGGAAATACACGGTGAAGACCACAGCCAATCCAAGGAGGCCTGTAGGGGGTTCTATTGATATATTCAAAAGGTTCAAATCCTTACAGAGAAACAATGGTGCAGGAACTAGGGGTGCGGGGGGGGGGTGCTGCAGAACATCTTCATAACGTGAAAGATCAGTAGGAACAGTAATCCTCAATTTAATAACATTTCTTTTCAGATACATTCACTTGGAAATTCAATTGTCATGCATAATTAAACAATAAAACAGAACCACGACGTGTCTGACAGAGTTTTGTAATACTCTGGGGTCCACGAGCAGGTGGAAAGAGGAACTCATTTCAAACATTTCTCGAAACTGACAGACAGAACAATCATCTGCTTCTTGTTTAATAAAGTTCCGACGTATTTTAAAAGTGTTACTTTCCTTAGAAGTGGAAATGAGACATGTTACCTCTTAATATGGGAGTAGACATTCTCAGAAGGTAAAAAGCTACTTCTGAACATTAAACACCCCGACTTTTCTCCTATTGGTCTTTGTAAGGCATTGTCTTTTCAGTGGAAACTAACACAACTACAGATTAACAAATCATCTTATTTTGCAGTATTGTATTTTGTGACATCACAGCAGATCGAAAGCTGTTTAATATGTTATTTATCGTACACACTTTGAGCAGGTGGTAAATGGGTGCAGGAGGGCTGGAATTAGAGCAGTGGGCGGGAGGAGGATTTAGAGGACTGGGGAGGGAAAGAGAAGTTGAGTCGCGGCAGGCTCCCCCCCTTGCCAGAGATTAATAATGACAGGGATCAAGGGAAGGAGGGTTGGCTACTGCTAAATAAAAGCCTCGTACAATCCTATTGGCTGGAATTACTGGCCAATCAAAGAGTGTCTGGTGCAGGGACACTGGGCCAGCCATGACCTGATGGAGCGGTATCCTACGCGGGGCTATTGCTCCATCTGACTCCTAACAGGGCCTTGTTTATTGTTTATTCTGTCTTCATTACTGTATCTTTTTTTTATGTCACCAGTTTTATTCTTTCTTTGGTACGTTTTCGACCCAGAACCGGCGCCTGGCCCTATTGGGCGAGCCAGCTCTCGCTGCTGGCTCCGCCCACCACACGTTCTTTGGAGCGACTCCTCCCCCTCCTCCGGGGGTCTTATAATGGTGTCTGCAGTGTTGACGCGCAACAGACACGTGCAGTGGATGCGCTTCTGGCGTGCCAAAGGCATTTAAGACACGGCCTTCTGCACCTGTCTGTGCCCGAACTATACCCAGGATCCCTGGCCTCCAGCCCGCCTACGACAAGGTAGGCTACCTCTTTCACTCCTCAGCTTTCGCACATCCCATCCCCCACTCAGCCACACCAAGGCCAGCCCCCAGAGTGAAGGGCACTTTCAGGTGGTGCACAGGCAAATTCTGTTGCTGCCCATCACACCCTCAGACGTCTGTCTGGCCTGGGTCACCACTGCACTCATAAGACCATCACAACCTCAGGCCTCTCACGCCTCTGTATCAATGCGTGTTCTCTTCCCAAACATCAGATCAAGTTGTGAGACCTCTTACATTGTCCCTCCCTGGACATGCTCTTCATCACTGAAACAAGGCTCAACAATTCCACCAATCTGGATATCGTCTCTGCGGAACCATCTGGACACAACATTGTCATATGGTTACTGCGTTTCTATATATTGTGTTAAGTTAGCATGAGTTTATTAAATGTTTAAACGACATATTTTCCTTCGGCTTCAGTTTGCACACGACACCTAATTGTTATTGTAGCTTTCAACCTAGACGAAAGATGTGATTTATTTGAGAATAATATGTTATTGCTCTGATATCAGTCGTGCTTGGTACAACTGTCTGCACACTGAGAACTGCACCCTCTAAGAATAACCTAACACAAGGTTGCTGAGAGCCTGATCCTCGCACCACATTAGACATAACACAAATAATGTTGCTGCCAACATTGGGCTCTACGCGGGTTTAAGATAGAGTTACAGGGAATGAATCAACATACTTGATGCTTCGCATGCAGAGAGATGGTAGCTGTTTATGTGATCTGCTCCTACTGACCATTAGAGGTATGGGCCCGCCCTGCTAAAAACCCAAATGAGACCTTCTTAGATATAATATAATATGATAAATAGGGTGCGCGAAATATAGGTGATACAAACTTTATATAGATTTTGCATTATAATATGCTATCACTGTTCGCTTACTATGGACTAGTGACTATGCTGCTAACTCTGATTTTTATAATATGTATGTTGATATTATATAAGATACTGCATTTGAGAACCTTGCATTGAGAAATAAATATTTCAAACTTGCACGTGTGTTCTTTGACTCCCAGTTTTTGTTTGAAATGATTATATAGCGAAAGAGTGTTCATGTGTGCCACGATACCTGAGGTACCCTAAGTTCATGTTCTGGATTGTATAAGTCATTGGGAAGTTGTTAGTACCAATGAGACACTGTAGCTAGCTTGGTAAGGGGATTTCTGATACTAAGGTGAGTTTTGGGTCACCCTAACTCACCCAGGTTCTAGATCTCTGTGCACAGTTCTGTGGGAGAACGGAAACCCTGCTACATGGCGCCCATACGTTGTTGGCCTTATATCATGACACTCGTGTAGTATATCATTCAAACCTTAACCCCTTCATTCCCGTTTCCGGAAAACGGCGGTGTCAGAAAAACCTACCTATTTTTGAAATAGGTCTTTTCAAGCTTGGATTTATCTAAAACGGTTTCTTTGAATTACTACCCAGTTGTGCTACAAAGTACTCTTTGTTTTTTTTAGAATTCCTGTGCTGACATGGCACAAGCCGTGGACATCCCGCAGCATAGTCCCATTGCGGTGCGTGACCACTTGCGGGCTTTTAATGTCCCTGTGGAAGGCTTGGCTGTGGTTCTGGTGGTGAGTGCGGAACATGCTTACCCGTACGAACTGTTTTATTCGTGGGTGACAATTCCGCCGGTGAACGCTAATTCTGGAGTGTTCCATTCATACACTGCTTCAGCTGTACCGGTTGCGTATGCTCCGTACAGGGCACTGGAGGTTCCTATTGATACTTGGCAGCATGGAGTTTGATTTGGTGGCGCCCTACCACAAGCTTTAACCGCTCCGAGGTTGGGTCCTTTGTCCATTCTGGGCACTAATTGGCCCGCTTTGGCTGGATTCACTCCTCACCCTAATCGCACCACTTGTAACGTTGCTGATCTGCGGCAACTTCATGAGGTCGCAGTGTCTGTGATTAGAGCGCTTGTTCATTACACGAGCCGTAATGTTCAGGACGCAGCCCCTAGGGGTGCGCAGCTTCGTGCAGAACAGGCTGGTTTGAAAATCAATCCTGTCATGGTGAATTCCGTGATGGGCAAAAAGCCCCAGGACAAGGATGATTTTCCGTTCTGGTTTGCAGAGAAATTCAGCCAGCTGGAAGCTGTGTTTCCTAATACGAATCCTGGTGACAAACACCGGATTCTTACGCTTAGTTTACCGAAAGATTTGTCACCTGAACTTGTTGACTGTGAGACCTGGGGTAAGACTTTTGCAGCGGTCTATACGAGGTGCTATGGCACCCCGTCTGTGACCAATCTGGGTGCAGTCCTTAAACGTGTTCAAGATGACCACGAACCGGAATCGGCGGTTGAGTTGGGTATGAGCCTGTGTGGCACCTTTGATGTAGTTTGCGATCTGATCCTTGCGAATGTCAAGGGGGATGCAGTGAACTTTCAGGTTGCTAACGCTTTAGCGTTAATTCCCGAAGCCGAGAAACCCCGTCAGTTGGCAAGGATCATTGTGGCGGCTTATAAAACGGTTGGCCGCAATGCAAAGGGTCTTAAGGCTTTTCCTGATAAAAAGAAAAAGCAGCCCCAGGGTCAGTCTTCGGAAACTAGTGGTCAACAAAAGTCAAAGAAACAAAATTGGCCTAAAAAGCAGACTCAGGGTAAGCAACAACAACAACAAACATAGGTTTCTGCTCCTGCGTCTCCGTTGCCTGCGCAGTCGGATCGAGTTTATGATTTGCGCGATCGCGCGATGATTAAATCACCTGAAAGGTTTCAGGCTTCTGACCAACGCTCTCCTCGTTCCTTTCAGGACTCATCGGCTCCGTCCACCGGTGGTGGAGGGGGCGGCAGGGGCCGGGGTGGCCAGCAAGGACGTGGTCAGCCCCGCCCGCGTAATGGTGGAGACCAGCAGGAAGGCGCTACGCCCAAGAGACCACAGTTTGCCACGAAGAAAGTCGCCGCCCTGACAGCGCATCGATATGCCCCAGATAGTGAGAACGCGGCTTCGGAATCTGACATGGGCTCTGACCTTGCTGGACAGCGCGGCAGAGATTACCATAGTGAGAGAGGCCCTCCGTCCACTGTTGAAGGTGACAGCGACTGACACTTATGTTGTAATTGAAACTGCTGATACGCATGTTGCTCCCCCTGAACGTCTTTTTGAAATTGTCCTGTTAATAGAAGGTGACATGCAGCGAACTGTAAAAGGGGTATTTTGGGAAAATCTTTCGTCTACGTATGACATTTTGCTTTCGGAGGCTTACTGGCCCCCTCCTTTTGTTCTCGCAGCTCCGCGAGGGGAGAAGGTGATCCTCCCCAGTTTCGCGCACACTGTATCGAGAGTGGAGGCGCTGCATTTTGCAGAAGAGTGGGCTCTGGCGCTTGCGCCGGCTGTGTACCGCAATCAGTGTGGCTGGGATAAATTGTCTCCAAGCCACGAGATTCCTTTACGGTCTCAGCCGCAGCCTCAACCTCAATATCCCATACAGCGTGAAGCCAAAGCTTCAGTCGCGGCTATCCTTGAACAATCGGAATATCAAGGTGTAATTGAAACATGTGTGTCACCGATGAATAACCCCCTTTTTACTGTAAATAAGCCGGCCGGCTCATATCGTTTGGTTTGGGATTATAGGCATTTAAACTCGCATTGCCGTAACTGCGCAGTACAGAATACTCATGGCTCTGCTTTAGTGAATAGTCTTGAGCGTAAACGGTTCAAAACCACGCTTGACATTTCCAATGGTTTTTATGCCCATAGATTAGACGGTCTAAGTTCCCAATGGACCAGCTTTACATGCG
Organism: Lissotriton vulgaris; assembly: GCF_964263255.1. Lineage (NCBI taxonomy): Eukaryota > Metazoa > Chordata > Amphibia > Caudata > Salamandridae > Lissotriton > Lissotriton vulgaris. The sequence goes on along the minus strand of NC_141688.1, from coordinate 307,749,395 downwards.
GCGGTGTGCAAAAAATGTTTCGGCGTCTCCCAATGGGCTATAAGAATAGTCCTGGAGTATTCTCGGCCCGCATAGTCTCTCTTTTGGAGGGCTTCGACCCAGTTGCTTGTTCGTATGTGGATGACATTTATTTCACAGACGACGATCTTTGGGAGCATCTGTGTCGAGTAAATAGCATAATTTGTAACTTTGCAGACATAGGTTACATGTTTAACTTTGCAAAGTCGCACATTGCAGAGTACACAGTGTTGTTTCTCGGCTACGAGCTTAACAACGAGGGAAAGGGGTTGGCACCTCACTTCCTGGAGAAATGCGCACAGTTGCGCTCTCCGACAACACTGAAAAAATTACAATCTTTACTGGGCTTTTGAATTTCGGGAGGACTTACATTCCGGAATATGCCCAGCGTATCAAGCCTTTGTATGCTTTGATACAACCATCTTTTTCCAAATCATGCTGACTGCCTGAGCATTCAGCCATTCTGCAGTATTTGATCGCTTCTGAATATTTACAGACTTGTGATAACCAGACCAACCTAGTGATAAGAATTATCCCTGGGGCGGTGGGTTTCACATACCTGACTTTTAATGAAGGAGATACAGTACCTATTGCTTACAAGTCACACTTGTACACTTCGGCTGAACTGCGTTTTTCCACTGTGGAGAAAGTTTTAACGGCTGTGCAGATGGCAATTCTTAAAGAACGTGCCCTGTCACAAGGAAAACGCATGTTGGTCGTTACCCCGTGTCCTGCCTTGGAGGCAGTTACGAAAGCCAGTGTACCAAATTCCAAAGCTTTGCACCCTCGGTGGATTCAATGGGCTGCATCCTTGTCATCCCAGGATGTCACGTTTATTTTTGATGCCACTTTACGGTCTCAGGAGTATTTACAGTATGAATTTGTTCATCCTGCTCCTTTAGCAATGCGGCCGTTGGAGGATTTCCATTGCATCATTTACACTGATGGTTCGGCGCAGGTTGCGCATGGCTCTAAACATGCCTACGTTTCCGCATGCGCCATTGTGGTCGGTGCCATGGTGAACGATGAGTTCAAGTCCAGTGTCGTGCACACGCAGACGCTTGGGGACTGCACCGCACAATTAGCAGAGCTTCGTGCTCTGATGCTTGCATTGGAGTACGCAGATCCTAGTGTGGCGACTTTGATTGTAAGTGACTCTTACTACTGTGTCCAGTCTTACAATGAAAACTTGTTCTTTAGGATTCAGAATGAATTTCGTGATTCCAAAGGTAGCACAATAAAACATAAAATGATCTGGGTCCGAGTGGCGGAACCTAAAGAGAAGTTGCCACTCGTGTTTGTGATTCATACTCTCGGCCATCAGCGCGTGGGGGTCCACGCTGTTGGTAATTCGCTGGCTGATGAAGCAGCGAAGTCAGCGGTTTCGAAATATTTAGTTGCAGCAGTCACGAGGTCCAAAAGTAAAATAGATGATGACATCTTGGCAGCTGTTGCTGCGACCGAGAAGGGAGGTAAATATCCTGCGGGATTCCCTTCTAAATACACATACCACTTAAGTCCCGATAAGGTTCCTTATTTGAAAATTCCTGATGTTGGCGAACGTCTAGTTCCCAACTCGGATCGCAGGGCTGCTTTGATTGCAGCGGCTCATGAAGGTGTGGCGTCTGCGCATGCGGGCGTCTCAGCCACTGTAACTCAGCTACAACAAAGGTTCTGGTGGCGGGGGCTGTACAAACAGACGCGCGATTATGTCCTTTAATGTGACATTTGCCAGCAGATTAAACCTTCAACTGCTGCGCGTCCGCCTCAGACACAGTTGTACATCTCTAATAAACCGCTTGGAGGCGTTTATTTGGATCACTGCGGTCTATTTTCTTCTGATACTGCATACAAGTAGATCTTAGTAGCAGTTGATTCATGCACACGCTTTGTGTGGGTATGGCCACATCGAAGCGCTGATTCACGGACTGTCATCAAGGATTTGCTAGTCTTTTATAGGGATTTTTGCCTGTGGTACCTTCCATTCGGATCAGGGTCCGGCTTTCGCCTCAAAGGCGTATAAGGATGCTATGGTTTCGTTGGGGTCCAAGTCACATTTTCGAGTCCGTACAGACCCGAGGGTAACAGTGTAGTGGAACGAATGAACCGTGACTTAAAGCAATCTTTGACAGCTCGAGTTATAGGCACTGGCAGAAACTGGTTAGCCCACCTCAATGGCGTGCAGCGTGCGCTTAATAATCTCCCTAGAAGGTCTCTGGGTGGGCGGACCCCGTATGAAATGCTCTTTGGTATCAAGATGTACGTCCCTGACCTCGACGGTCTAGACTGCAAGGCCCAGGCCACGGCCTTTGACGTAGATGAACATTGCAATGTTTTACAGGATCTACAAAAGACCAGAGACAGTCTAGCAAAGGAACATTTGCCCTCCACATCGGATGATGCGTTGCAGATCCCGGTAGTTGGCTGGCTACCCCAAGTTGGAGAACTGGTTCGAGAGAAGATCGATAACAAGAAAGAATTTGGTCCCTCATATCGTGCACCGGTTCGAGTTCTTGGAGTGAAGGGCACAAGAACAGTCATTTTACCACCACTTCCAGGTCGTAAGGAAAACAGATTTATTTCTATTGACAATGTCAAGACACACAGGGTGGCCTATTCTTCATAGCATGACACCGGCTGTTTCCTGTCCTACCATGGTGAGGCATTCTGTGCTGGCAATAACTTCTGGTGCAGAACAGGAGGTGTCCCTCGAGATGCCTGCCATATCCAGTCCTTTATTAAATACTATTCCTGTTACTAACATTGATGAGCTGAACTACACCTATCCTGCTGACTTATCTATGCCAGATTTACAGACTCGTTTGGCCGGCCAGTCCAGATTCTCTTTTGACTCTGTTTCGGAACTTTCAAAGAAACCCTAAACTATTGCAAAATATGCCACCTTATTTAAAAAACATTTTTTAATTCCCCCTTGGACATACATTTGGTTGATTCTATTTTCATTTTACCTTTTTATGTCAATTGGTTTTGTGTTTTATTTTTTCCGCCTGATCGATGGTCACTATGTTAAAGAAAGAACAGGAATTCGGTACCTTAATGGAACATTGGCCCCTCTTTCCTCTTCACATTCAGCACACAGACTGAAACGAAACTTGAATACAGTCAACATTACTGCTTGGCCTGTCCTTGATGGGATTGTGTGGGATGCGGTTAGATTTCAAATACATGGGCCCACTGAAGTGATTAATGTTCCGAATGTGCTTAGAGTAAACATGGGGGATGTAACTAAACAAAATATACGTTCTGATGATTGGGATATTCAGGCCGTAGAAGCATTATTCTCTGATTTGAAATACTATGCTGCCTTTGATGCTGAGGATCTGTATTTAGATTCTATTAATTATGGTGATTTGTTTTGTTTTCAACATTATGGAAATCATTTTTTACATAAGAAAAATTTCTAGGAGGGTTGCTGTAAATTACACACAGTGGGAACATTGCCCTGCTCCGTTAAGAGGCAGCTCCAAAACATTTCTGAAAAAATACACTTATTTTACAGATTTTAATCAATCAAATCCTGAGTCATTTTATTTCAAAATGACACAGAAATCCATGTCCAAAGTTAGACTTACCGATACAAAGTTGCTGTATTCGAAGTCCTTTCTAGACAGATTAGCTGTAGATGGCTACGAGTTTTGGAAAGGAACAATTGACCTTAAATCGGTTTGGGGTACCAAGGATTGGCAGGTACGAGGCACTGAGGCTTTGCACCGCGCATGTCTCATCCCGAATCACATGTTGTTTCTAAATTCATCCATTTTCCAAACAACATGCTTTGGATTGGCTACTTCTAAAAAATTAAATACACCAATCATCCCCGATTTAGAAGAATATTTAGGTTGGGGTAATTATACTGAATTGTCCATTCATGAGTTGCAAGCTCTATTGCACAATTCATCCTTTAACGTTTCCAGTTTAGATTCCAAGGGTTGGCTGATGTGGCATAGGAGCGCTGATTCTTGCCAACGTCGTTTTCTGGGTTTGACCGAAGGATTCACAGAAGTCAGACCTGATCCCCGTTTTGAAGATGATTATACTGTCACAACTTATTCTGTGGGGAAACTGTGTCAGAAGTGGTTACAACATTCCACATTAGCTGCAGTTAAACTACATCTGTCTCAATTAACTGAAAATGTGGATTTCAATGTGTGAAGAAACGACCCACAAACCTGAAGGCCGCCCTCCCCCTCGCGTGCCTTGTCCGGCACCCCCGGGACTGACTTTATCTCACCGAAATGCCGCAACAGAGACAGGACGCCGAGCACCATCCATCACCAACGAAACCCCGCCCTTCTCTCTCCCACAGGAGCCAACCCGAGCGACAGGATGGGAGGAACCATACCAAGCTGACCCCGGAAGTCCCGCCCCACTGGCAGAGTCAGCACAGGATAAAAACAGGGATTCAGCACAACATGTCGTCGGAGTTTCGTGGCAGGACCCTCTGGCTGGAGACGGAGAAGGTGACCAGACGTGCGAGGAAGAAGTGTGGACAGAGGAGTGGTGGAGTCCCTCGGAGGTGGCTGGAGAGCGGCCGTAACTCACTGGAGAGTTACGGTGGACCGCGTGAGTGCCTTTTGCCTCCTTTATCCCTACTCACTAGGAGTTCGTGTTAAAGTCCCTGTATATATACCCTCTCTACATAGTCGCACTACCCTTGCACTGTATTATACGTATATAGCACCTCACTATAAAATCCCTTTCGTTACTCTCACGCCCCACCCTAGCACCCTCTCTTTTATCACGACCTATATTCCGTACTTCCGGTACCTTCCTTCCCGCACTGTCGTTTTCCGACCCCTCTTGCACTACCCTGGTGAAGGTGTACAGTTGAGTCTCGCTACTGACTCGATAAGACTAACGGTCCCTTGTTTTTTCCTCTCTTCCGGTCCTCCTGGGAGCCTCCCCGTCATCGGAATCTACCCGGACCATCGGCGGACGCCGAGAAGAGAAGAAGCAGCGATCCTGTGTCCATCGCCTGGAGCCACACCTTCGGCCTGTTGGAACTATCTGTACTGTACATCCGTAATAAAAACCAAATATTGCCCACTACATACGGCCTCCTCGCCTGCTTTTCCGGCCCGCTACGCTCACCCCACCACATCTGGTGTCAGAAGTGGGATTTGCTGGAGGTATGGAGGCCGTAGTAAAGAAGATGGCAGAGTCCCAAGAACAATTCGGGAAACTTATGGAGCAGTTCCTGAAGACTGCCGAAGACGACAGAGGTCAGCTCCACGATGTTCTGAAAGGCCAGGGGGCGACCCATGAAGAAACTATGACAAAGCTAGCAGACGCCCTGGGCCAACAAAGACCGATGACCTCTCTTCCCTCTGTCGTCCTTCAAAAATATATCCCTGGAGAAGACCCGGACTACTTTTTCACAAACTTTGAGAGGATAGCTCAAGCCGCTAATTGGCCTGTTGATCGTTGGGGACAGTATCTGGGTCCGCTCCTCACCGGTGACCTCCAAGCTGCATACCAACAGGCCAACATCCAGGGCAACACTCCCTATGCTGACATTAAAAGGTGCATCTTAGAACGCCTTGGCATCGATGACGATACCTACAGGGTGAAACTACGCCAGGCCAGGGAAAAGCCCCAAGAGAACCCGAGAGCTCTCTTCTTTCGGATCCGGGATCTCGCAAACCGGTGGTTGCGCCCCGAAACCTCTACCAAGGACAATATTCTGGAGAAAATCTATCTGGAACAATTCCTTAACTCCTTACACCCGGCCACCCAACGCTGGGTGAGGCAACACTCCAGATTCACACTAGAGACTGCTATAGAGATAGCGTCTGCCTATAGCAGGGCACAGGAACTTCAACGGGGTAAGGACGACCACGCCCACAGGCCCTTGCCAGCTACGTCCACTCGCCCAACTCGACCTCCCCAGGGCCGTCGACCTGAACCACCACCGCTATTTCCCTCCCCAGTAGTGTTCCGAACCCCAACTCCCGGACCCCAGTGTTATTCCTGTGGTGGGTTCGGACACATTGCACGGATGTGTCCGCAGAAGGAGGAACCGATGGAGGTCGGCTTTGTCAGGAACTACCTGTGTACCCCTCCGGGATATACACCGCCGCCGTTCTACTGTCCAGTATCCATAAACGGTCAGCCACTGAGGGCTCTCGCCGATACTGGATGTCGGCAGAGTGTTCTACGTCCACAAGACCTTGCACAGCCCCTCAGCAATCCTACGGGGTCGTAGCCATACAATGTGTACATGGAGACACTAAACAATATCCCACGACTCAGGTACGAGTCCAACATTCCCAAGACCCCGGCACCTCTCTCACCGTGGGCCTTGTGCCCGCCTTGCCAGAACAAGCCATTCTAGGGAGCGAATATCCGGGGCTTCCAATGCTCTTACAAAAGACTTCCGACTCCCTGACTCAGTGGTGGAAAGATGCTCCCTATCCTGAATGTCCCGATCAAGTACCCGAGCCTAAACCCCACAAACCTAGGAGTCAGAAAAGAAGAGAAAAGAAAGAACACGTCAGCGCTTATCCTGCCATTATTGAAGAACACCCCTGGCAGACCGACCGAGAGTTCAGGGCCGCTCAGCACGAATATCCTCTGCTACAGGAGGCCTGGGGAAAAGCACTTGATCACGAAGACCCCTTACAAGTAGGTCCTTACTTCGTTAAGAAAAACGGGTTGTTATACCGAAAAGGGGGGTCCCAACAGAATTCCCAGTTGCTTATCCCCGGCCCCTTTCAAGACAAAGTCCTTTTCCTGGCACATAGTCACCTTCTGGGAGGTCATTTCGGGGATGAGAAAACCAGCCAAGCCATCTTGGAGAAGTTCTATTGGCCTGGGGTGTATCAAAGGATCAAGACTTATTGTCGCAAATGCATAGTATGCCAAAAGAACAGTCGACACAGACCACCCCGCGTCCCTTTGCAACCCCTCCCTATCATAGATGTTCCCTTCAGCCGCATCGGGATGGACATAATCGGTCCCCTCTTGCCCTCCCGTAGCGGGTGTCGCTATGCCTTGGTCATAGTCGACTATGCCACCCGCTTCCCGGAGGCCATACCCCTCCGCCAACCTACTACCCAGGCTATAGCAAAAGCTCTGATCTCCTTGTTTTCGCGGGTTGGCTTCCTGCGGGAAATCCTCACCGACCAGGGCACACCATTTGTTTCAGCCCTTATGAAACGCGTATGTGCGGAGTTGGGAATCAAACAAATCCGGACCTCTGCTTATCACCCGCAAACGGATGGGCTCGTAGAACGATACAACGCCACTTTGAAGCAGACGTTGAAAAAGCTCTTAGGCCTCGAAGCAAAGAGATGGGAAAACATGCTTCCTCTGGCCTTGTTTGCGATCCGTTGCAAAACCCAGAGCAGCACGGGGTACTCCCCATATGAATTACTGTACGGACGACCCCCTCGTACCCTGCTGGACATGGCCCAGGAAGCGTGGGAAGCTGAACCGGACCGGACACGTCCACTCCCCGAATATATGCAAAACCTAAAGACACACCTGTCTATGATTCGCGATATTGTCAGGCAAAACCTAGAGGCCGCTCAGGACAACCAAAAGAGACAATATGATAAGGGCACTCGCAATCGGGTCTTTGCTGTCAACGACCTAGTTCTCCTTATGATGCCCTCGTCCGATCAGAAATTACTGGGACAATGGCAAGGACCCTACCCCATCCTTCGGCAGGTAACACCAGTCACGTACGAGGTAGAATTGGACCCTACCCGAGGCACCTCCCAAATCTTTCATGTTAACCTGTTAAAAAAGTGGGAAGGACCCCGTCCGGTGCTGTCAGGAACCAAGAAAAACCTCCTCTTTTCTTTCGACCCTTGTCTGGACCCCGAACTAAATCCCGTACAAGTCCAGGAACTACGACACACCTTGGAACCCCTGAAAGGCGTCTTCTCGTCCTCCCCCGGTCGAACCACGGTCACTGAACACAAGATTGAAACCGAACCAGGGAAAGTGGTCCGCCTGAGGCCGTATAGAGTGCCAGAGGCCCGTAGGGACGTTATCCGTCAGGAAGTGGAAGTCATGCAACAAATGGGAATAATTGAACCCTCAGTCAGCGAGTGGAACTCCCCTATCGTTTTGGTACCGAAACCTGACGGCTCGGTCCGTTTTTGCATCGACTTCCGGGAGGTCAACAAGGTCTCCAAGTTCGACACCTATCCCTTACCCAGGGTAGATGAAATGATTGAAAGAATAGGACAGGCAAAATTCATTTCCACTCTCGATCTCTGCAAGGGGTACTGGCAGATACCCCTCCGGGAACAAGATAGAAAGAAGACGGCCTTTTCTACCCCGGATGGGTTATACCAATTCTTAGTCATGCCCTTTGGTCTGCATGGCGCCCCCGCCACCTTCCAACGTGCCATGAACCATGTCCTGAGACCCCATACCCCTTACGCAGGCGCATATCTAGACAGCTGGCCCCAACACCTACGGCACCTTTCCAGTGTCATCAGCTCCTTAGGTTCATACGGATTCGCCATCAATCCGGCCAAAACCACTTTGGCGGCGAAAACGGTAAAATACTTGGGGTTTCTTCTGGGGGACGGCCTGATAAGACCCCAAGACAGCAAAACAGCGGCCATCCGGTCTCTTCCGTTTCCCCAAACAAAGAAGGACCTCCGAGCCTTCCTAGGTCTCCTTGGGTATTATCGGCGCTTTGTGCCCAATTTTTCCCAAAGAGCGGCAGCCCTTACGGACCTGCTGAAGAAAACAAACCGGTCAGATGAAAAGCTCCGGAATCCCTCCTCGGAAGCCTGGCGTGCATTTACAGACCTTAAAGATACCTTGACCTCTGGTCCTGTATTGGTCCCCCCCAATTATTCAGTCCCTTTCATCCTACAAACAGATGCGTCAGACTACGGCTTAGGAGCCGTGTTATCCCAGAAGGATGCCCTGGGGAACGAACGTCCTATACTATATGTGAGCAGCAAACTCTTCCCCCGGGAAAAACAATATGCAGTTGTAGAAAAAGAAGCCTTAGCCATCAAATGGGCGGTGGAAAGCCTACGGTACTACCTAGAGGGTAGAGATTTTATACTCTACACAGACCACGCCCCTTTGGAGTGGATGGCACGGAACAAAGGGCAGAATGACCGGGTCCTACGTTGGTTTTTGTCTCTCCAACCCTTTCATTTCCAAACCAAACATAGAAAGGGTTCCGATCAAGGTAATGCGGATTTTCTGTCCCCGTACCCGCATTCTCCTTCCACTACAAGAAGGACAGCTAGGGGAAGGGGATGTGAAGAAACGACCCGCAAACCCCTACCTGAAGGCCGCCCTCCCCCTCGCGTGCCTTGTCCGGCACCCCCGGGACTGACTTTATCTCACCGAAATGCCGCAACAGAGACAGGACGCCGAGCACCATCCATCACCAACGAAACCCCGCCCTTCTCTCTCCCACAGGAGCCAACCCGAGCGACAGGATGGGAGGAACCATACCAAGCTGACCCCGGAAGTCCCGCCCCACTGGCAGAGTCAGCACAGGATAAAAACAGGGATTCAGCACAACATGTCGTCGGAGTTTCGTGGCAGGACCCTCTGGCTGGAGACGGAGAAGGTGACCAGACGTGCGAGGAAGAAGTGTGGACAGAGGAGTGGTGGAGTCCCTCGGAGGTGGCTGGAGAGCGGCCGTAACTCACTGGAGAGTTACGGCGGACCGCGTGAGTGCCTTTTGCCTCCTTTATCCCTACTCACTAGGAGTTCGTGTTAAATTCCCTGTATATATACCCTCTCTACATAGTCGCACTACCCTTGCACTGTATTATACGTATATAGCACCTCACTATAAAATCCCTTTCGTTACTCTCACGCCCCACCCTAGCACCCTCTCTTTTATCCCGACCTATATTCCGTACTCCCGGTACCTTCCTTCCCGTACTGTCGTTTTCCTACCCCTCTTGCACTACCCTGGTGAAGGTGTACAGTTGAGTCTCGCTACTGACTCGATAAGACTAACGGTCCCTTGTTTTTTCCTCTCTTCCGGTCCTCCTGGGAGCCTCCCCGTCATCGAAATCTACCCGGACCATCGGCGGACGCCGAGAAGAGAAGAAGCAGCGACCCCGTGTCCATCGCCTGGAGCCACACCTTCGGCCTGTTGGAACTATCTGTACTGTACATCCGTAATAAAAACCAAATATTGCCCACTACATACGGCCTCCTCGCCTGCTTTTCCGGCCCGCTACGCTCACCCCACCACACAATGATTTTATAAAAGGACCGGCTAAGGGTAGATCTAAACGGTGGATTTATGCGGTTTACAATGAAATTTGGAAAGTTTCTCAAATTGAGGCTGCTAAGCGCCTAAGGGCAATTGACCAAGCAAATTTAGAAAAAGTACTTGCAGTTGTCGATAACAGTATTAACATGCTTTCTTCCCGAGTTTACACGTTGAATAATATTGTGTCTTCTGTTGTTGACATTGTGCATGATGAAGTGTCCGTATTGTATCATGGTCAAAATCAATTGCGTTCTGTCATGCAGTTTGCTTGGACACTACAGACTCTGAAGGCTGGTCGAGTGCCTTGGAGTTATATGAACGTCACATCACTATTTGCCCCATTTAATTTGACTGACTAACAGCGCATGCTTTCCATGCGAGATGCATCATTTTCTATGTTACACATTGAAAAATTAGAATCTTTGCCCTTTTCTGTAGATGAGGCAGCTGCTGCTACATGGCTTATCCATGGTATTATTACTTTACCATTTGCTCTGTATAAATTTACAAATTGTATGCGATATATTGCTATAGGGCAATATGAACCACTAGGCAGTGCTTTCCTCCATGAGACATGGTCTTTACCATACACATACAGATGTCTAAAGGAGGGGAAGGAAGTGAATCTGAATGGTGAAGAATGCACACAGTCACCTGACCGTTCACTGATATGCAGGCACATCCAGTTGCATGGTTCTTGTAATCAGGACAGGCCTAACAGCCTGTGTTTTAAAAGGCACACCGGTTCCTGCAATAGTTCCCACATTCACTGTATTGTCTAACGGTAGTTATTTACTTTTGAATAACGAGGTGTGTTGTGGGTTAATGGTCGGTATCGCCTATGTGGTTACTGTATCAGAACGTGTGGTGTGTTGCAAGAACGTGTTATATCCACCCACGCATGGGAATTCAGATGTTTCCATTTGGCCGCGAATCCCAACCTTGAGAGCGGAGTTCAACGGTTTGAGCCGAATAAGTGCCCTTTTGTCTCAGAAAGAAGTGGCCCTGAGCTCGGCCCGTGAAACTTATGTCCTTCACATAGCTAACACACGCACAGAGGTGCAGGCACTTTTAAATACTGACTTGCCGTTTCATTTCTGCGAGCTGGTTCATCAGATCTTTAATTCCTCCTCCACGTCTGGAATCGCACATTTTTTTAAATTTGTTAGCAGTGGTCTCGTGACTACGTTTGAAAAAGTATTTGGTATTATCCCTGCGTTCTTTCATTCTATATTCGCAAGTTTGTTTGGCGGATTCCCTGTTTTGCTGGCTTTGGCTGCAGGCGTTTTGGTGATATTTTGCTTTATAAAACATGGATGCCCATCCTGCACAAGGAGTCGCTCAGCCCCTTCTAACACTGTTTTGCAACCGGATACTTGATTACTATGGCACCTTACCGCTTGCGACCTTAAGCACGGCTTTTGGATTGTCGTTTCGATTTTCCTATTTCACATGTGTCCAGCCTGTGTTTCATTGCCTGAGCTGTGATTTCGACTGGGCCATTGATTTGTGTCTCTGCTTGACGACTTCTCCTGACGTCGATTTTGATCAGCTGATGAGCCCCGTAGTTGCTCACGAGTTGGTTTGTTCTGGCGAAAGGGTTATGGCCGTGGCAGCGATGCATGGACTAATGGGTCAGTGGGACGTATCCGCAGCAGCGCATGACTTTCTGGCACATAGCGTTCTCGAGAACCCACTGAGTTGTCCTCTGATGTTACTAGAGGATTCGGTGCTGGAGGAGCACGAATGTTCTTTCCCATTGCTTAATTGGATGGCTGAACTGTTTTCGGATGATGACAGTGATTTCATGTTGGAAGCTGTGGCTACCTATTTTGCATATTCTATCCACCCATGAGTGGCTTTGGAGACTTTCATTATTATGGCACTTGACTTTTTAGTAATTCTGAATGGTGCCTTTTCTGTTACGAACATTCGACTTTTATATGTTCTGGGCCTATGATTTTATAGATGGCCTCAAGTTCTAATTTTTTATATTTTTGTGTGGCCACTATGGGCATTCATACATATTTTGTATTATTAAAACTTATATATACATTTACATACATTTAGCTTGGCTCAATATTGTTGAACTCTGCTTTCATGTTTTGCCTTTCTTATAGTATTGGCTTGTTTTTTATCCTTTTTTAACCGTCCTCGGATCATTGGGGGGGGTGTCATATGGTTACTGCGTTTCTATATATTGTGTTAAGTTAGCATGAGTTTATTAAATGTTTAAACGACATATTTTCCTTCGGCTTCAGTTTGCACACGACACCTAATTGTTATTGTAGCTTTCAACCTAGACGAAAGATGTGATTTTTTTGAGAATAATATGTTATTGCTCTGATATCAGTCGTGCTTGGTACAACTGTCTGCACACTGAGAACTGCACCCTCTAAGAATACCCTAACACAAGGTTGCTGAGAGCCTGATCCTCGCACCACATTAGACATAACACAAATAATGTTGCTGCCAACCTTGGGCTCTATGCGGGTTTAAGATAGAGTAACAGGGAATGAATCAACACACTTGATGCTTAGCATGCAGAGAGCTGGTAGCTGTTGATGTGATCTGCTCCTACTGACCATTAGAGGTATGGGCCCACCCTGCTAAAAACCCAAATGAGACCTTCTTAGATATAATATAATATGCTAAATAGGGTGCGCGAAATATAGGTGATACAAACTTTATATAGATTTTGCATTATAATATGCTATCACCGTTCGCTTACTATGGACTAGTGACTATGCTGCTAACTCTGATTTTTATAATATGTATGTTGATATTATATAAGATACTGCGTTGAGAACCTTGCATTGAGAAATAAATATTTCAAACTTGCACGTGTGTTCTTTGACTCCCAGTTTTTGTTTGAAATGATTATATAGCGAAAGAGTGTTCATGTGTTCCACGATACCTGAGGTACCCTAAGTTCATGTTCTGGATTGTCATTGGGAAGTTGTTAGTACCAATGAGACACTGTAGCTAGCTTGGTAAGGGGATTTCTGATACTAAGGTGAGTTTTGGGTCACCCTAACTCACCCAGGTTCTAGATCTCTGTGCACAGTTCTGTGGGAGAACGGAAACCCTGCTACAACATCTCCAGACAAGATAGACACCACAAAGTCGTTGTCCATATTTATAAAGACAGCCTCAAAGACCCTTGCCTCCTATGTCGACGAGTAGTTAGAATATGTTACTTCTAACCTCACCACTGAGAAGACCCACCCCCTCTGCAGCACCCTCATTTATTTGATTGCGGTGCCCTAGAAAATGCTTCAGTTCCACCCCGTAGACCTACTGCCTCCTTTCAGCCTTCAATACCACACCCTGACCGCTCTACATGATTTCAGTTTCCATCTAGACATGTCCAAGGACCCGGACTCCTTCATACTTCTTGATAACACGATCACTGTGGGCCTCCGGCAAGAAATCACTGGCCGCAAACACTCAACCGGACATCGTCCCCATCTTTTTCACATCACCCTGCTCCCCTTTCACCCATTAGCCTTGTTGGTTCACTTCTTACTCGTCCTTGCCATTCCACGTTCACTGCCGCGTCCTGAGCCAACATACCATCTCTCCTCCAGATTCCTGAAAACGTATCTTTCCCCTAAATTCAGTCAAGCACTTAACACGTCCCCACCTGCACCTTCTTCAAACATTTCTATAGTGGTTAATTCCTTCAACAAATTTACCCCCCATTCGCTTGACTCCACTGCCGCGTATTCCATCCTCAGCCACTGGCAAAAACATTTCTGTGAGTTGATTCCCCGGGGTTGTTAGAGTAATGAAACACGGGTACAGAGACCCTGAACACCTGGAAATACACCTGTAATGTTTAGGACAGGGCAACTTACATGGCTGCCCTAAACAACGACCATACGTAAATTAGGCAGGCCCGCCATCCCCACCGCATGGATTGCTTTGAGCTCTATTTCAACTCCTTTCGGGGATCTTTGCCATGATCACTTTTCAGCCTTGCAACCTGCACGGTTAGGAGCCTGAGTGCAGCAGACCCCTCTTCTTCATTCTGAGGGGGATGTGCTCTTCCTCCAAATGGTGAATCTTGTTGGCGCCCTTCCTTTCTTGCTCCACATTAAGGTGGAACAAGGTACTAAGAACCCCTAATGTTGAAATCACTAGTATGCCCGGTAACAAAGTAGTTGGCAAAAAACTCCAAACCTGCACATCAGGAAGCAGACTTCCCTTTAGACACATCACAGCATTTAAAGACTGGACCGGCCGTACTCATATGCCCAGATCTGTAGTTCAGATGCCATCTTGAAGTCAGGCAGTGGTCACAATAATTCAGAGCTCTCCGGCCCCTTCCTTGGATAGACTGAGAACTTTATGCTTGTCTTTGGCCTTGTAGAGCGCTCAATTGCCTGTTGGCTAGGTCTGCGCTATAGAAAAGGCATATACATACAAATGCATCCGCAAGAGACACAATACAGGGAATCGTTATAGCAGAATACCTACCACTTAACAAAAACACACTACAATTAAAACCTTTCGCTCGACCTTACAGCTGCAGTAACTCTGCAACAGAAATGAAGAAAGAGGGAGTGGGGACGTTGGGCTGCCATTATTATGATGGGAAGTGTGACGTCAAAGGAAGCCATATAGGTTGATCGGGTTGGAAAAAACCTATGTGAGAAGGGCTGAATGCTCCCTATGGAGAGGAGGAAGTCATACAAGGAGGTTATGCATTTTGATCCAATATTGTGACAGAGTAGACTCTCAGACTTGTTCCTTGGGTAGGGTGACCAGACGTCCCTGATTTCCCCAGTCAATCCTGGTTTTCAGAGGACTGTTCCTGGGTTCCTGTTTGTGCACCCCAATATATGTCGGGCTAACTTGTGATGACGAGTAAGCATTGGTTTTATATATGATTTAGGTATGACTTTTAGACAAAGACCGTGCTGTCAAAACGCGTCAAGTCAATAAAATACAACTCCGAAAATTTTAATCCAGAGTGCAACTCTTGTTGCCTTCTGGCAGTGCGAGATATCTATACTACTATTATAAAGGAAGAACTATGAACCTTTGAGGCGGGTAAACTCGGGAACCACAGCGCCAATCCACACCCCCTATACATCGTTGTAATCGTGAGGGTGTGCAGATGGACATAGGCTATATAAACTTAATAAATATACGTTATTTAAAAAATTTACCCAAAAAAAAGTAGTCCCTTGGAAGAAGCGCCTGCCGCGACGTGCGTGCTGACGTGAGGAGCAAGGGGAGGAACGGCGTCCAGGAGCGCGAGGAGGACTGGCAGACATGGCGTGGGGAGGAGCGGTGAGGAGCGGCGGTCAGGCGGTGAGGAGCGGCGGACAGGCGGGGAGGAGTGGTGAGCGGCGGATGAGGTAGGTTATTTATTTATTTTTTTAGGAGCGGTGAGCGGCATAAAAATGAAGCAAAAATGATAATCGTGAGCAAACAGAGCATTACAAAAGTGAGCTAAGCGGTGCATTACAGGAGGAAAAAGTTACGTGTGCAGGTTACAAAAGCGTACATCGTGAGCAAGAGGAAGCAAACGGAGCATTACAAAAGCCAAACGGTGCAATACAGGAGGAAAAAGTTACGTGTGCATGTAACAAAAGCGTACAAAGTAAGCATAGAGGTATGGGGAGGAGCGGTCAGCGGCGGATGAGGTAGGATATTTATTTATTTATTTAGGAGCGGTGAGCGGCGGAAAAATGAATCAAAAATGACAATCGTGAGCAAGAGGAAGCAAACGGAGCATTACAAAAGTGATCCAAACGGTGCTTTACAGGAGGAAATAGTTACGTGTGCAGGTTACAAAAGCGTACATCGTGAGCAAGAGGAAGCAAACAGAGCATTACAAAAGTGAGCCAAACGGTGCATTACAGGATCCGCTTGTGAACCGGCAATCGGGTACTTCCTACATACAGTAGCTCACAAGGGCATTGCAACACATATACTGCAAATTCCATTTTGCAGGTCGGCTGTTTTGTTATTGGTACAGGAGTCTTCTTAAAGGAACCTGATATTGAGTTGTGTTGCAACCATATCTGCACGCTTTACAGAAGGGACACTTTTTGAATCCTTTGTTTAGTGCCATCCAAGTTGCATACATAGGTTGCTCCAGGTAGTTCTTAACTAGTTTATCAGACATTGATGTAGATTTTCTGTAGGTCAAATTAGGTTTCTTCCCTACTGTGTCTCCAATGACAGGGTCCCCTGTCACCAGATTCCAGTTACAGCTAAAGATCTTTCTGATCTCTTTAAATTGGCGATTGTATGTGACAATGACCCTGGGTTGCTCTGATGTATTCTCCTCATTAGTTACATCATCAGATGCTCTAGGTGTAAGGGCCTGTGTTCTAGTAATGGTATTCGAACGATTTATTGCATTCTTTAAAATCGCCTCTGAATAGCCTCTAGCCAGGAACCGCCACTTACTGGCTTCCTGGGCTTTAGAGCATTCCACTTCAGTACTACAGATCCTTTTGATGAGTAGCATCTCCCTAAAAGGGATGCTACGTATCAGATGGTGGGGGTGCTGACTAGCCGCATGCAGGACAGTATTGCCTGCTGTTGGCTTCCTGTGTAATCTTGTAGCCAACCCACTATCCTCTATATACACCTCTACATCAAGAAAACAGACAGAAGTTTTACTAATTGTGGATGTGAACTCTAAGTTCAAGTCATTGATGTTTAGTTGTTCCACAAAAGAATGTGCCTCCTGTAAGGATCCCTGCCAGATCAGAAACAGGTCATCTATATATCTTAGATATAGGGGGACATGATTCTGCATGGTTGTTAAATGTCTTCCCATGAGGACCTGTTCCTCCCACCAGCCCATGTGCAAGCACGCTAGCCTAGGGGAAAAACAGGCCCCAATAGCTACCCCCTGATCTGTTGATATACTTGATTGTTGAACAGAAAATAGTTTTGTTCTAAACAGACCTGGATCATAGATAACAATATTTTGTTGTGAGCAGAGAACTTGCTGGCACGTTTGTTTAAGTAATGATTGACTGCCTTGATTCCATCTTTGTGCCTTATAGAAGTGTATAGTGAAGATACATCTAATGTGATGAGCAAACATTCAGAATTCCACCTCACATTTTGCAAATTGCGGATAAAATCCGAGGAGTCCTGTACATATATATATATTCACTGAAAAAACCATAGGTTTAACACTCGTTCTAGTTAGGAATTCGCATTTAAAAAACCTTTGAAATTCACTGAAAAAACCATAGGTTTAACACCAGTTATAGTTAGCTGGACATTTTACTCATGCAAAACCATTGAAATTCCCACGTTATAGTTAGTTGGACTCACTATAACTCGCGCACCCGCAATCCACTGCTGATGATGTCACATATTACATCATTCATAACATGGTCAGTGACATCACTGATGACATCACTTATGACATCTCAAATGACATCACTGATGAAATCACTGATGATATCTCAAATGACATTACTGATGACATCACTGTTGACATCATTCATGTGATAATACGATGCTAATTCCTAACTATAACGAGTGTTAAACCTATGTTTTTTTCAGTGAATTTCAAAGGTTGTAGGCCGACTCCGTACCCGCTGTGTTAGCTGTCGTGTGATGTGCGCGATTGAACACCTGCTCCCACTCCTTCTGCGAGAGTGGTCGCCCCAGCTCCACCTCGCAACGCACCTGCGCTTTTGTACGCTGCCTCCGTGGGTCACGCAAAATCATGGCATATAGCTCAGAGATAAGGCTCCAATCATTCTTTTTACGCAGGAGCCATTGCTCGAAAGTCATGAGGGGGCGCGACATCAATGCCGCATCGGCCGGCTGTGTCACCCACTGTGCGACCTGTGCATAGGCAAAACAATCCGACACATCCAGTAGGGAATGTTCAGATCGCAGCTCCGAGAAGGGGACGAGCCCCTCGAGATCAAAAAGCATACCTACTCTTTTACAATCCTTCTCTCGCCAGCGGTGAAAGACTGGCGATGCAAGGCCAGGGGGGAAGGCGGGATTGTCCACGATCGGTGTCATGGGTGAGGGGAAGGTCGTCCAGCTCTTACGAAGCACCAATTGGTCCCCGGCTTTGAGTGTAGGTGACGTTACTGGCGAGGAATATAGCCCCTTCGCCCTATCTTTGCGAGGCAACCAGAGTTCCCGCCAGATATTGCAACCCGCCACAGTCTGGTCCATGAACAACCAGTGTTTTCTCGATTCCGGCCTATTCCATTCAACCACACAACGTAGGCAGGTGGCATGAAAATAGGCCACTTCGAGGCTTCCAAACTAGGCCCCACAGCGCAGGGGGGCCGTTACTGCCAGTCTTTTGCAAAAAGAAAGGGGGGCACCTCGCGGAGCCGGCTGCCAGCCGGTCAGGCAGTAGGTAGGGCCGGGGCGCAAGGCGAAACAGTGCAGGGTGGAGGTGTAGCGCGCCTCAACGGTACTCGTGGAGAAAGCCTCCGTAGGCCCCAAAGGTCCGGCCCCTGATGGGTAACTCAGCTCTACCATGCACAGGTCCGCAGAGCCAAGGGAGACCCTTCGCGCTCCAGAATGGTCAGATTTAGCTCCAACGCCCGTTGGCAGGAAGGACGCGGTGCCTAAGTCCAGGCGGGCCGCTCCGAACCGCGGCAGGCCTTGTATGGGGCGGGCTGCCCCTGCTTCCTCCAGCTGTCACCTTCGGTAACTGCTGATGTGCAGGTCGGGCCCCGGATCTTCCCCCCCTCCGCTCCTCTGCTCAGCAACGTCGGGGTCGCGTAGGCCCAGAAGCTGCGGTCTCACATAGTCTGCCGAGCTGCAGGCTGCTCTCCTCCCCCGCCGGGCACTCAGGACTTCGGTCACCACCGGAACACCGCCTCAAAGCGCCACTTGGGTCCGTTCTGGGCACCGCTCACCTCGTGGGATGCCGACGGGGTCCCAGGGAAAACCCCAGCCGGGTTTCACTTTCAGGAGGGCTCCGTAACTGGCCCTTGCACAGCCGGAGGTCACCTCGCTCGCGGTCCGGGCATAGGTCGCAGGCCGTGTCCAAAGCAGCCCCCGGGTCGCCGCCCTGTCGACAGTCGTCAGGAACAGAGCTCGCCGCCTCGGGGAGAGGTAAAGGCGTGCAAACGTCGGGAACTGGGCTCCGAAAGGTGCTTTTACAACGCTAAAAACGGCTAGGCGCCGGAGGGACACAAAAGCACGTCCTATTCCGCCGCCATCTTGGCCACGCCCCCTCAAAGTTTTTTTAAAAGCTAATTCCTTACTAGAACGAGTTTGTAACGCAGGATTTTTAAAGTGAATTATTACTTTTTTTTTATAACTATTAATTATAATATTTTGTATAAAATTATTATTTTTTATTTTTTTCTAAAAGAAATTATTCAATGTATTTTTCCTTTTTTTTTTTTACCAGTTTACCTCGGAGCGCTCTGGGTGCGCGCGCCTGTAAACGCACCCATACACGTAGCGAGAGCGCTATTCTCGCGTGCGAAAAAATATATAATTATGTATTTAAAGTAAATAATAATGTAAGACATTCAGTGGCATACTCATAAAAGTACTAATTTTCATTTTTAATAACCGTATTTCACCTTTAAACGCATTTCCTAAAATCTAACAAAACGTCATTCAGGCCCCCGGAAGCGCCTACGTACGGGCCACGAAGCACTCCGGAGCGCGTAGCGTAAGCGTGTCAAGTCATGTGACCTTAAAATAACACTTTTCATTGGTTGTTAACAGTTTTTTTTACAACTAATGAAAACCCCATCCATTTCCTTCACTACCTCTTTCACTTTGGAGAGAGCAAGACCTATTCCTTTCTTCTCTTCAATTCTTTGCAAAAAATGGCTGCAAGACCACCAAGCAGCAGTGATGACTCTGATGTGTTTCTCCAGGAGCAACCTCCTCAGCCAAAAGTGAAGCAGTTCTTCATATGGAAGTTTTTTACCATTCCAGAAGGGGAGAAGAAGGTAAATGCTCCTAAGGTGGAATGTAAGATCTGCCACACTATTCTGTCTCGTGGTGACCCAAGAAAAAAATACAGCTTTGGTAACTCTACCATGATCAGGCACGTGCAAAGGAGGCACCCCAGAACTATGCCCGGGAGAGTGTCAGGGGCCTGGCACAGAATGCTCCAAGAGATGGCGCCTCGACTTCCACCGGAGGAGCAACATCATCGGGGCGAGGAAGAGCAGTCAAGCTGATACCAAAAATTCAGCCTGTTTTTACTAACATTACCATTAGGTGTAAGCAGTGTAACAAACTGCTTTGTTATGGAGAGCAGAGTATCCTACTAATTGTTCGAAAAAGAGAAGAACACCGCTGCCCTCCCCAGCCCTATTTTTTCCCCTTTTTTTTGCTCCTGTTGAGCAGTTTGGCATTCCCTATTTTTTTTTTTGTTCTGAAAAAAAAAAAAAAAAAATTAAAAACGTTTCGGAAAAAGTAAAAAAAAAAAAAAAAAAAAAGAAGAAAAAAAACAGTTCTTTTTAGAACTACCTCCAATTCTCCAAAAAAAGCTATATTCTTCATATATTGTAAAGGAGTGTGTGGTGCGCTCAGGGTGCGCGTACCGGTGAGCGTACATGGGAACGCACCCATCGTTTACCCTGCAAAAATTGCAACTTTTTTAGCCCTTCAGGGTCCTTCTAGGCCCCCCTCAGAAAACCTAGGGGGTCAGGGGGTGTGTACCCTGCCCCCTTTCAATCATTTCCCCCTTTTTATTTTTACCTCTTGTGTCTCCATTCTACCGAGACACGAGATGGCGGACTATCCGGACTGTTTAGAATGTCGACAGCCAATCACCTTTCCGCTCGCGCACTCCCGTAGCGCCGGGTGCGCTCCCCGGTACGCGTACCGGTGAGCGCTCGGAGCGCGCCTATAGATATATATGTATTTTTGAAGTTAATTTTCAAAAAACCACTGGAGCAAATTTCACCAAATATAGCAAACGCACATCTGCGTACCAGTTCCTACAATTTTGAAAAGTTTGGCGTAATTCCGTTCAGCGGTTCAGGCTGTAGCCTTGTCAATTTGTCCTATGGAAATTAACATGGGGAAAACACGTTTTAGGACCCCCCTTTTTTCTCAGCCCCCACTTCATGAATCCCCCCGAAACTTTCAGGGAAGGAGCGGAGCGGAGCGGAGCTTGCCTAAATTTTGGAAAATTACACGCAAATTCCTCAACCGGCGCCAAAGTTATTCCCAATAGAATGTTGCAGATTTCATGTGGTAACTAGGTCCTAACTATAACTACCTACTGGCGACCACCAGTAGGTAATATATATATATATATATATATATATATATATATATATATATATATATATATATATATATATATATATATATATATAATATATAATATATATATGAATGAACAAAACATCCGGCTCCCACAAAGAAAACTCCATGGAAGAAGGCACAGGCACAAAGTGGTTCAGGATTCGGCATCAATTTGATGAATCATGTCACCCTCAATCTTAGGCACAAGAGATGCGTTTCGGCCTGTACAGAGACCTTTGTCAATCTAGTTTGGTGCCATTAATCAAACACATTATATAGCCCTTTCCACTGGCCCTCATAATGGACATAGAAAACACATTCTCCTGTATACAATCATCATGGAGCCCAAATAATGCAAGTGTGTGCGGAATATAGCTTGAAGTCTGCAGCATGACAGGTAAAACATAACGTAAAAATTATGTATATTTCACGAAATGTGTTAAATCAACTGATGGGGAATCCCATTAAAGCAGACACCATAAGTAATAAACAACACATGTGCCTTACATTTCGCCATAGTTGGAATTTTGAAGGCATATAAAATCTGCAAACAAACTCGTAATCCTGTGTAGTCCTGTGCTTAAAAGTCCATGCTGCAGAAGCATGCTCTTTATCCAAAATATCAAACACCTTAGTCCAAGAGAGCTCGCCCGAGCCGATAACATGTCCGCTCAATACGCCCTATGACCTCAGCTGCAAATGTTGAAACAATTGCCTGCCTTTATGCTGATGTCTCAGAAGAGACCGGATGATAACAGTCTCAACTCGGGGTCACATTGTCCAACATAGAGTGTATTTCATAACTCAATGTCAATACCTGAGCCCGTGCATCAAACCCCTCGGGACTACCGGTCCCATAATGCCACACAATGGACAGTTACTATATATATATATATATATACATTCACTGAAAAAGCCATAGGTTTTAGGGAAAGTTATAGTCAGTTGGGCATTTCACTCGTACAAAACCAGAGAAATTCCCCCGTTATAGTTAGTACAGCTAACTATAACTTGCGTTCCCGCAATGCACTGCTGATGACATCACATATTACATCACTCATGACATGGTCAGGTACATCACTGATGACATCTCAAATGACATCACTGATGACATCACTGATTACATTATCCAGTGACTGTGTGTTTCTGTAAAGTTTAAATATGTTTAATATATATAGGGAAAGGCGTATTGAAGAATGAGTGGGTGTATAAGTCTCTGAATGGATGATTTAGTAGGTGCGTGACTGACTATAAGTGAGTGATTAAACGTGTCTTACTGAATGCATGGGTTAGTGACTAAACTGTGTGAATGTCTGTATCTGTCTGTCTATTAGTGTGTAAGCGGCTGCATAGGTTTGCGAATAGCTACATGAGGGTCTATATGGACTATTGATTGGTTGTCTGTATGGGTGCCTGAGTGTTTGTGTGGGTGGGGTGTGTGTGACTCTGTGCATAGATGTGTGAGTGGGTGATTCACTGGGTGTATGGTTTCAAGAGTGCATCTTTGATGGACTGTATAGGTGGGTGAGTGTGTGTATGGGTGTGTTAGTGAGAGATTGTATATTTCAGTGGTACATGTATGAGGTACTACATATGTGAAAGGCAGTATATATGTGTGTTGGAGTACATAAATGGCTATAAGTGAGAGTGTGTGATTGTCAGAGTGGCTGTATGGATGAGTGTGTGCTTGTATCAGTGATTGTATATGAGCAAAAGAATGTGCTAGTATTCGTATGAGTAATTGAGCGGGTGTGTATAACTGTATAGGTGAGAAAATGGCGATGTGATTAATTATTTCCATGACTGACTAGGTGTTTGAGTACCTCTATAGATGAGTGGTGGTGTGTGAGTGTCTATACAGGTGTATGAGTGCATATGATAGTCCTGTACTGAGTGACCATAAGTTTGAGTGACTATACGGGTGAGTGAGTGGATGTGTGTGTTAACCTAAGAATCAGTGAGTGGGTATGTACTTATTGGTGTTGGAGTGTGTATGGTTTTGAGAATGGCAGTCTGTAATTTAGAGTGGGTGTGTCAAAGGTTATATATTAGGGTGTGAGAAGATGCATCAATTTATCAAATGGATGATGTCATCAGTGATGTCACTGACCATGTCATGAGTGATGTAATCTGTGACGTCATCAGCAGTGCATTCCGGGGGCGCGAGTTATAGTCAGGTGAACTAACTATAACAGGGTATTTTCTCTTGTTTTGTACGAGTGAAATGTCCAACTAAATATAACTTTCCCTAAAACCATTGGTTTTTTCAGTGAATTTCTAAGGTTTTTTTAAATGCTAATTGCTAACAATAACGTGCCTGAAACCTATGGTTTTTTTAAGTGAATTTCAAAGGTTTTTTAAATGCTAGTTTCTAACTATGCCTACAGAGAAAAACGCACAGAAAGAAGCAAAAGAAATGCAGAAAGAAGCAACAGAAGTCCACAAAGACGAAGAAAAGTGCAGGAAGAAGCAAGACTTGTGCAGAAAGAACCAACAGAGGAGCAGAAAGAGGCCTTGTTGCAAAATCATCCTGTGCCCACAACTTTTTCAGACGGGTACTGGTGGTTATTGACTCTGACTCTGACTAACCAGGCCTAGAGTCAGTGCTATGCTAAAAGACACTTAGAATACAGTGAAAATACCTACATACACTAGGAAACACTATGCCTTGGGGTACCCCATGATTAGCATGACGTCCTCTGTAAGGCCCTAGTACATAATAGGGCAGGGGGATTAAAACTACCTCTAAGTCAGAGGTACAGAAATATGCTACTTTAACTAGTAGTTGCGTTTGCAGAGTGGTGCAGAGTGGTGGAGAAGGGGCGCTGGGCGTCCAACCAACACTCAGGAATTCCGCTGCGTAAGACTTAGAGGAGATACCAGGAGGGATTATTGGCCCCCAAGCTCCCTCAGGACTAAATTGGACTGCATCCCCCATCCCTTAGTCTGCCACAAGGCACGTTTGCAGAGTGGTAGAGAAATGGGGCCATGGTCTCCAAAGACGTTTTAGCAATCCCTTTGTGTGGGACTTACTGGAGGTAACAAGAGGGGTAGTTGGCCCCCCAAGGATAACCTTGGGGGCCAACTTCCCAAATTATTACCTCCAGTTAGCCCGCGCTTGTTTTTTTTAATTTTCTCCTCCGGATTCGCGCACACAGCACGAATTTGGCAAATTAAAAAAAAAATGTTTTTTTAGGCCTTGGGGGTCCTTGTGGGACCCCAGAGCAGGCTTAGGGGGTCAGAGTGTATCTACCCTGTCCCCTTTTCTTGTTGTTCGCGTTTCTTTTTCTTTTCTCTTGTGACTCAGTTCTACCAGCTGTCAAAACTTCCTGGTGTGGAGTGTTGACAGCCAATTAGAATAAAGCTTGTGGTCGGGAGGGTGCGCAGATCCATTGCACCTCTATACATCAAACCTTTTATTTTTTGATTTTCTCAGCAACTACTGAACGGATTTACACCATTTAAAATAAAAGTCTCCTTCTAAACCAATGGCTACCTTTATGCCAAATTTGGTGTAATTCCATTCAGCAGTTCAAGCTGTAACCGTGTCTAAAGTTTTCTGTGGGAAATTGATTTTGCAACCTCTATTTTTTTAATTTCTCAGGAACTACTGAACGGATTTATACCAATTAACAAAAAGTTCTCTTTTTGAAACAAGGGATACCTTTTTGCCAAAGTTGGTGTAATCCTGTTCAGCAGTTCGGGCTGTAGCCGTGTTTAAAGTTTCCCATGGGAAATACCATGGAGAAAACACGTTTTGGGATCCCCCCTTTTTTCTCAGCCCCGCTTGCTGAATCACCCTGAAACTTTCAAGATAGGAGCTGACCGGAGTGCCCCACGAGTTTTGAAAATTACGCAAAGATTTGTCAACCAGTGCCAAAGTTATTGGGAAAACAAAAAATGCTTTTCCTATGGAAACTAGGTCCTAACTATAACTACCTACTGGCGACCGCAAGTAGATTATATGTGTGTGTGTGTGTAGGTGTGTGTGTGTGTGTGTGTAGGGTTTGTATGTACCTTTAAAACACTTAAATCTTGTGGTAAAGGCTTGCATGCTAAAGACATGTGCATTGTAAAATTCATGTTAGTAAGTATTAACACTGATGCTGCCTTTCCTCCTCTCTGATGACTCATGGCTCATGGTTTCCCGGCTCTTCCCTCCATGCGCGTCTGAGCCTGGGCAGTGCACACAGCATTGTGGATCGGTGTCTGCGTAGAAAAGAGTGAAAGCTTTCTTCCTGCCTCTGTAGAGACCTCCTAATGCTGTTCCTGCTCCTTCTCGGATGCAGACCAGGCCCTGGACTCACTGTTTAACTTCCGGGTTATTATGTGAGCCCAGAGCTTCTCGAAAACATATGACACAGCAGCTTGTGTTTCACCCTATGCAGCCCAGACCGCTCAGAGGATTAATGAGCTGTAGTGTTGCTTGAAAGTGAAATGATGTTTCCGCAGAGTAATACTGTGCTAATTTCTAAATAAATAGGTGGCAAGGCCCAAGGTACTGCTTGGAGGCCTCTGGAGGTTGCACCACCGACTGGAACGGATGTCACTGCCACATGCCAGTATAAACGCTCCCTACTAAACATCACACCCTATAAAGTGGCTGCTCTGCAGTTCCATGTCACCAATACCAGTGGAATTGACCTGCACACTTTAGGAGTATTTTCTGTAATGTGTATTTAAATGACATGTTCAGTACAAAAATATACAGACCAGGACATGTTCAACTAAACCTCGTTCATTCCAGCCTTGTAGTGGACTGTCACAAGTAAGATCCAGTGTTAACTGAGTGCCGGTGCCCAGCACCAGCAAACACCCCCACAAATTAAGCACTTCATTGTCAGTGAAATTGCTCTCCCTCCCTTGCAGCTCCACCATTAGGTGAGGCCTTCCCCGGAGCCCCTGCAACTCTCGTGTGTTGGTGTTCGAGGTTCTCTTCCACCCGCAGGTTTCACCTGTGCCTCATTCCTGGTCGTCCAGTGGACCTCTGTCTCCATTCTCTTGCTCCGATGTTTTTCTCCATTTTCACTTGTTTCTTTCCCTCACTTCTATCTCTCTCCTTCTGGGTCTATCCTCCATTTTATGTTGTTTTCCCCTCATTTAAAGCTCGCCCCTTTACTCTCCTAGTGTGTCTTTCCTCCGGTTTTCACTTGTTTTTTACCCTCATCTCAATCTCCCACTTTCACTCTCAGTCTGTGTCCTCTGTGCCTTTCCTCCACTCTTTCTTGCACTTTTGATGTCTTCATTTGCACTTTTCTCTCTCTTTTTGCCTTTTTCCTTTTGCCTTTTTCAGCCCGTTTTTCTCTGCCGCTGCTGCCCCCATGGGCCCTCCCCCCCAGCACGACCAGTGTGACCGTCCCAATCCAGCTCCCCTCCCCGCTCCCACCTCCCAGCTGTCCACCCCTCCCCGAACCCCTACTTAATAGCGGCCGCTGCTGGGATAGGCGGGCAAGACCACTGACTCATTGTCAGTAAAATTGCTCTCCCTCCCTTGCAGATCCACCATTAAGTGAGGCCTTCCCCCGAACCCCTGCACTCTCAAGTGTTGGTGTTCGAGGCCCTCTTCCACCCATAGGTTTCACCTGCGCCTCATCCCTGGTAGTCCAGTGGACCTCTGTCTCCATTGTCTTGCTCTGTTTTTTCTCTCCTTTTTCACACTTTTTTTCCCTCACTTCTATCTCCCCTCTTCACTCTCCTTCTGGGTCTTTCCTCCATTTTCTGTCATTTTCCACTCATATCAAGCTCCTCCTTCACTCTCCTTCTGACTCACTCCTCTCCTCGAGCCGAGTGGTCGCTCCCAGCGTCCCCTGCTGGTTCTGGTATCGTAGCGCTGCTTTGCCTGTGCCTCTGCCGAATACAATTGCCTGCTGCCTGCCTCTTTGCCTGATTTACACTGTTTTACATTGTTTTGTTGATTGTCATTCTGTTTTGCGCGTCTAAACTGTAGCGCTCCGCTGTGCTCCCCCCTCCGCCTCCATTTTAAGTGTTGTTGTTGTCCTCGTGTGCCCGCCCCGCCTCCCAGCTGAGACGCCCTCCCACTGTCCTGAAAAAGCGCTTCTCCCCCTTAGCGCGCTGTGACTCACTCCTCTCCTCGAGCCGAGTGGTCGCTCCCAGCGTCCCCTGCTGGTTCTGGTATCGTAGCGCTGCTTTGCCTGTGCCTCTGCCGAATACAATTGCCTGCTGCCTGCCTCTTTGCCTGATTTACACTGTTTTACATTGTTTTGGTGATTGTCATTCTGTTTTGCGCGTCTAAACTGTAGCGCTCCGCTGTGCTCCCCCCTCCGCCTCCATTTTAAGTGTTGTTGTTGTCCTCGTGTGCCCGCCCCGCCTCCCAGCTGAGACGCCCTCCCACTGTCCTGAAAAAGCGCTTCTCCCCCTTAGCGCGCTGTGACTCACTCCTCTCCTCGAGCCGAGTGGTCGCTCCCAGCGTCCCCTGCTGGTTCTGGTATCGTAGCGCTGCTTTGCCTGTGCCTCTGCCGAATACAATTGCCTGCTGCCTGCCTTTTGCCTGATTTACACTGTTTTACATTGTTTTGGTGATTGTCATTCTGTTTTGCGCGTCTAAACTGTAGCGCTCCGCTGTGCTCCCCCCTCCGCCTCCATTTTAAGTGTTGTTGTTGTCCTCGGGTGCCCGCCCCGCCTCCCAGCTGAGACGCCCTCCCACTGTCCTGAAAAAGCGCTTCTCCCCCTTAGCGCGCTGTGACTCACTCCTCTCCTCGAGCCGAGTGGTCGCTCCCAGCGTCCCCTGCTGGTTCTGGTATCGTAGCGCTGCTTTGCCTGTGCCTCTGCCGAATACAATTGCCTGCTGCCTGCCTCTTTGCCTGATCTACACTGTTTTACATTGTTTTGGTGATTGTCATTCTGTTTTGCGCATCTAAACTGTAGCGCTCCGCTGTGCTCCCCCCTCCGCCTCCATTTTAAGTGTTGTTGTTGTCCTCGTGTGCCCGCCCCGCCTCCCAGCTGAGACGCCCTCGCCCCTCCCCCTCCACCATCCATATATGACAGGAGTTCCCGCGCGCAGCGTTCACGCGCAGCGGTCGCGCCCCATGCGCGCCGAAGGTGCGCCAAAGGTAAGCCTGTCTACGCCCGTCCGCGCCTGGACCGTGCCCAGCGCCAGACCCCCTGCCCCTCGCGCTCCCCAGCCCTCCCGCATTACCTACGATGCCGCCACCCTCCTAGCCCTTGACCCCGGTCGTGCCCCCAACTGCGTCCAAGCCGCTCCTGGACACACCCATGGACCTTTCTCCTGCTACTCCTGCAAATTCAGCGGCACCGACAACATCTCCGCTATGATCACACCACAGACTCTCGACCCCAACCACCTACAGTGCATCCTTCTCAACACCCGATCGGTCCACAGACACGCCATTGACCTATGGAATCTACTAGACACCATCTCTCCAGACGTCGCCTTCCTAACAGAAACTTGGATGAACGCTTCCTCCGCCCCAGACATCACCATTGCCATCCCTGATGACTATAAGATCACACGCAAGGACCGCACCGACCACACAGGAGGAGGAATCGCTATCGTCCATAAGAAATCAATCCGCATCTCAACCAGCTCTGACGCCAACCTCGCCAACTCCGAACACCTTCACTTCCAGATCCACATCGACCCCAAGACCACACTCAGAGGCACCCTCCTCTACAGACCACCAGGACCCCGCGCAAAATTCAGTGAAGACATCACGGACTTCATCACCCCACACGCGCTCCCCTCCAAAGACTACATCCTTCTGGGAGACCTCAACTTTCACCTCGAAAAGATCAACGACCGCAACACCGCCACCCTCTTAGACAACCTTGCCAACCTCGGACTTAATCAACTAGTCACTTCCCCCACCCACATCGCAGGTCACACACTCGACCCCATCTTCACCTCCAGCAATCATGTCTCCTTCAGCCACACTACGGACCTCCTCTGGACTGACCACAGCTGCGTTCACTTCACCTACAACAAGCCGAAACCCACCAACCACCTCCAACCAACTCTGCAAAGAAACTGGAACAAAATCACCACGGACCAGATCTCCGCCTCGCTCTTCTAAACGACCCAGCCCACTCCTCTAACGCTAACGAAGCCGCCGCCAACCTCACCCTATGGTTATCCAACACCGCCGACACCTTAGCACCACTGAAAAAACGTCAAAGCAAACCTGGCAGCAAAAAAGCCTCATGGTTCAACGATGATCTTAAGAAGTCCAAGAAACTCTGCCGCTCCCTTGAAAAGGCCTGGAAAAAAGACCCAACCACTAGCACCAAGGACGCCTTCAAAAACGCCACCCGCACTCACCACCAACTAATCCGAAAGGCCAAGAAAACAGCATTCAAGGATCGACTTGACAACAACGCCCACAACAGCAAGGAACTTTTCAACATCGTCAAGGAATTTTCCAATCCCTCGGCCAACTCCAACGACATCACCCCCTCTCAAGCCCTCAGCGACTCCCTAGCCTCATTCTTCCACAACAAGATTGCAGACATCCACAACAGCTTCGACAACCAACCCGGAAACCAACCCACCCTACCATTTGCTGAATATTCTCCCCCCGTGAACACCCTTAACGACTGGAACCCAATCTCCACTGAGGACACAATCCGCCTGATGAATTCCATCCACTCAGGATCCCCCACAGACCCATGTCCTCACCACATCTTCAACAAAGCAGACTCCGTCATAGCACCGCACCTCCGAGACGTCATCAACTGCTCCTTCAACTCCGCCACCTTCCCGGAACACTGGAAACACGCTGAACTCACCGCCCTTGTGAAAAAACCCACAGCGGACCCCACCGAACTCAAAAATTACCGCCCCATCTCGCTCCTTCCATTCCCGGCCAAAGTCATCGAGAAAGCTGTCAACAACCAGCTCGCCGCCTTCCTCGAAGCCAACAAATCCCTCGACTCCTCACAATCCGGCTTCTGAGCAAAACACAGCACTGAGACCGCCCTCATCGCAGCAACAGACGACATTCGAACTCTACTGGACAATGGAGACACAGTCGCCCTCATCCTCCTCGACCTCTCTGCAGCATTCGACACAGTCTGCCACAGCACCCTTCTACAGCGCCTCAGAAACA
The DNA here is from genome assembly GCF_964263255.1 of Lissotriton vulgaris. Classification (NCBI taxonomy): domain Eukaryota; kingdom Metazoa; phylum Chordata; class Amphibia; order Caudata; family Salamandridae; genus Lissotriton; species Lissotriton vulgaris. The sequence continues at coordinate 307,718,810 of NC_141688.1, read as the reverse complement.
TCGGAATACAAGGAAAAGCACTTGAATGGATCACCTCCTTCCTCACCGGAAGAACACACAGAGTCCGCCTTCCACCATTCAAGTCCGAGGCCACTGAAGTCATCTGTGGCGTACCACAAGGATCCTCACTCAGTCCCACCCTCTTCAACGTATACATGAGCCCCCTCGCGGCCATCGCACGCCAACACAACCTCAACATCATCTCCTACGCGGATGACACCCAACTGATCCTATCACTCACCAAAGACCCCAACACCGCCAAAACTAACCTACACGAAGGAATGAAAGAAGTTGCCGAATGGATGAAACAAAGCCGTCTGAAACTTAACTCAGACAAAACAGAAGTCCTCATCTTAGGTACATCCCCCTCTGCATGGGACGACTCCTGGTGGCCGGAAGCCCTCGGAAAAGCACCCATCCCGACAGACCACGCACGGAACCTATGTGAAATCTGACGAAATTTATGTACATAGACAGCATTCATTTCCCTTCTTCTCCCACTCCTCTCCCTGTGGGCACCATGGACACTGTAAATTATTGACCGTCTCACCCTGCCAGTAAGAACCCGTACCCCTATGCATATGTACAGCCATTCTAGGCACCATGGCCTTTTTACCCATTGGAACCCCCAGCTTCCCTCCTGCGCGTATCTTGCACCTCCTCTCTCATGTATAGACCATGAAACCCTTTCCCTATGCGCGATCCTGATGTGAAAGGTAACCCTCCTGCTTGACCCAGGCCTTCCCCATTTCCCTCTCGAAGAAGCATCCTTCGCCTCAGCTGACATAGCCCCCCCCCCCCAGTTGTATCTGACTGCCCCTGTTCTCTCATGTACAGGTCATAAGATCTCTCTCTCTCTCTCTCTCTCTGCGCGGCTCTGGCCCTGCACGCACCCTGACCCCCTCCTTCTCCTCATATGAGCAAGTCCTAAACCCTCTTCTTCCGCAAAGCCCTGTCCTTGAGAGTCACGACCGCGCCTGACCAGCACCTCCTTCCCTTCCATGAATGCCCCTCTATTGACAAGCCCTCCCTCCACGCTCGATTGTCCACGCAGGCATGAATACCACTCCTTTGATGACCCCTTCCCCGAGTCCGGCTGACCACACATGTCCGAGGCCATCACCTAAGCCAGGAGATATCATTTACTGCTCTTATTGTATGCCTAGCCACCCCACCCCCTGGGCCATGATCAGGCGTACACATCCTACGAAACACTCAGCTGCGCGATTGCCCTCCCCCCTTATCAGCAGGTCAAGGGTCCCCATTGTGAACGTATGTGGAGTAGGATCATCACGAGGATTATAGGGATGTCTTCCTTTTGCGTCATACTGTCCTGATTGTACCATCAAATGTTTTGCAAGGTATAAAAGCAAGAGTCTCAAGCTCACTTGTTAGAGCACCTCCCGAAAGACACTGTGTTTCGTGTCCGAAATGACTGGCTCTCCTCATGAGAAATAAACTCTGTTCTTGATTCCTGCTCCCAGCGCCCGTCTCTTTATTTGGTAACTATTCAGAATGGAAACTAAGAGGCGGTTTGCGCCAGCAGCCTGGGCATCGATAGAATTATGGGCTCACTTTCCACAATTGGCGTCCCAACGCGGGGTCCATCAGTGACATAGGGTTCGGTAAGAGAGATCCAGACGAAGAAGTGAACGTCTAAAATGATCGGAGTATACCTGCCTTGAGAGGGCCCTAGCCCGGCTGCCGATCGACAGAACTTCACCAATTCTGAACGGACCTCTCTTGAGTGACCTATTGTCCTGACTGGAATCCCACAGGAATGCTACATGGAGTAAGAGAACGATCGGGCGCTGGAGGAGGGAGTCGAAGAACTGTCCGTATGGTCCGGTCCGGGTAAGATTAAGTAGGGTGTTTTTACGCCTGATTGGTAGGGTGGCTCTATCCACCTGATTGATTGATTGTTTGTATTGAAAGTCGGTATTTGTATACTGATATTGTTGGTATTGGTTCATTTAGCTTTGAAGGCTACTTGACATATTGGTTCTCTTTTGAGAACGAGACATTCTCTGTTTGCAAACAGCGGCGAATAGGAACGTCGTCCCTCTTTGCAGATAGAGAAGGGTAGGTAATGCAGACTTTTGTCCCCGGTGTAATCCGTCATGCCTACTTTTCTCCCCACTGATTGTTTGAAGTCAATTAATAATCGATTGTTGCTTGAAGTCGATTATAATTGATTGTTGTTTGAAGTCGATTAATAATCGATTGTTGTTCTTTGAGATCTTCCCTGTCCACAAACAGAGACGAATAGGAATATTCTGTTCCCTTTATGGATAGCGAAGGGCAGGTAATGCAGACATTTGTCCCCGTTGTAATCCGTCATGCCTGTTTTTCTCCCCATTGATTGGTTGGTTGCCTGGACATTGTTGTCCCAGGAATTGTTTCGTTTGAGGTATTTTCTATTTGCAAACAACGTGAAATAGAAATATTCTGTCTTTGCAAGTAGAAAAGGGTAGGTTATGCCCCTTTGTGAATTCGTCAGTCCTACCCACTCCCCACTGGTTGGTTATTGTGGGGTAGCTCGCATGGTCCGCCCAGGAGACTACCCTTATGGAGGACATATGCTCTCTACTCATGGGCCATTTAGTAGAAATAGACCGACTGGTCCGTCCAGGAGGCTAGCCTAGTAAGTGGAAGTACATCGCTCGGTCTGTCCAGGATGATACCCTAATGAAGGAATATATGTTCCCCTTTTGATCGATAATCTCGTTCCACCCCGGACCATTTATTGGAGGGGACTCGTCTGGTCCGTCCAGATGTACCCCCCTAGTGAAAAGGACACATAAAAATATGAAGTGATCACCGTTCCCTACTAACAGAAAGCTTTAGCTCGAAACACGCTAAGGAAGAAGAAAGAAAAATAAAAAGAAATCAGGCTAAGTCAGTAACCCCCTGATGAGCTTTTGACTTCACCAAAAATAAGAAACATTAGAAATAGTTCGTAGTAAGAAATATAAAATGGCGAAAAAGTTTGATAGCACAAAGCAGCCACGAGGTAGCTAGGCTTCACTGCCTATTCCTGCTCCCAACATGTCTGCCTCATTTCCCACCACGCCCAAATAACGGTCACATGAAATAGAAAGCAAACCAATAGGTACCTACCCCCATTCCGGAAGCTCCCGAAGTGCAACAGGTCCGCGGTTACGCCCATCCGGAAGGCGAGGCCTCGAGGCACGAGGGACTCGCCTGGCCACGGTCAGGAGGAGATGATGTTGGGCAGGCGGTCCAAAGGATGACAAGGACCTCTCCATCTTTTCTCTTCTGCCGCCCTGCAGGCCGCGGGGAGAGAGGGGGCTGTCTTGCCTCGGCCACCGACCACCCCTCTCTCTCACCCGATCCGGCTTTTGTCGAAGGCCGAAGCCAAGGCGAGGACGGCGGCAAATCAAGTAGTCCCGCCACATGCCAAATTCGCCGCATGCCATCGCCTGCATAGGTACAGGCAGTCCCGCCACATTCCAAGCTCCCTGGAGAGTTGAAGGTAGTCCCGCCACATGTCAAAAAGGGAGGGGGGGGGCTGTCTTGCCTCAGCCGCCGACCACCCCCCCCCATCACCAATGGCTGGCACGGCCGATATCGAGACGACGGAGCCGAGGAACGGCGCGGGGTCGCTGGAAGGGGGAGGCGGCGCGAACGACCCTCCCCCACCTCCCTCCAGGTGGAGGCTTCCAGCGACACCCCAACACTCTTTGCTTAAAGAGGGTCAACATCAAAAAGCGGTCTTCTGCCCAGGACGGGCACTCGCTCCATATCGCCTCTCCTCGACCTTGAAGATTCTATAAGATCCGGGGGGCCCCCGACCCCCTGCATGGGTGCCCCCGCCCCCTTCGCTGGGAACCACGACATCGGTGTTACTCCTGCCGGCACCAGACTTGGATCGGAAATGGCTAAAATGCCGCCACAGCACAGGCTTGTTCAGTTCCGGAGGAACACCAGGATGACCCGGTAGGAAAATTGTTGCCGCCCTTCCCACTCTTTGACTCATGGTCCATATTGTTAGACTGTTAACCACATTGCACGAGACTTTCTGAACTGCCAATGGAAAGTTCTGGGCCAACCATGCGAGACTAGAGACACCCTGACTGTGCTGGAACTTGCCTGACCCCACCCAAAATGGCGCCGACACAAAATGAGCCGTTTTTTATGAACTTTGTTGCACCCTGATTGCGCAAGCTTTTTACCCCGAGATATATATAACGTTTTGGATAATGAAAGTAGATATGAAAGGATATTGAGTATGTGCTTGGACAATGAATTGACTTAGGGTGGGTACCGATTATGAGTTGGAAAATGAATTGGTGTAATTTAAGGTAATGAATGAACATTGGATAATGTATTTACGAATTTATTAAAAATGAATTACTGACATGCATCATGCTTGCTCTGTAGGGGAGTTTAATACGATTTTATTGCACTGCCACACTTTATGCAACGAACTGCCACCAGCCTTGATCTCCTTATGTACAGTTCCAATCTGCTCCGTGGCTAGTCCACTGGGTTGTAGGCCTGTATTTATACGTCAACACTTTTTTATTAAAAGTATTTTGAAAACGAAAGCATAGTTGTAGTGGTTGCATTAATGAGTTTTGAATGTATTACTACTGTGAGCAACGAGAAAGTATGATGAAGGTTAAAGGTTAAAAAGGACCCGATATTCAGCAGCCACACTATGTGTCGCAGGCAGCCGGAAAAGTGCTTTAGAAGACCTAAAAACGACACCACAGAAATGCCACCTGACCGCCACCCTTGTACCAGATCGAAAGGGGTTACGACCAAGTAACTCACGTAGATACGCAGATCGTCAATGATTATCCGTCTGACCTGTCTGGTCCATCTGGGCTTAAACGCCGTGATGGTAGGGAAATGCACTACGTGGAGATAGGTCGAGTATGTGGTAGGTAAAAACATTTCCGGATTACTGCATGCTGATGAGGTTTGAATATTGCCCCCCCACCCCCTTCTTTCTCCTCCCTTCTGCAGGTCACGTCGGAAAACTGGCTGATGTATGGATGGACGACGACCGAACCGCCGATGAGGAGGGGAAGAAGGGAATATGAGCATGGTCCTTATGACAAATAAAAGTTTTTAAAAAGACGTAGACTTAAACATGACTGTTCCTCCTTAGAACATAGCAACGGGAGGATGGACTGACATAGAGACTGGACAAGTACTGAATGACGAAAAAAATTTGACTAGAAACGACGCGTTAAATAATGAAACTGGACGTTTTGACTAGGTAGGGAAAGGACAAAGAAAAATTGTACGGGTAAGGGTTGCCACGGCACCACCCGCCTAGGGAGTTAGAAATGTTGCCGATGTTCAAAATGCACTGCCCCCTTTCTCACACTCTTACAGATATAGCCAAGCTGTCCGACTGTTTTCCCGATCAATATTTGCCGTTGCCTCAGCCTGGAGAACTTCCCACCACAGGAGGGAACAGGAAAATGGTTTAAGATCCAACCATGGGTAACTAGCGCAACCAGGTTAATTTCTGATCGACCAACCGAGGTGTGAGTATTGGTAATTGGGAGCGCTCACGGGCATGACAAGCGAGAAGGGAAAGGGGGGGAAGGGCAGAAAGAGCTAAGCACGTAGATAAATAGGATATTAAAGATACGTAGGATATATATATAAACAGATCTTGTAGACTAACAATTGTTTCCTGTCTTGTCGTGAATGTCTTGTATATGTGTAATATATGTGCCGTCTTCCCTGTCTGAGTTTGTGTGTATGTAACGTACGAATTTATGTCTCCCCTCTGTCTGTATCTACAGGTCACCTGACCTTTGCCGTTCTGTGTTGTGAGCGCACTAAATGACCTATTTTCGTACACGTCTCTCTCTCTCTCTCTCTCTCTCTCTCTCTCTCTCCACTCCTTTTTATCTCTCTCTCTCTCTCTCCCTCTCCTTACATGTCATACGTGTACCGAATGGCTCGTTTAGATTGCGGACGACTCTCACTCTCTATGAGAGTCTCCCTATTTTTCCTCCCTCTTTTTGGTAAAATTGTGCCCCACCGGCACCAGTCTGATTTGATACATATTTGAACGCGAAGGTGTTCAGCGAAATTGACCGAAACTAAAATGACTGTATCTCGCCATGTTACTGCCTCTCCTTTCTGCAAAATGAATGAACTTGAATTGGCTGAGAAGGAAAGGACAGGTAAGACGACTAAAGTCCCCCAAATCAGGCCATTTATAGGGGAACTGTATGTCACTGGCATCCTATGTCTGTTCTTCAGAGACGAACGCCAACGTCTAGATTGACACCCAATACCCAGATTGCCCCACCCCTTTGCACCCAAGCGCAAGCGCCCGAAGCCCCGCCCCATTTTTGATAGAACCACTTCTGCTGTCCCGGGTATAAACATAATGACCATGGGTAGCTGTTGACCCTTGAGGAAATCTTGTTTGCCCGACTCTCGACGATACCACCCCCGCCCTGTCTGAAAATATGATTGTTCCTGAAGGGAAATGCCCTGTAATGTTGAATATGATGTAACGCACAGTTGATGGAAATGTCATTTATCCTGACGTGAGTTATAAATAGGACAATGAATAAACCTGCCATAAACTCAGTAGGAATGCTGACACATGCACTGCTTGGTAATAGACCTCTGACTGTGACCGATGAGCATAAAATCTCAAATGCGGAAAGTTGAGGGAGGAATTCATATGCGTAGATGTCTTCTTCTGCCATTTCTCTAAAACGTTGTCTTGTACCTATTCAAAGATTCACGATCACCGGAGGAGATGGGTCAGATGTGACGTTCAGCCTGACTGCAGACCTTGGGACACGTATGACATCGACCAGAGGTGGAGCTGCAGAGCAACAAGGCACGGGACGAAACCGCAATTTTAACGTGGAAAATGAAAAATGACGGGCCGCCTCGAAGCCCTCCGACTGCTAACCCACGTGTGCCTGGAGTCTCCGTCTGCCTTCTTTGGGCCCGATTGATGGGCCTGCCTGCTTGTTATCCTTTGCTCCCTTGGTCCCTTTGTGTGTGTCCCAGGAACTCTGACCCAACTCCGCTCACTCTTTCTCCTATCGACTATTTGAACAACATCCACCCACCTTCCCACGTGACTTTTTTGCCAAAGGAAAGAGCTGCAATTATATGGGAAGAGGGTGTTGCCACAGAACTATAGGTGCCGAGCATAAGGCGCCGCCAAACGGACTGTTTAGGGAACAGGACTGTGGTCTAACAGCAGAGGACTGACCGCACCCTGCAACGCGTAAGGATAGAATCGAGCTGGACCTATAGCTCCACCGCCGGTGCTCAACAGCGCCAACGAAAGTACCCGGATTAGAGCCTACCAGTGATGGCTCGCTGATAAAAGACACTGTGACGAAGAGATCTTGTGTATTGAATTGAATTCCGCTCTCAACTACCTGGTCAAAACTGTTCATTGGTCACATTTTTTTTAAGTCAGAAAGATTTATGCTATGTAGTGCGTTTAATTGCCAGGAACACAACGAAAAAGTAATTTCCTATGTACTGCATTCTTCCCATCATCTTAACTGTCTATGATTGTACGCCACATGTTAGTATCGACAAAGTGCTAATTCGCCAACGATGCTTGTCTACCTGTAATGCCATCAGCTGCAAAAATGATTGCTGCTATGTAAAAATGGGCGACTGTGAAATCTGACGAAATTTATGTACATAGACAGCATTCATTTCCCTTCTTCTCCCACTCCTCTCCCTGTGGGCACCATGGACACTGTAAATTATTGACCGTCTCACCCTGCCAGTAAGAACCCGTACCCCTATGCATATGTACAGCCATTCTAGGCACCATGGCCTTTTTACCCATTGGAACCCCCAGCTTCCCTCCTGCGCGTATCTTGCACCTCCTCTCTCATGTATAGACCATGAAACCCTTTCCCTATGCGCGATCCTGATGTGAAAGGTAACCCTCCTGCTTGACCCAGGCCTTCCCCATTTCCCTCTCGAAGAAGCATCCTTCGCCTCAGCTGACATAGCCCCCCCCCCCCCCAGTTGTATCTGACTGCCCCTGTTCTCTCATATACAGGTCATAAGATCTCTCTCTCTCTCTCTCTCTCTGCGCGGCTCTGGCCCTGCACGCACCCTGACCCCCTCCTTCTCCTCATATGAGCAAGTCCTAAACCCTCTTCTTCCGCAAAGCCCTGTCCTTGAGAGTCACGACCGCGCCTGACCAGCACCTCCTTCCCTTCCATGAATGCCCCTCTATTGACAAGCCCTCCCTCCACGCTCGATTGTCCACGCAGGCATGAATACCACTCCTTTGATGACCCCTTCCCCGAGTCCAGCTGACCACACATGTCCGAGGCCATCACCTAAGCCAGGAGATACCATTTACTGCTCTTATTGTATGCCTAGCCACCCCACCCCATGGGCCATGATCAGGCGTACACATCCTACGAAACACTCAGCTGCGCGATTGCCCTCCCCCCTTATCAGCAGGTCAAGGGTCCCCATTGTGAACGTATGTGGAGTAGGATCATCACGAGGATTATAGGGATGTCTTCCTTTTGCGTCATACTGTCCTGATTGTACCATCAAATGTTTTGCAAGGTATAAAAGCAAGAGTCTCAAGCTCACTTGTTAGAGCACCTCCCGAAAGACACTGTGTTTCGTGTCCGAAATGACTGGCTCTCCTCATGAGAAATAAACTCTGTTCTTGATTCCTGCTCCCAGCGCCCGTCTCTTTATTTGGTAACTATTCAGAATGGAAACTAAGAGGCGGTTTGCGCCAGCAGCCTGGGCATCGATAGAATTATGGGCTCACTTTCCACACCTAGGCGTCATCCTGGATTCTTCACTCTCAATGAACAGACAAGTCAGCGCTGTATCCTCTTCCTGCTTCAACATTCTTCGCATGCTCAGAAAAACATTTCGCTGGATCCCCACCGAAACAAGGAAAACAGTCACCCATGCTCTGGTCACGAGCCGACTAGACTACGGAAACACCCTCTACGCAGGCACTACCGCTAAACTCCAGAAGAAACTCCAACGAATCCAAAACGCCTCAGCCAGGATCATATTAGACATCCCACGCAACGAACACATCTCTGGTCACCTTAAAGACCTCCATTGGCTACCCGTCGAGAAGAGGATCACTTTCCGACTGCTAACCCACGCACACAAATCACTCTACGACATCGGACCAGAATGCCTCAACTCACGACTGTCCTTCTACACCCCCTCCCGCCAACTACGTTCTTCCAGCCAAGCCCTCGCCACGGTACCTCGCATCAACAAGACCACCATGGGAGGCAGATCCTTCTCTTACCTGGCTGCTAAAACATGGAACTCACTCCCCGCTTACCTTCGCCTTACCCAGAACCACCTAGCATTCAGAAAGCAACTTAAAACGTGGATATTTGACAAGTAATCCTCCTCCCCTTTCTAAGCGCCTTGAGACCCTCTGGGTATGTAGTGCGCTATATAAATTCTCTGACTTGACTTGACTTGACTTCTGTGTCTTTCCTCCATTTTTCACTTGTTTTTTATCCTCATCTCAACCTCCCCCTTTCACGCTCCTTCTGTGTCTTCTGTGTCTTTCCTCCACTCTTTCCTACACTTTTGCTGCCTTATTTACATTTTTCTCTCTCTTTTTGCCTTTTTCCTTTTGCCTTTTTCAGCCCTGTTGGACTTGGCCCTTATGACAGGTTCACCCCTAGACTTTTTGCTTGTAATGGTGACCTGGTGATGGTGATTTTTGGTTTCTGCGCACTTTCACTGTGTCCCAGTGGAAAGTGCGTGCGCACTCTGAGTGCATGTGATGAGATAGGCCTGCCCTCCCATAGGAATGCATGGGGAATGTATGTGTCCCTGGTAGTTCCTGATGCGTGGGGTGTACAGGTTCGAATCTGATATGTGCGAACTCGTGAGAGTGAATGCTTCACAATGGTGTGTGTTGCATGAGTGTGTCATGTGTAGAAATGCCACTTCAAGGACTTGGCATATTAGTGTAAAATATGCCTGCCGTGTGATTGGCTGGAGCTGGCTGGTGAGCCTGGCTCCAGGAAGGCTGGATGGGTCTGCCCGGTGGTGAGTGTGAGATTAGCATGTTGATGGCTTGGGAGGAGTGCACCTGGTCCCTGATGGGCCTGGACTTTCCCCACACAATGCTGGCTCCGCCCCCTGTGGTGCGACTAATGACCCTAGCCCTGCCAGTGAATGAAATGGGTGGTTGAGCCATCAAGAGGCTCCAAAACCAGCTGCGACTGGTTTCTCCCCCACCCTGCACCCTTAGACAAAGGAATGTGGTGTATAAAAATGGGGCTGTGTCCCCACAGATGTTGTTCTCTTCCAGGATCCTGAGAGGGCTGCTGCTGCTGTCGCTGGGCCGGAGGACCGCCACTTGGAGTGTCTCCCTGCCTGGAGACCCAGTTTGCTGGCTCTGGGCCCAGCCTTGCCCCCCTGCCTGCCTACAAGGACTTTGCTGGATCCTTTCCTGATTTATAGCGCTAGGAGCGCTTGGCTTTTCCCTCCTAGCGCTGAGAGTGCTTTTATTTGACTAGCAGCGATTGGGAGCGCTGTGGTCACCCCTCTAGCGCTGAGAGCACTTTGTCTGCAGAGGCCGGTGCCCACCCGGCATTGTCCGCCCCAAGCGAGTGCCACCTCGCTTATTTTTGAGTATTTTGTCCCCGGGCAGGTGCCCACCCTGCCAGGGACCTTGCCGACATTTTTAGATTTGACTTCGAGGGAGCCCACCCCTCGGTAAATTGATCCCCGCCTATGAGTGCCTGGAACGGGCCGCCGCGCTGCCCGCGACGACCCGGAAGTGGTTGGTCGGCCTGCCATTCAGAGAGCTGGCCAATGGAAGTCCCGCCCCCGCAGCCGCGACCCGGAAGTCAGGCAGGCCGGGGGCAGAACATAGACAACCGGAAGCGGACGGGAGGCCACCCCGCGCTCCAGTGCGAGGAGAAGCCGGCGTCTTTCCTTCCCCCCTCCAGGCTCCCAAGGCGAGGGAGAGCTCAGGAGAGAGGGGGGGAGGAGTGTGCAGAGAGAGCCCCGAGGAGCGGGACCCCTCGTGAAGCCGCCCGCGGACCGGAGCAGAAGCAGAGGAGCCCTTGCCTGCAGAGACCCGGTGAGTGCAAGAGCCGGGTTGTTGTTCTCCGGGAGGAGCGGGGCTCCTCACACCCATTACCGAGCGGCCCCGACTGGCAGTGGGCCGCTCCAACGAGGCCCCCGCATTGGTGCCCAACCCCACGAGGGGCATCAGCCGGCATTCCGCATTTTGAGCCTGAGGGCTCAGGGGGCATCTTAGTGTTGGAGCCACGAGAGGCTCTTAAGTGCTGCATTGATTCAGAGCCCTGAGAGGCTCAACGGGGGCAGTTGGATATTTCGAGTCCCCAGAAGGGGGACTCCAACAGCGGGCAGCATTGGTCCAAGAGCCCTGAGAGGCTCCAGCGACGGCCGAATTCTTGGGAAGAGCCCACGAGGCTCAAGGGGCCATATTTGTTTCTCGAGCCCTGAGAGGCTCCCCCCTTGGCATATATGTTTTTAGAGCTCAGAGGAGGCTCAAGGGGACAGTTGTTTACTCAGAGCCAGCGAGGCTCCCTCGTGTTGCCCCATCCTCACCCAGTTGCCCAGCACTTAGTGGGCAACTGCCACGTTTAGGCCCCCTGACTTTGGGACACAGGGCGTCCTAGCCCTAGAGAGGCCAGTTGGCCTAGGGACAGTCACAGGTGGTGACTTATGTGAGTTGGCGCAGTTGTTCATTTTCTGCACCTCTGAATGTATTGTTGATGCATCATGTGCTTTCCTTCCTTACACCTCTGAATGAATGTTATGCATTGCATCATGTGTTATGTTCCTTAGACCCCTACAGGTATAGCGATACTTAGGTGGTTTCCTTCTTGCTAGTACAGGTGGTACTAGCGAGGCCCAGGTTCCTTGTGTGATCTCCAAGGATAGTGAGGATTGCATAGGTGGTGCTCACCTGGTACCAGTAGTGACTGGTTGTGTGCTATATGTTATTTTTGTGCTACAGTTTTAATTCTATGTGCTAAAAGTGCTAACTTCTAAAAGTGCATACCCTTGACAGTGGTCCAGGTGGCCCTGTCTTGTACATATCCCCTGTAAATTCTGCCCGTGCCTGTTGGCACATTGTAAAGTGTGTGTTTTATCTAATGTATGTTTTTTGTAATACAAAGGCTAATTTTTTATATAACCTTGTGTGGAGCTTCCTTTGTGATGGGCCTTGGGTGTTGTTGCTGGGGTGCGTGCGCAAGTACTTAACTCATATCGCCTCCAAGTTTAGCCTTGCTGCTCGCGCCACGTTACCTAGAGGGTGAGCAGGGGTTATCTTGGCGTGTAACTCCCTTGCCCTAACTTAGGAGTGGTGGTCTCTGACTGACTTTGGCGCAAGCCCTGGCCAGCCAGGGATCCCATTTCTAACAAGCCCTTTTTCCCCAGCCGGTGCTGCCCCCGCAGCCCCTCCCCCCAAGCACGGCCAGTGCGACCGGCCCAATCCAGCTCCCCTCCCGCTCCCGCCTCCCAACTGTCCAGCCCTCCCCGACTCATACTTAATGACGGCCGCGCCTCTGGCACCCCAAAGGCAAGTCCGTCTATGCCAGTTTGCGACCCGACTGCGACCAGTGCCAAGAACCCTTGATCTCGGGAAACATCCTTTACAATGCAACTTTTACCATGCAGTGCCTTTACATCACAACTTTTACAACGCAAATCATTATCCAGAGGTGGGTCCCTTGCTCACTTTGCCCTTGAATTTAAGCTAGCCTGGCTGAAGATGGGTATTACCCTGGAACTGGTACCAGGTTGCTTGTTTCCTTTTCAGGGAGGACCTGGCTTGGCAGTTCGGCCTTTACTGTTCCCATGAGGCTCAGGGTCAAGACTAATTTGCATATAGCTGGGTTTGAACTGAGGATGCAAAGCAAGCAAAAGAACGATGATGGGTTCAACCCAGATCTGTGACTGGGGGTGAGTTTCTGAAAAGTTTCAGCACTCTGTTCATCATCTCCTTGTATGTCAGAACTGGTCATTCCACTCGCAGCTCGTCCCAGCCATCTGTGCCAGCGACCTGCACTCTGCCCTGCTATCTGTGCCAGCGACCTGATATCTGTGCCAGCGACCTGCTTTCTGCCCTGCTATCTGTGCCAGCGACCTGCATTGTGCCTGGTATTGTTGCCTGCATTGATTACGATTGTGCCAGCTATTTCTGCCTGCGACCTCATTCTGTGCCATTGATTGTGCCAGTGATTGTTTTTTGTGCCCACGACCTCCTTTGTGCCAGTGATCTCGCCCAGCATTGTTGTTGTGCCCTTAGCCCGTCCACGCCACTGCTTCCCCGTGGCCCCACCCCCGCTCCCTCCAGCTCCTACTTACCCTACCCACTCGCCACCCCGCTCCCGCCTCCCAGCTGCACCTCCCTCGCTCCGCCCCCTTCCACTATCCACTTATGTCAGAGCAACATACGCGCAGCGTCCACGCGCAGCGGACGTGCACTAGGCGCGCCAAAGGCGCGCCAAAGGTAAGCCCGTCTACGCCCGTCTACGCCCATCCGCGCCTGGACCGCACCCAGCGCCAAACCCCCTGGCCCCAGCAAAAACCACTCCACCTGCCTAACGTACGACGCCGCAACCCTCTCTGCACTCAACACCGGCCGTCTCCCCGACTGTCACCAAGCCGCCCCAGGACGCACCCATGGACCCTTCACCTGCCAATCCTGCAAGTTCGACTGCTTCAAGACCCACACTATATCCACAAACGCCAAACAGAGCTCCGACAACAACCACCTGAAGTGCATCCTGCTCAACACCCGTTCGATCCACAGACACGCCATTGAACTATGGAACCTACTAGACAACACCACGGCGGACATGGCCTTTCTTTCAGAAACTTGGATGAACGCCTCATCAGCGCCCGACATCGCCATAGCCATCCCGGACAGTTACAAGATCATCCGAAAGGACCGCATCAACCAGACAGGAGGAGGCATCGCCATCGTCCACAAGAAAACCATCCGCATCACGACCAGCTCCGACGACACCCTCACAGCCGCCGAACACCTCCACTTCCAGATGCACACCGACCCCAAAACCACACTTAGAGGCACCCTCATCTACAGACCGCCAGGACCCCGCACACAATTCTGCGAAGACATCACTGACTTCATCAGCCCACACGCCCTCCCCTCCGAGGACTGCATTCTCCTAGGGGACCTCAACTTCCACCTGGAAAAGAACGACGACAGCAATACCATCACCCTTCTGGACAACCTCTCCAATCTCGGACTCAAACAACTGGTGAATACCCCACCCACTACGCCGGACACACGCTCGACCCAATCTTCTCCTCCAGCAAGCACGTCTCCTTCAATCACGCCACAGGACTCCACTGGACGGACCACAGCTGTGTACATTTCAACTTCAGAAAGACCACGACCCACCACCACCACCCACAACAAGTCCCCCGCAGAAACTAGAACAAACTTACCACCGACCAGCTCACCACATCGCTAAACCAAAACCCTCTCGCCAAATCAACTGACCCAAATCAAGCAGCCATCAATCTCGCACAATGGATCACCCACTGCGCCGACGAATTAGCTCCCCTGAAAAAGCAACACAACAAGCCAGGTAGCAAAAAAGCCTCTTGGTTCAATGACGACCTCAAGAACTCCAAAAAGAACTGCCGCACCCTCGAGAAAGCCTGGCGAAGAAACCCAACCACAGACAACATGACCGTCCTCAAGGAGGCCACCCGCAAACAGCAGCAGCTGATCCGATCCACCAAGAAATCAGCATTCAAGGAGCGACTCGACAACAACGCCCACAACAGCAAAGAACTCTCAGGCATCGTCAAAGGGCTTACCAATCCCAGCGCCGACACCAACGACATCGCTCCCTCTCAAGGCCTCTGCGACTCTCTAGCCTCGCTCTTCCACAGTAAAATCGCTGACATACATAACAGCTTCGGCGACCAGTCCACCCCCTTACCACCGAACTGAAGCCCCCCACCACCACCCTTGATGCCTGGAACCCGATCAGCACCGAAGACACCATCCGTTTGATGAACTCCATTCACTCCGGATCACCAACCGACCCATACCCCTACCACATCTTCAACAAGGCCGACTCCATCTTCGCACCCCACCTCCGGAATATCATCAACTGCTCCCTCAACACTGCTACCTTCCCGGAAAGCTGGAAACATGCTGAACCTAGTGCCCTCCTGAAGAAACCTACAGCAGACCTCACTGAACTTAAGAACTACCGCCCCATCTCGCTCCTCCCTTTCCCTGCCAAAGTCATAGATAAGGCCGTCAACAATCAGCTCGCCGCCTTCCTCGAGTCTAACGGCTCCCTCGACCCCTCACAGTCCAGTTTCCGAGCCAAACACAGCACCGAGGCCGCCCTCATCGCAGCCACAGACGACATCCGATCACTACTCGACAACGGGGAAACAGCTGCCCTCATCCTCCTGCACCTCTCCGCAGCGTTTGACACGGTCTGTCATAGCACCCTTGTACATCGCCTCAACAACATCGGAATACAAGGAAAAGCATTGGATTGGATCATATTGTTCCTCGCCGGAAGAACCCAGAGAGTCCGCCTCCCCCCTTTCAGATCATAGGCCACCGAAGTAGTCTGTGGCGTTCCCCAAGGCTCCTCGCTCAGCCCCACTCTCTTCAGCGTCTACATGAGCCCTCTTGCAACCATTGCATGCCAACACAACCTCAAGATCATCTCCTACGCTGACGACACACAGCTGATCCTCTCCCTCACCAAAGACCCAAACACCGCCAAAACCAACCTACATGAAGGGATGAAAGACGTAGCTGAATGGATGAAGAACAGCCGCTTAAAACTAAATTCAGACAAGACGGAAGTCCTCATCCTAGGATCATCACCCTCTGCTTGGGGCGACTCATGGGGGCCACCAGCCCTTGGCAGCGCGCCCAAACCAGCGGACCATGCTCGCAACCTGGGATTCATTCTAGACTCCTCCCTCTCGATGACCAGACAAGTCGACGCCATCTCATCATCATGCTTTAACATCCTACGCATGCTCAAAAAGATCTTCCGATGGATCCCCACCAAAACAAGAAAGGCGGTCACTCAAGCACTTATCACAAGCCTACTGGACTACGGAAACACCCTCTACGCTGGAACCACAGCCAAATTACAGAAAAAACTCCAACGCATTCAGAACGCCTCCGCCAGACTCATCCTAGACATACCCCGCCACGACCACATTTCCGGTCACCTGAAAGACCTTCATTGGCTCTCCGTCAACAAGAGAATAACGTTCCGTCTTCTCACCCACGCACACAAAGCCCTCTACGACCTAGGACCCAAATACCTCAACACGCACCTGACATTTTACACCCACACCCGCCAACTACGATCGTCCAATCAAGCCCTCGCCACGATTCCACGTATCCGTAAAACCACCATGGGAGGAAGATCTTTCTCCTACCTGGCGGCCAAAACCTGGAACTCTCTCCCCACCCACCTCCGCCTTACACAGACCCACCTCTCCTTCAGAAAACAACTCAAAACTTGGCTATTTGATAAGTAACAACCCCCCCCCCTCAAGCGCCTTGAAACCCTCCGGGTGAGTAGTGCGCAATACAAATTTTAACTTGAATTGACTTGACTTCATGGCACTACTACTTTCACTCCCAAACCCCCAGGAGGTTCAGTCCAACCATTTCTCTTTACAAAATCAGAATCTTCTGACACGTACATCTTATCCCATGAAAACTTTTCAACGTCCCATTCAAACTGGTCTTATCAGGCCACCCTTCCTTTAAATTAACAATTTGCTTTCTCTAAAATGGTGTACTCTGCTGTCGCTTTTCTCCCACTGATCCATGCCACCGTATCCAGTTCGTTCTTCTCCCCCAAGCAGTCTGACACTCTTGCCATTCTTCTGAGATAGTCCATAATAGGCCAGGGTGATCTACTCAATCAGTCAGCCACCCTATCACTGACACCTGGAACATTATGTATCATGAAGTTTTAGACTAGGAGCCTCATTAAAGCTTTGCAACTTGAGAAATTTCTTTCACAGAGCCAAATTTGAGTGGTTTGCTGTCCGTCCTTTCTGTGAACTGCATACACTTTTAAAAATATGGAAATGCTCAATGGCCCATCCACACCATAAGGGCTCCCACTCAACGTGAATACCGCTCCGCAATGCGGCAAGCATTCGTGATGCGAAGCCAATGACCACCCTTCCGTCATCATCACGTGGTTGAGTGTAGCCCCAAAACGTTTATTGCTAGCATCTGTAGTAATTATCCTTTGGGATCTTGCGCACCCCTAATCAAAATGGTGTCGCTCTTTAGTCTCACACATCTCTCTTAATGGTGTCGCAATGTTTTTGAGTTTCGCCAGTCCATACAAGGTGGCACTTATTTTTATTGGCTTTTAATGTGATAGGATCTTCTCTCATCACCTCAGGAGACTCTTTTCTGGACCTGTAGCATCTTGGCCAATGTCATGTCCCAAAAAAGGAGAGAGAGCATGCAGCAAATTTACACATGGTATGATCTGGAGTCAATCCCTTGTTCTCTAGAACTCAACACTCTCCTCAATGTCTGATCAGATATTTCTTTAACTCTCTACATAGAGTCCCAGGGTGACTGCCTGCTTCAGCTCCACAAGCCCCACCCAGAGCTATGGCGGTCAGACTACTGAACTTCAGTGACGTAGATAGGATTATCCAAATGGTATAGCAACTTGGTCCATGAACGGTGGGTGGTAATGAGGTACATCTTTACGTATACACAACTTGCAAAGGGCTTCATGGAGTCCAATGCACTCTGATTTTCCCAGCCTAACTTCAAATACTGACAGAAGGTACCACATGTTTTTTCACAACACCAGTGGAACTTTGGATATTAAACCAAATTACAGATATAGCATAAGTATAAGATAAGACAAATAGACAATGGCCTTGCCAGGCAAATCGAGATAGCAGACGGTGTAAAGAAGACACACCTGGGAAGCCATCTAAGAAAGAAGCCCCAAAAAAAGAGCCAAGTTCGTAAGTGATGTTGGGTCGAGTCTGAGGTGGCATGGTGGGCAAAATAACAATGGGTTGGAATGCTACCAAGGGTGGGGTGAACTCACTGAGTTTCATCCAGCGGAATTCCGCAATGTTACTTTAAAACCCCTTGAGATTCTGCGGAATTCCGCCCTGGAGCGGAGTTCTGAGTAGTGATAAAAAATACAACACAAGGGAACTTTGGATTGGAGGCAACACCTTAAGTAAACTAAAAAACAGGAGCACCATTACATGTGTGGCTCCAAATTTGGCAGCTGGAGACGCGTGCTTCATGCCATGGCGTGACAGCGAGCAGGCTGCTGCCACGAGGTGCACAGAGGCCTCCTTCTAGGCAGTGCCCTCAGACACAAAATCACTGTTGAGTCGAAAGATCCCCTCTTGAGAGAAACAGAGGCAGACACATTGGAATGCCAGGAGCTGTAGGTTTCAGTTTGCTATTTAGGAAAAGGCCCACTGTTGGACTTGGCCCTTAAGGCAGGTTCACCCCTAATCTTTTTGCTTTAGATCTGTGATCTGTGTGGATGATTTTCTGGTCTGTGCGCACTTTTTCCCTGTGTCCCAGAGTAAAGTGCGTGCATGTAGTTAGGCTGGCCTGCTCTCCCATAGGAATGCATGGGAATGTCTGTGTCCCTAGTAGTTCCTGATGTGTGGGGAGTGCATGCTCGAATCTGGTATGTGCGAACTCATGAGAGTGAATGCTTCGCAATGGTGTATGTGGCATGAGTGTGTCTTGTGTACAAATGCCACTTCTAGGACTTGGCATATTAATGTAAAATATGCCTGCTGTGTGATTGGCTGGAGCTGGCTGGTGAGCCTGGCTCCAGGAAGGCTGGATGGGTCTGCCCGGTGGTGAGTGTGAGATTAGCATGTTGATGGCTTGGGAGGAGTGCACCTGGTCCCTGATGGGCCTGGACTTTTCCCACACAATGCTGGCTCCACCCCCTGTAGTGCGACCGATGTCCCTAGCCCTGCCAGTGAATGAAATGGGTGGTTGAGCTATCAAGAGTACTTCAAAACCAACTGCAACTGGTTTTCCCCCACCCTGCACCTACAGACAAAGGGATTTTACTGTATAAGAAGGGGCTGTGTCCCCATACAATTTAGTTCTTCTTTTGGATCCTTGCCAGAGGGGGCTGCTGCTGGGGCCAAGAGGACCGCCACTTGGCTTGTCTCCTTGCCTGGAGACCCAGTGTGCTGGCTCTGGCCCTGCCTTGCCCCCCTGCCTGCCTCCAGACCCTGCTGGAGCTTTGCTGTTGCCTGGGGAGTGCTGCTTATTCTCCTTAGCGCTGAGGAGTGCTTTATTTTGAGCCCTTGATGCTTATTAGCGCTTTATTCCCCTTCTAGCGATTCGAGCGCTCTATTTTGTGCAGCCGGTGACCACCCGGCGTTTGCCCGCTTTATTGCCGATTTTCGGCATAGCGAGTGCCCACCTTGCTTTATAATTTTATTCAAAGGCCGGAGCCTACCCGGCATTGCCCCGTTTTTATTTACTTAGTGGAAGCCGGTGTCCACCCGGCATTGCCTGTGATCACCGCCGCAGCACCGGGAACGAGAGAGTGCAGCCGCTGACGCCACCCGGAGAGCCGCGCTGTGGTTGGTTACAGCTGCCGGAGGCTCGCCGGGCAACTCGCGCTGTGATTGGCTGCCTGGGCGGACCGGAGAAGCAGAAAGCAGCCTGCCGCATCCTGGGAGGCTCCCGAGTGAAGAGGAGCCGCCGCGGAGCCCAGCTGCCAGCAAGCCGGTGAGTGCGTGGAAAAGGAGAGGGGCGTCGGGACACATTGTCGGTGTCCGCCCCTCCCCCGTAGCGCTCGTGAATATTTTGGGGCCCGAGAAGCTCCTGGGGCCATTTCTTACTTCGAGCCTTGCGAGGCTCACGGGGCCCTTGTTCTTGAGTCCATGAAAGACTCCCACGCACTGCCCAGAGAGGCTCTAGGGGCACATCTGCGTCTTCGAGCCCACGAGGCTCCGAGCCCCCATTGTTCTTTTAGCCAGAGTGCCAGCATCTTTGTTTTGTGAGCCCTGAGAGGCTCTTAGGGGACACAGGCAGGTAGTTGGTCAGAGCCCCGTGGCTCCCACGCTGTGTCTCCCCACCTGTGTTCTTGAGCCCACGAGGCTCCAACGTTGCCTAACTTTTCCTGCACCAGTTGCCCAGCACTTTTAGCAACTGCTACGTTTAGGCTTGTGGTTTGTGCTGCCTGCGCAGACCCCTGACATTGAGACTCAGGGCATTCAGCCCCTTGCGAGGCCAGTTGGCCTGAGGGACAGTTCTAGTGTTGTGCTACATGCACCCTGCGCATTGTAAGTTACTTGCTGATGTGATTCTTGCGCAAATGTTCTAACCTGCACCTCTGAATGTGTTTAATGCCTCATGTGCAATTGTTTATGTTCCATTACCTTTGCTAAAAGTGACCTGCTTAGGTATTTTACGTTTATCCCCTTTGCTAAATGTGACCTGCTTAGAGGATTGTTGATGTCCCATTACCTTTGCTAAAAGTGACCAGCTTAGGTATTTTCAGCCTGATTCATCAAGCCGAAATGGGCTCGCAAAGGGCCAGATTCTGAGAATCTGGCCCTTTGCGAGCTCTATTTTTGCATTTGGGATTCATCATCCCAAATGCAAAAATCGGTAATAGCGTTTTCGCTATTTTGCTATGAATTACATTTAAGGAATCTCAATTCATCATCCATTTTAAAATTGCGAATTCGCAACTTCGGCCCGCTATTTACCGCGAGGTCAAATCTTGTGGTAAATAGCGAAAACTTAGAAAAATGCTTTTAAAAGCATTTTTCTAAGTTGCATGTTGCACACACACATGTCCTTTGGACATGTGTGTGTGCAACACCTGTTCGTATTTACTGTTAAGGGGTGATACAGGGTGTCCTGTGGACACCCCTGGCACCCTTTAAATCGCAATCTTATTTGCGATTAGCAAATTGCTAATCGCAAATAAGGAATACTCCCCATTCATTCCTACGGGCCTTTTGGCCCATAGGAATAAATGGGGAGTTATTCCTTATTTGCAATTAGCAATTTGCTAATCGCAAATAAGGAATATGTAGGAATCGCTTTTGTTTTTGCGATTCCTACATGAATGCCGTTTTGCGAGTCTGAAATAGCGATTTCTTATGATTCGCTATTTCAAAATCCTAACTTTACGACTTTCGGTGTGCACAAAAAGGCATTTAGTAGTAGTAAAGTTAGGAATCCTAACTTTACTACTACTAAATGCCTTTCGTGAATACCGAAAGTCGTAAAGTTAGGATTTTGCCTCAGTTTACTCTTGTGACTCGGACCCCTCGAGAGGAGCCTGCTTCCTGCTCATTAGATGGTTTTTTAGAAGTAGCTGTTTCTCGTTAGTGTTCCATCTATTTGTATTAAGAGAAAAGTGTATAAGAAATGTACAAAATGGAACGCAGTTGTGCATTACTTGCTCCAACTTGCTCTTTTTAGATTAAAGCTGCTGTCAGTTGAAATGACAATCGTCACCTTATTATTTGCTGTGCCACGTGTTATTTTTGCATGTTGGGCTTGTAGGCATTCCAGCATGTTGTGCTTTATTCAAACAGATGCTGCATTGTCAGCAGAAAGAGAGCAAAGAGCAGAGAGGAGAGTTCTGGACTGGACTCCACACACGCCCCCAGGCACCAGACTTAGGGTAGACACCTCTCCGGGGTCAGCACAGCACTGCACCTCATGATGGGGCTAAACAGCGTGTTCATGTTGAACCAAAATTCCAGGTAAAGTCCAGCTGCGCCCACTGTATATTTGCTGGCTTGCGCTTCCTGGTCTATGTTGCTTATGGTTGTCAATGTATTTTTAAAAAGGGTTCACACACTTATCGTCCAGGTAGGAGACAACGGGGAAAACCATTTGATTAAGTGTGTAGGATTGGGATAAATCTAAGGAAAAGAGACATGTGTATGAGTGTGAATCCATGGTTTTGCGAGAGTGGGCTCTAGAAATACTGTGATGATGAGGAAGCTATGCGGGAGCACCTGGACCTGAAGCACAGACCCCAGAAGGATGAATGTGTGAATGAGACACCCACTGGGTGTTAAATGAACCAATTATCGACAAACACAAGGGGGTCGGAGTTCATGACACCTTCCCTTTACCCACCCAAAGGTAGAGGAAATTTAATAGAAGGAACCCTGTCCCGGTTTCTGTTTCCTTCCCTCTCTCCCTCCCTCCACGGGATGAGCCGTGAGCTCAAGGTCAGCGGATCTTTGCCTTGTTAACGGTTTGTGCATGAAGTGTGACGCGCAGTGATCGGGCCCGAAAGTCTAAACGTAGTGAGTCCTCTCTGAAAAGACTATTGCCCATACTAGGCATAACCAATACGGTGAAGACTTGTGCAAGTATTCACAAGAGTGTGTGGGACTCACTGACAAGGATAGGAAGAAGCCCTGTCCAAAACATAGGGGCATATTCACAAGGGCTTTATCTCACCCTATTTACAAGAGGGTGCTAACATGTATAATCGCGTGTTAGCACCCTTTTTCCAAAACGCCTCCCTTTGCATCTCTAATGAGATGCAAAGTGGGCATGGGCGTCACTGGGCGTACCCCGGATGGACAACGTTGCAAATATCGCTGATGTTCACATTGCAATATTTACAAGGCTGCCCCAGCATTTTAGCACACTTTAGTTTTTGGAGAAAACCACTGTTTTCTCCAAAAACTAACGTTTGCTAAAATGCAGATTTACCTATCCCTAACATTGGGGTGGATTATGCTGATACAACCCTGTGGGTCGTATCAGCAAGGTTATCGCCGTTTTGCAGGGAACATCGCTTGAGAAACCAGCAATGTTCCCTGCAAAACGGCGATAACCTCGCTATCTGTGGAATTTGTATCGCCCTGGAGTAACGAGTTGTTAATAACGCGCTACCAGGGCGATAAATTCCAGAGATAGCCTGTGATAATAAAAATATCACTAAGCACAGCCAGCGAAAATTATCGCTGGCCATTGATAATATGCCTCATTGTACCTTTCACACAGAAAGATGAACAAACTTGTAGAAGGAACTGAGTGACCCCAAGAATAAATGAGGTTCCCTGGAATGGCAACTCTCCTATTAACAGCATGAGGAGGCGCTGAAGCATAAACATGTATCCATGCCAGATATGAAAATTCCCAGGGGAAATCAGAGCACTGTGTTAGCCATCTTTGGATAGAGTTAGGGCCGGCGCTTCACTTGTTTAGCACCAATTTAGGAAAAGGAGAGAGAGGCAGGAGAGAGAGAGAGATAAACAAAGTGGGAGAGACAGAAAGAGAGAAAGAGAAAGGACGAGAGAGATAGAGAGAGAGAGAGAATGAGAGAGAGCGAGGAGGGAGAGAGAGAGAGAGAGAATGAGAGAGAGCGAGGAGGGAGAGAGATAAACAGAGAGGGAGAGAGAGAGAGAGAAAGGACAAGAGAGAGAGAGAGAATGAGAGAGAGCGAAAAGGGTGAGAGATAAACATAGAGGGAGAGATAGAGAGAGAGAAAGGACAAGTGAGAGAGAGAGAGAATGAGAGAGAGCGAGGAGGGAGAGATATAAACAGAGAGGGAGAGACAGAAAGAGAGAGAGAGAGGACAAGAGAGGTAGCAAGGTCACGCAGTTTCTGCAATGCCATGTCAAAGGAGGAGTAAGTCACTGAAGACAAGGATGGGTGGATGGCGTCATTCACTGATGCCCCCTTTGGCGCTGACAAGTTGTGGATCATTCTGAATTCACCTGAAACTGACCTCGCAAAGCCAATTTCCCTGATCGATCTTTGTCTGAGATTGTCAATCAATGTTCAGGACATCGGTAACTTTTAGTTTCCTTGCACATGCCTTATCTTGTTCATCATCTGTTACTGTTTCTTTTTATGTTTCTTCATTACATGGGTTATGCTTTCAATTATAGGTTTGTCCGGCTTTTGTAGGTTGAATTTTGGACATTCTTAATGATTAACTTTTGGGTTGGGATACTGTACATGTAATCATGCCATGCCCTGCAGTGCCATCTAAATCAGATTAACCTTTGTGAACTATGTAATTATAATGTTTTGCCGATATCCTGCTAAAACCCCAAAGGCTACTCACCTGCTGACCCTCCAGATTTTCCATTTGTTTAGGAATGTAATTGGTACAACTCCCTTACATGCCTGGGGCAGGATAAAGAGTACATAACATGTGAAGTAAGACCATTCTAACAGACTGCCTCATTCAGTTGCTAAAGCTTTTGTGTGACGTAGTCTCACTCATTTGAGTTTAATAAAGATGTTATTTTATATTCCAGCTTCTGTATCAACTTCTTTGTATTACTGGAACCCCTGAGAAGTGGATTTTTGATTTCTACAAATGGCGCGGCCAACGCGTGTCTCATTAGAGAATTGGCTATCTGAGGGAGTGATTTTGTCAGAAGACAGAAATCTACTGAGGAGGACAGGACAGGACTCTACTAAGGAGATACTCTGTGCACGAATATTCTGGGGATTTTTTGTCTCTGCAGCCCAGTGTATTTCTGATCTTCCTGATTTTGAATCCTCCACATGATGTCACTCCTGACTGAGAAGCTTTTTGGCGTGAGTATTTTAAAAAAAGACCGTTAGGTCATTTAGAACTTGGCAGTAAGAATTTGGACAACCATTTGTTTGGTATAGCTTTGGAATTTTGGAATTTGTGTTGACCAACTTTGGATTTGTATAGGTTTGTATATGCGAATTGCAATTTGTGTTGGCAGGTAATGAGGAGATTTTTCTCTCTCCGATTTTGTTGAACGGTGCACGTACGAAGAGTACTTTAAGCACTACTTTGGGTATAATATTGTATATTCTGCAATATTTTTGGCATGCCAGTTTTCAAGCGCACATCAAAGGATGTGTTGCTTTTTGGAAGGTACCATAGTGAGATGTGAATTAAAATTAGCTAGCTCCCCTAGAGGGAATACTTAAATAGGTTTGGGTATAAAAACATATTTCTTCCTTGGTGATTTTGTATCCGCAGGGAATTAAAATATGGACATAATACATATAAGGATCCTTTGTTCTGTGCAATTTTATGAATGGAGATATGCAGAGCGATTTCTGCTGCTCTGCCAGCCAAAACTAATGAATTGAGTGCATTTTGGCTTCTTGGACATACAGCAGTCTGTTGGACTGTTTTTTTTTTGCAGTCTTTTGGAACACTATTGAGAAGCGTTTCTTGTAAATATGACTTACAACTAGTATTTACAAATGGTTTGCTTTAAGTACAGTCTGTGGGCTGTCCTTTGTTTCAGTCCTAAGTGTTGATCTGTTGGTTAAATGTGTGTTTAAATGTTTATGTGGTTTTTCCCATTAGTGTAACTTTTGTAAGTGAATAGCGATGGCGCAATTTATGGAAACAAATGGCTAAAGCGCTGTATTGTGTGTCCTGAGTGTTTGAACCCTTTCTGTTTATGTCTGAAATTAGCTCAATGTGTGTTTGTGGGTTTTTGATGTTTTCAGTCTGTTAAGTAAAATGTCAGATTAATTAATATTTAGTAGAAATTAAATAAAAATCCAGCAATTTACCATGTGATATGCTAAAATAGCTATATGTTGCTATTTAATTTATAGACTAAGTAAAAACGCATATGTACAAACTGTTAAAAGCTTTAAAAAAGATAAAATTAAAATTGACATTCACTAGGAATATAAAAGGCCTCAAAAACAAATTGTGTGTTTTGTAGAAAAAACAAACTTATAGCATTTTTTTACTTACATACATTGTATTACATGTAAACAGGCAAACACTTCAGCTAAAGTGAATTTTTGCTAAATTCAAATGCATATTATTACACACGCATTTTAAAACTTGAAATGTCTGTTTTAAGGAAGACTGCCACAGTGCTCAGGTTTCAACACTGTGCAGGGCTCTTACTGCCGTTAAGGAAGCAGATGTTGTTTTTTGAAGGCCATGAATAACATCAGAATGTTTATTTAGCCAGGACTTCGCCGTTAGTTAATCATGGTTGGAACTTTGCATTTCAGAATAGTGTTTTAAAAGGTTACAAAATAAGGTTCATTATTTTGTATCACAGGAAGACATTTCAATTGCAGTATTCCTCTCTTTAAGCATTTTTTTGTAAGCATATTCTTGGTTCTTTTGCTAAATAATAATTGTCCTTTTACAAAAAAAGTGGCGCGAAAATCTGTCATGTTTTAAGTTAGGCTTCTGTGCTTAGGCTCATAAATGAATGTGTCTAAAAATGATAGGCAAGAGATGCAGCTTGCTTTTATATGTGGAATTATCAAAAATGATTGGGTTTAGTAAAAATAATTATTAATTATGAAAAATAATTATTAAAAATAAGTGCTTCTAAATTCGTTTTTTTAATATTTATAAAGCTTAATACTCATACTATGACCTCCTAGCATTAGAATGTAAATTAAGTTTGTTACTGCATAATCAGGACATTAGCATGTGGGTTTTCACTTGGTGCAGGCATGAAAACTAATTTTTCCAAGGAATTACATGAGATATGTCTAATGTCCAATCTCGACAATCTGTAAAGAACATTCTGAGGATGATTAATAAGTAATGCAATTGTAGGATCTTTATTTTTAAGTGCCCCATAGATCAAAGTCGAAATTGAGTTAAATAGACTTTTAAACAGCATTCTTGTCATTTACAATAGCTTTAAAGTGTCTCAGGCTTCAGTAAATGCATACATTTGTGTATAATGCAAACTTGCAGGTTGTTACCATTTGAGGTTGCTTTTAGTGGCTCCGTGAGCCAATTTGCCCAATATCAGGGTTGAAGGTTCTAACTTTAGCTGGACCTACTGAGCCGTTCATCCATTTAAGGTTGATGAAATGAGTACCATTGCATAGGGTGGTAGCAAGCATTTGCTCTAAAGCTGGTATGTTGTGTTGTGTTCTGTGAATTATTCACAGTAGATGTTTTTGAGGCTGGGAATAGGAGTGGATTGTGGCCCCTAAAGGGAGTGATATATATGGTATGTGGTTTTGGATACGGTTGGTTATTGCAAGTTAGAAAAAGTTAGGAAGGCTTTTTGTCTTTGACAGCTTCAGGGTGAAGAGAGAGAGGGATGAGGAGAGGCAGATTTTGACCTTGAGGTCAGTAAGGTGGGGGTTAGCAGTATGTTGAAACAAGATGAGTTTTTGTATGACTCCTTTGAATAAAAAATGTTTGTGTGTTTTTCACGTTTTTGCATTTTGTCCTTCTATGAATTGTTCCTGCTGGTCCGGTGTGTCAGAAGCGACATAGTAACTTGTATTTGACAGCTGATCACCACTAACTGGTGACCAGTTGTCAAAAGGAGGGTGAGGAAAGTAAAAGAAAGTAATTTTGGTGTAATTTCGATTTTAAGCCTGACAAATTGAGCAGGCCAGAATATTGGGTTTTGGGCTGCAGGTTCACAGTGCATAAAGTGCATGCAATGGTGTTGGGTGCCACCGCTTATTTACATATGCTATTGTACTGTGTCTATGCTTTTTGTGCTTGATATGCAGCGCGTATATCTGATGGCTTGGCATGTGTGTGTTTTTTATCTTATGCATGTTTTTGTTTTATGTTGCTGCTTTTGATACTATTACAAGTTCCCCTGTGTTGTGAAGGGATTTTTCATGATGATGCACATCGCTGCACAAAATTTGGGTAAATTTGCGCAGATATTAAATTTCACAGATATGATTTTTCATGCTGTGAACAAGACAGACAACACTTCACCAGTGTATGTCAAATTTGGCTATATAATATTGAAGAAAAATAAAAGAGATATAAAGGATCAAATTGTGTCACCTGCAGTTAGTCACGTTACTGCCCTTTCCCTTAAGGAACAGGCAGCCCTAGATTTATGTTTCCTTGATTGGACCTAGGGATGAAATTATAGATTTGAGGCTCTTGCTAAAGGTGACCGAACTTTTTCATTTTTTCCCTTGAAGAAGGAACTGGACCATTAGCTGAGATTACCGTATATGGTGTAGGGGCCAGCGGTAGAGTTAAAATTTGTGTACTACTGTGACTTTTGTGTATCACCCATACTCTTGGTATTATGTCACAAACTTGACTATCACTCAAGTAATTTCTTGTTCTTCCTATACATTTTTCTTTTGCCGCTTCTCCCCTGACTGATGTTGCACTGTGCCTAGTTATTGGGGATTTTAGCTGTGTCCTACTCCTATTTTCCCTTTTCCGCATTCCTTTCACCAGTCAGCCCATTTATTATAATTGGTGTATTGTTCAGGTTCACACTTCCAGACTGCAGTGATGTACCAGGGACCCCCATATTATGGATAATTCCCTTTGGTATGACCAGACTGGTTTTCAAGAGTTTTCTTTAGGCCTACTTTGATGTTTTCCAGTCTGACTGTCAGGGTAGTGATAGACTGGTTAACTGACTTAATATTATAGTAAGACAAGTTTTCCATCTCAATAGGAGATACCTTATGTTTATTTTTTTGAATATGACACATGTAATGCCTTTTCTAATTTGGTTTTCAGTTCCTTTTTTTCTGCGGCTTTAATTTTTGATAGACTAGATGTGTTTTAATAATGGAAACACCAGGACTCTCTAGTTCTTGTCTTTTTGTTTCCACATTTTGATCATTAGCCTTTGTATTGCATAGTGCGCCTGATGCACAATTATTAAAAGGGAGGTATCTATATGTCCCTGAACATCTGTATTATGTGATTTCTCTTTTGAGGGTGTTCTAGATAAGGAATTTAGGAACACTTAGACTTAATCATTGAGAAAAAATGTTTACCCCATTAGACGATGTCACTATGTGTGAGGACATCCATTCATATAGAATTCTCATGTAGTTATCTACCCTTAGATGGTAGAGGATATGCTCTCACACGGAAACCCAATTGAAGAGGCTAGAGTGACTGTTTTGCCTACTGTCTTTGTCTTTGTATTTTATGAGAATGACAGTGTATTTTAGATCACAATAGTCCCATGGCGTATGGCCACTCCTTTGAAGATTGCAGGCCACCTGTTTGCAGTCCCCTTGTTAAATATTGAACTGTTTTTGTACTAAATTGAAGAAAACTAACAACTGTGTCACATTTCTTACATCACTAGGTTCTGCGGGATCTTCCAGAGTCAAAGGGAGAATGATACCCTGCAGAACGGTGTTAAAGATGAGTCCTAATTCTCATCAGTGTCAGCTACAGATGAGGGCTACATACCTTGGCCTTACAGTCCCAACACCCAGAAAGTGCTTCATCAACTGCACCTCCAGAGCATCGTGCTTGCTTCATCAGAAGGCGTTGAACATCAGAGAAGAAGGCGGGTCTGGTTTTGCCACAGAACTAGAGTTTCAGTGCAAAAGAGCAAAAGCTACCTGTCATGTGCTGGTAACCTCTGACAGTGTGCAGTCCCTTGAGCTCCTTGGCCTGAGTTTTGGCCACACACTCCCCCTTTTTCCTTTGTTCCAACATAAGGGCAGTGCACCGGAGGATCCAAGATTGGCAAAAGGCACTACATTATGGTGCCCATGAAAGAGTAGCCTGAGCGTCCTCTGACAATGAAAAATTGAGTGTTGGAGCTTGAGAATGTAGACCCAGGTCTGCACGAGATGATCTGTGCCCATGATCAATGAAGAGCACACTATCTGTAGTGTCTGCCGCAGAGGAGAGATACTGGTGCACAGCATTGAGACATTGAGACTTTCGAGTGAGCTGTGAGTGTTTG
Source organism: Lissotriton vulgaris (assembly GCF_964263255.1). Lineage (NCBI taxonomy): Eukaryota > Metazoa > Chordata > Amphibia > Caudata > Salamandridae > Lissotriton > Lissotriton vulgaris. The sequence goes on along the minus strand of NC_141688.1, from coordinate 307,689,110 downwards.
CCAGGAGGGCACTCCAACAGATACTGAGAAGAACTATTTTCATAGAAGGTCTGAATCAAGAGGCCCAATGCGGAAGAAAACAATAGAAGCAGGTTTGATGGACGATAGAAGCCTGCCAGAGAGGCTTTGAACGGACTTTGGGCACAGTTGCACAAGCGATTCCAGGGCAATTTTATAAAGGAAATGTTAATTAAGTTCTCATTTGACTGAATTGCCATGGAAGAGGAAGTGGCTCCGCCTCTAGCATCCAAAAATGGTCCACCAGAAGTGAGTCTTTGTGCTACTATGTGTGTTCGTAGACCTGTCCCGAGAGAAGTAGAGAATAATAAGATGATGTTACAGCAACACCTTGACGACCTAATGAATATCGATATAGACCTAGATTTAGATTAACATGAGTCTTAGGTTATTGCTTACGTAATGGCAAAAGGAGGGTTTGAGGTTCCGTAGTTCTCGAGACTGACTCCATTTTATATTGTGCCACCATTTTGTGTTGCCCTCACGTAGGCCTGTGAAGGTAGGCTGGCGAGTAAAGTGGCCTGGCCTTCTTAGTCCATGTATACATTAACGAAGGTTTCTTTTTGACTCTAAAATGAACTGTAAGAAACTGACCTCTTCACCTGAAACTGACCTCGCAAAGCCAATTTCCCTGATCGATCTTTGTCTGAGATTGCCAAATCAATGTTCAGGACATTGTTAACTTTTAGTTTACTTGCACATGCCTTATCTTGTTCATCATCTGTTACTGTTTCTTTTTATGTTTCTTCAATACATGGGTTATGCTTTCAATTATAGGTTTGTCCGGCTTTTGGAGGTTGAATTTGGGACATTATTAATGATTACCTTTTGGGTTGGGATACTGTACATGTAATCATGCCATGCCCTGCAGTGCCATCTAAATCAGATTAACCTTTGTGAACTATGTAATTATAATGTTTTGCCCATATCCTGCTAAAACCCCAAAGGCTACTCACCTGCTGACCCTCCAGATTTTCCATTTGTTTAGGAATGTAATAAAAATGTATCTGATACAACTCCCTTACATGCCTGGGGCAGGATAAAGAGTATATAACATGTGAAGTAAGACCTTTCTAACAGACTGCCTCATTCAGTTGCTAAGGCTTCTGTGAGAAGTAGTCTCACTCATTTGAGTTTAATAAAGATGTTATTTTATATTCCAGCTTCTGTGTCAACTTCTTTGTATTAGTGGAACCCCTGAGAAGTAGATTTTTGATTTCTACACAGGTCACGAAGTAGGGCAGGGGGCAGCGGCCCCTTGGTATTCCCTACGAGCCTCTTAGGCAGCCTGGTGGTAGAGGGGTGGGCCCCAAATATGGCGGAAAAGGACCGGAGGGCTGGGGCCCACCACTCAAGGACGCAGGTGGATTGCACCTTGCGTGGGTTCTCAGATTTGGAGATGCGAGCCAGAGGGCCCCTTAGTGCTGGGGGGAAAGTAATTAGTCTAATAGATGGTTATGAAAATTTTGAATGTCGATATTAAAAATGTGGTATTGATTTCATCAATTTTAATATGTACTGTTTTAGTCATGTTTATGAATGTTGAAAATTAAACATGGCAGTTTTACACCCACTCTCTGGAAGTATTGAATTTGATTGTGGGATGTATCATTTGACTTGGCGGGCGGGGCGGAGGAGCATCCTGGGGCGTCCGGGCCCTATTGCAAACCGACCAATCGGAGTAAGGTTTCGATCACCTGGACTAGCTGGGGACACAGTCAGCGAAAACATGGCGCCCACCCACCCTTAGATAGAGGGGTGGGGGGGGCATCAGTCGGCAGACAGGACACTGCGCTCCTTTCGTGGCAGAGTGCCCTGTCTGCCACCCTCTATCGGACCTTTAGATATCCGAAGCAGAGAATGCTCTGAGCGAGGCCCTTGTACTTTAGAATGAATTCTCCTTTTTACCCGGAGGCAGTGCTTTTATTTCTGCTGATCTCCGGGGCATGATCACAGTCATATAGCCCTGTGCCAACTCTGACTTCACAGTGTGTCATTTCTCCGACGCCTCGCCTGGCAGGCCTGGGAACACGTCATTGGAACAGTCAAGCCGAGCAGACGCCGCGGGGACTTGTTTATATTCGCACCAGGGATCGGATAAGCAGTGAGACCTCCCTGAGTGAGGGTAAGATAGGGGGACTGCAGCAGGAGGTGGAGGTCACTCACTCCTTGAAGCACACAGTATCATCCAACCATTCATTCAGGCATCCGAGGCCCTTCACAAAAGGGAACCAACATGCAATATATGTATTTTATGCAGAATTAAAGATAATTGTACTCTTGCGCGGAGGGTTGTGGGTATGCACATAGACAGGCATATAGACAAAGCCAGACGTGAGTCCCTTGCTCACTACACCACTGGAGTCAAGCTATCCTGGCTGATGACGGCTGATAGCCAGAAACCGGTCCTAGGATGATCAATGGCGTAACAAAGGCCCATGCAGCCCCCGCAGTGCGGGGGGCCCCCAGTCTTACCCACACTGGAGGGGCCCCCCTCAGCCCCTACTGGTGTTAGTGTGAGGGATTCCTTCAGCACATCGCGCAGGGAGGCCCTCTGTCGAAGTTGCCACATGGCGAGTTATTTTTCACATCTCAACCACTGTGTAGCAGGCAGGCATGTCATATGTCAAGAAATACGTTCATATCCTTCGTTTTAGCTAAAACTACTATGTTAGCAATGGCAAGCCAGAAACGAGACGCTAATGCACTCTCTCTCTACTGGCCGACAGAATAGTTGTTCTTTAATCTGGTAAATTTACGTACACTTCCTGTGCTTTTTTTCTGGAATTGCGATTTGGAATTTCTTAAGTAAGACAATTTTCCTTTCTGAAATGCGCACTTTAAAAAAGAAATGAGGTTGCAAGAGAGGGAGATAAAACAACAGTTTGCTACAAGGATCATAAACCTCTCTTGCATACAGCGGTGGTGCGCAGATCACATGCAGTTAGTTACCTGCTACCAGCTGTCGAGTGAGTGAACCGATGATCCTAAGGGTAGGCACCTGTCCCTGAGCTCAACAACCTGCTCGGGATAATAGCACCGTCCTCATCAGAGCCAGGTGCATCTGCAAGCTATATGTGGTTAGGAACCCTAAAGTTCTTTTCGATATAAAGCTGCAGTGGCACCTGGTGAGCCGGGGCTTCAGCAGGACACCAGTGGCGGCAGGCATCTACCAGGATGAGGGGAGCGGGGCACGCGCAGAGAAAATATTATATAAAAATAAAAGATATCTGACGTGACATCCTCACTCTGTACCTCATCTTTACTGGAACCGAATGCTGGCACTCCCTTGCCCAATCCTGATGCTGATCAGATGCAGCATGTCAGCAGCGCCAGGATTGGTGTGAGCGGCCTCACTCGGTGCTTCAGAGCACCTCAAAGGATTTGGCTTCCCCATGAATGCTCCCCTGGCATGATGTCATGCTGTAACTCAGGGCTTTAAGTGGGCCGGGTCTCACCGGGTCTGAGCACCAGCAGTTTTTTAAAGGGGGCCTCGAAACAGGTCCACTCCGGGCTCTATTTTGTGCTCTAGCGCAGGCGGTCCGTTTTTTCCTGGACTGAAGTGACAACAGGCACATCCATGTGCGCTGCTCACACTGCTCCCTTCTCACTAGTGGAGAAGTTACGGCACAACGCCATGCCCGGTGAGCCTTGACAGAGCACCTCTAACCGGACCTCTGACCTCCATGTTCCATTTTTGGGGCGCCCGGGCAGCAAGCCTCCATTGCACCGCCTCACACCTGCCTGGCAGTGTCCCTCGAGGCGCTATGTGTGACCCGAGGCAGAAGAGGAGTCGGCGAGAGGAGTGAGCACAGTGACAAGGAGCTGAGGAGATGGATGGGTGGGAGTCACATAGAGGGGGGGGGGGGGGGGGGGGGGGTCCACCAGGGACCCTGGCCGCACCTCTGCAGAACTACCACAGATGTTTCACATAAATCACCATTTTTAACGTTTATCTTTGATCTGCAAATACAACCTAATGCATTCTTTAAACCAATATGGATGTGCGCGCGCTGGGATTAACGGGGAGGAGAGACTGTCAAAACATGATAATTTATTGCAATTAAACTCGCGTTTAGCATAATTTATGGCGTGTATTAATGGTTGTGTTCAGAAGCAGCTGGAAAGATGAGGATCCAAGGCAGGTGGATACAGTGTCCTGATCCCTCATACCCTTACCTGCCCCCCCCCCCCTCAGCACAGAGGCTCCCATGTCCTGAATCCCTCCTGTACCCACCTGCCGCTACCTCAAACAGAGGCCCCCATGCTCCGATCCCTCATGCCCCCCTCCCCTCCTCAGCACAGAGGCTCCCATGCTCCGAACCCTCATGCCCCCCTCCCCTCCTGAGCACAGAGGCTCCCATGCTCCGATCCCTCATGCCCCCCTCCCCCCTGCACAGAGGCTCCCATGCTCCGATCCCTCATGCCCACCTCCCCCCTGCACAGAGGCTCCCATGCTCCGATCCCTCATGCCCCCCCTCCCTCAGCACAGAGGCTCCCATGCTCCGACCCCTCATGCCCCCCTCCCGTCCTCAGCACAGAGGCCCCCATGCTCCGATCCCTCATGCCCCCCTCCTCAGCACAGAGGCTCCCATGCCCCGATCCCTCATGCCCCCGTCCCCTCCTCAGCACAGAGGCTCCCATGCTCCGATCCCTCCTGCCCCCTCCCCCCAGAGCACAGAGGCTCCCATGCTCCGATCCCTCATGCCCCCCCTCCCCTCCTCAGCACAGAGGCTCCCATGCTCCGATCCCTCATGCCCCCCTCCCCTCCTCAGCACGGAGGCTCCCATGCTCCGATCCCTCATGCCCCCCTCCCCCAGCACAGAGGCTCCCATGCTCCGATCCCTCATGCCCCCTCCCCTCCTCAGCACAGAGGCTCCCCTGCTCCGATCCCTCATGCCCCCCTCCCCCCAGCACAGAGGCTCCCATGGTCCGATCCCTCATGCCCCCCTCCCCCCAGCACAGAGGCTCCCATGCTCCGACCCCTCATGCCCCCCTTCCCTCCTCAGCACAGAGGCTCCCATGCTCCGATCCCTCATGCCCCCCCCCTCCCTCCTCAGCACAGAGGCTCCCATGCTCCGATCCCTCATGCCCCCCTCCCTCCTCAGCACAGAGGCTCCCATGCTCCGATCCCTCAAGCCCCCCTCCCCCCAGCACAGAGGCTCCCATGCTCGGATCCCTCATGCCCCCCTCCTCAGCACAGAGGCTCCCATGCTCCGATCCCTCATGCCCCCTCCCCTCCTCAGCACAGAGGCTCCCGTGCTCCGATCCCTCATGCCCCCTCCTCAGCACAGAGGCTCCCCTGCTCCGACCCCTCATGACCCCCTTCCCCCCAGCACAGAGGCTCCCATGCTCCGATCCCTCATGCCCCCCTCCCTCCTCAGCACAGAGGCTCCCATGCTCCGATCCCTCATGCCCCCCTCCCCCCAGCACAGAGGCTCCCATGCTCGGATCCCTCATGCCCCCCTCCTCAGCACAGAGGCTCCCATGCTCCGATCCCTCATGCCCCCTCCCCTCCTCAGCACAGAGGCTCCCCTGCTCCGATCCCTCATGCCCCCCTCCCCCCAGCACAGAGGCTCCCATGCTCCGATCCCTCATGCCCCCCTCCCCCCAGCACAGAGGCTCCCATGCTCCGACCCCTCATACCCCCCTTCCCTCCTCAGCACAGAGGCTCCCATGCTCCGATCCCTCATGCCCCCCCTCCCTCCTCAGCACAGAGGCTCCCATGCTCCGACCCCTCATGGCCCCTCCCCTCCTCAGCACAGAGGCTCCCATGCTCCGATCCCTCATGCCCCCTCCCCTCCTCAGCACAGAGGCTCCCATGCTCCGACCCCTCATGACCCCCTTCCCCCCAGCACAGAGGCTCCCATGCTCCGATCCCTCATGCCCCCCTCCCTCCTCAGCACAGAGGCTCCCATGCTCCGATCCCTCATGCCCCCCTCCCCCCAGCACAGAGGCTCCCATGCTCCGATCCCTCATGCCCCCCTCCCCCCAGCACAGAGGCTCCCATGCTCCGACCCCTCATGCCCCCCCTCCTCAGCACAGAGGCTCCCATGCTCCGATCCCTCATGCCCCCTCTTCCCTCCTCAGCACAGAGGCTCCCATGCTCCGATCCCTCATGCCCCCCCCCTCCCCAGCACAGAGGCTCCCATGCTCCGAACCCTCATGCCCCCCTCCCCCCAGCACAGAGGCTCCCATGCTTCGATCCCTCATGCCCCTCCCCCTTCTCAGCACAGAGGCTCCCATGCTCCGATCCCTCATGCTCCCCTCCCCTCCTCAGCACAGAGGCTCCCATGCTCCGATCCCTCATGCCCCCTCTCCCCCCTCAGCACAGAGGCTCCCATGCTCCGATCCCTCATGCCCCCTCCCCTCCTCAGCACAGAGGCTCCCATGCTCCGATCCCTCATGCCCCCTCCCTCCTCAGCTCAGGGGCTCCCATGCTCCGATCCCTCATGCCCCCTCCCCTCCTCAGCACAGAGGCTCCCATGCTCCGTTCCCTCATGCCCCCTCCCCTCCTCAGCACAGAGGCTCCCATGCTCCGATCCCTCATGCCCCCTCCCCTCCTCAGCACAGAGGCTCCCATTCTCCGACCCCTCATGCCCCCCTCCTCAGCACAGAGGCTCCCATGCTCCGATCCCTCATGCCCCCCTCCCCTCCTCAGCACAGAGGCTCCCATGTTCCGATCCCTCATGCCCCCTCCCCTCCTCAGCACAGAGGCTCCCATGCTCCGACCCCTCATGCCCCCTCCCCTCCTCAGCACAGAGGCTCCCATGCTCCGATCCCTCATACCCCCCTCCCCTCCTCAGCACAGAGGCTCCCATGCTCCGATCCCTCATGCCCCCCTCCCCTCCTCAGTACAGAGGCTTCCATGCTCCGATCCCTCATGCCCCCTCCTCAGCACAGAGGCTCCCATGTTCAAATCCCTCATGCCCCCTCCCCTCCTCAGCACAGAGTCTCCCATGCTCCGATCCCTCATGCCCCCCTCCCCCAGCACAGAGGCTCCCATGCTCCGACCCCTCATGCCCCCTCCTCAGCACAGAGGCTCCCATGCTCCGATCCCTCATGCCCCCTCCCCTCCTCAGCACAGAGGCTCCCATGCTCCGACCACTCATGCCCCCCTCCCCCCCTCTGCACAGAGGCCCCCATGCTCCGATCCCTCATGCCCCCCTCCCCTCCTCAGCACAGAGGCTCCCATGCTCCGATCCCTCATGCCCCCCTCCTCAGCACGAAGGCTCCCATGCTCCGACCCCTCATACCCCCCTCCCCTCCTCAGCACAGAGGCTCCCATGCTCCGACCCCTCATACCCCCCTCCCCTCCTCAGCACAGAGGCTCCCATGCTCGGATCCCTCATACCCCCCTTCCCTCCTCAGCACAGAGGCTCCCATGCTCCGATCCCTCATGCCCCCCCTCCCTCCTCAGCACAGAGGCTCCCATGCTCCGACCCCTCATGGCCCCTCCCCTCCTCAGCACAGAGGCTCCCATGCTCCGATCCCTCATGCCCCCTCCCCTCCTCAGCACAGAGGCTCCCATGCTCCGACCCCTCATGACCCCCTTCCCCCCAGCACAGAGGCTCCCATGCTCCGATCCCTCATGCCCCCCTCCCTCCTCAGCACAGAGGCTCCCATGCTCCGATCCCTCATGCCCCCCTCCCCCCAGCACAGAGGCTCCCATGCTCCGATCCCTCATGCCCCCCTCCCCCCAGCACAGAGGCTCCCATGCTCCGACCCCTCATGCCCCCCCTCCTCAGCACAGAGGCTCCCATGCTCCGATCCCTCATGCCCCCTCTTCCCTCCTCAGCACAGAGGCTCCCATGCTCCGATCCCTCATGCCCCCCCCCTCCCCAGCACAGAGGCTCCCATGCTCCGAACCCTCATGCCCCCCTCCCCCCAGCACAGAGGCTCCCATGCTTCGATCCCTCATGCCCCTCCCCCTCCTCAGCACAGAGGCTCCCATGCTCCGATCCCTCATGCTCCCCTCCCCTCCTCAGCACAGAGGCTCCCATGCTCCGATCCCTCATGCCCCCTCTCCCCCCTCAGCACAGAGGCTCCCATGCTCCGATCCCTCATGCCCCCTCCCCTCCTCAGCACAGAGGCTCCCATGCTCCGATCCCTCATGCCCCCTCCCTCCTCAGCTCAGAGGCTCCCATGCTCCGATCCCTCATGCCCCCTCCCCTCCTCAGCACAGAGGCTCCCATGCTCCGTTCCCTCATGCCCCCTCCCCTCCTCAGCACAGAGGCTCCCATGCTCCGATCCCTCATGCCCCCTCCCCTCCTCAGCACAGAGGCTCCCATTCTCCGACCCCTCATGCCCCCCTCCTCAGCACAGAGGCTCCCATGCTCCGATCCCTCATGCCCCCCTCCCCTCCTCAGCACAGAGGCTCCCATGTTCCGATCCCTCATGCCCCCGCCCCTCCTCAGCACAGAGGCTCCCATGCTCCGACCCCTCATGCCCCCTCCCCTCCTCAGCACAGAGGCTCCCATGCTCCGATCCCTCATACCCCCCTCCCCTCCTCAGCACAGAGGCTCCCATGCTCCGATCCCTCATGCCCCCCTCCCCTCCTCAGTACAGAGGCTTCCATGCTCCGATCCCTCATGCCCCCTCCTCAGCACAGAGGCTCCCATGTTCAAATCCCTCATGCCCCCTCCCCTCCTCAGCACAGAGTCTCCCATGCTCCGATCCCTCATGCCCCCCTCCCCCAGCACAGAGGCTCCCATGCTCCGACCCCTCATGCCCCCTCCTCAGCACAGAGGCTCCCATGCTCCGATCCCTCATGCCCCCTCCCCTCCTCAGCACAGAGGCTCCCATGCTCCGACCACTCATGCCCCCCTCCCCCCCTCTGCACAGAGGCCCCCATGCTCCGATCCCTCATGCCCCCCTCCCCTCCTCAGCACAGAGGCTCCCATGCTCCGATCCCTCATGCCCCCCTCCTCAGCACGAAGGCTCCCATGCTCCGACCCCTCATACCCCCCTCCCCTCCTCAGCACAGAGGCTCCCATGCTCCGACCCCTCATACCCCCCTCCCCTCCTCAGCACAGAGGCTCCCATGCTCGGATCCCTAATGCCCCCCTCCCCTCCTCAGCACAGAGGCTCCCATGCTCCGATCCCTCATGTCCCCCTCCCTCCTCAGCACAGAGGCTCCCATGCTCCGATCCCTCATGCCCCCTCCCCTCCTCAGCATAGAGGCTCCCATGCTCCGATCCCTTATGCCCCCTCCCCTCCTCAGCACAGAGGCTCCCATGCTCCGACCCCTCATGCCCCCCTCCTCAGCACAGAGGCTCCCATGCTCCGATCCCTCATGCCCCCTCCCCTCCTCAGCACAGAGGCTCCCATGCTCGGATCCCTCATGCCCCCTCCCTCCTCAGTACAGAGGCTCCCATGCTCCGATCCCTCATGCCCCCCTCCCCTCCTCAGCACAGATGCTCCCATGCTCGGATCCCTAATGCCCCCCTCCCCTCCTCAGCAAGGAGGCTCCCATGCTCCGATCCCTCATGTCCCCCTCCCTCCTCAGCACAGAGGCTCCCATGCTCCGATCCCTCATGCCCCCTCCCCTCCTCAGCATAGAGGCTCCCATGCTCCGATCCCTTATGCCCCCTCCCCTCCTCAGCACAGAGGCTCCCATGCTCCGACCCCTCATGCCCCCCTCCTCAGCACAGAGGCTCCCATGCTCCGATCCCTCATGCCCCCTCCCCTCCTCAGCACAGAGGCTCCCATGCTCCGATCCCTCATGCCCCCTTCCCTCTCAGCACAGAGGCTCCCATGCTCCGATCCCTCATGCTCCCTCCTCTCCTCAGCACAGAGGCTCCCATGCTCCGATCCCTCATGCCCCCCTCCCCCCAGCACAGAGGCTCCCATGCTCCGATCCCTCATGCCCCCTCCCCCAGCACAGAGGCTCCCATGCTCCGATCCCTCATGCCCCCTCCTCAGCACAGAGGCTCCCATGCTCGGATCCCTCATGCCCCCTCCCTCCTCAGTACAGAGGCTCCCATGCTCCGATCCCTCATGCCCCCCTCCCCTCCGCAGCACAGATGCTCCCATGCTCGGATCCTTCATGCCCCCTCCCTCCTCAGCACAGAGGCTCCCATGCTCCGATCCCTCATGCCCCGTCCCCTCCTCAGCACAGAGGCTCCCATGCTCCGATCCCTCATACCCCCTCCCCCCAGCACAGAGGCTCCCATGCTCCGATCCCTCATGCCCCCTCCCTCCTCAGCACAGAGGCTCCCATGCTCCGATCCCTCATGCCCCCTCCCCTCCTCAGCACAGAGGCTCCCATGCTCCGATCCCTCATACCCACCTGCCCCTACCTCAAACAGAGGCTCCCATGCTCCGATCCCTCATGCCCCCCCTCCCCTCCTCAGCACAGAGGCTCCCATGCTCCGATCCCTCATGCCCCCTCCCTCCTCAGCACAGAGGCTCCCATGCTCCGATCCCTCATGCCCCCCTCCCCTCCTCAGCACAGAGGCTCCCATGCTCCGATCCCTCATGCCCCCTCCCTCCTCAGCACAGAGGCCCCCATGCTCCGACTCCTCATGCCCCCCACTCTCAGCACAGAGGCTCCCATGCTCCGATGCCTCATGCCCCCCTCCCCTCCTCAGCACAGAGGCTCCCATGCTCCGATCCCTCATGCCCCCCTCCCCTCCTCAGCACAGAGGCTCCCATGCTCCGATCCCTCATACCCACCTGCCCCTACCTCAAACAGAGGCTCCCATGCTCCGATCCCTCATGCCCCCTCCCTCCTCAGCACAGAGGCTCCCATGCTCCGATCCCTCATGCCCCCCTCCCCTCCTCAGCACAGAGGCTCCCATGCTCCGATCCCTCATGCCCCCTCCCTCCTCAGCACAGAGGCCCCCATGCTCCGACTCCTCATGCCCCCCACTCTCAGCACAGAGGCTCCCATGCTCCGATCCCTCATGCCCCCTCCCCTCCTCAGCACAGAGGCTCCCGTGCTCCGATCCCTCATGCCCCCCTCCCCCCCTCAGCACAGACGCCCCCATGCTCCGATCCCTCATGTCCCCCTCCCCTCCTCAGCACAGAGGCTCCCATGCTCCGATCCCTCATGCCCCAATCCCCTCCTCAGCACAGAGGCTCCCATGCTCCGATCCCTCATGCCCCCTCCCCTCCTCAGCACAGAGGCTCCCATGCTCCGTTCCCTCATGCCCCCTCCCCTCCTCAGCACAGAGGCTCCCATGCTCCGATCCCTCATGCCCCCCACCCCCAACACAGAGGCTTCCATGCTCCGATCCCTCATGTCCCCCTCCCTCCTCAGCACAGAGGCTCCCATGCTCCGATCCCTCATTCCCCCTCCTCAGCACAGCGGCTCCCATGCTCGGATCCCTCATGCCCCCCTCCTCAGCACAGAGGCTCCCATGCTCCGATCCCTCATGCCCCCCCTCCTCAGCACAGAGGCTCCCATGCTCCGTTCCCTCATGCCCCCCTCCCCACCTCAGCACAGAGGCTCCCATGCTCCGATCCCTCATGCCCCCCTCCACTCCTCAGCACAGAGGCTCCCATGCTTCGATCCCTCATGCCCCCTCCCCCCTCTCAGCACAGAGGCTCCCATGCTCCGATCCCTCATGTCCCCCTCCCCTCCTCAGCACAGAGGCTCCCATGCTCCGACCCCTCATGCCCCCTCCGCCCAGCACAGAGGCTCCCATGCTCCGATCCCTCATGCCCCCCTCCCCCAGCACAGAGGCTCCCATGCTCCGATCCCTCATGCCTCCCTCCCCTCCTCAGTACAGAGGCTCCCATGCTCCGACCCCTCATGCCCCCCTCCCCCAGCACAGAGGCTCCCATGCTCCGACCCCTCATGCCCCCCTCCCTCCTCAGTACAGAGGCTCCCATGCTCGGATCCCTCATGCCCCCCTCCCTCCTCAGCACAGAGGCTCCCATGCTCCGATCCCTCATGCCCCCTCCCCTCCTCAGCACAGAGGCTCCCATGCTCCGATCCCTCATGCCCCCTCCTCAGCACAGCGGCTCCCATGCTCGGATCCCTCATGCCCCCCTCCTCAGCACAGAGGCTCCCATGCTCCGATCCCTCATACCCCCTCCCCCCAGCACAGAGGCTCCCATGCTCCGATCCCTCATGCCCCCCTCCCCCAGCACAGAGGCTCCCATGCTCCGATCCCTCATGCCCCCTCCCTCCTCAGTACAGAGGCTCCCATGCTCGGATCCCTCATGCCCCCTCCCTCCTCAGCACAGAGGCTCCCATGCTTCGACCCCTCATGCCCCCCTCCCTCCTCAGCACAGAGGCTCCCATGCTCCGATCCCTCATTCCCCCTCCACTCCTCAGCACAGAGGCTCCCATGCTCCAATCCCTCCTGCCCCCCTCCCCTCCTCAGCACAGAGGCTCCCATGCTCCGATCCCTCATGCCCCCCTCCTCGGCACAGAGGCTCCCATGCTCCGATCCCTCATGCCCCCTCCCCCCCTCAGCACAGAGGCTCCCATGCTCCGATCCCTCATGCCCCCCTCCTCAGCACAGAGGCTCCCATGCTCCGATCCGTCATGCCCCCTCCCCTCCTCAGCACAGAGGCTCCCATGCTCCAATCCCTCCTGCTCCCCCCCCCTCCTCAGCACAGAGGCTCCCATGCTCCAGTCCCCCCTGCCCCGCCTCCTCAGCACAGAGGCTCCCATGCTCCATTCCCCCATGCCCCCCCCCCTCAACACAGAGGCTCTAATGCTTCGATTCCTCATGCCCCCCCTCCTCAGAACCGAGGCTCCCATGCTCCGATCCCTCATGCCCCCCTCCCCTCCTCAGCACAGATGCTCCCATGCTCGGATCCCTCATGCCCCCTCCCTCCTCAGCACAGAGGCTCCCATGCTTCAATCCCTCATGCCCCCCTCCCCTCCTCAGCACAGAGGCTCCCATGCTCCAATCCCTCATACCCCCCTCCCCCTCCTCAGCACAGAGGCTCCCATGCTCCAATCCCTCATGCCCCCTCCCTCCTCAGCACAGAGGCTCCCATGCTCCGATCCCTCATGCCCCCCTCCTCAGCACAGAGGCTCCCATGCTTCAATCCCTCATGCCCCCTCCCCCAGCACAGACGCTCCCATGCTCCATCCCTCATGCCCCCCCCTCAGCACAGAGGCTCCCATACTCCGATCCCTCATGCCCCCTCCCTCCTCAGTACAGAGGCTCCCATGCTCGGATCCCTCATGCCCCCTCCCTCCTCAGCACAGAGGCTCCCATGCTCCGACCCCTCATGCCCCCCTCCCTCCTCAGCACAGAGGCTCCCATGCTCCGATCCCTCATTCCCCCTTCACTCCTCAGCACAGAGGCTCCCATGCTCCAATCCCTCCTGCCCCCCTCCCCTCCTCAGCACAGAGGCTCCCATGCTCCGATCCCTCATGCCCCCCTCCTCGGCACAGAGGCTCCCATGCTCCGATCCCTCATGCCCCCTCCCCCCCTCAGCACAGAGGCTCCCATGCTCCGATCCCTCATGCCCCCCTCCTCAGCACAGAGGCTCCCATGCTCCGATCCGTCATGCCCCCTCCCCTCCTCAGCACAGAGGCTCCCATGCTCCAATCCCTCCTGCTCCCCCCCCCCCCTCCTCAGCACAGAGGCTCCCATGCTCCAGTCCCCCCTGCCCCCCCTCCTCAGCACAGAGGCTCCCATGCTCCATTCCCCCATGCCCCCCCCCTCAACACAGAGGCTCTAATGCTTCGATTCCTCATGCCCCCCCTCCTCAGAACCGAGGCTCCCATGCTCCGATCCCTCATGCCCCCCTCCCCTCCTCAGCACAGATGCTCCCATGCTCGGATCCCTCATGCCCCCTCCCTCCTCAGCACAGAGGCTCCCATGCTTCAATCCCTCATGCCCCCCTCCCCTCCTCAGCACAGAGGCTCCCATGCTCCAATCCCTCATACCCCCCTCCCCCTCCTCAGCACAGAGGCTCCCATGCTCCAATCCCTCATGCCTCCTCCCTCCTCAGCACAGAGGCTCCCATGCTCCGATCCCTCATGCCCCCTCCTCAGCACAGAGGCTCCCATGCTTCAATCCCTCATGCCCCCTCCCCCAGCACAGACGCTCCCATGCTCCATCCCTCATGCCCCCCCTCAGCACGGAGGCTCCCATACTCCGACCCCTCATACCCCCCTCCCCTCCTCAGCACAGAGGCTCCCATGCTCGGATCCCTAATGCCCCCCTCCCCTCCTCAGCACAGAGGCTCCCATGCTCCGATCCCTCATGTCCCCCTCCCTCCTCAGCACAGAGGCTCCCATGCTCCGATCCCTCATGCCCCCTCCCCTCCTCAGCATAGAGGCTCCCATGCTCCGATCCCTTATGCCCCCTCCCCTCCTCAGCACAGAGGCTCCCATGCTCCGACCCCTCATGCCCCCCTCCTCAGCACAGAGGCTCCCATGCTCCGATCCCTCATGCCCCCTCCCCTCCTCAGCACAGAGGCTCCCATGCTCGGATCCCTCATGCCCCCTCCCTCCTCAGTACAGAGGCTCCCATGCTCCGATCCCTCATGCCCCCCTCCCCTCCTCAGCACAGATGCTCCCATGCTCGGATCCCTAATGCCCCCCTCCCCTCCTCAGCAAGGAGGCTCCCATGCTCCGATCCCTCATGTCCCCCTCCCTCCTCAGCACAGAGGCTCCCATGCTCCGATCCCTCATGCCCCCTCCCCTCCTCAGCATAGAGGCTCCCATGCTCCGATCCCTTATGCCCCCTCCCCTCCTCAGCACAGAGGCTCCCATGCTCCGACCCCTCATGCCCCCCTCCTCAGCACAGAGGCTCCCATGCTCCGATCCCTCATGCCCCCTCCCCTCCTCAGCACAGAGGCTCCCATGCTCCGATCCCTCATGCCCCCTTCCCTCTCAGCACAGAGGCTCCCATGCTCCGATCCCTCATGCTCCCTCCTCTCCTCAGCACAGAGGCTCCCATGCTCCGATCCCTCATGCCCCCCTCCCCCCAGCACAGAGGCTCCCATGCTCCGATCCCTCATGCCCCCTCCCCCAGCACAGAGGCTCCCATGCTCCGATCCCTCATGCCCCCTCCTCAGCACAGAGGCTCCCATGCTCGGATCCCTCATGCCCCCTCCCTCCTCAGTACAGAGGCTCCCATGCTCCGATCCCTCATGCCCCCCTCCCCTCCGCAGCACAGATGCTCCCATGCTCGGATCCTTCATGCCCCCTCCCTCCTCAGCACAGAGGCTCCCATGCTCCGATCCCTCATGCCCCGTCCCCTCCTCAGCACAGAGGCTCCCATGCTCCGATCCCTCATGCCCCCCTCCCCTCCGCAGCACAGATGCTCCCATGCTCCGATCCCTCATGCCCCCTCCCTCCTCAGCACAGAGGCTCCCATGCTCCGATCCCTCATGCCCCCTCCCCTCCTCAGCACAGAGGCTCCCATGCTCCGATCCCTCATACCCACCTGCCCCTACCTCAAACAGAGGCTCCCATGCTCCGATCCCTCATGCCCCCCCTCCCCTCCTCAGCACAGAGGCTCCCATGCTCCGATCCCTCATGCCCCCTCCCTCCTCAGCACAGAGGCTCCCATGCTCCGATCCCTCATGCCCCCCTCCCCTCCTCAGCACAGAGGCTCCCATGCTCCGATCCCTCATGCCCCCTCCCTCCTCAGCACAGAGGCCCCCATGCTCCGACTCCTCATGCCCCCCACTCTCAGCACAGAGGCTCCCATGCTCCGATGCCTCATGCCCCCCTCCCCTCCTCAGCACAGAGGCTCCCATGCTCCGATCCCTCATGCCCCCCTCCCCTCCTCAGCACAGAGGCTCCCATGCTCCGATCCCTCATACCCACCTGCCCCTACCTCAAACAGAGGCTCCCATGCTCCGATCCCTCATGCCCCCTCCCTCCTCAGCACAGAGGCTCCCATGCTCCGATCCCTCATGCCCCCCTCCCCTCCTCAGCACAGAGGCTCCCATGCTCCGATCCCTCATGCCCCCTCCCTCCTCAGCACAGAGGCCCCCATGCTCCGACTCCTCATGCCCCCCACTCTCAGCACAGAGGCTCCCATGCTCCGATCCCTCATGCCCCCTCCCCTCCTCAGCACAGAGGCTCCCGTGCTCCGATCCCTCATGCCCCCCTCCCCCCCTCAGCACAGACGCCCCCATGCTCCGATCCCTCATGTCCCCCTCCCCTCCTCAGCACAGAGGCTCCCATGCTCCGATCCCTCATGCCCCAATCCCCTCCTCAGCACAGAGGCTCCCATGCTCCGATCCCTCATGCCCCCTCCCCTCCTCAGCACAGAGGCTCCCATGCTCCGTTCCCTCATGCCCCCTCCCCTCCTCAGCACAGAGGCTCCCATGCTCCGATCCCTCATGCCCCCCACCCCCAACACAGAGGCTTCCATGCTCCGATCCCTCATGTCCCCCTCCCTCCTCAGCACAGAGGCTCCCATGCTCCGATCCCTCATTCCCCCTCCTCAGCACAGCGGCTCCCATGCTCGGATCCCTCATGCCCCCCTCCTCAGCACAGAGGCTCCCATGCTCCGATCCCTCATGCCCCCCCTCCTCAGCACAGAGGCTCCCATGCTCCGTTCCCTCATGCCCCCCTCCCCACCTCAGCACAGAGGCTCCCATGCTCCGATCCCTCATGCCCCCCTCCACTCCTCAGCACAGAGGCTCCCATGCTTCGATCCCTCATGCCCCCTCCCCCCTCTCAGCACAGAGGCTCCCATGCTCCGATCCCTCATGTCCCCCTCCCCTCCTCAGCACAGAGGCTCCCATGCTCCGACCCCTCATGCCCCCTCCGCCCAGCACAGAGGCTCCCATGCTCCGATCCCTCATGCCCCCCTCCCCCAGCACAGAGGCTCCCATGCTCCGATCCCTCATGCCTCCCTCCCCTCCTCAGTACAGAGGCTCCCATGCTCCGACCCCTCATGCCCCCCTCCCCCAGCACAGAGGCTCCCATGCTCCGACCCCTCATGCCCCCCTCCCTCCTCAGTACAGAGGCTCCCATGCTCGGATCCCTCATGCCCCCCTCCCTCCTCAGCACAGAGGCTCCCATGCTCCGATCCCTCATGCCCCCTCCCCTCCTCAGCACAGAGGCTCCCATGCTCCGATCCCTCATGCCCCCTCCTCAGCACAGCGGCTCCCATGCTCGGATCCCTCATGCCCCCCTCCTCAGCACAGAGGCTCCCATGCTCCGATCCCTCATACCCCCTCCCCCCAGCACAGAGGCTCCCATGCTCCGATCCCTCATGCCCCCCTCCCCCAGCACAGAGGCTCCCATGCTCCGATCCCTCATGCCCCCTCCCTCCTCAGTACAGAGGCTCCCATGCTCGGATCCCTCATGCCCCCTCCCTCCTCAGCACAGAGGCTCCCATGCTTCGACCCCTCATGCCCCCCTCCCTCCTCAGCACAGAGGCTCCCATGCTCCGATCCCTCATTCCCCCTCCACTCCTCAGCACAGAGGCTCCCATGCTCCAATCCCTCCTGCCCCCCTCCCCTCCTCAGCACAGAGGCTCCCATGCTCCGATCCCTCATGCCCCCCTCCTCGGCACAGAGGCTCCCATGCTCCGATCCCTCATGCCCCCTCCCCCCCTCAGCACAGAGGCTCCCATGCTCCGATCCCTCATGCCCCCCTCCTCAGCACAGAGGCTCCCATGCTCCGATCCGTCATGCCCCCTCCCCTCCTCAGCACAGAGGCTCCCATGCTCCAATCCCTCCTGCTCCCCCCCCCTCCTCAGCACAGAGGCTCCCATGCTCCAGTCCCCCCTGCCCCGCCTCCTCAGCACAGAGGCTCCCATGCTCCATTCCCCCATGCCCCCCCCCCCTCAACACAGAGGCTCTAATGCTTCGATTCCTCATGCCCCCCCTCCTCAGAACCGAGGCTCCCATGCTCCGATCCCTCATGCCCCCCTCCCCTCCTCAGCACAGATGCTCCCATGCTCGGATCCCTCATGCCCCCTCCCTCCTCAGCACAGAGGCTCCCATGCTTCAATCCCTCATGCCCCCCTCCCCTCCTCAGCACAGAGGCTCCCATGCTCCAATCCCTCATACCCCCCTCCCCCTCCTCAGCACAGAGGCTCCCATGCTCCAATCCCTCATGCCCCCTCCCTCCTCAGCACAGAGGCTCCCATGCTCCGATCCCTCATGCCCCCCTCCTCAGCACAGAGGCTCCCATGCTTCAATCCCTCATGCCCCCTCCCCCAGCACAGACGCTCCCATGCTCCATCCCTCATGCCCCCCCCTCAGCACAGAGGCTCCCATACTCCGATCCCTCATGCCCCCTCCCTCCTCAGTACAGAGGCTCCCATGCTCGGATCCCTCATGCCCCCTCCCTCCTCAGCACAGAGGCTCCCATGCTCCGACCCCTCATGCCCCCCTCCCTCCTCAGCACAGAGGCTCCCATGCTCCGATCCCTCATTCCCCCTTCACTCCTCAGCACAGAGGCTCCCATGCTCCAATCCCTCCTGCCCCCCTCCCCTCCTCAGCACAGAGGCTCCCATGCTCCGATCCCTCATGCCCCCCTCCTCGGCACAGAGGCTCCCATGCTCCGATCCCTCATGCCCCCTCCCCCCCTCAGCACAGAGGCTCCCATGCTCCGATCCCTCATGCCCCCCTCCTCAGCACAGAGGCTCCCATGCTCCGATCCGTCATGCCCCCTCCCCTCCTCAGCACAGAGGCTCCCATGCTCCAATCCCTCCTGCTCCCCCCCCCCTCCTCAGCACAGAGGCTCCCATGCTCCAGTCCCCCCTGCCCCCCCTCCTCAGCACAGAGGCTCCCATGCTCCATTCCCCCATGCCCCCCCCCTCAACACAGAGGCTCTAATGCTTCGATTCCTCATGCCCCCCCTCCTCAGAACCGAGGCTCCCATGCTCCGATCCCTCATGCCCCCCTCCCCTCCTCAGCACAGATGCTCCCATGCTCGGATCCCTCATGCCCCCTCCCTCCTCAGCACAGAGGCTCCCATGCTTCAATCCCTCATGCCCCCCTCCCCTCCTCAGCACAGAGGCTCCCATGCTCCAATCCCTCATACCCCCCTCCCCCTCCTCAGCACAGAGGCTCCCATGCTCCAATCCCTCATGCCTCCTCCCTCCTCAGCACAGAGGCTCCCATGCTCCGATCCCTCATGCCCCCTCCTCAGCACAGAGGCTCCCATGCTTCAATCCCTCATGCCCCCTCCCCCAGCACAGACGCTCCCATGCTCCATCCCTCATGCCCCCCCTCAGCACGGAGGCTCCCATACTCCGATCCCTCATGCCCCCTCCCCCCAGCACAGACGCTCCCATGCTCCATCCCTCATGCCCCCCCCCTCAGCACAGAGGCTCCCATGCTCCGACCCCTCATGCCCCCTCCCTCCTCAGCACAGAGGCTCCCATGCTCCGATCCCTCATGCCTCCTCCTCAGCACAGAGGCTCCCATGCTCCGACCCCTCATGCCCCCCTCCCTCCTCAGCACAGAGGCTCCCATGCTCCGATCCCTCATGTCCCTCCTCCCCTCCTCAGCACAGAGGCTCCCATGCTCCGACCCCTCATGCCCCCCCTCCCCTCCTCCTCAGCACAGAGGCTCCCATGCTCCGATCCCTCATGCCCCCTCCCCTCCTCAGCACAGAGGCTCCCATGCTCCGACCCCTCATGGCCCCTCCCCTCCTCAGGACAGAGGCTCCCATGCTCCGATCCCTCATGCCCCCTCCCCTCCTCAGCACAGAGGCTCCCATGCTCCGATCCCTCATGCCCCCCTCCACTCCTCAGCACTGAGGCTCCCATGCTCCGACCCCTCATGCCCCCCTCCCCTCCTCAGCACAGAGGCTCCCATGCTCCGATCCCTCATGCCCCCTCCCCTCCTCAGCACAGAGGCTCCCATGCTCCGATCCCTCACACCCCCTCCCCCCAGCACAGAGGCTCCCATGCTCCGATCCCTCATGCCCCCCTCCCCTCCTCAGCACAGAGGCTCCCATGCTCCGATCCCTCATGCCCCCTCCCCTCCTCAGCACAGAGGCTCCCATGCTCCGATCCCTCACACCCCCTCCCCCCAGCACAGAGGCTCCCATGCTCCGATCCCTCATGCCCCCTCCCTCCTCAGCACAGAGGCTCCCATGCTCCGATCCCTCATGCCCCCTCCCCTCCTCAGCACAGAGGCTCCCATGCTCCGATCCCTCATGCCCCCTCCCCTCCTCAGCACAGAGGCTCCCATGCTCCGATCCCTCATACCCACCTGCCCCTACCTCAAACAGAGGCTCCCATGCTCCGATCCCTCATGCCCCCCTCCCCTCCTCAGCACAGAGGCTCCCATGCTCCGATCCCTCATGCCCCCTCCCTCCTCAGCACAGAGGCTCCCATGCTCCGATCCCTCATGCCCCCCTCCCCTCCTCAGCACAGAGGCTCCCATGCTCAGATCCCTCATGCCCCCTCCCTCCTCAGCACAGAGGCCCCCATGCTCCGACTCCTCATGCCCCCCACTCTCAGCACAGAGGCTCCCATGCTCCGATCCCTCATGCCCCCCTCCCCTCCTCAGCACAGAGGCTCCCATGCTCCGATCCCTCATGCCCCCCTCCCCTCCTCAGCACAGAGGCTCCCATGCTCCGATCCCTCATACCCACCTGCCCCTACCTCAAACAGAGGCTCCCATGCTCCGATCCCTCATGCCCCCCCTCCCCTCCTCAGCACAGAGGCTCCCATGCTCCGATCCCTCATGCCCCCTCCCTCCTCAGCACAGAGGCTCCCATGCTCCGATCCCTCATGCCCCCCTCCCCTCCTCAGCACAGAGGCTCCCATGCTCCGATCCCTCATGCCCCCTCCCTCCTCAGCACAGAGGCCCCCATGCTCCGACTCCTCATGCCCCCCACTCTCAGCACAGAGGCTCCCATGCTCCGATCCCTCATGTCCCCCTCCCCTCCTCAGCACAGAGGCTCCCATGCTCCGATCCCTCATGCCCCAATCCCCTCCTCAGCACAGAGGCTCCCATGCTCCGATCCCTCATGCCCCCTCCCCTCCTCAGCACAGAGGCTCCCATGCTCCGTTCCCTCATGCCCCCTCCCCTCCTCAGCACAGAGGCTCCCATGCTCCGATCCCTCATGCCCCCCACCCCCAACACAGAGGCTTCCATGCTCCGATCCCTCATGTCCCCCTCCCTCCTCAGCACAGAGGCTCCCATGCTCCGATCCCTCATTCCCCCTCCTCAGCACAGCGGCTCCCATGCTCGGATCCCTCATGCCCCCCTCCTCAGCACAGAGGCTCCCATGCTCCGATCCCTCATGCCCCCCCTCCTCAGCACAGAGGCTCCCATGCTCCGTTCCCTCATGCCCCCCTCCCCACCTCAGCACAGAGGCTCCCATGCTCCGATCCCTCATGCCCCCCTCCACTCCTCAGCACAGAGGCTCCCATGCTTCGATCCCTCATGCCCCCTCCCCCCTCTCAGCACAGAGGCTCCCATGCTCCGATCCCTCATGTCCCCCTCCCCTCCTCAGCACAGAGGCTCCCATGCTCCGACCCCTCATGCCCCCTCCCCCCAGCACAGAGGCTCCCATGCTCCGATCCCTCATGCCCCCCTCCCCCTGCACAGAGGCTCCCATGCTCCGATCCCTCATGCCTCCCTCCCCTCCTCAGTACAGAGGCTCCCATGCTCCGACCCCTCATGCCCCCCTCCCCCAGCACAGAGGCTCCCATGCTCCGACCCCTCATGCCCCCCTCCCTCCTCAGTACAGAGGCTCCCATGCTCGGATCCCTCATGCCCCCCTCCCTCCTCAGCACAGAGGCTCCCATGCTCCGATCCCTCATGCCCCCTCCCCTCCTCAGCACAGAGGCTCCCATGCTCCGATCCCTCATGCCCCCTCCTCAGCACAGCGGCTCCCATGCTCGGATCCCTCATGCCCCCCTCCTCAGCACAGAGGCTCCCATGCTCCGATCCCTCATACCCCCTCCCCCCAGCACAGAGGCTCCCATGCTCCGATCCCTCATGCCCCCCTCCCCCAGCACAGAGGCTCCCATGCTCCGATCCCTCATGCCCCCTCCCTCCTCAGTACAGAGGCTCCCATGCTCGGATCCCTCATGCCCCCTCCCTCCTCAGCACAGAGGCTCCCATGCTCCGACCCCTCATGCCCCCCTCCCTCCTCAGCACAGAGGCTCCCATGCTCCGATCCCTCATTCCCCCTCCACTCCTCAGCACAGAGGCTCCCATGCTCCAATCCCTCCTGCCCCCCTCCCCTCCTCAGCACAGAGGCTCCCATGCTCCGATCCCTCATGCCCCCCTCCTCGGCACAGAGGCTCCCATGCTCCGATCCCTCATGCCCCCTCCCCCCCTCAGCACAGAGGCTCCCATGCTCCGATCCCTCATGCCCCCCTCCTCAGCACAGAGGCTCCCATGCTCCGATCCGTCATGCCCCCTCCCCTCCTCAGCACAGAGGCTCCCATGCTCCAATCCCTCCTGCTCCCCCCCCCCCTCCTCAGCACAGAGGCTCCCATGCTCCAGTCCCCCCTGCCCCGCCTCCTCAGCACAGAGGCTCTAATGCTTCGATTCCTCATGCCCCCCCTCCTCAGAACCGAGGCTCCCATGCTCCGATCCCTCATGCCCCCCTCCCCTCCTCAGCACAGATGCTCCCATGCTCGGATCCCTCATGCCCCCTCCCTCCTCAGCACAGAGGCTCCCATGCTTCAATCCCTCATGCCCCCCTCCCCTCCTCAGCACAGAGGCTCCCATGCTCCAATCCCTCATACCCCCCTCCCCCTCCTCAGCACAGAGGCTCCCATGCTCCAATCCCTCATGCCCCCTCCCTCCTCAGCACAGAGGCTCCCATGCTCCGATCCCTCATGCCCCCCTCCTCAGCACAGAGGCTCCCATGCTTCAATCCCTCATGCCCCCTCCCCCAGCACAGACGCTCCCATGCTCCATCCCTCATGCCCCCCCCTCAGCACAGAGGCTCCCATACTCCGATCCCTCATGCCCCCTCCCTCCTCAGTACAGAGGCTCCCATGCTCGGATCCCTCATGCCCCCTCCCTCCTCAGCACAGAGGCTCCCATGCTCCGACCCCTCATGCCCCCCTCCCTCCTCAGCACAGAGGCTCCCATGCTCCGATCCCTCATTCCCCCTCCACTCCTCAGCACAGAGGCTCCCATGCTCCAATCCCTCCTGCCCCCCTCCCCTCCTCAGCACAGAGGCTCCCATGCTCCGATCCCTCATGCCCCCCTCCTCGGCACAGAGGCTCCCATGCTCCGATCCCTCATGCCCCCTCCCCCCCTCAGCACAGAGGCTCCCATGCTCCGATCCCTCATGCCCCCCTCCTCAGCACAGAGGCTCCCATGCTCCGATCCGTCATGCCCCCTCCCCTCCTCAGCACAGAGGCTCCCATGCTCCAATCCCTCCTGCTCCCCCCCCCTCCTCAGCACAGAGGCTCCCATGCTCCAGTCCCCCCTGCCCCCCCTCCTCAGCACAGAGGCTCCCATGCTCCATTCCCCCATGCCCCCCCCCCCTCAACACAGAGGCTCTAATGCTTCGATTCCTCATGCCCCCCCCTCCTCAGAACCGAGGCTCCCATGCTCCGATCCCTCATGCCCCCTCCCCTCCTCAGAACCGAGGCTCCCATGCTCCGATCCCTCATGCCCCCCTCCCCTCCTCAGCACAGATGCTCCCATGCTCGGATCCCTCATGCCCCCTCCCTCCTCAGCACAGAGGCTCCCATGCTTCAATCCCTCATGCCCCCCTCCCCTCCTCAGCACAGAGGCTCCCATGCTCCAATCCCTCATACCCCCCTCCCCCTCCTCAGCACAGAGGCTCCCATGCTCCAATCCCTCATGCCCCCTCCCTCCTCAGCACAGAGGCTCCCATGCTCCGATCCCTCATGCCCCCTCCTCAGCACAGAGGCTCCCATGCTTCAATCCCTCATGCCCCCTCCCCCAGCACAGACGCTCCCATGCTCCATCCCTCATGCCCCCCCTCAGCACGGAGGCTCCCATACTCCGATCCCTCATGCCCCTTCCCCCCAGCACAGACGCTCCCATGCTCCATCCCTCATGCCCCCCCCCTCAGCACAGAGGCTCCCATGCTCCGACCCCTCATGCCCCCTCCCTCCTCAGCACAGAGGCTCCCATGCTCCGATCCCTCATGCCCCTCCCCCTCCTCAGCACAGAGGCTCCCATGCTCGGATCCCTCATGCCCCCTCCCCTCCTCAGCACAGAGGCTCCCATGCTCCGACCCCTCATGCCCCCCTCCCTCCTCAGCACAGAGGCTCCCATGCTCCGATCCCTCATGTCCCTCCTCCCCTCCTCAGCACAGAGGCTCCCATGCTCCGACCCCTCATGCCCCCCCTCCCCTCCTCCTCAGCACAGAGGCTCCCATGCTCCGATCCCTCATGCCCCCTCCCCTCCTCAGCACAGAGGCTCCCATGCTCCGACCCCTCATGGCCCCTCCCCTCCTCAGCACAGAGGCTCCCATGCTCCGATCCCTCATGCCCCCTCCCCTCCTCAGCACAGAGGCTCCCATGCTCCGATCCCTCATGCCCCCCTCCACTCCTCAGCACAGAGGCTCCCATGCTCCGATCCCTCATGCCCCCTCCCCCCCCTCAGCACAGAGGCTCCCATGCTCCGATCCCTCATGCCCCCCTCCTCAGCACAGAGGCTCCCATGCTCCGATCCCTCCTGCCCCCCCCCCTCCTCAGCACTGAGGCTCCCATGCTCCGACCCCTCATGCCCCCCTCCCCTCCTCAGCACAGAGGCTCCCATGCTCCGATCCCTCATGCCCCCCTCCACTCCTCAGCACAGAGGCTTCCATGCTTCGATCCCTCATGCCCCCTCCCCCCCCTCAGCACAGAGGCTCCCATGCTCCGATCCCTCATGCCCCCCTCCACTCCTCAGCACAGAGGCTCCCATGCTCCGATCCCTCATGCCCCCTCCCCCCCCTCAGCACAGAGGCTCCCATGCTCCGATCCCTCATGCCCCCTCCCCTCCTCAGCACAGAGGCTCCCATGCTCCGATCCCTCCTGCCCCCCCCCTCCTCAGCACAGAGGCTCCCATGCTCCGACCCCTCATGCCCCCCTCCCCTCCTCAGCACAGAGGCTCCCATGCTCCGATCCCTCATGCGCCCCTCCCCTCCTCAGCACAGAGGCTCCCATGCTTCGATCCCTCATGCCCCCCTCCTCAGCACAGAGGCTCCCATGCTCCGATCCCTCATGCCTCCTCCCCTCCTCAGCACAGAGGCTCCCATGCTCCAATCCCTCATGCCCCCTCCCCCCAGCACAGAGGCTCCCATGCTCCGACCCCTCATGCCCCCTCCTCAGCACAGAGGCTCCCATGCTCCGATCCCCCATGCCCCCTCCCCTCCTCAGCACAGAGGCTCCCATGCTCCAATCCCTCATGCCCCCTCCCCCCAGCACAGAGGCTCCCATGCTCCGACCCCTCATGCCCCCTCCTCAGCACAAAGGCTCCCATGCTCCGACCCCTCATGCCCCCTCCTCAGCACAAAGGCTCCCATGCTCCGATCCCTCATGCCCCCCTCCCCTCCTCAACACAGAGGCTCCCATGCTCCGATCCCTCATGCCCCCCTCCCCTCCTCAGCACAGAGGCTCCCATGCTCCAATCCCTCATGCCCCCTCCCCCCAGCACAGAGGCTCCCATGCTCCGACCCCTCATGCCCCCTCCTCAGCACAAAGGCTCCCATGCTCCGACCCCTCATGCCCCCTCCTCAGCACAAAGGCTCCCATGCTCCGATCCCTCATGCCCCCTCCCCCCCCTCAGCACAGAGGCTCCCATGCTCCGATCCCTCATGCCCCCCTCCACTCCTCAGCACAGAGGCTCCCATGCTCCGATCCCTCATGCCCCCTCCCCCCCCTCAGCACAGAGGCTCCCATGCTCCGATCCCTCATGCCCCCTCCCCTCCTCAGCACAGAGGCTCCCATGCTCCGATCCCTCCTGCCCCCCCCCTCCTCAGCACAGAGGCTCCCATGCTCCGACCCCTCATGCCCCCCTCCCCTCCTCAGCACAGAGGCTCCCATGCTCCGATCCCTCATGCGCCCCTCCCCTCCTCAGCACAGAGGCTCCCATGCTTCGATCCCTCATGCCCCCCTCCTCAGCACAGAGGCTCCCATGCTCCGATCCCTCATGCCTCCTCCTCAGCACAGAGGCTCCCATGCTCCAATCCCTCATGCCCCCTCCCCCCAGCACAGAGGCTCCCATGCTCCGACCCCTCATGCCCCCTCCTCAGCACAGAGGCTCCCATGCTCCGATCCCCCATGCCCCCTCCCCTCCTCAGCACAGAGGCTCCCATGCTCCAATCCCTCATGCCCCCTCCCCCCAGCACAGAGGCTCCCATGCTCCGACCCCTCATGCCCCCTCCTCAGCACAAAGGCTCCCATGCTCCGACCCCTCATGCCCCCTCCTCAGCACAAAGGCTCCCATGCTCCGATCCCTCATGCCCCCCTCCCCTCCTCAACACAGAGGCTCCCATGCTCCGATCCCTCATGCCCCCCTCCCCTCCTCAGCACAGAGGCTCCCATGCTCCAATCCCTCATGCCCCCTCCCCCCAGCACAGAGGCTCCCATGCTCCGACCCCTCATGCCCCCTCCTCAGCACAAAGGCTCCCATGCTCCGACCCCTCATGCCCCCTCCTCAGCACAAAGGCTCCCATGCTCGGATCCCTCATGCCCCCTCCCCCCTCAGCACAGAGGCTCCCATGCTCCGACCCCTCATGCCCCCCTCCCCTCCTCGGCACAGAGGCTCCCATGCTCCGATCCCTCATGCCCCCCTCCCCTCCTCAACACAGAGGCTCCCATGCTCCATCGCTCGAGTCCTACCCTCCCTTCCTCTGCAGTCTTAGTGCATTTAAAAAGGTGTGGTCACTCTGTCGATGTGTCCACTGGGGGTGGTCAGTGAGTCTGGGTTGGGGTTGAGGAGGTTGATAAAGAGTCAAAGAGCCGTATTTATGCAAAAGCAATGCAGCTCAGCACGCCATCCTGCTGTGCTGCAGGGAGAGGGAAGGAATGTGCCGTATTCAACACATTCCTGCTTGTTCCACAGTGCTGCCGCACAAACCGCTGCCTAGCGCCAACGCAGGCACCCTAGCACCATGCTGCAAAGGCGCCTCCGTTGCATGCAGGATTGTTTTTGCACAGGAAGGGGAAGCTTCCTTCACCAAAACAATCCTACCAGGCATTTTCCTCATCCCATGGGTGGAGCGGGATGCAGAGAACAAAACACACAAAGAGCGTTGAGGCAATGATGCCTCACCTGTCGCGTAAAATAACTCAGCTGTATGGTGATTGTACTAGAAAACCAGGAAGTGCACCCCTCTCCACATCCTATTGGGGTGATCTTCCAAGAACAATCACAAAAAATGGCATCAGCACACATCAATTATAAATCTTATTTAGAGTTCATAAAACATCAGGTATCCACGTTGATTTGAAGAAAATGCCAGGTCCAGATTTTTCTTATGATCTCAATTTTTTTTCTTTACTAATAAATATATGACGTTGTTAAAATCCAATATTCAAAAATTCATTTAGCCAACGCGTTTCGTCTCGAGAGAGACTTCTTCAGGGTTCAGAATTGCATCAACGTTATGTGTTCATATTCAAATAACAAAGAATGGCTCTAAGACACAAATAGATATAGTGCCAGGGAAATCATCTTAATACAATGAAAATTGTGCAAACGTTAACATTGAAAGTCAGGGTGGCCAGCAGCAATAGTGTCTGCAGAAACAGCAGGTCTGGGAGCACACCGCTGACCTATCAAGCAAGGTTCGCCCCTGGCACTCTGGGTAATGCAGTCTCTGGTAGTTTGCCTCATAAAAGTGTTATCGAGTGTTTCGCCAAGGTTGGCGCAAATGTGCTGATCTCTAGACACAGGTGTTTCAGGTTCATTAACCTTCGTCAGTAGAGATTACAGACTAGTTTTAGGGGTTTGCTGAATAGGTTGCCGAAATCGTCTCAGGTCTGGTACCGCTCACTGGCACGCAGGGCATCAACCACGAGCTCGTCAGCTCCATGACGCTCGGTCTCTTTTGTGGGGCCCGATGATGAAGCATGTCATCACTAGGTGGTGAGTGAGGGCTTTCTTTAACGCCTTAAGTGAAGCCGTTTACCTGCTCCTGACGGTGGTTGAATACTACCATTAGACACTCTTTTCTTGTTTATTGACTAGTACCGGGGAATAAGAGTGTCACACTACTCTCCCTGCCTCTCTTTTTGTTTGGACATATTGGAATGGGACCAATCCAGGAAGACTGAGCGCTGTGATTGGCTGGCCACAACATGAAGAGAAATGTTGCGGCTGCCATTTTAGGACAGTGCAGGACTCAGCCCTGTGTCCTGAATATTAGAGTAAAACAACATATAAGGGAGAGGGTAGAGGTAATGTGACCCCCCTGGCCCTTGTGCAGACTTGTGGTACTCCAGCGATACTCATTGTTCCCCCTCCCCCTGGTGAAAGTTTGTAGTATTAAAGCAAAATTACAGCAAGACTACTGCAGGACTAAAAAAGACCTAAAAATATTTGGTGGGTGATCTTTAGTGTTGTACTGCCAAGGGGGGTGACAAGTATTGGGAGGTTGGCCACCTGTCGGGTAGGGTGCAGGGCTTCCCACGAGCCAGGCCTTGTGCCCAACCCACAAGGCGCATTGCTGAAGGCATTAAGAGGCCCGCTTTGTGCGCCCAACCACACACCGCGCACATCCAACCTCACTGAAGGAAGGAACTATGCCTTGATCACTGACCAAATTTTGAAAGACTGGGGGGTTTGGCCCTAGGGGTCAGAGGCTAGGTAGGGCCTACTTATCAGAAAGAGAAAAAATTAACCTAACCTCCAATCACTTCAAACACATTACTACTGTGAAGTAAGATAAACCAAAATTAATAAGTTTATCTTGGCAATACATTTTACCTTTTATTTCATGTTTGTTTCAATATATGATTTTTTAACGCAGAAAAAACACAACATCTACCATACAAAATGTCACAAAAGTATAAAAAACAGTACAACAACAAATAAATTGTGACTTATCATACATATAACTACAACCACATATTCAATACATATATACACAACAATATGTCCAAAAAAAGTTGATATGTACATGATTAATCTCATATAGTTGTCATATGAATGAAAAAGTTTCGACAACTAAACGACGCTATGCTTAGAAGTGAATATTATTCCAAGTATTTCTGCACTGGAATCAATTTACTAATTTATACAAGAACATTACTGTCGTTGCCATTTAATGTCATTGCCGACACGTTTCGAGTACTGGTTTATGAGTTACCGGACTCTCATCAGGGCTGGATTAATCTTTTCAGTGAAGGACTGTTCATGACAAAAATCAAAAAAGTATTTTAGAAGGCTTCCTCAACGCCTTTAACTCTCATTCTATTGTGTACATAGTTACTGGCCACATACCTGCATGATACTATTGTAGGATGCTAGCCTTAAAAATGTCTTTCCACGCAGTGGGTGCTAATCTGCAACAAAGTATAAACTTTGTAGTCTTGGTGTATAATGATGCCCTTTAAGATACCTAATAAAACTATGTCCAGGTGAAATTTACCTTATTCTCGGGTGTACAATCCCACACCCTTATTGTTCCAGAAATTTCAGTCAGTTCGTCCTTGGGTCTTTATTTCTGTAAGAACGGGTGATTGCAATTTAGCCAGAATCCCTTAAACATTAAATGATCAGGCTAAAACAGGGGATAATGAATTTTACCTCGTCGCTGATGTGTGTGTTCAGATACCCTTTCGTTTTCTGAAATATGGGCCAGGACGATCAAAGGTCTCTATTTCTGCAAGAGCGAGTGATTACGTTTTAGTTGGATCGTCATGTATTAAATGGAAACAATGTGTCTAAACAACCACAAGCGGCTACTTACTCATGTACGGGCGGAAACTGCAACCCGCGCGGAGGAATTGTCCATTTTTGTATGCCAATCGTTCCATAATAAAAGCCTGTTTAACTGCGGAAAACAAGGGTGAAGTTAGTCCCCAGTTTTCGTAGGCACAACGCAAAGTTGGAATTGAGTTCGGTTGAATGTTCGCTCACCTTATTGCTTTTGAAATTATTTCGAACGCGATCCCACTCCTGGTGTGTGTAAAGCCGGCAGCAGCGGCTTTCGATTAGATTACCGAATCAAACCATCACGTGGTCATTCATACAGCCAATTGGAAAGGGGCAAGGGGGCCCGCCCCTATGGTGGTGAACTCTGGGAGTTGTATTTCAG
The DNA here is from genome assembly GCF_964263255.1 of Lissotriton vulgaris. Lineage (NCBI taxonomy): Eukaryota > Metazoa > Chordata > Amphibia > Caudata > Salamandridae > Lissotriton > Lissotriton vulgaris. Next base: position 307,658,989 of record NC_141688.1, on the reverse strand, counting down.
TGCCAGGATTGTTTAGCAAATATTAAGAAAAATCAGCAACAACTTGGAAAAATAATGAGATCATCATTCCTGTTTAGAATAGCGACTTCGGCTGGAAAAGTTTTTTTTTTGGTTGATTTACCGAATCGCATAATTCCGAAATCAATTTGTTGGTGAGTGGAAGTCGTGTGTCAATGACGAGGCATTTTTAAATGTGAATTTCTCGTTCCTGCTTAAATAGACCACTTTGTGTATCCAGACACATGTTTAATCCTAAACTAATGTAACAGCGATTTGGTACCACATCGACATGCGAGGTGACCCAATCAAGGGAAATAACAATTCTAGTTTACACCCTGTTTAATTCACTCATACAGTTCAAACCTCGATTGATACTATCAAATTTCATGATTAAATACGCTTCCTTGCGTAGCATGGCGCTTTCAATATTTGGAGATCGATGTTTTGGATCAATCCCTGTGAGGATGGTCCATTGGAGCTCGTTTCACTATGGTTTGCAGACAAAAAATGTTCAACCATGGGGGCAGTGAGAACTTCTCTCCTGATCCTAGATCTGTGTTGTGTTATTCTCATATTGATCTGTTGGCATGTCTTGCCTATATATACTTTGTTGCAAGGATTAGAAGGAATTGTTCAAAAGTGAGAGATTTTGATACTCATGCAATGTCTTTCTGTAAAGAAATGGAAAAGAGGGGATACCCCAAAAAATTGTTAAAACACTCTAGGAAGAGAGCAAGATTCACCCCTAGAGAAAGTCTGCTACAGAAAAAAGAAAAAGTAGATCTGGACAAATTGGTTTGTGTTGTATGGTTCTCACACAAATAAATTCAGACAAATCATCTTAAAAAACTGGCACTTACTGGAGAATTTAGAACATCCATTGCAGAAACCAATCTTTGCAATGCGAAAGAACTCGAGTATTGGCCAGCAACTAATAAGAGCAGACAGCTATATCCCCGAACCCAAAAGCGATTTAATCACACAATGGAATCTGAAACCTGTCTGCGGACACCACAAAAGTGGGAATTGTATAGCCTGTTCTGCAACGATTGAGGGCACCATCTTTGACCACAATGGGGTCAAATGGAGACATGATAGTTTCACAAATTGTAAAACGAGGAATGTTATCTATGCAGTGGTGTGCCCATGCAACAAAGTCGGCAATGACATTAAATGGCAACGACAGTAATGTTCTTGTATAAATTAGTAAATTGGTTCCAGTGCAGAAATACTTGCAATAATATTCACTTTCTAAGCATAGGGTTGTTTAGTTGTCGAAACTTTTTCATTCATATGACAACTATATGAGATTAATCATGTACATATCAACTGTTTTTTTGACATATCATTGTTGTGTATATATGTATTGAATATGTGGTTGTAGTTATATGTATGAAAAGTCACAATTTATTTGTTGTTGTACTGTTTTTTATACTTTTGTGACATTTTGTATAGTAGATGATGTGTTTTTTCTGCGATACAAAATCATATATTGAAACAAACATGAAATAAAAGGTAACATGTATTGCCAAGATAAACTTATTAATTTTGGTTTATCTTACTTCACAGTAGCAATGTGTTTGAAGTGATTGGAGGTTAGGTTAATTTTTTCTCTTTTTGATCACTCACCATGCACTGCTTATCACCTCACATATTATATCACTCACAACATGTTCTATGATATCATTGGTAACATCAGTGACGACATCTGAAATGACATCACTGTGCATGGAAAGTGCACAAGTTATACTTACTTCAGCTAAATATAATTGGGGAATTTCAGTGATTTTTTAGGTTTCAAATGGTATTGTTTAATTGATATTTTCACCTAACTATAACATCTCTTTTACCTTTGGTTTTTCTCAATAGATAGATAGATAGATAGATAGATAGATAGATAGATAGATAGATAGATAGATAGATAGATAGATAGATAGATAGATAGATAGATAGATAGATAGATAGATAGAGTGAGGCCGATAGATAGATAGATAGATAGATAGATAGATAGATAGATAGATAGATAGATAGATAGATAGATAGATAGATAGATAGATAGATAGATAGATAGATGGGATTGGATGGAAGGGTGCGTGGGTGGATGGATGGATGGATAGATAGATAGATAGATAGATAGATAGATAGATAGATAGATAGATAGATAGATAGATAGATAGATAGATAGATAGATAGATAGATAGATAGATAGATAGATGGGATTGGATGGAAGGGTGCGTGGATGGATAGATAGATAGATAGATAGATAGATAGATAGATAGATAGATAGACAGACAGACAGACAGACAGACAGACAGACAGACAGACAGATAGATAGATAGATAGATAGATAGATAGATAGATAGATAGACAGACAGACAGACAGACAGACAGACAGACAGACAGACAGATAGATAGATAGATAGATAGATAGATAGATAGATAGATAGATAGATAGATAGATAGATAGATAGATAGATAGATGGGATTGGATGGATGGATGGGTGGATAGATAGATAGATAGATAGATAGATAGATAGATAGATAGATAGATAGATAGATAGATAGATAGATAGATAGATAGATAGATAGGTAGGTAGGTAGGTAGGTAGGTAGGTAAGTCGGTAGGTAGGTAGGTATGTAGGTATGTAGGAAGGTAGGTAGGCAAGTGAGAGGATTTAGCCTTAGGGCTGGAGCAGTCGGCCATGAAGCTAGGGAACCGGTATTGAGCCTCTGCAACCATGCTCAACATCCTGTGATTCTGGGCAAATCACGTAATCTCCCTGTGCCTAACAAAAAATGAATGTGTCCATCTGTAGCGAAACTGGTGCTCATGTAAAGTGCTCTGATACCCAATGCCTCGGGTCTAGTTCGCGCTATATAAAACTGTAAAAAAAAATTGATAGATGCTCCTTATATTACGCTGAGTTGTAATTAATACTGATGTGGACAAATTACATGAACAAATCACCGAACAGAACTTGAAGGAACATTCAAGAGCGGGAATTACTAATTAATAGCTTTTTATTTTTAGCATTTTTTGAAAGAAATCATACTTTTTAAGTTTTCATACAAAATTGCATATTCAAGAAGGACACATAATACATGACAGAGGGGGAAAGGGATTCATAAATCATTCATTATATCATACATATCACATGCATACAAAAACATTCAACCAGTCTAGGGAAGGAGCTACAAAAACATTATATAAACTCTATGTACAATGTATTACAAAAGGAGAAAGAGAAAGAGAAAGCCACTGTCTGCAAAACAATTTTACAATAATATTACAGGCAAATACTTTTTGCTGAGCACATTCCTATATGTTAAATCAAATGATAAGGAAAATCTTTCTAAAATTATTAGCTATAGGTAATGTACACTGGTGAGCGGCAAGCAAGATTTCATTTAATAGCTTGTCGCTCTTGCAGACACGATGTGGCACGGGCCTACGCGTTTCGAATCCCACTATCTTTCTTGGGATTCTCTTCAGGGCCTCAAGTAGTATCTAAACCAGGAGAAAAAATAGAAAAGAAAAAAGACAAATAAGAAACTGAGGTAGAATAAGTTTTAAAAGAGCAGTCACTGGACCAAAACATCGGGTAGCCTGTCACAGGTCCCAAAACAACTCCCAACAGCTTACCGAAAAGCAAGAATGCCTGATGGGCGAGAGGACGTCAGAGTCTAAGACCAAGCGCTGTGTCTGAATCTAAAGTTTAAGAAGTACACAGCGGTGTCAATTTGGGGTGGAAGGCAAGTAAAAAAGAAGGTCTAAAGGGGAAAAGGTGCCCCTTATTACTTACCTCGTGTGTAGAGAGTGGGAGTATCTGTGTTACGGATAAATGAACCAGAAAACCGGGGCACTGAGTGCACGTGCCTGTTGAGAAGAAGAGATCAGTTTTAAGCAAAAGTTTATCCATGACCTTTCTCAAGGGCTGGAAGCAGAATGGTTCTCACCCTAATAGTAGTACCCTCAAGTTTCGGTACACGTGGCAGAATGGAACAATTTTGAAAAGGACAACCATCTGCGAAACATACGGAGGAGTGAGTTACTAGGGAGCAGAGGAGGGCATCTTTTGTAAAGAGCTGTAACAGCGTCACACAGATACTCCCACTCTCTACACACGAGGTAAGTAATAAGGGGCACCTTTTCCCCTTTAGACCTTCTTTTTTACTTGCCTTCCACCCCAAATTGACACCGCTGTGTACTTCTTAAACTTTAGATTCAGACACAGCACTTGGTCTTAGACTCTGACGTCCTCTCGCCCATCAGGCATTCTTGCTTTTCGGTAAGCTGTTGGGAGTTGTTTTGGGACCTGTGACAGGCTACCTGATGTTTTGGTCCAGTGACTGTTCTTTTAAAACTTATAATGTTTTTTTAGCTCCTTCCCTAGACTGGTTGAATGTTTTTGTATGCATTTGATATGTATGATATAATGAATGATTTATGAATCCCTTTCCCCCTCTGTTATGAATTATGTGTCCTTCTTGAATATGCAATTTTGTATGAAAACTTAAAAAGTATGATTTCTTTCAAAAAATGCTAAAAATAAAAAGCTATTAATTAGCAATTCCCGCTCTTGAATGTTCCTTCAAGTTCTGTTAGGTGATTTGTTCATGTAATTTGTCCACATCAGTATTGGCAACCCACTTCTGTTTTTTTGCTATTGAGGCTCAGCCTTGCTGATTAGAGCCAACCCCTAGTTGTTTTTTGAGTTGTAATTAAGGCTCCCTATTTTCAGTTTTTACACATTTTTACACATAAATGCAGACAAAAAACCATTTATTTTCCTGTCTGTATTTATTTTTAAATGTGGATAAAAACGGAAATTGGGTTGTTTTGAGTGATTCTGAATGCTATCAATCATGACTACCAGGCCAAAAGCTATGCGGCCTGACAGGCAAGGGTTTCGAAAAATTAAGGAACTTTTGTAAACATCCTTAAACAGCAGTAGATTTGCCCAACCTTGATACTAAAATGTGCACGTTTTCTTATAAGTGACGAGTTTTCATCTGAGTGTGTATATATCTTTGAAACTAATAAACAACAACGGTACCAGAGGGTCTCAGATGAACATGCCCACAAACACAAGAAAACCAAGCAAGAACTCACCTCTACACCCAGGTTATGTCACAGAGAGCCCTCCGTGGATGAGGAAAAATACCCATCAGTCACCATTCGGATCCGCCCTTCATCATTTGGGATTTTATCCGTACCACCCGTCAGAGAAACTCTCCTGGGAGGTCAACCCGGTGGCAGGGGGTATCCTCGCTAGAGTTGAGAGACGACAGTGTGATATACCACTAGATGGCCAGGACGCCGGCCAGGAGTACCGACGGTTAGAGTGGTGCTTCATTTGCCCCTGAGCCACTGCCAGGTGGGGTGAGGCCATCTGACCTTACATGTTAAGTGCCTTGCACAGACAGTAAGGATACCCAGAACAGACAGGTGACTGTTTGCACTTGTGTTTGTGTTTCTAGGGTGAGATTTTGTTCACATGGTGTAGTAGCTTTTATTTCAATTTCCTTTTGGTCCTGAAGAAAGCATTGACAAAACCAGTCATCTATATGCTGAAACTAGTCGACCATTTCTTGTCCCGAGGCTGTCCACATAATTAGACAGTCAGCGGGCGCACTGTTTTTAATATTGGTATGGTAAGCACAATTGAATTAAAATCCTTGTTTGGTGCTTATTCTTAACCAATTTTAAACCCACTTATTCTGGTTTTTTCTTTACACCTTTTTCAGCACTGCACACCCCAGTCCCACCTTTTTTACCACTCACTTACATCTAGTGGTATATCACACTGTCGTCTCTCAACTCTAGCGAGGATACCCCCTGCCACCGGGTTGACCTCCCAGGAGAGTTTCTCTGACGGGTGGTACGGATAAAATCCCAAATGATGAAGGGCGGATCCGAATGGTGACTGATGGGTATTTTTCCTCATCCACGGAGGGCTCTCTGTGACATAACCTGGGTGTAGAGGTGAGTTCTTGCTTGGTTTTCTTGTGTTTGTGGGCATGTTCATCTGAGACCCTCTGGTACCGTTGTTGTTTATTGGTTTCCTTGGGAATAGTACCCAGAGCCTGGTCTTTAAATTTTCCCTAGGTCCCCCTCCACCGTCTTGTGTTTGCTATATATCTTTGAAACCTGTCAGGCGTTCAGGCACGAGTGTACATTAAATGGGTAAATAAATGCAGAAATATACACATTTCAGCTACATTTTTTCACAAAACCTAAACTAAATATGGATAAATAAAGGTCAAATTAGCAAAAAATAAATATGGAGAAATACAGACGGAATGACAAAAATATAAATACCATAAAACCGGGAGCCCTCGTTGTAATAGATGATTTGTAAACTGCGCGTTGTAAAGTGCCTGTCGTGTTCTGCATTTGTGAGGCTTCATTATGTATAAGTTCGCATTGTTTGCATCTTACTAGGGTGCGCGCTGCTGCTGTGATACATGTACCCTAGTATTAGACACAGCGCAGAGATTGTGCAGGCGCTGTCATGACAGCACGTGCACAATCTCTGCGCTGTGTCAAATGTGCACATTGATTAATAAACAGTGGTTTACTGGGGTCTGAGGTCTAGCATCTTCCCAAAGCCTGGGAAGAGAAGTCTTTTCGTCAACGCATCATATGGGGCAGGAGCGCGTGGGCAATAGATGCTGTTTATAGGAATAGTAACGACGGTTATTTATTAATTTAAGAGTTTTACGTAGCGCTAGCTAGACTCGAAGGTATCAGAGCGCTTTACAACAGTGCATTTCCACATCATAGGTAAGAAGTACAGGGCAAGGGAGGGCTCTCAGGTGGGCGCATGGAGAGGGGAAGAGGGGGTGGATGCCTCGCTGTGGCAGGGTAAGATCAAATCGTTTTGATGTAGACATGTTTACAGGAGTGTGCTGCCCTATAGAGTGACGCCTCCATGGGGGGCCAGCTCGTTTCCTACCTGGACGATGCCGTGGACGCATGTTCCAGTGATTGGCTGGTTTGGAGGGCTGGGCACTCGGATCCTTTCAGGCTCCCAGGGCGAGCTTGTCAAGGGCTTTGCCACGTACCCTGGCCTTTACTTTCACAGTATTGTTATGACGTCCTCATGCAAGTAAAAGAAAGCAACACGTGTGTCTGCGTTTTATTAATTTACGAGCACAGTTAAAGGTGTGCATTGTGATTAGCTGTGGACCTGGTGAGTTATGGGGGCACCGACAAAGTGTGTTTCTCCTCTGAATGGAACAGCGTGATTGTACCTGGACTCAGGTGAGCACCTCCCAGGACGTGACCTCACAGAGGGAGATTTATGGGTCCGAGAGGCGGATGCACGCGTGTGACTGAGGGCTGTGCCCTGCTGGAACTGCTGAGAGCGTGAGCCCTCCTGCCACCAGGGGGAGGGGGGCCCAGCAGGGCCGGCCCCCATAGTAAAGCTTGTCCCCCCAGAGACAGCTGGCTGAAGGTCCGAGGCGTGCTATCACGACCCCCCCAGAGACAGCTGCCAGCAGGCACGGCTGCAGGTCCGAGGCGTGCGCTCACGACCCACCCCCCCCCCTCCCCCCCCAGACAGCTGCCAGCAGGCACGACTGCAGGTCCGAGGCGTGCTCTCACGACCCCCCAGAGACAGCTGCCAGCAGGCACGGCTGCAGGTCCGAGGCGTGCTCTCACGACCCCCCAGAGACAGCTGCCGCAAGGCACGGCTGCAGGTCCGAGGCGTGCTTTCACGACCACCCAGAGACAGCTGCCGCAAGGCACGGCTACAGGTTCGAGGCGTGCTTTCACGACCCCCCAGAGACAGCGGCTGAAAGGCACGGCTGCAGGTCCGAGGCGTGCTTTCACGACCCCCCAGAGACAGCTGCCAGCAGGCGCGGCTGCAGGTCCGAGGCGTGCTCTCACGACCCCCCAGAGACAGCTGCCAGCAGGCACGGCTGCAGGTCCGAGGCGTGCTCTCACGACCCCCCAGAGACAGCTGCCAGCAGGCACGGCTGCAGGTCCGAGGCGTGCTCTCACGACCCCCCAGAGGCGTGCTCTCACGACCCCCCAGAGACAGCTGCTGCAAGGCACGGCTGCAGGTCCGAGGCGTGCTTTCACGACCCCCAGAGACAGCTGCCAGCAGGCACGGCTGCAGGTCCGAGGCGTGCTTTCGGCTGAGGTCCGAGGCGTGCTTTCACGACCACCCAGAGACAGCTGCCACAAGGCACGGCTGCAGGTTCGAGGCGTGCTTTCACGACCCCCCAGAGACAGCGGCTGAAAGGCACGGCTGCAGGTCCGAGGCGTGCTTTCACGACCCCCCAGAGACAGCTGCCAGCAGGCGCGGCTGCAGGTCTGAGGCGTGCTCTCACGACCCCCCAGAGACAGCTGCCAGCAGGCACGGCTGCAGGTCCGAGGCGTGCTCTCATGACCCCCCAGAGACAGCTGCCAGCAGGCACGGCTGCAGGTCCGAGGCGTGCTCTCACGACCCCCCAGAGACAGCTGCTGCAAGGCACGGCTGCAGGTCCGAGGCATGCTTTCACAACCCCCCAGAGACAGCTGCCAGCAGGCACGGCTGCAGGTCCGAGGCGTGCTCTCACGACCCCCCAGAGACAGCTGCTGCAAGGCACGGCTGCAGGTCCAAGGCGTGCTTTCACGACCCCCCAGAAACAGCTGCCAGCAGGCACGGCTGCAGGTCCGAGGCGTGCCTTCGCGAGGGTGGCCCGTGCTATCCTTGTCGTGAAAGATATAATGAAATGCTTCCACAGCATTTTCAACTGAGCGCGTGGAGCCCTGATCACATTCACTGTGACGTGTATGATAGTAAAATGTCTGTTGTGCTTGTCAGCTGTCCCCTTTAGGTCTCTCGCTAAAGAAAGAGAGTTTACAACTTTTTTCCAACTTCTCCATCCATCATTTCTCGGCTGCCTTTACCCTCAGGCACAGGCCTCCCCCTGTCTCTCAGTGTTTCAGAGCGGACTCGGCCAAGGAGCACAAAGACATGTGTGGCGCTAATGCCGGTTCACTGGCCCAGAGGTGCCCAACCTGACACCGGGGCACGGACACACGGGCACCAACAATGACACAGTGGCACCGACAATGAGAGAGCGCAAAACTGTGTTAGAAATTGTAGGGGTGCATCATATTCATGAGTAATCAGCACCCGCATATATAGAGGATTATAATCATGTTTAAATGTGACACAGAGCTATGAACCCATGTGCTAGAATTTACATAGCGGTAACGTAAAATGCTTTGAAAATACTCATGTCATGTTAACTTAGAAATGTGTTTGTAGTGTAATACTAATTCAGTTAAAGGATGCTTGAATAGGCATTGATGTATTTAAATGCATGTTTAGAAATTCATTATTGTATTCATGTAACGACATAGAAATGTTTAGTAAGAGAATGTATTCTTTTTTTGCTATAATGATGTGGGCCTAATGAACGAAAATGTTTGCCAATGTTAGGGGGTGATATCCTGAAACGTGCAGAGGCCCAGATGGGGAGAGAGGATTGTGTAGGCCGCACTAAGAATGTTTCTTTTAACATTAAATCATGGAAATGTCTTCTCTAGAGGGTTGCTTTAGAAAATTAATTGCAAGTAGCATGGAACTGTGAATCGATTTATGTGCGTTCCTTTGCAGGTGCAAGGTTAACTAGAGATAGTAGAGAAGAGCCCATTGTATATGAGCGTTAGGATGATAGTCCCAGACATGGAGGAGTGGCTGCGGAATTTAGGGAAGCATCTTCAAGAGGAGAAGACTCTGGGACCCAAGGGCGTTTTTCAACGAACAAAGATGAAGATGTCGTAATGAAGTTTCTTTGAAAATTAATACTTTCAGAGGGGCGTACCTTAGGGCGTGTCGTCCATATTGTGGGGTTTGTATTAGGGACAGCACCCTGGTAGGGGAGCAGAGCAGATGCGCATGAGGGCGTAGAAAGATGCTGGGTAGGCAGAGAGCTTTGCTATGCAAGATGGGTTCATAGGCTAAGTCGGTACTAAGAGAGTGAGCTTCTTTGGAAGTCACCACGGCTGACACCTTTGTTAGGAGGGAACTCTGTTAAGTAGGGATGTCACTTAGATTAGTGTAGGCACAGCTTAATCTGGATGTATTTCCTCTTTCCTTCGATGTCTACTAAGACTCAAATACTAGCAATTCTTGCTAGTCTCGTGGTCTTGGAATTGATACTGGTACTATTTCTTAGTCGATTGAGACTTTTCCGTAGGATCATGTTTGTATTAGTGCCTGTTTATCTCTTGAACCTGTTACTGAGGTGTTTATATACACAACTGCTTTTGGCTTTATAATAAATCTTTAAACTTGACTTTTTGCCAGTGGTTCTTCGGGGAAACGGAGGGGGAAAGCGCAACTTGACATTATGATGTTATTGACAGATTGCCTTCTACACTCTATGACAGGTAAAAAGGTCTAGTCGACCTGTGGGGGGATTCTAGAATTCTGATTCTGGTTTTAGAGTGAAAATCCCACCTTTCCAGTTGGTAGCAGAGTAGGATGGTTTATCTTCTGGGGTGAGGGTAATCTAGAGTAGGTTAAGATTTCCAAAGGCCCATAGAGATCTAGAGATGTGCGTCCGCAGAACTTCGGACGGAGGTTGGCGTTCCACGGAAAATGACGGAGAGTGACGGTGCGGCAGAAAGCAGCAGATCGTAAGAGTGTGAGTATAAAAAGGGTCATGCGTGTTAGATTGCGGTGTGTATTATGTTGTTGAATTGTATTGTCTGGCGGAGTTGAGTGCCTGTAGTGTGAAAGGAGAACAGGTTGTGAGCGCGCGCAACCAGTGAAAATCTTAAGCTCAGGGAGAGTTTAAGTGGTTCGGGTGTATCGAACACCTACAGTAATTCTCGACCATTGAAAGGGGATCATGAGGTACCATTGATTGCCTGCCAGACCGAGATGGGGGAACAAATGTGTGAATGCGTGGGTAACGGACGCTGGTCGGAAGTTACCGTGTGTATGAAACCTATCAGAGAGGCGATTGTTTGGTCGTTAAGCGGACAGACATTTGCCAGTCGGTGACAATTACAGTCAGACTGTGGACGTACAGTCAGAGAAGTGATTGCTTGGTTGGAAGTGATCATTTCAAAACGTATGATTGGGACGCATGCATGACCGAGAGACGAGCGGAGAAAGGAGGGAAACTGCTGCAAAACGGAGGCGAGTGACGTCAGGAAGAGCCGCGCTGGGATAGGACGGTTAGTGTGGAGCCGCGCTGAGATTGGGCGGTTGGCGAGAAGCGAGTGACGTCAGGAAGAGCCGCGCTGGGATAGGGTGGTTAGAGTAAAGCCGCGTTGGGATTGGTGGATTGTCATTGTGAAATAAAACGCGCAGAGTAAACAAGGAATCGTTGTGGGTTTTATCATGAAATGTCTAATAGGATTGCGAAGTTGTTTTTTGGGAGAAAAGAGACTAGAACCTCGGGGTGGGGAAGAGGCTCCACCTGAGGATACGCCAGCTCATTACATGGCTACGAATGTTGGGTTACATACTATATTGCGGCTTGAGAACTGGTGTAAGATGACTGATGGGAATGAGGAATTCACTTTTCCTAGGTACGGGACATTCAGGTTAGAGATGTTGTACCAGCTAAAAGCGATTATGTCCTCTTTGCGACCTTTGCCTAGGCCAATACATTTGAAGCATTGAATGCATGGATCAGGGCAGCTCACGAGAAGAACAGGGATAGGAGACAGGAAAGAGTGAACAGATCAGTCAGGGCAGTACAGGGCGCGAGGTGGGATGCACTGGCCAAAAGGTGGAGAGTGCAAACCATAGAGGGAGACAGGTTGTACCCACTGTTGGTCAATGAAAGGGAGGCGCAGAAAAAGAGTACAGAGGATGAAGACAGCGAGACGGACGACAGTTTGATAGAGAGACTGCTGTCAGAGAGACCACCTCCATATAATCCAGAAGTAGAAGGGAGGTTACCACCACCAACAGGGAGAGAGACATCGGTAGTGGACGGTGGAGTACTAAGAGAGAGCGACTTGGGCCCAGTAGGGGACAGGTCGGGCTCGGTAGAATGAATGAATGAATGAATGAAAGTAGATTTATAAAGGTGAGGGGGTACCTCAACGGACCCCAGAGGCGAGAGTAGTGGGAAGATTCACTGTACAGCAGGTACATTGTGAAGAGGGAGTCAGTTCCCAGAGGTTACCAGATGCTCTTACAGTGCCCGTCACCATAGGTCCTATAGTATCAGTGTACAACCCAGAACAGACCCAAAACGAGAGTCTGCCACAAATGGACAGGGAAAGAAATACCAGCGAAGGTAGGAGTAATGTGGCGAACGAGTGGAACCAATGGTCTAGACCTTTAAAGAGGAGCACCCCTTTGGCAGCATCGGCAGATTCTTCTAGGGAACAGGGGGGTTTAAGAGGACCGATGGATCTGAGAGGACCACGGCCCCGGTCGAGTAGAGAATTGAGGCCAGATTTGAGAACTTGGGAGACAGTCGCGGATACCCAGAGCGATAGGTCAAGAGACGATTGTAGACATTGGAGTTCAGAGAATAGGGAGGTATCCCATTGCAGGTCTAATGGAAGCAGACAGGAATGGGACCGTGGGAGTGAGGAAAATAGGGGTACGTTTACCCATGGAACTGCAGAGAGAAGACAAGATTGGGACTGCGAAAGATGGGAGCGAGGAAGTGTTCCTCATAACACCCCTGAGGAAGACAGAAGAGTGAGTCAGGAATGTGAAGGGAAAGACCCGAGCGAAACCTCTAGTCAAGGCACATTGAGAGCGGTGATAAAGGCAAGGAGAATAGATGTGCTAAGACTCAAGTCAGAGGTAGAAGAGATAGTGGAAGGTACAATACCCCTGGAGAGAATAGAACTTTACGAACCAGATGAACTGTTGTTTGTAGCGAAAGATGTTACTCGCAGAGCTAGGGCAGCTCACGAGAAACTAACGGAATTAGCGAACAAATATTCAGTGGATCTGACCAGGACGAAGGCATTTCAGGGTGGCCATAGGTGGCAGTATACAGACCAAGATCTACATGAGAAGAGAGTGATCGGATTAAAAACCCACATCAGAGAATTAATTGTGGGAATCCGAATATGGGTCCAACTGGATAAATGGGAGGAAAAATGGTAAAAAAAAAAAAGTGTTAGGAGGAGCACTATAGAGACATCTCCAGGAGCGGGACTGATGCGTACAGAAGCATACCCCTTGAGGAAGGTAGCTCACTGAGGATATGTGCACATACCCTGGAGCAGGGGAGATTTGGCTGCTTTTACGAACACATTTCCAAAATTGAGAGAAAGCCCAGAGGAATGGTACAAGCAGGTAGAGAGGTTTGTTAAGATTTCAAAGGTACTGTGGGTTGATTTGAACACATTTTTTGACATTGTAGTTCCGGGAGATCTGTGGGTAGCATGTAAGATCAGTGTTGAATGGCCCACGGAGGAGCCAGAACGAGATGCACTCACAAATGGACCTTCACCAAGAGTAATGATAAAGTACGAGCAAGTGATTACGTGGTTAAAAACAAAGGTGCCACCACAAGACATAGATTGGGTGACAATAGATAGAACTAGACAAGAACCGAAAGAGACAGTCCATGAGTACTATGAAAGATTGTTGCAGATATTCAAGCAGTGCAGTGGTCTGGATGTGATGGATCCAAAAGACATGGGACAGTTTGTGTCCAAGTTTGTTTTGGGACTGAGACCTGAGATCTGTCTCATGATACAACAACATTTGATTTGTTGGCAGAACAAACCTGTAGACGAGATCCTGAGGTATGCAAGGTACTGCAGTGATGAGATAGACTCTAAGACCAAGAAGCTCAAGGATAAGCTGATGCTAGTCCAGATGCAACCGGGAGGACAGGGTCAGTCTGGAAGTGGAACATTGGGGAGAAGATTGAGCGGTCAGAAAAGGGACATCGAGGATGGTCCAAGGCTAAGGGTAGACCTGGCGACTCTGAAAAAGACAACGAGGTGTCATCAATGTCACGAGATCGGGCATTGGAGGCGCGAGTGTCCTCATAACCCAGAAAATCAGGTACAACAGGAGGAGGAAGAGGAGAGTCAGGCCCCTCAAGTACCAAGAACAACAGCAGTAAAGCTCAAGGTGGCAAAAGGGGGGACTTCCGCTCCTAGAGCCCCTGTTCCCCAGCCACCGAAGATTGCGGCAGGGAATAGGACTTACCAGCAGATGCCTCTCCTGGTAGATGGAGACGAATACTATCACTTTGACCCAGTGACAGGACGGTGCCTGAATGAAGAGGAAGAGTGCACCTTAGGAGCAGCATTAGAGATAGATCAGAGAGGACCCTTTGTAGAAGCTGATGTAGCCGGACACCCCACCACCTTTTTGGTGGATACGGGTGCGACTCGTTCTACTGTATGGTCCGTAGTGGTCCCTAACTTGCCTCTTTCCGGACAAACTATCCAAGTTGTGGGAGTCGCAAATAGGAAGATGACAAATCCATTGACTGAGCCAGTTCCAGTAAGAATAGGAAACTTCAGGGACAACCATCAATTTGTGGTATGTGATTCTAGTCCTGTGTGTTTGCTAGGAAGAGACCTATTATGCAAACTTAATTGTACTATCTATTGTATACCTAAGGGAGTGGAGTTAGAGACGAATGATGATGATGCTGCCTTTAAGGTTGCAAACACACGTGTTTGCATAGAACTGTATCCTGCACTAATAGTGGAGGAACTCCCCTGGGATTTGAGAGAGACAGTCAGACAGGAAGTTTGGGACTTTACAGGAGAAGAGATTGGACTGATCAACGGAGGGGAGCCAGTTAAGATACAAGTGAGACCTAATGCAGAATTTCCAAGAACACCCCAGTACAAGCTGACTCCAGAAACGATTGCAGGAATAAAACCTGTGATTGAATCCATGATTAGACAGGGAATCCTGAAGGAAATAATGGGCAGTCCGTGTAACTCTCCGATCATGGGCTTGCAGAAGCCTAGCGGGAAGTTCAGGATTGTGCAGGATTTACGAAAAGTGAACAAAATTGTCGTTCCATGCTGTCCAGTGGTACCGAATCCATCAGTGATATTGTTTCAGATTCCAGCACAGGCTGAGTGGTTCACAGTGATTGACTTGTGTCAGGCATTTTTCTCAATACCGTTACATGAGGAGAGCCAATTTCTTTTCGCTTTTAAGCTGGAAGATCGCGTGTTAACCTGGTGTCGTATCCCTCAGGGGTATACAGAGAGCCCATCGATCTTTCATCAATTATTGAAAAGGAATCTATCTTGAAAGTCTAGTACTGCCCCAGAACTCGGTTCTTGTACAGTACATAGACGACCTCCTTGTTGGGTCAGAGACAGAAGATGCCTGTAGAATAGACACCATCGCCTTGTTGAACCATCTGGCAGAAAATGGTCACAAGGTATCTCCCAGCAAGCTACAATACTGTCTCCCAGAGGTACAGTATTTGGGACACAGAATAGAGAAGGGAATAAGGAAAGTGTCTCCAGACAGAATAGAGGCGATAATGAAAATGATGGTGCCTTCAACACAGAGAGAAGTTAGAATGTTCCTGGGAATGGTTGGCTACTGTCGCCAGTGGATTGTTAATTTCTCCCTAAAGGCGAAGCCCTTACAGAAACTGACGCTCAAGGATGTGAGTGATCTGGTACAATGGGACACAGACTGCATGATGGCTTTCCTTGAGTTGAGAGAGGACTTATGTTGTGCTTCGGCTCTGGGAATGCCTGATTACACCAAATTGTTTTCATTGTTCTGCTGCGAGCGAGAGGGTTGCGCGTTAGCAGTTTTGACCCAAGATCACAGAGGTGTCCGTAGACCAGTTGCTTATTTCTCGGCTACTTTAGACCCAGTAGCTGCAGCGTTGTCTGGATGTCTCAAATCCGCTGCTGCAACAGGTGTCAGCATTGAAAGATGTGAGAGTATCGTAATGGGACATCCATTGGTGGTTAGTTAAAAAATGAAAGGAGGACCCCACGCAGGCTAATAGGGGACTGGGGGGATAATAGTTGTCAAAAAGGACAGGGGTGTCCCCACGGGAAGGACAGAATGAAGGTGTGTCCAATCCTATTGAGTGCACACTATAGTGAGCGGCGTTTCGGTATTCTGTTAGTATACCTTCTTCAGGACTGATTCTTATGCCAGATGGAGTACATATCCCCACTGGACAATGTTTGCTTCTTATCAGAATCCTGTAGACTTCGGATTGATGGGTCTGTCCCAGGATTCTATGCTTAGTATGTGATGTCACTGTTCTTTAGCATAAATATGCTGGGTATTTGACTGCCAGGAGGAGCCACCGTTTTTTCAATTGTGGGTATCGACATTCACCCATTTAAATTAAGGTGACGGGTATAATTTCTTGGATATTTGCTTCCGAGGCGCTCCAACAGACTGCCAGGAGAAAAGGAGCAGGGAGGCCGATTACATAACCAGAGTACGGACCCTACTCCAAAACGGAGCGCCTTGGAAGCAAATATCCAAGAAATTATACCCGTCACCAAACAAAACAGAGGTTTACCAAACTTATGGTGTGGAAAACATCTCTTTTTAATTGTGTTATTCATTAAATACAGCAGATTCTGAATATGACGTATTTAGTTGAACATATTGTTAAAAATTAGGTCTTCCTCTAGCACTGGGCAACTGTCAAACATAGTAACATTTGAGGACAAAATTAACTTGTTTAGTTGAAACATACTGTTAGAAGCTGGAATTTACACTTTGTACCTTTACCTTTCTCGCCTGATTGATGGCATGCTGTTCATTGAATAATATGCTCACTATAGTGTGCACTCAATAGGATTGGACACACCTTCATTCTGTCCTTCCCGTGGGGACACCCCTGTCCTTTTTGACAACATCCATTGGTGGTACATGTTCCACATTCAGTAGAACTGTTAATGACCAGGACCAAAACGCAGCACTTGACCAACAATAGGCTCACACGCTACGAGCAGGTTATACTCGCTGCGGAGAATGTGACCCTAAAGAGGTGCTCAGTTTTGAACCCTGCTACACTGATGCCATTGCCAAATGTTTTAGATGATGATTGTGACGACCATGACTGCCTTGAAGTGACTGAACTGTGCACCAAACCTAGACCAGACATTGTCGATGAGCCTTTGGAAGACCCTGATGAAATTCTCTTTGTAGATGGCTCATGTATAAGAGACAATGCTGGACAGTTAAGAGCGGCTTTTGCCGTTTGCACGATTCATGGGATAATCGAAGCTGCCTGCTTAGAAGGAGTACACTCCGCTCAGGTGGCTGAGATAGTTGCGTTGACGCATGCCTGTTTTGCAGCCAATAAAATTCGAGTCACCATATACACCGACAGCTGATATGGGTTTGGTGTGGTTCACGACTTCGGTCAGTTGTGGTCTCCAAGGGGTTACATGACATCCTCAGGTTCCCCTATCAGGAATGGAGAATTTGTCAGGTTACTGCTGGAAGCTCTGCAGGGACCAGCAGAAATCGCTGTGGTGAAATGTACAGCACATAGCAAAGGTGCTGATTTTGGGTCCCTGGAAAATTGTTATGCTGATGAGGTTGCACGTTATTGTGCCGAGCAAGCTTACTCATTCACTGACCAGGTTATCGAGGGGATGCATAGAGGGACCGAGCTAAACATGATACTTGAAGTGGCAGATACTTGGGATGAATTGAGGAAGATGCAAGAGCAAGCGTCAGACTTCGAGAAAAGAGTGTGGGTGACTTCTGGTTGTACCAAAGGGGATCTGGACTTGTGGATTTCAGCTGATGGGAGAGCTGTGTTGCCGAAGTCAAGTCAAGTCAAGTCAAAAAATTTATATAGCGCGCTACATACCCAGAGGGTCTCAAGGCGCTTGAAGAAGGGTGGGGAATTACTTGTCAAATATCCACGTTTTAAGTTGCTTTCTGAATGCTAGGTGGTTCTGAGTAAGGCGAAGGTGAGTGGGAAGTGAGTTCCAGGTTTTAGCTGCCAGGTAGGAGAAGGATCTACCTCCCATGGTGGTTTTGTTGATGCGAGGTACAGTGGCAAGGGCTTGGTTGGAGGATCGCAGCTGGCGGGAGGGGGTGTAGAAGGACAGTCGTGTGTTGAGGCATTCGGGTCCGATTTCGTAGAGTGCTTTGTGTGCGTGGGTTAGGAGCCGGAAAGTAATCCTCTTATTGACGGGGAGCCAGTGGAGGTTTTTCAGGTGACCAGAGATGTGTTCTTTACGCGGGATGTCTAATATGAGCCTGGCTGAAGCGTTCTGGATGCGTTGGAGTTTTTTCTGGAGTTTTGCGGTGGTACCGGCGTAGAGGGTGTTTCCGTAGTCCAGTCGGCTCGTGACCAGAGCGTGGGTGACCGTTTTTCTAGTTTCGGTGGGGATCCAACGAAATGTTTTTTTGAGCATGCGAAGAATGTTGAAGCAAGATGAAGAAACGGCGTTGACTTGTCTGTTCATCGAGAGTGAGGAATCCAGGATGACGCCTAGGTTCCGTGCGTGGTCCGTCGGGATGGGTGCTTTTCCAAGGGCCTCTGGCCACCAAGAGTCATCCCAGGCGGAGGGGGAAGTGCCTAGGATGAGGACTTCTGTTTTGTCTGAGTTCAGTTTCAGACGGCTGTGCTTCATCCAGTCGGCTACTTCTTTCATTCCTTCATGCAGGTTGGTTTTGGCAGTGTTAGGGTCTCTGGTGAGAGATAGGATCAGTTGAGTGTCATCGGCGTAGGAGATGATGTTGAGGTTGTGTTGGCGTGCGATGACCGCGAGGGGGCTCATGTATACGTTGAAGAGGGTGGGGCTGAGTGAAGATCCTTGTGGTACGCCGCAGATGACTTCAGTGGCCTCAGACTTGAATGGTGGGAGGCGGACTCTCTGGGTTCTTCCGGTGAGGAACGAGGTGATCCATTCCAGTGCTTTTCCTTGGATTCCGACGTTTCTGAGGCGTTGTAAAAGGGTGCTATGACAGACCGTGTCAAAGGCTGCGGAGAGGTCGAGGAGGATGAGGGCGACTGTGTCTCCATTGTCCAGTAGAGTTCGGATGTCGTCTGTTGCTGCTATGAGGGCGGTTTCAGTGCTGTGCTTGGCTCGGAAGCCGGATTGTGAGGAGTCGAGGGATTTGTTGGTTTCGAGGAATGCGGCGAGCTGGTTGTTGACCGCTTTCTCGATGACTGTGGCCGGGAATGGAAGGATTGAGATAGGGCGGTAGTTTTTGAGTTCGGTGGGATCAGCTGTGGGTTTCTTCAGGAGGGCGCTGAGTTCTGCGTGTTTCCAGCTTTCCGGGAAGGTTGCGGAGTTGAGGGAGCAGTTGATGACGTCTCGGAGGTGCGTTGCTATAATGGAGTCTGCTTTGTTAAAGATGTGGTGAGGGATGGGTCTGTGGGGGATCCTGAGTGGATAAAGTTCATCAGACGGATGGTGTCCTCAGTGGAGATTGGCTTCCAGTCATAGAGGATGTTCAAGGGATGTGGGGGTCCTGCAGGGGGTTGGGTGGGTTGGTCTTCGGGTCGGTTATCGAAGCTGTTGTGGATGTCTACAATTTTGTTGTGGAAGAATGAGGTTAGGGAGTCGCAGAGGGCTTGAGAGGGGGTGATGTCGTTGGAGTTGGCTGAGGGGTTGGTAAATTCCTTGACGATGTTGAATAATTCCTTGCTGTTGTGGGCGTTGTTATCTAGTCGGTCCTTGAAAGCGGATTTCTTGGCATTCCAAGTCAGTTGGTGGTGTATGCGGGTGGCGTTTTTGAAGGCGTCCTTGGTGCTGGTGGTTGGGTCTTTTTTCCAGGCCTTCTCAAGAGAGTGACAGAGTTTCTTGGATTTCTTAAGATCATCGTTGAACCAGGAGGCTTTCTTGCTGCCTAGTTTGATTTGTCGTTTTTTCAGTGGTGCTAGGATGTCGGCGCTGTTGGATAACCATTGGGTGAGGTTGGTGGCTGCTTGGTCTGGGTTTGAGGAGTGGGCTGGGGGGTTTTGAAGAATCGATGAGGAGATCTGGTCGATGGTGATTTTGTTCCAGTTTCTTTGCATAGTGGGTTGGGGGTGGTTGTTGGATGTGGGCTTGTTGTAGGTAAAGTGAACACAGCTGTGGTCAGTCCAAAGGAGAGCTGTGGTGTGGCTGAAGGAGACATGTTTGCTGGAGGTGAAGATAGGGTCGAGTGTGCGACCTGCGATGTGGGTGGGGGTAGTGACAAGTTGTTTAAGTCCGAGGTTGGCGAGGTTGTCCAAAAGGGTGGTGGTGTTGCGGTCGTTGATCTTTTCAAGGTGAAAGTTGAGGTCTCCCAAAAGGATGTAATCCTCGGAGGGGAGCGCGAGTGGAGTGATGAAGTCCGTGATGTCTTCACTAAATTGTGCGCGGGGTCCTGGTGGCCTGTAAAGGAGGGTGCCTCTGAGTGTGGTCTTGGGGTCGGTGTGGATCTGGAAGTGAAGGTGTTCAGTGTTGGCGAGATTGACGTCTGAGCTGGTTGAGATGCGGAAGGATTTCTTATGGACGATAGCGATGCCTCCTCCTGTGTTGCCGGTACGGTCCTTGCGAATGATCTTATAGCCTTCCGGGATGGCGATGGTGATGTCTGGGGCTGATGTGGCGTTCATCCATGTTTCTGTTAGGAAGGCGACGTCCGGAGAGATGGTGTCTAGTAGATTCCAGAGGTCGATGGCGTGCCTGTGGACTGAGCGGGTGTTGAGCAGGATGCATTGTAGGTGGTTGGGGTTGGATATTTGTTGTGTGTTCGTAGATGAGGAGTTGTTCTTGGTGCTGTTGAACTTGCAGGAGTTGCAGGAGAAGGGTCCATGGGTGTGTCCAGGAGCGGCTTGGACGCAGTTGGGGGAATGGCCGGGGTTAAAGGCTAGGAGGGTGGTGGCATCGTAAGTAACGCGGGAGGGGTGGGCATTATGAGGACCAGGGGGTATGGCGCTGGGCGCGGTCCAGGCACGGACGGGCGTAGACGGGCTTACCTTTGGCGCACCTTCGGCGTGGCCGTAGCGCGTGGACGCTGCGCGTGGGACCATCAGACATAAATGGACAGTGGAGGGGGCGGAGCGTGGGAGGGGGAGCTGGGAAGCGTGGGCGTAGGGGGAAGGACGGGCTGCAGGCACAACAAAATGGTGTCCAAACAACAACAAGAAGGACAGCACTACGCTATGGGCGCAATCAGGCAGCAATTGACCTCAGGGGGCAGTGCGGGAAGAGCGGACTAGCGGTGAAATACAGGATAAAAATAACAATGCTTTAAGTCACCACACAAAGCGATGCGGAGCACTACGCCACCGATCGGGTTCTAATTCTGTGTCCTTAATGCTATGGCAGAGGAGAGGAGCAGCGCTACGCACACAGCCACAATGTAGATGAAATAACCAAAGAAAGCAGGGCAGAGCGCTACGTTACAACTCGATTGTTAAAGCAGTTTAGATGAGATATAAGGCAATGAGAAGCAGCGCTACGATACCACAGCAGCTCTATGATGTCGGGAGGAAGGCTGGAGCGACCGCTTTCCAAGGAGTCAAGCAAGTCACAGAGAATCCCCAGCTTGGCCGTTACTAGTGACTCGTGGGTGGGAGGGGGAGCTGGGAGGCGTGGGCGTAGGGGGAGGGACGGGCTGCAGGCACAACAAAATGGTGTCCAAACAACAACAAGAAGGACAGCACTACGCTATGGGCGCAATCAGGCAGCAATTGACTTCAGGGGGCAGTGCGGGAAGAGCGGACTAGCGGTGAAATACAGGATAAAAATAACAATGCTTTAAGTCACCACACAAAGCGATGCGGAGCACTACGCCACCGATCGGGTTCTAATTCTGTGTCCTTAATGCTATGGCAGAGGAGAGGAGCAGCACTACGCACACAGCCACAATGTAGATGAAATAACCAAAGAAAGCAGGGCGGAGCGCTACGTTACAACTCGATTGTTAAAGCAGTTTAGATGAGATATAAGGCAATGAGAAGCAGCGCTACGATACCACAGCAGCGCTATGATGTCGGGAAGAAGGCTGGAGCGACTGCGACAATACATGGTCCTGTGCATTTCGGAAGAGATGCAATGATACGAGTGTTCAGGCAGACTTGGTATAATCCCAAGTTTAGAACAGCTGCAGAGGCGGTGTGTCAGAGGTGTGTTACGTGTCAAAGATTAATGTTGGGAAAAGGACACCAGTCACGTTAAGTCATGTTGGGAGGTCTGGAGGACCTTTCAACCGAATGCAACTGGATTTCATTGAGATGCCGAAGTGTAATCGCCTCAGATATGTCTTGGTGATTGTGTGTGTGTTTTCCAGATGGGTTGAGGCATACCCAACTCGTAGGTGCGACACACTCACAGTAGCAAAATTATTGTTGAGGGAACTAGTGCCTAGATTCGGGGTCCCGACCTCTTTGGAATCAGACAGAGGGACACACTTTAACAGCGAAGTTGTGAAAATGCTCTGCGCTGCACTGAACATTGACCAGAGACTGCATTGTAGCTATCGACCAGAGGCTTCTGGCTAGTGGAGCAAATAAATGGAACACTCAAAACACGAGTGGCGAAAGTATGCTCATCCACGTCCCTGAAATGGCCAGATGCTTTACCGTTGGTGTTAATGAGCATGCATAGTACGCCAGACAGGAGGACAGGACTTTCACCTCATGAGGTGTTGATGGGAAGAGCTATGAGATTGCCGTCCGTCCCTTCAGCAGCCTTGTTAAATATCACAGATTATCTGATTCTTGACTACTGCAAGGGACTATCTGACGTCATCCATTCTGTGTCCCTTCAGGTGCAGACTGCTGAAATCCCGGCTTCTCGAGACCTTTGTCACGACCTGTGTCCAGGTGACTGGGTTCTGGTGCGGAAGCACGTGAGGAAGAGCTGCTTGGACGTCCGCTGGCGAGGCCCGTTCCAAGTCATCCTGGTGATGAACACTGCAGTGAAGTGTGGTGGATTGCCAAATTGGATACATGCTTCCCACACCCGAAGAGTCACAGCGCCCCTGGAAGAAACAGCTCCTCTCGTTGAAGAAAATCCAGCTGTGGAGGAAGATCCACTAGAGGGGACAAGTCAAGCTGTAGGGGTGTCTGAAGAAGCTGGTAACTCATCTGACCGAGCTGAGGGAGATCACAACGACAGTGACACCGAATCTGCCTCAGAATGGGGAAGCTGCTGTGAAGGTGATCTCAACCCTGAAAGAGCTGAAGGCAGAGATGAGCAGGTTGTGCCGACGAGGAGCAGAGGAGTGAACAGCACTGAGGCAAGTTGGCCTGAAAGACGGAAAAGGCTGAACGTGAGGTTGACTTCTGAAAGAGATCTCACACCTGTATCTGAAGAATCAGACCCTGAGGGGGAAAGCAAAGAGTCAGAGGAGAAAGGTCCGAGGAGATCTAGGAGGGTGAGAGTACCTTGTCGGAGATACGCCACCCCGGAGTGGACCTACCCTTTGACAAATGCCAGGTGTACTGAGATCCGGGAGGGTGAGGTCGGTGCTTGTGACCGATACGACTCCTAATGTTAAGTTGGAAGTGATACTGTTGGTACCTGGACTGGAAATCGAAGGTCTACTGACAATCACTGTTCCTAATCCCCCTCTCCTAAGCAAGATAAATGACTTGATCCTAAATAGACTGGTTTTTCCTACATTTGGCCCTGGAATACCTGCCTATGAATCAATAGTCCTTCACATGGAACTCTTGGATTACGTACTCTGTGCACTTGGAGAAAATCTTATCATTGATGTGCAGTAAAGACTTTGTAAATAGCTGCTAAAGTTACTTAGAGCCGAGTGGAAGAAGAAAAAATTTTAGGGACATCCCTTAGAGGACGGAGAAGGGTCAGGGTTGCCTGAATGCAAATGGAAATGGAGAATTGAAAGGGGATCCATGCTTCCCGGTGTGGTTCGAGAAAATTCATAAAGCCATAGAAGAGACTTTGTGTTGCTGCTAGAAACGAATCATACTGCCTGAGACCATGGAGGCTGGGAACCCGACTCGTAGGGCAAAATGTATTATAGGTACACTTATAGGGGTAGTGATATTCTTTATATTTTTAGTAGTTTTAGTTTCTTATTTTGCACCACAAGAGCAGGAAGCGGAGGTCGAGGGAACACCTACACCTACCACTCCTAGCCAGAAAGAGGTAAACATAGGAGCCGAAAAAGCTTTGCTAGCAGAAGAAAGCCGTAGATGACATGCAGATTTGTCTAAAGGAAATTTTGGAAAGAATGCGTATGCCAAGTTGTTGTATGAGTACATTGATGCGATGGATGCGAAAGATTGTTATATATGTATGCAGTTGCCTGCTTCAGTAGACGAGGGTATTAGATACCATCACCTGCCGTTGACGTATGGAATTTCATATAGTTTGCTGCTTAGCATATTTTATGGGCGGAGTCATTTTGAATATTTCTTTTGGAATTATGATGCTGTGCTACCGGAAGTCCCAAATTATAAGCACCTGAACAAGTGGGATTATTATAAGTCAGAGGAAAGACTTAGATACTTTTTCATTCCAACCCGAGCAATAGACACCTCATATGCACACCGACACAACTTGACCTGCTCATTGACTGAGGTGGAGAAGAAGTTCATAGAACAGGTAGAAGATAGGTATCAAAAACAAAAGCAGTTACAGACGTCAGGTCAGGGTAAAGTAGATTGGACTGATGAGGAGCTTGGACATAAGTCAAAGGGAAGCTATGGTCCGATAGCATTGGATGTGGTGCAGAAAGGGAAGTTGTGTTTGCATAGGCCAAAGACGTATTACGAAAATGTGTATGTGGGCGAGACAACTTGTGAACACACTTTCAAGATAGAATATTACACCAAGGATTTCCTGAAGAGCGTGGTGCAAGTGATCCCTACGGTGTATTTTGTTTGTGGGAAAAATGCGTACGTGAGGTTGCCGGATAAGTGGTATGGGACATGTTACCTGGTGATTATTTTTCCTAAGATATATCACACTGAGGATTTTGCTCAGGTGGAGGGTGGCAAATTGACAAGAGTGAAAAGAGGAGAAAGTGCTGGTGCAATAGTGGGAGATGTGTTTGGAGCTGCGATTCCAATGTTGGGAGTGATTTTAAATGACGTAAAGATACGGAGATTAGCAACAGTGGTGGATGAATTATCGATGAGTACGGCAAAATCACTGGTGTTGATTCATGGTGAGATGTTGTCGATAATGGCGATGGCTTTACAGAACCGTCTTGCCTTAGACGTTCTTTTAGCGAAAGAGGGCGGAGTCTGTAAACTTTTAAAGGTTCAGGAATGTTGCACGTATATTCCGAACAATTCCAAGGATCTGGAGAAATATGTACGCAACATTACTGCAATTCACTATGAAATTAACGATTTGACGCAAGAGAATACATGGAAAAAGGTTGGCAAGGGGTTTGGAAGTGTTGGAAATTGGTTTGCTAACCTGGGAAGGAGTTTTCTTGGATACGTGCTGGAACCCCTTATCATCATAGTGTCATGCGTGATTGGATTGTGGGGTTTGTTGAGATTGTACAAATGGTATAGATCAAATGGACTGGCAAGATCGATGGGGGTACAAGAGCAGAGAATGGAGAACTTGCAGGACAATCAATATCGAAGTCTTAGGGCATTAGAAATGCTCAGGCGAGGGAACGTTGCAACAAGTGCTGTGTAGCTCGGTCCCTACCCTAAGGAATGTGGGTTGGTGGTGATGACACAGGTCATCAAAGGGGGGACTGAGAGAGCGCAAAATTGTGTTAGAAATTGTAGGGGTGCACTATATTCATGAGTAATCAGCACCCGCATATATAGAGGATTATAATCATGTTTGAATATGACATAGAGCTATGAAACCATGTGCCGGAATTTACATAGCTGTAACGTAAAGTGTTTTTGAAATACTAATGTCATGTTAATTTAGAAATGTGTTTGTAGTGTAATACTAATTCAGTTAAAGGATGCTCAACTAGGCATTGATGTATTTAAATGCATGTTTAGAAATGTACTGTACACATGTAAACGACATAGAAGTGTTTAGTTAGAGAATGTATTCTTTTTTTGCTATAATGATGTAGGCCTAATGAACGAAAATGTTTGCCAATGTTAGGGGGTGATATCCTGAAACGTGCAGAGGCCCAGATGGGGAGAGAGGATTGTGTAGGCCGGACTAAGAATGTTTCTTTTAACATTAAATCATGGAAATGTCTTCTCTAGAGGGTTGCTTTAGAAAATTAATTGCAAGTAGCATGGAACTGTGAATCAATTTATGTGCGTTCCTTTGCAGGTGCAAGGTTAACTAGAGATAGTAGAGAAGAGCCCATTGTATATGAGCGTTAGGATGATAGTCCCAGACATGGAGGAGTGGCTGCGGAATTTAGGGAAGCAACTTCAAGAGGAGAAGACTCTGGGACCCAAGGACGTTTTTCAACGAACAACGATGAAGATGTCGTAATGAAGTTTCTTTGAAAATTAATACTTTCAGAGGGGCGTACCTTAGGGCGTGTCGTCCATATTGTGGGGTTTGTATTAGGGACAGCACCCCAGTAGGAGAGCAGAGCAGATGCGCATGAGGGCGAAGAAAGATGCTGGGTAGGCAGAGAGCTTTGCTATGCGAGATGGGTTCATAGGCTAAGTCCGAACTAAGAGAGTGAGCTTCTTTGGAAGTCACCACGGCTGACACCTTTGTTAGGAGGGAACTCTGTTAAGTAGGGATGTCACTTAGATTAGTGTAGGCACAGCTTAATCTGGATGTATTTCCTCTTTCCTTCGATGTCTACTAAGACTCAAATACTAGCAATGCTTGCTATCTCGTGGTCTTGGAATTGATACTGGTATTATTTCTTAGTCGATTGAGACTTTTCCGTAGGATCATGTTTGTATTAGTGCCTGTTTATCTCTTGAACCTGTTACTGAGGTGTTTATATACACAACTGCTTTTGGCTGTATAATAAATCTTTAAACTTGACGTTTTGTCAGTGGTTCTTCGGGGAAACGGAGGGGGAAAGCGCAACTTGACATTATGATGTTATTGACAGATTGCCTTCTACACTCTATGACAGGTAAAAAGGTCTAGTCGACCTGTGGCGGGATTCTAGAATTCTGATTCTGGTTTTAGAGTGAAACTCCCACCTTTCCAACAACGAGGCCCTGTCACCGTCACACGACCATTGGAGCGCAATATATGTATTTATTTATTTAAGAGTTTTATATAGCGCTGGCTAGACCCGGAGGTATCAGAGCGCTTTACATGAGGTCCACAAAATTACAAAATTACATCAGTTACTAGACAAACAATTACAAGAGCATAGAGAACGAGATAAGTGAGGTGTAGAGGGGAAGGGGGTAAGGGTAAAGGGGAAGGAGGGAGGTACGGCAGAGAGACGAAGGGGAGTCTGCCCAAAGTCCAGCTAGGTAGGTGACGGTCAAGGGGGAAGTCCCAAAACCCATCTCCTCTATAGCTATCAGGTAGCTCCACGGCATCGCCAAATGTGATGCAGAGTAGGCAACGAAATTCCTTTTTTTTTTCCGATACTTACCTCTAATGGTCCTTATCCCGTATTTTACATCCCCCACCCTGACCCTCCCCTGCCTGATGTCACCGCCCCAGTGTAACGCCCGGCACGGCCCGTGTCTGCTCCACGGGCATTAGCCAAAAAGCTTGGTCTCAATGGGAAAACATTTAAAGAACATAGAGGGCGAAATAAATGGAGCGTAGAGAGGTAATGGGGTAGGGTAAAGGAGTAGGAGGGAGCATATGACAAAGAGACGCAGGAAAATCTGCCCAACGTCCAGCTGGGTAGGTGACGGCCGAGAGGGGAAAGTCCACAGGCCATCTCCTTTTTAGCTACCAAGTAGCTCCACAGGGCGTCAGCCAGAAAACTAGAGGGCATATTGTCAAGGAATGTCTGACAAAATATCGAAATCAAAAATATCGAAATACAAAAATATCGGAACAAAAATATCGAAGTCAAAAATATAGGAATCCTATCCCTAACAAGGTAAGTACAAAAATATCGAAAAATTAATATCGTAGTACAAAAATATCGAAATTAAAAATATCGTTTTTTAAAATGTATTAATAATAATGTAAAAATAATTATAAAATACATATAATGTTACAAATATTAAATAAAAATATTAAAACATAATTAAAAAATTAAAACTAATACATATACATTTAAAATAAATTAAAAACTTAATAATTTAATGTAATTTTATATTTTTTAATTTCATTTAATTGATTTAATTTAAATTTATTTTATTTTTACCCTGTACGACTGTACCCTAAAAACCCAAAACTGACCCTGAACCCTAAAAATACCCCTTTACCCAAAAACCCAAAACTGACCCTGAACCCTAAAAATATCCCTGTACCCCAAAAACCCAAAACTGACCCTAAACCCTAAAAATACCCCTTTACCCAAAAACTGAAAACTGACCCTGAACCCTAAAAATACCCCTTTACCCAAAAACTGAAAACTGACCCTAAACCCTAAAAATACCCCTTTACCCAAAAACAGATAACTGACCCTGAACCCTAAAAATACCCCTTTACCCAAAAACTGAAAACTGACCCTAAACCCTAAAAATACCCCTTTACCCAAAAACTGAAAACTGACCCTGAACCCTAAAAATACCCCTTTACCCATGAACTGAAAACTGACCCTGAACCCTAAAAATACCCCTTTACCCAAAAACTGAAAACTGACCCTGAACCCTAAAAATACCCCTTTACCCATGAACTGAAAACTGACCCTGAACCCTAAAAATACCCCTGTACCCATGAACTGAAAACTGACCCTGAACCCTAAAAATACCCCTGTACTCAAAATTAATTAATATTATTTAATTACCAATTAATTATTAATTAACAATAACAATAAAGTAAATATATTAGCACATTTGCTGTAATTAATTTAATGTAACAATTAATATTATTTTGCCCAATTAATTAATTAAGCATAACAATAAATTATATATAAAAAAATTACTATACTTAATGTAATAAAATAATTAATAATAATTAATTACCAACTAATTAATAATTATAAATATGGAAAATATTATAATAATTAATTAACTAATTAATAGAAATTAATTACCAATTAATTATTAATTAAAATATGTACAAACATATATCAATTAATTAATTATTATTAAATTACTTCCCACCCTATTCCCCTATAAACCCATAACCCGCTACAGAACATATTTATCAATTAATCAATTAATTAAAAATAATTAAAAATTAATTCTCAATTAATTAATTGATAATTCCTACTAATTAATAATTAATTTAACATAATTAAATTACTTCCCACCCTATTCCCCTATAAACCCACAACCCGCTACAGTAGTAAAAGACAATATTTAATTAAATTACATTAAAAATAAATAATAAAACATAATAAATATAATATAATATACACTAAATTTATTTAAAAATTGATATTAGTAACATCAAAGTTATTAATTTCGATATTGTTAACATCGATATTTACAACTTTGATATTACTGATATCATACCAATATCGATATTTAGACTGTCGATATTACCTTCGATATTTTTGTATATCGATATTTAAACTTCGATATTTTGGTATATCGATATTTAAAACTCGATATTTTGTCTGTGTACCATTGTCAAGGGTGGCGATAGAATTATCGCTGCAAAAGCGACAAAAATTCCCTATCGCCCTATTAGCAAGCTGTCGCTAACAGCAGTTAGTGACAGCTTTTAGGTGATAGCGAGCGGTTTGGGGCCCGCTTTGCACGTTAGCGATATTTATCGCTAATGACATACAAAGTGGGCGTAACGAAACTGTTAGCGACTGAAAAGAATCGCTAACATCGCTATCGCCTATTAGCAAGGCAGGCAAAGCGATGGAAATATTCGCGTTAAGCGCGAATATCTCCAAATACTAACACCTGCCCAGACCAGTTCTTAACCCTGTTATCCAATGGGAGGTGGATAACATGGCTAAGAGCATTTCGTTGCTAATGTGTGAATATCGCTGTATTCTCAGCGAAATTCACGCTATCGCCGGAAAATGTATCGCTTTGGAGATAAACGTTGCTAATAGCACGTTATCTCAGCGATAAATTCCGGCGATGCTCAGGGATAAAAACATCGTCGCTACGCCTATTTAGCGATAAATATCGCTACTTGTTGGTAATATGCCCCTAGGTCTCCACGGTCGGGGGTAAGTCCACAGATTCAATGTCTGGATGGGGGAAAGGTCAATGTCAACTTAAATATCCCATAGTAGGAGCACAATGTGGACCCGTAGTACCCTTGTACAGTACTGTTTACCAATCGACCCCATGCGCAGGGCCTGAGATTTACCCTTGCCTCCATGACCCGATGGGTGTCGCAGGTCTTTTTTATTTCCTCCACCTCATCAGCCACTTTTTTTTTTTTTTAAGTTTTATATAGCGCTAGCTTGACCCGTAGGTATCAGAGCGCTTTGCATACACACAGTAAACAGCAGAAGGATATTACATTACATAGTAGGCCGGCAGTAAGGAAGCAAAGCAGAGAAAAAATACAGCATAGGAAATAAATATGCAGTGCAGCGGAGGGGGAGAGAGCAAGAAAAAGAAAAAGGTGAGAAAGACATAGTCCAGTCACCCACAATCCTTGAATGACCGGGGAGAGAGGAGACAACTCGGATATAGTACTCTAGGTAAGTTGACGTTAAAAGTATTTGTTTAGGAGATGGAGTTTGAGGTCCCTTTTGAAACAGGAGAAGGAGGGGTTGCATCTGAGAACTCCAGGGAGAGGGTCCATATCCTGGGAGCGTTGCCAGAAAACGATCGGTATTGGGTGTTTTTTTTTTCATTTTCGGAGGAATAAGGAGAGAGTTGGAGCTTCTCAGCGTTCTGGATTGACCTGCTCTTATCAGTTTGTTATTTAGGTAGTTGGGGTCAGGAGAGTGAAGGGTTTTGTGTGTGATGGAGGCCAGCTTATAGATACAGCTCCCTTCCATGGGAAGCCAATTGAGGCAGTTGAGAGCTGGGGTGATGTGTTCAAATCTTTTAACTCCATATACGAGTCGAGAGGACATGTTCGGCACTGCCCTTGGAGGGGCTAGGTGAGCTTTTGGAGTCCCTGTAAGGTTTGCATTCCCATAGTCGATTTTAGAGAGAACTAGGGATTGGACTACTGTCTTGAGGTCGTCGTGGGGTAGAAAAGGTTTCAATTTCTTGAGGTGTTTTAGAGAGAAAAGAGTACTTTTTGCTGAGTTTTTGATGTGGGCCTTCATTGATAAGTTCTTGTAAAGGGTGATGCCAAGAGACCTAACTGAGTCGGATAGGGTAAGGGGGCAGTTTAGGGCAATCAGATTCTTGAGCCATTCGTGGATTGGCCGATGGTTACTTTTTGGAGAGAATAGGATTAGTTCCGTTTTGTCTGGGTTGAGCTTTAAGTGGTTTACGTAGAATGAAGATTGGATCTCGGTTAGGGTGGTATTGAGGAGTTGGACGTCTCTGGGAGACTTGATCCTGAAATAGATTTGGGTGTCGTCCACGTAAAGGTGGTAATTCACTCCAGCTTTTTTCAATATGATTGTGAGGGGCTCCATGGAGAGATTGAAGTGGGACGGGGAGAGGATCGAGCCTTGCGGGACCCCAAGTGTGACTTTAGTAGGCTTTGAGAGACAGGAATTAATTTTAATTTGTTGCGAGCTGTGTTGAAGGAAGGAGGTGAACCATTTTAGTACTGTGCCATTTATGCCTGAACGTTTCGACAGGGTCACCAGAAGGGCTGGATGGTCTACTGTATCGAATGCCGCAGATAGGTCAATAAGGATGAGGAGGTAGGCATCCCCTTAGTCTAGGGCCTTGTGAATGTCGTCGGAGACGTGGAGCATAGCTGTTTCCGTGCTACAGCCTTTTCTGAAACCAGATTGAAAGACGTTGAGGAGGTTGAACTCATCAATGCGTTTATTGAGTTGGTGGAGAACACATTTCTCCAATGTTTTTGCAAGGAATGGGAGGTTAGAGATAGGACTGAGGATGTTAAGACCATTAGGGTCAGCCCCAGGTTCTTGAGAATGGGTGTGATTTCTCCTAGTTGAAGGGAGTTCGGGACATAGCCTGAGGTGAGAGAGGCATTGATGATTTTTGTCCAGAAAGTGGAGATGGTGTGGTTGAATTCTTTGATAATTGTGGAAGGGAGGGGGTCCATAGTGTGGGAGGAAGGTTTTAGATTAGAAATTATATTGAAGACTTCGCTAACCGACATTAGCTCAAAGTCGGACCAATGCGCATTGTTTTTTAGCTGGAGGTAGGTTTGATTGTCCTTGTTAAGAGCTTTTTCCGATTAGTCAAGGGAGGTTGAAGGGGGGCCGGTTAAGGGGGAAGGAGGGTTAGCAGATTGTAAGAAGGATTGATCAATTTTAGAGACTTAATTAGTGAAGAAGGTGTCGATTTCTTCACATTGCTAAGTTGGTGGCTTCGATTTCTTGAGAGGGAGTGTAGTTAGTTTGGCTTTTTACACTGTCAAAGAGATCTCTTGGTCTGATTTCGCCAGATCAAGTTGGCTGTGGAAAAAATATGCCTTTTCATGGAAGATGTGTTTTTTGTATGACCGCCGAGCAGATCTAGGATCTGTTAGGTGCAAGGACGAGGGGTTTTGTCTCCAAGACCTTTCCGCTTGTCTGAGTTGACGCTGTTCATCATTCAGCTCCATGTTAAACCAGGGTTTTTATTTGGTTCTCCTCAGTTTTTTGAGTTTGAGGGGAGCTACTTGGTCTAAAACCTCTGTCATTCTTGGGTTAAAGTGTGAAGTGAGGTCATCAGCCGTCCATGATGAGGGATGGAGTTGAAGATGGGGATGAATCTTGGCTTCAAGTTCGGAAAGAGTTATTTCTTTGATGTTTCTGGTCAAGAGTTTAGGTTTGACAACACAAATAGGTTGGAGGCTGGCAAGTGTGTCAATCCTGAACAGAATGAGGTGGTGGTCGGACCAGTCAATGGGAGTAATCCCTCCCAGGGAGATCGGATCGTTGTTGGTTATGATCGCATCTAGTGTTGCACCTTTGATGTGAGTCGGTTTATTGCAGAGTTGCTGGAGTTTATATATTTCCAGAAGGTTGGAAAGGTTCAGGACAGTGGAGTCTTCTGGGTCGTTCCAGTGGATGTTGAGGTCACCGAAGAACACGTCTTTAGTGTCTGTCAAGGAGAATCGTGTTATTAGGTCTATTAGTTCTTCGAGGAAAAGGGTACCCTCTCCAGGAGGATGGTAGATCGTGTGGAATTTGATGGGTGGGATGCCTTTTGTAGTGAGTTTGCCACCAAGGTATTCAAACGATAGGTATTCTGCCGGTTTGAGTTTGGCCATCTGAATTTCAGCTCTATGAATGATAACTAGTCTCCCCCCAGTTTTGATCGGCCTGTCTTGTCTGATGATGTTGTACCCTGGAGGGGTGAGACTGTCAAGAATAGGGGTGGAGTGGGCATTGAGCCAGGATTCTGTGAGGAAGGCCATGTCAATTTCTTCAGCGAGAAGAGCTTCAGCAATGTCAGTGGCGTGTTGTACTGCTGATCTGCAGTTTAGGAGCATACAAGAGAGCGGACGGGGAGCCTCGATGATGGGGGGAGTTAGGTGGATAGAGGTGCATTGGGGGTCTAGGCGAGTGGACAGTATTCGCGATTCTGTTAGTGCCAATAATAACAGGGATGTGGAAAGGGGCAGACTTCTGGTCCAAAGCGAGGTGAGTCATAGGGGCCAATTCACAGAATTAACTTAAAACAAAATCCTAAACTTACTACCTTCGGTATTCACAGAAGTTAGGATTTTGTCTTAAGTTTGTCTTAAGACAGACTTTAGACAGACTTAAGACAAAAGCCTAACTTAAGTCTGTCTTAAGTCTGTTTTAAGACAAAATCCTAACTTCTGTGAATACCAAAAGTAGTAAGTTTAGGATTTTGTCTTAAGTTAGTTCTGTGAATCGGACCCGTAGACCGCATCCGGTTTTGGTACCGAAAAGGGTTGGCTATCCTTGTTAGGACTGAGGGCCTGGCTCGATGATGGGCTGGAGGGTCGAGGGGTGTCCTGAGGGGCCATGTGAGATGTATTGAGTGTAGTAGGGGCACAACACCTCGGGGGGAGGGAGCACGGTGGCTTGGCATTCACAGCACTTTTGTGTTCTCTGAATGACTGATCCTCTCTAGAGCAGGTTGAAAAGGTAATTGCTTGTGAGAGGTCCTTTTTAGGTTTCATGAAAGATCTGTTGTTGGCTCACAATCGGTTTCGAGCCCATCCTATACTCACCATTGGTTGCTTTTATTGTCACTCTCATTTGTTTGCTTTTTATTGGATTAATAGTGTGGGCTTTCCTTTCTCTTCTAATGCGTGTTCCTCGTCTTTAGCATATCCTCTTTACTTGTATTTGGGTCCTTCCACTGTTTACCACTCAGGCCCTATTTTTTCCCTTCTTTACTTGTACTTGTGTCTTTCCACTGCTTACGTTCCAGACACTATTTTTTTCCCTTTTGGGTAAGCCTTCAATGTGTGCGCATGTGTTTTCCAGCTGTCTCCCTCATGTAATCCTCTGCTGCTATCCATTGCTTTCTCTTGACCGTGTCCTTCCCCCTGCCCCTCCATGTTGCACACTCTCATGTGCTACCCCCTCCTGTGTTGCTACCCCCTATTCACCCGCCACCTCTGTGTTGCTATCCAACCTTCGTTTTGCTACCCACCCTCCCCGTTGCTGCCCCCTGTCCCATTTGCGGTCTTTTTTTATTTTGTCCCTAAGAGCAAGGCAGAAAACTGCTGCCAGCCTGTCACCCTTCAAACCACTTTTACACTACATACATATATATATTTTCTTTTTTATGACGCACCCTGAGACCTATTGGCTTTGTAGTGATACTGCCAAAAGGCTTCATAAATATGGCACGCCACCCCCACACAACTAAAACGTGTTCCCTGCTAATCCCAACGGCTACATTTTTAATAGTATGTCTAGAAATCGGTAAATATAGAAACACACGGCCAACAACATTTGTTTGAAGGTACAGAAAGTACCCTGACAAACCTTCCACCTGCTGGGGGCGGCCATCTTTGGGCAAGCGGGGTTTACGGTATGGATTCGATTCCGAGGGATTTGCTCTCACCCGCGGAGTCTACACCTCAGTGACGTCATGCAGGAATGCCCAGCTGTCGAAGATGGTGCCCCCATCAATTGGCAGAGGTACAATGACAATGGTCACTGACATTAGGACACTAGCAAGGAGTCACTGACACAGTGACTGTGCACCTGGAATAGTGACACAGGGACTCACTGCTGACACAGGAGCACCAGCGCTGACATGGTAGGGATGATTTGACACACTGGGACACTGGCACGAGGGCACTAACACTGGGGCACTGATGCAGGGACACTCATACTGTGACACTGGCACAAGGGCACTAACACTGGGGCACTGATGCAGGGACACTCACACTGGGATACTAGCACAAGGGCACCAACACTGGGGCACTGATGCATTGACACTCACACTGGGATACTAGCACAAGGGCACCAACACTGGGGCACTGACGCAAGGGACACTCACAGTGGGACACTGGCACAAGGGCGCTAACAATGGGACACTGACGCATGGACACCCACACTAGGATACTGGCACAAGGGCTCTAACACTGGGGCACTGATGCAGGGACACTCACACTGGGACACTGACACAAGGACACTAACACTGGGGCACTGGCACAAGGAAGGGTACCAACACAGGGGCACTGACGCAGGGACACTCACACTGTGACACTGGCACAAGGGCACCAACACTGGGGCACTGACGCAGGGACACTCACACTGTGACACTGGCACTAGGGCACTAACCCTGGGGCACTGAAGCAGGGACACTCACACTGTGACACTGACACAAAGGCACCAACACTGGGGCATTGACGCGGGGACAATCACACTGTGACACTGGCATAAGGGCACTAACACTGGGGCACTGATGCACGGACACTAACACTGGGACTCTGGCACAAGGGCACTAACACTGGGGCACTGATGCAGGGACACTCACACTGGGACTCTGGCACAAGGGCACTAACACTAGGGTACTGACGCACGGACACTCACACTGCGACACTGGCACAAAGGGCACTAACACTGGGGCACTGATGCAGTGACACTCACACTGGGACACTGGCACAAGGGCACTAACACTGGGGCACTGACGCACAGACACTCACACTGGGACACTGGCACAAGGGCACTAACACTGGGGCATTGATGCAGGGGCACTCACACTATGACACTGGCACAAGGGCACTAACACTGGGGCACTGATGCACGGACACTCACACTGGGACTCTGGCACAAGGGCACTAACACTGGGGCACTAATGCGCTGACACTCACACTGAGACACTGGCACAAGGGCACTAACACAGGGGCACTGATGCACGGACACTCACACTGGGACTCTGGCACAAGGGCACTAACACTGGGGCACTGACGCACAGACACTCACACTGGGACACTGGCACAAGAACACTAACACTGGGGCACTGATGCAGGGACACTCACACTGGGACACTGGCACAAGGGCACTAACACTGGGGCACTGATGCACGGACACTAACACTGGGACTCTAGCACAAAGGCACCAACACTGGGGCACTGATGCAGGGACACTCGCAGTGGGACACTGGCACAAGGGCACTAACACTGGGGCACTGACGCAGGGACACTCACACTGTGACACTGGCACCAGGGCACTAACACTGGGACACTGACACAAAGGCACCAACACTGGGGCATTGATGCATGGACACTCACACTGGGACTCTGGCACAAGGGCACTAACACTGGGGCACTGATGCAGGGACACTCGCAGTGGGACACTGGCACAAGGGCACTAACACTGGGGCACTGACGCAGGGACACTCACACTGTGACACTGGCACCAGGGCACTAACACTGGGGCACTGATGCAGGGACACTCACACTGTGACACTGGCACCAGGGCACTAACACTGGGGCACTAATGCAGCGACACTAACACTGGGGCACTGACGCAGGGACACTCACACTGTGACACTGGCACAAGGGCACTAACACTGGGGCACTAATGCGTTGACACTCACACTGAGACATTGGCACAAGGGCACCAACACTGGGGCACTGACGCAGGGACACTCACACTGGGACACTGGCACAAGGGCACTAACACTAAGGCACTGATGCATTGACACTCACACTGGGACAGTGGCACAAGGACACTAACACTGGGGCACTGACGCAGGGACACTCACAGTGGGACACTGGCACAAGGGCACTAACACTGGGGCACTGACGCAGGGACACTCACACTGTGACACTGGCACAAGGGCACTAACACTGGGGCACTGATGCAGGGACACTCACACTGTGACACTGGCACAAGGGCACTAACACTGGCGCACTAACACAGGGACACTCACACTGTGACACTGGCACAAGGGCACTAACACTGGGGCACTGACGCAGGGACACTCACACTGTGACACTGGCACAAGGGCACTAACACTGGGGCGCTGATGTAGGGACACTCACACTGTGACACTGGCTCAAGGGCACCAACTCTGGGGCACTGATGCAGGGACACTCACACTGGGACACTGGCACAAGGGCACTAACACTGGGGCACTGATGCATTAACACTCACAATGGGACACTGGCACAAGGGCACTAACACTGGGGCACTGATGCATTAACACTCACACTGGGACACTGGCACAAGGGCACTAACACTGGGGCACTGATGCATTAACACTCACACTGAGACACTAGCACAAGGGCACCAACACTGGGGCACTGAAGCACGGACACTCACACTGGTACACTGACACAAGGGCACTAACACTGGGGCACTGATGCATGGACACTCACACTGTGACACTGGAACAAGGGCACCAACACTGGGGCACTGACGCAGGGACACTCACACTGGGACTCTGGCACAAGGGCACTAACACTGGGGCACTGGCAAAAGGAAGGGTACCAACACTGGGGCACTGACGCAGGGACACTCACATTGAGACACTGGCACAAGGGCACCAACACTGGGGCACTGATGCAGGGACACTCACACTGTGACACTGGCACAAGGGCACCAACACTGGGGCACTGACGCAGGGACACTCATACTGTGACACTGGCACAAGGGCACTAACCCTGGGGCACTAAAGCAAGGACACTCATACTGTGACACTGGCACAAGGGCACTAACACTAGGGCACTGATGCAGGGACACTCACACTGTGACACTAGCACAAGGGCACTAACACTGGGGCACTGACGCGGGGACAATCACACTGTGACACTGGCATAAGGGCACTAACACTGGGGCACTGATGCACGGACACTAAC
Organism: Lissotriton vulgaris; assembly: GCF_964263255.1. Classification (NCBI taxonomy): domain Eukaryota; kingdom Metazoa; phylum Chordata; class Amphibia; order Caudata; family Salamandridae; genus Lissotriton; species Lissotriton vulgaris. The sequence continues at coordinate 307,620,759 of NC_141688.1, read as the reverse complement.
ACTGGGACTCTGGCACAAGGGCACTAACACTGGGGCACTGATGCAGGGACACTCACACTGTGACACTGGCACAAGGGCACTAACACTGGGGCACTAATGCGTTGACACTCACACTGAGACATTGGCACAAGGGCACCAACACTGGGGCACTGACGCAGGGACACTCACACTGGGACACTGGCACAAGGGCACCAACACTGGGGCATTGATGCAGGGACAATCACACTGTGACACTGGCATAAAGGCACTAACACTGGGGCACTGATGCACGGACACTAACACTGGGACACTGACACAAAGGCACCAACAGTGGGGCATTGATGCAGGGACACTCACACTGGGACTCTGGTACAAGGGCACTAACACTGGGGCACTGATGCAGGGACACTCGCAGTGGGACACTGGCACAAGGGCACTAACACTGGGGCACTGATGCAGGGACACTCACACTGTGACACTGGAACAAGGGCACCAACACTGGGGCATTGATGCAGGGACATTCACACTGGGACACTGGCACAAGGGCACCAACACTGGGGCATTGATGCAGTGACACTCACACTGGGACTCTGGTACAAGGGCACTAACACTAGGGCACTGATGCAGGGACACTCGCAGTGGGACACTGGCACAAGGGCACTAACACTGGGGCACTGACGCAGGGACACTCACACTGTGACACTGGCACAAGGGCACTAACACTGGGGCACTGATGCAGGGACACTCACACTGTGACACTGGCACAAGGGCACTAACACTGGGGCACTGACGCAGGGACACTCATACTGTGACACTGGCACCAGGGCACTAACACTGGGGCACTGATGCAGCGACACTAACACTGTGACACTGGCACAAGGGCACTAACACTAAGGCACTGATGCATTGACACTCACACTGGGACAGTGGCACAAGGACACTAACACTGGGGCACTGACGCTGGGACACTCACACTGTGACACTGGCACCAGGGCACTAACACTGGGGCACTGATGCAGGGACACTCACACTGTGACACTGGCACAAGGCCACTAACACTGGGGCACTGATGCAGGGACACTCACACTGTGACACTGGCACAAGGGCACTAACACTGGGGTACTGATGCAGGGACACTCATACTGTGACACTGGCACAATGGCACTAACACTGGGGCACTGATGCAGGGACACTCACACTGTGACACTGGCACAAGGGCACTAACACTGGGGCACTGACACAGGGACACTCACACTGTGACACGGGCACAAGGGCACTAACACTAAGGCACTGATGCATTGACACTCACACTGGGACAGTGGCACAAGGGCACTAACACTGGGGCACTGATGCAGGGACACTCACACTGTGACACTGGCACAAGGGCACTAACACTGGGGCACTGATGCAGGGACACTCACACTGTGACACTGGCACAAGGGCACTAACACTGGGGCACTGATGCAGGGACACTCATACTGTGACACTGGCACCAGGGCACTAACACTAGGGCACTGATGCAGGGACACTCACACTGTGACACTGGCACCAGGGCACTAACACTAGGGCACTGATGCAGGGACACTCACACTGTGACACTGGCACAAGGGCACTAACACTGGGGCACTGATGCAGGGACACTCATACTGTGACACTGGCACAATGGCACTAACACTGGGGCACTGATGCAGGGACACTCACACTGTGACACTGGCACAAGGGCACTAACACTGGGGCACTGATGCACGGACACTCACACTGGGACACTGGCACAAGAGCACTAACACTGGGGCACTGATGCATTGACACTCACACTGTGACACTGGCACAAGGGCACTAACACTAGGGCACTGATGCAGGGACACTCACACTGTGACACTGGCTCAAGGGCACCAACTGGGGCACTGATGCAGGGACACTCACACTGGGACACTGGCACAAGGGCACTAACACTGGGGCACTAATGCATTGACACTCACACTGAGACACTAGCACAAGGGCACCAACAATGGGGCACTGAAGCACGGACACTCACACTGGGACACTGGCACAAGGGCACTAACACTGGGGCACTGATGCAGGGACACTCACACTGTGACACTGGCACAAGGGCACTAACACTAAGGCACTGATGCAGGGACACTCACACTGTGACACTGGCACAAGGGCACTAACACTGGGGCACTGTTGCATTGACACTCACACTGTGACACTGGCACGAGGGCACTAACACTGGGGCACTGATGCAGGGACACTCATACTGTGACACTGGCACAAGGGCACTAATACTGGGGCACTGATGCAGGGACACTCACACTGGGACACTGGCACAAGGGCACCAACACTGCGGCACTGATGCATTGACACTCACACTGGGATACTAGCACAAGGGCTCTAACACTGGGGCACTGACGCACGGACACTCACACTGGGACACAGGCACAAGGGCACTAACACTGGGGCACTGATGCATTGACACTCACACTGTGACACTGGCACAAGGGCACTAACACTGGGGCACTGACGCAGGGACACTCATACTGTGACACTGGCACAAGGGCACTAACACTGGGGCACTGATGCAGGGACACTCACACTGTGACACTGGCACAAGGGCACTAACACTAAGGCACTGATGCATTGACACTCACACTGGGACAGTGGCACAAGGGCACTAACACTGGGGCACTGACGCAGGGACACTCACACTGTGACACTGGCACAAGGGCACTAACACTGGGGCACTGACGCAGGGACACTCACACTGTGACACTGGCACAAGGGCACTAACACTGGGGCACTGATGCAGGGACACTCACACTGTGACACTGGCACAAGGGCACTAACACTGGGGCACTGACGCAGGGACACTCACACTGTGACACTGGCACAAGGGCACTAACACTGGGGCACTGATGCAGGGACACTCACACTGAGACACTAGCACAAGGACACTAACACTGGGGCACTGATGCAGGGACACTCATACTGTGACACTGGCACAAGGGCACTAACATCGGGGCACTAATGCATTGACACTCAAACTGAGACACTAGCACAAGGGCACCAACACTGGGGCACTGACGGAGGGACACTCACACTGGGACACTGGCACAAGGGCACTAACACTGGGGCACTGATGCATAGACACCCACACTGTGACACTGACACAAAGGCACTAACACTGGGGCACTAATGCAGGGCCATTCACACTGTGACACTGGCACAAGGGCGCTAACACTGGGCCATTGATGCAGGGACACTCGTACTGGGACTCTGGCACAAGGGCACTAACACTAGGGCACTGATGCAGGGACACTCACACTGGGACACTGGCACAAGGGCACCAACACTGGGGCACTGATGCCGGAACACTCACACTGTGACACTAGCACAAGGGCACTAACACTGGGGCACTGATGCAGGGACACTAACACTGGGACACTGGCACAAGGGCACTAACACTGGGGCACAAATACATTGACACTCACACTGAGACACTAGCACAAGGGCACCAACACTGGGGCACTGACGCAGGGACACTCACACTGGGACACTGGCACAAGGGCACTAACACTGGGGCACTGATGCATTGACACCCACACTGTGACACTGGCACAAGGGCACTAACACTGGGGCACTGATGCAGGGACACCCCCCAATTATGACACTGGCACAAGGGCACTAACACAAGGGCACTGACGCATTGGCACTCATACTGTGACACTAGCACAAGGGCACTAACCCTCGGGCACTGAAGCACGGACACTCACACTGGGACACTGGCACAAGGGCAGACAACCGCTTAAAACATGACACTTTGTTTCCCAAGAATAAGAAATCAATCTCTAGAGTCACGGAAACAATAGATAGTTATTTCACTCAGTCAATCGTGCATGCTTAGTTTCACCAGAGGTGCAGAGAAATAGAGAGACGGGCGTTTTCGATAAAAGGGTTTTTATTGAACAGTCTTCTTTCTCAAGCATAAGAAATGAACTGCTATAATCGCAATACTTATTTACAACAAGGGGTGGTGAGGGACAGAGTCTCTGAATTAAGCAGAAAGCTCTCACCCAGTCAAGAGATCAGGGCTAGATCCAACACCGTTTTTTAGCTCACTGCACCATCCCAGTTTCAGAACCTGGCTGTATGCAAATTAGTCTGTTCCTGTCCCAGTGCATGATGGGAACAGGGCAAACCAAACTACAAAAGCCAATTCTTACACTGGGAAGGAAACAAGCTCCCGGGGACCGGTTTCTGGCATTACAGCCGTCTTCGGCCCGGTTTGCTTGAATCCTGATGGTGCAATGAGCAAGGGTCTCACATCTGAGAATACCCTTCCACGCTTAGGGTGGACAAAAATATTTACAACAAGGGGTGGTGAGGGACAGAGTCTCTGAATTAAGCAGAACGCTCTCACCCAGTCAAGAGATCAGGGCTAGATCCAACACCGTTTTTTAGCTCACTGCACCATCCCAGTTTCAGAACCTGGCTGTATGCAAATTAGTCTGTTCCTGTCCCAGTGCATGATGGGAACAGGGCAAACCAAACTACAAAAGCCAATTCTTACACTGGGAAGGAAACAAGCTCCCGGGGACCGGTTTCTGGCATTACAGCCATCTTCGGCCCGGTTTGCTTGAATCCTGATGGTGCAATGAGCAAGGGTCTCACAACTGAGAATACCCTTCCACGCTTAGGGTGGACAAAAATATTTACAACAAGGGGTGGTGAGGGACAGAGTCTCTGAATTAAGCAGAAAGCTCTCACCCAGTCAAGAGATCAGGGCTAGATCCAACACCGTTTTTTAGCTCACTGCACCATCCCAGTTTCAGAACCTGGCTGTATGCAAATTAGTCTGTTCCTGTCCCAGTGCGTGATGGGAACAGGGCAAACCAAACTACAAAAGCCAATTCTTACACTGGGAAGGAAACAAGCTCCCGGGGACCGGTTTCTGGCATTACAGCCGTCTTCGGCCCGGTTTGCTTGAATCCTGATGGTGCAATGAGCAAGGGTCTCACATCTGAGAATACCCTTCCACGCTTAGGGTGGACAAAAATATTTACAACAAGGGGTGGTGAGGGACAGAGTCTCTGAATTAAGCAGAAAGCTCTCACCCAGTCAAGAGATCAGGGCTAGATCCAACACCGTTTTTTAGCTCACTGCACCATTCCAGTTTCAGAACCTGGCTGTATGCAAATTAGTCTGTTCCTGTCCCAGTGCATGATGGGAACAGGGCAAACCAAACTACAAAAGCCAATTCTTACACTGGGAAGGAAACAAGCTCCCGGGGACCGGTTTCTGGCATTACAGCCGTCTTCGGCCCGGTTTGCTTGAATCCTGATGGTGCAATGAGCAAGGGTCTCACATCTGAGAATACCCTTCCACGCTTAGGGTGGACAAAAATATTTACAACAAGGGGTGGTGAGGGACAGAGTCTCTGAATTAAGCAGAAAGCTCTCACCCAGTCAAGAGATCAGGGCTAGATCCAACACCGTTTTTTAGCTCACTGCACCATCCCAGTTTCAGAACCTGGCTGTATGCAAATTAGTCTGTTCCTGTCCCAGTGTGTGATGGGAACAGGGCAAACCAAACTACAAAAGCCAATTCTTACACTGGGAAGGAAACAAGCTCCCGGGGACCGGTTTCTGGCATTACAGCCGTCTTCGGCCCGGTTTGCTTGAATCCTGATGGTGCAATGAGCAAGGGTCTCACATCTGAGAATACCCTTCCACGCTTAGGGTGGACAAAAATATTTACAACAAGGGGTGGTGAGGGACAGAGTCTCTGAGTTAAGCAGAAAGCTCTCACCCAGTCAAGAGATCAGGGCTAGATCCAACACCGTTTTTTAGCTCACTGCACCATTCCAGTTTCAGAACCTGGCTGTATGCAAATTAGTCTGTTCCTGTCCCAGTGCATGATGGGAACAGGGCAAACCAAACTACAAAAGCCAATTCTTACACTGGGAAGGAAACAAGCTCCCGGGGACCGGTTTCTGGCATTACAGCCGTCTTCGGCCCGGTTTGCTTGAATCCTGATGGTGCAATGAGCAAGGGTCTCACATCTGAGAATACCCTTCCACGCTTAGGGTGGACAAAAATATTTACAACAAGGGGTGGTGAGGGACAGAGTCTCTGAATTAAGCAGAAAGCTCTCACCCAGTCAAGAGATCAGGGCTAGATCCAACACCGTTTTTTAGCTCACTGCACCATCCCAGAATACCCTTCCACGCTTAGGGTGGACAAAAATATTTACAACAAGGGGTGGTGAGGGACAGAGTCTCTGAATTAAGCAGAAAGCTCTCACCCAGTCAAGAGATCAGGGCTAGATCCAACACCCTTTCTCACTGCTCCATCAGGATTCAAGCAAGCCGGGCCGAAGAAGGCTGAAATGCCAGAAACCAGTCCCCGGTAGCTTGTCTCCTTTCTGGTGAAGAATTGGCTTGGTAGTTTAGTCTGCCCTGTTCCCATGATGCACTGGGCCAGGGACAGACTGATTTGCATATAGCCAGGTTCTGAGCTGGGATGGGGTAGTGAGATAAATAACGGTGATGGATCAAGCCCTGATCTTTGGACTGGGTAAGAGTGGTCTGTTTAACTCAGACACTCTGTTCATCACCACCCCCTTTTTGTAAATCGTTTTTGGCCACTATAGGTGTGGCAGGGTATACTCAGACATGAGTCCCTTTCTCACTGCTCCATCAAGATTCAAGCAAGCCGGGCCGAAGAAGGCTGAAATGCCAGAAACCGGTCCGCGGTAGCTTGTCTCCTTTCTGGTGAAGAATTGGCTTGGTAGTTTAGTCTGCCCTGTTCCCATGATGCACTGGGCCAGGGACAGACTGATTTGCATATAGCCAGGTTCTGAGCTGGGATGGGGTAGTGAGATAAATAACGATGATGGATCAAGCCCTGATCTTTGGACTGGGTAAGAGTGGTCTGTTTAACTCAGACACTCTGTTCATCACCACCCCCTTTTTGTAAATCATAATCGCAATACTTAGCATGAAGTAAAGTGCGTACAGTAAAAAGATAATTACAAAATAATATTGTAATAGCATGATATGGTTTCTAAGCCATAGAATACCTAAAATGCATAAAATACATACAGTGACAAATAATGACTAAAAGTACTCAACTGGCGCTTCTAAAATAAGCCTACCCCAGCGTACCTAACCTAGGTCTAATACAAGGGAAGAAGTAAGTGAGGTGTAGCTTACGTTTAGTATTCTTTTGCCAAGAATCTATTCCAAGAATTCTCCTAGGGTCTAATTAGCTCTGTACCTCGGTTTAGAATGCAGGAGGTCTTGTATCTCTATCTCAGGACTCGATTTCCCAGCAACCCACAAGGGTAACCTGGAAACCCTGGAGCTGGATTTCTCAGCTGGAGAAAGTACAGCGTCTCTCAGTGCGTCAGCTGGAGGGTCGGCTACCTTTGGCACTTGCTGCAGCAGGACGTCGGGAAAGTAGATAGTCGAACTGCTCCAAACCACCGTGTGTTTGTTTGGACAAGTGTGGGCATATTCATACCTTGAAGGTGCCGAGTTTGACGTACAATTGGACATAATAACGTCATTAGAGACTTGATTCTCTGAAAACTCTATGATTTCTTGGTTAAATTAATATTCATGCAGGGTGAAGTCCCTGACTGCTGAAGGCGGGTTTTTCCAAGAAATCATTGTAGATTTTCGGAACTAGTGGAAGTAGCCAAGCCGTATTAGGACTACTTGAGCTATGTCTTAAAATGGTTGTGATTTTTATGTCTATATTGGGATACTATATTTTAAACCTATATAAGGGTATGAATTGGGAAAATTACACTAGGGTCCTAAAACGCTATACAACACCTACTCCATGTATTATGCCTAATATTACTGAATCTATAAGCATAAAAAACATGACTAAAGCATGTGTCAATAATACCACCCAAAATACATGAAATGCATTAAACATGGTTTATACACATACATGAGCATTTGTCCTGCACGCATTTTACAAGCAATAGTTGTCATTAAAAATGCTATCTAAATAAAACATAAAATGACAGTTATGAAATGGCTCTAAATTTACAGAAGAAAAAGGTCGAAACCATCCCATAGCATGATATATAAACTGTTATTGTTTTCCTGAGATAATGCCAAATATTTGTCTATAGGAAGTATCAAATTAATTTCTTGTACCCTAAGAATAGTTCTACTTTAAGCAATTCTATTCTGAAAAGGGAGAAAGAGAAAAATTCAAATATAGATTATAGAAACATAGAGTTCCCAAGTTAGGGGGTTTGTTTTGAAAAACCGAAGGCCGAATTTCAGAGTTCATGGAATGCTGTGTGCACTTTCAAAAGTTATTCTCGGTGTCAGGAGAAAACATCAAATCACCTAAGCTGGCGAAGAAGTTGTCTACCACAGTTGGTGAAAGTGGAGCTACTTCATCAAGTAGATCAAATGTGCATAGATGTGAAGATATGCCATCAGTGTCATTCGCAATGTTGGATATAGATGGTATCTGTGTGCCTGTTGTTCCACGTACCTCACCAATAGCTGGATTCGCTGGTGAGATCTCAATGAATGCCGTCATCAGGATTGGCAGCCTTTGGGGGCAACACGATGCATGAGTCGTTACCGGACCTAAAAAGGCGTCAACATCCGTTGGCAGTGCTGATGGTAGTGTAAGACAGATGTCTAACACGCATTCTTCTCCACAAAGGAGGCATCTCAGAACAGGTCAGATGCAATCTTGCCAGATTGGTCTGAATGAAAGGAACCAAGTGGTATTCAGATCTCTTAAACGAGCCAAGCCAAGAATCTGTGTAATTCTTTCACGATACCGCATGGCTAGGAGGGCTTGTTCCATGGGAGTCTGGGTATCGTTGGTGACTAGACTTGCCATATAGAAGCAGAAGGAACAAAAATAGAATTCCTGCTACGAGTCCCAAAATGAGAGGCAGGCCGCCGAACACAGAGTGCATGAAATTTGGAAAAATGCAGAGGACTGCTTCAAACGGTGCTCAAAGTCCCAAAAAAAATTGTTTTAAATACATGTGCTATACCGCTGGTATCAGACATGTTTAAGATTTGACCTAACATTTATGCGAAATGTACTGGGCAGTTTGTTGATAATAATGCATGTATCTCTGCAGAAGTCCTTGCAACTTGCAGATCATATGTTTCTCTAGACGAGGTCAGTGGCACCGTTTTTTGCAAAAGAATGGCTTTCATTCTGCTTAAAGTATCAATGCATATACAAGAGATATTCAGTGAAGACCATAATGCTGTCTCCCTGTCTGTATTACTCTTTGGATACAATTCTTGCATACAACAAGTGACCCTGGCCGACACACTAACCAGATAGGCTTTCCCTGGCAACATGCCACAACAGCTGTGATCATTGAGCATTACGAAGTTCCATTGGAAAGCTGCCTGAAAATAAGGTCTATCACGGCCGCTGGAGTACCGTGCATGTGTCAAGAAAGTTTATGTAAAAAACCTTCGCAGGCTCCATGTAAAATAATACCTTCACATAAAAGTGTACCCCTTAGTAAGTTTTTACATTTGTTTGTACTAAGAAATACCTTTTTTCCCCCACTCCAACATCTGTGTGTGTATGGTAAAGTCCAGGTTGACTTAATGTATCCTTTACCCAACCTTCCATACAGGCCTGCTGGTATATGCTGTAGACAATACTGAAATTGGAAAATCGTCACTGGTACCGAGATGGTGGCATGTATTATCCATTCAACGACAGGCTTCTTAGAAACTGTTAATGGTAATATTTCCAGTTTTTCAATGCTCAGCACCATATATTCTGCTCCTCTTTGTGCCAAAGAGATCTGTAAGGTTAAAGACAGTAAACAATGACGTGGTATTGATTAGACGCCATGTCACGTAGCCTGAACGGAGATTTTGTAACATCCAGCCTAGCAGCATTATAGAACGTAATTGAGACTGGCCATGTTGTAACATTAGCAAGTCCTGCTCTATTATGTCAATGGCAGATGATACAATGCTGTCCAAAGAATGAATTCTGGAGGACAGAGTTGTTAACCAATTGTCCACTACAGAGAGTGATTTCTATAAATGAATACGATCAATTTCTCATATTTTTTCCTCAGTTTCAATTTGTGTTATTTTCCAAGCTGCGTTGTACGCAGCGTATATACCGGCATATATGAAACGTTTTTGAGGTTGTTTACAAGGCCCAAGTAAAAAGTCTTGCAAGTCAACACCTTCTTTAGGTAAAGATAATTGTTGTTCAATTTCTGGTAGTGTGGATTTTCGTAGCCAATCAAGGCATAGTTTTCCTACACTGTATGTGGTAACTATCCCTGGATGTTGTCTCTGGGAGTATCTTGGATCTGGCCTATTCATTTTGAACCCTTCTGTTTTGTTCATGAATCTATCTTGACAGTTATTAGTGTCTATGGGCCAGATTACCCATTGTTTCCAATCAGGATTGGTTCTGTTGTGTTTTAAAATCTGTTTTACGTCTACCTCCTCATCTGCAGTGTCATTACTGTCAGGTGTGGCCTTAGGTATGGACGGTTTGTTTGAATCTTTTATCTTAGCTAAGCCAAGACATGACGTTTGTTGAACGGTGTCGTTCAAAAATATTATTTGTTCTGGTATTACGCAGGCTCTGAACAGGGCTTCTAAACCCTTCACTTGCCATTCTTTTGTGCCCCAGACAGTTTTTGTCTCAATGTTGTCTTTCCAAAAGTTTAAACCTAATGTAGACAGCTGAGCATAAAAGTTTGCAGAATAAATTTGTTTAGTGTTGGTCAACATGGTTTTCATTCCTGTCTTATTTATATTTTTAAAATAAAACGTTTCTGGATTTGTCGCATTAAAACCTGTAAAGTATGGAAATTTCTCATAAAATGTTTTAGAGCTGCCTTTTGGTGGCGTTGGACAATGTTCCCATTGATCATAAGTAAAAACATTTCTTGGATTTACCGATTTGTGCAAATAATGGTGACCTAAATGATTATAACAATACATTTCTTCAAAACTTGTTGAACCTTCTAGGTGTTCATGTTTTTGAAATTTTGCTGACATTTCTAAGTCTTTTGAAGGAAACAAAGGTCCTAAGCAAATTTAAAGATATAAGCAAATGTAATATAGAACACAATAGGTTACTATATATTTTTCCTGTCCAGCCGGACCAGGAATTTATTTTAATTGGAATCACACAATAAAATTGAATACAAAGACAGCAGTTACTTAAAGTAGGGCACAGTCCTGTACCGTACTAGTGAAAGAAACACAGTGGGAGAGAAAAGGTAATGCAAAGAGAGAATTTTCACAGGCAAAGAAAGTGAGCAACCTGGACACTTTTTAAATCAGTGTAGGGAGTGTTCTCCAGAGTAGAGCATACACAATGATACACAGTGGTTTACATGTATGTCCACTTAAAAGAGTCAACGTTTCGATCCATTGCTCTGATTAGAAAGGATCATCAACAGGACTAAAAACAAGATTATATTGCCTAGTATAAATAATATGCCTGTTTAGAGAAAGAAGAGGGAAGGAAAAAGGACAATAAAGTTTTTAAGAAAGCCAGGATTTGGGAAGTCAGCATTTTAAATGGTTTGTACACATTTACATTACTCGGAACCGCAGTGAGCCTATTGGTGTTATACTTCTTAGAGGGCATGTGCACGGGTGAGTCGGAACGTGCAATCTACATGGATCATAAAGAAATAGCACATTGTGAAACACATTGTGAAATGATTATCGATCGGTTTTTTACCCCGTGAACGACGTGAACGCGAAAAACTAGCAGTTTGTAACTACCCCTATATCTCAAAAGCTGAATCGTGTTATTATTGTTTGCTGATGTAAACAGGACAGGTTGAAGCAAGTTTTGTTTTGTAATTTCACAGGTTTCCCTGATGAAGGTGCGGATGGCACCGAAATGCATTGGAAGTGATAAAATTAGGGATAACAAAAACTATAATTTGAAAGAGAAAAGAATATATATGTGAATACAACATGGATATATTTGAAGAGAATGAATTATGATGAATAAATTTGATTGAACCAGTTGTGAAAACAACCAACAACCACGTTTTTAACTTTATTTGCTGTAGTATCAGCTACTCCCTGATGCCCTGGGTGAGAGGATTATGAGGAAATAGTCCTGCAACCAGTAGATTATTCAAGTACACTCCAGGAGGAGAGTGATACCTAGGAGGCACGGTCAACCACAGAACTAATACTAGGTTGTGCATATCCCACACTTTGAAGTTTTTGTACACAATATCCCCCAACGGGAAGTTGCACGCCTTGAAAACACCATGCAATATGACGATATTACGCATTCTACGGATATCAGAGCGCACACATTCGCTTTCGCAGCAGAAGCAAGCGAAAGAACTTACTCGTTAATCAACACAGAAACTACAGAACACACGTTTGTGAAAAATAAAGAACAATATATAAAACACTTGCTGTACCTGACCAGAAAGGAGATTAATCAGCGTCTACACGCCAGCACCATGGTGAAATACCATAAAGCCCAAAGAATCCCCCGAGGCCTCCGAATTTCCTTGCGTCCATCCCTTTGTAAAAATTCTAAACCATTCACTGAACGTTGGTATGCAATATTGAATAAATGTAGTTTGGACTTGATTTTATTGATCATTGAAGAATTATCCAAGATATTCGTAGAACTAAAAACGGAAATTGATGCTACCACAGAGGAATCGAAAAAAGCAGTATCAGAAGACAAATTAAAAATAAGGACATAAACAACCAACTCATTAAACACACGCAAGAAGTCAATGAATGCAAGCTACGAAAATATAGGCGAGATACCCTTGACTATAAGTTACAGGAAGTATACACATGGGCAGAGGTATATGCCAGGAGACGACAGACAAAAACGTATACATCTCAAACAGATTCATCATCTACAGATGAGGACAGACGACCAGCACGCACAGACCGTAGTCGAAAAGGTCCAGAACCTTCAGATCAAGCAGGACCCTCAACTGAACAACGTCCTTTTTTAGAAGGAGGCCCCATAGAAACGGTAGAACCCGGAGGGGACTAAAAAAAAACAAAAGACAGAGACAAATCACCACCGCAGACGAGAACTGCAACGTCCATGAAGGACAAAACCAAGAAAACACAACAGAATTAAAGAATCTGGTCATCAACATATCAGATGAAACCTTCAAAAAAGTTCAAACGGATATACTACAAAAAGGGATGTCATTCGTGCCTACAGCACGTACAAACAGATTAGAACTAGAAGTAAGTCTGTTCAAATTAACCAGAAAAATCAGACTACGTCACTTTTTTGACAACGTCCTTACTGAACCCACACAACCAAAAGTGGATGAACTCAAAGGATTAAAAAGCACCAGTACATACATGCCCCCAGTGAGCCACAAGACGATTGATCTTTTTGAAACATTGTGTAAAGAAGATTTAAAGAAGATCAATTCCAACAAGGGGAATAAGCTAAAAAACATGTCTAATAAAGAATATGGCATCATAGGAGCTCTTGCTAAAAACAACAAAATAGTGTGTCAAAAGGCGGACAAAGGAGGGGCAATGGTGATCTTAAACAGATCCTACTATGAAACAGCTATTAAGGAACACATTGAAGATCAACTATTATATTTGGAAATTGATTTAAACCCAACTGAGGAAATTCGGAAAACTTTAGCGAACATTTTGATGAAAGCAGAAGAGAAAGGAACCATTACAGAAAAAAACTAGGAAATATCTTACTCAGGATAACCCCAAGAGCCCCATTATATACATGGTACCAAAGGTCCATAAGGATTTGAACAAACCACCCTGTCGCCCAATAGTCTATACGAAAGGAAGCCTCCACGAACTCATGGGTAAATTTATTGATAAATATCTGCAGCCACTGGTGGTAAAATCTTCGGCGTACATCAAGGATTCAACAGACTTTTTGTTGAGACTACAGAGTCTTAAAACCTCAGATAACATCATCATGGTAACCATTGATGTGAAGACGTTGTATACGTCTATACCTCACAAAGAAGGCTTGGAAGCCATTGAAAACGTGCTGCTCAACAGTGCATATGAACTTAATCTACAAGTATTCCTAATGGAGTTAATGGAATTTTCTCTTGTAAATAGCTATTTTGTACACCAACAACGATGGTTCATACAACACAGCGGATAATTGATGGGCAATTGCGCCGCACCGGCATACGCTAATCTGTTTATGACAGCCTTTGAGAACCAACATATTTACCAACGTCAAGAATGGGCAACTCAACTATTGATGTACGTAAGGTTCATCGATGATATTTTTCTAATATGGAGAGGCGATGAGGAAACACTAAGTAGAGAATTGGAACTATTGAACACCAGAAATGAACGCATTAGTTTCATGTGGCAGACCAGCACCAAAACAATCCAATTTTTGGATGTTGAAATCACCAGGTCCAACTATCAATTCCAAACTAACCTCTATCGGAAGCCAACCGATAGGAACAATTTAGTTAAATATGACAGCCATCACCCTCAATCATTGAAGACACACATGCCATATTCGCAATTTCTCAGGGTCAGGAGAGTGGTCTCAGAAATAGAAGAATGCCAGGACCAATTAACCATCATGTCACAAAGGTTCTTAGATAGAGGATACCCACAAACAATCATAGAAACCGCATTAACAAGAGAAGAGCACAAAAAATGCCGAGAGAGGAACTTTTTAAGCACCGGAAGAAACAAACTACACAAAGAATAACGTGCGTAAACAAATTTCCCTACGTTAGCACATATTTCAAGACCATCATCAAGCGACATTGGCAAATCTTAAAACTAGAGGAGGATTTCAAAGGGATCTTCCAGGAAGAACCGCTTTTCGCGTTTACCAGGGGGAGAAACTTGGGTGAAATGTTGAAATAGCCTAGTGAACGTGCACCATTGAGCACATTGCGTGGAACAATCCCATGTATGAACTGCAGTAGCTGTCATAACATTATAAAAGGGAATGCGATTTCCCACCAGATGAAAGGTTTCAGAATACCGTTGAGAGTGAATGGCACATGTGAGACAATGAACTTAATTTACATGTTGAAGTGCCCCTGTGGCTCGGTGTATGTCGGGCACACTGAAAGAAAACTCAAAACACACTTAACAGAACATAAGAGCAGCATAAGAAATGAATCCGTGAAATCGACTGTTGCAGTTCACTACAAAGAAAAACACCATCACATAAGCCAATTATGAGCTTGCATCCTGGAAATAGTCCCAAAGACTGATGGTCCTCTAAAGAAGAAGAATTTAGTCAAGAGAGAAAACTACTGGATTTACCACCTAAACAGCTTGAAGCCTGACGGGCTCAATGATCGAACTGAATTTTTGTGTTATTTATAAATATTTAATGTGATGTGTTGAACGCTTATATGTTAATCTGCATAAGGTACCTTTGAACTAAGAATCAATACTTACATATACATTTGTTATAGGCTTACATTGCATTTAGACATGGTGCTGGCGAGTAGCCATTAGAGTAAACTTAGAGCGGCAAGACCTAGGACCGCAGCAATGCATTTGCGTAAAGTTAGTTGAAAAAAACACATCGCGCACAGCACAGCGCATGCGCAAGATTTTGGGAGAAAAACTAACACCTGTGACCGAACGCCAAGAAGAGTGCAGCAGAATTCGCGTAAGCGTTTTGAGACTGACAACCACGATTAATAGGTGAGAAAACTGGCGTGATCCCGCAGAGCGTTCGCTTATCGAAAGTTTTTCTGTATTGAGCAAGCGTTGGGTCGGCGTACGAATACTGAAGTAACACTCTTGATCGTGTAAATTGAAGCGCTACACATCAAACGCACCAGCAGGATATTTTACACAAAACAGAACGACAGCAAACAAGTCCTGAACGCCTTGCAGACAGTGCGCATAGATGAATTTCACAGTAAAAACTAGCAGTTTGTAACTACCGCTATATCTTAAACGCTGAATCGTGTTATTATTGTTTGCTGATGTAAACAGGACAGGTTGAAGCAAGTTTTGTTTTGTAATTTCGCAGGTTTCCCTGATGAAGGTGCGAATGGCACCGAAATGCATTGGAAGTGATAAAATTGGGGATAACAAAATCTATAATTTGAAAGAGAAAAGAATATATATGTGAATACAACATGGATATATTTGAAGAGAATGAATTATGATGAATAAATTTGATTGAACCAGTTGTGAAAACAACCAACAACCACGTTTTGACCTTTATTTGCTGTAGTATCAGCTACTCCCTAATGCCCTGGGTGAGAGGATTATGGGGAAATAGTCCTGCAAACAGTAGATTATTCAAGTACACTCCAGGAGGAGAGTGATACCCAGGAGGCACGGTCAACCACAGAACTAATACTAGGTTGTGCACATCCCACACTTTGCCGTTATAATAACGTCAGAACCTAGTAGAATTCTCTGACACATCAGCTGAATCCTCGGATAACTCAGATCCAGACGAAGGGGTTAGCACCTCGAGACATGGTGGAGGAGCCCAGCCCAGTTTGTTAGGCAGAGGCCAACAAAATACCCCACAAAGGGGCAGGGTGAAGAAACCACAAAGATGGTTCAATCCTCCAGGGGAGCGCAAAACGAGGAACAACTTCTACCAGTGGTAGTTACTAATGAGATACCAGATCCCACAGGGGGCGTCTCCCCAGAATCCACATCAGAAATTATTCCCATTTTCAATCTTTCAAATCATAACCTATTGAACCCTGAACTTGAACTCCTCAAAAAAGGCTTATCCTTTGTACCCACAATCCGCCCTAACTTCATGGAACTACAAACGGAACTTTTGAGATTCTTCTGGTTAATCCGTCTCAAAGCCTTTTTCCAATTACACCCTTCACCTACTATCAACTCAAATACACCCTTTAGCCCACCCTCCACATTTGTGCCTTCTGCAGGCATGATTCCCTCAGAAATCGTGACTTTTGAAAAACTAGTGCAAAAGGACCTTCAAGTTCTAGAGAAGAAAATACTTTTTATCCCCTACAATATCTCTCGCCAAGAGAAGGATGCCATAAGCACACTCAAGAACAATCCTTCCCTAATAATAAAAAGTGCAGACAAGGGAGGGGGAATTGTCCTTCAGGACATTGACTCCTACAATGAAGAAACTTTGCGCCAACTAGCGAATACAGACCATTATCAAAGACTACCAGGGAACCCCACTAAAGACATCCAAGAGACTGTATTCAGACTCACTTCCGATGCCTGTGCCGAAGGGTACTTGAGCAAGAAGGAGTTCAATTTCCTTAACGTAAAAACTCCACGTCTACCGGTCATATACACTCTCCCTAAAGTGCATAAAAACATTGACAATCCCCCAGGCAGACCAATTGTCACCGCCTGTGGGTCAGTTCTTGAACCATTGGGTGCCTTTGTCAACTTCTGTATTAAAGAATTCGCGCCAGGAACCATCTGCGTTTAGGGATTAGACAAAAGGAAAGAAAGTGGAGAGCAAATTACTTGTCACAAGATAGAGAAATATATTGTTCGGCAAGGAAACTCTATCAAAAAACCTTGTATCAACATAAGACCAACTACTTCTCTGCAAAAATTTTGAACTCTACGAATAGGTCCAAAGATATTTTTAACATTGTGAATGAGCTTTGTGATGACAATCGAACCGCCCGTCAATAGCACCCACGCAAAAACTTTGTGATTCCCTGAACGAGTTCTTTTTTGAGAAAATCGTGACCATCAAAATCAAACAGAGTATCACTAGTTCCCCCACCCCACTACCTCTGGCCAACACTTTTTACAATTCCTCTACGCTTTATGTATTTCCCCCCATCGACTCCAAAACACTATCTGAACTGATGGCACGTGTTAAGTCAGGCTCACCAGATGACATTTGTCCACCTTACATCATTAAGGAGATAGCACAGGCTATCCCCCAAAGCATTCTCCCGCTCTTAAATAAATCTCTTGAACAAGGCATGGTACCTGATAGCTTTAAGCAAGCACTGTTGATCCCTTTGATCAAGAAACCTGGCCTGGATCTTCATGATCCCTCAAGTTACAGGCCGATCTCCTTGTTGCCTTTTTTGTCGAAAATCCTAGAAGCACATGTTTCCAACTGTCTATCCAATTTTATCGAAAGCACAATATATCTAGAACTCAATCAGGCAGGGTTTCGTCCCTGTCATTCTACAGAGACAGTGATTTTGGCAGTTCAGAACACCTTGCGTTGCAACGCAGACAGGGACGTCCACCAGGCACTGGTACTCCTGGATTTGTTGGCCGCGTTCGACACGGTTGACTATGCCATATTGGTCAACCGTGTCGAACAGGCCGGCCTCAGGGGGTCCGCCCTGTGCTGGTTGAAGTCCTTCATCTCCAACCGCACTCAAGCTGTGAGATTGGGAACATTCACAGCCCCCAAGAGAAAGTCCACCTGCGGAGTGTCTCAGGGATCGTCTCTGTCTCCACTTTTATTTAATCTGTATCTGCGCCCCTTACTTTACTCTTTGAAAAATTATAAGGTCACTATTTTTAATTACGCAGACGATCTGCAACTGGTATTTCCTCTGAACTTCCCTGATGCCGTGTCGGAATTTCAACGGGTCATGTGCCATATCCAGAGATGGATGAACCTAAACCACTTGACACTTAACCCAGGCAAGACAGAGTTGGTCTTGCCTGGGAAAAGTGAAATTAGCTGGGGGCCTCACTTTTGGCCTCCTGACCTGGGTGCCCCTCCGACTAAATCCAACACTGTCACGAGTCTAGGGGTTACTCTTAGCAATGATTTATCTCTTAAAGCCCAGATTGGAACGGTTGTATCTTCTAGTTTTTTCCAACTGCGGAAGATTAAGAAAATTTCTCATTTGTTGACCCACTCTGCCCTCATTCAAGCAGTCATTGCCCTAGTCTTGTCCCGCCTAGATTATTCTAACAGTCTGTATCTAGGACTCCCAGCTGGGCAACTGAAAAGATTACAGTATGTCCAAAATCAGGCAGCTAGGCCTATCTATAATCTACCCAAATGGCAATCTATCAGGACAGGACAGGTTTGTAAAGCACCTCCTGAGGCACAGCCGGGAGTAGGTAGTAGACAGCACCCTTATAGTTTGTTTTCACTGTTTTTAATCTGGGAAAATCTTCTTTTTTAAACGAACTCACCCTTCTCCTGACACCTGATCACTTGGTGCAGGACTGCCCCAAACAGCGGAACGAGCGCTGCAAGAGGGAGAAAATCGCCGTCCCACAACTACCGCCATCACCCACGCCCAAACAGGGACACGCCCACTTGGAGGCCACACCCCCCTTATTATTGCTTAAGAGCGCGCTGAAATCACGAGCGCCTTTGTTTGTAAAGCACCTCCTGAGGCACAGCCGGGAGTAGGTAGTAGACAGCACCCTTATAGTTTGTTTTCACTGTTTTTAATCTGGGAAAATCTTCCTTTTTAAACGAACTCACCCTTCTCCTGACACCTGATTACTTGGTGCAGGACTGCCCCAAACAGCGGAACGAGCGCTGCAAGAGGGAGAAAATCGCCGTCCCACAACTACCGCCATCACCCACGCCCAAACAGGGACACGCCCACTTGGAGACCACGCCCCCTGGACCCCTCTCCACACTATAATCATGTGTTTGTATCGGAATCGCAGCGGACGAGCGCAGCGGGCACGACGAATGCGCGCCGAAGGCGCGCATAAGGCAAGCTCGTCTGCGCTCGTCCGCGCCGAGTCAGGGCCTAGGTCCATCCCCCCTACACCCCAGCCTCCTGAGACTAGACACTACAATGCCGAAACTCTTCTTAGCCTAAAATCCCCTGCTACGAACTGCGCACGCCACCACTACACAGCAGAAAACATTCCACAAATATGTCCTAAATGCAACTCTACACTTAAACCTAAGCTCGCAGTTGCACTAACCCACGATTACCATATGTTCTTGTTAAACTGCAGATCACTACCGAAACATAGGACAGAAATCGCTCTGCTACTACAAGAACTCTCTCCAGATATAGTCTTCCTAACGGAAACTTGGCTCACACCAGAGTCCGACCCTGCCTTAGTTAGCGCTCTCCCTCCTGGTTTTCAAATGACGCGAAATTATTCACAAAGAACAGTTTCTGTGTCGCATTATCCCAGAAACCATCCCTGACTGTGAGAGCCTCGCATTCAGTATCGACCTCTCACCAAATAACTGTTTTTCCGGAACTCTTATCTATCGCCCCCCAGGGCCCCTTAAACAATTCCACATTGTGGAGAAGTGTGGCTCAGGGGTTAGAGGCGGCAGACCCGGAAGCTGAGATCGGCCCTGGACCAGGGTTCAATTCCCCGCCCCGACGGGGGTTGGGCTCAATAATTCCACGGACTCGATAATTCTCACTCCGGTGCCTACTCGACTCACGGGTTCACACTCTGCGACTCTGGGCAATAGCTTGCTTAATCTCCATATCGGCCCCTCGCGGCGGGATGCCTGGCTTTCACCTTGTGGATACCCTGCCGGGGTATCTCACAGGGGAATACCAGGACGGGTTCCCTAAGCAAGCGCATAGATGCCTGCGATGTGGGCGATTTGCGCTATATAAATACATGTACATTTACATTTACATTTACATTTTACATCCTTCTTCCGCAGACCGTCGCAGAACGCGTTAGTACGGCTTCTTGTTTTACTTTACTAGGCGACCTTAATCTGCACTTTGACTCTGCTTCAGATCAGGTAGTCACCACACTGGCAGACGACCTAGCTGCATTACAACTTACCCAATACGTTAAAACCCCCACCCATGTCAAGGGTCACTTACTGGACCCAGTTTTAAGCAACTGCGCATACTTCACAGCCGATCCACCAATCCCCCTCCTGTGGACAGATCACCTTTTGGTTCCTTTCACATGGACCACACTCAAACCCCTACAGACCGGACCCACCACCAAAATTACCCGAGCCTGGTCCCGTCTCTCAATTGACGATTGGTCATCCAAGCTCTCTACTAATCAACCATCTTATTCTGACGATCCAGGCCTAGCCAACCGTGCCTACGTTAACTGGATCTCGCAATCTCTCGATAACACCCTACCAAAAAACAAAATAACGCTAAAACGCATCCATAAAACGGATCCCTGGTGCACTGAGATTCTGAGGGACAAAAAACGTATATGTAGGAAAAACGAAAGAAGCTGGCGGTTAGACTATGCACCAGAAAGTAAAAGCCGTTATCGAGAATCTATTAGAGATTACAAAGCGGAAATCAAAACCGCACAGACTACCTATTTTTCAAACAAAATCCTCCTGGCCAAATCAAAACCCAAGGAAATCTTTAATATTGTAAAGAAACTATCAACCCCCCCCCCCCTAGCCTGCATGTCACTAAATCCATAACTCACTGCAACGATGTTGCTGAGTTTTTTCATCAAAAAGTCAATAACATCTACTCCACCTTTCCCCCCAGTAATATCACCCTCCTAACTCAATCCAAAACAGCTCCAATTACCCCCATTCCCCTGCCTCAACCCTCTCTGGATCACTTTCCCCCTCTGGATATCGCTACTCTGGAAACTCTAGCCCGCAAAGTAAAAACCGGCTCACCTGAAGATCCAGCCCCACCAGATATCGTAATGTCAGTATCTCATATCACTCTCCCAATCATCAGGGATGTACTAAATGCCTCCATCAACTCTGGCACAGTCCCTCAAGAATGGAAACAAGCCATGGTCCGCTCTCTATTAAAAAAGCTTAACCTTGACCCGCTAGACCTTAGCAACTACCGGCACATCTCTCTGCTCCCGTGGCTGAGCAAAATCCTAGAAAAATTCATTAACCACCATCTGGTGAACTTCTTGGAAGACGCTCAGTTGCTTGACCCCACCCAAACGGGTTTCAGACCCAGACACGGGACCGAGACCGCCCTCCTCATGGTCACGGAGGAGTCTAGAAAGATCCTGGATCAGGGATGATCAGTGGCAGTGATCCTCCTTGATCTCAGTGCTGCCTTCGACACGGTCAGCCATGACACCTTGCTGCACCGTATGTCCAGTATCGGCATTAAGAACAAAGCCTGGTGCTGGTTTAAATCGTTCCTGGAGGACAGATCCTTCCGAGTCTTTGACGGGGACGTGGTGTCCACTAGCAGACCACTGAGGTGTGGCGTCCCCCAAGGCTCCTCTCTAAGTCCCGCCCTCTTTAACATATATATGAGGCCACTGGCCGATGTCGTCCGTCGTTTTGGGATTAAGATCATCTCATACGCGGACGACACACAGCTGATGGTCTCCCTGGCGCAAGTAGCTCACACACCGGCGTCAGACGGACTTAGAGAATGCCTCAAAGAAGTTAAAAGCTGGATGTCCTCATCATCCCTTAAACTGAATGGGGACAAGATGGAGTTGATGCTTCTGGGCCCCTCCGATCCCCTCTTTTTCAACTCCCTGTGGCCCTCTGATTTAGGCCCCCCTCCAGCACCCAAGGACAACATCAAGAGCCTTGGGGTATGGTTGGACCGGTCCCTCTCCTTCAAAACACAGGCCACCAAACTCTCTGCAACCTGCTTTGGACTCCTCAAAATGCTCAGGAAAATTCTGCCCCTCCTCCCCAGGGAGGCCAAACAGGTAGCAATACAGGGCCTGATACAGTCCAGGTTGGACTTTAATAATGTGTTATACCTGGGCGCCCCAGACTACACTCTTAACAGACTTCAGACAGTGCAGAACTGTGCGGCCCGTCTACTGCTTGAGTTGCCCCGCACCCAATCAGTGAGGGCCGGTCTGGTCCACCTTCACTGGCTGCCAGTACGGCAAAGAATTCTTTTTAAATCCTTGTGCATTGCCCATCAGGCTTTCTGGGAATCGGGTCCAATGATCACCCGGGATCTGATCACCCACTACGTCCCCACCAGAAATCTCCGATCTGGCCAGACCTTCTTAGCCACACCTCTCCGAATAAAAAAGACCAGGTCGGGCGGGAGGACGTTCGCATATAATGCGGCCAAGACCTGGAACGCTCTCCCGCTTCATCTCCGTTCCAACTGCAACCATTCCCTATTCCGAAAGCAATTGAAAACTTACCTTTTCAACCTTCCCTACTAATTCCCAGGCAGTCACTCTACGAGGTCCTTCCCTTTACATTCTCTTAGCGCTTGGACGCCTCCGGGCAGCAATTCGCGCTCTACAAATGTACTTTCATTCCATTCCATTCCACAGGACTAGCTAACCTTCACTGGTTACCAATAGGTCAGAGAGCTATATTTAAAACCGGTTGCATTCTATTCAAGGCTTTACAAGGGAAAGGCCCCAAATTTATGATCAACCTGGTGTGTAAATATACCCCTTCACGTAATCTTAGATCTGCTCACAAAGATCTGTTAACTATCCCCTTAGTTAGGAGGAAGCGTCAAGGTGGTAGCTCTTTTCAGTTCTTGGCCGCCTCTTTGTGGAACTCTCTGCCTGCCTCCTTGAGACAAAGCGATAGTCTCCTTAATTTTAGACACGCCTTTAAGACCTGGCTTTTCAGACAGGCATATCCTTAGATTAGTTTTCTGACTTTCATGTTGTTGTGCTGTTGTGTTGCTGTTCCCAAAAGTTTCGATAGCGCCATGAAGCCCATGGGCGTACGTGCGCTGTATAAATTAAATTTAACATAACATAACATAACATCTGTTATGTAAGGTACAGTATTTCCATGATAAACTTAGTTGAACACTGTCCCTTTGACCCAACAGTCAAAACACTATGCACAATGGATGTAGAGTCGTTGTATACAAACATCCCCCAGACAGCGGCTCTACTAGTCATCCAGAAAAGACTTGACTCTCGCCCACGCCCACATAAAATACTAACTCCCTTCATTCTCCAACTCCTTCAGTTATGCCTAACTAGGAACTTCTTCATCTTTGATAATGTCTATTATCAACAGATCAAGGGAACTTCCATGGGGGCAATTTTTGCGCCCAACCTGGCAATTCTCTTTATGGACGAACTTGAAACTGGATCAATTTTGTCAGACAGTAACCCTTTCCGATCAGGGATTGGGTTGTGGCGCCGCTACATCGATGATATTTTCCTTATATGGGATCTTGACATCAGTGCGCTACACTAGTTCCTGCATTTGCTTAGCAATAATTGCGCTGATCTTAAATTCACACTCGCGCATGATAAAGCACAAATTACGTTCCTGGATCTTACAATTTACCACAATGAAGGTGAACTACTCACACGCCTCTTTAGAAAGCCGACGGAGAGGAATACGCTCCTCAGCTATGACAGTAATCACCCTAGGGCACTAAAAGACTCTCTACCTTATTCCCAATTTTTGCGGATAAGATGCAACTGTTCTTGCAAAACAGACTACTTCAGGAGGCCAATATCCTAACCAACAAGCTGAGAGACCGTGGTTACCCGAGAAGGCTAGTTAAGACTGCATCCAAAAGGGCATGGTATTGCCCGAGAGAGGCTTTACTGACACCTAAAGTACATGACAAATCAGAAAGGATAGCCGGTGTCACTACTTTCTCGCCTGTGTAGCACAAAATCAGAAAATCTATCCTCAAGCACTGGCCCACTATTAATGCCGGCCCCATTAATCTAGAGAGACCCCTTTTTGCCTTCCGAAAGAGTAAGAACCTTAAAGACCATCTAGTTAGAGTGGCCCTACCTGCCCCTGCACCTAGATCAACCATTGAATCAAACTGGGGTCTTCCACCATTGCTGGGACATGTAAAGTATGGCGGCGGTAATATTTGTGGTTTTACAATTGAGGCACGCAATTTCAGTCACAATGGTGTCACTGTTGAAATCTCTTTCCAATTGTAATACTAATAATGTTATTTACACAATACTGTGCCCTTGCCCTAAAATGTATGTTGGGGAGACAACTCAGACAGCCAAGACCCGTATTTGTCAACATAGGAGTCGCATTAGGTGCAGGACTCCTAAAGCACCATTCGTCGAAAATTTCTCTGAAAAGAACCATACCGAGGATGATATTCGGTGGACAATCCTAAAGGTTGTCAAGTTGCCACAAAGGGGTGGCAACCTAGCTCAACTCTTGAACCGCGAGGAACTTAAGAGCATAATCCAATTTGACACCATACGGACCGGCTTGAACAGGAGCGAGGACTGGACTACCTTGCTTTAGTCTGAAACCCACAGTGAACTTGACCACATAAACTGAACTCTACACCTCTGCGGTGGCATTTTTGTGAAATGACCTAGATCTAATCTCTAGCTGGACAATGTAAACTGTACATTCACCTACTGCCGCATTGTATACAAATGTGAATGTGTAAAATAGTTCCTAATCTGTTTACACTTCATAGGTTTTTAATTGAATGTCACTAGGGGTTATTCACTTGCGCCATTTTTAATCCACATTGGTGTTCACTCACGACCAAATTCCCGTCCATCACTCACCATTCCAAGATGGCCGCTACACTTGCGTGCTCAGCCAGTTATGCCTCACACACTCCCCCATGGCTCGCGATCACCTGACTCCGGATCCTAGGCTTAAACAATATGGCTGCGCTTGGATTACCAGGCTAACCAGGTGACAAGAGTACACCGGCGTATTCACGCTCTCTCAATGCCCGCAGATCCTGACATTGCTCAGAACTCCAGTAAGTGCATTCCCCCTCACGACCGTGGCTTCCCGCTCCTTATCTTTTCAGGGACATCCGTTTCTGATCATTATAACCCCGGAATTTTTCTTCACACAGCGTATCTTCTATCAAATCAAGACCGCATGCAGCACCGAGTAATCTTATACCGAGCTGCCTCTTGACCCCAATAAGCTGATTACCAGCTATTGCTTTGGTAGGTCCTCTGGCACCAGCTCTATCGGGGACCAGTGCATGATTTGTCCTTTATGGGCTAACTAACCCCCATTTTTGCCCCAACTGCGCAAGCCTTCGTACAGTAAATTGAGCATCATTACCCGAGTGCTCCTAAGTGGTTGTTGCTCCGCATGCTATCCCTAGCATTGCATACCCTCTGAATCGAGGTAAGTCATACAGTTCACAAAGTATTCACATTGGCTGCTACCATAACCCCCATTCGCCCATAAACTCACACTCATGTTTTCCTGGCTCTGCTATAGTACTATGGGCATAATACCTGTTCATAGCTCTCGTCACTGCATGCGTATATGACCCAGCCCAATACGGAACACAATTGACGGAGTTACAACAAGCGCACCTTCACGCTAGAATTAAATACTGTGATTCGCGTTCATGTCGTTCACGGGGTAAAAAAACGATCGATAATCATTTCACAATGTATTTCACAATGTGCTATTTCTTTATGATCCATGTAGATTGCACGTTCCGACTCACCCGTGCACATGCCCTCTAAGAGGTATAACACCAATAGGCTCACTGCGGTTCCGAGTAATGTAAATGTGTACAAACCCTTTAAAATGCTGACTTTCTTAAAAACTTTATTGTCCTTTTTCCTTGCCTGTTCTTTCTCTAAACAGGCGTATTATTTATACCAGGCAATATAATCTTGTTTTTAGTCCTGATGATGATCCTTTCTAATCAGAGCAATGGATCGAAACGTCAACTCTTTCAAGTGGACATACATGTAAACCACTGTGTATCATTGTGTATGCTCTACTCTGGAGAACACTCCCTACACTGATTTAAAAAGTGTCCAGGTTGCTCACTTTCTTTGCCTGTGAAAATTCTCTCTTTGTATTACCTTTTCTCTCCCACTGTGTTTCTTTCACTAGTACGGTACAGGACTGTGCCCTACTTTAAGTTGCTGCAGTCTTTGTATTCAATTTTATTGTGTGATTCCAATTAAATAAATTCCTGGTCCGGCTGGACAGAAAAAATATATAGTAACCTATTGTGTTCTATATTACATTTGTTTATATCTTTAAATTTGCTTAGGACCTTTGTTTCCTTCGAATAACTTATACCCTTGGTCCTTAGCTACCTAGTGGGTCCCCCTTGTTTCTATAAAAGACATTTCTAAGTCTGACATCATATTATTAACAGTTTCAAAGTCCCAATCATCAGAAAATGTGCTCGGTGAGACAAAGTCACTCAAAGAAACCTTGAACTGGTGTAGAATCTTTAACAATTCCACCGGGCCGTAAATGTCATAATCAGTTGTGTCCCATGCTATACCACCAGGTATAGGAACGGCTGTGAAGTTCACTTATGACAGGTCTCTTCGTTCACGATGAGATGATTTGTAAGGTTGCAGCAGTAAGTTTATGTTGCTGTGTCCATTGTACTATATTTTCCATCCATTATTTTACCCAAACTTAACACCAGAATAAGCCAGATGAATAGAAAAAGTACACCTAACACAATCCAAAATTCAACCCATGGTGAAACCAGATACGTTTTTCCAAGTTGATGAAGAGTTCTGTTATTTCTTATTTAAAAGTTTTATTTGCTGGCGTAGTCTCAGGTTCACTGGGATCCTCAGAAAAGTTATTGAAGTTGATAAAATAGCCAGAAGCAGTTCTGTCAATAGTCGGTATTGCATCCATATTTTTTGAGATCACAGGAGTAGATTCCTCCTTTGACATGTTTGTATAGTCAGATGCTACATCATTGTAGACAGGGGTTTCTTGATGAACTGATATTTGGGTATACTATCAATAGGGACTAGTTCCATGGCTGTATTGCAAAGTCCTTTTTTAACTGCAGGTTTATCAAAGGTGATAGGTCTTTCAGTTTGAACATCTTGAATAGTAGCTAGATTGGGTCGTCTGCTACCTCTCTGGAGTTCACTGGGCCTACTACTAATTATCGTCCACATGATGTGGTTTTACCAGGTCATTTTATACTGTTCTGTTCTCCCTTTTTCCAGCAAGCGTCGGTAGTAACACTGATCTTGTTCCAAGAATTGCTAAGACAGGTACTGTGTTTCTGTAAGAAGGCCCAAATTCCTTCTTCACTGCAATCTTTTCCCTGACTAGATCCCCAATCTTTGGAATCCAGATAGGTCTTGATGGGACAGGTGGTTTTACTTCAGTGGTCGTCGGCTTTTGTGTTGTGTTACTCAGACTTCTTCTTGTTTCATTTAAGTCCTGTAAAACAGCCAAACGGTCTTTGATATCAAAGGGTTTCTATTCCTCCACTGAAGTTTGACAATCACGGTCCTGGATTTGCATTGTAGTACCAAATAATAGTTCATATGGAGTGATTCCTCTAGACTTCTTTGACACTACTTAGATGTTTGACCCACCCGTCACCCGAACCTAATACCCTAGCTGTTATAGATTGCTTTATGTTACAGTTTTTTCTTTCCACTACCGCATTTCCCTCAGGATGGAAGGGACTCGAAAACCGCAATGCAACGCCCAAGCTATCCATGGACTCCTTGTAAGTTTTTGAGCTGAACGCAGGATCCTGGTCAGAATGTAGCGTGCCGATTGCGTATGTGCTGATAAAGACTTGCAAATCATTTATAACAGTTCAGGCATCAGCCGAGCACTGAGGCCACATCCAAATGAATCTTGTCTTAATACTTATGGGACCGTGTATGTTGATGGAGACTGCCGCGTGTAGATAGTCTAATGCTGTCTAACAGTGGTGTCTGTACTGGCCTGGCTACACTGTAGTCTATGATCTCAGTAACAGGTATCACAGTTGATACCGAATTTGTAAACTTCGACGCTCATTCCCGGCCACCAGTACATCTCTTCTAATTCTATTAGAGATTCTAACATCCCTTGATGTCTCAGACCCTCTCTCATGTGTGCTTCGTAAACCAAAGCACTTCTCTGGTTCCTGTTTGGAATTACTCTGTCCCCCACTCCAGGGATCCGAGCAAAAGGAACAGAGTTTGCATCAATTATGTATGTATTACCAAGTGGATACTTTAGTGGTAATGTTGCATAGTTGCCTTTCATTGAGGCATTGACTGCTAGCTTTGTTTCACCATCTATTTTCGTTTTTGAACGAGTGATTGCAGCTACGGAAGCCGTTTGCACAGCTGCCTTTGCGGCCTCATCAGCCAATGAATTCCCTGCAATGTGAACGCCGTCACGCTGATGACTCAGTGTATGGATCACATGAGTCTTTTGTAGTTCTTTTTGTAAAAGAACTACCCGTTCCCAAAGCATTTTATGCTTAATTGTGCCACCTTTTGCGACTTTGAAACCGTTTTGAACCCAGTTTTGCAGATATTCATTGTAAGATTGGATGTAGTAATACGAATTGCACACTATGAGTGTGGGGAATTCCCGATCGGAATTTTCAAGCACCAACTTGAAAGCCAGTAGTTCAGCTCACTGAGCTATACAGTCTCCGAGTGATTGAGTTTTAGTGACCGTAGGTCTAAATTTACCTTTCACGCCAATGACCTTTAACAATCGCGCACGCAGCACTATAGGCTTGTTTACCCCCAATTGTGCTGATCCGTCTGTATTAAACAGCCGTAATGTTCAAGTGGCAGAATTTCAGCTGGCAGAGGACATTCTAATTTGTATTGTAGAAATTCTTGTGTCTTCAAGTATGGGTCAAAAACGTATTCAACATCTGTTGCACAAAGAGAGTTAACCCATTGTATCCATCTCGGATGTAAAGCTTTAGCATAGGGAATGTTTGCTTTTGTTACTGCCTCTAAGGCAGGTACAGGTGTAACGATCATTATGCATTTACTTTGCGCGAGAGCTCTCTCCTTTGCTACTGCAGTTTGAACCGCTGTCAGCATTTTCTCTGTAGAAGTGAATTTAATTTCAGCTTGTGTGTACAAGTGTGATTTGTAATCTATTATTACCTTTTCACCTTAGGTATGTGAATCCGCATCTCCCTGGGATGATTCGGATCACAAGGTTGCGCACGTTGTCGCGTGTTTGTAATTGTGTTTTTGCTAACATGTCTGTTTGCACTGAACGGAAAATTTCTGTGTGATTTTGAGTCCAATTTGTTTGTTTGAAATCAGGTTAGATTAATTCGTAGAGAGGTTTAACCCTTTTTTGCCGTAGTTTAGAACATAAGTTCCTGCAAAATTCAGGAAACCTAGTATTGACTGTAAGTTTTTCAGTATTTTTGGAGGTTTGAGCAGTGCATATTTCTCTAGAAAGTTAGCTGCCAGGATTTTGCCTTTACTTGATAACTCGTAGCCTAAAAATAGGATGTTGAGGTGGGCAATTCGTGATTTTTTTTTAATTGAATTTATACTCTTCAGAAGCGAACCCAAGTATTATGGTGTTCACTCTTTTCAAGTGCAGGTCCAAATCGTCATCTGTAAGATAGATGTCATCGACATAAGATAATGCCTCATCATCGTACGTTTGCAGTAACTCTGTTACTCTGGCTGAAAATAACCCAGGACTATTCTTGAATGCCTGGGGGAGACAACAACATTGTCACTGTGTCCTCATTATTGAGAAAACGGTTAAATACCTACTTTCTGGTGCAATGTTTTGACAGAAGAACCATTTGAGATGTCTAATGTTGTTTTGTATTTTTTACGCACAATGTTATTCATCAGTGCTGCACTGTGTGCATTTTGTACTGCAAATGTTTTGCAACATGAATTTAGATGTCTGTAGTCCAAAACTAGGCAATATGAATTGTCTGGCTTGGAGAAAGAAACAAAGGATTGTTCATAGATGAGGTGCATGTTTCAATCACCCCTTGGTATTCGAGTTGATTTAAAATCTCCCTGACCTGTTTTTTAGCTTCCTGTTTTACAGGATATTGCCTTTGCATTGTTGGTTGAGTTTTCAACTGGATTTTATGGTGAGGGGAATCCTCATTATATCCTACATAATTTTTGTATAGAGCTGGGGCCTGGGCTACAGCCCATTTCCTAGCATATGTGTATTTTTTACGAATTGGAATGTGATTTGAGAAGGCTGGCATTATTATCTCTTCGCCATGTGGGCTCTCCCTGACAAATTCAGGTGGTCAATCTTGTTCAACCAGAAGAATGTTATAGCTCTTAGAGGGCTTCTCCCAAGAGAGTGCTCTAATTTTTCTTGGTTTGTTCCCCTCCATCCGGAGTGTTACTTCATATAACTTATGTGGTACACTGTAGGAACTGGGGCCACCAGTTCCCCGGGGGTATCCTGGCACAAGCAGGTAGGCACCCGAAAGCTCAGGCGTTAAGTGACTATACAGCACACACAGCCACTGAGACAATAAGTGCACGCAAAGACTGAGACCACACCAGTACGTTTGATTCAAATCAATAGGCTTTTATATAGGATTAGAATCAGGACAATCAATATTCAAGGTATCTTTGGCAATAAAGGTATCAATGTCTCCTTAAAATATTTCATCAGTACATTTCATCAGGGGTGCAATTCAATATTCACTGTTGCATTAACTCAATGCACATCTGTTTAAAACGCATATTTCTCAGTACTCAGCCATAAATACATCAATAAATAAATATTAAATAGTGACTAACTATAGACTGGCATCAATCTTTTCAGATAAAATTTCATGTATAGCCATCCATAAACACAGTAGCAATACCTCATTTCATTAGGAGGATAAACGCTGCGTTACTCAGTAATAACATTTCTTAGCTGCAAAGATAAGCAGTACAACAGATGAAGTAGAAAATTTCATGAGGCTGAAACAAGGCAATTCATTATTTAGAAGCAAACCATTCATTAGGTAAGGACACCCTTTTCAGTAGGAATATTCATTTCATTAGGTTCCCAACTATTTCATGGCCCAGCCCTGGATATTCCCTTAGGCGTTAATGAACCAGCTCATTGTGGAACTATGAGCATAAAATCACCCTTTCCTTAAGCAAAAATAGACAGGTCATTGTGCCAGAATAGTCACAGTTCCTGGGGACAGTATATCTGATCCTTAATCAGGGCCAACGGGGTCCAATCACCAGTTCCCCGTGGGGGAGGGTTGGTTTTGGGGCCCCCTCTCGCATCCAGGAGGCCCCGCTTTTGGCGGAGTCCTTCACCCTCCCCCGGGGCTTTACCTCAGGTCTTCAGGCCTTCCCACTATCTTGCGGTGTTAGCGCCAGGTCGGGAGGGCTCCGGCCTCAGGCTTGCGGCCTAGTGTGGCCTGACAGGAATTTATAAAGGCGGGGACAGGAGGCTCCCAGACCGCAGTCGCTCAGGCCGGGCACGCCCCACAACCACACGGCGGCAGCCCTCTCCTGGCACCGAGGGCCGCCCGGGGAAAATCGCAGCGCTTCACAGGACACCACAGGTGAGCGCTTGAGGGGAAATTACGGCGCTTGCAGGAACAGCGCTTCACAGAGCTCCAACAGTCTCAGGCACCACAGCGTTTCAGGCACGAGGGGGGTAGCAGTACAGGCCACAGTAGCATGTGGCATTCCAGCGCCTGGGGTGAGATATGGCGTTTGGAAGGCAGATCCCAGCGCTTTCAGAGGGGGCACAGTAGAAGAGCGCTGGGTAGGCAGGCAGGAAACCCCACAGTGGAGATGATGAAAGACAACAAAGGGGATCAGGCAGGACAGCGCAGGCCCAGATGAGGGGTGCAGGAGGGACACAGCCCCGTAACTGATTGTTCCCCAGTAGTCCTGACAGTGAGGTTTGTTCTTGGCGCTTGGTGGTTCCTACGCCCTTGATAGGTTACAGTCTCTCAGTTTCTTGAAGAGGGGGAGGGGTTGAGTTGAAGGATTTCCTCAGCACGTCACTTCAGGTGGTCCCTGGGTTCCCCTCCCGCCGGGCCAGATCAGTGGGCTAGTTCAGTGTTCCTTACTCAGCTTGGTGGGCAGCGCCTAAACCCTGTCACCTCCAGTTGTATAGGTTCCTGACCTGGCAATACCGCCTAAGTCTCCTGCGTAGAGTCCCCCAGGTCAGTGATGTCCCAACTGACTGGAAAGTTTCCCTCCCTTTTCTTTTATAGCGTCAGTTGGCAGTTGGCAGTGGCAGTTGGTGTCCACTCCCCTATTCTGGAAGGTTCCAGGAGCTTCCTCACTCTAGCTATGGGCAGGATGGCAGGCTGGTATTGCAACAATGTTTAAGGTCCCAGCCAGCTCCTGGCAACTAGGGTGCTATACAAAAAGACCACCCTGCAGTAGCAGGGGCCTGTGGCAGCCATGTTTGAAGTAGAGTGCTCTGATAAACAAAGGCCCTTAGCTTATCAAAATCAAAAAGAACAAAATGATATAGGCCATAATAGGGAACTATATTCGCCACTGCCCAGCCGGGTAGGGTATTTATTTGAAAAGATGAAAACACAGTAATTGGTTAGGAGGCAAAATCCTGTACCGTACTTAAGACACACAAACAACATAAAAGGAAAGGGTTTCACAGGCAAATTCGAGCAATATTGGCCACTTTTAACTCAGTGTTACAATTTAAAGTATTGCCAAAAGAATGCTAGACACAACAAATTGAAACACAATGGTTAGTCTGTGAAATCATTAACAAAAGTCAACGTTTCGATCCCTTTTTGCTCTAATTACCTGGGACCATCTTCAGGACTAAGATTGACAACATTTGCCTGCCTGTATTACTTATGCATCCGCCTGTTTTAGGAGGAAAAGGAAGAAGAAATGGGGAAGAAAAGGAGAGAGGAAGCCAAAGGCCGAATTACTGGCTGGTACTCCAACGTACAAGCATGTCCAATTTTGTGCACATTTCACATTTAATCGGATTCGACTTATAGTGCTTAAATTGGTGTGTGGCGAGCATTCCGTCGGAGAAACTCTGCGAGGACATCTCGGTATTTTTTTTATAAAAAGATCGAGAAAGTCTACGACACCTTCACCAGTCCCGAGCCTACAATCATGTCCGACACAAATGATAATGTAGCACCCCTCCCCGCCTTAGCTCAATTCCATCTTATTTCCCTCGCCGAGGCCAAAAGGGAACTACAAAAATGTAAATCAGGGGCTCCTGATGACCCATGCCCGCCCAAGCTCTGGAAAATGATGTCGGACTCAATTACCACCTCACTGTTACATATCTGGAACACATCCATTGCTACAGGTCTATTCCCCGAATGTTGGAAACATGCCACACTCCTGCCTTTAAAAAAGAAACCAAACGGTGCCCCGGATGATCTTAGCAATCTCCGCCCAATCTCCCTGTTGGCAGCCCCCGGCAAAATGCTCGAAAAACTGATACAACGCCAACTAAACAGGTTCATAGAAGAAAGAGACATACTGCATGAAACCCAGTCAGGTTTCAGGGCGGGCTTTAGCACCGAGACCGCTCTGATAGAAGTGGCTGAGTCGATCAGGTGGTCCTTAGATTCAGGAGCATCGGCTATGTTGGTGCTCCTGGATCTATCTGCCGCTTTCGATACTGTGGATCATGGGAGGCTACTGTTAAGGCTAAAAAACACAGGCCTGGAAGATAAGGCTCTGGGCAGGCTACAGTCTTATCTCACTGATCGTACCCAGAAAGTAGCCTTGGGCCCCCTTTCCTCAAAACCCAAACCCCTCTGGTGTGGTGTCCCTCAGGGCTCGGCCCTCAGTCCATTACTTTTTAATATTTATCTGGCTCCACTCTTTTCTCTTATTGCTAAATGGGGCGTCAAGGCGATTTCATACGCCGATGACACGCAACGAATTTTTCCCTTCTCGGATGTTTCAGAGGCAGCCTTCAGCAATATGAAGGGATGCTTGCGGGATGTTGCCAATTGGATGAATGCAAACAAACTCAAACTGAATGCGAGTAAGACGGAGGTCGTCTTCTTTGGCAAACATACTCGGCCCCCCCCAAGCCTGTGGTGGCCCTCCGAAATGGGTTTCCCTCCTCTACCCAGCACCAATGCGAAAAATCTGGGAGTAAGATGGGATGAGAGTCTTTCCTTCTCTTCACATATACAACAGGTCTCTGCGTGCTGTCTCCATAAACTAAGAAACCTACGCAAATTTCTGTCCCTTCTGCCTGAAGACTGTCGCAAGACGGTGGTCCATGCTACAGTCACTTCCAGACTGGACTACGCAAACGGCCTCTACCTTGGCCTACCCAAATATCTGGTGCAACGATTGCAGATCGTGCAGAATGCGGCTGCGAGACTGCTAAAAAACATCCCTTTTAAACAGCATGTCTCTCCGCACCTGCGCGATCTGCATTGGCTCCCTGTAGCCTGCAGAATCAAGTTTAAAGCTCTAACTCTGGCGTTTAGAGCTCAAAGGGGGACCTGTCCCTACTATTTAAAGCTCAGACTCCCCCGATATTATCAGGAGAGATGCTTGCGCTCTAATTCACGACACCAGCTTTCTATCCCCCGCACCAGGAGAGCCAGACTTGGAGGCAGGTCCTTCTCTGCCTGCACGGCGACACTCTGGAACGCCTTACCGGCCAACATCCAATTGGCTCCAACGGAAGCCAGTTTTAAGAGGCAGCTAAAGACTTGGCTCTTTTCCCAGAATAACTAAGCACTCCCTCCCCTTTTTCCGCCCATTCTGCCTGGAAAAATGATCACTCAGCGCCGGGACACCTCCTTGCGAGGTAGCTGTTCGCGCTATACAAATATCGGTATTATTATTATTATTATTATTATTATACACGAACCGGTGCTCGGGTGGCTGATGATCTCAGAGTTACTAATATTGAGTGACAAAAGCATATTAAATTGGATTTTCTCAACATCATTTGCTGGTTCATATTAAAAGAGCAATTCACATTTTTAAACAACGGTTTTTACATTCTGTTGAGACCCTCGGGTGTCCATTCAGCTGTGAACATTCGTACAATGCATGGGGGTGGCGGGAGGAAAATGTCCAGGTGCTTGCTTACCCAGAAAAAGTATAGAAACTGGGGGACGTGCTGTCTTGCCACCTGCAGAGTGGTCGGCAGCTAGGTGAGTAACCTGGGGGTAGAGAGGGGAGATGGTTAAAAGCACGAAGGCAGCCGTGCTCTTGGTGTAGCTATCCCATGGATTGGGGTTTACCTCTAAGTTTCTAGGAAATAGTTGGGGTCCGGGCAGTCTCAATGTGCTTCATGGTCCGGATTAGCCCTCTGAGCGTTTTCTAAGGAAAATGGGGTTGAGTTAGTTATAAAAACCGAGTTTAGGATGACTCGTAAAAACAGAAGGGTTCCGAGTGCAAGGATGCCGCCCTTACCTCAGGGAGTCCTTGGGCTCCAAATTATTAGGATTATAGAGGCGTAGGAGATGGGTCCAGGTGAAACACGAGGTCCGATTAGGTTCGCCGATTGAGTTCTGAAACCGTTAATTTAAAAAGGGGTTCAGTCTCGGGTTAGTAAATGGCGACGGATTCTCGCAGCATGCCTGGTTGGTCTACAGAGGTCTTACCTCGGGGAACCAGAGGCTCCGTAGGATTTGGAGTCCAGTGGCTGGAGACGATGTCCAGTCCGTCCGCTGCTTAAAGTTGCAGTCGGGCGGTAATGCGCTCACCGGGTACAAGTATTCGGCGAGTGAGCTCGGGGGTAATGGAAATGAAAAGAGGACTTGCACTTAGTGGCGGCCATCTTGGGAAGGGGAAGGAGATTTCAACCTTAATCTCGGAACATGTTCTTAAGGCATGTCAGGGGTTGGTAGCTTTTGAGTCTCGGGTATGGCACATAAAAAATCTAGGCTGGAAGGTGCATCAGTGGTACTTAACTGCGCAGTGATTATATTATTTAGATGGAAAGTGCATGAGTGGTGCTCAGATGTTCGATAGTATAATTGTGCAGGCGACGAGAGTGATATAAAGTGATAAATTAAAAAAACACATTAAAACCAATAAAGCATTTTATAGTAGTAGAGAACAGTGGTGGTTAAATTGAGTAGCTTAGGAGGTACTGTAGCAGAATTATATCACTTTTTGTAAACATTTGCCAAAGTTGCAACATTATTACATCACTTTCCATAGCAATTGTGTATTCAGGTATATTATAGTCTTAAAGTTAATTGTGATCCATGGGGATAGAGTGGAGTTCACTGTAGGGTGGTCCAATCTTCTGCGCAGTTTAGACCGTTCCTTAAGGTGTCAAATTGAATCATTGTCTTTAGTTCCTCTCTGTTAAGCATCTGCGACATGTCCCTGCCTCTGGGTGGCAATTTCAAGATTTTCAGTATTGTCCATTTAATGTTGTTCTCGTTGTGCCCTGCCGTGACGAAATGATCCACCAGGGGGGCATTGGCAGTTTTACAGCTTACTCTGCTTCTATGCTGGCATATGCGAGTCTTTGCTTTTTGAGTCGTCTGTCCAATATACAGTTTCAAGCATGGGCATTGTATGGCATATATGACATTCGACTAATTGCAATTGGAGAATGCGCACCTTTCAGACGTGGTGCCGTGGTGAGTGAATTTCTTGCCCTCCACCGTGTACTCACAGACATTACAGCATCCACACTTAACATGGCCTATAATTGGCGGTAAACCCCAGGTAGCAGCAATTGTTGTACACTGTGGTGTCGCTGGAAGCCCTGCTCACACTAGGTGGTCTTTGAGATTTTTACTTTTGCGAAAGGCAAAGAGTGGTGTATCAATGTTTAGCCCGCCAGCATTTACTGTTGGCCAATGTTTTTTGGTAGATTTTTTGATTTTGTTAGACACTGGTGAGAAAGTTGTGACACATGCGATTCTATCTTTTTATATATATATATATATATATATATATATATATATATATATATATATATATATATATATATATATATATATATATATATATATATATATATATATATATATATATATATATATATATATATATATATATATATATATATATATATATATATATACCTGCCTGGTGAGAACAATTATGTGGAATAGTACCTTTTGATATAAGCTCTTATCATTGACTTTGACATGGCCTAATGTCGATCTTGTTCTTTAACTTGTCTTGCTTCACAGCAGTGCTTGCTATTGGCTTTGCCAAATCGATCTACATTAAGGCTAGAATAAAATAACATGCTAAAGTCAGTTTAAGATGGTGATGGTTGGTGGTCATCATCAAGTACCCGACCACAAGAGTGGTTCATTCATAACATTCCATCCCATCACCATCGACCAACACCATTAGAACAAAGCAAAAACAACACAGTAAGTATTTATAATAATCCATCCCTTTACCAATGTCTACTATGACATATTGGTCTGAAATCAACTACTCGGGAATGGCGCATAGATAACAGATTAGGCAAACAATGAATACAGCAACATAAAGAAACTAGAGTACATATCGCTAAAACTATATCACCTAGAATAGAGTGAAGAAAACCAAAATCTGGTAACCATCCAAACAACCAATCCCACCATGCCTTTTCACCATCCTGCATGACTTCTTTAGCTAACGTGTGCAAAGCATCGATGTGGGACTGAATTGATTTAGAATGATCAGAAAGGTTAAAGCAACGCATTCCCTCAAAATCAGAACATCATGATCATGTTTCAAAAGGGGGTAAGTGATGACAGCTGTATTCTGCAAAATAACTTTTATTGCCCCTCCCAAGTCTAACAAGAACTCAGTTAAAGCAATCGTATGATTAATATTTTTAATCCTAAAACATGCTAACTCACTAATAGATCTATAGTTATGAATCGCTAATCCTGCAATTCCTATTATTGAAGCAGCTAAACTAATGCATTCAAATTTCAATAATAAATACAATTCAGAGTTACAATGTTCGTTAAGCCGAACAGCTTCTCCCACAGTCCGAGCATGAGATGATGGATTTAATGGGAACATCATCCAACTCAATCTAGTAAAAGCACATGGTTCACCTGTGATATTTGCTGGTATGTAAGTATAAGTTCCATTTCCATAGGTAAACAACCATTCTACAGGCAACTTGACATGTCTGAAATGACTAGTAGTGGGTACTATATTTCTGCACAACATTGTCATGTCTGTATTGGCATAAAAGCTTTTCTGTCCAAGACATAACTGATGAACTTTTGTTAAGCCGAAGTTGAGCACATTTGCCGAATAAAGTCGGGTCGCAAGTCTAATTGTAACAAACATCACCTTCAGTGATATTATAGGACAGGACCTGCATAATACCTTTTCCATCATTGTCAGTAGCTTCGGGACAGGACCTACAAAACTCATAGGCCGATAGATGGGTTCTCACATGATGTTCCTCTACAGACCCGTCTGTAATAATACGTGGACAGGGGTAGCACCGTTACAAGGCATGTAAAAACCACATCAAGCGTGCTCTGCATATTAGACATACAGAAGTACGATCTGTTGAGCACAGTTTGCGCCAAATACGTCCAGATGTTAGTCTTCTGAGTACGCATCGCTGTCAGTCTGCATGGTCGGCTGGCCACTTTGAGATAAAGGGCTTCTCGTCCTCCCCGGCTCCATGCGTACGCGGCTAAAAGGAGTCCAGCAAGTGCCCACAGAGCACAAACACGCCACACACTGATCTAGAAGAACGGAAACAAAACAGGTATTATTCATTCTTGCAAATAACATTTGTCTGCCGATACATGTTCCCATTTCTCTTGCCCTGGTTTCATAATCAGGATGACATTGTCTTTTCCAGTTGCAATGATTTCTGCCTGTTCGGGGGAATTATTTGGAGACTCTACCCACTCTTTGGCTCTGGGGTTTTTAACAGTTGAGCCAAACCCTCGTTCCCCACATGCAGTGAGGAGGGCTGGGGCAGTCCCTTTCTTTACTACCCCTCCGTATACTGGCATAATAACCCTTTGTGTAACTCTGTCTCCACATTGTATCACTAAGTCAGCATCACCACTATTAAGTAGGATGACTTTAATCTCTCCTTGGTAGTCTGCAGCAATTACATCTCCCAGCACTTGGATGCCCTTGAGGGCCAATCCAGAACATGGAGCAATTAAACCAAAATGCTTTGGGAGTATTTGAATTCCCACTCCTGTCTCAATGAGTGTAATGTCTCAGGGTCTCAGTCTAGATACCTTCAAAGCATGCAGGTCAAATGTAAATGTAAATGTAAATGTGTTGTATTTGTATAGCGCGAACAGTAACCCGTAAGCATCCCGGCTCTTGTACTCCTACCACAAGGGAACCCCTCCTGGCTTTTCCTTGTGAGGTGTCCACTCCTGGGCATCTCATGGTGAAACCAGGCATCCCTTGTGTATCAGGGGCCGTTGTGGAGACTAAGCAAGCTATTGCCCAGAGTTGCAGCGTGGGGCCCATGCTTAGATTCGGCACTGAGGCAAGAATATCCGGTCAGAGGAATTTAAGCCCGATCCCGCCGAGGCGCGAATCGAACCCTGGTCCCTGGCCAGCGCTCTGCATCAAGGTCTGCCGCTCTAACCATTGAGCCACACTTCTCCACTCAAGACCTGCAGCCTCCGGTGTCGCTCTGTACAGAGCCAAAGCTCTAGGAACTGTTTCTCAATAAATGACAGTATTGGTAGCCACATGAGGCTGAATCTGTAAAGCTGGAGTCAACATTCGCACAAAATGTGTTTCTGAATATGCTAAAGGTAAACATTGTTTACCACAAAGTTTTCACAACGCAGTACCTTTAGCACGCATCCCTTACAACGCAAGTCCTTACCACGACTTACGCTGGAGGGCGCTAAAGGTTTAAAAATAGTTAATTTACTATCTCAACACCTTTCCTAGGGTCCACGGGGACTGGTGTTAGAATAGTAAATTATACTATTCGAAATCCGCACCCCCAACGCAAGTCGTGGTAACGACTTGCTTTGTAAGGGATGCGTGCTAAAGGGATGCGTTGTGACGGTACGCGTTGTACCGTCATACATCCATGCTAAAGGTCTGTTATTTCATATTTGTAAAGCATCGTTCAGAAAATCTCGCCAACCTTTCAACGAACAGTTAGACAACGTTTTCAGTTGATCTTTCAACAATCCATTCATGCGCTCAATCAAACCCGCAGCCTGTGGGTAATATGAGATGTGAAAAATCCACTCAATTTTGTGCTGTACACAATATTCCTGCACCAATCTACCTTTGAAATGACTTCCATTGTCACTTTGAACTTGTAATTGAATTCTATTGTACATAATCAGCAAGTCTAGGGTTTTCGATGTACTCAACTGGGTAGCACGTTTACAAGAAAAAGCTATCAAATATCCAGAGTATGTGTCCACAGCCGTGCACACATATTGACATCCTCTACTCAATGGCAGTGGCCCGATATAATCGATCTGCCATGTCTGCGCTGGTAACTTTCCTCTACCTAGCTGACCTCTCACTATCTGTGGGACTGATCTGTGCCAAGCATGCTGACAAACACTGCAAAATCACGGTCTTAATAAAGTCTAAGGGAACGTATATCCCTCAATTTTCTGCCCACCTGCTAGAAATCTGCTCTCCAAAGTGTCCGCACTTTTGATGTGCCCACTACGCAATCCCAACCAAGTCAGAATCCTGCGTTTCCACTTCTGCCTCTTAAATCTTAGCTTTATCGTCTGTGAGGGAATTAAACCAGCGGTCGAGTCGATAGAACAATGAGCACCTACATGGTATACAGTAACTGTACTTTGTGTCAACATGGTCCAAATCGCCTTCCACAACTCCTTGCCCCACACCTCTTTTGCATTCATCATCAAACCATGAGCATGCCATGTGGGAAGCAAAGTTGTTAGCCCATTGGCCGTAGATCACAAATCAGTATAAAAATGAAATTTTCCTGGCAATTCTTGTTTCAAAGCTTGATATACAGCATAAAGTTCTGCAAATTGGCTACTTTTTCCTTCTTCAGTAGTAGTCATCAATTTCTGGGTTACAGGATTGTATGACACTGCCTTCCACTGCCTCTTACCTACTACATACCTGGCTGAACCATCAGTAAACCACACATCCTTTTTGTCCTCCACGGACAAGTTCACAAACGGCTTAACCTACTTTACAGGAGATTCCTGTATCTCAGGTACATCATGCACAGCGCCGGACTGGCCATAGCGGGCACTGGGCGATCCCCCGGTGCGCCACACGGGCAGGGGCCAGTTTTGGGCCCCTGGAGGCTGTTTTTGTTACAGGGCTGTTTTTTGCATCATAGCTGTAAAATCGGCCCTGTACCAAAATCTGGCGAACCTCTTTGCCCAAGTCAAATCCGGATACATTCCTTCTTATCTTTTAGGAATAAAGTCCTCCTTTCTTCTCTCCTCAGTGAGCCAGTCTCTGTCTGAGTCTTTCTCAACCTTCCTGCCTGAGCGGGCATGTTTCTCCCCTCATTCTCCTGCTCTTCGCTCTCACCCTCGTCTGACTGTCTTTGCGCTTTATTTTGCTTATTCACTCTCCTGTGTCCTTCCGTTTTATCTAGACTTCTTTTGCGGTACATCTGCCACATACATGTGATAGTTATTCCATCTATCTTTTCTTTCTCTACACCATCGTTCAACAGATCCATAAACATATCTCTACTAGACAGCTTGTTATCTGTACGAGTCTCAGGTCTGGAAGTTCTCTCTGTTTTCATCCATTCTCCCTATTCTCCTAACTGACTAACTGCCTCAACCACTTGAGCCAAGGTATTACCAGTTTCATTGATTAGCAAAGTCATCAACACCTGTTTGTATGCAGGAAGAGCCGTACGAATGATCCTGTTTCGCACAGATGCATTCAACAACCCATACATCAATCTATGTGTGTGATCCAGAAAAATAGAAGTTTTCATTACTTCCTCTTTAAGCCTCTGTATAGCATCTCTCAAAGGGTACCAATGTTTATCATTTGCTGGCCAATCTGACTCTGTCAGGCATTTATGACTACATCCAACTACAGCCAACTGCATCAAGCTAATTTGATCATTGTGACTGAAATTCCTAAACTGCCCCTGCACTGTAAAATCTGAACTAAGGATACATAATTTCACTGCATCTCCATGGTCTAACATCACACCAGCAGCACCCAGATCAAATAACCGAACCGAACCATCCACGTAAGTAGAGATTCTCCAGGTTTCTGCCAAAATCTGTCTGAAATGTCATTAATCACCTTCTGAGTAAAATTCTCCATACTGTGCATCGAAATCCCCTGTGGGAAATTTGGGCTACCCTGTATTTTCCAATGATAAATGGGTTGCGCTTGAACCACTTTGCGTCCCACTGACTCACCCTGCTTCTCAGGCTGATTACACGCTTCAACTTTATCACATTCTCCGCTAGAGTCCGAGAACTCTGAGGAACCCAAATACTTCCATCCCACGTTTCAGGGTCCCAATTAATTCCAACCTTTACAATAGCTAAGTTCACTTTCTTATAATTAGCCCATCCTCTTCTATTCCTATACTTATATTTTGCAATACAAACTCCAGCTTTTTCAGCTACTGTCAGATTGGTTTCCATTTTGTGTGGCAATAATCTATTCTGACAAGTTAACATTGTAGAGGTATTCTTGGCTTCAACACACTGTTTCTCTAATTTCTCGCACTCACTTTGCAGCTGCACATACTTCTCATGCATAATTCTGTAAGCATTTAGGAGAATTTAACCCCTCCTCCCTAATGAGTTCTTCTCCTTTTTTCACAGGCACTTTTTGCAAACACGCAACCACTTGGGCTGGTTCAGCGTCAGCCAAACACGCACTCCAATTATCAATCAATCCAGCACAATTAGCCCACTCATGGGCAAGCACCCCATATGGGGCCATTTCCCATGCGGGATTTTCTAGAAAAACTCCAACATTTCAAATCCTGTGAGCACTGACTACAAAATTCTGCTTTGCACAAAAAGGACAGATCCTAACCACAACCCTCCCCTGGACCAAGGCAAAACCCAGCACTTCCCCA
The DNA here is from genome assembly GCF_964263255.1 of Lissotriton vulgaris. Taxonomy (NCBI): domain Eukaryota; kingdom Metazoa; phylum Chordata; class Amphibia; order Caudata; family Salamandridae; genus Lissotriton; species Lissotriton vulgaris. The sequence goes on along the minus strand of NC_141688.1, from coordinate 307,577,248 downwards.
AGGCAAGGTAATAATAGCAATCCAAACGAAAGGAATATAACACATATACCTTTATTAATTCACTACTTCAACAACGGCAGGCCAAATGCATTAGTCATGGCAGACTCCCGAGTCCCAAGTAACAAATGGATAATTGAAATAAATGATCAAAAATAGGATGCAATATATATATATATGTAGCAATGAATGGAAAAGGAACAAGATAAGAGTGGCAAGAATAGAAAGAAATAAGAAGAAAAGATTTAGCTTAGTAACATCTCACTGACAGTTTCAGCACCATGCTGCCAGAAAAAGCGGAGGGGAGTCTGGTTCTGCGGCCTCGACAGGGGTTCAGTCTGGACACAAATTCCTTCGCCGTCCACAGCAATACGTACTTCTGTGCTGAAATTCCGTCTAGCCTGTGGAGGCCCCTCGCTTTACTACCATTTCTAACGTGAAATGAAGATTCTAGAAAGCCTGGACCTGTTGATCTGTGAGTGGGTGCATGAGTCTCTGAATGGGTCTGTGAATAGGAACACGAGCGTCTGAGTGGGTCTGTGAATGGGAACACGAGTGTCTGAGTGGGTCTGTGAGTGGGTGGATCATTTTTTTTAGTAAGTTTAAAGTATTATTCAACTATTTGTGATGATTAGGTGGAAACTGTGCCTTATAAAACACAACAACCACTACCCATGCAAGGAAGAGTGGTGGGCGATGGGGCTAGGTTGGGGCAGGTGGGGCGCGGTGGGGGCGATTTTGACAATGACAAATAAATAATTTATTTAATTTTCCCTTGTGGCTGTCTGTCAAATCCCCCCTCACCCGGCCCCACCACTCTTACCTGCACGAGCAACGGTTGAACCAGAAGCATTGGAAATTATCAAGAAATGTGTCTCAAGAAGAGCTTTGAAAGCACCTGCAGCAAGTAAAATTGATTAAAACGGAATTGAACATAAATGCAATAATACATAGGGCTGTCTGTTCTCCCTCAATGCACCTTTGAGGAAATGTGTGGCAAATGCTTAAAATATAGCAACATTTTACCAACAACCACCATTAATTGCATGGTATGATAGCATTTCTGCCACATTGCTATCGGATAGCTATCAGTACACAGACATGGTGCAATCAAAGTCATAGTTTCACAGTCAGCCAGCACTGCCCTGACTCAATCAATCAATCTATCAGTATTTGTATAACACGACTAATCACCCATGAGGGTATCCAAGTTGTTGTGTTGTAAAATAATCTAGGACCATAGTGTAAATTTTCCAGATTCATGCCCTTATATAGGTATACTTTATCATATCCATATTTGGCCTAATCCTTACAGCCCAAATACGGCATGGCTACTTCCACTAAGTTCCGAGAATCAACAACGATTTCTTGGAAAAACCCGCCTCCAGCAGCTAGGGACTTCCCCCTGCTTGAATATTGAGTTCTCCAAGAAATCCTGGAGTTTTTAAAGAATCTAGCCTTTGAGTGATGTTATTAAGTCCAATGATGTGTCAAACTCGGCACCTTCAAAGTATAAATATGACTAGGTTTGCCCAGACAAACACACAGTGGTTTGGAGCAGATCGACTATCTACTTGCCCGACGCCCTGCAGCAGGAAGGAAGCCGACCCTCCAGCTGACGCACTGAGAGACTCTGTTTTTTCTCCTGCCGAGAAATCCAGCTCCAGTGTTTCCGGGATACCCTTGCGGGTATCTGGGAAATCGAGTCCTGAGTGAGAGATACAAGACCTCCTTCATTCTAAAACCAAGGTACGGAGCTGATTAGACCTCTTAGAGAATTCTTGGAATAGATTCCTGGCAGAGAACTACTAAACTTAAGCTACTCCTCACTTACTTCTTCCCTTGTACTAGACTTAGGTTAGGTACACCGGGGTAGGTGTATTTTAGAAGCACCAGTTGAGTACTTTTGGTCATTATTTATTACTGTATGTATTTTATACATTTAATGCACTTTTATGGCTTAGAAACCATATCATGCTCTTACAGTACTACTTTATAATACTGTTTGTATTATATACATTGTACTTTATGACAAGTATTACGATTGTAGCAGTACATTTCTTATGCTTGAGAAAGAAGACTGTTCAATAAATACTTTTATTGAAAATGCCCGTCCGTCTATTTTCTCCGCACCTCTGGTGAAACGAAGCATGCACAATTGACTAAGTAAAATAGCTATCTATTGTTTCCGCGACTCTAGAGGCTGATTTCTTATTCTTGGGAAACAAAGTTGTCATGTTTATGCGGTTGTCAGAAACTAATCCCTTCTTGTTTATTCGTGAAAGTTTCTAGTGACCTCAGAGCTAGCTGGCACTCACTATTAAGTTTAATATATTCGGTAGAGACCTAGTCGACCCCAGTCCTACGTCTAAACTACAGTATATATTATTCCAATGCGCAGAGCCTATTGGGAATATAGGAACTTCACTACATGGCGCCCAACATTTGGTAAGGCGATAATTTAACACTAGTCTAGAGTAACTCAGTCGTGCATTTCACACTGACCCATTTTTCCCGTAAAAAACTCCAATAGACGTCTGGAGTGGGTAAAAGGTTAATATCCACCAAAACTGAGTAGGACGAAAATCCTATGTATTCGTTTTTGGTTTATTCAACGTTGAAGGATACAGTGTTCCAAAATATTGTGCACCTAATCTTTGTTTCCTTGAAACTTTGCTCTGCAAAAACTTTCAGTCGACAAAATGTCGGAGAGTGACGACGAAAGGGAGAGAGCTAGAGCAGCAGCTCAAGCAGTCTTAGATGACACAAATCTCCAACAAAATGACGTGGATGCAATAATCATCCCGATAAATGTAAGAAAAACCATAACCAAACTTATAGAAAATGGGGTATCATTAAGAGGTGGTAAAGTAATATTTATTATAGAGGCACATGAATATCGGCAGACAGAGGTATTCTATTAATGGATTCTATTTCCTGCAGCAAATGCAGTAACACACGAGTTCCACTACTACAAAGTAGAGGAACCTCCAGTGGAATACGTTCATTTCGAGGACGTTAAAATTCCATTATCTTACCAGGAGCATCAGCGCTTGTTTAAAGGCACCCTACAACCTCAAAATCACATTACCAGGCTTGGTCCACTAGGTAGACCAGGAGCAACATGGCCGGTACAAGCCAGCTACACACCACATCCTGACATTAATGGAATGACAGGTCCAGAACTGCTAGCTCAGCTGAAACAGTTAATTAAAATACATAGACAATTGGTTCAATATGTCATGCGGACTTTAACAGTTCAACCAGCTGTAAGAATTCCACAGCACATCCCACATCATGGGAACACAAACAAAATGACACCACAGACAATACAGTCAGTCATTGGTAAATTTCCCGCAAAACGGGAACAAATTACGTTCTGGTTAGCACAGAAAATTACTCAAATAGTGGCATTATTCCCTGATAGTACACCTCATGAGAAACACAAAATTCTGACAATCTGTTTACCAATGGGGATTGCACCACATGTGGAGAACTGCGACACTTGGGGTACAGTCTTTGCTTCAATCTACACAAAAACACATGGTGTTCCGTCTATGGCGGAAATACCAGACGTCCTAAGACAGATTCAAAATGATTGGTATGAAGTTACTAAAAGATTTCAAACAGGTCTCGGCTATATTGTTAGCCAACATTAAAGGTGAAGCAGCATCTGTGGCAATCCGCCAGAAGCTAAAAGAAACAGATATTACTGAGCAACCATATGTGCTTGCCAGAATTATTGAAAAATCCTATGAAGAACTAGGTAGAGATAGTTTGGGTAAAACCCCAACTAACAGAAAATCCTGAAAAAGGGTTTATTAAAAATAATAACACTACTCTTAAGAAAAAGTGGGAAAACAGCAAAGAGGCACTTCCTAGAGAAAAGCGTTCACAGTCCAGAGGAAGGTCTCCTCAACAGGAGACCCTCTGAAAAAAGATATAACCTTAGAAATAGGGAAAATTTAAGAAAACCTATAAGATATCAAGATAATAATACACGTTCCTCTCGTACCTTTCAGACTTCCTTGCAGAAATCCGAAAATGTCATGAGTGATGTAATATGTGACGTCATCAGCAGTGCATTGCAGGTGCGCAAGTTATAGTGAGTCCAACTAACTATAACGTGGGAATTTCAATGGTTTTATGTCAGTAAAATTTCCAGCTAACTATAACTGGTGTGAAACCTTTGGTTTTTTCAGTGAATTTCATAGGTTTTTTAATAGCAAATTTCTATAGCTTGAAATGTAATATTTTTTATAATGAATCCTATAATGTATATTTATGTAATACTATTTTTTTAATGTATATTGTTCATGTTTTTTTTTTGCCCTGGAGCGCTCCCGGTGCGCGTCCCGGTGAGCGCACCGAAAAGCGCAGTCTTGCAGCGCGCCCTAGGGCGCGTACCGGTGAGCGTCCCGTTAGCGCTTTTGCCGTGAACGAAAACATCATCATGACGTATCGCGTAGCCGTGTCCGCGTGATATGCACGGCGTAAACGCACCCGTAAGCACTCAAACGCATACGATGGCGCAACGTCAGCATCCGACGCACTTACGAGACGCGCCCCGGGGCGCGCCCCGGGGCGCGTCGGATCATGTGACCTAAAAATAACACTTTTTATTGGTGCAGGACAGTTTTGGTTTCCAAACGATGAAAGCCCTGGTCATGTGACCTGAAATTAACACTTTTCATTGGTTCAGGACAGGTTTTTTTTCCTAATGATGAAAGCCCCCACCTTTTTTCCTCATTCTCACTTTGTACTTTGAGTGAAGAAGACTTGTTGAAAGACCTCTCTGTACTTTTTTGGACTGGAAAATGGCTTCGGTAGCAGCAGCAGCAGGAGCATCTCAGCCACCACTACAACCACCACCACCAAGAGGAGGACCACAACACCACAGTGGTGGAGATGAAGAAGAGGAGGAGGAGGAGGAGGAAGAGGGGAGGAGGACATTCCTGCCAGAAGACAATACCCCATATAGGCCAAAGCAGCACATTGTATGGGAGTTTTTTTCCATCCCAAGTGGCCTCAAAAAGGTGAATGCACCAAAAGGTGACTTGCCTAATCTGTAACATGGAACTTTCAAGGGGGAACCCTAACAAGAAATACTCATTTGGCAATAACACCATGATTCGCCACATGCAGTGCAGGCATCCCAACAACTATGCTGCGGCAGAGGTCCGAGAACTGGCCACAAACCCTCCCAAATCTTCATCCAGCACCTCCAAAAGAAAGCAACCCACTCCATCGGGACCAGAGACAAGGGAGATGGTCCTAAACATACAACCCCAGTTTGGGCAATACAAGATCACTTGTATATTTTGTGGTAAGACCATCAGCTATGGTGAGCAAAGCATAAAGCTCATCAACCGTGCTGGTGACAACCACAATTGCCCCAAAAAACAATAATTTTTTCCAGATTTTTTTTGCTCCAGTTGAGCCGTTTACAATTCCCTGTTTTTTGTTTCTCCCCATAAAAATAACAAAAAAATATAAAATTGTTTATAAAAGCCAAAAAAAGTACAAAATGTTAAAAAAATGTAAAAAAATATAAAAGAAAAAAAACAGTTCTTTTTAGAACTACCTCCAATTTATAAAAAATGGCAATTTTTTTTAAAAACTCTGTCATTCTTTTTCCCCCATGGTACGCTCCCCGGTACGCTCCCCGGTGCGCGTACCGGGCACCCTCCCCCCCCCGCGGGGCCCTTTTATGGCCGCCACATCAAACCTAGGGGTTCAGGAGGGGTCTACTCTGCTTTTTTTTAACCTAAATTACTCAAAATACACTGGAGCACATATCTTGAGACATAGCAAAGGCACATCGGGCTACCAGTCCCTACAATTTTGCCAAGTTTGGTGGAAATCCATTCAGCCGTTCGGGCTAAAAGTGAGGTCGACCGCCCTATGGAAATTAACATGGGGAAAACACGTTTTGGGACCCCCCTTTTATCTAAGCCCCCGCTTGATGAATCCCCCCCAAACTTTCAAGGAAGGACCGGAGCTCTGCGAGGCAAATTTGAGGAAATTTTCAGGCAGATTCGTCAACCGGCGCCAAAGTTATTCCAAATAGAATTTTGAGATTTTGCATTGAAAAAAATCCTAACTATAACTACCTACTGGCGACCGCCAGTAGGTAATATATATATATATATATATATATATATATGGTCATGACATTTAAGAATACGGGATACCCAACGAAGATGCTACGGAGAGGCGCCAAGAAAGCTGATCTATCAGCCACAATGGTGCCCTCTTTTCTTCTCGCAAGATACTCAACAAAACAGACAACACTGACACACCAGTCAGATTCATTACCACCTATAGCACACAGGCAGATGAGCTCAGAAATATCCTGAAAAAAAGATGGCATATCCTCACACAAGATCCTATACTTGAGCTAAAGCTAGGGCAGTCACCAGTAGTAACATACAGAAAGACCTCATCACTTAATTACATTCTAGTGAACAGTCACCTACAGACCAACAAAAAAACTTGGTTGGAACAAAGGGGAGGCTTCTACAAATGCAGTAAATGCAAAGGCTGCAGCCATAGTGAAAATGTAAGGGAAGTTACCTTGCGGAGGTCAAAAAGGAAATGGAGTATCACTAAACCCATCACATGTGGGACTGACTTTGTAGTCTATGCCATCACTTCTCTGTGCGACAAGTGGTATGTGGGGTCAAACACATTTCTAGTCAAAAAAATAATTCTAGAACACTGGAGGGCTGTCACTAACCGCGACTTCAGTTACAGTACAACGAGACACTTCAATGAGGCACATGAGGGTGACTGGACCAAGGGCAAATACTTTGGTCTAGCAACTATCACCAGACATCCCAGAGGAGGAAACTGAGTACAGGCCCTACGCCGACTTGAGTCGAGACTGATTCTGCTGGCCGGTAGCATGTTCCCGACAGGCAAGAATAAAGATGAAGAATTATATATGCACTTATAAACACCTAGACGGTTCCTGGCAACCAATTCACATGTTCCTAGTTTTTATAACTATTAGAGCTTCAGAAATCATTTTGAACTCACTTGTTTTGTCATTGGTTTTATTGTGTGTTGTTCAGCTTTATTCTTGTGTACTTCAGTCACTTGATACTGCCAATTGTCTTATGTCACAGTAGTGCCCTGCTATAATATAACACAGGAAATATTTCTGAATGTCCAAATGCTATATACTGAACTGCCTCATGATTAATGTTGATGGATATTGTTATGTACATAGGTAAAGTGCAAAATACTGACAAGGTTTTTAATGACCTGTATCTTTATATTTCTGACAGATTGGTAACTCAACACGACAGAAGAATAGCCACTGAATTATGGTTAAGAGCACATGAGATCCAGCACGTTCCTACAAACTGTTGTCTCTACAGAACCTTTTTTGGCCTTTTTAGTGTTACAGTCCCCTAATTTTTGATTAACACTACTAGGGACATCACCTCACCTGCACTTTAGATCTTAAACAAACCCATGAAGTACCTGAATAGGACGGATAATAGGGTACTACACCCCTAACTCTCCTTCATCTCTACAGTTACTTGGCACCAAGCGACCCACGGACACATAAGTCCCAGCTGTATGAGGGCAGCAGGGAAAATGCACTATACATACATTTCTTCCCTGCAGTAGAATCATTCCTAATTTATTTCTTAACATAAACAGTGCACTAGTGAACAAGGCGCAACAATTGTGAAAGCAACATTTTAATTTTGAACTTTATTTATAAATTCAACTGAACACTTGATGACACACTTGAGTATTTCTTTTATGTTGTCGTTCTCTACACTGCACCTTTAAGTATTAATGGAACTCACTTGAGGTCATGTGACCAAGATCTCAGTTGAGATCAAAACGCCTCGTTTGTCTACTGAATAAACCCCAACATTCACAAATTACAAACCAGAGTGGCTTGACTCTCTGCAGCAATCACAGGGATCTTACTTGTATATATATATATATACACACACACATATATATATATATAGAGGCCACAACAGGGGAAACAGCGGAGGCACCTTTATTAGCAACAACACACCCGGTATGGCGAAAGCATTTCGGCATCTGTATTGTCTTCATCGGCGCCGGGGGTTATGAATCAGGATGCGAGCTCCAATCTAGGTTTAAATGCCCTGCCCCATCCTGTTGGTGATGCGATAGTCCGCCCCCAAGGTGAGTAGTCCTTGCATACACTTTCTGTAGGTAACCTGTTGTCCGGTTCCTACAAGTCCCAGAATGCCTTGTTCAGTGTGGGCCAGTGTTGCCGGGGTGGATATAGCGCCTGGTGATTTCAACCCCTAAATCAAGTATGTTTGCCAAATATCGCTGCCTCCTCTGCTCCCCAACCGCAGCAACCCCCTTGCCACGGGTAAATCTGCAGCGGGGGCAAGGTTGGAAGTCCACCTCGCCCAACGTGCCATCGGATGAAGGTAACACTGCCCCTTCTCTTCCCTGGCATGGAGGTGGGCTTCAATTATTCCAAAACATGGATGCAACGAGAATTCCACCGGAGCGCAGACCAACATTGCTGAAGCTATATATATATATATATATATATATATATATATATATATATATATATATATATATATATATATATATATATATATATATATATATACATATATATATATATATATATATATAATAAATTGCCTAAAACAATGTAAGGCCAAAAAGTACTTATGCTTCGCTATACCTACTTAGTATAAGTATCCTTTCATTTCATTTTGCTAAGCTGATTGCCTTTGTTTTATTTTTCATTGACATTTTTTAAGCTGTTAAATGATTTGAATGTTCCACATATAGTTTGATTAAGTGTATATTTTACTCTAGGTAGTTTACTTCATACCAAAAATTCACAAAAATAAAGAGAGACCTCCAGGACGACTGATCACTGCGGCATGCGACGGTCCAATTGAAAACTTGTCCCAATATATAGATTTCTTTCTGCAAGAACATGTATGCAAATTAGAGTCCTATGTAAAAGACACTGGAGACTTTTTGTACTAAATTGGAAAGGTTAAATGGGAGAATGGATATTACCTTATAACCCTTGATGTCTCCTCATTATATACATGTATCAGGAATGTTGATGGAGTGAGAGCTGGTGAATACTTTTTAGCCAGTACCCCGCAAAGAAGTTCATCATTTACCTCAAACATTCCCAGAGCAGTCCACAGCATTCTGGGACTTGGAGTACAGATGCACTGGGCGTCCTCCTTGTCAATCAAGCAAGAACACGAACTATTGCTGTTTGAGGGGGCGGAGGTTACTGACATCAGGCAGGAGGGGCCAGCGGCATTAAAACCTTGACTAACGCCCAGCTCCTGCTCAAAACCATTTTGGCGCTGAAGAAGGCGACAGAGATCGCCGAAATGCATTCGCCTCGGAGATGTAATTGGTTTTACCTGCAGTAAAGGACGCCTCCACTGCCTCCCCTGCTGTGGTCTCTTCTTCTTGCCTGTGGAGAAGGTTCTGTTCATACAATTCAGCACGAGTGCCAAGTCGTGCTTTAAGAGATCCCCGCACCGAAAGATGGTCCCGGACACACTTGGAATCCGCTTTGGTGGTGACGCTTGCACCTAGGTTACTGGGAGTACCGGGATCCACCCCGGGTTTAGCAGACAACTGGGCAGTGCTGGAGTAATTCTACGCCACGCTGGGTAAGCTGGACTTCCGGATCTACCCCTGCTTAATGCTTTGCTGTGACTCGGTGGGGGTGCGGATTGGGGAGCTGAGGAGACGCCGGCATTGCAACTAATTGATGCCAGTACCCCGCAAAGAAGTTCATCATTTACCTCAAACATTCCCAGAGCAGTCCACAGCATTCTGGGACTTGGAGTACAGATGCACTGGGCGTCCTCCTTGTCAATCAAGCAAGAACACGAACTATTGCTGTTTGAGGGGGCGGAGGTTACTGACATCAGGCAGGAGGGGCCAGCGGCATTAAAACCTTGACTAACGCCCAGCTCCTGCTCAAAACCATTTTGGCGCTGAAGAAGGCGACAGAGATCGCCGAAATGCATTCGCCTCGGAGATGTAATTGGTTTTACCTGCAGTAAAGGACGCCTCCACTGCCTCCCCTGCTGTGGTCTCTTCTTCTTGCCTGTGGAGAAGGTTCTGTTCATATATACATATATACATATATATATATATATATATATATATATATATATATATATATATATATATATATATATATATATATATATAAATTGCCTAAAACAATGTAAGGCCAAAAAGTACTCATGCTTCGCTATACCTACTTAGTATAAGTATCCTTTCATTTCATTTTGCTAAGCTGATTGCCTTTGTTTTATTTTTCATTGACATTTTTTAAGCTGTTAAATGATTTGAATGTTCCACATATAGTTTGATTAAGTGTATATTTTACTCTAGGTAGTTTACTTCATACCAAAAATTCACAAAAATAAAGAGAGACCTCCAGGACGACTGATCACTGCGGCATGCGACGGTCCAATTGAAAACTTGTCCCAATATATAGATTTCTTTCTGCAAGAACATGTATGCAAATTAGAGTCCTATGTAAAAGACACTGGAGACTTTTTGTACTAAATTGGAAAGGTTAAATGGGAGAATGGATATTACCTTATAACCCTTGATGTCTCCTCATTATATACATGTATCAGGAATGTTGATGGAGTGAGAGCTGGTGAATACTTTTTAGCAAAGAGACCAATGGAATTTACAATGCCTAACAAAATGCTTATTGATATGTTAACATTTTGTTTGGAACACAACTTTTTCCTTTTCAACAAGCAAATGTATCGACAGGTACAGGGTGTTGCCATGGGGGCCAGCTTCTCCCCCAGCTACGCTTGCCTATTCATGGGCTGGTGGGAGGAGCTGGTCCTTAGGAGGCAGTATCAAGGTACCTGTAGGGACAACATTGTATCATGGTTACGGTACATTGATGACTTGATAATAGTATGGAAGGGCGACAAAGAGGAGGCACAGGCATTCATTGACAGCATAAATACAAGCCAGGTAAATCTGTGCTTTACATCAGGCATCAGCAATAGTCAGGTCTCCTTCCTTGATGTACTAGTCAAAATTGATGGTGACAATATTAAGACCACTTTATTTAGAAAGGAAACCGCAGGGAATACCCTGCTACATGCAAGCAGTGCACATCCAAGTCACCTCATTCACAGCATCCCCTACGGGGAAATGCTGAGGCTTCGCAGATTATGTAGCGATGAGGGGGAATTAAAGAAACACCAACAGGAAAGCAAATGTAGATTTCTGGATAGAGGCTACAGCGCTAAAACACTTGATGCAGCAATTGTTAAGTCGAGATTAAAGTCGAGGGAAGAACTTTTGGGTAGTGTGGATGCCCCTGCAACGGAAAGTAAAGGTAACACACAAACAACTGAGGAAACACCCAGACTAATCATGACTTACAATCGACAGCATAGAGAATTGCGCAAAATAATACAGCGCAACTGGCATTTAGTGAAAGATGATCCTGTAATTGGTAATAATCTCCCTGATTACCCGGCAATAACATACAGAAAGGCGACCTCAATGGGGGATGTCTTGGTAAAGAGTAGTCCAGAATACAGGGAAAATACGGGTTGGTCTCTAGCCAGGAAGGGATTTTATAAATGCCCTAGTTGCAAGGCCTGCACATATGGAGTAAATAAAACTTTATATATGACAGCCTTTAGTTCAAAACCACAGACCATAAAATATCACTTGACCTGTAAAAGTGAATATGTGGTCTACATATTAGAATGTAGCTGCAATCTGAAATATGTTGGCAGTACAAAACTTCCAAGCCACAAAAGAATTTTGCAGCACATTAGGGCGATCAACAACAATGACCCAAATTACCCTGTGGCAAGACATTTCCATGAAATACATGGAGGTAATCCTAAAGACCTGAGATACTTCATAATTGACACTGTCCCAATGCAGAGAAGAGGAGGGGACAGGCAAGGCATGCTTCGCCGGCTAGAAACACCTTACATATTAACATTAGATACGAAACAGCCTAAAGGTTTGAACATGAGTGAGGACATGTACACATTTTTGGATTAACAACTCAGACCATTAATGTAAATTGCACTTTATTATCTTGTGGTTATTTATTGATGAGAAAATGTTCCATAATTCCATCAAATATTTTCATGTAAATATCTTATTAGCTTTGGTATAAATTTTATGAAGATACATTATATTTTTTATGTATCGAGAGGTATTTTTAGAGTATATATTTTTGATACAATACGGGTTTTTAATTATTTATGGAATTTTGTCGACTTAAATGAATGAATTGATTGACATTAATATTGGTTCTAATAATTGTGGGAATCATTCTTAAAAAGTTGAAAGAAAAGCCTTAAACCAGTTAAACCCATGAAAATTCCGTCTTTAGATCCAACCCTTCATAAAGTTTAAGTTGTCTATTGGCTGGAGACAATGCATCATGTACAAAATGAAGAAAAGTTATTTAATTACTTAGGGTGTTATGATTTGGCACAGTATTATTTTTATATCAGTTTTATGATGGTTCACAGAGATGCACTATAGTATTTGGTGAATAGATGTCTAGGAAAATATCAGTCAGAGGTGATATAAATTCAGGGTTTGGAAAATGTAAATAATGTGATAGTAACAATTGATAGTTTACATTTGAGTTTTCCACTATGTATTTTACAAATAGAACAAAACCCTATGGTTCTTTATTGCATTTTAAGCATATATGAAGCAATGTATTATACATAAAATTATCTTGCTTTCCCAACAACGTACATTTTTTAATCATGTATTTTACATATAGAATCAAACACAATCTGTATTTTACCTATCACACATCAAAAACAAGCATGTATGACTGTCAAGTATGTTTTCTATGTCTATTTACGCACTAGCACTTTTAAAGGAGGTGCATCACACGACACTGTTGTCATGTGATCAAGGCAGGGAGCTGCCGAAACGCGTCGTGATGATGTGGTCGCACTTTGAAAGAAAATAAAAAAAGATGCACTGAATTGGGTCTACCTCGTCTTTTTTGCAAGTTTGGTGGAGAAAAGTGGTGGAGGACGAGCTTTGCAGCATATATATATATATACACACATATATATATATATAGAGGCCACAACAGGGGAAACAGCGGAGGCACCTTTATTAGCAACAACACACCCGGTATGGCGAAAGCATTTCGGCGTCTGTATCGTCTTCATCAGTGCCGGGTGTATGAATCAGGATGCAAGCTCCAATCTAGGTTTAAATGCCCTGCCCCATCCTGTTGGTGATGCGATAGTCCGCCCCCAAGGTGAGTAGTCCTTGCATACACTTCCTGTAGGTAACCTGTTGTCCAGTTCCTACAAGTCCCAGAATGCCTTGTTCAGTGTGGGCCAGTGTTGCGGGGGTGGATATAGCGCCTGGTGATTTCAACCCCTAAATCAAGTATGTTTGCCAAATATCGCTGCCTCCTCTGCTCCCCAACCACAGCAACCCCTTTGCCACGGGTAAATCGGCAGCGGGGGCAAGGTTGGAAGTCCACCTCGCCCAACGTGCCATCGGATAAAGGTAACACTGCCCCTTCTCTTCCCTGGCATGGAGGTGGGCTTCAATTATTCCAAAACATGGATGCAACGAGAATTCCACCGGAGCGCAGACCAACATTGCTGAAGCTATATATATATATATATATATATAATAAATTGCCTAAAACAATGTAAGGCCAAAAAGTACTCATGCTTCGCTATACCTACTTAGTATAAGTATCCTTTCATTCCATTTTGCTAAGCTGATTGCCTTTGTTTTATTTTTCATTGACATTTTTTAAGCTGTTAAATGATTTGAATGTTCCACATATAGTTTGATTAAGTGTATATTTTACTCTAGGTATTTTAGACCTCAATAACTTGAGAGGAAGAACCTCCCTAAACATTAGATAAATGATTTGAATTTTCCACATATAGTTTGATTAAGTGTATATTTTACTCTAGGTATTTTAAAACTCAATAACTTGAGAGAAAGAACCTCCCTAAACATTAGATAAGTGATTTGAATTTTCCACATATAGTTTGATTAAGTGTATATTTTACTCTAGGTATTTTAGACCTCAATAACTTGAGAGAAAGAACCTCCCTAAACATTAGATAAATGATTTGAATTTTCCACATATAGTTTGATTACGTGTATATTTTACTCTAGGTATTTTAAACCTCAATTACTTGAGAGAAAGAACCTCCCTAAACATTAGACAAAGGCTGTTACCATCTTTCCTGATTCATGCAGAATCATTATCATGTTTGTTATTTGATGCAGATGTCGTCTGGCTTTTACTTTCTAAGAACTATGAAAGTGTCAAGGCATTCGACTAATGACATAGATATAACACCTGATGCAACGTTTGTCTTGATCAAATGTCTACTTTTCCCCATGTCAGGGTAGTATAGTCCGAATTGATTTCTTTTTACCATATTTGTTCATAGGGAAAAGTCTGGGATGCACACTTTGATGCACATAAATTTGTTTCAGATATTCCTAAACTAAAGTCAGAAATTTCAATTTCTGATAAGGTTTAGTACATAAGGACTGCCACTTCACGACTTATCAAGAGAGGTCCTTCATCCAGATCTTCGCATAAGATTCTGCCAGAAATGGTGTCACCTTTTGCCAGCACATTTCACACTTCACAGATTCTACATTTCACCTGAAACTGATATTTCCAAGTCCCCAAAGATGTCAGCGAGTGTTTGCTTTTTGCGGGCAACACCTCCGTTGGAACAAATAGCCTTTGCTGTCAACAAGGTATGCAGTGTGTCTCTTCTCCCTGTAAAACTCTAGAGTGAAAGTTCCTCTGTCTTCCTTGCTCTCTTATTGTAGCGCATTGAAGTGGATGCTAGGGTATTAGGTTCTAAATTACACTTTAACCATGTTAGAAATTTTCATTTGATTTTCACTGTTTATAATGTGTCTTTTTTATGTTTTTACAATATTCTGTGTAGTGTTTTTAGGTGAACTGAAAAACAGGTTGTTCCCTCTAGTGATAAATACTTTTTGCTAAAGAGTGGTCAATCTTCTTAGTGTATTGTGATACTGTGAATAACAAAAAAAGGTTTTGTTACTGTTACCACCATATCCTGATCCCTTCATTGCGCTTGTTTGTAACATGAGAACAATGCTTCTTTTTCAATTACACATTGTGTAGTGCTCTGCAGGGACAGAGTGACCTGTCTGTCGCATTCATCGGTGCATTCAGCCAAGATCACCTGTGTCACCCGTGGGTGGGAACACGCAGCTGGCAGAACTATGCCAGAGTCAAAGTTAAAGCAACAGATCCAAATAACAATAACAGGAAATAATAATAATTGAACCCTATGAGGACTCTTGGTCTGGACCCAACTGGGAGACAATGGGCACTGAGCCAAAACAATGAACCTCAAGTGGGTTGTGTCGAGGTTGTATTGTTGTCCCCGCTTTGTACAAAGCACACTTCTAATGCACCCAAGATTTTAGGCCAACTAAGATGTTTACCTCCCAAAATGCAAAGAGAGAACAACATACAACGCCGGTTTTGTTTGACAACACCTATTGGTTTGCAACACACCCTAAACATGTTCGGACACTACAGTAAACTTCAGCATCTAAAAAATAAAATAAGTAAACTTAGGTACTTGTGCTTTAACCCGTTTGCTGCTATGTCTTCCCCCCCCCGTGCTAAGGCTTTTTTTTTGCTATTTGGGGTAGTTCACACTTAGGCCCCTGTAACGTTTAGTCCACATAAGGTAACTTTATCAAATTTGCGTCCTTTTTTCCAACACTCTGTGGATTCTAAAGGTACCCAAGCTTTGTGGATTCTCCTGGAACGGACCCAGAAATTAGCCAAAATGCAGCTAATATATATATATGTTTTTAAATGGGGAAAAAGTGCGGCAGAAGAAAGAGTCTGTTTTTTCCCTGCAAATAATATCAACAAAGGGTTTGTGGTGTTGAAATCAACATCTTCTCAGCTTTCAGGGACAGGCAGACTTTTGTCAGAAACCAAAAGTTTCTACACAGTTTTGGCATTTTACTGGGATATAGTCTATTTTTGCAAAATTTTATGATTTCAACCTTCATCCAGTTAGTGGTAGAAATGGGGGTGGAAGCAATAATGGATTCCGAAAAGCTATACATTTCTGAATAGTAGAAAACATTTTGAATACAGTTAAAAATAAAAAATATTGAAATGTAGTTGAAAAAACTCTTCTTCTAAGCATGACAGATTTTTTTAAAGCAATATACTCTTACATCTGCCGGACCCTTATGGTTGTAGGGGTATACAGAACTTGTAGGTTCACCAAGTACTAGAGGAACCAAGAGCCAATAACTGAGAAGCGTCTTGCAATGGTTTTTCATTTTTTACCGGGTATGTAGGAATGCATTTGGTAAAATAGAAAGAGTGAAAAATAGGTACCAAAGAAACCTATATATTTCCGAAATGGAAACAAAATATAGGGGCATATTACCAAGCAATAGCGATAATTATCGCTATTGCTTGGTTAGCGTGAAAAAATTCCCGCTGAGCTGCGGCGATTTTTATCGCAGATAAACCTTGGTATTACCAAGGTTTATCGCAAATGAGATAAAAATCGGCCGCAATTCATGAATATCGCTGAAAAGTCCGCGATATTCATGCATTAGCGAGCTAATGCTCTTAGCCATGTTATCCACCTACCATTGGATAACATGGCTAAGAACTGCTCAGGGCAGGTGTTAGCTTTTGGAGATATTCGCGCTCAGAGATATTCGAGATATTAGAGATATTCGAGGTGTTAGCTTTTGGAGATATTCGCGCTTGGAGATATTCAAGCTTAGCGCGAATATCTCCAAAAGTTGGTAATAGGAGATAGCGATGTTAGCGACTGTTTTCAGTCGCTAACATCTTGGCACGCCCACTTTGCATGTCATTAGTGATAAATATCACTGACATGCAAAGTGGGGCCCAAGATGGTCGCTATCTCCTACTAGCTGTTGCTAACTGGTGTTAGCGACAGCTAGGTAATAGGGAGATAATTTTATCTCCGCTTTCTTGGCTTTTAAAGCCAAAACAGCGGAGATAAACCCCCTTGATAATATGCCCCATAGAGTTTAGAAGCAGTGGTTATTTCCACATCTCCAACATTGTGGGTACCCATACAAGCATGTGCATTAGAGGTCATTTTCCAAAATGACTTATTTTTTACAAATTATCTTGTATTTGGAAGGCAGAAATGCACGGAAAGTCAATTGGTAATAACACTTGTTCTACTATTCTGTGTTCCCCGAAGTCTCCTGATAAAAATGCTACCTCAGTTGTCAGGAAACGGCCCAAAACGCACTGTGGGCAAATTAAATTTTTCAAGTGAAAACTGACCCTTTTTTTCAATATTTCTAGCTGTGGATTTGGACCCTAGCTTACCCGGCACCAAGGGAAACCTAGACACCTATACATTTTTGAAAACTAGCCATCCAGGTAAATACAGGATGGGGTGACTTGTGTGGCTCTCACCAGGTTCTGTTACTCAGAATCCTTTGCAAACCTCAACCTTTGTAAAAAAAAAACTACATTTTCCTCAAATTTCTGTGGTGGAAGTTTCTGGATTCTGTGAAGAGGTACACACTTCCACCCACCCAGCATTCACCAAATTCTCCCGATAAAAATGGCACCTCACTTCTGTGATTAGGCCTAGTATCCGCGACAGGAAACGGCCCAAAAAGCGACATGGACACATTTTGGACCCTAACTCTGCCGGCACCTAAGAAAACGTAGGACACCTAAGGAAACTTAAACACCCAGGGGAATTCAGTACGGGGTGACTTGTGTAGCTCTCATCAGGTTCTGTAACCTAGAATCCCTTGCAAACCTAAGCATTTGTAAAACAAAAAAAGATCCTCACATTTTTGTGATGGAATGTTCTGGAATATTTGATGAACATTTCATTTATTTTTTATTTCGGTTAAAAAAATGACCAATAAAGATTACACAAAACAGTGCGATTATTTCCACACTATGACTTGTGAATAGTACAATACAATACAACATAATTCAGTATAAAGCAAACCACAATCTAACAAACCAATTAAATGATGTTCTAGCGGTATTACGAATTTCATACATATTAAATAGTTAAAATATCCACAAAATATCCATAAAAGACAGGTTTGATGTACCTCTCTTTCTGGACGTTCTTGAAAGATTACCTATATAAACATACAAATACCTATAAAATACTTTTCTTAAACAAAGGCTTTCTCACAAAACACTTCCTTACATTATGTATAAAAAGTGTGTATTTCTTTTTGTTCTAATAAAGTGCATGTGCCAAGTTCATGATAACTTCCCATTCGGTTTCTCAGAGTAGAGTTTCAAACCTTTCCTGTTCCTTATCAAGCTTACACCAAACAAATATCGACTGACACTAAAAACCACAGTCTGCCTGGTATCGGAACATAGTAATCTTTCTGCTTCAAGGCAGGATCTGGTACTAAGCAAACGGCAAATAGGTTTTATCCATTTATTCCTACAACGCACGTATGCCAGACAGAAGAACAACAGATGTGTCTCATTCTCCATTACACCTAAATCACACGAAACACATCTGTCTCCCTCGTCTTTGCCCAATGACCATTTTACTGTGTTTGACTTTATTTGTAGGATACCATAGCGATATTTGAGGTAGAAAGACTTAGCTAATTGTGTCAGAATCTCTTCTAGTAGGGGTTCAAAATTCCAAGCTGATTTCATTTGGAGAAATTGTGTAGTCAATGACCCACCCTTAGAAGAATGGGACATGGAATCGTGCATAAAAGACCAATAGGTTCCTTTTAAAAGCTTTTTTGAGGCCGATATCAAATTAGACGGCTCAGCTCAGTAATTCCTTAATCCCTATTTAAAAAACCAATCGTGAATGTGCTTTAACCAAGACAAGCCCGCACCTTCATTTAGTCCGAGAATTTCTTCAAGACCATCCCTGTAGTGGATAAGTTCATCTGTACTCCATTAGCGAACCCAAAACAACAATGGTCTAAGGTTAGCCTGATCATCCACACAATTAAAATTCAAACCCGTCAATACGGGAGTCAATGGTGTCCATGTGGGGAGGCTTAGTATTTTTCTGAGAAACTTATTTTCACCCACCTTGAAAATTCTATTTACCACGGGACCACACAGCTCTACCTGTACAGTAAAGCTGACTGTGCTTTATATTTGTATACTTCAAGAGCGGGTGAAATTACTTTGGATATACTGCTTTCGATTTTCCTTATCAATGGGAATGTATTCCGGAGGAGTATAGTTCTGCTTTTTTCTAGCTGGGGCCTCCAGGTCAATTTTGAATCCAAAGTAATACCCAAATAATTAAAATCATGCACATACTCAATTATCTGGTTACCCGCAGTTACATTTTTCTTAAAAGTTTTATGTGGGTTAATTGACATATATTTTGTTTTACTAGGGTTTATTTCTAACCCCTTGGCCTCACAATATTTCCCAAACGTATTTATTAAACTTTATAAGCCTTCCAGTGTTTGGGAGATTAAAATCATGTCGTCAGCAAAGAGGAGTGCCGGAACAGACAGCCCTCCTAGCCTAGGGGAATCATGAGCACATCCCAAGAGATAATTAGGGATGTTGTTCACATATAAATAAAATGAAGTCGGAGCTAAGATGCACCCCTGTTTTATGCCCCTCTTAACCCTAATTGGTTCACTTAATTCGCCCCGTGGACCCTATCTGACCTTTGCCCAGTTGTCTTCATGTAATCTTATTATCTGTAGAAGAATTTCTCCCGGGACTTCTTGGTCCTTTAAGGACTTCCACAAGAGATTTCTAGGGACAAGGTCGAATGCTGCTTTTAGATCCACAAAGGCGATATACAAGTGTCTCTTTCTAAAAGTTATATATTTCTACTCTATACAAAGACATCTAAAAACCTGGTCAACAGTACTAGTTTTCACTCTAAAACCCGCTTGATACTGTGATAAAATATTATGCTCCTCAATTTAATCAATCAATCTGTTTAAAATTTGCCTAGCATATACCTTCTGCAAAACATCAATATGACTAATTGGTCAGTAATTTGATGGATTGTGCTGATCAACCTCCTTAAAAATAGTCGTGATCTCTGCCTCTTTCCAAGTTTTCAGGCAATGGTGCACCTGATGCAAGAGAATTGCACAACAAATTAATGTAGGGGCACCACACACCTTTATCATGCTTCCATAGATCTCCAGGCATTTTATCAGGACCAGGCGCCTTTCCTGACTTTAATGCATCTATGACTGTGGGAGTTTCCTTTAAACTAAAGATTAGGGGTGTGGCATTTGATGTAGTTTTATAACTCATCGGGCAATAATCAATATCATTAGGGTAAGAAGAGTAGAGACTAGAGAAGTGCGTTGTCCAAGTATCAGCATCTAAAAAAAGGTCCCTGCTACATCTACCTTTATTGCCCTTTGAGATTAGCCGCCAAAAGCCAACTTAGTCTTATGATTTTGCTGCTACTAATAGTTCATCCCAAATGTTCGCTTCCCATTCTTTCTTAGCGGAGATTAGAAATTGCTTATACTCTTCCCTTTTCTCCCTCAAAGCCACTGTGTTTTTAGTTTTAAATGCCACAATGAGCTCATTTTTCACAGTACGGCATGCTTTGTTGTACCATGTGTTTTTTAGCTCAGCTGATCGCGTTATTAGCTTCCTTCTGGATTTTACTTAGTATAGGTTCCAAGTCCTTAACTAAGTAATAGTGGATATCTATTATTGAAATATCTAGTGCAGGGAGGTCTACATAAGGGGAGGCCCTATCTTCAAAAATGTCATAGATCTGTTTGATAGCTACTATATTGTCCTCTATCGATGGCCATTTTAAGGCTCTCCTGTTGTTACTTACAAGTGGCTCTCTAGTGTTACTGCCAGTTTCACCTATTCTTAAGGTGACAGGATTAAAAAGGTGAGCTGACAGAGACAAACATAATGGACAGTGGTCACTCTCTACTCAAGTGTCAATCTTTAAATCAAGGGCCATTGGCCAAAGCTCAATTGAGATCTTTATATAATCTAAATGGCTTTTTAAGTTCTTCCTAGTAAATGTGTGGGCTGCTTACTTAGCTATCAGATGGTAAACGGCCATTGGAAGCTCTCAGGCAGTGTCCCGAAACCAATATTAGTAGCTGAGCGACTGTTACTGTACAAGGCACTGCTAGATGGTTATCCAGGAGCGGAATGTTATTGGCCAAATCTTCTTCCTGAAGATAATTTCTAGCCCTACCACTGGTTCATATTTGCGGTTAAAATCGCCTCCCACTATTTTCAATGCCCTCACCTCAATCGTCCTTAAGAAATTGTCTAACTGCTCAACTACCGTTGACTGTTTACTTGTTGGATATGGTCTAGAGTATATGTTTATTACATAGACTTCTTTTTTATCGGGTGTTTGAAACTTTACTCCAAGGATGTCCTCTGAGCATATGTCAACTAATTTAACATCTAAACCAAGAGTGACTTTAACCCAAATACAAAAGCCTCCCGAAGGTCTCCCTCTAACAGAGGGAATAGCAAGTTTACTAAAGGGTTTATAGCCTACTTTGTGTAGAGGTTCTGTGGCGCAAGTTTCTTGTAGCATGATTATATCTTTGTGGTCAATGTAATCGTGCCATGCAACGTCTTCTAGATTCCTTCTAAGGCCTGCAACATTCCAGGACATCAATTCTATCTCCCTTAGGCTTCCTGTCTCACTTCCTTCTGCATGCCCTGTTACTGTACTTAATGCACAGTCCAATCTAAAATGATTTTTACTACAGGTAACTTTATTAACAGGAGCCATATTTAAATTTGTGACTGTAACCATAGCGGGCTCCTCTTCCTGAAGTTGTAAATGGGCTACAGAAAATTCTCCACTAATGATTGTCAGTCTTGGGCATCCAGGTCTGAAAGTGCATGATATTTGTTTGCCAGTGGCACTATGTATTGCCTAGACGTTATATTCCCTAACAATGGTCTATAAAAAAAACCCAATGGCAATACACAGATATTAGTATTCCTCCAACTTATTTCCTCATTTCTATTCAAATGTGGCATACCAACTGTGGCCGACGAAGATTTACCACTATACAATCCCCTTCTATATTTTTTGAGGAGTGACCTAACCAGCCTACCCTGCGCATCATTAGTATTTCTTTTGTGTCCCTTAATTGAAAATCCCTGTGTTTAGCTAACCAGTCTATGGTTTTATTCCGCAGATCTTCCCAGTTTTCTTTCTTGCTTCGTCTAAGGGGAGGGACACAAGCTAGTATTAACGTGTACGGGCATGTAGCCGGAGGCAGATTTAAAAAATCTGTATTAGCAATTCTACTCAAATTCCGTGCATCATATAGCCTATCCGCTTTAGTAGATGCTATACAGTTCCTCTGTGTCACTGGTCCAGGGCCCATTAATAATGCCTGAGGTCTAACTTCTTTGCTAGTCTGCATAGTCTGGGTAGTGTTACCTCCACTTTCTTCTGTTGTTTGGTTTGCATTTCTTTGTATACATCTGGCCACCCTTTCAACCCTTTCAATATGTCCCCCAATATGATCATCAATCAATCTTACCTCTCCATTGTTCCCTTGGTTTTTTACTGCTGTTTCTAAACTATTCAGCTTGTCCCATTACTGAGTGAGGCCCTTTTTAAGTAAACCCTGTATCTCAATAATCATAGCTTCTAACATTCTGGCGTTACTGTTGGCATCCATACCTGTTCTTTATCATTATTTGTGCGTAAATCAAAAAACAGAGGTTCTGCCTGTGTGCCAACAGAAGTGGCGGAGATGTGACATCTGTTTGAGACATGTTCCGTATCAGAGCTATCCATTGCCTCTGGGGTCCCCCCAGGTTTGGATTTCCTTGTGGGGGCCACCGCTTCCCTTTTGCAGGGACTAAAAATGTACCCTTAGCATCAGCATTCTTTTGTACCTTAGGTCTAGTAACTCTTCTAACTCTACACACCGCAGCTTCCGGCGTCAGTTGCTGGGTACAAAGAGTTGGAGGGGAGCCTAGCGGTAACAAAGAAATAGTAGGGGAATTTGTAAGCAGACCATCATTTACACTCAATCTCATACCCGCTACTTGAGGTCCTCTTAATGTGAAAGGGTCCATAGATAATCGGTTAGTTCGATCTTATGAATCAGTATTGACTCAGCCCTGACCAAAAAAGCGTCCAATGTCTCTGCTACATCTTTACGTTTCTCCATCTCCTGTAAATACTCAAATATTTGTCTAAAAGCTCATGCAGCCAAAGGGAGGATGACGGTATGAAGGGATATTGCAATAAACAGTACCTTCTAGCAGCAGCATGCGCCGATGATTTCCAGATGGCAAGATGTTAATGGGGCTGCCCAGCCTCTTCTGGGCTTTGACGGGCGCAGATTGGCCCGCCCTTGGCCCGGGCAGCGCACGCGCGCGCCCCGCGCTGCGGGAGCCCTTGAACGCGTATGAAGCACCTCCTGGCGCTTCCTTGTGACGTGGTATGCAAGCGCCACAGGAGGAACGCCGGGAAATGCAGTCTCCACCTCCCGCATATATGGCAGCTGACTGGCGGGAGCAACGTGAAGGAAGGAGCAGGCGTTGCGGTCCCCTCGGACCGTTTTTTGGCAAGGTAGGCAACAGTGGCGAAAGTTGGAGGGACCCGTGGAGCGGGAGCCCTTGAGCGCTTATGAAGCGCCTCCTGGCACTTTGTTGTGACGTGCTATGCAAACACCACAGGGGGAAAACCGGGAAATGCAGTCCCCGGCCCCCGCGTAGATGGCAGCTAACTGGCGGGAGCAACTTGAAGGCAGGCGTTGCGGTCCCCTCGGACCGTTTTTGGCAAGGTAGGCAACAGTGGCGAAAGTTGTGATGAACAGCAAGCGTCTACACACACAGCATACCCCAAAGTCAAAAGAAAAATGGTACCTCACTTGTGTGGAAAGGCCTAGTGCCCGCAACAGGAAATGACCCAAAACATACTCTGGAGACTTCAAAATTATCGATTACAAAAAGACCTTATTTTGCGATCGAGTCACCTGCGTTTTTAATCCCGGGCTCGACGGCCATCCAGGGAAACCTACCAATCCCAGACATTTCTGAAAACTAGACACCCAGTTGAGACAAGTGAGGTATGACTTGCGCAGATTTCCCAACATTTCCCTATCCAGAAATCTCTACAAACCTCAACTGTAGCTGAAAAAAACTAATTTTTCTTACATTTCTGTGTGGAAATGTTGTAGGATCACTGATCTGACATTACATTTCTGTGTGGGAAAGTTGTAGGATCACTGATCTGACACAAATTTCCTATCACCTAGCATTTCCCCAGGTCTCCCAATAAAAATGGTACCTTACTCGTGTGGATGGGCCAAGTCCCCATTGCAGGGAAGGGCCCAAAACGTATTGTGGAGAAATCAAAATTATCTATCACAAAACAATCTGGGTTTGCCAGCAGGGCATCTGCGTGTTTGGTCCCGGGTACAGCGGCCATCTGGGGAAACTTACCAAACCCATACATTTCTGATAACTAGATGCCCAGGTGAGTCAAGGAATATGTAGCTTATGTGGATCCCCCAACATTTTCCTACCCAGAATCCCCTGTAAACCCAAATGTAGCAAAACAAATATCACATTTTCCTTACATTTCTGTATGTCATCAACGTGCCAGCACAAATGTCCTACAACACAGCATTCCACTTGGTCTCCTGATAAAA
The DNA here is from genome assembly GCF_964263255.1 of Lissotriton vulgaris. Taxonomy (NCBI): domain Eukaryota; kingdom Metazoa; phylum Chordata; class Amphibia; order Caudata; family Salamandridae; genus Lissotriton; species Lissotriton vulgaris. Next base: position 307,552,525 of record NC_141688.1, on the reverse strand, counting down.
ATGATTCCTCACTTGTGTGGGTGTCCAATGCAGATTTGCCTAAAAAATGTTTGTGGCCCTTCTCAGCCACCGTTCCTTGGCCCACCCACACTAGTGAGGTATCCTTTTTCTCTGGAGACTGAGGGGAAAACTGAGTGGTAGGATATTTGTTCTGGCACGTTGATCCCAAAGGAAGGGGTCTGACAACTCAAGTGCTTCTGCACTAGCAGAAGTACTAACTTGAAGTTACCTTCCAAAAGCATTGCGATATAATCTGACATACGGGCAGTTTCTACGACTTTGGGCCCAATCACATGTGGGAATTGTGCTACCTGATAAAAATCTAATTAAGTTGGCATCAGTTTCTGTGGTCTTGTGGGAAACCTAATGTGGTGGTGTATCCCCTGGCCACATACCCGCTGCAGTGGCTCATCTGCACCTGCATGCTGATAGCACTCCAGGAAAACTGAGCTGGAGAGGTACTCAGCCTATTTATTGCCCTGGTGTAATTGTGCATGCGTCCCATAAAATGGGGATGCCTCCTGCCATTGGAGACATGCTCAGCCTGGATGAACCTGCACATATCTTCAATGGCTGTTGCTACACGGTCAAGTTTCTCACTGTTTGTCCTGTGCCCTTCAACTACAGCAGTTGTCAGCTCTCTCAGGCAGCCATGTATCCCATCCATGTGTGTAGCCATTGATCCTAGTTGGGCCTGCATAATACTCATATGTTTTCCTTGCAGGCGCTGGACCCTCAGCATCTTGGCCACATTGTAATAATCCAAGGAAGAAGTTGTAGTTAAAGATGATTTATTGAGCAGCACAGCATCCAGTCCTGACACAGCAGGATACAGGTTACAACTGACTAACAGTAGAGAATGCTGTATGAGCAAAGCTCTGTTAGGAATGTGGAGTTAAAAGGAAACACAACATGGCACATGCAATTAAAGGGGTAGAAGCATAAATAACATAGGCACTTAAATGTAACAAGATATAACACACCTCCCTCTTTAAATGAAAGTAACAGATGTAAGACTAAAAGAGCTAAAGACCAAAAGGAAACTGCTATACAAAATCTTGCAAAAAAATTGGTCTTCTTCTGATTCGCCTATCATCTTTGATTCTTGAAGCTACTGAGTCAGACAAGGAATCAGAACCTCCATCAGAAGTGTAACCTTTATCAGCATTAGTATAAGGTTGGAATTGAGAAACATCTTGTGTAGGACATTTAGCAACCCTGCTCGAATTCCAGACCTTGCCATCCTGAGTAATAACCGAGTTACTGAAAACTCTTTTGATTTGAATAGGTCTGCCAAACTTACTCGTACCTTTGGTAACTAAGAAAGGTTTTAAGATTCTTACCCAATCACCAACACACAAATCATGCTCTTTTGTTTTCCACTTCTTGTTGTACCAAACTGCAGACTTACTTTGTTTCCCACTTACTCTCTTTGCAACTTCTTTGATATCTACACCATTTCCCCCAGACCTTCACATTTTTCCTTGAACCACCAAGGGCACGTGTCTGACGCAGGATCCCTACCTTTAAGTAGTTTGAACGGACTAATCTCAGTGGTGGTATGAGGAGTTATACGATAAGTCCAAAGTTTCTGTCTAATACGGTTCAGCCAATCCCCCTTCTCCTTGATAGCATCAGAGACAAAACCCTTCAAAACACGGTTAAAACGCTCAATCTGTCCGTTCTCATGTGGCTCGTAAAGTGATGCACATATGTGTTTGATGTTACAAGATTGTAAGAACAATTTCATTTCAGCGGAGACTAACTGCACACCATTATCTGAGACCAATACCGAAGGACAGCCTTCCCTAGCGAAAACTTCTTTGAAAAAGGAAATGACAACTTCAGAAGTGATTTTAGCTACAAATTTCACTTCTGGCCACTTAGAATGGTAGTCTACGATGACCAACGCAAAACGTGAACTTTCCGGTAACACTTGGAAGGGTCCCGAAATATCAAAAGCTATCTTGCTCCACGGAAATTCTGGCCATTTCACTGTCTTAAGGGGTGGAACATGTAATTTTAGCATCTTGTCACTGTTACAGCACTCATTGCATTCTCTGACAGTGCGGTCTATGAATCTATCCATCCCAGGCCACCAGAAATGTAACCTTATAATACGCTTCATGGCCGAAATTCCCGGATGAGTCTTGTGTGCTAATTTGAGAATGAGCTCTTGCACTCCACTTGGTGGAATATTATTATTATTATTATTAAAAGGTTCTTTTATAGCGCATGGCCACTCGGGAGCATCCCAGCGCTTAAAACTGACCAGACAGGGATGAATTAAAAAAGGAGATCTGAATTATCTAGTTTTTGGAAACAGAAGAGTTTTTAACTTTTTCCGAAAGACAAGAAGGTTAGGCTCCTGACGAAGAGGTGGAGGAAGAGCATTCCACAACCCAGCCGCATTGTGCGAGAACAGACGACCTCCTGTGCGGGCTCTGCTGATCCTGGGAGCTATCAGCAGGTTTTGTTGGTTCGAGCGGAGATTCCTGGTGGGTTTGTATGGTCTGATCATGTCATCTAGAATGGGGGGGGCCACTCCCATAGAGTGTTTTATGGACCGTGCAGAGTGTCTTAAAATGGATTCGCTCCTTTATGGGGAGCCAGTGCAAGGTGCAGAGTGCGGGCTTGGCTGATGTGCGATGGTTGGTGCCCGTAAGTAACCGTGCTGCGGAATTCTGGACAACCTGAAGTTGCCGGATAACCGCCACGGGGGCTCCAAGATAGATAGCATTTCCATAGTCCAGCCTAGACAGAATAAGGGACTGGACTATGGTTTTCTTTGCTGCTTCGGGTAGCTGAGGGAGGATTTTCCGAATTGTTTTCAGCAGTCCGAAGCAGGTGGCCACTGTCCTCCTTGCCTGGGTCTTGAATGACAACTCTGCATCCAACCAAAACCCGAGACTCTTTATCTCGGTCTTTGGGGTAGGTCCTGGACCCATACAAGGGGGCCAATGTATCATGGTATTGAATATGGCTCGTTTTCCTAATAGCATCAGCTCTGTTTTTCCTCCATTCAATTTCAGGTGGGACAAGTCCATCCAGTTTGCTACTGCCTCCAGGCAATGGCAAAGCCGGGAGGGGGCGGATTCCACCTGATTAAGAGAGACAACTAGCTGGGTGTCGTCAGCATAGCTTACCAGTTGGATCCCAAAGGGAGCTACTACTTCCGCCAGGGGCGCCATATATGCATTAAACAGTGTGGGGCTAAGGGAGGAACCCTGTGGCACCCCACACTGTAATGGCATTAGTGGAGAGCAGCTATTTTCTGAGAAGACCTTAAAAGATCTGTCACCAAGAAAGGATTCCAGCCACATGAGTGCCCTGTCTTTGACGCCCAGCTTTCTGAGACGAGACAGGAGGACCCGGTGGTTCACCGTGTCGAAGGCGGCACTGAGGTCCAGGAGGATAATGGCCGCGCTGCCACCTGCGTCCAGAATCCTCCTGGAATCCTCTACCACCCTCAACAGTGCCGTCTCCGATCCCTGCCCTCTCCGGGACCCTGTTTGGGTTGGATGGAGTAGGTTATGGGTCTCCAAAAAGGATGCTAATTGTTTATTTACCCATTTCTCGGCAAGTTTACTGATGCCCGGGAGCAAGGAAATGGGACGGTAGTTGGAAAAGTCCTGGGGGTCGAGATGAGGCTTTTTTAACAGGGCCCTAACCATGGCCAATTTCCAGTCTTGGGGTACCCTTCCTGATTCAAGTGAGGTGTTGACTAGATGGATGATGTGTGTACTGATATTAGGCAGGGCCAGCTTTAGAATATTCATAGGGGCTGGGTCTAACGGGGATCCGCTTTTTACAGAGTTGAAAAGTGAGGGTAAAGGCTCAGTGCTAAGGGGGGAGAAGAAAGAGAGGCAAGGCAGAGTAGAATCAGTTTCACCTGGCAGAGGAAGGATTGGTTCTTCCAAAGATAGAGGGGGGAGGGACAGGAGGATCTTCTGAATTTTTCAGCAAAAAAATTTGCCAGGTTGTTGCAGTGAGCATCAGCCTCCTCCGTGCTAAGTGGTGGTGATGGCGGGTCGGGGGCTTTTAACAGAGAGTTAGCTATCTTAAACATCTCTCGGGGCATTGGCAGAGATCTCTATTTTTTCTGCGAAAAAGGTGGATTTGGCCACGTTAAGGGCGGATTTATATTTTTTTAGAGAGAGTCTATATTTGGTTTTTCTCTCTTCCTCGAAATATTTTCGCCACTGTCTCTCCAACCGTTTACATTCTTGTTTTAGTGACCTTAGCTCAGAAGTAAACCAAGGTTGTTTAGTGGAACCTTTCTTTTTTGAGATGTTTATTTTTGGAAGCACCTTATCCAATGATAAACTGTTTAACATACGCTACGCTTCACTCTCAACAACGTGATTGAAGTTATGAAGTCTAAGTTGACTCTTGCTTATTGCTGAGATTACCACATTTGGCAAATGCTCTTTTTCGCTGGCGCTTACCCGTTTCTACAAGCTGCTAACGTCTCCCGTCCTCATCCCAATTAATCGAGCCGCTGTGCCAGGTAGTTTCCGGCCCACGCTTATTAAAGCTTGTAGAAACGGGTAAGCGCCAGTTTAAATCCAGGCACTAAACAACGCGTAAAGTTGCATTAATGAAGGAATTGATCTTGTAAAAACACAGGCAAAGGAGGGTTTCAGTTTACACGCACGCTAGATGGGAGGGACAAGAACTGGTAGAACCGGCTGGAGAATTTTTATGGCGCAGACATGGTTTCACTCCCCGCACATTGATAACGTAGCACTTGATGACCCAGGGAAAAGAAGGGTAAACACAGGAACGCAGCGCATTAGGGAAAAAGGTTATAACTACCGTGAGCAAAGCGTAGTGTTATAAGTGCATTGTAACATAAAATATTTTAGATACTATAAGTGATTAATTTATTTGTATTGTTATTGATTTGTAGTGACCCCCGAAGAAGGGCACATGGAGGCCCGAAATGCATTGGGTTTTTTAACTACGAAATAAACGACCATTTGTGAAGGACATCTTGCATTCAGCGCATTCTTTCATGAAGGCCTGGAATGGCACAGTTTGAATGTTAAAACTTGAAAATTGGCACCTGACCCGATTGGTGGATTGTAACAACTAATCAAAACGTCATATAAAAGAGTCAAGATATGGAAGATAATGGTTTAAAAATATTTATAATGGACTAAGGAGTGTGAATACAAAGTGCACGCAATATTAGCGGCACACAGCTGTGCATTTGGATACGGGGCTGCGAAGTCCCTCCTTTCATATAGAAGATCATATTCAACATTATTCTTGCTGGGCCAACCCTCTAAAAGGTATTTCTTTAACTTAATAAATTTCTCATCCTTATTCTGGCATTCTATCCAAAACTGTTCAGAAATATCTTGATACTGGGAGGATACTAGATCTGTCAACCCTAATACAAAATCAACTTCACTAAGACTATTCACATTGTCAACCTTACTTTCACACGGAAGACGTGATAAACAGTCGGCAGTGACATTTTTCTTCCCTGGAATATATTCAACTTTAAAATTGTACTCCTGTAGCTTGGATGAAAGACGTGCAATCCTAGCCGTCGAATTCCAACCACCACCAGCTGATAGGATATGCACCAAAGGTTTGTGGTCCGTTCTTAGAATAAACTCACTGCCCCAAATATAAATTCTATAGTGTTCAATGGCCCACACACAAGAAAGCAACTCACGTTCAATAACCGCATATCTGCGTTCAGTTTCACTCAAAGTTCTGGAGGAGAAAGCTACATTCCATTCTGAAATACCATCTGTCTGAGATAACACACACCCAAGACCATACAAACTTGCATCAGTAGTGATGATGCACTTCTTTCCCATCCTAAATGGTTTCAAAGTCGGGGAATTAACAATATCATGTTTGATATCTGTGAAAGCCTTTTCCTGTTCAGTTTCCCATACAAAATCGTTGCACTGTCTTAAAAGTTTTCTTAGGGGTTCCATTTTTGTGGCAAAATTCACAACAAATTTACTGTAATATTCACACATTCCGGAGAAAGAAAGAAGTTGTTCCTTATTCTTTGGGGCTGGAGCACTGAGAATGGCATCAACATTAGATTTTTTAGGAACAAGACCTTCCCCCGACAAAGTGTGACCTAAATATTCCACCGACTTCCTAAAAAGTTTGCATTTGTGTGCCTTGAGGGTAAGGCCAGATTTTTCTAATCTTTTGCACACAATACTTAAATGTGAACTATGTTCAGCTTCATTTTTTGAAAAAATCAAAATGTCATCTTGAAAGCATTTTACGAATTTATCAAGGTCCCTAAAGATTTGGAACATGACACGTTGGAAAACAGAGGCAGCGGACGCTAGTCCAAATGGCATCCTTCTATATTGAAACAGTCCCATAGGGGTAATGAAAGCTGTATATTTCTTGGAATCTTCAGTAAGCTCAATTTGATGATACGCAGATCTAAGGTCTAAAGTGGAAAAAATCTGCGCACCATCAAACAAGGAAACCAGCTCATTAATATTTGGAAGAGGATGACAGTCTATAACAATATTAGAATTTAAAGCTCTCAAATCAATGCAGACCCTTAATTTTTGGTCAGGTTTGCGCACCAAAACGATGGGCGAAACCCATTCAGACGATTCAATGGGCTCTATAATATTGTCTTTAAGTAGGTCATCCAACATTTCTTTTAGCTCATCCCTAACATTTAAAGGAACCCCTCTAAGCTTTTGTTTGACTGGAACTGCACCCTCTTTGAGAACAATTTTGTGTGCAAAATTTTCCAATCTTCCTAAACGGTCACAGAAAACTTTATTGAACTTTTCACTCCATGATATAATTACATCATCCTTTCTATTAACATCAGAAACAGAATTAATCATATCTTGTTCACTACATAAAGAGATGGGATCCTTGGCACGTGGATTTAACGTGATGCCAAGTTCCCATTGGTCATGCCAACCCAGTACATTGACTCCTTTGATAGCAATGTAAAGCTTAATTTGAGCTGATCTTCCTCTGAAACATAAAAGAACATTAAAGAAACCTTCAATATCAATCATATTTCCATTGAAACTTTCAGCTAAAATGTCTGAAGGTTGTAAATCAGAAGTGTTACGTACGCTTGTTAACTTTTCATTAAAATATTCTTTGGTAATAATTGTCAATGGAGATCCAGAATCTACCATGAGTTCAATAGCAATAGATGAAACATGAAAAGTACATTTGGGAGATTTCCTAGTGGTTGATCCAAGAATAGAAACAACATATCCACGCTCAACTTCATGTTGTACTTCAACCACACCAACAGAAGATACTTTTGTGGAAGCAGGAATGACAGGTCGTCCAGACCGAGCTTGAGAATTGTACCTTCTCTCTCTACATACATTGCTAAAATGTCCTACCTTGTTGCAAATATTACAAGTTCTGTTTATGGCAGGACAGCCCTGAAAGGAGGCTATATGTGATCTACTACCACATCTGTAGCATAAAAATGATGAATTATTAGAATCAAATCTTCTATTGTTAATACCCACAGCATTTTTAAATTTAGATTGAAAGGGAACAACATTTTTTTCCTCAACTTTGGGTTTAACAATACATACTTCTTCTTCTGTGTTAGATTTAACAGAGTGAGAGTTAGATGTTTGTTTCACTACAATATCCATCCATTTCTCTGACATTTCTGTAGACTTAGCAATGGCTATAGTTTCTTCTAGATTAGGATCGCCTATACACCATAGCTTATCTTGAACCTTTTTGTTTTTGACATGGACAATAATCTGATCACGAATCATTTCATCTGCCATGGCACCAAAATTGCAATGTAAGGTTAACGCTCTTAGGGCAGTACGAAAGTCATCAAAAGATTCGTCTTGTTTTTGTGCTCTAGTATAGAATTTAAAACGATTTAACGCAATGTTAGCGGTAGGTTTAAATCGTTTTTCCAACCTACCGAGAGCCTCAGTGTAAACATTCACAGAATCACCACTACTACCAGGTACAGAAAATTGAGGTAAAGTCCTAAAGATTTCCTGACCCTCAGAGCCTAAACAATGTAACAAAATACTCTTTTTTCTTTCTGCACCCATACGCTCTCCGTCAATAGCTTTCATATAGTTGAAAAACTCCTCTTTCCACCTTGACCAAGGCATAGGTGGATCGCCCTTGACTTGTAAAAACTTTGCAGGAGGATCAAACTGCATGTTATTAATAGTAAAGTGAAATACTAAAATGAATAAATAAATAATAAAAAAAAAATGAGCAAATAACTGTAAATACACACAGAAATAGTAAATATAACAGTACTTATGCCAATATGAAGTCAGCGTAGTCTGTAGCGTGTCAGTAGAGGAAGAGGCGATGCTGTAGTTTTGAAAATGGTTATGGAGAGCTTGGCAAGGTAAGTAAGTAGTGTAAATCACACAAATAACAAAAAAAAAAAAAAATACAAAGTCACTAGTAAAATAGGACTTCAAGTAATGGAAGCGCTAGTATTGTGGAATAAAAATTAAATAAAACGCAAAAGAAACGAAGAAAAACGATGAGAAGAAAGGATTTCTTCGTGTAAGTTGATCGCCGTGTAAAGGTTGCTAAGCAACGAAGAAACAAAATGGAGGCACGTAACGTAACGTGCGTGTAGACGTCCAAATGATGCGTGGTTACGTAGCGTGATGGTGTGGCAATGCAGCGTGATGACGCGGAGGCGTTGCTTGGAGGTATGGCCCGATTGTTGTTGGTTGCTAAGAGACAGCGTTGAATCAGGAAATGACTCCAGCGATGTTCAAAGCGCCATCGCTTAGTATCCGTATCCAAGGCGATGACGTGTGAGCTGGGCAACAAATGCGTAGCGTTGTCAAGACAGCAGAAAAACGCTCGTGAAGAAGTCGCGCTGTAAACCACCAAATTGAAAGATGCCAAAGGGGTTTACAGGTTAGAAAATGAAAACAATTGTCTTAAAAACATCCAAATTGCAGGGGAACGTTGGCACAAAAGAATACTTGCAGATGTGATAAAGCAGGAAGTTCAGGATGTTTATAGGTATCTTCAAAGCAGTCAGTTCAGTAGAATTTTGTAGAAAGCAGTAAATACATCCAAAATGGGTTCAAACTCCGCTCCTGTGCTGTAGATGGCTGGAGTAAGGTTGTCCTCGTCGCCAATTTTGTAATAATCCAAGGAAGAAGTTGTAGTTAAAGATGATTTATTGAGCAGCACAGCATCCAGTCCTGACACAGCAGGACACAGGTTACAACTGACTAACAGTAGAGAATGCTGTATGAGCAAAGCTCTGTTAGGAATGTGGAGTTAAAAGGAAACACAACATGGCACATGCAATTAAAGGGGTAGAAGCATAAATAACATAGGCACTTAAATGTAACAGGATATAACACACATGCACACTGTAGGCAGCTTCACCATTGTCCTCAGCAGACGTCAAGATGGCACTGGGCCTTCACCTGAGGAACTGCGTGGAACAGCGCTGCATTGTTACCTCTGATGTGGTGGTGTATAGGCAAGCTACTGTGTGAGGGCTCCTGTTTGGCTGTCCTCGTCACTCTCCAAATCAGGCACTGGTTGTACTATTCTCCTGCGGCGAGTGGGAGCAGGTATGGGTGAGGATGCAGGCAGTTCTTGTCCCTCAACAGGCTGCTCCAAAAGTCCCTCTGATTCATGGTCGTCAGCCATGTCACTGTCCTGTGCTGCATCTGTGATTAAAACAGTGCAATTTTAGTTACTTTTTTTTGCACATGTTTGTAACATAGCGCCTGCAAGGGTCTAATAAATTTGCTTATGTAATGTACAAAGTCTACTGTTGTCACTTCCTTGCTGTATTCTGCTGTAGTGGAGCTGTGTTAGTCCCTCCATGCCTTGCCCTAACATTTGGCTGCATACAATTCCCACAATGCATTAAGGTGTTGCAAGTAAAAGGTGGACTGGACTCAGGTGTGCTACACTATGCAGGCTATGCATTTTGGCCAGTTTGGGTTACATTTGACATGAAACTATGTTTAGCTGTGCTCTTACCTTGGGAGGTACCCGCATATCCTGAGGTGTCCATCTGTGTGATCGGTTGTATGACGATCCATCGGAAACAAAGACCGCGCAGGAGTTTTCATCGCGGTCATAACATCGCAACGGCAGTCACATCGGCAATTTTGTCATCGCACGTTGTTGCGACGCAAATGCGGGCATTTAATTGGTTAGCGTGTCACATCAGCAACTTTACATCGCGCGACATGACAACGCAATGTTTGAGCCCACACGTTTAAAATATTGTCTTCCAATGCGTGATGCTTCTGCCCTCTGTTTCAATTGTTTCCCCTTTTTTTTCGTGCCTTTCTGCCCTGTTTCCCTCGTTTTTCGTGTCCTTCTGCCCTCTGTGGAACTCTTTTTTCGTGCCCTTCTGCCCTCTGTTTCTATTGTTTTTCCACTTTTTGTCGTGATAATTACGCATCACCAGGCCTAAGAGAGAGAATGCTGTGCCTCCTTTGACCTTGCTACAGTGGATGCATAGTAGCATTTTATTTTGAAGCCTTGATTTGTAAAAATAATATTGCTGCTGGCCAAAAATCTCTGCTCCGAAGCTCGTCCTACGCGAATAACAAGTTTGCACCTCAGGCTGCTTTAATACACTGCCAGGTACTCTCTGCCCCCTTCTCTCTCTGGCAAGTTCCTGCTTTCTGCCTTGGTGACAATTTTTCCGTCTTTCTCTTACTCCTTTTCACCCGTATGTATGTTTTTCCCTCTCTCGTTTTCGGGTAATGTCCAATGGAGAAAAATAAGTGCTGGTCCCCAAAAATGAGTGCCAGTGGCCGCCACCGGCAACGACCGGCTCAAATTAAGCCCTGGCAATGCTTAATTTGTCAAATAAAAAGTGCAGGTGGTCAAATTTTTGGGGGGAGACAACACCCACTTAATCAGCTCTACGCATTTCTACATGCAGCTCTTGGTGACAGGTAGGCGTTGTAGCTCAATATTCTTTATTAGTATTTTAACATATAGACTGCAAGTAATAAAAGGATCCCCCCACAAAACAGTATCCCACACATGTGGAAGATGCTGCAACCGGCCAATGATGTATGGCCGCATCTCCGTTTAATTGAATAGGTGCAGGAAAAAAAGTGTGCCGAAGCACACGAAGAGAGCAGGTAGAACAGTAAATTAAGAGCTATTGTTCCTCTCAATGACAATTGGTGAGATATTTATCGCACCAGAGAGCTATTGCCACAATGCTTACTGCTCCAAAATCCACATGTACTGGTTGATACCTGCCAATATTTAGTACAAAAATCCTAATTGAGACATGTGGGACCACAGCAATTACCGCACATATGCCAATCAACCGAGCCACCCATTATGAAAGAAATGATGTGCAATTCTTCGGACATAATAGTGATAACCTCACTCACTTTCTCCTTTTGCAGTCACATTTGCACTCTAGCTAGAAAAATCTTTCTTGAGTTTGGCCAAATGTGGTCACACGCACAGTGCGATTAAGGTTTGGCATCTCACCTAGGCAGATAACTGTAAATAGGATATCTGATTGAATGCCTGTTTTGCAGGTTTCACGCGCGCATGATTTCAATATTTTATTTTATTTGTTTGCATGTGCATAACAGGACCTACCATTTTACCATTTTACCAAGTTTGGTGTAATTCCGTTCAGCCGTTCGGGCTGTAGCCGTGTCTAAAGGTCCCTATGGAAATTAACATGGGGAAAACATGTTTTGGGACCCCCCTTTCGACCCCGCTTGACGAATACCCCAAAACTTTCAGGGGCGGAGCGGAGCAAAGCTGGCCAAAATTCTGGAAAATTAAACGCAGATTCCTCAATCTGCGCCAAAGTTATTCCCAATAGAATGTTGAGCGCATATAGATATATAATTTGCTCAAATTCAATTTTCTCAACAACTACTGGAGGGATTTTCACCAAATAAAGAAAAGGCACTACTGCATACCTGTCCCTACCATTTTGACAAGTTTGGTGTAATTCCGTTCAGCCGTTCGGGCTGTAGCCGTGTCTAAAGGTCCCATAGAAAATGCCATTTGAAAAATTTCAAATTCAACTTTCTCTTGAACTACTGGAGGGATTTTCCCCAAACATAGCAACGGCACATGTGCATACCAGGCCCTACCATTTTGCGAAGTTTGGTGTAATTCCATTCAGCCGTTCGGGCTTTAGCCGTGTGTAAAGGTCCCTATGGAAATTAACATGGGGAAAACATGTTTTGGGACCCCCCTTTTTTCTCAGCCCCCGCTTGTCGAATCCCCCCGAAACTTTCAGGGAAGGAGCGTAGCGTAGATGAGCAAATTTAAGGAAAATTACACGCAGATTCCTCAATCGGCGCCAAAGTAATTCCCAATAGAATGTTAAGGATTTCCTATGGTAAGTAGGTCCTAACTATATATACCTACTGGCGACCGCCAGTAGGTATAGGTATATATATATATATATATATATATATTTCCAAAGTTGCCCTTGCAATTGAGAGGACACATAGCAACACTCTGCCATCCGGCTTCATCAGCAGGCAGCCTTTTCAAACCATCATTTGCATTCTTTCACCAACGCGTTTCGAGGCAGAAAGCCTCTTCTTCTCGGGCTGCAATTCAACAAATGAAATGTTCGTATTTGTCCATTTACTGACTATTTTTATTTCCATGACCCCAATGGGCGTAATTTATTGCTCAGTCCATAATGCATTGTGGGGCATGGAGTCATCGGTGCGAGGCATTTCTCCAGATGGCGGAGTGTTGCTGTGTGACCTCTTAATTGCTTAGGGCAAACTTGGATGAAAAATATTACTTACGGCGGCCCGGCAGTCGAGAGGAGCACCGTCACCAGCTGGAACAGAGACCCCTGTAAGCTGGGAGAGCCGGGTTCTGCAACTTTTAGGACCTGAAGGGCGCAGCATTCCAGTGCGTGAAGAGCCAGCTATTCAAAAACATCGCCTACTAAGGATTATACATGCCCTCAATAATTCAGCACATTAAAACTTACTAAAGGAAAAGGACATTATCGCACCGATGACTACATGCCCCACAATTCACGAGGGATGGAGCGCAGAGGCACGCCCATTGGGGGTCATGAAAATTAAAAATAAAAGAAGTCAGTAAATGGGTAAATGCGAGCGTTTAATGTGGTGAATGGCAGCCCATGAAGAAGAAGCTTTCTGCCTTGAAACGCGTTGGCGAATGTGATGTAAATGGACGTTTCTGAAAGGCTGACTGCACAACAGAGCCAGATGGCGGAGTGTTGCTGTGTGACCTCTTAATTGCTAAGGGCAAACTTGGATGAAGAAAAAAAAAAAAAAAAATATATATATATATATATATATATATATATATATATATATATATATATATATATATATATATATATATATATATATATATATATATATATATATATATATATATATATATATACAATTGTATGGCTTTTTTTAAAACTTAAATAAATATTTAATAATTTTAAGGTTAATTAAGTATTTTTAAGTATGTTTTAGTTAATTATATTTATTATTTCATTAATTTTAAATTAACTTTTAAGACATTTTTAAAAATTCGATATTTTTACTAACTATATTTTTTAAAACAATATTTTTGATTTGACATTTTTGTACTTACCTGTTTGTAGATAGGAATACAATATTTTTGCATTGTATATTTTTTCATCAATATTTTGGTAAATCTATATTTGTGTATTCAATATTATGTCAGTGATTCCTTAACCAGACATCAGTCTGGAGGAACCTGATAAATCTAGAGTAACGCAAGGCAGCGCCAATCCACCACAGGGCCAGGACTGCAGGAACGAGGATCCTTACCCAGACATCAGTCTGGTGGAACTTGATAAATCTAGAGTAACGCAAGGCAGCGCCAATCGACCACAGGGCCAGGACTGCAGGAACGAGGATCCCTTAACCAGACATCAGTTTGGCAGAACTTGATAAATCTAGAGTAATGCAAGGCAGCACCAATCGACCACAGGGCCAGGACTGCAGGAACGAAGATCCCTTAACCAGACATCAGTCTAGAGAAGCTTGATAAATCTAAGTAACGCAAGGCAGTGTCAATCCACCACAGGGCCAGGACTGCTGGAACGAGGATTTCTTAACCAGACATCAGTTTTGCGGAGCTTGATAAATCTAAGTAACGCAAGGCAGTGTCAATCCACCACAGGGCCAGCACTGCAGGAACGAGGATCCCTTAACCAGACATCAGTTTGGCGGAACTTGATAAATCTAAGTAACGCAAGGCAGCGCCAATCGACCACAGGGCCAGGACTGCAGGAACGAAGATCCCTTAACCAGACATCAGTCTAGCGAAGCTTGATAAATCTAAGTAACGCAAGGCAGCGCCAATCGACCACAGGGCCAGGACTGCAGGAACGAAGATCCCTTAACCAGACATCAGTCTGGAGAAGCTTGATAAATCTAAGTAACGCCAGGCAGTGTCAATCCACCACAGGGCCAGGACTGCTGGAACGAGGATCCCTTAACCAGACATCAGTTTGGCGGAACTTGATAAATCTAAGTAACGCAAGGCAGCGCCAATCGACCACAGGGCCAGGACTGCAGGAACGAAGATCCCTTAACCAGACATCAGTCTGACGGAGCTTGATAAATCTAAGTAACGCCAGGCAGTGTCAATCCACCACAGGGCCAGGACTGCTGGAACGAGGATCCCTTAACCAGACATCAGTCTGACGGAGCTTGATAAATCTAAAGTAACACAGGGCTGCGCCAATCCACCACAGGGCCAGGACTGCTGGAACGAGGATCCCTTAACCAGACATCAGTCTGATGGAGCTTAATAAATCTAGAGTAACGCTTGGCAGCACCAGTCGCTGCCTTGCATTGCTCTGCGTCATGAATAGAGCATGTGTATTTCCTCGCATCCAACCATGAGTTCTAACAAATTCCAGATTTACCAGTGCTGGCAGATCTGATTATGCGCTAGAATTGCATGCATTGCCACCGGAGGCTCTGAGCTGTGAAATGCCTTTATTTATCCTCATTTGTTCCTCTTTCTATATGTGTGAAATGGGAAAAAGCTTCTAAGGATTGTTTTTCTGCAGGACAATGTCCCTTCCTGCACAAAACCAATCCTGTCTACATCGCAGGCACCTTTGCACCATGGTGCAAGGCTTACTGCATTGGCACTTGGCAGCAGTGTGTACCGGCGCTGGAATAGTGCAGGAATGCACGGTATAATGTTAAATACAGTGCATTCCTCCCCTCTTCTTTTCACGAAATGAAGCAAGGTGGCTTTGCTGTGAACATGTTATAAATATGCCTAGAAATCTCTGGAATACTATTGAAAAGCTATCTGTAGGAGCCACCACGTCCTAAGCTATGGAACTTCCTTCCAGCCAAGGAGCACACACAGTTCAAAAGAGAGGTGAACGCATAGCTGTTTCCATGGTACCCAAACCATCCTATAATAGTGAGAACTCAGAATCAGAATTATTCCTTCCAGGACAATCAGCAGCTGACACACATGCCCCAGCCCGACCAGCACATTCTCCTCATGGTCTCAAACACTCTAACAACTTCTATGTTGAGATAGGTTAGGAAGGACTGTGCTAAAACCGACCTAATGACTTATAATCCTGCGAAAAACCATAAAGGGCCCACAGAGCTGGTCGACGCTTCCAGCAGCCCAAAAAGCATAAACGTGTGCCTATGTCTCATACGTCTTCATCCATCAAACTGCTGAGCGCTGCGTCCTATAACACGATAACCGCACCTCGGGGGTCATCACTGACGACATGGAAACCCTTCCCACAGAGGATGAAAGCAAGATTACACCCTTCCAACCACACACCCTACATGGTGGAGTGTGCTGCCTATGTAAGCAAGCGCTTCTCCGTGCCACATAGGGGTAGTAAGCGCTCTGTAAATGTTACACCACAATACTATCAAACAAGCATTTGCAATGCAGGTCTCGCATTTACAAGAGTTCCCTAAATGCGACACCTATTGCATTACAAATGGTAGTTTGTATAAACTTCTGTGCGGCGCTTTAACTTTAACGTTGGCCGGACCCTTTGCTTTAAACGATACGTGTCTAAAGAAAGGGGCGTGGCTGCCATTTAAGTGAAAGTGCAGTATGCAGCGCTTATTAAAAAAAAAACATTTGTTTGTCATGTGGACAAACAAATGCATTTATTTGTAAAAGACTCGGCATGTCTAAGGAAAGGTGCCCAGCTCACATAAAATTGTAAGTGCGGCATGGGGCAATTAAAAAAAAGAATTCAATAAACAGTAAAAACAAAAAAAACTTGCAGCATGGCTTGGATCAGCAAGAAAAGAGAAGGCACAGCCACAACCATCAGTGTACCGTGCTGTGTAAAAAAAAAAAAAAAACCTTATGAGAGAGCGTGACCTGTCTGCAACAGCAGCCATGTGAAAAACGTATATGAAATAGCGCTCTGAGGCTGTAATTAAAGCCTACTGAGCAAAAACACATGTAAAAGAGGGAGGGTGTCCTCATGTGAGGTTACAAATAAAGACAAGGCGGTACTAAGGAGGGACTAACAGGCCTATTTACGAATCAGAACAGCCGTGGCCGCTCCAAGTAAGAGCAGTGGGGCGGTGGGGCCGACTGGGCGGGGATTTCGAGAGAAGACCACAAGGGAAAATTGAATAAATAAATACTTTTCCTTTGTTGTCGTCTCTCAAAATCCCCCCAGCTAGCCTCAGCGCTCTGACCTGCATCAGCCACGGCTGAATCAGAAGCCAACATTTACAAAGGACAATGACACAAGCCAATGAAAAATATGGGCGGAGCATCAAGACCATACTATAATACTGCATGAATCGCAGAGCAGCGCATGCGCTGCCCAGGCTCGACCTAGAAGGGAAACGAGGTCTGGCCATCTGGTACCAAAACACAGACCCGCAGGCTGAAGTCTGCTTTCACTGAAGGATTTCTGTGCTTGGTGCAAAATGTCTTCATGGAAAAATACCTGAGTTCCTTCACCTGGGAGCTCTGGCAGATAAGGAAGTGTTGGATTGTTCAGTTAGTTCCTCCTCATCAGCCAGGCTAGTTTGAATTCAATGGCAAAGTGAGCAAG
Organism: Lissotriton vulgaris; assembly: GCF_964263255.1. NCBI lineage: Eukaryota > Metazoa > Chordata > Amphibia > Caudata > Salamandridae > Lissotriton > Lissotriton vulgaris. Next base: position 307,535,469 of record NC_141688.1, on the reverse strand, counting down.
AGACCCACGTCTGGGCATACCCTGCCAACTTAGGGCGAACAAAGCAAACACAAGGAGATCATGGACGGAGTGCTGAAACTTTTCAGACACTCACCCCCAGTCACAGATCTGGGTTGAATCCAATTTCATTCTTTAGCTCACTTCGCCACCTCAGTTCAGACCCACCCATATGCAAATCAGTCTTGACCATGTGCCTCATGGGAATAGTCCAGCCCGAACTGCCAAGCCAGGTTTTCCCTGAACCGGAAACAAGCTTCCTGGGACCGGTTTCTGGGTAACACCCTTCATCAGCCAGGCTAGCTTGAATGCAGTGGCAAGTCTGGAGTGCTGAAACTTTTCAGACACTCACCCCTAGTCACAGATCTGGGTTGAATCCATCATCATTCCTTAGCTCACTTTGCAACCTCAGTTCAGACCCACCCATATGCAAATCAGTCTTGACCATGTGCCTCATGGGAACAGTCAAGCTTCAGCGGACCGCTTTCTGGGTAACACCCCTCATCAACGCAGAATTGGTGTCTAGTTAAAGAGAGATGCATTTTTTGGGTACCACTTTGAAGGTAGTATGAAGTGATGTGTCCGATCTTTTCTCACTAAGACTTTTAACGAAGTTAGAGCTACCCCCTTAATAAAATATTCACTTCTGGGGAGTAGTCCATACTTCTTTTAATTTTCCAATCACTATCTTCTGAAAAGGACCCAATGAAGACAAATGGCAACCGACTGTCTTGTTGGTGCCTGAGGGTTCTTCTTGTGGCACTCTGCTTGCAACCCTTACTGTTTGACTGCTCTTTGTTTGGAAATAATTTCTTTACTTGGTGGTAGCTATCGACTATCCCTTTACATTTTTAGTCACTCTTTTGTTGATTTGTAATTAGTAATCACACACAGGCCACAAGTGTTAGCCGGAAGTATTACAATGGGAGCTTAACTGATAATAGTGCAGCAGGTGCAGTGGTACCAACGCTCAGCGGGCAGGGGGACCCACTGCACCAAAATATAGCTGTGATTTAGTATCAAACCAAGGGATATAGGGCCGATTTCCCTTTCTTCCATCAGAGCGCATGGCTCCCCTGCTCCTTGCAGCAGAGTGTATGGGGGGTTTAAAAGGCCTCTAGTGTGAAACCCCTGACCCGCCTCCTGTGTGGTTGACAAGGACACGCAGAGGGCACGCTCAGGCCCCGTAAGAGGCTAACAATGACGCACGGAGAAGGCCTCTTCTCCATCACAGACTGTATCCTTGGGCATCACTGGTGACGTCTCACCCACAACACACTGGTGAAATGTTTGAGCAACAGACATACTCCTATTGGTTGAGAGCTGCCGATGACGAACTTATAGATGTGGGCTGGCCTACAAAAGAAATCGTAAGAACTGACAGACATCTCGGGGACCGTGAAAGGCTGAGAGGGCTGCGGGTTAGGGTGACCAACCCGCAGACCAACCGTAAATTTCACAGGCCGTCCATAATTTGGGCCTCACGTCCGTTGTCTGTGAGGATCCTTTTTACGGACGCCTTTTGTCCGTAATTTTGGGTGTTGCAGGGAGCAGCACTGCGCCTTAGCCCCATGATGCTGGCGCCTCACACTCCTCCTCGGAGCACAGGTAGCCCCACCCGCCCATTGTCAATCTGTCTGCGGGCTCATTGCCACATGCAGAATGACAATGGGCCAGTTTGAAGTGTTACTTACTGCATGCAGTGGCCTCCTATTGCCACGGGCTAGGGCAGATGGAAGAAATGTGCAAACAAGCCAATGCTGCTACATAATCCAGTTCATTCAAAGAAGCTGGTGAAACAAGTTGAAAAGAAAGGGCTAAAGTTCTTTCAGTCTGATCATTTTAGAAAAGTTCAGTTTCAATATTATATTCAAGGAAGCCATAGTTGCTGCATTTTTAAGTCGAGCTAGAGTGCGCATGCGAATCCTGCGTCTAGCTCGACAACTATTGTTGTAAGTCTCCTGGGAATCTGAGACAGGGGTCGGACACGCGTGCCGATTGCACCTCGTGGACTAGCAAGTTCAGGCCGGCGCCGTGCCCATCCCCTGCATCAGATTGCCAGGAAGCCGAGAACACATACACTCACGGGCACCCACACACACACGCACGCAACAGCCACACGCGCACACACAGACACATGCGCGCACACACAGACACACATAAACACACACACGCGCGCACACATTCCCCCCCTCACACCCCACTTTCCATGCCTAGCCGCACTAGCGGGCCCCACTCACCGGGCTGCTGCGCGATGCCGAAACACACCCCGCCTCTCCACTTCACCCGAGCCCCCTCCTGGGACCCGGGACTTCTCTGCATTTCCACCAGTACCGCAGGGCACTCTCTTCCTCATGGGAGCCCCGCATCAACGCGCAACACCGGCCTTTTCCGGCCGCGTCACAGGCTCCGCCCATGTCACGGGCAAGGATGCCTGACTTCCTTCTAATAATTATCTTTTAATGCAGTGATAGTGCCTGATGTACTCGGAGTAGCACTTCCGCTTTTTAAACATGCGTTTCACTTGTTTGTATTGAGTTTGTGCTTGAAAAGTCCCAACAAACATTGTGATGAAAAAGTTCCCCTTTACTCGAAAGCTCTAAGCAGAAGCATGAAAGCGCAGCCAGCCCTCTCTTGTTGGTTCTGGTGGAGTGATGTTTTAATGCAGACGCTTTTCACACTGGATGTGACGTCAGCACTGTCTTTCCAACCACTGCTTGGGGCGCACTCGTTCAGCGTGAGTCACGTGACCGGAGCAGCAGCTGTTGTGTGGTGTTCTGCGGGCATTCTCGTGCCATGCTTTGTCGTAGGCAGTCTATGCCTTCCAGATGACGTGCGTCGGATATATATTTATATATATAGCCACGAGTGAAACAAACGTTTCACTGGGCACGTAGAGCCTGACCCCTAAAATGAAACGCTTTCCAGAGGAGAACGGGACTGCAGGCTCACATCGGCCTGAAGCAGGTCTCCCTGCAGACAGCCGAGCAGGTCAAACCCTACAAGTGCAAACATAATTAAGCAGCTTCTGTGCAGGCGAGGAGGGGGACTCTACCTCCTTCGCTATACTGAAATAACCGGCTTTTAGTTTTGGCACTCACTTACCTTACTCTTTGTCAACCTCTAATGTACATTGGGTACTGGGTACAGTTATATTGAAGTGAGCTAGCTTTTTTACGCAGTTATATTGAAGATGTTAATGGGAGCGTTTATTAGCCGGCGGTGGCGTGCTGCTTTTCTGCTTCCAGCCTGCATATGTGAACAGAGATTGGAGAAACCCTAGTGATGGCATATTTCATAACTCCTGTTCTCAAAATCAATGTCAGATGTACACTGCCACGTCCTTTGTAACTCACCGCCTCTCGCTTCATTCGATTCTGGTACTCGTTGAGCAGCGATATCTTGTTTCTGAAGTACTAAGGGCTAGATGTAGGTAAAATAGATTTACTGATTTTAAATTACCGAATTTTACCGATTCGGTAATTAAAAATCGGTAAATCTATGGAGTCGACATGTAGGTATTCCAGATGTGCTGGAATACCGAATCGGATGATTTCGGTATTTACCGATTCGGTAAATACCGAATCGGTAAAGCCCATTCATTCCTATGGGCTTTGAAGCCCATAGGAATGAATGGGCATTACCGATTCAGTATTTACCGAATCGGTAAATACCGAATTTCACAAGGGTGCAGGGGGTGTCACTTTGACACCCTCTGGCACCCCCAAAACAGGCTCGGGTGTCATGTGGCAGGCATACATGCCCTAAGGGCAGGTCTGCCTGTCACATGAATGAATGAATGAAAAGGCATTTGTAGTGCGCAACTATGCCCAGTGGGCGTCAAGGCGCCTAAATCAAATAACAGGCTGTTAGCAGACAGAAACAGAGCTTACTGGTATGCTTTAATAAAAAGCCAAGTTTTCAGTGACTTCCTAAAGAGGTCGAGGGAAGGCAGTGACTTGATCTCTAGGGGGAGTGAATTCCACATCTGAGGTGCCAGTATAGAAAAGGCTTTGCTCCCCCACCTAGCCTTCTTGGCTCGAGGGGTTACCAGTTGATTAAGCTCACTGGAACGTAGGCATCTGCTCGGAACGTATCTAGTAAGTAGGGATCCAAGGGCATCAGTCGAGCCTGCAGTTAGAGCCTTATATGTTAGGCAGAGGAGTTTAAACGTAACCCTTGAGGGAACAGGGAGCCAATGGAGATTCTTCCTCGCCAAGGCCATAGATGCCAACCAGGGCAGGGCGAGAGCAAACCGCGCTGCCGCATTTTGTATAACCTGCAGACGCTGCAGAAGGCCCTTGTTAGCCCCGGCGTACAGTGAGTTACACTAATCGAGCCTTGAGCCAACAAGGGCGATCACCACCTGTTTCCGTGCCTGTGGGGAAAGATAATGGACGATCCTTTTCAGGGTCCTGATGACGCCCCAACAGGTAGCCACCGTTCTGTTGACCTGAAGCTCCATTGAGAGCTGGGTGTCAAAGATGACACCAAGGTTCCTGGCAGATTGTGTGGGTGTGGGGCAGCTACCTAAAGAAGGAGGCCACCACTCACCTGACCACATGCCCTGGTCTTTGCCAAAGACCAGGACCTCTGTTTTATCACCATTCAGCTTAGGGAGTTAGAGATCATCCACTCTGCAACAAGTTGCATGCAGGCCCTAAAGTTTGATGCGGCTCCGTTCACAGAGTGGGTCAGGGATACCATAATCTGCGTGTCGTCGGCATACGACACTACCTCCATCCCCTGGGATCTTACTAGTCTTGCAAGGGGGGCCACGTAGATGTTGAACAGGGTCGGACTCAATGCCGACCCCTGTGGCACCCCACATTGCAAAGACTTAGCAGGGGAGAGGTATTCACCTAGCATGACACGCTGCTCTCGTTGGTGTGCATAGGTGTGCATCCACACATGTGCATGCACACCGGAATCGGTATTTTACCATCAAATTGGATTTGATGGTAAAATACCGGTTCGGCAAGGCTCCTGGAACTATGAAGAGTCCCACCTACATATGGGTGGCTCAGAATCGGTAAATTTACCGATTTTTTATTTTACAGAATCGGTAAAATTACCGAATCGGTAATTTTACCGATTCGGTAAAATAAAACCCCCTACATGCGAATCCCCTATTTACCGATCGGTAACGGCCAAAAATACCGATTTTCGGCCGTTACCGACCGACCTACATCGGGCCCTAAGTGATTTAGTGCTACTTGTGAAGGATCTTGGCTGCATTACAGAAGTATTTGCATACACCTTAAAATACATCTGTATTTTAGATCTCCGCAGCTAGAACTCTGTTTTTATGTTAGTCTTCCATAGAGTTTTCTTTTTTTATGCAGTAATCTGCATAAGTTCTGAAAGGCAGGATTTTTCATATTTGTGTGAGATCACAGACCTTGTTAAGTTTATCTTTATTCATGCTGTTTCTTTTGGAGATAAAATGATGAGATGTGACTGGGGTGCAGGTAGTAGGAAAGAGACATGCATGCTTCATGAATCGAGTTCTGCTTATGTGTAGTACTAATGTTGCTTCTTATGTTCAAGGAGGGCCTCGTTCTAATAAAGCATTGAGGGCTTACACTAGTTAAACAAGCTGTGGCGAAGCCAGTAGGTCTCGCCTAGGCTGGCTGGTGCATTTTTATATGTTTTTTATTGCAAGCATACTCCACAAAAATGGAAAGCAGAAAAAAATAAATATGCTGCCATTTACATGTGGTGGCCATAATTTGAAATAAAGAGTTGTGTAATTTTAACAGTAAGGTTGCTTCCTAGCAGGTAGGCGGGCTTAGACCAAATAAAGAAACGTTTTAGTTTGAACGTATATCGCAGGAAATTTATTTCTTCGTAGCGCAAAGAAGTGGTGCTATTGGCTTGAATTGCTATAACATGAATATATAATTTAAATATAACAATATTTGGGAAAAATATGGAAAGAATATAGTCTTGGGAAATATTGACCAGCATGTCTGGCACTGATGTACACCTTCTCTTTAGCCATTTACTCCACATGAACAGGCAAAATGCTGCCACTCAAGGCGAGGGAGACATTGCCTAAAGTTGACTAATCTGTGCCCCGTGATGTCAGCTGTGATCGATGTATGTAAGACGTGACGGGCAACTGAAGAGACTAATGTATGAAGAGTGTTACCAAAGCATCTCTGAATATGTAAATACATATGTGTATTTTATTTTTTAGGCTAGTCCTACAACGCATAAGTAAGCTTCAGTATTAATGTACTGAAATACCAGCCTTCCTTTGAATGTGATCCAGCAGCTGTCAATTAACCCGTCTAAAGAGATATTGCATGCGACCCATACAGTCTTTAGTAAAGGCAGCACATATAAAAAAAATATGTTAAGAAAGCAGGAGGGGTCGTTGGTTTTTAACTTTTTTATTTACATGCTTAGTAATGGCTGCCGCGCTTAATAAGACACGCAGCTCACCCAACTCGAAAAAAAGCATTTCCAATGCAATAGATCTCGCATTTATGCAAGTTTGAGCTGTTGCCATTGTAAATTAGAATGCCTTTTATTTATGTATTGGTTTTTAAATTTTAAATAAAAAGCATGGACAATTACAATGCCAATAGCTTAAACTTGTCATTCCTTTCCTCCACATATTGTTGTCACTTAGCGCCCCAAGGCGGATTTAGGACTTATGCACGCTATATTAGGACACCACGTAACATCATATTGTCCCTTCTCGCCATGCTATGCACCAGCAAGCCCAGGTGTTCATTTATACACCAAATAAAAGTTTCAAAAAAAATTGATGCAACGCATTGTCATACACAATGCCAATAACTCAAACTTTAATGCTGCGAGACCTATTGCATTGTAAATGCTTGTTATTTTATGCAACTAACAACCATTGACAAAGCCAATAGTTCTGGCTTGTTGTAGGTGTAAAGTTACTTGTGTTATATGTCTGGATACAATGACAGAAGAGGCAAAATACCAGTCGGGCGGTACACTATGCTAAGCAGAGATTTTTAGCTTAGGTGTTTTAAGCCACACTCTTCATTACATCAAACACCCCCTTTTGAGAGCCCCCCCCTTTTTTATCCTGCTTAAAGCTCTGGAAACAACAGTATGTCAGTCATCTCATGGCCTGGCCCTGTGCATCATGCATGACTCATGCCTTCTACTTTTTCAGATTGTCTATGTGGAGGGGCATAGTAAGCCCTCCCCCACCCCACTCCTTGCTTTATGAGCTAAAGCAAGGGTGAAATTCTTGCAGAAAAAGGCTCAGCTCCTAATTAATATGAAAAGGTGGGCGAGTGAGTAAGTGAAGGGATGGGTGGATGGCTGGATGGCTGGATGGATTAGTGAAAGGGTGAATAGATGGATAATGAGCGATAGGATGGCTTGATGAGTGAAAGGGTGGATGATCGGTGAATGAATGGGTGGATGGATGAGAGAAAAGGTAAATAGATGGATGTATGGGTGGAAGGGTGGATGGATGGGTAAAAAGGTGGGTGGATGGGTAAAAGGGTGGATGGATGAGTGAAAGGATGGATAGATGAGTGAAAGGGTGGATGATGGGCGAGTGAATGGGTGGATGGATGAGTAAGTGAAAGGATGGCTGGATGGGTGAAAGGGTAAATGGCTGGATGGGTGAGTGGATAAATGGCTGGATGGACGAGTGGATGGTTGGGTAGAAAAGTGGATGGATGAGTGTACGGATGGATAGGGTGCAAGGGTGGATGGATGGATGAGTGAAAGTGTGGATGGAGGGATGGATGAGTGAAATGATGGATGGAAGGATACATGATGGATAGGTTTGCAAATGGATGAATATGTTTTGATACAGATGGGATTACTTATATACTATTACGCAACCTCACTTGATGTGCCTGTAAAATGTACCTTTTGTACCAAAGTTTTGTTCTGAATTTTGACCTCCTGTCTTGAATTTTGTCCTGCATTTTGACCCTTTGCCCTGAATTTTTACCCTCACCGTCCTGAATTAGCCCCATGCCACTTGGTCACCCTACTGCGGATCAGTCAGTTACTACTCAGGAGCCGATTGATGCTTCTAAACCAAGCCCAAAAGCTCCTCCGGGGCAGCAGCTCGTCTCTGCAAGGATGGGCATGCTGTTAGATGTCCTCATTGTGCTGTTCAAGTGATGCTCGTATCAAAGGGGTTCTCTTAATTCATGATAATCGCCTTTAATCTGCAAAAACGATCGCAATCTTACATCTTTGTGTTTCAAGTGCTTTCAAGTCCTTTCCTACAGTTCTCTCTGCTGAGAGCCCCAGATATCTCAGAAATTAAAGCTTCTTCCTGGAGGCTCTAGGGCTACAGCTGGGAAAGGTCACATTGCTTCACGCTGCCGACTGGGAAAGGTCACATTGCCACACACTGCAGCTGGGTAAGGCCACATTGCCACGCGCAATGGACTAGGAAAGGTCACATTGCCATGTGCTGCCCCTGGGAAAGGCCACATTGCCACTCCCTGCAGCTGGAAAAGGTCTCATTGCCATGAGCTGATGACTGGGAAAGGTTACATTGCCACTTCCTGCAGCTGGGGAAGGCCACATCGCACGCACTGCAGACTGGTAAAGGCCACATTGCCACGCACTGCAGCAGGGAAAGGTCACATTGCCACTCCCTGCAGCTGGGAAAGGCCACATTGCCACTCCCTGCAGCTGGGGAAGGCCACATTGCACGCACTGCAGACTGGGAAAGGCCACATTGCACGCACTGCAGCTGGGGAAGGCCACATTGCCACGCACTGCAGATGGGAAAGGTCACATTTCCACGCACTTCAGACTGGGACATTGCACGTGCTGAAGACTGGGATAGGTCACATTGCCACACATTGCAGACTGGGAAAAGTCACATTTCCATGGCTGCAGCTGGCAAAGGTCATATTGCCACAAGCTGCTTCTGGGAAAGGTCACATTGCCACGAGCTGCAGCTGGGAAAGATCATATTACCACGTGCTGTGGACTGGGACAGGTCACTTTGCCACTCACTGCGGACTGTGAAAGGTCACATTACCACACACTGCGGGTTGGGAAAGGTCACATTGCTAAGTGCTGCAGACTGGGAAAGGTCACATTGCCAAGCTCCCAGGACTGGGAAAGGTCACATTACCACATGCAGTGGACTGGGAGAGGTCACATAGCCACCAGCAACTGGAAAAGGTCACATTGTCAAGAGCTGAAGACTGGGAAAGGTCACATTGCCATGCGCTGCAGCTGGAACAGGTCATATTGCCACTCACTGTGGACTAGGAAAGGTCACATTGCCACCTGCAGCTGGGAAAGGCCACATTGCAATGCACTGCCGACTGGGTAAGGTCAAATTGCCAAGCACTGCAGTTGGGAAAGGTCATATTGCCACGCACTGTAGCTGGGAAATGTCACATTGCCATGCACTGCAGACTTGGAAAGGTCACATTGCTAAGTGCTGCAGACTGGAAAAGGTCACATTGCCACCCGCTGCGGATTGAAAAGAATTTCACATTACCATGCGCTGCAGCTGAGAAAAGTCACATTGCCACGGGCTGCAGCTGGGAAAGGTCACATTGACACGCACTGCAGACTGGGAAAGTTCACATTGTCCCGTGCAGCTGGAACAGGTCACATTGCCAAGTGCTGAGGACTGGGAAAGGTAACATTGCCACACACTGCGGACTGTTAATGGTCACATTGCTATGCACTGGGGACTGGGAAAGGTCAAATTGCCACTCGCTGTGTACTGGGAAAGGTCACATTCCCACACGCTGCAGCTACGGAAGGTCACATTGCCAGGCCTTGTAGACTGGAAAAGTTCACATTGCCACCTGCACCTGGAAAAGGTCACATTGCCACACGCTGAGGACTCGGAAAGGTCACATTGCCACACGCTGCATACTGGGGAAGGTCAAATTGCTGCCACCAATGCCACCACAACCAATACCACCACCAATACGAATACCACCACCAATACCACCACCACCAATACCAATATCACCACCAACACTACCACTACCACCAATCTTACCACTACCAATACCACCACCACCACCAATACCACCACCACCAACACCACCACCAACAATACCACCAATCCCACCACCACCAATGCCACCACACCCACTAAAACCACCACCACCAATACCACCACCACCACCACCAATACTACCACCAAAACCAATATGAACACTAATACCATCACCATTACCACCTATACCACCAATATAACCCCCACCAATACCACCACAACTCCCAATATTACCCACACCACCAATAGCACCACCATCAATATTAATACCACCACCAATACCACCACCTATATCACCACTTATACCATCAATACCAATACCACCATCACCACTAATTCCACCACCAATACAGCCATCAATACGACCACCACCTCCAATACCACCACCACCACCAATACCACCACCATCAATACCACCACCAATACCACTACGGCCACCTATACCACCACCACTAATACCACCACCACCACCGATCCACAGCACTCAGACAAATCACAACACTGCATTGCAGCGTTGATTGGCATAGGGGAGCCAATCACAATTGGCTATGGGGAGCCTGGTTGCTTCCTGGTTCCAGGACTGCGGAGGAGAGAAACGGCGGGTGACTGGAGCTAAGTACTTTTAAAAAATATATTTTTTAACCCCTCCGACTGCCCCTACCACGTTCCCTACCAGCCGACCCTGGACTACGGTATCTTATATCTGGCTACTGCAAAATCCTTGCTTAAACAGCTTCAAACTGTTCAAAATGTGGCAGCCCGTTTACTTCTTCATCCATCCAGGTTCACTTCCGCAGCCAATTTGCTACATTCTTTGCACTGATTGCCTATTGAGGACAATGTAAGACCGTAGGCTTCATGCATAAGTGCCTTGCCAATACAGGGCCAATATATCTGAGACCATTGGTGTCTGGCTACGTTCCAAAACGTGCACTCATTCTAGCCATCAGGACCTGCCAAGGGTTCCTATCACTAGGAAGTCCAGCTGTGGTGACGGGCATTTGCTTATCTTGGCCCTAAGCTGTGGACTGACCTGACGCACTCACTGAAGGCCTGTAAATCACTCACAGCTTTTCAAATATAGCTTAAAACATGGCTGTTTCCATCACTATGATTTGATTCTCCTTGGTTTAGTGAGGAGGCTAGCGCTGGGAAACCTTGTCTAAGGTAGCCATGTGCTTTACATATCACTAAATTCTCATCCACATTTTCTTCACCCCATTGATATCTATCCATTCTCCTCTATCACTTTCCTTCTTTCTTTGTGCTACATTGCCTTCCTTTCATCTCTTTCGTTCCTTCTCTCCACCCTCCGTCATCTTGCTCTCATCTCTTTTTAATCTCCCTCTGCACCTCTTTCAATGCCCCCCTCTCTCCTCCCAGGTTGTTTCTATCCGTCCAGCTCTTTCCTTCTTCCCTTGTCTAAAGGGAGTAATGCCATTACAAATGGCAGATTTCTTTTAGAAGGAAAGTTCTCCAAAAAGTGTGCATCATTTTATGAGACTGTTGGGTGGAAAAGAAAGTGAGTGCATGAAACACACACTCAGCAGGGGTGGAGACAATGACAGGGGCACGTGAAGCTGAAAAACAGACAGGGTCTTGTCGTTCACTAGTACAAAGAGAGAGACAGAGGACTCAATGACACACCACCTCCAATAGAACCTGGTAACACAAGGGTACGGTGAGTGTCTGTTGCAGCAGGGGTATTCCTCTATCCTATTCCAATGTCCTTTCGTCGCAAGACTTCCTCACAGTCATATATTTGGATGAGAAGGCCTCACCCATGTCATGGGGCTCGCTCCATCATCGGGCACCTCATTCCACCCTAGTGAGGTAACACTCCAGGGCGGATCCGAGCCCAACCAATGAGGGAGCTCTTAAGGTACACTAATCACCTGATAAGGCAGTGATGAATGTGTGATGTTACAACACATACATTTACAATGCATGCCTTTACAACATAGTGTTTACATCTCAACCTCCTTTATAATGCATTCTTTTACATAGCACACCATTACATCGCATTTTCAGAAACTACCTTTACAACGCATTCCATTACATCGGATTATACCTTTACAACGTATACCATTACAACGCATACCATTACATTGCATTTAAAGTAAGTGTTGGATAGTGTAGGGGTAATAATTACTATTCTAACTCCAGTGAGTGCAACAGTAGTGTATGTTTTGGATAGCGTAGGAGTAAAATTTACTATTTTAACTCCAGTGAGTGCAACAGTAGGGAAAGTGTCGGATAGTGTAAGGGTATTATGCGTTGTAATGGTATGCGTTGTAATGACTTGCAATGTAATGCCTGCATTATAGTGACATGCTTTGTAATGACATGCGTTGTAGTGACAAGCGATGTAAAGGATGTTGCGATGTATTGACTGCGTTGTAAAGGTTGTTTCCCTGCAGTGATCCAGTTAAAAATAAGAATACCTTAAGGCAGGGATCTTTAAACTGTAGGGCACGCCCCCCTGGGGGGGGAGAGGGGAGGCCTGGCTCTGTTTCCAAAGGGGGCGCAAATGCCTTTGTAAAGATGTGTAAATGAAGATGGCCTGGAAATACGGCTTTCTTTATGGATCTTGTTTCCAGGCTGTCTTCATTTGCATCCTACAGGTACAGTGCATGGAAAACTATGGCCACGGCGATTCTTGGTGCCCCGGTGGTGTGGTCAAAGTTGTGGGTAAAAAAAAGGACATTTTCTATAAGAATTTCTTTCTTTTATAATTAGCAAACTGCATATATAATAATGACCATAAAAATGAAAATTAAACTAGTTCTTGGTGACTCTTTCTTTTATGTTCTCAAACCTCCGTTCATTTATATGATTACTGTAGGTGGCTGTTTGTGAGACCAGCGAGTCACACTAGTGAATCCTTGTTGGCACAGGGCAGAATTGTGACTTGTGCTATGAAGCCTCAGTCTATAACACAAAGCACTGTGATCCTGCAAGCCATTATTTAAAAATTGCATTGTGCACTGTGAGGTTCCGTGACAATCATAACGATGTTTCTGACTCGTTCGAATATGGACGTGTTTGGTATCTATGAACCGCAAATGACGAGTTTAGTGGGTGTACGCGTTTTCGCTACACTGGCCTGAACCGTTCGTCTTATTCGTGGGTTTCTCTATCTGAACCCACGGGTTCCATTTTAGATACGGCATCCATTTTGTCTCTTGCCCTCAAGTAGCCAGCGAACGGACACTGTCCGCTTCGTGACCCTGGGACTCCCAAACTCATATGGAAGACTCGTGTTCCTTTGAGGATGTCTTTATGGCGAGGGGGATGACACTGCGAAGTCAGATGGCTCTGCTCGGGGCTCATCTTGCCGTGCCGGTCTATTGTTTCAGCCGTGCATGCATTAGGCACGAATCCATTGATCCTGCAATCACGCTTCTGATATTGCCCCCTACACTCTTTCTCAATCTGTTGTCTGTTTTCTGTCTTCCTTGCACCTGTTTCTGTCTCTTTTCTTAACTCGTTTACAGCCAGAATGGAATGTACCTAATGGTGGGATAACGTACTTTTACAGTTGGGAACCGGCGATGCTACTGCAATTATGTTCCGGGCCTCTGAATACATGAAAGCGACCCTTTTGAAGTTTACTGTGGGAACTGAGTTGTAACCTTGTGTTCGCCATGTTGCGCTATGACTAAGATATGTATAAAAGGAGCGATCCACTGTTGCAATTCGAAGCAGTCTCCTAGAACCTACACATGCTGTACTTCTTGCGACTTCTGTATTCCCTGCAGTAAATAAACCTCGATCTTTGACGTCGAAGGAAGTGTCCCGTGTCTCTGTGTTTTGTACGCCGGAACAGGTAACCCACGAAGGTTTCAGGTGTTGTTCCCTGCCACCGCTGGGCCTTAGAATAGCCCAGTCCTTCAGTTGGCGCCCAATGTGGGGCGGCATCAGCGGTACCGGTCCAAAGCCCGACGATCGTGAGGAACTTCGTGTAAAATCTCCGAGGGAAGGTGCACCCCGCTTCATCGATCTTGTTGTCGAAATAAGTGGCCCGAAGACTTTTCCCGCGAAGATTCCCACCTCCTAACGGCTGCGACGGACTGATGCCCTGACTGTCGGCCTGTTTTGGCGCCTGGCGTAGACCTTCGTACAGCGAGACGATAGACGGGCCTTCCTGGTGACGCCATTGATCTTTCAGTTAAGTATTTGTGGGTCGCTGCCAGTCCTTAGTTGTTGGTTCCTTTTTGGGACCTTTGCTTTGTTGTTGAAACTTGGTTGTATGCATGGTTCCATTGCATTTGTGGTTCTTAGTTGTTGGTTCTTAGTTGTTGGGTTTTATTTGACGATTGCAATTGCCAAAGATCGAGGGTCTTGCATTTTTGCGAGGACATCGTAATTCGATAACCCTTGAAGTTTGTAAACTCGGTTAGTGTGCGCGATGCCTGGCTGTAGTACTTTGTTTAGTTGCTTTAAATGTTGCGGTGCGGATTCCCGATTGGAGGACTCATGTCCGATACCTCCAGTTGGAACTCCGATCTATGAGCTCTATAGTCGCCACGGAGTGGGTCCTATCATCTATAATGATTATTGGATCCGCTATACCAAAGACGATGGTGTTCTTAGTTGGCCACCCCATGGTAGTTTCGAAACTGCAATTTTGGACAATCTCGAAGCAAAATTGTTTAAAAAGAAATCTAGGCCGGCCTTGTTTGATTCCTTTTGGTTATGGCGTAAAGAGGCCAAGCAGAAAGAAATCAAGCAGATTAAGAAAAATAAGAGAGAAGGTATTGTTACGGTGATGAGAAATGCAGAGCAGTTTCAGCGAGACAAAGAAGAGAAGGGAAAGGAAGTTTTTGCTAGACTGCAACATATGGCGGTGGATAAATGTTATCCTGTTTTACCGTCGAGTTCTGATAAGAAGGGAGACGAAGTGGTAGAGGACCCTCTGTTGTCCTATCTACTGAAATCACCACCTCCATATGCACAGGATACTACAGCGCCTGTGGTTCCTCCTGTTCCTCAACCTGTTGTTCCGGCAGCTGCTGGTCAGCCTGCCGTTGGTCCTGTTCTTCCGAATCCTCTCGTTCCTCAAGTTGTCCCTGCTCCCTTACCTGCTCTTCTTCCTACTGCTCCACTGCCTATACCTGCTCAGTCTATTGTTCCTGCTACTTCTGCTGTCTTGACTACTCCTACTGCTCCTACTTTCAGTCCTCATGTTGTTGCCCCTGTACTACTTTCCTCTTCTCCTTCTGTTCGTAGTCGCATACCAAATGCAGTGGCTAATCTTTACTCTCCATTTGGACCGATCCTTGGGTCGGATGTTTCTGATGTCTCCCAGAGACGAAGTCAAATTCCTGGTGGTAGGGAGAGTGATACGTTGGTGAAAATGTCGCGTAAATGGATTAGGTATCCCGTTATATACACCCCGCGCATGGTTTGTGAGATGTTCTCTCAGTTTAATGAGCCCACACAAAGATTCGTGTTTGAAGAAATGTGTAAGTCCCTACGGGAAGAGTGGGATAATGATGAGGTAGACAATGTACCGTCTGAAATGACTGAACTTCAGAATCAGTTTTCGAACGGTATGATTGTGGGTACTAATGTTCGTCGTGCTTTAGAGCGCCTCCTATCTTTTCTATCTATAGTACAACCTCGAGCATTGTTTAAAGACGAAACTGAGGAATGGATGGTGACACCTGGTCAGTATCCTATGCGAGAAGTTCCCCCAGTGTGGATGCCAGGTGATGCTCCTGCCAATCCTGCAATTTTGCCACACTTCCAGAGAGTTTGGATACACCTCCCATGGAAGTGATCTGAAGTTCTGCAGGTGAAACAATATTTGCCTGACCCCCGCAAAAATCCGGCAGGATACTATAAGGAGTTATCCCAACTTGTGGATGCTACTATTATGAACCTTGCCGACATTGACATGTTGTTTGGTAACGTGGTTCCGCAACCGGTTTGGGCGAAAATCCGTCAAGAGAATCACGCAGCTGAGTTAGGCGGTGATTGGGCCGCACTGGTAGTGGCTGACGCATTACAGGTTGGTGGGGCTAAGCCTGAGCAGGTAATTACGGCTCTGCCTCAAAGAATCATTACACTTATGAAGACACTTATGCCAGCAATGAAAGTTAACTGGGATAAACTGTCCGCGTGCAAGCAAAAGAAAGACGAGAGTGTCTACAATTTCTTTACGAGATTTGAGGAGGCATTCATCGATCACAGTGGTCAGGATATGAGCACTGAGGGAGGTCAGCGATTATTTGTAGATAAATTTGTATCGAATTTGTTGCCTGAACTCAGCAATAAGTTGAAAAACTCTGAAAGTTCATGGTCTGTTTCTACTTCTGCTCAAATATTGGCCACGGCTCAATATTACGAAAATAGGGAGAAGGAGGAAAATGATCGTGCGGATAAGAAAACTAAGGATCTTAAAACTAAAGTTCTGTTGCAACAAGCGTATCCTCCGCGCTCGAATCAAAATGACTCACAACAGCAGAATAGATCGCAATCACAGTCTTCTAGGTCGCAGTCGCGTACTGACTCCTCCACACCGAGATCTATGCTTGGTTATAACCAATGTGCATACTGTAGAGGTGAGTGCCATTTGAAGTTTAATTGTCCGGTTTTACGGGACCGAAATAATGGTGTTTCGGCTCGAGGAGGTCGTAGTGGTCCTCAACAGGCTTCACGTGGTAGAGGCCGTGGTGTCACTCAAAATCAGAATGAGCGTTCTACCACTTCATCAGATTCGAATAATTGTTTTGATCAGCGAAATTCATCGTCTGGTAGATCTGCACAATATCATGTGGACGATTGTTACGTCGAGCATGATATCGATGCTGATGGTAATTACTAGGACAGCCACAGACGAAGAGAGGGAGTAGTATCAGTTCCGGTTGATCAGAGAGGGCCTTACGTCGCAGTTGCCACATCAGGCGTAGTTGAGCCTTTTCTGTTGGACACTGGTGCAGCGAAAAGTTCTATCATGCATTCGAAACTCCCTGGCGCACCTTTGTCTGGCTTAACGAATGTTTCCGTTGGATTCTCTGGCGCCCCCGTTAGCAATCCGGTCTATAGCCCTTTGCCCCTTACAATTGGGCCTCGTGAGCTAAAGGCTCCTTTGATTTTAACTACTGGTTGTGGTGAGAATCTTTTGGGTCTGGATTTGCTGAAACGGCTATATGCGACTCTGTACTATTCTCCTGCGGGAGTGGAGCTTACATTGGGTCAGAGAGTGATCTCTCCTATGTATTTGTCAACTGATAAGCTCCCACCGGAATTGAGTTCTCTTCCTAAATCTTTGTGGGCAACAGGTCCCAATGATGTGGGCCTGCTGGACATCTCACCTTATGTGGTCCAATTAAATTCGAATGTGCGATTACCACGTATTCCCCAGTATCGTATCTCCCTCGATGGTGAACGAGCACTGTTAGCGATCATATATGACTTGATCGAGAAGGATGTTATTGAGGAAACTCGGGGAAATGTGTGTAATAGTCCTGTGTTACCTATTTTGAAACGAACTGATCCATCCAGGCCTCCTGTGTACCGTTTTGTTATTGATTTACGGGAGGTAAACAAAATTGTGATTCCACAATTTCCTGTGGTGCCTGATATTACGGCTTTACTGACTCTGATTCCAGCCTCTGCCTCTTGGTTCTCAGTGATCGATCTGAAGAATGCTTTCTTTAGCATTCCGATTGCTGAGGAAAGCAGAGATCTATTCGGTTTCTCATTAGGAGGTCGCAGCTTTAGGTTTAAACGCGCTCCTCAGGGCTACTGTGAGAGCCCATCGATCTACAGTCAAGCTCTTAAAAGTCAACTTGACGCGTTTGTGCTACCAGCTGGTGCGGCCTTGATTCAGTACGTTGATGATCTGTTAGTGGCTGCTGACACTAAAGAGATTTGCAAAACTGCTACAGTATCGCTGCTACAGCATCTATGTGACTTACATCACAAGGTGTCACCTTCTAAGCTACAATATTGTTGTCAAGAAGTAACCTATCTAGGTCACTTATTGTCAAAGGAGGGAAGAAGGTTGACCCCAGAAAGAATTGCAGCGATCGCTCGAATGACTGTGCCAACAACTCAGAGAGATGTGCGTGCCTTTTTAGGTATCACGTCATACTGCAGGCAATGGATTCCAATTTTTTCATTGCTAGCGAAGCCATTGGTCGCCCTCACATGCAAGGATGTTCCGACTCCTTTGCCATGGACTGAAGAGTGTCAGAAAAGTTTTTCTGAATTACGTGATGCGTTGTGTTCGGCTCCTGTGTTATGTACTCCTGACTACAGTAAGCCGTTTACACTATACGTTCACGAGAGAGAGGGTTGTGCGTTGAGTGTCTTGACGCAACAGTTTGGTGGTAAGCAGCATCCATGTGCATATTTTTCCTCGACCTTGGACCCAGTAGCTAGAGCATTGCCGAGTTGTCTAAGAGCGACAGCGGCGGCTGCGGTGTCCATTCGACAATCTGCAGGATTGGTCATGGATAATATGCTTACGGTGATGGTTCCGCATGCAGTTGACACTCTTTTAAATCGTACAAAAACTCAACATTTGATGAGCGCAAGGTTGTCCGGTTATGAGTTGACGCTTTGGCAAGTCATATACAAATAAAGCGCTGTAATGTACTGATTCCGGCGACATTGTTGCCGACTAATATGGAATCAGATGATGTACCACCACATGATTGTTATTTAAGAACTGAAGAAGAAACGAAGGGTCGTGTTGACCTAAAAAACCCTCCATTGGCAGACCCAGATGGTACTTTGTATGTTGACGGTTCGTGTTTCAAGTTGCCGAATGGTGATGTGACGACTGCATATGCTGTAGTGACGTTGAGTACGGTTGTGGAAACTGCGAGATTGAGTCAGAATTCCGAGCAAGCGGCAGAGTTGATTGCGTTGACGAGAGCGTGTGTTTTGTCTAAGGGAAAGCGAGTGAATGTGTTTACAGATAGTCAATATGCTTTTGGCGTTGCACATAGCTTTGGTCGATTGTGGAGAGAAAGAGGATTTATGACATCGCATGGTACGAAGATCCAACACGGACAGCTCGTGAATGATCTTTTGGACGCACTTACATTGCCTAAGCAGGTGGCGATTATTAAATGCAGCACGCACCGAAAGGTTACGGATGATGTTGGTCGGGGTAATGCGTTTGCGGATGAGATTGCTAAGGAAACAGCCAAGAATCTTGCAACCCGAATGTACGTTACGAGTTCAGTAAGGTGGCCTGCAGAGACTGGTATGTGTGAAGACACTGTTGAAAGCGTGAAAGCGATTCAGAATTAGGCCACCGAAACTGAAAAGACAAAGTGGAAAGAAAGCACGGGAAAGCTAGACACGCATGGATGTTGGATTGATTTGTCGGAGTGTCAGAGGTGGATGTTACCGGATGCATATGTGCTAGCCGTTGTGACTATGGCTCACGGCTTGTCACATATTAGCGCGAAAGGTATATGTAAGTTGTTGTCCCCTGTATGGAAGAATGATGGTATTGCTAAGTGTGCTGAGAGGGTGGTTAAGAATTGTATGGTATGTATGATGTACAATCCCGGCAAGGGTACCCCCACTCCACCTGGCCATTTTGCTCCTCCTACATGTCCCTTTGAGGTTATTCAACTGGACTTCATTCATATGGAGAGATGCAATAACTTGAAGTACGTTTTAGTTGTGGTTTGCGCGTTCTCCAGATGGATTCAGGCTTACCCTCTGAAAGATAATACTGCCCTGTCCACAGCGAAAGTCCTACTGAAGGAATACTTTACTCGGTATGGAATGCCACGGATTGTATGGTCAGATAACGGAAGTGAGTTTGTGGGGAGTGTGATGAAGAGTGTGTGTAAGGGCCTTGGAATTCGACAAAAATTCCATAGCGCCAATCATCCCCAGTCAGCAGGTTTAGTTGAAGGGTACAATGGTACTCTGAAACTGAAACTTGCTAAGATTCAAGCTACGACTGGTCTGTCATGGCCTGATGCCTTGCCTCTGGCTCTCCTGCCGACCAGGGCGACTGTACACTCTCGAGTAGGGCTTAGCCCATATGAGATTGTGTTCGGCCGTCTTGCGAACATTTGGGGGGTCCCGAGGCCTAGGGCCTTTGATAGCCTCGAGTATCCAATGTTAATTGATTATCTTCATGATCTGACTGCTAAACTGAGGTTAATTCATCAACAGGTCTTTGAAGCACTACCGGCACAGACAGAGGGTCCTGTACATCGGCTTCAACCGGGTGACTGGGTCGTCACCCGAAATTTTGGCAGAAAACGTAACTTGGAGCCGAGATTTGTTGGTCCTTTCCAGGTCCTGCTGGCCACAAGGACTGCGGTTCGGTTGGAAGGCAGGAAAAATTGGGTGCATGCCACCCACACCAAAAGGGTTCCAATCCCTTTGCCAGCAGATTCTTGGGTGAGGACCGGGATTGCCGCAACGGAAACAGAGACCCCAACAAAATTTGTGCCGTTTAGTGATGCTCAACCTGTAGGAGATACTTCATTGCAGCCAGATACATTAGTTGAACCTTCAGCATTGGAGAACTCGAGGCTTGAACTGTCATCCGATCGACTGGACGCTGTTTCACAATCTGAACAATTATTTGAAGAACAGACTCGTCCTGGAAGAAGTAGATATTTTCTTCGTTCTCATAACAAAGACTAATAAACGAAAACACTTTTTTTGAATTCATATTACCCCCATACTATTACCTTGAACATTATGAACAATTGCATCCTCTATTCTTGAGTTCTTTTATACCTATGTTTTTTCCACAGCTAGGAGATTTGTATTAAAAATTGAATGTTTGATTAAAGAAAACCTTACATCTGGGTTGACCGTAGGGCCGTGCGGGTACTTCCTTCTGTTTAGCAGGTTCCTGACACTAGGTCGGTTACTTTTGTCGATTCCTGGGAACTCCTGGGAATTGATAATCGCTACTCAGAACGAAGTGCGTCAAGAACGTTACGGACGTTTTTTTGAGGATGGAGTTCTCTAAGCTGTCGGAAGTAGAGGGGATGTTAGCGCAAAGATCAAAATTGCATAGGGTTGTACGAACAAAATGCTTTCTGTTTCAGGTATTCCTGCTGTTTCTGACTGTTTCCATGTTATTGGTGGGTGGAGTGTATTTTGGAATACAGTCGTTATTGCCTTCTGTTTCACCTACTGTTTCTTCTGAACCGAAATCTATTCCCACTGTTTCTCCACATTCCTTTCATCCTCTGCCCCAACATGAACAGGTTAGGCGTGCGGAATTCATGAATAACTCCTTTGTCCAGCTTCTACATCAGCATCAGTTGGTGATGAACACTACTAACTGTTGGGTGTGTGGGTTAATGCCACATACCATGGATAGGGGTATTCCGTATCTGGTTCTTCCTTACAGCTCCCAGGGCTCAGCTCGAGCATTTCAAACTATGCTCCGTAGTGCACTAGATTCCTACCCCCATCGAGAGCCACGCTCTGCAGATCCTGGTCCCGGCCCGTATCACAAGCCTTTGGCAAGAGCGATCGTTGACTTAGATAGATATATTTTTGATGCATCGCTTATTCCAGAGGAAGAGGTGCGAGCATACAAGGATCTGAGTGAGGCTGAGTATAGTATATCAGTGGGTGATAGACAGCTTAAGAGCTCGTCTCCGATCTGGATCGTACCCCATCTCGGTAATTTCTGTTTGCAAGGCCTTGGTCGAAATCCGCGAGCCCAGCTTGGGAAGAGTGCTTACACTCAAACGTATGTTTTACCAATGCTCTCTTCCCCTGTTTTCCTGACTGCCAAGGGTACATACTTTGTATGTTACGACCGCGCATACACATGGTTGCCCCGTGACTTCTCGGGCACCTGTTATATTGCGAATTTGTTGCACCAACTTTCACAGTCGCCTCAGACTATCACAAGACTAGAGTTGTGAGAGGCGTTATTAGCAAAGAGGACACTGCCGGTCAAGAAGCAGGAGACTTCTTTAAGGGTTTCCTGCCGTTTTGGGGACCTATGGTTAATAGTAGGAACCTGAGATAGCTGACTCGTGTGGTCGAATCAACTGCTAATATAACTGCAAGTGCCCTTGGTAATCTGACAGCAGAGCTTCAGGCAGATAGGCTTATGACGTTGCAGAACCGTATGGTTTTAGACGTTGTACTTGCAGATAGAGGTGGTGTGTGCAAGGTGATCCATTCGAGTTGCTGTATTTTCATCCCTGATAACGCTCCAACTGTATATCAAGCTATCTCGAAGTTGCATAAGATCTCCGAGTCCATACACGTGGACGTAGGTGATTGGACGCTACTTGGATGGTTTTGGGGCCTAATGTCGACGTGGGGTTGGAAGATTCTGATGATCATCGGGGTTGTTGTAGAGTTTCTGTTCACGTGTTGTCTTTGTGTACAGTGTGGTCCTGCCTTATGTGGCCTCTGTGCTACAACGTGTATAAGATGGCCATCTGTTACCAAGGAAGCATTGATGGATAGGATAATGTTGCAGCAACATCTGAATGACCTGATGAATATCGAGATCGATTCTGATATCGACTAGTGCTTGCCTACATGAGGGCAAAAGGAGCGTCTGAGGTTCCGTGACAATCATAACGATGTTTTTGACTCGTTCGAATATGGACGTGTTTGGTATCTATGAACCGCAAATGACGAGTTTAGTGGGTGTACGCGTTTTCGCTACACTGGCCTGAACCGTTCGTCTTATTCGTGGGTTTCTCTATCTGAACCCACGGGTTCCATTTTAGATACGGCATCCATTTTGTCTCTTGCCCTCAAGTAGCCAGCGAACGGACACTGTCCGCTTCGTGACCCTGGGACTCCCAAACTCATACGGAAGACTCGTGTTCCTTTGAGGATGTCTTTATGACGAGGGGGATGACACTGCGAAGTCAGATGGCTCTGCTCGGGGCTCATCTTGCCGTGCCGGTCTATTGTTTCAGCTGTGCATGCATTAGGCACGAATCCTTTGATCCTGCAATCACGCTTCCGATATTGCCCCCTACACTCTTTCTCAATCTGTTGTCT
The DNA here is from genome assembly GCF_964263255.1 of Lissotriton vulgaris. Taxonomy (NCBI): domain Eukaryota; kingdom Metazoa; phylum Chordata; class Amphibia; order Caudata; family Salamandridae; genus Lissotriton; species Lissotriton vulgaris. Next base: position 307,512,482 of record NC_141688.1, on the reverse strand, counting down.
GTTTTCTGTCTTCCTTGCACCTGTTTCTGTCTCTTTTCTTAACTCGTTTACAGCCAGAATGGAATGTACCTAATGGTGGGATAACGTACTTTTACAGTTGGGAACCAGCGATGCTACTGTAATTATGTTCCGGGCCTCTGAATACATGAAAGCGACCCTTTTGAAGTTTACTGTGGGAACTGAGTTGTAACCTTTTGTTCGCCATGTTGTGCTATGACTAAGATATGTATAAAAGGAGCGATCCACTGTTGCAATTCGAAGCAGTCTCCTAGAACCTACACATGCTGTACTTCTTGCGACTTCTGTATTCCCTGCAGTAAATAAACCTCGCTTTGATGCCAAAGGAAGTGTCCCGTGTCTCTGTGTTTTGTACGCCGGAACAGGTAACCCACGAAGGTTTCAGGTGTTGTTCCCTGGCACCGCTGGGCCTTAGAATAGCCCAGTCCTTCAACTGGATAAGCACGACTGCTCGGATTACGCGCCACTGTGTGGGAAAATGTTTCACCTCATTAGTGCAGTTTTACACCCAAATTCATCAAAAAACAACAGAAAGGTGATCGGCAACCTTTGTAATGGGCCTTCCTCTGCATGGCAGAGAAAGCAAAAGACACAGAATTGATGGACGGAATGCAGAACAAATCAAAACATTCACCCCCAGTCAAGATATCTGGGTTAAATCCATCATTCTTTTGTTCACCATGCCACCCCAGTGTAGACCTGCTATATGCAAATCAGTCTTGACCCTGTGCCTCATGGGAACAGTCCATCCTGAACTGCCAAGCCAGGTCCTTCCTGGACCAGAAACAAGCATCCTAGGACCGGTTTCGAGGTTTCACCCCTCTTTAGCAGGATAGCTTGATTCCAGTGGCACAGTGAGCCCAGGACCCACGTCTGGACATACCTGGCGCACTTAGGTGAGAAAGCAAAAGACGCACAATTGATGGACCGAATGCATAACAAATCAAAACATTCACAGCAAAAGAATGATGGTTTTAACCCAAATCTCTTGACCAAGGGTGAATGTTTTGATTTGTTCTGCATTCCGTCCATCAATTGTGTGTCTTTTGCTTTCTCCTCTGAGTGCGCTGGGTATGCCCAGACGTGAGTCCCGTGCTCTCCATGCCACTGGAGTCAAGCTATCCTGGCTGATGCGGGCTGGAAGCCCGAACCTGGTCCTAGGATGTTTGTTTCCAGTCCAGGGAGGACCTGGCCTGGCAGTTTGATCTGGACTTTCCCATAAGGCACAGGGTCAAGACTGATTTGCATATAGCTGGCTTTAAACTGGAATGGCATGGTGAGCAGAACAATGATGGATTTGGGCCCAGATGTCTGTACTGGGGTAAATGTATGACCTTGTTCTGCATTCTGTCCATCAATTGTTCTTTTTGCATTCCTCTGCATGGCAACATATGTGCTTGCCTTTTTAATAACCTTTGATCTGTTGGAGCTGGAAACCTTTTTTTTAAACTCTGTAGCATATGCAGCAGATGGTAAATTATGTGGCAAATGCAGCAAATCCATAATTATGTGGAAGTGCTGCAGCCATGAATTTGCGTAGTTTCAGTGGTCCTGAGTATAAGACACAGTGGCGGCTCCTATGCTAAGGCGGAGGAGCGTCGCCCACTGCTTTTTAGCAGTGAAATAAAATTATAACAACTCACGTAATTCCGATTTTATTTTGTTCTACTGCTGCAACTTTGCGGAGCTGCTGTGCTCAAAGAGCAGGGCAGGGGAGAAGTGGTTGCACCCTCCTAAGTACGCAATGAATGTTTTGCCAGCCCTCTCTGGCGTCCAAACAGTCATTTGCACTTAGCATGTTCTCTGAGCAGACTGCATAACAGCCTTCATGGAGAACATGCCCAGGCTCCCAGTCAGCGTCTGAGCGCTGAACCACAGCTCTCAAACCTTAGCACAACGCTGCTAAGGCGGCATTGGGATTGGCTGACTGGTAACCTGGGTGTGCTGCCTGTTCAGGCTGAGTGGCACAAGTTACATCTGGGGTCTCTCAAATGAGAGAGCAGGTACCATAAAGTATGGATAAAAATACATTATACAGAAAAGTAGGAAAAAAAGTGCATGTGAGTCTCTTAAGATTTCTGAACAGTAGTTTCCATAACATGGAACGTAATTTTCTGGAGAAACATTTTTAATTTAACGGGAACATCAAAGAGTTTAGAAGTGCCTTTGTAAATTTTCTTACAAATTAGGGGTGAAGAATACAATAATATATGGTATTGGCATGTGATGTAAATGCATATTCGCGGTAGAAACATGCGTGCTAAAAAGTGCGAGGCAAAGGCATCTGATGTATTTACCAGCGTTGTACCGTCGTACCCCACACCACATTATCCAGGTGGCTAGGCTGCATCACACAGCCAGTCTTTTAGCTTTTTTTTAACAATCAGTTGTAATGCAATAGGCCTTGCATTACTGAATGTTTGAGCTATTGGCGGGGCTAATAATAATGCAACGCCAATCGCTCAAACTTTCAGCAATGCGAGAGCTATTGCTTTGCACATCAATTGAGGCTCCCGCGTTTTAACTTTAAACAGCTTAAGCTAAAGTGCGGATGCTGCAATTGCTTCAAAAGTAAAGAAATAAACAAACGTTTTTTTCTACTTTACTTTTGAAGCAATCGTGACACTTGCACTTTAGCTTAAGATGTTTAAAGCTAAGGCACAGGTGCCGCGATTGTAACAAAAGTAATAAAAATTGGCTTTTGCATGCTTTTTTCTATTTCTTTACTTTTGAAGCAATCGCGGTACCCACGTTTTAACTTCAGATGTTTAAAGCTAAAGTGGTGCATGACTTCATTGTAAGAAAAGTAAAGAAACGGAAGAAAAAGGCATGCGCCATGTTCGGCGATTGCAATGAACAAAAGAAAAGCGCAGCCGGCATTATTCAGCTATTTGTGCAAAATGACTATGGAATAAAGAGCACCCGTGTATTGCCCTCTCGAAACTCAAACACCCAAAGTGTGAAGGGGATTCTTCTTTTTTGATCTGACAATTTTATGCTATGATTATTGATTTTCAAGATCAACCCATTCCACTAGTGTACCTTTGAACGCTCATTACTGATCAACTTCTCCTTTGAAGATGTCATTTATATGTCAAACCGTATTTTTATCTCCAAAGACTCCATTTAAAACTATTTACATCATTTACTTCATTGTATTGTAATGTATTAAAATTGCATTTATGCAGCTCTTACTGGAGAAGTGTGGCTCAATGGTTAGAGCAGCAGACCCTGATGCAGAGGTCTGGCCTCGGACCAGGGTTCAATTCCCGCCTTGGCTGGTCTTGGTGGGGTCTTGAGCTCTAAATTCCTTGGACCTGATTTCTCACCTCAGTGCCTATTCTAATCATGGGTCCCATGCAACTTTGGGCAATAGCTTGTTTAATCTCCACAATGGCCCCAACAGTGCTGGGATGCCTGGCTTCATCTTAGGGATGCCCAGGAGTGGACATATCACAGGGAAAAGCCAGGTAGGGTTCCTTAGTGGTATGAGTACAAGCGCCGGGAGACCCGGTCTGGGTAGCTGTGCGCTATACAAGTACAAAAACATTTACACAACACATTACAACATACTACCCCTGAAAAGGCATCAAAGCACTTTTTCTGAGAGTAGCATGCTACTCCAGAAGCCATTAGGATTAATGGTGAATTAGTATAGTGAAATATGAAAGTAATTTTGTTGAGTGGTGGATGTTAGTCAGTTATTTGGATTGAGTATTGTAGCAGAGGGATAGAAGAGGGACAAAGGTTTGTATATATATATATATATATATATATATATATATATATATATATATTTGATATTTATTGGAATTTGTATAGCGCAACTATCGCTCCGGAAGGAGCATCTTGGCGCTGAGCAAAACAGAAGAACCCGCATTGGGAGGCGTGGATCAGATCAGATGGCTGCGAGGACCGATGAATTAGACTGAGGGAAAATCCAGGTCTTCAGGAGTTTCCTGAAAAGGCTTTCAGTAGGAGCGTGTCTAAGGTTGGAGGGGAGACCGTTCCATGCCTTAGCCACCAAAAATGAGAAGGTTTTACCCCCTCTCGTTTTTAGCTTTATTCGAGGGACAGAAACCAGGTTGGCTCCTGATGACCTCAAGCAGCGCGATGGAATATAGCGCGAAAAGCGCTTGGCCAAATAAGAAGGGCCGGTGTTCCTGGTGGCTTTGAAGACCGTGACAAGAAGCTTGAAAAGAATTCTTTTGTGGAGGGGCAGCCAGTGGAGAGTATTGAGGGCTGCAGAGGCCGAGGACCTTGGAAGTTTAAGTACAAGCCTGGCCACTGCGTGTTGGACGCTCTGCAGTTTCTTAAGGGAAGAATTTTTTATTCCAGCTAAGAGGCCATTACAATAATCCAGCCGGGATAGGATCAGGGCCACCGCGACTGATTTCCTGGCTGAAATAGGAAGGAAGTCAAAAAAAAATTTCAGCTGTCTGATAAGACTGAAACAGCACCCTGCAGTGATGCGCACATGGTCGTCAAAGCTGAGGGACGAGTCGAATTGGACACCAAGATTGCAGGCCGAAGAGACCGCACTAGGCGGTGCTTCAGAGTTTTGGGGCCACCAATCTTTTGGGGAAAAAAGGATGTCTTTGCCTAAGGGTATTATTTCAGTTTTGGCGCTGTTGCACTTGAGATGGTTATGGTTGAGCCAAGAAAAGACTTGGGAGAGGCAGTTCTGAAATCTAAGGGCAGCGCCGGGGTACTTTTTATCAATGGTGACGACAAGCTGAGTGTCGTCAGCATAGGAAGTTACAAGGGTTCCGTGGGATTCAATCAGTAAGAGAAGGGGGGCCATGTATATATTGAAAAAGAGAGGGCTGAGTATGGACCCCTGAGGCACACCAGATGTTGTGGGTCTTTCGCCAGAGAGGAATGGGCCTAGAGAAACAGTTTGTGATCTATTGGATAGGAATGATGTTATCCAAGTTAAAGCAGAACCAGACACACCAATCCCACGCATTCTGTTGATGAGGATGGCGTGGGAGATGGTGTTGAATGCTGCAGTTAAGTCGAGCAGGATGAGTACAGCTTGTTTTCCCTCATCCTGCAAGAACTTAATGGTGTCCGATAGCTCAATCAAAGCGGTTTCAGTGGAATGGCCAGGGCGGAAACCTGATTGCTGAGGGTGCAGGATATGATTGCTTTCCACAAAGACTTTTAATTCCTCGTGAACTAGCTGCTCAGTAATTTTGCCTAGTGCCGGGAGAAGGGAGATTGGGCGCATATTTGATAGATCTGTCGGGGATTTGGTCTGTTTTTTCATTAAAGGCTTGACTATGGCCTTCTTCCATTCAGCGGGGACAATGCCTGAATTAAGGGATTGGTTAACAATGGCATTGATTGAGGGGTTGACGGCCTCAATGAGATGGTGGAGAATAATCGGGGGACAGGAGTCCGTGGGGGCTCCCGATCTGCAGGTCATAATAGCCTTATGTGTTTGTAACAGAGAAACTGTAGTGAAATTACACAAGGAGGATGGAATGGTCTCAGCATCTTGTGTATGGATTATTGGGGGGGGAAATCCTTATGGATGTTATTGATTTTCTCAATGAAAAAGTCCGCTATTTGGTCACAGAGGGTTTGGGATGGAGGGATTTCTAGTGCCAGGGCCTTGGGATGAGTGAAAGACTTAACTATATTAAAGATGGTGTGTTGTTTCTGATTAGCTTCCTCTATAGCTGTGGTAAAAAACTCCTTTTTAGCTTTTTTTATGTTGTAGAGGTATTGTTTCCTCTGCAGGATATATAAGGATCTGGAAGTAAGATCGTACGTTTTCCTCCATTCTCTTTCAAGGATCCTGCACTTGAGATGACATTCAGAGAGGGCCTGGGTGTACCAAGGGGCGTTGGGCTTTCTTTTGCGGGGAACTGATTTTTGGTTGGTTGGATTGGAGTAGGCAGAAACCACACTGTCAATCCACGAGTGGAAGTTTTTAGAGTCTTGAGATACGTCTCCGACAATATTGGGGGGGGGGGGGGGCGAGGGGCTGGGGGTTCAACTTTATGCGCTCAGCCACTTTCTTCCAATTGGTTGAGAAGGGGGTGGAGGAGCACTTAGTGTTCGATGGCGATAAGGGTTTTGCTTTGATAGAAAAGGGAATGAAACAGTGATCAGTCCATATTTGTGGTGATGTCATCAGTGATGTCATTTGAGATGTCATCAGTGATGTCATCAGTGATGTCACTGACCATGTCATGAATGATGTAATATGTGACATCATCAGCATTGGATTGCGGATGTGCGAAATATATAGTTAGTGCAACTAACTATATGTGGAATTTCATTGGTTTTATATCAATAAAATGTCCAGCTAACTATATAGGAGGAATTTCAATGGTTTTTTATATGTTAATTCCTAACTATATAAGGCCTGAAACCTATGGTTTTTTCAGTGAATATATATATATATAGAGCTTGATACCCCTAATGGGGTGTTGAAGTGCTTTTTCGGGGAGTAGCACGCTTCTCCAAAACCCATAAAGGATTAGTGGTGAATTAGTAAATTGAAATAGGATATTTGATAAGTGGACATGTTTGTCTGTTATTTTAATTGAAAAGGATAGTGGAGGGATAGAAGAGTGAAGGTTTTAGACTTCTTTTTTTCATAAAATGGGATTAGTAAGAAGGCATGTTGAGGGGAAGAGTCAGAGGGAAGAGTTTAGAAAGGCTTGTTTTGGGGGATCAGTATAGAAAAAGAGGTGTCAGGTGGTGCAAGGAGGGGTAGAGTAGGGAAGAATCTAGAAAGGGATATTTTGGGGATCATGGTAGTGGTATGGGGTTTGGGGTGAATGAGATAGTGGAGGTAGTGGATATATTGATAGAGTTATATGAGAAATAGGCTAGTGAATTACAAAGAGTAGTAGAAAGAGGTTTGAGATGAGTGAGAGAGTTGAGGTAGAAAATATATTGAGAGCGGTATAGGGTAAAAATAGGGTAGTGCATTGGACAGGCTGAACTAGAGGAAAGTAATAAATATATACATCCATAAGTACATCGAAAGTTTATAGATGCATGAGGAAGGAAATATATGTAAATTAAAGATATTGATAGAGGTATAGGGTGAGAATTAGGGTAGTGCATATCATATTTTTTTGAAGGAAAGTAATACATATATAGGTCCAAGGCCGCACATGCATAAAGGAAGTAAGTATAAGTAGATTACAGATGCATTCAATAAACTTTGATTTTGAAGTGTTGTACGTATTTTTTTATTTTTTTATTTATTGCTTAAACATAATTATTCTACGTGTTAATACAAAGCAATACACATATATAGGTACATATCTATAGTACAAATAAATGCTTCTGTACAGAGGAATACGCTGTATATTTCTGTTTCCGTATGGTGCTTATGTGGGGAAGTGCCAATTCTTGAATAGTTTCCTCGGGATAAGGTGGTCATTGGTGGATCTTATGTTGGGGGGTAAAGAGTTCCATATTTTGGCACTTGAACAAAGAAGGATGTGCCACCCATGTTTATTTCCTTGTATTTTGGGATTTTGAGGCAAGGTGCCACTCTAGAGCAGAGGTTTCTATGATGTGTTTGGTGATTTCATTCCTGATGAAGAACGGTCCCATTCCATGTATGGCTTTGTGGGTGATACAAAGCAGCTTGAACGTGGATCTTCTGGCAACCGGTAACCAATGCAGGGCTTTCAAGGCAGGGGAGATGTGATCTTGCAGTTTGATATGCAAAAGTAGTCTGGCAGCCGAGTTCTGAATCTGTTGTAGTATTTTCATAGTTGTTAAAGGTGATCTGCAGTAGAGGCTATTGGCGTAATCGAGTTTGGCCAGAACAAGGGAGATGGTAGCTTGGACCTAGTGTGGGAATCCCAAATGGTGGAAGATGCGTCGCAGAGTTTTTATAGTAACAAAGCTTCATCTTGCTAGTTTGTCCACTTGTGCAATTATCGATACTTTGGAGTCCATGGTCATTCCTAGGTTTCTTACTTCCTTCGATGCTTTAGGCTGTGATCCCAGTTCATCAGGCCAGGCTGAAAGCGGATCATAATGTTTCCAATGGCCACTTCTGAGTATTTCCATTTTGGAAGCATTCAATTTGAGATGGCTGCTAGTCTTCCATTGATCCACCGCTCTGAGACAACTGACAATTTGAGAGTTTCTAATGTCTTGGGGCATTCCAGTTGAAGATGTTTTTGTGTCATCTGCATAGTTTTAGCACGTGAGGTGAAATTGATTGATCAGTACCGGTAATGACTTCATGTAAATATTGAAAAGCATGCACAAGATGATAGAGCCTTGAGGGACCCCAGCTTTTGTGGAGTACGGTTCGGACGAGAAATGTGGGGTATGGATGACATTAGTTCTGTTGCAAAGGCAGGATGTGATCCAGTCTAAAGCAGTCCCCTCTACGCCGGCCTCGTAGTGTCTTTGTATTAGAGTGTTATGGTCAACCGTGTCAAAGGCAGCCGAGAGGACCAGGAGAAGTAGTCCTGCAACCCCGTTGCGGTCAACTGTGTTCTTCAGTTCATCCCGGATGGCAAGGAGGGCAGATTCAGTGCCTCTTCCCAGACGGAATCCCGTTTGGAAGTCTGAAAGTATGGCATTATCTTCAATGAATTGTGACATCTGGGCGGACGCTGCTCTTCCTATCAGTTTGCCCAGGAAAGGCCCATTAGTAGTTAGTCTGTAGTTGTCAGGGTTCAACAGGTCCAAGTTTGTTTTCTTCAGTAAAGGGCGTATATGTATGACTTAGTGAGTTCTGCTGGAAATATTCTGGTAGTTAAGGAGTTGTTGATGATTCTTCTTACTGGAGTGGAAGCATAGGTTGTTAGAAGAATACTCTTGAAGGTTTGTGGTGGACATGGGTCCTAAGGGCTGCCGTCAGACCTGCTTGCTTTGACCAGGTCCATGAATTCATTGTGTGAAACGTGTTGGAAGGAAAGGAGAGGCTGAGTTAGAGTATTCTTGGACTGTTGTTTTGCAAGAGGGTTAGTGCTTGTGCTTTGTCTCTGTTTTAAGTACGAGTCCAACATGTCTACTTTGTCTGTGTAATGATTCTCCAGTTTGTCAGTGAAATCTTGAGCAATGGGATGAGTGCCTTCCAGGCAATTTGGTTTCCGAAATTCATTGAGTAATTTATAGAATTCTTTATTCCCACATCGAGCATCATAAAATATTTTTCTGTCAACATTTTATTTCCAAAAGTCCTTTTTTTACTCCTCTATTTGGTGCAATACAATTCTTAAATTCTGCAACATATCTTATTATTTTAACCATTTGAAGGAGAAAAACGTTATATTTGTTCACCAATTAGTGAAAGAAAATTCTATTGTATCTTTTAAATACTTACAACTACAATATCATTTATCTAACTCCTTTTTGAAGGAATATGAGCTGGTTTCCCAAATGAACCCTGACTCACTAACATCTGTACTTGTAACACCTTTATATACGGTTTTACATTACATTATTCCCAAAAATGCCCTCATATACTAGCCATTAATATACTTTCTTTCCATTAAAACTAAATGTCCTCTTGAACTGATGTGGGAAGCCGATTTACCTCTCTCGTTTTCTTCCCAATTCGGGGACAAGGTTTTTGCTTACACTATATACACTACCTCTAAAGCTCCTCCCAGTACACAGTCCCATTTTGTATTTATATTAGAACTGTTATCACTCCTGAGTCTGTCACTAAATATGACTCATCTGCTTCCTCTTTATGCTGGTCATGTTCTAAAGATAATGGTTCTTTAATATATATGTTATGCAACTGTTCTCATGTTACAACGTTTGGACTTCTGTGTGGTCAAAATGTTTAACCCATCCGGTGTGCCTGACGCAATGATGCTTGTGTGCATCGGACGGCTCAGCGCATCCACGCATGGCACTGGAAATCCCTGTGGTACGGGCACCAAAGGGATTTCCTTTATTCTAAAAGAGACTCGGGAGCTGGTGAATAGCTTGCTCAGTTTCCGAGGCTGTTCTGGATTTTCACTGTAATCACGATCAGCGTGCACGGTGCGCTGACGTCATTTCACTGAAAACTAAAGTGAAACGAGCCGATGGGCTAGGTTCACTTTCACTGCCTATGTGCTCCTGGGTCTATATCAGCCCCCCGAGCATGTAGGCGGATGGAAGAGGAACAACTGGAAAGGGCAGAATCTCCCTTTTCCCTGGTGGATCCCTGCTTGGGGATTGGCACAGAAGGGCGAGATCAAAGCAGGGATTCACCAATATACACCATGGAGGAGGGAGTCGCCCCTTAGGCAAGGGCCTCTGCTCGCCCCAAAGATTTTGAGCATATTTAGTCTTCCTGCCCCTCCCCTCGCTTCGGGGGCAGAAAGGCCACTAGGCACAAGGGATTTTTCTTTATGTAAATTTAGGGGTGGAGGCAGCCCAAAATGGGCATGACAATGCCACCCCCAAACAATGTGTACAGCCTATCTGCCCCCCTGAGGGACATATGGGGGATATTATCCCAATCTACCCTCAGGAGGGGCAGAAGGCCCACTAGACCCAAAGATTTTTTGTTTTTTTAAAAGAGGGATGGAAGCTTCCCATAATATGCAAGACTATGCACTCACCCAAATGCAATTGCAAACAGTCTTTCTGCCCCCTCCCCCCTCAGGGACAGACAGGGACAATGGCCCCTGATCTGCCCCACCGGGTTAGAGAGCACAATAGACACCAGAGATTTTTTTTAATGTAAATTTAGGGGTGGGGGTTTCCCAAAATGGGCATGCCAATGCCCCCACCCCCCTAAACAAACTGGACAGTCTTTCTGTCCCCCTGGGGGACACATGGGGGTTATTGCCCCACGAGATACTAGGGAAATGTTTTAATCAAAGAAGGGTGGGGGCTGCCCACAATGGGCAACCCCATGCCCCCACCTAAATTAAATTCCAAACAGTATTTTTGCCCCGTGGGCCGAGAGGGGCACTAGCCCCCAATATGCGCCTCCAGGGTGGGGGCAGAAAGCCCACTTGGCACCAGGGATTATTTTGTTTGAATATGTAGGGCTGGGGGCTGCCCGAAATGAGCATGTCAATGCCCCCAACCCCAAACACAAATGGGACAGTCTTTAGAGTTTTCATCTAATTTTGAGGTTTGCAGGGACTCTGGGTAGGAAAATGTCGGGGAATCCACGCAAGCCATACCTTCCTGGACTCCCCAGGGTATCTAGTTTTCAGAAATGTCTGGGTTTGGTAGGCTGCCATAGATGTCCGCCGAGCCCAGGATAAAAAACGCAGGTGACCCCAGCAAAACAAAGTCTTTTTGCAATCGATAATTTTGAAGTCTCCATTGCATTTTGGGCTGTTTCCTGTCACCGTCACTAGGCCTACTGACACAAGTGAGGTACCATTGTTTTGGGAGACTGAGGGTAATGCTGGGTGGGTGGAAGTTTGTGGCTCTCCACAGAATCCAGAACTTTCCATCACAGAATGTGAGGAAAATGTGTTTTTTTAACAAATGTGAGGATTGCAAGGAATTCTGCGGCTCTAACAGAACCTTGTGAGACCCACACAAGGCACCCCATCCTGGATTCCTCTTGGTGTCTAGCTTACAAAAATGTATAGGTTTGCTAGGTTTCCCTGGGTACCAGTTGAGAAAAAAGGTCAGTTTTCATTGGAAAAAATGTGATGTGTCCATGTTGCGTTTCGGGCCATTTCCTTTTGCAGGCACTAAGTTTACCCACACAAGTAAGGTGCCATTTTTATTGGGAGACTTATGGGAACACAGAATAGTACAACAAGTCTTATTACCAATTAACATTCTATGCATTTCTGCCTTCTAAATGTAAAACAATGTGTAAAAAAGAAGGCATTTAAAACCATGGCCTCTAATTGGTTTGCTAGTATGGGTACCCATAATTTCAGGGGGGGAGGGAGAGGGTGGGCTAATAACTACTGCTTCTAAACTCTATATTTTTTTCGCATTTCGGAAAGACATAGGTGTCCTTGATACCTATTTTTCACTCTTTATATTTTATCAAATGAATTGCTATATACCCAGTACACAATGAAAACTCATTGCAAGACGCTGCTAAGTTATGGGCTCTAGGCTACTCGGGTTCTTGGTGAACCTGCAAGTCTTATATATAGCCAGAACCAGAAGGGTTCAGCGGATGTAACGGTATACTGCCTGCAAAAATCCATCATACTTAAAAGAAGTTACAGGTGAAAACATTGGCACAGATGGCTGTTTTTTTTCATCCCATTTTACATTTTTCTTATTTTCAACTGTAGGATCTACACAAATGACCCCTTGCTAAATTAAAATTTGTGTCTACTTTTCAGAATTGTATAGCTTTCCGAGATTCTTTTCACACCCATTTCTACCACCAACTAAAAGGAGATTGAAAGGTTAAAAAAAGGCTTGGTCCCAGTAGAAGGCCAAAACTGTTTAGACAATTTTAATTTTCTAACCAAAGTCTGTCTGTTATTGATAGCTGGGAAGATGGTGATTTGAGCACCACAAACCCTTTGTTGATAACATTTGCAATGAAATAAAACCAAATGCTTTCTTCTGCACCACTTTTTTTCCCATTTAAAAAACAAAATGTAGCTATATTTTGGCTAATTGCTCGATCCCCTCCAGGTGAATCCACAAACCCAGGGTACTTTTAAAATCCTCAGTATAATGGAAGAAAAGGATTCAAATTTTGTGTGGATACCTTATGTGGACAAAACGTTACAGGGGCCTAAGCACGAACTACCCCAAATAGCAAAAAAAACACTTATGCTGTAGAATATTTTTATAGGATCAATATCATCTTGTTTTTATAATTTATCTCCTCAACCTCTATTGTTGATCTTTTTATTGCACTTTTTTAAAGTTATACTTTCCTGTTAGAAAGACTTTTCTAAGGTATCTGTGTTCACGTGGTGGAGTGTTATATGTGATGGACATGGAATACATACTTGATCTTCTTTAACTCTACATCAAAAGATCACTTGTGATCTATATTGGTTACAAATGTTCTCTACTTGCACTCTTCAACTTCTTAAATCACTCATCCTTTCTTCTTTCCTTATTCAATCTCTTCCTTTCTCTTGTATTCTTTCTCTTTCCTGTTCCTCCTTCCTATCTTCTTTACATACTTTAATTTTTTTTATTTTTAAAATTCTTTTTATTGATATATAACAAATAATAAAACAAAATTAACTAATGCATTGGGGTAGATCGACGTTATTTCTGCAGTGCTCGGAGCAGAGGAAGTCTCGCAAACAGATTATGATACACAGAATGGTATATAACATAGAATCAAGGGGAACCCTGAGTATCCGAATCAGACCGCCCGGCTGGGGGAGCACAAATGTCGCCACGGTAAGCATTCCACGGCCCCCAAACTTTTATCCACTTTTCAGGGCAGCCTCTCGCAACATACACGGCACGCTCCCGGAACATACACTAGTCCAGATCCTGGGCCCATTTAGTGTCCTGCGGTGGTTGGGTTGCTCCCCAAAGCTGTGCTATATTTCGCTTCGCAATCATGCAGGCCAGTGTAACCCATTGCTTTAGGTATTGATTAAGATCCGTGGGTTCCCAGATATTCAAGAGACACCTGCGCGCTTCCAATCTCACCTCACAGCCCAGGACCTTGTTCAATGTGTCGTGAGTGGCGATCCAATAGTTCTGAACACTATCTCAGTGCCACAATATATGCAGAAACGTCGCAACCTCTCCACAGCCTCTCTTGCATTCGCCATTCGTACTCCATCCCATCCTCACCAGATCCGGACGCGTGACATACGATCTATGTAAGATCTTTAATTGCACCAGACGCAACCTCATCTGTATCGCTACTACTCTAGGAGAGGACACAGCTTCAATCCAATCCTCATCGTCTATCTCCAAACCATCAGCAACCCACGCAACCCTGAGTGACCCCAACGGATCTTCCATGTGATTAATCAACTTTCGATAGATCAATGAAATGGTTTTCTCTGGTATATGCCCATCCAATACACGGTCCTCAAGAGGGGAGGCCTCTGGGAGGGCTTCCCCCGGTAGCACATGGGAGAGGAGGGCATGCCTGACCTGCAGATAACGAAACCGCTCATTGTTATGAAGGTGATGCCTCTGCTGGAGAGCTCCGAAGGACAGTATTTCCCCTTTCCCCCAGACATCTTTAATCTGACCGATACCAATCAACTCCCACTTGTCAAATCCTTTGGTGGTCCCTAGATTGCCCAATTTGGCGGAGCTAAAGAGAGGGGTCACGAGAGACAATCTCCCTTCCCATCCCAGACTCCTGTTAGCCGCATGCCAGACCTTCACCGCATGTGAGGTGGGACCCGCGAGCGAATAACGTCCCGGACGATTATACAAGGCCCGAAGGAAATCTCCCCCGATTAACTGCGATCCATAGAGTATCCAGGGTCTCCAGGCAGTCCATAAACTATATGGTTAATAGCCGCCAACTGGGAGGCCCAAAAATATTTTTTCAGATCAGGAAGCCCGATACCTCCATCATACCAGGCCAGGGTGAGTTTAGGATAAGCGATATGGGGTCTACCATCCCATAGAAGTTGTCTCTGAAGCGCCTCTATCTCCTTAAAATATTTAGCGGGAACAGGGTCCATAGCGTTTTGTAGAGCATATAAGAACCGAGGAAGCGCCAACATTTTAAGCAATACTGCCCTACCCAGCAGAGACAGATGCAACGCCCTCCAGTGCTGAATATCAGTGCGCAATCTTGCCAGTGGAGGCAACAAGTTCTCCACATATCTCGTCTTGGCATCCAAGGCAATATAAATTCCCAAATACACAAAGCCTGTGGTAGTATTTTGAAGGGGGCAGGTCTGTGGAATCACCTGCGGGTCTCCCGAAAATACTAACATTACAGATTTCGCCTAATTAATAGCAAAGCCAGAGAACTCACCAAACACTCTGAGAGTGTCGAGAAAGACAAACCACGAGGATCTAGGCGAGGTAAGATAAAGAAGCACATCATCAGCATGAAGCAAAATTTTGTCTTCCCAATCTGGGGACCACCGCAGCCCACGCACAGACCTGTCCCATCTGACCCAAGCCGCCAATGGCTCCAGCGCCAACGCAAACAGAAGAGGCGACAGAGGACATCCCTGCTGTGTCCCCCTCTCCAAAGCAAAATCACAGGATTGACAGTTGTTCACAACGCGAGCCAAAGGGGCAGTATATAGCAGGCGCACCCATCCAATAAACTCAGGCCCGAAACCCAGCTTCTCCAACACAGCGAATAGGTACGACTATTCGACCCGGCCAAAAGCCATGGTGACGTCCAGGGACACCAACACGGCTGGTTGCGACAAATCTCGGGCCCTACCCAGTACTCCGTGGAAATGCCGAAGGTTCAACGCAGTGTTGCGGCGTGGCATAAAGCCCGACTGGTCCGGGTGTACCAAGGTGGAGATCACTTTTACCAACCTGATCGCTAGTACTTTGGCCAAGATCTTGGGTTCCGCATTAAGCAAAGAAATGGGCCTATAGGAAGAGGGGGAGGTTCGGGCTTACCAGGCTTGTGGATAACAACTATATTTGTGATCCGCTGATCATAGGGGAGGCTACCAGACTCTTTACTCTAAAAAAACATAGCTTTAATATGCGGCGCAATTTTGTAAGCATTCAATTTAAAAAGTTCAATCGGAATACCATTGGGACCTGTCGCCTTCCCCGAGTTAATACTCTTGATGGCACCCGCTATTTCGTCATCCGTAATCGCAGAATCTGTATATTTCCGATCTTCTTCAGATAAACTAGGCATGATAATGTCTCTAATCATCTCGGCTTGCTCAGCGCCAGTATATGCGTTTGAGGAAGCATAGACACTCTGATAGTAGCAGCCAAAGGAATCAGCGATCCTCTGAGGATCTGTAAGAGCCTCAGGTCCATTACTCTCAAGCTCAGGGATCAACCGAGAGGCGCGTTCTCCACGGTCAAGCCACACTATAAGCTTGCCAGCTCTATCACCGTGCTCATAAATCCTACTCTGGACATCGCTATGCTGCGTTACCGCCGATTCCCTGGACAGCCTGTGGTACTCGTCCTGCTTGAGGTGCAGCTGATGTTGATTCTCAACCGAAGCACCGCCAGCAACTTGCTTCTCCAAATCAACAACCTCCGCTTCAACAGTATTAATCTCCGCCAAGCGCATCTTTTTTTTACCCGCGATGAGAGTCAGGGCCTCTCCGCATAGAACAACTTTATACGCCTCCCATAACGTCCCCGCAGAATCCACCGTACCCTGATTATATTGAAAGTACTGTTCCGAAGCCCTACATATTTCTGTCCTAATGACGGGGTCTCGAAGGTGCCAGGGGTTGATAGGCGCCACTCTACCCACCTTAGACTGTCCTATCTCAACTCAAACCCAAACTGGGGAGTGATCGGAAACTCCTCTACCCAAATGACGCGCCTCCCTGATAGTGTCCGCCATGGCCGCCGGCAATAGGATATAGTCAAGCCTCAACATAGAGCCATGTGCCGCTGAGAGATGTGTATAGCTCCGTAGTGCAGGATTCAAGAGACACCACACGTCAATCAGACTCAATGATTCCAAAAATTCAGGGAGCCATTAACGCGATGGGGGGAGCGATCTCGGTGGGGTACGGTCTAAACTGCCATCAACGACGGTATTAAAGTCCCCACCAAGAACTAGAAGACTGTGAGAAGTTGGCCTGATATGTAGTGTTTCCAATTCTGGAACCACTGGGTATCAGTCCAAACAAACCCCAAAGATGTCAGGTTGTAAGTCAACCTTGTTAGACAAGCTATCCTAGTGGTAGCATGGACTAAGCAGCCTTGAAGGCTTAACTTAAGAGGTCGTGTTAAGCGAGCTGTTTTACCACATACAATCCTGTAATCAAATGAAAGGACACCACACAAGTATATATTATAAAAATATATGTATTTATTTCTAAATTACTCCCCAGTACTCTTTATGAGAAAAGGGGCACAAGCGTTAAATCAAAAGCACAGTAAAACATATAAAGTTGCACAATTATGGATGAGGGCGGGTGGCCACTCAAACCATATACTAAAAAAGTGGTATAAGGAACACTTATCGAACAGTGGTTAGGCCTAGGGCCTAGAGATTCGCTGGGAGCAGTCAGGACTAGCAATGCTGAAGTCGGGAGTAGCCCACAGGAGACGGGTGCAGCACGGAAAGTGCGGCGCGCACCAATGCAAAGTCAATGGTGCGTAAAAGTTGGATAAAGTGAATTAAATGATACTTCCGCTGAACCTAGGAACACAAAACTTTAGACACAGACCCTAGAGGTGTGTACCAGTGTAAGGACACCGGCGTTGCAAAGTTACCTCACCCACAGGCCGTGGGTGCACAGGGTCGAAGTGGCGTCGGGTTCTGTCACGCAGGTTCTTGGTGCTTGGAGCTGTTGCAGCTGCAGGCGCTGTGAAGCAGAAGTGTCCGGTGCGATCCAAGGGTGGATCGAAGTAGAAAAGTACCTGAAAGCAGAGGGGACAGAGTCTGGGTCACTCAGCAGTGACCAGGGTGGAACCAGGACGGAACCAGGCAATGTCGGGCGCAATCAGGCGGTTGTCGATAGGCTTCTCTCCGCTGTCACGTGGGCTCTGGGGCATCTGCGACGTCCAGGAGCAGGTCACGATCTGTCCCACGTAGGCTCTCGCCGTCAGCACCGTCGGCTTCAAGATTGCAGCAAACAGCACTTGGCAAAAGCAATCCACGCAGAACCGGGAGATTGCTTATCACTCGAACCAGGAGGGTCAGAGTGGGGGCTCCTTTTCACAGGAGCTGGTGCAGATCTGGAGCAACCAGAAAAGCAAGTCGTATTTCAGTTTTCGTCGGCACAGGGGCCACAAGCCAGCTGGCAAGTGACCGGGCCAACGCGTCGAGCGCACACAGGCAGAAGGGCCCCACGCAGCACTCATCGAGTGTGGAGGGGTGAGCTTTGGTGCAAGTGGAGCTCGGGGCTGGGGCTTCTCAAACCCCGGTGTACAGCTTCGAGGGTCACTCGTGGGCTGCACGGTCAGCGTCTCGTGGCCTTTTCAAGATGGCGTGCCCCACGCTTCCGGTCGCCTCCACGGGTCTCAGCTCTGCAGGGACTGTGGATCGGGCAGGTAGAAGGCAGGCAAGCTTGATCTCGTCGATCTCTGTCGCTCGAGTTCCGGCGGGAACTGCAACAAAGCAAGGGTCGAGGGCTGGATGGTACCTGTTTGCACAGGGTGGTCACTCCTTGACCACAAGGGAGATTCTTCAGTCTTCTCACGTCGTGTAGAAAGTCGAAGGGTCCAGAATTCGTTTCTTATGTTTCTTCAGGATGATCTGAGGTCCGTTGGGACTGCTCCCCCTCTTATTCGAATCTGGGGGGTTGGACATCCTGCTAGGTCCCCTCCTATGGGTGGGACCCAGGAAGGGGGTGGTTACACCCCTCTCCTTTGATCCTGGCCGCGCTGGGACAGGGGCTGGGAGGCCCCAGAACCGGTTTGGCCGGATCCTGCAAGGGGCAGCCTTGTGCTCCCCAGGCAGTGTCTGGTTTCTTTGAAACCTCCCTACTCCAATCCACTATCTCCTGTCTGGGGTGGTTTGACACCGCCCTGTGACAGGAAACTCTTTGTCCAGGCCTCCTCTGCCGAGTTTCGGTCAGCAGCAGGAGGCCAGACCCGTGTCTGTGGCAGGGGCATCCATTTTGTGGATCTGAGGCTCATTTTAAATCAACCGCGTTTCAGTAAAGTAACATGTCTTCTCCCTCTAGAAGGGTGGAATGCTACCCCCGTCGCCAGAACTGGCGAGGGGGTAGTATTCCAATTCGTATGACACCTTACACGACATGTTTTGATAAAGCCAAACCAAAGTTGCTATATAACCGCGAGGATTATAAGGCGCTTAAGAGTATATGGTATGGCATTATCCCGGATCAGCTTAGGGAGTTGTTCCCGACAGCTGCAGACAGGCTCAGCTCATGCCAGAGCTCCATCTCACATAAAACCACGCACTCTGCCTCCAGGATTGATGAGGCCTTCCATAGGAGTGGCTCACAGGTTACATATGTGTCCAGATATAGGTTTAGATATAGGTATACTATATCTAAGCAAGGGGTGATTACACCCACTTGCCCCAGCTGAGGGATCAGCCAGTTGTGTCAATTTAAGAACCAGCCAGGGGTGGCAAAAGCTATGCTTCAGCCCCTGGTAGGCCTTGGTGGCACCTATGCCCTGAGCACCTATAGTGCATGGTACAGGGGCTGACAAGGAGTCCACTTCCAATTGTGGTATGTACCTATAGCACATGTATTATAAATTTAGAGAGAGAACAGCAGGCTGGGGGTCTGATTAGCAGGCCCACAGCCTCAGTAAGTCGAAAACCAGTGAAGCAAAAAGCAAAAATTGGGGTGACCATAGGATAGCAGACCCTACTCTCCTACATAACCCCCCCCAAACGCAGGGACATTAAACTTAACCTTGACCAGATAAGTCTTCATGTTCTAAGTGGAAGTACCTGGAGAGACCATCTGCATTACCATGGTCAGTCCCTGGGCGGTGCTCCACTGTAAAGTCCATCCCCTGTAGGGAAATGGACCACCTGAGCAGTTTGGGATTTTCACCCTTCATCTGATTTAGCCACAAGAGGGGCTTATGGTCTGTCTGAATTAGGAAGTGAGTACCAAACAAGTATGGCCTCAACTTCTTCAGGGCCCAAACCACAGCAAAGGCCTCCCTCTCAATAGCTGACCAACGTTTCTCCCTGGGGGTCAGCCTTCTGCTAATAAAAGCAATGGGCTGGTCTTGACCATCTTGATTAAGTTGTGAAAGCACAGCTCCCACCCCCAACTCAGAAGCATCTGTCTGTACAATGAACTGTTTGGAGTAGTCAGGACTCTTCAGGATAGGTGCAGAGCACATGGCCTTCTTCAGGTCATCAAATGCCTTTTGACAGCTAACTGTCCACTGAACCTTTTTGGGCATCTTCTTGGATGTCAAGTCATTCAATGGTGTCACAATGGACCCATAGTTCTTTACAAATTTTCTGTAATACCCAGTCAGGCCCAAGAAGGCTCTGACTTGTGTCTGGGTAGTTGGAGGAGCCCAGTCCTGTATGGTCTGGATCTTGCTCTCCAGTGGTTGAACTTGACCCCCACCTACTAGGTGGCCCAAGTACACAACCTTGCTCTGCCCTATCTGGCACTTAGTAGCCTTGATAGTCAGGCCTGCCTTTTGCAGGGCCTCCAGAACCTTCTTCAGGTGGATCAGGTGATCCTCCCAGGTGGAGCTAAAGACAGCAATATCATCTAGATATGCTGCACAAAAGTCATCCAACCCAGCAAGGACTTGATTCACCAACCTTTGGAAGGTGGCAGGTGCATTCTTCAAGCCAAAGGGCATTACCACAAATTGATAATGTCCACTAGGGGTCGAAAATGCTGTTTTGGCTTTTGACTCCTCAGCTAGTCTGATTTGCCAGTAGCCAGCTGTCAAATCAAATGTGCTCAGAAACTTGGCAGAAGCCAATTTATCAATGAGCTCATCTGCTCTTGGAATGGGATGAGCATCTGTCCTAGTGACAGCATTGAGACCTCTGTAGTCCACACAAAACCTCATTTCTCTCTTCCCATCTTTGGTATGAGGTTTTGGCACAAGGACCACTGGGCTAGCCCATGGGCTCTCTGATGGCTCAATCACTCCAAGCTCCAACATCTTTTGCACCTCAGCCTTTATACAATCCCTGACATGGTCAGGTTGCCTGTAGATCTTATTCTTCACAGGCAGATTGTCACCAGTGTCCACCTCATGGGTGCACCAGTTAGTCTGACTGGGTGTGAGTGAAAACAAATGTCTGTGGGCCTGCAACACCTGTCTGCAGTCCACCTGTTGCTGCTCAGTGAGGCTGCCTGCCAAGGCTACTCCATCAACTGAACCATCATCAGGGTTCTGGGAAAGCAGGTCTGGGAGAGGGTCACTCTCTTCCTCCTGTTCCCCATCTGTGGCCATGAGGAGACTCATGTCCTCCCTGTCAACAAATGCTTTCAATCTGTTTACATGGAGCACCCTGTGGGGGCTCCTAGGGGTGCCAAAGTCAACCATGTAGGTGACTTCTCCCTTCTTTTCAATGATAGGGTAGGGTCCAGTCCATTTGTCCTGGAGAGCTGCTGGCCCCACTGGGTCCAACACCCACACCTTCTGTCCTGGCTGGAACTCAACCATGACAGCCTTTTGGTCATGCCAAGCTTTCTGTAATTCTTGGCTTGCCTCAAGGTTTTTGGATGCTCTCTCCATGTATTCAGCCATCCTGGAGCGGAGACCAAGTACATAGTCCACAATGTCTAGTTTAGGCTTTTTGAGAGGTAACTCCCATCCTTCCTTCACCAAACTCAATGGACCCCTTACAGGGTGGCCAAACAAAAGTTCAAAAGGGCTGTAGCCAACCCCCTTCTGTGGGACCTCTCTGTAAGCAAAGAGCAAGCAGGGTAAAAGGATGTCCCATTTCCGCCTAAGCTTCTCTGGTAAACCTTTTATCATTCCCTTTAGGGTCTTGTTGAACCTTTCCACAAGCCCATTGCACTGTGGATGGTAGGGTGTGGTAAACTTATAGTTTACTCCACACTCCTTCCACATTGCTTTTAAGTATCCAGACATAAAGTTAGTACCTCTGTCTGAAAGAACCTCCTTTGGAAAGCCCACTCTTGAGAAAACTGCAATGAGGGCTCTTGCCACCACAGGAGCTGTGGTGGTCCTCAGGGGAATTGCCTCTGGGTACCTGGTGGCATGATCCACTACCACCAGTATAAATCTGTGCCCAGATGCTGTTTGAGGATCCATGGGACCCACAATGTCTATTCCAACTCTTTCAAAGGGTACCCCCACCACAGGTAGTGGTATCAGGGGGGCCTTTGTTGTGCCACCTGACTTACCACTGGCTTGGCAAGTGACACAGGAGCGACAAAACTCCTTGACATTTTCTGACATGTGAGGCCAGTGAAAGTGTGGAACAAGCCTGTCCCAAGTCTTATTCTGGCCTAAGTGTCCTGCAAGGGGAATATCATGGGCCAAGGTAAGAAGGAAGCCCCTAAACTTCAAAGGTATAACCAACCTCCTGGTTGTGCCAGGCTTGGGGTCTCTAGCCTCTGAATAAAGGAGTCCTTCATCCCAATACACCTTATGGGTACCTTGAGCATTCCCTGCAGCCTCAGCAGCAGCTTGCTGTCTGAGGGGTTCAAGTGAAGGGCAATCTAATTGAGCCTGCCCCAGGTCTGCCCTTGAGGGTCCCCCTGTCCCCAGAAACTCAACCTGTTCAGGTTCAAGCTCATCTGAGACAGTCTCCTCTTGGACTGCAGAATCAGTTTCCTGTGAAACTTGATCCTCAACCTGGGGCAAGGGGGAAGGCACAGCCTTAACCCTCTTGCTCCTCCTCTTGGGTTGTGGTTGGTCTATTGTTTCAAGATCCACCACTGGTTCAGGAAGGCACTTCTTAGCCTGAGACCTTGTCACTGCAAGGATATGAGCTGAAATCCCTAGCATTTCTGCATGAGTCCTGTACTCCACTTCTGACCAAACTGAGCTTTCAAGATCATTGCCTAACAGACAGTCTACTGGGAGGTCTGCACTCACAACAACTTTCTTTAGGCCATCTACCCCTCCCCAGGAGAAGTTCACAACAGCCACACTATGTGAAGTAGTGGAGTTGCTTGCATTGGTCACTAGGTAACTTTCACCTAGTACAATCTGACCAGGGTCCACAAAGTCAGGTGTCACCATAGTGACACTGGCACAAGTGTCCCTGTAGGCCTGAGCCAGTTTCTCATTGATTAAGGGAGTCTGCCTATATTTGCCCAGGTTACTGGGGCTTACTGCAGTGGTCAAAGATAAGTCCACATCATATAGGAGAACTGCCTGTGTGGGGATTCTGACTAGGCCAGATTCCACCTCAGTACCCAGGGTCAATCCTACTAAACCCTTTGGCTGTGTACCACCACTGCTAACTGTACTAGGGGGTGCAGGTGCTTTAGGAGGTGCAGTGGTGGGGACTGGATTTTTCTTAGTGCATTCACTGCCCCAGTGTGAAACTGATTTGCAGGTATTACACCAAGGTTTCTTTGGGCCATCATTCTTCTTTTTCTTGTTTCCATTTTGGGAACCCCCCTCCTTATTGCTAGTTTGGGGGCCTGAAGACTTCTGGTCCTTTTCTTTATCTTTCTGATTCCCACCCTTCTGGTCTGTTTTCTTCTGGTCACCTTGGTTCTGGTTTTTCTGCTTAATCCTTGTTCTGACCCATTTGTCTGCCTTCTTTCCCAATTCTTGGGGAGAGGTCAGATCAGAGTCAACAAGGTATTGATGCAACAGCTGGTTCTGACAGTTATTAAGGATCTGTTCTCTCATCATAAGATTGTACAATCCTGTATAGTCTGAAACTTTACTTCCCTGCAGCCAACCCTCCAGAGCCTTAGTGGCACAATCTACAAAATCAGTCCAGTCCTGAGTCTGTGCTTTTTGGGTGTCTCTGAACAACAACCTGTATTGCTCAGTGGTTAGGCCAAACCCTTCAATAAGAGCACTCTTCAGAACAGAGTAGTTTTTGGCATCCTCAGGTCTAACAGTGAGGAGCCTGTCCCTCCCTTTCTCAGAAAAGGAGTACCATAAAATTGCTGCCCATTGGTCCTCAGGGACCTGCTGTACCATGCAGGCCCTCTCAAGAGCAGTCATCCATTTGTGGATGTCATCCCCTTCCTTGTAGGGGGGCACAATTTTTGTCAGGTTTCTATTGTCATAGGCCCTGTCTTTTTCTTTAGGAACTTTGCTGCCACCAGTGGCATCTAAGCCACTTAATTTCTGTTCCCTAGCCAAGGTAAGTTTAGCTTGAGCCAAGGTAAGTTTAGCTTGAGCCAGAGCTACCTCCTCCCTCTCTATCTGGAGTTGGACAGCCCTCATTCTGGCCCTATGCTCTTTCCTCTGGGAGGGAGTCATCCCTCTCTGAGATTCTCTTGAGGCACTAGAAAGGTGAGAGTCCCCTGATAGAGATCTCTCCCTTCTGTTACCTGGGAGAATTTGGTTATGAGATCTGGGGAGGTGCTGGCCCTCTCCATTCCCATGTAGGTCTAGGTTGGCCTGGTTAAGCCTGACAACCTGTACCTGGTTTCCCCTCTGATCCTGATCTTCAGGCTCTTCTACATCAGAGCCTTCCTCTTCCTCTTCCTCCTCCTCTTCTTCTGGAAGATTCTCATTCTCAGGGGAGTTTATCCCTTCACCTGATTCTAAGGGAGCCTGACTCACCTTATCTAGGTCATCCTTTTCTAGGAGAGCTATTAGGGAAGGAATGGTAGGGCCTCTGCCCTTTTTTAGCCCCCTGGCTGTGCACAAGGCACTCAGGTCTTTGTGGCTAAGGTTGTCATATCTGGATGTTGTCCCTATAGGATCAACTTCTACAGGAGCAGAGCCTGCGGCTCTATCTGTATCAGACATGACTGCTAGTGAGGTGTAAGTGATGCACTTACCTACACTAAGTGTTTTCCTACTGTACCTTGCTAGTGAGTTGTAGTCAGGGTGTGCTAATCCCTTTAATCTACAACTACTAAGTTCAGTAGAACTTAATATGCTAAGCTTTTGATTTATATGTACCTAGAGGTACTTGATGTGATCTTTCAATTTGATAAAGATTGCAATGGTAAAACAAACAGCAAGCTCAAATCCGCACCGCTGCACACCAATGTGAGAAGTTGGCCTGATATGTAGTGTTTCCAATTCTGGAACCACTGGGTATCAGTCCAAACAAACCCCAAAGATGTCAGGTTGTAAGTCAACCTTGTTAGACAAGCTATCCTAGTGGTAGCATGGACTAAGCAGCCTTAAAGGCTTAACTTAAGAGGTTGTGTTAAGCGAGCTGTTTTACCACATACAATCCTGTAATCAAATGAAAGGACACCACACAAGTATATATTATAAAAATATATGTATTTATTTCTAAATTACTCCCCAGTACTCTTTATGAGAAAAGGGGCACAGGCGTTAAATCAAAAGCACAGTAAAACATATAAAGTTGCACAATTATGGATGAGGGCGGGTGGCCACTCAAACCATATACTAAAAAAGTGGTATAAGGAACACTTATCGAACAGTGGTTAGGCCTAGGGCCTAGAGATTCGCTGGGAGCAGTCAGGACTAGCAATGCTGAAGTCGGGAGTAGCCCACAGGAGACGGGTGCAGCACGGAAAGTGCGGCGCGCACCAATGCAAAGTCAATGGTGCGTAAAAGTTGGATAAAGTGAATTAAATGATACTTCCGCTGAACCTAGGAACACAAAACTTTAGACACAGACCCTAGAGGTGTGTACCAGTGTAAGGACACCGGCGTTGCAAAGTTACCTCACCCACAGGCCGTGGGTGCACAGGGTCGAAGTGGCGTTGGGTTCTGTCACGCAGGTTCTTGGTGCTTGGAGCTGTTGCAGCTGCAGGCGCTGTGAAGCAGAAGTGTCCGGTGCGATCCAAGGGTGGATCGAAGTAGAAAAGTACCTGAAAGCAGAGGGGACAGAGTCTGGGTCACTCAGCAGTGACCAGGGTGGAACCAGGACGGAACCAGGCAATGTCGGGCGCAATCAGGCGGTTGTTGATAGGCTTCTCCCCGCTGTCACGTGGGCTCTGGGGCATCTGCGACGTCCAGGAGCAGGTCACAATCTGTCCCACGTAGGCTCTCGCCGTCAGCACCGTCGGCTTCAAGATTGCAGCAAACAGCACTTGGCAAAAGCAATCCACGCAGAACCGGGAGATTGCTCATCACTCGAACCAGGAGGGTCAGAGTGGGGGCTCCTTTTCACAGGAGCTGGTGCAGATCTGGAGCAACCAGAAAAGCAAGTCGTATTTCAGTTTTCGTCGGCACAGGGGCCACAAGCCAGCTGGCAAGTGACCGGGCCAACGCGTCGAGCGCACACAGGCAGAAGGGCCCCACGCAGCACTCGTTGAGTGTGGAGGGGTGAGCTTTGGTGCAAGTGGAGCTCGGGGCTGGGGCTTCTCAAACCCCGGTGTACAGCTTCGAGGGTCACTCGTGGGCTGCACGGTCAGCGTCTCGTGGCCTTTTCAAGATGGCGTGCCCCACGCTTCCGGTCGCCTCCACGGGTCTCAGCTCTGCAGGGACTGTGGATCGGGCAGGTAGAAGGCAGGCAAGCTTGATCTCGTCGATCTCTGTCGCTCGAGTTCCGGCGGGAACTGCAACAAAGCAAGGGTCAAGGGCTGGATGGTACCTGTTTGCACAGGGTGGTCACTCCTTGACCACAAGGGAGATTCTTCAGTCTTCTCACGTCGTGTAGAAAGTCGAAGGGTCCAGAATTCGTTTCTTATGTTTCTTCAGGATGATCTGAGGTCCGTTGGGACTGCTCCCCCTCTTATTCGAATCTGGGGGGTTGGACATCCTGCTAGGTCCCCTCCTATGGGTGGGACCCAGGAAGGGGGTGGTTACACCCCTCTCCTTTGATCCTGGCCGCGCTGGGACAGGGGCTGGGAGGCCCCAGAACCGGTTTGGCCGGATCCTGCAAGGGGCAGCCTTGTGCTCCCCAGGCAGTGTCTGGTTTCTTTGAAACCTCCCTACTCCAATCCACTATCTCCTGTCTGGGGTGGTTTGACACCGCCCTGTGACAGGAAACTCTTTGTCCAGGCCTCCTCTGCCGAGTTTCGGTCAGCAGCAGGAGGCCAGACCCGTGTCTGTGGCAGGGGCATCCATTTTGTGGATCTGAGGCTCATTTTAAATCAACCGCGTTTCAGTAAAGTAACATGTCTTCTCCCTCTAGAAGGGTGGAATGCTACCCCCGTCGCCAGAACTGGCGAGGGGGTAGTATTCCAATTCGTATGACACCTTACACGACATGTTTTGATAAAGCCAAACCAAAGTTGCTATATAACCGCGAGGATTATAAGGCGCTTAAGAGTATATGGTATGGCATTATCCCGGATCAGCTTAGGGAGTTGTTCCCGACAGCTGCAGACAGGCTCAGCTCATGCCAGAGCTCCATCTCACATAAAACCACGCACTCTGCCTCCAGGATTGATGAGGCCTTCCATAGGAGTGGCTCACAGGTTACATATGTGTCCAGATATAGGTTTAGATATAGGTATACTATATCTAAGCAAGGGGTGATTACACCCACTTGCCCCAGCTGAGGGATCAGCCAGTTGTGTCAATTTAAGAACCAGCCAGGGGTGGCAAAAGCTATGCTTCAGCCCCTGGTAGGCCTTGGTGGCACCTATGCCCTGAGCACCTATAGTGCATGGTACAGGGGCTGACAAGGAGTCCACTTCCAATTGTGGTATGTACCTATAGCACATGTATTATAAATTTAGAGAGAGAACAGCAGGCTGGGGGTCTGATTAGCAGGCCCACAGCCTCAGTAAGTCGAAAACCAGTGAAGCAAAAAGCAAAAATTGGGGTGACCATAGGATAGCAGACCCTACTCTCCTACAAAGACCAAGTGGGAGTGAAAGAAAAACCTTAGCAAGATCCTTAAAGGTGTCAGATTGAAGGCCCGGGGGAACATAGAAAGAAAAGTGACAACTTTACCCCCGACCCTCCCAGAGACACCCACATGTCTGCCCCGCTGATCAGACCACGTAGCTTGAATCTCCAATGGAAAGGACTTCTTCACCAAGATTCCAACTCCCCTGGAGCCTGTCGAGAACCCCACATGCGCAATCAGTTTATATCCCCCTCTATGAAGGGCCATACAACGGTTACCAACAAGATGTGTCTCCTGCAAAAGTACCACATCGGGTGAATGACGCCTGATAAGCTGGCCAACCATCCCTCTCTTAATTTTGTCACCCAGACCATTCATGTTCCAACTCAACACCCGGATCCCCGATCCATGATTAGAGCAAGACATTCACCCCACTCCACACGCGCACATTCAAATCTGCCAACACCCAATGCAATTCAAAACAAAACTGAAACCAAAGAGAAACAAAGAACTCCCCCCCTCCCTCAAAACTCCTCCCCCCTCCCTGCACCCCTGCATTAGGACAATGCCCCAACCCCAACTCGCAGTGTGCCTTTCGCCCCTCCCAACAATGGTAACTAAAAGTAGGAAGAGGAGGCTCCTGCCGCATAGCTCCAAACCCCTTCGCCCAGGAATCATGCCGGAGGAACAAACGTATTAGCCCGAAGCATTACTGTTACACGTTAAGGAAAGGTTATATCCACCCCCAGTGTCCAAAAGTCAATTGAGTCGTATAATACAGAAGTCTCTCATTCCGGGGCCTGCCGCTCATCTTCAGCCTCTTGTCGCCGGTCTTCAGCACCACCAGCCAACACAGTGTCCAACCAATCCGATGCCACCTCTGCATTGTCAAAAAACCATGTCTTCCCATTCACTTCGACTCGTAGCTTGGCTGGATAAAGCATCGAGTATTTCATCTCTTTGTCTCTCATCCTCTGCTTGACTTGGAGGAAACTCTGACGCATCCTCTGTACAGCTTGTGTAAATTCCGGAAAAAAGGACACAGTAGTATTTTCATAATGTAGCGGGTCGTCCGCCCGTGAGGCCTGAAGTATGACATCACGGTCCCGAAAATTCAGGACCCTCGCGATCATGGGTCCAGGTGGCGGTCCTACTTCGACGGCCCGCCCGGAACTCTATGTGCCCTCTCCACTGTAAAAAGCTTGCTGAGTCCCTTAGGCTTCAAATGTTTAAGGAACAGGTCTTCCACAAAGAGATCAGGGGTACGATCTTCTGGCTTTTCCGGTACACCTAGGATGCGAACGTTTTTGCGCCTATTACGGCCCTCATAGTCATCCAGCAGTCGTCGGGTCTCCTCCCTTGCCACTTGCAATGCCCGGATCTCTCTCTGCACTTCAGCGACGCCGTCTACCAGGCTAGTCATTTTGATGTACAGGGACTTCACTTTTTCGCTGGTCTTAGCGTGATACGTGCGAAGAAGGTTAACATTGATTTTTACCGAGTCCAGTTTGGTATCAAGCGCATCCATCCTGGTCCCCATAGACGCCTCAATTCTAGTGACGACATCCATTATGTCTTTCAAGGAAGGCTCGGCGCTGCCACTTGGGGAGGCCGGTCCGGGTGCGGGGTGTTGCTTCTGGTCACTCGGAGATCCCTTAGGAAGCGTATATCTGTCCAGTTTATTGGACTGGACCGCTCTCTCCCTCTCCCACCTTTGGTGGGAGGTTTCTCGACCTCCGGGCTCGCCTCCATGGTGGGTGATCGAGGAGCTTCAATCGACCGACCAATGTCGCACAAATTCACACCTCCGACAACACTTCACACCTCCTCAGCGCTCCACGAGCCGAACCAATAACAGTCAAGTAGTGCAGAGAGAGCACCCTCAAAACGCCCAGTCATCAGGGAAAATTCCTGGCAGCGATTTCCAGGGGAGGCACCACTTCCGGTCGACACTGCCGCTGTTGTCGCATTAGCGCCTGGCCACAACTGCCACTGCGGTCCATGGCTCTGGCGACGGAAAGGCCCAAAACTTCAGACGACGATCCAGGAGGGTAGAATTGCACCTTTTGAGCCGCAATTTCACCAGAGGGCAGCAATACTATTCCCCCTTCGAATGCGGTCCTCAGGTCACAGGATATCTGGCAGGATAGACAAATGGGGGAACGGGTCTTACGGAGCTACACGATCACGCGGCCATCTTGGTCCCGTGCTAGGCTCCTCCTCTTCTTTACATTTTTTTATATACAATGACAAAAATGATATAATTACATTTCCTTTTCTCTCATACCTACAATGCTTTCAATTTATAACTAACTAGCAGCCCGTCCTGACGTTGTCCAGGAAGGCTTTGCGAGGTGAAAGGTACTCACCAGCATCGCGCACTCCAGACACGGGCACTCCAGCAGCATTTTTGCACCCCTGGGCATGTGGATGTTGACGCTCCTCCCCGCGCTCATGTCCGCTACTAAATGTTTGTTATTAATATATCCTTCTTTTAAACAATAATGTTACCTGTGTACCAGCACTTGTCAAAAGCAGTTGTGGCCGAAGTAATGTGTTTTGCACAAGTGTTAGTGTCCGGCACCCCTCCCCCTGCCATGTATTTGCAAACATATCAATCCGTGACTGATAGCTGTTACTTGGGCAGGTCCCATGTAGCCTCTACGCCCTGACGCCATCGGCCACACGCCTCCGCACAAGTGTTAGGGTCCGGCCCCCCGCCATGTATTTGCAAACATATGAATCCGTGACTGATAGCTTCAACCTCCTTCCATTGCGTGAGTGATAGCTGTAACTTTCCTCCATTGCTACTGCGTCCGCCCGTGACTGATAGCTGTAACTTGGGCAGGTCCCATATAGCCTCTACGCCCTGACGCCATCGGCCAGACGCCTCCGCTCAAGTGTTAGGGTCCGCCCCGCCATGTATTTGCAAACATATGAATCTGTGACTGATAGCTGTTACTTCCCTCCATTGCGTGACTGATAGCTGTAACTTCCCTCCATTGCTACTGCGTCCGCTCTTCAATGTGCTGCATGGGGCCGACAGGCTGTGTGAGCTAGCTCTCGCCATCGGCCACACGCCTCCGTCGGGTGTCGGTTCCGCGCTCCTGTCCGCACCTCCCCGCGGTCCTGTCCGCTCTTACCTCTGGGCAGGTCCCATGTAGCCTCTACGCCCTGACGCCATCGGCCACACGCCTCCGTCGGATGTCGGTTCTGCTCTCCTGGCCACGTTGTATACAGACGCCCATGCCGCCAAACGCCGTGTTTACCTAACGCCACGCCCACACGCCATTGCGCCTCTCGCAAGCCGCGTGCATATAACTGTATGCATATGCCCATACCCCAACGGACTACTTTTCTCCTAATGTTCTTCCCCCCCTAATGTATATGATGTGGTGCTCTATAGCCTATGTCCATCTCCTGGACCTCCCCTTTCCAACGCTGTATTGGGTGTTGTGATTGGTGGTGTACTTCTGGAGTTTACCCGCCTCAAAGGTTCACAGTTCTTGCTTTATAATAGTAGTATAGATTATACAATTGTTATTTAGTTTGTCATTGCTATTTTAATCCTCATTAAAAATGATTTAACAAGAAAAGATATATATATGTATATGTATAGATATATATATATGTATATTCACAGAAAAAACCATAGGTTATACTCCATATATAGTTAGGAATTTGCATTTACAAAACCTTGAATATTCAATGAAAAAACCATTGGTTTTAGGCCATATATAGTTAGGGATTTGCATTTAGAAAACCTTATTTTACTCGCATAAAACCATTGAAATTCCATATATAGTTATAAGCGCTAACTATATATCGCGCACCCGCAATCCACTGCTGATGATGTCACATATTACATCATTCATGACATGGTTAGTGACATCACTGATGACATCACTGATGACATCTCAAATGACATCACTGATGACATCACTGATTACAACATCCAGTGACTGTATGTTTCTGTAAAGTTAAAATATGTTTTACATATTGATGAATGTGTGGATATATAAGTGTCTGGATGAAGGATTTACTAGGTGCATGACTGACTGATTGAGTGAGTGATTAAATGTGTCTCACTGAGTGCATGGGTTAGTGACTAAACTGTTTTAATTTGTGCATCATTATATCTGTTGTTCTACAAACTGCTGCATATGTTGATCAGTAGCTATATGAGTAACTGTATGGGTTGATTGGTTGTCCAAGTATTTGTATGGGAAACTGAGTGTGTGTGTATGGGTGGCTGGAAGGTGTGTGACTCTGTACATAGATGTGTGAGTAGTTGATTCACTATATGTATAGATTCAAAACTGCATGTGGAAACAGCTGTATGGGCGGTTGACTGTGCATGAGTGTATTAGTGAGTGAATGGATATCTCAGTGCTACATGTCAAATTAAGTACATATGTAAAACACAGTACATGTGAGAGTTGACATCTATAAATAACTGTGCAGAACAGCTAATGAATGTGTGAGTGGCTGTATGGATCATTGTGAACATGTATCAGAGATTGTATAAGAGAGTAAAGTAAATATGTGTTAGTATATGTTTGAATAAGTAAGGTGTGTATAACTGTATAGTTGAGAAAATGGAGGTGTGATTGATTTTTGGCATAACTGACTAGGTGTGTGAGTAACTCCATGGATGAGTGACTGTCTGTTTACACTGATTGTATCTAAGGTTATATTAGAGTCTGAAGAGGTTCATGGTATTATCACATGAATGATATCATCAGTGATGTGATCAGTCATGTCAAATGAGATGTTATCAGTGATGTCATCAGTGATGTCATTTGAGATGTCATCAGTGATGTCATCAGTGATGTCACTAACCATGTCATGAATGATGTAATATGTGACATCATCAGCAGTGGATTGCGGGTGCGCGATATATAGTTAGCGCTTATAACTATATATGGAATTTCAATGGTTTTATGCGAGTAAAATAAGGTTTTCTAAATGCAAATCCCTAACTATATATGGCCTAAAACCAATGGTTTTTTCATTGAATATTCAAGGTTTTGTAAATGCAAATTCCTAACTATATATGGAGTATAACCTATGGTTTTTTCTGTGAATTTCAATGGTTTTTTAATAGCAAACATCAAAAGCTGTCAAATGTGAAGTACGTGATAGGTAAAAACGTTTTCGTGTTTATGCACGCTGATGTGCTTTGAACGCTGCCCCCCCCCCCACTCCCCTCTTTTCTCTTAGTAGTACTCTCTCTTTGCAGATAGTGAACGGTAGTTAACGCAGACCTTTACCCCTGGTGTAATCCGTCGTACCTGCTTGTCTCTCCATTTGATTGATTATTATCCAAGCATTTACTGTTTTACAATTGGTTCTCTTTGGATCATTCTCTATTTACAAACAAGCACAAAGTCGCAATACTCTGTTTAGTCTTTGCAGATAGTGAAAAATCGTGTAAAAAAATAAAAGTAATCGAGCAAAATCAGTAGACCACTAATTCGATCTCTTTTTAACCTCGGTAAAATACAAACATTAGGAATAACCCTTCATGAGAAATACGAAAATAGTGAAATGAATTGAGCTCCACACCATGAGGGCTGCAAAACAGCTCGACTCCGCCACCCACACCGCCAAAAATAACGGCAAACCCTATGCAAATATTATAAATATACACAACACACCACCAAAGAAACAGAATAAAACATTTTATTAAATAACTATTTACATAACTATTTTATACTTTTTATTGCCCGATCCGGCTAGCTCAATCGATCGAGCATGAAAGTCATGCACTGATAACAAGCGTTGAGAGTTTGTAGAATGATGTCTTCAGATTTTCCACATACAGTGTAGTGGCGCGAACTGGCAGGGGGCGTTTGGATTCTACCCCTTCTCCAAATAAGATTTTCATACGTGAATGTTCGTTCATGCTTTTTGTCCCTGAGTTGCTTCCATGTCACTGCCTTACATAAATGGCATAAGTCCTGGTTATTGAGTGCCATACTTCAGAGTTCTAAGCAGTTCTTGTAACACTGTTTAAACCTTATTTGCACCTGCTGCAGCTTCACTATTCAAAGTAGTGGGGTCCATTTGTGGACCTGACTGCATTGGAAAACAATGTGATACGGTGCCTCCCTAAACCGCTTGACGGAGGCTCCCGAGGGGCGGTGAGATGGCGCGGACTGAGAGGGGGCGCTTGGCTCCTGCCCCCTCCCCAAGTCGTGTTGCCCTGGTGAGGCCTGAGATCGCCCCCGGCATAGGTGGCCGGCTCCCGGGGTCCGGCGGAATTTTTTCCCTTTTGAAGAATCTTTCATTCTGGACCTTGTCCCACAATCCGTTTCACCTGAAGACACGCTGTCGCAGGGCGCCCCTTTACCGTTTTAGTTGCCATTCCGCCCGCTTTTGGTACTCTGTGCCTCTTCCGCCATTCAGCTGTTTACCGCTCGCTCTTGCGACTACAACGTCTCGCTCACCATGTAGTTGAGTTGCTCCCGCTCTTAAGATTTGACCGAACTTTTTGGACTGCTGAAAGCGGTGGAATTCCGACCGCTGGTTGGTGGAGACATTTTGACTATATTCTGCACCTGCATTGTCGCGTAATGCGTCATATGACGCGACGCGTTAGCGCACCCGGAAGTGCTCCGGTGCGCAAGGCGCAGCTTCCCGGAAACGATCCAGAGCACGCCGCGCAGCGCGTAACGTAAGCATAACAGGTCATGTGACTTGTTAATAAAACTTTTCATTGGTTCATTTTACTTTTCTTTTCCTAATTATGTAAGACTAGGTCATGTGACCTAAAAATAACACTTTTCATTGGATTAAAACATTTTTTTTCCCCAAACGATAAAAGCCCCACCTTGTTTCTGGATGTTTCAGACTGAAGCTGGCGTCACCATGAGAGCACCACCATCTCGTAGCTCCGTCGTGGCCATTCCGCAAGCAATCATGGCAGCCGCTCCCCACCGGAAGCCTGCGGGAGTCGAGGGCCCCCAAGACTTTTGTACAATCTTCAAGGCTGAGGGGACGCTTTCGAGAATGGAACCCAAGCCCTGGCAGACAAGCGTCCGAGTTCCAAGGTGTCCCATGGCCATTTTACTGGACCAGGCCCAAATCCGAAGAGCCGGCCGCCATTTTAAGAGTCCTGTGGAAGCCGCCTACCGCTGCACCGCAAGAGTGGGAGCAACTCAACTACATGGTGAGCGAGACGCTGTAGCCGTAAGAGCGGGCGGTAAACAGCTGAATGGCGGATGAGGCACAGTGTAGCAAAAGCGGGCGGAATGGCGACTGAAACGATAAAGGGGCGCCCCACTACAGCAGACAAGCCTCCGCCATGTGCTTCAAAACTGCATATGTATCTCGTGATATCAAGGTTGGGCAACCAGTACAGAACAAGCAGTTACGAGTCCCATTTACACCGGCGCCATTTTGGGCGCGGCCGGGCAGGTCCAGGATCTACTGAAACATAAAAAATGAGGCTGACGTCTCTGAAGCAGTTCACGAACAGCAGGACATAGCAAATAAACATGAACTCTCTAAAGCTGTTAACTCACTGCAGAACAAAACAAGTGAACCTGAAACCTCTGGAATAATTGTCGCTCAAAAGAACAACACACAAAACTCTGTAGAGCCTGAAGAAAAAAAACCAGAAGGGCACTGTAGTTTCAGACACACTTAACACTAATGACGAAACAAAGATATCGTCTGTTTATAAAGCAGTTATCATCTTGACAGAATTGACAAAGAAGTGTACAGACACCAATGCATCAGCATTCTCGGAGATAACATCTTAAGGAACAAAGAAAGACCTGTTCACTCTTGACACCCCAGGTGCTGTGTATATTGCACTATAGTGCTGCATCGACAAAACGGGCAACCCTATTGATGTGGATTTTTCATTATTGATTATTGTAAAGAAATGGCGACTCCCCCCTTTAGCAGATTAGCTAAATGTTTGCGTAATTTAGACATAAAAGTTATATTATTGTTGTTGTTGTTGTTATCGTTATAGTTCTGGTTAATTTAAAAAAATGGTTAAATATATTTACAGTTTTTGTTGCGTTCGTTATATTTAAATATTAATAAAGTTTTAAAATGTAACTGTCTTGGAGTACTATATTTTTTTAAAAAATCGGGTGAATGGGGCCTTGAATCGGGTTATTGTCATGTGTGGGCTTTGCAAGTGTACTGCTACAAGATCGGACATTTCAAACTCAAATGCACGTTCATTTTCTTACCTTTCCGAAACATGGAGCGCAATAGCAGGCAGAGAAAGGGTGATGCACGTGTTGAACACTGCCTGGCCTGCAAATTGTGCCAGTTCCCCCCCCGCCCGAGTACTTCACAAATCTTTAAAAGACCATGCGCTTGTTCAATGGGAAGTGGATAACATGGCTAAGAGCATTTGCTGACTAATGCATGAATATCGCTGACTTCTCAGCGATATTCATGCATTGCGGCCGTTTTTTATCGCATTTGCGATAAACCTTGCTAATAGCAAGGTTTATGTGCGATAAAATTCGCCGAAGTGCGGCGATAATTATTGTCTCTAAACAAGTTAGAGACAAAAATTACCGCTAGTTGTTCGAAATATGCCCCCGGGTTTTTCCTTGCAGGAATCGAGAAGCGAAAGACTAGCACTGAAATCAGTAGTCTCACACCTGAATCGGGAGGGTTGGCATGTCTGGATACTCTACAGCTGGAGCCATACACTACATCCGCAGGGCTAGGTGATAGCCTAGGTCCGGCCTGGACAATCGGACACAGAGGAAGAGAAGTGTCAGAGGGTGCGGTAGTGAATAGGGTGAAAGGGAAGTGTCGAACGGGCACAGGGTGTGATTCTCAGAGAAGAGCAGCGCAGATGGGGGAAGTATATGGCCCATGCATGAGAGAGAGAGCGGGGGTGACCATTGCGTGGGGGAGATGCGTGCGAGGGTGGGGAGCCATGCTGAGAATCGACGGCGTGCAGAGAGTGGGTCTGGTCAAGGCATCTAAAATAGCTGCCGTGCACGACAAAATTGTGGCATTGGACAAAAACGCAAGATGGCGCAGACAATGTTTATCAATAAGGATTCATTTATAACAAAATATTTACTCGCAGTGACAAAATGGTGTTCAACACTTCCTGATTTCCATCGAATCGAACGTTAACAAACGTCACGCAGCAAAAAAAAAAAAAAAAAAAAAAAAACCACGCACAGAGCGGTTTTTAGCCATGTTATCCAATGGAAGGTGGATAACATGGCTAAGAGCATTTGCTGGATAATGCATGAATATCGCTGACTTTTCAGCGATATTCATGCATTGTGGCCGATGTGCGGCGATAATTTTTGACTCTAAACAATTAAAACGAAGCACAAAATGGCGAATTCCCGTTTCGCTACCAGTTTGCGGCCCAGTTCGCGGCCCGTGAAGCGCTTCTACCGTGAAAAATAATTTTTTTTTTATTTTCCCCACGGGACCCTTTAATAACCCCAACAACATTCCTAGGGGGTCAAGAGGGGTATACCTTGCCCCCTTTCAATAAATTCCCCCTTCGTTTTTCACCTCTTCTTCTCTCTCGATCCTACCGACAGATAAGATGGCGGCCGCTCCGGACTATTTAGAATGTTGACAGACACCGGAGAGCCAATCAGCTTTCTGTTATCCAATGGAAGGTGGATAACATGGCTAAGAGCATTTGCTCGATAATGCATGAATATCGCTGACTTTTCAACGATATTCATGCATTGTGGCCGATGTGCGGCGATAATTTTTGTCTCTAAACAATTAAAACGAAGCACAAAATGGCGAATTCCCGTTTCGCTACCAGTTTGCGGCCCAGTTCGCGGCCCGGGAAACGCTTCTACCGTGAAAAATCATTCTTTTTTATTTTCCCCACGGGACCCTTTAATAACCCCAACAACAATCCTAGGGGGTCAAGAGGGGTATACCTTGCACCCTTTCAATAAATTCCCCCTTCGTTTTTCACCTCTTCTCTCTCGATCCTACCGAGAGATAAGATGGCGGCCGCTCCGGACTGTTTAGAATGTTGACAGACACCGGAGAGCCAATCAGCTTTCTGCGCGCAAAGTTCCGTTTCGCGAAAAGTAAGCGGACCGGATCGCTGCCCAGAGCGCTGTTACAGATATATATCTTGGTTTGAACGTTAATTTCTCAAAAACTACTGGAGCACATATATTGAGACCTAGCAAAGGCACATCGGGCTAACAGTCCCTACAATTTTGCCAAGTTTCGTGCAAATCCATTCAGCCGTTCGAGCTAAAAGTGAGTCCAACCGCCCTATGGAAAAATGAATGGGAAAAACGTGTTTTGGGACCCCCCTTTTTTCTCGGCCCCCCCTTGACGAAACCCCACCAAATTTTCAGGGGCTGCTCAGAAACAAAATGTGCCATTTTCCTGAAAATTTCAGCCGATTCCGTCCACAAACGCCAAAGTTATTAGACATAGAATTTTCAAAAGTTCCATAGACAAATAATCCTAACTATATATACCTACTGGCTATCGCCAGTAGGTAATATGTATATATATATATATATATATATATATATATATATATATATATATATATATATATATATATATATATATATATATATTACCTACTGGCTATCGCCAGTAGGTATATATAGTTAGAATTTTTTCCCTATGGGACTTTTGAAAATTCTATGTCTAATAACTTTGGCGTTTGTGGACGGAATCGGCTGAAATTTTCAGGAAAATGGCACATTTTGTTTCTGAGCAGCCCCTGAAAATTTGGTGGGGTTTCGTCAAGGGGGGGCTGAGAAAAAAGGGGGGTCCCAAAACGCGTTTTTTGCATTGAGTTTTCCATAGGGCGGTTGGACTCACTTTTAGCTCGAACGGCTGAATGGATTTGCACGAAACTTGGCAAAATTGTAGGGACTGTTAGCCCGATGTGCCTTTGCTAGGTCTCAATATATGTGCTCCAGTAGTTTTTGAGAAATTAACGTTCAAACCAAGATATATATCTGTAACAGCGCTCTGGGCAGCGATCCGGTCCGCTTACTTTTCGCTTATCGGAACTTTGCGCGCAGAAAGCTGATTGGCTCTCCGGTGTCTGTCAACATTCTAAACAGTCCGGAGCGGACGCCATCTTGTCTCTCGGTAGGATCGAGAGAGAAGAAGAGGTGGAAAACGAAGGGGGAATTTAATGAAAGGGGGCAAGGTATCCCCCTCTTGACCCCCTAGGAATGTTGTTGGGGTTATTAAAGGGTCCCGTGGGGAAAATAAAAAAAAAATGATTTTTCACGGTAGAAGCGCGGCCGCGAACTGGTAGCGAAACGGGAATTCGCCATTTTGTGCTTCGTAAATTAAATTACTAGTTATAAGTGGGTGCGGGAGACGTATCCTAATCCCCTATGTTTCCTGAGGGTGGGTGAGGAGGCTGATATATGTTGATACATCTCTTCCAGCGGCTGTGCGTGAGCTTTTTTTTTTTTTTTGCTGCGTGACAGTCCGGAGCGGCCGCCATCTTGTCTCTCGGTAGGATCGAGAGAGAAGAAAAGGTGAAAAACTAAGGGGGAATTTAATGAAAGGGGGCAAGGTATCCCCCTCTTGACCCCCTAGGAATGTTGTTGGGGTTATTAAAGGGTCCCGTGGGGAAAATAAAAAAAAAATGATTTTTCACGGTAGAAGCGCTTCACGGGCCGCGAACTGGGCCGCAAACTGGTAGCGAAACGGGAATTCGCCATTTTGTGCTTCGTTAATTAAAGTACTAGGTATAAGGGGGTGCGGGAGACATATCCTAATCCCCTATGTTTCCTGAGGGTGGCTGAGGAGGCTGATATATGTTGATATATCTCTTCCAGCGGCTGCGCCATCTTGCCTTTTTTCGAATGCCACAATTTTGTCGTGCACGGCAGCCATTTTAGATGCCAGGCTGGTCCCAGGCTATCACCTACCCCTGCGGATGTAGTTTATGGCCCCAGCTGTAGAGAATTCAGACATGCCAATCCTCCTGATTCAGGCGTGTGAGTACTGATTTCAGTGCTAGTCTCCCGCCTCCCGATTTCTGCAAGCAAAAACCCGGGGGCATATTACGAACAACTAGCGATAATTTTTGTCTATAACTTGTTTAGAGACAAAAATTATCGCCGCACATCGGCGATTTTTATCGCAGATAAACCTTGCTATTATCGCAGAAAAGTCAGCGATATTCATGTATTATCAACCTAATGCTCTTAGCCATGTTATCCACCTCCCATTGGATAACATGGCTAAGAACTGCTCAGGGCAGGTGTTAGATTTTGGAGATATTCGCGCTTAGCGCGAATATCTCCAAAAGTTGGTAATAGAAGGTAGCGATGTTAGGGACTGTTTCCAGTCGCTAACATCTTGGCACGCCACTTTGCATGTCATTAGTGATAAGTATCACTGACATGCAAAGCCGGGCCCAAGATGGTCGCTATCTCCTTTTAGGTGTCACTAACTGGTGTTAGCGACAGCTTGATAATAGGGAAATAATTTTATCTCCGCTTTCATGGTTTTTAAAGCCAAAAAAGCGGAGATAAACCCCCTTGATAATATGCCCCACGATTCCTTGGGGGTTTCAGCTGACAGGGCTTGGTATTGTGTTACATGGTAATTTTTCCATGAAACGTCAGAGGGTCGATGTAGGGGTTCTAGAAGAGGTGATAAACCATTTAAGCCTCATGAACAAGCGCATGGTCTTTTAAAGATTTGTGAAGTACTCGGGGCGGCGGTGTGTGTGTGCCCTCTTTCAGGAGCGGGCGGGGGGGCACTGCCAGCAACTTGCCAGGTCAGGTAGTGTTCAACACGTGCATCACCCTTTCTCTGCCTGCTATTGCGCTCCATGCTTCGGAAAGGTAAGAAAAAGAACGTGCATTTGAGTTTGAAATGTCCGATCCTGCAGCAGCACACTTCCAAAGCCCACACATGACAATAACCCGAATCAAGGCCCCATTCACCCGTTTTAAAAAAAATAGATAACACTCCAACAAAGTAAGGTTATAAAACTTTATTAACTACTAACTTTAACAAACGGAACAAAAACTAAAAACATTTAAACATTTCTCAACACAAAAAGCAACAATGGTTAGAAGCTGTCTTTTGTGCGAATAGTCCCAAGGCAGCACAACGTGCAGAGTTCTGGACGGCACCCAGGTGATGTCGCCTGGGTGCCGCACTGGTTTAGGGATCCTACAATGCTGCTCCGAAAATTGGCGTGGGGCGTCCCGGGTGGGGCGGGGGGAGGCCTCGTCAGTAGCGGTCTGTTGTGCGAATAGTCCCAAGGCAGCACAACGTGCAGAGTTCTGGACGGCACCCAGGTGATGTCGCCTGGGTGCCGCACTGGTTTAGGGATCCTACAATGCAGCACAGAAAAACAGCGTGGGGCGTCCCGGGTGGTGCGGGGGGAGGCCTCGTCAGTAGCGGTCTGTGTCCAGTGTCACATGGCTGACACAACATGTACGACAGGCACCCAGGTGATGTCCAGTAAACTGCTGCACTGGTTTTGGTATCCTACAATGCTGCTCCGAAAATTGGCGTGCGGCGGCCCGGGGGGGGGCGTGGGGGAGCCGGCGTGAACGGGCCTCCCCAGGTGGCGGCCATCTAGCTGAGTTGCGCTCGCTCTTGCGGCCACAGCGTCTCGCTCACCATGTTGTTGAGTTGCTCCCACTCTTGCAGTGCAGCGATAGGCGGCTGCCACATGGCCCTTAAAATGGCGGACGGCTCCTCGGTTTTGGGTCTGGTCCACTGAAATGGCCCTGGGACACTTTGGAACTCGGACGCTTGCCTGC
The DNA here is from genome assembly GCF_964263255.1 of Lissotriton vulgaris. Lineage (NCBI taxonomy): Eukaryota > Metazoa > Chordata > Amphibia > Caudata > Salamandridae > Lissotriton > Lissotriton vulgaris. The sequence continues at coordinate 307,471,346 of NC_141688.1, read as the reverse complement.
TAGGGCTTGGGCTCCATTCTCGAAAAGCGTCCCCTCAGCCGTGAAGATTGTATAAAAGTCTTGGGGGCCCCCGACTCCCGCAGGCTTCCGGTGGGGAGCGGCTGCCATGATTGCTCGTGGAATGACCACGACGGAGCCACGAGATGGTGGTGCTCTCATGCTGACGCCAGCTTCAGTCTGAATGATCCAGAAACAAGGTGGGGCTTTCATCGTTTGGGAAAAAAAAATGTTCTAAACCAATGAAAAGTGTTATTTTTAGGTCATATGACCAAGCCTTCCATCTTTAGGAAACCAAAAGTAAAATGAACCAATGAAAAGTTTTATAAACAAGTCACATGACCTGTTATGCGACATAGGGCTACAAAAAGCGTAGAAAATCCGTTGGCACGTGAGGCGGCGTCAGTAGCGGACCGATGTGCGAATAGGCCGAAGGCAGCACAACGCGCCGAGATCCGGATGGCACCGAGGTGGTGTCCAGCAAATTGCCGCACTGGTGTGGCCATCCTACAATGCTGCGCCGAAAGACGGCGTGTCCAGCTGAATTGCGGTCACTGTTGCGGTACAGTGACTCGAACGCGCCGAGATCCGGATGGTGCCGAGGTGGTGTCCAGCAAATTGCCGTACTGGTGTGGCCATCCTACAATGCTGCGCCGAAAGACGGCGTGTTCAGCTGAGTTCCGGTCACTCTTCCGGCACAGTGACTCGAACGCGCTGAGATCCGGATGGCACCGAGGTGGTGTCCAGCAAGTGGCTGCACTGGTGTGGCCATCCTACAATGCTGCGCCGGAAGTCGGCGTGGGGTGCCCCGTTGGCTTATGAGGTGATGTCAGTAGTGGACTGATGTGTGAATAGGTCGGAACCAGCACAAGGCGCCAAGATCCGAATGGCAAGTCCTGGATGTTGAGTGCCTCAGTTGAGATTTCTGAGCAGTGCTTGTAGGACTGTCTGAAGCTTATTTGCACCTGCTGCAGCTTCACTAGGTCCGGCGGAACTTTTTGCCTTTTCCTTTCTGCTTCTTTTCCTACAATGCGTTTCTTCTGAAGACACGACCAGGTCCCTGAATGTGTGCAGGGGGACGCTATTGATTGAATGAACGCGCCGAGATCTGGATGGCACCGAGGTGGTGTCCAGCAAATTGCCGCACTGGTGTGGCCATCCTACAATGCTGCGCCGAAAGTCGGCGTGGGGTGCCCCGTTGGTTTATGAGGTGATGTCAGTAGCGGACCGATGTGTGAATAGGTCGGAACCAGCACAAGGCGCCCTGCACTGTTGAGCCTTTTTCAATGTCTGTTTTTTGTTGTTTCCCCTCCATCAAAAACAAAACAAAAATACAAGGCGCCAAGATCCGAATGGCAAGTCCTGGATGTTGAGTGCCTCAGTTGAGAGTTCTGAGCAGTGCTTGTAAGACTGTCTGAAGCTTATTATAAGAATCAGAGTAAGTTGAAGACTGTCTGAAGCTTATTTGCACCTGCTGCAGCTTCACTAGGTCCGGCGGAACTTTTTTCCTTTTCCTTTCTGCTTCTTTTCCTACAATGCGTTTCATCTGAAGACACGACCAGGTCCCTGAATGTGTGCAGGGGGACGCTATTGATTGAATGAAAATGGCGGCTTGACACAAAGCTGACTCAAGCGTTACTGTTGGTGCTATACAGACAAAAATTGGTTTTCAGTTTGTACATTCTTCAGGTTTTTTTTTCCATCCAAGTCTGATTGAGAGTTTGTAGAAAAATGGCTTCAGATTTTCCACATACTACTCTTCAACATTCTTCCTAAATGTAACAATGTGAAACTCACTAGGAGAACGGCTGTTTCTGTTTCCTTTCAAAATGCTGCCACCAATATTTTCTGAATGGAAGACACCATCTTGTAACATAAAGGGCCGAAAGGGGTTCTGGTCTGGCCGATGGTTGGTGGAGACATTTTGACTATATCTTGGACCTGCCCGGCCTCGCCCAAAATGGCGCCGGTATAAATGGGACTCGTAACTCTTTGCCCGCAAATGTATATCTAGAAAATGTTATTGTAAGTGGCCCTGTCGTATTTTAATTACAAAATGTACGTCCACCGATTCCGCAACTGTTAGACACCTTTGTTCTTGTCACCTAATGGCCCGCTTGTTACGTTCTTCTACAGTGTAAATGTCTCCTCATCATATACGATTTCAGTTTGCTCCGTGGCCGGCCCACGTGGTTATAGGCCCGTATTTGTATACTGACATTTTCACAATAAAGGTTTTTAAAACAAAACACGGTAGTAGTATTTTCATTTGTAAAGTTTTTACTTTTAGTGACTGTTTTCGAATCAGTAAAAGGCAAGTGAAATAAAGCAGTCCAATTACATGACGGATAAAAGGTATAATATGTAGGAACGCAGTAAAGATAAATGGTCAAGGGCAGTTGTGTTTTTCATGTCTGCAACATAAAGTGATCGATAAGAATCTGATAATCAGGCGTATCGGCGACTAAGACAGCAGGCCGAATCTCTTTTACTCAACGGCTCCGTCATGGAAGGAAGAAACGCCCTTTTTCTCGAAAAAGGAATATATTTTACTTGCAAGACAGTTGTAAATTTTCCGGGAAAGTACATTAGCCTGGAATATTATAACATATGTTTGAAAAAAAAATATTGTTCGAAAATAATAAAAAGCGTAATTTTTAGGTCATATGACCAAGCTTTTCATCATTAAATTAACAAAAGTAAAATGAACCAATGAAAAGTTTTGTTAACAAGTCACATGACCTGTTATGCTTACGTTACGCGCTGCGCGCCGCGCCTCGGATCACTTCCGGGTGCGCTAACGCGGCGTGTCATAAAACGCATTACGCGACAACGTAGGTCAAGAATATAGTCTAAATGTCTCCACCAACCAGCGTTCAGAACACAACCCCTTTCAGCAGTCCAAAAAGTTCTGTTAAATGACAACAGAGGGGACAGGCAACAAGAACCATCAGTCAAAGAGGGGAGGGCAAGTTCTTCTCTTCCGGGTCATGTTGGGGCGCTACCGGAACTGATCGAATTGGTAGTCTACAGTGTTTCTGGATGTTTCAGACTAAAGCTGGCGTCAGCATGAGACCACTACCATCTCGTAGCTCCGTCGTGGCCATTCCACGAGCAATCATGGCAGCCGCTCCCCACCAGAAGCCTGCGGGAGTCGGAGGCCCCCAAGACTTTTGTAGAATCTTCACGGCTGAGGGGACGCTTTTCGAGAATGGGACCCAAGCCCTAGCAGACAAGCGTCCGAGTTCCAAGGTGTCCCAGGGCCATTTTAGTGGACCAGGCCCAAAACCGAAGAGCCGGCCGCCATTTTGAGAGTCCTGTGGCAGCCGCCTATCGCTGCACCGCAAGAGCGGGCGCATCTCAACTACATGGTGAGCGAGACGCTGTAGTCGCAAGAGCGGGCGGAAAACAGCTGAATGGCGGAAGAGGCACAGTGTAGCAAAAGCGGGCGGAATGGCAACTAAAACGATAAAGGGGCGCCCCACTACAGCTTGTCTTCAGGTCAAACGGATTGTGGGACAAGGTCCAGAATTGAAGAGTCATCAAAAGGCAAAAAGTTCCGCCGGACCCCGGGAGCCGGCCGCCTATGTCGGGGGCGATCTCAGGCTACACCAGTGCTATAAGACTTGGGGAGGGTGTCGGAGCCAAGCGTCTTCTCCGAGTCCATGGCTATCACACCGCCCCTCAGGGGCCTCCGTCAAGCTGTTTAGGAAGGTAACATATCACATTGTTTTCTAATGCAGTCAGGTCCACAAACGACACTCACTTACTTTGAGAATAGTGAAGCTGCAGTAGGTGGAAATAAGGTTCAGACAGTGTTACAAGCGCTGCTCAGAACTCTTAACTATGGCACCCAACATCCAGAACTTATGCTATTTGAGAATGGTAGTGACATCGAAGCATCTCAGGGACCAAAACCATTAACGTACTTTCACGTATGAAAATCTTACTTGGGGAGGGGGCAGGAGCGAAGCGCCCCCTCCCAGTCAGCGCCACCACACCGTATGTTGAAAATCTGAAGCCATCGTTCTACAAAGTCAACCAAACTTGGATTGAAAAATCTAGAAAAATGTACAAACTGAAAACCAGTTTTGGTCTGCATAGCATCAGTAACAACGCTTGAGTCAGCTTTGTGTCAAGCCGCCATTTTGATTCAACAAAGCACAGGCATTGAAAAAGGCTGAAATTCAGAACTCTAAACTATGGCACCCAACATCCAGGAGCTTGCTATCCGGATCTTGGAGCCTTGTGCTGTTTTCGATCTATTCACACATCGGTCCACTACTGACATCATCTTATAAACCAACGTTATGTAAATAGTTTTTTAATAAAATGTTTTACCCTGTTTCTTTGCTGGTGTGTTGTCTATATTTTTAATATTTGCATAGGGTTTGTCATTATTTTGTGCGGGATGGGTGATGGAGCCGAGCTGTCTTGCAGCCCTCATGGTGTGGAGCTCAGTTCATCTCACTATTTTCGTATTTCTCAAGAAGGGTTGTTCCTAATATTTCTATTTTAGCGAGGTCAAAAAGAGATCCAATTAGTGGCCTACTGATTTTGCTCGATTACTTTTATTTTTTTACACGATTTTTCACTATCTGCAAAGACTAAACAGAGTATTGCGACTTTGTGCTTGTTTGTAAATAGAGAATGATCCAAAGAGAACCAATTCTAAAACAGTAAATGCTTGGACAACAATCAATCAAATGGAGAGACAAGGAGGTACGACGGATTACAACGGGGGTAAAGGCCTGCGTTAACTACCCTTCAGTATCTGCAAAGAGAGAGTACTACTAAGGCAAAAGAGGGGAGGGGGGGGGGCAGCGTTCAAAGCACATCAGCGTGCATAAATACGAAAATGTTTTTATCTATCACGTACTTGACATTTTAAAGCTTTTCATATTTGCTATTAAAAAACCAATGAAATTCACAGAAAAAACCATAGGTTATAGTGGATATATAGTTAGGAATTTGCATTTACAAAACCTTGAAAATTCAATGAAAAAACCATAGGTTATAGGCCATATATAGTTAGGAATTAGCATTTACAAAACCTTATTTTACTCGCATAAAACCATTGAAATTCCATATATAGTTAGCTAACTATAAGCGCTAACTATATATCGCGCACCCGCAATCCACTGCTGATGATGTCACATATTACATCATTCATGACATGGTCAGTGACATCACTGATGACATCACTGATGACATCTCAAATGACATCACTGATGACAACTCAAATGATATCAATGATGACATCTCAAATGACATCACTGATGACATCACTGATGACAACTCAAATGACATCACTGATGACATCTCATTTGTCATCACTGATCACATCACTCATGTGATAATACAATGAACCTCTTCAGACTCTAATATAACCTTACATACACTCAGTATAAACAGACACTCACAGACTGTCACTCATCCATGGAGTTACTCACACACCTAGTCAGTCATGCAAAGAATCAATCACACCTCCATTTCCTCAACTATACAGTTATACACATCTTACTTATTCAAACATATAATAACACATATTTACTCTCTTATATAATCCCTGATACAAGCTCACAGTGATCGATACAGCCACTCACACATTCACTGGCTCTTATGTTCAGTTATTTATATATCTCAACTCTCACATGTATTGTATTTTACATACGTACTTACTTGCACATGTAGCAATGAGAAATCCATTCACTCAACAACACACCCATGCACAGTCAATCGCCCATATAGCTGTTTCCACATGCACTCTTGAACTCATACTCCTAGTGAATCAACTGCTTACACATCTATGCACAGAGTCACGCACCTCCCAGCCACCCACACACACACTCAGCCTCCCATTCAAATATTTGGGCAACCAATCAATAACCCATATGGCCACTCTTATAGCTACTGATCAACACATGCAGCAGCTTACACAACAACAAACATACTGATGCACGAATTAAGACAGTTTAGTCACTAACCCATGTACTCAGTGAGACACATTTAATCACTCACTCATACAGTCAGTCATGCACCTACTAAATTCTTCATCCAGACACTTATACATCCACTCATTCTTCAATATGTGAAACATATTTAAACTTTACAGACACATACAATCACTGGTTGTTTTGATCAGTGATGTCATCAGTGATGTCACTGACCATGTCATGAATGATGTAATATGTGACATCATCAGCAGTGGATTGCGGGTGCGCGATATATAGTTAGCGCTTATAGTTAGCTAACTATATATGGAATTTCAATGGTTTTATGCGAGTAAAATAAGGTTTTGTAAATGCTAATTCCTAACTATATATGGCCTATAACCTATGGTTTTTTCATTGAATATATATATATATATATATATATATATATTCCAGCTCTGAGGTATATGCAGTGCTGCCTCGCCTGAGGGCACCCTAGAGCTTGGATAGATAGATAGATATATAGATAGATAGATAGATAGATAGATAGATAGATAGATAGATAGATAGATAGATAGATAGATAGATAGATAGATAGATAGATAGATAGATAGATAGATAGATAGAAAAATAGATAGATAGATAGATAGATAGATAGATAGATAGATAGATAGATAGATAGATAGATAGATAGATAGATAGATAGATAGATAGATAGATAGATAGATAGATAGATAGATAGATAGATAGATAGATAGGTAGGTAGGTAGATAGATAGATAGATAGATAGATAGATAGATAGATAGATAGATAGATAGATAGATAGATAGATAGATAGATAGATAGATAGATAGATAGATAGATAGATCGATCGATAGATCGATAGATAGATAGATCGATAGATAGATAGATAGATAGATATAGATATAGATATACATATATATATGAGTGATGTTGATGTGGAGTCAGGAATAGTAATCTATACTTTCCTGTACGTGTTTACCTTTCAATATTCTGTCCATGATATTGTTGTACCACAATATTCTGAGGGTCAATATTTAGCAGTACAACCATTCACACCAACAATAAAAAAGCACCAAAAAGCATTGTGTGCTTTCAAACCTTGTGTACTGTATTTTTCCCCTAGAAGTCTGTGGGAAATAATGCAACTGTTGTGCTGAGCTTTAAAGTTTGGTCATAACTAAGGGCAATGTCCCCCTAAAAATATTTTCCTGACTACAGGCCTGGCCTGCCCTGCATCTTGCATCCTGCATCGCTCCTCTGCTTCCGTTCTCTCACCTCTCCTTTTCTCTGTCGTTCTTTTCCTCCTACCTTCAAACATGCTTCTCTCCTTTCGTCTCTTGTCTCTCCAACTTCATCCCTTCTTCCTCCTCTTACCAAACCTCTGCCACTGGAGACCTCTCTCTCTCCCACACTTTCCTATCACTCACTTCCTCACTCCGTCTCTTTCATCTTCCTTCACCCCTACTTGCCTCTCTCTCCTTTTTAGGTCTCAGCCAACCAGACAGAGCAGCTTTGTGGTCTGCGAAAGGCATTTTGGGGAGTTTCAGAGGTTGACCTGGGAAGGTTTTCTGCCCCTTGCTTACATTGGCTTTCTGTATTTACCTCAAGTTTTCTGGATTTTCATTTGCTAACTGATGTTCTCCAGGTTCACTTTCTGCCTCCCATGCAAAATGTTATTTACCAGCGTCCTTCCGAGAGTAACCTATCTGTAAACAGGCCTGTAAATCTTGTTCTTATCTCATCACATTTACTGTGCATTCCAAGACCGAGGTCAAATGTCAGGCTGTGTCTTTGAAGGAGCCTTGTGTTTATTTGGCCGTCAGCTGACTACAAAGTGAGAGCATTTACTGGTGAAATGCAGCCTGCTCTGCCCATGGAGTAGGGGTGTCACAGACACTGCATGCGCAACAGCTGCAAGGACTGCTGTGCCAGGGCGCATCGGCTATTTAATTGAGGTACTGTTTCTTTGAGTGCCACCACCTGGCTCCGACCACTTTATCACCAACCCTTATGATGTATGTTGCTTCTTTGCCCACTAGTTTGACATAAGTTTGTTGCAATTAAATTACATAAAGAAATTGCCACTTTCGTGGCAGAGGAAACAAGCATGAGGTGCAGACCCGCAGAGAGAGCTTTCTGGCACCCTCACGTAGGCACTCAATTTCCTCATACGCTTGTGAAGAATGAACTTACAAGAAGGCAAGGAGCTGTGTTGCAAAGCATGTGAGAGTTGAGGCCGAAAGCGTTACTTGTGCAAAAGGTTTGAAGTCGACTTATTCAGACTACCTGAACACAGTATGCAATGGGGGCAAAATGCAGACGTATTTGTAGTTCAACAGGTATTTTGGTTCCATTGAAAAGTTGCTATGTGCACCGTGAAGCATTACTAAGCAGTTTGGCGCCTTTTGCACACACTACATAAATACCCATATATTAACATATTTTGGGTGTTTAACCCCATGGCCGCAGGGGTAATTCCCCCGGTGTGCTGGGTGGCGGGGGCGTGCACCGTGCCCTGGTGCTCATGACGAGCTAAGCTCGTCACAGCCACACCCACAGCTCACAGCCACACCCGTTTCCTCAGAATGCTCAGTACAGCAGGGGAATTAGCCCTGCGTGCGAGCGTTCTGACCGTTATGACGACCTCAGCTCATCATGAGCACACGAGCACCGTAGCTCATGACGAGCTGAGCTTGTCACAGCCACACCCACAGCTCACAGCCACACCCGTTTCCTCAGAATGCTCAGCACAGCAGGGGAATTAGCCCTGCGTGCGAGCGTTCTGACCGTTATGACGACCTCAGCTCGTCATGAGCACACGAGCACCGTGGCTCATGACGAGCTGAGCTCGTCATGAGCATGGGAGGGGCTAAATCTTCTCAGCACCCTCAAATTGTGTGTTTTGTTGCTATTATGGGTCTCTCTCTCCATACTTGAAACATGCAATCTTTGGCATTCAGAGCTTGATTGGTGAATGAAAACTTATCCTTTCCTGTCCGATTCCTTCTCTTTCATTTATTTGACTTGTTGCAGCTTCCGTGGCTGCATTCTGTGATACGGTCTAATTAGTGTTTTTCAAAAGCTGGTCAGTAAGGGCTCTTTGAGGAAACTGTATTTCAGTTGACTGGCTAAAGTTCCTGCCTTCTTCCGATAAGTACATGTGATATCTTCGTGTCTTTGCCATGCATTCTCTCCTTAGTTGTATGTACCCTGCTGCTCAGCCAGTGTGACTGTGAGGTATTGAATGCTGGTGTGTGCCAGGTCGAGTGAAGTGTCAGTTGAGTGCGTGGTCTGAGCAGCAAGGATGCTGCTCCCGGGGGGGTCTTTCTACTTCCCTACTACCATCTTCTACCTGTACCCTGAGACAACTGAATTTAGAATAAACCTTATCTAGTTCACCTGTACTACTGGCTCCCCTGCCTCGTCATTTACCTCAGTATACTTGAGTAAGGAACGCCGTTTGAGAGTAAACTGGGGTGAGATGAGTCGAGTGTCCCCTCCAAACTCCCTGGGATCATTTTGTCTATTGAACATATACTGATGTATGAGGCATACATTAACGGCTGGAGTGTTACATATGCATTACAGTTAAGGCTCCCTGTTTTCCGTTTTTACGCATTTTTGCAGATAAATACAGACAGAAAACAATGTGTTTTCTGTCTGCATTTATTTTTAAAAGTGGATAAATAATGTTGCTCTTTTTAAGTGACTCTCCATGCTGTCTTTGATTAATTATAGGCCAGCAGCTGAGCATATGGACAGCATGGGAAATTAAAACCGAGGATGAAATGTATTTAAATAACATCATATGTCAACATACATTTTTGGTATAATGCTAGTAATTACCAGTGGATGTATTGTTATGTAATATTTCACAGCTTAAATAGCTAAAACACAACAGATATCAAGGTATGTGTGCGCGTCTATCAGTTCAATAAATAAGGAAATGTACAGTTTTTCAACTACATTTAAACGCAAAACACAAAATTAATATGGATACATACAGATAAAATGGGCAAAAAATAAATATGGATAAATACAGACGGAAATGTTAAAAAAATAAATACCATAAACCCAGGAGACCTAATTACAGTACCCAGTGTGCTATGCTAGCAGTATTTGTGTAGCAACGTCATGGTATGTATTTGTCCTCCATGCACTTCCTTGTACTGGGTAAAAAACAAAATCTCAGCCCGCCTTTAGTCATTTTTATAAATCTGAGTTAAAACTGCAGCGTTGTTTTCCTCTTTGTCTGTATTTGTGTATCCTAGTTCATGATCGGCGCCACCTCCGTTCCATGCTTGCATGTGTGCACGTGAGAAAATGTATTTCCCCGGTTCCACATCATCGCACAAGATGGTCGGAGGTCTCTCCTCTCTCTCGTCCTTCTTTCTCTTTTCTCTTCATCCTTCCTTCTCAGTCCCCCCGTCGCTGCCCTCTGCTGTTGGAAGCCTCTCTTCTCTCACTTTCCTCTTCCTCCTTCCTTGTCCTCAGTCCCTCGATGCTATCCTCTGCTGTTGGAAGTCTCTCTTCTCTCTCGTCTTTCTTCCTCTTTCCTCTTCCTCCTTCCTTCCCTCTCTCAAGTCCCCCAATGCTGCCCTCTGCAGTAAATGTAAATTGATACTTGTATAGTACTCACCCGCAAGGGTCTCAAGGCGCTTGTACAAATACCGCTGTGGAACCCGTCCTGGCTTTCCCTGTGAGGCATCCACTCCTGGGCACCCCCAAGGTGGAGGCCAGGCATCCTTAGCGTTGTGGGGGCCGTTGTGGAGATTAAGCAAGCTATTGCCCAGAGTTGCACTCCATGATTGGAATAGGCACCGAGGCGAGAATTATCAGGTCCGTGGAATTTTGAGCCCAAGACGGGGAATTGAACCCTGGTCCCGGGCTAGACCTCTGCATCAGGGTCTGCCGCTCTAACCATTGAGCCACACTTCTCCACTAGACTGCGGTCTGTAGTCTCCCCTCCATTTGTTGAGGTTCTAAAACAATCTGCAGTGTAATCAAGTTAAAAAGAAAAAAATCACAGACTGAGCTGTGCCAGGCCCGAGGCAACACCATGGCAAGCCTCTGCCCACTCAGTTGACCACCGTAGGGGCGATCTCCACAAACTGAACGTGCCCTGCTGCCCCGGTCCACGGTGGTATCACTGCCACTGCATCACAGAATGAAAGGCCTCGCTGCGCCAGGCCATGGCAGTACCGCAGCAAGCTTCAATCCCCCAGTGTGCCACCCTGGGGTAAGCCTCACAGACTGAAGGACCCACTGCACCAGGCTTAAGGCAAGGCCGGGTCAAGCTATCTGCGTACCAAGTATCCCACTGCCAGGGCGAGCATCACGGACACAACAGCCCAAGGGAGTGCCGGCTCAAGCTTCTATCTCCTAGGAGATCCCCGCCATTGCAAGCTTCATGACCAGTGGCGGCTGGTGAAATTTGAAAGTGGCAGGGCGTAGAAGTTGTCGAGCGAGTGAGCACAACTATCATAAGTGACCTTCAAGGGGGAGATGTCCCCTCAAAAAAAGCTAAAAAAAAGACTGTAAAAATCATGCATTTTAAACTTGAAATATTTAAACACAGGACCAAATATTCCATATTTTACAGAATTTTAATTGTTTAGTATTGTAGTGTGCACATTTTTACAATGCAAAAAGCAAGATTTGTAATTCTGTTACCTGCCCACATGGTTGTCTTGTCTGCCTTCTGTCCACAGTGCACTTGTCTTGCATTTACTTCTTACAGTCTTGTTATGATGTTAATAAAAACATTTCATGATAACGACATAGCTGCTCCATTCTGTAATTAGAGAACTTTATAATGGACCTGGGACAACAGTGCTCTGCGGCAGGCTTAGGAGATACCTGCTCCGGCTTGACCAGAAAACTACAAACCTACTGGAAGTCCTGACTAATGCTGGCGAGTATTACCTTGTGTTGTTTTAGGGTAACAGCGAGATACTCCTTAAAAATCAGCCTCCAAGATATTTCACACCTTGTTCAGGAAATTAAGAAATATGATCATCTCGAAATATGCTTCTGTTTCGTTCCAATGCCTGAGCTCAGAGACCAGGTGAACGGGGCAAGCAGCCTGGCCTTGTACACAGGAGTACAGGGACAAGCAATGGAAGGAGGGGGGTGGAGCTGGAAGGAAGTGGATAAGAGAAAAAGGAGGGGTAATATTGAAAACAGAGAAAGCAAGAGACGAGGGGCTAAAGAAGAGAGCATTGAAGCAAGGGGAAGAGGCATGTGGGGGGAGAAAGACATGGAGAGAGAGGAATGGAGGGAGAAAAGGAAGCAAGCGTGAGGTAGAGGCGTTGGAGTGAAGGAAGGAAGAGATTGGTAGAGGCATGGAGGGAGGAAAGAAAGTAACGGAGAAACACGCAAGGAAGGAGGGAGGAAGGGAAGCCAGAGAGGGATAGAGACTGAGTCATGGAGAGAGGAAAGACATGGGACAGGACGAACTCGCCGTGCAGGGGCACAGACAGCAATACATATGAACGTGGCTGTGCGGGCTGTAGCGCCGGCGGAGGCCCGTGGAGGCGACACACGAGACATCATGCATTCAAAATGAGAGGTATACCGTGGCCCCCAGACTGGAGTTTTGCGCATGCATCCATCGTATTATTAAATGTATTCATCCTCAAGGGGGCTGCAAAAGAAAGGGATTTGAGCAAACAATCCCCTATTTGATAGCATGACGTCACACAACGCCCTCCAACGCGCAGCGCTGAGCTCAATACTTTCGAAAAGGGGGCCTCTTAGAAAGGGGGGCCCTGCTTAACCAATCACGTTTCCCAAGCCCTACAACAACGCCCCTGTTAATGAATAATTCCAAACACCGGATCAGGCAGGAACTGAAGCCAAATTACTAGCCAGAAACATGTCAGCGGCAGCGGGCATTGTCTTATTGTTTGGAATGATAAGTCGTTTCCGAACTGGTCTCAAAAGAACTTATTTGCTTAGCTATGGATAAATCAAAGTGTCTGTTCACTGTGAGTAACTATCCTTAGAAAGCAGACAAAGACCTGAAGTTCAAGTGGAACTTACTTACAGTCGCGGCTCGCTGGAGGGGGTGGGGTGGGGGGGGGGGGGGGGGGGGGGGGGGGGGTTGCGCGGGGATCGGGTTCCGGGGAATTAAATAATATGAAGTTACAGTAAAAGAAACTTACCTTATAGCTGGACCGGTCCGCACCATCTCTGCTCACCGACCCCTTGGCGCCTCACGTCATGCACGTATGGGGACTGGCTGCCCCTCGCAGCCAAAACTGGCGCTTGGGGCACAGGTTTCTCTTCGCCCGGAGCACGCCCTAATGGGCATGCGCAAAAAAGTGAAAACGCAAGTGCGCATGAGTTAGCACGGGTAAAAAATTCACCCTCCGTCCCCACTCATGCGCACTTGTGTTGCTTGCCCTGGTGACATGACATCATCATGTCAGTCAACATGACGCCACCCCGCCACCGCCTTCAGACTCTGAAGGGGTGGGCGATGTGATGTCATGCTGACTGACATGAGGATTGGAATGTCAGTTCTCCCGAGTCCCGCCTGCCTTGGCGTCTTTACTTTGAACTAACGCCGTCACCGAGGGAGCTGCGGGCGGGCGGGCGGGGGGGCTTCCCCCCCCACGCCCCAATGGACACACCGCGCCTGTTCATGACTGAAGGACCCACTGCAAACACAAGGAGATGATGGACGGAGCGCTGAAACTTTTCAGACACTCACCCCCTGTTACAGATCTGGGTTGAATCCATCATCATTCTTTTGCTCACCACGCCACCTCAGTTCAGACTCACCTATATGCAAATCAGTCTTGACCCTGTGCCTCATGGGAACAGTCCAGCCCGAACTGCCAAGCCAGGTCTTCCCTGAACCGGAAACAAGCATCCTGGGACTAGTTTCGGGCTAACAGCCCTCATCAGCCAGGCTAGCTTGAATCCAGTGGCAAAGTGAGCAAGGGACCCACGTCTGGGCATACCCTGCCAACTAAGGGTGAACAAAGCAAGCACAAGGAGATGATGGACGGAGCGCTGAAACTTTTCAGACACTCACACCCAGTCACAGATCTGGGTTGAATCCATCATCGTTCTTTAGCTCACTTCGTCACCTCAGTTGAGACCAAGCTATATGCAAATCAGTCTTGACCCACTGTGCCAGCCCCAATCCAGTACCACATCAAGTTGTCAACCACCTGGTAGACCACCACCAGAGAAAGTTTCATTGTCTGAAGGACCCACTGTGCCAGGCTCAAGGTGGTACAGCGTCATACCTCCATCTACTTGGTGACCACCACCAGGGTGAGTTTCATGGACTGAAGGACCCACTGTGCCAGGCTCAAGGTGGTACAGCGTCATACCTCCATCTACTTGGTGAACCACCACCAGGGTGAGTTTCATGGACTGAAGGACCCACTGTGCCAGGTCAAAGGCTTCTCCGTGTTAAGCCTCTGTCTGCGCGGTAGACCACCGGGGCAGCAAGCTTCAAGGACTGACAGGGTCCAGCTGCTCTCGGCTAAGGTGGTACCATATTAGGTGGACCACAGCTGGAAAGTCTTCATGGACTGCAGGGCCCAATTGTATCAGGCCCATGGTGGTAACACAACAAGCCTCCATCCATCCTGCAGACCACAGAAGAGATAAGCTCTTCAGGCTTATGGGGCCAGGCCGGAGGCGGTAGTGCTTCAACCCTCCGTCTACCCAGCAGACCACTGTCAGAGCAAACTTCATGGAATGAGCGGCCTTGTGGCACTGTGCCCAAGACAGGAGCACATCAGCCTCGCTCCATCCAGTGAACCACCTCCCGGGCAAGCTTCGCCACCTGAAGGGACCTGCCGCACATGGACCAAGGTAGTACAGTGTTAAGCCTCTGCCCTTCTGCTAGAATGCCACCATTGTGAGCCTACAGACTGCACAGCCTCACTGTGGTGGCTTAAGATGGTGCTGTGTCAAGACAGCCCTGCCAGTAGACCATCACTGGGGAGCACTTCACGGACTGAAGGGCCCACGGTGGTACTGTGTCAAGCTGCCATGATAGACCCCACCAGGCAAGTTTCATGGACTGAGGCCCCTGAAGCACAGGATCCAAGGAGGTGCTGTGGCAAGCGTCCATCCTCCTGGGAGACCAAAGAAGGGGCCGGCCTCAAAGACTGAAGGGACCCACTGCACTAGGCATATGGGGGTAGCGGCCAATCTTCCATCCACCCAGTGGCCAACAGCTGGGGAGAAATTAGCAGACTGAAGTGTCTTGCTGTGGAGGGCAGAGGAAAGTACTGTGTCAAGCCTTAGTAGACTACCGCCAAGGTCCATTGCACTGAGACCAAGGCAGTACAGCATCAATATCCCATCCACCTGGAACACCACTACCATGGCGCGCTCCATAGATTGAAGGCACGTATGGAACGGAGCCAGAAGTCTTATTGTGCCAAGCCTCATTCCTCCTGGTAGACCACCGCCAGAGTAAACTTCATGGAGTGAAAGGCCTGACTACGCCGGACCTAAGAACGTACTGCGTCAAGTATCCATCCACCAGGTGGGGATATATGTTGTTAGCACGCATACTTTTACCACGCATACCATTAGCACGCAATTTTTACAACGCAATATCCCTTACAACGCATACCTTTACAACGCATGACATTACATCGCAGATACTATTACAACGCATACCATTACAACGTAAGTATAATTAAGTATATAATTTTTTTAAATAATGTAATTAATATTTTTTTAAATAATTTAATTATTTTAAATTAAGTTTTATTAAAGAATTTGTTAATATATATGTAAAAAATACCCCTGTACCCCAAAACCCAAACCCAGCCCTGAACCCTAAAAATACCCCTGTACCCCATAACCCAAACCCAGCCCTGAACCCTAAAACTACCCCTGTACCCCATAAACCAAACCTAGCCCTGAACCCTAAAAATACCCCTGTACCCCAAAACCCAAACCCAGCCCTGAACCCTAAAAATACCCCTGTACCCCATAACCCAAACCCAGCCCTGAACCCTAAAAATACCCCTGTACCCCATAACCCAAACCCAGCACTGAACCCTAAAAATACCCCTGAAACCCCATAACCCAAACCCAGCCCTGAACACTAAAAATACCCCTGTACCCCATAACCCAAACCCAGCCCTGAACCCTAAAAATACCCCTGTACCCCATAACCCAAACCCAGCCCTGAACCCTAAAAATACCCCTGTACCCCAAAAACCAAACCTAGCCCTGAACCCTAAAATACCCCTGTACCCCATAACCCACTACCCCTAATAAATGTATTAAAAAAAGATAAACTTACCTATACTTACGTTGTAATGGTATGCGTTGTAATAGTAGCTGCGTTGTAGTGTAATGCGTTGTAAATACATGTGTTGTAAATACCCTTGCGTTGTAATGGTTTCGTTGTAACAGTACTTTGTGGTAAAAGATGCGTGGTAACGGTTGTATACCACCAGGTGGACCACCACCACAGTGGGCTTCACAGACTGAAGGGCCTCGCAGTGCCAGGCTGACTGTGGTCCCGCTTTAAGTCTCCATCCAGCTAGTAGACTACTACCAGGTTGAGCTTCACAGACTGAAGTGTCCACATGTGGCATGTGGTGCTCTATTGGTGCATCCATGCTTGTGCGTGCTTGAGATGAGATGAATGGATGACTGCTGCTGACCGCCAAGACCTGGAACATCCCCCCCTCAACCTCAGACCCTATTCAAGAAGGACTTCAAGACCTGGCTTTTGGAATGATCCTACCCCTGGAGGGATAAGCAGCCCCACCTCCCCAGCTCCTTGAGACCCTCACGGGTGAGTATCTGCGTTTTGGAAGCCCCTGATCGATGGATTGATTTGATTGAGGTTACTGCTAGTCGTGTTTCGAGGAATGAAAACTGCTGCTGTGTACAGATTGCACACTTTAAAAGTAAAATGTCTACGAGATGTATTTGCTTTTGTGAAATAGTGCACTCACCATGGGTGATCTGGTGGTGATATTTTTAGAGTCTCAATGGCTGACGTACACAGATCGATTTAAAAATGTTTCTATGAGAGCATTTTGGTGAGAGGCAACATGTTGATTCGTATTTCAGGATCCGCAGGTTAATGAACTGCTAAAGATCTACTACAAGGCTATTATGAGCATCTTTAGGATGAGCTCCTCACAGGATGCTGTAATGGAATCAGGTAGAGATGCTGCGATGTTCTGTTCTGTTCGGTGATGTCCTTTGAGAGGCCACACTGAAGACCGAGGGACATATTTATGAAATGCGCGGCGTAGGGCAGCGCAGTACTCACCGTGCCGCGCTGCTCTGCCTCACTGGGAAAGGGCAGCGCTGTACTCACCGTGCCGCGCTGCTCTGCCTCACTGGGAAAGGGCAGCGCTGTACTCACCTTGCAGCGCTGCTCTGCCTCACTGGGAAAGGGCAGCGCTGTACTCACCGTGCCGCGCGGCTCTGCTTCACTGGGAAAGGGCAGCGCTGTACTCACCGTGCCGCGCTGCTCTGCCTCACTGGGAAAGGGCAGCGCTGTACTCACCTTGCAGCGCTGCTCTGCCTCCCTGGGAAAGGGCAGCGCTGTACTCACCTTGCTGCGCTGCTCTGCCTCCCTGGGAAAGGGCAGCGCTGTACTCACCTTGCAGCGCTGCTCTGCCTCACTGGGAAAGGGCAGCGCTGTACTCACCTTGCAGCGCTGCTCTGCCTCACTGGGAAAGGGCAGCGCAGTACTCACCGTGCCGCGCTGCTCTGCCTCACTGGGAAAGGGCAGCGCTGTACTCGCCTTGCTGCGCGACTCTGCCTCACTGGGAAAGGGCAGGCATGTACCGTATTCACCCAATACCCCTTTCCCCCTGCACCGGTGCCATTTCTGCAGCCCAGCTCCCAGGCAGGCACCCCCATGGTGCCAGGGTGCCTCCATCGCATGCAGAATGGTATTTGTGCAGGAAGAGGCGCCTCCTGCGCAAAAACAATCCTGAGAGACTTACATTTCTTTCTAAAAATAAATATATTTCTTCTTGTTGCGCCTCACCTGGAGAGGCGCTGTCCCAGGTTTACAAGTCCTTAAAAATCTGGGAATGTCTCAAAAGCCCTGGGAGTCGTGTGGGAGCGCCCCTCCCAATGTCCATGGGACGCCTCCTTTGCACAGACTAAGGCAGCGCAGTGATTTGCGCTGCGTTGCGTTACTCCAGATGATTTTAAGCCGTTCAAAGCCACGCATTGGCTGCGCGTGGCTTCAGAAATCTGACGTAGAGGCGTGCCACTTTGGGGCATATTATCAAGGACAGCGTTAAGAATTATTGCCAGTTTAGCGGCAGTAAATTGCCGCTAAAGCGGCGATAATGGGCTTGATAATATGCCCTTGAGAATTCCCATAGAAGTCCACGCTCTGGTGTGAACCTGGGCTTCTATTGGAATTCTCCAGGGCATATTATCAAGCCCATTATCGCCGCTTTAGAGGCAGTTTTCGGCCGCTAAACCGGCAATAATTTTAGCACCGGATTTGATAATATGCCCCCTAGTGTGGTGTAAATGTAACACAAGCCTCTCATACACATGCCCCCAAGGGTAGAGTTGTGGTTGTAACGGTAAGCTCAGAACCTATCCATGCACAGCGTTGGGGCTGTTACAGCCATTCCCTATGACTGCCATTCACATTTAATGTATGTTGTAGTGTATATATACCAAAAAGGCACGTGTTATATGCATAATATATTTACCTGCAGCAGCCGGCTGGGCTCTACGGGGAGTGACTCATATGTTTCGCTGCGTGGTTTGTCTGATGAAACAATTTCTGACAAAATCAAATCTTGTTACCTAATTTGCAAGAATTTTTCAGATTAAGTAAAGGAAGTCGTCGAGTGTGAATCAAGTAATTACCACCTCTGGCTGACTTTGTATATAGTAACGTGCAATGTTCCTGTACACGCGTGACAGCTTTTCACATTTTATACGTCTCACTCACTTTCTGTGCAGGGTCCTAGGCTGAGTGAGCTGCTGCTCGGAAGTGCAGGGTCTTCAGCTGAGCTGGATGCTGCTTGGAGGTGCAGGGCCATGGGCTGAGCTTGCTGCGGGTTGGAGATTAGGGGCCCGATGTAGGTAAAATTGATTTACCGATTTTTAATTACCGAATTTTACCGATTCGGTAATTGAAAATCGGTAAATCAATGTGGTGGACATGTAGGTATTTCCAGATGTGGAAATACCGAATCTGTCACATTCGGTATTTACCGATTCTGTAAATACAGAATCGGTATTTCCCATTGATTCCTATGGGCTTCAAAGTCCATAGGAATCAATGGGAAATACCGATTCTGTATTTACAGAATCAGTAAATACCGAATTTTGCAAGGGTGCAGGGGGTGTCACTTTGACACCCTCTGGCACCCCACAAATAGGCATGTGCGCCAAGTGGCACACAGCATGCCCTAAGGGCATGTCTGTCTGTCACATGGCTAGGTGTGAATGCACACATGTGCATGCACGTCTGAAATCGGTATTTTACCACACAATAGGATTGTGTGGTAAAATACCGATTTTGTAGGGCCTTTGGGACTCAGAAGAGTCCCACCTACATCAGAGATTTACCGAATCGGTAAAAATACCGATTCGGTATTTTACAGAATCAGTAACTTTACCGAATCGGTAAAGTTACTGATTCTGCAAAATTGTGCCCCTACATGCCAAATCATGTATACCGGTCGGTAACGGCCGAAAATACAGATTTTCAGCCGTTACCGACCGACCTACATCTGGCCCAAAGAGCCCTGGGTTGAGTGGGCTGCTGCTTGGAAGTGCAGGGTCCTGGGTAAGTTGGCTGCTGCTTGGAGGTGAAGACTCCTGGGCTGAGTGGGCTGCTGCTCAGAAGTGCAGGGTCTGGGCTCGGCGGGCTGCTGCTCGGAAGTGCAGGGTCCTGGGCTGAGCGGGATGCTGCTTGGAAGTGCAGGGTCTTAGCCTAAGAATGCTGATGCTTGGAAGTGCTGGGTCAGGGGCTGAGCATGCTGCTGCTTGGAAGTGCAGGGTCTTGGACAGAGCGGGCTGCTGCTTGGAAGTGCAGGGTCCTGGGTAAGTTGGCTGCTGCTTGGAGGTGAAGAGTCCTGGGCTGAGTGGGCTGCTGCTCAGAAGTGCAGGGTCTAGGCTCAGCGGGCTGCTGCTCGGAAGTGCAGGGTCTTGGCCTAAGAATGCTGCTGCTTGGAAGTGCAGGGTCTTGGACTGAGCAGGCTGCTGCTCGGAAGTGCTGGGTCCTGGGCTGAGCGGGCTGCTGCTTGGAAGCGCAGGGTCTTGGACAGAGCGGGCTGCTGCTTGAAAGTGCAGGGTCCTGGGTAAGTTGGCTGCTGCTTGGAGGTGAAGAGTCCTGGGCTCAGCGGGCTGCTGCTCGGAAGTGCAGGGTCCTGGGCTGAGCGGGATGCTGCTTGGAAGTGCAGGGTCTTGGCCTAAGAATGCTGATGCTTGGAAGTGCAGGGTCAGGGGCTGAGCGTGCTGCTGCTCAGAAGTGCAGGGTCTTGGACTGAGCAGGCTGCTGCTCGGAAGTGCTGGGTCCTGGGCTGAGCGGGCTGCTGCTTGGAAGCGCAGGGTCTTGGACAGAGCGGGCTGCTGCTTGGAAGTGCAGGGTAATAGCCTGAGCGGGCTGCTGCAAGGAAGTGCAGGGTCCTGGGCTGAGCGGACTGCTACTTGGAATTGAAGGGACTATCGCTAAGCGGGATGCTGCCTGGAGATGCAGGGTCCCGGGCTGAGATGACTGCTGCTTGGAAGTGCAGGGTGTTGGCATGAGCATGCTGCTGCTTGGAAGTGCAGGGTCTTGGGCGGAGTGTGCTGCTGTTTTGAAGTGCCGGGTCTTGGACTGAGCGGGCTGCTGCTGGGAAGTGCAGAGTCCTGGGCTGAGCAGGCTGCTGCTTAAAAGCACAGGGTCATGGACTAAGCGGGCAGCTGCTTGGAAGTGCAGGGTCCTGGGCTGAGCGGGCTACTGCTTGGAAGTGCAGAGTCTTGGACTGAGCAGGCTGCTGCTCGGAAGTGCTGGGTCCTGGGCTGAGTGGGCTGCTGCTTGGAAGTGCAGGTTCCTGGGCTGAGCAGGCTGCTGCTTGAGGTGCAGGGTCCTGGGCTCAGCAGGCTGCTGCTTGGAAGTGCTGGGTCCTGGGGTGAGCGGGCTGCTGCTTGAGGTGCAGGGTCCTGGCCTGAGCGGACTGCTACTTGGAAGTGTGGGGTCTTCTGCTAAGCAGGATGCTGCTTGGAGATGCAGGGTCCTGGGCTGAGATGACTTCTGCTTGGAAATGCAGGGTATTGGCCTAAGAATGAAGCTGCTTGGAAGTGGAGGGGCCTGGGATGAGCGGGCTGCTGCTTGGAAGTGCTGGGTCCTGGGCTGAGCGGGCTGCTGCTTGGAAGTGCAGGGTCTTAGACTGAGCAGGCTGCTGCTTAGAAGTGGAGGGTCCTGGGATGAGCAGGCTGCTGCTTCGAAGTTCAGGGTCCTGGGATAACCGGGCTTCTGTTTGGAAGTGCAGGGTCCTGGGCTCAGCGGGCTGCTTCTTGGAAGTGCAGGGTCCTGGGTTGAGTGGACTGCTGCTTGGAAGTGCAGGGTCTTGAGCTGAGAGGGTTGCTGCATGGAAGTGCAGGGTCTTGAGCTGAGAGGGTGGCTGCATGGAAGTGCAGGGTCTGGAGCTGAGAGGGTTGCTGCATGGAAGTGCAGGGTCCTGGGTTGAGTGGACTGCTGCTGGGAAGGGCTGGGTCTTGAGCTGAGATGGTTGCTGCATGGAAGTGCAGGGTCCTGGGTTGAGTGGACTGCTGCTTGGAAGGGCAGGGTCTTGAGCTGAGATGGTTGCTGCATGGAAGTGCAGGGTCCTGGGTTGAGTGGACTGCTGCTGGGAAGTGCTGGGTCTAGGGCTGAGCGGGTTGCTGATCGGAAGCGCTTGCCCAGTTCCTTGGCTGTGTGAGGAGAGGTCCACCAGCGAAGACTTTGCTCCTTCGACGGGCAGGATTTGGTCCCTGGGGTAGAGTGGTCTCCGCCTGCTCATTACCAGGACAGAGTTGCACCATGATAAATCCAAGCCTGCCGGAGTGTAAGCGCGATCAAGAATGCTTCAAGAAATCTGCGCATTAGGGTGAAAACTGCACATTGGAATGGTGTGTCTCATATTATTGTTTAGAGCTTCAGATACCCATAAAGTGTTCTGTGTTAAGTGGAACTTACCAGGCAAGCTTAAAATGGCGTAAGTTAATTTAAATGCTCCACGTTCATGTTTGTGTTCAAAATTATTTATTGAGGTTTTGTAATAAACAAGGACAATACAGAGAAGAGTACCGAAATAAGTATCTTGAAGAATCTTTCTATCAAGAACAATACATATGAATATAAGAGGTACAACATAGTGTGAAGAATAACATACTAAAAGGAAGGGGAAGAAACAGGAAATAATATGATCATATGATACAATTTTCCTATTAACAGAGCTACATATGAATATCATATACACGTTATAATCAAAAGAGAAAAAGAAAGAAATTATAGGTAAGAATTAATATAATCATCAATTGGTTGCCAAAATGAATGATAAGAAAGATAATTATGAACAATACCAGATAAAGATAAATTAGCACAGTTTCAAGTCAAAATAATCAATGACCAACAAACATGAAACGATAGTAAGGACACATCTTCTCCTCATGCAGTAATAGATTTTAAAGCAGCCGACAAGAAAAAAATTCAAACGTTTACAGTTCAAGTCAGACAGGTTTGTAGAAAGAGCATTAGATTTGCAAATCAAAATATTAAACAAAAGCATTTCAGAAAAATTGAATATTTTTCTTATGACATCCTAAACTTCTTTCCAAAATGTATGCACACAATTACATTAAAAAAGCATATGTTTGGCCCCTAGAGTCAGCCCATCTGTTCAGTAATTGGCCCGAGATTTAGTATATTGTAAAGAGAAGATGGGGATTTATGCAGAAGAATTACCTCAGGCTTCGCGGCCTAAGGACCTTTGGGCTCCGCTATCCATGTATCTGCTCAGAGACCCTGACTTGCAGCAAACTTAATGTATAATTGTTTACGTTCAAAAGACTGTATGCCATAGATACTGTTCAGGATGGTTGTCAAAACTGTGATCTGAAAGTTGTAATATGTCCAACGACCAGAAATTGTAGATTGGGAAATGTTGGGAGGGGGTTCAGGTTCTGCTTGTTTCCTGTATTTTGACATTGTATGATGGCAAGTTGATAAATAAAATAAAAAATAAAAAAAGCATATGTTTTAACGAGCCTAGAAATAATTTACAATGCTAACAATTCAAAGTAGGTAGAAGCTTAGCTTGAAATACCTTTAACGGAGTCCATAAGCAGTTAAAAAGAATACAGGAATTTGTTTGATATAGTGTTATAGGTAACCATCAAGGAATATTATTTAACCATATTTTCTTCCATGTATCATGTGAGAAAGATGTTGAGAGTTCATTATTCCAAAACGATGAACTCAACTCAATATTGTCTCCTTAGAAATGATTTAAGTTTTTAGAAATTAATGAAACAGCATGAGATGAAGAAGAAACTGCATAATATAAGTCGTGGAATCTGAATGAATTTTTAATGTGAAATTATTAGGAGAGTAATCTAGAATAGAATGTAGTAAAATTTCATATTTAAAGAAATATGAAGGAAATAAGCTAAATGTGTTACATAATTTATCAAATGATAAGAAATAGTTATTATGGTATATATCCTTTAAATAAAAAAATACCAGCTTTGATCCAGGAATTCCAAAATGTTACTTAATAGATTTCAAAATAAAAGAATTCTTAAGTAATATTGATTTATTAGACATTGTTAACAAAGTAAGTAAAGTGAATGGCTTTATTAAATTCTTTTCGGTAAGAAGCCATGTAGGGGTATTATTTTAGATGGGAATGATTAAACCAAAGAGTACTTTTTTAAAAGATTTAAAATGAACGCTTTATGATAGTTAAAAAAATCAGGCAGACCAAGCCATCCATTACATTTAGCCATTTTTAATTTTGTGTAGCCTATATGGGATGCTTTATTATTCCAAAGAAACTTAGAAAAATGTTGATCAATAATTATATAAAACTGCATAAGCAATTGACTAGGAAACATAGCTAGGGAAGAAAAGATTTTGGGAGCTATTACCATTTTTAAAGAACTCATTTTTCCCCACCATGACAGATGTAATGCAGACCATTTGGAGAATTTTTCTTTAAAAGTTTATAATAGATTTGCAATTTAAAGTAATTGTTTTTTAATAGAATTGGTAAACTGAATCCCATGGTATTTAATTTTATCCCTTTGTCAAATTATTTCTTGTAAAGGTAACACATCAGGTGTACAGGTGTACAGAGAGGATTTAAAGGGAAAAAAACTGTTTTCTTAGCATTTAATTTATAACCTGAAATTTGTGAATATAATGAAATAATATCTATTAATTGAGGGAATAAGGATTCGGGATTGCTAATGAACAAAGGTATATCATCTGCATAAGCTATTAATGGTAACATCCTTAATATTTATACCAGTGATATCAATACATTTTCTAATTGTAGTAAGTAAGGGTTTACTAACAAGGAGAAATAACAATGGTGACAAGGGGCAGCCTTGTCTAGTACCTCAAAAAAGAAAAAACGTATTACAAATTTGACCATTGATGAATAGGCTAGCAGAAGGGCTAGTATAGAGAGCAGATATCATATGGATAAATAGATCACCAACTGTTAGAACTGGGGGGCACTATTTGGCAGAGGTAGACACCATTGACCAAATAGGGACCCTTGCTTCTAGTCAGGGTAAGGGAGTACACTTCTAAAATAACCCCTGCCCACCCCTTGGTAGCTTGGCACAAGCAGACATGTTTATCTCAGAGGCAGTGTGTACAGCCTTTGTGAACACATACAGTAATACAGTGAAAACACTACAAATGGACACCACACCAGTAAGTAATCTTTACTAGACTTAACACAAGACCAAACGATAAAAAATCCACAGTGCTGTAATAAAAATATGACTTTAAAATAGTAGAAATAGCTTTGTTAAATGTAGATGGTAAATGCAACACTTTACTCTCAAAGTGCCTTGGATGCGTCACCCAAAACATACAAAAAGGGTCACAGGGAAGGTGATGCGTCGGTACCTTGCTTCGGGGAAGATGATGCGTCAGTACCTTACTGCAGGGCTTTGGAGGTGATCCTTACTGGAGAGGAGATGATGCCTTGTGCCTACCTTAGGGGTGACTTACATGTAGAAACAGGAAGATTTAAGGACTGGCAACTGTGTGCATTTGCCAAGTCGACATGGCAGTATCAGACTGCGCACAGGCCCTGCAAAGGCAGGCCTGAGCCACATTTTACAAGCTGCTTCTGTGGGTGGCACAAACAGTTTTGCAAGCCCGCCAGCAGCATTTGATCTACAGGCCCTGGGCACACATGGTGCACTGTATACTATAACCCCCAACAACAAGTAAAAAAAAAATACAGGAGGAAGGCAAGAAGTTCAGGGATGACCCTGCAAAAATGGCCAAGTCCAACAAAACCCCCTTCCAGTCAAAACGCAGGGTAAACCAATCACTACCTTGATGGGATTCCCTGCTTTGGGCGATAGAACATGGACCCTGCCCGCAATAGCCGGGGCATACTCTAGTTCTACGCCAATCTGAACCCATTTGGATCTCTCTGTCCATACTCTCTGGGCCCACTAAGTTAACTCATGGTGAACCCTTCTCCTCACACGTGGACACCATCTGTGCAGCACCTAACCGTAGCTTGCTCACTGGTGTGTCCCGCCAGACAGCAGTACCCACATGGCCAACACAGAGGTGTGGGCCAGTCCACCCCCAGGGTGCAACTCCTGTCCCCTTCCCAGGGGCAACTCTATCCACCAGGACGGCAAGCCATAGTGGCCACTGACAGCTGCCAGTGATGAGAACCATGCCCCAGGGCTTTCATGGTTCTCCAACCTCTGTGGCATCAGAAAGTGGGGTTGTAGCCCGAGGTGCTTGGCACCTTTGGTCCACTCTCCCCCCAATCATGTCAGGTATGACATCCTGACACTGACCCACCAACCCCGGGCCTGTACCCGGTGGCTGGAAAGGAGACTGGGGTGGGCGTTACCACACCCGGTCCTCCTCCTCATCAGGGCTCCATACCCTTCCACCTGGAGTGGTACCCCTTTCCAGAATTGTCAGGGCACCTGTATCTGGCATCCTGCATGATTTGCCCACCAGTTCAGGGGTTCTATCCTGCAACTGACATCCCAGCTTAGGTTCTGTACCCTTAGACAGGGCAGAGGTCAGGGGTGAGGCAGCCCCCTCCTCGTAATCATTACTGAGGCCCTGCACCCTCCCACCTGGGGCTGTGCCCCCAGAAGACAAACCGGTAGGGACACTGATTACAGTTGTCCTTCCCTCCTGGTCAGGCAACCCCTGAACCTGGCTTCCCAACTCAGGGACTAAACCCTGTGGCTGAGCACTTGCCCGGCGCACAAGGACTTCCTCGGGAGCACACAGGCCCCCGAGGGTAACACATAACTCCTGGGGTGTATGGCAGTCTGCCTGGCGCAGATCTCCTGACCCCTGTCCATCTGACAGTGCATGAAGATCCCCCAGGACAGAAGTGGTGTTACTATGGTCACTCCTAGGAGACTCAGCCCTTCTAGCTGGCCCCTGACCCACTGGTTTTTCCACTGAGAACTCTCTCCCCATCTCACCCCTCAGTCTGGACTTCTGCACCCTCCACTTAGGAGTGGTACTGCCAGACACCAGAACTCATGGAGGTCTGCTTACAGACACTCCCAGTTGTCCTGACACTAGGAGACCCCCCTCTGGACTACTAGTACAGCCTAGGCTTCCTACCTGGTGTTCCCTTAAGGAACCATCCAGGTCCTGAGACTGAGGTTGGGGTACTTCGGGACACATCCCAGTCTCACTCCTTCTCCTTGGAGACAGGATGTGAGGTCCTACAACCCTCCCACTACACCGGGACCTAGCTGGGCTACTCTGAACCTCTCCCACTATTCTGGGCTGGAAGATACCTGAGCCACTCCTCTTAGGGTCTCTCACCAATGCCTCTTCAGACCCTGCACCTCTCATCTAGAGTCAATAGAGTGTCCCGCCCACCACTAGGACCATGAACCCCTGTACCAGTTTCCCAATTTACTTAGGTACACTGTGCACCACTGGAGCTACCTCATGTCCTTGAACCTCCTGATGTATGTTAACGCCCGCCTTCAAGTCAGGCGCCACATCTCTGGGTGTGTGTACTACTCCCTCAGCACTAGACAATTCAATTTTGCTGCCACCATCTTAGCTGGACACCACCTCCAACTCAGCAAAGCTTACTTCCTGAGCTACACAAATTTCTTCCTTTTGGGTTAAGGCCATCTTGGCCTCAGCCCTCTCGAGCTCCTCATCAAGCTCTCTCGGCCTCTGCTCACAAGCCAGAAGCCCTTCATCTCTCTCTGTTTCTCCCTCACTTTCAGAGAATTCCTCCTCCTCAGACACATTTGGTAGTGTTAGCATCCAGCGTGGTAGTTCATACTGAAATAGGGCTATCTCTAGATCCTCCCTGGACCTTCTCACCACAGGCAGCCCCCTTTCGTTGCAGAACACATGTAGCTCCCTCATTGTAAACATGAACATGTGCCAGAAGTCAAGGCCCATCTTGTCAAGACTTCACAGGTGCAACACTAACCAGAGTCTTAGTAAACAATACTTCCAGGAGGACACCAGAGAACAGAAAAACAGTATGTCGTTCCTTTATGGTCAATTAATCAAAAAAGGACTAGCTGGAAAGGGGGTTGATATGATACTATATTATAGTCATAGTGGTGACTCAGTATAGTTTTGTCAGAAGGAGATGGCACCTGTTGGGTGTCTTTAGAAAGCCCTCACCCACCAACCTAGTTGGTGGCATGCTTCATCATCGGGCCCACCCAGTGACACCTAGCGTGTCCCGGGTGTGCTACGACGCCTGACTACAGCGGAGCAGGTATGTCACTGTGTGTGCGGTGAAGGTTGTTAAGTGAGTGAATTTAAAACGGCTTGGCGGGGGTCCCAGTACCCCAAGGGGTGAGAACACTTTATTAAATGGGCCTCCGCCAGCGGTTAAAAATAAGGCAGTAGGACGTTAGAGGCGGGTTACGACCTCCTACGTCCTTTGATGTGTCAACATGTTTCAGCCAGTGCCTTATCTGTAATCTGGCTTTCTTCAGGACTGATAAAAAGTGTGTGCAGTTAAAATTAGGGGATGTGTAGTGCAGGCTATGTGTCTACACGCCCTAAAGTGTATCTAACTGTGAGAGGGGGGATTCCCTTCTCCAGATCACGCTAGTTTTAGGTAGGTATGGCTTCAAGGTTATTGAAGTGGCATGGGTTGACCAGGATTACTGGTCAGAGCCGGCGTGGGACCTGTTGTGCCTCCTTATGGTCGGCACTCACTAGTAGTGTACACCAATCACTGTATATGAGTCACAAATGCAAGTTCAAATCCTCACCGCTGACCACCAATTTTAAAAATGGTGGTCTCTAGTTGGCAGAGGTAGGTACATTTGACCAAATAGAGACCCTTGCTTCTAATCAGGGTAAGGGGATACACATCTAAAAAAAAAAACCTGTTTACCCCATTGGTGGCTTGGCACGAGCAGACATGCTTATTTCAGAGGCAGTGTGTAAAGCATTTGTAAACACATATATTAATACAGTGAAAACACTACAAATGGACACCACACCAGTATAGAAAAATAAGTCATCTTTACTAGACTTAACACAAGACCAAACAACAAAAATCCAAAGGGTCGTAGGGAAGGTGATGCGTCCGTTCCTTGCTTCAGGGTAGGTGATGCATCGGTTCCTTACTGCAGCGCAGGGGAGGTGGTGTGTCGGTTCCTTACCGGAGAGGAGGTGATGCATCGGTTTCTTACTGTGATCCAGTGAGATGCGACAAGATGGCACCTCAATGCGATGCGACGATCTGGTGCGATGCGACAAAATGGAATTTTCGATGCGATGCGACAACGTGGATGCGATGCATTCAAGCCCAACGGCCGTGTGGCGAAATCAATGCTGTTTGAAGCCGCGACAGGCCATGCGGCATGCTTCTCCGGGAATGCGACAATGACCTCTGTGGTGGCGGCACGCTTCTCCGGTGATGCGACACTCTTCGTCTACGATGCGACGCTAGTCCGGTGATGCGATGGCAACTGCTGCGGCGGTGACATGCTTCTCCTCGTTGCATCGCGCTTCCAGCTCCCAGCATCAAATAGTGTCTAGAGGTCCTAAACAGCTGCAGGCACCTGTCTGTAGGTTCGAATTCCCAGCAATGAAATTCAGGGCAGCCGGTGGTGAAGTCTTTGTATCCCTTAAACTTCCTAACAGGAGGAAAGCACAGCTTTGAGCCCTTGGAGATCTTCATCAAGATAGTAAAATTACACACAAAGTTCCTTTTCTCCTAAAATAACCACTGTAGGCCAACCCCAAAAGCACAGCACAGGGGGCAGTTTCCTCCTTCAGCTTCCTTGGTTCTTCTCCTTGGCAAAGGTTTGTCTTGATTTCCAGAAGTGATCTAAAGTTCTGGGGTCTCAGCCTCAATATTTATACTGCTCTGAAGACAGAGGGTGCCCATGTCCAGCAAAAACCAGTTCTGGGTGCATTCTGCCACTGCACAACTTCTTCCTTTGTCAGTGTGGGCCAGGGTCATCAGACGCACCACAGGAGGTGGAGCCAGCATTGTGGAAGGCAGACACAGCCCTATTCAGGCCCAGGTGCTACTCCTCCCACCACTCCCAATACAGATAGGTCTATTCAGCCTTGTACTGACTCACCTTGTCTCCTGGAGCCCCCCAGCCCATGTCACTCACAAACCAGACATGGAATACACAACCTAGAAGTGGCAGCCTTGGATGGTTAGGCAAGAAAAATACCTACTTTCTAAAAGTGGTATTTTCAAACACAGAATATTAAAACCAACTTAACTAAAATATGTAGTTTATCGTTCTGAGTTCAGGCATACTAAACTCGAATTTCTACCTAGTTCCCTGAGTCAGTTAGAATTATTGGATGTTATAATCAAACTGCCCATTCTGGCCTACAGGAACAGGTAGCCTTGTAATAGTGAAAAATAAAATTGGCTGTAATTCACTATCAGGACATGCTACACACATCAGGGCATGTCCTACCTTTCACTTGCAATGCACCCTGCCCATGGGGGTACCTTGGGCCTACATTAGGGGTGACTAACATGTAGAAAATGGAAGGTTTAAGGACTGGCAACTGTGTGCACTTGCCAAGTTGACATTACAGTCTCAGACTGCACACAGGCTCTGAAATGGCAGGCCTGGGGCACATTTTACAAGCTGCTTCTGTGGGTGGCAGAAACAGTGCTGCAACCCCCTAGCAGCATTTGATGTACAGGCCCTGGGCACCCATGGTGCACTGTACTAGGGTCTGACAAGTAAATCAAATAAGCCAATCATGGAGTCACTAATCGATTACAACAATTTACAATAGGGAGCATATGTACTTTAGCACTGATCAGCAGTGGTAAAGTACCCAGAGTCATAAAACCACCAACAACAGGTCCAACTAAAATACAGGAGGAAGGCAAAATGTTCAGAAATGATCCTGCAAAAAGGGCCAAGTCCAACACCAGCATTAAATGCAGATAAGTTATTAAATAAAATTTGCCAATGAACTTTTTTGAAAGCTTTTTCAGCATCCAATGCAAGCGCTCCATCCTCGTAAAGCTAAAGAGGACCCTTGTTCGATAGCATGCAGTAAGACTCTACTGTTATTACCTGAATATCTATTTTTCATGAATCCAGATTGATCGGGACTGAAGTCAATCTGGTTGCAAGAATTTTAGTGTAGAGTTTACAATCTTGATTTATTAAAGAAATGGGGCAATAATTCACTACAATGGTCGGGTCTTTTTTAGGTTTTGGAAGAACTATAATCAAAGCTTCAGTAAAAGAACCAGAAGTTGAGCCCAAAGCACCAAAAACTGTAAAAGGTTTAAATAAATGAGAATTAAGTTGCGAGGGAAATTCTTTATAAAATTCTGCAGGAATTCCACCGGGAGCTGGAGATTTACCCCGTTTAAGCAATTTAATAGTCGATTCAATTTCTTCCATAGTTATTGGCGAGTCTAATTTGTCTTTATTTGACTGCAAAACTTTAGGTAATCCACATTTATGTAAAAAATGGTCAATCAGGGAGGGGTTTTCTAAATTAGGTTTATTATATATGTTTAAGTAGTAATTCCAAAATTAATTAACAATATCTATTTGGATATTGCAATCTTCCCATTGGAGCCATGAATTGAATTGATTTGGATTTTATATTTTTTAATACGTAAATAGTTTGCCAAGAGCCTGCCAGATCTATTAGCATTAAAGCAAAACTTGGCTTTAGTATTAGAAAGTTGTATACCAGCTCTTTTGCTTAGTATTGAGTTAAACTCATATCACAGCTTTTGCAATTTTATTTTAATTTCGGGATCAATAGATGGTATGAATGGTCATTAACATTTTGCAACGTGTTTGTCTAATTTTTTTAATTTTAGAATGGAACAATTTGTTTTCATGAGAGCTGGATGTCCCTCTAATATATGTATTAAAGGCATCCCATCTAGTTACAAAGGATGTTGAGCCTTCTGGGTTAAAATCAAAATAATCTTGAAGTGCTGATAACATTTTTGCTTTAATATATTTACTAAGAACAGTATTAATATTCATACACCATCTGGATTGAGCTAGATAGTCTGGTTTAAGCTGTATTAAAGCCATGGAAATAGAAGCACAATCAGAAATATCAATATTATGAATATATGGTATAGTAACTAAGTGAATTAATTGATGAGAAACTAGAAAATTATCTAATCTTCAGTATGAGTTATGAGGGTTTGAAAAAAAGGTACCATTGTCTCAGTAGGATGATGCAGTTGCCAAATATCAACTAACTTAGTTGATTAAAAAAAATTATTTAATGTAAATTAATCTCTAGGGGGTCGGTATTTAATTTGGGATATTCGGTCTATTAAAGGGTCACACATAAGATTAAAATCTCCTCCAACAATAATTGGAACATTGCCTAACTTGAGCACTTCTATGGTAAGGAGAGACTAAAAATTGAGGTAATCAGTGGTCGGACCATAAACATTAATTAAAAACAGAACTGTGTCTTGAATTTTGAGTTTCACTATAATATAACATCCTTCGGAATCTGAAGATTTGCTCAGTATTTGAAATGTTGTTTTTTTTCATAATGGATTGCAACACCATTTTCCTATGAACAGCAGGAGAAGATATAACACTACCAACCCATTTTTTCATATAATCTAAAACTGTATCATCTATATGCGTCTCTTACAGAAAACAAATGTCCACCTCATATCCTCATAAATAATCTAACATTTGTATATGTTTCATTGGATGTCTTAAACATTTAACATTTAAAGACACAATATTAATATTATTGAAATTAGCCATGTTGAAGGAAATAAAATATAAAGAGGAGAGAAGAGATGCAAAAAACTTTAAAAGCATGAAGGGATGAAAAGTAGCTCTACTAATGAACAACAAGGCAGAAAGGAAAGTAAAGATACGTACAAAGATAAAAAAGGACAACATTTATGCATTAATAACAATGCTGAAATCACACATCCTTAGTAATCATGACCAGATCATTGGTGTCTTGCAAAAAATGTAACAGATAGGTAAGCTGGAAAGAACAATGAAATTAATATTCAGGTAGCAGTTTCATGTGTATCCATGGGAATCTGTGGTTGCCGATCTAAAAAATGACAAAGTTCTTCAGGGTGCTGAAAGGACTTTGAGAAATCATTGTCCGAAATTCGCATAGTCAGAGGGTCAAAATTACCATATTTGAAGTCAAGATTTTGCAATCGTGGTCGGATATCAACAAATTATTTGCAAATAATAACAGTTTCCTTTGTGAAGTCCTGATGTTTGAATATTTTGTTGCCATTAACCATTAAGGAAGGAATTGGATGTGCTGGTTTTCTATTCATCACTAAGTGATGATGACGTAAAACTTTAAAAATTATTTGTCACAGTCTATTTTGGTGAGGATTACGATGAGAGGGAGTCCTTTGAGCTTTATCAATTTCGAGTTTTTTAGGAAACTTAAGACGAAGGAGGTCAGGTATCAAATTCTCTATTATAATCTACAATCGTTACCTTCCACATCTGGTAATTTAATGATATGTAAATTATACTGTCTATTAAAGTTTTCCAATTCAAGAAGAAGATTAGACATAGTAGGTATTTTTGCAAAAAACAATGAAAAACTATCAATTTTGGCTTTGTTATCCTGAATTTTGATTGCATTGTCAGATGTTTTCATTGATAGACTAGCCATGTCCTTTCATATAATTTCAGAGGCAATAGTATCTGTGCTGGAACGAATAGCTTGAATTTCATCTAGTTCACTCCACCAATTTTGATTTAACTGGAGGTGGAAAAATATTTAGCTGCCTTTTATTATGTTGAACATGTGTGTTTTTGCCTCCTTATTTCCTTAAATCAAAATTCTGCAGTAAAATGTACTATAAATTGCAGAATATAAGTAAAGTAAGGAAAACCTGTCAGAATAAGAAGTTGCAGCATCTAAATCTGACTGTGGGAGTGACTAAGCCACAGCCTCGCCCTTTTCGTTGAATGTTGCTCAGCCCCCCTGACTGGAAAACTCGGCTGTATCTGCTCCAGAAGATCGATGGGGAAGCAGGAGAGAAAATGGAGACCTTCCGCTGTGCAAAAATGAAACAAACCAGCACTTACTGGCAAGCCGAGGTTTCAGGAACTGCTACCATCAGTTTAAGGTAGAAAACAGCACCTTAACATATGAAACCATCAAAAACCGGGCAGACGCGGTGAGGAGCTCGCGAGGGGCGTCCATCACAGCTCGCGCCTGCGAATCATCCGCGTTAATGTTTGCAGTCTTTTTACATGAATATTAGGTATTCTAGGTTGATATAACTTAAGGCGGTCAATATTAACAGAACGTGTCCTGGGTTAAAGCACATTGTCCCAGGTCATTCTTAATTGTTGCAAGTTAATGATAAGTGTTCTAGGTTAATGATACGTGTTTTAGATTAAAATAAGTGTACCATATTAACAGAACCTCTCCTGGTGAAGCATTCCTAGTTAATGAGAAGCTACCTGGGTAAATGTTCAGTTTCAAAAGGTCACTGTAGAGTCTTACGGGTGAATGAACACTGTTCCAGGTAAATGAGAAGAGATGCTAGTTAATCTAAGAGTTCTTTTTAATGTAAGGTGCTCTGGGATTGTTTTGTTTGCACCAGGCTAACAATGAGTGTTTCTGATTAATCACTGTACCTGCTGAATGTGATATAAACTTGGGGGCACATTTACGGCCCCTTGCGCTGCCGTAGCGTCACTTTTTGAGACGCTCTGGTGGTGCAAATTACCAAATCACATCTATGAGGCCACACAAAACTACTATGCATGGGTCTGGATGCCCTTATAGATATGGAGTGAGGCAAGGCAAAGCAAATCGCTGCGTCGCCTTACTCTGCGCTTGGGAGGCATTGCATGGGCGCTGCAGTTGGTTTACCCACTCAACATCCATGGATTTACACAAGCATGCAAACCTGGGGTAGCACCAAAACCACACACCTCCCCAGGTGAGGCTTAACAAGGAGATATATCTTTATTTCCCGTTGTTTTTTCCTCTTGGAAAAACGCCTCTCAGGATTGTTTTGTGCAGGAAGGTGCCCCTTCCTGCAGACAACACAGGAACCTTTGCACCCGGTGCAAGGGTGCATGTGTTGGCTCTGGGCTGCCGCAATGGCAGCAGCGCAAGGGGAAAGAACAGGATGCACAGTATTGCAAAAACACAGTGCATTCCAGCCATTTAACTTTGGTGTAGAGCAGCACAGAAAACTGACTTACTGTGATGCCCGATGCCAAATCCCTAAAAATGAGGGCCTAAGTGTGGGTGAAATATTCCATTCCGCCAGCGGAATTTTGCTGAATCCGTGTTACACTTGCATTGCGGAACTGTGGCCAATTTCTACCAATCGTCACGTGCCGGCATTATTTTTCGTAGATGCACCACAATGGTAAGTTTGGGGGTGAGAGTTGGCATCCCCTAGCTCGTTTGTCTGACTCTAAGAGGACATTCAGCGAGATTTTTCCCATTCAGGCGGTCGCAGGTGGTTGTGATGGTTCGAAGTCAGATGACTGCCAGTCGAGTAGAAACTCTACTTGGTAAACCGCAAAACAACTCAAGTGGTGCCGTTTGTGCTGCTTTTCTGTGTGGAATGAGCTCCCGGCACTAAATGGCAGTGTGAGCAGCGCAAAGGGCCTATTTCCATCCATTGCGGACCTCCACGGAATCTTGTGTTTTTTTTAACTCCACAAAATTCTATGTTGTCAAATTCCAAAAGTTCCGCCAACCCCACCCCTAATATAAAGACAAAAATACCTTATATATGAATGTGTGTGTGTGTTAGAAATGTATATAGTGGTATTTGTATAGAAAGACACTCGCTGGGGAACTGTGAACTCTGAACAGTGGGTCTCTACGCTGAAATAAGATTTGCAAATATTTACTTGAGGTATCTTTGGAACCTTTTGTCCTGGGCAGAGTTCTGGGTTTGTTAAGAGGCCAAACTGCGTGACCTTGGGCCAGAAACTTCATCTACAAATGTCTCTTTATCTTTTTATGTCAAGGTGTGGAGAACTTAGTGCATAATTTGAGCCAGTGGTTTCCTGTGCTCGGGTCCGGCACTTCATTGTCTACATCGCCATTTATGACAGTGTGCCACATGGTGGCGCTGTTTATCTAATTTAACACTGAGCACAACAAGAGTTGTTTATTAATCGCAATGACTATTACCTGATACCCATGCCAGTGGTATAGCTTTGGAGCCTGCTCGAATAGTCTGAGGTATCACAACTGTGGGAGTTTGATGGTCAGTAGTTGTGTTGGCACTGTCATCAGTAGTGCTGACCGGAGCAATGGGTGGTGCGAACAACAGTGGCCCCCTGACGAGGACCCTGCCACTCATTGTTTTTTTTACTAATGGAGCATTGGAAGAACTCACAAAGGGTAGGGTGTTTAAATATCGATTACAAAAACATAGTTGACAGAAATATAGTTGTATAAATATTGTTTACATAAATATCGACTCCGTATACCTAAACAGGTAAGTACATAAATATCTACTCAAAAATATCGATGCAATAAATATAGATGTTAAAAATTTCGACTTTTTAAATTATTTAAAATTACATTAAATGATTATAATATATTAGTACTAGTAACAAAATATATTACATTACTTTTATATTTTAACTATTTATAACAAATTAACTAAACTTTTTCATTATAAACTCAATAAATGTGTACATATACATTTATTTAACACATAAAATTCAATAACTTCAATAATACATACATTTATTTAATATAGAAAAATTATTATTACTTAAAACATTTGATAGCGAAGGGGTAAAAATTACTATTCCCACTCCAGGGGGTGCAACAGTAGGGAAAGCGTTGGATAGCGTAGGGGTAAAAATTACTATTCCCACTCCAGTGGGTGCAACAGTAGGGAAAGCGTTGGATAGCGTAGGGGTAAAAATTACTATTCCCACTCCAGGGGGTGCAACAGTAGGGAAAGCGTTGGATAGCGTAGGGGTAAAAATTACTATTCCCACTCCAGGGGGTGCAACAGTAGGGAAAGCGTTGGATAGCGTAGGGATGAAAATTACTATTCCCACTCCAGGGGGTGCAACAGTAGGGAAAGCGTTGGATAGCGTAGGGGTAAAAATTACTATTCCCACTCCAGTGGGTGCAACAGTAGGGAAAGCGTTGGATAGCGTAGGGGTAAAAATTACTATTCCCACTCCAGGGGGTGCAACAGTAGGGAAAGCGTTGGATAGCATAGGGGTAAAAATTACTATTCCCACTCCAGTGGGTGCAACAGTAGGGAAAGCGTTGGATAGCGTAGGGGTAAAAATTACTATTCCCACTCCAGGGGGTGCAACAGTAGGGAAAGCGTTGGATAGCGTAGGGGTAAAAATTACTATTCCCACTCCAGGGGGTGCAACAGTAGGGAAAGCGTTGGATAGCGTAGGGGTAAAAATTACTATTCTCACTCCAGGGGGTGCAACAGTAGGGAAAGCGTTGGATAGCGTAGGGGTAAAAATTACTATTCCCACTCCAGTGGGTGCAACAGTAGGGAAAGCATTGGATATCGAAGGGGTAAAAATTACTATTCCCACTCCAAAGGGTGCAATAGTAGGGAAAGCGCTGGATAGCGTAGGGATAAAAATTACTATTCCCACACCAGAGGGTGCAACAGTAGGGAAAGCGTTGGATAGCGTAGGGGTAAAAATTACTATTCCCACACCAGAGGGGGCAACATTAGGGAAAGCGTTGGATAGCGTAGGGGTAAAAATTACTATTCCCACTCCAGCGGGTGCAACAGTAGGGAAAGCGCTGGATAGCGTAGGGGTAAAAATTACTATTCCCACTCCAGCGGGTGCAACAGTGGGGAAAACGTTGGATAGTGTAGGGGTAAAAATAACTATTCCCACTCCAGAGGGTGCAACAGTAGGGAAAGCGCTGGATAGCGTAATGGTAAAAATTACTATTCCCACTCCAGTGAGTACAACAGTAGGGAAAGCGCAGGAACTCAAAAAAAATAATAAACCATCTGTCAAATTTAGTATTAAATTTAATGTAGATTATAAACTTATTTAATATATACATTAAAATATATTATTATTAACAAACACCTACACACCTAAAATTATTTACTCAATTACATTTAATATTTACAAATTAATTATTGATTAGTATTGTATTTTCAAAATATTTACATAATTAATTAATTGACAGCTTTCACACCATATACACTTATAAACACCACAACACAAACTAAAATTTATTTACTCGCTTAAAAAAATAAATTATTTAATTATAATTAATCATTATTATTTAATTATTCAATTAAAATGTAATTACTTCACTACATTTTCACTTAAAAATTCCAGTACACACACCTAAAATTAATTAAACAATTAACATAATTAATTAACATAATTAATTATCAATTAACTAATTGAAATTAATTAACTAATAATTATTAAACTATTTATATTACATTAACACATTAATTAATCTATTATTTTATTATATTTAAATTACTTCCCACCCTATTCCCCTATAAACCCACAACCCGCTATGGAACTATTAACACTAAATTCACCATAAAACACATTATTAACTAATAAAATGCTGCAAAATATACTAATTTCACAAACAATACTCCTTAAAAACACTAAATTACTTATATTTATTAAAAAACAATATTTTTGTAAACTATGTTTTTTTTAACGATATTTATTACAACTATATTACTGTTATCGATCTTACTTACCTGTCTGTCGATATTCTGGTCAAACTATATTTTTGACATCGATATTTCTTCTTGTAGATATTTCTGCGGCGATATTAAGGTAAGTCGATATTTTCCCGTCGATATTCCCGCTCTACACCCTCACAAAGAGGCTCAACATTTGAGTCTACAGCATACAATAAGTAACACCCTGGCCTGCAATGGTGAGACTCTTGGGTGAAAGACTCCGCGTATGATCAGCAGAAGAAGAAATGCTTTCCTTTTCACAAACCGCTTCTTTACCTCTGATTGACTTCTACTTCCCACGGCAGGAATATCATCCTCTAGTATGAGGTCAGTCTGTCCTTCTGTCCAACCTTTAATGGTTTCAAGGTGGGAGGAACATCACAGACATCTCCCAGCTGACACTGCACTCTCACCCTTTGCACCTCCTAGGACTCAAGAGCACCAGACCAGGTATATCTGCATTTACCACAGAATAATATCATTAGTAGAGCTGCTACTACTACTGTTACTACTACTGCTCCTTCTCTATCACTATTACTACTATCAATAATACTGCTTCCTACTTTTACTACTGCTACTTACAGAAACTATTACAACTGCTACTTATCTATTACTATGACTATTACTACTGCTACTTACTCCTACCATTAGTACTGCTACTTCATTATTACTATTACTACTATAGCTATTACTACTTCCTACTATTACAACTGCTACTTACAGATACTGTTATAACTGCTACTTATCTATTACTACAACTATTACTATGTCCTACTATTACTATTGTTACTTACTCCTACCATTTGTACTGCTACTTCTCTATTACTACTATAGCTATTACTATTTCCTACTATTACCACTGCTACTTACAGCCCTATTATAACTGCTACTTCACTATTACTACCACTATTACTACTGGAACTTACTCCTGCCACTTCTGCCTCTTTAGTACTACTTTAGCTATTACTACTTCCTACTATTACCACTGCTTCATACTGCTAACATTACTATTGCTACTTTTCTATTGCTGTTATTACCGTAACTATTACTACTTCCTACTATTACCACTGCTACTTACATCACTATTATAACTGCTACTTCACTACCACTATTACTACTGCATCTTACTCCTACCACTTCTGCCTAATGATTACTACTTTAGCTATTACTACTTCCTACTATTACCACTGCTACTTACAGATACTATTACAACTGCTACTTATCTATTACTATGACTAATACTACTGCTACTTACTCCTACCATTAGTACTGCTACTTCATTATTACTATTACTACTATAGCTATTACTAATTCCTACTATTACAACTGCTACTTACAGATACTGTTATAACGGCTACTTATCTATTACTACAACTATTACTATGTCCTACTATTACTATTGCTACTTACTCCTACCATTAGTACTGCTACTTCATTATTACTATTACTACTATAGCTATTACTACTTCCTACTATTACAACTGCTACTTACAGATACTGTTATAACGGCTACTTATCTATTACTACAACTATTACTATGTTCTACTATTACTATTGTTACTTACTCCTACCATTAGTACTGCTACTTCATTATTACTATTACTACTATAGCTATTACTACTTCCTACTATTACAACTGCTACTTACAGATACTGTTATAACTGCTACTTATCTATTACTACAACTATTACTATGTCCTACTATTACTATTGTTACTTACTCCTACCATTAGTACTGCTACTTCATTATTACTATTACTACTATAGCTATTACTACTTCCTACTATTACAACTGCTACTTACAGATACTGTTATAACTGCTACTTATCTATTACTACAACTATTACTATGTCCTACTATTACTATTGTTACTTACTCCTACCATTAGTACTGCTACTTCTCTTTTACTACTATAGCTATTACTACTTCCTACTATTACCACTGCTACTTACAGATACTGTTATAACTGCTACTTATCTATTACTACAACTATTACTATGTCCTACTATTACTATTGTTACTTACTCCTACCATTAGTACTGCTACTTCATTATTACTATTACTACTATAGCTATTACTACTTCCTACTATTACTACTGCTACTTACAGATACTGTTATAACTGCTACTTATCTATTACTACAACTATTACTATGTCCTACTATTACTATCGTTACTTACTCCTACCATTAGTACTGCTACTTCTCTTTTACTACTATAGCTATTACTACTTCCTACTATTACCACTGCTACTTACAGATACTGTTATAACTGCTACTTCACTATTACTACCACTATTACTACTGCATCTTAATCCTACCATGTCTGCCTAATTATTACTACTAAAGCTATTACTACTTCCTACTATTACAACTGCTACTTACAGATACTGTTATAACTGCTACTTATCTATTACTACAACTATTACTATTTCCTACTATTACTACTGTTACGTACTCCAACCATTAGTACTGCTACTACTCTGTTACTACTATAGCTATTACTATTTCCTACTATTACCACTGCTACTTACAGCACTATTATAACTGTTACTTCACTATTACTACCACTATTACTACTGGAACTTACTCCTGCCACTTCTGCCTCTTTAGTACTACTTTAGCTATTACTACTTCCTACTATTACCACTGCTACATACTGCTCACATTACTATTGCTACTTTTCTATTGCTGTTATTACCATAACTATTACTACTACGTACTATACCACTGCTACTTAAAGCTACTATTATTACTGCTACTAATCTATTACTATGACTAATACATAGTCCTACTATTACAACCGCTACTTACTCCTACTATTACTACTGATACTTCTCTATTATTATTACTACTACTGCTGTTACTACTACCTACTGTTGTTGTGAATGTATCTAGGACCCTAATTAAATATTCCAGATTCATGCCCTTATGCGGTTATGATAATTGTGTTAATGAAGGCATACAAATCTTACCCATATTCAGTCATAGCCCACGCAGCCCAAATACGGCAAAGCTACTTCCTTAGGTTCCTAGAGAGCACAACAAGTTCTTTCGACACACCAAAGCTTCAGCAACCCGGGAATTCCCCATGTCTTTGTTTTCATTTGTCATTGAACTCCTGCGAGCACTAAAGGAACAGTCAGTTCTTAGTGACATCTTTTATTGATGTCTTATGTCCAACCTTATGTCAAACAATGCACATTCCAGGTATAAATATACCAACACTTGCCTTAAGCAACACACAGTGGTGTGGAGCAGAGCGGCTATCTACTTATCCGAAGCCCAGCTGATGCGAGAGCTGAAGGAAGCCGTCCCTCCCCTTTGACACACTGGAGAAGCTGCCTTTTCTCACGCCGAGAAATACAGCTTACGGTGTTTCCAGTCATCCTTGCGGGTTACTGGGAGATCGAGTCCTGAGAAACGAGATACAAGACCTCCTTGATTCTATAACCAAGGTACGGAGCTGATTCAAACCTTAGAGAGAATTCTTGATTCAGATTCTTGGCAAAAACCCAAATTAACTTAAAACTGCAACTTACTTACTCCTTCCCACGTATTAGGCTTAGGTCAGGTACACCGGGGTAGGCGTATCTTAGAAGCACCAGTTGAGTTCGTTAGTCGATGTTTTTATGTATGTAAATATTTTATCCGTTTTAAAGTATCATATATGGCTAAGAAACCATATCAATGCTTTTACAGTATTATTTTATAATACTCCTTTTACTGTACGCACTTTACTTCATGATAAGTATTGCAATTGTGGCAATTTATTTCTCTTGCATGAGAAAGAAGACTGCTCAATAAAATAACACCTTTTATTGTAAACGTCCTTCTCTCTATTTCTCTGCACCCTGGTGAAATTAAGCATGCACGACTGACTGAGTGAAATAG
The DNA here is from genome assembly GCF_964263255.1 of Lissotriton vulgaris. Taxonomy (NCBI): domain Eukaryota; kingdom Metazoa; phylum Chordata; class Amphibia; order Caudata; family Salamandridae; genus Lissotriton; species Lissotriton vulgaris. The sequence goes on along the minus strand of NC_141688.1, from coordinate 307,429,123 downwards.
CTGTCTATTGCTTTCACACAACTCTGGAGATATACTCCTTATTCTGGGGAGCAAAGTTGTCATGTTATATGGTTGTCAGAAGCTAATCCCTTCTTGTCTAAATCAGGGAAGTTCACCCCTCCCAATTCATTCGAGAAAGTTTCTAGTGACCTCTGAGCTAGCTGGCGCAAACCTAAATTAAGTTTAACATAGTCAGTAGAGACCTAGATGACCTCAGTCCTACGTCTACACTGCTGTTTATGTTATTCCAATGCGCAGAACCTATTGGGAATATAGGAACTACACTACATTCTTGCCACTGCTACTTACTGCTAACATTACTACTGCTACTTCTCTATTACTAACTATTACTCTGTCTTAATATTAACACTTCTGCTTACTCATACTTTTACTACTGCTACTTCTATATTACTATTACTACTATGGCTGTTTCTAATTCCTCCTATTACCACTGTTGCTTACTGCTAACATTACCTGCTGCTACTTCTCTATTATGGTTACTAATATAACCATTACTAATTCCTACTATTACCACTGCTACTTACTGCTAACATTACCTGCTGCTACTTCTCTATTATGGTTACCAATATAACTATTACTAATTCCTACTATTACCACTGCTACTTACAGCTACTATTAAAACTGCTACTTCTCTGTTACTACAACTATTATGGCTTCCTACTATTATTACTACTACTTATTCCTACCATTACTACTGCTACTTCTGTATTACTATTACTGCACTAGGTGTTACTGCTTCCTACTATTACAGCTACTATTTACTACTACCATTACTGATGCTACTCACTATTACTACTATAGCTTTGACTACTTTCTACTATTACCAATTCTACTCACTACTACCATTACTACTGCTACTTCTCTATTTCTACTATAGCTATTACAACTTCCTACTATTACCACCGCTACTAACAGCTACTATTATAACGGATACTCCTCTATTACTCCAATGATTACTAATTCCTACTCTTACTACTGCTATTTACTCCTACCAATACTACTGCTACTTCTCAATTACTACAACTATTACTACTGTCTGCTATTAATAAAGCTACTTACAACTAACTTTACTACTTCTAATTCTCTATACTACTATAGCTATTACTACTGCCTATTATTAGTTCTGCTACTTACTACTACCATTGCTACTGCTACCTCTCTATCGCTACTCTAACTATTACTACTTCCTACTATTATCAGTGCTACCTACTACTTTTATTATGACAGCTACTTCTCTATTACTACAACTATTGCTGCTTCCTACTATTACTAGTACTAATTACTACTGCCATTACTACCGCTGCCTCTCTAGCACTATCAGTACTGTACCTGTTACTACCTCCTACTATTACCACTACTATTTACTACTGCCTCCTCCTCTGTCACTTTCACCCCTCTCTCTCCCTCTCTCTCCTCCTACTCTCATGTAAAGTCCCTTCTCTCTCCTTCCCCTCTGTCACTTTCACCCACTCTGTCCCTCCAACTCTCATCTTACTCTCATGCAAAGTCCCTTCTCTCTCCTCCTCCACCCCCTCACATAGCGCATTGTCTCCTCCCTTCACATAGCGCCCTATCTCCTCCCCTCCTCCTCCAGTGTCCTCATAGAACACCTTGTCTCCTCCTCCTCCAGTCCCCTCACTTAGCGCCTTGTCTCTTCCTTCTCCTCCAGTCCCCTCATATACCGCCGTGTCTCCTCCCTTCCTCCTCTAGTCCCCTCACATAGCGCCTTGTCTCCTCCCTTAACATAGCGCCTTGGCTCCTCCCCTCCTCTTCTAGTCCCTTCACATAGCACATTGTCTCCTCCTCTTCCAGTCCCCTCACATAGCGCCATCTCCCCCGCTCTTCCTCTTGTCCCCTCATATAGCGCCTTGTCTCCTCTCCTCCTCCTCCAGTCCCCTTACATAGCGCCTTGTCTCCTCCTCCAGTCCCCTCATATAGCACCATGTCACCTCCCCTCCGCCTCCAGTCCCCTCACACAGCGCCTTTTCTCCCTCTCCTCCTCAAGTCCCCTCACTTAGCGCCTTGTCTCCTCCGCCTCCTGTCCCCTCACATAGCGCCGTGTCTCCTCCCCTCCTCCTCCATTCCTCTTACATAGCGCCTTTTCTCCTCTCCTCCTCAATTCCCCCTCACATAGCACCTTGTCTCCTCTCCTCTATTCCCCTCATATAGCACCTTGTCTCCTCCCCTCCTCCTCCATTCTACTTACATAGCGCCTTGTCTCCTCCTCCCCCAGTCCCCCCACATAGCGCCTTGTCTCCTCTCCTCTATTCCCCTCACATAGCGCCTTGTCTCCTCTCCTCTATTCCCCTCACATAGCGCCTTTTCTCCTCCTCCTCCAGTCCCCTCACATAGCGCCTTGTCTCCTCTCCTCTTCTAGTCCCCTCACATAGCGCCTTGTCTACTCTCCTCTATTCCCCTCACATAGCGCCTTTTCTCTTCCTCCTCCGGTCCCCTCACATAGCGCCTTGTCTCCTCTCCTCTATTCCCCTCACATAGCGCCTTTTCTCCTCCTCCTCCATTCCCCTCACGCCTTGTCTCCTCCTCCTCCATTCCCCTCACATAGCGCCTTGTCTCCCCCCCTCCTCCATTCCCGTTACATAGCGCCTTGTCTCCTCTCCTCCTTCATTCCCGTTACATAGCGCCTTTTCTCCTCTCCTCCTCAATTCCCCCTCACATAGCGCCTTGTCTCCTCCTCCTCCAGTCCCCTCACGCCTTGTCTCCTCCTCCTCCATTCCCCTCACATAGCGCCTTGTCTCCCCCTCCCCCCCCTCCTCCGTGCCTGCTTCTCTCCATGCTTCCCACCTCCTTCTCTTCCTCGCGGCTCCCTCTCTCCCTCACTCCTACTCCCGCTCCCCTCGCGCATCCCTGTCTGTCTCCCCCCGCCCCCGCCCCCTCCATGCTTCCTCCAACCCCCCCCCCCCCCTCGCTCCTGCCTCCTCCCTCCGTAGCTTGGCGCACCGGTAGCTGAGAGGCTGCCCTGCTCGGGCTCAGACAGGCACCAGTGCAGCCGCAGGCTCCGCGGCGGAGGCAGCTCTGTCGGTGCCCTCGGGAGCTGTGGAGGCAGCGGGCAGCGCCCTGGAGGTGCCAGCGCACACGTGCCCCGTGGTGCCATCTGCTCATCGCCAAATGCTGGCATAGAGGCATCGACCATTCGTTCCATCGACTCCTCCCCAGCGGTGCCATCACAGCATCGCCCAGCAGTGCCATCACAGCATCGCCCAGTGGCACCAACGCAGCATCCCCAGGGGTACCATCACAGCATCGCCTGGCAGTGCCATCACAGCATCGCCCAGCAGTGCCATCACAGCATCGCCCAGTGGCACCAACGCAGCATCACCAGGGGTGCCATCACAGCATCGCCCAGCAGTGCCATCACAGCATCGCCCAGTGGCACCAACGCAGCATCCCCAGGGGTACCAACACAGCATCGCCCAGCGGTGCCATAGAGGCAACGGCCATTGGTGCCATCAAAGCATCGCCAAGTGGTGCCCTTAAGAGAACGCCTAGTGGTGCCACAGAAGCATAGCTCAGTGCTGTGGGTCCACTCATTGCCCAGTGCTGTGGGTCCATCCGTAGCCCAGTGCTGTGGGTCCATCCGTAGCCCAGTGCTGTGGGTCCATCCGTAGCCCAGTGCTGTGGGTCCATCCGTCGTCCAGTGCTGTGGGTCCATCCGTCGTCCAGTGCTGTGGGTCCTCTCATTGCCCAGTGCTGTGGGTCCATCCGTCGTCCAGTGCTGTGGGTCCTCTCATTGCCCAGTGCTGTGGGTCCTCTCATTGCCCAGTGCTGTGGGTCCATCCGTCGTCCAGTGCTGTGGGTCCACTCATTGCCCAGTGCTGTGGGTCCATCCGTCGTCCAGTGCTGTGGGTCCATCCGTCGTCCAGTGCTGTGGGTCCTCATTGCCCAGTGCTGTGGGTCCATCGATTTTGCCCAGTGTGCCAGTGGTGTCGGCCCACACATCGCCAAACGGCCCCTACACACGGATCTCGCCACGGTGCACGGTGGCACAGATTTGGCGGTACAAAAGGGGGGGGGATACAGCAGGGCACCCCCTTTCCTTGGCCCGGACCCCTGTTCCCTCTGCCATTCCCCCCACAATCGGCTGGACCCGAAGTGTTCTTGGAAGGAGTCAATGTGAGGACCCAGAAGGGGGTCGCAGCCTGGCCAACATCACCCAGGACGGCTGCTGAACCATTCGCCACCCCCAGGAAAGGGAGTCCCCTGGGAAGGGTCCCCGATAGGCACTGACAGGCAAAAACTGACCGACAGGGACACCCCGATAAGGCCTCATCGACAGGCACTGACAGGCAACAACTGACTGACATGGACTCCCTGACAAGGACTCACCGACAGGAACTGACAGGTAAGAACTGACTGACAGGTACTCTCTGACAAGGACTCACCTACAGGGACAGACAGGCAAGACCTGCCCCACAGGGACTCCCTGACAAGGACTCACCGACAGGCACTGACAGGGACTCCCTGGCAAGGACTCACGACAGGCACTGAGAGGTAAGAACTGACTGACAGGTACTCTTTGACAAGGACTCACCGACAGGGACTGACAGGCGAGATCTGCCCCACAGGGACTCCCTGACAAGGACTCACTGACAGGCACTGACAGGTAAGAACTGACTGACAGGGATTCCCTAACAAGGACTCACAACAGGCGCTGACAGGCAAGAACTGACCACCAGGGACACCCTGACAAGGACTCACCAACAGGCACTGAGAGGTAAGAATTGACTGACAGGGACAAGGACTCACCCCAGGCACTCCCTTCCAAGGACTCACCGACAGGTACTGACGGGTAAGAACTGACTGAAAGGGATTCCCTAACAAGGACTCACAACAGGCACTGAGAGGTAAGAAATGACTGACAGGGAGTGACTCCCTGACACGGACTCACCCCAGGCACTCCCTTCCAAGGACTCACCGACAGGTACTTACAGGCAACATCTGACTGACAAGGACTCACTTACAGGCAATAACTGACTGTCGGGGACTTCCTGACAAGGACTCACCTTGTCAGGCGCTGACAGGCAAGAACTGACCGCCAGGGACTCCCTGACAAGGACTCAAAACAGGCACTGACAGGCAAGAACTGACTGACAGGAACTCATTGATAAGGACTTACCACCAGCTACCGTCCTCCAAAGACACACTGACAGGCACTAACAGGCAAGAAGTGACTCAACGACACAGGCTCACCCAGAGCAACTCACTGGGCAGGACTCACTGGCAAGTACTCACTACCAGGTGCTCCCTTCCAAGAATTCACTGGAAGAGACTCACTACCAGGTACCTCCCTCCAAGGACTCAGTGGCAGGGACTCACCCTCAGGCCCTCCCCTCCAGGGACTCCCCACCAGGGACTCACCCACCACCAGGGACCCACCGGGCCGGCCGTGGCACATGGAGGCGGCTGGAGCTTGAGGGAGTGCGGAGAGACGATGCATCCGGCCCGGAGGCGGCCGCCACCAGCGCTGCCCAGGAGCTGACAAGGTATGGGGGCGGCCCACGTGCCTGGGGGGCTGGAAGGGTTCATGTGCTGACACCAAGATCACACGCCGCAGCCGCAGGCTCCTGGCACAATAAAGACACAAACAGGCACGAGCCAAGGACGGCTCCGTTGCTCAATGCTAAAGGAGGGACCACGGGGCGCCCACCCAGGGCGGGCATTAACAGGGGCGATGCTGGGGCATTAGCAGTGGGTATACTGTGATATTAACAGTGGGTATGCTGCCCAGGGCGGGCATTAACAGGGGCGATGCGGGGGCATTAACAGTGGGTATACTGTGATATTTACAGTGGGTATGCTGCCCAGGGCTGGCATTAACAGGGGCGATGCTGGGGCATTAACACGAGCACACTGCCCTGGACTGGCATTGAGAGTGGGTACACTGTGGTGTTAACAGGGCGATGCTGCCCAGGGCTGGCATTAACATGGGCGATGCTGGGGCATTAACACGGGCACACTGCCCTGGACTGGCATTGACGGTGGGTACACTGCTGACATTAGCAGGGGGAAGCTGCTCCTGCCGTAAACTCTGATCTGAGCTGTGGGTCTGCTGCTCAGTGTTGGCATTTATAGTGGGTAAACTGGCATTAGCAGTGGGGGTACTGCTCAGTATTGCCATTAACGGCGGGTACACTGGGCCATTAACAGTGGGCATATTGCAGAGGGCTGGCATTAATGGTGGGCACATTCTGGCAATAAAGGTGGATATAATGCTCAGTACTGGTACCAGCAGAGGGTGCACTGTGGCACGACCAGCGGTTATGCTGCTCCAGGCTGTTATTAACAGTACTTTGCTGTGGCCTCAAGAGCTGCTGCAGATGGGCATTAACTGGGGTAAGTTGCCCAGTGCTGGGATCAGCAGCTGGTGTTCTGTGCCTCCCCCTGCCGAGAGCTGGCAGTGTATGCAGCGGTCACACTGCTCTGTGCCCACTGTGTTATCCATGGGTGCACTGGTCAGGGCTGGCAGTGTGTGCAGGGGTCACACCACTCTGTGCCCACTGTGTTATCCATGGGTGCACTGGTCAGGGCTGGCAGTGTGTGCAGTGGTCACAGTGCTTTGTGCTCAGTGTTAATGGAGGTGGCACTGCTCTGGGCTGGCAGTCTTTGCAGTGGGTGCACAGCTCTGCAGCGGTGGCACTGTTTACAGAGGGTACACAGCTCTGCAGAGGTGGCAGTGTTTGCAGTGGGTGCACAGCTCTGCAGTGCTGGCAGTGTTTACAGAGGGCACACAGCTCTGCAGAGGTGGCAGTGTTTGCAGTGGGTGCACAGCTCTGCAGTGCTGGCAGTGTTTACAGAGGGTACACAGCTCTCCGTGGTGGCAGTGTTTACAGAGGGTACACAGCTCTGCAGAGGTGGCAGTGTTTGCAGTGGGTGCACAGCTCTCCGTGGTGGCAGTGTTTACAGAGGGTACACAGCTCTGCAGAGGTGGCAGTGTTTGCAGTGGGTGCACAGCTCTGCAGTGGCGGCAGTGTTTACAGAGGGTACACAGCTCTGCCGTGGTGGCTGTGTTTACAGAGGGAACACAGCTCTGCTGTGGTGGCAGTGTTTACAGAGGGTGCACAGCTCTGCAGTGGTGGCAATGTTTACAGAGGGTACACAGCTCTGCCGTGGTGGCGGTGTTTACAGAGGGAACACAGCTCTGCACTGGTGGCGGTGTTTACAGAGGGAACACAGCTCTGCAGTGGTGGCAGTGTTTACAGAGGGTGCACAGCTCTGCAGTGGTGGCAGTGTTTACAGGTGGTACACAGCTCTGCACTGGTGGCGGTGTTTACAGAGGGAACACAGCTCTGCAGTGGTGGCAGTGTTTACAGAGGGTGCACAGCTCTGCAGTGGTGGCAGTGTTTACAGATGGTACACAGCTCTGCAGTGGTGGCAGTGTTTACAGAGGGTACCCAGCTCTGCAGTGGTGGCAGTGTGTACAGAGGGTGCACAGCTCTGCAGTGGTGGCAGTGTTTACAGAGGGTGCACAGCTCTGCCGTGGTGGCAGTGTTTACAGATGGTACACAGCTCTGCAGTGGTGGCAGTGTTTACAGAGGGTACCCAGCTCTGCAGTGGTGGCAGTGTTTACAGAGGGTGCACAGCTCTGCAGTGGTGGCAGTGTTTACAGATGGTACACAGCTCTGCAGTGGTGGCAGTGTTTACAGAGGGCACACAGCTCTGCAGAGGTGGCAGTGTTTGCAGTGGGTGCACAGCTCTGCAGTGGTGGCAGTGTTTACAGAGGGTACACAGCTCTGCAGTGGTGGTAGTGTTCAAAGTGGAAACACAGCTCAGACTTGAGGTGTTATCATTCGGCGCACTGTGCAGGGCGCAGTATGCCAACAGTGTGTATGTATGCCAGGGACGGTGGTGACAGCTGGGGTGGGCGCACAGGTGGGCAGAATGTGCTTATGGTTGGCATTGTAGGCAGCGGGCCAGTGCACTGCTCAAGCTGGCTGTGCTGGCAGTGGTTCTGCATGTTTCGGCTGGCATTGCATCAGCAGTGGGTACACTGTGGCATGAACAGTGGGCACACTGCTCAGTTCTGGCATCAACAGCACATATTCTGTTCTGGGCTGCTAGAACTGTGTATTGCCATCAACAGCTGGTATACTGCTACTGGCTGGCATTAACAGTGGGTATACCGAGGCATTACCAGTGGGTGCCCTGCACAGGGCTGGCATTAACAGCGGATATATTCAGAGCTTTATGTGGGATGAAAACGGTGGGGGGATCTAAAAAGAACATGTTTGAAGAAGAGAAATTAGAAGTCCTTTCCAAGAAACGCATCCTAAAATGCTGTGCTTCACAGCGCGTGCCACTTGAACAGTCTGTTGTGCCCTCAGAAGTACCACACAACAACGAATATATGCATAAAACAGGCCAGACTTATTCCATTTGCCAATTTTTGTTGGCAGAGTAAAACAAGCATTGGCACCGCGATTGGTCTGGCAGCTTTCTAGCACTTTGTTTTGTTATTTTTTGCAAAAACTTTATTTTTTGGGAATATGCTAGGCCATGATAAATCTAAAACAATCACTTGCTACTGCAAGTAAATATTATTTTGGTATATAAAATAACACACTATACACAGTATTTTCTGGCACTGACGGGAACTATTTAAAAAGTCAATCAGTCTGGCAGTGGAAAAAGAAAGACAGAATGAGAGGAAGAAACAAAGAAAGAAAGAAAGAAAGAAAAAAAGAAAGAAAGAAAGAGAGAAAGAAAGAAAAGAGAGAAAGAAAGAGAGAAAGAGAGAGAAAGAAAGAAAGAAAGAGAGAAAGAAAAGAAGGAATGAAATAATGCAACATAGATATAAAGAAAGGAGGAAATATAGATGAATTAATGAAAGAAAGAAGGCAAGAAAGAAAGAGACAATGAAAGAAATAAAAAGAATGAGGGAGAAGAAGAAAGAAAGAAGGAAGAAAGGAAGGAAGGAAGGAAAACAGGAAAGAAAGTAGGGAGAAGGAAAGAAAGGCGATAAGAAGGAAAGACAGAGAGAAAGAACAAAAGAGAGAAAGAAGGGAAGAAAATGAAAAAATAGAAGCCAACAGAAGGAAGGAGCAAAAGAAGGAAAGACAGTACAGAGAAAGAAAAAAGAAGGAAAGAAAGAAAGAAAAAAGTGAAGAAAGACTACGAAAGAAATAAAAAGAAAGAGGTAGAAAAAGAAAGAAAGAAGTAAGAACGAAAGGAAAGAGAAAAGGAAATAAAGACGGGAAGAAGGAAAGAAAGGTGATAAGAAAGAGAGAAATAACAAAAGAGAGAAAGAAAGAAAGAAAATGAAAAAATAGAAGCTAACAGAAGGAAGGAGAGAAAGAAGGCAAGAAAGTACAGAGAAAGAAAGAAAGAAGGAAAGAAAGAAAGAAGAAAAGGAAGAAAGATTGAAAGAAAGAAAGTAATATAAGAAAGAGAGGAAGAAAGAAGGAAAGAAAGAAAGATAAGGAAATAGAGGAGGAAACAAAGAGTGACATAAAGGGAAGTAAAAAAGGAAATAAGAGAAAACAAAAAGAAGGAAAGAGAAATAAAGAAGGAAGGAAGGAAGGAAGGAAGGAAGGAAGGAAGGAAAGTAGTAAAGGGACAAAAAGGAAAGAAAGGAAAAAGAAAGAAAGAAAGACGGAAGCAAAGAAACAAAGAAAGAAAAGTAAGAAGAGGATAACTTAATACAGAAGAGTTTTAAATGGACACAATCTGGTATGCTGTGAAATAGTGACAGTCTGAAAAGTAAAACTCTCAAAAAGGAATTTACAACAGCAATATCAGGATATGAGATCTGATAAAAGATGGAATATTCGTGAGAAACGTCCTACTATCACATCAGTCTTTAAACACCAAGACTACGCTGCAGAAATATTAAAGTAAAAACAAATACAGCGGCATTGACGATATCTACTGATGCTTGTGTGTCGATGCGCTCCTTGTGAAAGAGGAAAATACAGTAACTCGAAGTGAAGTTTACATGTGGCTTTTCTTTTTTTTAACGGAGTTTTATACAGCGCAAACTTGACCCGAAGATGTCAGCTATCAGAGCGGTTTACATAGCACCTGTTACATTACATGAGGGATGTATGACATCACAACGCATGCTTTTACTCCGCATGCCATTACAACCCATTTTTTACAACGCAAGTCGTTACAACGACTTGCGTTGGGGGGCGCTGGATAGTGGAATAGTTTAATTTTTTATTACAACTCCAGTCCCCGTGGATAGTAGGGAAGGTGTTGGATAGAAAACTAAACTATTCCCTATCCTACAGCGCCCTCCAGCGCAAGCCGTTGTAACGACTTGCGTTGTAATAGCTGCGTCATAATGGTAGTGCGGAGTAAAAGTTGCGTTATAAAGGATGTTCCCCTTACATGAGGACACATTACATTCATTTTTGTTAGGCACGTGGAGATTAAGTGATTTGCCCAGAATCACAGGATGTTCAGCGTCATTGCCGAGACCCGTACCCAGTTCACCAGATTCGAGGTCGACCGCCCTAGCTGCTAGGCCAACTCCTCTCCCGGGCTGCCCCACTGTCCCACACTGTACACTGTAGTGGGCGGAAGCAAAATGTGAATGACACAACAATAGACCAATGGATGAAGAGAGATGACTGAAAACTCCTTTAACCTCTTTAATGCTCATGACGGCTCCCGGCCGTCATGAGTTACAGTGGGCGTGTGCTGATGATGGCCGGGAGCCGTCATGACCACGCCCGCGATAGGAATGTTCAGCACTTCGGCGGAATTCGCTCAGCAGTGATGAGGTTAAGTGTATTACACACATTTTTTAGTAAAATCAAAAGGTCTTGGCTAATGCCAGACCTAGTAAGAAGCAATGATTTGGTTGTGAATGAGTAGAATTGAAAGTGTTTCCGTTCTGAAGGTATGAGACTGTGAAGTAAGCATTGCTAAGGTTTCAGAAAGGACGAATGGTCTTTGGAGTGTCTCACTCACCGCTGAACTCCCCCTCACGTTGATTTCTTCTTCAGCCCCTCGTTATGTTACACACTAAGGACCTGATGTATGACCATTCCATTTTGCGAGTCGCAAATAACGATTTTTGGCGACTCATAACTTGCGACTCGCAAAATGGAATGTACAACAGTGTCTGAGACTCTGTTTGCAATTCCCAAATGGTTTGCAAGGGACCCGCCTCATTAATATTCATGAGGCAGGTCGCAATTTGGGAATGGCCAGCACTCACAGAGATGGTGGCCTGGTGGGGTCAGCAGACTACCATGTCTTTGTTGGATTTTTAAATAAAGCATTCTGTTTTAAAATGCAGCCTGCTTTCCTTAAAGTAAAACGTGATGCATTTAAAAAAGAAAAATTAAAAGTTTCTACTTAATTTTTTAAGAGGAGGCAGTGGTTCGTTGGACCACTGCCTGCTCTTAAAAAGTATTTTTGCTGCCCAACAGAAGGGGGAAGGAGTCCCCTGCCGACCCCTTTCCATTCGTGAGTGGCTTACCACCTACTTGAGGTTTGTGGTAACTGCGGTCGCAAAACAATCTACATATCAGTGCGACTCACTATGAGGAAGGGACGCCCTTGGCACCCCTCTTCCTAATAGAGACTCGCAAACCCTATTTTGCGACTCTGTAATAGGTCATTGACTCCCAAATAGGTTTTGTACATGTCACTGACCTATTTAGCGAACGCAAACGGCCCGATTAGCCATTTGCCCTCACTCCCTGTGCTCCCCACTCTTTTTGAAATCCTCTATGTGCGTATTTCACACATAAACTTCTTTCATCCTCATCGTGTCTTTTCACTCAACTTCTGCACCTACCTCTTTTCTTCTCCTCAGCTTCACCCCACACACCTCACTCCAGCACTTCTAAGCACTGCATTTTCCCTTGCTGTGTACGAACCTCCGTTGCACACTTTCCCAAAATTACAAATGGCGCACCGATATGACCTACACTGTACACGCTCTTCGAAGGGGCCAAGAATGGGATGTGCTTGCTGTCTGTCCGCCTCGATGGTTCACTGATAGGCGCTGTAAGAATCTCGCATTGTCCTTAAGCACAAGCGCCTGGGCTCTCAATCGTGCCCCTCTTAAATACCCACCCACAACCTCAACTCACACAGACACCTGGAGCAGACGTGTTCACAGCATGGACTGCGCAGGAGTCGTATGTTGTTTACAAAAAAACTAGAGAAACAGATCAGGTGGAGAAAGCAAATGCTCTTACAGAATGCAGGATGATGTAAAACGTGAAATATAAGCTGACAGGGGATAAATCAAAGGGGGTTACAGTCATGCTGAGAAATCAATAAAGTCAAGGAGATGAATAAAGGGTCTGATAGGGGCCAATTTCAAAGAGTTTTAAATTACTGTCAGGTTTGAGAACCGTCAGGACCCGGCCCACTTAAAGCCCTGGGTATACTTGTCAGTGGCGGGCATACTGCTCATTGATGTCATTAACCGCGATTGAACAGTGCAGAAGTGGCAGTGTTTGCAGCGAGTACACAGCTTCGGGGGTGCATGAACAGTGGGTATACTGCCCAGGGTCACCGTTAACAGCGGGTGCACTTCTCAGATATGATGGTGCCAGCAGTTGACAAACTAATCAGTGCTGCCACATACACTGGATACATCGGGCAGCAGCTGCAGTGTTTGCAGTGGATAAACAGCTCTGCAGAGGTGGCAGTGTTTGCAGTGGTTGCACCGCTCTGCAGCAGTGACAATGTTTGCAGTGGATAAACAGCTCTGCAGGGGTGGCAGTGTTTGTAGTGGGCACACAGCTCTGCAGGGGTGGCAGTGTCTGCAGTGAGTACACTGCTCTGCGGGGTGCAGTGTTTGCAGTGGGTACACAGCTCTACAGGGATGGCGATGTTTGCAGTGGGTACACAGCTCTGCATGGGTGATAGTGTTTTCATTGGGTACACAGCTCTGCAGAGGTGGTAGTGTTTGCAGTGAGTACACCACTCCGGGGTGTCAGTGTTTGCATTAGGTAGAGAGCTTTGCAGGGGTGGCAGTGTTTTTAGTATATAGGCAACTCTGCAAGGCTGGCAGTGTTTGCAGTGGATAGACTGCTCTTCTTGGGTGGCAGTGTTTGCAGTGGGTACACAGCTCTGCAGGAGTGACCCTGTATGATTGGTAGTGTTTGCAGTGGGTATAGAGCTCTGCAGTGATGGTACTATTTGCAGTAGGCACACAGCTCTGCAGAGGTGGCAGTGTTTGCAGTGGGTACACAACTCTGCAGGAGTGACCCTGTATGATTGGTAGTGTTTGCAGTGGGTATAGAGCTCTGCAGTGATGGTACTATTTGCAGTGGGCACACATCTCTGCAGAGGTGGCAGTGTTTGCAGTGGGTACAGAACTCTAGGGATGCCAGTGTTTGCATTAGGTAGAGAGCTTTGCTTGGGTGGCAGTGCTTGTAGTGGGTAGACACCTCTGCAAGGCTGGCAGTGTTTACAGTGTATAGACAGCTGCTCAGGGGTGGCAGTGTTTGCAGTGGGTACACAGCTCTGCAGCAGTGACAGTGTTTGTTGTGGATACACAGCCCTGTATGATTGATAGTGCTTGCAGTGGGTATAGAGCTCTGCAGTGATGGTACTATTTGCAGTGGGCACACAGCTCTGCAGAGGTGGCAGTGTTTGCAGTGAGTACACTACTTGGGGGGGGATGCTGTCCAGGGTTATGGTTTGAAGCGGATATACTTCTCAGCGATGACAGTGCCAGCAGTTGGCATGCTAATCACTGCTGCCATTAACACAGAACACAGTGGGCAGCAATGGCAGTGTTTCAAGTGGGTACACAGCTCTGCAAAGATGGCAGTGTTTGCAGTGGGTACACAACTCTGCAGGTGTAGCAGTGTTTGCAAAGAGTACACTGCTCGATGGTGACCTTGTTTGCAGTGAATACGCAGCTTGGGGCAGAAGTGATAGTGGTAACAGTGGGTACACAGCTCTGCAGGGTGGCAGTGCTTGAAGTGGGTAGACAGCCCTGTAAGGGTGGTAGTGTTTGCAGTGAGTATAAAGTTATGCAGTGATGGGACAATTTGCAGTGGGAAGACAGCTCTGCAGGGTGGGTTGCAGTGGTTATCAAGCTGTGCAGTGGCGGGACTATTTGCAGTGGGCACACAGTTCTGCAGGGTGGCAGTGTTTGAAGTGGGTAGACAGCCCTATAAGGGTGGTAGTGTTTGCAGTGAGTATAATGTTATGCAGCGATAGGACTATTTGCAGTGGGAGTACAGCTCTGCAAGGTGGTTTCCAGTGCGTATAAAGCTGTGCAGCGGTGGGACTATTTGCAGTGGGCACACAGTTCTGCAGGGTGGCAGTGTTTGCAGATAGTACACAACTCTGCAGGAATAGTAGTGTTTGGAGCCCTGTAGGAGTGGTAGTTTTTGCTGTGGGTATAAAGTTATGCAGCGGTTGGACTATTTGTAGTGGGCACAGGGCACAGTAGGATTTAGCAGTGGATACATAACTCTACAGGGTGGGCGGTGTTTGCAGTGGGTACACAGCTCTGCAGTGGTGGACGTGTTTACAGTGGTTATGGAGCTCTGCAGCATTGGCAGTATTTGCAGTGGGGACACAGCTCTAGGACTTGCAGTGTTTGCAGTAGGTAGGCAACTCTGCAAGGCTGGCAGTGTTTACAGTAGATAGGCAGCTCTGCAAGGGTGGCAGTGTTTGCAGTGGGTCCACAGCCCTGCAAAGGGGGGGCAGTGTTTGCTGTGGGTACTCAGCCCTGCGGGGGGCAGTGTTTGCAGGGGGTACACCGCTCTGCAACAGTGACAGTGTTTGCAGTGGGGACACAGCTCTAGGGCTTGCAGTGTTTGCAGTAGGGAGGCAACTCTGCAAGGCTGGCAGTGTTTACAGTAGATAGGCAGCTCTGCAGGGGTGGCAGTGTTTGCAGTGGGTACACAGCCCTGCAGGGGGGCAGTGTTTGCAGTGTGTACACAGCCCTGCAGGGGGGCAGTATTTGCAGGGGGTACACAGCTCTGCAGGGGTGGCAGTGTTTGTAGTGGGAACACTGCTCTGCTGGGGGGCAGTGTTTGCAGGGGGTACACAGCTCTGCAGGGGTGGCAGTGTTTGCAGTGGATAGGCAGCTCTGCAGGGGTGGCAGTGTTTGCAGTGGATAGGCAGCTCTGCAGGGATGGCAGCGTTTCCAGTGGGTACACAGCCCTGCAAGGGGCGGGGGGGGGGCAGAGTTTGCAGGGGGTACACCGCTCTGCAGGGGTGGCAGTGTTTGCAGTGGATAGGCAGCTCTGCAGGGGTGGCAGTGTTTCCAGTGGGTACACAGCCCTGCAAGGGGCGGGGGGGGGGGGCAGAGTTTGCAGGGTGTACACCGCTCTGTAGGGGTGGCAGTGTTTGCAGTGGATAGGCAGCTCTGCAGGGGTGGCAGTGTTTGCAGTGGATAGGCAGCTCTGCAGGGGTGGCAGCGTTTCCAGTGGGTACACAGCCCTGCAAGGGGCGGGGGGGGGGGCAGAGTTTGCAGGGGGTACACCGCTCTGCAGGGGTGGCAGTGTTTGCAGTGGATAGGCAGCTCTGCAGGGGTGGCAGTGTTTCCAGTGGGTACACAGCCCTGCAAGGGGCGGGGGGGGGCAGAGTTTGCAGGGTGTACACCGCTCTGTAGGGGTGGCAGTGTTTGCAGTGGATAGGCAGCTCTGCAGGGGGGAGCAGAGTTTGCAGTGGGTACACAGCTCTGCGGTGGTGGCAGTGTTTGCAGGGGGTACACCGCTCTGCAGGGGTGGCAGTGTTTGCAGTGGATAGGCAGCTCTGCAGGGGTGGCAGTGTTTGCAGTGGGTACACAGCCCTGCAGGCGGGGGCAGTGTTTGCAGGGGGTACACCGCTCTGCAGCGGTGGCAGTGTTTGCAGTGGATACACAGCCCTGCAGAGGGGGCAGTGTTTGCAGGGGGTACACTGCTCTGCAGCGGTGGCAGTGTTTGCAGTGGATACACAGCCCTGCAGGGGGGCAGTGTTTGCAGTGGGTACACAGCCCTGCAAGAGGGGGAGCAGTGTTTGCAGGGGGTACACAGCTCTGCAGGGGGGGCAGAGTTTGCAGTGGGTACACAGGTCTGCAGGGGGAGGCAGAGTTTGCAGTGGGTACACAGCTCTGCAGGGGGGCAGTGTTTACAGGGGGTACCCCGCTCTGCAGGGGTGGCAGTGTTTGCAGTGGATAGGCAGCTCTGCAGGCGGGGGCAGTGTTTGCAGGGGGTACACCGCTCTGCAGAGGGGGCAGTGTTTCCTGTGGGTACACAGCCCTGCAAGGGGGGGAGCAGTGTTAGCAGGGGGTACACTGCTCTGCAGCGGTGGCAGTGTTTGCAGTGGGTACTCAGATCGAGCTTGAAGTGTTAACGTTTCCTGCACTGTACAGGGCTCAGATTGTTAACAGTGTGTAAGCAAGACAGGGAGGGTGGCTACAGCAGGGGTGGAATGCACAGAGGGGCAGTGTTAGCAGTCAATGCTGTGCCCAGGCTGGCAGTGTTAGTTGTCAATATATTGCTTGGCTATGTAGGCAGTGGGTCGGTGCCATGCAAGCCGGCTTGGTTGGCAGTGGACATTCCTATTATGGCTGGCATAGCAACAACAACAGGAGAACTGGCAGCGTCAGCAGTGGGTATACCAATACTGGCACACTGATCAGAGCTGTACAAGCGAGCAGTGTCTACACTGCTCTATTAACAATGCAATTGACTTTTTTCTTGTTTTTCAAGAATTTCACCTAATTACACAAAAGCAAATTGTTAGCCACGTTTTAAAACATTGTAGTTGTAAATTAGTCGCCATAAATTAAGTCTGGGCCATTGTAGAGAATCCTCGATATCTCCGGGCTCAATCTCTAGCAAATTTTGCCAACGATCAATATGTTTGGTCAGGACATCAGGTAATAAATCAATTAACATTTTATACAATCCCTCTAAAGTGCTAGAGCCTTTAAATCATTCATCCATCAACCTCACCCTTCTAGCCCAAACTTGTCCCTTATGACATCCAACAATAACAGGTCAGACTCATTTATAAGATCCCCAATTATTCGTACTCCTTTATCATGC
The DNA here is from genome assembly GCF_964263255.1 of Lissotriton vulgaris. Classification (NCBI taxonomy): domain Eukaryota; kingdom Metazoa; phylum Chordata; class Amphibia; order Caudata; family Salamandridae; genus Lissotriton; species Lissotriton vulgaris. Next base: position 307,412,120 of record NC_141688.1, on the reverse strand, counting down.
CAATGCCTCGTATGACCATCATTGAAGATATGCGGAAAACAATTATTCTATATATAGGGGTATAAGCATTAAAGCGTCCGAGACCGAGTTTTTTCCACACCGCAGCCCAGACCTTAAAGGCACATATTAAAGGTTTAAATGTAACCCGTTTGAAGTAGTTAAAGTTGATGTGCTGAAAAAGTCACCCCTTAGCCTCCGTTCCCAGAATCAGCTCATAGACGGAAACAGAAGACCCTGCCCTCATGATATCATCTCTTTCATTGATCAGTCGCCCCATTTTCCGCAGCAGGGCCGCCCGATGATATAATTGTAGATTGGATACTGCCCACACCCTCTGTCTCTAGGCAGGGTTAGTAGTTTAAAAGCTCTTTGAGGGCGGCAGCTGGGCCAGATAAATTTAGATAAAAGTTGGTTTATTGAGATAAACCAAGCATTACAAATAGACAAGGGAACGGCCCTTAAAGAAATATAAAATCTTTGGCAAAAAAATAATTTTGATGACATTGCATCTCCCTACCATCATAAGCTTGAGATTCTGAAGACGAAAGAATTCTGCTTTAAATATAAAAAATTTAAGGATTTAAGTTTTTTTCTATGATTTTAGAAATGTCTGCCATGATTTCTACCCCCAGATAAACTGCTGTCTGGACCTCTCGTTCATCATTTATATGAAGACCATTACCAGTCAAAATCTGAGTTTTTGTTCTAGCCCGATAGTTTCCCAAAGCTTTCCGCTTCTTTCTCTATCTCAATTACAGCATTCGCAGGTTTGGACGTATTTATGGCGAGATCATCGGCTTACGCCAATATTTTTGTAGCCCCCCCTATGATCCGTACTCCGGCAATCAAATTGTTAGCTTCAATCCTTCTAACCAGTGGGTCTATATAGAGCGCAAACAGAAGGGGTGAACAGGGGCACCCCTGCCGAGTCCCTCTACTGATAGATATAGGGTCTGACAACTCCCCCATAATTGAGATGCAGGAGGTCGGATTTCTATACATTGATTTCATAGCCATAATAAATGTTTTTCCTAATCCTCTGTCCTTTAAAGTTGGCCATAAAAAAAGACCAGGACACCCTATGGAAGGCTTTCTCTGCATCAAGCAGGATAAGCCCGAAAGGGTCCCCGGATATGGCTGCGGCGTCATGAAGGGTGCTAACCCTTTGGATGTGATCTACTGTGCTTCGTCCAGATACAAATCCATGTTGGGTTGGGGAAACTAATCTCTTAATATAAGCTGCAAGCCGAGCAGCGAATAGCTTAACGTTTATTTTAATATCACTATTAATTAAAGTAATAGGGCGGTGTGACCCCATTTCATTAGCTGGCTTTCCGTTCTTAGGAAAAAGGACTATCTTAGGTGCTTCCCAAGACTTCGGGACCCCTTGACCATTCTGTGCGTTCACAAACGCATGCTTCAATATTTCTTGTAGGGAAGAGGCAAAGATTTGATAAAACTCACCAGGAATAGCATCTGGCCCTGCGGCCTTACCCCTCACCTGTGAGCAGATGACACCCTCGATCTCCTCTGTTGTTATTGGAGATTCTAAGGCTTCTCGATCTTCTGGAGTTCATTTCTCCACTGGAGCTCCAGCCAGAAAATGTTGTACTGTCCCCATATCCATGCTAAAATCCTCAGAATAGAGTTTCTGATAAAAGCGTTGAAAGGCAGCGCGAATGTCGCTGGGTTCTGTAACCGGCCCGGTACCAGGATCTTCTATTGATGACATGCCTCCTTGGGTTGTGCGTTGTCTCGCCCGCATCGCTAGCACGCGACCCGCCCTTTCCCGGGGGTACAGTTCTCAGGACTGGGAGTGTTAGCACAGGGTACAGAGGATACAGTCTTAAGCACTATAGTGCTAGAGGGGCTACACTGGAGGGCACAAGAAGTGTGACCCATAGTTTTACCAATAAAAATTAGCATTATTAGCAGTGAGGCTGTTTCCTGCGTTTTCCCTTTTTATGGAAGCTGTAGATTAATACACAGAAGTGCAGATTCGTGCATATCTGGGTGTTTGTTTTGTTTTTGAAAAATGCCTACAATTGGGATGCTCACACCTGTTGAAACGTGGCCAGCAGATGCCACCAGTGGAAGAGGGCGCCCGTGAGATCAGAGCCACACTGAATGATTGTGGACTTTGCACACTGAAGCCTGGGCTCTGATCTACAACACATCCCCAGCAGCCCCCAGGGCACCGGTCCAGGGTGTGGGGCAGTATGCCACATTACCCAGGGCAATAAGCATGCAGGGGCAAGTGTAGGTTTACTATTGTTAACTTTAGAATATGTTGGTGGTCGATATAAGAGCAGGTCAATCTTGAAACTTCGATACAGTGATCAAGGCCGGACTGGGAACCAACAACGGCCCTGACATAGTGCGCGGCCGGCCCCCCGGGTGGTTAGGGGTGCGGCCGAGCTATTTGCCTGGGTCGGTTTCGCCCGATTTTGTTACAGAGCGCGATATTGCAGCTATGCTGCGAACACGGCCCGTCACAAAAATGGCCCCCCATGGGCCCAAAACCAGCTCCCACCCTGGCGGCTTACTGGGGAAATGCCCGGCGCCCACTACGGCCAGTCCGGCTCTGACGGTGATGAATCGCTTGTTAGGGGCTGGTACAAGAGTAAACGTGACCACCAGGAGCAAATCCTGTGTGAGTCACAATAAAAGCATCATCTAAGGAACTCTCCTCCATTCACGCGGAGCCACATGTGAGCAGTTCGCCCGTCGTCTATCAGGCCCGATTCTCCCCTGGGTAAAGTACCCCTCTGTGGGCAGCAAAGACATGGTCCTGGGCCAGCCGAGCCGGCCAGCATCCCCGCTTATAGCAAGACCGGATTAGGACCGTAGGATATAATCGGATTTATATTTCGGCGGAGGGATATCCATGACTGATAATCTCTCTACCAAGATCTAAATCCGACCCTCACTCTCTTCATTCACTTTCTTGATTAAGACTCGCTTCAATCTGTCTTCTCGGTCACTTGAATAGTAATTTTCTACCCTATGAGAGACGGCTGTCGCAAGGATGCTAAGCAGGAAAAATTGTTAAGCGTCCTTGACGCAATTTTTTGGTCTCACTTTTCTGAACAAAACTGTAAGATAAAAGGTCAGCGCCTATTAGGAGGGAGCAGATGACCTCCGCAAACGCATCAAGACACCATTTGCAAGAGGGCCTGATCGCACTGCACTTTATTTAAAATTCCATCACGGTCAAACACCAGAACCTTCTAACAGGCCACATTTGGAAGAGTTACACTGACGCCTCAACACAGTCAAGAGAACCGCACACCAGGGACTTTAAACAGACTAAACTGTCCAGTCTGGTCAAAGGATGCTGCCTGTCCACCCGGTAGGGTGACCAGATTCTCAAAATAAACAAGCATTTACAATGCAATGGTTTTGCCTTTGTTAAAGTTAGAGCTATTGGCATTGCTCTTGACATTATTTTTATTTATGTTTTTTGTAAACATAAATAAATAATCTCTTGCCCCTCTTCATGAATGATGAGATTCTTTAAAAGATGTCGGTATTTGTCTAACAAGGTTCCTTTTAAAGTTAAACTGACTGCTTGGAGCTAAGGAGTGGGTGTTCCCCATTGAAGGCGATTCACTTCTGCGGTTCTGGGGAGAAGCCGTTCAATTACTGGTTGCAGGGCACCATTTATGTATTTTGTCATTTATGTTTCTGCTGCATGCAATGCTTAATTTGAACCAGTGGTGCCAGCGCTGCCTCGGCATTCCCCTGAGCGCGACGTGGTCTTGCCTCATGTTTGTACGATTGAAGAAGCACGGGCACACGGACAGCGGGGGCGGGAACGGGCACACGGACAGCGGGGGGCGGGAACTGTCACAGACGAAATGAGACGGGGTACAGCAACGAGACACGTAAAGACGTAAAAAAACAAAGAGCCACGGACAGCGGGGGGGGCAGGAACGGGCACAGACGACAGGAGACAGGAGTGTTCACTTTGTTGACTGTCCATAAAAACTGTTCCACATCTGATGGAGGTACAAAGTTGGACTTTGGACTTGGATAACTGTGGCTAGGCTCTTTTGGATTTCATCAGAAAGCACTGTCAACTCCAATCATCACATTTGTGTCGTATCAGTATATCACTATTGTGTGTCATCACCTATGCACCATGTATATAACAAGCATTAGAAATGCAATAGGTCACGCTTTTTTTAAGTTAGAGCTATTGACATTGTAAATGGCAATGTTTTTTACCTACCCAGGGAAGATGGAGGGAGCAGCGGGGGGGGGCTGGCTGCCAAAATGCTCTCTTAGAGAGTGATTGGCCAAAAGTAAATCAAACAAGCAGAACCTTTAAAAACAAGAAACAGAGTTGCACTATACACATGAATAAAAACATTATCACGATTGATGACAGTTTGCAGCGTACATTACATGCCATTCTCAAGAGAGAGAAAAAAAAGTTAGAAATTGAAAAATGAACGGTTACTGAAGCTGGTTGTCAGTATGACCAGGAAAGGATGACAGAGTGAAAATGAGGAGGCTGGATTGATTTGCCACAAAATAGCACCCGCAAAGCTGTCAGTGGCAGGGATTGCACTGATTTTATAATATTAAAACCACTTCCCCACTTACTTTGCGGCACTGAAGTTCAAAGCCAATGTAAACACAGATTCTATTGCCTTTCTGAGTTGCAGTCCAAGACATGAAAGGACCGCTGTCCAAAGAAAACACACTCTGTTGAAAACATACCCTGCTTACTGCATGACTCCAAAGGATGCAAAAGAAACAAGAGGAAACAAGGCACACAGATGTGGATGGCTTGGCCTCAGGGGCACCGAAATGTGCACAAAGAACATGGGAGCCCACAAGGCTTGTCCCCCGGTGAAACGGTGGAGTGCACGCTCATTGTTTGCCTGCTTATATCAGTCTAAACTTGTATTTACAGGAAGATACTGATTGAGGGAGTGGGAAAAGTACTATATATCATGCATAGCTGCAAGGTTTCAGATTGCTGTGTGGCATTTTCATAACTTAAGTGTATTTATGAGTGACATTTCAACAACCAAGAGAGATACTTTCTTGCGAGCTAAGTCAAGCAATGAAGACGAAGGAAACATATAAATAAATATCAGAAATTACACCTATTTGAGCAACGTGAGTGCTCAAGGAAAGGCACATATTCATAGCAGAGGAAGTCAGTGTAACAGTAGGAGATCATGACTTACACCATAGCTGCCACGTTTTCAGATTGGTTATATATGACATTTCCATTGTTTCAATGGATTTATGATGAATGAAACTGGGAGTGCCATTGAAAAAGCTAAAATACAAGAAACTTCAAACTTTTGAGCAGTGAGAAGGTTTAAACATTACTTGAAACTAATGCTAAACTCCAGAAAACCGCTTTCTAAGATGACCATTATATAAAACAGTTGAGGCACCGTTGTTCATCTCAATTAAGACAGTAAGGAACTCTTTTGCACCAGCCTGTATAGACTTGCTGTGAAAACTGCACAACAGCGCTGAGAAGGCGTGTTTTGCATATGTCACACTCCGTCCATTTAAGCTTTCTGTCGGAATTATTTTATATCAGAAAAAAAAATCAGTTTAACCCTACACATCCACCTAGCCCAATAGGCCCACAAACAGACACAAATAATGATCCCATATACTGACCTGCTGTCTCGAGATCGGGTGGCACTGGCGGCAGAACAGCAACTGAAAGGAAAGCTGCAACCTGCAACATCTGTGTCTCAGGGGTCAAATCATCATGGTCTCAGCTGTCTGCTGTACCCAGTGTGCCCTAACAATACCACGTGACACTAGGGCAGTAGTTTTAGCTTCAATGAAGCTCCGGGTCGGCCGCCCGTCCAGCGCCAAATTATCTACTGACTCACTCACGGACCGGACACTACCCCTACAGGCTTTACTTCTGTGCAGTTCTGGGGTCAGGAGGTGTGAGCTGCAGCTCTCGGTTCTTCAGCATGTTCCTACTGCTGCACACACTCTTTCTGCACACGGGTCAGTACACAGAATTACTGCACACACTGTAACCGCCCCTGAGCGCTGTATCATCTCACTGCACAGGAGTGACCCGTGCAGTGCAATTAAATAATGCACGTCTCTCTAATGCGATTTCGTAGTGCACTTGCACTTTGAAGCTGCATGGTCTCTATTTGCACTGCGCCCTGGGGGAACGTTACTGCATGCGCTCCGACTCCCGCTGCACCCAAGTGCTGCACCCTGCACACCAAGCCTAGGGCTCTTGGTGCAATGCACTGATCCTGGAGGTTGGTGCCCCCGCCTCCCTGGAGACGGGGCTGCCCCTCTTAACATCAGCAGTCAAGGGGAGAGTTAGCGGCCCGGGCCAGCAGGACATTAAAATTAATAAACCCCACCTCCATTAAAAGAAGTGTAAAGAAGCCCAAGACAAGCATACAGCGATGTTAATAAAGGCGCACAGTGGGAACTGTTTGATGCTATCATTGGTGGGAGGGGTGTACTTTAGAGGTAATGCAAAAAAAGAAACATAAAGGCACCGTAAATAAATAATTAAAGGCGTACGATGAGCCTGCTCCATGCAGTTTCGGAGGTGAGAAGAGTGTTCTTTGCAGAAAAGCCTCTTGCATGAAGTGAAACTATAATGTGCTCCTCCGGCAGTGTTAAGCATTGCTCTATAGCGGCTTATCCTGTGATTGTGTTTTATTCCTGTGGGGAGTAAATTGTGTCATAACTGGATAGAAAGTATTTTAAGTTGAACAGGGGTACTTGTGGCAGCCTTTGAAGATGGTAAGAGGGCCAGGTGGAAACGTTTCTTTGAAGGTTTTGGGGGATAGGGCCATTGCAAGCTGCGCCGGTGGGAGGGGGAGAAGCGAATACATGGGTCTGTGTAGGGAATCCACGAGATGGGAAGGCCACCTCGAGTTTAGGTTTGTGTTTGCTTTCGACATGTTGCTGCAGCACCCATATACTGCCCGCGTTCACGCCGTGGTGAATGTTAGTCCCTGGAAGTGATAGTAGATATCGATGAATAACAAAAGGAGCATACCCTGCTGTTCATGAAAATTCTGACGTCGCTGTTGTGAACCTGGCCCTCTATATGGCTGCACTAGCGCTCCACCAACACAGTCCGACCCTTTTCCACCCCAAAAATTGCTTGAACGCCACAAAAAAAACAACCTAAGCAGTAGCATTTCAGGCCACGCAAAAAAATTAACACCATGCCATGAAGCCCAGGATACAAGAACGGTGTGTCCGCAAGTGGCCATTGTCAAAACAGGAGGGGGCGGGCGGGGGTGGGTGGGTAGTGTTAGCATTGCGGTCTGGAAGTGGCATACGGGATTGGTATTGAAAACAAGGCAGCGGAACCTCGAAGGATCTCGAGGCACCTCTAGCAGAGCACCGCCTGCTGTTCATGAAAATTCTGACGTCGCTGTTGTGAACCTGGCCCTCTATATGGCTGCACTAGCGCTCCACCAACACAGTCCGACCCTTTTCCACCCCAAAAATTGCTTGAACGCCACAAAAAAAACAACCTAAGCAGTAGCATTTCAGGCCACGCAAAAAAATTACCACCATGCCATGAAGCCCAGGATACAAGAACGGTGTGTCCGCAAGTGGCCATTGTCAAAACAGGAGGGGGGCGGGCGGGGGTGGGGGGGTAGTGTTAGCATTGCGGTCTGGAAGTGGCATACGGGATTGGTATTGAAAACAAGGCAGCGGAACCTTGAAGGATCTCGAGGCACCTCTAGCAGAGCACCGTGACGATCGGTCTGGGAGGCGAGCAGCGACAGGCTGGGCAGCCCAGACAGAGCGGCAGGTTGGAGAGGCACTTCTCCGGTCTCCCCGCGGGCGCCGCCATAATTGCCGTAGACCGATGTTAACCGAACCAAGGGCAACCCGTCAATGTTTGTAAATAGCCATGCACCATTATTGATATGCTCACAAAGCCATGTTTGTAAAAAGAAGAGGAGATATATGCATAATCAAAAACACCTCCCCTTGGTAAGACATAAAGTTAAACGTCCTATATCGAAAAACGGGATCCTAGTTTATTTATTTATTTATTCATTTAAAAACTGTGAAGTTAAGCGGAGTAAGGGAGCCAACCCTCCAAAACGACGAGTGGTAATCCTATATTAAGCACCTACTATTCAAAGAGAATCAAACCAGCCGTGTCGTATCCAGCATAGATCACTCACCAGAATCAGCCGACATACTCTTCATCGATCGTCTTCCTTCTTCCCCCGGGCTGCCGGGGGCGGGCACTTCCGGCCGGCCGCGCTAGGATTGGCCGGCCGGGGCGGGAAACGGGGGAGAAGAGGCGCAGTAGTGCCGGCAATGCCGGACCAGACACGGGGGCGTTCCCGGCGTCCCGTGACGTCGGCAAAAGCCAAAGAATGTCGGGAACGCCCCCGTGTCTGGTCCGGCATTGACGGACAGGCCCCTCGTCCAATGGCAAGGCTCCGTTTACGGAGCCAGCCAATCAAGGACGAGGGCCGAACAAAAGCCACACTACAGTTATCAACAGGATTTCGCCTGCGCGGAAAAGCTGCGCAGAGCGCAGCTTCCGCTAGGCAAAACCTAAAAACGGGGACAGGTCATTGACATAGAAGTAGGACTACGGTTTGCAGTAACCATCGACATAAAATTAGGACTATTTGACAGTTGTCATAGACAAAGAAATAGGAATACAATGACAGCTCCCTCCACAGACCGAAATGAAGTATTATAGACAACAAATCCTAGGAGTTTTATTGGCACCCCTCACCTTTACGCAGGAGCATTAGTACTTTTTATTACAATTACACTTTTAAGGACTATAGCATATATTTGCCAAAAATCAATAAAACATCACAGGCTAGCAAACACTAGATTTATTAGCTTTATCAATGGTCGTTTCTATACATGCGCGTCAGCACCACGTAAAGTACAACACACTAATGTTGCTTAGTTGCTCATGACAGAAAAGCATGGGAGGTAAACTGCAGAATGCTACATTGCTTAAGGACAACCAATGAAAAACAGGGACATTTCTGTGTTTAACTGGGACAATGATTGAAAACAAGGACATTTGAGTCACTTGGAGAAAAGTGTCAGGACACGGGGACACTTCTCCAAAAACAGGGACGGTCCTTGGAAAACGGGGACGTCTGGTCACCTTATGTCCGCGGGATGCTTGTCCACCTGAGCAGAGATTCGCACGGGTCTCCAAGCTGTGAATTCATACATGTTTATGCACTGCTGCTACTTATACAAGGTACTGTACATTTAAATTAGGGGAGAAATTGCAGCCTCATAGCTAGAGTGGTCGACATCGAAATTGGGAAACCGGGTTCGAGTCTCGGCAACGACGCTGAACATCCTGTGATTCTGGGCAAATCCCTTAATTTCCCTGGCTTAACAAACCTGAATGGGTCCTCATGTAAAGAAACGGGTGAAATGTAAAGAGCTCTGATACCCGATATCTTTGGGTCTAGTTCGCACTATATAAAACTACATCTGACAATAGAATATTGTCAGCAGAGTCACAGTCGAAGGAAATTTTCGCCACAGTGCACGAGCTCGCGTCATCTAACAGAGTCTCGGCCTCTATTCCACCCTCTCAATCTCTCTGTGACTCGCTCAACGACTTCTTTGTGGACAAGGTGATAAAGATTAAGGCCAATATCCCTCCCCCATCCCCTACTTTCACCAATCCTTCCCCCCCCGCTTCCTCCAAACTCACCTCCATCCCCCCCTTGACCACAGCCACGCTTCTCCCCCTGCTTCACAGGGTGAAATCAGGTTCCCCCCTAGATTTCGCCCCCGCCCACATCTTGAGAGAAATCTTCCTAACATGCCCATCCCCACCCCTCACACTTCTAAATGATTCCCTCAGTAATGGAGTGGTTCCCGCCCCCCACAAATTTGCAGCCGTTATTCCCATTCTAAAAAAGGCTGGTGCGGACCCTTCATCCCCTTCCAACTATCGTCCCATCTCCCTCCTTCCCTACCTGGGAAAGGTTCTAGAAACCCACGTCACCGCCACTCTGAGCTCCCACGTGGAAATCAACCACTGCCTTTCCCCTCGGCAGGCGGGCTTTCGCCCCCTCCATTCCACGGAAAAAGTAGTGGTCTCAGTTATGGACAGCCTACGCGAGGGCATCGACACCAATCTCCCTCAGGCCCTCATTCTTTTAGATCTGTCCGCCGCTTTTGACACGGTGGACCATTCCACCTTACTTACCCGTGTCAAGGCGGCGGGCATAGAGGGTCTAGCCTTCGCTTGGCTTGAGTCCTTTCTAAGCGGCAGAGCTCAGGCAGTCCATCTTACCGGTTTCACTGCGGCCTCCCACAAGGTGACGTGTGGGGTCCCCCAGGGTTCCTCACTCTCCCCCCTTTTGTTTAACTTATACATTTTCCCCCTCATTTTTATGTTACAGCAGCTCGAGGTCACGGTGTACAATTACGCCGATGACCTCCAGCTTATTTTCAACCTTTCTCATTCCCCTTCATCCTTCCAGAATGTCCAATCTGTCATGTTGTTCATTCAGGATTGGATGAACTGCAACCACCTCAAACTCAATCCGGACAAGACTGAACTAGTCTTGACCGGAGGTGGTTGCAGTCCTTGGTCCCCTTCTCACTGGCCCTCCCCACTCGGTGCTCCCCCACTCCCGGTCCCCAAAGTCAAAACCCTTGGTATCTTCCTTAATCCCTCACTTTCTGTTCATTCACAGGTTAGTTCTGTTGTCTCCTCTTGTTTCTTCTCCCTCAGAACCATCAGGAAGATCTCTCGGTTCTTTTCACTCCCCGCCCTAAAGATCATAGTGTTGGCAATGGTGTTGTCGCGCCTCGACTACGGCAACATCATTTACAATGGCGCGCCTGCCTACGCCATTCACCGGCTGCAACTAGTGCAGAACCAGGCGGCCCGACTTATCTATGGCCTGCCTAAATATCATCGGGCCACCCCTTTACTGCAGGCACTGCACTGGCTGCCGGTGAAAGAGCGGGCCCTGTTCAAGCTTGGGTGCCTCACCTTTCAGGCTAGAATGGGCACTGCACCAGAGTTCATCTGCTCGGCTATCAAGCCTTACACCCCAGGGAGAGAGCTTCGCTCCTCTCACCTGGCCCTCTTAACTGTCCCCCGTTTCAAAAAGAAAAAGGCTGGCGGCACCAAGTTTTCTGTTCTGGCCCCTGTGTTTTGGAACTCCCTGCCCGCGGCACTCCGCACAACTCCCTCCTACACTGAATTTAGGAAAAACCTCAAAACCTTCCTTTTTTCTCGTGCTTTTGCTGCCTAATTTCTCCTCGTTTGCCATCCCCTCGCAATCTGAAGCGCCATGAAACCGCATGGTATAAGTGCGCCATATAAATGTTTTTAAATTCAAATTCAAATACATCTCGCATTGTTAGTCCCTTTTCTCTTTCCATTTTATAACTTTCAGAGCAGTGCTTAGGCATGGGTTTTCAGTGGTGAAATCACAGTACCGAAACTGTAACCATTACAATCTTATATCTTTCTGGTTTTTAATTAAACAATGAAATGTATACTTAAATATCTATACCCTGTATAAGTGATCCTTTGCCCTCTACCAGTATTTTCAAAAGTTTTAATGATTGTTTAATAGTTTTAGTGCAAAAGGTTTAATTAACTAAGCACTTGAATAAAAATAAACTTGAAGCTTGCCCTCCTGTAGTGTCCGTGAAGAGCTCCCTACCTTTAGCGTTAAACCCTGAGTGACACTGGATTCTGGCCGCTCTTTGGTGCCCGGTGCCCATAGGTGCTCGGTCACGGAAATCCAGAGGTGAAATGCATTGTGTGTCACTATAGCTGTTCATCTCCTAACATTAGTGAAATGTTGGCGTAGAGCTACATGGACCTCATAGATTCTCCACCCCCTTATAGCGCCTTTAGCGGTGCCCAATATCAGCGCTAGAAGCCTCCTCCGGCCGCAGCTTATCCGTAAGGACAGACTTCAGAAGGTGCAAGCTGCGAATCTGCAGAGGGACAGCATTACCAAATAAGGCACTGGCAAAGGTCCCCCGCATCCGCAAAAACAGAACAGGTGGGAGATCCTCCCCCCTCATCGCAGCCAAGTGAACATCAGACGCTCCCCGGCCCTGCACACGTTCAGAAAGGATCACTGACATAATATCGAGGGACATAATATCGACTATCAAAAATATCGTTGACAAAATATCTACAGACAGAATATCGAGTTTGTATCTACAAACAGGTAAGTACAAAAATATCGAGTTAAAAATATAGTTTATAAAAATATCGACTTTATTAAAAACAATGTTAAATTCTTAACTTAGAGGCAATGTGCAAAGTATTTATGCAGCACTTAAACAGGAGTGAAATTAAAACACCACACAAGAAAAATACTGCACCAATTTAGAAAAATAGAGTAAAAAGTGATACATTAATCGACTCTAAAATGACACAAATCCAATCAGAAGAACTGGAGATATGGAATTTAAAGATGTAGGTAAAAACAGTGCCTAGAAGGACAAAGGGCCAACTGTGGTTATCTGGTCACACCAGACTGGGACAAAGTCACAAGATCAGTCCGACCGCAGTGGAGTGCAGGTCAGCCACAGAGTCCAGGTTAGGCCTTCTGAGAATTGTACCTTATGTCTTGGATGCGGGCCGTTGCGCCGCAGAGCAACTCTTCTAAGGCATAATGCAGAATCCTGCATCGAGCTGAGTTTTTCTGCATCGGTTCTGATGAGGAGCTGCATGGACTGCGAGGAAAGGTCTGCACCAAGTTGCATCACACAGCATCAGTTCTGATGGGGAGCTGCAAGAGCTGCGAAGAGAGAACCTGCATGGAGCTGTATCGGTTCTGATGGGGACCACAGCTGGGCTTGCAGAGCACCTTTATCCCCACTTTTAAGGGTCCATGGCTGCAGAGGCACCACTTGGGTAGGACTTACATTGGGTAGACTCCAGATGCTGGGTTCAAGAGTGCTGGAGCCCTTGGAGTCAATTTGGTGGGCTTGGTTTCAAGGTGCAGGCCCCGTCCTTCTTCACCAGGAAGCAGAGAAGCAGAGCACACATTCTTGCAGGCAGAGCAGCAGCGCAGCAGAGTAGCCAAGCTAATGGGCAGTCCTTCTAGCAGCAAGGGTAGTAGAGCAGCCGGGCAGTCCTTCTTGCAGCAAGGGCAGTAGAGCAGCCGGGCAGTCCTTCTTGCAGCAAGGGTAGCAGAGCAGCTGGGCAGTCCTTCTTGCAGCAAGGGCAGTAGCTGGGCAGTCCTTCTTGCAGCAAGGGTAGCAGAGCAGCTGGGCAGTCCTTCTTGCAGCAAGGGCAGTAGCTGGGCAGTCCTTCTTGCAGCAAGGGTAGCAGAGCAGCTGGGCAGTCCTTCTTGCAGCAAGGGCAGTAGCTGGGCAGTCCTTCCTTGCAGCGCAAGGGCAGCAGAGCAGCCGGGCAGTCCTTCTTGCAGCAAGGGCAGTAGCTGGGCAGTCCTTCTAGCAGCAAGGGTAGCAGAGCAGCTGGGCAGTCCTTCTTGCAGCAAGGACAGTAGCTGGGCAGTCCTTCTTGCAGCAAGGGTAGCAGAGCAGCTGGGCAGCGCTTCTTGCAGCAAGGGCAGTAGCTGGGCAGTCCTTCTTGCAGCAAGGGTAGCAGAGCAGCTGGGCAGTCCTTCTTGCAGCAAGGGCAGTAGCTGGGCAGTCCTTCTTGCAGCAAGGGTAGCAGAGCAGCTGGGCAGTCCTTCTTGCAGCAAGGGCAGTAGCTGGGCAGTCCTTCCTTGCAGCGCAAGGGCAGCAGAGCAGCCGGGCAGTCCTTCTTGCAGCAAGGGCAGTAGCTGGGCAGTCCTTCTAGCAGCAAGGGTAGCAGAGCAGCTGGGCAGTCCTTCTTGCAGCAAGGGCAGCAGAGCAGCTGGGAAGTCCTTCTTGCAGCAAGGGCAGTAGCTGGGCAGTCCTTCTTGCATCAAGGGTAGCAGAGCAGCTGGGCAGTCCTTCTTGCAGCAAGGGCAGTAGCTGGGCAGTCCTTCTTGCAGCAAGGGTAGCAGAGCAGTTGGGCAGTCCTTCTTGCAGCAAGGGCAGTAGCTGGGCAGTCCTTCCTTGCAGCGCAAGGGCAGCAGAGCAGCCGGGCAGTCCTTCTTGCAGCAAGGGCAGTAGCTGGGCAGTCCTTCTAGCAGCAAGGGTAGCAGAGCAGCTAAGCAGTCCTTCTTGCAGCAAGGGCAGTAGCTGGGCAGTCCTTCTAGCAGCAAGGGCAGCAGAGCAGCTGGGCAGTCCTTCTTGCAGCAAGGGCAGAAGAGCAGCTGGGCAGTCCTTCTTGCAGCAAGGGCAGTAGCTGGGCAGTCCTTCTTGCAGCAAGGGTAGCAGAGCAGCTAAGCAGTCCTTCTTGCAGCAAGGGCAGTAGCTGGGCAGTCCTTCTAGCAGCAAGGGCAGCAGAGCAGCCGGGCAGTCCTTCTTGCAGCAAGGGCAGTAGCTGGGCAGTCCTTCTAGCAGCAAGGGTAGCAGAGCAGCTAAGCAGTCCTTCTTGCAGCAAGGGCAGTAGCTGGGCAGTCCTTCTAGCAGCAAGGGCAGCAGAGCAGCTGGGCAGTCCTTCTTGCAGCAAGGGCAGCAGAGCAGCCGGGCAGTCCTTCTTGCAGCAAGGGCAGCAGAGCAGCTGGGCAGTCCTTCTTGCAGCAAGGGCAGCAGAGCAGCTGGGCAGTCCTTCTTGCAGCAAGGGCAGTAGCTGGGCAGTCCTTCCTTGCAGCGCAAGGGCAGCAGAGCAGCTGGGCAGTCCTTCTTGCAGCAAGGGCAGTAGCTGGGCAGTCCTTCTTGCAGCAAGGGTAGCAGAGCAGCTGGGCAGTCCTTCTTGCAGCAAGGGCAGTAGCTGGGCAGTCCTTCTTGCAGCAAGGGCAGCAGAGCAGCTGGGCAGTCCTTCTTGCAGCAAGGGCAGTAGCTGGGCAGTCCTTCTTGCAGCAAGGGTAGCAGAGCAGCTGGGCAGTCCTTCTTGCAGCAAGGGCAGTAGCTGGGCAGTCCTTCCTTGCAGCGCAAGGGCAGCAGAGCAGCCGGGCAGTCCTTCTTGCAGCAAGGGCAGTAGCTGGGCAGTCCTTCTAGCAGCAAGGGCAGCAGAGCAGCTGGGCAGTCCTTCTTGCAGCAAGGGCAGCAGAGCAGCCGGGCAGTCCTTCTTGCAGCAAGGGCAGTAGCTGGGCAGTCCTTCTAGCAGCAAGGGCAGCAGAGCAGCTGGGCAGTCCTTCTTGCAGCAAGGGCAGCAGAGCAGCCGGGCAGTCCTTCTTGCAGCAAGGGCAGCAGAGCAGCTGGGCAGTCCTTCTTGCAGCAAGGGCAGTAGCTGGGCAGTCCTTCCTTGCAGCGCAAGGGCAGCAGAGCAGCCGGGCAGTCCTTCTTGCAGCAAGGGCAGTAGCTGGGCAGTCCTTCTAGCAGCAAGGGTAGCAGAGCAGCTAAGCAGTCCTTCTTGCAGCAAGGGCAGTAGCTGGGCAGTCCTTCTAGCAGCAAGGGCAGCAGAGCAGCCGGGCAGTCCTTCTTGCAGCAAGGGCTGTTGCTGGGCAGTCCTTCTTGAAACAAGGGCAGCAGATCAGCTGGGCAGACCTTGCAGCAGGGGCATTAGCTTGGCAGTACTTTTTTCAGCAAGGGCAGCAGAGCAGCTGGGCAGACCTTGCAGCGCAAGGGCAGCAGAGCAGCCGGGCAGACCTTGCAGCAAGGGCAGCAGAGAAGCCGGGCAGCCCTTCTTGCAGCAAGGCCAGTAGATGGGCAGTTCTTCTTGCAGCAAGGGCAGCAGACTAGCCGGGCAGTTCTTCTTGCAGCAAGGGCAGCAGAGCCGCTGGGCAGTCCTTCTTGCAGCAGAGCCACAGGGCAGCAGAGCTGTCCTTCGGAGTCACCGACAGGTCCAGAAGTGATCTGAAGAATTTCGCCAGAGAGTCCAACGTTTATACCCGGTGCCCATTTTGAACTGGAAGGAGCATCTGATGTTTCCCCCTACAGAGGTGTCTGTAATTTCCTGTGTCCCTGCCCTGGTCCCAGTCTGTCTGGGGGCCCAATGGGCTAGTGTGAAGTCCTTTTTGAGAGTGCTATGCAAGTGCCTTTGAAGTGCAAGTGTGATAGATGAAAGCTCCACCCCCTCAGTAAGTCAGGGTGGCCCCTCCTGCCAACACCCAGACCCCCATTTGTGATGCTGTCTGGGAAGTATACACAAAGGCTAACTGCCAACTACACCCAGTCATGTGACTCAGGAACAGGCTGCAGGAAACAAATGATTAGGCCTGGAAAATACCAACTTTCTAAAACTGTCATGTTCAGAATTGTGACTTAAAATTCAAAATTTCCATTAAAGTGCGTTTGAAAAGTTCCCAATCAAAAGGTATCCAATATTACATTTAGTCAGATAACCTAATGTTTTCCTATTGAAGAGGTAGGCCTTGCAATAGTGAAAAATTAATTTGAGAATTTTTCAGACTTGTAAAACCTAAAAGTACATGTCCAATTTCTAACTACAACACACCCTCCCCTATGGGCTGATTAGGACTTATATGCTTGAAAAAGGAAGGTTAAGCACACAAGCTAAAATGTCAGGCCTGAGATGTTAGAAAGACTCCTTAGGTGGGTGCACAATTAGTGTTGCAGGCCCACTGGTAGCATTTAATTTAGAGGCCCTGGGTACCTGCAGTACAACTTTACTAGGGACTTAGAATTATATTAAAAGTGCCAATCCAGTGTAAGCCAAATTAACCATGTTTAACCCCTTCCATGCTGATGACGAACCCCAGCCGTCATGCACTATGGTGCTCGTGTGCTGATGACGGCTGGGGTTCGTCACGGCCCGCCCCTGTTCGTGTTGTTTACAGCACACCAGGGGAATCGCGGCCGCATGGAAGGGGTTAAAGGAGAGAGCACAAGGACGTTAGCACTGATTGGCAGTGGTAAAGTGAGCAGAGACCTAAAAACCAACAAAAATGGGTTCAGAAAACAGACCTGTGACCAAAGTGTGGTGGGACGACCATGGTTGTTGCGTGGCCCTGACGGGCACCTGGGAGGGCTGCTTCTTGAATTTATGTTCCCTGCATGTACCGCCCAAGCTCCATGCTACAGTTTCCAAAACTCGGTGCCCATTTCTTGGAGGTCCCAGCTGGGACGTTACTGTTGGGGGGAGATATGAATGCGGTAATGGATCCTGACCTGGACAGATTGGGGGTAACAATGGGATTCCCAGATTGGGGGACCCTACGGGCTTTGTGCTAGCAATGGGGGTGGTGGATCTGTGGAGAACTCATAATCCTCACCAGACACAGTGCAAATTCTACTCTGCTCCCCTCAGATCCTTCTCAAGCCTCGACTACCTCTTAACACATCACACTCAAGTTGGAAATTGTGAGGGCACTAGACACAATGCACGAGACTCTTTGACCACTCCCCGGTGGGAGTTACAGTCAGGGGCCCAATGGTGGATGTGGCAACCTTCCCCAGACTTCACCCTTGGTACCTGTGGGATAATGAGACAAATTATGCACAGCGGTTGAGTTATATTTCATGAAAAAACAGGGTTCAGTGTCAACCCATGTACCCTCTGGGAAGCTTCCAAACAGTGATCCGTGGTTAGGACCAGGCTCTGATCGGAGGAAAAAGAGGGTGGCAGTGGTAGAATACAAGACTGTAGAGTGGGACATCCTCACCCTTGAGGCAAGAGTTACAGAGGGAGGGGACAGATGTATGAAACAGGCTGCTTCTGCACCAGCACGATCAACGAGTCCTGGTGGAGAACGCGGCCAGGTCCTATGCTCTGGATACGCAACGCCGACTGTAAGACATAGGAGATAAGCTTCCAGATTATTGGCCTAGCCAAAAAAAGAATAGAGAGTGGGAGATAGGGATAAGGAGGGAGTCCTTGAAATAATTAACTCTGCCATAGGAGGAACATTCACATCCTATTACACCGATTTAAACAAGCCGGTGAGAACCAGAACAGGGGTTTATTGCAAAGAGTCCCTATGGGACTTCTCCCTTGCGGACGCTTCCTGGTGAGGTGGTGGGGGCCTTGGAGGCGGAACCCACGGTGGAGGAAATAGGAATATCAGTCAGAGTCCTATAGTCTGGAAAGGTGGTGGGGTCTAATAGGCTGCTAGTGGAACTATTTAATAGTGTGTCCAGCAGAATAGCCCCACCAATGCTGCATATGTGTTGAGAGACTACAGAGGTCGACCGCTTACCGGAAGATCAGTGCACAGCCACAATTGTGTTAACTCACAGGATGGGCAGGCTCCCGGAGGAATGCAGCTTCTATAGGCCAATCTCTCTCCTGAATGTCGAGGTGAAGGCCCTGGCAAAGGCCTTGGTGATTAGACTCACAATGAGCCGGCCAGTCCAGGAACCTCAGGAGCTCCAACACTCTACCGCTCATTCCCCTGAAAACTCACAAGCAGTATACCACAGCGAAATATGTCGCTGGTAACGCCCCTAAAATCTGGAACTCCACCCCCCCACATCAGAACGATCCCCTAATTCCCTAAATACAATAACCTGCTCAAAGCCCTCTTCCTAGACCGCTCCCGAGCGAAATGATAAGCTACAAGGTTGCAACTGTCACGGCTCTCCAGCTCTCCATATTCTTCTGACGGTGCACTTTGAATTGGACCCAGAAAACCTCTTGGGCGCTCCGACCTGGCTATGTATAGAATTGAATTAGACGCTCGTCCAGAAGGATCGTCACCCTACCCGCCCATCGCCTGCCCGCGCTCCTATCTGAACTACACGCGGCTCAATCCTCCATGGACTATCATAATATCTGTACCGCATAATTGCATCCGACTGCTCATGTTGTAAAGCGCTCTGATACCCTCGGGTCCAGCTAGCGCTATATAAAACTCAGAAAATAAAAAAATACTCACTCCCATCCTCTCCTCGATTATCCACATAGACCAATCCAACTTTAGGTCACATAGAAGCACCCATCTCAAATTGCAAAGACTGTATGGCATCCTACACTTGACAGACATGCCACAAGCACCTCATTCGGCACTGATTTCACTGGACACTATGACAGTTTAGATAGTATAGAATAACCATATCTGTTTGCTGCCTTGACCAGACTGGTCTTCGGCCCAACGTTTTTTGAGTGGGTCAGGTTGCTCTACCAATCTCCTATGGCTAGAGTAAAAGTGAATGGTGTGCTATAGAGCGGAAACTAGACGAGAAGGTATCTGATATCAGACCACTTTACACAAGCACCAGTTGCTTTACATGAGGGTACATTCATTTTTTTGTTAGGCAGGGGGAGATTAAGTGATTTGCCCAAAACCACAGGATGGTGCCCCTCTTTGCTGAGACTCGAACCCGGTTCCCCAGATTTGAGGTCCACCGCCCTTGCCTTTAGGCCAACTCCTCTCCCCTAATGCTGCCCCTGATATTCGCCCTGCTGCTAGAACCATTAGCGTCCTGGATCCGGGTGGACCCGATAATATGGGGGATCCCATTTCCGGGCGGTTGGGAGGAACAAATCTCCCTCTACATCGAAGACATATTGATGTATGTCTCTGGGCCGTATTATTCGATAGCTAGAATTCTCCATGTTTTTGAACTCTTCTGCAGCTATTCTGGATACAGAATTAACTGGGTCAAGTCTGTTGGGTCCTCCCCCGAGACTCCAGGCAGGATGTGCAGCCCGATGGAACCAGTGGGCTTTAAGTACCTCTGGAGCTTTGTGACTCGAGATCAGCAGCAGTTCATGAGGCGTACTCTTACCCCACAGTTAGACCGGCTTCGGACAGATGTGATGCACTGGTGTACCCTCCCTCTATCTCTGATAGGGAGGGTGGCTTTATACAAAATGACGTCCCTGCCACGCTTTTTATATATCCTACAAAATACGCCATACCCCATTCCATCGGGCTTTTTAAAACAGATCGATCAAGAGCTCAGAACATTACGGTGGCAGGAGGGAGAGCCTCGCATTGCACTAAGTAAGCTACAGAGGGGAGTTTTTCATGGGGGTCGGGTGATCCCAGACATTCAAAAGTACTACTGGGCTTCAGAGCTTATAGATCAATGACAAGGTGTATTCAGACTGGGACGAGCTGCCCTACAGGGTCGACAGGGATGCGATGCCCACTGATAACTATGAAACGATCCTATACTCCCACCATAGTAGGGAGGATCTCCCAAGGCAGACGTTGACTGTCATTGAGTGCTGGACGGGGGCTGAGACCTACCTGGAATGGCATGGCACGTTTACGGACATGACCCCCCCCCCATGGCAAAGCGATTGATTGAAAGAGGTGTCCAGCCTGTGGGGTTTCTTGTGGTGTGCAAAGATTGGAACTGAACATTTGGGGGGCATGTGGAGGAATGGGGTATGTATCGCCTTTGACACCCTTGGGCAAGAATATGACCTGGCGACCTCCCAAATACTTCACTACTACCAACTTGGGCATGCTCTCAGAAGGGGATGAGCCTGGCAGACTCCTCCCCCGGCACACCTCCTGCTCACAGATCCCTTCCTATATATGGGAGTGTCAGTGATTTATAAAAATTTGATGAATAACTCCCCAGATCCTCTGGGTTCTCTGAAAAGGGCCTGGACTGCCTTTCTAGGTGGCATGGAAGATGATGAATGGGTTGAAGCACTCCAACGTCCCCGAGGGATAGCAATCCGAGCGTGTTTTAGATTAATACTGCTTAAGGACCTGCAAAGGACATACCACCCACGTACCCTGTTACGCAAAATATGGGCGGTAGACACGAGACGCAAGAGGATGTGAGCAATTGGGCTCCTTTTATTATATTCTGTGGGAACGGCCAGTGATCCATTGTCTTTGGCAAGGAGTAACTACTGTAGTGTTGCAGGTCCTCTCAGTTAGGGTACCAATAGATGCTCGGTGGCTGCTTCTGGTGATGCAGGGCGAAGAAGACTGGCCCAGATGTAATCAGCTGTGACTGGCGCTGGTGGCGGGGGTGGCCAAGCGCAACACTGCGTGGCGGTGGGGGCTTAGCTTCGCTGACGGTGCGAGAGTGGTAAATGGATTTAGACTGGTGCCAGAGGGCAGAAGAGGCACTATACCGAAGCACAGGATAACCTAAGAAATAGGAGAAGGTGTGGGGGCCCGGGCGAGCATATCAAGGTGCCACTCTGGACTCATAATTTGTCCAAGTTAGATGGGTGTGGACCCCCTCTGCCTGAGTGAATGGGGAACAGTGATCACCCACTGACTTTCCAAGTGTTATAGTATTGTATTGTTTTTACTCGCCTCCAGAGTGAGGCGAGGCGATGCCTAGCTGTTATGCCATATTGCACTCATGTGCCTTCTTTGTATTTTCAGACCATGTGCTGTATGAGGAGCATGTTTAATAAAAAAGAGTTTAAAAAAAAAGAGAAAACAGAAGGGTGAAGGCAAAACTTTGGGAATGATCCTGCAGAGAGAGCTAAGTCCTACAATTACAATAAGGAGTAATTGTGAACCTGCTTCATATTAAAAAGGACCTGATGTTGCCAACTCAGAGATTTTCTCCAATATCCCTCATGCACTGGGCCCGAATTTTAGAGCCTCGTTTTCCTGAGGAGGGGCTAAAAGGGAGAAGGAACATTTACTAAGAAGTCAAGTAATTGATGACATTTTACTGCAAGTACTAACATTCTCTCTGTTAGTGTCAGAGAGAATTGATCTTTAAAAATGAGCACATGGGATGGCAGGATTGAATCAGAAGATTGTTTCCACCTTCTTGGATCTTAGGTGCTCAAAAGACATTTGACACTTCATATCCTCATCCACAGAGTCAGGATAAGTAGAAGTGCACTGCAGTAAAATGGGCTCCACATGGTGGGAATCTGCCAGGGTGCTGGGGCTTCTACTGACACACAATTAAGCTGAGAGGAGTATTAGAGGACGCCTAAACAGAGCTCATGGAGCACCCATAAAGATGGATGTGGTTCACTGAAAACACTTGTGCAAAAGCACCTAGAAAGGATGGTGTAAATAGGTGTTCTTGAGGGGCAACTGGTGGAAGCAATATATTCCTTCTTATATTAAAAATTAAAACATTAAATGAGTAAGTGCGCATTTCTTCAGATATACAATCTCTACCTTGTGGAAGAACTGTATGGTAAATACAGGCAAGTCTGTGGACTCCTGCAAATTTATGATAGCTCTGGATTTCCAAGATTTCTCTGGAGATGCTTCGGAATCTCCAGTGTGAAATCTACTGAAAATGTAGGAGAAAACCCCTAGATGTAGACTTTGTAAACAGATATGTGTGACTCGGGCAGCTCCCTGCACAGTATCTCACTCCTTTAATGTTCAAGTTCATGTGTTTATTCTAGTGTTTAGTCTTTTTAAAACCATTACGCTATTTATAAAAAAATAAAAACATTCATAAAACCTTTTGTGCACTTCTTTTACAAGTTTTCTTTTTTTTACATAAGTATAACTGTACGACAAAATTCATAATGTCATCTCATTAAAATTCATAATATGCTTCACATATCTCTTATGCGACAGAACATTGGCAACGTTTTTTTCAGTCGGAGTAAGATACAAAGCGACTGCTTTTTTCTTTCAGAGTTTTTGTATAAACTGGGATTATTATTTCCCGGCGTCAAGATCATTGTTCGTTGTTAATTTCAATATTGTCCTGGATCCAGGATTTTTCTTCTTACTGGGGTACCATCCTTTATCATTTAATGTAGGATCAATCACTCAATCAGAAATTTATATAGCGCACTACTCACCTGTGAGGGTCTCAAGGCGCTGGGGGTGCTGCTACTGCTCAAAAAGCCAGGTCTTGAGTAGCCTCCTGAAGGTTAGGCTAAACTCTTGGTCGATTTGTAATCCAACTGAACTTTACATGTGTACTTTTTATGTTATTAATCCTTATTTGGGCTATTTCTTTTAAATTAAGTTTTAAAAATGTTACTCCTCTGCAGAAAAGTGGGATTGAGATGCCTCCCAGCCAAGTTGTTACCGCTTGCCTGCAGGTTCGGATTTTTAGTATTGTAAAGATTGTTTTCAACAGTTTTTTCCTTTTTAATCCAAACTTTGGACACACACAGAGAATATGCGTGAAAAACTATCGCCTTTAGTGGTCGCAGATATTATAGCTAAAGATTGAAAATATCCAGTAGTTGTAGATTCCATAATAAATCAATGAATGTGATTCTTAGGGCTAGGGAAAGTTTGCCCCTAAAATCTGATCAAAGTCAGGAGATTTCCTCAGTGACTGCAGCTCAGAATAATATCAGGGTCAATATAATATCCGACCTACAATCCACCCTTCAAAATAGTTACTGAAGATTTAAATTGTATGAAATTGCATTGTTTAAAAAAAACACATGGGGCATATTACCAAGATGCGATATTTTTCGCTAAATAGGCTTAGCGACGATTTTTTTATTGCTGCCTATCGCTGGATATGTTAGCAGAGAAAACATTCTATTAGCAACGTTTTTCTCCATTGTGCTCAAATATCCAGTGATAGCGGCGAAATGCGTGAATATCGCTGAGAATACAGCGATATTCACGCAATAGTGACGAAATGCTCTTAGCCATGTTATCCACCTCCCATTGGATAACATGGCTAAGAACTGGTCTGAGCAGGCGTTAGTTTTTGGCGATAGCGGGAATATTTCCATCGCTACGCCTGCCTTGCTAATAGGCGATAGCGACGTTAGCGACTGCTTTCAGTCGCTAACAGGTTGGGTACGCCCACTTTGCATGTCATTAGCGATAAATATCGCTGACATGCAAAGCGGGCCCCAAACCGCTCGCTATCGCTTAAAAGCTGTTGCTAAAATCAGTTCAGTTAGCGACAGCTTGCTAAGAGGGCGATAGAATTATCGCTGCTTAGCGGCCGAAAACGTCCGCTAAACCGGGGATAATTGCCTATCGCCACCCTTGGTAATATGCCCCCGTATGCTTCTGTAGCTAAATTTGGTTTTCCAGTATCTCACATCAGTTCTTTGACCCTCGCACATGCCTGGTACATCAAAATCTTGAGTACTACCAGCAGTAGACTTGTTTGAGCAGAAAATGCCTCTTGGAGAGACTTTTTTTTGTATAAACTAGTTTCTTTCTGGCAT
The DNA here is from genome assembly GCF_964263255.1 of Lissotriton vulgaris. Taxonomy (NCBI): domain Eukaryota; kingdom Metazoa; phylum Chordata; class Amphibia; order Caudata; family Salamandridae; genus Lissotriton; species Lissotriton vulgaris. The sequence goes on along the minus strand of NC_141688.1, from coordinate 307,388,143 downwards.
TTCAAGAGACTTTTTCACACAAGGTGAGCGCAGTAATAAAAGAAAAAAAAGTTATGTGACTTCATATAATGCGAAATTTTTAAAAGTTCATGAATTCCATGTAACACAAGTTTTAGGAATGTCGTGAATTTCGCTGAAGTAATAAAAATGTTGCCCAGGCCTAAGGATTCGAAAGTGTAGATACGATAAAGGTGCCTTTAAAGAAATCAAAATATTTCCTAAAGGAATGATAAGGAAGGAATGGGCTTCACATAAAATGTAAAGAGAAGACCTGGCTGGTCTGAGGCTTAGAGAATGCCGCACATTTTTAATGATGGTCTCAACACGTGCAGTGGAAATTAAGGGATTGAGAAACACTCAAGATCTTTAAGTAGAACCTACTTTTCCTGTGATTTTCCAGCCTGTAGGAAGAAAACGCAGTTCCTTGCAGGTTTACATGGGCATCTGGTGCACATAAGTGGCAGAGAGCAAAACTACACCTGGTCAGCATTGGTGACTCTGACCCAGGTGCACAAAGTCTCCAGGTTTTATTAAAGGGTTTACAAAGGTGTACTTTAAGCAGGTTCTGCCAAGTGAACGTCTACCCAGGGTGGGCATTGTCGATACCTGTTTTATGGAAGAGCTTTTACCTGCCGTTGAAGATGCTTCATGAGATGGTTCATAGGGATCGCGATTGCTATTGCATTGATAGACCCTTGAATATTTCCAGTGCACCCTGTTAAAAGCCGTTTTAGCATCTGCGGCTACATTGGCACTTTTTTAATGTAGGCAATGTCCATAGCTGCTAATATCTATTAAGTCCGGGTATCAAAAACTCTACTGGCAATGAAATATAAAGTAGGCCTGGGTGAAATTTAAATTACAGCAGGATAATTCATGTAATTTTGAAAATGAAAATGTCATGTTTTGTTGATACATGAAATTCACAAAATGACGCCATTACACCACTTTGGACAATTATGTGCCAATTGTGGAAAGAATTTACAACAAACACACAGTTTACCGTGAAGTCACTGGAACAACAGATCGCAAGCCTCTGTTGTCCGCAGTGGCCTGAGAATGGTACTCACATCACTTATTACATAGACAAGGCTGCTTTGTTAGATCTCTTTATTGGATGAAGAAACAAACAAGAGTTACCTGGTCAGATTGCTTGCCTACGTGTTGTGTCATGCCCAAAAGACCACTAAACCAACATGTCCTCACAGTGATAATACTGGGTTAGAAAAATTCCCATCAGCCCACCCTTATTGGCGGAGTGTCGTCATGTGGGATGTAAACCATGAACCATAGTTTCTCCCAATGCACCTGGTAATGATGCGGAGATAGGTTCTGGAAGGTGTTGTTCTGAACCACAGTATTTCAGAGGTAGGACCGATGGAGTGCAGTGCTCGTGCAAAAAAGAAACAGAAGTGAATAAAATTGGCTCCTGGGACAAAAAATATGTTTATTCAGTATTGTCCAGGGTCAAGAGTAAAAACAACGCCCCATAGTCTTAAAGAATAACTATGTCATGGCGTAGTGCGTGGAGGTCGACATGTTTCGGCTGGGAGGACCACTAGTCCAAGCTTTCTTCAGGACCATTAGATGTTACGCATCTGCACTGTGTGAAACATAAAGTGTATTAACATTTTGGATTAATCCTACCAGATCTTTGAGCCCAAAGTATTCCCTGGTGTTTATCCAACTGGTCGTGATTTTCCCAACAATCTGTGGGAGAACACCTCACCTCACCCGGCACCTACTCGGGAAGAAGGAGGCCCGCTCTGTCCGTCGGTACTCGAGTGGACTCGGACGCTGGCCATTGGGGTACCGACGGACAGAGCGGGGCCTCCTTCTTCCCGAGTAGGTGCCGGGTGAGGTGAGGTGTTCTCCCACAGATTGTTGGGAAAATCACGACCAGTTGGATAAACACCAGGGAATACTTTGGGCTCAAAGATCTGGTAGGATTAATCCAAAATGTTAATACACTTTATGTTTCACACAGTGCAGATGCGTAACATCTAATGGTCCTGAAGAAAGCTTGGACTAGTGGTCCTCCCAGCCGAAACATGTCGACCTCCACGCACTACGCCATGACATAGTTATTCTTTAAGACTATGGGGCGTTGTTTTTACTCTTGACCCTGGACAATACTGAATAAACATATTTTTTGTCCCAGGAGCCAATTTTATTCACTTCTGTTTCTTTTTTGCACGAGCACTGCACTCCATCGGTCCTACCTCTGAAATACTGTGGTTCAGAACAACACCTTCCAGGAACCTATCTCCGCATCATTACCAGGTGCATTGGGAGAAATTATGGTTCATGGTTTACATCCCACATGACGACACTCCGCCAATAAGGGTGGGCTGATGGGAATTTTTCTAACCCAGTATTATCACTGTGAGGACATGTTGGTTTAGTGGTCTTTTGGGCATGACACAACACGTAGGCAAGCAATCTGACCAGGTAACTCTTGTTTGTTTCTTCAGTTGATAAAGGGGTTTGAGCTACCGTGGTCGTTAAACTTTCCCCTTTTGACCCCCCCACCTTCTTTTTCTACTCTTTATTGGATGCTCAGTCCAGCCCGGTTCAGCGGTGCAATGCACTAATGCACTTATCCATCCGCTCCAGGGATCTATCTCTGCCCCCCATGGTCAATCGGTTTCAATCCCGGTGTCCACTCAGCCTTTCATGCCTCCAAGATCAATGACTTAAGGACCAATGGTCGAGTAACAATAACCAGCTGTCATCCGTCAAGAGTGCCAGGAGACCCCGTGCTTGTAGGCCCAGATACTGACCCTGGGAGAGGGAGCTACAGACACTCTCAATGGGACAGTGAGGCCAGGCACTGAGAAGAGCCCCCATCATTCATTGCATGAAACAAGTTACACTGCGACAGCTGGCCATCACAGTGACATCTGGGCAGTAATGGACGGTTACTAGGGTAGGGAAAGTCTGACAATAGAACCAGGAGACATGGACAGTGACGCCAGGAAAGCGTGACCCGCACTGTAATTGGGAAAGAGACTCATTGAACCTGGGACAGGGAGACATTTACAAACAAACTGAACACAGGAAGGTGTCGGCATCAAAACAGTAATAAGAGACTCTGACAAGGGTTATACCACCATGTGATGGAGACAGTGAATCTACTACCGGGTGAGACGTGGACAGAGACACTGTGGCACCATGAGACGGCTCTGGAATTCGGAAAGAGACTCACTGAACCTGGGACAGGGAGAGATAACAGTCTGGAGACAGGGAGATGCAGCCATTAAAGGAGTAATGAGACTCTGACAAGGGCTATACGGAATGTATGACGTTACAACGCATACATTTACAACGCATGCATTTTTAACGCAGTTTTTACACCGCAACATCCCATACAACGCATACATGTATTTATTTATTTATTTTGACATTTGTACAGCGCTCTGTTACCCGTAGGTGTCCTGGCGCTAAGTATCACTCCTTAAGTAAAGTCAAGTCGGAATTAATTGGTGAACAGCTATAAGGTCAGTCATCTTTCTAAGAGCAAGGGGCAGGACATTCCAGGCCTTAGTTGCGCCCAGCACAAAGCTTCTGCCTCCCCAGCATGCTCTCCTGGCGAGGCACTGCAATCAATCCTGCATCAGCTGTTCTAAGGTGTCTGGTCGGGTGATACCAATAGAAGTACTGCCGGAGAAATGATGGTCCTAGGCCTCGTAAGGCCTTAAATACCAGGCACAGTGCTTTTAACAGGATCCGCTTTCGCACCAGAAGCCAATGAAGTTTGGCTAGCTCCTGGGTCATTGGGGCATATTTTGGGATGCCCAGAATAAGCTGGGCTGCAGCATTCTGCAGATCCTGCAATTTGTTTAATAAGCCCTGTGGGTGTTAAGAAACAGACTGTTACAATAATCCAGCCGTGCCAAGACCAGAGTGGTAACCACTGTTTTTCTGCCACTACCTGGGAAAAATGGCATAATACATTTACATCACATGCCATTACATTAAAAAATGTTAAACTACATTTACAACACTTTCTTTTACATCGCATTATACCTTTACAATGCATACCATTACATTGCAATTAAGGTAAGTGTTATATAATGTAGGGGTAAAAATTTGTATTCTAACTCCAGGTGGTGCAACAGTAGGGTAAGTGTTGGATAGTGTAGGGGTAAAAAATACCATTCTAACTCTACGGGGTGCAACAGTAGGGTAAGTGTTGGATAGTGTAGGGGTAAAAAATACCATTCTAACTCTACGGGGTGCAACAGTAGGGTAAGTGTTGGATAGTGAAGGGATACTATGCGTTGTAATGGTATGCATTGAAATGACATGTGATGTAATGCCTGCGTTGTAGTGACATGCGTTGTAGTGTCATGCGTTTTAGTAACATGCAATGTAATGGCGGCGTTGTAGTGACATGCGTTGTAAAGGATGTTGCGATGTAGTGAGAGCGTTGTAAATGTAGTGCAATGTGATGATGTGGACACAGACACTGGGCACAGTCTCCCCCTACAGCACATGGCATATTTTGACATCACTTGGCATGTACCCTAATAATTGCCCTCCCCTGTAGCTGCCATCTCATGCTCACCTGACACAAGGTAGCCCCCCATGACCCAGATTCGGATGTGCTCCTCACTTTCCTAGAGATGGCAGCTGCTTCCAGCCTCTTACAAGCGTCTATTACCTCTTTAAATAACCCTCTCTGAAGTGGTTACAAATGACCCAGTTCACTCACAGATTCTTACAATTACTCCCAAATGTACTTGAAGTGAAAGCAGAGTTTGGAAATCAAACTAAAATATGGACTCCCGCTCCCAATAACTGAACAGCTCCAATTATTAATAATGAGCCCATTAGCCTTAAATCTTCTGGAAATGGATTTAAACATTAAACTGGGAACGTCAACATCTCCATTAGCATCAGTATCAAGTAATGGTCATTCACACTGTGGCTAAGAAACTTTTTACTCATTATATTAATTATCACTTTTATTTCCTTTCATCAGCGGCATTCCTAGCACAAGATCGCACAGGGGAGGAGGTGATGTTTTAAGACACTTAGGGCCATATTTATGACCCGGTTTGCGTCGCTCTTGCACCACGCAAGGTGGCGCAGGAGCGATGCAAGCCTAGTGTCATGTCACTCAAAGCCCCTGTGCCTGGCATTGAATGGCTTCAAAGAGATGCAGTAATGCAATACAGCGCCAATCGCTGCGTTGCATTACTATGCGCACGCGAGGCGTCCCATGGGCGTTGCGTGGCTGTTCCCATGCACCTCCCATGGTTTTGGATGCATTCCCAGACTCACCAAACCAGGAAAACCTCGGAATGAGTCAAAGAGATATGCCACCTCAGGTGAGGCGTAACAAGGAGAAATATCTTCATTTCTCCTCGCATTGTTCTCTTTCTATGCGTGCTGCATTCTGCGAGGATGCCTGCATTGGTGCTAGGCTGCCAAAACGGTCCCAGCACAAGAGGAAAGGACAGGAATGTGCGTATTGGATAAATGAAGTGCTTTCCCGCTCGTTCCCTGTGACGCAGGGCAGCCCCAAGTACGACAAGGGTCATAAATATGGCCCATAATAGTGTAAACTAAATGCTCGTAAGGCGATCCCAAAATTATCAGTACAGAATCACAGGCAGATGCAGCTAAACTAACTTCATGACGTCACACACTTTGTGAAGCAGGGAAATCAGAACTACAGCATAGAAGTCCCAGATTCAAAGCGCTAGGCCTCAGCACCTTCCTCCCCAGCCAGCCACCCTGATCTCAACTCGCCTTATTCGCACAGTCGCAGCAACAGGTGCGGTGTGGCCATTTAGGTCATCTTGATGAGTAGATGGAAGGCTGTGTTTATTGCAGATTTACTTTTTTTTGTAAATCTACAGGGTTCCAGAGGTTTACCCTCAAATTCTATGGCATCAGTATGTTTTCAGGTGGGTTCTGGAACCTTCTACCAGCCTGGCGATCAGACTTTGCATTTTCAATGTGCAGAGTGTCTCGTAAAATCAGGCAGGTGGAGGGAGCCCTCCCTTTCTCGCCTCAGGATCACACTAACTCCTCCCTTATGCAGAAGAGGTTTCCGTACGCTTCCGGGGTGGTAAGTGATGGTGAAAATCATTGTGAATTCACTCAGGCCCTAATTTATGGCATTTTGGCATCGGGCAGTGCATCAAGGACCTTTCTGCACTGCTGTTTGCCAAAGTGAAAGGGAAGGAATGCACCGTATTTATGAAATCTGGTCCAATACAGTCCTTTCTGCCTGCGCTGGCGCCGTTTTGTCAGCCTAGCACCAATGCAGACACTCTTGCACCCTGGTGCAATGGTACCTCCATTGCAGGCAGGATTGTTATTTCACAGAAGGGGGCAACTTCCTGCACAAAAACAATCCAAGCAGGAGTTTTGCTCTTCCTATGCGTGCTTCAGAATGCAGCACACATAGAAAGGTGAAAGAAACAAGGAGATTCCGCCTCACCTCTGGAGGTGTAAGGATTGGTTGCTTCCCCAGGTGGATATGATCTTGTACATCTGGGATGCATCAAAATGCATGGGTTTAGCATGGGAAAGCCACCGCAACGCTCTTAGAACGCCCCCCAGCGCAGGGTAAGGGAACGCAGCGATTTACGCTGCCGTACCTTACTCCATATATATGAGTCGATTCAAAGCCACGCATTGTGGCTTTCCGTGGCCTCATAGGTACGATTTTGAAATCTGCGGCACCGGAGCGTCACAAACAGGCCTCTCAGTTTGTGTGTGTGAACGAGAGCGATCACTAACGCCCCTGCCTCATGACGCCCCTTTCAACTCTTCCATCTTTGACACAGAATCACTCAAGTGCACAGGTCCTCTGAGTGGGAGAACTTTACAACTCGGTTCAGTGATTTGCATTTAGAAAAAAAACACAGATCTTGATTCTCTGAACCACTAGTTCCATTTTGCCACCACAATGACAAATGATTGCACACTTACATTACACCTGGGTGTGCAGCGAGCTCATTTCATCACACCCAGAATAATGTGAAAATAATGACTTGACAGTAACTTTATTTTTTAAATTTTTACCCATTTAGTATGATGATGAATATTTTGTCAGATTACACATGCCAAACCCTGACTAGACAATGATATTCCTATTCACTGCCCAATGCCATTCATAAATTCCTTTATTTATTTATTTTAAGGTTTTATATAGCGCGAACGAGACCCGTGAGGGTATCAGAGCGCTCTACAGGTTTGAGGGGCATATTATCAACGAGTAGCGATATTTATCGCTAACTAGGCTTTGCAACGATTTGTTTATCGCTAAGCATCACCGGAAATTATCTCTGAGATAACTTGCTATTAGCAACGTTTATCTCAGAAGTGATAAAAATCCAGCAGACTTGAGTGCAACGTTTAAGGGTTGCCACTTGATCTCGCTGGCTACACCTTGGTGTCCAGTAGTCGTCAGGGCTCTCAGGGTTGGACTCTCAAGGGTGCAGGCTTCTCAGCTTTTATGGCCCTGTCGCTGTACCAGGGAGTTAGCCAACTGACTTTTGGAGTACCGCTCTTTTCGGCACACATGGTTAATCTTTTGTGCAAGAGGGACACAGCAAGTAAAGTCCTCTCTTTGCAAATCCAAAGATTCAGCAGGTACAGTCCAGTCTTGGAGGCAGTCTCTGTTTGCAGGCCCAGAAAAAAGCAGTGTGGGCCTTCTATGGTCCTCTCTCCGGTACAGGTGTGATCTGAGGTCTGGGTGCCAGGGGTGCCCTTTTTATGCCTACTTTGAGCACAGGGGGTGTGGCGACTAGCCAGTAGGCTCCTCGGTCCCCTCTTGTCTGGTGATGATTTCTTGTGAAGTGCGGCATCTAGCTATCTGAGAATGAACTATTTTGCCCACTCCCAACATGGCCGGACCCTTCTCTCGGTGTGTGGAGCTCCCTAGCAGAAGCCAGAGGTGTGACGACCAGGAGGGTACACCTTCCTAAAAAAAAAGTCTCTCTGCCCAAGAAGCAAGTCCATCTGCCTAAACAAAAGAGCATCCCCTCCTTAGTGTGACTACCATTTGCCCTACAAAGGCAACTTCCCCTTTGAAGCTCACATTTTGGGCTAACACACCCACTCTGGCCATCCTGCCAGGAGGAGGTCACACCTCTTCCCTCACCAGGTCCCTTGTTCCTCATCCTGAGAGTGTTCTCACCTCTCCTCAGGAGGGAAGAAGGCTGTCTCAAGGACAGCAGCTATGTGCAACCGAAAGCGGCCACTGGAAACTTTAGGAAACACAAAGTGACAACTTTCTATAGTGGTGAAATGTCAAATACTGACATTAAATTCGACTTGATACCTTGAAGCACCATATTTAGAAGTATTTGGAAGTTAGCACTGCTGGGGGGTCAGTGTGTAATTGCATACTAGTCATTGAGGCTACTAGCCTTGCAACTGTAAAAATGACAATGCAGGCATTTTACCGTCAATACATAAAAAGATAACAAAATACATGTCCTTATTTATAACATACTACACCCTGCATTTAAGGCTCAGTAGGCCTTCTGCTGGAGTGACTTATAAGTAATAGAAAGGAAGGTTGGGGTTTCTCCATTGGTTTAAATGGCAAAGTCAAGTTAGCAGTTTAAAAAACAAGGTGCGACCCTGCAAAGACAAACTGGGAGCCGTGCTTGGGTTTGTCCCCTCGTGGCGGCACAATAAGTGGTGCAGTCTACGAGGGACACTTAACTTACAGGCCCTAGGTACCCCTGGCACCATATATTAGGAACATATAAGTAAGTTAACCTAAACCAATTTTGATAAACCAATTAGACATATAGGGCCTGATTCGCAAAAGTTAATTTCAATGTTCTGTGTAAGTTTATGAATTTTTGGCAATTCACATAGGAATTTCTATGAGTAGGATCTATGCGACTGCAGAGTCTCCGCAATGGTGGCAAAAAGTCAGCACAGAAAAAGATAGGAAGCCATAAAAATGCTACTCATAAAATTCCTTTGTGAATTGCAAAAACCATAAACTTATAAAAGAAATAGTAAGTTTACCTTTGTGAATCGGGTCTATGTTTTAAAGGGTCAGAGCACTGGCCATGAGGTCTGATTAGCAGCACTCAGTTCACTTTCAGAGTTGAACACTCAGAAGCATCAGTCCAAAGGTTTGGGGGTGATCACACAAAATGAGTCTTCCGCTTACAGGTATCTTGTGCAGGATTTACAGTCACATGTATCAACAGAAGGAATTGCGATTCCTAAATAGCGATTTTTAAGGAATCGCTATTTAGGAATCGCACAAGACTATGCATGTAGGAATCGCTATAAAAATAGCGATTCCTACACATTCCTTAATTGCTACTCGCAAATTGTGAGTCGCAATTAAGGAATGCTGTCCCATTCATTCCTATGGGCCTCCAGGCCCAAAGGAATGAATTGGAGATTGCAAGAGCAATTTGCGACTACCAGTAGGTACTCGCAAATTGCTCATGCAATTTCAAGGGTACAAGGGTGTCAAAATGACACCCTGTTGTACCCCTGAAATTGATCTGTGCACATGTGTTGCACACGCACACATGCCCTATGGGCATGTGTGTGCGCAACATGAAACTTTGAAAAATGCACAAAAGTGCATTTTTCAAAGTTTTTGCAAATTACCATGAAGTTCAACTTCATGGTAATTTGCTACTCCTATTAGCAAAATCGGTAATTTTTTGACTTTGATGCTTTGCATTTAAGGAATCTGAATTTTGGATTCCTTAAATGCAATCGCAATTTAAGGAATCTCAATTTAGAAATTCCTTAAATTGCGATTTTTGCATTTGGGAGGATGCATCCCAAATGCAAAAATACCGGTCGCAAAGGGGCAGATTCTGAGAATCTGCCGGTTTGCGACCGTTTTTTAGCTTGATGCATGTGGCTGTTAGTTTGGAAAAACACCAACTATTTACCACTGGGCATATTTTAGTAGCTTTATGCCGCTTGTTCCCAATGCGTACAAAAATGTCCCCAATATCTGGACAGAAGTCTCACTTGTATAAATAATCAGTTAACCATTTATATACTGAATAAATATTTTTCCAAACACGTCCTAAATTTTTGAAAACAGATCTCATTTTGTACATACACTATAATTTAATTTGTACAAAAATGTATTAATGAATACAAAAGTTCACCCATTTATAAAACTACACAAAAATGTGTACAAGCACAATACACATATTTTCAAACTCAACTTTCATTTTGTGAAACACTCATTCTCCTTTGCACAAACATTTTACAGATTTTCCCAAAGAGATCAAATATTTTCCTGTACCTGAGCAAACAACAACATGGCACTGGGAGGCTACCATTTTTCAACCACAGTACCATTCCAGGCATCGACTCACATATGCAAATGGGTCTTGATCCTGCCCAGAGCGCTTGGGGAGGTCCACCCCTCATGATGGGAGCACAGGCAATCCCAGACCACTTAGGCCTCATCAGTGGCAGACAATTTGGATCCTGTGGTACAGAGAGCACAGTCAATAACAAGAGGAGCTTAGAGGGAAATTATGGGTACGAATAGGGAACAGCCCTCCACTCACTGAAATCAATCCAAAAAAATTCCCAGTACCCAGGACTCTAGTTAGTAATTATCTAGCGGGCACGAGATCCTTATCCGCCTAAATTCATAATCGTGAAATTACGGACAACACCTATCCTCATTTCTGTATTTAGGTGTTCGTTGTCTCTAATGCCCTACTGTCCCAAAGAAACAATCTGGTTTGTAAATACTACTGATTGTGGGGGGTTCAGTATGTTTTCAACTCGGCGCAACCTAAAAAATTTTTTTATATACGTCAGCCCTACATAGGACCATACATATACCCACACATACACAGATTAGTCCAGAAAAAATGTGTGGCGTAGAGAAAGGCACCTCACGGGCGAACACCCTCGGGGCGATCTGGTCAGATGTTTACAAGAGACTTGGCCCCTTTCTCATCATAGGTGACCATTCCTATTCCAGAATTTGGTGAGTGAGTGAAGAATAGAAAATAGTAAAGAGGCGGTGCAAAGCAAGGAGCTTAGAGCGTAACTCCTTAAACAAACATAACAGAGTGAAAAGTAAAATCAACAGTCAAACCTCTTCACTACTTTTATTATTAATTGAGGAATGCTCAGTTGAAATAAAAAGGCTGGTAGCCTAATGTCGCATACCACTACCTGCAACCGACATGTTTCAATGCCCAATAACTTTATGGCAAATTCATCAGGGTTAATACTCTGTTGCTGCACTCTCTTCCAACATCTTTTAAACAGGAAGCCTTGTTCAGCTATGCTCCCTCGTACCAGCTGAAAAAGCAGTTCTCCGCCTGGTTGTCGGTTATAATATCAACCGTACCACCTCAGTCCTCGGGCGTTGTATCATCGTTCCTGGGATGATACATCGCATGCCATTACAATGCAGTTGTTACACCACGTTGTTACAACACAAACCATTACATCACAAGTCATTTCAACAACTTGCTGTAGGGGGCGCATTGGGCTTAGGAATAGTATAATTTACTATTCCTACTCCAGTTTGTGCAACAGCAGGAAGGGGTTGGATTGTAAATCCAACACCTTCTGCTCCTACAGCAAGTAATTGTAACGACTTGCAATGTAATGGTTTGCGTTGTAACAACGTGGTCATTCTAACGACCGCGTTGTAATGACATGCAACGTAAAGCATGCAATCTAAAGGCTGTTTCTCCTGGGACACTCTTCGCATTAAGGGTGTCACTCTGAGCAGACCAACAAGGGGATGAAGGATTCTTGCATTAAACTCAGCTACTGGTGATCGATTAGGGCCTCATTCCAGTCCATTGTTTTTTAATCACTGTGCCACCCTAGACAAGGACTTGCCATATGCAAATATGTCTGGGTCCCATAGGAAGATTCCACCCCGAACTGCCAGACCAGGCTCTCCTATCCGGTCCACCCCCCTCCCCCCCTCTCCCTCAGATCATGAACCACCCTGAACAGGGTTTCACCTTTTTGCGGCCCTCAGGTAGTTTTCCAATGTATTCACTGGTTCACCCATTTGTACAAACACATCAGTTATTTGTTCAAAAATGTCACTACTAGTGGTAAAAATGTGTCTCCTATAAAGTGGTATTCCACATATTCATGAATAAAGAACTCGGCACCAATATCGCGGAACCGCGCTGTCTATGCCTCAGGTTTGGCAGTCTAGTATAGTAGTGTCATTGTTTTCACAAGACTTTGGACTTATTTTTGCAATCACTGAAGGTGGGAATCATGGTTGTCCCATATTTATATAAAACATATCTAATGTTTAAAAACGATTCACCTACGAGTGCAAATGTGGGTGTAAACAATTAATGCTTATGTAGAAAAAAGCTCACCCATTTGTACTAACTCTTCATCCATTTGTAGAAACATGGCTAGGGATTTTACAAAATCTTCTCACATTTGAGAGAACAAACTAGTCATATGTACAATGCACACCTTGCAAATCCAGTTACTTTTTGGTGCATTCAGCAGTTGGAAAGAAGAGAACCTTCTTCTGAGCCGCATAAAGTAAAGAAATACTAATAGGACCTAATTCTTACTTATATTAATCAGCATTTGTAAAGCAAATCACTGTCCCCCCTAGGGGTATGTGGGCTCCTACTGTGTCATGTCTCAGTCGAAAAGTCAGAGGTGAAGTCGAAAGTCGTACCAGGTCTTGGTGGTGATGTAGGAGAAGGAGCGGTCTCTGCTTCATCTGCACGGATGCAGGGGGATGGGACGAGTGAGGAGTAGCTCAGGTGTCTTGCTTTGTAGGCGTGTGTGAGGATCTTTTACATGGGGAGCCAGTAGAGGTTTCTGAGTTTGGGGTGATGCTAGTTCATTTGGGGAGGTTCAGGATGAGTCTAGCTGCCACATTCTATATGGTCTGGAATCTTCTGAGCATCTAAGCGGAGAAGCCGGCATAGAAAGCACTGCCGTAGTCAAGACAGCTGGTGAGGAGAGCCTGAGTGATGATCTTTCTGGTGTTGACTGGGATCCATCTGAAGATTCTGCGGAACATGCGAAGGGTGTGGAAGCAGGAGGAGGCGACTGCGTTGACTTGTTGTTTCATGGTCAGTTGACTGTTGAGAGTAATGCTAAGGTTGCGTGATGCCATGGTAATTGCAAATTCATGATGACAATTCACACACTGTGAATTTACTCTAATAAATTGAGATAATCACATGAACTGCTACATTATGCACTGTTTTCAGCTTTTTAAGCAAACTGTCTGGAAGGCCCTCAAATAGGGCATTTGAAGTTTTCAAACTGGTGTTGACAAGGGCTCCAAAGTCCACAGTGTAAGTCTCATCTGGGCAGTTAGAGCTGGTCAAAGAGGTAACACAGGCCTGTTAAGATTAGAATACATCCCCACCTTGATTGTGTAGTTCAACACAGGGGCGAGGCTATCACTCCTCAAGTCACTTCACATCAAATCTGGCTCTCCGCAATTTCCCAGTCGAGCCGACAATTTGAGCTCGATCGGTCAATCTCTTTACGACTTGTGAGAGTTCCACTTTTGGACTTAACTCAGCTACAGGGTGACCTGCTTGGCAGTAAGTGTTATAGAACTTTCCCATGTTTGCCTTGTTCCGAGTAGTCAAGACGGTCAATTAGTGACCCTATAAAGACTTCAGCGACTATGGTGAGATACGTGCTCTTACCTATCGCCTACCTGGTACACGCTTTGTCTGCTCACTGAGGTGAGGGTGACACTCCTGGCAAGCTCAGTGAAACGTCAGCTTGTGGCGAAAGATGCCCCGGTCATATGCGGAGTCACTGCACCACACGCACTCTGACGCCACTGTTGCTTCGAGATAACCTTGTCCTGCTCCTCTTGAAAGAACGTGGCTCCTTAGTGCTGGGAAGCTGGTTACTTATAGGAACCTTCCTGAAGAAGACCTCAAAGGCGGTGTTATGCGTGCTGAAACGTGGATTCCATATATTGATTTATCACTTTATAAAAAGAAGGTGATACTGTAGAAAAAGAAAAACAACATTAAACAAACTAAATTTCAAGGAAAATCAATGTGAATTGGCTTAATCATAAACCAAAATTTAAAATCCTTAAAATACCTCACAAATCTTCTAGTGCAACGTTTGGTGAAGCCCCCTTGCCGCTTTTCTTTAAAATGACACCACGACTGATCACCTACACCGGGCTCCCAGCTTGCATCTCTCTTACTCCCTATATATAACATTAGATCTTTGAGGAAGAATGCGCTTGCACCAGATATCTTTGAAATAAAAAATCTACACCTACTCCGCCGAACTGCGCTGTTTTATGTCCACTGTTTGTCAACACACATGTAGTTTTCTCATTGTTTTCATAGTAATTTGCCTTGTTTTTGCAATTATTGAAGGTAGCAATTACGGAGTGAACTTGTCCCAAAACACTGGAATCTAAACCACAAAAAAGTTGTATTGCACTCCCTGTTCTCCACCCTCACAGCAAAACGCAAACAGATAAGAAAGAAAGGTACAGTTACCTTTTTCATTATGTAAAATGTGATCTTTTGATGATATCTCCTTTTGCCAGTGCTTAATTTGTAAAAAAATATATATATATTCCGGGCCCTCGTTAGGAGCCCACTTCCGCTTGCACCGCCCATCAGCCAATTACAGTCTGAACACAGCTTCTAAACGTACAAGTGTGACAATTCTGACTATTCCAGGCCGCCAAAGTTTTAAGAATGTCTTTGGCACCAGGTATTTCTTATTTTTATTGTATAGTGAATTCATAAATAATTGTTGTTGTGCTCGTGTTTAAACTAGACAAATAGTTCCACCATGTGGCAGACTGTCATAAGTGGCAGTGTTGACAATTAAGTACCGGAGTCTAGCACCAGAAAGCACTGGCTCAAATTAAGCACTGCCTTTTGGTCCTTCTTCTCTTTGAGAACTTGCTTCATAGCTGCTGTCCAAACTAAGAATGAGCGTCCAACTCTATAGAATGCTTTAGGAGGGGACCATTCTCACAATGAGGTGTCTCCTTTGGCGCTCTAATCTGAGTTCAAACTGTAGGAGAGTTTCTCAACTCACATCACTGACTGGTGTTCCTTTCAGAGGGCTTTGAATGCAATTCTTATTGCGAATGGCTCCCAGTTTAGTACCTGGAGTGAAGGGGTGATATGAATCTCTCCCTTCATGCCCAAAACTTGCCTGGCAGGAGCATTCTAGATTCATAGTAGCTTGCTGATATATTATAACAAGAATTTGCAATGCAATAGGTCTCACATTTGTTAGAGTTATTGACATTGTAAATGACGATAACTTTTATTTATCTGTTTTGAAAACCAACACATAAATTAAAGGCATTGTCATGTACAATGCTAATAGCTCAAACTCACTCTAAGCACATTGAAAGGGAGGGGGTAGGAGAGAGAAATGCTGCAGTGGGTGAGGTCCGTGTGTTTAATGGCAGTGCTCAGCTGTGTAAGCGGCACGGAGAAAATGAATACAACATCAGGTCTAAAAAAAGGAGCGTGGCCGCCATTAAAGTGAAAGCGTGTCATGGGGCGCTTTCACAAAAAAAAGCATTTGTTTGTGAACTTCACAAACAAAGGGTTTTTGTTGTGAAAGCGCCCCATACCGTGCTTTCACTTTAATGGCAGCGGCACCCCTTTCTTTGGACACGGCTTGCTGTATTGAGCTTGACAATAAGCTGAATATGGCGAGCAGCGTCTAAAGAACGCGGCACCGCCACCATTAAAGTGAAAGCGTGTAATGGCGTGCTACAAAACAAAAAATATTAAATAGGCGAGCCCGCATAAAGTAAGGCCAGAGGAAATAAAAGGCGCTATAGTAAAAGCGTGCTGCATTGCTAACAAAATAAAATAAAATACGCAGATAAAAAGGTACAATTTTGCTGCCATTGATAATATAAATGTAACAGCGGGCGCCATGCTGAACCCTAAAGCGTGGTGCCCGGAGACAAAGCGGGCACCCTTGCAGGAAAGCATGTTGTGCCTCCAATAAGAGAAAATCATTAAAGAAAATAGTGCTCACAGTCTGTAAGTAACAGATATCGTGTAACAACACAAGTACAAGGGCCAGTACTCATGGGAGGTTAAACATGTAGAAAAGGTGGTACTAAGGAAGGACTACTGAGCCTATTCATGAATCAAAAGCAACTTTTCAGAACGGACAGTAACGGGAGCCAATGGATAAGTTGGACGCTGAGTGGGCGGAGCTTCAAGTCCAAACCTCAATACAGCATGCCTCGCAGAGCAGCGCATCCGCTGCCCAGGCTCGACCTAAAAAGTGGCAATTGGTTTTATGTAGATGGTGTGTCACATGGTATCCTGAGAGAGGGAGGCCGCGTAAGTTGTGATCTTGTTGTATAAGAGTCTTTCCTCACTTGGTTGAGCGGTTTCAAGCGAGAGGTTGGAAATCATGATCATGTGGAAACATGTCACCTGCGTTGATTTGGCAGCGACTGCCCCGTCTCGAAAGGATATAAAGTTATAGGTCATTCATGAGACAAGATCCACAGACCAGCATTTCAGTTTCGAGGAAAAATGTAGTTCAGGATAGTTCTTCAGCCTCCACTCTTTATTTTCAGTAGACAATTGTCCAGTCCTCATGTCTGTACCTCTTGTGGTCTTTTCAATTTTGAGATGATTTGAGGGACGTCAGCAGAGCTGTGGCAGGGGAGCAGGAAGGAGTGCACAAGGCGGAAAGAGAGGGCGGATACACATTGAACAGAAGGGACCTCCGTCGAGCCCTACAGGGCACCTGCCGACAGGTGAAACATGGAGTCGAACAGATGTAATGTGCCAATTTTGGATCTATCATTAACTTATGATTAAGACTCTCAGTTTTCCATTTTTTTCTGATATATACAGATAAATATATAGAGAAAAAAGTGTTTCTTGCCTGTTTTTAATTTTAAAAACAGGAAAATATAGAAAGTTGTACTTCTTGTGGGTGACTTTCAACGCTGCCCTTCATGAATTCCAAGACAGCAGCGGAGCAGAAGGACAGCACGGAGAGCTCAAAAACAGGATGATATTACCCTAAATACAGGCATATGTTTACATACATTTGTCTATAATGCTAATATTTACATGTGGATGTAGTGTTTTGCTAAATTGGCTGCTTAATCTGCTAAAACGCAACAAAGATCAAAGTATGAGATCTTTTTAATCAGTTAAATAAATGTGTAAATACACCATGTTACCACTGTATTTATTATCAAAACACAAAATAAATATGGATGAATACAGATGGAAATGTTAAAAAATAAGAAATGCCATAAAACCAGGAGCCCTGGTTATGATTGTATCCGTTTGAGGGTGTACACCGCTGTATCCCTTTGCCGGGCAGTGTTTGGGCGAATAATCGGTGGTCGGCAGTGTCCAGGGGCATCAACAGAGATCTTGAAGTCATCTCAGACGAAGGTAAATGCTGATTTGGTGATTCTTCTCCTCCTTGACTGTTTGGCCGTAGATTGTTTAATTGATATAGCCTAAAATCTGGGAAAATGTATTTTTTGATGAGTTTAGCCAAAAGCAATCCATTGGTTATTGGTCTGCCATTGTGGGGTCAGGCTGGTCAGGCGCCTGTTTCTTCGGGATCTGTTTGATGTAAGATGTTTACCTGTCACTAGGGATCTTTCCCTTTGAGTGGGAAGAGTTGAGGATGACTTGTACTCAGTAGAGGATGGCAGGAGGCGGCTCATTGATGGGATGTTTGGTTTCTTTCTCTCTTAGCAGGTTGAAGGATCAAAACTTGTCAGTGCTTAATTTGTAAAATATTACGTGCCAGGGCCCTTGTCAGGAGGCCACAGCAGTGTGCACCACCCATTGCCCCCGCCAGCACTGCCAGTGCCAAACCAACATAACTGCTGCACACACTCACAATCTCAGACTGTTGGATGCCCCAAAAGCTATAAAGACATGGCACGGGCAGCAGGTATTATTAATTTTTAATGGGCATTTAATCAATAAAATACTATTGTTGTACACATCTTTTAATTGGACAAACAGCGCCAACTTGTTACAGACTGTCATAAGTGCCGGTGTTGACAATTAAGTGTCGGTGTCGAGCACCAGAAACCCCCGGTTCAAATTAAGCACTGGCTTGGACAGTGTGGTAGCCCTTTGTGACATGGTTGGCAGTGGGAGCCTGTGAGTGCTTGTTTCATAGAGTAAGAGTCACTTGAAGTTATCATCTATTCAGTGTAGTTTTGACCTAAGTCTTCGCATAGTTCTTGGGAGAGTTTTACACTTCTTACCGGAGAGGGTGGCTTGTTGAATTCAGTGTCGGTTTTGAAGAGCGCTTTGGCTGTGCGTGTAGAATGAGAGACGCATTCCGAGGGACGCAACCTCTCAGATTTGTGGCCCTGGTTCTGTAGGATCCCTATGTTCTAAGGCAGTGTTTTCTCTTTGAGGTTGCACTTTTGCCTCCATCCATTCTCTTTATGAGGCTCTGGTTTCTGTTTCTAAAGGTTGTACATCCAAGTTGAACTAATGCACCCTTGGCCAGTGCCACCAAACCTGCTGTTTTGAGGTGGACCGCCTCGTCGCAGGGCCCTGGCAGGGAGCGGTGGAGTTGTTGATGGACAGCACCAGTTCTGATGAGATGGAAGTCCATCATCTGGCACAGAAGGAGTATAAACTGAAATGGAAGTCCCCCAGGATCTAGTAGACAAGGTTGGTCTATAGACTGCTGGTTGCTGGGGTGAGATGGGTGAGTTGAAATTGAATTGAATGTTATGGTGGTCTTCAAGGATACAGAATCGGTAAGCTTATTGATATTAAGTCCATCAGAGCATCTTTGAAACAGTGTTGTGTGGGGCAGGCAGAAAGAGGAATAGAAAGATGGAAAAGAAGGTCAAGGCTGGGGGGTAATGACCAAGTAAGTGGTTATTCCCTCGCCAAGACTGTGCAGTCCTTCATGGTGAGGCCCTTAGGGTACTCTGGGGAGCCACTGGTTGTCCTCCACTATGATTATTCAGTCAATGTCTGCGTTGTCCTTGTCACTGATGTGGGGCTGCATCATGTAACACAGGTGTACCAGCATCACCAACTCAGGCTTCTGTCAGGAGAAGGCCAGGGTTGCCTTTCCTCAAAGAGGTGAATTATATTCTTGCTTTGTGATCTGGCTTAGATTAGCATGTGAGACAGGTGAATGCTGTAATGCCCGGTGATTGTATACTGTGATGATAACTGACAGAATCAGGACTTGAGGTGGTTGTTCGGGTTCCATGATTTCTGGTGGGCACTCAGTCCCTTCCACCAGCTGGAATGCCATGTGGCTTGGTGCTGTTAGTTCCTCTTGTCTGATATCTTCTGGCTCATTCTACTGATGCTGGCAAATGTGCCTTCTGTTGATACCTCAGGTGGGCGTTGGTGCAAGACTGGGATTGCTGGTTCTTCTTGTGTGAGCTGTTGTAGAATGGATATGGTTTAGTTGAGTGTTATGTTATGTTATGTTAAATTGGGACTTGTATAGCGCAACGGCTACTCCAAAGGAGTGTCCCGGCGCTTTGAGCTCCAAACCAAAAGTGGGACAGGAAACATAACAATAACAAAGAAAAGGGCCACAGAGGGGAGAATTATCCGGCAAACAGCCAAGTTTTCAAGTTTTTCCTGAAGACAAGCAGATTAGAAGTGCTCCGCAGGGACAACGGCAACGAGTTCCAAAGCTTAGGAGCAAGAAAGCTAAAGGACCGGCCGCCTAGCCGAGCCTTTTTGATACGTGGGACCCGAGCCAAGGCCAAGGTTTCTGACCTAAGGGAGCGTGCCGGTCGGTAAAAATCAAGCCTCCTCTGAAGATACTTGGCCCCAGTGCCATATAAGGCCTTGTGGGTCCACCGCTGGTGGATGTTGCTGAAGGGACGGGACTGCTACTTCGTCCTGTATGAAGAGTTGTGGAGGTGATATGGATTAGTTGAGTGAACCACTCCTGCTGGCGGATATTGCTTCAGGGATGGGATTGCGGATTCTCTTGTGTGAAGTGTTGTGGCGGGGATATGTTGTTGTTGAGTGTACATCCACTGCTGGTGGATACTGCTAGAGGGCTGGGACTGCTGATTCTTTTTGTGTGAAATGTTGTAGAGGAGGTACAGTTTAGTTGAGTGCACCTCCACTGCTGGTGGATGTTGCTTCACAGATAGGATTCTTGGTTCTCTTGTGTGAACTATTGTGGAAGGATATTGTTTTGTTGTGGATGGGGTAAGTTGTAGTTGAGTATACCTCACTGCTAGTGGTTGTTGCTGTAGGGATGGGATTACTGGTTAATCTTGTATGAAGTGTTGTGGAGGGGATATTTTGTTGTTGTGTGTACATCCACTTCTGATGGTATTGCCGGTAGGATGGGATTGTCAGTTACTCTTTTGCGAAGTGTTGTGGAGGGGATATGGTTTAGTTGAGTGTACCGTGTGTGAGAGAAAATTCCTAGGCAGCGAAACATTGGAAACCAAGTGACATTAGATGACAGCAAAGAAGGGGACCAAGAAAAATGACATTAAAAAAGCCATAGTTTTTAATAAACGCAATTAAAAATCATATAGTTCCTTACACAACATATACTATATGATAACAAAACAAGGGTTTAACCCCTTCGAGGCTAATGACGAGCTGGCCTCGTCATGGCGCTTACCTGCCGTGCGCGGATGACAAGGCCAGCTCGTCATGAAATAATGTAGTACAATCATCTGCAGCGCAGGACGGGAAAACGCCTAGCAGCCATGGGGTTAAAAACCATACATTTTATACATAGACACTAGTCATAAAAATGGACACCCAAGAAACTTTATATAGTTGGTATCCTAGAACAGTGGCGAATAAATTCAACGCTTGTTTCGGCGTGGACAACGCCTTCTTCAGGAGCCACACAGTTATAATCTGAAACATATATACAGAAAAATCCTTTTACAAAATGGTTCAAAGTAGTATAAACACAAAAATACATCTTAAAAAAACATATTACATTTCAACATACACTTTACAATACCAAGCCTTCTAGCTGTCAAATAACTTAATGTATATCTCATCTTGTTTCCAAAGCTTGTTTGATAAAGCATCATTATACAAATGGCGAGTACTCATATGTCAAAACACAGAGGGCAAGGGGAAGGGTGGGAGAAATAGATGAAAAACATTATTATAAAAAACAGGGTGAAAGGACGCCATGAGATTAGTGCGCCCAACGTATAATTTATTGACGTTATTCCAGGTCTTCACAGATAATCATTGAGGAACACAGTACTTTAAACGGTATCATTCATAATAGATAATGATTAGAACTCACTATTTTAAAAAGTTCACAGGATTTAAAGATGCTTTCAGTTCGAATCCGTGGATAAAAAGTATATATTATGAATGATACCGTTTAAATTACTGTGTTCCTCAATGATTATCTGTGAAGACCTGGAATAACGTCAATAAATTATACGTTGGGCGCACTAATCTCATGGCGTCCTTTCACCCTGTTTTTTATAATAATGTTTTTCATCTATTTCTCCCACCCTTCCCCTTGCCCTCTGTGTTTTGACATATGAGTACTCGCCATTTGTATAATGATGCTTTATCAAAAAAGCTTTGGAAACAAGATGAGATATACATTAAGTTATTTGACAGCTAGAAGGCTTGGTATTGTAAAGTGTATGATGAAATGTAATATGTTTTTTAAGATGTATTTTTGTGTTTATACTAGTTTGAACCATTTTGTAAAAGGATTTTTCTGTATATATGTTTCAGATTATAACTGTGTGGCTCCTGAAGAAGGCGTTGTCCACGCCGAAACGCGCTTCGAATTTATTCGCCACTGTTCTAGGATACCAACTATATAAAGTTTCTTGGGTGTCCATTTTTATGACTAGTGTCTATGTATAAAATGTATGGTTTTTAAACCCTTGTTTTGTTATCATATAGTATATGTTGCGTAATGAACTATATGATTTTTAATTGCGTTTATTAAAAATTATGGCTTTTTTATGTAATTTTTCTTGGTCCCCTTCTTTGCTGTCATCTAATGCCACTTGGTTTCCAATGTTTAGCTGCCTAGGAATTTTCACTCACACATTGTTATCCCTGTCCTAGGAGTTTGCTTATGCTACTGCTCAGGGGGTCCTTGTTTTTTACAATCCTTAGTTGAGCGTACCTCCAGTGCTGCTGGGCGTTACAGTAGGGATGGAATTATCTGTTCTACTTTTGCAAAGTGTTGTGGAGGGGATATGGTTTAGTTGAGTGTACCTCCACTTCTGGTGGATGTTGCTTCAGCTATGAGATTGCTGTTTCTTCTTAGGTGAAGTGATGTGGAGGGGATAGGGTTTAGTTGAGTGTACCTCCACTGCTGGTGGATGTTGTTTCACGGATAGGATTGTCGGTTCTCTTGTGTGAAGTATTGCGGAAGGATATTGTTTAGTTGTGGATGGGGTATGTTGTAGTTGAGTACACCTCACTGCTAGTGGTTGTTGCTGCAGGGATGGGATTACTGGTTAATATTGTATGAAGTGTTGTGGAGGGGATATGTTGTTGTTGTTGTGTGTACATCCACTGCTGGTGGTGTTGTCGGTAGGATGGGATTGTCAGTTACTCTTGTGTGAAGAGTTGTGGCGGGGATAGGGTTTAGTTGAGGGTACCTCCACTTCTGGTGGATGTTGCTTCAGCTATGAGATTGCTGTTTCTTCTTAGGTGAAGTGATGTGGAGGGGATAGGGTTTAGTTGAGTGTACCTCCACTGCTGGTGGATGTTGTTTCACGGATAGGATTGTCGGTTCTCTTGTGTGAAGTATTGCGGAAGGATATTGTTTAGTTGTGGATGGGGTATGTTGTAGTTGAGTACACCTCACTGCTAGTGGTTGTTGCTGCAGGGATGGGATTACTGGTTAATATTGTATGAAGTGTTGTGGAGGGGATATGTTGTTGTTGTTGTGTGTACATCCACTGCTGGTGGTGTTGTCGGTAGGATGGGATTGTCAGTTACTCTTGTGTGAAGAGTTGTGGCGGGGATAGGGTTTAGTTGAGGGTACCTCCACTTCTGGTGGATGTTGCTTCAGCGATGAGATTGCTGTTTCCTCTTAGGTGAAGTGTTTTGAATGGGATATGTTGTAGTTGTGGGTACATCCACTGCTGGTGGTTGTTTCTGCAGGGATGGGATTGATGCTCCCTCTTGTCTGTAGTGTTGTGGAGGGGACATTGTTTAGTTGAGTCTACCTGCACTGGTGGTGGATGTTACTGTAGGGACAGGATTGCAGCCTCCTCTCGCGTGAAGAGTTGTGGCGGGGATAGGGTTTAGTTGAGTGTACCTCCACTTCTGATGGTTGATGTTGCTAGGGTGGGATTACTGGTTCCTCTTATGCAAAGTGGAATGGATGGGATATGGTTGAGCTGAGTGTACCTTCACTGCCGGTGGGTTATGTGGAGGGTTTATGGTTTCGCTGAGTGTACCTTCACTGCCGGTGGGTTATGTGGAGGGTTTTTGGTTTCGCTGAGTGTACCTCCACTGCTGGGTGTAGGGGATGGTCTCGCAGACTTTCGAGATGAGGTTGCAGGAGGGCCATGTGCCTGAGCAGGATCTAGAAAGGCCTCATGCCTCTGGTAATCTCCACCTTACCACTTGCTTCATCAACTTCGTAAAGTAAAACCAAACGTCTCTGAAGCTCCAGAGTGAAACATACATTGTGCAAAAATAAAAGGCAGAACCTGAATAAGGTCCTATTTTAGAAACAGCCCTGGAAAGTATGATTTAAAGAAGGGCTGTTTGGTATGTGTGTAAGCAGGAAAGGTAGCTCAGCGGGTTGAGACAGCCCTGCCGAGATCTATGTGTAATCTGAAGGCAACACTTCTAACGCTGATAGAGAAAGCTTTTCTGTTGCGTGATTTGGCCAATGATGGCACGTGATCTTAAAGTACTACAAGACAGCTCCGTCGCAACGTGCGCGCTGAGGCAATATTCATTAATATTCAAGGCGCTAGAAAAGCGCGGGGCCATCTCAGGTAAGGCCTGTCGCTCGCAGGTGCCGGGCGGAAATGTATGGCCCGTGATGGGAACGCAGGATTCGTGTTGTGCTTTGAATACATCTAAATATTAAAGCCCGATTCATTATTCAACCCGCAGAGCCTTTTATCGGCCGCAGCAGCCGCCCTGACGGGAAGGATGCGAGAGCGCGTTAACCCCTGGGTACCAAGGATGCTGCTCCGGGCTCCGGGATGCGGCCAGGAGACGGGGCTCTGTCTGGCAGGAGGATCAGGGTGGAAACACAGGGTGGAACCACTGGGTGGAAAGACAGGCTGCAAAAGAGTTCCAAACGTATAGCTTGTAAAATATAGACTGATAAAATGCCAAAATCACATATATGTCATCATACAAACATTTGGGCGCCAGTTAATTAATAAATCCAGCCACACGTCATCCCCACATATTTTAGGACTGGGTTAGGCTACTATTTTCAGGCTTCGAATATTTTCGATTCAGGCGTTTAACCCCTGAGTCTAAATTTGTGGACGGAAATGTACACATTTCTCCAATTTATAGTAAACTATTTCGCGATTTCAATATGATGAAAGGCGGAGTCTGCCGCCCGGATACACAGTCATGAACGTGAGGTCACAACACTTCCTTAGTCACTACGAGCAGCGTTCCTCTGTTTGGATTAGATCTAGTTTCAGTTTTGATATGTGACTGGTAGATTCCTGGGGCTATTTTATGGAAACACGCTGTGCCCAAGATCACATGTCTGCTGCATCACTGAGCTCGTCCCACTCTGGCACAGCAGCAGCACTGCCACTCTAACTACCTCCACCTTTTGAGGTGGTCATGGTGATGTTGGCGCGCAAATCTGTATCACTTTGACTTACCCTGTGTGCGTCAGCGGCTCGGACCAGGAGCGATATAATCCCTATATGGACTTTGGTGCTCCCCGATTGGACCCGTCTCTACCTTTTGAGAGACTCAGTGATGAAGGAGGGCTGGGACATTCTTAATAAGAATGACCGACACAGGTCAATGTTTCAAGGCTTAATGTGGACAATTATGAGACCAAAAACATGAAACAGCATCTGTCAGGTGACAGATCATAAGTAAAAAGAGCCCAATAAAGTTCAGCAGTGCACCCAGCATAGATTTGTGACCTAAGAGTGGGAACACGGCCGCTCCATCACCGCGGGAAAGGGAGGTCCTTTTCATAGGACTTTAGACAAAGGACTTCACACATTACGACACAAAGACGCGGGTCTCAGGATCTGCACCAATGAGGAACAGGCAATAAGAAACATGTTACTGCTGAGTATATTTGAAGATTCTTTCATAATAGCATTACATTGGATTCAATGGTGCGCAGAGGGGATTTGGATGACATGAACTGTAACATTGTACGCAGAGCGGTCTCGGACAGCCAGGTTGGCCTTGGCCACAGAGCGGTCTCGGAGAGCCAGGTTGTCCTTGGCTAGGTACAGCATAATCCCAAATACTGGGATAGTTTACAATTCTCAGAAGGAGCAAAAGCAACGACAACAACAATGGTCACAGGGTGTAGTGAAGTGTCATTTCAAAATGGAAGACAACACGCCTTCGGTTGTGTTTTCACAAGCTCAATTCCAAACTGATTGGAAGTTTAGAAAAGGTGAAACAATGTTCACAGGGATGCCCGCCAAGGTGAGTGATGTCTTCAACAGCACCTTTCTTCGTGTGGGCCATTAGACCCTTCCCTCAAGCACAGGTGCAGTATGAATAGGTCCACAACCAGCCTGTGTGACCTTGTGAGTGTCACCTGGATTGTGCTTGTGCATAAAACTAGGGGGCATATTATCAAGGAACGCCGTTAAAATTATCACCGCTTTAGCCGCAGGAAACTGCCGCTAAAGCGGCGATAATGGGCTTGATAATAAGTTCTTGAGAATTCCAATCGAAGCCGATGTCTGGTGTTAACTTTGGCTTTAATTGGAATTCTCGACGGCATATTATCAAGCCCATTATCGCCGTTTTAGCACCAGTTTCCTGCAGCTAAGTTGGCGATATTTTTAATGCCGTTCCTTAATAATATGCCCCTCAGTGTGAGCTAAGCCAACAACCTGCACGCACTTCTCCGTAGTGGGGGATGGACTCCATAGGGCCAACAGAAGGGGTACTTACTTCCGCATCCCCTGGGTGGTGTCTTAGCCCGGTGTCTGTTTCACTATATGAAAGTGGCCCAGTGTGTATGTCTGTGTATAAGATACCCTTTTAAGCAAGATACATTTTTTCTCATTCATTTTGTAGGAATGCTGAAATTGCATTCGCACATTGAGTATTACAGACGTTCAGTGTGGCAGTGAGGATACGTGGGTACTACCACACACCGTGGCCCCGGCACTGCAGTCGGTACAAAGTCCTGCATGTGAAGTGGCCACAGATTTGTATAGTGAAGTCAAAAGGCACTGGAGTTCTCATAAAATGGATTAGTTGAGAGTCAATCTGTTGGTCCACGTTTCTTCGTGTGGTTTTGGGGTGGCCGGTGTGTAGTACATGTGCAGGGCTTAGTTTGACTGTATCTTCAGCACTGCTGCCATCAGATGAAAGGCTTCATTGTGGGATGGTGGGTTCCATCGTATAAACACGTGAGAATCTGTCTCAACATTTCAGCAGTCAAGGCAAGTGGTGAGATAGAAAGGGAAGTGGATGCATGCGCCGTGGGGAAAGCAACCTTTATAACACAGTCATTATATCGCACTACCATTATAACGCAGTCATTACATCGCAACATCCTCTGCATCGCATGTCATTACAATGCAACCATTACAATGCATGTCACTAAAATGCAGGCATTACATTGCAAGTCATTACAACGCATACCATTACAACGCATAATACCCTTACACTATATGACACTTACCCTACTGTTGTAGTCACTAGAGTTAGAATAGTAATTTTTAACCCTATGCTATCCAAGACTTACGCTACTGTTGCACTCACTGGAGTTAGAATAGTAAATCGTACCCCTACGCTATCCAACGCTTTCCCTACTGTTGCACCCACTGGAGTTAGAATAGTAATGTTTACCCTTACGCTATTGAACACTTTCCCTACTGTTGCACCCACTGGAGTTAGAATAGTAATTTTTACCCCTACGCTATCCAACAATTACCTTAAATGCAATGTAAGGGTATGCATTGTAATGGTATGCGTTGTAAAGGTATAATGCGATGTAATGGCATGCTATGTAAAAGAATGCATTGTAAAGGATGTTCCGATGTATAACCTGCGCTGTAAAGGCATTGTAAATGTATTCATTGTAACGTCATACATTCGCCATGGCAAGAGTGTAGGGCTGAGGTCGGGAGAAAACAGAATGGGAGAGACTGGTGAAGAAAGGGCAAGAGGTTTGACGTGGCCAGTGCACTCCCTCTGAAAAATACAGACACCATGACCAGAGCCTGAAACTAGCTGTAGTGAGACAATAACGGTGCTACCACTGGGCTAAACTGAGGACACCGCCTTTTGTTGTGGTAAACTGGACTAAGAGAGGGAGGGCACAGCTGTACTACTGAATCTCGACCCCAGGATATCGTGGTACAAGAATATTGAGAACAGAATATCAATGCACAAATTATCGAAAGGTTAGTGCACACAGAGATGTATAGATTTACTGCCCCTAACTCCACATGTATGTACGTTGAGATATATGTCCTG
Organism: Lissotriton vulgaris; assembly: GCF_964263255.1. Lineage (NCBI taxonomy): Eukaryota > Metazoa > Chordata > Amphibia > Caudata > Salamandridae > Lissotriton > Lissotriton vulgaris. The sequence continues at coordinate 307,360,532 of NC_141688.1, read as the reverse complement.
TGTAGGTACATATATGCAGGGCCACTGGAATTATGCATAATTATAGATCTCCCGGATTTGCCATATAATCCATCATCTGCTGCATAATCGGCAGATTAAAAAAAATATTGTTTCTATCTCAAGCGGTTCAAAGGTTACTAAAAATGCAACAACACTTGTTACCGTAAAGTGGAAGGCACTTTGCAAAGCTGGACTGGTCACCTTTCTGTCCCCTAGAGCTATATTTGGGTTTTAAATGAGTGCTAATATATTGCAACCAATGTCCAGAGAGTGTTACTATGTTTAAAAATGTCAAAATGATGAAATAATACTATTACAAAATGTGTCACATTATGCCGCATAATTTGCCTTTTCTTGCTGCACAATTTACAAAACTTTGCCGCAAAATTTGGCCCTATCCTGCGCATATTTGATGTGGCTCTGCATATATGTGGAGATAAGTATAGAAAATCTATGTTTACTTACCTATCAATATTTATTTCTATATTGTGTCTTCTATATAGTCGCCCATCGATATTCTGGGGTCATTCTTCAGGGGCGAGAGTAAAGATGTGCATTGGAGGGCATACTGATGAGATTGTGGGAGGGAGACCTCTAGAGTCACACAGGAGAGAATTGACATTTTGGAAGGTGAAAGAGAGGTACAAATACTCATGGACACAAACTCACCCAAGGTGGCGTCATCTCTGCTCATGGACAGAGCTGCGGCCTAAGACACAGAGGACCAGTTGTATGTGGGGGAGGGGTTTGGGGATGGGCTTGCTGTAAAACAGTCAAGCCTAGTCTGAACTCTGAAGTTATTTTTAATATCACACATAAGAAGATATTAACACATTATGCATAAAGAGTGGCCCCGGGTTGTTGTCCACCACAGGTGTTAGGTCACATTGTAAACAACAGGAGATCGATAACTGATATTGACTGAAGTATAATAAGCACACGGCGGCTGTCTGCAGTGTCCCTCGCCACCACAGTTGGGAAACATCTCAGTGCTTAATTTTTTATAGCGCCGGCCAGAGCAGTAGGTGTCGCAGCGCTTCACATACAGCATTAAGAGACCTGCGGCCAGATTTGCGACCATTACATTTTACGGGTCGCAAATTGGGATTTTTTGCAACTCGCAAAAGGGAATTTACTAATGTGTCTTAGACGCATTTAGCGATTCCCAATAAAGTTGCAAATTATCAATATTCATGAGGCAAGTCGCAATTTGCAGCCCATTGGGAATGGGTAAGAACACAGGGATGGCGGCCTGGCAATGCCTCCCAATGAGGAAGCGATGCCTTTAGCACTCCCCTTCCTAATAGCAACTCGCAAAATAGGGTTTGTACATGCTGCAACTCTTCTTAGCGGTCGCAAACGGCCAGATTTTCCACTTGCGACCGCTAAAAAGAGTCATAAACATGGCCCCAAGAGACATGAAAAGGACAATGTACAGAGTATATCACAGAAACATGCAGGGATTTATGGCTAACATTATCCATAATAAATGGTCTTCCTGGTGTCCCCAGATGCCCCCATGGAGGGAGGAGAGTGCTGGTGGCTGCAGATCGGAGGTATTCTCTGAGATGGCGCGTCACTGCGGCAGTCCGTGGGGGGGGGGGGTGGCTTATCATATCCACATCTTTGTAATACAAGCTCCAATCCTGCTTCCCTCTGCGAGGGAAATACAATGTGTGGTCGCACCTGCTGGGATTATGGCCTGGGGCAGGACGCATGCGCAGAAACACCTGTCACCTGCACCTAAACATCTGCAAAGTGCGCCCTAACTAGGGACATCTTAAGGTTTTTGGGGGCCTTGGCCAAACGTTTTCTGAGGGAAGTGTTTGGAACAGTTATGAGTTTGTGGTCCAGTTTTAGCTCTTTCACGCCCCCTCTGGCCAGGTCACTGACAGTGCACACTCATCCAAATTCTAAATGTGTTTACATCTAATATGCAGGGATAGCGATGTGTGTTTTCAATATTGTAACACAGCTGCAGCTCACTGGCATTACTGGGAATAATCTTCATGGCACCCTCCTAGTTCTCAGTTGTTTGGTCTTGTCTTGATCTGAAAGAAAACATTTCAACCACATTAAAAATAAATGAAACGAAACCATTATTGGATGGACTTGTTATGACGTCGGCACGGCGCAATCGTTTTATAACTTCCGGCAAGTCAGAGGAGGGAGGGTAATTGCACTCTTTGGAGGCTCTCTGTACGTAGATGCTGAAGCTTCCCCCCTGTCCCTGATTGGGGCATCATTCGAAGCTCAAGGTGACCGCCCAAGTGCCCCGGAAGTTGAAGCCTTGGGGCCTCATTTATGAGAAATGAGGCATCGCTGCGTGAAATCAGCGATGCGTCACTTCTCAGTGCGCACTCATTGCACCATTCCTGATGCGTCATATTTAATGTATGACGCATCAAGTCGCAAGGAGTTACAGATCCGTCAGTATTTCAGACGTATCTGTAAGCGCAAAAGTGACGCATTGCTGGAGTGTGTCACAAAAGTGACGTAACTCCAGCAATGCGTCCTTTCACATGGGCAAGCCCCATGTGAAAGGGCCTGCGTCAGTCTAACGCCTGCTGTGAGGTAGGCGCAAGATTTTGACGCAACTGCGTCCTAAAAGTGACGCAGTGAAATCTCATAGATTTCACTGCGTCACTTCTACGACCCTTCCTTGCGTCAATATGCTCCCCTTGCATACATTATACCTGGCGCAGGTATAATGTGGCGCAGGAGTTTACAAAGTGACGCATCTACCTAGATGCGTCACTTTGTAAATATGGCGCAACAAGGCGCATTTTTTACGCCACTGGTGCGTCACAAAAAGTGACACATCGGCGGCGTAAAAGTGACGCAGGGGCTCACAAATGAGGCCCCTGGTGTTGAATGAAGGGCGTGGGGTTAAGGGAGGGAGGGGGATGAGATGGCTGCACTGTAACTGCCCGAGAGGCCACCGTCTTGGCGTAGGGTTGGAGGTGGAGGAGGGCTTATCTGCCAAGGTATCAGATTGCTATGGGTGACACTTTCCGCAATTCAGTGTAATTATGAGTGGCTGTTCAATTTCTGGGAGTGACACATTCTCACAAGCAAAATCACACAATAAAGACGAAGGAGGAAACATATAAATACCAGAATGTACACCCATTTGATTATGGGGAAACTCTAAGAAGATCTTGAAACAGGTGCAAAGCAACTGATCTCTGCAGCATGCATGTTAACCCAGTACGCTATTTTATGGAGAGTCAGAACTGCTACTAGACGAGTAACTATCGAGCAGGAGCTTTTACACCCATGTCTATGTCCATCATCCCGTCTCCCAGTTCAGCTGCAATTAAGCTGACCAACAAGTAAGAACATTATCTCTGTCGCAAAAGCAATACCCACTGAGCGGTCTACATGATATACAGCTCCTGATGTAAAGATACACGAGTCTCCAGCAGGAATTTTTACACTCAAGCACACCACCCCGTCTCCCAGCTCAGATGCGGCCGGAGCCACGGCCTGTGGAGGGAGTTTCGGTGGGGCAGAGAGGCGGGGCGGGGGAGGGACAGGGTGGGGGGTGCTTAAAACTGGAGTATGGATAATTGAAGGTAAGTAAACAATTTAATAAAGAAAACGAATTTCATAGCGCACCCTGCATCGCAATTTGCCGTGCAGGGCGCGCTACGAAATTCGTTTTATTAATTAAATTGTTTACTTACCTTCAATTATCCATACTCCAGTTTTTAGCACTCCCCCACCCCGCCTCTCCGCCCCACCGAAACACTCTCCATGGGCCGTGGCTGGCTAGGTCTTGACTGCCGAGACCGGCGCTATGCACAGGCACTTTGCTTATTATGCGTGACTTTGCATTTCAGTGCAGTGATGCGGAGCACCACATTGAAATGCGTTAGTCTAACGCCTGATGTGTGATACTTGGCAGGGTTGGAAGGGGCTGCACTGCGACTGCCTGTGACTGTGAGGCCTTAGTTGTGAATGTAAGGCACAGCAGTCGCTATACTCTGTCCACCGCTCACCTCGGACAGGCTCAGCGAGGGGGTGTCAGGCTCCATGCAGGGAAGGCTGCCGCCTCTTTCTTCGCAGCCACAGCGGTCCCCAAGTACGATGTGCCACTCGGCGTTGGTGCAATGGGGAATGGTCGAACAACATCGACCATGAGGTAGTCGGCAGCGAGGAAGCAGCGGGACACCTCTCAACCAGTCACCTCCAGATTGAAAGCGGGGCTCACCTGGTCGCGGCAGTCCCTGGGTCCCAGGCGTCACCGGCCTGAAGTGGATTCTGGGGTGCTCTGTAGTGTCGGTGCCCTGGGTCACTGCTGACCGGCGGGGTCTATATGGGGGGCTCCCTCCTGGAATTTACGCCATATGGCGATCTCTAGCCCTGGAGGTCCCGGGCTGGATCTCCTAATACTCGGCCATCTTGGTTGCTTCTCTCCTTCCTCTGCTAACTCTCTCATTCCCCTTTCTTTAAAGCACATCATCGAAAAGGAAAGCTTCTTTGGCACCCTCATCAAGGATCATTGCAGCCTACGAATACAATAATGACCGTAGTAATGCATCTCACTGGGAAATGTGCCCATCTCTTTGCATATAGGGTTTAATTTGTGCATATTTATGGCCATGTGTCAAATTAGAACAGTAAATGAAACAATGTGCACAATGCTTCACCCTGCATGCACATGCCCTTATGAGTGCACGTGTCACGATTTACGCATGTGCATGCGTCATGACACAATGCATGGCGGCCATCTTGGATTGTCTTTTGTTTAATAGTAAATCCATTGCAAGATTGTAGCCGTATACGCGCCTCCGTCTTGATGCATGCATTCACCTAAGGATGTCTAAAGGTATTGGCAAAGCTAATTGCTTGACCTTTTAAAGCAAGACCTCCAGGCTCCGCCAATGCTTATTGATTAAGGTGATGGATATCCTGTTTGCCGTATTACAAAGGTCACAGGTTCTGATGCAATTGTAATGTATGCAGAAGGGACATCGGCCACGGGTTTGATGGACTCTTCCGTCCACCAAACTCTGAGCCAGGCCTGAGTCTTTACCTTGGAACCTTGAAGATTGATTGGCTGCCTTTCAGCATATCATCTATGGGATTTTTTTAAAGAAACAGTAGTCTGGCTCTACAATTAAAGCTGTCTCAAAGGCCAGACCTAGAAGCAGCATAGACCAGTTCTTTCAGTCCCAGTGAGCAGCATAAGATGTCTCTTTATGTTCTTCTTCAGTGGCTATTGCTCTCCAATACAGCATGTTCTACATTAGTTTTCAGCCTCTTGTAGTCAACATACAGGCTGCCCTACACCAATATACAGCCTTTTGTGGAACAGCATGCAGGCTGTCTTACACCAATATACAATATGTTGTACTCGACTATAAAGGATGTGCTACACCAATATATAGTCTGTGGTACAACAATATGCAACATGTTGTACTCTAATATATATATATATATATATATATATATATATATATATATATATATTTATATATATATTTTTTACAGAGCTTTTTATAGTGCAAACTTGACCCTAAGGTATCAGGTATCAGATCGGTTTACGCAAGCGCCAGTTTCGTTACATAAGGACGCATTCATTTTAGTCGGGGAGGCTAAAATACTATGGACTCCGGAATGGTGGCCATCAGAGCTAGGAGCAGTCCCTGAACCCAAACAGGTCGTGAAGAATTTGGGAATTTGGCTTGATCACGACCTGTCACTAAAACAACATACCAGCTATATTTCAGGGGTATGCTTCCACACCATCGGTTTGCTCCGCAAAGTCTTTCCACTCCTACCTAACTCAGTAAGGAAAACCCTCGTTCAAGCACTTATCCTGAGTCGGATCGATTATTGTAACGGTTTATTACTCTCTGCCAACGAAGGAGTGCTGGATAAGCTACAAGTCATTCAGAACACGGCAGCCCGCCTTGTTCTGAATGCCCCCCCAAGAACTGCCTCCAAATCCCTCCTTGAACAATTACATTGGCTTCCGATTAGACAAAGGGCAAAATTCAAAATATGCTGCCTGGTCCATAAGTGCTTGAATGGACAGGGGCCGATCTATCTTGAGCGGAGATTTGTTCCTTATGTTCCAGCACGATCCCTTAGATCAAGCAACAATCTCCTCCTTGTGGTCCCCCATGTCAAAAAGGTCAGACATGGAGGTAGAGCTCTGTCTACCACTGGTCCCAAGCTGTGGAACAAACTACCCCTGGCTCTGAGACAATGCAAAGAGCACTTAACATTCCGTAAACTTCTAAAAACTGTCTTATTCAAAAATGAAATCTAATTCCATCCTCACATCATGTCTGCTGATTTACCGGTCAAAAAGCGCGGAGATACTCCTGGCGGAGTGATTCAAGCGCCATATAAACCCACAAATAAATAAATAAATAAAATAGTGAGGCACAGGGAGATTAAGTGATTTGCCCAGAATCACAGGATGTTCTTTGTCCTTGCCAAGACGTGAACCTGGTTCCTCAGATTCGAGTTTGACCACCCTAGCCGTTAGGCCAACTCCTCTACCCAATACATAGTATATTGTACACCAATATATAGTCTGCTGTATACCAAAATACAGCGTGTTGTACACCAACATATTGCATATCAATACACAGCCTGCTGGGCAACAACATATTGTACGCTAATAATATATAGTCTATTGTACACCAACATATTGTACACTAATATAAAGCCTGTTGCACGCCAACATATTGCACACCAATATACTGCCTGTTGTACACCAACATATTGTACACCAATATACAGCCTGCTGTACACCGAACTATACACCAATGTACAGCCTGCTGTACACCAAACTATACACCAATATACAGCCTGCTGTACACCATGTTCTGCACCAATTTACAGCCTCTTGTACACCAGTATACAGCAGTCTGTTGTACACCAAAATGTATCCTGTTGTACACCAAAACACATTCTGTTTTACACTAATACGGAGTGTGCTGAGCCTGTGGCACACCAATGCACAGCATGCTATATACGAGCATACAACTGTGCACCAAGAAGCAATCTGTTGTGGCGCAAGATGCAGCCTGTTGTAGACCAGTATAGACATTATTTTGGACCAGCATACCGCATGTTGTCCAACAACATACATCCTGGTGTACACAGATAGACAACGCGGTGTGCACCAAATCACAGTGCGCTGCACATCAGTATTCAGCATGTTGTACACCTGGGTACAGCGGGAACTTCACTGGTGCAGTGTGTTGTCCTACACTATGGGCCTCATTTATGAGAAATGACGCATTGCTGCGTGAAAGCAGCGATGCGTCACTTCTCAGTGCGCACTCCAAACGACATACCTGATGCATTATATTTACTGTATAACGCATCATGTTGCAAGGAGTTACAGATACGTCAGTATTTCTGAGGTATCTGTAAGCGCAAAAGTGACGCATTGATCGAGTGTGTCACAAAAGTGACGCAACTCCAGCAATGCGTCCTTTCACATGGGGCAAGTCCCATGTGAAAGGGCCTGCGTCAGTCTTACGCATGCTGTGAGGCAGGCGCAAGGTTTTGACGCAGCAGCATCCTAGAAGTGACGCAGTGAAATCTATGAGATTTCACTGCGTCACTTCTACAAGGCTTTTTGCGGGGGAACGCCCCCCCCCTGCATATAATATAACTGACGCAGGTATAATGTAGCGCAGGGGTTTACAAAGTGACGCATCTGCTTAGATGCGCCACTTTGTAAAATGTGTGCAACAGGAGGCATGTTTTACGCCGCCGATGCATCACAAAAAGTGATGCATTAGAAGCGCAAAACTGACACATGGCCTCATAAATGCGGCTCACCATATGGGCTCTGTTGTACATAAATAGGTAGCATGTTGCACACAAGCACACAGCCTATTGTGCTCCAATGCACAACATACCGTACACCCAAATACAAGTGTTGTGCACCAATAAACAGCCAGCTGTACTCAATACGCAGCCTGGTGTACCCCAACAGACAGACAGTTGTGCAACAACAACAGACTGTACAGGAGTACAACTGCAACGGAATAAGGAAAACCAATGCATTGTACTTAGAACTAGACTATTGCGTGCTTTTTTATATTTTTATTTGAGAAGGTGAAACTGTCTGTAAAAACTGAAGACAGACTAAAGGATCATTGTAGGTTCCTGGGGGCATATTATCAAGAACGGCAATAAAATTATCGCCGCTTTAGCGGCAGGAAACTGCCGTCGGCGATAATGGGCTTGATAATATGCCCTGGAAAATTCCCATAGAAGCCCATGTTTTGGTGTGAACCTGGGCTTCTATGGGAATTCACAAGGACATATTATCAAGCCCATTATCACCGCTTTAGCGGCAGTTTCCTGCTGCTAAAGTGGCAATAATTTTATCGCCGTTCTTGATAATATGCCCCCTGGTTTCTACACCTGGTCCCAGGTATAACTGAGTGAAACTATTTGCCGAACGAGGATTGAAGGTAAAATACCTATTTCTTTCAGTTCGCCCCTGGAGCCAAAATGGGTAGAGATCTGCTTTTCATGTGAACTAGAAAAATATACAACTTTACAGCCGAACGGCCTGAGCCATCCACCCCACCCGAACCACAAACCGGTAATTTTACCGGTAGTTCACCTGTTGTTGCTCCTTGGAGGTGGATGTGAATCTGGTAAAATAGGCGGGTGTTTGTAGTGGTTCACATGCCAGTGTGGAACAAAATATATGGAGCCCAGTCCGGCCACCATGTATGCGCGCTGTCTACTGTGCGCAGCGCACGCTCTGGCATTGTACACAGTGCACTAGTGTAAACGATGCCTGTAAGTGCTGTCGAGTGTACAATAGACAGCACTTTAGCTGTGTGTAGACAAACGCCTACTGGGAACCCTACCAGTAACCTCCAGTGGCCTTAGGGCCACCCGCTGCTTACCCTTGGCTGACTTTAGTGTCACTCTCATTCGCTTGCTTCTTACTCAGTTGCTTGCCTTTGTCTTTTTGCAGCCTTGCTTCTTCACTGACCCTTTTTTTTGGCTGATTTGTATCCTTCCACTGCTCACATTGAGGGAACTATTTTTTTTTCTTTTGCTTCTTCACTGTCCCTTTCTTCGGCTTACTTGTATCCTTCCTCTGCTCACATTGAGAGAGCTATTATTTTCTTTTAGCTTCTTCACTGTCCCTTTCTTTGGCTCACTTGTATCCTTCCACTGCTCACATTGAGGGAACTATTTTTTTTCCTTTCGCTTCTTCACTATCTCTTTCTTTGGCTTACTTGTATCCTTCCTCTGCTCACAATGAGAGAGCTATTATTTTCTTTTAGCTTCTTCACTGTCGCTTTCTTCGGCCCACTTGTATCCTTCCACTGCTCACATTGAGGGAACTATTTTTTTTCGTTTTGTTTGTTCACTGTCCCTTTTTATGGCTTTTGTGTATCTCTCCACTGCTCAATTGAGGGAACTATTATTTTTTTTTTCTTCTTCACTGTCCGCTTCTTTGGTTGACTTGTATCCTTCCACTGCTCACATGTAGGGAACTGCTTTTTTTTCTTTTTTGTTCTTTACTGTCCTTTCTTTGGCTGACTTGTATCCTTCCACTGCTCACATATAGGAAAATATTTTTTCCATTTTTAACTAAGTAGTCCAGATGCGTGTGTACACTATTCGCTGCCTCTCCCCACACTCTGTGCTGCTCTCCCCCTGGTTCAGAAAAGGGGGTGGTGATGGACAGAGTATCTGAATTAAGCAGAACACTCGTACCCAGTCAACAGATCAGGGCTTGATCCATCACAGTTTTTTAGCTCACTGCACCATCCCAGCTCAGAGCCTGGCTACATGCAAATTAGTCTGTCCCTGGCCCAGTGCATCATGGGAACAGGACAGACCAAACTACCAAGCCAATTCTTTTACTGGAAAGGAAACAGGCTTCCGGGGACCGGTTTCTGGCATTACAGCCGTCTTCGGCCCGGCTTGCTTGAATACTGATGGTGCAGTGAGCAAGGGACTCATATCTGAGCATACCCTTCCATGCTTATGGTGGACAAAACGATTCAGAAAAGGGGGTGGTGATGGACAGAGTATCTGAATTAAGCGGAACACTCATACCCAGTCAACAGATCAGGGCTTGATCCATCACCGTTTTTCTTTTATCTTCTTCACTGTCCCTTTCTTTGGCTGACTTGTATCCTTCCACTGCTCACATATAGGAAAATCTTTTTTTCATTTTTGACTAAGTAGTCCAAATCCGTGCGTACACTATTCGCTGCCTCTCCCCACACTCTGTGCTGCTCTCCCCCTGGTGGCATTCCCCTTCAAGCACCCCCTGTTGCTCTCGTCCTCATATGCCCCTTCCCCCACTCTCTCCGTTGCTCTTTCCCTCCTGTTGTATTCCCCTTTATTTTTCTTGTATTTCCCTTCCACCTGCTCCTCCATTGCTTCCCCCATCACAGCATTCCTTTCTTTTTAAGAATTTATTGGTTTGAGAAGGTCAAGCAGCAAATTACTGCCATCCATGCCTTAAGAAAGCCATTTTGTGATACTTTAGTTCCATTTTTTTAAATTTACTAATCTATCTCGAATGGATAAATAAAAAAAAGCACCCACTTCATTTTGTAGACATACAAACATGCATAGAACACATTTGCATACCTAAAAAATGATGTAACCGCCAGCAGTGGTCATGTCATCATAGCAAATCAGCCAATAGATCCCAGAGGCTAGTCTCACTGTATTTGCCAATGTTTGTTATTCTGACAATGCTACATAGGTTCTGAAATAAGCATTTGCAAAGCTAATAGGTGGCAAGGGCGAGATCTATTGGATTTGCCAATGCTTGTTGTCTACACAGGAGTTATTAGTAGATAATATGTCTGAGCAGAAGAATTGGATGAGCCTGCAGTCTGTGGACCATAGATACTCCTGCAAGGAGTTTCACTACATTAGTCCTCTCCGCCCTACATTTACCTGCTGATTCGCAGTGATCATCTCCGCTTCTGCCCGCGTCGGTTCGTTCTGAATGCTGTTTATGTGACACATATAACAGGCCTGATCAGAAGCATGGGCTGCCTCAGGATGGTCATAAACATCTACTCTGCAGGCAACCACATAGATGACATAGATGACCCCCTCGCCACACCCAAGCTGGACCCACTGTTCATCGCTGAAGCAGCTTAATTTGCCATTGTCGTCCACCCTCTACCCCACAGCGACTAAAGACACAAAGTATTGATGACCCAGCATGCTCCAGGCCCTCTTAAAACTCATCCCTGTAACTCCTCACCAGTCACTTCTCCACCTCTGTCTTTCTTACACCTTCCATCAACCTGATGTACACCCTCTAGGACACCTCAACAGCTTTATCGAGGAATTCATACACCTCACCCTTAACTCTCCTGTCAGCGACAACAAAAGTCACTGAGTTGAATCTGTATTACTGTTTGAGGTGCTGCCTAAATACTTTACACATTGTCTCTAAGTGTAACCTCACTCCTTTTGCGCCAAGCTACCAGAGTTTTTAGCACAGGTTAATTTGTGGTTTGCTTGTGTTTCACGCTGGCGGAGATTGTGGTTGCTGTTTGAGAAGAATTTCACCCTTCTTCACCTGCAAATCAACCTCCAACACAAATTAAGCCAGATTTAAGATGCTGGTAAATGCAGACCTGTTTGCATCTAATAGCTTTCAAGGCAGCTTCCAATGAAAACAGCTTCCTTCCCTCAGCCATCCTGAAATCTCTCACTGGAAAAGCACTCAAGCCACTTCTGTGGGAGAGGTGTGGCGCAGCGGCCAGACGGCTGACTCCTGGGCATGGGGATCACAGTTTGATCACTGGCTAAGGTCGGCAGCATGTGACTCTGGGCAATAGCTCACTTCATCTCCCTGACAGCACCAGCGCCTTGAACTTTTAAGGGCTTATATGTTTGCGGCTTACAAATATGGATTATTAATGCTTCTCAATAGGGTGAACACCTCGTTCACACGGCAGGACTTTCACATACCTTCAAAACAGTACAGATGCTACTGTTGCTAACAAAAACCAAACTTTACCCTAACAACCAAGTCAAACACTGACTGACCGTGCATTTACCATCCGTCAAAAAGATAACAAAACAGGCATTGGCAAAGCCAACGTATATGACTTCTGTAAAAGGAAGCAGTTGGTAATAGTTTGGGACTTTGTAAATGTTGTCCCCAGCTGTCCTAGAAAGAGAATCTCACAATGAAGGAACCTCTTGGGCTACAATAATTTGGCTGCTGGGAGAGAACTCCTGCTGAACAGGCTGCATTAGCAGAGTTAAGCTGAACCCTCACACAAGAGTGTCATGAAAGAGTCAGAAGATGAAGTTTGTGTTGTAAGCATTGAACAGAAAAACATAGAAAACAAAATAATACATACATCTTCTGTGCACAATTACGCACCCTGGGAAGCAATGGGGAAAATGTAGAAAAATGCATAGAAATTCAGGCAAAGCTTTCACGAAGTCCACATTCTCGTTATAGGTCGATGTCAGGACCAGGTCCAAAAGTCCCAGTGGGAGAAGTTTGTGAGTTTCCCGGATTGGCAGGGAGTAGTGGTGCTGAGGTCTTGGAAGCTGCTGTGCAAAGACAAATGGGTCCACTTGAAGAAGCACTGCACAGAAGGACTTACATGTAAGTCCTGTGGGTCTCCTTAGAGGGAGGAGTTTGCAAGGGTCTGGGTACCACAGGAACAGGGCGGGTTGTTCGGTGCTAGGGCAGGTGGGGCAGGGTGCAAAGCGAAAAGGTCAACTGGGCGTCATGCGTCTTGAAGTCCTCGCGGTCAGGAGCAGGCAACTTGGAGAGGCAATTTTGGAACAGTTGGACGACTTAGGAAGTGGGTCTAGGGCGTCTCAATTTCCCTTGATGGTTGCTTGCTTCTGGTGCTTCAGGTGCCTGGTGTGTAGATCTGACCCTAGGGAGCTGTTGTACCTCTTGTTGGTTTGGTGCTGTATCGAGTTGTCGGGAAGCAGCAAGTCAACAAACCGGAGTTCACAGGATTGGTGCCTGTGTTGTGCAGTAGAGTGATACCTTCACCTCAAGGAAGCTTCACAGCAATTTCTTGAAGGCTGGAAGTCCTTTCAGGTTTCAGGAGGACACAGCAGCAGCGATTGTTGAGTCCTGGGAGCAGCAGTCAGAGTTTGGCACCTTTTTAGGTCGAGCCTGGGCAGCCCAAGCGCTGCTCTGCGGGGCATGCTGTACTCAGGTATGGACTTGAAGCTCCCACCCCTCTATGCCCATATTTTTGATTGGCTTGTGCCATTGTCCTTTATAAATGTTGGCTTCTGATTTGTTGATAGGCTTATTAGTCCCTCCTTAGTACCTCCCTGTTTGCTGTTGTTATCACCAATTAGGGCTGGCCTTTTTACATGTGTCTTTCATTAGAAGTTTGGAGTACTGTTTACTTAATTAAATATAGACAGGACTCGCGGTGCAAAAGCAATGGCGGCTGTTACTATGTATTAGCAGCGTGCCATGTGCGCTTTCACTGTGGCTGCCCCTCCCCCTCAGCACTTGCAGAACTCCAGCAATGGCTCCCACTTCTATGTATTAGTAGCACGCCAGGCATGCTATCACTGTGGCTGTCCCCCTGCACTTGCAGGACACTGGCAATGGCAGCCGCTTCTATATAGTAGCAGCGCATGTAATGTAATGTAATGTAATTTGTACTTGTAAAGCGCACTAATACCCCAACTGGGGTGTCCTGGTACTGTAACGCATACCGCTGTGGAACCCTTCCTGGCTTTTCCCTGTGAAATGTCCACTCCTGGGCAACCCCAAGGTGAAGCCAGGCACCCCAGTACTGTTGGGACCATTGTGTATTACTATACTTGCTTTCACTGTGGCAATGGAATAGGTCTCGCGTTTGCAAGAGTTTGGGGTATTGGTATTGTAAATGACGATGCCTTTAATTTATGTGTTGGTTTTTAATATAGAAATCAAAGGCATTGTCATGTACAATGTGAATAACTTAAACTCTCGCAAATGCGAGACCTATTGTAATTCACATGGTTGTTGCTGCTGCAGCGTGGCTTCAGTTCTCGATTAGTGGGACTTCTTTGTCTTGGTTTTCTCTTGTCCGTTCAAACTGATGTTCAGGTCTCGAGTGCCACCTATATACGGAATTTAGGGGAATTACAAGGGGAGACAGGGAGTAGAAAATGGGCTACTCATCTTAAGGGTGTCTACACCCTCTAGTGACCACTTCCTGTGTGAAGAGTCACTACCCTACCCCTGATTGGAAGTCTCTCCACCATTCCAAGATGATATCATTTCAGTGGAGGGTTCGCATCACCTGCTCTGCCTTCGGGTTGGCATAGGCTGATTGGGGACCTTCCTCCTCATCTAACTAACGTTCCTGTGTTTCCTCCCACCAGAAGTGGAGCAGGAAAGGGCATGGCCTCCCCAACTCTCTGGAGATTCCTGGGCTGGATTTCAAAGGCGGCCTTGCCTTTGAAGCTTCCCGCCCAGAAATGCCATCCTGTCCTGGAGGAGGTGTGAAGCATGCAGGCCGCGGGTAGCAAACTCAAGAACCCTTGTGGGTCGCAAAAGATCTTGCTACGCCAGTGTAATAAATCCATCCCATTGTAGGGGCATATCTGCTCATGCTGGTATGCCCACACAAAAGATATAGTGTACCCTGCCTTAGGGCAAAATACTTGCAGTAGGGGTGACTTACCTATATCTTATGCAGTGTATGGGAGGCGTGGCATACAGGGCTGTGTGCTATGTCGGCTCTTCAGATGTTTCTGCACCAAGATGTGCAGCCTGCAATGGCAGGGAGCATAGCCTTGGCGAGGGGTCCCTGGGGCGGTACAACCAGTGCTGCAGCCTAAAGGACCTTTCTCAGAACCCATGCCCTAGGTTCCAGAGGTACCATTTATTAGGAGTTTACAGGGGTAACTGAAGTTGCCAATCGTGGTACAGATTTTGGCGAAAGAAGACTGGTGGAGGGAACCTGGTTAGCAGGGACTCAGTACTTTACAGTCAAAGTTGCATCACAATCCAGCCAAAAAGTGGGGTGGGGTCCTGCAACAGAAAGCCACTCCCTGCCACATCCGTTGGTAATTGTACGCTTTATAAATCTATGAAATGTAATTTTATTATAATGCTACGTTATTTCCTGCCACAGTAGCAGGCCCCACAATCCGTGCAGTCTGGGGGTGTCCCGATCTCAGGGGGCCCCCTCCGGCACTGGCAGATCCCTGGCCTGAGTGCTTCCTAATGGGTCTGGAGGGTGGGGAACCCTCTGCATGACTTTTGCAGGGGGGTCCCCTCAAGTTTCCTTACACCACCAGCCTGCCAGAATTTCAGCAAACCTTGCCTGAGGTCGCAGGGACCCTATATGGTCTGATATTGTTTGGTACATGTGTACACTGATTGGTGGTTGTATCTGATGTTTCTATTGGATTAGAGTTAGTGACCTCATTGGTTGGGTATTTGAGTGTTCTGATTGGTGTCTGGGTCTGAGATTCAATGTAGGGTTGGGACTAAGGCTAGGGTTAGGATTTCTATTGGAAGTAGGGACTAGGGTTTCCTGTGTTATTGGTTGTTGGAACTAGGGCTAGGGTTAGACTTTCGTAAGTAGCGATTAGGGCTTCTGGTGTGATTGGTTGCTGGACTGGTTGTGGGACTAAGAGTTATGCTTTCTATTGGAAGTAGGTACAAGGGCTTCCTGTCCTATTGGTTGCTTGGATTTGAGGTGGGACTACTGTACGTAGAGATTAGGGCTTTAGTGGAGAAGTGTGGCTCACTGGTTAGAGCAGGCAGACCCTGAAGCAGAGGTCTGACCCGGGACCAGGGTTCAATTCCCGACGCGGCAGGGTCTTGAGCTCATATGTCCACGGACTCGATAATTCTCGCTTTGGTGCCTGACCTAATCATGGGTTCACACTCTGCAACTCTGGGCATTAAGCTTGCTTAATCTCCACAACGGCCCCCCGCGGCGGGATGCCTGGCTTTCACCTTGGGGATACCCTGTAGGGGCTATCTCACAAAGAAAGCCAGGACGGGTTCCCCAGGCAAGCGCTTTGAGACCCCTGGGTGATAAGCGCTATATAAATCCAATATACAATACAATACAATACAATATACAATACAACTGATTGGGTGTTTGGACTAGAGCTAAGAGTGGCTGCAAGGTCCTGGTCTCCTATTGGTTCTAGATTTTTAGGGCTAGTGTTGTGATTGGATAGTGTTAGTGCTAGGGTTCCCATTGGCTGACAGGAAACACCTGATTACTAGGGCTATAAAAGGCCAGGTTTAGGGCGTCTCTGCCCGGGCGTTAAGGCCAAGGGCGGTGAGGACAAGGGCAGTTGCCTGTTTGAGCCTATTTGAGACGGACCAGGGGAAGAAATGCTGTCCAATATACATATCCCCATTATGCATGTATATACTTTCAATGTACTTATGGATCTATATATTTATCACTTTCTTCTAATTTAGCATTTCCAATGCACTTCCCTATTTATCAGCCTATACTTCTCTCAATATATCCTCTACATCCACTCTCTCATTTAACCTCAAACCACTACTATGATCCCCAAAATAACACTTTCTAGACTCTCCCCTACTCTACCCCTCCTTGCATCATCTGACACCTCTTTTACTATACCGATCCCCAAAACAAACCTTTCTACACTCTTCCCTCTTTTGTACCCCTCCCCAACGCTTCTCAATACAAATAACTGACTAACATATCCCCCACTAAAATTACTTTCATGTTTCGCCATAATAATTCAACATTAATCCTGATGGGTTCCAGAGTAGCGTGCTACTTGCGCTTCAAAACAACATCAGGGGTAGCAAGCGCTATATAAATACAAACCTCTTTCCTTCACTATCCTGCCACCTTCCCGTCTCCACCCAAATAACTGAATAACATATCCACTACTCAAATTACTTCATATTTCACTCTACTAATTTTCAACAGTAATCCTTTAAGGGTTCCAGAGTGGCGTGCTACTCGCCAGAAAAGAGCTTCAACACCCATCAATGGCAACAAGTAACAGGTGCTATATGAATGCAAACCTTTCTTCCTCTTTTATCCCTCTGCTATCCTTCTAACTCCAAATGACCATTGAAATTACTTTCACATTTCACTATATTAATTCACCTCTAATCCTTTATGGGCTTCCTGAACAGCATGTTTCAACACCCCATCAGGGGTAACAAGCGCTATATAAATACAAACCTTTGTCCTCCTCTTTCCTTCTGCTATCATTCCAAATCCAAATAACTGACTAACCTATCCACCACTTAAAATGTACTTAAATGTTTCACTATACAAATTAGACACTAATCCTCTATGGGTCGCGGAGTAGCGTGCTACCCGCAGAAAAAGCGCTTTGACGTCTCGTCTGGGGTAGTAAGCGCTATATAAATGCAAAAATATGCAACAAAGGCAAAACCTAGAGACAGGTCAGCTCCTGAATAGACTCAGAATGGGGATCAACTTCGACCCCAGGGTCAGGCTTCCCTCCTGCGGATCATAAACAAGCTGAAGGCATATCCTTTCAATAAATGTCCTATCCTTCTAAGATTAAGGGTTACCACTGCCCCTCCCAAAAGGCCCAACACTGAAGACATAACATGCAAATTGTATATTGCCACTGAATAATAGATGTTTATTGTTACCCATCTCAATGGTACTCATTTTATCAACCTCAGAAGGATAAAAGGCTGAGTAGACCTACCAAGAATTGAACCTAGGCCCCCGGATTTCCTGTATCTGTGAAAACATGGATCAGAAGAGAGATAGGCTGGACCCTGTATTCCTTGTAACTGTTATTACAAGTGTCAGAAGAGGGATGGGATGGATGTTGATTCCTTGTATCTGTGATTACAAGTGTTAGGAGAGGGATAGGATGGGCCATGGATTCCTTGTATCTGTGATTACAAGTGTCAGAAGAGGGATAGGATGGATCATTGTTTCCTTGTATCTGTGATTACAAGTGTTAGGAGAGGAATAGGCCAGGCCCTGCATTCCCTATATCTGTGATTTCTTGTGTTAGAAGAGGGAAAGGCCGGGCCCTGGATTCCTTGTATTTATGATAACAAGTGATAGAAGAGTGAGAGGATGTGTCACGGATTCCTTGTATCTGTGATTACAAGTGTCAGAAGAGGGATAGGCCGGGCCCTGGATTCCTTGTATTTGTGATAACAAGTGATAGACGAGAGAGAGGATGTGTCACAGATTCCTTGTATCTGGGATTAGAAGTGTCAGAAGAGGGATAGGCCGGGCCCTGGATTCCTTGTATTTGTGATAACAAGTGATAGAAGAGAGAGAGAGAGGATAAATCACGGATTCCTTGTATCTGTGATTACAAGTGTTAGAAGAGGAACAGGATCGGTCATGGGTTCCTTGTATCTGTGATTACAAGCGTTAGGATAGGGATAGGCCAGGCCCTGCATTCCCTGTATCTGTGATTACAAGTGTGATTACAAGTGTTAGGATAGGGATAGGCCAGGCCCTGCATTCCCTGTATCTGTGATTACAAGTGTCAGAAGAGGGAGAGGATGGGTCGTTGATTCCTTGTATCTGTGATTACAAGTGTCAGAAGAGGGTGAGGATGGGTCGTTGATTCCTTGTATCTGTGATTAGAAGTGTCAGAAGAGGGATAGGATTGGTCGTTGATTCCCTGTATCTGTGATTACAAGTGTCAGAAGAGGGGGCGAATGGATCCTGGATTCCTTGTATCTGTGATCACAAGGGTCAGAAGAGGGATAGGATGGATCTTTGGTTCCTTGTATCTGTGATTACAAGTGTTAGGAGAGGGATAGGCCGGGCCAAAGATTCTTTGTATTTGTGATAAATGTGATAGAAGAGAGAGAGGATGTGTCACAGATTCCTTGAATCTGTAATTACAAGTGTTAGAAGAAGGATAGGATGGATCGTTGATTCCTTGTATCTGTGATTAAAAGTGTTAGAAGACGGATAGGATGGATCGTTGATTCCTTGTATCTGTGATTAAAAGTGTCAGAAGAGGGATAGGCCGGGCACTAGATTCCTTGTATTTGTGATAACAAGTGGGAGAGGATCTGTCACGGATTCCTTGTATCTGTGATTACAAGTGTTAGAAGAGGAACAGGATCCGTTATGGGTTCCTTGTATTTGTGATTACAAACGTTAGAATAGGGATAGGCCAGGCCCTGCATTCCCTGTATCTGTGATTACTAGTGTTAGAAGAGGAATAGGATGGATCGTTGATTCCTTGTATCTGTGTTTGAAAGTGTCAGACGAGGGATAGGATGGGCCCTTGGTTCCTTGTATCTGTGATTACAAGTGTCAGAAGAGGGTTAGGATGGGCTCTTTGTTCCTTGTATCTGTGATTACAAGTGTGAGAAGAGGGATATGATGGATCGTTGATTCCTTGTATCTTTGATTACAAGTGTTCGGATAGGGATAGACCAGGCCCTACATTCCCTGTATCTGTAATTACTAGTGTTAGAAGAAGGATAGGATGGATCGTTGATTCCTTGTATCTGTGATTAAAAGTGTTAGAAGACGGATAGGATGGATCATTGATTCCCTATATCTGTGATTAAAAGTGTCAGACGAGGGATAGGATGGACCATGGATTCCTTGTATCTGTGATTACAAGTGTCAGAAGAGGGATAGGCCGGGCACTAGATTCCTTGTATTTGTGATAACAAGTGGGAGAGGATCTGTCACGGATTCCTTGTATCTGTGATTACAAGTGTTAGAAGAGGAACAGGATCCGTTATGGGTTCCTTGTATTTGTGATTACAAATGTTAGAATAGGGATAGGCCAGGCCCTGCATTCCCTGTATATGTGATTACTAGTGTTAGAAGAGGAATAGGATGGATCGTTGATTCCTTGTATCGTGATTAAAAGTGTCAGACAAGGGATAGGATGGGCCCTTGGTTCCTTGTATCTGTGATTACAAGTGTCAGAAGAGGGTTAGGATGTGCTCTTTGTTCCTTGTATCTGTGATTACAAGTGTGAGAAGAGGGATAGGATGGATCATTGATTCCTTGTATCTTTGATTACAAGTGTTAGGCGATTGATAGGCCAGGCCCTGCATTCCCGGTATCAGTGATTTCTAGTGTTAGAAGAGGGATAGGATGGATCGTTGATTCCTTGTATCTGTGATTACAATTGTCAGAAGAGGGTGAGGATGGGTCGTTGATTCCTTGTATCTGTGATTAGAAGTGTCAGAAGAGGGATAGGATTGGTCGTTGATTCCCTGTATCTGTGATTACAAGTGTCAGAAGAGGGGGCGAATGGATCCTGGATTCCTTGTATCTGTGATCACAAGGGTCAGAAGAGGGATAGGATGGATCTTTGGTTCCTTGTATCTGTGATTACAAGTGTTAGGAGAGGGATAGGCCGGGCCAAAGATTCTTTGTATTTGTGATAAATGTGATAGAAGAAGGAGAGGATGTGTCACAGATTCCTTGAATCTGTAATTACAAGTGTTAGAAGAGGAACAGGATCAGTCATGGGTTCCTTTTATCTTCGATTACAAGTGTTCGGATAGGGATAGACCAGGCCCTGCAATCCCTGTATCTGTAATTACTAGTGTTAGAAGAAGGATAGGATGGATCGTTGATTCCTTGTATCTGTGATTAAAAGTGTTAGAAGACGGATAGGATGGATCGTTGATTCCTTGTATCTGTGATTAAAAGTGTCAGAAGAGGGATAGGCCGGGCACTAGATTCCTTGTATTTGTGATAACAAGTGGGAGAGGATCTGTCACGGATTCCTTGTATCTGTGATTACAAGTGTTAGAAGAGGAACAGGATCCGTTATGGGTTCCTTGTATTTGTGATTACAAACGTTAGAATAGGGATAGGCCAGGCCCTGCATTCCCTGTATCTGTGATTACTAGTGTTAGAAGAGGAATAGGATGGGCCCTTGGTTCCTTGTATCTGTGTTTACAAGTGTCAGAAGAGGGTTAGGATGGGCTCTTTGTTCCTTGTATCTGTGATTACAAGTGTGAGAAGAGGGATATGATGGATCGTTGATTCCTTGTATCTTTGATTACAAGTGTTCGGATAGGGATAGACCAGGCCCTGCATTCCCTGTATCTGTAATTACTAGTGTTAGAAGAAGGATAGGCTGGATCGTTGATTCCTTGTATCTGTGATTAAAAGTGTTAGAAGACGGATAGGATGGATCATTGATTCCCTATATCTGTGATTAAAAGTGTCAGACGAGGGATAGGATGGACCATGGATTCCTTGTATCTGTGATTACAAGTGTCAGAAGAGGGATAGGCCGGGCACTAGATTCCTTGTATTTGTGATAACAAGTGGGAGAGGATCTGTCACGGATTCCTTGTATCTGTGATTACAAGTGTTAGAAGAGGAACAGGATCCGTTATGGGTTCCTTGTATTTGTGATTACAAATGTTAGAATAGGGATAGGCCAGGCCCTGCATTCCCTGTATATGTGATTACTAGTGTTAGAAGAGGAATAGGATGGATCGTTGATTCCTTGTATCGTGATTAAAAGTGTCAGACAAGGGATAGGATGGGCCCTTGGTTCCTTGTATCTGTGATTACAAGTGTCAGAAGAGGGTTAGGATGTGCTCTTTGTTCCTTGTATCTGTGATTACAAGTGTGAGAAGAGGGATAGGATGGATCGTTGATTCCTTGTATCTTTGATTACAAGTGTTAGGCGATTGATAGGCCAGGCCCTGCATTCCCGGTATCAGTGATTTCTAGTGTTAGAAGAGGGATAGGATGGATCGTTGATTCCTTGTATCTGTGATTAAAAGTGTTTTAATAGGAATAGGATGGATCGTTGATTCCTTGATTCTGTGATTAAAAGTGTCAGAAGAGGGAAAGGCCGGGCCCTGGATTCCTTGTATCTGTGATTACAAGTGTCAGAAGAGGGAAAGGCTGGGCCCTGGATTCCTTGTATTTGTGATAACAAGTGATAGAAGAAGGAGAGAATGTGTCACGGATTCCTTGTATCTTTGATTACAAGTGTTAGGCGAGGGATAGGCCAGGCCCTGCATTCCCGGTATCTGTGATTTCTAGTGTTAGAAGAGGGATAGGATGGATCGTTGATTCCTTGTATCTGTGATTAAAAGTGCTTTAATAGGAATAGGATGGATCGTTGATTCCTTGTTTCTGTGATTAAAAGTGTCAGAATAGGGTTAGGATGGGCTCTTGGTTCCTTGTATCTGTGATTACAAGTGTCAGAAGAGGGATAGGATGGGCCATGGATTCCTTGTATCTGTGATTACAAGTGTCAGAAGAGGGAAAGGCCGGGCCCTGGATTCCTTGTATTTGTGATAACAAGTGATAGAAGAGAGAGAGAGGATGAATCACAGATTTCTTGTATCTGTGATTACAAGTGTCAGAAGAGGGAAAGGCTGGGCCCTGGATTCCTTGTATTTGTGATAACAAGTGATAGAAGAAGGAGAGGATGTGTCACGGATTCCTTGTATCTTTGATTACAAGTGTTAGGCGAGGGATAGGCCAGGCCCTGCATTCCCGGTATCTGTGATTTCTAGTGTTAGAAGAGGGATAGGATGGATCGTTGATTCCTTGTACCTGTGATTAAAAGTGCTTTAATAGGAATAGGATGGATCGTTGATTCCTTGTTTCTGTGATTAAAAGTGTCAGAATAGGGTTAGGATGGGCTCTTGGTTCCTTGTATCTGTGATTACAAGTGTCAGAAGAGGGATAGGATGGGCCATGGATTCCTTGTATCTGTGATTACAAGTGTCAGAAGAGGGAAAGGCCGGGCCCTGGATTCCTTGTATTTGTGATAACAAGTGATAGAAGAGAGAGAGAGAGGATGAATCACGGATTCCTTGTATCTGTCATTACAAGTGTCAGAAGAGGGAAAGGCTGGGCCCTGGATTCCTTGTATTTGTGATAACAAGTGATAGAAGAAGGAGAGGATGTGTCACGGATTCCTTGTATCTTTGATTACAAGTGTTAGGCGAGGGATAGGCCAGGCCCTGCATTCCCTGTATCTGTGATTTCTAGTGTTAGAAGAGGGATAGGATGGATCGTTGATTCCTTGTATCTGTGATTAAAAGTGCTTTAATAGGAATAGGATGGATCGTTGATTCCTTGTTTCTGTGATTAAAAGTGTCAGAATAGGGTTAGGATGGGCTCTTGGTTCCTTGTATCTGTGATTACAAGTGTCAGAAGAGGGAAAGGCCGGGCCATGGATTCCTTGTTTCTGTGATTACAAGTGTCAGAAGAGGGAAAGGCCGGGCCCTGGATTCCTTGTATTTGTGATAACAAATGATAGAAGAGAGAGAGAGAGGATGAATATAGGATTCCTTGTATCTGTGATTACAAGTGTCAGAAGAGGGAAAGGCTGGGCCCTGGATTCCTTGTATTTGTGATAACAAGTGATAGAAGAGAGAGAGAGAGGATGAATCACGGATTCCTTGTATCTGTGATTACAAGTGTCAGAAGAGGGAAAGGCCGGGCCCTGGATTCCTTGTATTTGTGATAACAAGTGATAGAAGAGAGAGAGAGAGGATGAATCACGGATTCCTTGTATCTGTGATTACAAGTGTTAGAAGAGGAACAGGATCGGTCATTGGTTCCTTGTGTCTGTGATTACAGGTGTTAGAAAAGGGATAGGCCGGGCCCTGGCTTGAACCACGTCAATGGATTCTCTCATACTCTCATCACTGGATCACTGGCCTCATACACTTCAGTGGAGTCTCATACACTCTCATTACTTTCCTCATGCAATTCAATTGAGTCTGACACACTCTCATCACTGCTTTCATCATTTACTTCAATGGAGTCTCACAGACTCTCATCACTGCTTTCATCATTCACTTCAATGGAGTCTCACAGACTCTAATAACTGACCTCATACACTTCAGTGGCGGCTCACACACTCATCACTGGCCTCATACACATCAGTAGTTTCTCACGCACTTTCATCACTGGCCTCTAACACGTCAATGGTGTCTCACACGACAAACGGTCTGGGCCTCCACGTGTTCCGCCGAGACGCCGCCACTGGGTGTCGGAGTCCCTCAGGGCTCTGTGCTGAGCCCGACTCTTTTTAACATCTTTATGACCCCTTTGGCGGCACTGGCGGAATCTTTCGGGGCCTAGATCGTTTCCTATGCCGATGACACCCAGCTCCTCTTTACTTGCGGGAAAGGATCGGACTTCGATGGAGAGTGTATCCGGGGTTGCCTTGGGGCTGTTTTTAACTGGTTCCAACTTAACAGCCTCAAGTGCAACTCGGAAAAATCGGAGGTACTCTTCTTCGGTGGCAGCTCGGATCCAGACTGGCAGGAATGGTGGCCTGCGAATATGTTTCCTCCTGCAGGCTCCTCCCAGCTGGCCAAGAACTTGGGGGTGAAGATCAATAATGGCCTGACTCTGCGATCCCAGATTCTGGGTCTTACTGGCACCTGTTTTGGTCTGCTCCGGATGCTTCGCAAGTTTCTTCCTATACTATCGGAGGAGCACAGGAAGATCACAGGTCAGGCCATAATTGGTTCTAGATTGGATTACGCTAATATTCTCTATCTCGGCCTACCGGAGTATCTGCTGCAACGACTGCAGGTGGTCCAGAATTCGGCAGCACGGGCCATTTTTGGACTTCCTGGCCGTGTTAGAACCTCTGGCCTCCTGCAGTCACTTCACTGGCTCCTTATCCGGAAGCAGATTATTTTTAAGGCCCTGACCTTGGCTCATAAAGCCTTACATGCCTTAGGAGAAAAATATCTGCAAAAAAGGTTAGCTTTTTACCACCCTGGCAGGTCCTTGAGATCGGGGTCTTTGTTTCTAGCTGTGGTCCCACGGATAAAAAGGGCACGTATAGGAGGCCGATCTTTCAGACTGCTGGCCCCGCAGCTCTGGAACACTCTGCCAGTGACACTGCGTAGCACCTCAAATCTACTGGCGTTTGGAAGGGCCTCAAAACTTGGCTTTTTACTATGTAGTGATAAGGATCCATTATTAGCTAGGGATCTCTCTTGTTGTCTGCCTTTTTTTTCTCTGTTGTGTTGTGATACAGGTCTGCAATAAAGCGCCGGGACACTCTTTTGAGTAGCCGTGCGCTATACAAGACAAAAAATAACATAACATAACACGTTCTCATTACTGGTTTGTACACTACAGTGGAGACTCACACACACTCATTACTGGCCTTATACACTTCAATGGAGTCTCACACGCTCTCATCACTGGCTTTATACACTATAGTGGATTCTCACACACTCAATATTGGTCTGTGCACTTCAGTGGAGTCTCACAAAATCTTGTCACTGGGGTCATACACTACAATATTGCCTCACACCCTCTCATCACTGGTCTGTCCACTTCAATGTAGTCTCACGCACTTATCACTGGCCTCATTCACTTCAATGGAGTCTCACACTCTCATCACTGCCATCGTACACTTCAATGGAGTCTCACACTCTCATCACTGCCCTCATACACTTCAATGGAGTCTCACACTCTCATCATTGGCCTCATTCACTTCAATGGAGTCTCACACTCTCATCACTGCCCTCATACACTTCAATGGAGTCTCACACTCTCATCATTGGCCTCATTCACTTCAATGGAGTCCCACACTCTCATCACTGCCCTCATACACTTCAATGGAGTCCCACACTCTCATCACTGGCCTCATTCACTTCAATTTATTTATTTATTTATTTATTTATTGACATTTGTAGAGCGCGGCGAATACCCGTGGGCGTCTCGGTGCTAATTAAGGGATGGATCAGCAACTGGGGTAAAGAAGATATACAATTGAGTCTCACACTCTCATCACTGGCGTCACACACTTCACTGGAGCCTCACTCTCTCATCACTGCCCTCATACACATCAATGGAGCCTCACACTCTCATCACTGTCCTCATGCACTTCAATGGAGTCTCACACTCTCATCACTGGCGTCATACACTTCAATGGAGTCTCACACTCTCATCACTGGCCGCATACACTTCAATGGAGTGTCACACTCTCATCACTGGCCTCATACACTTCAATGGAGTCTCACACTCTCATCACTGGCCTCATACACTTCAATGGAGTCTCACACTCTCATCACTGGCCTCATACACTTCAATGGAGTCTCAATCTCTCATCACTACCCTCATGCACTTCAATGGAGTCTCACACTCTCATCACTTAAATCATGCACTTCAATGGAGTCTCACACTCTCATCACTGGCCTTCTTCACTTCAATGGAGTCTCGCACTCTCATCACTGGCATCATACACTTAAATGGAGTCTCACACACTCTCATCAATGGCCTCATACACTTCAATGGAGTCTCACACTCTCATCACTCCCCTCATACACTTCACTGGAGTCTCACACTCTCATCACTGCCCTCATTCACGTCAATGGAGTCTCACACTCTCATCAGTGGCCTCATTAACTTCAATGGAGTCTCACACTGTCATCACTGGCGTCATAGACTTCCATGGAGTCTCACACTCTCATCACTGGCGTCATTCAAGTCAATGGAGTCTCATACTCTCATCACTGGCCTCGTACACTTCAATGGAGTCTCACACACTCTCATCAATGGCCTCATACACTTCAATGGAGTCTCACACTCTCATCACTGCCCTCATTCACGTCAATGGAGTCTCACACTCTCATCATTGGCCTCATTCACTTCAATGGAGTCTCATACTCTCATCACTGCCCTCATACACTTCAATGGAGTCTCACACTCTCATCATTGGCCTCATTCACTTCAATGGAGTCCCACACTCTCATCACTGCCCTCATACACTTCAATGGAGTCTCACACTCTCATCATTGGCCTCATTCACTTCAATGGAGTCCCACACTCTCATCACTGCCCTCATACACTTCAATGGAGTCCCACACTCTCATCACTGGCCTCATTCACTTCAATTTATTTATTTATTTATTTATTTATTGACATTTGTAGAGCGCGGCGAATACCCGTGGGCGTCTCGGTGCTAATTAAGGGATGGATCAGCAACTGGGGTAAAGAAGATATACAATTGAGTCTCACACTCTCATCACTGGCGTCACACACTTCACTGGAGCCTCACTCTCTCATCACTGCCCTCATACACATCAATGGAGCCTCACACTCTCATCACTGTCCTCATGCACTTCAATGGAGTCTCACACTCTCATCACTGGCGTCATACACTTCAATGGAGTCTCACACTCTCATCACTGGCCGCATACACTTCAATGGAGTGTCACACTCTCATCACTGGCCTCATACACTTCAATGGAGTCTCACACTCTCATCACTGGCCTCATACACTTCAATGGAGTCTCACACTCTCATCACTGGCCTCATACACTTCAATGGAGTCTCAAACTCTCATCACTACCCTCATGCACTTCAATGGAGTCTCACACTCTCATCACTTAAATCATGCACTTCAATGGAGTCTCACACTCTCATCACTGGCCTTCTTCACTTCAATGGAGTCTCGCACTCTCATCACTGGCATCATACACTTAAATGGAGTCTCACACACTCTCATCAATGGCCTCATACACTTCAATGGAGTCTCACACTCTCATCACTGCCCTCATACACTTCACTGGAGTCTCACACTCTCATCACTGCCCTCATTCACGTCAATGGAGTCTCACACTCTCATCAGTGGCCTCATTCACTTCAATGGAGTCTCACACGTCATCACTGGCGTCATAGACTTCCATGGAGTCTCACACTCTCATCACTGGCGTCATTCAAGTCAATGGAGTCTCATACTCTCATCACTGGCCTCGTACACTTCAATGGAGTCTCACACACTCTCATCAATGGCCTCATACACTTCAATGGAGTCTCACACTCTCATCACTGGCCTCATACACTTCACTGGAGTCTCACACTCTCATCACTGCCCTCATTCACGTCAATGGAGTCTCACACTCTCATTGGTGGCCTCATTCACTTCAATGGAGTCTCACACTCTCATCACTGGCGTCATAGACTTCCATGGAGTCACACACTCTCATTAATGGCCTCATACACTTCCGTGGAGTCTCACACTCTCATCACTGGCCTCATGCACTTCAATGGAGTCTCACACTCTCATCACTGGCCTCATGCACTTCAATGGAGTCTCACACTCTCATCACTGCCCTCATACACTTCAATGGAGTCTCACACTATCTCATCACTGGCATCATACACTTCAATGGAGTCTCACACTCTCATCACTGCCCTCATACACTTCAATGGAGTCTCACACTCTCATCACTGGCATCATACACTTCAATGGAGTCTCACACTCTCATCACTGGCGTCATACACTTCACTGGAGTCTCACACTCTCATCACTGGCCTCATACACTTCAATGGAGTCTCACACTCTCATCACTGCCCTCATACACTTCAATGGAGTCTCACACTCTCATCACTGGCCTCATGCACTTCAATGGAGTCTCACACTCTCATCACTGCCCTCATTCACTTCAATGGAGTCTCACACTCTCATCACTGGCCTCATGCACTTCAATGGAGTCTCACACTCTCATCACTGGCCTCATGCACTTCAATGGAGTCTCACACTCTCATCACTGGCCTCATGCACTTCAATAGAGTCTCACACTCTCATCACTGGCCTCATACACTTCAATGGAGTCTCACACTCTCATCACTGGTGTCATACACTTCACTGGAGTCTCACACTCTCATCACTGGCCTCATACACTTCAATGGAGTCTCACACTCTCATCACTGGCATCATACACTCAATGGAGTCTCACACTCTCATCACTGGCGTCATACACTTCACTGGAGTCTCACACTCTCATCACTGGCCTCATACACTTCAATGGAGTCTCACACTCTCATCACTGGCGTCATACACTCAATGGAGTCTCACACACTCTCATTAACGGCCTCATACACTTCCGTGGAGTCTCACACTCTCATCACTGGCCTCATGCCAGATCACCTTCACTATTGCCTGAGGCTTGAGCCGGGCTGCTACCTTTTAAAACGCTCTGAATTAGATTTTATTTGTTACTGTGATTACCCTTTGTGTCCTACCCCCCCCTGCAAGCACACGCGGAATTATCGCGCTGCTCGACATATTACCGCTCAGGCGATTTAAAATACTGAGCTTACTTACTGGAGGGAGCGCTGCATTTTCGCTCACCTGCCTCCTTCCCTGGGTGCACAGCCGATTCAGGGCTGACTCAGCAGGGCCACGCTCGATCAGACGGCGGCGGCCATTTTGGATAGGGACAGTATAAAAACAGACGTCCATTGCTTCGCGCAGCGAACGCGTACAGCGGGCGCGCCATAGTCGCGCTGGAGTCCAGCCAGAGTCCTGCCCGTCTGCGCTCGTCCGCGCTAGGCCGGGCTCTGGGCTCTGGCATACCCCTTATTGGTGAGTAAAGCCACTATATCCACCATGACTCTTACATATTCCTCCGAAGAGTTATTTGCGCTACGTGGTGTTCCCAATAATAACTGCTCCACCTACCCTTTCCCGCCTCATAAGTTCAGCTGTCCTCGCTGTAACTTTTCACTAAAAACCCCTACCACATGCAGATCCCTCCAACATCAAGGCAGACGAAAGAGACAGGTATGCTCCAGGACAGCTTCCACCCGCCTCCCATTAAGATTTTGGAGCATAAATTGCCGATCCTTACCACAACACAGATACAATATCCACGATTTTCTTGTTCAAAATCAACCTGATGCTATATTCCTGACCGAGACGTGGCTCAGAGATTGCTCAGGCCCGGATATTGCAGACGCCATTCCCTCTAATTATGCCATTCTTCGTCAAGATAGAGTTTCCGGCAGGGGTGGAGGAATTGCAATTATTTACAAGAATGTATAGACTTGTAAATTGGCAGACACCACTCAAAAAGATTGTGAATCAGCCCTTTTTAAATTGTCCATTACCCCCCAATTCACGCTGTCAGGACTATTGGTATACCGTCCCCCTGGGACAGCGAGCTCATGGATAACATCATTACCGGATTTCCTAGCTCCAGTAATGCTTAAGGCGCCGAATTTCACAATCTTAGGGGACCTAAATATACATTTAGACGACCATGAGTGCCCTAATAGGAATCAGCTTCGCTCTATTCTGGAAGCTTTTAACCTTCAACTTCTAAACACAGGTCCCACTCACTGTGCTGGTCACTTACTGGACCCGATCTTATCCAACCTGTCTCTAGATTGTTCTTGTGAAGCCCTACAAATCACCTGGTTCAACCATTTAGCTGTCCCCTTCTCCTTTGACATGGCTGATATAGTAATAAGACCTGAGGTGGAAACTACGCGGCCAGTTCGGAATTGGGGGAAGATTAACATGCCAGAACTCAATAAACTACTGATCAAAACACTTCCGTGTGTTGAACTACCAACTGCCGCACTCAATTGCGCCACCGAACTCTGGCTAACCACTGCAGTCAATACAGCGCTTCCAATGACATCAAAGCCCGCTTTTTCACACCATCCCCCTGCTCCATGGTACTCGGAACAACTTAAAAGCCTCCGCTCACATTGTAAGACCTTGGAGCGTAAATGGAGACAAGGCTATTCTCCTTCACGCAAAGCTTTATATAAAGAAGCCTTGAAAAAATACCACAACAGTTGTAAAACTGCTAAAGCAGACTACACAAGAAAAACTGTGACTGATGCACAAAACTGCCCAAAGGTACTATTCTCTGTTGTCAAAAAATTGACTGGTGCTAACTCTACCCCTCCTCCTCCGGCACTTGATGCCACTCAGTGTCAGTCCTTAGCGGATTACTTTATAAATAAAGTTGATCTTATCTATGAAAATTTCACTACACTTCCAGGTACTACGTACATTGCCCCTGATATAGTCCAGGAATTGGAAAACACCGACACTGATGCAGTAGTCACTACTTGGCAGCCCTTAGATGCCATTTCCTTCCTCTCCTGTTTAAATAGTGTGCTATCGGGCTCCCCGCAGGACGCTCTCCCGGCCAAAATACTAAAACAATTAGATCCCCTCACTCATCCCCCCATCATTAAATTACTCAACGCTTCTCTGAGCGAGGCCCATGTCCCCCAACCTTGGAAACACGCCATGGTTGTACCGTTATTGAAAAAACTGGGTGCAGATCCTTCAAACCCTGCTAACTTTCGTCCTATATCTTTGCTGCCAATCTTCTCAAAGATACTGGAGAGACATATAAATTTGCAGCTCTCCAAATTGGTTGAAAACACCGGTTTTCTCCATCCTTCTCAGTCGGGCTTCCGGCCTAGGCACTCAACTGAGACAGCCCTCCTGGGGGTGACAGAGAGTCTTAGGCACGGTGTCGATCAAGGAAACACCATGGTGCTCATCCTGCTGGATTGAGCGCAGCCTTCGACACCGTGTCGCATTCCATCCTCATTGACTCTCTGAAATCTCTAGGTGTGGCAAGCCAGGCCTTGGCCTGGCTGGTGTCTTTTCTTAACGACCGACGCTTCCAAGTGTTTTCTTCTAAAGCAGCCTCCGCCATCTGCCCATCCACCCGCGGCGTCCCCCAGGGCTCAATTTTTAGCCCTTTATTATTTAACATTTACGTTAAACCCTTGGCAACCATAGTCGAACAAGCTGGGTTAACCCTGTTTTCCTATGCAGATGACACCCAGATCGTCTTCTCCTTATCAGGGAGAGACGTAAACAACATCTCCGCACTCAAGTCGGGCCTCACTCTTGTGGCCGATTGGATGCGGAGAAATTGTCTCAAGCTGAATGGGGAGAAGACCGAGGTGGTCATTCTGGGAAACAACAAACATCGATGGGGTCCTCGCCATTGGCCCATCGAACTGGGAAATGCGCCTACACCATCTACTGCAGTTCGTAACCTGGGTGTCATTATTGACGACAGGCTAACTATGAGACAACAGGCTACTAAGGTTTCAGCCATCTGCTTTTCAACCTTGCGATGGCTTCACAAGATTTTGTGGATGCTCCCCCTCTCCTCTTGCAGAACTGTAGTCCAGGCACTTGTAACATCACGCCTGGACTATGGCAACATTCTCTATTTGGGTGCAGATAAAGCCACTAAACATGTGCTGCAGGTGGTGCAAAATGCGGCCGCGCGCCTGCTAAAGAACGTCCCCAGACGCACCTCAGCTAACGCCGCCTTGCGTGACCTCCATTGGTTGAGCATCCCAGAACGCATTAAATTCAAGGCACTCTGGTACATGTTCAAGGCTAAGCAGGGCAGCGTCCCAGTATATGTTCAGGGGCTGGTAAAACCCTACAGACCCCGGCGCTCATTAAGGTCATCGGACACTGGCAATTTCACAGTACCAAGATGGAAGCTGACAAAAATGGGAGGCTGCTCCTTTTCCACTCTGGGTCCTAAATACTGGAACTCCCTCCCATTGGCATTAAAATCTGAGA
Organism: Lissotriton vulgaris; assembly: GCF_964263255.1. Lineage (NCBI taxonomy): Eukaryota > Metazoa > Chordata > Amphibia > Caudata > Salamandridae > Lissotriton > Lissotriton vulgaris. The sequence goes on along the minus strand of NC_141688.1, from coordinate 307,328,231 downwards.
CCAACTTACTCCGCTTCCGTAAGGCTTTGAAGACCCTGCTCTTTACTAAGCGTGACCAATAGTCGGCCGAGGCCTCAAGTCAAGGTGACATTCCCTCTTCTTCTACAGTCTATCCCTGGCGCCGGGAAACCCATTGTGGGTAGCTGTGCGCGATACAAGCTTAAAAAATAAATAAATGCACTTCAATGGAGTCTCACACTCTCATCATTGCCCTCATACACTTCAATGGAGTCTCACACTATCTCATCACTGGCATCATACACTTCAATGGAGTCTCACACTCTCATCACTGGCGTCATACACTTCAATGGAGTCTTACACTCTCATCACTGCCCTCATACACTTCAATGGAGTCTCACACACTCTCATTAATGGCCTCATACACTTCAATGGAGTCTTACACTCTCATCACTGCCCTCATACACTTCAATGGAGTCTCACACACTCTCATTAATGGCCTCATACACTTCAATGGAGTCTTACACTCTCATCACTGCCCTCATACACTTCAATGGAGTCTCACACTATCTCATCACTGGCATCATACACTTCAATGGAGTTTCACACTCTCATCACTGGCGTCATACACTCAATGGAGTCTCACACACTCTCATTAATGGCCTCATACACTTCTGTGGAGTCTCACACTCTCATCACTGGCCTCATGCACTTCAATGGAGTCTCACACTCTCATCACTGCCCTCATACACTTCAATGGAGTCTCACACTATCTCATCACTGGCAACATACACTTCAATGGAGTCTCACACTCTCATCACTGGCGTCATACACTTCAATGGAGTCTCACACTTTCATCACTGCCCTCATACACTTCAATGGAGTCTCACACTATCTCATCACTGGCATCATGCACTTCAATGGAGTCTCACACTCTCACCACTGGCGTCATACACTTCACTGGAGTCTCACACTCTCATCACTGGCCTCATACACTTCAATGGAGTCTAACACTCTCATCACTGCCCTCATACACTTCAATGGAGTCTCACACTCTCATCACTGGCGTCATACACTTTAACGGAGTCTCACACTCTCATCACTGCCCTCATGCACTTCAATGGAGTCTCACACTATCTCATCACTGGCATCATACACTTCAATGGAGTCTCACACTCTCATCACTGGCCTCATACACTTCAATGGAGTCTCACACTCTCATCACTGCCCTCATACACTTCAATGGAGTCTCACACTCTCGCATCACTAACCTCATACACTTCAATGGAGTCTCACACTCTCATCACTGCCCTCATACACTTCAATGGAGTCTCACACACTCTCATCAATGGCCTCATACACTTCACTGGAGTATCACACTCTCATCACTGGACCCATGCACTTCAATGGAGTCTCACACTCTCATCACTGGACCCATGCACTTCAATGGAGTCTCAGACTCTCATCACTGCCCTCATTCACTTCAATGGAGTCTCACGCTCTGTCATCACTATCCTCATACACTTCAATGGAGTCTCACACTCTCATCACTGACCTCAGACACTTCAATGGAGTCTCACACTCTCATCACTGCCCTCGTTCACTTCAATGGAGTCTCACACTCTCATCACTGCCCTCATACACTCGAATGGAGTCTCACACACTGTCGTCTCTGGCCTCATAAACTGCAGTGGAGCCTCGTGTTATACGTCACTGGCCTATTTTATATTATAATGTCTTTTTTCAATGAAAGGACCCGCAGCGGCCCCTGTCGCCTCCTCTCCTTTCATCCCTCTGTGTTGGCAGAGCTGGGAAAAAAGGAAGACAAAGCCCTAAACCCGGAGCCCTGCCCCCAACGCCGCGGCCTCCACCCCGCCCCGGGTGTGTCCGTGATTGTTGTGTTTATTCAGGTCACAGAAGTGGTTCAAATCTCACGGTACCGGCTTCAGAGCCAGGGCCAGGGGAGGCCCCTGGGGAGAAGGGGCCCCTCAGGACGGCCTGGGAGCGAGTAGCCCCCGGGGCAGCCAGCGATTCGTGGGAGCTTTCACCAGGTATGGGGCCCTCTCACACCCCCTCACATGAGAGCGCACTACACCACCAGCACAACACTCACCTCTCACACCCCCTCACACCCCTCACATGAGAGCGCATTACACTCTCAGCAGCACACTCACCTCTCACACACTCCTCACACCAACCTCAACTTCCACAGAGTAGCACTCGCACACCCCTTACACGTGAGCAGCCCCTTACTACCGGCCGCACACTCACACCTCTCACAGAGAAGCTGTCTCACAAACCTGCTGCACTCACACACTGCTCACAGACAAGCCGCAAAGCCAAGAGGTCAGGCTGATAATTGCCTGAGCCTGTCACTTATTGGTGATTTCGTGTGTTATTTTTGACGCACAACAATGGAAAAATGACTCAATGGGGGGATGAATAGATGCTTGAGTGCATGAATGATGAGTGACTGCGTACATAGATTAAAGGCTAAGAGACTGCTTGCATTAAAGCACTTTCAGTTATTAGCCTGCGCTGTTGGCTTTGCCAGTGCTTGATTTGCAATTCAGATTATAACATGCTATTGTAAAATGAACTCAACTGGCCATAACATAACACCAACACAAGTTGTCTTCAATCACACAGAATGAGTGCTTCAGACACAGGTCAACGGGCTTCAGGCAGCACCCATGGGAACAGCAGAGGCATCTCCATCTCAGGAGCATGGGAGGGAGAGCCCTGGATCCCTAGAAGGTCTGGCCTGCTTTGGCCTCAAAATGAAAGGATGCCTTCCCAACCCACACTATTCTCAGCCGAACAGGTTATCAGATAGAGGCCGACGACTAGGACCACCAGATCACACCGAAGCTGCTGGGCCTCCTCTCAGCTCCTCGGACACCTCTAAGTCCAGGGAGTCACTCACCACGCCCAAGAGATCTCCGTGAGGTGCAGGCCATATGTGGCAGTTTGAGGCCCATCCTGAAAGCCCGTCCTGAGTCTACCAACCTGCCCATCTTCATGTCCCCTTGAACTCTGATGTAGGGGTGGGCGCAATTTGCGTAGTTGCACAACGCAAAGCGCCGCGAAAAAGTAAAAAATATCCACGAGCACACAGAGGGGAATATTTCCAAGCAATAGCGATAATTATCGCTATTGCTTGGTTAGAGACAAAAATTTACAGCTGAGCTGCGGCGATTTTTACCGCAAATAAACCTTGGTATTACCAAGGTTTATCGCAAATGCAATAAAAATCGCCGCAATGCATGAATATCGCTGAAAAGTCCGTGATATTCAGGCATTACCGAGCTAATGCTCTTAGCCATGTTATCCACCTCCCATTGGATAACATGGCTAAGAACTGCTCAGGGCAGGTGTTAGCTTTTGGAGATATTCGCGCTTAGCGCGAATATCTCCAAAAGTTGGTAATAGGAGATAGCGATGTTAGCGACTGTTTTCAGTCGCTAACATCTTGGCACACCCACTTTGCATGTCATTAGTGATAAACATCACTGACATGCAAAGTGGGGCCCAAGATGGTCGCTATCTTCTACTAGCTGTCACTAACTGGTGTTAGTGACAGCTAGGTAATAGGTAGATAATTTTATCTCCGCTTTCTTGGATTTAAAAGCTAAAAAAGCGGAGATAAACCCCCTTGATAATATGCCCCAATGTTCCGTGAACACGGGGAATTGCTTGTTCCGCCTGTTCACAATGCTTTTTTCCTGAAAGCGCAAACAAGCAAAAAAAAAAAAAGCTGCGGATCGCAGATTTTTTGGCCGTTACGCGTTCTCTGCGGAATGTGATATTACCCAAATTCCACTAGCAGAATGGAATTTACCGCCTACTGTGATGACATAGTCAAGACCCTGAACTCCATTCAGTCATTTGTCTTCCTTCAACATCCTGGAACTTCAAGACCTCCTCAGCCACTCTTGAAGAGCTCCTGAGCTCGGCTCTCACCAGCCTCTGTTTGACTGGTAAATCCCTCTCAGTAAAACTGCATCCAAGGGACATCATCGCTTCCCTCACAGATCCAGCTCTGGTGCTTCCAGCAGGACCGCCGGAGCACCAGAGAACTGCGCCGTCCTGGAGGTCGGCCGACTCCTCCATCCTCCGTGGCGGGTTCACATTATGGACACTAGCAGCACATTGTCCACCTCTGGGTCTCCAGACAGAGAAAGAGAGGATAGAAACATCAGAGAGGAAGGAGGGCAGGAAAGGAGGCGGAGCCATGGTCACAGCTCTGCAACCCCGCAGGCACCGCCTGAGCTGTTCATTCACTGCAACAGCAGCTCAGGGGAGCTGCAGGCTGGAGTGAGCTGGACAGGGGGCCTTCAGGAGGAACCAGCACAGTCAAAGCCACCCAGGGACCAGGGCCGGCCTTAGGCATGTGCATGCTTTGCACCTGCACAGGGCCACCAAACCCCAGGGGTCGCCACTCCAATATAGATCCTTAATATAATAATCCTCTGAGGATGGACACATATTTGCATGGCGCCCCCTGGCAGGGATTTGATCGACTCCGGCTCTGTTTCACTTCCAAACACCCTGACCCGGCCTCCTCTTCACCGGCGTCCGCGCTCCGCCCCACCCGGACCCCCTCTTCCGGGGCCCCCTACCTATGCTGCCTGCCCAGGGCCGCCATGAGCCTAGAGCCGCCCCTGCAGGGACTCCTGCCCCTACCACTGAATGCAGCAAGCATGTGCTGTGTGAGTGCTGGCACCCTGACAGGACACAGAGAGGGGGTGAGAACTGTGTGAGGGAGATGAGTGCATCCAGCCTGGCTCTGTCAGCTGCAAGAACAGGTGAGGGGTGCTGAAGAAAAGTGTGTGAGGGTAAGACATCCTGATGCCAGGTCACAGATAGCTGATGAGAAATGTGTGAGGGAGATGAATGCATCCAGCCTGGCTCTGTCAGCTGCAAGAACATGTGAGGGGTGCAGAAGAAAAGTGTGTGAGGGTACAGACAGCCTGATACCAGGTCACAGATAGCTGATGAGAAATGTGTGAGGGAGAAGAATGCAGGTATATGAACATTTGAGAGGGGCTGAGGAAAGGTGTGTGCACGTGCAGACACCCTTACAACAAGAGATGTGTGTGAGAAAGGAATGCAGCTAGCATGGGCTCTGTCAGGTATGCAAGCATGTGTAGGGGCTGAGGACAGGCGTGTGTGGGTACAGACACGCTGATTGCTGTTTCTGTGTTCCTGCTGTGGTATATCTGTGCCAAATGATGAGAACGGGCATAATCACGTAGGGGCAGATGTATAAGGCCCTTGCGCCACTTTTGCATCATTTTTAACATGGGAAAAGTGACACAAAAGAGGCGCAAGAGGCTTGTAAATCTGCCCTGTAATTTCAGTAATTTCATTTCAAAAGCAAAACTTGAAATTACCGAAATGACTCCTGTGTTTAAACAAATCACCCAGATTTAGTCACAAGTTGGCACGAAATGACCTACTTCTTCTGCCCTCCCTGGGCTCTTCCCAGCAGGAAGTCGACCTCCAGCTTTGAGAAGCTGGTACATCCTCCCATCGTGGCACATTAGGAGGAAGTGAAACTTGATTACTGAGATCCAGGTGACCCAGTTCACACATCCAGTTCCAGTGCTTGCTCCACTTTGCAGGTTTATCTCCTATGCCTTCGTTGACCCTCAGTCTGTTATTGGTGGCTCTGTACTATGACCACTCGCGTGACGGCCAGGCCCGACGTAGAGTATATGTGCAAAGTCCTGACCTCCCAGTATCCACCCCTCCGCAGCATATGCCGGATTGCTAAAGCCTGTGAGCCACTAATCCTTCACAACCAGCAAATGAGCTGCCCAGAAGTATAGGAGCATATCCGGGGTGGCTAATCCACCGGCAAGGGCTGGCTTCCAGGCCTATATGCGGCATTCCGCCCCTCCAACTTAGTGACCTGGTCTGGACATTGATGTTCCTAAAGAATGCACTTTTAATCGGGATGGGGTGGTTCTGCCGATGATAAAGGAGGCGTGGTAGGGCAACCATCTTGAATATGGCCGAGCGTCCCATAAGAGATAGGGGCAAAGCAGACTAATACTTGACGTTCGGTCCAAGGCCCGCAAGCTGCGGCACCAGGTTCTATTCATAGGATCACGCCGCATCAGCAGGGATGTAACCCTCGAGATATTTAAATCCACGAGGAAGAACCTACAACCCCGACAGCCATCGAAAGGTCAGAATAAGATCCATATATATCCAAGACCTCGAGCGCCCGAAGTACTAACATATCTGGCCTGGACCGAAACAAAAGAACGTCATGAGCATACAGCAAGATCTTGTTGCTGGCTACCTCAAACCCCTGTTAACCCTCCTTGAGTGAGTCTGCTCACTCCCAAACAGTCAGGGACTCTATCCCCAACTCGAAGAGCAAAGGTGAAAGAGGGCAACCCTGGCTAGTGCGCCGTTCCACCGGGAACCAGTCCGATATACCTCCCCAACCCTTACCCTGGCCACCAAGTTAGTATAAAGAAGCCTTACATATCGTATGAATTTGGGACCAAAGCCGACCCTGAACAAAAGGGCAAACAGGAATGCCCAATTCATCCAGTCGAAGGTCTTTAGGAAAAACAATAGATAGACGGGCCCAATATATCTGAACTGTGACCCGCTCAAGGCTATCGTGTTATGGACTCTTCGGATATTGTACCGAGTAGCACGCTGAGGCTTGGATGACCAACCGTCCGTAAATTTCACGTACAGCCCGTAATTTGGACCACACGTCTGTTGTCCGTGAGGAAACCTTTTACGGATGCCTTTTGTCCGTAATTTTGGCCATCACAGGGAGCCCCGCTGCTCCCCTGTGAGCGGCCTCACCTTCCTGATGGGGCGCCTCGCGCCCCTCCTTGAGCAAAAGAGCAGGCTCTCCCCGCCCATTGTCATTCTGTATGGGGCTGATGATTGCCACATACAGAGTGTCAATGGGCAAGTCTGGGCTGGTAAATCATGTGGCGCCTCCTCCTGCCTCGGTGTACAGCAGGGCGTTCTGTAAAATAAAAGGCAAAACGCTAATGCTGCAACTTTAGCAACGTAAGAAAACAGTTTATATAAAGAAGCCTATAAAATAAGTTAAAAAGAACGGGTTATCGTTCTTTCACCGTCTCATCATTTTTTAACTGAAGTATTTTCAATATTATGTCCAACAAAGCCATGGTTACAGCTTTTTCTTATTTTAAGAAACTAACAACCATTGACAAAGCCAATAGTCCTGTTTTTTGTTGGTGTAATGATACTTGCTGTATTATATATCTGGATGCAAAGACATAAACAACATAATACCAGTCGGGCGGAACACTATGCTAGTACTGATTTTTAGCTTAGGTGTTTTAAACTACGCCCTTAATTACATCGAACACCCCCTTTGAACCCCCCCCCCCGTTTTTTTACACCACTTCAAGCCCTGGAAGCAACACCATGTCACAGTCACCTCACATCCTGGCACTGTTCATCATGTGTGACTCATGACTTCTACGTTTTCAGACGGCCTATGTGCAGGGGCATAGTGAACTTTCCCCCACCCCACCCCACCCCTTGCTTTAGGAACTACAGCGAGGGTGAAGTTCTTAATGGGCCTTTTCTGTCTGCAACTCTGTAGACAAAGGCTCAGCTCATAATGTGAAAAGGTGGGTGAGTAAATAAGTGAAGGAATGTGTGAATTGCTAGATGGATGAATGGATGAATGAAAGGGTGAATGGATAGAAAAAAGAAAGGATGGATGGATGAGTGGAAGTATGGATGAGGGAAAAGGTAAATAGATTAATGTATGGGTGGAAGGGTAGATGTATGGGTAAAAGGGTGGATGGGTGCATGAAAGGATGGATGGATGAGTGAAAGCTTAGATGGGCGAGTGAATGGGTATATCGATGAGTGAAAGGATGGATGGATTGAATTGATAAGTGAAATGGTGAATGTATGGATGGATGAGTGAAAGGGGTAGATGGACAAAAGGATGAATAGATGAGTGAAGAAGTGAAAGGGTGGATGGATGAGAGAATGGATGGATGGATGAGTGAAAGGATGGATGAGTAATAGGATAAATGGATGGAATAAGTGAATGGATGAGTAGATGGATGGGTGGATGATGGATGGATGGATGGATGGATAAGTGAAAGGGGGATGGAGAGAGAAAGGGAGGATGAATGACTGAAAAGGTGAATGGGTGGGAGGATAAGTGACTGGGTGGATGGATAAGTAAGTGAATGAATGAATGGCTGGATGGGTGAAAGGGTAAATGGCTGGATGGATGAGTGAATAGATGGATGGGTGAGGGAGTGGATGGATGACTGTACGGATGGATTGGTTGAAAGGGTGGATAGATTAATAATGGATGGATGACTGAAAGGGTGGACGGAGGGATGGATGAGTGTAATGATGAATGGAAGGATATATGGTGGATAGGTTTGCAAATGGTTGAAAATGTTTGGATATAAATGGGCACATAGATGAAAGGACAGAATGAATGGTGAGAGACTGAATAATAGATAAAAGAATGATTACACCTTGTAGCACCCATTATCTTAAGTAGCATTTCCTATAAATTGACGTTCACGTTAATATGAGTTATTGTCTCTATATAATGTGTTTGTGATGTACCGCACTCCGACACCCTGCCCTACATAATTGGGATGAGTAACACTATAAGAGAAATTAAATACACATGAGAGACGGTCTATGTGAAGATGAGGGGCACCATTGGAGGGTGGTAGCAAGGCAGGACTGGCCAGACCGGGCATCGGGTGTTTACCTGGGAGGCTGGAAAGGGGGGGAGCGTTTTTTTTTTACTGGGGGCTGGCACTGCAAAGTTCCTTATATAGCCAGTAGTTTTCAATCAACAATAAAAGCTGCTTCACTTATATTCAGGTGTGGTACACCATTGTCTGGTGATTAATGTACCTGATGGAGCGAGATGCAAATTTTTTCATTGTCTAAGGCAGCAAGCTGCAGCCATACGGAAAAACCCTGAAGTGCACGATTGTCTTAACCTAATATAAACCTATTTTGACTTGTACTTAGATGGTTGTCTATTTACTTACATATATACTATTGCGCGACCACCTCTGACATATCTGTAAAACCTGCCTTTTGTTTCGAAGTTTTGTCCTGAATTTTGACCTTTTGTCCTGAATTTTTGTACTGAATTTTGACCCTTTGTCCTGAATTTTTACACTCACCGTCCTGAATTTGCACCTATGCCAGTTGGTCACCCTAGCTGAGGCATCAACCCAGATTGATCCAGATGGACTAATCGAATGATAACGCCCGCCAAGCAGGTGGCCAGGACTTTGGCCCAAACTTAAACCCCATGTTTAATTGTGAAATAGGTCGAAAATCACATTGCACACCCCATTAAAGTCACCACCCATTATCCACTGTGACTCCGGCTACCCCCTCACCAAGTCCTTGAGCCAACCGAGGAGCTCGGAAGTAAGAGAGGGGAGCGTAAACACAAATCAACAGAGGGGTGATCCCTGGAGTGTGCCCGTGATCCCACTAAGCCACCTAGACCGTAGTGCTTCACCCTAGGGACCGACAATGGAGTGCGGCCCTGAATTGGGATGACTGTTTGAATGAAAGGTGAGAACGGAAGGATGATGGTGTTATGTTGGGGGATAGTATAATCTGTTTCTAAGTTAAGAGAAGCTAAGAATGTTTTTTTGTAAACTGAAATGATATTATGATTCTGTCGTATTTGTAAATGTTTTTGTGAACTCACTACAAATTATAAAAAGAGTATATGACAATATAGAAATATACATAAATATAAAAAAAATTTTTGATAAATAAACAAAATAAGAAAGAAAAAAAGTAATGTTTGTATTGAGACTTTGTGCCATGGGTAAATGTCCAGTTTGAGTAATCACCACTGTAAAAACTAGATAGGCCAAGTAAGAGGTTGTTCCCGTTGTATTACAAGTCAGGTAACACCGGGGATGCGTATTACTATTATTAATGCCTTGGTGCCAGGTGTATTGCTGCTATGGGGTTATGTCTTACCCATATAGAGGCATTCCAAATTGATGAAGCCTTATTAACATTACTGCCGGCAACCCTGCCTGATGTGATCACTGCCAGTCATCCTGCATAAGGAAACCAGTAATGTGATCTCGTCTGATATGGACCCTATGATAGCACTAATAGTATTAGTGGCTCAGGAGGACTTTCTTTAAACGTAGGTAGCTCTTATTACTGAACAGGTTGGAGATCCCTGCCCTAAAAGAACATATATTGTAGAAAAAGGGAGAATTATTTTTGTAATTTGATTTGCAAGGGGCTGAACAATGGCACTGGAGTCAGGAGGGGCCTCCTGCCTGTCCAGCCTCCCTGACTCAGCTCATGAGCTGGCTCCGTGTAGAAGACAAATGGTCTTGAATAAGAATCCAGAAAAGGAATGTAATCCAAATGAGGTTTATTGATACGGTTTCCAATCACAGGAGGAGCGCCTCATCAGCCAGGAGTCCAAGTAGCAACTGACCAAGCACAACGGACACCTGGCTTCTGAGAGCGTCTCCACATTTAAAAGAATACATTTATACATTCTGTGCACATGCTCAGGCATGTGCACACGAGATAAGAATAATCAGCACGAGAACGATAATAAACAAGATACAACACACTACACTCCGGTAATGACTGTAGCCATGGCGGTCACCGACTATCACCCGCAGTGTTTTTGGGGGGTGGAGAGAGCCGTAGAAGAGGAAGGGGTTGCACAACCAAACAGAAATCTATGGCTTCACCTGGTAACAAATCCTAGTGGAGTTCTTTACTAGAACTCGGTGGGCTTACTATGCCTTACTGTTTAAGTGAGATAATGTATTTTTTGATAAAGTTTTGTATAGCGCAAACAAGACCCTAGAGGGTATCAAAGCGCTACACATAATAGGGCAGGTAGGATGCAGTTGTAAGAAAAGACATTTATTACGTATATCGAAGTTATATATAAGTTATGGTATAACTTGTAACAAGCGAACAACCATGGAGGGACTGCCACAGTCCCTTTCTAGAACAGTTTCCTCAGACAATCCATCCTCTGCTGCATCATGTTTTTGCAGATATTACAATCTGGTTTATGCGTTATTTTGGGTGCATCACAAACAAATGTATATTCTTAACCTAAGGACATCCAAGCGTGAAAGCGCATACAAGGCAAATGCAGTTTTTTTTTAGTGAGAAACACATTTAGGACCCGTGGCACGTGCAACGCAGGGCCTGAGGTCACGTGTGCTGGTGAGTGTCCCATTCACAGGCTGGAGCAGAGGAGAGCATAGCCCTATAATCGATGGCACCCGCCTTGGCAGCTTCACAGTTCTCGCCTCGACATCTGCATGAGAGGGGGCTTCTGGGTACTGTGAGAAATTAGAATATGTATTTGTTTCCTCTTTTCAAATGCTAGCAAACCTATGTGTTTTTGCCCACGTGCTTCAAACATGATACTATAAAATGTATGGTTCTGCCTCGAATTCCCAATTTGTTTTCTTTCGGGAGGGGAGGAGGGTTGGAATTTCCAGTCTGGAGGAAAGGCTGGGCTCCCTCTGGGCAGAGGGGCTGGTTCATCATTTTTGCCAGGGCTCCTTTCGGTTCCAGTTCAGACCGGTTTGAACCCTCCGCTGCTCCGATCTACAGCACTTCTCCCACTTCATTAAAGCCACTTCAGGAGGAACCAAGCTCATCAGCCTGGTTTTTACAGCACTTCAAGTATCCAGGCTTGGTTGACCCATCACCATCAGTGGTTGCAGAGAGTGTATAGAAAGCTGCGAGCCTTAGTGCAATGGGGCGGGGCCAGTGATTGTGGGCGTGGCCAAGGGCGTGGCTCAAACCAAGGTAATATTTTGCAACTACTTTATTGGCCTTTTACCTTCCGGTAAGTGCATGTGAAATATAACTCCCACACCTTAAATCAAAGTGAAAGTAATCAGTGGCAAATGCACCCGTCTCTGTTATGAAAGCTTGATTGAAATGCAGCGTGTGCAGACCCGGAAGGCAAGGAACCTTGGGTGACGCTGTCAGAATAGTGATGCGTATAGTTCTACGAGGTCCCAGCGTGGGACTGAAAGCACTGTACATATTCAAGTCTTTTTTTTAAATTTGTATTTTACACACAGCATGTTATGCTATATTTCTTTTTAAAAAAACTGTATATAACCAAGTATTTTTTAGGTCTCGCCTCTCAATGCGCATGCACATTCAGCGAGAATATAGGGTCTTAAACAAGGTTTACCTAGATTGGCGATTTGATGCTGTGCCCGTGCGCTTTTAGGTCAATGCGCAAGCGCATTGACCTAAAATGCGCGTGCATATCATCAAATCGCCATCTGTTCCCCAGCAGCACTCCTCCCACTCCTTTGAAGTGAAGCTTAGCTTCACTTCAAAGGCCCCTGCTTCATCGCCGCTCTCCCAGCTCCGCCCCCTGCTGCGGTCGTGTCGCATTTCTTCTCCCCTCTCCCCACAACAATGCCCTCCCGTCTTGTTCAGCTAGCTGGTAGTGCAATTAGGTGGAATTTATATTTCGCTTTCCGAAGTATTTTCTTTATTTTAGCTTATTAATGATTACAAACGCAATTGATCTATTGGCGTGGCTCTCAAATTGTGGCTTCTCAAAGAGCAAAAAAATACGTGTATTGACGCCTTAAAAAAGCTGGGTCCTGGCTAGAATAAAAGGTGTGCACTTTTACTCACACACAAAAGGATGACCCATAACATTGTGTTTAAGAAGCTATTTCATTGAGCCCTCACGCGGCCCAGCGGAATGTGCGGCTCTTGCGCCACTATTGTTTTTGCAGACAGTTCTGCTTAGTTTCTTTTAGCAATCAGCTGCCTACACGCGGGAACATAGAGCACCCCCAACACACACACACTGAGGAGAAACGAGCATACAAGTCCCAGAATTCAGAGCTCTATCGATCGGAAAAAAACAGGACGGACTAGCGGCCCATGACGCAAAGCCTGCTGGGAACCATGTCAAATTTTAAGAAGAATGAGGCTGAAGAGTACCGCAGGAGCGGATTTCACACCCGGAAGTAATGCCTGTTAGGCGCACACCTGTTTGCATGATCACATCTTGGCCACACTAAGATGCGCCCTGGTGCTGCCTTGAAAATCAGAACGTTCACTGTGTTTTGGATACATTTGGCAATGTAAACGGAGTTCCCACCTGGATCAACATGAGCTTAGGGGCCAAGAGACCCCACTCCGCCTCATGTGTGATATACAGCTGCCCTGGGTTGCCACTCAGCATGTTGAATTCTGGTACTTGAAGTTTTGCGTTTAACGTCATGCAGGGTGAACTCGCGGTCGCTGTACCTTTTCTTCTTACCTTTTCCTCCATCCCTACAAACTAGCGTTCACACGAACCCTGTTCTCAGAACTGTTGCTGGTCTGTGTCCACCCAGGCAGCCCAGGCCACCCCATGCGCTCCATAACAGCCCGGTTCACTCTTGTTCTGGCCCGTCACTCATCGGCTCCTCTCAGTGCTTGTTTTACATAGTAAATACATCTCAAAATTTTACATTCAGTGTGATTTTTTTAATTAAATCTGTATTGAGTAATTTTAATAATATGTTTACATTAATTAAAATTTAAGCTGATAGCGCTGTGGCATTATCCTCATTTCAATCATTCAATCAATCAATCACTGGATTTATAGAGCGCGCTACTCACCAGTGAAGGTCTCAAGGAGCGGGGGTGGGGGCAGCTACAGATCAGTTCAGTTGTAGAGCCAGGTCTTGAGATCTTTCCTGTAGGTGTGCAAGGTCGGGGAGCGTCTGATGTTCACAGGGAGCTCGTAAGAGAAAGCTCTCCTGCCTGCTCTGTTCCTGCGGATGTGAGAGACCTCAGCCAGGGCGAGGTCGGCGGAGCGGAGGTTCCTCTTGGGAACGTGGAAGGAGACTCTCATTGAGGTATTTGGGTCCGATGTTGTTGAGGGATTTGTAGGTGTGGATGAGGAGCTTGAAAGTGACCCTCTTCTCGACGGGGAGCCAGTGGAGGTCTGCTAGGAGTTGGGTCATGTGCTCGTGTCGTGGTGTTCCAAGGACGAGTCTCGCTGCGGCGTTCTGGATGGTTTGGAGTTTGTGTAGAAGAGTTCTGTTTATTCCGGCGTATAGGGCTTAGCCGTAGTCCAGTCTGCTGGTAATGAGTGCATGGGTGACGGTTCTTCTGCACTCGAAGGGGATCCATTTGAAGGTCTGGTGGAGTATGCGGAGGCAGTTGAAACTGGTGGAAGCAACGTCGTTGATCTAGCGGTTCATGGAGCGTGAGGAGTCGAGGATGATGCCGAGGTTTTGTGCGTGGTCTGTAGGGGTGGGTAACTTCCCAAGAGCAGAGGGCCACGAGGTGTTGTCCCAGGCATAGGTGCAGAATCCGAGAATGAGGACCTCGATTTTCTCTGAGTTGAGCTTCAAACAGCTGTCTTCGATCCAAGCTGCAACATCCTTCATTCCTTCATGGAAGCAGAGTCTGGTGTCTTTGGGGTTCTTCGTGACCGAGAGGATGAGCTGGGTGTCGTCGGCGTAGGATACAATGCTGAGCCCATGTTGTTTCACAATGGCGGCGAGGGTGGCCATGTAGATGTTGAAGAGTGTCAGGCTGAGCGACGATCCTTGGGGTGCTCCCCAATTGATGTCGGTGGGTTTGGAGAGGAAGTGAGGGAGTCTGACCCTCTCTGTTCTACATTTAATATATTAACTAATTTGAATTAGCATTTAACATTACATTATTTGCATTAGCTTTTTTAAACTTATAAACTTAGTAAAAGCTTTCATTGTTCCCTATAATTATAAACATATAAACGTAATAAACATTTAATGTTTTCCCTATATTTTACCACAGGGAGATCTCTTACCCAGTTTCAGATATCTACACCAGCGTGTAAAAAGTTGCAAACCGCAAATTCACACTCATACATTTGGCTCCATCCCCTGTGTTTAGGGCAAGGGGACATGTAAGTCTACTCTATGTAATCGATTTACACTCATAAATGGTGAATAGCCAAAAGTAGTACATTTACTACAACGTGTAAAAGCAAACTCACACTGGAAATTTACACATGTGTAAGGTTACCTTTTGTGACTAGCTCCCTTAGTATTTAAGATTTTTTTTTAAAGAGCATTAAAAATCTATATATCTTATTAACACACAATCAGACTGTACCTATTGTAATCCTTTTTTGTGTGTTTCTATTTGAAGAAAGCAAAACAGAACTCATCCTCACATTACCTCACATAAAGAATCATTTGTTGCCTCTGTGGAGCCTCAAATGACTCCATCCATTAAAGCCAGTCAAAGCTCCGAAGCAGCCTTTCGATTTGTTGATTACCTAATTGCACACATTTGCATTTCTTTCTTGCAGTAGGCACCCTGGAGAGAAGGCTTGTTTATTCTTTCACTGGCTGCCTCTCCCTGGGCCTCAAAGCACAGGAGACCCCCCATCCACTCCCTTGTATTCAGATGTCCACTGCCCCCACTGCTCACAACAGTGCTAAAAAGATGGACCGGTCTCCCAGTACCACCCATCAATGCCAATTGTACATTTTTCAATCTGGTGAATAACATCTATCAGAAAAATGACCATTTCCGCCCAGCATGACTGTAGCATGCAGGGCAGGTGAAAGGGGCATCTGCTGTCCGCCTCAGCGCCTTGACGCCTTTGGGCAATTGTTTGCGCTCTATGCATTTTTTCCATTTAATTTCAGAGAGGCGCGCACCGTTTTCCATAACTCGGGACTATCTTCGTCCAAAAAATACTGTGCTGTCCCCTGGGTGTAGACATCACTCATGGGGCAGTCCTCGCCACCATGTCGAGGTCGGTAATATCGACCTACAGTCATATCGCATGCAGTACATACCCTATCACTACATCGCCATGGTATGTGCACTATTATTTTATCAAATCACAAGGGGGGAGAGTAGAGGTAGGGGAGATAAGGACTCGTCCCCCACGAAACTTGTCAAATGATGAAAAAGAGAGTCCCTTCTATTTCAGAAGGAAAGCACACCTCTTGCTAGGACTGTACAGAAGGAAAAACATTTTCTTTCAAATAACCCTTACCCACCGGGTTTCCCCTTGGTGGCATGCTTCATCATAGCGTCCATCCCTGCCCTCTACGGACAGAGCCGTACTGCTACCTACGAATACGCAGGAGCACTTAATAGAAAAATAAGGGTGTCCCTGTACACCTATACACCTATGAGGTCTTGTTATGAAAATAGAGTGTGTTTTGGAGCTGTATGTTAAAATTATTTAAAAAGTGGGACAAAAATAACTGTGTTTTCTACCCCTAATTGATATGCTAAAATCTGGGGATAAGCGGGGAATGCTTGAGGCGTGATTACCAACTGTTTCCCTGGTTGGTTGACTAGTTTCAAGCCCTACCCCAAGGCACTTCATCAGGACCTCAAAGGAGAAATGATGCTCCCACTCCTGATGTTGCTATTAGCACAGTTGAAGAGTTGAAGTGATAAACCAAAATATGAAACAAATATATACATCAGCTAATTGGTCTGCTTTAAATCTAAAAAATCCTGCAGAGGTATGAAAAGAAAGAAAAAGGTTAAAAAGTGCAAAAACCTTGGGGTCTACAATGAGTTAAAAATCATTGGTGATTCAGTGGTTATTTTGGTGAAAATACACCAAACCAGTGCCTATAAAGTGTGAAAATGCTGTGATAATAGGTCTAACAAGATATTCCAAACATATAAGCATTTAAAAAGCATGAACTGCTGGCACATCGCCATGTTACTGTGGTGATTGAGGTTGATTACATACATGATCAGAGTCCTTCACTGGGCTCCTGAGTCCTTCGCCTGTATTCAAGCTCTGAAGGTATGTTAATAAATGAGAAATTCTAGGAAGTTAGAATACTGTCTAAAAATGTTGGGCAGAGCACGTCTACTTACCTACTTGGTCAAGGCTACTCCCTTTCGGCAAACCTGACCGGCTCACTAGAGGCTCCGACGTTACTTGAGCAACATATGAGTTGGGCATATAATGTTGGGTAATTGCCAAACGTGAGTGTCCACGTGGGCGCGAGTGACTACACCGCGTACTGCTGTACCAACACTCACTTCCTGGACAACGCTGATTTGTCACCATAGTAACATGGTTACGGTGATGACAGGTTGCTCTCTATAGTCCTTGCAAATTGTGCGGACATGTGTTAAGGGGGAAAAATTAAATGTTTACTGCGTGTTCATGTTGGCTACCATAATGAGTATTTTGAAGGATGAAAAAATGAAGGTGAGATAGGCGCATTGTACGGACACGTATTTGGAACAAAAAATGCACCGCTCACTACGCGACCATGTTGGTTACCTTAATGTATATTTTAGAAGGCTGAAAGGGGAGTCGTGGAATTGGGCTCCATGTTTTAAAAAAATGAAATAACCGCCTATCTATTAATCATGCTGATCAAAAAAGTCCTCTTTTTTAAGGCAAGCAGATCGCGAATGAAGAACTGGGAACGGGTTGGCTCACTCCGTCACATGAAAGTCATGGATTGGTAAAAGTATGGAAGAGTGTACCCCCTTATCAGAACGGAGGTAAATAATTCTAAGTGCACAGATGAAAAATTATGCTCATACGAATTGGCCCCAAGGAATATTTTCACTTAGACCTGCCTCATGGGATTTGAGTCTAAACCCCATCTCTGTTCTTTCTCAAATAGATGGGATTCATTGCTGATTTGTTCAATCACAGTCCACCTCAAATCCTTCAGTGTGTGTTTGCATTCTATGTAATGAGACGTCATCTTTGTCCTGACTCGTTGACATCTCAAATTACTTAGGTGTTCACTTATGATCTTTTAAATGGTCTGTGTCGATGGACACACACTACAATTACCACATGGGTGATGGCCACTAACGGGTGCTATGAAACCCTGATTTGGTGTGTTGTCTCTGGGAGTATGTGGTCGAGTATGGACCAACATATCCTTCAGATTGCAATTCCTTCTATGGGAAAACATAGGTTTACTTAGAGTGGTATCGCTGCCACTTGGAATTTTCTAGTGCTTGTTAATTATTTTGGTTCCTGTGTTGGAAGCGCTATTGTATGTTGTTGTACACGGATGGGACGCATTTCATCAGTTACTCTTGTGGTATGATCCAATAGGGATTGCCTGTCATAATTTCTTGCACTTTTTATCGCTTTTGCCACTATTTTGTCTGGATAGTTGCGTGTTTTCAGTTTAGAGCGCAGATCAGTTGCTTGTGATTTGCAATTGTTAATTTCAGAACAGTTGCGCCTTAGTCACAAGAATTGCCTGAACAGCAGGTTCTCTCTCAAGTGCCTCAGAATGTGATTATCAAAACTTACAAGGCAGTTTTTGGCTTTGGCTTTAAAATGTGTTGAAGTCTTCAAACCATCCTCACTGGGGAAAATATTGAGGTCTAAAAAAAACATTTCAGTTTTCGATATAGTATAAATGAATTTTAGAAATTAGTTTTGTTCATTGTGCCATGTGATGAATGACTTGGCTGTGTCTTCATTGCCGTTCCAGATTACAAACTCGTCATCTCGGTATCTCTTCCAAGGCTCTATGTTGTTGAAGTACGGGATGTTGGGTGATAGGATTTTCTGTTGTTCAAGATGGTGGACATGACAGCCCTTTACACTGGGCGCAAAAGTGCTCCGCATAATACTGCTGTGGTTTTGTAGAAAAAGTTGATCCTCAAAGGCGAAAAAATTCTTAGTGAGGGCGAGGTGACAGCATTCCATCACTAGATTGCGTGGAGTCTGATATTTCCATTCGCTGGTGAACAGTACTTCCTGTAGAATCTCTAAAGTCTCAGTGTGGGGGAGGCTGGTATATAAACCCATTATCGAGTCCAATGAGGCATTGTGTCCATGGATCGAGTGGGAGATCGTTGAGGATTGGTAGGATATCTTTGGTGTCCTTAAAGTATGTTTCCGTTGCCTGGACGATTGGTCAGAGGTAAGAATCTACACAGAGAGGTTCCAAAAGGAAGCCCATCCCTGAAACAATAGGACGTCCCGGGGGTTAATGTACATCTTTGTGTATCTCTGCTATTGTGTAAAAGTAGGGGGTCACAGGATCCTGCGGGGAATGAGATTTTGATATCTTTTCTGATCACCTAGATACCTATCTCATTCATCCAATTTTGGATCGATTATTGACTGTCATTGAGTAAAAGGCAAACCCACATAAGTTAAATCAACCCCATAGACTGACACAACTCTGAAGAACCACTTACGACTGGTAAAGTTTAAAAAGTTTAATATAAAACCAGAGTCAATTGCAAATACAATCCTCTCAAGATAAGATTCAACAAGTATACAGGTACTAAAAGGAACATAAATTCCCTAAAGAATCTCAGTCGACAAAAGAATACAATCAAAACCAATTCTAAAATCAGCAAATTGAATAGCATAGACACAAATTGAATATGATGCGTCATTTACAGAAAAAGAATGAAACAAGTTAAAACTGTCCCTACTCTATGCTAGATGACATCCCTACTAGCAAGTCCTTTACCTAAAAAGGTGTCAGCAGTT
Source organism: Lissotriton vulgaris (assembly GCF_964263255.1). Taxonomy (NCBI): domain Eukaryota; kingdom Metazoa; phylum Chordata; class Amphibia; order Caudata; family Salamandridae; genus Lissotriton; species Lissotriton vulgaris. The sequence goes on along the minus strand of NC_141688.1, from coordinate 307,308,745 downwards.
TGACTTCCAAAGAAGTTCAAACTCTCTTAGTCTCTGATGGAAACCTATGTCGAGAAGCAGTACCCTTTCTGCCTACCCATCCGCTCTCTAAGGGTCCTCGGCCTACTGCTCTCTCGTTCCCTTGCTCTGCTCTGACTCTCTTCAGGCCATCTGCTCTCTTGCGCTGCTTTCTCTCCCCGGGGTGCTGTCCCTAAATACAAAATCACAGTATGGGTGGAACGCCCCTTTGAGACGCCCACAACGTACACATTTCACGTGATCCCGCTTCTGGGTTTTTCCATAACTTCATCTCTTCGCATCGTCTGTTAAGTTGACCTTGCTTCTTAGGCGCCATCTTCATCTTCGTGCTGGTAACCTCATGACATTCCAGTTGACACTTTCAGTCCAAAGTCTATCACCTCAACAGAGCTCTATTCATTACAGTTGTGATTGTAACCTCTTTTGGTCCTGTGAACAGTCACTTCTAAACAAGACCCCAAATTCCAAGCGTCCCCTATCTCATTAGGCCATAAACTCCGTCCAGCATTGTCACTTTAAATTTAACAAGACCTTTGACTCTTGGCTCGCACGTATAGATCAAAGCTATCCCCCTATTCCTGTGAGCCCACTAAATTATATGCAGTGAACTACTCTCTTGCGAACTCTTGGTCCATTAGGTTAAAACTACATATGAACACACTATTCTAAAATTCCTACAAACTCTTCTATACGGTATGACTTTTAACACATATATATATATAATCGAATTAGAAAATCATTTGATTATAAGCGAATTCATATTACATAAAAGTACAACGCTATACTCTCGTTCTTACACAGTGCTATATGGTCTGCACATTTCTTCGATTTACGTTTCATCTCTTTCTCCGTTTAATTAATTACATACATATATGAATTCTGTTTAGCACGTTCTACTGTTCTTAAACATTTTCACATATTTCTACTTTAGCCCACTATGTACGGCTTTCCTAATTCTAATGCATTTTCTAGAGTAAATACGAATACATTTCCTTATGACTTATGTTACATATGCTAACTTTACACTACAAGTGCTAACTTTTCATTATAGGCTTGTAAATATGGTACGGATATACTTTTCATTCAAATTGCGCTCTCTCAGTTCCCCCCTTTGATGACCTCTAGGGGTCATCACTAACTCTCAATTTGAATGTCACTTTACACAGAACTAGTTACAAGGCTCCCTCTTTTTATCGTCTCGAGAGCTCTCAAACTTTTATACTGTTGATCTTGTAAAGCAGCTAATCTCTTTTCTTGCTCTCTCATGGACCTTTGCAACCGGTTCGTCCTATACCATTTATACGACCTCACTAAACCCAACAACATGATTATGCAAATCAATATTATTAAGACAGGTTTCAAGATGTACCAAACAACACTTTTACCAAGATTGGCAAACCAACTTCCAACTTTACCCATTCCATGACCTACTTTTTCCCAAACATTTACTTTTGTTAAATCTTCGATTTCTTGATGTATCTCTGTAATGTTCTGTATGACTTTCTCAAGTGGTTTTGAATTGTCTGGAATAAAAGTACAACATTCCTGGACCTTCAAAGCCTTGCAGACTCCGCCCTCTTTTGCTAGCAGAACATCTAAAGCAAGACGGTTCTGAAGAACCATTGCCCTAATCGACTGCATCTCTCCTTCCACTAGCATCAGTGACCTTGCAGTACTAGCAGATAATCTATCCACAACTGTAGCTAGTCTCCTGATCTTAACATCGTTAAATATCAAACCTAAAAGAGGAAACATTGCTCCAAATACGTCTCCAACTACCTCAGCATCTCCTACTTCTCTTTTCCCTCTTGTCGAAGCCTTTCCCTCTATGATCTCTAAATCTTTCGCATGATATATTTTGGGGAAGACAATTGCCAAATAACATGAACCATACCAATTCTCAGGCAATTTTACATAGGCATTTCTTCCACATACAAAATATACATTAGGAATCGCTTGCATCTCTTTCATGAAATCCTTCGTATAGTATTCTAACCTGAAAGCATGTTCACAACTAACTTCACCTACAAATACACTCTCGTAATATGTCTTGCTTCGAGTCAAGCATAACTTTCCTTTCTGCGTTCTATCCAAAGCTATTGGACCATTACTACCCTTCCTTTTGTGTGCCTTTTCCTCTTCGGTCCAATCTGTTTTCCATTGTCCTGACATTTTTAGAATCTTCTGCCTCCTGTACCGGTCATCTACTTGTCCAATGAATTTCTTCTCAATCTCTGATACCTTGCAAGTCAGATTATTTCGGCGTGCATATGAAGTATCTAATGTATCCCAAGGAAGAAAGAATTTTGCCAATCTATCTTCCTTTTTGTAATAGTCCCACTTATTCATTTGTTTATAATTCGGGACTTCAGGCAGTACCGAATCATAATTTGAAAAATAGTACTCAAACCCTTCTCGACCATAAAATATACTGAGCAATAAACTACATGTTATCCCATAAGTCAGTGGGAGGTGATGATACCTGATGCCTTCATCTACGGAAGCCGACAATTGCATGCAAACATAACAATCTTTGGCCTCCATGGCATCAATATACTCGTACAATAGCTTGGCATATGCGTTTGATCTAAAATTTCCCTGCGACTCGTCTATGTGTAACCTACGAGCTTCATCTGCCAGTAACGCCTTTTCACGGATTTCATTGCTCTCCTCCTTCTTCCCAACAAGAGCAGGTTTCAAAGTCGTTACAGGCTTTACATCTGTTGTCTCCTTTACACTTGCATGTCCTACTATGTATGATATGGTAACTACTGTGATGATAAGAGAAATTACTACTGCTATTAGTGTGCCTATTATGCATTTGGCTTTTCGGTTTGGGTTGCCATTCTCCATGTTATCAAACAATGTGGCTCTTTTTTTTTTTTTTTTTGAAGAAAAGTGTTCTTTTTCAAGTCTTTATCTGCTTTATTTGATTTCTCAGTCTGTGAAGCGCTCTTAATCAACAAAAAGTCTCTTTTTCACAACAATGTCTTTTTATCTTCAGCAACAGACAACCCTAACCCTTCTCCGTCCTCTAAATGTAATCCCTAATTTTATTCTTCTTTCCACTCGGCGCTAGGTTATCTTCTTCTTTATAGATTAATCACAAAAGTCTTTATGCATCTACAATGATTCTGGTACCTGCAGCTCTAATAACATATTCCAACAGTTCTAAACGAATGACTTTTTCTTCCTGTGCTGGTATTGGATGACCCAAAGTTGGAAACTCTAATCGATTCAGCACCAGGTCTTTGATCCGACTTAGGTAAAGGGGAACGGGAAGTGTGAAGGTCAGTAACCCCTCAGTCTCGATTCCAGGCGTCAACATCCATATCTCCACCGTCACAATTGGATCGAGATTGGTCACTTGCACTTCTCTCACTCTCCCAGATCTCTGTCCCCAAGACATCTGCTAGATAAGTCCACTCAGGGGTGGCGTATCTTCTGCAGGGCACACGTACCCTCCTGGATCTTCTCGGACTCTCAGAGCCTGAGTCCGTAGCTCCTTCGTCTAGATCTGAATTTTCAGAGATCGGGACAAGGGTTCTCTCTGGGGTTGTTCTCAAGTTTGACCTTCTCCTTCTTTCCGGCCAACTGGCTTCTCCATTCCTTGTCCTCCTACTCCTTGTTCTTGGACTCGTTTCTTGACCACTTACAGCTTGTTCGGTGTCTGACTCGAACTCCCAGCTACTTTCCTCTTCTGAGGCAACTTCGGTCTCACTAGTGTCCTGACCGTCATCAGCCTGTTCCGACACAGGTTCAGCCTCTTCGATCACCTCTACAGCTTGACTTTCCCTCTCTGTGGCTTCTCCGCTTTCCGCTGGATTTTCATCCGAGAGAGGAGCTGTTTCTTCCAGAGGTGCTGGAACTCTTCGTGTGTGTGAGGCGTGTATCCAGTTGGGCAAGCCTCCACACTTTACTGCAGTGTTCGTAACTAGTATGACTTGGAATGGTCCACGCCAGCGCACATCTAGACAGTTCTTCCTGACATGCTTCTTCACCAGGACCCAGTCCCCTGGACACAGGTCATGGCACAGGTCTTGAGCTGATGGAACCTCTGCAGCCTGGACCTGGAGGGACACAGAATGAATGGCATCAGATAGTCCCTTGCAGTAGTCCAAGATCAAATCGCCTGTGATGTTCAACAATGCTGCAGTCGGAACCGATGGCAGTCTCATAGCTCTCCCCATTAGCACCTCGTATGGAGAGAGACCTGTCCTTCTATCTGGTGTGCTACGTATGCTCATAAGGACCAATGGAAGTGCATCAGGCCAACTCAGGGATGTCCATGAACAAACTTTAGCGAGTCTGGATTTTATTGTGCTGTTGATTTGCTCTACAATCCCCGAAGCTTCTGGTCGATAACTACAATGGAGCTTCTGGTCTATACTCAAGGCTGAACATAGCATCTTCACTATTTCGCTGTTGAAATGAGTTCCTCTGTCCGATTCCAAAGAGGCTGGCACCCCAAACCTCGGTATCAACTCTCTAAGCAACAATTTTGCTACTGTAAGTGTATCGCACCTACGTGTAGGGTAAGCCTCAACCCATCTGGAAAATATACAATCACTAAGACGTATCTGAGTCGATTGCACTTGGGCATTTCAATAAAATCCAGCTGCATTCTATTGAAAGGCCCCCCAGACCTCCCTATGTGACTCAATGTGACTGGTGTTCTTTTTCCTACGTTTAGCTGCTGACAGATCACACAACGCTGACATACTGCTTCTGCCGCTACTCTAAACTTCGGATTGTACCACGTTTGTCTGAATACTCTCACCATGGCATCTCTACCTATGTGTGCTGGTCCATGCAATCTCCTTGCCATTGGACTAACAAGTTCGTTTGGTAAAACTGCTCTCCCATCTGCAGAAATCCAAAAATTCATCTCACTTTTGGTACAACCAGCTGTTTCCCATACCTTTTTCTCGAAATCAGGTGCATTCTCCTGGACACACTTCAGTTCATCCCACGTGTCTACAGTTTCTAACAACATAGTCAAATCAGTTCTTTCCTGTATTCCCCCCACTTCTACCTTGGTGAGAGAATACCCTTGTTCCGCACAGTAACGTGCGACTACATCTGCGTATCGGTTACCTTGCGACACAAAATCTGTATTTTTCGTGTGCGCGGTACATTTAACAACCGCTATAGCTGCTGGACCTTGTAATGCCTCTAACAATAATCTCACGAATTCTCCATTCCTAATGGGAGAACCCGAGGAGGTCATGTAACCTCTTTGAGACCACAACTGCCCATAGTCATGAACTACCCCGAAACCATACTGGCTATCGGTGTAAATGGTGACTCGTATTTTATTGCCTGCCAAACAGGCACGGGTCAAAGCAATGATTTCAGCTACCTGAGCGGAATGTACTCCTTCCAAGCAGGCGGCTTCCACTACTCCGGTAATTGTACAAACTGCATATGCTGCTCTCAGCTGACCGATATCGTCTCTTACGCATGAACCACCAACAAAGAAAATTTCATCGGGGTCAGTCAATGGCTCATCTACGATATCTGGTCTCGGTTTGGTGCATAGTTCAGTCACATCAAGGCAATCATGATCTGTACAAATTTCATCATCAATATCATTTGGAAGTGGCATCAAAGTAGCAGGATTCAAGACAGAGCATCTCTTTAGGGTCACATTCTCAGCAGCCAATATGACTTGCTCATAGCGTGTGAGCCTGCTATTCGTCAGATGCTGAGTCTTGGTCCTGGTCATTAACAATTCCACAGAATGCGGTACATACACCACTAACTGATGCCCCATCACCACATTTTCACACCTTTCAATGCTGACACCCGTTGCGGCAACGGATTTGAGACATCCGGGCAACGCTGCGGCTACTGGATCTTAGGTAGCCGAAAAGTATGCAACTGGTCTACGGGCATTTCCATGTATCTGGGCCAAAACTGCTAAAGCACAACCTTCCCTTTCACAGCAGTAAAGCAAGAATGGTTTTTCGTAATCGGGCATTCCCAAAGCCGGGGCACGACACAAGTCCTCCCTCAGCTGCAAAAACGCCATCAAACAATCTTTGTCCCATGGTACCGGATCACTCACCCCCTTGTGCGTCAGTTTTTGTAAAGGTTTTGCCTTCAGTGAAAAGTTGGCTATCCACTGCCGACAATAACCAACCATGCCTAGAAACATCCTGACTTCTCTTTGTGTTTTGGGCGCACTCATTTTCATGATCGCCTCTATTCTGTCTGGAGACACCTTCCGTTTTCCCTTTTCAATCCTGTGGCCCAAGTACTGCACTTCTGTCAGACAATACTGCAATTTACTTGGAGACACCTTGTGTCCGTTCTCGGCCAAGTGATTTAGTAAGGTGATGGTGTCTGTTTTGCAAGCTTCCTCAGTTTCTGACGCCACAAGTAGGTCATCTATGTACTGGACCAGAACCGAGTTCATGGGCAGTACTAGACTTTCAAGATTTTTCTTCAACACCTGGTTAAAAATCGATGGGCTTTCTGTATACCCCTGGGGAATACGACACCAGGTTAAAACGCGATTTTCCAGCCTAAAAGCGAAAAGTTATTGGCTTTCCTCATCTAAGGAGATTGAAAAGAAAGCCTGGCACAGGTCTATCACTGCGAACCATTCAGCTTGGAACGGTATCTGAAACAGTATCACTGATGGATTCGGTACCACTGGACAACAACGATATTATTAATCTTTCGAAGATCCTGCACTATTCTGTATTTTCCACTAGGCTTCTGCAAACCCATAATCGGGGAGTTACATGGACTTCCCACGATTTCCTTCAGTATTCCCTGTTTAATCATGGATTCGATCACAGGCTTTATTCCTGCAATCGTCTCCGGTGTCAACTTATATTGTGGTGTTCTTGGATACTCGGCATTGGGTTTTACCATGATCTTTACCGGTTCTACCCCTTTGATCAGTCCTATTTCTTCTCCAGTAAAATCCCACACCTCAGCCGACACCATCTCCTTCAAGTCCTGTGGAAGCTCCTCCACCGTTAAGGTAGGGTATAGTTCCACGCATCCCTGCGAGTTTACAACCTTAAATTCGGCATCATCATCGTTAGTCTGCACTTCTACTCCTTCAGGTGTGCAATATATGGTGCAGTTTAGTTTACACAACAGATCTCTTCCTAGCAGACACACAGGGCTTGAATCACAAATCACAAACTGGTGTTCATCACTATATTTCCCTATCTTCACTGATACTGGTTCTGTCAGAGGATTCGTCATTCTCCTATTTGCGACTCCTACCACCTGGATCGTTTCTCCCGACATTGGCAGACCAGGGACTACCGCCGATCTCAAAGTGGATCGAGTGGCCCCCGTATCCACCAAAAAGGTCGTAGGACATCCAGCCACCTCAGCCTCTACGTATGGTCCTCTCTGGTCTACCTCCAGGGCTGCTCCTAGAGTACAGTCTTCATCCCTATTCACTCGTTGTCCCGTAAGGGGATCAACGTAGTAGCATTCTTCTCCACCTACGAACAGTGGCAGTTGTCTATAGGTTTTTCCTCCATTTGCAATGCGAGGCGGTTGAGGGAACTGAGCTCGAGGAGTCTGAGTCCCCCCTTTGACAAACTTTCCCTTTGGGACCGCTGTTCCCTTTACCAGGCTGTTCTGAACCTCATCCTCCTCCTGTTCTAATTCCCCCGTCTCGACATTATAGGGACACTCGCGTCTCCAATGTCCCACCTCGTTACACTGATGGCACCTCGTTGTCTTTTTCAGTGTCGCGATATCTACCCTAGGTATCGGTTTTTCCTCCTCCTCTCTGCTTAGATTATTCTGTTTCTTCCCTAGGGTTCCTGTTCCCTGTTGCCGCTGTCCACCCTTTCCAGCTGATTGCATCTGCACCAACATCAGCTTCTCCTTAAGTTTCTTTGCTTTCGTATCTATTTCATCGCTGCAATACCTCGCATACCTCAGGATCTCATCTAAAGGTTTGTTTTGCCAACAGATCAAATGCTGTTGAATCATTAAGCTTATGTCTGATCTCAATCCCAGGACGAACTTCGACACAAACTGTCCTATGTCTTTAGGATCCATCACGTCCAATCCACTGTACTGTTTGAATGCTTTCAGTAATCACTCATAGTACTCGTGAACGGTCTCTTTAGGTTCTTGAGTGGTTCGATTTATCTTAACCCAGTCTATGTCTTGCAACGGCACTTTCTCTTTTAACCATGCCATTACCCTCTCGTACTTTTCCATGACTCTCTCTGATGGTCCATTCGTCCGGGCATCCCTCTCGGGTTCACAAATGGGCCATTCGACACTAAGCTTACATGCCGTCCACAAATCTCCGGGTACTACAATGTCAAACAGGGTGTTCAAGTCGACCCACAGCACCTTAGAGATCTTCACGAACCTCTCTACCTGTTTGTACCATTCGACGGGATTCTCCCTTAGCTTTGGGAAGGAATTGGTAAATGCCGCTAGATCCCCCCTACTCCAGGGCACATGCACGTAGTTTCCGTTCGCGATTTCTCGCAAAGGGAAAGCTTCCATTCGCATTAGCTCTCCCTCCGGGGACCTCATAAGTGTGCTCCTTCTGACGGATCCCCTCTTGGACCATCTTTCTTCCCATTTATCCAAATCCCTCCACATTCTGATACTCAGGATCAGTTCCTTTATGTGTATTTTCAGCCCAATCGTCCTACGCTCATCTAGATCCTGATCCGTGCAACTTAGCCTATGGTTACCCTGTAAAGCTTTAGTTCGTGATAAGTCTATCATATACCTGTTTGCCAACTCAGATAATTTTTCATGAACTGACCTCGCTTTCCGAGTAACATCCTTAGCCATAAACAGTATTTCATCCTGTTCATACAGATCGATCCTTTCCATTGGCAACGTGCCGTCTATTATTTCCTCCAAGTCTGATTTTAAACTGATTACATCGAGCCGTTTTGCTTTTATCTCAGCTCTCAGTACCTCACTCCTAGGTGGTTCCTTTACATCCCTCTCACCCCCACTACGAGTCCTACGTCTATGCACAGGTGAGTTATGAGGAGTCCTTCTTGCCTCTCTTTGTTCCCACCTCTCTAGGTCCCAAGCTTTCCCATCTTCCCTAGGGGTATGGTGGAACAATGTTCTATTTCCCATTACTGCATTCTGTCTTTTCGGCTCGGTCTCTCTAGATGCAAGATAGGATCCTCCGTTCTGTTCTAAATCACTGCAATTCCCTTGCGGTCTGGTGTCACTCAATAAACGATAAGGTCCTTCACGGCCCTCCATGTTCCCGCGATCCTGTCCGTGATCACCGGATGCATGGCGAGACCCTTCGCGACTCCCTATACTCTCGTGATTCCAATGTCGCACATTTTCGTCCGGGGTATGGTGAGGGCACCTGTAACTATCTCAGTACTCCTGTGTCCTTCGTTCTCCCTCACTAAGGATGGGGCGAGGCACTCCCCCACATCCTGTACTCTTGTCTTCACACACTTGTCTATTGCCACCGATGGTATGGCAAGTATCTCCTTTGCTTCCTTGACTCCCTCCCTCCCACTCCGGACTGCTTTCGCCAGCTCCGCAGTGAGAGAGGATCCTGTTATCCTGATCTCTCCATTCTGTTTCTGTTTCTATTCTTTTATTCTGAGTCTCTACGGCAGCATCCCATTCTTTCAAGTATTCCCTTAATTCCTTAAAGGATTTCGGTTTCGGTCCCCTCAAATCCATATGTCCTCTCTGACCCCCCTGTTCTATCCAGGGACCCGTTACTGGATCCAATGGGGTACTCCGACTCCTTGGTCCTAGCAACTGCCTTTGGGAATTGATCGTATTGTTCCTACTTTCCATCTCTGCTCTTTCCCTGTCCCACCGTGCCTGTTCCTCCTGCTGGGCTCCCTCCGGGTTGTAGATTGACACTATAGGACCTATGGTAACAGGTACTTGTAGAGCATCCGGCAGTTGATACGACCTTGCACACTCCGTTTCTGGCACCTTCTGGACCACAAACCTTCCTACTACTCTCTGTACGGGACTAGATTGGGATATTTCTTTGCCTTTCCTGGGTTCCCACTCTGTCATGGGGAGCGGTTTATATTCCCCCTGCCTAGCCCCGTCCCCCTGCTGTAGTTCGGGACTTTCGGCTTCTCTGTTGTACGGAGGTGGTCTGTCTAATAATAGCCTATCTATCAGATCCTCATCCGGCTCGCTGTCCTCATCTTCTTCTAGAGGTTTCTTTTCTCCCGTAGCCTCTAGCATTGGGTACAATTTGTCTGCTTCTATTTTTTGCACCCTCCACTTTTTAGCTTCATCGTCCCATTTAGCATCCTGCACTGCTCTTACCGATCGTCTCACTCTTTCTTGGCGTCTATTCAAGCTCCTGTCGTGTGCCGCCCTGAACCATGCATTGAGGGCTTCGAACTGTGTTGGCCTCGGTAGAGGTCTCGTTGCGAGCATTACCGCTTTCAGTTGATTCAATGCTTCTAACCTAAACGTCCCGTATCTCGGGAACGTCAGTTCCTCATTTCCTTCTGTTAGCTTACTCCACTCGGAGATCCATAGTATTGAGTGTAACCCTACATTCACAGCCATATAATAAGCTGGTGTACCTTCCGGTGGGGCTTCTTCCCCTGCATACGAGTTTCCTCTATCTCTCTTAAAGATCGCCCTTAAACGTTTAAAACACTTCATTTTCAAGAATCTACGATTTTCCTTAATTCTCTTCCTTATTTACTTCCCGATGGCGAACCACAAATCCCTGCGCGGCTCTCGCTGACCAGCCTATCCCAGCGCGGTTCTACACCAACCGGCCAATCCCAGCGCGGCTCTACGCTGACGTCACTCGTCCCCTCTGCAGCAGTTCCCCTCCTTTCTCAGCTCGTCTCGCGGTCTTGCATGCGTCTCATTCATACACCGAAAAATGACTACTTCCGACCAAGCGATCACTTTTCTTGACTGTACGTCCACAGTCTAACTGTAATTGTCACCTCAACTGGCGAGACGTCTTCCTCTCACTTCAGACGCTCGCCTTAACTGATAGGTTACTTACACACAGTAAACGTCCGACCAGCGTCCGTTACTCATACACTCACTCTGACATTCCCCCTATCTCGGTCCTGCGGGCGATCAATGGTACCTCATGACCCCCTTTACAATGGTAGACAATTACTCTGGGTGTTCGATACACCCGAACCACTTAAGCCCTTCTCTGGACTTAAGATTTTATCCGGTTGCGCACGCTCACAACCTTCCCACAATCACACTACAGGCATTCAACTCCGCTTGACATTACAACACAGGTACAACACAAAACACCGCAATCTGGCAACGCATGACCCTTATACTCACTCTCGACCGACTCTGCTGCTTTTCTCTCGCACCGCCAGCACCTTCTTCGGCAGGGATTCTTCTTCTGGTCGTCGATGACTAGGGACCTTGGGGTAATCTAGACCTGACCTAGGTTGCCTTCCTCAAGAAGCCAACCATCCTCTGCTACCAACTGCGGGGAATGAGATTTTGATATCTTTTCTGATCACCTAGATACCTATCTCATTCATCCAATTTTGGATCGATTATTGACTGTCATTGAGTAAAAGGCAAACCCACATAAGTTAAATCAACCCCATAGACTGACACAACTCTGAAGAACCACTTACGACTGGTAAAGTTTAAAAAGTTTAATATAAAACCAGAGTCAATTGCAAATACAATCCTCTCAAGATAAGATTCAACAAGTATACAGGTACTAAAAGGAACATAAATTCCCTAAAGAATCTCAGTCGACAAAAGAATACAATCAAAACCAATTCTAAAATCAGCAAATTGAATAGCATAGACACAAATTGAATATGATGCGTCATTTACAGAAAAAGAATGAAACAAGTTAAAACTGTCCCTACTCTATGCTAGATGACATCCCTACTAGCAAGTCCTTTACCTAAAAAGGTGTCAGCAGTTTGACTTCCAAAGAAGTTCAAACACTCTTAGTCTCTGATGGAAAACCTATGTCGAGAAGCAGTACCCTTTCTGCCTACCCATCCGCTCTCTAAGGGTCCTCGGCCTACTGCTCTCTCGTTCCCTTGCTCTGCTCTGACTCTCTTCAGGCCATCTGCTCTCTTGCGCTGCTTTCTCTCCCCGGGGTGCTGTCCCTAAATACAAAATCACAGTATGGGTGGAACGCCCCTTTGAGACGCCCACCACGTACACATTTCACGTGATCCCGCTTCTGGGTTTTTCCATAACTTCATCTCTTTGCATCGTCTGTTAAGTTGACCTTGCTTCTTAGGTGCCATCTTCATCTTCGTGCTGGTAACCTCATGACATTCCAGTTGACACTTTCAGTCCAAAGTCTATCACCTCAACAGAGCTCTATTCATTACAGTTGTGATTGTAACCTCTTTTGGTCCTGTGAACAGTCACTTCTAAACAAGACCCCAAATTCCAAGCGTCCCCTATCTCATTAGGCCATAAACTCCGTCCAGCATTGTCACTTTAAATTTAACAAGACCTTTGACTCTTGGCTCGCACGTATAGATCAAAGCTATCCCCCTGTTCCTGTGAGCCTACTAAATTATATGCAGTGAACTACTCTCTTGCGAACTCTTGGTCCATTAGGTTAAAACCACATATGAACACACTATTCTAAAATTCCTACAAACTCTTCTTTACGGTATGACTTTTAACACATATATATATATAATCGAATTAGAAAATCATTTGATTATAAGCGAATTCATATTACATAAAAGTACAACGCTATACTCTCGTTCTTACACAGTGATATATGGTCTGCACATTTCTTCGATTTACGTTTCATCTCTTTCTCCGTTTAATTAATTACATACATATATGAATTCTGTTTAGCACGTTCTACTGTTCTTAAACATTTTCACATATTTCTACTTTAGCCCACTATGTACGGCTTTCCTAATTCTAATCCATTTTCTAGAGTAAATACGAATACATTTCCTTATGACTTATGTTACATATGCTAACTTTACACTACAAGTGCTAACTTTTCATTATAGGCTTGTAAATATGGTACGGATATACTTTTCATTCAAATTGCGCTCTCTCAATCCTTATTGGTTAGAAGATCTCCCTCTTTTTTGGAAAGTCAGTCATGGGCCAAAGCCTCCTCCACCATGCTACCTACATGTGTTCTGATCCTTTCGATGGGGTCACTGTTCAGAGGTTCGTAGTTACGTTGATCGTGTAGCAGGCGGAGATTTTCCACTAGGTATGCCTCCTTAGTCTGGATTACAATTGCTCCCCCCTTGTCCGCTGGTTCTATGACCAGGTTGGCATTCTGTGAGAGTTCTTCGATGGCTCGTAGTTCTTGTGTGGAGGTGTTATGGAAAACCCCTGTGTCCTTGGGGTTTCTTTCTTTTAGTACTGCTTTCTTAAAAGCTAGGTTCTCCACAGGGAAAGTAGTCGCTGGGTCGGGGGGGGGGGCTTGGACGTGGTATTGTTTCTCAATCTGGTATCATCTTTTTGTTCCTCATTGTTTTGTTTGTCTGCAAATAAAGCTCTGAGTTTCAGCTTTCTTATAAACTCATTGACCTCGCAGCTGAGTTTGAATTTATCCACATTGGAGGTGGGAACCAACTCCAGTCCCTTTTCTAGGATTCCTTGTTGGATGGGACTCAGGATGGTATCAGTCAGGTTAACGACTAAACTGGCTGATTGCTGGACCCTGCTTGGTTGTTCCATGAGCCCGTCATGCTCCGAGTCTCTACCTTGGAGGTGTGCTGATTGGTCCCCCAATGGACCCGGTTCCATTTCCTCGTCCTCCCTCTCTGGTTGCCTGATCCTAAAAAGACTTGTGTTGTTTTTCTTGATGTTGTCTTGGGTGACCATGAGGTGCTTTCCATGGGTTGAAAAGGACTTCACACCATCTATCTACAGAACACATTTTGAAGCACTTTGCATCGTCCACCAAGCGCGGCACTGCGTGGATCCCATGACCCGTCCAAGACGCTTGTGCCGTAGCATCCCTCCAGAAATCTAAGTTCCACGATCCAGAAACTACTCTTGATCCGCCCGCTAGGCTAGGCGGAAGATTCCTTATGGAAATCTCTTCCATTGCACCTAAGAGATCTTTTAAAAATGCACCTTTGTGCGTGCAGCCTCCAGGCTACTTTCTGCCCAACGCCCTTGCATTCAGCTGCCTGAAGCCTTTAGACTTGCGCCCGTGGTTAAACGCCGCGAACCAACTACTCCAAATGAGACCCATGTGCGGGCTCTTCATAATGTTGCTGCATCGCCATCTTACATCATTCCATATAGCTGACGCTCTTTCCTGCATCTAGCAGCCTATGTATCTCTGTACTGATGCTATCTGACCCATAGCGCTCTGAGACTACTTTAGGGCCTTCTAGCGCCACACAGAACCCCTTAATAAATAGTTGACGTCCTAATTATCATTATAGTCACCCACTCTACCTACCTATTCCTACTGTGCGATGTAGTGGTTAGGTTGATGTAGCGGATGCCTTATTAATATTACGTGATGTCAACGGACTATAGCAAAGATACTCCGCTGTGTGCAGGAGGTACCCAGGGCCGTGCTTCTTGGCGCTGTGCCAAGCACCATTGAAGACAACTATCAAAACACCAGACATCCTCATGGAGTTTACACCTTCCCTCTCGTGCTCTCCGCTCAGGTCAAAAGAACCTGTTAGTGGTGCCTCGGATCAGGAAACAACGCCAGGGAGGCGGATCTTTTCACTTCTTGGCTTCCTCCCTGTGGAATTCTCTGCCACTGACGTTAAGGCTTCATGAAGACCTGTTAGCCTTTAGACAGGCTTTTAAAACTTGGCTCTTTAAGCAAGCTTACCCTTAGTTAACACAACATTTATCCTGAGCTAACACAAAAATCCACTTTGCAACCAACGAACAAATCACAAGTCGCTGTTTGTTTTCTTCTTTTCTTTCTTTTATTTCATGCGTTGATTGTTCATAAAACCTCCTAGCCGACACGTGTTTCGTCTGATTTGGTGTTAATCCACAGACTTCTTCAAGGCTTGATTGATCAAGTTCAACCTCTAGTCTCTTGTTCAACACCCCTGCCACAGCGTCATTGGGGTTCAGTTATCCTCTTAGTCTATTTTTCACGTTGTTTTGGCCCGTAGATAGCGGTTAAAATCAGTCTCTCTCCATACTGTATTATTCGGGTATTTTCCTCCTGTGACGATATCTCGTCCTCTGTAAAAAAGTTCCTGGCGTTCAGGAACTTTTTTACAGAGGACGAGATATCGTCACAGGAGGAAAATACCCGAATAATACAGTATGGAGAGAGACTGATTTTAACCGCTATCTACGGGCCAAAACAACGTGAAAAATAGACTAAGAGGATAACTGAACCCCAATGACGCTGTGGCAGGGGTGTTGAACAAGAGACTAGAGGTTGAACTTGATCAATCAAGCCTTGAAGAAGTCTGTGGATTAACACCAAATCAGACGAAACACGTGTCGGCTAGGAGGTTTTATGAACAATCAACGCATGAAATAAAAGAAAGAAAAGAAGAAAACAAACAGCGACTTGTGATTTGTTCGTTGGTTGCAAAGTGGATTTTTGTGTTAGCTCAGGATAAATGTTGTGTTGTATATTAGGGCATTGACTGGTTCATGCCTGTTGTGTTTAGTTTAGTGGTCTAAACCTTATCCTTGGAGCTTCTTTACTTGTTCTTATCTTTACTATTATCATTGTTACCCAGCGCAACTGTAACCCAGCCACCAATTTCTTCATTTGTTACCCTTAGTTAACTCCGTTCCTTTCTGCTATATGTTATGTTTTTGCTAGTCTTCCTACAGCGCCATGTCAAGTCAAGTCATAAAATTTGTATAGCGCACTACATACCCAGAGGGTTTCAAGGCGCTTAGGAAGGGGAGGAGGATTATTTGTCAAATATCCACGTTTTAAGCTGCTTTCTGAACGCTAGGTGATTCTGGGTGAGGCGAAGGTAGGCGGGGAGTGAGTTCCATGTTTTGGCCGCCAGGTGTGAAAAGGATCTGCCTCCCATGGTGGTCTTGTTGATGCGAGGTACAGTGGCGAAGGCTTGGCTGGAAGAGCGAAGTTGGCGGGAGGGGGTGTAGAAGGACAGTCTAGAGTTGAGGCAATCTGGTCCAATGTCGTAGAGTGATTTGTGTGCGTGGGTAAGCAGTCGGAAAGTGATCCTCTTATTGACGGGAAGCCAGTGGAGGTCTTTCAGGTGACCAGAAATGTGTTCGTTGCGTGGGATGTCTAATATGAGTCTGGCTGAGGCGTTTTGGATTCGTTGTAGTTTCTTCTGGAGTTTAGCGGTGGTACCTGCGTAGAGGGTGTTTCCGTAGTCCAGTCGGCTCGTGACTAGAGCGTGGGTGACTGTTTTCCTTGTTTCGGAGGGGATCCAGCGAAATGTTTTTCTGAGCATGCGAAGAATGTTAAAGCAGGAAGAGGATACGGCGCTGACTTGTCTGTTCATTGAGAGTGAAGAATCCAGGATGACGCCAAGGTTCCGTGCGTGGTCTGTCGGGATGGGTGCTTTTCCAAGGGCTTCCGGCCACCAGGAGTCGTCCCATGCAGAGGGGGATGTGCCTAAGATGAGGACTTCTGTTTTGTCTGAGTTCAGTTTCAGACGGCTTTGTTTCATCCATTCGGCGACTTCTTTCATTCCTTCGTGTAGGTTAGTTTTGGCGGTGCTGGGGTCCTTGGTGAGAGAAAGGATCAGTTGAGTGTCGTCCGCGTAAGAGATGATGTTGAGGTTGTGTTGGCGGGCGATGGCCGCAAGGGGGCTCATGTATACGTTGAAGAGGGTGGGACTGAGTGAGGATCCTTGTGGTACGCCGCAGATGATTTCAGAGGCCTCGGACTTGTATGGTTATGTTATGTTATGTTATGTTAAATTAATTTATTGAGCGCGCTAACACCATTAGGTTTCTTGGCGCTATGCAGAAGGAGCAGGGAGGAGAGACAACAATAACCCAGCTGAAAATGAAGGCTAGTGATAGGCTATGGTAAACAGATACGTTTTAAGAGAAGATCTGAACATAGGATAAAGGGAGGACAACCTAAGAGAGAGGGGTAAAGAGTTCCAGAAAGACGGGGCTAAAAAGGAAAACCTAAGGCCACCGTGTTTGTTACGCTTGAATCTGGGGATGGAAAGTAAAGCCAATTGGGATGACCGAAGGGTGCGAGAGGGAACATAAGGATGAAGCAAAGAAGAAATGAAAGAGGGGCCCTGACCAGTGAGGGATTTGAAAATAATGCAACCAAGCTTAAAGTTACATCGGGCAGATACCGGAAGCCAGTGAAGACTTTTTAGGAGAGGTTGGACGTGCTGATCTCTAGGTTGGTGGTAGATCAAGCGGGCAGCTTGATTTTGGATCAGCTGGAGTCTCCTAAGTTGGTATGCAGGAATGCCTCCGTATAGTGCATTTGCGTAGTCAAGCCGAGACATGACTAACGCAAGCAAGGCCACGGTAAGGGCATCAGGGGTGAGTAGGCGGGAGATCTTACGTATTTTCCTGAGCTGGAAATGGCTAGAGGAAACTACCGCGCTGATCTGGGGTGTCATAGATAGGTCGTTACTTATGACAACTCCCAGACTTTTTGCTGAGTTGACAGGGCAAGGAGGGTTGCCAAGACTGACAGGCCAAAAAGATGAGTGCCAGGGATTGGAGGGCCCCCCGACAAGAACCAGCTCTGTCTTGTCGGGGGGCGGACTCTCTGGGTTCTACCGGTGAGGAACGAGGTGATCCATTCCAGTGCTTTTCCTTGGATTCCGATGTTTCTGAGGCGTTGTAAAAGGGTGCTGTGGCAGACTGTGTCGAAGGCTGCGGAGAGGTCGAGGAGGATGAGGGCGACTGTGTCTCCATTGTCCAGTAGAGTTCGAATGTCGTCTGTTGCTGCGATGAGGGCGGTCTCAGTGCTGTGTTTGGCTCGGAAGCCAGATTGTGAGGGGTCGAGTGATTTGTTGGCTTCGAGGAAGGCGGCGAGCTGGTTGTTGACGGCTTTCTCGATGACTTTGGCCGGGAATGGAAGAAGTGAGATGGGGCGGTAGTTTTTGAGTTCGGTGGGGTCTGCTGTTGGTTTTTTCAGAAGGGCGGTGAGTTCGGCGTGTTTCCAGCTTTCCGGGAAGGTAGCGGAGTTGAAGGAGCAGTTGATGACGTCTCGGAGGTGCGGAGCTATGACGGAGTCTGCTTTGTTGAAGATGTGGTGAGGGCATGGGTCTGTGGGGGATCCGGAGTGGATGGAATTCATCAGGCGGATGGTGTCCTCAGTGGAGATTGGGTTCCAGTCGTTAAGGGTGTTTACGGGGGGAAGATGGTCAGCAGATGGTAGGGTGGGTTGGCTTCCGGGTTGGTTGTCAAAGCTGTTGTGGATGTCAGCAATCTTGTTGTGGAAAAAAGAGGCTAGGGAGTTGCAGAGGGTTTGAGAGGGGGTGATGTCGTTGGAGTTGGCCGAGGGGTTGGAGAATTCCTTGACGATGTTGAAAAGTTCCTTGCTGTTGTGGGCGTTGTTGTCAAGTCGATCCTTGAATGCTGTTTTCTTGGCCTTTCGGATTAATTGGTGGTGAGTGCGGGTGGCGCTTTTGAAGGCGTCCTTGTTGCTGGTGGATGGGTCTTTTTTCCAGGCCTTTTCAAGGGAGCGGCACAGTTTCTTGGACTTCTTGAGGTCATCGTTGAACCATGAGGCCTTCTTGTTGCCAAGTTTGTGTTGACGTTTTTTCAGTGGTGCTAAGGTGTCGGCGGTGTTGGATAACCAAAGGGTGAGGTTGGAGGCGGCTTCGTTGGCGTTAGAAGAGAGGGCTGGGGAGGTTCGAAGGAGCGATGTGGAGATCTGATCCGTGGTGATTTTGTTCCAGTTTCTTTGTAGAGTTGGTTGGAGGTGGATGATGGGTTTCGGCTTGTTGTAGGTGAAGTGAACGCAGCTGTGGTCAGTCCAGAGGAGATCCGTAGTGTGGCTGAAGGAGACATGGTTGCTGGAGGTGAAGATGGGGTCGAGTGTGTCACCTGCGATGTGGGTGGGGGAAGTGACCAGTTGTTTAAGTCCGAGGTTGGCGAGGTTGTCTAAGAGGGTGGCGGTGTTGCGGTCGTTGGTCTTTTCAAGGTGGAAGTTGAGGTCTCCCAGAAGGATGTAGTCTTTGGAGGGGAGCGCGTGTGGGGTGATGAAGTCCGTGATGTCTTCACTGAATTTTGCGCGGGGTCCTGGTGGTCTGTAGAGGAGGGTGCCTCTGAGTGTGGTTTTGGGGTCGATGTGGATCTGGAAGTGAAGGTGTTCGGAGTTGGCGAGGTTGGCGTCAGAGCTGGTTGAGATGCGGATTGATTTCTTATGGACGATAGCGATTCCTCCTCCTGTATGGTCGGTGCGGTCCTTGCGTGTGATCTTATAGTCATCAGGGATAGCGATGGCGATGTCAGGGGCGGAGGAAACGTTCATCCATGTTTCTGTTAGGAAGGCGACGTCTGGTGAGATGGTGTCTAGTAGATTCCATAGGTCAATTGCGTGCCTGTGGACCGATCGGGTGTTGAGAAGGATGCATTGTAGGTGGTTGGGGTCGGGAATCTGTGGTGTGGTCGTAGCGGAGATGTTGTCGGTGCCGCTGAATTTGCAGGTGACGCAGGAGAACGGTCCATGGGTGCGCCCAGGAGCGGCTTGGACGCAGTTGGGGGCGCGACCGGGGTTAAGGGCTAGGAGGGTGGCGGCATCGTAAGTGAGGCGAGTGGGCTGGGCAGCGCGAGGGGCAGGGGGTATGGCGCTGGGCGCGGTCCAGGCGCGGACGGGCGTAGACGGGCTTACCTTTGGCGCACCTTCGGCGCGGATTGGGCGCGGTCGCTGCGCGTGGACGCTGCGCGTTAAAGCAGTGGGCATATATGGATGGTGGAGGGGGAGGGGCGAGGGCGTCTCAGCTGGGAGGCGGGGCGGGCCACGAGGGAGGACAACAACACACAAAATGGCAGCGGAGGGCTCAGCGGAGCGGAGCGCTTGGGGCGGAATGCACAGATACTGCTAAAATGTATACACACTGACAAACGCGGTCAAAATGAAAGATAATCAAAGCGCCAAGCGGTGCAGACTGCAGGCAGTTAAATATAGTAAACAAAAGCGGAGCAGCGAAACCACAGTGCGCCAGCACAAATACTGCAAAATGTATAAACAATGGCAAACGCGGTCTGAGAATGAGAGATAGGCAAAGCGCCAAGCGGTGCAGACTACAGACAGTTAGTTATGGTAAACAAAGCGGAGCAACGATACCACAGTGTGCCAGGGAGGCAGGGGAGCGAACACTCGGCTGGAGGGCGAAGTGGTCGCCATGAAGCCTACGGGCGTACGTGCGCTTAATAAATTTAATTTAACATAACATAACATAACATATGTGATGATTGTAAAACGCAAACCTATCCCAAAAGGCAGCGGCCTGCTGTACGGGGTCAAAGGTCAGCATACGGACTAGGGCTGATGGGAGAGACAGCCAGACTGTGTAGGGCATTGTGATGTTGTGTTCTTTCAGGGGGTGAGTCTTCCACTCTTTCCTAAACTGGAGCAGCGTTGGGCGGTGCTGGTGGGTACCAGGAGGCTTTGCCAGGTCCCCGGGGCACAGATGGAGGAGGCCTGGCCTCTTGTTTTTCTTTTTTACACTTCTTAGTCTGAGGTCTCCTGGTGTCCTGGTGGCTGGGGAAAGGAGAAACCTAAAGATAAACAACCCTGAATGGGTGAAGAGTGGGAGTCTCGGAGCCGGGGTTGGGATTCGGCTATGGGTAGTATTTCCTTCCAATGCTCCACTTCAAGAAGCCCCCATACTGTCAGATCATGGTACAGAGGCACAGGACCACACTAGTGATTGTTTGCAGAATGGCTCTTGTCGGTGTCGCAATGAAAAATACTTTCCTAGGCAACAATTATACAACTAATCTTGTTTAGTGTGTCTAGTTGACGTAACTAAATGTGACAACAAACATTTTTAAAATACAAAAGTTTATTCTTTACATATCAATGTTATTTAACATAGTATATTTAACCACCATATTACATTTAAACATACAGGTTCTTTGTTATTTCTACAAGGGTCTCATTAAAAAACAATTTATTGAAAGAAGATAGTTTTGTGGCAAAATACTTAATCTTCGACACGTGTTTCGGCGTAAGGTACGCCTTCATCAGGGTAAGCCACAAAACGTTATATTCTATGGCCAAGGTATAGATGTAGAAAGAAAGGAGGGAATGGCCCAGCTATCCAAGGGACAGGGTACCAACAAATTTTGAAAACATTTTAATTCCCTTGGACTCACTCAATGCCCCAATCACATTTGCTCATCCACAGTTCACTCTAGTGACATTTATAGCGCCACTTACACTACCATACCGAAACAAAATGCAATGGTTATCAATACAAGAACCCCCCAACCACCAAAGAACCTGCATTGTCTATTATCACAACATATGAATTGATATATAAATTGTATTAATATTTTATTATTGTTTTTATTTGATATATGATCTAAAATAAATGTATACGTTGTGATAATAGACAAGTCAGGTTCTTTTATGGGTGAGGGGTTCTTGTATTGATAACCATTGTTTTTTGTTTCGGTATGGTAGTGTAAGTGGCGCTATAAATATCACTAGAGTGAAGTGTGGATGAGCAAATGTGATTGGGGCATTGAGTGAGTCCAAGGGAAGGTATAGATGTACCAGAGAGCAGTGTGTTCTATTGAGTGATCACGTGTAGTTTAGAGTCTTTTCTCTTAAAAGTCCAGGCAAGATATGACGATGCTCCTTATTTCTGGGGCTCTAACATAATTTCTTAAATATATTGGGCAGGTCTCTGTGGCCTGTTAAGAATCTGTTTTCTGATTTCTAGATCACAAAGGTTGAGGTCACAAATGGCGATCCGCATAGATGGCAGGTTTCTGATAAAATGTTTTATTTTTCCTTTGTGTCTATTTACCAGAAGTTGGGTGCGGCGATCTGTCGTGTGGCCGGCGTTTGGGCTAGCTGCCGGGAAATGAATTTTCGGTGTCAGACAGGGTTTGGGAGCATCTGTTGTTTGTTTCCATGTTGATCTGTAGATCGGTGACGGTTGCAGGAAGACTCTGGTCCGTGTAGGACAAGGCTTCAGAGCCTCTCTTGTTTGTTTGCGTGTTGAGCTGGAGGCTGGTGATGGTTGGCATCATGGCTCTGGCATCGGTGTAGGACAGGGCTTCGGAGCCTCTCTTGTTTGATTGCATGTTGATCTATATGCTGGTGATGGTTGGCATCATGTCTCTGGCGTCGGTGTCGGACAGGGCTTCGGAGGATCGCTTGTTTGTTTGCATGTTGATCTGTATGCTGGTGATGGTTGGCATCATGGCTCTGGCATCGGTGTAGGACAGGTCTTCGGAGCCTCTCTTGTTTGTTTGCATGTTGATCTGTATGCTGGTGATGGTTGGCATCATGGCTCTGGCGTCGGTGTGGGACAGGGCTTCAGAGCATCGCTTGTCTGTTTTCATGTTGATCTGTAGGCTTACGATGGTTAACAGCATGGCTTGGTTGATGTCGGACTGGACTCCAGTGCGTCTCTTGTTTGTTTGCATGTTGATCTGTATGCTGGTGATAATTGGCATCATGGCTCTAGCGTCGGTGTAGGACAGGGCTTTGGGGCCTCACTTGTTTGTTTGCATGTTGATCTGTATGCTGGTGATGGTTGGCATCATGTCTCTGGCGTCGGTGTCGGACAGGGCTTCGAAGCCTCTCTTGTTTGTTTGCATGTTGAGATGGAGGCTGGTGATGGTTGGCATAATGGCTCTGGCGTCGGTGTCGGACAGGGCTTCGGAGCCTCTCTTGTTTGTTTGCATGTTCATCTGTATGCTGGTGATGGTTGGCATCATGGCTCTGGCGTCGGTGTAGGACAGGGCTTCGGAGCCTCTCTTGTTTGTTTGCATGTTGATCTGTATGCTGGTGATGGTTGGCATCATGGCTCTGGCGTCGGTGTAGGACAGGGCTTCGGAGGCTCTCTTGTTTGTTTGCATGTTGATCTGTATGCTGGTGATGGTTGGCATCATGGCTCTGGCGTCGGTGTAGGACAGGGCTTCGGAGCCTCTCTTGTTTGTTTGCATGTTGATCTGTATGCTGGTGATGGTTGGCATCATGTCTCTGGCGTCGGTGTCGGACAGGGCATCGGAGGCTCGCTTGTTTGTTTGCATGTTGATCTGTATGCTGGTGATGGTTGGCTTCATGGCTCTGGCGTCAGTGTAGGACAGGTCTTCGGAGCCTCTCTTGTTTGTTTGCATGTTGATCTGTATGCTGGTGATGGTTGGCATCATGGCTCTAGCGTTGGTGTAGGACAGGGCTTCGGAGCCTCTCTTGTTTGTTTGCATGTTGATCTGTATGCTGGTTATGGTTGGCATCATGTCTCTGGTGTCGGTGTCGGACAGGGCTTCGAAGCCTCTCTTGTTTGATTGCATGTTGAGCTGGAGGCTGGTGATGGTTGGCATCATGGCTCTGGCGTCGGTGTCGGACAGGGCTTCGAAGCCTCTCTTGTTTGTTTGCATGTTGATCTGTATGCTGGTGATGGTTGGCATCATGGCTCTGGCGTCGTTGTAGGACAGGGCTTCGGAGCCTCTCTTGTTTGTTTGCATGTTGATCTATATGCTGGTGATGGTTGGCATCATGGCTCTGGCGTCGGTGTAGGACAGTGCTTCGGAGGCTCTCTTGTTTGTTTGCATGTTGATCTGTATGCTGGTGATGTTTGGCATCATGGTTCTGGCGACAGTGTAGGACAGGGCTTCGGAGCCTCTCTTGTTTGTTTGCATGTTGATCTGTATGCTGGTGATGGTTGGCATCATGGCTCTGGCGTCGGTGTAGGACAGGGCTTCGGAGGCTCTCTTGTTTGTTTGCATGTTGATCTGTATGCTGGTGATGGTTGACATCATGGCTCTGGCGTCGGTGTAGGACAAGGCTTCGGAGCCTCTCTTGTTTGTTTGCATGTTGATCTGTATGCTGGTGATGGTTGGCATCATGGCTCTGGCGTCGGTGTAGGACAGGGCTTCGGAGGCTCTCTTGTTTGTTTGCATGTTGATCTGTATGCTGGTGATTGTTAGCAGGATGGCTCTGGCGTCAGTGTAGGACAGGACTTCAGAGCCTCTCTTGTTTGTTTGCATGTTGAGATGGAGGCTGGTGATGGTTGGCATCATGGCTCTGGCGTCGGTGTAGGACAGGGCTTCGGAGGCTCTCTTGTTTCTTTGCATGTTGATCTGTATGCTGGTGTTGGTTGGCATCATGGCCCTGGCGTCGTGTAGGACAGGGCTTCGGAGGCTCTCTTGTTTGTTTGCAGGTAGATCTGTATGCTGGTGATAGTTAGCAGGATGGCTCTGGCGTCGGTGTAGGACAAGGCTTCGGAGCCTCTCTTGTTTGTTTGCATGTTGATCTGTATGCTGGTGATGGTTGGCATCATGGCTCTGGCGTTGGTGTAGGACAGGGTTTCAGAGCATCGCTTGTCTGTTTGCATGTTGATCTGTAGGCTTACGATGGTTAGCAGCATGGCTTGGTTGGTGTCGGACAGGACTCCAGAGCCTCTCTTGTTTGTTTGCATGTTGATCTATATGCTGGTGATGGTTGGCATCATGGCTCTGGCGTCGGTGTAGGACAGGGCTTCGGAGCCTCTCTTGTTTGTTTGCATGTTGATCTGTGTGCTGGTAATTGTTAGCAGGATGGCTCTGGCGTCGGTGTAGGACAGGGCTTCAGAGCCTCTCTTGTTTGTTTGCATGTTGAGATGGAGGCTGGTGATGGTTGGCATCATGGCTCTGGTGTCGGTGTAGGACAGGGCTTCAGAGCCTCTCTTGTTTGTTTGCATGTTGAGATGGAGGCTGGTGATGGTTGGCATCATGGCTCTGGTGTCGGTGTAGGACAGGGCTTCAGAGCCTCTCTTGTTTGTTTGCATGTTGAGATGGAGGCTGGTGATGGTTGGCATCATTGCTCTGGTGTCGGTGTAGGACAGGGCTTCAGAGCCTCTCTTGTTTGTTTGCATGTTGAGATGGAGGCTGGTGATGGTTGGCATCATGGCTCTGGTGTCGGTGTAGGACAGGGCTTCAGAGCCTCTCTTGTTTGTTTGCATGTTGAGAAGGAGGCTGGTGATGGTTAGCAGCATGGCTTGGTCGGTGTAGGACATGGCTTCAGAGCCTCTCTTGTTTGTTTGCATGTTGAGCTGAAGGCTGGTGATGGTTAGCAGGATGCTCTGGTGTCGTTGTAGGACAGGACTCCAGAGCTTCTCTTGTTTGATTGCATGTTGAGCTGGAGGCTGGTGATGGTTGGCATCATGGCTCTGGCGTCGGTGTCGGACAGGGCTTCGGAGCCTCTCTTGTTTGTTTGCATGTTGATCTGTATGCTGGTGATGGTTGGCATCATGGCTCTGGCGTCGGTGTAGGACAGGGCTTCGGAGCCTCTCTTGTTTGTTTGCATGTTGATCTGTATGCTGGTGATGGTTGGCATCATGGCTCTGGCGTCGGTGTAGGACAGGGCTTTGGAGGCTCTCTTGTTTGTTTGCATGTTGATCTGTATGCTGGTGATGGTTGGCATCATGGCTCTGGCGTCGGTGTAGGACAGGGCTTCGGAGCCTCTCTTGTTTGTTTGCATGTTGAGCTGGAGGCTGGTGATGGTTGGCATCATGTCTCTGGCGTCGGTGTCGGACAGGGCTTCAGAGCCTCTCTTGTTTGTTTGCATGTTGATCTATATGCTGGTGATTGTTAGCAGGATGCTCTGGTGTCGGTGTAGGACAGGGCTTCGGAGGCTCTCTTGTTTGTTTGCATGTTGATCTGTATGCTGGTGATGGTTGGCATCATGGCTCTGGCGTCGGTGTCGGACAGGACTCCAGAGCCTCTCTTGTTTGTATGCATGTTGATCTGTATGCTGGTGATGGTTGGCATCATGGCTTGGTCGGTGTTGGACAGGGCTTCGGAGCCTCTCTTGTTTGTTTGCATGTTGATCTGTATGCTGGTTATGGTTGGCATCATGGCTCT
Organism: Lissotriton vulgaris; assembly: GCF_964263255.1. Lineage (NCBI taxonomy): Eukaryota > Metazoa > Chordata > Amphibia > Caudata > Salamandridae > Lissotriton > Lissotriton vulgaris. The sequence goes on along the minus strand of NC_141688.1, from coordinate 307,282,807 downwards.
GGCGTCGGTGTCGGACAGGGCTTCAGAGCCTCTCTTGTTTGTTTGCATGTTGATCTGTATGCTGGTTATGGTTGGCATCATGGCTCTGGCGTCGGTGTCGGACAGGGCTTCAGAGCCTCTCTTGTTTGTTTGCATGTTGATCTGTACGCTGGTGATTGTTAGCAGGATGCTCTGGTGTCGGTGTAGGACAGGGCTTCGGAGCCGCTCTTGTTTGTTTGCATGTTGATCTGTATGCTGGTGATGGTTGGCATCATGGCTCTGGCGTCGGTGTAGGACAGGGCTTTGGAGGCTCTCTTGTTTGTTTGCATGTTGATCTGTATGCTGGTGATGGTTGGCATCATGTCTCTGGCGTCGGTGTCGGACAGGGCTTCAGAGCCTCTCTTGTTTGTTTGCATGTTGAGCTGGAGGCTGGTGATGGTTGGCATCATGTCTCTGGCGTCGGTGTCGGACAGGGCTTCAGAGCCTCTCTTGTTTGTTTGCATGTTGATCTGTATGCTGGTGATTGTTAGCAGGATGCTCTGGTGTCGGTGTAGGACAGGGCTTCGGAGGCTCTCTTGTTTGTTTGCATGTTGAGCTGGAGGCTGGTGATGGTTGGCATCATGGCTCTGGCGTTGGTGTAGGACAGGACTCCAGAGCCTCTCTTGTTTGTTTGCATGTTGAGCTGGAGGCTGGTGATGGTTGGCATCATGGCTCTGGCCTCGGTGTAGGACAGGACTCCAGAGCCTCTCTTGTCTGTTTGCATGTTGATCTGTATGCTGGTGATGGTTGGCATCATGTCTCTGGCGTCGGTGTAGGACAGGGCTTCGGAGCCTCTCTTGTTTGTTTGCATGTTGAGCTGGAGGCTGGTGATGGTTGCATCATGTCTCTGGCGTCGGTGATGGACAGGGCTTCAGAGCCTCTCTTGTTTGTTTGCATGTTGATCTGTATGCTGGTGATTGTTAGCAGGATGCTCTGGTGTCGGTGTAGGACAGGGCTTCGGAGGCTCTCTTGTTTGTTTGCATGTTGATCTGTATGCTGGTGATGGTTGGCATCATGGCTCTGGTGTCGGTGTGGGACAGGGCTTCAGAGCCTCTCTTGTTTGTATGCATGTTGATCTGTATGCTGGTGATGGTTGGCATCATGGCTTGGTCGGTGTTGGACAGGGCTTCGGAGCCTCTCTTCTTTGTTTGCATGTTGATCTGTATGCTGGTTATGGTTGGGATCATGGCTCTGGCGTCGGTGTCGGACAGGGCTTCGGAGCCTCTCTTGTTTGTTTGCATGTTAATCTGTTTGCTGGTGATGGTTGGCATCATGGCTCTGGCGTCGGTGTGGGACAGGTCTTCGGAGCCTCGCTTTTACCTGTAGATCGGTGACGTTTGCAGGAAGGCTCTGGTCCGTGTACAACAGGGCTAGTTTACTTGTTTGATTGCATGTTGATCTGTAAGCTGGTGGTGGTTGGCATCATGTCTCTAGTAAGGTGTAGGACAAGGTGACAAAGCCTCACTTGTTTGTTGGTTGGCCTGTAGGCTTGTGATTGGTCGCAGGAGGGTTGGTGAAGGACAGGGCTAGAGAGCCTCGCTTCTACTCTTGCATGTTGAGCTGTTCCCCGATGGTTGGCAGAATGGTCATGGTTGGCGTGGGTCAGGGCTATAGGGTATGACTTGTTTACTTCTATCTAGAGCTCTCTAATGGGATTGAATGGTGTGAGCGAAAGTGAAGAACAGGAGGAGAGTCAGGTTATTTCTTTCCTTCTCTCTTTTTAGGTCTCGGCTCAACGCGCGGAAGCGCGTCTCCGCCGAGATCTTTTGTCAGCGACTGTGCTTCCCAGGAGACAGTTTCGGCCACGCGCATCCTTGGAGCCGATTTGAAACGTGACCGCGCGCTGTGGCCAGGCGCTGTCTCCTGGGAAGCTTAAGCACCACACACGCATGCGCATACACACACACAAGCGCCCACGCACGCACGCACATACATACATACAGAGACACCCCCTGACACATACACACACACGCGCACACACACAAGTGCACCGAGGCCCCCCTCTCTCCTTCCCCCCCTCCCTCCCCCGCCGTCACCGTCGCACACATACATACACACACGAGCATACACGCGCACACACACACACACACCCCCAGCCTTTTGGAACTTACCTGGGCAATGTCGGGGACTCTGCTCGCAGCACGCGGCGCCCAACCTCCTGCTAGTGCGGCCCCGGGTCTCCACACCGCTCACAGGAGCCCCGGGCAGCGAGACGCATCGACTCCGCCTGCCTCCTCTTCCGGTCTGAACGTGGCCCCGCCCCCATCACAGGCGACCGTGCCTGACTTCCGGGGCGGCCGCGGCGGGATTCCACCCGACCATGCTACCCACTGCTTGTTTGGTGCTTGTTAGAAGCTGTAAGTGAGAAAATATTGTTATGGCTGTCGGGCACGTAAGTATTTTAGTACCATGACGTTATCTTTTGAAATATAATGGTGGCGCAAGAGTAAATGCTAATGTGTTTTGATGCCTAACATCAAAGAAAGGCGCTGTGGTGAGTGACTATCAGAATTGGGAATTTGTTTTACAAGTATTTAACAAAAGCGTTATTCACTTGAAACGTCTAGGTTAAGGCAGCATGCAGTATAACGGAGCTGGGCACTTTTCAAATGACTGAGGGGTGCGAGGGAAACGGGACCAGGGCTCACATCGACTCGTCCTAAAAACTCTTCTGTGCCTCTGTGCTCCGGCAGTGATCGGGTGGACCGCAGTCTGAGGATGGTGGGGACAGGTTAGCTGTGCAATCGGAAGACACAGGAATGCCACCGAGGTACAAGTCAAGTCCCTACCTCTGTTTCTCCACTGCTCGGGTGAGTGCCGTGATGGCTGTGCCGCATAAAGCGCCTCAACGTCTATTCCGGCAGACAGTAGCGGCCCCACCCGTGCCACTGCTACAGGATTCGTCCCCTTCTGCTGGTTACAGGCCACCTTGCATGGCTGACCCCAGGGTGTCTGTTGACCCCAGGTCGCACTGAAGCTGGAGTTTGTAAAACATGGCTGACACGTCCAGGGCAGGTTTCTGACTGTATGTTCCTAACTCTGCATCCCTTCCTGTTGTATATCCAGTGCTCCATGGTCCGTGAACGAAGATTTACACATTATAAATACTTGTAATCAAGAGCTCCACTAACAATCTTACTAGCAGTAATATTTATTCAAACTATTCAATTGTATGAAATCACTAAGCCGACATTATATTGCATATTATGTTTTATATAATGTATATACAGAGTTCTCTATTAGGTGATCTGAAAGCGCACATATTATAGCAGCCAGAAGTCACCTGTCTCGCTGTTGACGCTGCATGCATCTAAATTCGAACAGGAGGCGACAGAAACACATGCGCACCAGTGCAGAATGCCCGCTTCCCCCTCCACTCCGCTCACAACCCTGCACTAGATTTTCAGAGCCTGGACAAATCATGTTTCCTCCGGCTTACCCCCACCACTAGCACAGATACTGAAGTCTCTGTTACCCGCAAGGGTCATGTTTGTGCTACATAAAACTTTATAAATACATTTAAAAAATAACATAGTCTCCCTAACTGCAGTGATATTTCCGGAAAGTTGATGACATGCTGTTGGCCTGTAAATGAGGAGAGAACAGCACCCCTTACACTGCGCCCACTACTGCTCTGAGGCGGTCTGTGGAACTGTTCAGCAGCCGCCGCCGCCATTTTTTTATTTTTTGTTGTTGGCAGGAACAGCCCCGCTGCCACTCCAGGTAAGTTTGTGTGTATGTGTGTATGTGGGGGGGGGGAAAGGGGGCAGGGCTCACCTGACACGAGAAAGCTTGTGCGAAATAGTGCACACTTGTGACTATGGGGTCGTCTCTAGTGCAGTGCACGTTAATCATTGGTGACAGTGTTCCTGAATTCTACAGCAGGGGGCACTGGTGGTGCATACAGTAGCCAGATGATGGCTGGAATGGGTATGTTTTAGTACTCAACATGCATGATACGTTAGTACTGTACAGTACAATGCTTTACTGCACTTGAAATTCCCCAGTTGCATTCTGCGTGCCTGCATGTTGAATGGAAAGGTGCTTCAGGTGCGGCATGTATCATTGATCTACTGCAGGATGAGACAGTTTGTGGCTGTGCACTGTCCGTGCAAATGTATGCTAAGTGGAAAGGCTTTGTGTTAGCTAGAGGTGTTTAAGTGTGTGTGTGACTCTGTGTGTGTGGGTGGCTCTGTGTGTGTGTGGGTGGCTCTGTGTGTGGGTGGGTGGCTCTGTGTGTGGGTGGGTGGCTCTGTGTGGGTGGGTGGCTGTGTGTGGGTGGCTGTGTGTGTGGGTGGCTGTGTGTGGGTGGCTGTGTGTGGGTGGCTCTCTGTGTGTGGGTGGCTCTCTGTGTGTGGGTGGCTGTGTGTGTGTGGGTGGCTGTGTGCGTGTGGGTGGCTCTCTGTGCGTGTGTGTGTGGGTGGCTCTCTGTGTGTGTGTGGAGGTGGCTCTCTGTGTGTGGCTCTCTGTGTGTGTGGGGGTGGCTCTCTGTGTGTGTGTGGGTGGCTCTGTGTGTGTGTGTGTGGAGCTCTGTGTGTGTGTGTGGCTCTGTGAATACTCTCTACTACTCTCTAATGCTCACCTATTGCCATTGTAAATGACAATACCATTTATTTATGTTTAAAAAAAAAAGAAAAAAAATGTAATGAGCAATGCCAATAGCTCTACCTTTAATAATGCCGAGACCATTGCATTGTAAATGCTTGTTTGTACCAGAGGGCGTGGGAGGGGGCTGCAGAGCAGGTGATCTGTGCTGGTCAGAGGGGCATGGCTTTGTGTCGACTTTGAAAATGAAAGATTCTTCAAAAGGCAGTGTGGCGGGAACAGTGCTTTAAATGGGAAAAAATAAGTGCAGGTACTCATTAAAATAAGTAAGAGGTGTGGCAAATGGGTGGGGCTAGGGGCGGGGCTAAGGGCAAGATATGATGATACATAATGGCATCTCTTTTAGTAGTGACTTCTTGTAGACTAGTGCCAATCCTTACTCTAGTTCACCTCTTCGGCACTGTGTGGACTTGGGGTTGGAGACAGGTTTTTTATCGCCCCAAGTTCATCAGAGGAACATAAATACCCCAATAATATTAAATTTAAGAAGGTGCAAACGCAAAGAGCACATTACCACCACGAGTGACCGCTCCACCACTGCTAAAGCCCCCACCTACAGACACTGTGTCGAGAAGGCTGCAGAATGCTGTGAGTTCCTGAGAGGGGTTGTTGATGGAGGTGAGTAGGTTTGTGTTGGTGTTGAGCAGTTTTCCTGTAGGATTACCTTCATTTGGGATAGCAGGAATGGTCTCAGGCTGGTCATTGCTTGTGTGAAGGAGTTCTGTTTAGGTACATCCTAATTTTCATAGGTTGCAATTTTTTCGCTTCCCGGCCCACTGTGCAGCATTGATATCCATTTTCAGGCGATTCGCGTGATGGACTGTGGGGATGTACTCATGCACTGCGGTGATTACTTGTGCACTGCAGGGTATATTTGTGCACCGTGGAGGTGTACTTGTGCACTGTGGGTTGTATTTATGCACTTTGGAAGTGCACTTGTGCACTGTGGTGGTGTACTTGTGCACTGCAGGATGTATTTGTGCACTGCGGGTGTGTACTTATGCACTGTAGGGTTCTTCTGGTGCTCTGTGTGGGTGTACTTGTGCATGTGGAGTGCACTTCTGCACTTTGGGGATGTACTTGTGTGCTATGGGGATGTAATTGAGCACCGTGGGGGTGTCGTTTTGCACTGTGGGTGTGCACTTGTGTACTGAGGGTGTGTTCCCGTGCTCTTCGGAGGTGTACTTGTGCTCTTTAGAGGTGTACGTCTGCACTGTGGGAAATACTTGTGCACTGTTTGGGGTGTATGTGTGCACTGTGGGGGTATTTGTGTCCTCTTTGGAGGTGTATGTGCTTTGCGTGAGGCTTGATAATAGGAGAAATGTCACTTAGAGACATTTCTCCCGTTATTCTGGGGAGGATTGTCCACTTTGCATCTCATTAGAGATGCAAATCTAGGGTTAAGGAAAATGGGGCTGAAGCATGGAGTCAAGCGTTAGCGTGTCCTTGCTAATCGGGTGTTGAAATTATCGCCGCTTTTTATCCAAAAAAGTGGCGATAATTTTAACTCCGGTCCTTGCTGATATGCCCCTAGGTATTAAAATACCATAATTAAAATGCAATAGTTAAAACGTATCTGTGCAATGTTTTACATCTAGCATCAATTATTAAAGTGCACTTGTGCATTAACTTACATCTAGCAGCAATAATTAAAGTGCGCCTGTGCAATTTCCCAGATCTGCCAGCTTGAAATAAACTTTCTCCCGATGTGAAACGGGCCCACGATAAGCAAGTAATTGATTCAATATTTAGCTTTACCCGGTTACTACTTGCTAATAAAATATTATTAATGTCCTGTTTCAAAGCAGTTCATGAAACTTCGAGAACAATGTATGGAATTACACTTCCCATTTCAATTTTTTCTGATACCCAATAAAATAATCCCTCATAATTTTTAGTTTGTCATCATTTTTTTTAAACTATTAAAAATATCCTATCAATCAATCAGGATATTTGTATAGCGCGCTACTCACCCGGAGGGTCTCAAGGCGCTTGGGGCAGGGGGGGGAGGGGGGGGGGTCTGCTACTGCTCGAACAGCCAGGTCTTGAGTTGCTTCCTGAAGGAGAGGTGGTCCTGGGTTAGTCGAAGGTGGATGGGGAGGGAGTTCCATGTCTTGGCTGCCAGGTAGGAGAAGGATCTTCCTCCGGCGGTGGCTCTTCGGATGCGTGGAATGGAGGCGCGGGCGTGGCTGGTTGATCGTAGCTGGCGGGTGGGAGTGTAGAAGGTCAGGCGGTTGTTGAGGTACTCCGGGCCCATGTCGTGGAGAGCCTTGTGTGCGTGGGTGAGGAGTCGGAACGTGATTCTCTTGCTGACGGGGAGCCAGTGCAGGTCTCTCAGGTGTCCGGAGATGTGGCTGCGTCGAGGGATGTCCAGGATGAGTCGTGCGGAGGCGTCCTGGATGCGTTGGAGTCTTTTCTGTAGTTTGGCTGTGGTTCCGGTGCAGAGGGTGTTTCCGTAGTCCAGTCGGCTGGTGACGAGTGCCTGGGTGACCATCTTCCTGGTTTCGGTGGGGATCCATCGGAAGATCTTTTGGAGCATGCGAAGGATGTTGAAACATGATGATGAGACGGCGTTGGGTGCGTTGCCCAGGGCAGGGGGCCACCAGGAGTCGTCCCAGGCAGAGGGTGATGATCCAAGGATGAGGACTTCCGTCTTGTCTGAGTTCAGCTTCAGGCGGCTGTTCATCATCCACTCTGCTACGTCTTTCATCCCTTCGTGTAGGTTGGTTCTGGCGGTGGCTGGGTCGTTGGTGAGGGAGAGGATCAGCTGGGTGTCGTCGGCGTAGGAGATGGTGTTGAGGTTGTGTTGGCGTGCGATGGCTGCGAGGGGGCTCACGTAGACGTTGAAGAGGGTGGGGCTGAGTGAAGATCCTTGTGGTACGCCGCAGATGACTTTGGTGGCCTTGGATCTGAACAGGGGGAGGCGGACTCTCTGGGTTCTTCCGGTGAGGAACGAGATGATCCACTCTAGTGCCTTCTCTTGGATTCCGATGTTGCTGAGGCGCTGCAGTAGGGTGCGGTGGCAGACCGTGTCGAACGTTGCGGCGAGGTCCAGGAGGATGAAGGCCGCTGTTTCCCCGTTGTCGAGCAGGGCCAATTACTGTCTAGACAAGCATCTAAAATCAGGTGTCACACTCTGAGACTTGCTTTTTTTCTGGGACAAGGATGAACTTTACAAACTGTGCAGTCAGACGAGCCGAGTTCCCTGAGAGACAAGTTATGATAGCTTGACGACATGTTCTCACCCCTATTAGATGGACTTCAATAAAGATTTCTTCCCTTCTAACAGTTGGGGCAGGTGGATACAATATGCGAAAGAGATTCATTATAAAAACCCCATTACCTACAACTGTTTGCAGGCTAATTGGATTCCCATTTTGGAAGTCCATCCTTTGAGGGGTGTCTCAAACGTAACAGCATAAATCTGTCTCTTGAAGATTATTTTAAATCAGTTCTGAGATACAATTGTGGTTCTAATTTAATGAAAGAGTTAACGACTGACCAGGAGAGTCTCTTTTTTCAGCACTTTTTCCAGAAAAGTTGTCCGTAACCTCAAATCGTACGTAGAACATTTGGAAGTGAAGGGTTACATCGTCCTAAGTTACAGATGTTGCACCCTTTGGAGAGTACCACCGCCGTTGTTCCACCGGAAGTGAGTTTCTGCTCAGACCTACTTCTGCTAAGCCTACTTTTGTGGAGCGTCCGTCTTGCAGAGGGAAACAAATGCCCCACGTTTGCCAGAGGGCGGATGTTGAACTGCGCACATCGTGCGGGCCCGCGGGGACTTTGCGCCTTTCATCTTGTGCTATTAACGGCGCATTTGAAGCTTAGAAAGGAAGGTGCGAACCAAAGGCTGATGCGGGAGAGAGAGGGGGAGGATTTCAAAGACATTCACTGAGAGGCACAAAGGACGTGAATCTTCAGGGGGCGGGCGGGGGGGGGGGGGGGGGGGGGGCGGTCTTCCATTATTCCAAAGCCGAGAACTGCATCATGAGGGGGGACTTTGTGGAAGGTGGAAATAGGGGTGTGCGAAATTGAAATTCAATCTGCATATGCATAAGTCCACAAACTTTCACAAAACTTACATGAAATGATACGGTTACCAGCAAGGCCAAACTTGCATTTGGCTTTATGTTTGAGCGTGAAATGCTTCCCCATATGCATTTTAAAGGCAAGGATTCATTACGCGCTAAAAAAAGTAACGCAAAAATCACGCGTCGCAAATAGAAGCCACTTATGTTCTGGTCATGTTCTTTGTTCCTGTGGGTTTGTACTAAGTTTTTGCTATGCAAAATTACACAACATGGTGTAATGGCACAATTGTGTCAATTTCCTATAACACAGATATCATATAATTACCGAAATGACGTGAGATCATGATGTCATAATGGGACATTTCGCCTAGTTGGGAACCTCTGGGTGACGAGTGGCATGAGATGAGTTGGGGAGCGGTGCCTTTTTTAAATCTAAAATGCGTGTGGGGAGACTGGGCATATGCATGTTGGAACGCCTCCCAACTCCTTGCCTCTGGGTAGAGGTGCTTATATGTCTTCTACTTTGAAAGGTGAGGACAGTATTTCTCACTTGCATTATGGGGGTAAATGTAATTGTATTGTATTGTAATTGCATTGGTATAGCGCTTACTACCCCTGACGAGGCGTCGAAGTGCTTTTTTCGGCGAGTAACACGCTACTCCGGGACCAATAGAGGATTAGTGTTGAATTAGTATAGTGAAACATGCAAGTACATTTTAGGCTTGTAACTTTTTATTGATTTCAGAAGAGAAAGGGATAGGGCACAACAGCTGTCGCCTACATCCATTGGCCGGCGAGGAATAAGCAGTGGAACTTTTAAATTCGGGTTACAGCCTCCAGCACCTGCATCCCTTGGCCGGTGTGGTAGGCACGCGAACCAACAGAAAATATTGGGAAGGGGGAGGGAGGGGAGAAGGAGGAGAGGGAAAATAGTTTCCAATTCACTGCCAACTTGGAGCAGTAACAGCATGTGCTCATGGAGCTAATGACTAGACTTCAATTCTTCTTCTCCCCTGGATCTACTGGGGGTGCGGGTGATGTAATCTGTAATATGCGTAAGTACATCGGGCAGGTTAATTTCCGAAATTCTCCCGAGAGGTGTGTGATACAAGTGCCCCATCACACATTGGGTAAGGTGTGGGTAACTGTAGCTGTCAATTTCTCCATCCCCAAGAGGTCCCAAAGTTTATGCAGCCAATCTATCTGGGTAGGAACCTCATCAGTGCCCCACTTAGCCAGCAGGACCTGTTTCGCCTCACACAGCGCCAGTGTAATGGCGTTGCCCCGTTCGGAGTGTAGTGGATAAGTTAAGGGTTTGGGCAACCCTAATAGGACATAGGCCGGGAAGCGGGTATTTCGGAGGTAAACATTGTGTCAACGTCAGTCAAAACTTCCTTCCAATACCTATGGAGTTTGGGGCAGTGCCACAATAAGTGGGTAAGTGTGCCTGAGTGAGTGCAGTGCCTCCAACATTCATCCGGCCTCCACTTCTGCAATTAAGCCAGGCGGGCCGGGGTGTGATACCAGTAGTGTGCCAACTTTAGTAGAGTTTATTTGCCTGCGGCCCTCGTCGCAGATGTCCGTGCACGGTGTAGAACATCTAAGCACTCCTTGTCTGTAAAACTGCGTTCGCATTCCTGCTCCCATCTCTCCCTAGCTGGAGTGTGTAGTGGTGTAGGCAGGGTATTTAAAAAGGAATGTATATCGGACAACAGACGAGAATCATCCGCCCCAATGAAGAGTCAGCGTTGGAACGGCATTAGTGTTCTACTAGCATGGGGCTTGACCGTAGCCAGAGACACCCAGAGTCGGACCGCTACATCAAATGAGATGAGGGCCGCAAGCAAATAGACTCTGGCAGAAGGGGAGGCCGGGTGAATGTGGACAGAGCAACTGTTGATAATATGCTCTATGAATTCCAATTGAAGCCCATGTTAGATGTGAACACGGTGTAGGACATCTATCCACTCCTTGTCTGTTATCAAGGCCATTATCGCCGCTTTATCGCCAGTTTCCTGCCGATAAAAGCGGCGATAATGTATCGCCTGTCCTTGATAATATGCCCCCTGAATTTCCGATAATCGGCGTAAGTGGCGAGAAGCATGTGGTTAGCTGGTGGGCGGAACACACCCTATCCCTAACCCCAACAGTTGCTCTGTCTACAAGCGAGATATATACACCCGGCGGGTGATATTTGCGCTGCAACCACAGGATCTTCCAAATATGGGTGCCCGCAACAACTTTGTCCAGGAAGCACCAATGTTTTTCGGTCATCAGGCGCTGCCATTCAATGAAATATCGAAGCCGTGTGGCCTGATAATATTTCTTCAGATTGGGTATTCCCAATCCCCCTTGGCCAGCAGCAAATATATACGCTCCTTCGCCATCCGAGCCCGCTTATGCAGAATGTTATTCACCCAAACCTGCGCTTTGAGATCCACATACCCCGCCCCGACCCAACCCAGGACGGGGGTCCGAAGCCCACTGCCTCCAGTATGCTTTTACAAGAAAGGCCAATGCACACGGTCAATAGCCTTTTCGGTGTCGATGGATAGAAACAGCGTCGGGACTCGAGAGCGGTCAGTCTTATCTAGTAGATAAAAGAGCTGCTCGGTATTATCGCGGCATGTTCGACCAGGTATAAAATCAGACTGGTCAGGCTCTATCAAGCCCGACATGTGCCTGCCCAATCACCCTGATGCTATCCCAGTGAATATTTTAGCATCACCGTTCAAGAGGGAGATGGGGCGGTAGGAGGCACAGAGGTGGGGATCATTCCCTGGCTTCGGTAATACCGTGATGATCGCCATGTGCATTGATTCAGCAAGTAACTTTAAGTCGCTAAAGGAATTATAAAGGCGGGTCAAAATGGGGGCCAACAAAGTCATATATTGTTTATAAAAGACCGCTATAAATCCGTCTTGCCCCTGCTCTTTCTCCACTTGCAATCCATCACCTCCCTAGTTGTGATGCAGTTTTGTAATGGGAGCCTACTCGATGTATGGTGAACATTTTCCTGGGGAAATGTCCTCTGCCGTGTACAAATGGGCATAAAAGCGGCCAAACTCCGACACTATATCCTCATCCCTTGTAAGAGGAAGTCCGCTGCTATCAATGACCGCCTGTAAACGTCTATAGTGGGCCTGCACCCTCAGTCTATGTGCCAATAATTTCCCTGCCTTGTTACCCACCGCATAGTACTTCTGCTGTGTTCGCAACAAGGCATACGCAGCGGCATCCATATCTGGCGCTCTAAGCTGTTTCCGCGCTGTATTCAATTGTTGCCTATTTTTATGTGTGGCCACATGCTTGTGCTCCTCTTCCAGTTCTTTTACACTAGCTTCAAGTGCGGTCCGCTTTGAAGCTCGCTCCCTATTAAGCCTAGCCGCTATCCCGAAGTAGGTCCCTCTAACATCTGCCTTATGGGCTTCCCAAAGCGTAGTGATCGCAGTCTCTGATGTGTCAATGAAGGAGATATATTCTACTTTCTCCACCTCCTTTACCGCTGCTTCAAAAGTTAATAATTTAGGGTTGAGATGCCACATTTTGCTATTCAAGTTTGTAGTCGGGAAGCGATAGTGGCCCCGGCTACTCGTGGGAATAAGGGGACTGAGACCAAGAAGTAATTGATTCCAGCATGGGATTGGTGGGCCGTGGAAAAGAAAAACTAGGACCTTGACTGGGGATTCAATACCGGACAAATATCTTTCAACCCTGCCTCCGCCAACCAACTTACCCCCTGCGAGAAGAACATCCCTGTATACCCTAGACGTGCGGGGGGGGGATCTTTCTATAGCACAATCCAGAGCTAGATTAAAATCGCCACTTATTACCAAGTTAGAGTCTGGAGACGCCAGCACTGTGCCCAAGGCTTGACGGATGAGGGGTTCTTGCTTTTCATTGGGGGCATAGAGGGCAGCTATAACGAGTGTATCTTGAGCCAATGACACCTTCAGGGATAACAGCCATCCCGGGAGCTCAGATTGCACCCCCTGAACCCTCTCTTGAAAGTATGTGGCCACTAAGATAGCATTCTCCGCCTTCTTCCCTTGACCTGGGGACCAGTACTGGCGATCAAACCAACGCGACCGCATTCACTTGCAGTCCTGCTTCAACAGGTGCGTCTCCTGTAAAAGGCAGATATCACAATGAGTCGCCCTAAGCTGGTTGAGGATCGCTACTCTTTTGGCCTAGGAATTGAGCCCCCTAACATTCAAGCTAAACACCTTTACCTTAATTCAACAAGTACAGGACCGCCGCAGTAGTTCCCGACCTTTCCCGCACATCCCGATCCCAAACCCAGACACATAGTGAGCCTGCTTGAAGAGATGGAGCACAAAAACATTGTGGAAACAGAACAACAAAAACCAAAAATAGAACAAAAGCACCTGAAGGTGCATAACTTTGCGATTGTGTAGAGAGGGTCCATGTCACTGGTCATCTGCGGTGGAGTGGAGAAAGAGTGGAAAATCACCACCCCTCCTCAACCTCTCAGTTAAGAAAGGCACTAATATGACCCGGGGGGGCACCCCACCCACTCCAATAAAGAGTGGTGGGCGGATCTCCGCTAGTCATCATCATGTTCTGGAGACCGGTGGTGTTCCGAAAGCTGCCGTAATAAGTCTGAATGTGCCTTGATATGTTAATCTTTCGTGGGCTATGCATGTTGTGATGAGGGAGCACTCCTTTTGCGGCGCTGCCTCCAGGTCGACAATTTGAGCTAGGACATTGCGAAAAAGAGTCCTGTTTCAGATCAAGCCCCACGATGTTCGTCCACCTCCAAGGGTGTGCGTGCCGCTCGCGTCTCCCCTTTAGACGAAATAGGTGGCCCCACCTGTATTTCACTCCTTTGTCTCTCAGGAACGTCGTCACAGGTCGCATGTCCCTATGCCTCTGGAGGTTAATAACTGACAAGTCCTGGTACAAACGGACCTTGTGACCCTCAAAGAGAACATGTGACTGGTCCCTCACAGCTGCCATAATAAGCTCTTTCTGAGTGTAGTTGTGGAGACACGTCAGAATGTCATGTGGCGTTCCTGGCGTATTGCGGGGGGGGTTGCCCCACTCTATGCGTCTGGTCTAGAGGAATGTCTTTCCCTTCCAAGGCTGGCACGATGTGGCAGAAAAGGCGCTGGACAAAGTCCTCCAGACACCCCACGTCATCTTGTAGAGGCACTCCTTTGATGCAAATGTTTGACCTACGTGACCTGTTTTCTAAATCTTCCAGGTGTAGGTTGAGGTCCATGTTTTGATCCTTGAGTTCCACAATCTCCCTGCGGCATTCCTCCATCTCCTCCTCCCTGGAGTCTGCGGTGCGCTCCACCGAGTCTACCCTCTAATGTAGGTCCCCCAGATCACATCACAGGTCTTTAATATCGGAAGCCATATCCGCTCGGAGGGCTGCAATGTCGCTTCTTAGAGTGCCGATAAGAGCCTCCATGAAGCCCTTAGTGATCGGGCCTTCATCTGCCTCTGGGCATGCCGGTGAGCTTGCTCCACTTGCATCCCGGGAGACCGCAGCGGTCCCCATTTTCTTGACAGAGCCCTTACTCAAGAGCTCCTTGATGTTAGTGGTTTCCTTCTTTGACAATGATAAGGCCATGATGAGGAAGGGGAGGCACTGCAAATGTCACACTCCGGGTGGCTCCAGCACAGAAGAGGGCACCGAGAGAGCTGCCACCAAGCATCTCCCGGAGAAGAGGGTGCAGTCCCTCTATGTGGAGAATTCAAAAGCAGGAACCACCTTTGTTGAAGATGCGACCCTTGTCACCACATCCACCAGTCAGCAACCAGCAGGGCCTTTATGCCAATTCCCGGGTGGGCCCTCTATGGTCCAGCTACAGTGACTTCATCACATCGCCCACCACAGCCAGCAGCCGCCATGCAGCACGATCTTACCGCCACAGGCCTGATGAGTTGTTTGTTGTGGGCAGAGGACGCTCTGCATCACATGCCAGCGGCCAGGTCGCAGTATTCACCTCCCTGGGGTGCACTGTTCTCCGGCCACCCACCACACCCGGCACCCTAATCCACTGAAGCGCGCTCCTCCCTGCCTGAGGCTGGGGACTCGGGCCTCTCGCTGGTGGTACAAGGTAGATTCGCCGGTCAGCTCCCTGCCAGAGAGCGGCACAAGCCCGCAACTTCCGCCGCCTTCTCCAGCACCGCCCAGCCCGCTCAAGCTACAGCTCCTCGGCTTCCGCGGGACAGGTGTCAATGCGGCTGCCATTTTGTGTATCCTCACCAGCGGCGCGATCACTAACTCCACTCAACGGCGGTCCCAGCTTCCACCACCGAGGTCGCTGAGTTCGTGGATCGGCACTACTGACCCTCAGCTTGCTTTGCTGTTCGTTGGGGGCAGATATCCCCCCGGGAACCGCTACATGACACTTCAGTGCAGCAGAGCTCTGTGACTCTGCTACGGCACGGGCACCATCTTGGACACGCCCCCATGCAAGTAAATTTTAAGAGGTGGATAGGTTAGTCAGTTATTTGGATCCGGAAGGATAGCAGGAGGATAGAAGAGGAAAAAAGGTTTATAGTTATATAGCACTTGTTACCCCTGATGGGGTGTTGAAGCACACTACCCTGGAAACCTATAAAGGATTAGTGGTGAATTAGTATGGTGAAATAGGAAAGTAATTTGAGTGGTGAATATTATTAGTCAGTTATGGAGTGAGAAGGATAGTGAAGGGATGGAAGGGGAAGTAAGGTTTGCACTAACATAGCACCTGTTACCCCTAATGGGTGTTAAAGTGCTTTTCTGACGAGTAGCACGCTACTCCGAAACCCATAAAGGATTAGTGTTGAAAATTAGTATAGTGAAATATGAAGTAATTTGAGTGGTGGATATGTTATTCAGTTATTTTGATAGAGATGGGTAGGTGGCAGGATAGAAGAGGGAAAGAGGATATATTGATAAATGTATAGGGTGAGAGATAGGGTAGTGCATTGGAAAGAGTAGTAATGGGCTATGACTTGCTTGTTAGCTCATCCTTAGGTGCTTCGATCCGTGGGGTTGCTATACTCAAACAGAAAAGATTAGTGATGGAAATGATTAAAACGGCTTCTGATGTACGGGGAAGATGGGCAATAGCACAAATTCAACTGGAAACTAAGAAATTCGTCTTGTGTCTGGTTTATGGGCCTAATATTGATGATTCGAGATTGTACGAGCAGCTAAACATTGAGCTATTGGAGTGGGAGGGCGAAGTTTTGGTACTGGGAGATTTTAATTGCGCTATGGATAATAAAATAGACACTACCGGTTTAGGCAGTGCTAAGAGGATGTGTAAGGTTAGGGCTGCTATTACGGAGTTGGGTAGAATTCATAATTTGAAAGACATATGGCGCTCAAAACACCCAAAACTAGCTGGTTTCACTTATTACTCTGCGCCTCATCGATCTTGTTCTAGAATTGATATGGTGTCGGCTTCTGATCATATAATAGAAAATTGTACTATAGAACTATGCCCGAGGGTTACCTAGGATCACAACCCGATACTAATGGAACTTAAAATTACTGAGCAAAGTCCGGTTGCACGACTTTTTACATTTCCAAAGTATTTGTTTAGCGACTCACAATTTGTTTTACTTTTAAAGGAACATATTAAGGAATATATAGACTTCAACATCAACACTGCTCCGATAAATACAGTCTGGGATGCTTGTAAGTGCAGCATTAGGGGCTTTGCCCAACAGTATATTTTTAGGAAAAACGCTGAAAGTCGCAGAGAAACTAAGCTAACCATCTCTAATATTTTGCGGGTTGAGCAACAATTAGCAGAAGCTGCCACTCAAAAAACACCAAATATTGAACTCCTAAGAATGGAGCTATTAAAACTACAATCTTCCATTAAAAAATCACTAAGAGAAGGGTACAGCGCTAAAATCCATAAATATAAGTTGGCTCAGTATGAGGGAGGGGACAGAATAGGCAAAGTACTAGTATACAAAGTTGCTGATAAGAAAGCCAGAACTAGGATTAAACAAATTAAAGGTCCAGATTTATGCAATTATGAACAAACAGATCAGATTCTTGACCAATTCACTAAATACTATCGCAAACTATACACACCCGACAACGTCCCTACTACAGCCAAAATACTTCAGTATCTCGATGAGTATATGCCTACACTTATAGATACTCAAGCTGTGCACTAGCTTAATTCTAGAATAACAATGTCTGAAATAAATGAGGCAACCCTCGCCCTACCGTCTGGTAAAGCGGCAGGAGAGGATAGCTTGCCTATAGAGCTGTATAAAGTATGTGCACAAGAACTACTCCCTCTTCTGGAAACAGTGATGGACTCTATAACGGAGTCTAGAAAGGCTCCCATGTCCTGGAAAATTGCTAAAATAGTTTTCTTTTTAAAGAAAAACAAGTCCCCGGAAGAATGAGGCTCTTATCAGCCGATTTCTTTAATTAATTTTGATGCAAAAATGTTTGCCAAAATTTTGGCTAAACGCTTAGCCCCTATAATGCCAGGTTTAGTTAACTCCCAGCAACATGGTTTTGTGACAGGAAGGGATACCACAGCCCATGTAAATATGGCAATCACAGCTTTTGATGTTGCCTCAACTACTCACACCCCACTCGGGATGGTAATGTTAGATGCTGAAAAAGTATTTGTGGGAGGTTTTGAAGAAGATTGGTATCCAGGGCCCCTATTTTGATTGGGTATGCTCGCTTTATGATACACCACGGGCGATGATCAGTTAGGGGGGAACGGAGTCAGCTACGTTTTTGATAGAGAGGGGAACAAGGCAAGGCTGCCCTCTGTCCCCTCTACTTTTTGTACTATCTTTGGAGCCTTTTTTAAATGCATTCACTGCTCAGGATAGTATTATTCCTGCACAACATGGTGGTAAACATCTGAAGATACCTGCTTTTGCAGATGATATAGCGATATATACTACTGACTTGGTTATAGCAATTCCGGCAATAATACAAGAGGCTGGAAATTTTGGAGATGTGTCCAGCTATAAACTTAATGTAAGCAAGACACAAGCTATTGCTAATTATAAACCATCGGAACCAATTTTGGGTTTATGCCAAAGCGCGACCTATCTTGGAATTAAGTTGGCAGCTAATATAGACAAGGTGATACCTATGAACTACGACTCCATGCTAAAGGAAATTATGTTACTCTTAAAAAAATGGCACACGATACCGCTCAGCCTAGTGAGGCGTATCAATTTAATTAAAATGAAAATCCTGCCCAAATTATTATATTTATTTAGATCAATCCCCTTGCAAATTAACAAACTTTTTTTAAGAAACTAGAAGGCATTTGTAGTAGCTTTGTGTGGGGCTATAAAAAAGCGCGAAGATCTATCAAATTATTGGAGTTACCAATCGAAAAGGGAGGCTTGAGGTTTCCTGATTTTAGACTATATTATTTTGCTACCTTTTTTCAACGTATACGAAGCTTGCTTAAAAATTAGAGTTCTTTATTTTACCACCACTACATGCTGGGACTTGACTGCAACCAATTCTTATTTCGTGTACACAATCCTAATTATTCAAGAGAGTTAAATTTAAGACCGCTAGGCATATCAAGAAAATCTGGGACCAAATCATGAATCTAGGAAACATTTCTTATTATAATGCTGAGCTTAGACTGTGGGGTAACCCTGGGCTACCTGGTATTTTTTCAGATGGTTTGGGGAAGACATGGGCTAGCCATGAAATTACCACTCTGGGAGACCTTTATGGCCCAAATGGTTTTCTAGATTTTGGCATACTTAAACTTATTTTTGAATTAAATGACGATATGTATTTTAAATATATCCAAATCAGGGATTTTCTACTCAGCAAGATGAAGATTGTAGAAGTATCACATTCGGACTCTTTAACGTGTCTTTACTCAGATAAAGTCAAATCACTAATAAGCTTTAGCTATGGTCATTTGATTGCAAACAAAAGGGACGATAGTGGGAAACTAGCGGCTAAATGGTCATCCAGACTAGGAGTTAACATCAACCCTAAACAGATCTCAGCCTCATTATGCCAAATAAACCGGGTAGTTCAATCTTCCAACTTGAGGCTCCAGCTATATCGAACAGTTACTCAGCTATACTATACTCCACAAAGAATATTTAGCTGGACACGTGGTAACCAGACTAATGATCGTACCAAGTGTCCGAAATGTGAAATGGAAGCAGCAGGTATCGAGCATATGTTGGTTTTATGCCCAAAGTTATCTATATTTTGGAATGGGATAACTGACGTTTTGTTGAGGAAACAAATTAATACTCCGCCGATATCGCCACAGCTGATCTTACTTGATTTTCAAGATAACCTCAGTCAGCATAGGGATCTATTAACTATAGTATATGCATGTGCTAGGCTAGTCATAGCTAGATCCTGGATCTTAAAAGATCCTCCTAGTGTAATGGAATGGTGGAGTTTAATAAATAAAATTAATCTTATGGAACTCTCTTTAGCAAGACTTAGAGGACCCAACGCCTTGAAAAAGAAAGAAAAAATTGGGGGAACTTTTTTTGAACTGTAAATATGTTTAAAGACCGGTGTCAAATCTGCTGTTGTAACTACGCCTTGCTAAAAAGTATTTTTTGGAATTATATAAGTCTATTCACTTCTTTAGCTGTTAAAGGAGAAATTGTATTTTCTTTCTTTTTGTATTGAAATTTGATGAAGATGTTCTTTCTGCAATAATATATATATATATATATATATTTTTTAAAGGAAAGAGTAGTAGAAAGCACTTTGAGATGAGTCAGAAAGTTGGGCTAGAAGATATATTGAGCGAAGTATAGGCTGAGAAATAGGGTATTGCTTGGAAATGCCAAATTAGAAGAAAGTGATAAATATATAGATCCATAAGTATATTGAAAAGTACATAGATGCATAAAGTAGGTAAGTAGGTAAGTATATGTAGATTAAAGATATTGTTAGAGGTACAGGACGAGAAATAGAGTAGTGCATTGGATATGCTTTTTCAGGACAAAAGCAACAGACACACAGATCCATGTACATGGAGTTACATAGATGCACAATGGAAGCAAGTAAATGTAGACCAAAGATGATTTTTTTTTTAAACGACATAATTATTCTCCTGTTTATACAAAGCAATACACAAAGATAGGTACATATCTATAGTGAAAATAAATGCTTATAGACAGAGGGATATGCTGTAAATTTCTGTTAGCATATGGTGCTTATGTGGGGAAGAGCCAATTCTTGAGTAGTTTTCTGAAGGTAAGGTGGTTGTCTGTGGATCTTATGTTGGAGGTAAAGAGTTCCATAATTTGGCTGCTTGTACAGAGAAGGATGTGCCATCCATGGTATTTTTCCTGTATCTTCCGTTGTAGTCTTTTCATGGTCGTTAAAGGTGATATGTGGCAGAGGCTATTGGCGTAATCGAGTTTGGACAGAACAAGGGAGATGGTAGCTTGAACTTTGTGTCGAAATCCCAAATGAGGGAAAATTTGTCGCAGAGTTTTTATAGTGACAAAGCTTGATCTTGCAAGTTTGTCCCCTTGGACATTCATCGACAGCTTGGAGTCCACGTTCATTCCGAGGTTTCTTACTTCCTTTGATACTTTAGGCAGTGATCCCTGTTATCAGGCCAGCGGGCAAGCGGGTTGTAATGTTTCCAATCGCCACACGTGAGCATTTCCCTTTTGGAAGCATTCAATTTGAGTTGACTACAAGTCATCCACTGATCCACGCTCTGAGACAACTGAAAATGTGGGGTTTTCCAATGTCTTTCGGGCATTCTAGTTGAAGGAGTATTTGTGTGTCATCTGCATAGTTTTAGCACGTGAGATGAAATTGATTGATCTGTTTTGGTAATTACTTCATGTAGATGTTGAAAAGCATGGTCAAGATGATAGAGCCTTGAGGGACCCCTGTTTTTGTTGAGTATGGTTTGGATGAGAAAGATGGGGTATGGATGACATTAGTTCTGTACTGAAGGTAGGACGCAATCCAGTCTAGAGCAGTTTCCTCTATGCCGGCTTCATAGAGTCTTTGTTTCACAGTGTCATGGTCAACCTTGTCAAAGGCAGCCGAGAGGTCCTAGAGGTTCTAGAGGAGTAGCATAGCAACCCTGTTGCGGCTACTGTATTCTTTAGGTCACCCCAGATGGCAAGGAGGGCAGATTCAGTGCCTCTTCCCTGACGGAATCCTGTTTGGAAGTCTGAAAGTATATAATTCTCTTCAATGAATTGTGACATCTGGGCAAACGCTGCTCTTTCTCTCAGTTTGCCCAGGAAAGGTCCATTTGTAATGGGTCTGTAGTTGTCAGGGTTCAGCGGGTCCAAGTTTGTTTTCTTCAGTAAATGGCATATGTAGGACTTTTGGAGTTCTGGAAATATTCTGGTAGTTAAGTAATTGGTGATTATTCTTCTTACTGGAGTGGCAGCAGAGGTTGTTATAAGAATTATCTTGAAAGTTTTTGATGGACAGGGGTCAGAAGGGCTGCCGGCAGGCCTGCTTGCTTTGACCAAGTCCATATATTCTTGTCATAGTTGTGTGAGATGTGTTGGAAGGAACAAAGAGGCTGGGTTAGGGTATTCTTGGATTTTTGTTTTGTACAAAGGTTAGTGCTGGTGCTTTGTTTCTGTTTTACGTACGAGTCCAATTTGTCTGCTTTGTCCTTGTAATGATTTGCCAGTTTGTCTGTGAAATCTTGAGTAACAGGATAAGTGCCTACTAGGCAATTCGGTTTGTGAAATTCATTGAGTATTTTATAGAAATCTTTTTTTACACATTTATTTTTTTGAATTATGTCTGAATAGTACCTTTTCTTAGCTTTTGTGATAGCTAACTTGTATAATCTGTTAATTTTCTATAGGTGAAGTTTGTCTTGTTTGGCATTTGTTTTGAGCCAGGTACGTTGCAGCTTTCTAATTTGTTGTTTTATGTGTTTTATTTCTATGTTTCTCCAAGGCGCTTTTATTCTTTTGTTCTGTTGTGTGGTTTTGAGTGGTATCAGGATGTCAAAAGCTTCCTGTAGCCACTCATATAGATTTTGAACAGAATGTATTGTTTCCAGATCTGTACTGCATGTTAGTTGTGTTTCCAAGTGTTCCAAAATGAGTTTGTTCCATGGCCGATAGGTGATGGATGTAAGGTAGTTTCAGGTGAGTCGCTTAGTGTTGTTTTGTGTTGGAAAGCAAGCAAGTGGTGGTCTGACCATGTGACTGGAGTTATAGTTTGAAATGTAACTAGTTTGGTATGTCCAGCGGTGTGTGTTGGTCTGTGGACAATCTGATGCAGGTTTAGGGCATCTAGGCCAGTGATTATTGTTTTTGGATGGGTCATAATGGGTTTGTCAAACCAAATGTTGAGGTCACCCAGAACGCATAGGTTGGAGTGTATTGTTATAAGGTTTGAAAGTGTGTCTAGAAGTGCAGAAGCCCCTGACAGCAGATACATTTTGCAGAGTTGCTGTTGCAGAAATGGAAGAAAAAGGTGACACACTTGTACTGGCAATATAGGCGTATTAAGCGTCCACAGGAAGCCAGCCAGCTCCAGGAAACCAAAAGCTTCAACTTGCAATAGGCGGCCTGGCTTTTTTATACACTAGATCCAAGCGTAAATACGTCACATATTTGCATTTATATGACAGATCTGTTCAAACACAACACCCTATTAAAGTATTATTTTTATAAAAACACAGCACATCACGTGATTAATGGATGCGATTATTTTGCACGTGTTAGCTAGGTGCATATCTACACTACCGCTTGTACTACCAGTCGTCCTCGGCTTGTCTCTTTTAAATCCAACCACGCTCTACTCCCTTCATGACTACCGCTCCTGCATTGCCTAAGCTCCCACCCAGTCTGTGCCCCTGTGCTACCTTGTCTGCATTTCTCAAGAGCGTGTTCTCACAAAGTAGTGTGTAACTTTCCATTCCACTGAAGTCTGCGTCTACTTCCCTCCCCCCAAACCAGAGTCCATTTTGTGCTGCCTTTTAGTGGTGTAACGACACTTGAGGGGGCCAACCTGCAAGTTACTTGGAGGGGCCACCACGCACCAGGCCCATTCAAGCTTGCCACATGTGCACAGTGCAGGAGGGGCCACCATGGAGCTCAGGGGCCCGCACTCACCATCGGGTCTGCTGGGGTTATCAGTACACCTCTGCTGCCTTTCTATTCTATTACTGCATACACCTTAGGCCTGTACTTCCCTTTTAATACAAACATCTGTACACACCTTTCTACTGATGCCGTCATTGACATAAGTGGGCTTTTGTCATTTTCTTTGTTTATGATAACATTACTGTAGAAACAATATACACACAACCAGAACTATCGAACTGCCACCCATCCCTTCACAAATGCAAAAACCACAGTTGATGGACAGAATGCAGAACAATGTCATATGTGGTATTGGTTTATGTATTGTGTTGTGCGCGTGTGTGTCTCGTGTGTGTGGCGCGTGTATGTGTGTGTGCGCGTGTATGTATGTGCACGTGTGGAGTGCGTGGAATGTATGCTAGGTAGAATGCAGTGGGAGGTAGTCGGTTACTGGAAGGGAAGGCGGAGGATGTACTTGTGATCGTGTCGCTGTATTGCCTTGTACTTATGCTAATAAAGAAGATTTGAAGGACCTTATCTGCTTGCGAGTCTACCTACTTACAATATATGGCGACGAGCGGGATTCTTGGCAGCAGCGGCATTGAATATTAATTTTTCTTGAAATTTATTTTTTTTTTCGTTTGGATTATCATCATTACGCATTCTTGTGCGTGGTATACCATTATGGGCATGGACTTGTTTAAATCTCTTTGGCCCAACAGGCCATTATTAGGTCCTGATGTACATCCTGGTAGTTACACTGGGCACAAAATACCTTTGGAAGGTTTCATAATTGCTAAAAGAAGTTTTGGGTGTAATTCATGCCAGGGTAAAATTTATGTGGCCAACAAAGGTGCAACTATTTTGCGGTGGCCACACATTTTTGATTTGGGCATGAAAATTGACCCCAGACTGGAATGTCCTGTTTACTCTATTCAGGACGAGTGTGTTGAGAAGAATTCTTACTCAAATCTACAAGAAAAGTTTCCCGATGTATTTTCTAATGGGATCGGTAAAATGGTTGGGTTCAAGCACAGAATAATATTGAGAGAAGGTGCATGTCCCATTCGACAAAAACTTAGGAATGTTCCCATTAGCTATAGAGAAAAATTGGGTGAAATACTTAAAAAACTGTGTAGTGATGGTATTGTTGAACCAGTTGAAAGTTCAGATTGGGTTTCGCCAGTCGTGATTTCGCTTAAATCTAATGACGATTTGCGCCTGTGCGTGGACTTAAGGTGTTTAAATGAAGCCATCTGGGTTGACACATTTCCTCTTCCAAATTTGCAGGAACTCACATCTTCTGTTGGTGGTTGGTCTTGGTTTTCCAAGATAGACCTAACTAGTGCATACCATCAAATTGTGTTAGAGGACGATTCTAAACACTGCACTGCCTTCATTACCACAGAAGGAATGTTTAGGTATAAACGTATGCCATTTGGCCTTGCCAGTGCATCTGCGGTGTTCCAAAGGGAAATGTGCAGGGTTTTACAAGGTATTGAAAATGCTAAGGTGTTTCAAGACGACATTTTAATATATGGGAAGGACAAAGAATGTCATGATAAAAGTTTATTTGCTGTTCTAAATGCATTGAGAAGAAGTGGACTGACTATTAAAAATGAGAAATGTGTATTTGGGAAATCCGAAGTAGAATACTTAGGACATGTCATATCTAAGGATGGCATTCGACCTAAAATTAGTCATGTAGATGCTATCTTAGCTGTTCCAGAGCCTACTAGTAGAGAACAATTGATGGTATTTCTTGGACTAACAGAGTTTTATTCACGTTTCATTGAGAACTATGCTTCAAAGGTTGAACCTTTGAGATCATTACTAAAAAGAGGTGTAATGTTTACATGGGGTGAGCAACAAAAAACATGTTTCGAGAATGTGAAGAAGGAGATAGTTACTACTCCTTGTCTGAAACCCTTTTTGCCAACGGCTGAATGTGTGTTATCTGTGGATGCGTCTGGTTATGGAATTGGTGCTGTGTTTTCCCAACGGGTTAAGTCTGAAAAATGGGTGGTAGCGTATGCTTCACGCACTTTGACCCAAGCGGAGCGGAATTATTCCGTGATAGAGAAAGAATTGTTGGCCGCTTCATGGGCAGCTGAGAGATTTCGGATGTATGTGTGGGGGAGGAAATTTAAAATTTGCACCGATCACAAACCATTGGTGAATATTTTAAGACCTGAGGGTGGAAAGAATTTAACTCCAAGGTTAGCTCGTTTAGCCTCAAAGCTGCAGATGTTTAGCTTTGACATAGAATACATTCCGTGTAAAGACAACGTGGTTGCGGATGGTTTATCCAGACTACCCAATGTGGATTCAAATGAGGTTAAAACCAATACTGATTGTGAAATAGCATTTACTGCTAAGGATGTATTCCTTATAGGTACCCAGGATGCTATTAGTAGTATTTCTGAGACATCTTGGATGAGTGAGATGGAGAAGGATGTAGTTTTGAAAGAGGTTAAACGCTTTATAGTTGAGGGTTGGCCAAGAGAATCCAACTTACGTGGTGAATGTGTTGCGTTTTCTAAAATTAAGGATGAATTGTGTATTGTCAATGATATTATTCTAAGAGGTGACAGGATTGTTCCTCCTGTTGGTTTAAGGAAAGACATTGCTGAGAAAAGCCACTTAGGACATGGTGGTATGTCCAGCTCTAAAAGGAGGGTCAAAGAGTGGTTTTGGTGGCCAGGTGTAGATTCCATGGTGGATCGATTAGTAAGGGATTGCAAGATTTGTGGCACTAGTGATAAAGTGGCTAAACCATTAAGTGTGCCATTAACCATGGTGGAGCTACCCGAATATCCGTGGCTGAAAGTGGCTATCGACTTTATGGGGCCATTTTCAGCTTTATCATCTATGGACTGTTATGCCATCGTACTAGTTAATTATTATTCGAAATGGCCCGAGGTAAGAATGGTAAGTGGGATGTCTACAGATGTGGTTATCGAATTTTTAGAGGATGTATTTTCAAGAGAGGGTGTTCCTGAAATTTTAGTTTCGGATAATGGTCCCCAATTTGTCTCACAGAAGATGGAAGAGTTTTTACTGGTGATGGGTATCAAACACATTAAATCACCATTATATCACCCAGAAGGAAACGGCCAAGTTGAGCGCTTCAACAGAGTGGTTAACAGGTTTACCCTGGAGGAAGGCCTTGCAAGAGAGGTTGACTACTTATTGTGTGACTCCTCATTCGGCTACAGGGAAAACACCTTTCGAGATCTTGAGAGGTAGGAAACCATTTACTGGGTTGGTTCCTTGGTGGTTGAGGAAGAGAAATGATAAAATGCAATGTAATGCTAAGAATATTGATAAAGAAGTCAGATCTGAGGTTAGGAAGTATCAAGACCGTAATCAGCAGTATCATGGTAATAGACATGCTTGGCCTTTAGTTAGGATCGGTCAGATGGTTAGGGTGAAGAATCCTAGGAAGGTATTGAAAGGCGAAAGTGTATGGTCCAAACCTTTAAGGGTAATAAAGGTGTTTGGTAGTGCTGTTGAATTGGAAGACGGTAAAAGGTGGAATTTTCGCCAATTGAGTTTTTGTAATGAGAGGAGTAGTGTGGTAGGTGCACATTCTGATGGTGGGTCTTGTAGTGGTTACTTGTTAGGTGATGATTTTGGCCTAGTAAAAGAGTTAGCGTTGACTAGCAATGCAGGTAGCTGTAGTACTAACTGTGAGCCTGGAAATGGTGTTAGAGATGTTGGTGATGTTGGACCATCTCGCCCTAATGTTGGTGTTGGAGGTGAATGCCTTCGCCGTGGTGATAGAGTAAGGAAGTTGCCTGACCGGTTTTCTGATTTCAAATTAGTATGATTCCTTTTGCGGGAACTTAAGCTTTTGAGGAGGAGGGTGTGTGGTATTGGTTTATGTATTGTGTTGTGCGCGTGTGTGTCTCGTGTGTGTGGCGCGTGTATGTGTGTGTGCGCGTGTATGTATGTGCACGTGTGGAGTGCGTGGAATGTATGCTAGGTAGAATGCAGTGGGAGGTAGTCGGTTACTGGAAGGGAAGGCGGAGGATGTACTTGTGATCGTGTCGCTGTATTGCCTTCTACTTATGCTAATAAAGAAGATTTGAAGGACCTTATCTGCTTGCGAGTCTACCTACTTACAATATCATACATTCACCCCAGTACAGAGATCTGGACCTAAATCCATCGTTTTTTTGCACTCCACACCACCCCAGTTCAGACATGGCCATATGCAAATCAGTCTGACCCTGTGCCTCATGGGAACAGTCCATGGGAACAGTCCAGTCGGAACTGCCAAGCCATGCCTTCCCTGGACCGGAAACAAGCTTCAGAGGACCGGTTTCTGGCATTCCAGCTGTCTTCAGCCCGGATTGCTTGAATCCAGTGGCGTGGAGTGCATGGGACTCACATCTGAGCATACCCATCCCACTCGGGGTGACAAATGCAAAAACCACAATATGAATGGATAACGGATAATGGATGATGTGCAGATTCTAGAAAGTGAGGTTACAGTTCCCAGGAATTGGACGAGAGAATAGACCCAGGTGTGCACAAAAAAGGAATCTATTATACTTTGTACAAACACACTTTGTGCTAGCCTTGGCCAGAGCTCTTGTCATAAACACAAAACAGACACCGTTGAGGTGTGGGGTGATGTGAGTGTGGGGTGGGAGGTTGAGGGTGAGTCTGGCTCAGAGTTTTGTATGGTCTGAAGTCTTCTGGTCAGTTTAACTTTGATTCCCGCATAGAGTGCGTTGCCGTAATCCAGCTTGCTAGGGATGTAAACTTGGGTGATGGCACTCTGAGCTTTTGTGAGGAGCCATGTGAAGATCATCTTGAGCATCTTGAGATTAGGGAAGCAGGAGACAGGGACTGCATTCACTTGACCAGTCAAGGTGAACCCTACTCTTTCTCTTCCTGCTCTTGCAACCTGGCTGCTCCTGAGACATCTTTTCTCTCTCTCTCTTCCTCTCTCCCTCCCTCTCTCTCTCTCTCTCCTTATCCCCCAGCTCTGGGAGCCAGGCTCCCTCTGAGACATCTTTTCTCTCTCTCTTTCTCTCTCTGTCTCACTCTCTCTCTTCCTCTCTCCCTCCCTCTCTCTCTCTCTCTCCTTATCCCCCAGCTCTGGGAGCCAGGCTCCCTCTGAGACATCTTTTCTCTCTCTCTTTCTCTCTCTGTCTCTCTCTCCTCCTCTCTCCCTCCCTCTCTCTCTCCCTCTTACCCAGCTATTGGAGCCAGGCTTCCTCTGAGACATCTTTTCTCTCTCTGTTTCTCTCTCTCTGTATCTCTCTCTCTCTCTTCCTCTCTCTTGCGTTCTCTCTCTCTCCCTTCCTCTCTCCCCTCTCTCTTTCCTTCTCCCCCAGCTCTGGGAGCCATGCTCCCTCTGAGACATCTTTTCTCTCTTTCTCTTCCTCTCTCCCTCCCTCTCTCTCTTTCCCTCTCCCCCAGCTCTGGGAGCCAGGCTCCTTCTGAGACATCTTTTCTCTCTTTCTCTTCCTCCCTCCCTCTCTCTCTCTCTCCCTCTCCCCCAGCTCTGGGAGCCAGGCTCCCTCTGAGACATCTTTTCTCTCTCTGTTTCTCTCTCTCTGTGTCTCTCTCTCTCTCTCACGTTCTCTCTCTCCCTCTGAGACATCTCTGCCCCTTCTCTCCGCCCTGTCACTCAGGCTCCTTCTGGGAAGCAACTAATGTAAAAGGACGAGCGTGTGATCTGATCTGTAGGGGACTCACACTGGCCCTTTCTTCCAGCACATCTCTGAGCTCCCAAGGCTCACACTCTGAGCTCAAAGTGGTTTTGGTGGCTGCCGCTATGCCACTCCACGGCTTACACAAGGGAGTGGTCTGCCTGTGTTGAATGAATGTCACATTTCCACCTCTCATTCCTCTCCGTCTTTTCTCACAGGTAATACAGCATCAGCATGGCCTCATCCTTCCTTCGTTAATCCGATTTTGTGGTCCCCGGGGCAGCCAGGACGATACAAATACGAACAAGGAAAAGAGAGCAGAGGCGGCTGGCAAATCTTCATCGCTGGGTGGCACATGGACCTTCATTGTCTATGGTGAGTGACACTGCTCCAGGGCCACAGTGACTCTCGTTGAGGTTCTAGCCTACCAACGTGATTCAACTGGGAATTACGTGTATGTCAAGGAAGATGAGTGCAGCTCGTGCTAAAACAATCCCATCCTCGTCGCTAATGTTGTACACATGAAACATACTCGTCGCCAATGTTGTAGATTTGAAAGAGGCATAATGAGAAAATAATATCCTGAATTAACCCCAGGCCAGGGTAGCAGAGCTAACTGAGCAAGCAGTAGAGCCTGCAGGCATGCCCCTCCCCTACCCAGGTCATGGCTAATCATGTAACAACTACAATACCAACATAAGGGGAACACACCTCCTCTGGACAATTGTTTTCATTGAGCGCGTTCTTCGACTGTCTGAAAGATCAGTGGGGAGCTTGCCCTGAAGGCAGAACTTATGTAACAGTAGCAGTCCCCTGAGCTCAAGCTAGTGAAACGCTTGGTCCTGAATCCCCCCCTACTTCTAGTGGTAAGAGGTTTTCACCTCCCCCTCGCCTTCATCCCTGCAGCCTCACCACTGCATCCATTTCCAACTGTTATACCCTCAGAAAGCCTTCGGTTTGTATGCTCTGCCCTACCTACCCCTGCTTTGTAAAAAGAAGCCACCTGAGGCCTTCTTACTGCCCCTGGTGCAGATTCGTACTACAGAATAAGCCCCGAGTTGTTGTGGCGCGTATGCAGGGTCTTTCAGTTCAACAATTTTCACAACTAGAATTTCATCCCTGCAGCATTGCCGCATCAAGAGCTATCTGAAAAAAAAAATCCTTCTGATTAAATGTATTATTGGTTGTTGTTTTACAAATTAGTCTACAATGTTGTACTGTAGGTTTCCCCCTAGATTTGCAAATTGAGAAAGGCTGCTGCAGAGGTCACACCTGAGTTCTGCCACCCTCCCAGAGTCCCAAGAGTGTGTGTGTGTGTTTTTTATATACATACACGTCACCATTTATATTGTGTAAACACAGCACAACATATTCAAACGATTTTTTTCCTGTGAAATAACTCTTTTCCAACGGTCACCAATTTGTTCAGAGTTCTCTCCCCATTACCACCTAGGACACAGATTTACTCCTGCTCTTGACAGGATTAAACGAAGGTAGGATGCAGGATAGGGTCAGCCTTGTCAAGTTTGTGAATAACTGAGTGGGGGGGTGTGAACCTTCCTCCTAATGTACCCACATGATGGACCTCTCGGTGTTGGACTGGCCCCAGTGCCGGGTAGTCCGGCCAAGTTTGAATGGGTCAGGATTTGAACTCTTTTTTATCCTGTGGGTGATTGGACCAAGAAAAGATGGCACCGAGTGACCCTTCAAGCTGCACCGTCTATCAGTGCTGGACAGCCACACTGACCAGCACGCCAGTCCAAAACGGCGTTCCACACTCCACCGACCCTTACCAGCTTTGCTCATAAAGGGGCTGATTTACAAGTCACTTGTGCCACCCGTACATCACTTTTCCCATGTTAAAAATGACGCAAAAGAGGCACAAGAGGCTTGTAAATAAGCCCCAAAGGGGCAGGTTTACAAGGCCCTTGCGCCGCTTTTGAGTCATTTTTCACATGGGAAACATTACTTAAAAGTGGGGCAAGGGACTTGTAGATCTGCCTCACAGTGTTTTACACCATGCTGTTGTGATGTTACGTCGGAGTAAACCTATTTACAAGTGCATATTCACGTTTTGTGAAATAAGCCATTTGACATATGGACCCTACTGTTGTGTAATGTTTGCCCCAGCCTCTCATTCTAATTTAAAACATATATATATTTTATTGGTTCTTACTGAACACAAATAAAGAAACAAAAAAAAAAGATGTTAAACTCATTTACTAAAGTAGTATGCAGTTCACAAACTGTAATCCTTCTAATAGAGCACATAGCATCTAGGAGCGAGGCTCCCAAGATCTCCCAAACCTGGATACTCCAACAAAAGGAGGCCTGAAGACCCCTAAACTTCGTCCTTTGTTATGGGCCCAGCAGGAATCCGATTACCCCCCTCCCCGCCTGCACATTGCTGCTCCAAACAAAAGCAGACCGCGTGACACCGGGACAAATTTACCATATTTCTGTGGAGCCCAACCTCCTGGCAGGCTAGATGGCGTCCACCCTGTGAAAATAGTGGGTAGACACCACCTACCCGCGTGTACCCTCGACTCGTGCTCTGATCTTCCCAAAAAAGAGTGGAATCCATAAAATTCCCAAAGGCTATGAAAAATGATTCCATTTGCTCCATACCCCTCAAGACACAACTGTGGCCGTACACCCAATCATGCGTAACTTGGCGTGGTGAAGTTTACTGTTCAGCACTTCAGTATAACTTGCTGGCACCAGCCTTCAGTTCTACTTCCCATTCCAAGTCAACCGGTGTGCCCAGACCAGTCTCGTCATTGTTTCGTAGACTGTGTAACCCTCAGGGGTGTTGTTGAACAATCCTGTGTGTATTGTAGAGCCGCTGCCTGAAACTCGCTGTCTCAAAAGGTATGCAGCCTTTACACTGCGGTCTTTACCTCACACGACATTACCAAGCATGCCTTTCCCACTCAGGTAAGTAACATGGAGGCCTTTTTCGGTACTTTGCTACTCAGTACTTTAACATGCAGGTAAAAAAAAAATTAAATGGCATAATATGTATGTCTTTTCAAAAAAGGACTTGAGGGTTAAGGCATTGTCGAGGATTCAGGGTTGTAAGGGTTCCAAAGGGGTTTCTAGAGTCCAGGGGTGGCACGTTTTTTAGGTTTTTATTACCCCTTGTGTGCTTCTGTCGGCCAACCGCCGTCGCGCACAATACCTTCGTAGTGCTGCGCCCGTCCGTTGGCTGACATGGCCCCGCCCACTCATTAAACCCGCCGCACCACTGCCGAATTTGCCGCCACAGTAAAGGGGTTAAAGTTTAGGGATGGGTAAAGGAAAGCGTATGGGGTAGTGAGGGTTTCTTTCAGGTTCAGTGATGGGTAAGGGTTTGACAGGGTTTTATTTAGGGTTCAGAGATGGGAAAGGGTACGCGACAGTAAGGGCTTTTAGGGTTCATCAATGGATAAGGTTCAATGGAACTGAAGATATGCACGGAGTGACGGGGAGTAAGCTGACAATAAAGGGCAAACAGGAAGTGTCGGGACAAGAGACCCTTTGGCCAACGGGCACTGTGCAGGACATAGCCGATTTTTAGTTGGGGTTGACGGCTTGCAGTATAATGCACGCCTGCCCACTGCTGAAAGCCATGCACAGCACAGGATGGGCATCCACGGGGGATGGAGAGCATGGTCTGGACAGATTCCAAGCCCTTTGGCCAATGTCCTACTGTGCACGGCCCATGGCCGTGTGTAGAAGGGGGTTGGCCACCTGTGAGTGGTGGGCTTCGGCCAATCCTTGCTGTGCTTTGCCAAATGCCATGCACAGTTGGGTTGTTCACTGAATATGATCAAAGACCAACAGGAATTAACTGAAAATGGTAATACGATCTTAGCCTCCGTGAGGAAAAAAACTAAGAAATTCACTGATGAAATCAAAGGTTAAAGTGAAGCTATAGTTAGTTAGTGAAAACCCTTAACAACTTAACAGTTAAAAAACGAAATACTACTAAAAATCACTAATTATAGTTTAGTGCGATAACTATATCTTTCGCACCCGTCATGCTCTGCCTATGACCTCACATTACTCATGTTGAATGACATCATTGATGACATCACTGATGACATGATCCAATGAATATGAAAGTTTGCTATAGCTTTTCGCAGTGGAAGTTATTCCACAAACTACACAAGTTTCTGTCACCTCTGTTCATGAGTGTAACCTTTCTTAACATGCAGTACAGGAAGCATGTCTATGAAATCACCCACATTTAATAGGTATGATGCTTTTTTTACAGGGATTCCAGTTTGTCAGAAATGCAATGTCTCCATAAACATTAATGTAAACAATAAGGGCCCATTTTATATCTTGGTGATAAGCTAACTCTGCCGCAACAGAAACGGAGTATGTTTACCGCTAAGATAATGGTCCGCCCACCCAATTTAGATGGAGGTGGACTACAGGTTTGGCTATAGGAGTACCTTCTAAATCACCGCCATAGCCAAACCTCTTGGATAAGCTGACAGAGTAAGTGCCATCAGAGAAATGGCTATATGCCTGCCAACCGAATTGGGATGGGTGTAAATCTAGCCATTTTGTTATGTTCAGCACCACCAGGCAAACCCAGGTGGTGACGGACATTAAAAAGGAATTATGTCCCCCTGGAGGTTTTCTTTTTTTTTCAAACATAAAATCCTGTTTTAGGACTTTTTATTTGAAAATAAAAAATGTAACTGTTTGATGCAGGGCTCTGTCATGTAGCTGGAGCCATGCACCAAAAAGCAAAAAGCATTGACAAGAACCACCATGACGGCAGTCCCTGCCAATGCTTTATAAATAACCACCAGCTTGCCAGTCATTTATAAATTTGGCAGGTGGTCCCTCCACAAGGGGGACGTAGTAATCTACTCCTTTGCCCTGGCGAGCAACGGGCGATATGCTGACTCATAAATCAGACCCTAGTCTGATAAACCTTCAATACAGTTAAAAAAGTGTTTGGTCATTATTTACCTTAATGAAATGTATCTGCTAATATCTTATCCAACACAGAACTTAAAGTCAACAGGTTCATATCTATTCATTAGCCAATGATTAGGCATGCACAACAAGGCACTATGGACAACGCTGCGTATTCTACACGTATTCCTGAAATGAGCAGAATGGTGTATTCTAATAGATCATCGCTTACTATAAGACTTCAAATTAAACTGTCTGTAAGTTAGTCGCCCGACATTATATGAGTTAGAAATATATGATACATTCTTCAACAATGCATAGTGTGTCAAATGCTTTACTTAACTTCAAGAACTAAACATCTGCACCCTATAAATCTCCAGTTTATATACAAATGATCTATAGCATAACATGACAATTCTCAAAGGTTGGCATGTGCAAAGAAATCCACAGGTCGATAATGGATTGTGATGAGAAGCTTTAGTTTTTCGCAATAATGTTTGACAAAAGGCCTTTGATTTAAGCCACAACCTACTTGAAACATACATCTGAATCTGACTTGTCTCCGGGACGCAAACATTTCCATTTTGCACATACTGCACACATACAAATATAGTTAATGTGTATGTTTGTAGGCCCTTTTTACCTACCCTGTTTCTTAAAACGATCCAGTGGATTAAATGGTCATTTGAGGTGCAATAGCTTGGATGATGTCATCACAGATGCAATTTGAGATGTCATGAGTGATGTCACCAATGAGGTCATTTAACATGTCATGAGTGATGTAATATGTGAGATCATAAGAAGTACATGGTGGGGTCACAACTTTTAGTTATCTCACTGTAACCATAACATACCCATTGCAGTGTTTGTTTGTTTTTTAAATGGTATATAGTGTGTGCCTCTGTCACCTAACTATACTTATATATTTTTAGCGAATATATATTAACTAAAAAGACAAAGGTTACAGGGATGTTATGGTTAGGTACATATGTTACACACAAAAAACCATTAAATTCAACAGTTATAGTTATTATTATCGCAAGAAACTATAACTAGTACCCTAAGGTAACTATATCTAGCACCCCCTCCATGCACAGTTTTCTCATCGAAAATTTTATTGGAAATGTTATTTTGATATTATCAAGGAATTCATAGAAGATGTCATGACTGATGTGATATGTGTGATAATTAGCAGTACATGGTGGGGGAGCGACTTATAGTTACCTTAGGGCACTAGTAATAGTTTCTTGAGATAACTATAGCTATAACTGCTGAATTTTGATGGTTTTGTGCATTTGAACCTAACTATAGCATCCCTATAACCTTTGGCTTTTTAGTGAATCTCTAAGTTTGTTTAAATTCTATTTCTCACTATAACGTCCATATAACTTTTGTTTTTTTCTGTGAATTTCTAAGTGTTTTTCATGTTATTTCCTAACTATAATGTCCCTGTAACCTTTGATTTTTTTCAGTGAATTTCTAGAGTTCTATTAAAGTAAAGCAATTTAATATCCTATACGTTCATTTAACTGCTGGTGTGCACAGCCGTTCTAGGCGGGGGTTGGCCACAGGGCCTTGCCTGCTGCCACCCTTCCGCTTGCAGCCAACCCCAGGTCGTGCATGGCTTTTGGCTGTGTGCAGTGGGGGTTGCCCACACAGCTTGGCATGCAGCCTTACCCTACAGGTAGCACCCTGCATACAGCCAACCCCACACTGCGCAGGGCCTTTTGCCATGCATGGCGTGGGGTTGGCCGCAGGGCCTGGCTGCAGTGCTAGGACTTGTGGCCAACCACACAAAGGCAACCAACATGGGAGGGGACCCCATCTCCCGGGGCCTGGCCATTTGTAAATGGGGAGTTGGGCAAGCAGTCCCACTCCCAGTGACGATTTCAGCCCAAGGGACATCATTCTCCAGAAAACGGCCAATAAAGAGTAGGTGCCCTGGAGCCTACCCAGGGTATCCACAATGTTGTTGTTGGGGGCTGCAGCAGGGAGCCTCAAGGCCCCTGTAGCCCCAGCCAACTCTCCATCTCCAGTAGGAGCAGGCATTGCTTACGCTCATAGGCAGCATCTAAAACTACAGACCAACGCAATATTTTAAGCTGTTTCCCTGCCCGCTTCAGTGCGGCAGGGAAACAGATGATAAGTCTACTACTAGCAGGCAGGAGCATTTCTTATGCTTACGGACTTAGTGTTTGCTCTCACTTGGCGGGAGATTTGAAATTGCTCTCGCCAAGTGAGAGCAAACAGAGGTTTAGGAAACCGCTATGTCCCAGGGGTCGGCACCCCGAGACATACCAGGATTTGACCCTGGGGAATGGGGTCCTAGGGCCATTAATGTCTCCA
Source organism: Lissotriton vulgaris (assembly GCF_964263255.1). Taxonomy (NCBI): domain Eukaryota; kingdom Metazoa; phylum Chordata; class Amphibia; order Caudata; family Salamandridae; genus Lissotriton; species Lissotriton vulgaris. The sequence continues at coordinate 307,247,166 of NC_141688.1, read as the reverse complement.
GGAGGGGAGCAATGTGACCCCCCTCATCATTCAATGCATGGCCGGGCCCCAGGCAATTGCATCCCCGGGGATTAAGTTGGCTCAGGGAGGAGGCGCACAGCCCACTCACTGTTTTCCATCGTCCGGGCCCCATCGTGCCCCCCTCCCCGCAGATATATGGAATCTCCCTCCCTGGGACCTGGCCCACTCAGGGGGCACAAGAAAAAAAAGAGCAGAAAACGCATTTGTTTTTTATTTTTTTTATTTTGACAACATATGGATGCAGATTTGTGACAAAATTGGGGGAAACAAAACAGTTTTGATACTAGAGAAGGTCCCAGATGGTGAGAGTATTGTTACCCTGCCCGCTTATGTTTTTTTAATGTTTTTTCTCAGGACTCTGCTGAGTCTGAGTCCCAACATGGCTGCTACCATTTCCTGGTTGCCTGGTTGAAGTGGGGGTCGTCAATCAGATCTCCTTTTGACATCTGTTGCCTCTGTGGACCCTCTGTGTCTCTGGATATACATAAATCTTTTGTCTTTAATAACTCCAGAAATACTGAACAGATTTACACCAAATCACAAACAGAGAATTTTCTTGCCAATATCGAGCTTTCTGTCGAACTTGGTATAATTCCGTTCAACACTTTTGGCTATAGTCGTGTCTAAAATCCCATGGGGGAATTGAATGGGGAAACAGTGGTTTGGAAGTCCCACTTTTTCTTGGCCCCCACTTGACGTGTCACCCCAAGAGAGTGGCAAACTGGTTTTAACAATGTTGTGCAGATTCATCAAATGGTGCCAAAGGTTTTAGAAACACAAAAAACGCTTTTCCTATGGAAAGTAGGTTCGGAATATAACTACAGTAGGTAATATAGATATAAATCAAGAGATTGAATGAGGAGCTGTGGACAAAGACGGAACTGTGCCACATCCCCCATCCTAACTCAATAGAACCCTTTTCACTCTCATGGTCAAACCTAGTACTGTGTGGAGCTAACATTACCCACCGTCTATACTGTGGGCTGCAGTGTTTGAATCTCAACAATCTTGTGATGGTTGCCACTGCAGAGAGCCGTACAGCTTTGGCGTCCGATGACAGCACCACAAGTGGTTAATTTACTCTCTCCAACTGAGCAAGACAGTTAAATAACCATAGTAGGTTGAGTCCTCGAACAAAAACAGACTTGTTCATAGTGTATTGTGCCCTTTTGGAAGTTTAGGATACTTATTTCGAAAAGTCTTTCACTTCCATCTTCAGCAGTGAGATGGGACGAACCAGTATACAGAAATCCCTGGGGTTCACTTTCTTTCCTACTGTATAGCTTTAAAACAAAACTTCGAAAGGACCTCAACTAAGACATCCAGTATCTGATTTCTGCCCTTACCTGTCCTGGCCCTAGTCCCCACCCGGTTTACCTGTGAATTTTTCCAGCATCATTTGAGAGCTAGCTATTCTGTTTGATGCCGGATGAAGCTACCTGGTTTAGCTATAGGGGAGACAGATCGGGGATTCCCTCCTTGGACGTCACCTACCCAGTCGGTCTTTAGCCAGACTTCCTTGCGTATCTCCTGTCGTCTCTTCCCGCTTCCTTCCTCTATTTATTATCCCTACTTCTCTCCTCTCTCAATGTATTGAGACTGAACTTTTCTGTCTGATGCCCAATGGAGCTACCTGGTTTAGCGATGGGGGAGGTGGGCCGTGGACTCCCTCCTTGGTCGTCACCTACCCAGTCGGCCTTTTGACAGTTTTAATTTTGTCTCTCCTTGTTGTCTCTTCCCCTATCCTCCCTTTCTCACCTTACCTGTCCCCTCCCCTCTATGCTCCATTTATTTTGCCCTCCATGTTCCTTAAATTGTTTTTTATTGAGACCTAGCTATTTGGCCAAAGCCCGATGGAGCTACCTGATAGCTATAGAGGAGATGGGTTTCGGGACTCCCCCTTGACCGTCACCTACCGAGCCGGTCTCTGGACAGACTTTCCTTCGTCTTTCTGCCGTATCCCCCTCCCATCCTGTTTTTCTGCAAACCTCTTCCCTCGACACCTGAGACCGAACTACTTTGTCTGATGCCTGATGGCGCTACCTGGTTTAGCTATAGGGGATACGGACCGTGGATTCCTTCCTTGGTCGTCACCTACCCAGTCAATCTTTAGACAGACTTCCTCTCATCTGTACGGTTGTCTCTTCCCTTATCCTCACTTTCTCACCTCACCTACCCCCCACTTCTTTTCTCTCTTCTTTCTCTCCTCTCCTAATGTATTGCTAAGGTATATTTGTTGATCTTGTTCTGTTATACTGTTAAACCACACTCTTGCACTTCCTTTCGTCCCTCCTGTCGTCTCCTCCCGCATCCTCCCTCTATTTATGTCTCTCCTTCTCTTTTCTCTCAACGTATTGAGACTGAACATTTTTTGTCTGGTGCCCGATGGAGCTCCCTGGTTTAGCTATAGGTGCGATGGGCCGTGAATTCTCTCCTTGGTGTTCACCTTACCCTGTCGGTCCTTAGAAAGATCTCTTTTCATCTCTCCATATTGTCTCTTCCCTTATCCTCCCTTTTTCACCTCCCCTGCCCCCGCCACTACCTCTCTCTCTCCTTTCTCACCTCTCCTAATTATATTGCCTATTCCTTTTTTGGGATTTATTGTGTAATAGTTGAACTTTTTCTGTTCCATTGTTGATTCTCATGTAAAGCGCTCTGATTCCTCTGGGTCTAGCCAGTGCTACATAAAACTCTTTAAATAAATAAATAAATAAATAAATAAATTACATTCTGCAACTGGCACCTGATTGCATTGCCAAAACTTTACAGCATGTACTTAATCATGTCCTTGATTCTGGGATTTTCCCTCAGCCTTGGAAGGAAGCTAGTTATCCCTCTTCAAAAACAGTCGATCGTTGATCCTGATATGAAGAATCTTCATCTTATCGCACGTCTGCTTACATCTGCCAAAATCCTGGAGATATACCTTCATCAGAAATGAGTGAAGATCATTGAGAAATTTCACATTCTGGACTATTCACAGAATGGCGTCAGAAGTAGTCCTAGTAAAGAAACAGCACTGGTGGCCTCCACGGAGTGAATCAGGTGCCAGGTGGATCATGGAGGGGCAGCTTGATCTGTCGGCAGCCTTTGACACTATCATATCTAGATGGGGGTGTTCCACTGATTGTGGTCCTGATGAAAGCCCTCTGCAGTCCTACATGTTCCCTGCAGCATTGACACTTGCAACCAAACTGTAGGTAAACTCCTCCGACCCGCACTGACTCCAGGGACATTTTCAGGATTTTTGGGGCCCTGGGCCAAATGAATTCTGGGGGCCCTTGTTCGAAAGATCTTTGCATTTTTTCACTAATTTCAGCTCTCCTATGCCCTCTTCGGTCAGGTCACTGACAGTGCACAGGCGTAGCCTTCCCAATTCTAAATGTGTTTACTTCTAATATTCAGTGTTAGAACATAACTGCAGCTCACGAATAATACTGCAAAAAAGCTCTGTGATACCCCCATTTTTTCATACGTCAGGTCCTGATTTTATCGAAATGAAAGTTTTTTATGATTATTGTATGAAAGATAGGCAGACCATTCTCTGCAAAATGTCTGCAATAGTTTCTCACATATCACCCACATTAAACAAGCATTTCCAATGCAATAGGTCTCGCATTTGCGAGAGTTTAAGCTATTGATATTGCGAATGACAATGCCTTTTATTTATCTGTTTTGATAATTAACACATAAATAAAAGGCATTGACTCTTACAAAGCCAATAGCACAAACTCTTTAAACTGCAAGACCTATTTAATTTAAAAGAAGCGGCCACCATTGTCCTGAGCTGCTTGGAAAGTAAAAGCATGCATGGCGCGCTTTATGTTGCAGGAAAGCATGTCGTGCCTGCATGCCTGCAGTAGGAGAAACGTGTTAAAGAAAATAGTGCTCAGAAACTAAATAATAAATACTGTGTAACAACAGAAGTAAAAGAACCAGTCCTCGTGGGAGGTTACAAATGAAGACAAGGCGGTACTAAGGAGGGGCTAACAAACCTATTAACGAATTAGAAACCAGCATTTACGAAGGACAATGGCACAAGCCAATGAAAAATATGGGCGGAGAGTGGCGGGGGTCCCTACACGAATTCAGCATGCCAGGCAGAGCAGCGCATGCGTTGCCCAGGCGGGACCTAAAAATAAATGAAAAGATAATGGTATTTGAAGCAATAATCTGAGCAGTATTCAAGGTCACCAAGGCAAGATTGTCTGCAGAACAGAGCTGGCTGTATCAGGACCCCCCCCCCCCCCACGCCCACACCCACACCCTCTGAAAGTCAAGACTGGGGGCCAGGACCACACTGCCCATGCCTTACAAGTTAGGCAGCACTACCTCTCCGGTGCCCAAAAGGTCCCTTTAAGAAGTATGAATATTGTGAACAGTTGCCTCTTTAAAACCTCCGCCCAGCGGCGGCCACGTCCGGCGCGAGCCCGCGCCAGGAGCACAGTGGGTGCAAAAAACCCAAAAGAATACAAAAACAGCAAACAGAAGTTTCCCTAAAGAAAGCCGTCGTTTATTCGCCGCCCCTGGGACCCAGGCTTTCCACACCCTCGAGCCAAATTCTCCTGCGTGTTTATCCCGCGGTATTTGAGAAAGAACACGTGAAAAACAAGCTGAGACAGACAGACGGACGGAGTCAGCGCCTGGCACGCGTCCACGGGCGGGGTCTGTCCGGAGCCAGCCGCAGGTCTGGGCGTCTGAGGGCAGCGGCGGGTCCAGGCCGGCCCGAGCCTCTGGCATGGGCTTCTGTGCCAGCTACTGGGCAGCGCACCTGTGCTGGGGCCAGGGGGCAGAGGAACTAAACTGGGACGGGGACAGGGGGCACAGAAACTAAACTGGGCCGAGGGAAGAGGCCAGGGGAGGGGGCACAGAAACTAAACTGGGCCGAGGGAAGAGGCCAGGGGTCACAGAAACTAAACTGGGCCGAGGGAAGAGGCCAGGGGAGGGGGCACAGAAACTAAACTGGGCCGAGGGAAGAGGCCAGGGGTCACAGAAACTAAACTGGGCCGAGGGAAGAGGCCAGGGGGCACAGCATCTTACCTGGGCTGTAGGGATGGACCAGGGAGCACGGAAACTAAACTGGCCGCAGGGATGGGTCCAGGGGGACACAGAAACGAACCTGGGCCGAGGGACAGAGCCAGAGGGCACATACTCACTAGTGGCACTGCTGTGGGTCTGCCCGATACACCCCTCCTCACTCTGGAATCTCCCCAGACACCTCTCTACCTCACAGGACCTCTGCCGTTGGGTCTCATCGTGGCCTTCACATCCATACACGGCTCCTTCCCAAACGACCTCTCTGTACTCCCGAGTCGGTAGATCTTACCTGCAGCCACCACTCAGACAGAATCTATTGAGCTTCAACCAAACCTGCTAGTGACGCGTCCAGGCCCCGTCCCTTTCAGAGACTGGGGCCACTGAACAGGAACTCTCTTCCGCCCGAAACATCTGCACTCCAGCCTTTCACTTACATTGTGTCTGCAGAGAGCAGCAGTGTGTCATGTTTAATAAATATCTGCTCTGTGTTCTTTTCCTTTTCATGCGCAACACAATATAGCAACGCAGCATAGCGCTTAAAAATGATGATATTCCCCTAAATCGCTTTTCATGCTGGAAACACTTTTACAGTGGCAAACTGCACAATCACATACATGCAATAGCATAATATTCACAAGTTAGTAGGTGTGCAAACTCTGCCCAATTACACACGAATAGAGAAGAACACAAATAACAAATTGTTAGTCCTCATTTCTGCATATTCAGGCAACACGTGCAAAATGTGCTCCTGCTATTCACATCAGTTTTTATCTGCTATAAATTATGGTTCTAAACTCCCACAAACTGAGGACAGACTGTTTTATGCGCAAACGTGTTTGCACTCAAGTTAGAATTGAGTGACTCAGTAATTACACATAACCACAAAATGTTCTAAAATAATGCCAAAGGAGCATGCTACCATATATAGGGACTTTACAAGACAAAGGGGCACATGCATCATTGCACCCGTTTGCGATTCCTAAATTGCGAAAATTAAGGAATCGCAAATTAGAAATCGCAAACGGCAATGCATGATTAAATCGCAAATATTTTTGCGAATTCTTAATTTTTCCTTAATTGCAATTCACATTTTGCGAATCGCAATTAAGGAAAACCTTCCCATTGATTCCTATGGGCCAAAAGGCCCATAGGAATCAATGGGAAGCATTAATATTTTGCAATTTTCATTTTGCGAATCGCAATTTGTTAATGCATTTCAAGGGTGCTGAAGGGGTCCAAAGGACCGCCCCCTGCACCCTTGAAATGTCCAAAGGACATGTGTGTGTGTCACATGACACTTTCAAAAATGCTTTTTTGAACTTATTTGAAAGATTTCGCAAATTAACACGAGGTTCACGCTCGTGTTAATTTGCTCCCCCTATTTGCGAATTTGCATTTTTTTAAACATTCATGCATTGCATTTAAGGAATTGCAAAAATGCGATTCTTTAAATGCAATCACATTTTTAGAAATCGCAAAAAATTGCGATTTCTAAAAAATTGTTTATTGCATCCCAAAAAGTGATTTTGGAATCGCAAACGGCCGAATTTTGCGATTCGCACCGTTTGTGACTCCAAAATCGCTTGATGCATGGGCCCCAAAGCACTGTGGCCAGAGTTCCCAACACAACACTCCTGACTACCTGTAGCTGAAAACAGTTATAGAGCTTGCAGCTAACAGTAGATTATACACCATTTTATCTTGTATCGCTCAAGCTATTTATAAATGTAATGTTTCGAAAGTTTGAAATATTTGAAAAGAAAGTAACAGGAATACGTTTTATAACTTCCACGCGATGCTGCTTCATCATATGGTGCAGCATGGAGGTACTTCAGAGCAGTCTTAGTGCCTGATGCACACAACTGGCTCCTTGCAGCACATCCATTCCACTGAAGAGTGACAAGCCTCTCCCTTAGCAGAGGGAGCCCCTGCAACAAAGAGGGCATTTTTCACAAAAAAAAAAAATACCCACCTCAGTACTAATGAGCAGGAATCAGATTGTGACTATGTTAAAACTAGCATTGAAGGGCTGCCCCCTCCCTACATCTCAGGAGCCTGCATAAAACCTCTGCCATGGACATGGGGTACCTTTCGCTGGGCCTCTCTCTGGCAGTGATGTTACAGGAACAGTGTTGCTTTTCTGTGTATTTGTTTCTGCTTGGGAAGCAGAGTGGCTTTCCCGTGTGTTTAAATGTTTCTTATTCCAAGCCACACTGCACCATTCTGTCAGGCATGCAATAGCATGCCTTAAGGGCTAAGGGGGCCCCCCTCCAAAATAAGCAAAGATGGGTCCCCCGCACCGCGGGGTCTGTGGGGGCCTCCGTTACACCCCTGTGGTGGGCAGATAAACTAACCCGGGCAGGAAGAAGGTTGCTGGTGGGCACATAAACTAACCTGGACCGGAGGGAAGGAGCTAAGAAAGATGGCTGTTGGGCACAGACTAACATAGGCCAGAGGGACAGAGTCAGAGGGCACAAAGACCTAACTGGGCCGGAGAGAGGGAGAGTGTCTGGGAGCACAGGAGCCAACCATTGCCGGAAGGACGCGGTCAGGTGGTACAGAAAGTAACCTGGGCCTGAGGTACAGGGTTGGTTGGAGCCCGGGCCTGAGGTACAGGGTTGGTTGGGGCCAGAGGTACAGGGTTGGTTGGGGCCAGAGGTACAGGGTTGGTTGGGGCCTGAGGTACAGGGTTGGTTGGGTCCAGAGGTACAGGGTTGGTTGGGGCCTGAGGTACAGGGTTTGTTGGGGTCTGAGGTACAAGCTTGGTTGGGGCCTGAGGTACAGGGTTGGTTGAGGTACAGGGTTGGTTGGGGCCAGTGGTACAGGGTTGGTTGGGGCCTGAGGTACAGGGTTGGTTGGGGCCTGAGGTACAGGGTTGGTTGGGGCCTGGGGTACAGGGTTGGTTGGGGCCTGAGGTACAGGGTTGGTTGGGGCCAGAGGTACAGGGTTGGTTGGGGCCTGAGGTACAGGGTTGGTTGGAGCCTGAGGTACAGGGTTGGTTGGGGCCAGAGGTACAGGGTTGATTGGGGCCTGAGGTACAGGGTTGATTGGGGCCTGAGGTACAGGGTTGGTTGGGGCCTGAGGTACAGGGTTGGTTGGGGCCTAAGGTACAGGGTTGGTTGGGGCCTAAGGTACAGGGTTGGTTGGGGCCAGAGGTACAGGGTTGATTGGGGCCTGAGGTACAGGGTTGATTGGGGCCAGAGGTACAGGGTTGGTTGGGGCCAGAGGTACAGGGTTGATTGGGGCCTGAGGTACAGGGTTGATTGGGGCCTGAGGTACAGGGTTGGTTGGGGCCTGAGGTACAAGGTTGATTGGGGCCTGAGGTACAGGGTTGATTGGGGCCTGAGGTACAGGGCTGGTTGGGGCCAGAGGTACAGGGTTGGTTGGGGCCCGAGCCTGAGGTACAGGGTTGGTTGGGGCCAGAGGTACAGGGTTGGTTGGGGCCTGAGGTACAGGGTTGATTGGGGCCTGAGGTACAGGGTTGGTTGGGGCCTGAGGTACAAGGTTGATTGGGGCCTGAGGTACAGGGTTGATTGGGGCCTGAGGTACAGGGCTGGTTGGGGCCAGAGGTACAGGGTTGGTTGGGGCCCGAGCCTGAGGTACAGGGTTGGTTGGGGCCTGGGCCTAAGGTACAGGGTTGGTTGGGGCCAGAGGTACAGGGTTGGTTGGGGCCTGAGGTACAGGGTTGGTTGGGGCCAGAGGTACAGGTTGGTTGGGGCCTGAGGTACAGGGTTTGTTGGGGCCTGAGGTACAGGGTTGGTTGGGGCCTGAGGTACAGGGTTGATTGGGGCCTGAGGTACAGGGTTGATTGGGGCCAGAGGTACAGGTTGGTTCGGGCCTGAGGTACAGGGTTTGTTGGGGCCAGAGGTACAGGGTTTGTTGGGGCCTGAGGTACAGGGTTTGTTGGGGCCTGAGGTACAGGGTTGGTTGGGGCCTGAGGTACAGGGTTGATTGGGGCCTGAGGTACAGGGTTGGTTGGGGCCCGGGCCTGAGGTACAGGGTTGGTTGGGGCCCAGGCCTGAGGTACAGGGTTGGTTGGGGCCAGAGGTACAGGGTTGGTTGGGGCCAGAGGTACAGGGTTGGTTGGAGCCTGAGGTACAGGGTTGATTGGGGCCTGAGGTACAGGGTTGGTTGGGGCCCGGGCCTGAGGTACAGGGTTGGTTGGGGCCCAGGCCTGAGGTACAGGGTTGGTTGGGGCCAGAGGTACAGGGTTGGTTGGGGCCAGAGGTACAGGGTTGGTTGGAGCCTGAGGTACAGGGTTGGTTGGGGCCTGAGGTACAGGGTTGGTTGGGGCCTGAGCCTGAGGTACAGGGTTGGTTGGGGCCTGGGCCTGAGGTACAGGGTTGGTTGTGGCCTGGGCCTGATGTACAGGGTTGGTTGGGGCCTGAGGTACAGGGTTGGTTGGGGCCTGGGGTACAGGGTTGGTTGGGGCCTGAGGTACAGGGTTGGTTGGGGCCTGAGGTACAGGGTTGGTTGGGGCCTGAGGTACAGGGTTGGTTGGGGCCTGAGGTACTGGGTTGGTTGGGGCCAGAAGTACAGGGTTGGTTGGGGCCAGAGGTACAGGGTTGGTTGGGGCCTAAGGTACAGGGTTGGTTGGGGCCAGAGGTACAGGGTTGGTTGGGGCCTGAGGTACAGGGTTGGTTGGGGCCCGGGCCTGAGGTACAGGGTTGGTTGGGGCCTGAGGTGCAGGTTTGGTTGGGGCCTGAGGTACAGGGTTGGTTGGGGCCTAAGGTACAGGGTTGGTTGGGGGCCTAAGGTACAGGGTTGGTTGGGGCCTGAGGTACAGGGTTAGTTGGGGCCAGAGGTACAGGGTTGGTCGGGGCCTGAGGTACAGGGTTGGTTGGGGCCAGAGGTACAGGGTTGGTTGGGCCCAGAGGTACTAGGTTGGTTGGGGCCTGAGGTACAGGGTTGGTTGGGGCCTGGGGTACAGGGTTGGTTGGGGCCTGGGGTACAGGGTTGGTTGGGGCCTGAGGTACAGGGTTGGTTGGGGCCTGAGGTACAGGGTTGGTTGGGGCCTGAGGTACAGGGTTGGTTGGGGCCTGAGGTACTGGGTTGGTTGGGGCCAGAAGTACAGGGTTGGTTGGGGCCAGAGGTACAGGGTTGGTTGGGGCCTAAGGTACAGGGTTGGTTGGGGCCAGAGGTACAGGGTTGGTTGGGGCCCGGGCCTGAGGTACAGGGTTGGTTGGGGCCTGAGGTGCAGGTTTGGTTGGGGCCTGAGGTACAGGGTTGGTTGGGGCCTAAGGTACAGGGTTGGTTGGGGGCCTAAGGTACAGGGTTGGTTGGGGCCTGAGGTACAGGGTTAGTTGGGGCCAGAGGTACAGGGTTGGTCGGGGCCTGAGGTACAGGGTTGGTTGGGGCCAGAGGTACAGGGTTGGTTGGGCCCAGAGGTACTAGGTTGGTTGGGGCCTGAGGTACAGGGTTGGTTGGGGCCTAAGGTCTGTACCTTAGGCCCCAAAAGGTTGGTTGAGGACTGAGGTACAAGGTTGGTTGGGGCCTGAGGTACAGGAATGGTTGGGGCCTGGGGTACAGGGTTGGTTGGGGCCTAAGGTAAAGGGTTGGCTGGGGCCTGAGGTACAGGGTTGGTTGGGGCCTGAGGCACAGGGTTGGTTGGGGCCTGAGGTACTGGGTTGGTTGGGGCCAGAAGTACAGGGTTGGTTGGGGCCAGAGGTACAGGGTTGGTTGGGGCCAGAGGTACAGGGTTGGTTGGGGCCTGAGGTACAGGGTTGGTTGGAGCCTGAGGTACAGGGTTGGTTGGGGCCAGAGGTAAAGGGTTGGTTGGGGCCTGAGGTACAGGGTTGGTTGGGGCCTGGGGTACAGGGTTGGTTGGGGCCTGAGGTACAGGGTTGGTTGGGGCCAGAAGTATAGGGTTGGTTGGGGCCAGAGTTACAGGGTTGGTTGGGGCCTGAGGTACAGGGTTGGTTGGGGCCTGAGGTACAGGGTTGGTTGGGGCCTGAGGTACAGGGTTGGTTGGGGCCAGAGGTACAGGGTTGGTTGGGGCCTGAGGTACAGGGTTGGTTGGGGCCTGAGGTACAGGGTTGGTTGGGGCCAGAGGTACAGGGTTGGTTGGGGCCAGAGGTACAGGGTTGGTTGGGGCCAGAGGTACAGGGTTGGTTAGGGCCAGAGGTACAGGGTTGGTTGGGGCCTGAGGTACAGGGTTGGTTGGGGCCCGTGCCTGAGGTACAGGGTTGGTTGGGGCCTGAGGTACAGGGTTGGTTGGGGCCTAAGGTACAGGGTTGGTTGGGGCCTAAGGTACAGGGTTGGTTGGGGGCCTAAGGTACAGGGTTGGTTGGGGCCTGAGGTACAGGGTTAGTTGGGGCCAGAGGTACAGGGTTGGTTGGGGCCTGAGGTACAGGGTTGGTTGGGGCCAGAGGTACAGGGTTGGTTGGGCCCAGAGGTACTAGGTTGGTTGGGGCCTGAGGTACAGGGTTGGTTGGGGCCTAAGGTCTGTACCTTAGGCCCCAAAAGGTTAGTTGGGGACTGAGGTACAAGGTTGGTTGGGGCCTGAGGTACAGGAATGGTTGGGGCCAGAGGTACAGGGTTGGTTGGGGCTTGAGGTACAGGGTTGGTTGTGGCCTGGGCCTGAGGTACAGGGTTGGTTGTGGCCTGGGCCTGATGTACAGGGTTGGTTGGGGCCTGAGGTGCAGGGTTGGTTGGGGCCTAAGGTACAGGGTTGGTTGGGGCCTGAGGTGCAGGGTTGGTTGGGGCCAGAGGTACAGGGTTGGTTGGGGCCTGAGGTACAGGGTTGGTTGGGACCTGAGGTACAGGGTTAGTTGGGGCCAGAGGTACAGGGTTGGTTGGGGCCAGAGGTACAAGGTTGGTTGGGGCCTGAGGTACAGGGTTGGTTGGGGCCTAAGGTACAGGGTTGGTTGGGGACTGAGGTACAAGGTTGGTTGGGGCCTGAGGTACAGGAATGGTGGGGGCCAGAGGTACAGGGTTGGTTGGGGCTTGTGGTACAGGGTTGATTGGGGCCTGAGGTACAGGGTTGGATGGGGCCTTAGGTACAGGGTTGGTTGGGGCCTAAGGTACAGGGTTGGTTGGGGCCTGAGGTACAGGGTTGGTTGGGGCCTGAGGTACAGGGTTGGTTGGGGCCTGAGGTACAGGGTTGGTTAGGGCCAGAGGTACAGGGTTGGTTGAGGCCTGAGGTACAGGGCTGGTTGGGGCCTGGGGTACAGGGTTGGTTGGGGCCTGAGGTACAGGGTTGGTTGGGGCCAGAGGTACAGGGTTGGTTGGGGCCAGAGGTACAGGGTTGGTTGGGGCCTGGGGTACAGGGTTGGTTGGGGCCAGAGGTACAGGGTTGGTTGGGGCCAGAGGTACAAGGTTGGTTGGGGCCTGAGGTACAGGTTTGGTTGGGACCTAAGTTACAGGGTTGGTTGGGGACTGAGGTACAAGGTTGGTTGGGGCCTGAGGTACAGGAATGATTGGGGCCAGAGGTACAGGGTTGGTTGGGGCTTGAGGTACAGGGTTGGTTGGGGCCTGAGGTACAGGGTTGGTTGGGGCCTAACGTACAGGGTTGTTTGGGGCCTGAGGTACAGGGTTGGTTGGGGCCTGAGGTACAGGGTTGGTTGGGGCCTGAGGTACAGGGTTGGTTCGGGCCAGAGGTACAGGGTTGGTTCGGGCCAGAGATACAGGGTTGGTTGGGGCCAGAGGTACAGGGTTGGTTGGGGCCTGAGGTACAGGGTTGGTTGGGGCCTGAGGTACAGGGTTGGTTGGGGCCAGAGGTACAGGGTTGGTTGGGGCCTGAGGTACAGGGTTGGTTGGGGCCCGGGCCTGAGGTACAGGGTTGGTTGGGGCCCGGGCCTGTGGTACAGGGTTGGTTGGGGCCTGAGGTACAGGGTAGTTGGGGCCTGAGGTACAGGGTTGGTTGGGGCCTAAGGTACAGGGTTGGTTGGGGCCTGAGGTACAGGGTTGGTTGGGGCCTGAGGTACAGGGTTGGTTGGGGCCTGAGGTACAGGGGTGGTTGGGGCCTAACGTACAGGGTTGGTTGGGACCTGAGGTACAGGGTTGGTTGGGGCCTGAGGTATAGGGTTGGTTGGGGCCTGAGGTACAGGGTTGGTTCGGGCCAGAGGTACAGGGTTGGTTGGGGCCAGAGGTACAGGGTTGGTTGGGGCCAGAGGTACAGGGTTGGTTGGGGCCTGAGGTACAGGGTTGGTTGGGGACTGAGGTACAGGGTTGGTTGGGGCCAGAGGTACAGGGTTGGTTGGGGCCAGAGGTACAGGGTTGGTTGTGGCCAGAGGTACAGGGTTGGTTGGGGCCTGAGGTACAGGGTTGGTTGGGGCCCGGGCCTGACGTACAGGTTTGGTTGGGGCCCGGGCCTGAGGTACAGGGTTGGTTGGGGCCTGAGGTACAGGGTAGTTGGGGCCTGAGGTACAGGGTTGGTTGGGACCTAAGGTACAGGGTTGGTTGGGGCCTGAGGTACAGGGTTGGTTGGGGCCAGAGGTACAGGGTTGGTTGGGGCCTGAGGTACAGGGTTGGTTGTGGCCTGGGCCTGAGATACAGGGTTGGTTGTGGCCTGGGCCTGATGTACAGGGTTGGTTGGGGCCTGAGGTACAGGGTTGGTTGGGGCCTAAGGTACAGGGTTGGTTGGGGCCAAAAGGTTGGTTGGGGACTGAGGTACAAGCTTGGTTGAGGCCTGAGGTACAGGAATGGTTGGGGCCAGAGGTACAGGGTTGGTTGGGGCTTGAGGTACAGGGTTGGTTGTGGCCTGGGCCTGAGGTATAGGGTTGGTTGTGGCCTGGGCCTGATGTACAGGGTTGGTTGGGGCCTAAGGTACAGGGTTGGTTGGGGCCTGAGGAACAGGGTTGGTTGGGGCCTGAGGTACAGGGTTGGTTGGGGCCTAAGGTACAGGGTTGGTTGGGGCCAGAGGTACAGGTTGGTTGGGGGCTGAGGTACAGGGTTTGTTGGGGCCTGAGGTACAGGGTTTGTTGGGGCCTGAGGTACAGGGTTGGTTGGGGCCTGAGGTACAGGGTTTGTTGGGGTCTGAGGTACAAGCTTGGTTGGGGCCTGAGGTACAGGGTTGGTTGAGGTACAGGGTTGGTTGGGGCCAGTGGTACAGGGTTGGTTGGGGCCTGAGGTACAGGGTTGGTTGGGGCTTGAGGTACAGTGTTGGTTGGGGCCTGGGGTACTGGGTTGGTTGGGGCCTGAGGTACAGGGTTGGTTGGGGCCTGGGGTACAGGGTTGGTTGGGGCCTGAGGTACAGGGTTGGTTGGGGCCTGAGGTACAGGGTTGGTTGGGGCCAGAGGTACAGGGTTGGTTGGGGCCCGAGCCTGAGGTACAGGGTTGGTTGGGGCCTGGGCCTAAGGTACAGGGTTGGTTGGGGCCAGAGGTACAGGGTTGGTTGGGGCCTGAGGTACAGGGTTGGTTGGGGCCAGAGGTACAGGTTGGTTGGGGCCTGAGGTACAGGGTTTGTTGGGGCCTGAGGTACAGGGTTGGTTGGGGCCTGAGGTACAGGGTTGGTTGGGTCCAGAGGTACAGGGTTGGTTGGGGCCTGAGGTACAGGGTTGGTTGGGTCCAGAGGTACAGGGTTGGTTGGGGCCTGAGGTACAGGGTTTGTTGGGGTCTGAGGTACAAGCTTGGTTGGGGCCTGAGGTACAGGGTTGGTTGAGGTACAGGGTTGGTTGGGGCCTGAGGTACAGGGTTGGTTGGGGCTTGAGGTACAGTGTTGGTTGGGGCCTGGGGTACTGGGTTGGTTGGGGCCTGAGGTACAGGGTTGGTTGGGGCCTGGGGTACAGGGTTGGTTGGGGCCTGAGGTACAGGGTTGGTTGGGGCCTGAGGTACAGGGTTGGTTGGGGCCAGAGGTACAGGGTTGGTTGGGGCCCGAGCCTGAGGTACAGGGTTGGTTGGGGCCTGGGCCTAAGGTACAGGGTTGGTTGGGGCCAGAGGTACAGGGTTGGTTGGGGCCTGAGGTACAGGGTTGGTTGGGGCCAGAGGTACAGGTTGGTTGGGGCCTGAGGTACAGGGTTTGTTGGGGCCTGAGGTACAGGGTTGGTTGGGGCCTGAGGTACAGGGTTGGTTGGGTCCAGAGGTACAGGGTTGGTTGGGGCCTGAGGTACAGGGCTGGTTGGGGCCTGAGGTACAGGGTTGGTTGGGGCCAGAGGTACAGGGTTGGTTGGGGCCTGAGGTACAGGGTTGGTTGGGGCCTGAGGTACAGGGTTGGTTGGGTCCAGAGGTACAGGGTTGGTTGGGGCCTGAGGTACAGGGCTGGTTGGGGCCAGAGGTACAGGTTGGTTGGGGCCTGAGGTACAGGGTTTGTTGGGGCCTGAGGTACAGGGTTTGTTGGGGCCTGAGGTACAGGGTTGGTTGGGGCTTCAGGTACAGGGTTGGTAGCAGTGATTGCCAGCATTGCTTCTAGGCCAGTGTTGATTTTATTGCAGTCACATTCATTCTTGCAGCTTCTCACCAGTCAAATAAAACTGTAGCTCTTCATAAATGTCCAGTATGCGACTGTAGCAAGGAGACACACATCATTTAAAGAAATAACAGACCCTGGAAATGCAAATAAGACAGCACTCACCTCTGCATCTACACAGTCGGAGCATGGCCTGATCCCAGTCTTTTTCAGCCCTAAAACACTTCAAGATCAGGATTGGCTGGTGTCTCATCCATCCAACGGATCTGGAGCATCACCTTCTGGAAACAGCACCAGAACATTGATGCATAGCAGGTGTTATTCATCGGGTCCCCTGATAAAGACGCCACCTTCTGCACACCTGCCATAACTATGTAGCACCTATCTCAGGGGCCCAATAACTTTTTTAGGTGGTACCCTTGGATAGGGTTAAAAACTGAGAGGACTTGGGGTTCCGAGCACAAATATCACGGAGTTAGCCTCCTTACACGTGTTCCTGGCGAGAGTCTCTAGCCGGGACCCTGAGTAAGGAAGGTAACTCCGTGTAGCCGGTGTCTTGTAGTACCAAAAGCCGAATGTGGCCAAGGGGTACCTTGTGGCAATAGAGAGGTAGAATCTTATCTCCTCCATAAGATGGATGTGGTGTATTAACCACCCATTATTTGCGTGATAACAAGTGGACACGGCCAGTATATCCATCTGATTAAATGACTTTAACTCCATTTGTGCATGCGGAGTGACTTGAATTGTCTACTGGTCCTGATGAAGGCCTAAGAACTCCTGGTGGAGTCTAACACAGGCGGAAACATGTTGACCACTAGGGGGGGTATTTTTGCTTGGAACCGCCAGTCCTCTCAGTTTTTAACCCTATCCAAAGGCACCACCCAATGAAGTAATTGGGCCCCTGAGATAGTTTTAACTCATCACTTGTTTTGGTTTTGCACTCTGCCCCTCCCTCACCCATTTGCCTTGGGGTATCCCCCACTCTAAAACACCTCAGCTCCTCCCCACCCTTTTCCCCTTGACACGGTGGAGAGTCATAGCTCATATCTGGGACCTTGCGGGCCCGATGTGAGGAGGGAGCCCAATGATGAAACATGTCACCTTCGGGTGAGTGAGGGCTCTCGTCCTTAAAAAGGATCACTTTCGGTCTTCTTCTGTTTTTTCTTTAATACACATCCTCCGAGACCTATTTTTTGTGAGTTCCGTTCATAGACTGAGTGATACGTTCTCCTTTGGAACTATCTCCCTTGGATCCCAACTGTGTTGTTTTTGACGTAGCTATCTAGCACCCGGAAGGCAGGCAAGGCGATATTAAAACTAGTTTTCTGAAGTTTAAATTAAAAAAACTCATTCCCACCTAAAAATGAAAACATTATGCACCTTAATGATATATAGAATTAAATAAAATTAATGTAATTATTTTTAAATAAAATCTATTGTTACATTATTTGTAAATTCAAATAGAGGATGAAAATACTTTTACATGAAATAATTAATATATATTACTTTTATATATTTTTTCATTTAGTTACATGTATTAATTTTTGTAAACTATTTAAAATATTATATTTCATTTAACATTGTTACGTATGGGTTTTTATTTCTAGTTGTTACCTCCTTCCTTTTCTACTGGAGGGTGCATGTGTAATACTAGGGTTATTGCTGCTTTTTCTATAGTTCAGTAGTAACTTACACTCAAGTTTGTAAATACCAAAAAACACTAAACTTAATAAAAAAGCATAAACTTACTCAAAAACGTACGTTGCATTTCTGAATCATGCCCTCACAGTGCACGGGCCATCACTGGTAGCTCAGTGGAATAATGCACTCACTCCATTAGAAACTGATGGTGGACTTCCATGGTTTTTCCCCTTGACAGGAGAACCCATGACAGCGGGTATTGTCAAGTTACAGAGATCACCACAAGACCAGCAGTCATCTATACATTTGACAGATTTCAATGTGGCAGGCAAAATGTAAATTGATACTTGTATAGCGCACTACTCACCCGCAAGCGTCTCAAGGCGCTTGTACGAATACCGCTGTGGAACCCATCCTGGCTTTCCCTGTGAGGCGTTCACTCCTGGGCACCCCCAAGGTGTAGGCCAGGCATCCTTAGCGTTGTGGGGATTAAGCAAGCTATTGCCCAGAGTTGCAGAGTGGGACTCCATGATTGGAATAGGCACTGAGGCGAGAATTATCAGGTCCATGGAATTTTGAGCCCAAGACGCACCGAGGCGGGTAATTGAACCCTGGTCCCTGGCCAGAGCTCTGCATCAGGGTCTGCCGCTCTAACCATTGAGCCAAACTTCTCCAGGTGTGATGTCAGAAGCCATCCTGAGAATGGAGGACCATCCATCAAACTCTAGATCTGGCCCTAAGTACTTAGTAATAAGGCAAAGATGCCTGAGTCACTCACAAATGACCTTTAACCAAAGTCTGGTTGAATATTAGGAAAGTGTCATTTTTGCTTAAAGGACATCTACTATGAGAAATATCATGGAAAATGGAGCATGTTTGAGTTGGAATGGGGAATCCTTTCGGGATCTTAAGCAATTAATGAAAGGTTTTCACATTGCACATAGTTGACTTGACACCAAGAGCCGAATGATGTTCACCAATGACACCAATGTCCATATGTTGGAAGTGGAGTTAACATAAGGAAATAGTGTCGAAGGGCATTACATCTTTAGTGTGCAGAGCTTTGATAAACACTGAACAAAAATGCTCTCAAATGGGCATCGCTGGTGCTGGTTGAGGCTTCAGTGCATTCGAAATATTAATCTGCGAGGTTGTCCAGCGAATGTTTAAATGGGCCATCAGCTCTACACCGCAAGGTCAGGGCAGGCTGTACCAAAGTTTGGTAAGAGTTTGGCAAGACCACAGTATAACAACTGTAGTATGAAATATTTAGAATGAGAATCATTGTTAAGAAGAAACTGGTTGAAGAAGCTGCCTCTGATAGATTGTGAAGATTGAGTCTTGTTCTGGAAATTAAATGATATGTGGATATTGTTGAGAACACTACACAAGAACGACAGAGATGGGTGAAAGAATTTAGAAGGTAAATATATGTTCCTTTGCTGGAGGGCTCTCCACAGCAATGGATCTGTATGGCTATTTGTAAGAAAGTGGCTCTATATATACTGGACCAAAGTAAGGTACAGAGGTTTGGCAGAGGCTAAAGTTAGATATAACCTTACTCTTTTAAGTGGTAGCTTGGTCGAACAGTAAGGCAGTACCAGAGGACAGTGTAAAGCATTTGTTGTACACACTCAGTCAGCAAATGGTCTCACACACTCAAGAACTGAACTCAAGGCCAATTGTTTAGTATCAAAAGATATAGTTGTTTTATTTTAGAACCAACAAGGTATCAAAATATACTTTCTCAGAATGATTTACTTTAGTTAAATACTTTTCAATTAGGCATTAGACTGTTTGAATGCAATAGATATAGTTTGTTGCAATATGCAACACAATTTCAAACACAATGCAACATTGAGCCCAATGGAACTCTTCAGTTAAATGCAAATAATTACTTTGTAGATTACTTTTCTAACCACTAGACTGGATCCTAGATTCAGTCCTGGGACATGTCCTGTAAACAGTTAAGTAAAAGCGTTTTGGTTACAGTAGTGATTTTTAAGGAATATTATTGTATTTTAAAAGTTGCCACTTAGAAACTTTTTCAGTTGAAATTACCAATGTTATCCTATCGAAGGAAATTCAATTTGCAGGTAAAGTATGTTCATGTTTCTTTTGTAATCTAGTACTGGACTCCTAGATTCAGCACTGGGACATCTATCTAAGACAGGTAGGTAATTACGTTTTGGTAGTTGGTAAGATTTTTAAAGAATATTTGTAGTTTGCAAAAATCGACACTTAGAAGAAATTTCACGGAAAAACAGTCAATGGTTTCCTATGGAAGAAAATTCAGGTTACTGGTAAGTACGGTAAAGATGACTTTTCAGGGGTTGTGCTGGGCTAAAAGATGCAGCACTGAGGTCTCTCCTGAAACAGGTTAGTAAATCGGCAATCGTTGTTCGGCTGATTTTAGGTGAATATTTTAATGTTCTGAAACTCCACACTTAAAAGAATTTCCAAGTGAAACCAGTCAATGTTAGCCTTTGGTAGAAACGTGATTTATCGGCTTTTAGGTAAGTACTCGACTAGCAGAGTTAAGGTTCTGGGCATAGACATAGGGGTCTCCCAGGGTCAGATAGGTACAGTTGGTACACCCTCAGCGGCACGGGCAGCCGGGTGCAGAGGTAGTTAGGCCCAATGTTATCCAAATAGAGGTAGGGAGCCTTTGGTTGGTGGCTGCTGGCTAGCAGGCCACGTGGCTGTGGGAGCTGGGCACCTTAATGATATATAGAATTAATTAAAATTAATGTAATTATTTTTAAATAAAATGTATTGTTACATTATTTTTAAATTCAAATAGAGGATGAAAATACTTTTTATAGGTTTCAGGGGGCATCTCTAAGATGCTCAATGTAGTGTATTTTACATTAAATTCCACACTGGCATCAGTGTGGGTTTAATGTGCTGAGAAGTTTGGTATCAAACTTGTCAGTCTTCAGTGTAGCCATTATGGTGCTGTTGAGTTCGTAATAACAACCTCCCAGCACCATATACTCTTAATGGCATCACTGCACTTACAGTGTCCAGGAATGGCCCTGGGTACTGAAGGGCACAGGGCTCATGCACCTGTGCCCACACCACTGGCATAGGGCACCCAGGTAGAGGGGTGACTGATGTATGCCAGGGCAGTGGGTGTGTGGGCATGGCACACAGGGACGTGTGCCATGTTGACTCTTTGTTTAGTTCTGCAACAGGACACCCCGTCTGCAAAGACAGTGTGTGTGTGTCAGGGTGAAGGGCCCCTAAGGGTGGCACAATAAGTGCTGCTGCCCTTAGGGGTCTTCTCTGGTCACTATGCCCTGGGTACCCATGGTACCATTTACCAGGGGCTGACATGTGGCCAGAGATGCCAATTAGGTTTTAGCTTCAATACAGTTTTAGGGAAGGAACACAGGCCTTTGGCACCTGATTGGCAGGAGCCCATGGCACACTCAGTCAAAGCATATCAGCAATTCAGCAAAAAGTGGGGGCATGCCGTGCAAGAAAGATGGCACTTTCTCACACTATTCTCTAGTAAAAGATATATTTAGAGTTGACAATCTAGAAAGGTTTGAAGTAGAAAGGATGGTAGTGGCAAAGTCTCATAATCCATGGAGCAACAGTCCAACCAGTGGCCTATAGCAGACACTTGGTAGATGTATACAAGAGAGGAGCCTGCACATGTTGTGTTTATGCCTAGGAGGGACAAGCATGTTGAGATATTGGTGAAAATCTGAAAAATGGTTACTTCAGGTAACTGAACATGGGTTTTATCAATGGAACCCATTG
The DNA here is from genome assembly GCF_964263255.1 of Lissotriton vulgaris. Lineage (NCBI taxonomy): Eukaryota > Metazoa > Chordata > Amphibia > Caudata > Salamandridae > Lissotriton > Lissotriton vulgaris. The sequence goes on along the minus strand of NC_141688.1, from coordinate 307,226,348 downwards.
GCCTTTTGGAAATTAATGTGAAAAGATAGTGTAAGGAAAATTGCCTGTACGTGAAAAGGGTCTAAGAATAGCTTGTTTCTAATGTACACCCTTACCCAGAGGCCAGGAATAGAGTCTGTGAGTACGAAGAAAGTAATAGTGTCAGTTTATACGTTTGTAGACGAGAAGGGAATCCTGTAAAGTTGGTTACTTACAACGCTGTTCAAACATATTTATTTGAGAGGATGAATTTTCTGGGAAAAGAGTGATAGTTTCTTCATGTACAGAAGCATATAACTTTAAGGCAAATGGTTGGTGGGAAGAACCAATTAAATTATCAAGGAAAGTATTGGAATTGCTTCGGTGAGTGAGCTGTGTGGTAACTGGTAAAGAAGGTGGTGGGAAAGTGCTTCATCTTAGTAATATTGAAATTGGATTTCATGAGAACATTACTAAAAACACACAAATTAAGTGAAAATCATGGTTTAAAGATGTAGATGGAGGACTAGGACAAGAAGGTTTGTGTTATGGTGAAGACGCACATGCTTCATAAGGGGATAAAGGCAAGATCAAGACTGGGACTCCCAGAATAACATGGGGCATCTCATACTGGACAATGAAGAATGGTATAACAGGGAAACCTTGCTTAGATCGCAAGCCCCGGTAATGAGGAAGGGCCTGACACATCTGTTGTTAATATGACCAAATAAGAGAGGCTTGTAAGATGGTGAACTAGGCAGCACTCCTTTAGGAAAAGAAGTGTATAGGTGAAGGTTACTCTGGCATTATGTAGTGTGCATGGAAATTATTCCTTCAGAAAGTAGGTCTTGTATTTCCTTCTCATTGGTTTAGAATTGTAACAAGAGAACTGTTGTAGTTTATGACGGCATTGCTATCTTTTGTCCCGCAGTCGCCTGGCGCGATACGGAATCTCCCACCTATACCCGGACTTTTGCCTTTGTGGCTAAGCCATTCCTGACCTCCAGAAACTATCAGACTTGGGCTACATTATATCATATCATCTTAACCAAAAACAACCTCTGCTAAGTCACATCATGAATTCCAACAGTAAACCATAAGAAGCTCCATCCGTCTATTCAATCGCAAATTTTGATGATCCTGATGTTTACCACCGTTCATTTTTTTAACAAGATTTCACATGCCCCGATAGCACCAGTCTATACATCATTAGGTGGATTCTTCACCGCCAAACTTTGATCCTGATTTCTTCAGAATAAATTCTCACCTAAATCGTGGTAGACTGACACTCCTTTATGAGCCGTGGATTATCAGTTCATCGGTATTTGTCATCTGATTACCCACAACCATGACTAGTTATCAGTGCAATAAGACGGTGACCTGATGAAGGTGATAACGCCGAAACGCTCGTAATCTTATCTACCGCCTTGCCTCCATCAACTTGTCTGAGTTTTGGTTGTACCGCTCTCTATTTATGTTTTGGATAAAGAATGTTTAAATGAATATGAATACTAGGCAAAAAACGTATGTGAATCATGATACATACCATGTAAGCTACACAGAAATGCAATAAATATAAAAAACATTGACAGTATAATTATAAATAAAAGAATGTAAGCTTTTTTAATATATTGATCGTATACTTCTGGTTTCATGTAATGAGTTGTGAATATTAAGTGGGGTGGCATATTTACAAATTTCTTTACAAATCTTTTGACCTGTATCTGCTTTTGTCAATAGTATGACTGACTCAGCTAAATACCTTTACCTATAATACACAGCAGCAGTGTCATCCCCTGTGGGGAACATTTGTATGGAGGTTTATCAGCTGAAAGATGATAACAGAACTAAGAGGAGGTTGACACTTGCTTAGCTCCCCTTCCATCATGTTCTTTATATGCCTGACTGGGGTTCCTAGATTAACTAACGGTTGAATTTGTTTTGCGTTACAGATACACAGAGGGTCGAGAAGAAGCTTCATGACGGCGCCCAGCCATGCAATGTTCCTGGAAGGTTATCCTCCTACTAGCCTTGGCTTCCATTGCAATTCAGTACACCGCCATCCGCACTTTTACCACCAAGTCCCTTCACCCGTGCCCCAACCCCAATCCAACCAACTGTAGTTTGGGCCAAGACACGGATGGTCTGTGCGAGGAAAGCCCGACCTCAGCTTATAACCTCTCCAAGAAGACCCACATCCTCATTTTGGCAACCACCAGGAGCGGATCCTCGTTTGGTGGGCAGCTGTTCAATCAACACTCGGACATCTTTTACTTGTTTGAGCCACTGTATCATGTCCAGTACACACTGGTTCCAAAGTTGTCCCTGAGTAAGAGCACTGCTGACAGACGGGTCATGCTAGGTGCCAGCAGGGACCTTCTGAGAAGCTTATATGACTGCGATCTTTACTTTTTGGAGAACTACATTAAGCCACAGCCAGTCAACCACACAACGGACAAACTGTTCCGAAGAGGTGCCAGTAAGGCCTTGTGCTCTCCACCAGTTTGTGAGGCTATGGGACCAATAGATGTGAACATTGAAGAAGGAGACTGCATGAAAAAATGCGGAACCTTGAACTTGACATTGGCCACCGAGTCTTGTAGAGAGCGTGGCCATGTGGCTATCAAAACAGTGCGTGTTCCTGAAGTCAATGACCTTAGAGCATTGGTGGAAGACCCCAGGCTGAACCTGAAGGTCATCCAGTTGGTGAGAGACCCGAGAGGTATCCTGGCTTCCCGAAGTGAAACCTTCCGGGACATCTACAGGTTATGGAGGATTTGGAGGGCCACAGGCAGAAAGCCCTACAACCTGGACGCCACCCAGCTCACCACCGTCTGTGAGGATTTCTTGAATTCCGTCTCGACTGGGCTGAACAGGCCATCGTGGCTGAAGGGCAAGTACATGTTGGTGAGGTATGAAGACCTGGCCAGGGATCCAATGAAAAAAACAGAGGAGATCTATGCCTTTCTTGGTATACCCATAGATGGAACTGTTGAACGATGGATCATGAACAACACCAGGGGGGATGACTCTTCCGCAAAGCACAAATATGGAACAGTGAGAAATTCTGCAGCAATTGCTGAGAGCTGGAGATTGACTCTGTCATATGAGATTGTAGAGTTCACCCAAAATGCATGCCAACAGGTGCTGGATCAACTGGGCTACAAAAGGGTGGGCTCTGTCCAGGAGCTCAAAAATCTTACATTCAGCCTAATAGAAGATAAGACCTTTTCACCATTTTTGTAAGCAGGGAGTTCTTGGGTGCACACTCTATTTTTGATACAACATTTAACTACTGCCTTAGACTTTCAGCCCTAAAAATTGCACTAAATTATTCAGGAGAATCGGGACTAGGGGTAAATCTCATGCTGGAAAAAAATGAAAATTCAGAGACGTGCGCTTAAAGGGTTTTCACATTCTGGGCAAAATATGGATTTCTGGTTCTGGCCTCCGTTTGATCTTCCGGGAAAATAGTTCCATATTTCCATGTTTTGGTTCCAGGAGGTTAGTGTATGCATTTTGCTCTACAACAGGTTCTGAAACGTGGACACTTTCTACACAGGTACATTGCATGAGTGATGAGATGCAATGGCTGTCAGTGAGACACATGTATGAGAAATGGGTGGCTGGCTTCCATTGCCAGAGGGAGATACTCCAGTCTAAATTTACTTCATGGACATGTCTGGATTCTCATCGAAAGGGAAGACGGTAGAGCTGAGGAGATCCCATCTTTCTACCTTCATCTGATTACCTTCTAAAAGGCCTATCAAGGCAAAGCCCCTGAGACAACACATTAACTTGAGATGGTGAAGGAGAAAGGGGTGGCCCACAAGCAGCAGAGGAGAGGGACGTCGGACAAAGCTTGACGTTTGCGCAGCAGGGGCAGCAGATGTAGTTGCAATGGCTGGGTGTTTCTATGTGGTGGACTGATGGAAGCAGTAGTCTATTTGCTAAACAGAATGTGATGGTGCAAGGACAGAAAAGGAAGGAGGATGGTTGGATAGTACAAGATGGTCTGATTCACACCATTGGTTTATCCGCAAAAGATGGTGTGAGGGTAGCAGGTATTTTGGTCTTGTTGGGCAGCAGCAGTGTTTTGAGAACCAGCCACAGCTCTATAATTTGATAGCATCAGAAAGTGTGAGGCCAGCACTGTTCCTCTGGTCAAGCAGCAGTGATTTTGAGAAGCAGAAGTGAACACCCCATTGACAGCAGTAGATGATGTGGAGCCAGTGGGGTTTTAGTTGGGTGGCAGCAATTACATGTGGTTTGAAGGGCAGAATTGTAGGTTAGATGGTTTATTAGGAGGAGATCTAGTGAGGGATAAGAGTACCGGATGTTTGGGTACTGGGAGATGATGTGAGTAACATAGGTGAGAGTCATGTGGTCAAGGGCAGGAAATGGTGGACTGGAAGGTTATGCAAAAGAAGGTATTTCAAAGCAGGTGGGATCCACTGGGCAGCAGAAGATGTGTAGGTCGAAGTTAAGAGTTGAAATTTTGGATCAGCAGGGGAAGATGTATGGGAAAACCCTACGAGTTTGAATAGTGTGGAAGCAAGGGAAGGTGTGTGCAAGAACCTAAGAGCTGGTCCAAGTGGAGAAGCAGGGAGGCTGTGTGAGACAAAGCTAAGAGTTGGAGTAGTCGGGAAGTAGGGAACTGTGTGTGCGACAAAGCTAAGAGTTGGAAGGCAGGATCCGCAGGGGAAGATGTTTGGGAAAACCCTAAGTGTTAGGATGGTGGGAAAGCAGGGGGCGGTGTGTGGGACCAAGCTAAAAGTTGGAAGGGCGGGTCAGCAGAAGATGACTGGGAGGCTCCTACCTGTTGCCTTTTTGGCCAAGCACCCAGACCCAATCCCCAATGCAGAGGGCACAGGCCAGTCCTCAACATGTCGTCTTTTTGCGTACAGAGTTTACAGCACAAGTACTGCGAGCACATCCGGACCCTGCAGGACAGACCGGACAGGGAGGGTCTTGGAGTAAAACTATAGGGGAGTTGATGTTTACAGGCGAAAACAGAGAAATGCAAAATAAGAATTGACTCTAAAGATATATCATGACATTTCTCCAGCTTTCCAAAATGAAAGGGAATGATTGTGGTGGAGACACAACAGCACTGTTTTCTTTTACCATGTAAGAGAATTAACAAAAATGTAAAGTACAACACTCTAAAAATGGACTGAAATGTTCTCATTGAGGAAAGTGCTGTTGAGCAGTCAAGAACAACAAATCCATTGGTGTTGAGCATTTCCTGTTCTGTGAATGTATTTTTCCACGTGGCCACATACATTTTTTCTCTTGGGTCTGTTTCCTTTTGTTCTCTAGGTGTTGTTTGGCCCAGAGGTCCATTTGATTCTCGTTTCGGTGCACTCGTGGCATTTATTTGTGTCAAATAAAAAAAACAAAAAATACAAAATAAAATGTATTTTAGATTTTCTGTGCTCTAAAAACCCGGAAGCAAGTTTTCTCTACTTTACAATTTTAATAAATCGATGAATGAGTGATCACTGACCACTACATTCCCAGGATCAACAGTTCGGCTGCGGTGTGTTGACTGAGGTGTGGTGCAGTGTGTTGAGGTGCGGTGCGGTGTGTTAGCTGCGGTGCGGTGTGTTGAGGTGCGGCATGTTGACTGGGGTGTGATGCGGTGTATTGAGTTTAAGCATGGGCGAATTTTGCGGATCTCGCGTTCGCGAATTTTGCGGATTTGCGAACTCGCAATCCGCAAAATCCGCGAATTCTTGCAGATTTTTTTTTTTTTTTGTGTTCGCAAGGATTTCTGCCAGTTCGCGAGGGTTTCGTACCAGTTCGCAATTGCGAACTTACATTTCGTCGCGCAACGGTCGCGAATTATGTTGTTTCTACGTCTGGTTCATCATCACAGGTTCCCAGCACCCTCTGTTTCACCACTGCAACCCTCTGTTACATCAATGCCACCCTCTGGTTCATCATTACTGTAGATTATGGGGGGGGAAAAGCAAGCACACCATCCCTGCTTCAACTCAGATGAATTAATTTGGGGTTAGTTTATTAATGTGTCACTGTTTTAAAATTCCAGTCTGGCACCTGCTTCCTTATCTGTAATTTTGCTTTCTGTTGCAGTGCATTTTTTTCCCCAGGACCTTCTTTGTGGCCTACTTGTAGCTATTGTATGAGCCTGCTGTGAGGGTCAGAGCAGGGTCATACAATTGTTGCAACTAGCAACTGAATTCTGGAGGGGCCCCAGTCAGGAAGCACTACCGGGAATTGTTACTAATGATGAGTTTGAACTCTTGCCCCTGCCGAGTGCTTTCACTTTTGAAAAACTCGTTTTTCTGCAATTTCGCGGGGTTCGCGGGGTGCGAACACGCGCAAGATCGGATTCGGAAGCCGCAAATTAGTGCGAATATGCAATTTGTTTTTTTTGCGGCGTGTTAGTTGGCAAGGTTTTGTGCGTTTTTGCGAGCCGCTCGTAGCGCAAGACGCGAAGTTACCCTCGCGGTCGTTCAAGGGCGCAGCCATCTTGTTTGCCTGACGTATTTCCGTTTCCGGGCGCGAAGTGTAATCTCGCAAAGTCCGCGGTTTGCCAGTACAGTCTCGCGCGTGTTCGCAAGGAAAATCTCGCGCGAACTTACCCGCGCGGTCGTGAACGGGCGCGGCCATCTTGTTTCTCATTCATTGCTATGGTTCTGGGCATGGTCTTTGTATCCTCTGTCAATCTCTGCCATCCTTTGCTTGTTTGAAGTTTTTTTTAATCTATTTTACTTATTATCTATCCCTCTATTTTTCTAGCCCTATATTTTTGTGTTTACTGCTACTTTTGGTTAATTTTAAACTACTTTTGTAAACTCTTTTCTTTTCTTCTCTTCCCTATTCTATTTTCTTTATTCCTTTCCGCCCAGACCATGGTGAAGGGAGCCGGGAAGCATCCCGAGAAGGGGAAGGGTCCCGCACCCCGTGTCCGGCTCCCGTGCGGGCGTTTGAGGGGGGAGCTAGTGATGCCACGGGAGATCTTTACCCCGGAGGAGGTGGCCCAACTCATTTTTTATGTTCAGCGCCGCCTCCCCAGGACCATCATGGGAGGCGGCAAGATCAGTGCCGGGTACGGGGCCCGGGAGCGCCGGAAGCGGTGGGAGAAGGTGTGCCAGGCCATTTACCACCACTCTCGGGTCTGGCGCACCTACAACCAGGCCACCCACCGCTGGACGGATGTCCTGACCCGTGAGCGAGATCTGCTCGACCTCCTTGGCCTTGAGATCCCCGGGCTTGGTGAGTAGTAGTAGCTATGTCTTTACTACTATGTTTTCTCCTGCTGTGTTATTATATTGCAAATTTTTGTTTTTTACCAAGAGCAATAATGCTGCTCATTACATTGTAGGTACATTTTATTTCAAAATCTTCTGTGCATTTCAGGTACACTGCTCTCCTTCTCAGTAGTGTTGCTACTATGCTTATTTGTTTTAGATTTTGTGTTCATTTCATTGGCCTGTGAAATTATGTATGAGTGTAGTTGAAAGAACTGCGCAATGCTACACACTAAGGTTCAGATTTTTAATTACCGGCGCATCCCTGCAAAGTTGCAGGGATGCGCCAGTAATTGTGCGTCACGCCACCATCACCCATGGTGCGCCGTATTACAATGCGGCGCGCCATGGGCCCAAAACGTCACCAAAGCGTTACGCATCTGTGCCGTAAAGGTGGCGCATTGCTGGAGTTGCGTCGCAACGATGGTGCAGCTCCATCAATTCTCTGGGGTGCCCTATCTCCCCAATGCTGCGTCAAGCCGTACGTCTGCTTCAAGCAGGCGCAGGGTTTGAGTCACGCATCATTGTCCTCAAAGTGACTGATTGAAATCTTGTAGATTTCCCTCAGCCACTTTTAGGATGCGTTCCTGCGCAGGAACGCCCTCCCTTGCGCCGGAACACCCCTATTGGCGCAGGGCTTTACAACGTGATGCATCTCCCAGATGCGTCACGTTGTTAATATACGCCGCACCATTGCGCCTCTTTTGTGCTGTCGCTGCGTCACAAAAGTCACGCAACAATGGAGCAAAAGAGCCGCAAGGGCCTTATAAATCAGCCCCTACAGACTCAAGTCCAGTCCTTCCTTTGTACACATGGCGATAAGAAGAAATAGTGGTGGTGGATTAATAGTTTGAGTATTTTAATGACTGGTGAATGTAGTAGGAAACTTTAGTGTTGTCGCTGATCTTCAATCACGATGGACTTTGGCTGTCACTTTGCATGCTGCGGACTGCTGCCTGCCAATCCGAGGCAAACCTTTTTAGTACTTTGTTTAGTGAGTTACATAGGGTAGTTTCCAATTCGACGGTCCACAAATCAAGCAATACTAAAGTAATGACGTAGTCGACCACATGAGATTGGTCAATAATATATCCCGTGGAGTCGTTCCCTATTTGCTATTTCGCAAAAATATTTTGTTACTTTGTTAGTTCTTTTTTAAATGTTTGATTTGGTTGAGAAATAAATATCATCCATGTTTTCTGTTTTTCTTTCTTTCATGTTGTACATCAGCTTCCCCCAGGGGCAAGAGGAGGACACAGGAGGAGGAGGAGGAGGGTGCTGTTGTCGATGCAGGCCAGGACCGGGCAGTCGAGGGCTCCTTTGCTGGCCCCAGTAAGTTTTAATTTTAATATAGAGTACTTATTTTTTCCTAGCGTTCCTCATTCGATTTTTTCTAAATCGTCTTTGATCTTCTTGTAGACAGGATCTAAATTCTTATCCCTATGACTCCGTGTGGTATTACTAGATTATTCTTATTAGTCTGTCTGTGTAGCTAACTAAGATTGCACATTTGGCATTTCCATTGGACTCCCATTCTAGTCAGCAATAGCTCTATGCACTGAGTGTAGTCCTCTGGGATTGTCCATAATGTCTTTTCAAGTATTCTAAATGTTTATGCTTTGACCATTGCCAACAATAAAAAGGTGAATGACCACCACCAAGAAATAATAAGATACTACTTTACTTTTGGTTTGGATAGGACAATCCATTCTACTACTGTTGCAGGGACAAATCTGCACAAACAGAACTATGGACACTAAATAATGCATCGCTTAGCTTATCAATTATAATAGGTGCTGTAACTGTTAGACTTTCCACATACCTCAGTGATAACAGACTTTGTAGTTGAACCCCCAATCTCCTTACTGACTAGATAGTGTGGCAGAGTCATTTAGCTCCCAAAGTCACCGATGGCAGAGGCACGGACTCATGCTTGCAAAAATTCAAAAACCTTTAGCTCATCCACTCTAGTCTGGAGGACCAAAAACCACAGAGTCTATTTAAGTTTAAAAGCTTTATTAAAAGTAAACACATTTATTAAATTCAAGTTTGTCATAAAAGTGAACGTGTAACTGAAAATGGAAAAGTGCTTAGTGCTGACGATTAATTGGACACATTTCTTGTGGTCGAGCCGAGCTCTCACCTGGTTTGAACTTGATCCTGCTCGTGTTCTTAGAAGTCAAGGTTCTGTCTGTTAGGAGAAAAAGTGGTGCGTGTTAAAAAGTAAAAAGCAAACATTCATCAGTTGTGCCAAAAAGTGCAGCAAGACAACAGCCTTCCCTGGAAAAAGGGACATTTTTACTCTAGAGTACACAGTCAAAAATTATTAAATTGTACACTTTTTTTCACATTTCTTTCTTCCTCCTAGACCAAATATTATATAGTAGTGAGTGGTGTATTCTAACATTATTAAATGTACTTTGTAGGTGGAACATCTGGAGACGGGGCCAGCGCGGAGGTGGTGGCATTGGACGAGGAGGACAACTCTGGGGAGGAGGCGGTGCAAGTGCCGGAAAAGGACATGCCTGTGAGGGTTCACACGGTGGTGGCGGGCAGAGGTAAGCTATACATTCCTTAGTCATTGAGATTGAAGACTGCAGAGTGTGCTTTCTGCACGGGTGTATTATAAAAAAAGCAGGTAGTAGCCTCCTCTAAATGTACTTCGACTTAGCTGTGAAGTTTTTGGCGAGAAGAATCCCAATCAGATCTGAGGTGAACTTGATGGATGGGATGAACGAAAAGCGAAAGAAGGGTGTAAGTAAGTGTGGAAGCACGAGAAATGTAATGATGACTGGCAAAGAAGAATGATATGTGTTTGCTTGGTCCCCGAGGTGGCTGGGAAGGTAAGAAAATGGTATGGTGCATGGCTGGGTGAATGATGAAGCAAGGATGGGTGGAAGGAGAACAGCCTGGGTGGGTGAGACAGAAACTGTATGTGTGCAATATACTTTGAATGGATGGATGCCTGGATCATTCATGGTACTATCTGACTCTTAGATAGCATATGTGAATCTAGAGAGAGTAGACGGTCACTGGATGAACTAAGTGTTACTTTGAAGAGCATGTAACACCGCACCCGTCCCGCACGTCCGTTCCAGTGTAGGAAAGGCAAGGAAAAGAAGTTGTAACGTTGTCCAAAGACTACCATGAATAGTAGCAGTAGTTTGTATTGCAACTGCAAGCACAGCATATATCCAGTTATTACGGTGGGCACTCCCTACCTCCCTTAATAACTTTAGTTTAGTAGTAGTACGTCATTCATGTGTGGGGGTATCACTGTTCACTCAATAATAAGCAAAGCACCTAAAGTCATCCCATATGTCATCAAATACATCCCATGTGAAGTGATAGATAATCAGATAATTTAGCTTCTTCATTTTCCTTTTCTAATACTCATTTGCACTGTAGGGTGAAAGCTAAATTAATTAAGCAGTAGCCCTTTTAACAGAGTATTCTCAGTGCCACCCGTAATAGAAAAGTAAGAGCTTCACCACCTGCATGTACTGGACCGGTACAGTAACGCAAGTCTGTCTCACTCACCATGGTGTGCGTCTGTTTTTCTCGGGTGCAAGTTCACTGCGCTGGCATTATGCCGGCTTGCATAAGATAACGTACCAATTTTCCTAAACAAGAGAGAAGAAGAAGAATAAGAGTGGTGTACTGTCATAGTCGACTGTAATAGAAGTCCATAGTGCTCGTAGAATTTGTTCCTTAAACTCCCACTAATGTTAGAGCAAGGATGAAGAAGTCGGAGGTTACATAGATACTGTCCTCAATAGTTATGCACTGTGCTTTCAATTTGCTACTTGTACTGTGACAACTTTCTGCTCAATCATTTTGTGTTAATCTTAAGGAGCATTGGTTACAGACTATGTCTTTCTTTTTTCATGTAGTTGCTCCTTCCAAATCCAAGACACCATCAAGGAGGAAGGAGCTGGCTCGAATGGCCCGGCAACGGAGGCTGGATGCCACTGTTGCTGAATATCGGCGGCTGGTGTCCCTGGAGGAGGAGGAGACGCAGTCTGGAACAACAACAACGTCCACTGGGACAGCTGCCTCCTCCTCCGTGCGGGCTGCCAGCCAGCGCAGTGCTCCAGCGGTACGGAGCCGGGCTACCAAAGCCAAACGCCACCGCCCAGCAGCAAAGAAAGCAGCTGCCCCTCACAGGATTTGCAAGGCACACCGGCGCCGCTTATCCCTCAGACTGTCCTACCTGGAGCAGGAGGTCCATAATTATAAGAACGTGGTGGAGGGCCTCCGCTTCGAACTTGCCACCCTCCGCAAGGAGCATGATGCCCTGGCTGCTAATTCCAACAGCACCCTGCCATAGTGTCCCTTGCCCCTTTTTTAGAGACTTTTGGGGGGTGGGAATTGGGAGTTGTGATTTTTGGGGACTTTTGAAGGACAATCGTTGGGGTTAGGGAGGGTCTTGCGGGAGATTCTTTTGTTAGGGCTATAAAAATATACTTTTTGAAACTTTATCTGACCATACCTGTTTTTTACTGCTTTTGAGTCTGGTGGGTGGGGGTTTAACATAACAGTAAGTTTGTTTTCCTGAATAGTCCTAGGACTTTAGTAGTACTACCGTCAATCAAATCTCTCGTCTCTCCTAATACTCCATTATACTACCTCCAACCAAACGCCTATCTTACCTGTAATTTCTGTTTGCAAGTAGGGCTAGGCCCAGGGCTGGCTCCACGGGAAACAGCAAATAAGGTTGGCAATCCTGGGCGGATAAAATTTCCTCATAGCGGTGGTACTAGTGGTGTGACACAGTGGCAGTTGCTTGCCTATGAAAAAAAGAAAATGAAATCTGGTTTGTCCTCCTGAGCAATACAAAGGTACAATACAGAATATAGCAGGTGACAGAAGTACACTAGAACAGTGCCACGTTGTAGCCTAACAAATGTTAAAGTATAACTAATTCGGTTGAAGTTCTTTGACATTAGCCATGGGTCTTTGTCAAGCAGAGTAAGAATATATCCTCGGATTTCTTCACCAGCCTGTTGCTATCACCTTATCCTCCCCAGCAAGTGTGTGGATTTATTGCTGTAATTTAGTCACACATCAATCAAAACCACACAGCCCGGGGGAAGAGGGTTAGGGTTTGAAAAATGGATGGGTACGGGGGTTTTTGGGAAAGGTTTTGGGAGACAAGAAAAAGTAGCACAGCATGGACGAACAATTGTGAACATAAACAAATCTTTGGGTACAAACCTATCCATCAATCTTTGAAAGTGCATACACTACTGTAACTGCATGCATGTCAGTTAAAAGTAATTAGTACTTTCGACAACTGTGGAAGAAAGAATGCGACAGTACAGGGCGTGGGTGGAAATATTGATAACTATATTCAACATAAGGTCTCTGTAGCCAGATACCTGAGAGCCTTGCTGGTCACTATAAATCCATTCACAACAACACTCAATGGGGTTGGTCTGGAAGGTGTCAGGTTTACTCCCCGTGATCCAGTCGATGCAAATATGGTTCCACCTCCAAATGTCACCAACACCCAGAAGTGTAAACACAGGGTGTTCGAGGCATTAGGCGGGGGAGAAAAATAACAAACTAAAATAAAAAATGTGGGATGGGTAAAGGTAGGGTCAGCAGGGAAAGGATACCTGTAACAGAAGACAAGACAGGCATCAGTGAAGTGCTGTCCTAACATACAAGGGTACTCTCATATAGTCTCACTAAATAGTCTGCAAGTCTCCCGCCTACTCATGGGAAATGTAGTTTCATAGTACGGTAGGCGCTTAGGGGCTGCGTAACCTGACAGAAGGTATAGTAGATAGAAAAGGAGAAATTGCTTTTTTTCTAGGTGTCCCCTCACTCACCAGGGTTGCCCCTTGGTGACATGCTTCATCATTGGGGCCATCCCAGTCCTCTACGGCCTGGGGCGTGCTGCGACTTGCGAATTACGTAGGAGCACTTACAAATGACTATGTGTTGTGCAGATGTGATAGTGGAGTGGACTAAGTGATGTGTTAAGGGATCAATGTAGAAGCAGAGAGAGAGCCAAGAAATGCAGTCACAGTCAGAGAAAAAGGCAAGGGATACTGTATCTATGTGGTTGTAGTGGTCCTGTTGGAAGTGGTAAGTAAGTTGCCCGCAGAAAAAAAATCCTCCTATTAGCGGCACTCCTCCATTGCAGCCGACGCTTCGTCCATCGATGTTGGTCACCAGAAGACACCCTGTCCACTGCCTGCCTGATGCTGAATTGTGGCTCGCTACTGTGAAGCCTGACTCCATCCTTTTTTCCCCATTGCAGAGACTGAAACCCGGCCTGTAATTATTCAACGAAAAACAGGAAGTGATATAATATTACAACACCACTGATAAATAAATATAAGGTATGTAGGCTGTGGAGTGCAAAAAGTCACAATTTGTTTTTCCTAGTAGACAGTACAATGTTTTTGAAAGTGCGTACTCTGAGTCACCTTTTGAAGGATAAATAAGTATGGGCAAATTAATGTATCGGATCTTGCCCCTCAAGCTAGGTGTACTGTAAACTGTGTTTTAGAACAAAATTAGATCTTCCTAGCAGTGCTCCCACCCAGACCCTTACTAAAGCCAGTCGCAAAAATGTAGAAGACCCCCAATCAAATCTCAAAAAACGAGGCCTAGCAGAAAACTGGTGACAAAACTTACTTTGAAAGTAAAAGTAGGCCGAAGTACCCTAATTACCCATTACCCACCGTGGATTGCATTCAAACCACTTGCAAGCAACCAAGCAAAAGTAGCCATAGCCAGCATCGCTCCAAGACTCGAAATCCCCCCCACTCAAACACATGCAATAGAAATACTGCTAACCCTAACGAACCCTAAGTTAAGAATAGTGGCAAAGGCTTTCTTTAACTATGCCAAATCCCCCCTTTCCCACCATGGATTTTCTTCAAATGACTTGCAACCAAAATTACACATTCTCACGAGTGCTCTAAGACCCCAGAACTCAGTTTGAAAAATCTAGAACACCCCGAAACACATGCAATCCTGCTGCTAGGGCTAACCCTAACGAACCCTAAGTTACAAAAAGTGCCAAAACTAAAGGCTTTTCCGCGCGGATTTTGTCCCAACCACTTCTACCCGGTATTAGACCTTCCCAGGAATGCCCCAAGACCCGGCAACCCACCCGCCAAGAAGCGTAACACCCCCAAACAGGCCAAAAGCAAAATCTCATACTTGCAATATTTCTGGGCCTTCGGTCCAAACGCGCTGCGTAGCTAGGCCATAAGTCGGGGTTGGCACGACGGATTTCCTGAAAAGCAAATGCAATCAAGGTTAGAGTGTCCCAGCAGTGCTCCCAGACCACGAAACTCACCCGCAAACAGACGGAACCCCCCCTAAGAGCACCTCAAAGGCAAGCAAGTCATCAAAAACACAAAAAAAATTCCGCCTGGGATTTGGTCCAAAACACTTTTATCCGGTATTAGAGCTTCCCAGCAATGGCCCCAGAGCCGTCAACCAAGGAGAAAACGAGTAGAAGACCCCCAAACAGCCAAAGAGCAAAAGTACAAAAATGGGGACTTAGTCACTTTTTCACAAATTTCCCAAATCACTCCGCGTGCGCTCTGCAGCTAGGCCCTAAGTCCCCTCAGCCACCATGGATTTGCTTCAAACCTCTTGCAAAGTAAAGTATATATAGCCAGCAGTGCTCCCACACCACGAAACTCACCCACAAACACCAGGAAGCCCCCCAAACAGGCCCCCGAAAACGCTACATAGAGCAAAATGTCAGAAATAGCCCAAAAAAAAATCGGCCTGGATTTTGTCCCAACCACTTCTACCCGGTATTAGACCTTCCCAGGAATGCCCCAAGACCCGGCAACCCACCCGCCAAGAAGCATAACACCCCCAAACAGGCCAAAAGCAAAATCTCATACTTGCAATATTTCTGGGCCTTCGGTCCAAACGCGCTGCGTAGCTAGGCCATAAGTCGGGGTTGGCACGACGGATTTCCTGAAAAGCAAATGCAATCAAGATTAAAGTGTCCCAGCAGTGCTCCCAGACCACGAAACTCACCCGCAAACACCAGGAAGCCCCCCAAACAGGCCCCCGAAAACGCTACATAGAGCAAAATGTCAGAAATAGCCCAAAAAAAAATCGGCCTGGATTTTGTCCCAACCACTTCTACCCGGTATTAGACCTTCCCAGGAATGCCCCAAGACCCGGCAACCCACCCGCCAAGAAGCATAACACCCCCAAACAGGCCAAAAGCAAAATCTCATACTTGCAATATTTCTGGGCCTTCGGTCCAAACGCGCTGCGTAGCTAGGCCATAAGTCGGGGTTGGCACGACGGATTTCCTGAAAAGCAAATGCAATCAAGATTAGAGTGTCCCAGCAGTGCTCCCAGACCACGAAACTCACCCGCAAACACCAGGAAGCCCCCCAAACAGGCCCCCGAAAACGCTACATAGAGCAAAATGTCAGAAATAGCCCAAAAAAAAAATCGGCCTGGATTTTGTCCCAACCACTTCTACCCGGTATTAGACCTTCCCAGGAATGCCCCAAGACCCGGCAACCCACCCGCCAAGAAGCATAACACCCCCAAACAGGCCAAAAGCAAAATCTCATACTTGCAATATTTCTGGGCCTTCGGTCCAAACGCGCTGCGTAGCTAGGCCATAAGTCGGGGTTGGCACGACGGATTTCCTGAAAAGCAAATGCAATCAAGATTAGAGTGTCCCAGCAGTGCTCCCAGACCACGAAACTCACCCACAAACACCAGGAAGCCCCCCAAACAGGCCCCCGAAAACGCTACATAGAGCAAAATGTCAGAAATAGCCCAAAAAAAAATCGGCCTGGATTTTGTCCCAACCACTTCTACCCGGTATTAGACCTTCCCAGGAATGCCCCAAGACCCGGCAACCCACCCGCCAAGAAGCATAACACCCCCAAACAGGCCAAAAGCAAAATCTCATACTTGCAATATTTCTGGGCCTTCGGTCCAAACGCGCTGCGTAGCTAGGCCATAAGTCGGGGTTGGCACGACGGATTTCCTGAAAAGCAAATGCAATCAAGATTAGAGTGTCCCAGCAGTGCTCCCAGACCACGAAACTCACCCACAAACACCAGGAAGCCCCCCAAACAGGCCCCCGAAAACGCTACATAGAGCAAAATGTCAGAAATAGCCCCAAAAAAAATCGGCCTGGATTTTGTCCCAACCACTTCTACCCGGTATTAGACCTTCCCAGGAATGCCCCAAGACCCGGCAACCCACCCGCCAAGAAGCATAACACCCCCAAACAGGCCAAAAGCAAAATCTCATACTTGCAATATTTCTGGGCCTTCGGTCCAAACGCGCTGCGTAGCTAGGCCATAAGTCGGGGTTGGCACGACGGATTTCCTGAAAAGCAAATGCAATCAAGATTAGAGTGTCCCAGCAGTGCTCCCAGACCACGAAACTCACCCACAAACACCAGGAAGCCCCCCAAACAGGCCCCCGAAAACGCTACATAGAGCAAAATGTCAGAAATAGCCCAAAAGAAAATCGGCCTGGATTTTGTCCCAACCACTTCTACCCGGTATTAGACCTTCCCAGGAATGCCCCAAGACCCGGCAACCCACCCGCCAAGAAGCATAACACCCCCAAACAGGCCAAAAGCAAAATCTCATACTTGCAATATTTCTGGGCCTTCGGTCCAAACGCGCTGCGTAGCTAGGCCATAAGTCGGGGTTGGCACGACGGATTTCCTGAAAAGCAAATGCAATCAAGATTAGAGTGTCCCAGCAATGCTCTCAGACCACGAAACTCACCCACAAACAGACGGAACCCCCCCTAAGAGCACCTCAAAGGCAAGCAAGTCATCAAAAACACAAAAAAAAATATTCCGCCTCGGATTTGGCACAAACCACTTTTAGTGCTTCCCAGCAATGGCCCCAGACCCGTCAACTCACCTGCAAAGAGGTAGAACAACACCCCCACAAGTGCTGAGTCTTTCTTCATTGGGCGTAAACCAGCCCTCTGCTTTGATGGAAATAGGAGTCTGGAGGAGGAGGATAGAGGAGCATGTTCTTCTGAACTTGTGAACCTGAGGAATGCAGACTGCGGCACCTTCAAATAAATTAGCAAACAAGTGAAGACAGTTCTGCTGATGGGCTTGTTTTTGTGATTATCTGATTAAAGTTTGAATTATATTAACTGTGCACAACAAAGAAAGACAGACACACAGGAATAAAAGTGAATAAGGATGAAAAAGAAAGTTATTGATTCGTTGTCTCATTTTCAGGGCTCGAAGTCGGTATCACGGTCCAGGAATAAGAATAAGGCTTCGTCATCATACTCTGCGAATTCAGCCAGGGTGAGGTCAGTGCCACCTGACAGAGTAGAAATTCCCTCATCTATGGTGCTGGCCACCTCCTCTTCATCCGGCACGCTCTCTCGTACTCTTATATCTGGTGGTATGAGGTGCTGATTCATCTTGATCATTGTTAACCTCTCCACATTTTTGGGCGAGAGGCGGCTCCGTTTGGGAGTTACAATCCCACCAGCCGCACTGAAAACCCGTTCAGAAGACACACTTGCGAGTGGGCAAGACAAGTAGTTTAAAGCCAGGTTGGTGAGCTGTGGCCACAATTCTTTTTTCCCATGCCAATACGCCAATGGGTCAGAATTAACATAGACCTCTGTGGAGTCATTCAGATAGTCCTTCACCATCGACTCAAGGTCCTCCTCCAAGGTTCCTCCACTTTGCGTAGCTCTTGCTGTGCCTCTGACCTTTTGAGAACCAAACCCACGCAGAGCTAGCCAATCCTCTTCAGCCTCCAATGTTTCTGTTGTCTTTCGTGCAGATGATCCGGTTGCCGGTGTCTTTAACGGCTGAGAGGTCACTTGTGCCACAGCCACAGGTGCAGAAGTGGATTGTTTTGACTGGGGATGGCCTGCTGATGTACTGCCATTTCCTTCAATTTCCAGCCGTTCTGTTTCAAACTTCTTGGCTGACAAGGCTAGCCAACGTTTGTACTTTGTAACATCTTCATCAGCAAAAGGAAAGAATGCTCTGCCTGCCAGCGCCTTTTTGTAGCGTGGATCCAGAATAGTAGCACAAATGTAATGCTGTTCTGAGTGGATCTTTTTAAGACGTTCATCACCTTGTAGGAGCTCTAATAATTGCTCAGCCAGAAGCAAAGAGTCTTTCTTTTTGTCATCTTTTCGAAACACAGAACACACCTCCTTCAGTTGGTCCTCCAGCATGTACAACAATGGGACAGCTTTTCCCAAATTAGAGTCCTCCTTGCTGACTGCACGCGTGAAGACCTCAAAAGGACGAAGCATGCGTGTTAGGCTTTCAACTATGTTCCATTGCGGCCCACCCATCCTCAGCTCCTCTATACCCTCTTTCAAGAAATATTGATCGAGTTGCGTATACTGCTCATACAGACGCTCAAGCATGTAGAAGGTTGAGTTCCAACGTGTTACCACCTCCTGGATGAGTGCTTTCACTGGCATTTGACATTGATATAGCATGCTCCTCAGCTGCTTGCGGGCCTTAAAAGAATGCCTGAAATGCTTGCAAATTTTTCGGCAGTTCTCCAATACACTGTACGCTGCACTGCGTTTATTACCCAAGAATTTTTGGACAACCAGGTTTATACAGTGCGCCAAACACGGCACTCTGAAATAGTAACCGTCCCTCATGGCCTTAACTATATTGGAGCCATTGTCCGTGGAAACATAACCAACCTTGCGTTTTAGTGGGGACAGACAGTTAAGGACCTTTGTGTTAAAGACATCCAAAATGTTTTCTGCTGTGTGACGTTTCTCCAAACCAAACATGGCTAGTGTTGCATGTTTCCGAGCACCTTTAAAAACAATGTTAGTGTCAACACCTGAGTTTAGCTTTGCTTTAGCCCCTGAAAAAGAGACCCAGTGTGCAGTGATGCACATGTAATCAGCGCCTGCGCCACTGGTCCACATGTCTGTTGTCAGATGTATAGTGTGAACAGCACTCTTCTGCAAAGCTGCCCCAATCACCTTCAGAACATCTTCATGTAGTGCTGGAACCGCAACTCGGGCAAAATAGAACCGGCTAGGAACCTTCCATTTAGGGCAGAGCGCTGTCACTAATTCTAGAAAACCAACCCCTTCTACAAAAGAAAAAGGGAGAAGGTCCAGAGCTAGCATTTTAGCCAGCTTAGTGTTATACAGACGGGTCATTGGGTGGTTGCGTTCATATTGCGCTTCTGTAAACAACATCTTTTTAATGTTGCCCTGGACCAATGATTTACGGGATGATGATGATCTCTTCGACCCAGTTACGCTCGCTGATGAACTTTTCCGCATTGATGTCTCACTCTCTCCCACACTCTTAGTGTGGCTCCCATGGGGTGTGCTGCTGACATGGGAACTGGGTGTAAGTGAAGTGTTTGAATCGTCTTCTTCTACCTCCTCGTCATCAGCAGATGACAAATCAACGTTTTCATTACGTGCAATTCCGGCTTTCTTGACCGCCTCTAGGTGCGGAAACCATTCGACAGCGTGCCTTCTCTCAAGATGACCTCTCTGGCCTCCGGTACCATAGTTAGAACCAAGCTTACCACGACTAAATCGAAGCTTACAAAGGCTACAAATGGCTATGTTTTCCTTTTTTGGACAAACACTAAAGAAGTCCCAAACTGGAGACTTGAAATGTCTTCGGGGGCCGGAGGAGGCGGCGATACTGGTGGTGGTGGTCCTGCTGCTAATGACAGATGAAGTGGAGGATGTGGATTGCCGAACTTCAGTACGTTTTGCACTTTCACCACCACGAATTGAGGTCGAGGACGAGGTGGGTACCTTCTTGCGAAGAAATATGGAAGCGGTAGGTTTTGGTGTACTACTTAACTCCAAATCTAATGATTCCATTTCCATTGCCTCCTCGCCGACATCATCATCACGCTCAGCAGCTTCTCGGGATAGGGTCAAAATGTCTCTTTGCTGCATGCCCGGTGGGGCTGCAGTGACCTTTGTGATGACTGGCTCGTCGTCATCGTGAGAGGCTTCATCACCAGCAGTATCTGTCACTTCTTGTTGAGCCTCATCACACTCCATAGGTTTGAGTTTTTGGACGACCTTCCTTTTACGCTTAGGTGCCGGTGTCAGATCATGGTGTGCCTCTGCCTCACTGTCAGACCGCAGTTGTGGTTCCCAAGACAGATCACTTGCACCAGAACGAGGTGGGCTTGAAGAAGATGTAGACACCCCCCTTGATCTTTTCCTTGCTAGGGATGTGGAAGACAATGAATGATCATCAGGAGGAGTGGCTTCCAATGATACCTCAGCTTCAATGTCGATTTCCAAATGTGCCCCTACTTCGGGAGGAACAACTATTGTGGGCACTTGTGAACCTCCATGCACCTTTGCTTGCGCATCTCCTTTTGCTGCCTCTCCTTCCACATGTACTTGGGCGTGTACTTGCACATGGTGTTGTTGCGGCTGTGGTTGTTCAACACTTGTCAGATGAGTTACAACAACCTGTGTTGATTCAGGGACATTGCTGCTACTTTCTTGCGATGAGCCAACATCACTGGTCGATGGTGATTGGAGAAGTACACTGACTGCCTCTGAAGCACTCAAGGGCTTTGACTTAAGTTGCCTTGGTGGTGGAGGCACTGAACCCAATGGAGCAGGGGTGCTGCTCTCAGGTTGGTCCCCAGCAGATCCTGCTGCTGCAGGCGTACTTTTTTTTTTGCTCCCAAAAAAAGTGGCGGGTGGCACACCAGCCTCCTTGGTAACTTGCTTCTTCTGCTCCTTACTAGCAACTTTCTTGCTAGAGGAGCTACGGAGAACTTTCTTTGGGGGCGGGGCCATCTTCTTCAGAGCAGGTCAGACAGCAGGCCGCAGTTGCACGAATTGTAGAGTTGTCTGAGGCCAGACGTGACGTCGCGTGACGTTATGCTGCACACACACACCGCTGCAGGACTTCTTCCTGGCACTGGTGGTTCTCTTGAGTCTTGTGCACCTAAAAAAAATGGAAGACAGAGGAACATCAGTTCAGTTATAGAGCACAAAAAAATCGAAAAACACTGCAAAATCAGCACAATCCCAATCCATCCATGCCCTCCATAATGTTTAAATTCAAGACAACCCACAGAAAGACTAGGCCCATGCAAGACTCACTACCCCTGGGCATAAATAAAGGTTGAAAAGTAGGCAAAATGGTTGGAGGCCTAACAACAAAGCCTGCATTCAAAATGGCCACTTGCCTGCCAGCACATGGCCAGTGCCTGTAGCTGCACTCAAAATGGCCACCAGCCACATGGCATGTCCCTCCCCATGAACACCCCCAAAAATCGAAAAACACTGCAAAATCAGCACAATCCCATTCAATCCATGGCCTCCATGATGTTTAAATTCAAGACAACCCACAGAAAGACTAGGCCCATGCTAGACTCAAATACCCCTGGTGAAAAGGCCACAAGTACAGGCCCAAAAATCGAAAAACACTGCAAAATCAGCACAATCCTATTCCATCCATGGCCTCCATGATGTTTAAATTCAAGACAGCCCACAGAAAGACTAGGCCCATGCTAGACTCAAATACCCCTGGTGAAAAGGCCACAAGTACAGGCCCAAAAATCGAAAAACACTGCAAAATCAGCACAATCCCATTCAATCCATGGCCTCCATGATGTTTAAATTCAAGACAACCCACAGAAATACTAGGCCCATGCAAGACTCACTACCCCTGGGCATAAATAAAGGTTGAAAAGTAGGCAAAATGGTTGGAGGCCTAACAACAAAGCCTGCATTCAAAATGGCCACTTGCTTGCCAGCACATGGCCAGTGCCTGTAGCTGCACTCAAAATGGCCACCAGCCACATGGCATGTCCCTCCCCATGAACACCCCCAAAAATCGAAAAACACTGCAAAATCAGCACAATCCCATTCAATCCATGGCCTCCATGATGTTTAAATTCAAGACAACCCACAGAAAGACTAGGCCCATGCTAGACTCAAATACCCCTGGTGAAAAGGCCACAAGTACAGGCCCAAAAATCGAAAAACACTGCAAAACCAGCACAATCCTATTCCATCCATGGCCTCCATGATGTTTAAATTCAAGACAGCCCACAGAAAGACTAGGCCCATGCTAGACTCAAATACCCCTGGTGAAAAGGCCACAAGTACAGGCCCAAAAATCGAAAAACACTGCAAAATCAGCACAATCCCATTCAATCCATGGCCTCCATGATGTTTAAATTCAAGACAACCCACAGAAATACTAGGCCCATGCAAGACTCACTACCCCTGGGCATAAATAAAGGTTGAAAAGTAGGCAAAATGGTTGGAGGCCTAACAACAAAGCCTGCATTCAAAATGGCCACTTGCCTGCCAGCACATGGCCAGTGCCTGTAGCTGCACTCAAAATGGCCACCAGCCACATGGCATGTCCCTCCCCATGAACACCCCCAAAAATCGAAAAACACTGCAAAATCAGCACAATCCCATTCGATCCATGGCCTCCATGATGTTTAAATTCAAGACAACCCACAGAAAGACTAGGCCCATGCTAGACTCAAATACCCCTGGTGAAAAGGCCACAAGTACAGGCCCAAAAATCGAAAAACACTGCAAAATCAGCACAATCCTATTCCATCCATGGCCTCCATGATGTTTAAATTCAAGACAGCCCACAGAAAGACTAGGCCCATGCTAGACTCAAATACCCCTGGTGAAAAGGCCACAAGTACAGGCCCAAAAATCGAAAAACACTGCAAAATCAGCACAATCCCATTCAATCCATGGCCTCCATGATGTTTAAATTCAAGACAACCCACAGAAATACTAGGCCCATGCAAGACTCACTACCCCTGGGCATAAATAAAGGTTGAAAAGTAGGCAAAATGGTTGGAGGCCTAACAACAAAGCCTGCATTCAAAATGGCCACTTGCCTGCCAGCACATGGCCAGTGCCTGTAGCTGCACTCAAAATGGCCACCAGCCACATGGCATGTCCCTCCCCATGAACACCCCCAAAAATCGAAAAACACTGCAAAATCAGCACAATCCCATTCAATCCATGGCCTCCATGATGTTTAAATTCAAGACAACCCACAGAAAGACTAGGCCCATGCTAGACTCAAATACCCCTGGTGAAAAGGCCACAAGTACAGGCCCAAAAATCGAAAAACACTGCAAAATCAGCACAATCCTATTCCATCCATGGCCTCCATGATGTTTAAATTCAAGACAGCCCACAGAAAGACTAGGCCCATGCTAGACTCAAATACCCCTGGTGAAAAGGCCACAAGTACAGGCCCAAAAATCGAAAAACACTGCAAAATCAGCACAATCCCATTCAATCCATGGCCTCCATGATGTTTAAATTCAAGACAACCCACAGAAATACTAGGCCCATGCAAGACTCACTACCCCTGGGCATAAATAAAGGTTGAAAAGTAGGCAAAATGGTTGGAGGCCTAACAACAAAGCCTGCATTCAAAATGGCCACTTGCCTGCCAGCACATGGCCAGTGCCTGTAGCTGCACTCAAAATGGCCACCAGCCACATGGCATGTCCCTCCCCATGAACACCCCCAAAAATCGAAAAACACTGCAAAATCAGCACAATCCCATTCAATCCATGGCCTCCATGATGTTTAAATTCAAGACAACCCACAGAAAGACTAGGCCCATGCTAGACTCAAATACCCCTGGTGAAAAGGCCACAAGTACAGGCCCAAAAATCGAAAAACACTGCAAAATCAGCACAATCCTATTCCATCCATGGCCTCCATGATGTTTAAATTCAAGACAGCCCACAGAAAGACTAGGCCCATGCTAGACTCAAATACCCCTGGTGAAAAGGCCACAAGTACAGGCCCAAAAATCGAAAAACACTGCAAAATCAGCACAATCCCATTCAATCCATGGCCTCCATGATGTTTAAATTCAAGACAACCCACAGAAATACTAGGCCCATGCAAGACTCACTACCCCTGGGCATAAATAAAGGTTGAAAAGTAGGCAAAATGGTTGGAGGCCTAACAACAAAGCCTGCATTCAAAATGGCCACTTGCCTGCCAGCACATGGCCAGTGCCTGTAGCTGCACTCAAAATGGCCACCAGCCACATGGCATGTCCCTCCCCATGAACACCCCCAAAAATCGAAAAACACTGCAAAATCAGCACAATCCCATTCCATCCATGGCCTCCATGATGTTTAAATTCAAGACAGCCCACAGAAAGACTAGGCCCATGCTAGACTCAAATACCCCTGGTGAAAAGGCCACAAGTACAGGCCCAAAAATCGAAAAACACTGCAAAATCAGCACAATCCCATTCCATCCATGGCCTCCATGATGTTTAAATTCAAGACAGCCCACAGAAAGACTAGGCCCATGCACCACTCACTACCCCTGGTCAAGGCCCCAACAACAGGTCAAAAATCGAAAAACACAAAATTTTACAAAAAAAAAAAAATCGAAAAACACAGAAAAATCAGCACAATCCCAATTCATCTATGGCCTCCATGATGTTTAAGTTCAAGACAACCCACAGAAAGAATCAGTCCACCCACCACTGAGTACCCCTGGGCAAAAGGCCCCAAAACAGCCCAAAAATCGAAAATCCCAAAATTTTAGTTGCAGCAACTGTAATGCCCCAAACAAACTTACTTGTAAAATTTCTAATCCAACAGTGATCCAAACAAAGTCAAAAAGGCCTCAAATCCAAAGATCCAGCAGCATCCACAAAAAGTAATCCTTCCAGGTCCACATCCAAATGAAAAGTGACCAGGAGATGGACAAAGCACTGGGAGTAGCCTGCTGAACAGGAACAGGAAGTTGAAGACTATGGGGCACTTCCTTCCTCCCACCCCCCTGCCCCCTCCCCAAAATGGACTCCCCGCTAAAAAAGTGCAGGCAAATGTCAAACTAAGGAGTTATTCACATAAAAATCATCATTTCTAGAAGGTTTATGCTGCTTGCTGGTGGATTTCTTGTGCAGAATTGCAAATTTATATTTTCGCTCGCCGCATCTCAAATCTCGCAATTGCGAAGTACCGCGAGACGTGATCTCGCCGTACTCGCGTTGACAAACTCTCGCTGTGCAAGTTGGCAAGCCGCGATGACGTAATCGCGCTCGCCAAATTCCCGCGGGATCACACAGCAAGATCCAAAATGGCGCAGCACTCGCAAAATATCGAGAAAAACAACTCGGCAAACGATGATAAACGCCGCGCGCCGCAAAAATTGTATCACCAACGCCGCGCGCCGCCAAAAAAATCCGCTCTGTGCGAATTTGCGGATTTTGCGGGAAATCCGCAAATCTCGCGGATTGCGGATTTCCCGAAAATCCGCAAAATCCGCGAGCGGAACGGATTTTCCGCCCACGCTTAATTGAGTTGTGGCATGGTGTGCTGAAGTGCAGTGCAGTGTGTTAACTGAGGTGTGGTATGGTGCAGTGTGGTGAGGTGTGGTGTGGCGTGTTAACTGGGGTGTGGTATAGTATGGTGAGGTGTGTTGACAGGTGTGGTGCAGTGTTTTGAGGTGCAATGTGGTGTGTTGTGGAACAGTGTGGCGTGTTAGCTGGGGTGCGGTGTTGTGTTTTGAGGAGGAGTGAGGTGTGTTGACTGGGGTGCAGTGTGTTGAGGTGCAGTGTGGTGTGTTGATTGTGGTGCAGTGCAGTGTTTTAAGGTGCAGAGTGGTGTGTTGAGTGGGGTGTTGTGCGGTGTGTTGAGGTGCAGTGAAGTGTTTTCACTGGGGTGCAGTGTGTTAAGGTGCGGTGTGGCATGTTGACTGGGGTATAGTGTGTTGGGGTGTGTTGACTGGGGTGTGGTGCGGTTTTTTGAGAGTGGTTTTTACCACATAATTTAGCGCAGAGATGTGCTATTTGAAATAATAAGCAAAAGAAACAATTGATGGACAGAATGCTGGACAATGCAAACATTCAACCCAAGCCACAAGGATATGGGTTAAATCCATCATTCTTTTGCTCACCAAACCACCCCAGTTTGGTCCCAGCCATATGCAAATCAGCCTTGACCATGTTCCTTGTGGGAACAGTCCAACCTGAACTGCCAAGCCAGAGCCTTCCTGGACCGGAAACAAGCATCCTGGGACCAGTTTTAGGGCATTACCCTTCATCAGCCAGGTTAGCTTGAATCCAGTGGTGTAGTGAGCACGGTGACCCACGTCTGGGCATACCCTTCCCACTTAGGGGGAAATATGCAAAAGAAACAATTGATGGATGGAATGCTGGACAATGCAAACATTCACCCCCAGTCACAAGGATCTGGGTTAAATCCATCATTCTTTTGCTCACTACACCACCCCAATTTGGACACAGCCATATGCAAATCAGTCTTGACCCTGTTTCTTGTTGGAACAGTCCAGCCCGAACTGCCAAGCGAGATCCTCCCTGAACCGGAAACAAGCATCCAAGGACTGGTTTCAGGGTATCACCCATCATCAGCCAGGCTAGCTTGAATCCAGTGTTACATTGGAACATTGGCTCTCCTGCGCCTTCCTTAACTCTATATACTCTCTGTCATGTATGTCAGTGAGGGATGTATATGGGGATGGTGTAAGTGATGCTGGATCTATATTTAAACCTTCTCTGTTGGTATCCACCAGTGGTGAGTTGGGGGCTATTGACCTGGCTCTGGGTAATGGTAGCAAGCTGCATTGAGTGTAGTACTGTTGTTGCTAGTTCTACTACGTCTAAGAGTGTTAAGTTATCCCCCTTCCCTGTTCTATCCTTCTTCTTGTGTATAGGCTTTCTGAATGTTCCCTATTGAGACATAATTCATACCTACTAATTTACTACCAACATTTTTTAGCAAAATGACAGAACAACTGCATGGGACAACAGAGGAGCAACAGCACACCAAAAACCGGTAACAACATTTTTAGAATGGTAGATAACCACAAAGGCATCCAGCCACAGTTCAACTAATCAGTGGCTGTATCTGCTATAGCACCTCCTTCAGCAATCATTTTATTTTCTATGGTGTTCAAGTCCTCAGTGACCTTGGTGATGGAGCCTTTTTTCTTCATCGTTGGCAGACACTTAATGTGCAGCACGACCTCCCTATCTGAAGGCATACCCTCCTGTTGGTATTTCGAAGCCAGCGAGCATTCGCCTTGATCGGGAACATCATAATGATGATGTGAAAAGAAGAGCTGGACCTTGTTCAATAGGCAGAACTCCTGTGGTATGTCTTTGAAGGCTGTCCACCCATAGGGCCCGGTTCAGAGAACTAACTTAAGACAAAATCCAAAACTTACTACGATTTGGTATTTACAGAAGGCACTTGCTCATTTCGGTATTCGCAGCAGTTAAGAGTCCTAACTTTAGACTCCTAAATGCCTTCTGTGAATACCGAAAGTCTTAAAGTTAGGATTTTTCACAGTTTAGGAGTCCAAAAGTTAGGACTCCTAACTTTACTACACCTAAACTGGGAAAAATCCTAACTTTAAGACTTTCGGTATTCACAGAAGGTATTTAGGAGTCCTAAAGTTAGGAGTCCTAACTTTACTACAACTAAACTGGGAAAAATCCTAACTTAAAGACTTTCGGTATTCACAGAAGGTATTTAGGAGTCCTAAAGTTAGGAGTCCTAACTTTCCT
Source organism: Lissotriton vulgaris (assembly GCF_964263255.1). NCBI lineage: Eukaryota > Metazoa > Chordata > Amphibia > Caudata > Salamandridae > Lissotriton > Lissotriton vulgaris. The sequence goes on along the minus strand of NC_141688.1, from coordinate 307,198,556 downwards.
ACTCCTAAACTGAGAAAAATGCTAACTTTAAGACTTTCAGTATTCACAGAAGTCATTTAGGTGTCCTAAAGTTAGGAGTCCTAACTTTACTACAACTAAACTAGGAAAAATCCTAACTTAAAGACTTTCGGTATTCACAGAAGGTATTTAGGAGTCCTAAAGTTAGGAGTCCTAACTTTACTACTCCTAAACTGAGAAAAACCTAACTTTAAGACTTTCAGTATTCACAGAAGGCATTTAGGAGTCCTAAAGGTAGGACTCCTAACTTCTGTGAATACTGAAATGAGTAAGTGCCTCCTGTGAAAACCAAAATGGAAGTACGTTTAGGATTTTGTCTTAAGTTGGTTCTGTGAATCAGGCCCAATGTACTCATCAGCCCGCCGATGTCGTTGGAGCAAGGTAACAGAGCTAGTAATTGGATGGGCATGGATGTGGGAGATAATAAATGTAGGAATGACCAGGTGAACCTCATGCATGGTCACTAGGGTGCACAGTCCATTCCATTGAGGAGGCAGTTGGAGATAGAGATGTTCTTCGCAAGCCCAGTAGAAGTTCATTAGGTTGGAGGTGCCATATTGCATGTATAAATTATAGATGGTGCTGTTGCTTCCAGAGTTTCTCCCAACAGGTACTGTACCATTTCCTAGAAAACAGAGAAAAGGTAAATTTAGTATGAAAGCTTTTTTTAAAAAAGTTTGGACAGTTTCTCCCCTCCCCAAGCAGACTCCCAGTCTATCCCATCTTCATCATCTGAGTCTACCCAAGGTGGCCCTAAGGACGCTGCTCTGTGCCCCAAGTAACCGGGGGCACTCCATTTGTCATGGATGTAAATTAGTGCTGATAAGCATAAAACAGTTCTATTTTGGCAGGGGCAAGGTAGGGTGTGTGGTATACAGTCTGAGGGTGATCTTGTTATCATAAACCCATTGTTCCTTCCAAAAGCTCCACTAATGTCTATATCAGGAACTCCTATCTCGAGCATCTTTGTTACCGCTCCCCTATTCTGGAATTGTCCGTGATAACCTTGTGCTTTATTGGGGTGTAGTCCCATACTGCGATATTTACGAACACTTCAGAGACGTTAGCCTCAATAATCCAAACTTGCCCCTGTATTCTGTAGAGGAACAGGTGTAGGAGATATTCTACAGTGTGTGGTGACACTTCCCTAGGTTAAATCATAAAATCAGTCTATCTGCGCCTACTGCATGGGGAATGTATGAGCCACATAACAGTATTCATTAGTCTACTGCCTCCCTACTATTGTCATCTGGCTTTAGCACATATTAACCGGGAGAGAATCATGGACACGGCTGCCAGACCAATGGGGTATCCCTACAATGATGGGACAACTTAGGGGAACACATTGTAACTTTAGTACTACCATCACAGGCAATGGAGGGATTGGACAGCGTTGTTATATTAAAGGTGCCACTACTACTGCTACAAGCGTCAGCAGGTGAAGGGATGCACAGTAGTGTGGACAGCTTCAACCTTTTGAGGAACACAAGTCTTCTGAGCCAAGCGATAAGAAAGAGAAGCAAACCAAATAAAACATCGTTAGTGCCACTCCGACAATAAGGTAAAGACATCAAATAAAGCAACATATTGTGTTATAAGGATCTTTTTGGCTGCAGTGGCTGCATCCGTAGACTACAAAATCAATCTCATTCTTCTTCTCAGATAGTCAATGGGAATAATGTGTCCTCCTTTTGTTCATTGTCGGTGCTGAGGTGGTACAGGGATGATGTCACTCCGATGTATCCATCCTCTTCAGCTGTTGGCGAGGAGTCTGTGACTTTAAATGGTCCTTCAAATGTTAGTTTTTTGTTTTTCTGCCAATGGAGACCTACCGGACAAAGATCTGGGATCTGGGATGGATGGTGCCCTTCTCCTTCCGCTTGGATATCTAAGTTGAAAGAAACTTCGCAGAGCGTGTTAACTCCTCCAAATACTCTTACACTTCAGTTTTCATAATTTTAGAAGAACTTTCAGTATGGATTTTAAGTCTAGTTGCTGGTACAGGATACATTTATTTATTGTTCAGTGAGAAGCGTATGGGGCGTGAGGGGATGGTCAGAACTTGGAATATTTCTGAGTGAAAACGGGCAATCCATAGGCAATAATCGATTTTTTTCCTTGATGAATTTATTTTCTTTCCTTTAATTGTGGCACTTATCTTGCTTATTTTATTTTTAAGCAGTCCGTTTAAGCATTGCTCAAATTGGTTGCTGTTTTAGCATCACAATGGACACTCAGTCCATCTTTGATCCAAATATGTGGAAAACTGTAGCCTGTGGTATGACATGTTTTTCTGTTACAGCCTGCCTATAGATAACATCTAAGCGATCTAATTGTACTCTCCTCTTTTTTTTTAAATATTTTTTTTGTTTATATGTTCACATCTTATCCATTGTCGTACCAAATGTGTTGTCTACTCCTCCCCAAACATTCTCTGTCTATGGCCGTGGCTAGGTGTGAGACAGTAGTTGTGCAATTGTGCAAGCCGAATATTTAGACATAAAAAACATAAATGCACCGGTGGAGCTCCTAACCAGACACAAGGACCTGGAAACATGAACACTGAGCATGTGTATGCAAATATCTCGAAAACAGGAAACATAGTACACTGCTTAGGGTGGAAGGGAAGACCCCAATAATAATCTTAATGTCTGCAGTGTGCAAAACCTCAAAACATCAATTAACCCCGAAAGCAAAAGAAGAAACAAAACATTGTACTAAAATTACTCCCAAGAGATAGGCGCATCTTAAGAATCTCCGTCCCAGTCACACAACTGGGAAACAAAAACTCCTAGTTGCTGAACTGCTAAATGTTTGCAATGACCCCTAAAGTCTGCACCTGTATCTAAAAGGCATTTTAAAATCTACACACATTGTATTCTGAAATATTGCAATACTGAGCATCTCTACTCAATGCATAGTGTCCCTCTACATTGAAATACGCTTTCTATTAGCACGTTTTATTCATTCTTCGCATTTCCTAGCACTGGGGCTTCTGCGGAGGAAGTCGGTGTGGTTGATGTCTGTGGTCATCGATTCCCTCGGATCTCTGGTTGATGTACCATGTTTTGTAGGCTGCACAGAGCTGTGCATACCCCAGAACTATTCCTTTCTTCCTGCCACACAGCTGCACCCGTAGTGCCCGTGTTAGAAAGGCCTCTAATGTGTCACAATTTACATGTCCCCATCACGTCCATTGGACAAGATCCTGACCTGCCGTATTTTGCCACCTTTCGTGGTCATAGTCTGCAAAATGTGTCACTGTAGGACATGTGTATATTTACATATCCGTGTACACGTAACGGACTTTATTTCAAGCAGTGGGGATGCCGGTGGTATTCCACGTAGTGTCATCATCTCTTAAATTACTTTCCTAATGCTGCCAAAAAACCCACAAGTTCCTTCACTACCACATTTCTTATGTACTGCACCTCCTCAAGGATCGCAAAGTGGACCCTAAAACCGAGTTCTAGAGATGTCAAATTCATACCCTTAAAATGAGGGAAGTCTGGGAGCAAAGCTCTGGTGGCTGCGCCAGCAAAAAGAGTCCACACCGCACCAGCGCCGTGCTGGGGTCGGATAGGAGGGTGTTTGTAGTATAGTGGGCATAAGGGAACGGGCCATATATACATATAGCTATATACATATACACATCTCCATGTCTTCAACTAACAATGCATATTTATTTTTAATTTTCCTGATCCGTTTGTAGCCCTAGGAAATCGATTGCATTATGTTGTTCTGCCAGGGCTCAATGCCCAGACTCTGTGGCCAGCCAGGAGCGTTAATATAAAGGCAGCACAGGACAGAGTCTTCTAACCCTTCAACACCTCGTAATATCAAAGAATATGTTGTGCCGAATTGTACCTTTTGCTAAATAGAGCCGATCTTAACATAACATGTGTTTTGTGAAAAGCGCATGTTTACTCAGAAAAGGTATTTTGGCGCTAAATAGCAGATCTTTATTGTTCCCCAACTCAATGGCGCTCATTTCATCCACCTCAGAAGGATGAAAAGCTGAGTAGACCTGGCAGCATTCGAACCTATGACTATGGAGTCAAACACAGGTCCCTATAGACCAATCTGAGGTGCATTATGTGTCAGGCATGTTGAGTAATACGCATTTGCGGGGAAACGAGATTTTGGTATCAATTTATAATCAATTTAATAATTTATCTCATTCGTAAATTTTGGACCGATAGTATCTGTCATTGAGTAAAAGACAACCCCCACATAGGTTTAGATAAACCCCATTAACTGACGCCACTCTGAAGAACCACTTACAACTGATAAAGTTTAAAAGTTTTATATAAAAGTCAAATTTGAATGCAAATACAATCCTCTCAGGATAAACCTCAAAGTATACAAAGAATACAAAATCAATTCCTTAATCAGCAATTTAAAGCTTCGGTGTGAAGTGGTTCCTTTGCGTCATCTACAGAAAGAGAAAATAATCAAGTTAAATCTGTCCCTACTCTATACTAGGTGACTTCCCTATTTCGCAAGTTTCTTCCCTATAAAGGTGTCAGCAGTTTGACTTCCAAAGAAGTTCAAACTCTCTTAGCCTCTAAAGGTAACTTATTTAAGAAGCAGTACCCTCTCTGCCTACCCATCCGCTCTTCTAAGGGTCCTCGGCCTACTGCTCCCTTGCGCTCTGATCTCTCTCAGCGCATCTGCTCAAGGCATCTACCCTTCTAACTTGCCTCTCGCTGTTCTCTCTGAGCTCTTGCTATCTTCTCCCCGGGGTGCTGTCCCTAAAATACACAATCACAGTGTGGGTGGAACGCCCCTTGACGCCCACCACGGACCTTCCCCGATGATGTCAGTTTCTGGCTCTTTCCATTGCTTCATCTCTTTGCGTCGTCCGTTAGGTTGACCCTTCTCCTTAGATGTCATCTTCATCTTCTTGTTGGCGACTTTAATTGACACTTTCCAGATCAAAAGTCAAAATGAACTTAAACAAGACTTTAACTTACAACTATTTCTTGACCTTACTAGATCCTGTGAATGGTCATTCAAAACAAAGCTCAAATTCCAATCGCCTCCTCTCATGTTTAGGCAATAAACTTCGTTCGACATTTGTCACCTTAAATCTAACAAATGCTAGACTCTTCGGCTCGCACCTTCAAATGAAGGCTATTCACGACTCCTGTGAGCCCACTAAATTACATACATTGGACTATGCTCCTGCGAACCCTTGGTTAGTCAGGTTATAATCACAAATGACCTAAACTCTTCTAACATTCCTACAAACTTCTACACATTATAACCTTTAACATATATTTATATATGAACGCTTTTAGCCAATACTTTGCTCATGTGTGAATACATCTTACATAGAATACAATTACGTAGAATATGAACCTTAATACATAGAATATAAAGTTCACACAAAATATAATCTCATACATAGAATATAAACCCTATACATAGAACATAAAGTTATATTCTCATTGGTTACATCGTTATGCGTATGCTCCTGCACATTTCTCCATGTTACGTTTCTCGCCGTTTCTGCATTTAAAGTTACACACGTACATGAATTTCACTTTGCACGTTCTTCTGTTCGTAAGCATTTCTACACATTTCTACATTAGCCCATTACATATACGAGCTTTCTAAATCTAATACATCCTAAAGTGAATACAGTTATACATTTCTATACCATGTTGTCACTTTCCGTTGACTTTTACGCTATAGACGTCAAGTTTATGTTCGATATGCATTTCATTCCTACGTTACACAATATGCTTGTAAATATGGCCTATACATAATTTTTATTCAAATTTGCGCTCTCTCAGTCCCCCCTTTGATGACTTTTAGGAGTCATCACTAAATGCAATTTGAATAGCACCTTTTAAACCGAACTAGTTACATCATTTCCTCTTTTCATCATTTCAAGTGCTCTCAAGCTTTTATACTGTTGATCTTGTAAAGCAGCTAATCTCCTTTCCTGTTCTCTCATAAATCTTTGTAACCGGTTCGTCCTATACCATTTATATAGTTTCACTACTCCTAACAATGTGATTATACAAATTAATACTATTAATACAGGTTTTAATATATACCACACTATACTTTTGCCAAGGTTAGCAAACCAACTTCCAACCTTTCCTACTCCTTTACCTACTTTTTCCCAAACATTTATTTTTGTCAAATCTTCGATTTCTTGATGAATCTGTGTAATGTTTCTTATGACCTTTTCTAGTGGTTTTGAATTATCAGGAATATAAGTACAACATTCCTGAACCTTCAAAGCCTTGCAAACTCCGCCTTCTTTTGCTAATATTACATCAAGAGCAAGTCGATTCTGAAGAACCATTGCTCTGATCGATTGCATCTCACCTTCTATTAGCATTAATGACCTTGCAGTACTTGCAGATAATCTATCTACGACTGTAGCTAGTCTCCTGATCTTAACATCATTAAGTATTAAACCTAACATAGGAAACATCGCTCCAAATACATCTCCTACTACTTCTGCATCTCCTATTTCTCTTTTCGTTCTTATCGAAGCCTTTCTTTCTATTATCGCTAAATCCTTTGCATGATATATTTTGGGGAAGACAATTGCCAAGTAACACGAACCATACCAATTGTCAGGCAGTTTTACATAGGCATTTCTCCCACATACAAAATATACATTAGGAATAGCCTGCATCCCTTTCATAAAATCTTTCGTATAATACTCTAACTTAAAAGCATGCTCACAATTAACTTCACCTACAAATTCACTCTCATAATATGTCTTGCTTCGAGTTAAACATAACTTTCCTTTCTGCGTTCTATCCAGTGCTATTGGACCATTGCTACCTTTCCCTTTATGTGCCTTCTCTTCTTCGGTCCAATCAGTTTTCCACTGTCCTGACATTTTTAGAATCTTTTGCCTTCTGTATCGGTCATCTACTTGTGCTATAAACTTTTTCTCGATCTCTGATACTTTGCAAGTTAGATTATTTCTGCGTGCATATGAAGTATCTAGCGTATCCCAAGGAAGGAAGAATTTGGCTAGTCTATCCTCCTTTTTGTAATAGTCCCACTTATTCATTTGCTTATAATTCGGAACTTCAGGCAGTACCGAATCATAATTTGAAAAGTAGTACTCAAATCCTTCTCTACCATAAAATATACTAAGCAGTAAGCTACATGTTATCCCATAAGTCAATGGGAGATGATGATATCGGATGCCCTCATCTACAGAAGCCGGCAATTGCATACAAACGTAGCAATCTTTGGCCTCCATGGCATCGATATATTCGTATAACAGTTTAGCATATGCGTTTGACCTAAAGTTTCCCTGTGACTCATCTACATGTAATCTACGAGCTTCATCTACTAGTAACGTCTTTTCACGGATAACATTGCTCTCCTCCTTCTTTCCCTCAAGAGCAGGTTTCAAAGTCGTTACAAGTTTAACATCTGCTATTTCTTTATCGGTTTCATGTCCTATTATGTATGATATTGTCACTACTGTAATTATGAGAAATATTACTACCGCTATAAGTGTACCTACTATGCATCTAGCTTTTCTGTTTGGGTTGCCGTTCTCCATGTCGTCAAAACAGCGTGACTCTTTCTTTTGCGAAAAAGTTTATCAGTTCAGTCCTTTGTTTGCCTTGTTTTCTTCTCAGTTTGTAAAGTGCTCTTTTATCAATAAAGTCTCTTTTTCGCAACAATGTCTCTTTATTTTTAACAACAGACAACCCTAACCCTTCTCCGTCCTCTAAATGTATTCCCTAATTTTATTCTTCTTTCCACTCGGCGCTAGGTTATCTTCTTCTTTATAACTTATATACAAAAGTCTTTATACATCAACAATTATTCTCGTACCTGCAGCTCTTGCAACAAGTTCCAATAATTCAAAACGAATGACTTTGTCTTCTTCCTCTGATATTTGATGACCAAATGTTGGAAATTGTAATCTGTTCAACACTAAATCCTTAATCCGACTCAAGTATGGGGGTATGGGAAGTGTGAAAGTCAGTAACCCCTCAGTCTCGAGTCCAGGCGTCAACATCCATATCTCCACTGCCACAAATGGATCGAGATCGATTACTTTCACACTCTTCACTCTCCCAGATTTCTGTCCCCAAGACATCTGCTAGATAAGTCCACTCTGGGGTGGTGTACCTTCTGCAGGGCACACGTACCCTTCTCGACCTTCGTGGACTCTCAGTTCCTGAGTCTGTCGTTTCTTCCTCCTGATCCGATTCTTCAGCGATCGGGACAAGAGTCCTTTCTTGCTTTTCTTCCGAGCTTGGCCTTTTCTTTCTCTCCGGCCAACTGGCTTCGTCACTCCTTGTTCTTCTGCTCCTTGTTCTGGGACCTATCTCTTGGTCACTCTCAGTTTGTTCGGTATCCGATTCATTCTCCCAGTTACTTTCTTCTCCTGAGGCGACTTCGGTCTCGCTAGTGTCCTGACCTTCGTCGTCCTGTTCCAACACAGTTTCAGCCTCTTCGATCACCTCCACAGCTTGGCTTTCCCCCTCTATGGCTTCTCCGCTTCCTGCCGGATTCTCATCCGAGAGAGGAGCTGTTTCTTCTAGAGGTGTTGGCACTCTTCGGGTGTGTGAGGCATGTATCCAGTTTGGCAGGCCTCCACACTTCACCGCAGTGTTCGTGACAAGTATGACTTGAAACGGTCCTCGCCAACGCACGTCTAAGCAGTTCTTCCTGACATGCTTCTTCACCAGGACCCAATCTCCAGGACTCAGGTCATGGCACAAATCTTGTGCTGATGGAACCTCTGCAGCCTGGACCTGGAGGGACACAGAATTAATGGCATCAGATAGTCCCTTGCAGTAGTCCAAGATCAAGTCGTCTGTGATGTTCACTAGCGCTGCAGTCGGAACCGATGGCAATCTCATAGCTCTCCCCATTAGCACTTCATGTGGAGAGAGACCTGTTTTCCTATCAGGTGTGCTACGTATGCTCATGAGAACCACTGGAAGTGCGTCTGGCCAACTCAGGGATGTCGACGAACAAACTTTAGCCAATCTGGACTTGATTGTACTGTTGATTTGCTCTACAATCCCTGAAGCTTCTGGTCGATAGCTGCAGTGTAACTTTTGATCAATATTCAAAGCTGAACACAACATCTTCACTATTTCGCTGTTGAAATGAGTTCCTCTGTCCGATTCCAAAGAGGATGGCACCCCAAATCTCGGTATTAACTCTCTAAGTAACAGTTTCGCTACTGTAAGTGTATCGCATCTACGTGTAGGGTAAGCCTCAACCCATCTAGAAAATATACAGACAATCACTAAAACGTATCTGAGTCTGTTACATGGAGGCATTTCTATAAAATCAAGCTGCATTCTATTGAAAGGCCCCCCAGACCTCCCAATGTGACTCAATGTAACTGGTGTTCTCTTTCCCACGTTTAGTTGCTGACAGATCGCACATCGCTGACATACTGCTTCTGCCGCTACTCTAAACTTAGGATTAAACCACGTTTGTCTGAATACTCTCACCATGGCATCTCTTCATATGTGTGCTGATCCATGCAATTTCCTTGCCATTGGACTAACAAGTTCATTTGGTAAAACTGCTCTCCCATCGGCAGAGACCCAAAAATTCATTTCGCCTTTCACACAACCCGCTGTTTCCCAGCCCTTTTTCTCAACATCTGGTGCATTCTCCTGAACACTCCTTAACTCATCCCACGTATCTACAGTGTCTAACAACATCGTCAATTCAGTTCTTTCCTGTACTCCCCCCACTTTCACATCAGTGTGAGAATATCCTTGCTCTGCGCAGTAACGCGCTACTTCATCAGCATAACGATTGCCCTGCGACACAAAGTCTACATTCTTCGGGTGCGCAGCACATTTGACAACCGCAATAGCTGATGGTCCTTGCAATGCCTCTAACAATAGTCTCACGAATTCTCCATTCCTGATGGGAGAACCCGAGGAGGTCATGTAACCTCTTTGAGACCATAACTGCCCGTAATCGTGAACTACCCCGAAACCATACTGGCTATCGGTGTATATGGTGACTCGAAGTTTGTCGCCTGCTAAGCAAGCACGAGTCAAAGCAACAATTTCAGCTACCTGAGCGGAGTGTACTCCTTCCAGGCAAGCGGCTTCTATGACTCTGGTAATCGTGCAAACTGCATAAGCTGCTCTCAGCTGACCAATATCGTCTCTTACGCATGAACCATCAACAAAGAAAATTTCATCAGGGTCAGTCAATGGCTCATCTACGATATCGGGTCTCGGTTTGGTGCATAGTTCAGTCACATCAAGGCAGTCATGATCTGTACAATTTTCATCATCCACCTCATTTGGAAGCGGCATCAAAGTTGCAGGATTCAAGACGGAGCATCTTTTTAGGGTCACATTCTCGGCAGCCAGTATGACTTGCTCGTAGCGTGTGAGCCTGCTATTCGTCAGATGCTGAGTCTTAGTCCTGGTCATTAACAATTCCACAGAATGCGGTACGTACACCATTAACTGATGTCCCATTACCACGCTTTCAGATCTTTCAATGCTGACACCCGTTGCAGCTACGGATTTGAGACATCCGGGCAACGCTGCGGCTACTGGATCTAATGTAGCCGAAAAGTACGCCACTGGCCTACGCGCATCTCCATGGATCTGAGCTAAAACCGCTAAAGCGCATCCCTCTCTTTCGCAGCAGTAAAGCAAAAATGGTTTTGTGTAATCTGGCATTCCTAAAGCCGGGGCGCGACATAAGTCCTCCCTCAGCTGCAAAAACGCCATCAAACAATCTTTGTCCCATGGTACCGGATCACTCACTCCTTTGTGCGTCAGTTGTAATAACGGCTTTGCCTTCAGTGAGAAGTTGGCTATCCACTGTCGACAATAACCGACCATGCCTAGAAACATCCTGACCTCTCTTTGTGTTGTAGGCGCGTTCATTTTCATAATCGCCTCTATTCTGTCTGGAGACACCTTCCGCTTTCCCTTTTCAATCCTATGACCCAAGTATTGCACCTCAGTCTTACAATATTGCAATTTACCTGGAGACACCTTGTGCCCGTTCTCGGCCAAGTGATTTAACAAGGTTATGGTGTCTTCTCTGCAAGCTTCCTCTGTTTCTGACGCAACTAGGAGGTCGTCTATGTACTGGACTAGAACTGAGTTCTTGGGCAGCACTAGACTTTCAAGATTTCTCTTTAAAAGCTGGTTAAAAATCGATGGGCTTTCTGTATACCCCTGAGGGATACGACACCATGTTAAAACGCGATCTTCCAGCTTAAAAGCGAAAAGATACTGGCTATCTTCATCTAAAGGTATCGAAAAGAAAGCCTGGCACAAATCTATCACGGTGAACCATTCAGCTTGGAACGGTATCTGAAATAATATCACTGATGGATTCGGTACCACTGGACAACATGAGACAACAATATTATTGATCTTCCGAAGATCCTGCACTATTCTGTATTTTCCACTAGGTTTCTGCAAACCCATAATCGGTGAGTTACATGGACTACTCACGATCTCCTTCAGTATTCCCTGTTTAATCATGGATTCGATCACAGGCTTTATTCCTGCAATCGTCTCTGGTGTCAACTTGTATTGGGGTGTTCTTGGATACTCGGCATTAGGTCTTACCATGATCTTTACTGGTTCTACCCCCTTGATTAATCCTATTTCTTCTCCAGTAAAATCCCACACCTCAGCTGACACTTTCTCCCTCAAATCCTGTGGAAGCTCCTCCACTGTTAAGGTAGGATATAGTTCCACGCATTCCTGCGAATTTACAACTTTGAAATCGGCATCTTCATCGTTGGTCTGCACTTCTACTCCTTCAGGTGTGCAATGTATTGTGCAATTCAGTTTACACAACAGATCTCTTCCTAACAAGCACACCGGACTAGAATCACAGATCACAAACTGATGTTCGTCACTGTAATTCCCTATCTTTACTGACACTGGTTCCGTCAGAGGATTCGTCATCCTCTTGTTTGCGACTCCTACCACCTGAATCATCTCTCCTGATATCGGCAGACCTGGGACTACCGCTGATCTCAAAGTGGATCTAGTGGCTCCCGTATCCACCAAAAAGGTCGTAGGACATCCAGCTACTTCAGCCTCTACGTACGGTCCTCTCTGATCTACTTCCAGGGCTGCTCCTAAGGTACAGTCTCCTTCCCTATTCACTCGTTGCCCTGTAAGAGGATCAACGTAGTAGCACTCTTCTCCTCCTACGAATAATGGCATTTGTCTATAGGTTTTCCCTCCATTCGTAATTCGAGGTGGTTGAGGAAACGGGGCTCGAGGAGTCTGAGTCCCCCCTTTGATAAACTTTCCCTTCGGGACTGTCGCTCCCTTAACCACGTTATTCTGTACCTCTTCCTCCTCCTGTTCTAATTCCCCTGTCTCAATATTGTAAGGACACTCGCGTCTCCAATGTCCCACCTCGTTACACTGATGACACCTGGTTGTCCTTTTCAGTGTCGCGATATCCATTCTCGGTCTCGGTCTTTCTTCCTCATCTCTGCTCTGATTATTCTGTTTCTTTGCTTGCGCTCCTGTTCCCTGCTGTCGCTGTCCACCCTTTCCAGCTGCTTGCATCTGTACTAACATTAACTTTTCCTTGAGCTTCTTTGCCTTCGAGTCTATCTCATCGCTACAGTATCTTGCATACCTCAGAATTTCGTCTAAAGGTTTGTTCTGCCAACAGATCAAGTGCTGTTGAATCATTAGGCTTATGTCTGGTCTCAATCCGAGAACAAACTTTGACACAAACTGTCCTATGTCTTTAGGATCCATTACGTCCAGTCCACTGTACTGCTTGAATGCTTTCAATAATCTCTCATAGAACTCATGAACTGTCTCTTTAGGCTCCTGAGTTGTTCGATCTATCTTAACCCAGTCTATGTCTTGCACCGGCACTTTCTCTTTTAGCCATGTTATTACTCTTTCGTATTTTTCCATGACCCTGTCTGATGGACCACCTGTCTGGGTATCTCTCTGAGGCTCACAAGTGGGCCATTCAATACTAAGTTTGCATGCCGTCCACAAATCTCCGGGTACTACGATATCGAACAATGTGTTCAAATCGATCCACAGTACCTTAGAGATCTTCACGAATCTTTCTACCTGCTTGTACCACTCAACGGGATTTTCTCTAAGTTTCGGGAAGGAATTAGTGAATGCCGCTAAATCCCCCCTACTCCATGGTACATGCACGTAGTTTCCGTTCGCGATTTCTCGCAAAGGAAAAGCTTCCATTCGCATTAGGTCTGTATCCTGAGACTTCACAAGTGTACTCCGTCTGACAGATCCCTTCTTGGACCATCTTTCCTCCCATCTATCCAGATCTCTCCATATTCTAATACACATGACCAATTCCCTTATGTGTACTCTCAGCCCAATCGTTCTGCGCTCATCTAAATCTAGATCCGTGCAATTCAGCCTATGGTTGGCCTGCAAAGCCTTAGTTCTCGATATGTCTATCATGTATCTTTCTGCCAATTCAGATAACTTCTCATGAGCTGCTCTCGCTTTCCGAGTAACGTCTTTAGATAAGAACAGTATCTCATCTGGTGCGTACAGCTCTAACCTCTCAATTGCCACTGTGCCATCAATTATTTCGTCCAAGTCTGATTTTAAACTCATTACATCTATGCGTCTTGCTTTTATTTCAGCTTTCAGTACATCAGTCCTAGGTTGTTCTCTCATATCCCTCTCTCCCCACTATGCGCCCTACGCCTGAGCACAGGTGAGTTATGAGGAATTTTTCTTCCATCTCTTTGTTCCCACCTCTCTAAATCCCAAGCCTTTCCATCTTCTCTTGGGGTGTGGTGGAACAATGCTCCATCCTTTAATCCTACATTCTGTCTTTTCGGCTCAGTTTCTCCAGATACGAGATAAGATCCTCCGTGCTGTTCTAAACCACTGTAACTCGCTTGCTGTCTGGTATCACTCAACAAACGATAAGGTCCTTCATGGCTCTCCATGCTCCCGCGATCTCGTTCGTGATCACCGGATGTATGGCGAGACGTTTCGCGACTACCTGTATTCTCATGACTTCGTCCTAGATCACCGGACGCATGGCGAGACCCTTCGCGACTCTCCATGTTCCCGTGATTCCAATGTTGGACATTTTCATCCGGAGCATGGTGTGTGCACCTAAAGGTATTCCGGTACTCCTGCGTCCTTCGTTCTCCCTCACTAAAAGTGACGCGAGGCACTTCGCCACACCCTGCACTCCTGTCATCGCACATTTGCCTATTGCCGCTAATGGTAGGACTCGTATCTCTTCTACTTTCTCGACTCCCTCTCTCCCACTCCGGGCTGCTTTCTCCAGCTCCACAATGAGAGAGGATCTTGTTATCCTGATTTCTCCATTCAGCTCCTGTTTCTAAACTTTTATTCCGAGCCTCTTCGGCAGTATCCCACTCTTTCAGATATTCCCTTAATTCCTTATAGGATTTCGGTTTTGGTCCCCTCAAATCCATCGATCCTCTTTGACCCCCTTGTTCTATCCAGGGACCCGTTGCGGAATCCAATGGGGTACTCCGACTCACTGGTGCTAACCTCTGTCTTTGAGGATTCATCATGTTACTCCTATTCTCCATCTCTGCCCTTTCCCTGTCCCATCGTGCCTGTTCCTCCTGCTGGACCCCCTCTGGGTTGTAGATTGACACAATAGGGCCTATGGTAACAGGTACTTGTAAAGCGTCTGGCATTTGGTACGACCTTGCACATTGCGTCTCTGGAGCCTTCTGGACCACGAATCTTCCCACTACTCTCTGTTCGGAACTAGTTTGAGGTATTTCCTCACTTTTGTTGGAGTCCCATTCTGTTACTGGGATCGATTTATATTCTCCCCATCTAGCTCCGTCCCCTTGCTGTAATATGGGACTTGCGGATTCACCGCTATATGGAGGTGGTCTATCTGTTAATAGCCTCTCTATCACATCCTCCTCCGTCTCGCTTTCCTCATCTTCCTCCTCTAGAGGTTTCTTTTCTCCCGTGGCTTCTATCATGGTGAACAGTTTGTCTGCTTCTATCTTTTGCACTCTCCACTTCTTAGCTTCCTCATCCCATTTGGCATCCTGCACTGCCTTTACTGATCGTCTCACTCTTTCTTGACGCCTCTTTAAACTCTTCTCGTGTGCCGCTCTAAACCATGCACTAAGAGCTTCAAATTGTGTTGGCCTCGGTAGAGGTCTTGTCGCAAGCATTACTGCTTTCAGTTGGTTCAACACGTCTAGCTTAAACGTTCCGAATCTCGGAAACGTCAGTTCCTTTTCCCCTTCAGTTAGCCTATTCCACTCGGAGATCCACATTATTGAGTGTAAGCCTACATTTACTGCCATATGATAAGCTGGTGTGCCTTCTGGTGGAGCTTCTTCTCCGGCATATACGTTTCTTCTATTCCTCCTAAAGATCTTTCTTAAACCCTTAAAGCACTTCATTTTTGATGATCTACGATTTTCTCTTATTAATTCTCTTCCTTATTTACGTCCTGATGACAACCACCAATCCCTGTGCGACTCTCGCTAATCAGCCTATCCCAACGCTGTTCTACGCTAACCGACCAATCTCAGCGCGGCTCTACGCTGACGTCACTTGTTCCCTCTACAGCAGTTTCCTTCGTTTCTCAACTCGTCTCGCGGTTTCACATGCGTTTCATTCATACGCCGAAAAATGACTACTTCCGTCCAAGCGATCACTTTTCTCTGACTGTACGGCCACAGTCTAACTGTAATTGTCACCTCAACTGGCGAGACGTCTTTCCTCTTACGGTCGGACGCTTGCCTCAACTGATAGGTTACTTACACACAGTAAACGTACGACCAGCATGCGTTTAGTCATACACTCACTCAGACGCTCCCCCTATCATCGGTCTGCGGGCGATCAATGGTACCTCATGACCCCCTTTCAATGGTAGACAAATTACTCTGGGTGTTCGATACACCCGAACCACTTAAGCCCTCTGGACATAAGATTTTATCCGGTTGCGCGCGCTCACAACCTTCCCTCAATCACACTACAGGCATTCAACTCCGCTTGACATTACAACACAGGAACAACATAAAACACCGCAATCTTACAACGCATGACCCTTATACTCACTCTCGACCGATTCTGCTGCTTTTCTCTCGACGCACCGTCAGCACCTTCTTCGGCAGGGATTCTTCTTCTGGTCGTCGATGACTAGGGACCTTGGGGTAAACTAAACCTGGCCTAGGTCGTCTTCCTCAAGAAGATAACCATCATTACTCTGCTACCAACTGCGGGGAATGAGATTTTGGTATCAATTTATAATCAATTTAATAATTTATCTCATTCGTAAATTTTGGACCGATAGTATCTGTCATTGAGTAAAAGACAACCCCCACATAGGTTTAGATAAACCCCATTAACTGACGCCACTCTGAAGAACCACTTACAACTGATAAAGTTTAAAAGTTTTATATAAAAGTCAAATTTGAATGCAAATACAATCCTCTCAGGATAAACCTCAAAGTATACAAAGAATACAAAATCAATTCCTTAATCAGCAATTTAAAGCTTCGGTGTGAAGTGGTTCCTTTGCGTCATCTACAGAAAGAGAAAATAATCAAGTTAAATCTGTCCCTACTCTATACTAGGTGACTTCCCTATTTCGCAAGTTTCTTCCCTATAAAGGTGTCAGCAGTTTGACTTCCAAAGAAGTTCAAACTCTCTTAGCCTCTAAAGGTAACTTATTTAAGAAGCAGTACCCTCTCTGCCTACCCATCCGCTCTTCTAAGGGTCCTCGGCCTACTGCTCCCTTGCGCTCTGATCTCTCTCAGCGCATCTGCTCAAGGCATCTACCCTTCTAACTTGCCTCTCGCTGTTCTCTCTGAGCTCTTGCTATCTTCTCCCCGGGGTGCTGTCCCTAAAATACACAATCACAGTGTGGGTGGAACGCCCCTTGACGCCCACCACGGACCTTCCCCGATGATGTCAGTTTCTGGCTCTTTCCATTGCTTCATCTCTTTGCGTCGTCCGTTAGGTTGACCCTTCTCCTTAGATGTCATCTTCATCTTCTTGTTGGCGACTTTAATTGACACTTTCCAGATCAAAAGTCAAAATGAACTTAAACAAGACTTTAACTTACAACTATTTCTTGACCTTACTAGATCCTGTGAATGGTCATTCAAAACAAAGCTCAAATTCCAATCGCCTCCTCTCATGTTTAGGCAATAAACTTCGTTCGACATTTGTCACCTTAAATCTAACAAATGCTAGACTCTTCGGCTCGCACCTTCAAATGAAGGCTATTCACGACTCCTGTGAGCCCACTAAATTACATACATTGGACTATGCTCCTGCGAACCCTTGGTTAGTCAGGTTATAATCACAAATGACCTAAACTCTTCTAACATTCCTACAAACTTCTACACATTATAACCTTTAACATATATTTATATATGAACGCTTTTAGCCAATACTTTGCTCATGTGTGAATACATCTTACATAGAATACAATTACGTAGAATATGAACCTTAATACATAGAATATAAAGTTCACACAAAATATAATCTCATACATAGAATATAAACCCTATACATAGAACATAAAGTTATATTCTCATTGGTTACATCGTTATGCGTATGCTCCTGCACATTTCTCCATGTTACGTTTCTCGCCGTTTCTGCATTTAAAGTTACACACGTACATGAATTTCACTTTGCACGTTCTTCTGTTCGTAAGCATTTCTACACATTTCTACATTAGCCCATTACATATACGAGCTTTCTAAATCTAATACATCCTAAAGTGAATACAGTTATACATTTCTATACCATGTTGTCACTTTCCGTTGACTTTTACGCTATAGACGTCAAGTTTATGTTCGATATGCATTTCATTCCTACGTTACACAATATGCTTGTAAATATGGCCTATACATAATTTTTATTCAAAATTGCGCTCTCTCACCTTCTTTTCCAGTCTGTTGCTCATAAGGGCCTAGAATGAACATGGGTCCTCTGACACGCACCCACATTGCAGATGCTATTGTGTCATTTGCTGTGTTCAAATGTGTTGGACCTATATTTTGAAGCGTATTGTCGTTGATAGGGGAGAGGTGTCTTTGAATCTTTGGGGCCAGGAAATGTTATGTGTTATCCAAGACGAATATTGGGTGTAGTTAGTGTGCATTCTATTTCACAACTGTGTCTCCCCTCTTGTCTCGCAAGTTCTGTGCACATGAAACCGGGAGAGAGGAACAGGCTTATTTCGCGAATTCCTCCCTTCTGTCTAATGTTCACCATCTGCTCCGATATGTAGGTTGCTCTTAGCCCAGTGTCACTAACTTCCTTGTTCAGGAGCCACAGTTTTACAATCTCTTTTGTATTAGCTCACTTTGTGTGCTCTGTGGCGGTATCTACTGGATGGGGGCTTGCATTCGGGCTACTGCTGGTGCCTGGAGGGAGGGATGGCACTGGTTGCTGCATGGGCTGTTGTAGAATTGGAGGCAAGTAGGAGTAAATTATTTTGGGCTGAATTGCCTGAGTCTGTGACTGCATGTGGCGTGCAACGCCCTGCGTGTTGCCTGCTAATCCATACCAGGGTACTTGCAGCGTAACTGGGACCATATGATGGTTCGTATTTTTTTTAATGGTGTACCGTCATATTGTGCTTCTGTTAGCGTTGTTCCTTTTATTCCTACTTTTAATATTTCTTCTGCTTCCTCTCCAATCAGGGAGGTGGGAAGGCTTTTAATGTCACCTACCGCTAACGTCATACAAGCTCTATGTTGTTCTAAGCCTGCTATCCGTTTAATAGTATGTTCTGTTAGTGGCGGTAGTTGTTCTTTCAAATTGTCTTTGTCCATTTGGGGCCATGGAACACATTGAGGGACAGCGTTTGGGCTTTTGAACAGTGGGTATTTGATGAGTTGTGGTATTTGTTGCTGTGGGTCGTGTGAACATAATGGCCCACATGCATCAAGCATTTTTGGAGTCGCAAACGGTGCGATTCCTTAAAATCGGCCGTTTGCGACTCCAAAAATGCTTTTTCAGATGCATCATTATTTTTTAATGAAATTCGCTGATTTTGCGACTTTCCAGAATGCGATTGCATTTAAGGAATCGCAAATTTGCGATTCCTTAAATGCAATGCATCATTCTGAAATCAAATTGCGAGAACAAGGTTTGGAAGTGCAAATTACCACGAGGTTGAACCTCGTGGTAAATTGCGAAAAATGTTTAAAATGTACTAATTTACATTTTAAACAATGTCATGTTACAGACACACATGTCCTTAGGACATGTGTGTGTGAAACATCCATTTAAAAATACATTTCAGGGGTGCAGGGGGGGGTCCTTTGGACCCCCCCCTGCACCCATGAAATTTTCTAAGTGCCACTCGCAATTTCCATTGATTCCTATGGGCCTTTTGGCCCATAGGAATCAATGGGAATAGCGAATTCGCAATTTTGAAGTCACATAATATTTGCGATTCGGTAAAAATTGCGATTTTTACCGAATCGGAAATATTTTGCACTTTCTATGATGCATCCCGTTTTGCGAATCCATATTTGCGATTCGGTAAAATTCGCAAATTTGGAAACGCAAAACGGGAGTTTGATGCATGTGGCAGAAAGTTTCTGTAATTTTTTTCTCTGCCTAGTGGAACGTATTAGGGCGGTTGACAGAATGCCACTTTGATGTGCAGTCATTGGAGTTATTGTGTCTGTTCTGCTGTTAAATATGGCAACTGGTCTATTGTGTAGTAGGGGGAGAGTGGCTTCTGTTGTCTCTCCACCTTCATTATTCATTATGTGTGTGCATTTTCCTATCTCTTGTCAGAAATGTGTCCTAGGCGCAAGCTCCTGCACCGGAAGTGGTGTGCTAAAAGTCTCAAGTTTCTAAAAGAAGCAACAGTCATTTTCCTTTATTATTTTTACAATTTACTGTATCTGTAGAAATTTAAAAGGAAAAAATGTTCATAAGGACCCCTCTTCTTCTCACTGTCCATGCGCCCACAGCTTCCAGAGTTTCAGCCTCATTCCGGACAAGCCCGAAGTCGGAGGCCCAGTCTGTCCACTCAGTGTTGCCCCTTGGCAGATGCCCCCTTGGAACTTTGGCGGTTACAGCTTGGTTCTGGTCAGGCCGGAAGTCGCAAGCCCCACGCTATCTGCCCCTTGACTCAACACTCACTTGAGATAACCCACTGCTTTTGGACCAGCCACGCACTAAACCTCTTTGCTTGACTCAACACTCACTGGAGATAACCCACTGCTTTTGGACCAGCCACGCACTAAACCTCTTCACTTGACTCAACACTCACTGGAGATAACCCACTGCTTTTGGACCAGCCACGCACTAAACCTCTTCGCTTGACTCAACACTCACTGGAGATAACCCACTGCTTTTGGACCAGCCACGCACTAAACCTCTTCACTTGACTCCACACTCACTGGAGATAACCCACTGCTTTTGGACCAGCCACGCACTAAACCTCTTCGCTTGACTCAACACTCACTGGAGATAACCCACTGCTTTTGGACCAGCCACGCACTAAACCTCTTCACTTGACTCAACACTCACTGGAGATAACCCACTGCTTTTGGACCAGCCACGCACTAAACCTCTTCGCTTGACTCAACACTCACTGGAGATAACCCACTGCTTTTGGACCAGCCACGCACTAAACCTCTTCGCTTGACTCAACACTCACTGGAGATAACCCACTGCTTTTGGACCAGCCACGCACTAAATCTCTTCGCTTGACTCAACACTCACTGGAGGTAACCCACTGCTTTTGGACCAGCCACGCACTAAACTTCTTCGCTTGACTCAACACTCACTGGAGATAATCCACTGCTTTTGGACCAGCCACGTACTAAACCTCTTCGCTTGACTCAACACTCACTGGAGATAACCCACTGCTTTTGGACCAGCCACGCACTAAACCTCTTCGCTTGACTCAACACTCACTGGAGATAACCCACTGCTTTTGGACCAGCCACGCACTAAACCTCTTCGCTTGACTCAACACTCACTGGAGATAACCCACTGCTTTTGGACCAGCCATGCACTAAACCTCTTTGCTTGACTCAACACTCACTGGAGATAACCCACTGCTTTTGGACCAGCCACGCACTAAACCTCTTCGCTTGACTCAACACTCACTGGAGATAACCCACTGCTTTTGGACCAGCCACGCACTAAACCTCTTCGCTTGACTCAACACTCACTGGAGATAACCCACTGCTTTTGGACCAGCCACGCACTAAACCTCTTCACTTGACTCAACACTCACTTGAGATAACCCACTGCTTTTGGACCAGCCACGCACTAAACCTCTTCGCTTGACTCAACACTCACTTGAGATAACCCACTGCTTTTGGACCAGCCACGCACTAAACCTCTTCGCTTGACTCCACACTCACTGGAGATAACCCACTGCTTTTGGACCAGCCACGCACTAAACCTCTTCACTTGACTCAACACTCACTTGAGATAACCCACTGCTTTTGGACCAGCCACGCACTAAACCTCTTCGCTTGACTCAACACTCACTTGAGATAACCCACTGCTTTTGGACCAGCCACGCACTAAACCTCTTCGCTTGACTCCACACTCACTGGAGATAACCCACTGCTTTTGGACCAGCCACGCACTAAACCTCTTCACTTGACTCAACACTCACTTGAGATAACCCACTGCTTTTGGACCAGCCACGCACTAAACCTCTTCGCTTGACTCAACACTCACTTGAGATAACCCACTGCTTTTGGACCAGCCACGCACTAAACCTCTTCGCTTGACTCAACACTCACTTGAGATAACCCACTGCTTTTGGACCAGCCACGCACTAAACCTCTTCACTTGACTCAACACTCACTTGAGATAACCCACTGCTTTTGGACCAGCCACGCACTAAACCTCTTCGCTTGACTCAACACTCACTTGAGATAACCCACTGCTTTTGGACCAGCCACGCACTAAACCTCTTCGCTTGACTCAACACTCACTGGAGATAACCCACTGCTTTTGGACCAGCCACGCACTAAACCTCTTCGCTTGACTCAACACTCACTGGAGATAACCCACTGCTTTTGGACCAGCCATGCACTAAACCTCTTTGCTTGACTCAACACTCACTGGAGATAACCCACTGCTTTTGGACCAGCCACGCACTAAACCTCTTCGCTTGACTCAACACTCACTGGAGATAACCCACTGCTTTTGGACCAGCCACGCACTAAACCTCTTCGCTTGACTCAACACTCATTGGAGATAACCCACTGCTTTTGGACCAGCCACGCACTAAACCTCTTCACTTGACTCAACACTCACTTGAGATAACCCACTGCTTTTGGACCAGCCACGCACTAAACCTCTTCGCTTGACTCAACACTCACTTGAGATAACCCACTGCTTTTGGACCAGCCACGCACTAAACCTCTTCGCTTGACTCCACACTCACTGGAGATAACCCACTGCTTTTGGACCAGCCACGCACTAAACCTCTTCACTTGACTCAACACTCACTTGAGATAACCCACTGCTTTTGGACCAGCCACGCACTAAACCTCTTCGCTTGACTCAACACTCACTTGAGATAACCCACTGCTTTTGGACCAGCCACGCACTAAACCTCTTCGCTTGACTCAACACTCACTTGAGATAACCCACTGCTTTTGGACCAGCCACGCACTAAACCTCTTCGCTTGACTCAACACTCACTGGAGATAACCCACTGCTTTTGGACCAGCCACGCACTAAACCTCTTCGCTTGACTCAACACTCACTGGAGATAACCCACTGCTTTTGGACCAGCCATGCACTAAACCTCTTTGCTTGACTCAACACTCACTGGAGATAACCCACTGCTTTTGGACCAGCCACGCACTAAACCTCTTCGCTTGACTCAACACTCACTGGAGATAACCCACTGCTTTTGGACCAGCCACGCACTAAACCTCTTCGCTTGACTCAACACTCACTGGAGATAACCCACTGCTTTTGGACCAGCCACGCACTAAACCTCTTCACTTGACTCAACACTCACTTGAGATAACCCACTGCTTTTGGACCAGCCACGCACTAAACCTCTTCGCTTGACTCAACACTCACTTGAGATAACCCACTGCTTTTGGACCAGCCACGCACTAAACCTCTTCGCTTGACTCCACACTCACTGGAGATAACCCACTGCTTTTGGACCAGCCACGCACTAAACCTCTTCACTTGACTCAACACTCACTTGAGATAACCCACTGCTTTTGGACCAGCCACGCACTAAACCTCTTCGCTTGACTCAACACTCACTTGAGATAACCCACTGCTTTTGGACCAGCCACGCACTAAACCTCTTCGCTTGACTCAACACTCACTTGAGATAACCCACTGCTTTTGGACCAGCCACGCACTAAACCTCTTCGCTTGACTCCACACTCACTGGAGATAACCCACTGCTTTTGGACCAGCCACGCACTAAACCTCTTCGCTTGACTCAACACTCACTGGAGATAACCCACTGCTTTTGGACCAGCCACGTACTAAACCTCTTCGCTTGACTCAACACTCACTTGAGATAACCCACTGCTTTTGGACCAGCCACGCACTAAACCTCTTCGCTTGACTCAACACTCACTTGAGATAACCCACTGCTTTTGGACCAGCCACGCACTAAACCTCTTCGCTTGACTCAACACTCACTGGAGATAACCCACTGCTTTTGGACCAGCCACGCACTAAACCTCTTCGCTTGACTCAACACTCACTGGAGATAACCCACTGCTTTTGGACCAGCCATGCACTAAACCTCTTTGCTTGACTCAACACTCACTGGAGATAACCCACTGCTTTTGGACCAGCCACGCACTAAACCTCTTCGCTTGACTCAACACTCACTGGAGATAACCCACTGCTTTTGGACCAGCCACGCACTAAACCTCTTCGCTTGACTCAACACTCACTGGAGATAACCCACTGCTTTTGGACCAGCCACGCACTAAACCTCTTCACTTGACTCAACACTCACTTGAGATAACCCACTGCTTTTGGACCAGCCACGCACTAAACCTCTTCGCTTGACTCAACACTCACTTGAGATAACCCACTGCTTTTGGACCAGCCACGCACTAAACCTCTTCGCTTGACTCCACACTCACTGGAGATAACCCACTGCTTTTGGACCAGCCACGCACTAAACCTCTTCACTTGACTCAACACTCACTTGAGATAACCCACTGCTTTTGGACCAGCCACGCACTAAACCTCTTCGCTTGACTCAACACTCACTTGAGATAACCCACTGCTTTTGGACCAGCCACGCACTAAACCTCTTCGCTTGACTCAACACTCACTTGAGATAACCCACTGCTTTTGGACCAGCCACGCACTAAACCTCTTCGCTTGACTCCACACTCACTGGAGATAACCCACTGCTTTTGGACCAGCCACGCACTAAACCTCTTCGCTTGACTCAACACTCACTGGAGATAACCCACTGCTTTTGGACCAGCCACGTACTAAACCTCTTCGCTTGACTCAACACTCACTTGAGATAACCCACTGCTTTTGGACCAGCCACGCACTAAACCTCTTCACTTGACTCAACACTCACTGGAGATAACCCACTGCTTTTGGACCAGCCACGCACTAAACCTCTTTGCTTTAGATGGAATATTGAACGTTGCCTTCCTGCCTTTAGTTGTGGTAGATTCGTGCGGGCGGTAAGTGTGAGTTGTATCCGAGGGTGCTTTTAATTCTTGACAATGTTATTCACAGTGTAGTGTGTTAATTTGTGCACCTATTGTATTTGTTTTCAAAGGCTGTTTTAGCTGGAAGTTAAGCAGGTATTTTAAGCTAAATGTAATGATGCACGTTTAAGTGTTTATATTCTACCAACACGACATGGGCAGGGGAGAGGGAGGAGTATTCTGAGCTCAAGCTAAGAGGGAACTAACAGGGAACACATAACTTTAACAGAATGGCGCAGGTCAACATGTACACGACATATAAATATACAATTTTATGCACCTGGATTTTTTCTCTCTAAAAGATAGAAGACAATCTGTGTGCCAAGAATGGAGCACTGAGGCATTGCCCCAGACATTGATCTTAGAAAGAAACACAACAGGGTCACTTTAAAATGCGGAAAACCACGAGCGACCCATGAAAACAGGCAACTATTTTTCCAAAAGAAAAGTCTACAGTTCTTACAGACTTAATTAAAAGGCAAAACTTGTTAGACAGGCAATATGAAGAAAAATACACAATATAAAAACCGTGCACGCGAAACCCAGTAACCACAACCTCAAACGTCAAAATGTAACAATAAATCCTGGCTCAGTGCCTACGTGTGTCATATTAAAAAAGGGTTGTTTGTCGTGCAAGACACCAGTCAGCAAGGTACTGTGGCTTGGGCAGCATCACCCCTACGAGTCATCCACTGACCACAGCCGGACACCACACCGGGACAAGGCAAAGAGAAAACGCAAAAGACTCTTTGACTTACACGTGTGTGTCCGGTGGTTCAGTCAGGAAGAGGCAACGAAGGGCAACCTCCGCCTGCGGCCACAGGGGAAGGTTCCCTCTCCTTGTAGTCTGGAAATTCTTATGCACGGCCCGTTTCGTGGTCGCCAGCTGTTGGAGAGTGGTTCTTACCACATAATTTAGTACAGTGACGTGCTATCTAAAATAAAACACACACGTGTGAAATTCAGGAAGTGTGTCAAGAGTGGTACTATTTATTCAAACAATTTAGACAATAAATGTCAAAGACACATCATTAATCAAAAATAACTATGCAATCTAGTAAGTAACAGGTGTCAAAAATATCTCGCAGATCAGGAGCAAAAACATGCAATCTAGTACGTTTAAAATCACAGCAATCCAAAGAAAAGAGAGAGAGAGAGAAAATGAATACCCAAGTACAATCAAGCATTGCAACCTCAATCAAAATGCTCAATAAAACGGTTAACCGGTAGCACAATCGTCGTGACAAAAGGGACACTGTACGAGGTGGTCAACAAACTGGAGATTAAGCAGTCCTTTTATACATTTGAAATGAGGAACCGTTGACCACAACATCTAATGTTGGCAGGTGCTTGACCGCAGAACATAAAAAAAGTTTGAACTTTTAATCAAAAACACTTTGAGTCAACTCTCAGAAGCTTTATGGTGGAAGCTCCTTATAAGACTATGGTTTATTTTAAGCCCTGTCGCTATTTTAGTTTCCAAAGCTGCGGA
This sequence comes from Lissotriton vulgaris, assembly GCF_964263255.1. Classification (NCBI taxonomy): domain Eukaryota; kingdom Metazoa; phylum Chordata; class Amphibia; order Caudata; family Salamandridae; genus Lissotriton; species Lissotriton vulgaris. The sequence continues at coordinate 307,172,373 of NC_141688.1, read as the reverse complement.
AAGTCCCAGTTGGCCCCCACTCCTACAGTGTGGACAATGTTAGCACAACCCTGTCTATGGGCTGGCAGGGACAATTATGACTCTCATACTTCAGATGCGGACAGAATGGGCCTGGGGCACTATATGGTAAAACTAGACCCTGCTTCACGGTGTGTTGAGGGATCTATGACATAATATCGACAGACAGAATATAGACATACAAAATATCGACACAAAAATATCGACATCAAAAATATCGGAGTTCTATCTACATAAAGGTACGTACAAAAATATCGAAAAAAATATATTGTAGTACAAAAATATCAAAGTTAAAATAATCGTTTTTTTAAATGTATTAATAATATTGTAAACATAATTTAAAAATACAAATAATTTAACTAATTATATATATAACCATTAAAACATATTTAAAAAATAATAACTAATACATATACATTTAAAATATATTAAAAACTCTACATATAAATTAATACATATACTTACTCCACATATTGCAACAGTAGGAAAAGCGTTGGATAGCGTAGGGGTAAAAATTACTATTCCCACTCCAGAAGGTGCAACAGTAGGGAAAGCGTTGGATAGCGTAGGGGTAAAAGTTACTATTCCCACTCCAGAGAGTGCAACAGTAGGGAAAGCGTTGGATAGCGTAGGGGTAAAAATTACTATTCCCACTCCAGAGAGTGCAACAGTAGGGAAAGCGTTGGATAGGGTAGGGGTAAAAATTACTATTCCCACTCCAAAGGGTGCAACAGTAGGGAAAGCGTTGGATAGCGTAGGGGTAAAAATTACTATTCCCACTCCAAAGGGTGCAGAAGTAGGGAAAGCATTGGACAGCGTAGGGGTAAAAATTACTATTCCCCCTCCAGAGGGTGCAACAGTAGGGAAAGCGTTGGATAGCATAGGGGTAAAAATTACTATTCCCACTCCAGAGAGTACAACAGTAGAGAAAGCGTTGGATAGCGTAGGGGTAAAAATGAATATTCCCACTCCAAAGCGTGCAACAGTAGGGAAAGCGTTGGATAGCGTAGGGGTAAAAATTACTATTCCCACTCCAAAGGGTGCAACAGTAAGAAAAGCGTTGGATAGCGTAGGGGTAAAAATTACTATTCCCACTCCAGAAGGTGCAACAGTAGGGAAAGCGTTGGATAGCGTAGGGGTAAAAGTTACTATTCCCACTCCAGAGAGTGCAACAGTAGGGAAAGCGTTGGATAGCGTAGGGGTAAAAATTACTATTCCCACTCCAGAGAGTGCAACAGTAGAGAAAGCGTTGGATAGGGTAGGGGTAAAAATTACTATTCCCACTCCAAAGGGTGCAACAGTAGGGAAAGCGTTGGATAGCGTAGGGGTAAAAATTACTATTCCCACTCCAAAGGGTGCAGAAGTAGGGAAAGCATTGGATAGCGTAGGGGTAAAAATTACTATTCCCCCTCCAGAGGGTGCAACAGTAGGGAAAGCGTTGGATAGCATAGGGGTAAAAATTACTATTCCCACTCCAGAGAGTACAACAGTAGGGAAAGCATTGGATAGCGTACGGGTAAAAATTACTATTCCCACTCCAGAGAGTGCAACTATAGGGAAAGCGTTGGATAGCGTAGGGATTAAAATTACTATTCCCACTCCAGAGGGTGCAACAGCAGGGAAAGAGTTGGATAGCGTAGGGGTAAAAATTACTATTCCCACTCCAGAGAGTGCAACAGTAGGGAAAGCGTTGGATAGCGTAGGGGTAAAAGTTACTATTCCCACTCCAGAGAGTGCAACAGTAGGGAAAGCGTTGGATAGCGTAGGGGTAAAAATTACTATTCCCACTCCAGAGAGTGCAACAGTAGGGAAAGCGTTGGATAGGGTAGGGGTAAAAATTACTATTCCCACTCCAAAGGGTGCAACAGTAGGGAAAGCGTTGGATAGCGTAGGGGTAAAAATTACTATTCCCACTCCAAAGGGTGCAGAAGTAGGGAAAGCATTGGATAGCGTAGGGGTATAAATTACTATTCCCCCCCAGAGGGTGCAACAGTAGGGAAAGCGTTGGATAGCATAGGGGTAAAAATTACTATTCCCACTCCAGAGAGTACAACAGTAGGGAAAGCATTGGATAGCGTACGGGTAAAAATTACTATTCCCACTCCAGAGAGTGCAACTATAGGGAAAGCGTTGGATAGCGTAGGGGTTAAAATTACTATTCCCACTCCAGAGGGTGCAACAGCAGGGAAAGAGTTGGATAGCGTAGGGGTAAAAATTACTATTCCCACTCCAGAGAGTGCAACAGTAGGGAAAGCGTTGGATAGCGTAGGGGTAAAAATGAATATTCCCACTCCAAAGCGTGCAACAGTAGGGAAAGCGTTGGATAGCGTAGGGGTAAAAATTACTATTCCCACTCCAAAGGGTGCAACAGTAAGAAAAGCGTTGGATAGCATAGGGGTAAAAATTACTGTTCCCACTCCAGAAGGTGCAACAGTAGGGAAAGCGTTGGATAGCGTAGGGGTAAAAGTTACTATTCCCACTCCAGAGAGTGCAACAGTAGGGAAAGCGTTGGATAGCGTAGGGGTAAAAATTACTATTCCCACTCCAGAGAGTGCAACAGTAGAGAAAGCGTTGGATAGGGTAGGGGTAAAAATTACTATTCCCACTCCAAAGGGTGCAACAGTAGGGAAAGCGTTGGATAGCGTAGGGGTAAAAATTACTATTCCCACTCCAAAGGGTGCAGAAGTAGGGAAAGCATTGGATAGCGTAGGGGTAAAAATTACTATTCCCCCTCCAGAGGGTGCAACAGTAGGGAAAGCGTTGGATAGCATAGGGGTAAAAATTACTATTAGCACTCCAGAGAGTACAACAGTAGGGAAAGCATTGGATAGCGTACGGGTAAAAATTACTATTCCCACTCCAGAGAGTGCAACTATAGGGAAAGCGTTGAATAGCGTAGGGATTAAAATTACTATTCCCACTCCAGAGGGTGCAACAGCAGGGAAAGAGTTGGATAGCGTAGGGGTAAAAATTACTATTCCCACTCCAGAGAGTGCAACAGTAGGGAAAGCGTTGGATAGCGTAGGGGTAAAAATGACTATTCCCACTCCAGAGGGTGCAACAGTAGGGAAAGCGTTGGATAGCGTAGGGATAAAAATTACTATTCCCACTCCAAAGGGTGCAACAGTAGGGAAAACATTGGATATCGTAGGGGTAAAAATTACTATTCCCACTCCAAAGGGTGCAACAGTAGGGAAAGCGTTGGATAGCGTAAGGATAAAAATTACTATTCCCACTCCAGAGGGAGCAACAGTAGGGAAAGCGTTGGATAGCATGAGGGTAAAAATGACTTCCTACACTACTCCCCCTTTAACACACAAGACACTACACATACAAAAAAACACAATTAATATGAATATCAATTAATCAATTAATAACAATTAATATTATTACATTGACGAATTTATAAATCACCTAATTAACACATATTAATGACCAATTAATAATTAATTACCAATTAATAATTAATTAACAATATATTTACAAGAATAAACAATATTTATTAATAAATTATTTAGAATAAATATTATTAAATAATAATAAAAAATTACCAATTAATTAATTAACAATTAATTAATAGATACCAATAAATAAATACAATCTATTTAATTAATTTAATTTAATTATGTTACACCCTATTCCCCTATAAATACACAACCCACTACATATAAATAAATCACATAAAAAATACATTTAATTGTCATTTAATCACTTAATAATAATTAATTACCAATTATTTAATAAGTAACAATAACAAAAATAATAAATATTACTACATTAACTCTAATTAATTTAATTAAATAATTAATATTAATGAATTGCCATATAATTAATAATTATTTATTAATCAAACATATTAAAAAATATATTAATTAATTAAATATAATGAAATTACTTCCCACCCTATTCCCCTATAAACCCACAACCCTCTCTGATACCAATAATTAATAATTAATTACCAATTACTTATTAATTAATAATTATTTATGAATCAAACATATTAAAAAAATATTAATTAAATAATTATAATTAAATTACTTCCCACCCTTATCCCCTATAAACCCACAACCCGCTCTGATACTAAAACGCAAAATGTAAACAAAATTACAAATTTCTAAACATACATTAAAAAACATGTTTAACAAACATATAAAATACATATAAAAATACATAACACTAAACAAAATTTCAATATTAGTAACATCGATATATTTGATATCGATATTACTAACTTCGATATTACTTACCTTAGTATCGATATTCTGTCTATCGATATTATTGCACATCGATATTCTATACCATCGAAATTAAAACATCGATATTATTGTATATCGATATTTTAATTTCGATATTTTGTCTCTCTACCGTGTTGAGGTGGGGTGCTTCATGTTGATTGTGGTGCAGTGCGATGCTGAAACACAGAGGTCAATGACAGAAAGAAAAAAAAAATGCATGTATCTCTACACTTTTGTGTAACAGTTCTGCAATTGGAATTTCATTCATTTTTTGAAGTTTACATTTCTTTACCTTTTTCCAGTGCCTACATTTTCTATTGGAAAGTGAAGTTTGTGTGAAAATCTATTGGTAAAATAAAACTGGAAGTTATTTTCTATAAAGTTTGATCAATACAGGGGTATTTATAAAAACATCCAACCTTTTAAGCAAACACTAACTACATTGTAGAATTTTTAACAAAGAGCTATTTTAAAATCTTCATAAATAATTAAGTTGCTTGAAGGAAGAATTGTTAAATAAAAGTGCATTAGCATCATAGATCAAAAAGTTGGATTTGCTAATAACTATATTGTAATAATTATTTCAGACGTGATCTGTAGTAAACGAAAGAGAAAGCTCACAATGAATTAGAAACAAGCTTTCGTATTGAAAAATTCAAATTTAGAACATTCTGCACTAAATGGCAGAGTAAAAGTATTTTTTTAAAAATTCAACTTTATTAAGATGATGATTGAGGCGAAGTCTGAAAACTTCATCCGCATCTACAGATCATAACTCAGAAATGGAATAGTTCTTATTAAATTCCAGATGAACAGAGAAATGTTGCTGAATTTTTCGACTTCATTTAGTCAGAAACCAGCCTTTTCTGGGTAAATTACTTTCTTCCCTCAATCATTTCTGGATAGTTAATGCTTTTGAACTTGAGTTTACAGTAGCACAAGCCTAACCAAAGTGTGTGAGTGTCAAAGGTCGCAAAACTTATAATTTTGTCACCAAGATGTTATGAAGGTTGACACTCTTGACACGTTTGTGACGCTGGAGATTGTAACTGTATTTATAAAGCGCGGCCTCGATTTGCTTTTTTGACGAGCAGCGCTCTATTCGGGAACCCAAAAGAATTGTCTGCTGCTATCCCATAATGTTCCCTGAAGCCTAAAAGCGTGCAAAAAAAGCGCCTAGTTAGAACACTGCACAGCACTTACAGCAGATTTTCCTTGCATGGAAGAAAATGGTGAAATCAGATTTCACAGACTGTACAGGACAGCTCGGAGTCAGGGCTGCAGGGATGCCCCCTCAATAATTTTTTGAAGAAGCTGCTGGTCTGATGTGCCCAAGACAAGACTGCGCTGCCTCCGCTGGAAGATAAGCTTGTGCCGGGATCTCACTTGCTGCAAAGGCTACGTGTGCACCACTTCTTTGTTGTTTCACAATTCTTTATTGAAAGAGGAGAACAAAACACTGTATAAGGGGAAGGGGGAAACATAAGGCAGGATATGTAAAACAATAAGAATGTACGAAAAACAAAGTGCAAAATTGATCACAGCACTGGATACATGTGGCGTCCCACGAGGCTGGGGCCTTGGAGGTCAAGAAGGGGCAATATCAAGGGTGGCAAGTGGATCCATACCTGGCACAGGATCAACAGTGGGTGGAGGGGGGGGCAAGATGATAAGACATGACAAAAAAAAGCAAAAGGAAAATAAAACAGGGAAAACACATTTGCACAAGTGCCCGGGTGGGGGAGAGAGAGGAGGAAAGGGTGGGAGAGCAGGGATGGAAGGAGAGAGAAGAAAGAGAAGAGAGGCAGAGAAACAGGGACAAGTGGAAAAGACAGGAGTAGAAGTGGGAGGTGGGCCGAGTAGGCACACACCCCCGGGGATCACGACCAGACAGGGTCTCAAGGGCCGTGCCAGCGTGATATAATATCTGGTCATCCCATTACCGGAGTCAGGAGGGCACTCGACTGAGAGCTGGAGGGCTTTGTCCCGGAGAAAAGGTCCCCCGGTGAGGAGGTCATGGATTACCCACTCACAGGAGGCTGTCTGGGACATCATCTGAAGGGGAGGTGTTTGATGTAAGTGTGTGACACAGCCTAGGAGCCAATGGTTCACACCCCAGGCACTTTAGGACTGTATTGTAAAGTCTACTCTAAAGTGTATTGACTCAATAGAATCCACATTCACAAGAAAGTAAATCACAGCACAAAGGCAAGTGTTTGGAATTGACCTGTCTCCTTTAAGATGACCTAGGTAGGGGATTGTAGGATCAAATATACTGACCCAGATCAGGCACAGTGAGCAGGGCTGGAGTCGCCAACCACACACGTCTTGCTGGCTGATGGTACCCAAGAGCACAGGAGACAGAAAGGAAGCTCCGCGTGGCAGTAAGAGCTGGTTTGGTCCTCAGAGAAGAAATCAAGGAACTTCAAAATGTGCTTTGCCATCACTTCACCCCTCAGGAGTCTAAGACCAGGGTCTCAGAGATGGGTCGTCCGCCCAGCCCTTCAGTTAAGGCACCAGGCTGGCACACATGCCCACCAGAAGGCAAGGGTGAGCTAGAAGAATTGTCCACTGGCTGATTCATAAAGCCATACACTACAATACTCCATACTATCGAGTTAATTTATTTGAACTATCAGGCTCCAACAGGAACCTCAGAAGTACATCCACCCATCTCCTGAAACCTCCAAGATTCAAAAAGAAAATATTGTTCAACCGTGCGTTCTGCGATCTTGCTCCAAGAATTTGGAACTCCTTGCCATCAGAGATCAGACCAAATCCTTCCACTCAAAAAAGTGGTCAAAAGACTATTAATGAACGAACGTTAAGTGCGCTGATCATGTTAGTGTGTTCTGTTAATAACCAAAATCTTGTAATATTTCTCACTGATGTTCTATGACATATTGTTCCCTTCTTTTCGTTCTAGTCCTGGAGAGCCCCTTTAACTGCATCAACTGTTGATTGTAAGATTTTTACTTGAAGCACTAGATGGTACCAATGATACTAATGTACTACCGTCTTTATGTTCGGTATAATTACTGACGACAATGCTGTACAGCGCTCTGATACCCCCTTGGGTCTGCTTCAAGCTCTATAAAACTTTCAAATAAACTAGCAACCCGTCGTGGACTTGTCCGGGAGCATTTAGGCTTCCCCTACCCCCACCTGGCCCGACATTGACCAGCAGCCCGTGCCCCCGCCCGCCCCGTCCCCCGCCTGCCCCGACCCCGATCATTGTTTTAGTAATTTCCCGTCCCCTGCCTGACCCAACACCCGCCTGCCACGACATTGTCCCCGGAGTATTACCTGAGCCGCAGGTCCTCATTTCAGCCCTCCAATTTCTCGTCCCCTGCCTGGCCCGGTTCCTGCCTGCCACAACATTGTCCCGGGAGCCTTACCTAAGCCGCAGGTCCTCATTTCACCGCTCCTCGCGCCTCAGCCGCAGGTCCTCATTTCTTCGCTCCGCCGCTCTGCTCCTCAACACCTGTCCGACCCCGCTCCTCCCCTGCGCCATCTCTGCTGCTCCCACCGCTGCTGACCTCACATCGCCGCCCCTCCCCCGCGCCATGTCCGCCGCTCCTCGGACGCCTCTCCTCCCCATGCTGACGTGAGCACGCATGTCGCAGCCGGCGCTACTTTGAGGGGGACTACTTTTAAAAAATATATAAATATTGTAAATAACGTTTTATTTTGTCATTTATATAGCCTATAACCATTTACACACCCTGATGATTTCAACGGTCAATCGGGTGTGTAGATTGGCGCTGTGGTTCCCGAGTTTACCTGCCTCAAAGCCTGAAAGTTCTTACTTTATTATAGTAGTATAGATAAATCACCCAGGAAGTTTAGTCGTGTCAGAGAGGTGTGGTCCTGCTGAGCCTGAAGGCGGTATCGTAGAAGTAGGGCTGCAGCTTCAGTATATCGCTGTTCAGCCACAGACCTTTGCTGGTCCCTGCAAAGAACAATATAGGACAAGTCGACAATGCGCCTGTCATCTGATTCATGGGCCACCTCCACTCCAACATTAGAAACAACTATCTGGATGAGAGAGGCTTCCAGGATCCTGGTTGGGTAGGAAGGGGCTGTGTAGAGGGCAATCCATTTTCACATCACCACCGTAGGCATCGTTGCTCGAAGGCACCAATCCGGGGGAGCCGCTAAAGCAGCCGCGGTGCGTCCATTGGGGCTAGGGTGACCAACTGGCATTGGTGCAAATTCAGGACGGTGAGTGTAAAAATTCAGGACAAAGGGTCAAAATTCAGGACACAAATTCAGGACAGGAGGTCAAAATTCAGGACAAAACTTCAGGACCATTGGATACGTTTTACAGACACATCAGAGGTTGCGCAATAGTATATAAGTAAGCCCAGCCATATCCAAACATATTAAACCATTTGCAAACCTATCCATCATGTATCCTTCCATCTATCATTTCACTCATCCATCCCTTCATTCATCCTTTCACTCATCCATCCATTATCCATCCATCCACCCTTTCAACCTATCCATCTGTACACTCATCCATCCACTCTTCTACCCATCCATCCATTCATTCACTCATCCATCCAGCCATTTACCCTTTCACCCATCCAGCCATCCTTTCACTTACTATCCATCCACCCAGTCACTCATCCTTCCACCCTTTCAGTCATCCATCCTCCCTTTCTCTCTCCATCGACCCTTTCACTTAGCAATCCTTCCTTCCATCCATCCACCCATCTACTCATCCACTCATGAATCCATCCATTGACCCTATCACTCATCCATCCTTTCTCTCATCCATTTATCCTTTCACTCCTTCACTCATCTATTCATCCTTTTGGCCATCTAACTTCCTTTTCACTCTCACTCATCCACCCTTTCGCTCATCTGTCCATCCATTCACCCTTGCACTTATCAGTTCATCAATCCATCCACCTTTTCACTCATCCATCCACCCTTTTACCCATCCAGCTACCCTTCCATTCATACATCCAGCTATTTACCTTTTCTCTCTTCCATCCTTCCACTCACTCATCTATCCATCCTCTCATTATCCATGTATTCAATCTTTCATTCATCCATTCACCCTTTCACTAATGCATCCAGCCATCCTTTCACTTGCTCACTCGCCCACCTTTTCATATTAATTTTGAGCTGAGCCTTTTTGAGAAGAGGTCCGTCAAAAACTTCACCCTCGCTGCAGGAGCCATTCCAGGACTGGGACAGAAGCCACCCAGGGCAGAGACAGGATCCACCACAGTAGGGGGACAGGAGCCATCACAGGCCGGGGGACGGGACGACAGGAGCCATCACTGGGGGGGGGGGAACAGGATCCACCAGGGTGGGCACAGGGGTGGGCATGCAGTATTCTAGTATCATCTTGGTCTCTTCCAGGGTGGGGTAGGGCCAGGGGCGGCTTGTGGATTTTGAAAGTGGTGGGGCGAAAAATGTAGTACCCTAATATAACGAGCAAGCGAGTGAAGCGAGCAAACCCGAAACACAAAAGGAGGGTGCCCAAGAATTTTTTTAAAAAAATTGATTCAAATGGTGGCTTTTACACCACATTTTTACTGCAAACTGGAGAAAACGGGGATCCAAATATAGCATGTTAAAGCACAAATAGGAAGAAAACATTAGAAACAGATAAAAAACTAGCCCAATCCTCTAAATGGTCTGCTTGCAAAATGACCCCCAAGCCAAGCACACCCAACCAACGGAAACAGGCCCTATAAGTGTGTCTCGTAATATTTATCTGGAGAGGCAATGACACATGAAGCACAATACCAGTGGGGCAGCACACTATGCGAAGTACAGATTTTTAGCTTAACAGTGTTAAGCAACGCTCATAATTACATTGGCCACCCCTACTAGAGACCCCCCCAGTTTTTTCATTCCACTTAAAGCTCTGCACACATAGAAGTGTGTGCGTGTTTCTTTTGTATATGGAAGGAGCAATGGTAGAAACTAAAGGCTGCACATTTCATGATTTCATTTAAATCATGAAATGCGTTGCCTTTGGTGTCTGCCACGCCTCCATATACAACAGAAACACACGCTGTGTGTGTATGTTGCATGGTCGCGTGGTAGAAATGAAAGGCCCCAAGGGTGAATTCACCGGATGTTGAGTCAATCTGTACACAGGTTTTGGAGAGATTGATTGTCTTGGAGAGTTTCTAAAGCTGTCAGTGACAGCGAGACACGTGTGATTTCGCAAAACACATCACGTATAAAACCAAAACGAGTATATTAACCTACGGTCTTCTTTCAGGGGTAAAGGTGTTCTTTAGGCCCACAGGTGCCCCCTAATCAATCAGAGGGGCCCTTATTCAGCCGAAAGCCAGTAAATATCTGTCAGATATGGGATGCTCAGGTGACTCTCTTCACAATCTTGGGGCTTGGCGGGTAGGGACAACTTGCATTACACCATTGTCTTCTTGAAACAAACACATGCTCCGCATTCGTACAGACCCCATATAAATACAACAGCAGGGCAGCAATAAAGCTATCTGTCAGCCTTTTATCATTCAAGACATTATCGTAAGCACCCGTGACTGGCCAATGAAGTGCGATTCAGAGTCTCGACTCGAGTGTGAAGCAGCCTTTCACGGAAGTACTATTGTGACAAACAAGCAAGGTGAATATTTCCCTTCCCACGTGCTCCCAGTGTTCCGGGGTAACCCTCTCACATGGATTATTTCAAAGTTGGGTGCTTAGCAATGCGCTCCCTTACCTGCAACTAATGACCAGCAGCTGTTCCTAATCTCTTCAGAGCAGTGGGGCAGCATACTATGCTAGGTACAGATTTCTTCTAACTTAAAAGTGTTAAGCCACGCTCATTATACATCAGCCCCCCCAACAAGAACCCCCACCACACCCAGTTTTTTTCATCCTACTTAAAGCCCTCCACAGAGATGTGTGTGTGTGTTTCTGTTGTATATGGAGGGAGTCATGGTAGAAACGAAAGACCGCGCATTTCATGATTTCATTTAAATCATGAAATGCGAGGCTTTTGGTTTCTACTATGACTTTTGTTTTCCCTATAGTGACGAGGCAGCAGGGAGCACCCATTCCTACAGGAATGCTCTCAGGCCCAGAAAGCAGTGTTCCCAGCTTCCAGACCTTCGCATTTCTGACCTATCTCTGGTGTCACAGTAGCCCTGGGCAGAAATGGAATGTGTGAAGCCCCTCTAAATTGTGGAGACATGGCGTATTCAGGGCTGCTTGCATCTGAATAGATGCTCCTGAAGCTTTGGGGGGGGGTGGGCAGTCACCTTCAAGCACCTCTTAACAGCTAATCAAGGGCTGGAGGTGTGAGGGTTGCCACCCCGCTGTGGCTCTCCAAATTCTGCTGGGTATGTGAGCTTTTGTGCTGGCTCGGAGTCTGTGACACCTGACCTCAGCATCGGAGTCAAGAAGGGAGGTGAGTGGAAGCTGCACCGGCTTCAGGGAGCTGCGACCGGTGACCGGTTAAAATTACGGACAAATGGCGTCCGTTAAAAGATCCTTCACGGACAACGGACAGAAGGTCGAAATTACGGACTGTCCGTGAAATTTACGGACGGTTGGTCACCCTAATTGGGGTGTAGGGGCGTAGCCCCACTAAGCCTGGTGGACGCACCTGCGGCTGCAACAGAGAGAGCACGGAGCACCTAAATAAAATGCAGCGCTTCGGGGGTTCCGACCGGGACAGCCCCGATGAAATAGGGAGTGCGCAGGGGGTGGGGCTGGGTTAGGTTACTATAATTACGGGCGGAAACTTGCCCGCGAATGCGCCTTAGCGTCAACTTAGTCAAGTTGACTAAGAGGGACCAGGGGGTGTGTCTGCTGGGCCCCGTCCTTTGAAATGGCGCCAGGGCGAGTAGTCTTTGTGCCCCCCTCCGTCAGGGACGTGCGCGGTGACGTTTCCAGTAGTTGCGCACTAGAGTCTGACACTGAGTTCGGCGTTGTCAAACAGACCCTTACTCGAGCTGGTAAGTTAATAATAATTAATAAGCAGTACCACAGTGGCTGCTCACACCTGACGGGGACACGCGCGCAGAGATGGGGACATGCAGGGGATAAAAGCGAAAGGCATGACTCCCAACATAACAAGAGGGAAAGGCGGCTGTCAGGTTCTAAAACCTGGAGGGCGCGCAGGCTGAGGGCGCGCCATTAAGGACTCACGCGGACACCTTATTCAGTTCGTCGCGTGGTCCCGACCAACTCGGGGACACGCCCACCTTTATTTATGTAACCTACGCGGCGCCGTGCGCCACCGCGTATGCGTACGTCTACGTACGCTAATCAACTAGACCGCAACTGTGCGGTCACAACATTACATTCCTTTTCACCTTTGGTATGAACAAATATCCCCCCCCCTTTTCAAAAGTCTTGCTCTGAGTGTCCCAACAAATAACAAAACATGGCCATCCGGCCTGTTACCAGTCTCTTCAGGATCCCTCAGCCCACTGCATAGTCCGCCATTCTGGAGGAGGGCACCGGGTTTCTTCTCAGCCCATAGCCGGCCGCTTGGCCACGGAACAGCACTCGCCGGGGTGGTTCACTGGAGGGAGTGCTTGTGCCCGGGGGGCTCTGGGGGTTCTCAGGGAGAGTGGCACTGGAGGTGCCGGAGGCTCGTGGTTCCTCTGCCGAGTCCATGCCCCACTCCTGTGTGGCGGCTTCGGGAGTGCTTTCTGGCCGGGTTGGTGATGCTGTTGATCCTCCCTTCTTCTCTGAGCTGGATGGATCGTTCTGGGGTTCGGCAGCTCTTTTGAAGAATGATACATTCCTGGTGACCGTTTCTCCTTCTCGTTGTGCGGTGACCATGGTCCCGTTTCGGGCAGTGACAGTCCATGGTTGCGGCTCAAACGGGAGCCTGAACTTGCTTCCTGGGTACCTGTCTCGGACGTACACTCGGTCATTTTCGGCAATGGATGACTCTTTGGACTTCCGCCGGAAGCTAGCATAGTCGTTGGATTTTTTCCTGTTGTGCACAGTCCTCCATGATTCTGCACTGGCGGGGTTCCAGGTGGGGTGATTTGGGAGGGTGTCTCGGATTATGCGTCCCATCGTGGACGGACCTGGGGCTGCCTCAGTGGTGCGGTGGGGGGTGAGCCTGTATTCTCGGAGGAAGGAGTAGATTCCCCTTTCCACCGATGTTCCCTCCGCATGGGCAATCCGGATGGATTTGTTCAACGTGCGCATAAATCTTTCTACTTCTCCGTTTGATTGCGGCCATCGGGGTGTTATTTTCCGGTGTAGGATCCCCCACTCCGCTAGATACTCCGCAAACTCTTGGCTCTGAAAGGGGGGACCGTTGTCGGTCTTGACTCTCACGAAGATGCCATGGGTTGCGATGGTTTTCTCGAATTTGGCAATCACCTCTTTTGCGGTGAGTGATGTGATAATCTCCACTTCTGGATATTTCGTGTAGTCATCCATGATGACCAGCATGTGTCTTCCATCGGGCAGGTGGCCGAAATCGGCACTGACGTGTTCCCATGGTCTTTCTGGGCCAACTTCTGTGATGACTGGCGGTGGGTTTTCTGGGAGTCCCGCTGCTTGGCACCACTGGCATTCTTTGACGGCCCGTTCTACCTGCGAGTCCATGTCTGGAAACCATAGCTTAGCACGAAGTCTGCTTTTTGTTTTCACCACTCCTTGGTGTCCTCGGTGAGCGAGGGCAATGGCTTGCTGCGTGAGGGTGGCCGGCATCACGATTCTGGGCCCTCTCAGCACGCAACCCTGGCTATCTACTGACAGCTCCTCCTTGACCCTCAAGAACGCTTCTAGGGCTGCTTTTGCTTGCGGTGTCCTCTGGCCCAGTGACGCTTGGAGCGTTTTCCACTCGTTGGTGTGTATGGCATTCGAGACAATCTGGAAGATCTCGTCATTTTGGGTGGCTTCGATGATCATTTCCATGCTCATGGGGAGCGGCCTGGATCTTTCGACTACCGCATTCACAAATGACTCAGTGTCTTCAGCATCTTCCCTCTCTCCCGGGGTGGCTGCCCTCGGATGGCGTGATAGAAAGTCCGCTGGGTTGGTGGCACCCGGTTTGAATTCTAGCAGGTAGTCATATTCCTGCAGCTGCAGGATCCACTTCTCAATCCTGGGCGGTGGTTTTGATACTGTTCCCCTGAATAGTGGAATTAGGGGCTTGTGGTCTGTGGAGACGGTGAACGGGTGTCCATACACGTACATGTGGAAATGTCTGCACGCCCAGTGGATAGCTATGGCCTCGCGTTCTATCTGAGAGTATCTTTGTTCCGTCTCTGTCAGCGATCTGCTGGCGTATGCAATCGGTGCCCAGTTATCTTCTCCTTGACGTTGCGTGAGGACGGCACCCAGACCGAATGGACTGGCGTCGACGGCGATATTGGTCTGCTTGGAGGGGTCGAAGTACGAGAGCGTCTTCTCTGCCGATAGGGCTGCTTTCGTGTTTTGGAATGCGTCCTCCTGCTCTACGCCCCACTGCCAGGGGGTGGATGTCTTCGTGAGCTCGCGAAGAGGTCGGGTAATGTTGGAGAGGTCCGGGATGAAGCGACCACAGAAATTGACCATTCCTAGAAAACTCCGCACCTCGGAGATGTTTGTCGGGGCGGGGGCCATCTGTACATCTTTGACCTTCTCTGGATCAGGGGCAACGCCTTTGTCTGAGAAGGTGTATCCGAAGAAACTGATGGTGTTGCGGAGGAATTGGCATTTTTCGCGGTGCAGGGTGAGGCCTGAATCCCTGAGTCTTTGCAGAACTCCCCTCAGCCGCTGGTTGTGTTCTTCCACAGACTGGGCGTATATCAACAGGTCGTCGCTGACGTTGAGTACGCCGGGGAGCCCGCTGAGCACTTCGCGGATAGTGTTTTGGAAAACTTCTGCGGCACTCGATATGCCGAAGTTGAGCCGGCGATATCGGCGTAGGCCCACATGGGTTGAAAAGGTAGTGATGTACCTGGAGTCTGGGTGGAGTGGAAGCTGGTGGTAGCCTGAGCGGAGGTCGACTTTGGAAAACCATTTGGCTCCATTGAGTTCGCTCAATATGTCGTCAATAGTGGGTGTCAGGTGACGCTCCCGCTTGACTGCGGCGTTAGGTAGGCGCATGTCCACGCATATGCGCACCTGCCCTGGCTGTTTGGGCTTTCTCGCTACTACGATCGGTGACACCCAAGGCGTAGGCCCATCCACCTTCTCAATTATTCCTTGTCTCTCTAGGCTCTCGAGCTCTTCTTCAACCTTCTTCCGGAGGTGGAAAGCAATTCTCCGGTGCCGGAGTGCCACCGGTTGGATAGACGGGTCAATGTGCAGCGAAACTTCTTTCCCTTTCAGGCACCCGATGCCCCTGAACATGTCGTCAAATTCTTCGATGATGGTATCGAGTTCGTCTTCTAGGACAGCCATGGCGTAGAATATGAGTTGAAGTTCCTCGGCGGCTTTTCCGCTAAGTAGCATGCCACTCCCTTCTTTTGTCACATATACGGTGGAAGGGACCGTCCTGTCTAGGTGACAGATGTCCGTTTGGAAGCACCCGATGAGTGGTATCGGGGTTTTCTGTCCGTAGGCGAACACTCGGATCTTTGCTTTGCTCAGGGTTGGCTTGTCCCGCAGTTGGTTATACACGTCTGCTGCCATTAACTCGATGGAGGCCCCTGTGTCTATAGTGGCTCTCACCTCTTGTTGGTTCACCCTTATGCGGCACTTCGGGAGGCGCTTCTTCTTCCTGGCCGGCTGATCGATGGCAAACACATAGTGTACGGGGTAGTCATGGACATCGTCATCCATATCTTCGCTATCGGGGCTGTCTCTGATGGCGTGCGCTGCTTCCGTCTTCTGTTTCGAGGACCTGCATACCGATGCGAAATGGTTCCATCGCCCACACGCGCTGCATTTCTTGCCGTTCGCCGGGCAGTCTTTCGCTCTGTGAGGTGTGCCCCCACAGTACCCACACTCCTTCCGCCTGTCCGGTGGCTTCTTCCCTCCGAATGACCTTTGTTTGGGGCGGACAGCGTGCACTTGTTCTGCGATGTTGGATTGTTCACTTTTAGCCGGTCTGTGCAGTGCAGCCTCCATGTGCGAGGCTCTCGCCTTCGACAGTTCCTTGGAGCGGCCTAGTTTCAGGATCTCCGCCAGGGGTTTCCCATCTTCTTGGAGGATTTTGACCCTGAGATCGGAAGAATACATATTCTGGATTATCTGACTACGTATTTCTTCTTGCTCCTCCCTGAATCCACAGGTGCTAGCGAGCTCCATCAGTCTCCCGTGGAAGGCATCAAGAGACTCATCTGCCTCCTGCCGGGCTTGGCGAAAGAGGAAGCGGTTGTAGTCCTTGCTGACCATGGGTTCGAAGTAGGCGTTAAGCGCTTGCAGGAGCGTGACGTAGGTGTGTGGCGTGGCTTCTGTCAGCGTCTTGTAGATACGGTGAATGTCCTTACCTCCCAGGTGCAGGAGGAGTGCTCGGCGGCGGTCCCTTGCTGTCCCCGCACCTTCGAAGTAGAAGTTGAGGCGCTCCGTCCAGTCCTTCCATCTTGGCGCCAAGGAGGCAGGTGCGCCGTCGATCACGAAGGGCTCGATTGGGGGGATGGTCGTCATCGTTGCGCGGGCACTGGATGTTCCACTAGGGGCGCTGCGCTCTGTGTCGTGAGGCGAGGCTCCTCCACGTGGGGATGGGCGCCACTGGCCGGGCAGTCGCTGCTGGGCACTTGTTGCTGATCAGCGAGGACGTGCGCCGCTCTCGCGAGCCATAAACAGCATGCGCTGTGACCAGGAGGCACCACGAGATCACGAGGCAGGGCGACTCTGAGGTGGTTCCAGTCACCTGTCCTCACACGGGTCACGGCCAGGGCCTCGCCGGGCCAGGCGGGGCAGTGCTTTGAACCTGGGCCGGATCGCCGATCTGGTGCAGGCTGTGCGGGGGGCACAGCGTGGGGTCAAACACCCCTCGTCGCCATTGTCAGGTTCTAAAACCTGGAGGGCGCGCAGGCTGAGGGCGCGCCATTAAGGACTCACGCGGACACCTTATTCAGTTCGTCGCGTGGTCCCGACCAACTCGGGGACACGCCCACCTTTATTTATGTAACCTACGCGGCGCCGTGCGCCACCGCGTATGCGTACGTCTACGTACGCTAATCAACTAGACCGCAACTGTGCGGTCACAACATTACAGCGGCGAGTGCCGTGAGGAAGGCGAGTAAACTCTCTCTCACACTCAGGCACGCTCCTTCTTCACACAAGTCAGGGAGGAGGGCCTGCACGTTTCATCATGGGCTCAAGTTATAAAAACTTCTGCGCCGCCTGCCTTCCTCACTCAGTCTCTCACAGACACATGCCGCGCACACCGCTAAAGGATATGGGGGTTCGGGCAAAGGGCGCTAAGGAGCAGGCGGCGCCGACAGAGATGTGTTGTCCTTATTCATGCCGTTAGTTACGGAAGGCGGTAGACAGGCAGCAGAGCACAATAATGTACCAGAAGTATTTGCACACATCCAGACTGTCACCCACACGATTTACGTCACACTTCGAGTGTCATGAAAAGATGAAATGGGGGTGTGCACGGGTTCGCTATCAAACACGTCGCATTTCGTAATTCGCACATCTAGCAATTTAAAACTTTGAATGGACTAGGAACAACTTTCAAATACTTTTCATTGAACGAAACTAGTTGTGTTATTGTATTTGCAGAAATATAGCGCTGCCTATGATTTTGATGGAATTGTAGTTCATTCTCGACCAGAGCGCTCTTTCAGATGGACTGGGGATGCCAGCAAGCGATGGAGTCTGTTCTTTGGCGCGTGGTTGTGTGAGATGAGTTCAGTTAGTTCAGTGCAGCCAAATGGAAAATCTGAAGTGCAGGTGTCCTGTACCGCGAATCTGCTTGTTTCTAAGACGTGTCCCTACTCTCTACGTTTAAGTATAGCACAATCTGCTCAGACCTGCAGGTACGCTCCCTCTCAAAATAAAAAGTGCAGTCACGCGAAGATCCCTACAGCAGAAAATCATTATGACACAAAGCTATCACATAATTTTAGCATTTTGGGCCCATTGCACCATTCAAAATTCAGATTATTTTTGTCCGTGCTGATGTATACTTTGTGCAGTAGGAGAATCTGGAAAGAATACATTGAATAAAGGGCCAATATCGTTTGTGGTAGAAAGCTGTAAATTATTCTGCACCAAAAACGGCAACTTTTACTTCAGCCCAAAGTATTTTTTAATCCATGTCATGGGCAGTATCACTTATACCAAACTGCAGTATTTGCTGTGATTTCATAGCATATACTCGCTTCCTGTGCCCATCAGTACTACCGTGCACTTGTCTCTGAATCTTTGGTGTTCACATTACATTATTTGTAAGCAGGAAAGACTCTCATATGCAAAAGGTTCACTATGCGCTCCATAGGCAGGGTACTCTGTACCCCAAGGTGTTTGAATCTCTTTTATATTTTGCTGTACCATCGAACATTCTCATTTTAATAGCCTGATCACTCCCTTCCTGGCTACTCTTTCTCTATTGTGGTGTAGGACACTCAGGAGCATATTTTCGAAATAAATTTTGAGCGCGGTGCTACGCCAAATTTGGCAATGCTGCTGAGGTCTGACATATTTTAAAAGCAGGGATGCTAAGAATATGGCGCACCCCTGTGTTTCTCCTAGCGCTAGAGCAAAAAACATCTGCCTTATGAAAGGGGCCAGCAGTAAGAAGTTGGAAAGGTAACACCTGTGGGGAAAAACACTATACCTTCAAAATAAAACCAAACCAGCTGCATGTAAATGTAAAAGTATATGCAAAATGGGCTAATATTAGAAAAAAATAACCAGCATGGTTGTACATGTTCACATGCAAAAGCAGATGGTTTAATGAGGAAGGGCACATGGCTCTGGACATCGATGCAGTTGGGAATCTTTGAATCTCACACACCTCACCCAACACCTCCTATTTTGGGCAAAATACGTGTATCTGTGAACGGCCTTATGTATGGCAGCAAGAATTGCGTGCTTCACACAGCATGCCACATGAGCAGTACCTAGATGTCTGTCTTTAATATTTCTGATACTGCAACCAGACATATCACACAACAACAACAAACACACACCAAGCCAGGCCGTCTTTGCCACTGCTTACTAGCAGTATCAGATAAATGAATGATATTGCATGATATTGACAATAGCTAGCATTGAGCATGAATTAAATCTTGAAATATGAGACTGAATTAAACAATAATAAGGTCTGTGGAGAGAAGGAGTAGCACTCTTTAAAGTGTCCCTCCCATTTCCCCTTCACACTTTCCTCTGTAGTATCTCACTGCGAGCCCATTACATCCCTTTTCTGCCTGCATCTCCTTACGCCACCTCCATATCCATGTTGGTAAGGGCTCTTTGGTGTTCCAAAATACTTTTTTTAGGGCTAGTTTCGTATTGCCGGTGTAATGCATGCGACATGGGCATTCCAATAAGTACACCACAAACTCAATGGTGCATGTGATGAACTTATTGATGCACTTTTCTCTCCCATTGTGGATTTTATAGGTTTTGCAGCTGGAGATGGATTTACAAGCCTTACAGGCATTACATTTGTACAATTCCTGGGTGGTTTGAAGCCATGTAGATTTTGTTTCAGGATTTTGGTAGCTTTGGACCTATTTATCCTTTAGGGATTTTGGTCTCCGATTTGTGATGACAGGAAAATTGCCAATGGTTTTACCTATTGTGGTGTCTGATTGAATGAGTCCCCAATGCTTGCCCATTAGTCTTTACAGTTTGTTTGATCTTGCGCTATATGTTGTTATCATACGTGGGTGTTTCACCAGTATATTTTATGGATGATTTAGAGGAACCCCTTTAACAAACATATCTCACATGACTAAATATTCGATTGAATATGAAATTATCATTTATTGCACATCGAGAATAATGGGACACTTGGCATTAATTGAATATGTGTATAACCAAGCGTCTAATCAATTTAATGAATTAACTTGTACTATAATAATTTTTTGCATTGTTTGTATATATGTTCTATTCAACAATTCACTTGGTACATGTCATTGGGAAGGCAGCACTTAAGGTGTATATTTTCCTATGTTTCCTTTCATCTCTTTCTCCTAAATAAATGAAGAGAAAGAACATGGATGCTTTTACCAGCAATTCCTTTCGGTTTTCTTTTCTTCCCTTTCCATTAAATCTGTGAAGAAATGGAATCATGATGATCAAATCGGCATTGCGGTACCAAATTATGTAAATACACACAACAGAATTTCAATAATGATTTATGATAATTTTTAGAGACATAATCATGTATAAAAGAGTTTATGTGTTTTGTTTTGGTGAAATCCACAATTGCGGACCGTAGTGTTTCTTCTATGTCCATTGTGACATCATGCATACAAAATGGTGACTGTGAGGTATCATAAAACAACTTGACAAAGGCCTTTCTGTGGCTGAAACGCGTTGTTGTTTGACAATTAAACCTACCAGAAATCGAATTTTGTGTGGCGCCTCGTTCCTATCTTGTGGAATTGAACTTTTGCTGTATCGTGGCAGCTGTAGCCACGGCTGGGACCGGCGCTTGAAGGCAGGCAAACGGCGTTTCCTGACAGCACCTGGTGTGCAATATATACATACATATACACATATATATGTATTACTTTGACGCCGTATTATGAATCTTCACAAAACGTTCAAAAAATAGTCTCATCAACCTAGGTATCAACCTAGGTTCTTTCCTGGAAAGTTCTTTTGGTGACCCATCAAGCAGGGCCTAGGAAAAAGGGGGAATTGAACACTAATGCAGAAAAAAGGACTGAACAGAAATACTCCAAATTTGGCAGCAAGCTAGATGTTTAGCAAGAAAGCATTTTTTTTATTTGGTGTAAATCTGTTTAGTACGTTTTGAGAAATTACAGTTCAAAATCTATGTATCTTACATGCAGCATAGGATGAGTGGACCCAGTGGATCAAAAGATTAGATCTCAATGGCTGTCTCAACAACAACAAAGATGTTGTGCATCTATTTTTATATGGGCCAAGAGGCTTGAAACCCCCTCTCCAAGCTGTGGTACTCCCCGGCGATCCCATCCCCGGGAACACCGTACCCTGCCTTTCTTTGGCTACTTTAAATAAATGTTGCTGCATGGTGGTGCCCAAACCTGGGCAGTGATACCACCAGTATTTTATAAGTGCTAGGGTAAATTGCAGGGAGTGTTGCGGCCCCTAAAAATAGCTTACAAAAATGGACCCTATGTTTCTTGGGGTATAGAGGACATGACTGCAGGAAAAGCTTGTGATAATTTCAAGCATTCTTGAAGCTAGAGTATTTGCTCTTCGCCTTCCGACTGCAGGAACCCTTTGTGGTTGGTCTTACGGCTCTATTATCAGGACTGAGACATGAAGAAGAGAGATTCTAACACATGTTTAACATTGCATTCAATAAAAAATTGCTTTCATGTTTATTAAACATTTCAATGCTTCTTATTAATGTTCACAATCTTCATGTTTATTGTTAAACATTTCAATGCTTCTTATTATTGTTCACAATCTTTAAATATGGCATTGAAATGCATTGATTTTACTGATGATTCCCTATCAAATCAAAGTTATTTTTATTATTAAGATGGTGATCTTTTGATAAAACTAAAAGGCTTGCCTTTAAATATTAATGTGGTGTTTTAATCCCTTGACAATTATGATCACACGGCCAGCGGCCTGCAGATTTTATTAGACGGCGTTGTCTCCTTTATGGACAGGCTGGACCTGTCTGTTAATTTTGCTAAGTTGATTGTATTAGTTGCCAGACGTCGGGGGACACGGATGAAAAGTTTTAAAGTTGGTCTCCATATTTTCGCAAACGGTTCCGGTCTTTCCCTACTTAGGTGTGTTATTCAACGACTGGTTACAATGGAGAGCCCTCTTAAATGGGAAGCTTAGCGAGTTGGACAAATCTGCGGGTGCTATTAGAACCTTTGCTAGCAGACTGGGATCATGGACACTGGAGGTCATTTTAAAATTGTGCAAATCCAAGGCCTCTGCGAAAGTGTTATACAGCAGTGAGGTTTGGGGGTACATCCCTTCTCATAGGCTACATGTGGTGGAAAACAAGTTTTTGCACTGGGTCCTGTGAGTCCCCCAAGGTACGCCAGCTTGGTCTGTGCATGAAGACTTTGAGGTTGATTATATGGTGGACCAAGTGGTAATTAGACCCGTACTTTGCTGCATAAAGATGTGGACATGTGAAGATAAGGGTTTAACCAGCCTGATCTTAGCAGATTGTCTGGCCTTGGAATATGGTAAAAAAAATCCAGTGGATACGTTATATAAAGGAATCCTTCCAGGACATAGGAAGGCCAGACCTTTTCTTTGCACATGACACTTTAAACCCTCACAAAAGATTTATACCTCAAATTTGCCACTGCCCAGCTTGACACTATTGCGGTCAGTAGACCCACAGGGAGGGCTTTTGTAATGTTAAAATCTGCATTGGGTAAGGAGCCATATCTTAATATCTGCTTTGGTGAAGCCCCTTCACTCGTTTTTTTGGTCCAGTCTACAATTACAATACATAAATAAAATTTCTAAGTATGCTTCCACCAAATTAGCTTGTTGTTATCACAAGGTTTAATACACCTGAGCCCTGTAAATGGTTTGAAATAAAGGAGATGAAAGAAGTTAATTTGTTTGTTGTGTTTTGCTCGGCCCATCACTAAATATGTTTTCCATGCGCTCTGCTCCCTTAATTATCACACTGAATAAGTTGCTATTTTCATCATGTGGCTGAACCTGTAATCTGTATGTAGCAAAGGGGTGCTATGTTGTTGGAAACCTTGCTGAAGCTGATATCGGAGTCTGTAATAGGACGGAATGTATGAAGCTCTGTGGTTATACTGAATGAGCAGCTACCTATGTTATGCCATCTATTAATGTAATAACTGCACTTTCACAATTGCTTTATTAACCTTCCTGCTTTCTCAAATTTGCTTGAAAATGCACGATTTTTCTTCTTTTTAAAAAAAAATGTCTTGGGGGGGGTTATCCCCCCAAACCCCACTTTTGGGGTTCAGGCTCGCTCGCTTCGCTCGCTACGGTGCTGTATGCAAATCACTTTGCGCCCCACCACTTTAAAATGTCACCCACCACCCCTGCGCTAAAGCGCTGCACCCTGAGATGAAGCCACAGTAGGCGCTTCTGATGTTCAAAGCCTTAAGTTATCATTCAGAGGGTGACACATGTCCCGCCAGCAAAGGTTTCAAGTGTCCCAGATCCACTACCTGAACAAACGAAACTTCTCACCCAGTTATCTATTTATTTATTTGTTAACATAGTTATATTGTGTTGGCATAATCACTTAGGCAGATGAGCACTAGACAAGTAAGAGGACACACACTGTACGAAATGAAGGAGATGGAGAACAAGAAGAACACTGACAGCAGAGAGTGAATAGAGAGAACAGGGAGGATCCCATGAGTCAATATAGGGCCATATTATCAAGAAAGGGCGATACATTATCACCACTTTTATCGGCAGGAAACAGCTGATAAAGCGGCGATAATGGGCTTGATAATATGCCCTTGTGAATCCCTATAGTTCTGGTGTTAACCTGGGCTTCTATGGGAATTCACAAGGGCATATTATCAAGCCCATTATTTCCGCTTTATCTGTAGTTTCCTGCTGATAAAAGGGGCGATAATGTATCGCCCTCTCTTGATAATATGGCCCCTAGACTTTGAGACACGGTCTAGATAGGAGAAATGAAATGAAATCCAGCATTTTTAAAGGGCACAATTACCCAAGGGCGTCAAGGCGTTGGGGGCCATCGGGAAGATTAAGCAAGGGGTTAAGCAAGCTATTGCCCAGAGTCACATGGTGCTGGGCTAACCTGCCGCCGGCGATCGAAACGTGTACCCTCTGGTCCGGAGTCAGGCATCCTGGCCGCCGCGCCACACCTCTCACCCCTCTGTGTTTCTTCCTCTGAATACAGCTCATTTGTC
Organism: Lissotriton vulgaris; assembly: GCF_964263255.1. Classification (NCBI taxonomy): domain Eukaryota; kingdom Metazoa; phylum Chordata; class Amphibia; order Caudata; family Salamandridae; genus Lissotriton; species Lissotriton vulgaris. The sequence goes on along the minus strand of NC_141688.1, from coordinate 307,148,189 downwards.
CTTGAGTCTCTAGACTTCAGTCACATTGCTCCAAGGTCCTGGAGACAGACATGAGAAGGCTTGGTTCAGTCTTTTAGAAGTTCTTGCTTTAGGAATTTACAAGATGTTTGTGTGTGGAATTTGTATAGTTCAAATCTAACCAAATTGCAATGTATTAACCACAATGTGCTTCTGGCAGTCCTCTTCCCTCAGTGAACATGTGGCTGTCATTGAAATAGGTGGGTAGGCCTAAGTGTACCGCTTTGAGAGTGGTGGATGCCAGATGTAAGTGAGCTCTCAGATCAGCGGAAGGGGTGAGTGTGGTTCTTTTAGGATGTGGGTGATATGCACTGATTTCCTAGCACCCTTCACAGGATGGGAAGCCATTTGTGAGATGGCTTTGAGAAGAATGTATGTCGTTACAACGCATACTTTTACAACTCATACCTTTACAACACATGTTTTACACCGCAACATCCATTACAACGCATTCCATTACAACGCATGCCATTACAACGAATTCTTTGAAACTACCTTTACAACGTATTCCATTACAACGCAACCTACATTTACAACGCATACCATTACAACGCATACCATTACAGTGCATGTATGGTAAGTATTGGATAGTGTAGGGGTAAAAATTACTATTCTAACTCCAGGGGGTGCAGCAGTAGGGTAAGTGTTGGATAGTGTAGGGGTAAAAATTACTATTCTAACTCCAGGGGGTGCTACAGTAGGGTAAGTATTGGATAGTGTAGGGGTAAAAATTACTATTCTAACTCCAGGGGGTGCAACAGTAGGGTAAGTGTTGGATAGTGTGGTATGCGTTGTAATGGTATGCGTTGTAATGACTGCATTGTAATGACATGCGTTGTAGTGGTATGCGTTGCAGTGATATGCGTTGTAATGGTTGCGTTGTAAAGGTATGCATTGTAATGGATGTTGCGTTGTAAACGTTTTGCTGTAAAGGTAGTGCGTTGTAAAAGTTGCGTTGTAAGTGCTGTTTCCCCTTTGAGAAAGGCCTGCAAGTATTATATCAACTCCATTGAGGTATGAGGGAACAAAAGCTGGCGCAGTGGTCCGGATTACTAATGCGAAGGAAGGCTTACGTCCCCTGGGAAAATAGGGCTGGAATGAGGCATTCCTAAGTAATTTGGGAAACTGAGGATTAAGGGAGCCATGTTTATCAATTGTCAATCCAAGGGATTTTGAGCCGGTGAAATTATGAGTTTGGTAATTAAATTGGTAAAACTTACTAGCCAGCTGTGAGCTGGAGCTGGTAGACAGCGAGAAGGGATGAGGAAAAATGTAGTTTTATGGATCAAATCTATATATTGCTGTTTCCAAAAAGAGATCCAATTTTCCTTAAAGTCATCCTCAGGTCAGCAAGGATGTAAGGGTGATCTTGTGCAGTACTTAAATCAAGGCTCCACAGGAACTAAAATACGAAAACAGGAAAAAACACCAAACAACACCTACCCTGCCACCAACTCTAATAACACCATCTTGTCAAAGGCGGGATGTACTGCAGTCCCCTTGAAGCAACAGGTCTTACTAGTTGGGAAGTCTCCATTTCACAAAATCCCCACCATGTCAATGGTAAAATCTTCAACACGCTCAGATATTTGGGACATGATAGTTCTCATTCATACCATATCATATGTCATATGACAGACAGCATAGAAAATGTGCCCAGTCTGTTTCCTATGTTTCAGATTTCTCTTCTGTCGCATCAATCATTTCTCCATCCTCAAGAGACCCCATAGTCCATGTTGACATTCCTTCCTGTCTGGCATCCTGTTCTTTCTCCACACAGGCGTTATGGCTCCTTTAGCCATGGTCAGTGCTAGGCACCTCCCTCCCTCTCTCTGTTGGGGGGCCTTGTTTAGGTGTGGATGTGTCAAAAGTCAGGAGACCCTCCCAATAGTGTGTGAGGTGTAGGGCATTGTCTAAGCACCTGCATCAACATGCCACTCTTCCTATCACCCTGCCAGCCAGGTACTAATCGGTTTATATCTGATGTGTGCAATATGTGTGGACAATATCACCATCAAAGCATCTCATTTGAGAGTCCTTCCCTGTCAGAGGTGCCTTTTGCTGCAGTGCGCGTCCTGAACAAAAGTCTTCCCATTCTATGAGAGTACGCGGTCCAGTTCTATCGCCCACCTCTACTGTCCCAGGGCTGTCTCCTCTGTATGCCGGCTTAGAGGAAGTCCATCTCCTTGGAGGCGCATCCACTTTCCAAATGTAGTCATGTGTCTGCTCACTCCTGGCCTGATGGAATGCATTGCTCAGTGTTATATCTGATGGCATCTGTGTCGTTCATTCGCAGGGAGTCCATGTTCATTAGCGAGGCGATGAATAATTTAATGCCACATTTTTCAAAATGTCCCACACTCTAAGGCAGCTTATTTTCTTCAGTTGTTCAACGGAGTCTTCATCGAATGTTGGGGTAAAGTGTGAGTTACAAATGGCGAGAAAGGTGAACACATGGATGTCAATCCAAGGTTACTGGCCATCTTGTTTAAGATTGCTAAGAAGGTTCCAGTGACAGGCAATGAGTGCAATTTTCATCTGCAATGTTTGTTGCCAACCACCCACCTATTACTGGTCCTCACAAAGCGCTGTGGAACCGTTAGGGACCATCAGGCGTGAAACATGTTGACCTGATTACACTATTTCCTACTCACAGCTACACAGGCACATTATGCCCCGCCAGCAGCATCAACCAGTTTCTTGGTCCTTTTACTCCTGTCAGGGAAACCTCCACATTAAAATAGTTCATTGGGATCTCCTAGACAGTTTTATTCTCTATTCTTTTACCTTTGACCACCCCACACGCCCATTATACCCTCGTGCACACACCTTTGCATTTTACGATAAAACCCACACAAAAAAAGATCTCTGCCAAAGGGAACCTTTGTGGATCCCATGGGGCACTGCAGCGCCGGCCCGACGAGGAGCAGTCGCCTGATGATGACGCATGAAATCCTCAGGGGTGTGTGAGGGCAAGAATAAACAATCCGTAGGATTGCACCTCATGCTCTAATATTTATGAGAATCATCCTGTTTTTTTCTTTGACTTCTCCTTTCTTTAGGAACAGAACTTTCATGGTTGACATTACGAGTGCACTCGGAGCCTTGGTACTGGACCTTTATTTGTTGCTAGCCCCCTCTTCTCTTTTCTTTGGGGCTGATTCACAAAACTAACTTAAGACAAAATTCTAAACGTACTACTTTTGGTATTCATAGAAGTTAGGATTTTGTCTTAAGTTTGTCTTAAGACAAACTTAAGATAGACTTAAGACAGATTTAAGACAAACATAAGACAGACTTAAGACAGACTTAAGGCAAAATCCTAACTTCAGTGAATACCAAAAGTAGTAAGTTTAGGATTTTGTCTTAAGTTAGTTCTGTGAATCGGGTCCTTTGTGTTCTCAAGCCTTGGTGGTTTACAGCTGTTTGTGTTCACCATCATATGTTCAAAGAAGCACCAGTGCATTCAGATCTGAATCTCTCCGGCTCCGCCATGTAGCATAGCCAGGAAGCTGGAAGCTGAGGGGTTTGTGTTCCAAGGCTTTAGGTTGAGAGAGCATGCATTCATCCAGCTTGAAACATTTTCCAGGGAAACATTTAAGTGAAAGCAGATGGGTTTGATATTTTAAGGTAGCGTTGGGTGTCATCAGCACACTAGTGCTGGTGCTATCATTTTAGTATGGAGCATCGGTCCAGAAGGCTCCGGGTAAAGGTTGGATGAACAAGGAGAGAGGACACACCCTGGGGCTAAGCTGCAGATGAGTGAATGAAGGTGATGGTTAAAAGCCTACTATCCCAAACTGAGCACCAGATGCGATGAAAGAAGAGAACCACCGTAGAACCCTCATTCCCGGTCTTGTGGAAGAGACATTTATCAGTGGTCCGTGGTCAATATTGCTGAATGAGGATGACAAGTCCAGCAGCCTCAGAAGGCAGGCATCGTCTCCATCAGGATAGTATCACGGGGACGTGTCGGGGTCCAGCCATGCTGCCTTCTGATGGAACCTGGATGTGAAGAAGTGAGCAGGTTGGAAAGAGACTTCTTTTCCACAAATGAATTCCAAAGAAGGGTTGGTTAGATAGAAGTCCTTGGGCTGAAAGTTTGTCTTTTATCAGGGGTATAACCTGTCCAGTCTGGAGAGAGGCTGGGAATGCATCTTAACCAGTGAGGACTTGATAATCCTGTGGATTACAAGGCAATGTCCTGAGAACACATTTTCATTAGATCTCGGATGGTCGCCAGCATCTGAGGGGGGTTTTGCTGTTGAGGTTATATTTTGTAGGACGGTGTCCATGTCCAGCCGTTTAAATGTTGGCATTTTGGGGTGATTCTTTCAGGAGTGATTCTTTGAATGACTCTTTCAGGAATGCAGGCTGAGGCTGGCAGTAATCAGTGACTTCTCGGCTTCCATCGTCTGGACCGCTCCCTTACCTGGCCCACATTGGATGTGGTCGGTTTGCGGCTTCCAGCCTCCCATGTCCACTGCGGTGTCATACCCATACGCCAGAGTAAATGGCTCCATTCAAGAAAGTGCTTAAATTTTAAGATGATTGAGCGTCCTTGGGGTGTCCTTCATGTCTAGGGGTTCACCTTATACTAAAAGGTGTGTCAGGCACCACTGATGGCTGGCCTCAATGTGCTTGGTTAACGAGTTTGACTTACCAGTACTCTCCTGCCGCTTTCTTGGTGGAGAGTAACTGGGATGGACATGGGTTTGCCAGGCTTGTTTGACGTGGAGCACAGGAGAGGGCTCAGACTCGATGGTTTAGTCAAGTTGCTGATCACTAGTGAAAAGCCTGAGGGAGCCGTTCGTCTTGGGACTCAGGATGATAGAGGCCGAATCACTGCCTGGTGTAGCAGCGACACCAGGCCTTCTCCATCTTCTACACTCTATTCTGTAGTAGGGCCGCCCGCGAGGAGCATGTGTGGAAAGGCCTTACACTGCTGTATCAATAGCATACTCTACCTCTTTCGGTATACAAGGTAAACCAGAGAAGGAGTTTTAAAGTAGTAAAGCGCTTTATGCAACTCCCTGGAGAGAGCTTAATTCAGACACTGGCTGGGCCCTTCTAGCAGCTGCAGACGAAAGGAAGGATATGATTCTCTTAGTCTTTAGGGCCTTGCCAGACACAGCCAAAAAGGACCAGCTCATCCTGCCTCTTTTGGGGCACGTTTATCATTATGTGCCGCAGCTCAGCAAGCCACCTTCAATGCTTCTTGACAGGGAAAGGGCAGACATGCACAGTATTTAACATAGTACAGCACATTCCTGCCTTTCTCCATTGCTGATGCACAGTGTGTTACCTAGCGCCAACGCAGGCATCCTTGCACCATGGTGCACGTGTGCCGGTGCTCAAAGCAACACTGTTTTTTGCCAAAGGGGGCGCATTTCTTGAAATCATGCCCCTCCTTTAAAGTGACATGGGAATATCACACCTTCTGTTGCTTCGGGGCTGCCATAAGGTGGTCTGTTGCAAGGGATATTGGTTCCTAGAGTTTGACCCTCAGATTGATGACATAGTGCACGACGGTCTCAGCCTGGGCGCCATGTTCCTCCTCCAAGCTATCTCAATTCAGCTAGATGGACCACCTCACCAGAGCTCTTTGAATGTATCCCCCTGATTTTTGAGCCCCTCCCCCCTTCACACAGAGAGGAGGGAGAGAAGAAATATGCCCCCAGCCTTCTTGCTAGCCCTCAAATGAGCTTCTCTTGATCATTCCGTTTATGAGATGTTTGTAACTAGTGCCCAGGTTTTAATTGGCACCATTAATGTGCCAATAGCGATGTAGGAGGTCGTTCTGAGATTTAGGAGTTCTGTCAGACATTACCTCCTCAGGAGAGCCCACCTTTTTAGAAATGTGCATCTGGGCCTCCTCCACTACCCGCTGCTGATTGGCGCTAGTGCCGGAGTCTCAGGTCAGCAAGTACCATGAAATAGGACCTTGACTGCGGATGCATTAGTTAACTAAATTAACATTGAATGAGTGGTATCAGGTCTCACGAGAGTGTACGTGGGGCATTACATGGAGCCCACAATGCACACTCTATGATGCAGGTCCTCAACACCATGGGTAATAGTCAGATATTGATTACGTAGCTAACGAGAGCTATTCCTTATATCACTCAAGATCCGTTGCCAGTGCCGCGGCAAGCTTGGGAGCAGGATGTAGGACGTGCATTGACCCAGAAAGAATGGAACAGAGTGTTAATGTACCCAAGAAAGGTCTCACTCAATGCTCACTTTCAAAAGGTACAATCTAAAGTATTAGATAGAGCTTACCTAAGACCAGCTGAGATCTGACGATGAGACTGAGTCTACGAGGCGGATCAAGGTGGTGCGCGAGAGCTATGTCCGCCCAGTGGAAAGAAAATCAAAAGAAAGGAAAATGAACCATAGACTCTGGTTTCCCTTATGCCGTCCCACCTTCCCAGTGGCCTTGTAGGTTGGCAGGAAAAACAAACGTTTCCACGTCCTGTGAGACAGTGGGCATCAAGAGGCTTCTTTGCAAAATCCTTGCAAGTCTAGGGGTATGTGTGCCCCATTGTGCAATGCTTCTGACCTCACATATTACAGCCTCATGACATGTTAAATTACATCATTGTTGAATCACTCATGGTATCTCAGGCATAGTCTCCGGCCAGAGCCTTCATACTATCCGCGTCAGGTTTCAGACTCAGTTCCAAGGCTCCAGCAAAGCCCTGCACCTAACCCTCAGCAAGCATCAACCCTCCACTGCACAGGCTCACCTGCCACATGATGTACAAAGTTGACACAGGGCTTAACGTGTGGCCAGGGTCCACACCCACCAATCCACAAGAGGCCAACCCTCACGATGAACAGACTATGGACATTCAGAGTGGATGTTATCAGCAAAGTGTGGTGCCACACCAGCCCCTTTATCCAACACACCATAGAGGTTGGTTGGGGAGCTTGCCCTAAGGCCACACCCTGTGCCCAACCTTACACGTGTGGCCATCCCTTGCTGGGATTGGCCTTTGGCCTTGCTTAGTAAGGAGTTGACCACAGGTCTTCACCTGTGACCAGGCCCTATGCCACCCATCCATGACCACCTACCACCGTCCTTGCTCAGCCTTTAGCCTTCATAGAAAAGGTTGACCAAGAGGTCTATTGTCAATGGTGTTGAGTGGCCACCTCTCCATCAGTGACCTAACACACTGCACCCCCTGTAGGGATGAATACAACTTAAAAGACAATGGCTTCCATCAAAAGAGTTTCACTTCTGAAATATCCAATTTTTTTGCATCTTTCGAAAGCTTACAGACAAACTTATAAAAGTCCAACCATTGATTTAGGTTGTCAAAATCATTGGTTGATCCCATTAGGAATTTCAATCATGTTGCTATTCAAATATATTCAGTGATGTCATCAATGACATAACATAATATGTCACAAGTAATGTGATATGTGAAGTCATTAGCAGTGCACAAGTTATAGTTGGTAAATTAAACTATTACTGGCATTTGTCAGTTGTGTTTGGGTTTCTGGATTTTTAATGTTATGTTATGTCTCATTCTGTTCATTCTAACTTCTACAACTATTCTGTTCACTGAAAAAAATATATACATACATATCTATATATCTAAATATATATATATTTATATATATACACATACATACACACATATATATATATATATATAATGATGCACACACACACATATATATATTCACTGAAAAAACCCTAGGTTCCACACCAGTTATAGTTAGCTGGAAATTTTACTGACATAAAACCATTGAAATTCCCATGTTATAGTTAGTTGGATTCACTATAACTTGCGCGTGTAATGCACTGCTGATGACATCACATATTACATCACTCATGACATGGTCAGTGACATCACTCATGACATCACTGATGACACCATCCAGTGAATGTGTGTCTTTCTGAAAAATAAATATGTTTTATATATGTATATGTAAAGGTCGATTGAAGAATAAATGTTTAAATAAGTGTCTTAATGAATGTTTTTTTAAAAAAAAATTGATTGGTTAACTGGCTTATTAAGTGTATCTTAGTGAATACATATATTAGCGAGTAACTTATAAATATTGAAATGTATGTATCAGTGTTTCACTTTGTGTATAAGTGGCTGCATGGGTTGGTGACTGACTCACTGTTTGTGTGTGTTTTGAAGACAGCATATGTACAGGACTGTATGGATGGATGAGTGTGTATATGTGTGTGTTAGTGAGTAAACGACTGTCTCACTATTGTCTTTATCAGTAACAACATATGTTTTAATCTAGTATATGTGAGTATTGATGTTTATAAGTGAGTATATGTGAGAGTGAGAGATTGTAAGAGTTCCTGTTTAAATAAGTATGTGTTTCTGTAAGTGATTGTTTAAGAGAGTAAGTATGTGTAAGTTTCCTTAGAAGTAAAGTGGTAGTGTGTGTATACCTGTATATGCAAATAAATGGATGTTCAATAGTTTATTTGCATGTGTGAATATGTGTGTGAGTAACTTTTGGATGACTTTCGGTGTGTAATAGGATGTATAGGTGTATCACTACATATGATGAGTGAATATATGTATAAGTGACTATATAGAACTGTTGGTGAATGAGTGGATGTGTATTATATGGTGGTATTACTGAATTGGTTGTTGTAACTGGTATGGGTATCTCCACTTTTTTGAAAATGTTAGTTACTATTTTTGAATATGTGTTTCAAGGGTTACTTTACAGTGAAAGGAGGTCTGTCACTCTGTCACAAGGATGGTGTCATCAGTGATGTCATGAGTGATGTCACTGACCATGTCATGAGTGATGTAATATGTGATGTCATCAGCAGTGCATTACACACGCAAGTTATAGTGAGTCCAACTAACTATAACGTGGGAATTTCAATCGTTTTATGTCGGTAAAATTTCCAGCTAACTATAACTGGTGTGAAACCTATGGTTTTTTCAGTGAATTTAATAGGTTTTTTAAATGCTAATCCCTAACTATAACTGGTGTGAAACCTATGGTTTTTTCAGTAAATTTCATAGGTTTTTTAAATGCTAATCCCTAACTATAACTGGTGTGAAACCTATGGTTTTTTCAGTGAATTTCATAGGTTTTTAAATGCTAATTCCTAACTTTAACTGGTGTGAAACCTATAGTTTTATCAGTGAATATATATATATATATATATATATATGTATATTAATATAATACCCTTTTTTTAAAGTATATTCATTTTTTTTTTACGTTTCACCCTGGAGCGCTCCTGGTGCGTGCCCCGGTGCGCGTACCGAGGCGCGTTCCGGGAGCGTACCAAAAAAAAAAGAAAAAAAATAATGAAAGAGTGAGCATGAGCAAAGGGGACAGAGACAGTGGTGTAAAGAGAAAGAGAGCTAGAGGGAAGAACACAGAGGGACTGTGTAATAGATAGTAAAACTGAGAAAAGGTATCAGTGGAAGTAACTAAGAAAAGGAAAATGAATAAGGGACCAAAAGAAGAGAAGAAAGAGGAAGAAGACTAGAGCAGAGGTTCTGGGAGAATGTGAATGGGTGATGAAAGTAAAAGGAAGGAAAGTAAAGGATGGGGAATGACGGGTAGTGACGGAACCAGAGAAAAGGAACAGCAGTGACGGAGGGAAAGAAAAGAGCAGTGAGTGTAAGTAAAGAGAGGTGAAAGAGGGTGGATAAAAGTGAATAAGGGTAAGACATAGGGAGTGACAGAGAAAAAGAACAGAGAGAGGGAGTGACAGAGAGAAAGAACAGAGAGAGTAAAGGAAGGAGTGATAGAAAGGGACTGAGTGAACCAGAAAAGAAAGGAAAGTGAGGGAGTGTGGGTGATCAGGAAGACTGAAAGAAGTTGAATGTGGTAGGAAAGTAAGGAAAAGGGAAATAAACATGGAGGATAAGAATAAGTGAGGGAAGCAGAGTAAGGAAACAGGGGAGAGGTAGGGTGAGAGAAAAGTAGTGAGGTTAAAGCAAAGGGTGATGACAAACTACATTTTTTAGTCACACTTACCATGTAATTAATGAAAACTTAATTGCATGTTAAAACTACACTTTATATCTGTGAAAGACAAAAGAAAAAAAAGTTATAATTAGTAAAATATATATTTTAAAGTAGAAGAAACAGGTCAAGAGGTAAAAAATCAAAAAAAGTGTACTAAGAAATAAAGCAAGAGAGAAGGATACAGAAACGGAAATAAAGTAATGTAGAAAGACAAAAAAGAGGGAAAAAGAAATAGAAGGAGAACAAATTACTGAAGGTAAGTAAGACACTAAAAGAATGTGAGATACCAAAACGAAATCAGGAAAGAGAAGTAAGTAAAAGGAAAATGAGTGCAAGGGAAAGGAGTCTAAATGAGGATCCATTTACAAGAAAGAGGAATGGAAGATGACTGAGAGTGAGTGAAGGGGAGTCACAGAGTGAAGGGATGAAAGGAATGAGGTTAATATTGAACGATAGAGGAAAAAGGAATGAGGAAGTAAGTACACAGAAAGACAAAGGGAAGGACTGAGTGAAGTGCAGTACAATGAGTGAAGAAACGAAAAAGAGTAAAGGAGCAAAAGAAGGAAAGAGAGGGGAAGAGAACTAAAGCAGTGGTACTGAGAGAATGTGAGAAAGCTGAAAAGTGGTGCAGCTTTCTCACATTCTCTCAGTACCACAGCTTTAGTTCTCTTCCCCTCTCTTTCCTTCTTTTGCTCTTTTACTCTCAGGTTCAAAAGTTTATTCTACAATGTTGCAAATTAAGTCAGCAAGGATGTTTGACCTCTCAATACACCAGCTTATCCAGGGCATTATTCCTTTTATTGACTTTTTCTTAACCATTCAAATTGTTTCTTTCACACAACACAACCATGCACCCTAACTTTCAGTTTTAACTATCTGAATCCACCAATCATTGCTTGGGATTCAAGAGCAGGGAAACTCCACAATTATTTTTTTGTAAACTCCTACTGTTCCAACTGCCATTTCATTCCCACACTTCATCTGACTGCACCAGAACCTTCTCTCATCATGTATTCTGTGTGGATTATTGGACATAGCTACATCCACTGGACTCAAAGGTATGCAGCTAGCAGACATTTTCACAACCTTGATTTATCAAATGTGGAAATCAAGTGGATTGGCGAGAGAGGATTGAGATGTCACCAATTGATACTATTGGTGAAAACCTTTTTGCATCTGCCAAACCCTGACCTCTTAATAGTGCACTGTGGAGGAAATGACTTGGGCACTTTGACTGGGGTTGGTCTGGAAATGCTTTTAAAGGACACCTTTGATCAATTGATGATACTTTTTCCACAAACTGCCTTGGTATATTCCAATATATGCCAAAGACAGAAATGGAACTGGTCCAACCAATTTTGTCCACAATTTGAGAAAGCACGGAAACATGTGAATAAATCTGTTTCTGCTTACATGAGAGACTATGGAATGGGTTCAATATACAACAATAACTTGCGTTACAACATGCAAGACATCAACAGAGGAGATGGTGTGCACTTCTCAGATGAGGGGAATAGAAAATTCCTCCTGAATTTAAGACTGTGCATTGGAACCTACTTGTAGGTACTTAAATCAGCCACAGAACCCAAAAGCTCTTTTCAGAGATACCCTACCTCTGATCACTCATAATGATTTTCTTTTTCTAACTTTTTTCCCTATTTTTCACCAAAGTACGCTCCCCGGTACGCTTCCCGGTGCGCGTAGCGGGCGCTCCCCCGCGAAAAACGTAAAAATGTTTTTTTGGGGGGGGGACATAAATGGGCCTCCTAAACCCCCCTCAGAAAACCTAGAGTGTCAGGAAGTGTCTACTGTGCCCCCTTCTACACATTCCCAACGTTGTTTGTCCTCCATCTTGTGTCTCAATTCGACCGAAACATAAAATGGCGAACTCCCGTAGCGCTCCCGGTACACGTACCGGGGCGCGCACCGGTAAGCGCTGCCTAAAAAAATGTGGGAAAGTAATTCACATAAAAACCACTGGAGACACTTACACCAAATATAGAATAGGCCCCACTACATAGCACTCCCTACCATTTACCCAAATTTGGTGGAATTCCATTGAGCCATTTGGGCTGTAGCCCTGTCTAAATATCCTGAGGTAAATTACATGATAAAAACACATATGAAACTGTTTGAATTTTCAACCAATTAAAATGTTACTTACATTTTGTACTTTTTTTTGCTGACATTTGATTGGTTAAGTACATGAATATATATGAAAAATGAGAGGGAAACACAGCCATTTTGACTAATACTACCTAAGGTACATTTGGAAAGAATTTTGACAGAAAACTTCAACTACTTTGAAAAAGGTAAGTTGTTAATATGAAAGGAGAACTATGTTATGCACTTTAAGTTAATTTGGGAAAACGTTTTCTGATAGTTATATACTGTCCCTCTGTAAGAGCTAGAGATTGAGATAGACTTCTCTGTTATTATTATGAATTGAGTTAGGCTTCTCTGGTATAATTATGAATTTACTTAGGCTTCATCACATGCACTTTTTAATAGTTCTACTTCCTGCTTGAAAACATACAATGCCCAAAGATAACTTCACTGTTAAAAACTCAAAAGTACCTGTCTGAACTTAAACCCAACAGTGCCCTGACTCTACTGATATATTTATTTGTTATGCAATTTACAGCAAAAAAATGGAAGGAGAAAAACAATCAACTGTTATTTCTTTTGAAGTAAAGGTGGAAAATCCAGAAGAACAAAAAGATGAATTTAATTTCATGGATGACTCTTTCGACCAACAGTTACTAGAATCTTTGGAACAAATAGAATCATGTACTAATGATTATGAGGAAATTCCGGACGATATTATGTTAGAAGTTTTATTAAATTTTGAAAAAGAATCAGAAGAATAAATTTATATTTAATAATTAAAAATTGTTTGAGACATTATTCATTTTATTATGTATTTCATGAAGTAGTACCAAAATGTTTATATTATAAAGTGAGACTTATAGTATACTATGCAACTTTTTTGTGTTATATAGTAAGTTTACTCATAGTTACTACCTTTCTCCCACTAAATTATCTCCAATGTGTATTTTACATCTCTTTTTCATCATAAGGGAACAGGATAGATTACCCTTGATCCCCTAGGACTTCTCAGGGATTGCTTAAAATATCTGTTTCTGCTTTCCTGACACACTATGGTATGAATTCCATATACCACAATAACTTCTATAACAAAATGCAAGATATCTACAGAGGAGACGGTGTACATTAAATTTACCACCACCACCCTCCTAGCCCTTAACCCCGACCGCTCCCCCAACTGCATCCAAGCCGCTCCCGGACACACCCATGGACCCTTTTCCTGCAACTCCTGCAAGTTCGACGGCACCAAGAACAACTCCTCATCTAAGAACACACGACAGACATCCGACCCCAACCACCTAAAATGCATCCTGCTCAACACCCGCTCGGTCCACAGGCATGCCATTGACCTCTGGAATCTACTAGACACCATATCTCCGGACGTCGCCTTCCTAACAGAAACATGGATGAACGCCACTTCAGCCCCAGACATCACCATCGCCATCCCGGAAGGCTATAAGATCATTCGCAAGGACCGTACCGGCCACACAGGTGGAGGCCTCGCTATCGTCCATAAGAAATCCATCCGCATCTCAACCAGCTCAGACATCAATCTCGCCAACACTGAACACCTTCACTTCCAGATCCACATTGACCCCAAGAACACACTCAGAGGCACCCTCCTTTACAGGCCACCAGGACCCCGCGCACAATTCAGGGAAGACATCACGGACTTCATCACTCCACACGCGCTCCCCTCCGAAGATTACATCCTTTTGGGAGACCTGAACTTTCACCTTGAAAAGAACAACGACCGCAACACCACCACCCTTTTGGACAACCTCGGACTTAAACAACTTGTCACTACCCCCACCCACATCGCAGGTCACACACTCGACCCTATCTTCACCTCCAGCAAACATGTCTTCTTCAGCCACACCACAGCTCTCCTCTGGACTGACCACAGCTGCGTTCACTTTACCTACAACAAGCCCTCATCCAACAACCACCCCCAACCCACTCAGCAAAGAAACTGGAATAAAATCACCATCGACCAGATCTCCTCTTCTCTTCTTCAAAACCCCCCAGCCCACTCCTCAAACCCAGACCAAGCAGCCACCAACCTCACCCAATGGTTATCCAACAGCGCCGACATCCTAGCACCACTGAAAAAACGACAAATCAAACTAGGCAGCAAGAAGGCTCCCTGGTTCAACGAGGATCTTAAGAAATCCAAGAAACTCTGACGATCCCTTGAGAAAGCCTGGAAAAAAGACCCAACCACCAGCACCAAGGACGCCTTCAAAAACGCCACCCGCATACACCACCAACTGATCCGGAATGCCAAAAAAGCCGCTTTCAAGGACCGTCTAGATAACAACGCCCATAACAGCAAAGAATTATTCAACATCGTCAAGGAATTTACCAACCCCTCAGCCAACTCCAACGACATCACCCCCTCTCAAGCCCTCTGCGACTCCCTAGCCTTATTCTTCCACAACAAAATTGCAGACATCCACAACAGCTTCGACAACCAACCCAAAGACAAACCCACCCTACCCCCTGCAGGACCCCCACCCCCCCTGAACATCCTCAATGACTGGAAGCCAATCTCCACTGAGGACACCATCCATCTGATGAACTCCATCCACTCAGGATCCCCCACAGACCCATGCCCTCACCACATCTTTAACAAAGCAGACTCCATCATAGCACCGCACCTCCGAGACGTCATCAACTGCTCCTTCAACTACGCAACCTTCCCGGAAAGCTGGAAGCATGCCGAACTCAGCGCCCTCCTGAAAAAACCCACAGCTGACCCCACCGAACTCAAAAACTACCGCCCTATCTCACTCCTTCCTTTCCCGGCCAAAGTCGTCGAGAAAGCAGTCAACAACCAGCTCGCCGCATTCCTCGAAACCAACAAATCCCTCGACTCCTCACAGTCCGGCTTCCGAGCCAAACACAGCACTGAAACCGCCCTCATTGCAGCAACAGACGATATTCGAACTCTACTGGACAATGGAGACACAGTCGCCCTCATCCTCCTCGACCTCTCCGCAGCCTTCGACACAGTCTGTCACAGCACCCTTTTACAACGCCTCAGAAACGTCGGAATCCAAGGAAAAGCACTGGAATGGATCACCTCGTTCCTCACCGGAAGAACCCAGAGAGTCCGCCTTCCACCATTCAAGTCAGAGGCCACCGAAGTCATCTGCGGTGTACCTCAAGGATCTTCACTCAGCCCCACCCTCTTCAACGTATACATGAGCCCCCTTGCGGTCATCGCACGCCAACACAACCTCAACATCATATCCTACGCCGACGACACTCAACTGATCCTATCACTCACCAGAGACCCTAACACTGCCAAAACCAACCTGCATGAAGGAATGAAAGAAGTAGCAGAATGGATGAAGCACAGCCGTCTGAAACTGAACTCAGACAAAACAGAAGTCCTCATCCTAGGCACCTCCCCCTCCGCCTGGGACGACTCTTGGTGGCCAGAGGCCCTTGGAAAAGCACCCATCCCGACGGACCACGCACGGAACCTGGGCGTCATCCTGGATTCCTCACTCTCGATGAACAGACAAGTCAACGCCGTTTCCTCATCTTGCTTCAACATCCTTCGCATGCTCAAAAAAACATTTCGCTGGATCCCCACCGAAACTAGAAAAACAGTCACCCACGCCCTGGTCACGAGCCGACTGGACTACGGAAACACCCTCTACGCCGGTACCACTGCTAAACTCCAGAAGAAACTCCAAAGCATCCAGAACGCTTCAGCCAGGCTCATAATAGACATCCCGCGCAAAGAACACATCTCTGATCACCTGAAAAACCTCCACTGGCTCCCCGTCAATAAGAGGATTACCTTCCGGCTCCTTACCCACGCACACAAAGCACTCTACGAAACCGGACCTGAATGCCTCAACACACGACTGTCCTTCTACACCCCCTCCCGCCAGCTACGATCCTCCAACCAAGCCCTTGCCACTGTACCTCGCATCAACAAAACCACCATGGGAGGTAGATCCTTATCCTACCTAGCAGCTAAAACCTGGAACTCACTTCCCACTCACCTTCGCCTTACTCAGAACCACCTAGCATTCAGAAAGCAACTTAAAACGTGGATATTTGACAAATAATTCCCCATCCTTCTTCAAGCGCCTTGAGACCCTCTGGGTATGTAGCGCGCTATATACATTTTTTGACTTGACTTGACTTGACATAGAATTTTGAGATTTTGCATTGAAAAAAATCCTAACTATAACTACCTACTGGCGACCGCCAGTAGGTAATATTTATAAATATATATGTATATATATACACATACCATTTTGCGAGAGGAGTTGGCCTAAGGGTTAGTGAGGTCGACCTCAAAGCTGAGGAACCAGGGGGCGTATTATCAACAAATAGAGATATTTATCGCTAAGTAGGGTTAGCAGCAATTTTTTTATTGTCGCGCATCGCCGGATTTTATCGCTGAGATAACGTGCTATTAGCAACGTTTATCTCAAAAGCGATAACATTTCCGGCGATAGCGGTGAAATCCATGAATATCGCTGAGAATACAGCGATATTCACGCATTATCTCTAACAGGGTCTTGGCCATTAATTATATCCACCTCCCATTGGATATAATGGCTAAGAACTGGTCTGAGCAGGCGTTAGTTTTTGGAGATATTCGCGCTTAGCGCGAATATTTCCATCGCTACGCCTGTGTTGGTAAAAGGCGATAGCGATGTTAGCGACTAATAGGTTGGGTACGCCCACTTTGCATGTCATTAGCGATAAATATCGCCTCCATGCAAAGCGTGCCCCAAACCGCTCGCTATTGCCTACAAGCTGTCGCTAACTGCAGTTAACGACAGCTTGCTAATAAGGCGATAGAATTATTGCCGCTTAGAGGGCGAAAACGGCTGCTAAAGCAGCAATAATTTCCTATCGCCCCCCTCGATAATATGCCCCCAGGTTCGAGTCTCGGCAATGACGCTGAACATCCTGTGATTCTGGGCAAATCACGTAAACTCCCTGTGCCTAACAAATATTAATGTGTCCTTCTGTAACGAAACTGGTGCATGCTCTGTAAAGCGCTCTGATACCCAATTCGGGTCATGTGTGCGCTATATAAAACTCTTAAAATAAAAAAAATGAAAACATAAAAAATATCATGAAGAAGAGACAGAGAATAAAAAAACAAGATCTGGGTGAGTACACAAAATAGAAAGGTAGGATGAAAGAGAGAGTGAGCGTAGAAGAATTACAGAATGAGAGGGGGGAAGTGAGCATAGTGAGCAAGAAGGGTAGTGAAAGAGCAAATGAAACAGAGAGAGAATGGGAGAGAACGAAATAGGGAGAAATGAGCAAAGTACAGGTAAAATGAGAGAGACATAAAGTGAGGGGGGATAACGGTTTCTTGGATTAGTAAAGGAGACCCCTGGGATTGAATGCACTGTTGTTCCTGTAAAGGGAGAACTTAGAGATAGAACAGCACTTTCACAAGGTAAGGAAAGCCATTTAAAGAGACAGCACACCTTCTCCATGACCAGAGAGACCCAAAAGAGAAAGAGAAAACAAGAGTTAGGGAACGAGAAAAAAAGGGGAAAAGAAGGCAAAAGTGAAAGGGAAAGGCAACAGATAGGGATAAGTAGACCTCTGCTATCCTAGTATGGGGTGATTTCCAAGACAATAGACAGCACACCTCCTCCATGGTGAGAGAGACCCAGAAGAGAAGAGAGAGAGAGAAAGAAAAGGAAAGAGATAAAAAAAAAGAAAGTGAAAGAGAAATAAGAAAACAAGGAGAAGGGGACAGATAGACCTCTGCTATCCTAGTTAAAGGAACACCTCATGCTAGTCCAGCATGAGGAAGACCCTTAGGATAAAACACTCTTTCCCAATCTAGGGGACTGCAAATACTTCCAGGCGAGGATGAGTAAAGGCTTGAGGCAAGGGCACTGCTTCACTCTTCCGATCAAGGGACTATGGAGAGAAAGAGCCCTGAGGCCCAAAGAGACCCCTATGGAGATAATAAGGGGCAGATTTACAATTACTGGTGCATCCCTGCAAATTAGCAGGGATGCGCCAGTAATTGTGGGCCGCAGCTCCACCACCCATGATGCACCGCATTTACAATGCGGCGCATTGCTGGAGTTGGGTCGCAAGCGCGCCGCCGCTCCAGCAATGGTCTGGGCGGCCTATTCATCCAATGCTGCGTCAAGCCTTACGCCTGCGTCAGGCGCAGGGTTTTGACGCAGCATTGGCCTAAAAGTGACTGAGTGAAATCTTGTAGATTTCACTCAGCCACTTTTAGGAGGCGTTCCTGCCCAGAACGCCCCCCCCCCCTGCGCCGGAATGCCTCCTTATGGCGCCGGGCTTTACAACGTGACGCATCTCTGAGATGCGTCACGTTGTAAATACCCCGCACCATGGTGCATCTTTTGCGCTGCCGCTGCGTCACAAAAGTGACGCAATGGCGGCGTAAAAGAGGCGCAAGGGGCTTGTAAATCTGCCCCTAAGTATCCCAAACAAAAGATGAGAGAGTACAAACTGTTCAAGCCATGTACCCCGTGCCTCTGCCTTTTCCTTCTAGGCAGACACACCCGAGCAGGGGTCTCCAGCAGTAGCTGGTGAGCTGCTGGCAGCTCTCCAGATACCTTGGACTAGCCCTCCCGTGTGCTGCCCAGCCTGCTAAACTAGAAGCTTTTGCTGGCTGAATGAATATATGTATACCAACATTGAAAAGCGTTTATGCGAGACAGAAATGTGTGCATTTTCAAAACTCATAAGATAATCTTTGGAGAAAAAAGGTTGAATTTACAGAATACTATTAAAGCCGAGTGATAAATCATGTGGCGTTGGGGAGACTTATTCCTAATATTACCTCCGGGCGGGGGGGGGGGGGGGGGGGTTTGCACCTACAAATTGGCTGCTATGTGATAACTATGTTTAAGGATTACAAATGACAAAGACTTTTCAAAGTTCCTGCTGGCAGCGGTGCCTCGTGCACTGAGGTGGTCACAGCTGGTAATCTCTCACATTGTGGCCACTTACCTTCCCTGATGCGGTCACTGTTACCAACCAATGATATTATTAGCTCTGAATAATATTCAGTGAACATAAGTAGCTCTTGTTATGGAAAAGGCTAGAGACGCTCGCTCTCGAGGGTCCACTGACAGCAGGAGTGGCAGTCGGACGCAGGGGCGTGGAGGTGGGTGACCAACCGTCCGTAAATTTCACGGACAGTCCATAATTTGGACCTCACGTCCGTTGTCCGTGAGGATCCCTTTTCCGGATGCCTTTTGTCCGTAATTTTGGCCTTGCAGGGAGCAGCACTGCTCCCCAGTGCGAGACCCCACCCGCCCTGATGGAGCCACCTCACACTCCTCCTGGAGCACAAGAGCAGCCCCACCCACCCATTGTCATTCATGTGCTGGGTAATTGCCGCATATAGAATGTCAATGGGGCAGTCTGGGGTGTGACAGCATGTGGTGGCCTCCTCCTGCCTCCGTGTACAGCAGAGTATTCTGTTAGTTAAAAGATAAAACGCTATTGCTGCTACTTTAGCAGCGTTGGAAAACATTTTTTATAAAGAAGACTGTAAAATAAGTAAAAAAGTGTGGGTTATCGTTCTTTCACGGTCTCATAATTTTTTAACTGAAGTATTTTCAATAGTATATTCAACAAAGCCATGGTTGCTGCTTTTTTATTTTAAGCAACTAACAACCATTGACAAAACCAATAGTCCTGGCTTGTTGTTGGTGTACTGATGCTTGCTGTATAATATATCTGGATGCAATGACATAAACAACATAATACCAGTTGGATAGAACACTATGCTAAGTGCTGATTTTTAGCCTAGGTGTTTTAGACCATGCCCTTAATTACATTGAACACCCCCTTTGAAGAGACCCCCCAGTTTTTTTACACCACTTAAAGCCCTGTCACAGTCACCTCACATCCTGGCACTGTGCATCATTTTTTTTTTTTTTTAATTTGTTTTTATTGCAGAGTTAGAAACCACAGAATACAATAGCTCAACCAGTCCACTCGTGGTGTCCCCCCCGTTCAATCATTAAAACGTATACCATACACAGCCATTCAGCCCGCATCCCGGAGGCCGGGCGGCGCAGTACCCTAAATAGCAGGAAGGCATCACGGTGAGTGTCCCTTCAGGACAATGGTCGAAAGAACATTTTACGTATCTGCATTTTACCCCCCCACCCACAACAAATAACAATGTCAGCCATCCCACATATGCAGGTCAATGCTACTAGCCGCTTCCAAACCCGCCCCGCGCTCTGTGGGACCCACCATTCCTGACCCGTGCCCCTCTACTACCTCCCGCACATCACCTACGCCCCACAGGCCCTACCCAGCTCAGAATCACCATCGCGGTCAACCAATCCCCTGGCTACCGGCCCACCCCGAACTCCCACTAAACAACCCCTCAATATCCCTTCCCCGGCAACTGCTAATGGTGTGTGTCCTGTTCCGATGTGTAGTATGGATCCCGCTACAGTGTCATTGATTACTCTGTGTTAGTGTGCCTCGTAGTGTCCACAGGTCCCATCCACTCAGTCCTCATCTTCCACTAACGAATCACGCAAGGCTTGCACCACCAATTCCCACGCACGCGCTGCATCCAAGGCTTTCTCATTACCAAGCTTGACAGCCTGCTTCATTCGGAGCACACTCTCGCAGTCAGACCACCGCAGCAGTTCATTCTTCCACCTCCTCACTGACGGCCCGCCCCTGGACTTCCAATGCCATGAGATCTCTCTTTGCGCCAGTATCAAACCCAGGTCAATAAATTTGCTCGTCACCTTAGTGTGTTTAGTATGCGGACACCAGAGCAACAGACACGCCGCCATGTCGAAGTCCACCTCCCTGTCGGTCACTTCGTTTAGGAGTTCCCCCACCTCTGCCCAATAGGCCTCCAAATGAGGACAACCCCAAAACAAATGATCCATGTCCGCCTCCAAAGACGAACACCTCGGGCATCGTGCGTCCTGCACCTGGAAGTACCGCCGTATTTTTTCCGGCGTCAGATAGGCCCTATGTAGTACAAAGAAATGCACTTGTTGGAAACGTGCATTCCTCGTGCCTTTCCACGTGCGCCGTAAAATATGGCTCCATGCCGTGTCTGGAATGGGCCTGCCCACACTCTCCTCCCATTTAGCTTTGAGCCCCTGGAGCGGTTCCAATCCCTCGTGCAACATCCTGTTATGGAGGCAGGTCACAGCCTTAAAGGTGCCCGCTGCCATTACCACATACTGACACGCCATAGTTGTGTCTGGTTCTATTAGCCCTCCCTTCCAGTGCTTCTGTATAGCCGCTACCACCGCCGCATGCAAGAGAAAACCCCCGTCAGGCAGCCCGAACTGGTCCTGAAGTACTCCGAAGGGCACCAAGGTCCCATCGACATACAGGTCTCCCACCACCTGAAGTCCCGCCTCTTCCCATTCCAGCAAAGGGGACCAATCGCCCCCGTGTGGTAGAGCCGTCAGCATGCCAATCGGAATTTCCGGCGCATAAGGCCGAGTCGCCCTCGCCCTCCTGAGGCTCCTCTGCCAGCACAGCCTGAGCGTCCGTTCCTCCATAGTGAGGCCCGCAGCTCCAGCCTCTGCTGCATAACGATATAAGACAGCACATGGCGCTGTAACCCCAACTCCCGATCACACTCCGGTCCCCTAAACACCCGGGCCACATGTTGCGTGAGAACCTGGAGTTGCGCCGCTAAGTAATACAGTTCAAAATCAGGAACAACCATCCCTCCCTCAATCTTGGGGCGTAGCAACGTGCTCAGAGCCACTCTACGGGGCCATGTCCCCACAGGAAACCAATAATCATCGTCCTCAGGTCCCTAAAGATCCTCTGAGGAATCCAAATGGGTAGCGTCCGGAAGTAGTACAGGAGTCGGGGGAGCGCCACCATTTTCAAGAGAGCAATCCTGCCTAGTACCGTCAGGGGGAGGGTCGACCAAAAGGACATGCTGCCCCTCAGCGCCCGAATGCACCGACCAATATTGCCTTCTAATAGGTCCGTGGTCACATGGTAAATACGGACTCCCAGATAAGTGAAGCAGGATGGCTCCCAGACCACCCCTAAGTCACGAGCAGGGCAGGGCGACTCCGCTCTCAGCGGGAACACACAGGTCTTCGCCCAGTTGACCTTAAGGCCCGACAACTGGCCAAACTCCGACAATAGGTCCATCGCTCCTTCCAGGGCCCGCTCCGTATCGTCTAAATACAGCAACAGGTCATCCGCGTATAGCAAGATGTGATGTAGCCGCCCGCCGCTATTTATCCCTGCGTATCTGTCACCCGACCTAGCGTGGACCGCCATGGGTTCCATCGCCAGAGCGAACAGGAGGGGGGAAAGGGAGCACCCCTGTCTCGTGCCCCTACACACCGGGTATGCCGCAGACACCAAGCCACCCAAACGTACCCGCGCCGTCGCCGAGGAGTACAAAACCTTCGTCCACCGTCGGAACCCGTCACCTATGCCAAACCTCTCCAGCACCCCATCCAAAAAGGCCCACTCCAAACTATCGAACGCCTTCTCGATATCCACCGATAAGACCGCTTGGGTCCCATCCTCGTCCAGAACGGCATCCATTATCCCAACCAGGCGACGGATATTTAACGCCGTGCTCCTCGTGGGGATAAACCCCGCCTGATCCCTGTGCACCAGGCCCGTCATGTGTGGGGCCAGCCTGGCCGCCAGAATCCGGCTCAGGATTTTGTAGTCCACCGTCAACATGGACAACGGGCGATAGGACCTCACATCTGTAGCTTCCCTGCCGGGCTTTAGGAGCGGCACAATCAAAGCCTCCCTCATGGACCCAGGCAAACCCCCTGACTCATAAGCCTCCGTGTACACCACCAGCAGTCTGGGTGCCAAGTCGTCTACAAACTGCTGGTAGAATTCTATCGGTAACCCGTCCACCCCGGGTGTTTTATTCCGAGCCATATGTTTAATGGCCGCCCTTATTTCAGTAAGCGTGATCGGCCCGCCCAACTCCTTCGCGTCCTCCTCGTCTAGGACCGGAAGCTGCCTTGCCTCTAGGTACTCCACAATTTCCTGTGCCTCCACTCCCAACTGACTCTGGTACAATTCCTCATAGTGCACACGAAAACACTCCAACACCGCTGCCTGAGAATATACCGTCTCCCCCAGTGCGTTGTTGATGCTAAGGACCGGGCAACCCCTAAGTTCAGGGTTAGCGAGTCTGGCCAAGAGCGTGCCCACCTTGTCCCGTTCAGCATGCGCTCTAATGGCGTATTGCCTGTAGTCGTAACACCTCAACCGTTCCGTTTCGGTGGCGACCACCTCTTTCGCTTCCAACAACCGGCCCTGCAAGTCCGGCCTTGCCGGCCTGCGTCGCTCCAATTCTCTCAGATTCTCCTCCGCTTTCGCAAGTGCATTCAACACAGTCGTACGAGCATTCGAAAACCGACCCAGGCACACCCCTCTCACCACCACTTTCATCGCATCCCATTCAGTGGACCTACACGTGGCCGTACCCTCGTTCTCACCGAAGTAATTATCGATACCCTGTTGGACAGCTTCACTAAACACTGGGTCCTCCAACGTGTCTGGCCGGAGCCGCCATGTTGGAATCGCCGAGCGCTCCCGTTGCCACTGGATATGTACCAAAAGGGGATTATGATCCGAAATGGTTCTAGCCAAGTATTCCGTGTGTGAGATCAATGGGGCCAGGGATCCGCCGCAGAGCACTGAATCTATCCTCACGTGTAGTGCATGGAGAGCTGAATAAAAGGAGTAGTCCCTGGTGTCCCTGTGTTGTTCCCGCCACACATCCAGCAACCCCCACCTGTCCTGCCAGTCCTTCCTGTGCATGGCCAACTTACGTACCGGGGAATCAACAAGAGGGGGTGAGACCTGTCCAAGACCACATCCGTAATCGAGTTAAAATCCCCCCCAAGTACTACCGGGCCCGCTAGGAAAGAGGCCAAGGACCCGGAAAGGCCATCGAAGAATCGGGCCTGATCAGTATTCGGGGCGTACACACAACAGAGAACCACATCCCTACCATACAACCGCCCCTCCACCGCCACAAACCTGCCCTCAGGATCCACCACTTGGTTCAGCACCTGAAACTGTATCCCCGCTCTCACCCAAATCAATACCCCCCTGGCATATGCCGAGTAAGTGGTGCCGAACACCTGGCCCCGCCATCTTTTTTGCAACGCAGCA
This sequence comes from Lissotriton vulgaris, assembly GCF_964263255.1. NCBI lineage: Eukaryota > Metazoa > Chordata > Amphibia > Caudata > Salamandridae > Lissotriton > Lissotriton vulgaris. The sequence continues at coordinate 307,123,922 of NC_141688.1, read as the reverse complement.
CATTCCTTTTTTGTCAGATGGGTCTCCTGTAGCATAGCAATCTGGACCCCCCTTCGCACCAGATACGCGTGCACCTTGTGGCGCTTGACCATGGTTCGTAGTCCCCGGACATTCCACGTTAGGCATTTTAAGTTAGGTAACGTCCCCATACCAGCAGCGAACAGTCCAGGACAAACAACGCCAGTTCACATCCCCACCAAAGCAGTTGCCCCACCCGAAACAAACTCTGAAAAAGAAAAACACCCCAAACCCGACTCCCCAGGACAGAGCCTACAAACCCAGTGTCAGCCCCAATCCAAACCTCAAACCAACCACTCATTCTCCTAACCTGTGGTCTCCACCACAGAAGGCCTTAAGGGCCCTGGGGGGATGAGTTATTGCCGATCCCAGCTAGCGGAGCCCACGCCCCGCGCTCCCATCCCGTCCTGCCCACGCAGCACTAAGCGTGGGCGGAAAATCCGTTCCGCTCGCGGATTTTGCGGATTTTCGGGAAATCCGCAATCCGCGAGATTTGCGGATTTCCCGCAAAATCCGCAAATTCGCACGCAGCGGATTTTTTTGGCGGCGCGCGGCGTTGGTGATACAATTTTTGCGGCGCGCGGCGTTTATCATCGTTTGCCGAGTTGTTTTTTTCGATAGTTTGCGAGTGCTGCGCCATTTTGGATCTTGCTGTGTGATCCCGCGGGAATTGGCGAGCGCGATTACGTCATCGCGGCTTGCCAGCGATAGTTTGTCAACGCGAGTACGACGAGATCACGTCTCGCGGTACTTCGCAATTGCGAGATTTGAGATGCGGCGAGCGAAAATATTAATTTGCAATTCTGCACAAGAAATCCACCAGCAAGCAGCATAAACCTTCTAGAAATGATGATTTTTATGTGAATAACTCCTTAGTTTGACATTTGCCTGCACTTTTTTAGCGAGGAGTCCATTTTGGGGAGGGGGGCAGGGGGGTGGGAGGAAGGAAGTGCCCCATAGTCTTCAACTTCCTGTTCCTGTTCAGCAGGCTCCTCCCAGTGCTTTGTCCATCTCCTGGTCACTTTTCATTCGGATGTGGACCTGGAAGGATTACTTTTTGTGGATGCTGCTGGATCTTTGGATTTGAGGCCTTTTTGACTTTCTTTGGATCACTGTTGGATTAGAAATTTTACAAGTAAGTTTGTTTGGGGCATTACAGTTGCTGCAACTAAAATTTTGGGATTTTCGATTTTTGGGCTGTTTTGGGGCCTTTTCCCCAGGGGTACTCAGTGGTGGGTGGACTGATTCTTTCTGTGGGTTGTCTTGAACTTAAACATCATGGAGGCCATAGATGAATTGGGATTGTGCTGATTTTTCTGTGTTTTTCGATTTTTTTTTTTTGTAAAATTTTGTGTTTTTCGATTTTTGACCTGTTGTTGGGGCCTTGACCAGGGGTAGTGAGTGGTGCATGGGCCTAGTCTTTCTGTGGGCTGTCTTGAATTTAAACATCATGGAGGCCATGGATGGAATGGGATTGTGCTGATTTTGCAGTGTTTTTCGATTTTTGGGCCTGTACTTGTGGCCTTTTCACCAGGGGTATTTGAGTCTAGCATGGGCCTAGTCTTTCTGTGGGCTGTCTTGAATTTAAACATCATGGAGGCCATGGATGGAATGGGATTGTGCTGATTTTGCAGTGTTTTTCGATTTTTGGGGGTGTTCATGGGGAGGGACATGCCATGTGGCTGGTGGCCATTTTGAGTGCAGCTACAGGCACTGGCCATGTGCTGGCAGGCAAGTGGCCATTTTGAATGCAGGCTTTGTTGTTAGGCCTCCAACCATTTTGCCTACTTTTCAACCTTTATTTATGCCCAGGGGTAGTGAGTCTTGCATGGGCCTAGTATTTCTGTGGGTTGTCTTGAATTTAAACATCATGGAGGCCATGGATTGAATGGGATTGTGCTGATTTTGCAGTGTTTTTCGATTTTTGGGCCTGTACTTGTGGCCTTTTCACCAGGGGTATTTGAGTCTAGCATGGGCCTAGTCTTTCGGTGGGCTGTCTTGAATTTAAACATCATGGAGGCCATGGATGGAATGGGATTGTACTGATTTTTCTGTGTTTTTCGATTTTTTTTTTTTGTAAAATTTTGTGTTTTTCGATTTTTGACCTGTTGTTGGGGCCTTGACCAGGGGTAGTGAGTGGTGCATGGGCCTAGTCTTTCTGTGGGCTGTCTTGAATTTAAACATCATGGAGGCCATGGATGGAATGGCATTGTGCTGATTTTGCAGTGTTTTTCGATTTTTGGGCCTGTACTTGTGGCCTTTTCACCAGGGGTATTTGAGTCTAGCATGGGCCTAGTCTTTCTGTGGGCTGTCTTGAATCTAAACATCATGGAGGCCATGGATGGAATGGGATTGTGCTGATTTTGCAGTGTTTTTCGATTTTTGGGGGTGTTCATGGGGAGGGACATGCCATGTGGCTGGTGGCCATTTTGAGTGCAGCTACAGGCACTGGCCATGTGCTGGCAGGCAAGTGGCCATTTTGAATGCAGGCTTTGTTGTTAGGCCTCCAACCATTTTGCCTACTTTTCAACCTTTATTTATGCCCAGGGGTAGTGAGTCTTGCATGGGCCTAGTATTTCTGTGGGTTGTCTTGAATTTAAACATCATGGAGGCCATGGATTGAATGGGATTGTGCTGATTTTGCAGTGTTTTTCGATTTTTGGGCCTGTACTTGTGGCCTTTTCACCAGGGGTATTTGAGTCTAGCATGGGCCTAGTCTTTCGGTGGGCTGTCTTGAATTTAAACATCATGGAGGCCATGGATGGAATGGGATTGTACTGATTTTTCTGTGTTTTTCGATTTTTTTTTTTGTAAAATTTTGTGTTTTTCGATTTTTGACCTGTTGTTGGGGCCTTGACCAGGGGTAGTGAGTGGTGCATGGGCCTAGTCTTTCTGTGGGCTGTCTTGAATTTAAACATCATGGAGGCCATGGATGGAATGGCATTGTGCTGATTTTGCAGTGTTTTTCGATTTTTGGGCCTGTACTTGTGGCCTTTTCACCAGGGGTATTTGAGTCTAGCATGGGCCTAGTCTTTCTGTGGGCTGTCTTGAATTTAAACATCATGGAGGCCATGGATGGAATGGGATTGTACTGATTTTTCTGTGTTTTTCGATTTTTTTTTTTTTTGTAAAATTTTGTGTTTTTCGATTTTTGACCTGTTGTTGGGGCCTTGACCAGGGGTAGTGAGTGGTGCATGGGCCTAGTCTTTCTGTGGGCTGTCTTGAATTTAAACATCATGGAGGCCATGGATGGAATGGCATTGTGCTGATTTTGCAGTGTTTTTCGATTTTTGGGCCTGTACTTGTGGCCTTTTCACCAGGGGTATTTGAGTCTAGCATGGGCCTAGTCTTTCTGTGGGCTGTCTTGAATCTAAACATCATGGAGGCCATGGATGGAATGGGATTGTGCTGATTTTGCAGTGTTTTTCGATTTTTGGGGGTGTTCATGGGGAGGGACATGCCATGTGGCTGGTGGCCATTTTGAGTGCAGCTACAGGCACTGGCCATGTGCTGGCAGGCAAGTGGCCATTTTAAATGCAGGCTTTGTTGTTAGGCCTCCAACCATTTTGCCTACTTTTCAACCTTTATTTATGCCCAGGGGTAGTGAGTCTTGCATGGGCCTAGTCTTTCTGTGGGTTGTCTTGAATTTAAACATTATGGAGGGCATGGATGGATTGGGATTGTGCTGATTTTGCAGTGTTTTTCGATTTTTTTGTGCTCTATAACTGAACTGATGTTCCTCTTTCTTCCATTTTTTTTAGGTGCACAAGACTCAAGAGAACCACCAGTGCCAGGAAGAAGTCCTGCAGCGGTGTGTGTGTGCAGCATAACGTCACGCGACGTCACGTCTGGCCTCAGACAACTCTACAATTCGTGCAACTGCGGCCTGCTGTCTGACCTGCTCTGAAGAAGATGGCCCCAAAGAAAGTTCTCCGTAGCTCCTCTAGCAAGAAAGTTGCTAGTAAGGAGCAGAAGAAGCAAGTTACCAAGGAGGCTGGTGTGCCACCCGCCACTTTTTTTGGGAGCAAAAAAAAAAGTACGCCTGCAGCAGCAGGATCTGCTGGGGACCAAGCTGAGGGCAGCACCCCTGCTCCATTGGGTTCAGTGCCTCCACCACCACGCCAACTTAAGTCAAAGCCCTTGAGTGCTTCAGAGGCAGTCAGTGTACTTCTCCAATCACCATCGACCAGTGATGTTGGCTCATCGCAAGAAAGTAGCAGCAATGTCCCTGAATCAACACAGGTTGTTGTAACTCATCTGACAAGTGTTGAACAACCACAGCCGCAACAACAACACCATGTGCAAGTACACGCCCAAGTACATGTGGAAGGAGAGGCAGCAAAAGGAGATGCGCAAGCAAAGGTGCATGGAGGTTCACAAGTGCCCACAATAGTTGTTCCTCCCGAAGTAGGGGCACATTTGGAAATCGACATTGAAGCTGAGGTATCATTGGAAGCCACTCCTCCTGATGATCATTCATTGTCTTCCACATCCCTAGCAAGGAAAAGATCAAGGGGGGTGTCTACATCTTCTTCAAGCCCACCTCGTTCTGGTGCAAGTGATCTGTCTTGGGAACCACCACAACTGCGGTCTGACAGTGAGGCAGAGGCACACCATGATCTGACACCGGCACCTAAGCGTAAAAGGAAGGTCGTCCAAAAACTCAAACCTATGGAGTGTGATGAGGCTCAACAAGAAGTGACAGATACTGCTGGTGATGAAGCCTCTCACGATGACGACGAGCCAGTCATCACAAAGGTCACTGCAGCCCCATCGGGCATGCAGCAAAGAGACATTTTGACCCTATCCCGAGAAGCTGCTGAGCGTGATGATGATGTCGGCGAGGAGGCAATGGAAATGGAATCATTAGATTTGGAGTTAAGTAGTACACCAAAACCTACCGCTTCCATATTTCTTCGCAAGAAGGTACCCACCTCGTCCTCGACCTCAATTCGTGGTGGTGAAAGTGCAAAACGTACTGAAGTTCGGCAATCCACATCCTCCACTTCATCTGTCATTAGCAGCAGGACCACCACCACCAGTATCGCCGCCTCCTCTGGCCCCCGAAGACATTTCAAGTCTCCAGTTTGGGACTTCTTTAGTGTTTGCCCAAAAAAGGAAAACGTAGCCATTTGTAGCCTTTGTAAGCTTCTAGTTAGTCGTGGTAAGCTTGGTTCTAACTATGGTACCGGAGGCCAGAGAGGTCATCTTGAGAGAGCGCACCCTGTCCAATGGTTTCCGCACCTAGAGGCGGTCAAGAAAGCCGGAATTGCACGTAATGAAAATGTTGATTTGTCATCTGCTGATGACGAGGAGGTACAAGAAGACGATTCAAACACTTCACTTACACCCAGTTCCCATGTCAGCAGCACACCCCATGGGAGCCACACTAAGAGTGTGGGAGAGAGTGAGACATCAATGCGGAAAAGTTCATCAGCGAGCGTAACTGGGTCGAAGAGATCATCATCATCCCGTAAATCATTGGTCCAGGGCAACATTAAAAAGATGTTGTTTACAGAAGCGCAATATGAACGCAACCACCCAATGACCCGTCTGTATAACACTAAGCTGGCTAAAATGCTAGCTCTGGACCTTCTCCCTTTTTCTTTTGTAGAAGGGGTTGGTTTTCTAGAATTAGTGGCAGTGCTCTGCCCTAAATGGAAGGTTCCAAGCCGGTTCTATTTTGCCCGAGTTGCGGTTCCAGCACTACATGAAGATGTTCTGAAGGTGATTGGGGCAGCTTTGCAGAAGAGTGCTGTTCACACTATACATCTGACAACAGACATGTGGACCAGTGGCGCAGGCGCTGATTACATGTGCATCACTGCACACTGGGTCTCTTTTTCAGGGGCTAAAGCAAAGCTAAACTCAGGTGTTGACACTAACATTGTTTTTAAAGGTGCTCGGAAACATGCAACACTAGCCATGTTTGGTTTGGAGAAACGTCACACAGCAGAAAACATTTTGGATGTCTTTAACACAAAGGTCCTTAACTGTCTGTCCCCACTAAAACGCAAGGTTGGTTATGTTTCCACGGACAATGGCTCCAATATAGTTAAGGCCATGAGGGACGGTTACTATTTCAGAGTGCCGTGTTTGGCGCACTGTATAAACCTGGTTGTCCAAAAATTCTTGGGTAATAAACGCAGTGCAGCGTACAGTGTATTGGAGAACTGCCGAAAAATTTGCAAGCATTTCAGGCATTCTTTTAAGGCCCGGAAGCAGCTGAGGAGCATGCTATATCAATGTCAAATGCCAGTGAAAGCACTCATCCAGGAGGTGGTAACACGTTGGAACTCAACCTTCTACATGCTTGAGCGTCTGTATGAGCAGTATACGCAACTCGATCAATATTTCTTGAAAGAGGGTATAGAGGAGCTGAGGATGGGTGGGCCGCAATGGAACATAGTTGAAAGCCTAACACGCATGCTTCGTCCTTTTGAGGTCTTCACGCGTGCAGTCAGCAAGGAGGACTCTAATTTGGGAAAAGCTATCCCATTGTTGTACATGCTGGAGGACCAACTGAAGGAGGTGTGTTCTGTGTTTCGAAAAGATGACAAAAAGAAAGACTCTTTGCTTCTGGCTGAGCAATTATTAGAGCTCCTACAAGGTGATGAACGTCTTCAAAAGATCCACTCAGAACAGCATTACATTTGTGCTACTATTCTGGATCCACGCTACAAAAAGGCGCTGGCAGGCAGAGCATTCTTTCCTTTTGGTGATGAAGATGTTACAAAGTACAAACGTTGGCTAGCCTTGTCAGCCAAGAAGTTTGAAACAGAACGGCTGGAAATTGAAGGAAATGGCAGTACATCAGCAGGCCATCCCCAGTCAAAACAATCCACTTCTGCACCTGTGGCTGTGGCACAAGTGACCTCTCAGCCGTTAAAGACACCGGCAACCGGATCATCTGCACGAAAGACAACAGAAACATTGGAGGCTGAAGAGGATTGGCTAGCTCTGCGTGGGTTTGGTTCTCAAAAGGTCAGAGGCACAGCAAGAGCTACGCAAAGTGGAGGAACCTTGGAGGAGGACCTTGAGTCGATGGTGAAGGACTATCTGAATGACTCCACAGAGGTCTATGTTAATTCTGACCCATTGGCGTATTGGCATGGGAAAAAAGAATTGTGGCCACAGCTCACCAACCTGGCTATAAACTACTTGTCTTGCCCACTCGCAAGTGTGTCTTCTGAACGGGTTTTCAGTGCGGCTGGTGGGATTGTAACTCCCAAACGGAGCCGCCTCTCGCCCAAAAATGTGGAGAGGTTAACAATGATCAAGATGAATCAGCACCTCATACCACCAGATATAAGAGTACGAGAGAGCATGCCGGATGAAGAGGAGGTGGCCAGCACCATAGATGAGGGAATTTCTACTCTGTCAGGTGGCACTGACCTCACCCTGGCTGAATTCGCAGAGTATGATGACGAAGCCTTATTCTTATTCCTGGACCGTGATACCGACTTCGAGCCCTGAAAATGAGACAACGAATCAATAACTTTCTTTTTCATCCTTATTCACTTTTATTCCTGTGTGTCTGTCTTTCTTTGTTGTGCACAGTTAATATAATTCAAACTTTAATCAGATAATCACAAAAACAAGCCCATCAGCAGAACTGTCTTCACTTGTTTGCTAATTTATTTGAAGGTGCCGCAGTCTGCATTCCTCAGGTTCACAAGTTCAGAAGAACATGCTCCTCTATCCTCCAGACTCCTATTTCCATCAAAGCAGAGGGCTGGTTTACGCCCAATGAAGAAAGACTCAGCACTTGTGGGGGTGTTGTTCTACCTCTTTGCAGGTGAGTTGACGGGTCTGGGGCCATTGCTGGGAAGCACTAAAAGTGGTTTGGACCAAATCCGAGGCGGAAAATTTTTTGTGTTTTTGATGACTTGCTTGCCTTTGAGGTGCTCTTAGGGGGGGTTCCGTCTGTTTGTGGGTGAGTTTCGTGGTCTGAGAGCATTGCTGGGACACTCTAATCTTGATTGCATTTGCTTTTCAGGAAATCCGTCGTGCCAACCCCGACTTATGGCCTAGCTACGCAGCGCGTTTGGACCGAAGGCCCAGAAATATTGCAAGTATGAGATTTTGCTTTTGGCCTGTTTGGGGGCGTTACGCTTCTTGGCGGGTGGGTTGCCGGGTCTTGGGGCATTCCTGGGAAGGTCTAATACCGGGTAGAAGTGGTTGGGACAAAATCCAGGCCGATTTTTTTTTTGGCTATTTCTGACATTTTGCTCTATGTAGCGTTTTCGGGGGCCAATTGGGGGACTTCCTGGTGTTTGCGGGTGAGTTTCGTGGTCTGGGAGCACTGCTGGGACACTCTAATCTTGATTGCATTTGCTTTTCAGGAAATCCGTCGTGCCAACCCCGACTTATGGCCTAGCTACGCAGCGCGTTTGGACCGAAGGCCCAGAAATATTGCAAGTATGAGATTTTGCTTTTGGCCTGTTTGGGGGTGTTACGCTTCTTGGCGGGTGGGTTGCCGGGTCTTGGGGCATTCCTGGGAAGGTCTAATACCGGGTAGAAGTGGTTGGGACAAAATCCAGGCCGATTTTTTTTTTGGCTATTTCTGACATTTTGCTCTATGTAGCGTTTTCGGGGGCCTGTTTGGGGGGCTTCCTGGTGTTTGCGGGTGAGTTTCGTGGTCTGGGAGCACTGCTGGGACACTCTAATCTTGATTGCATTTGCTTTTCAGGAAATCCGTCGTGCCAACCCCGACTTATGGCCTAGCTACGCAGCGCGTTTGGACCGAAGGCCCAGAAATATTGCAAGTATGAGATTTTGCTTTTGGCCTGTTTGGGGGTGTTACGCTTCTTGGCGGGTGTGTTGCCGGGTCTTGGGGCATTCCTGGGAAGGTCTAATACCGGGTAGAAGTGGTTGGGACAAAATCCAGGCCGATTTTTTTTTTGGCTATTTCTGACATTTTGCTCTATGTAGCGTTTTCGGGGGCCAATTGGGGGGCTTCCTGGTGTTTGCGGGTGAGTTTCGTGGTCTGGGAGCACTGCTGGGACACTCTAATCTTGATTGCATTTTCTTTTCAGGAAATCCGTCGTGCCAACCCCGACTTATGGCCTAGCTACGCAGCGCGTTTGGACCGAAGGCCCAGAAATATTGCAAGTATGAGATTTTGCTTTTGGCCTGTTTGGGGGTGTTACGCTTCTTGGCGGGTGGGTTGCCGGGTCTTGGGGCATTCCTGGGAAGGTCTAATACCGGGTAGAAGTGGTTGGGACAAAATCCAGGCCGATTTTTTTTTTGGCTATTTCTGACATTTTGCTCTATGTAGCGTTTTCGGGGGCCAATTGGGGGGCTTCCTGGTGTTTGCGGGTGAGTTTCGTGGTCTGGGAGCACTGCTGGGACACTCTAATCTTGATTGCATTTGCTTTTCAGGAAATCAGTTGTGCCAACACCGACTTATGGCCTAGCTACGCAGCGCGTTTGGACCGAAGGCCCAGAAATATTGCAAGTATGAGATTTTGCTTTTGGCCTGTTTGGGGGTGTTATGCTTCTTGGCGGGTGGGTTGCCGGGTCTTGGGGCATTCCTGGGAAGGTCTAATACCGGGTAGAAGTGGTTGGGACAAAATCCAGGCCGATTTTTTTTTTGGCTATTTCTGACATTTTGCTCTATGTAGCGTTTTCGGGGGCCTGTTTGGGGGGCTTCCTGGTGTTTGTGGGTGAGTTTCGTGGTCTGGGAGCACTGCTGGCTATATATACTTTACTTTGCAAGAGGTTTGAAGCAAATCCATGGTGGCAGAGGGGACTTAGGGCCTAGCTGCAGAGCGCGCGCGGAGTGATTTGGGAAATTTGTGAAAAATTGACTAAGTCCCCATTTTTGTACTTTTGCTCTTTGGCTGTTTGGGGGTCTTCTACTCGTCTTCTCCTGGGTTGACGGCTCTGGGGCCATTGCTGGGAAGCTCTAATACCGGATAAAAGTGTTTTGGACCAAATCCCAGGCGGAATTTTTTTTGTGTTTTTGATGACTTGCTTGCCTTTGAGGTGCTCTTAGGGGGGGTTCCGTCTGTTTGCGGGTGAGTTTCGTGGTCTGGGAGCACTGCTGGGACACTCTAATCTTGATTGCATTTGCTTTTCAGGAAATCCGTCGTGCCAACCCCGACTTATGGCCTAGCTACGCAGCGCGTTTGGACCGAAGGCCCAGAAATATTGCAAGTATGAGATTTTGCTTTTGGCCTGTTTGGGGGTGTTACGCTTCTTGGCGGGTGGGTTGCCGGGTCTTGGGGCATTCCTGGGAAGGTCTAATACCGGGTAGAAGTGGTTGGGACAAAATCCGCGCGGAAAAGCCTTTAGTTTTGGCACTTTTTGTAACTTAGGGTTCGTTAGGGTTAGCCCTAGCAGCAGGATTGCATGTGTTTCGGGGTGTTCTAGATTTTTGAAACTGAGTTCTGGGGTCTTAGAGCACTCGTGAGAATGTGTAATTTTGGTTGCAAGTCATTTGAAGAAAATCCATGGTGGGAAAGGGGGGATTTGGCATAGTTAAAGAAAGCCTTTGCCACTATTCTTAACTTAGGGTTCGTTAGGGTTAGCAGTATTTCTATTGCATGTGTTTGAGTGGGGGGGATTTCGAGTCTTGGAGCGATGCTGGCTATGGCTACTTTTGCTTGGTTGCTTGCAAGTGGTTTGAATGCAATCCACGGTGGGTAATGGGTAATTAGGGTACTTCGGCCTACTTTTACTTTCAAAGTAAGTTTTGTCACCAGTTTTCTGCTAGGCCTCGTTTTTTGAGATTTGATTGGGGGTCTTCTACATTTTTGCGACTGGCTTTAGTAAGGGTCTGGGTGGGAGCACTGCTAGGAAGATCTAATTTTGTTCTAAAACACAGTTTACAGTACACCTAGCTTGAGGGGCAAGATCCGCTACATTAATTTGCCCATACTTATTTATCCTTCAAAAGGTGACTCAGAGTACGCACTTTCAAAAACATTGTACTGTCTACTAGGAAAAACAAATTGTGACTTTTTGCACTCCACAGCCTACATACCTTATATTTATTTATCAGTGGTGTTGTAATATTATATCACTTCCTGTTTTTCGTTGAATAATTACAGGCCGGGTTTCAGTCTCTGCAATGGGGAAAAAAGGATGGAGTCAGGCTTCACAGTAGCGAGCCACAATTCAGCATCAGGCAGGCAGTGGACAGGGTGTCTTCTGGTGACCAACATCGGTGGACGAAGCGTCGGCTGCAATGGAGGAGTGCCGCTAATAGGAGGATTTTTTTTCTGCGGGCAACTTACTTACCACTTCCAACAGGACCACTACAACCACATAGATACAGTATCCCTTGCCTTTTTCTCTGACTGTGACTGCATTTCTTGCCTCTCTCTCGGCTTCTACATTGATCCCTTAACACATCACTTAGTCCACTCCACTATCTGCACCACACATAGTCATTTGTAAGTGCTCCTACGTAATTCGCAAGTCGCAGCACGCCCCAGGCCGTAGAGGACTGGGATGGCCCCAATGATGAAGCATGTCACCAAGGGGCAACCCTGGTGAGTGAGGGGACACCTAGAAAAAAAGCAATTTCTCCTTTTCTATCTACTATACCTTCTGTCAGGTTACGCAGCCCCTAAGCGCCTACCGTACTATGAAACTACATTTCCCATGAGTAGGCGGGAGACTTGCAGACTATTTAGTGAGACTATATGAGAGTACCCTTGTATGTTAGGACAGCACTTCACTGATGCCTGTCTTGTCTTCTGTTACAGGTCTCCTTTCCCTGCTGACCCTACCTTTACCCATCCCACATTTTTTATTTTAGTTTGTTATTTTTCTCCCTCGCCTAATGCCTCGAACACCCTGTGTTTACACTTCTGGGTGTTGGTGACATTTGGAGGTGGAACCATATTTGCATCGACTGGATCACGGGGAGTAAACCTGACACCTTCCAGACCAACCCCATTGAGTGTTGTTGTGAATGGATTTATAGTGACCAGCAAGGCTCTCGGGTATCTGGCTACAGAGACCTTATGTTGAATATCGTTATCAATAATTCCACACAGGCCCTGTACTGTCGCATTCTTTCTTTCCACAGTTGTCGATGATATATTCTTACTCTGCTTGACAAAGAACCATTGCTAATGTGAAAGAACTTCAACCGAATTAGTAGTTATACTTTACCATTTGTTAGGCTACAATGTGGCACTGCTCTACTGTACTTCTGTCACCTGCTATATTCTCAGTTGTACCGTTGAATTGCTCAGGAGGACAAACCAGATTTCATTTTCTTTTTTTTCATAGGCATGCAACTGCCACTGTGTCACACCACTAGTACCACCGCTATGAGGAAATTTTATCCGACCAAGATTGCCAACGTTATTCGGTGTTTCCCGTGGAGCCAGCCCTGGGCCTAGCCCTACTTTCAAACACAAATTACAGGTAAGATAAGCGTTTGGTGGTTTGGGGGTATAATGGAGTATTAGTACGAGAGACGAGAGACTGAAGGTAGTACTACTAAAGTCCTAGGACTCTTGGATTCACTTCACTTAGTCTGTGAGAGGCACTTAGTGTTGAAAACATTTGGGCATTTACACTTAAAGGAAGAAAATGGAACTAAACTTTCAGGAAAACAGTCAACGTTAAACCCCCACCCACCAGGCAAGCAGTAAAAAACAGGTATGCTCAGATAAAGTTTGAAAAAGTATATTTATATCCCTAACAAAATAATCTCCCGCAAGACCCTCCCTAACCCCAACGATTGTCCTTCAAAAGTCCCCAAAAACCCAACTCCCAATTCCCACCCCCCAAAAGTCTCTAAAAAAGGGGCAAGGGACACTATGGGTGGATGCTGTTAACTTTTTGGGCCAGGGCATCATGCTCCTCGCGGAGCAAGGCGAGCTCTTGCTGAAGGCGGGACACCATCAGGGTAGTGCGGCGCAGGCGTGCCTTCACTGCCTTGCAGGTGCAAGGCCTGTGAGAGGCAGCTGTTGGCCTTGCTGCTCGGCGGTGGCGTTTGCCTTTGGCAGCCCGGCTCAGTCTCGGTGGACCACTGTGCTGGGTGGCAGCCCGTGGGGCCACGGAGGCCGATGCAGACGACGTTGTCGTAGTTGTCGACCGCACACTTTCCACGTCCTCCAGGGCCACCAGCCGCCGATATTCCGCAACAGTGGCCTCGATCCTCCGTTGCCGGGCCGCTCTAGCCAGCTCCTTCCTCCTTGTTCGTTTGGAAGGAGAACCTATATGAAGAAAGAAAGACATAGTCTGTAACCAATGCTCTTTAAGATTAACTCAATCATTCAGCAGAAATTTGTGCTGCAGTACAACTAGCAACTTGCAAGCGCATTACATAACTATTGAGGCCAGTATCTATCTAACCTCACACTTCTTCATCCTTGCTCTAACATTAGTGGGAGTTTAAGGAACAAATTCTATGAGCACTGTGGACTTCCATTGGAGTCGACTATGAAAGTACACCAGTCTTATTCTTCTTCTTATCTCTTGTTTTGGAAAATTGGTACGTTATTTTCTGCAAGCCGGCATAATGCCAGCGCGGTAAACTTGCACCCGAGAAAAAGAGACGCACGCCATGAGGAGTGACCTAGACTTGCGTTGCCGTTGCGTTACTGTACCCGCCCAGTACATGCAGGTGGTGAATCTCTTACTTTTCTATTACGGGTGGCACTGAGAATACTCTGTTACAACTCAAGGGCTACTGCTTAATTAATTTAACTTTCACCCTACAGTGGAAATGAGTACTAGAAATGGAAAATTGAAGAAGATAAATAATCTGATTATCTATCACTTCACATGGGATGTTTTTGCTTATATATGGGATGACTTTAGGTGCTTTGCTTTTTATTGAGTGACCAGTGATACATCCACACATGAATGACTGAGTACTACTAAACTTATTAAGAGAGGTAGGGAGTGGCCACCATAATAACCGGATCTATGCAGTGCTTGCAATACAAACTACTGCTACTATTTATGGTAGTATTTGGACAAAATTAAAAGTTCTTTTCCTTGCCTTTCCTACACTGGAACGGACGTGCGGGTGCAGTGTTACATGCTCTTCAAAGTTACACTTAGTTCATCCACTGACCATCTACTCTCTCTAGATCATGGGTACTCACAAACTTTCTCTCAGGGGCTACATTTACAGTGTAGTTTGGGGCCGAGGGCCGCACTGGTGGGGGCGGAGTCAGAGGGGGCGGGGCTAAAGCAAAACGATAACTTGTGACCATGAGGTTGCACACAGGTCCCTGCAGCAGATGCCCTCATCCACTGAGCCACCAGACCCAGCATTTACATACATCTCTCTCCCTCCTGCTCTCCCTCCTGCCCTCCCTCCATCTCTCTCTCCCTCCTGCCCTCCCTCTCCCTCCCCCTCTGTCATCTCACTGTGTGTGTGTCTATCTGTGTCAGCCTTCAGCCCGGGTTGAGACCGCTTCCTCAACGCGCACACACAGACAACAACACCAAAGTACTTAACAGGTCTTTAAAAGACCATTAACATATTATTGAGGCTTTGTTTGTTTTAGCGCCCCTGCTTCTCCACCCTGACAATCACTGCTTGCCCGGCCCCACAGAGCAGAGGCTTTGTTCTATTTCACCTCTTTGTGGCCTTGCATCTCCACTCTGCTCTGTGGGGGCCGGGGGAGCAGTGATTGTCAGAGTGGAGATGCAGGGGCGCTAACAGGTGAAATACAAAAAAGCCTCTGCTCTGTGGGGGCCGGGGGAGCAGTGATTGTCTGCAAGGTCTGCGCACCGCCAACGAAGGCTTGCCGGGCCACCACCGGCCCGCGGGCCGTACTAGGAGTACCCCTGCTCTAGATACACATATGCTATCTAAGAGTCAGATAGTAGCATGATCCAGGTATATGGACACATACAGTTTCTGTGTCACCCACCCAGGCTGTTGTCCTTCCACCCATCATTGCTTCATCATTCACCCAGCCATGCATCTCATATTCTTGCCTTCCCAGCTAGTCTTCAATCTCAATAAGTAAGGAATATATAAGAGCTTACCTCTGGCCGCCACCACCACCGTCTCAACTCTCACAGCTGCCGCCGCCGCCTCCTCCCCTGAAGAATCGCCCTCCGCCTCCGTGTCGAGCACCACCACCTCCACACTGGCCCCGCCACCAGATGTTCCACCTACAAAGTACATTTAGGAATGTTAGAATGAAGCACTCACTAGTCACTAGTATTTGGTCTAGGAATGAAGACATGTGAAAACAATGTAATTTGTGACTGTCTACGTTAAACTTAAAAAAAAATTCCCTTTTTCCAGGGAAGGTTGTCTTGCTGCACTTTTAGGCACAACTGATGAAGGCTGTTTTTTTAACACGCACCATTTTTCTCCACACAGACAGAAGATGGACTTCTAACAACAAGATCAAGTTGAAACCAGGTGAGAGCTCGGCTCGACCACAAGAAATGTCTTCAATTAATCGTCAGCACTAACCACTTTTCCATTATCAGTTAAACGTTTAGTTTTATTATGACTTCATTTAATAAATGTGTTTACTTTTAATAAAGCTTTTAAACTTAAATACAATCTGTGTTTTTTGGTCCAGACTAGAGTGACTGAGCGAAAGGTTTTGCAATTTTTGCAAGCATGAGTCCAGATAGAACAGTTCAAAAGACATTATGGACAATCCCAGAGGACTGCACTAAGTTGATAGAGCTATTGCTGACTAGAATCATGGGAGTTTCGCCAACCGTGCAATCTTAGTTAGCTACACAGACAGACTAATAAGAATAATCTAGTAATACCACAGGGAGTCATAGTAGAGGCAGGATAAGAATTTAGATACAGTCTACAAGAAGAGCAAAGACAATTTTGAAAAAAGTCAAATGAGGAACGCTAGGAAAAATGGGTACTAGTCTAAAATGAAAACTTACTGGGGCCAGCAGAGGAGCCCTCGCCTGCCCGATCCTGGCCCTGTTGATGAACAGCATCCGCCGCCTGCTGCTCCTGTGTCCTCCTCTCGCCCCTGGGGGGAGCTGACGTACAACATGAAAGAAAGAACAGAAAACATGGATGTTTGTTGCTTGTCAATGTCAACCAAATCAAACATTTCAAAAGAACAATAACAAAATATTTCTGCGAAATTATATTGATTATGGTTACTTTTCATTTATTTGCGGACCTGTGACTTCGAAAGTCACGTAACTCACTAAACAAAGTACTGAAACGTTCACCTAGGACTGGCAGGCAGCAGTCCGCAGGCAAGACGCAAAGTGACAGACAAACTCCATTGTGATTTCAGTCAGATCAGTGACAACACTAACAGTTGCCTGCTACATTACCAGTCATTTAAATAGTCAAACTATCAATCCACCGCCACTATTTTTCTTATTGTCAGGGTTACAAAGGAAGGGGCAGATTTAAGCCCTTGCGGCTCTTTTGCGCCGTTCTTGCGTGACTTTTGTGACGCAGCAGCTAAACAAAAAAGGGCGCCATGGTGCGGCGTATAATATTATAACAACGTGACGCGTTTGGGAGATGCATCCCGTTATAAAGCCCTGCGCCATCAGGGGGCGTTCCGGCGCAAGGGAGGGCATTCCTGCGCTGGAACACATCCTAATAGTGGCTGAGGGAAATCTACAAAATATCAATCAGTCACCTTTAGGACAATGATGCGTCACACAAACCCTGCACCTGCTTGAAGCAGACGTACGGCTTGACCCAGCATTGGGGAGATAGGGTACCCCAGAGCATTGATGGAGCTGCGCCATCGTTGCGACGCAACTCCAGCAGTAAAGCTTCGGTGACGTTTTGGGCCCATGGTGCGCCGCATTGCAAATACGGCGCACCATGTTTGGTGGTGGTAGCGGGCCGCACAATTAATGGCGCATCCCTGCTACTTTGCAGGGATGCGACGGTAATTGCAATTCTGCCCCTTAGGGGCATACTTACTTACGCGTTCTGGCGCATCTCCAGAGATGCGCCAGATCAAATGCGTCACGCAAAACTACCCTTGCGACACGGCAGATGTGCCTCATTTACAATGCGGCACGCCCTGGCGCAAGGGTAGGCACTTGCGTGAGGCATCTCGTCACGTAAGAGCGGCGCATCGCTGGAGTCACGTCGCCAACGCAATGCAACTCCAGTAATGCTCAGGGCCACCCAATACTTAACATGCTGTGTCAGTCCTTTCGCCTGCTTCGAGCAGACATAAGGAATTGAATTGACGTAGCAGCGTCGCAGAAGTGCCTGCGTTAAATCTTGTACATTTCACGCAGGCAATTTTGCGAGGCGCACAGCCGCTGGACCGCGGCGCCCACCCTGCGTACTAGGAACGCACCCATTGTGGTGCAGGCCCATGGCTTTATAACATGACGCATCTCCCTAGATGCGTCATGCTGTAAATGACTCGCAGGGATGCGGCACGTTTACGCCGCTGTTGCGTCACGCAAGGCAACGTAAACGTGGCGCAAGGGGCTTGTAAATGTAATCTGCCCCCTAGTGTCTAGCATTACGCAGTTCTGTAAAGTACACTCATACATAATAGTTACTCAGGCCAATGAGACCACGAAATAGAAAACAAATAAGCATAGTAGCAACGCCACTGAGAAGGAGAGCAGTGCACCTGAAATGCACAGAAGATTTTGAAATATAATTTAACTACAATGTAATCGTCATCAGCGGCATTATTGGCTTGCTCCATGTAAAAAACAAATATTTGCAATACAACAACACAGAGCAGGAGAAAACATCATAGTAGTGAGTGATTAAATGGCTACTACTACTCACCAAGCCCGGGGATCTCCAAGCCGAGCTGGTCCAGCAGGTCGCGCTCGCGGTCCAGGAGGTCCGTCCAGCGATGGGTGACCTGGCTGTAGGTGCGCTGGACCCCGTAGAGGTGGGATATGGCCCAGCACACCTTCTCCCACCGCTTCCGGCGCTCCCGCATGTTGTAGCCGCCGGCCGCGATCCTGCCGCCTCCCGCGATGGTCCTGGGCAGGCGGCGCTGGACGAAGTAGACCAGCGCGCCCACTTCCTCCGGGCTGAAGATCTCCCGTCGCGTCACCTGCTCCCCCCTCAATCTCCCGCATGCTGTCCTGCCACTGGGTCCAGCACTACTCCCCGCCGCCGCTGCGGCCCTCAAGTGCCTGGGCAGCTTCACGGCGCCTGGCTTGACCATGGTCTGGGCAGGTAAGGTAGGAAGAAGTAGAAAATTAAGAAAGAATAGGATAGGGAAGAAGAAAAGAAAAGAGTTTAAAAAAGTAGTTTAAAAGTAAAGAAAAAAAGCAGAAAAGACAAAAATATACAGCTAGGAAAAGAGAGGGATAGATAAGAAGCAAAATCGTAAAAAAAAAACTGAAAACAAGCAAAGGATGGCAAAGATACCAAGAGGATTAAACACCATGCCCAGACACAGGAAATGAATGAAAAACAAGATGGCCGGCGCCCGTTCACGAGCGCGAAAGAAAGTTCGCGCGAGATTTTCCTCGCGATCTCGTGCGAACCTGTAGATTTCCCGCGCGATCTCGTGCGAACCTCTACTCGCAATGCGCTTAGTGCGCGAGATTATACATAGCGGGCGGAAACGGAAATACGTCACGGAAACAAAATGGCCGCGCCCGTACTCGACCTTGGGGTAAATTCGCGTGTTGCGCTGCAAGCGGCTCGCGAATACTGCAAAAAAACTCGCGAAACAACAAGCCGCAAAAAAATAAAATGCTCATTCGCACGAATTGGCGGCTTCCGCGGTCGGTTTCGCACGACGCCGCGCCCCGCGAATAGCGCGAAAAAAACCGAAAAACGATTTCAGCAAAAGCAAAAGCAATGAGCAGGTGCAAAAGGTCAACCTCATGATTTGTAACGATTCTTTGTAGTGCTTCCTGAGGGGGCCCTCCAGAATTCGGTTGCCTGCTTGCAACTATTTTGTGTGACCCTGCTCTGACCTTAACTGTATGCCACAAAGGTCCTGATTTACAGCTAAAGGAGCAGACAAGCAGGTGCCAGGCTGGAACTTTAAATTCTTTCAGTGACACATTAATTAGCCCCTAATTCATTATTGTCAGTTGGGGCAGGGCAGGTGTTGTAACTAATTTTGCAACAATGAAAGCACTTAGCAAGTGCAAAAGATCACTAATCAGGGCGCACTAAGGAAGCAGGTGCCAGCTAAAAAAATATTCTGTGACACATTAATCAGCCCCAAATTAATTCAGGTCACTTGAGGCAGGGAAGGTGTGCTTTGCTTTGCCGAAAATAAGGTACACTGGACAACCAGAGGGTGTGGTGATGAAACAGAGGGTGGCATGGGTGGGCCAGAGGGTGGCATGAGTAGTCAGAGAGTGGCAGTGGTGACAGAGAGTGGCAGTGATGAAGAAGAGTGTCCCAAACAGGCTGGACATGTAGAAACAACAAGTTCGCAAAACTTGCGACCCGACAGGTAAGTTCGCAAATTGCGAAATTGTAAAAACCCTCGCGAACTGGCAGAAACACGGGCGAACACAAAAAAAAAAAAATCCGCAAATTCGCGGGAATTCGCGGATTTTGCGGATTGCGAATCCGCAAATCCGCAAAATTCGCGAACGCGAGATCCGCAAAATTCGCCCATGCTTACGCAGCACCCCACCCGGCAACCCACCCATCGCCAACAGGATACCACCCTACCATCAGATCTTGACCAAGTCCCAACACATCCTCAACCATGAAATATCCCATCAGAAGTCTGGGGGGTCACCACCGGCCCCTTCGAGCTTTCCGCTTCCGAAAGGTCCTCTCCTGTCCTGCTGCCTTCGCCGCCAGAGTCCATCTCCACCAGCTCACTGTCCTGCTGCGACCCCGTGATGGCCGTCGTCGCTGCGAGCGCATCTCTCTTCTCCGCGGCCATTTGGGCCTCCCGTTTCTCCCGCTGGCGCCTATTGCGGGACCGGATGCGTTGCGATTGTCTGATCTGAAGCGGTTTAGGCCGATCTCGCCTACTTTTGTGAGACCGATCCGTCCCCGCTCTGTACGACTCCAGCCACTGCCATGCCTCGTCCGGAGTCTGGAAGAAGTGCGTGGCCTCATCCAGGATGACCCGCAGCTTGGCCGGGAAGAGTAAGGAGTATTGAATGCCCTCCTCTCGCAGCTCCTTCTTCACCACCAGGAACGATGCTCTGTTTTTTTGGACCGCCTGGGTGTAGTCCGGGAAGATTGTAACCCTACTGTTCTCCACCTCAAACGGACCCAACGTCCGAGCCCTCTGGATGAGGAGGTCCCGGTCCTTATAATGGAGGAGCCGCACCACCATCGGTCGGGGGGGGCGGCCAAGCCCTGGCGGGCGAGCTGGCACCCTGTGGGCTCGCTCCAGGGTAAAGAAAGGAGTAAGCCCCTCCGGCGCCACCACAGTTCGAAACCAGTCCTCCATGTAGGCCACCGCATCCTCCCCCTCAATTCGTTCCGGCAGGCCTACGACCCGCACGTTGTTCCTCCTATTGCGGCCTTCGGCATCCTCCGCACGTCGTTCCAGCGAGTCCAATCGGGACAGGATGTCTGTGATTTTATGCTCCGCGGTCACTACCGACGGTTTCAGGTCCAATAGCAGCTGATCATGGTCCTTAACCTTATCCGCCAGCTTCGCATGGTCTGCTCGCAATAGCCCCAGCCCCGTGGCTACTTGCGCAATGTCCTGCTGCAACGCCTCCTTGGTCGAGGTAATTGCGTCCAGTATGGCATCCAAGCGTCGATTCAGTCGCTGCTCCTGGTCCATCTCCGGCGGGGGGGTCTCGCCCATCCGGGACACCGCTGCCAGGTCCCCCTGTCCGCGCTCCACGGCCACCAGCCCTCCCGTAGCCGCCATCTTAGGGTGCTGCGTCACAGGCCAGGATACCTGTCCAGTCCCGGCACTCGTGGGACGGCACGACCTTCCCAATCTTGGGCAGGATTAAGTGCCACCGCCGATGCCCGCGGTTCCAGGGGCCCAGTGTGGTAGCACAGTCCGACCTGTCCCCTCGTGAGCCTGGAGGAGGATGGGAAGGAGGAGGGATAGCGGCCAGCAATTGTCCTCGAAGTCCGAGCGGAGCCGGGTACCCCGTCCCCCGATCTTCAGGACCGTTGCCTCAGTCACACGGCTGCAGAGCCCTCCACCAGTTGGCACAAAGGCCGCTCAACGTCGATGTCCGGAGCCGCCAGTCCGCTCCGACGCCATTTTCTTCTCACTCTCGGCAACACCTCAGCCGTCGCACATCAGAGTCTCCTCGGTGCCAGCGGTCCCCCAGCAACTTTCTGCCGACGCCCAGTGGTCCCCCTACACTTCGTAGGACAGGAGTGTCGATCACAGGGTGCAGAAATCAGGAGAATTAGCGGGATTCCGCGCGGAGCTGCGAGCTCACGCCGCCATCCCGATCGGCGTCCAAGCCACGCCCCCCTGGCACTGTGCATCATGCATGACTCATGACTTCTACGTTTTCAGACTGCCTATTTGCAGGGGCATAGTGAACTTTCCCCCACCCCACCTCACCCCTTGCTTTAGGAGCTACAGCAAGGTAAAGTTCTTGATGGGCCTCTTCTGTCTGCAACTCTGCAGACAAAGGCTCAGCTCATAATGTGAAAAGGTGGGTGAGTAAATAAGTGAAGGAATGTGTGAATGGCTGGATGGATGACTGAAAGGATGAATGGATGAATGAAAGGGTGAATGGATAGATAAATGAAAGGATGGATGGATGAGTGGATGTATGGATGAGGGAAAAGGTAAATAGATGGATATATGGGTGGATGGGTAGATGGATGGGTAAAAGGGTGGATGGGAGTGTGAAAGGATGGATGGATGAGTGAAAGCTTAGATGATGGGCGAGTGAATGGATGGATGGATGAGTGAAAGGATGGATGGATTGAATTGATAAGTGAAAGGATGAATGGATGGATGGATGAGTGAAAGGGGGTAGATGGACAAAAGAATGTAAGGTTGAGTGAAGAAGTGAAAGAATGTAAGGTTTAGTGAAGAAGTGAAAGGATGGATGAGAGAACGGATGGATGGATGAGTGAAAGGATGGATGAGTAATAGGATCAATGGATGGAATTAATGAATGGATGAGCAGATGGATGCGTGGGTGGATGGATGGATGGATGGATGGATGGATGGATGGATGGATAAGTGAAAGGGGGATGGAGAGAGAAAGGGAGGATGAATGGCTGAAAGGGTGAATGGGTGGAAGGATAAGTGACTGGGTGGATGGATGAGTAAGTGAATGAATGGCTGGATGGGTGAAAGGGTAAATGGCTGGATGGATGAGTGAATAGATGGATGGGTGGAAGAGTGGATGGATGACTACGGATGGATGGGGTGAAAGGGTGGGTACATTAATAATGGATGGATGAGTGAAAGGGTAGATGAAGGGATGGATGAGTGGAATGATGGATGGAAGGATATATGGTGGATAGGTTTGCAAATGGTTGAATATGTTTGGATATAAATGGGCACATAGATGGAAGGACAGAATGAATGGTGAAAGACTGAATAATAGATAAAATAATGATTACACCTTGTAGCACCCATTATCTTAAGTAGCATTTCCTATACATTGACTTTCACGTTAATATGAGTCATTATCTCTAAATAATGTGTGTGTGATGTAACGCACTCCGACACCCTGCCCTACATAATTGGGATGAGTAACACTATAAGAGAAATTAAATACACATGAGAGACGGTCTAAGTGAAGACGAGGGTCACCATTGAAGGGTGATTGCAAGGCAGGACTGGCCGGACCGGGCATCGGGTGTTTCCCTGGGAGGCTGGAAATAGGGGGGGAGCGGTTTTGTTACTGGGGGCTGGTACTCCAAAGTTCCTTGTATATCCAGTAGTTTTCAATCAACACTAAAAGCGGCCTCACTTATATTCAGGTGTGGTTCACCATTGTCTGTTGACTGTGATACCTGCTGGAGCGAGATGCAAATTTTGAATCGTCTATGGTAGCAAGCTGCGGCCATACGGAAAAACAGTGAAGTGCACGATTGTCTCAACCTAATATACACCTATTTTGACTTGTACTTAGATGGTTGTCTATTTACTTACTTATATGCTATTGCGCGACTACCTCTGACGTGTCTTTAAAACTTACCTTTTGTCCCGAACTTTTGTCCTGAATTTTGACCTTTTGTCCTGAATTTTTGTCCTGAATTTTGTCCCTTTGTCCTGAATTTTTACACTCACCGTCCTGAATTTGCACCTATGCCAGTTGGTCACCCTACGTGGAGGTGGGGCCGGGGGCCACATTTTGACACATCGAGGCCCCAGCATGTTCTTGGGTTCACCCTGAAGGTTGTAGGTTCAGGTTCGAACTCTGGCAGACCGCCTCATCAAGGCGTCCAACTTAGGTGGAAGATTTTCCAAGCTACAACCGGCTTCATTTGATCATTAAATACCTTCCACCTCAGTGAAATGAATGGGAAACATACAGGCCACCATCAATCCTGAAGCATATGAACCTGACTTTAAGGAAAGACGCCTCATAGAGCTGCATGATAGTAACACCGACGTACCAAATGCAGTGGTATGCGCGTACATGCCAATAGACCGAGTTCAGACAGGAAATTCTCGATTTTTGAAGCCACAAATGGCTCTTTTTTAGCTGCCTCCCATCTGAAACTGCCTTTGCTTCTATACAAGTCATTGGAAAAAATACATTCTTCCGATAATCTTTTTTTAAAACTCCCACTTTCCTCTTCTAAAATGTTGGCATGTATGTATATATGTGCTTAGAAGGCCACCCCAGCCACACAGCATGCGATAAAAAAAAAGAAACATATAATTAATTTAAAAAAAATGCTATGTGTGAATAGTGACGCTCGCTTCCTCTGCCGCGTGAGATGCTTTCTGCAGGAGGCCGACCCCATGGGATGCAATTAGAGAGGCGAAGGCGGGGAAGCAAGTGGCCGGGGTCCTGGCGGGTTGTGTGTGTTCCAGGGGCCCCGTGGGACCCCATCCCTCCTGCATGGCCTGTCAGGGCCCCCGCGGGGCCCAATCCCTCCTGCATGGCCTGTCAGGGCCCCCTTGGGCCCTATCCCTCCTGCATGGCCTGTCAGGGCCCCTGTGGGCCCCATCCCTCCTGCGTGGCCTGTCAGGGTCCCTGTGGGCCCCATCCCTCCTGCATGGCCTGTCAGGGCCCCCGTTGGGCCCCATCCCTCCTGCGTGGCCTGTCAGGGCCCCTGTGGGCCCAATCCCTCCTGCATGGCCTGTCAGGGCCCCCATTGGGCCCCATCCCTCCTGCATGGCCTGTCAGGGCCCCGTCGAGCCCCATCCCTGAGTCCTGCGTGGCCTGTCAGGCCTCCCATGGGGCCCCATCCCTCCTGTGTGGCCTGTCAGGGCCCCCGTGGGGCCACATCCCTCCTGTGTGGCCTGTCAGGGCCCCCGTGGGGCCCATCCCTCCTGCGTGGCCTGTCAGGGCCGCCGTTGGGCCCCATCCCTCCAGCGTGCTTGTCAGGGCCCCCGTGGGCCCCGTCCTTCCTACATGGCCTGTCAGGGCCCCCGTTGGACCCCATCCCTCCTGCGTGGCCTGTCAGGGCCCCCATGGGGCCCCATCCCTCCTGCATGGTCTATCAGGGCCCCCGTTGGGCCCCATCCTTCCGGCATGGCCTGTGAGGGCCCCCATGAGCCCCATCCCTCCTGCGTGGCCTGTCAGGGCCCCTGTGGGCCCCATCCCTCCTGTGTGGCCTATCAGGGCCCCTTTTGGGCCCCATCCCTCCTACGTGGGCCCCATCCCTCCTGCATGGCCTGTCAGGGCCTCCGTTGGGCCCCATCCCTCCTGCATGACCTGTCAGGGCCCCCGTCGAGCCCCATCCCTGAGTCCTGCGTGGCCTGTCAGGCCTCCCGTGGGGCCCCATCCCTCCTGTGTGGCCTGTCGGGACCCCGTGGGGCCCATCCCTCCTGCGTGGCCTGTTAGGGCCCCCGTTGGGCCCCATCCCTCCAGCGTGCCTGTCAGGGACCCCGTGGGACCCCATCCCTCCTGCATGGCTTGTCAGGGCCCCCGTTGCGCCCCATCCATCCTGTGTGGCCTGTCAGGGCCCCCGTTAGGTCTTATCCCTCCTGCGTGGCCTGTCAGGGCCCCCGCGGGGCCCCGTCCCTCCTGCATGGTCTGTCAGGGCCCCTGTTGGGCCCCATCCCTCCTGCATGGCCTGTCAGGAACCCAGTGGGGTCCCATCCCTCCGGCGAGGCCTGTCAGGGCCCAGGGGGCCCAATCCCTCCTGCGTGGCCTGTCAGGGCCCCCGTCGGGCCCCGTCTCGCCTGCATGGTCTGTCAGGGCCCCCGTCGGGGCCCATCCCTCCTACATGGTCTGACAGGGGCCCCGAGGGGTCCCATCCCTCCTGCGTGGCCTGTCAGGCCTCCACGCCTCGCCGCCCGGAGCGCAGCGCCTCCATCGTGTGAAGCACCTGTCTATAGAGCAGCGGACCGAGGCCTCCCAGGACCACCGTGCGCCAAGAAGAGGTGGGACCGGAAGTGGGAGGACGGGACGACACACGGCAGCAGAGGAAAGGCAGCTGTGCCTCCCCCCATGCACGATCAGAGGCGAGGAAGGAACCATTCCGGCCCAGGAAGTAGGCTCAGATCTTTCTAGAACCCTCTGGTGGTCTCACAGCCTATTTCATTGCACCACCGGGCACGTTTGCAGACGGAGATTGTGCAGTTTAATGACCATGTAAAAAGCACTGTACGTTGTGTCGACATGCAGTCACATTTCTTTCTCAAATTAATTGTCTGCGCTTCTGTCGACCGTAGCATGCTAAGGAGCATACAGGGTGCAGGAATACAGAGCTATAGCGCCTAGGTTCCTTGGGCCTCATTTATAAAAAAATGACGCATCGCTGTGTGAAAGCAGTGATGTGTCACTTCTTAGTGCGCCCTCCTTGCGACATTCCTGATGCGTCATATTTAATTTATGACGCATCATGTCGCAAGGAGTTACAGATACGTCAGTATTTCTGACGTATCTGTAAGCGCAAAAGTGACGCATTGCTGGAGTGTGTATCAAAAGTGACGCAACTCCAGCAATGCGTCCTTTCACCTGGGGTAAGCCCCATGTGAAAGTGCCTGCGTCAGTCTTACGCCTGCTGTGAGGCAGGCGCAAGATTTTGATGCAACGGCGCCCTGAAAGTGACTCAGTGAAATCTCATAGATTTCACTGCGTCACTTCTACGACCCTTCCTTGACCCAATACGCCCACCTTGCATATATTATAGCTGGCGCAGTTATAATGTGGCGCAGGGGTTTACAAAGTGACGCATCTACCTAGATGCGTCACTTTGTAAATATGGAGCAACAAGGCACATTTTTTACGCCACTGGTGCGTCACAAAAAGTGATGCACCGGTGGCGTAAAAGTGACGCACAGCCTCATAAATGAGGCCCTTCGTTTGTCCCATGATCCAAGTATAGTGCCTAGATTCCTTGTTCCTCCCATGAACCAAGTATAGTGCCTAGATTCCTCGTTCCTCCTAATAACCAAGTATAGTGCCTCGATTCCTATGTTCTTCCTATGAACCAAGTATAGTGCCTAGATTCCTTGTTCCTCCCATGAACCAAGTAGAGTGCCTAGATTCCTATGCTCGTCCCATGAACCAAGTATATGCCTAGATTACTTGTTCCTCCCATGAACCAAGCATAGTGCCTCGATTCCTCATTCCTCCCATGAACCAAGATTAGTGCCTAGATTCCTTGTTCGACCCATGAACCAAGATTAATGCCTAGATTCCTATGTTCGTACTATGAACCAAGTATAGTGCCTAGATTCCTATGTTCATACTATGAACAAAGTATAGCGCCTAGATTCCTCGTTCGTCCCATGAACCAAGTATAGTACCTAGATTCCTATGTTCGTACTATGAACCAAGTATAGTGCCTCGATTCCTCATTCCTCCCATGAACCAAGATTAGTGCCTAGATTCCTCGTTCGACCCATGAACCAAGATTAGTGCCTAGATTCCTCGTTTGACCCATGAACCAAGTATAGTGCCTCGATTCCTCATTCCTCCCATGAACCTAGTGCCTAGATTCCTCGTTCCTCCCATGAACCAAGTACAGTGCCTACATTTTTTGTTCCGCCCATGAACCTTACAAGAAACACTCGACCGTCTTTACAGCATTACAAGACCCCGGGCAAAGCAGTTTGCTAGGCCCTGCCTACACAACCACTCACAAGAATAAAAATCTTTAACGGAAAATTTGTGTTAAATTCTCGTCTGCATGAGCAGGCCGGGTTCATTCCAGGGCGTACGCTGTCCTCTAATCTCAAAATGGTGTTTGGTGCCCTTCAACATGTCCGTCCGGAGGTGAAGGCAGCCCCAGTCTTTTTAGACGCGGAAAAGGCCTTCGATTCCATTGAATGGAAGTTTATGCTTGCTGTGTTGCTTCGCATGGGAGTGGGAGAGGTATTTTTACAACTAGTAACACTGCTATATAACTCGCCATTGGCGCGCATCTGCACAGGAGAAAAGTCTTGTCCTCTGTTCATATATCAGGGGGCACTCGACAAGGTTGTCTCTTGTCCCCCTTATTGTATGCAGTGGCTGCCGAACCCCTTCTAAGGGCACTGCGGGAATATCACGGTCACAGAGGCCTCCGATTCCCAATTATAATTATAATCGTCTCGGCCTACGCTGATGATATGCTTTTGTATATCTGCGACCCCGGTGTTCACCTTGCCCCAATAATAAGCCAGGTGATGCGCTGTGGCGGACTTTCGGGTCTTCTGATTAATTGGGACGAATCCAATGGTTTCCAGCTGACTCCATCCACCGCGGCAATTCCTCTTGACTTCCCTCTACAGTGGACATCTGAACCGGTCCGTTATTTGGTTATTCTAGTTCACACGGATGCGGATCAAGTCATCAAGGCGAACTATGGCAGAGGCAGTGCAACATTAGGAGATGACATAGACTGATGGATTAGACTCCCGCTTTCCCTGGTGGGGAGAGTCTCTTTGATGAAGATGGTGGTGCTCCCCGCTTTCTTTTCCTCTTCGCCAATATACCCATGATTGTGCCTCGACATTTGTTCAGAGAGCTGTGTATATAGATTAATAAACTGGCTTGGGCAGGCCAGTCTCCACGCATAGCGTTTGACATACTTTCTTTGTCCTACGCTGCGGGGGGGGGGGCCTGAGCGCACCGGATTTGGAACTCTATTATAGGGTGGCGCAAGCCGCGCATGCATATAGCTGGGTACATGGCCTGATGGATCTGCCACACCTCCAGATTGAAAAGATGGCTGTCGCCCAGGACCCCTTGCCGCGGATGTTAACTAAGCCTCCTCTCCGGCGCTGAAGAGTCCTAGACTCGGTCAACTCCGTTGTCCATGCCTGGCAAGTACTGCTTCATATGCATGATGGAGCTCAGCTATACTCGCCGCATGTAAGGGTGGAGTGGGTCAGTGGTTTACTCTCAGCTCCGAGCGGGGTGCTATTCGCTCGCTGAACAGTCTCAATGTCCATAAGATGGGTGACCTGTTCTCTAATGGGGTAGGGCGCTCGTGGGAGGGGGTGGTTGTGGAAAATAGAAAAATTGGTGTACATAAGCGACGTTCATTTCCCTTTTCCACTCCTCTCCCTGTAGGCACCACGTATACCCTGAAATGTTGACCGCATCATTCTGCCAATGAAAGCCCGTGCCCATATGTACATGACAGCCTTTCTAGGCACCATGGCCTTTTGCCCATTGGAATCCCCGGCTTCCCTCCTGCGCGTATCTTAAACCCTCTCCCACATGCATAGACCATGAAACCCAGCACTCTGCGCGACCTTCCTCTCTCACATGCATAGACCATGAAACCCAGCACTCTGCGCGACCCTGCTATGAAAGGCAACCCTCCTGCTTGACCCATGCCCCCCCCCCATTTTCCTCTTGAAGAAGCATCCTTCGCCTCAGCTGACATAACCCCCCAGCTGTATCTGACTGCCCCCGTTCTCTCATGTACGGGTCATAAGACCTCTCTCTCTCTCTGTGCGACTCTGTCCCTGCGCGCACCCTGACCCCCTCCTTCTCCCTCACATGGACAAGTCATAAACCTTCCTCCTCTGCAAGACCCTGTCCTTGGGAGTCACGGCCGCGCCTGACCAACATCTCCTTTCCTTTCATGAATAACCCCTCTGTTAGTAAACCCTCCCTCCGCGATGGACTGTCCGCACATGTCCGAGGCCATCGCCTAAGCCGGGAGATACTGTTTACTGCCCTTTATTGTATGAAATCATTCCTCTTCAAAGGACCCACTATTGATCCTGGCTTCCCCACCCCCTGGGCTACGATCAGGCGCACACATCCTAATAATCAGCGGAACATTCAGCTGCGTCATTGCCCCCTCTCTTATCTACAGTTCAAGGGTCTCTATTGATAACATATGTGGGGTAGGATTGACACGAGGATTATAGGGATGTCTTTTCTTTGTGTCACAATGTCCTGATTGTAATGCCAAGTGTTTTGTAAGGTATAAAAGACGGAGTCTCAGCTCACTTGTTAGAGCACCTCCCGATGGCACCTTGTTTCGTGTCTGAAATGACAGGCTCTCCTCATGAGAAATAAACTCTGTTCTTTGATTCCGGCTCCCAGCGCCCGTCTCTTTATTTTGGTAACTATTCAGAATGGGAACTAATAGGCGACTTGCGCCACCAGCCTGGGCATCGATAGTAATGCGGGCTCATGTTCCACAATTGGCGTCCCAACGCGGGGTCCATCAGTGACATAAGGTCCAATGAGAGAGATCCAGACGATGAGGTGAACATCTAAATGATCGGAGTATACCTGCCTTGAGAGGGCCCTCGTCCGGCTGCCGATTGAATGAACTTCACCAATTCCGAACGGACCTCTCTCGAGTGACCCACTGTCCTGACTGGAATCCCACAGGATTGCCGCGGTAAAATCATGGAGTAAGAGAACGATCGGGCGCTGGAAGGAGGAAGGCGAAGAACTGCCCACACGGTCCGGTCCGGGTAAGGTCGCGTAAATGCGACAAATTGTGAAATGATTGTTTTGGATAATACTAGTATTACGCTTTGTTGAAACCTCTGGAGATTCACTGTCTGCAAACGGAGAAAACAACAGGCTCTCTCTTTGCAAGCAGTGAAGGATAGGTAACGCAGACTTTTGTCCCCGTTGTAATCCGTCGTGCCTATCTTCCTCCCCCACTGTTTCCCGAACTGTCGTTCGTGGATTATTGTCTGGAGATTCTTTGTCTGCAAACAGGGAAGAACAAGGTCTCTCTTTGCAGGTAGAGAAAGAGTGGGTAACGCAAACTTTTCGTACCCACTTATTCTCCCCACTGATTGTTTGGTTGGCCGAACACTGATTGTTCGGTATTGGTTCTTTTGAGGTGTTCACCGCCTGCAAACAACGGAGAATAGAAATATTCTGTCTAGTCTTTGCCCGCCGTGATAAGATAGGTAATGCAGACTTTTGTCCCCATTGTAATCCGTCATGCCTATCTTCTCCCCACTGATTGGTAGCCTGTTTAGCCCGGACCGCTTATTAGAGTTGAACTATCCAGCTCCACTGGAGGGCACACCTAATAAGGACCTG
The DNA here is from genome assembly GCF_964263255.1 of Lissotriton vulgaris. Classification (NCBI taxonomy): domain Eukaryota; kingdom Metazoa; phylum Chordata; class Amphibia; order Caudata; family Salamandridae; genus Lissotriton; species Lissotriton vulgaris. The sequence goes on along the minus strand of NC_141688.1, from coordinate 307,093,454 downwards.
TTCATTAAGTGTGGACTAGTCGCTATAGCTTATAATAGGTTATGGCATAAAAATACAAGAAAAGGAGTTGAGCGAAATCAGTAGGCCACTGAGGAGTTATCAACTTCGCTAAAAATAAAATAAGAAACGCTAGAAATAACCCGTAATAAGAAACATAAAATGGCGAGGGAAGACAAGTTTGACAGCAGGCAAGCCACGAGGTAGCTAGGTTCCGTTGCCTATTCCTGCCCTAAACATGTCTGCCTCATTGCCCACCACGCCCAAATAACGGTCACATGAAATAGATACAAATCAATAGGTACCTACCCCCATTCCGGAAACTCCCGAAGTGCCACAGGTCCGCGGTTACGCCCATCCGGTAGGCGAGGCCTCGAGGCATGCGGGGCTCGCCTGGCCGCAGTCGGAAGGGGAGGCTGTGGGGCGGACGGCCCAGAAAACCGTGATGGCCTCTCCTTCTCTCCTCTTCTGCTGCCCTGCAGGCCACGGGGGGGGGGCTGTCTTGCCTCAGCCACCGACCACCCCCCCCTCTGTCTCTCACCTGGTCCGACCCGCAAAGAAGGCCGAAGCCAAAAGCGAGAACGGCGGCGCTTACAGGTAGTCCCGCCACATGTCAAATTCCCGCATAGTTACAGGTAGTCCCGCCACATGCCGACGCCTGGACAAGCGCAAGTAGCCCCGCCACATGTCTACCCCTGGAGAGTTGGAGGTAGTCCCGCCACATGTCGAAAAGGGGGGGAGGGGGCTGTCTTGCCTCAGCCACCGACCCCCCCCCCATCTTCAATAGCCGGCACGGCCAATATCGAAACGGCGGAGCCGAGGATCGGCGAGGGGTCGCTGGAAGGGGGAGGTGGCGCGAACGAGCCTCCCCCACCTCCCTCCAGGTGGAGGCTTCCAGCGACACCCCAACGCTCTTACTTAAAGAGGGTCCACATCGAAAAGCGGTCTTTTGCCCGGGGCGGGCACATGCCCCATACCGTCTCTCCTCAACCTTGAAGATTCTATGAGAGCCGGGGGGGCCCCCGACCCCTCTGCATGGGTGCCCCCGTCCCCCTCACTGGGACCCGCGACATCGACACACTCCTGCCGGCGCCAGCCTCAGTTTGGAAATGGCTAAAACACAGCCAAAGTACAGACTTGTTCAGTTCCGGTGGAACACCAGAATGACCCGGTAGGAAAATTGTTGTTACCCTCCCCACTCTTTGACTGATGGTCCATATTGTTAGACTGTTACCACATTGCGAAAAACTTTTTGAACTGCCAACGGAAGGTTCTGGTCCAACCATGAGTTATTGGAGACATTCTGACTATACCGGAACCTGCCTGACCTCGCCCAAAATGGCGCTGATACACGAAACGAAACTTTCGAACTCCCTGTTCACCCGGATTGCTCGAATATTGATGCTCTGAGATATGTATGCATTTTTGGACAATGAAAGTCGATAAGATGGATAGTGATTATGTGCTTATAGAAGAAAAGCAATACCGATATTGATCATGTGTTTGGACAATGAACTGATTTAGGGTGGGTACTAATTATGAATGGGAACAATGAATTGGTGTAATTTAGACAGTGAACGAGCATCTGGATAATGAATTAATGAATTAATTGAAAAACTGAATTCTTGACATGCATCATGCTTGCTCTGTAGTAAAGTTTTATACGATTTTATTGCACTACCGCACTTTATGCAATGAACTGCCACCAACTTCGTTCTTCTTATGTACATTTCCAATCTGCTCCATGGCCGGTCCACTGGGTTGTAGGCCTGTATTTATACACCAGCACTTTTTATTAAAGGTATTTTTGAAAACGAAAGCATAGTTGTAGCGGTTGCATTAATGAGTTTTGAATGTATTACTACTGTGAGCAACGAGAAAGTATGATGAAGGCTGAAGGTTAAAAAGGACCCGATATTTAGCAGCTACATTATGTGTCACAGGCAGCTGGAAAAGTGTTTTAGAAGCCTTAAAGCGACACCACAGAAATGCCACCTGACCGCCACCCTTGCACCCAACCAAAAGGGGTTACGACCAAGTAACTCATGTAGATACGCAGATCGTCAGTGATTATCTATCTGACATTTCTGGTCCCTCTAGGCTTAAACGCTGAGATGGCAAAGAAATGGACTACGTGGAGATAGGTAGAGTATGTGGTAGGTAAAAACATTTCCGGATTACTGCATGCTGATGTGGCTTGAATGCTGCCCCCCACCCCCTTCTTTCTCCTCCCTTCTGCAGGTCACGTCGGAACCTCGGCTGAAGTATGGGAGGACGATGACCGAACCACCGACGAGAAAGGGAAGAAGGGAATATGAGCATGGTCCTTATGACAATAGGTTCTTAAAAAAGACGTAGACTTGACATGACTGTATCTCCTCAGAACATAGCGACTGGGAGGATGGACTGACATAGAGACTTGACGGGTACTGTATGACGAAAAATTGGCTCTAAATAACACGTTAGAGAATGTAACTAGACGTTTGACTAGGTAGGGAAAGGACAAAAGAAAAAGTGCACGGGTAAGGGTTACCAAGACTGCACCCATCGGGGAGGTTAGAAATGTTGCTGATGTTCAAAATGTACTGCCCCCCTTCTCACACTCTCATAGATCTAGCCAAGCTGTCCGACTGTTCTCCCGATCAATACTTGCCGTTGCATCAGCCTGAAGAACTTCCCACCAAAGGAAGAAACTGGAGAATAGTTTAAAATCCAACCATGGGTAAATAGCGCGACCAGGTTCATTTCTGATCGACTAACCAAGGTGTAAGTATTGGCAATTGAGAACGCTCGAAAAGATAACAGGCGAGAGGGAAAAGGGAGGGAAAGGTAGACAGAGCTAAGCACGTAGGTAAATAGGATAGTAAAAGATAAGTAGGATATAAAAATATATAGATCTCGTTGGCCAACTATTGTTTTATGTTTTTGTTGTGAATGTCTTATGTATGTAATACATGTACTGTCTTCCTTCGTCTGAGTGTGTGTGTGTGTGTACTGTAGGGGTTTATGTTCTCCCTTTGTTTGCGTCTCTCCGTTACCTGACCCCCTACTGTTCTTTGTTGTGAACGCACTAAATGACCTATTTTTGTACACGTCTCTCCCTTTCTCTATCTCTCTCTCTCTCTCTCTCTCTCTCTATACATGTCATACGTGTACCGAATGGCTCGTTTAGGTTGCGGACGACTCTCACTCTCTATGAGAGTCTCCCTATTTCCTCTTCCTTTTTATGGTAAAATCGTGCCTCGCAGGCACCAGTCTGATTGGATAATTATTGAACGCAAAGGCGTTCAGCGAAATTGACCGAAAACTAAAATGATTGTATATCGCCATATTACTACCTCTCCTTTCTGCAAAATGAATGAACTCCAATTGGCTGAGAAGGGAAGGACAGGTAAGACGACTAAGGTCCCCCAATCTGGCCTTTATAGGGGAACTGTATGTCAATGGCACCCTATTTTTCTGTTCATCGGAGACGAACGCCAACGTCCAGCTTGACCCCCAACGCCCAGATTTCCTCCCCTTCTTTTTGCACCCAAGCGCGAGCGCCCGACGCATCCCCGCCCCATTTGACAGACCCCAGCTGCTGTCCCAGGTATAAACATGATGACCATGAGTAACTGTCGTCCCTCGAGAAAAATTTGTTTTACCTGACTCTCGATGATAGCGCCCCCGCCCTGTTTGAAAAGGTTAGCCAGCCTTGAGGGGAAATGTTCCGAAATGTTGAACATGATGAAATGCACAGTTGATGGGAATACTATTTTGTCCTCACTTGAATTATAAATGGGACGATGAATAAACTTGGCATGAACTCAGTAGGAATGCCGACATATGCACTGCTTGGTAATAGACCTCTGACTGTGACCGATGAGCGTATCTCCCAAACGCGTAGAATTAAGGGAGGAATTCACATGCATAAATGTCTTCGTCTGCCAGTTCTCTAAAAGCTTGTTTTGTACCTATTCAAAGATTCACGATCACTGAAGGAGAAGGGTCGGACGTGACACACAGCCTGGCTGCAGATCTTGAGACAAGTGTGACCCCGACCAAAGGTGGAGCCGCAGAGCAACTAGATACGGGACGAGACAGCAATCCCAAACGTGGAAACGACGGGCTACCCTGAAGCCCTCCGCCTGCTAACCCACGTGTGCCTGGAGTCTCCGTCCCCCTTCTTTGGGCCCGATTGATGGGCCTGCCTGCTTGTTATCCTTTGCTCCCTTGGTCCCTTTTGTGTGTCCCAGGAACTCTGACCCAACTCCACTCTCTCTCCTATCGACTATTTGAACTACACACACCCTCTTTTCCACGTGACTTATTGCCAAAAGGAAGGCCAAAAGGAAGAACTGCATTCAACTGGGAATAGGGTGTTGCCACAGAAATATGGGTGCCGAGCATAAGGCGCCGCCAAACGGATTGTTTAGGAAACAGGACTGTGGTCTAACAGCAGAGGACTGACCGCACCCTGCAACGCGTAAGGATAGACCCGAGCTGGACCTATAGCTCCACCGCCGGTGCTCAACAGCGCCAACGAAAGGACACGGACTAGAGCCTACCAGTGATGGCTCATTACTAAAAGACACTGTGACGAAGAGATCTTGTGTATTGAACTGAATTCCGCCCTCGACTACTTGATCAAAATGCTCATTGGTCACATTTTTAAGTCAGAAACATTTATGCTATGTAGTGCTTTGAAACAACAGGAACTCGACAAATGTAATCTCCTATGTGCTGCATTCTGCCAAACACATTAACTGTCCATGATTACATGCCCTATGTTAGTATTGACAAATGCTATTTCATCAACAACATGTTTATATGTACCACAATCAACTACAAAAATGAACTATGTTATGTAAAAAGGGGCGACTGTGGAAAATAGAAAAATTGGTGTACATAAGCGACGTTCATTTCCCTTTTCCACTCCTCTCCCTGTAGGCACCACGTATACCCTGAAATGTTGACCGCATCATTCTGCCAATGAAAGCCCGTGCCCATATGTACATGACAGCCTTTCTAGGCACCATGGCCTTTTGCCCATTGGAATCCCCGGCTTCCCTCCTGCGCGTATCTTAAACCCTCTCCCACATGCATAGACCATGAAACCCAGCACTCTGCGCGACCTTCCTCTCTCACATGCATAGACCATGAAACCCAGCACTCTGCGCGACCCTGCTATGAAAGGCAACCCTCCTGCTTGACCCATGCCCCCCCCCCCATTTTCCTCTTGAAGAAGCATCCTTCGCCTCAGCTGACATAACCCCCCAGCTGTATCTGACTGCCCCCGTTCTCTCATGTACGGGTCATAAGACCTCTCTCTCTCTCTGTGCGACTCTGTCCCTGCGCGCACCCTGACCCCCTCCTTCTCCCTCACATGGACAAGTCATAAACCTTCCTCCTCTGCAAGACCCTGTCCTTGGGAGTCACGGCCGCGCCTGACCAACATCTCCTTTCCTTTCATGAATAACCCCTCTGTTAGTAAACCCTCCCTCCGCGATGGACTGTCCGCACATGTCCGAGGCCATCGCCTAAGCCGGGAGATACTGTTTACTGCCCTTTATTGTATGAAATCATTCCTCTTCAAAGGACCCACTATTGATCCTGGCTTCCCCACCCCCTGGGCTACGATCAGGCGCACACATCCTAATAATCAGCGGAACATTCAGCTGCGTCATTGCCCCCTCTCTTATCTACAGTTCAAGGGTCTCTATTGATAACATATGTGGGGTAGGATTGACACGAGGATTATAGGGATGTCTTTTCTTTGTGTCACAATGTCCTGATTGTAATGCCAAGTGTTTTGTAAGGTATAAAAGACGGAGTCTCAGCTCACTTGTTAGAGCACCTCCCGATGGCACCTCGTTTCGTGTCTGAAATGACAGGCTCTCCTCATGAGAAATAAACTCTGTTCTTTGATTCCGGCTCCCAGCGCCCGTCTCTTTATTTTGGTAACTATTCAGAATGGGAACTAATAGGCGACTTGCGCCACCAGCCTGGGCATCGATAGTAATGCGGGCTCATGTTCCACATGGTCACTGGATTTACGGGTTCCTCGGCATTTACGCAATTTAATTTTTTTAGAGCTCGGCATGCGCTGCGCTCGGTACTGGCTGACAAGCTCTTCGAACCATTAGAGATCCCGGCCCTGTCGCTTCTACTGCGCTCCACATCACCAGTTAAGTTGGTCTCTCTCCTGTATGTTTCGGCACAACTTACAAAGATTACTTCATACGAGAAGGTCCGACCGCAGTCGGATCTTGGGGTCCCAATCACAGATGCCATCTGGTACTACTACTCACAAAGTTTCACTAAATGGCCGACATCGGTTGGCCCATTTTAAGTTCTTACACAGGGTTCATTACATACAACTCCACAGGTACGGATTGCGGGACACTGATGGCTGAGAGAGATGTGATATGCTGGGAGCTGGTTTTTTAGGTCTCGCCTGTCGATGCGCATGCGCATCGAGCTTGCGAGACTATGGGGGCTTAAACACTCTTTAACCAACTTGCAAGGAATCGTGTCGATTCCTTGCAGTGCCCGTGAAATTTAAGCTCAATGCGCATGGAGCTTAAAAGCGCGTGCACATGCCCCCAGCCGCCTGCCTTGCCCACTCTCTCTCTCACAGCCTCCCCCAGCTCCGCCCCCTCACTTCTTGGTTGCACGGCCGCTAGGCCGTGCCTCCCCTACTCTCCTCCCCCCTCCTCCTCCTACTCTCCTCCCCCCTCCTCCTCCTACTCTCCTCCCCTGCCTGCCGTGTCGCACCTCTCCCCGCTCCGCCCCCTCCCCTGCCCGCCGTGTCGCAGAACACAGAAGCTTGTTTAACATTGCTACCCCTAAGCGTATGTCTTCGCAGAGGGACTCACTTTTAATTAGTCAGTCGACTGCTACGAGCATGGGACATCATTATAGCAAACGACAAATGCACAACAGGAAATAATCTTCTAATAATATTAGATCACTAGCTTACATTCCACATCCTGGACAACCAGAGCCGTTCTCAACACTAACCAAGATCCCATCCCTGCCATGCATCCTTACTAGGTGTGCTAGCATACTTCTTAAATATCACCCTAAGATGGCGCCCCCTTCTACAAGCTTCCTCCTCCTTCATCATGGCCGCCACTCACACTCTTAATGAAGCCAGTTGGCTAGCACTTCAGCTCTCGTGTCGCAACGCTGACACTCTTCGCTGCGCATCATTTCCAGGAATAACAGCAGCCGGAACCGGCAATACAGGTTAGGTCCTCCGCCGAGTGGGCGCGAGTTACTGTGAGTACTGACCACTTCATTGCAGCTACCGAGGTAAGACCCACCAATGCTTCAGATATTTAGCAGCGGACATCGCGCTGACTACGGTAATGTTCCCTAAGTTTTAGAGAACTAGCAACATACCTCTTGAGGACGAGGGCTCCGGCCGTCCTACTTTCTGAAAGACATGGCGCCGGGTTGTTGGGCTTTAGCAGAATGCTAGATCCCCTTTTTGGATCCTGTACCGCCGGAATGCCGACCTACAAGCATATAGACCGGGGTGCGCTGCCTACGGACGGTATACAGTACGATCCACCGTTCACAGGTGTATTGCACTGCTAATACTATTACTTAAAGCTGGGTCCACCGCATCTCAGTCTGTTATTTGAATGCATTCATTAACTTGTGGTCCTTTTGCAATACCCTCCCAACGGAAAACCACCCCCCCCCCCCCCCTCACCCCTCTCCGCTTTTTAGGACACATGCTGGATGAATGTGTCTACTTGATGACGCCACCAGATGGGGCTAGTCTTGTATAAAACATAGGTGAGTGGCTGCATCTTATACTTATTGTGACAAGCGTCCACCTGCCTGTTTTTCTGATGCTCTTCTGCCACATTACTGTTTTGGTTTTTAATGTGACACATGCTCTGTAATTATATGCCATCACTGCACTGCATTGCTTCAACTATTCCATATCAAATTAGCATTACATTGTTTGGCAAAATTTATGGATACTGCTGACATACTTGGCGATGAGACAATCCTATTAGGATTAGTCATGTTTTAAGTGACTCTCTCCCCTTCACCACTCTCTCCCCTCTCACCACTCTCTCTCCCCTCTCACCACTCTCTTTCCCCTCTCACCACTCTCTTCTCTCCTTCCTCTCTCTCCTTACTCTCCCCTCTCCACCCTCTCCCCCCTCTCTCCTCACTCTACCGCACTCACTCTAACGCCCTCACGCCTTCACGCCACCGTCCTCACTCTACCACTCTACCGCCCTCACTCTACCACTATGCCGCCCTCACTCTACCACTATGCCGCCCTCACTCTACCACTCTGCCGCCCTCACTCTACCACTCTACCACCCTCACTCTACCACCCTCACTCACTCTACCGCCCTCACTCACTCTATCGCCCTCCCTCTATCTATCACCCTCCCTCTATCTATCTTTCGCACTCACTCTATCTATTGCATAACCATAGCATCACTCAGCACCACCACAGCTTCACTGAACGCCACAGCATCACTTGTCGCCAAAACATCACTCAGCGCCACCACAGCATCAATCTGTGCAACCATTCAACAACTGGTTCAAATACTTTATGTCAATGTTTCAAGCTTTATTACAAATGTCATAAAAAGATGTTACATGTTTTCACTTCTGTTCTTGTTAAAACATTGTGATTTGTCAGATCAATACATGTAAGACAGGGTAAAACAGAACATGTACCTTTACTAATGCTATAGATGTAACATTTGCTAACTTTATAACTATTGGCATTTCTAATAACAAAATTAATACTTTTATATTGTGAAAAACATAAACAAAAATTAAAAAATATTTACATTTTCCACACCAAAAGCTCAAACTTTTCTATTGCGAGACCTATTGCATTTCCAATGCTTGTTTCACCTTGCTTGGCCGTGTCCCCCTGTGGAGGCTTTTTGGAGAGGCATCTTTCAAGCGTTAACAGTTATAGTGGGGCTGTCTTTTTCTCCTGACCCCCTAATGGCGCTATTGGGTTACACAAAGCCTCTACGGAAGTGTGTTTGTAAATTGGTTACTATGGGTCTGCTTTTGGCGAAACGTAGGCTGGCGATGCGCTGGATGCGGGGCCCGTCCCAATGATTGCAGAATGGGAGAAAGAAATGTATTGTAATACTTAATCGGAGGTCTATAATGAACTGATGCCCCCTTGCAGTCAGCCGAAAAGTTTTTGGGGTTTGTTTGCTCAATATCAAGCAATGCAACGTGATAGTGATGTAAATCAAGAGTAACAACTGACTGTTTGGGACAAGAGATGGGTAGCCCAGGAGGTGTGTGCGATGGACCTAATGAAAGCACTACTTATCTCGCTGATAATGACTATGATGACATAGCACGGTGAAATGTTGTTCTGACTCCCAGTCTTTGCAGGCTGGTTTCGTTGTCTAGTATGTTGATTTATTGTAGCAAGCCAGCCCAATCCTCATTAAACTGCGCATTTCTACCCTCCTTTGTATGCAAACATGTGTGATACCTGAAAATGTGATCTGTTTTATTTTATTTTTATGTATGTGCTTATTCTATTAAAACTCAATAAAAACATCTTAAAAAAATAAAAACAATTCTGGCCTGCATGGGGCCCCTATTCTTGCGGGGCCCCGGGGCGACTTCCCAGCCTGCCCATGTGTTAAAACGGCACGGGCAACACTCCCACACAGAGGCTCTCATCATGACTATGGTTGGGCAGCACCCCAGGAGGGATACCTTACCATCACAATGTGGGTTGTTTTGTGTTTCTGGAGCCAGAATTGTCATCTCTAGGAACACTGGACCCAGTTTTACGAGGAGCTCACCTGTGTGCCAACATTGTGGGGCAGAGATTTGGGAACATAAATCATTGGAAGTGCTTTTCCCTATAGACTTTCATTAAAGAGGAGTCAATTTTAGTCGCGAGACACCTACAATAATGCCATTTTGGCCTAAATAGAGGTGAGCCTCCGGCCTGAATCTGGCCGATTGGTAGTTATGCATCCACACTCAGGAAAATCGTAGAGCCGGGGTCAAGGGCTGCCGCCTAGAACCTCGCCCGACCATCTTCAGATCAAGCTTCTCTCCTCCAAACAACAGCATGACAAGACCGCAGGGGCTCTACTGCCCTAATAACACCCTCTCCCCCCCAACAAACACTTGGAGCAGGCGGTAAATATCAGGACAATATTTACAAATGGCAGTGGTGGTTTAGTTGGTAGCACATCTATTCTCTTAGTGCATTCAGTCTATAGCTCCAAGTATTGGTGCCCCTCAAGGTACCGCTAGCTGCACCCCACTACCTAAGGTTCCAAAACACCAGTGCCCACTTGGACCCAGTAAAAACGTGAAATAAAGATATATCAACCTCGGCACTCTAGTATAATTATGGGATCAATTCATATGGTTATTTAGCCAATTCAAAGGACCAGGAAGGCATTGATTCTGTTCTGGCTGTAACAATTTATTATGAATGTATCAAGAGAATATTTTTAAATCACAAGTTTTAAATTTAAAACACAATAGCGATGTGATTAGGAATAGACAGCTCGATGTAACATTCCTCCTTTTTATGCGTTGAGCTGGCAGCCGCCGGACAAAACAGTCCAAAATCTGTGAAAGTCTGCAGAGTTGCAGCAGGAATTCCCAGGTTTGCCTAGCTATTTCCTAGTTTTTCAGCTACTGTAACTCTTTACCCCCAAAATTAGGCAGCATATTACCAACAAGTAGCGATATTTATCGCTAAATAGGCTTAGGAACGATTTGTTTTATCGCTGGATATGTTAGCGGAGAAAAAATGCTATTAGCAACGTTTTTCTCCATTGTGCTAAAATATGCAGTGATTGTGGCAAAATGCGTGAATATCTCTGAGAATACAGCGATATTCACACATTAGCGACAAAATGCTCTTAGCCATGGATACCATTATTATATCATTAACAACTTTTTAATGCCATCAACCAGTGCCCAAATGGAATTGCACTGAGTCCATGCACTTGTTTCGCAAGGACTGCCAGAAGCATTCAGATCTATTTCTCCATGAATACATATCGTCCTTTGGAACAAGCATCAAGTGTTATTTTCTTGGTATGGGTCCTAATACTCCTTAAGTGCTCTTTAAATGTATTATAAGACAATCTTCTTAGAAGAGCCTCAAAGTACAGCTGTCATTTCTCAATCTTATATTATTTCCTATGTTAAAATGTAAAACACTGCTTGAAGCAGGCGTAAGGAGTGAGGCACCATGTTGAGTATGGGCGGCCCCTGTGCATTACAGGAGTTGCGTCGCGCTTGCGACGTGACTCCAGCAATGCGCCGCTCGTGCGCCTCAAGATGCGTCACGCATCTGCCCCTCCTTGCACCATGGTGCGCCGCATTGTAAATGCGATGCATCTGTAGTGGCGCATGGGGGGGGGATTACGTGACGCATCTGTTCTGGCGCATCCCTGCTGATTTGCAGAGATGCGCCAGAAGACGTAAATATGCCCCATATTGCTTTGAAAATAGTTTATGTTTTTCAATTCGATCTCGGGTATATTGAACTGTTAAGCTTGCATATATTTCCTCTTATTCACAGTGGTTGAATTGTACTGTTTTGAATTTTGTGTTTACTTTATATTTCTCTCTCCATATAAGTTCAATAAAGCATTTTAAACTTAAAAAGAACCACTGTGGCGGAAAAGCAGTAGTCATGCGGCCTTGAGTGAGGATGGAAGGCAGAGTGAGATGTGGTGCTATCAACAGAGAGTGGTAGGAAAACTGAAGGCGGGCTTATGTTGCTAAGAGAAGTGGTACAGAGGGAAAGTAAAAGTGGCGGCCGAGGCTAAGAATAGAGCTGCTGTGTACATTTAGCAGTCTGCAAAGGTGCAAGAACAAAACAGCAAAGGTAGGTTTATCAAGAGAAAAACTAGAACCGATGCAAGTAATGACCCTGGTCACCTGATGAGGAAGAGGCCAGGGGTCGCTCTGTCCAAGGATCAGACTTTACAGAGGTAATATTAATATTATAATAATCCACATTTGTAAAGAGCGAACAATCACCCGTAAGGGTCTCTAGGCGCTGGGGGCAGTCGGGAAGATTAAACAAGCTATTGTCCAGAGTCACATGGTGCTGGGCTAATCTGCCATCAGCACCGTGGATCGAACCTTGATCCCCAGATTTCGGAGTCAGTTGCCCTGGCCGCGGCACCACACCTCTTCCTGCAGCAAGTATGGGACACACTGATACTTTCTGTCCCTCTGTCATCATCAACTGATGAGGATCACTATCAGCGCTTCGAGGCGGAAACTCTCCCTCTTCATAGCGCTGTAAGATGTGTGTTATCTCATGAGGGGAAAGACTTGGTTAAGCAATTGTTTCTGAGGTTTCTCACCTAGTGTTATCCCTAAGAAGATGCTGGCGGAGGGGTCTGGGCTGGACAATTTATTGGCCGATTCGTCATTTCAAAGTACTTTAATCTCTGCAGATGCGCTCCTCTCGGACGCTGCGGACAAGAAGATAGAGGGTGCAGTTAAAAGGGCATATACCACATCTAACTGTTCTTCTTAGGCAGTGGGACAATGAGGGACTAGGTGTTGGCAGGATGGGCCATCTCTGACTTGATGAGGGGGAGGAGCTGTCGTCCAACACACTTGCACATCACAAAGGCTCTGCCTCAGCACAATCACAAAGGGTTTCACATCGGTCTATTGTGGCCCCGGACAAGCTGCGGCCAGGGCAGGAAATTCCAAACATCTCTAGGAGGCCAGATGTAGAAGGAGGTGGACTTTTCTTCAACACTTTTGATGATGGAACAGCAGCTCTGTTTTTTAACGGACATATCTTTCAACAATTTGTGCAAATCTGCTGCAGCTTCTGGGGCCTTGTCACCACCCGGCACATTTTGATGAATCCTAAACAAACGGATACATCTCAGAAGGCGATTTTTATGTAACTGCTGCTTGGAGGATTGAAGGTGTCTGACCACCAGCTACAAGGATCTGGTAAAAAAAAATCAGCTGGAAAATAAGAAACTAATGTTACCTGTATGCTCTTTTTCCAAAGTTCATGATTTTTGGAGCCAGACGGCTTTTGGTCCTGGGGCACCTATGAGTAATACCCAGCCCTATTGAGGCAAGGGCCAATGGGCTTGGGGGTCCCTCAGGCTGACAGATCCCAATCCAGCCTTCCTCTGCCTCCACAGCCCCTTCTCCTCCCCCAAAGGCATGACTATGCCACCACAGCCACAAGAGGGTGGGGACATCTTTTGTTGTTCTAGGATTCCTGGCAGTCTTCGATAACAGCTGTATGGGCTCTGGAGATTGTGTCAAGGGGATACTGGATATCTTTTCTAAGGTATCCTCACCAGCATTTCTCGCAAGCTCCTCTCCCTCGCTGTGCCATTCAGCGTCAGGCTTTGTTAGAAGGATCCAACTTCTGCAGTAATTTCATTCCCTCAGGGGAAGACCTCTGATGATGAAGTATCAATGATTTTATTCAATTCTATTTCGTGTTTAAATCGTTGGCGGATTATCGTCAGTTCTGGACTTAAAAGGAGGAAACTTATTTATTCCCCATCAGTCATTCAAGTTGATGCTGTTACAGAGCATTCCTCCATTCATCTGAGCAGGGGACTTCTTTTTCAGGAAAGACATGCATTCCCGCATGTACCATCCTATGTGGAGTCACAAAGAGAACAACCACTGTCAATTCCAGTGGGTGCCTTATGGCCTTGCTACACTAGCAGGTGTTTTTACGAAACCCGTACTTTGTCTGTTGGGTACCCCGCATGCATTAGATATTTACGTATATTCATATCTGGATGATTGGTTAACTGGGTCTTCTTATCTCACCAAAGGAGAGAAGGACATACAGAAAGTTTGTAGAGTGCTCCAGGAACATGGATTTCCACTTTCCATAACACTGTCTGAAGTTCATCTGAGCTGTGTTGCAGACAGAACTGGGACAAGTTTCCTTGACAGAAGAGAGGAAAAGGAAACAAATCTCCCGTTAGCCAAATCTTCTAGCAAGAATACAGGCCGCAGCAGGAACGTTTCTATGTAGTCAAGTTTAGATAGCATCCTCTTCTCTCAATCCTGATCTGGGGGCATCTCTACCTCTTCCAAATGGTCCAATGTCAGAGGACTAAGAAACCCTACAGTTAGACCTCCATTTATGATGATTCTGTTTTTGTTGGCCTTAGGACTGCGCTTTACCACGCTAACCAGTGCTAAAGTGCATGTACCCACTCCCTAAAACATGGTAACAATGACTTTCACCGAGTTCGCACCTTTAGGTTACTTATAAATCCCTAATAAAGTGGTACTACATATACCCAGGGAGTGTAAATTGAATGCTACTAGTGGGCCTGCAGCACTAATTGTGCCACCCATTTAAATAGCCTGTCAAACATGTCTCAGGCCAGCCATTGCAGCCTCTGTGTGCAGTTTTAAACTGCCATTTCGACCTAGCAAAATAAAGCCATGCCAAAACCTTTTGTCAGGCCCAGACCTTACTTTTGAATAGGGGTAGGTAGTACACTCTGCTCTGCTGGCACAGTTTGTGCAGTTTTATCCACTCCACACTCCGCTTGGAGCACGGAGTTTGGTAAAATTCTGCCCACTGCTGCATAGCGGAATTTACTGGCGCCCACCCCAAGTTTCTGGTCTGCACAGCAGGTATCCTCATTGCCGTGGCACTCAGGACTTGTATAAAACAGATGCCCAGTGCAAGTGTGGGCCTGTGATACACTGGAAGAGGGTTCATGCCCCAGACAAAGAGGGAGGCGGTGACACCATCTTGGCATGCCTCCTCCTGATTACGTGTAGGAGAAGCTCACAGTTCTGCTCTGCAGTAGTTCAGGGCTGGGGTGGTGAGGTCTGGCTGGGGTAAATCAGAGTGTAGAATCCTAGCAAAGCTCTTGCATGTAGGTAAGATGTTCAACTTCACCACGGTGGGCTCACAGAAGCAGATTCAGGCCTCACAGCATTCACTGCTGTGAGGAATCCAGTCCACCCACTTCTGACTGTGCAGCTTGGTGCGAGGCCACCTTCCGGAGAATGCATGTTTCGTAAAGGCGGTCCGAGGACTGGGAGCCTCGTGCGGACAGCCCCGTTGTGAAGACCCTAGTATAAGTCAAGGGCGGTGCAGGTGGAGATTTAGGGGAGTGTTTTCTAATTAAGCTGTGTTCGGATATTCGAAAGGACTAGTTCTGAGAGAAGTGTTAAGCTTATACTGTGCAGCCTGAGAGTTGAGTGTGTACACAAGAGCTCTACAATGGATTAAATTACCTACATAAATTACGGGATTATAAAAAACTCTTTTGGGCAAAAGAGAAGTGCAAAGGCATTATTATTCTAGCATGCCATTTTCTACCTCTTAAAATATTAATTTCCTCAATGTTATCTTACTCATATAGCAGCATTTTCTTACCTGTATGATATCAAAATAGTTGTACTTGTGGCTATGCATTATATTATTATCTTCAATTAATTTACATTTGAGCCACGTAATACGTTGTATACTTGGATATTTCTTTTCCATGTTTCTGCACTAAATTAAGCGTCTTTTTGCCATGTTTTTAAATAAGATTAGGCCCAAAAGATTTTGTGGTTTTGACTAAGGCAGCAAGCAAAAGGTTGCTATCCACAATAAACAACCATATTGGAACCGGAGTGCCATTCAGGCCTTCTTTAACGTGGAAGGAGCACTCTTTTGCATATGCAATATGGGACTTGTACCCCTATAACTGCCACTGACGCCGCAAGTTGAAGTAACCAGCTATTTTGCAAGAAAGTTCAAAAGCATTTACAAAGTGAGGTTCAAAACAGTGCAGTTTTCTCAAAATAGCACGATACACGTACCCACAGGAAGGTCAGTTTAATTGCCCTGCCTGCTCCGGAGGTTTACAACATGAAGGCCAGCTGTAGTCATGATTTTTAATGCCATCAACCAATGCCCAAATGGATTTGGACTGAGTCCATGGACTTGTTTCGCAAGGACTGCCAGAAGCATTCACATCTATTTCTCCATGAATACATATCGTCCTTTGGAACAAGCATCCAGTGTTATTTTCTTGGTATGGGTCCTAATACTCCTTAAGTGCTCTTTAAATGTATTATAAGACAATCTTCTTAAAAGAGCCTCAAAGTACAGCTGTCATTTCTCAATCTTATATTATTTCCTATGTTAAGATGTAAAACACTGTCTGACAGAGCGACATATCGCTTGCTACTCGATTCACCTTACCACACCTGTTAAAGATTGCAGGAATCGCTGTTAGCATGAGCTGAAAGCCATTTTAATCTTGGCAGCCATTTTAGTTACCCATGTGCTTGCCATGTGCTTTCTCCCTCTTCCAGAGCCTTGCACATGCTCAGAAAGGCCTAACTACAAGAATGTACCTGTTCCCAGTATAGAACTGTCAGGCTTTTCTTGCTGATCTAAGGAGAAACGTCTCTCCTTCTACTTTGTTGAGCAAGCAAATTTTGTATGCCATATTAGTCAGCATGTTTTCTTGTATGTGCCGGGACCTCCCCTTGGTTTTATGCTGACTATGTAACCTATGCATATATAAGGCCCCTGTTCTCTGTATTCCTTAGAATGCCTCCTACAGTGGCCTGAGGGTACTGTGTGATGAAATCCCCTTCATGTGGGGTTAAAAAATGCATTGTTTTTTTTATTACAGCTTCCATGCCAAATTCTTCTTTGTTGGTGTAAAGGACCAGGAGTATCAGTGAACCCCTTAGAAGGCTTATATTTCTTCAAATTGCGCCTGAAAAGTGGACCTCATTGGAGAAGCGTTTATCCAAGGGAGTGGTCTTGAGGAGAAACAGGAGACGGATTCTCTGCCTCTGCAGCCCAGTATGTTTCTGGTCTCCCTGATCTGATCCTCCAACTGTTTGCCGCTCCTGACTGAGAACTACTTTGGCGTGAGTATTCTAAAACGACTGTTAGGTCACTCAGAACTTGGCAGTGAGAGGCTGGAGATTTGTGCTTGGTAAGGTTGTCGACATTTGATTTGTTTGGCCAGAGACTTTGGAATTTGGAAATATATGTAAATTGCAATTTATGTAGGCAGGTAATGAGGAGACTTTTCTGTAACTTTTGAATAATTCGTAACGGCCCATATTGTGTTAAGTGCCACTGCTGTATAATATTGTATATGCTACAATATTCTTGGCATGCCCGTTCTTAAGCACACTTCGTAGAATGTGTTGCTTTTTTAGAGGTACCAATATGAAACTAGAACAAATCAGCGGGCTCCCCTAGAGGAAATGCCTAAATAGGTTTATATCTTCCTTGGTGACTAAGTACCCCTTGGAATTAAATATGCACATAAAAAGGATCCTGATCTGTGCTCTTTAACGTTTATAAGTGGTGATATGCATAGCGCTTTTTGAGTGTTCTGCCAGCCAAAGCAGACGTATTTGGTGTATTTTGGCTTCTTGAACATGGAACAGTCTTTGGGCTGTTTTTTGTGCAGTCTTTTCGACTACCTTTGAGAGCTTTTCTTGTAAATATGACTTACAATTAGTATTTACAAATGGTTTGGTTTAAGTAAAATCTGTGGGCTATCTTTTGTTTCTGTCCTGAGTGTTGATTTGTGGGTTAATTGTGTGTTTAAATGTCTATGCGGTTTGTGGTTTGACACCAGTGGTATTTGTGTGAGTAAGTAGCGATTGCGTTCTTTGTGAAGAATGGCTAGCCTTAAATGCGCTGTATTGTGTGTTCTGAGTACATGACCCCCTTCTGAAAGTGTCTGGAATAAGCTCAATGTGTTTGGTTTTTTTGTCATCATTCTGTTATGCAAAATGTCTTTAATTAATTACATATTAAATAAAAAATCCAGAAATGAATTATATAACATGTGCTAAATAGCTCCCACTAGCATTAAAATTGACAAAGTAAAAAACTGTAGATATGTGCAAATTGCCATAATGCTACAGATAAAATTAGAATTCACATTCAATAGGAATACAATATGCCTCGTTGAAAGGAAGGGAAAAAACTAAATTGTGTGCTTTGTAATAACTAGGACTAAAACACAAAATGTTACAGCATTTTCCTTAAATACATTTTATTAGATGTTAAAAGGCATTCACATCATCTGAGTGAATTGGTTGTTTCTGAACTAAACACAAGATTATCAAAATGATAGATTTTGATTGCCTTGAAATGCCTCCGTTTTTAAATAGACTGTGACGCGCTTACTTTCAGCACCAGAGGAAAAAAAGCTTTCCAACAGCTGTGTTTAAACTGTCTCACTGAGAAGAAGCTGTCTGACACAACAAATGGGGATTAAACTCTGTGAGGACATTACAAATACAGAAAAAATGTTTTCTTCTCCTGAGAAAGGTGCAGAATTTGACGCCTGCTGGTCAGAGAAACAGCTGTGTCAATAATACATGGTTCTTCTTGGTCTCAAGCCACAATGAAACTGCTGAGTCAACTTGATTTTAAGTTAGTGCAAACAAGGCATAAAAGCCTGCATTACAGTGTGATGATTTTAAAAGGTACAAAAGACAGTTTCATTATTCTGGATAACAGAGAAAAGATTAGAAGGGATTTCATTTCTTAATGCCTTTTTACATAAGCACATCTGTGGTTCTGATGTTACAAAAATAACTGTCCTTTAAAAGTGGTGCAGACTTTTCATATTTCAAGTAAGGCTTCTGTGCTTAAGGTTATAAATGCATGTGTTTAAATATGACAGGGAAGGAATGAGGCTTGCTTTTCATATGTGGAACCATCAAAAGGGTTGATGATCATTATTTTTTAAAAAGGGGAATTTTGACTGTATAGAAATATTTTTTTGTTATAAATAAATTGCATTAAAATCGTTTTTTGATCCTTATAATATCTAATACTCCAACTGTGAATAATATATGACTCCTAGCATCAAAGTTGAATTTAAGCGACGCTTTATCACAATGGGGGGGAACTACAATGTGAAATGTCCCCTTACCCAGGAGTAAAAAGCTCATTTTTATAAGGGTGTACCTTATACATTTCTGATCCCACATTCCTGGGATATCTAGGGGACACATCTGGGGATGATTAATATGCCAAAACATTGTAGGTTATTCATTTTTAAGTGCCTCTAACACCAAAGTCGAAATTGGGCTAAATTTACTGTTTAACAGCAGTTCTGCCACTCAAAGCAGTTTACAAACTGATCTTAGGCTTCAGTAAATGCACAATGTAAGTATAGAAAGAACAGCTGACCTCTATACTGCTAGAAATTCATACGGCACACTGCTTACAAATGTAAATAAATATAAGAAAACAGTGGAAGTTATTATCCTACCTCTAAATTGCTGGCAAACAGGAACGGAATATGACTGCTTTTCAGCTGTGAGTCTCCATAAGTTGCTTTGAATTGGAAAAGTCACATGGAAAGACTTGCACAAAAATAGGACAGCTGGTAAGGGTTAAAGGTTGAGTCCTGCACTTAGCAGCCTAGCAGGGCTAAAGGCAAGGTTTACTTTGATACTTTTGACCTCTAAAAATGTTTGAAAGACGAGATGACCGCCCAGGGAGAGAAAGAGAAATGTTACTTACTATTTTTGGCATAAGCAAGTTTTTGTGCACTCATATGAACAGAAGGACATGTAGTGGTATATGTGGGCCTTGTGTAGACCATAGCCCTGCCATGTTTATAAAAATAATGGTTTTAGCTAAAATATTACTGAGAAAGGGCTGAAATAAGGAGGCAATGGGATTTAGTTTGAATTCATGCGCCCTCATGTTGACTACTACAATTGATTAAGGAATTAGTGGTTAGTTATTAATGTTTTCTAGCTAGCTACATGACTATTTATCTCCTACAAGTGTTTGTATGCCCAGTTGACACAAATAGGGGTTAATAGTGTTGACAGAAGTGAAACCTGTTTCAGGTTTTCTACTGTTGAAAGGGTGGAAGTAGGTTAGCTCCTCTGGAAATTAAGGGTAGACAAATTTATGCTTTCTCTCTCTTTTTCTCACTCTCTTTTGAGCCTGTCTAAGCTGTACAAGAAATGGCCATGAGACATTTAATTGGCTATTCAGTAATACTGTTTTAAAAGTATAAGCATTAATAAAATGAATACATAAATATGCTATATTACTGCCCATCCTGTCTGATGAAATTATGAAAGGATGGTAGTCTAGATTGCTGTTCCCTTATTTGACCTTTAAGAGGAACTAGACGTGGGTAGTTTTTGTTCTAAAATACTCAGGTGATAACACCATTATTGTTTATGTTATTCTCATGCAATATACAGCTTTGCAAGGGCATTGCTAGTTTTTTATTAGCTTGTCTGTGTAAATAGGCTAATAACTTGACACTAGGTAACCAGGTCAAAGAAAGGACACTCAACTAACAGTATGGGTCAGAGTACCAAATGACACGTAGTACATAAAGGTGCTCGAAGGGGAAGAAGGGTTGGTTACCTACACAACCCTACCTATACCTGCATGTACGGATACAAAGCTTAAGAAAAGAATAATCCTCCTGAGCACTCAAATACAGTTTTCAAAGTCCATAAATGTATTCTGTTTTCTTTAAATCAAGTATTGCTCAGTTGGTACAGCTGAATTTTCATGTCCGAACATCTAAAACATTCAATAAGGTATTTCTTCAGAATAAACCAAATTCAAAGCAGCCAGCACGTGTTTCGTCATGCTGGATCAAGCATCCATAACTTCTCCAGGGCTGAAATTCGAATGCCAGAATACGGAAACATATTAATCTCCAACTCTGTATAATGCTTACCTCTCTATCATTTCTCTCTCAATATAATATGATTCCTCCGTTGTCATTGCTCCGTATTTTAACATTATTTCAATTTCACATACAATTATCCTGCTTGAAATGTATCAGTCTAATAAAAGTTCTTGTCTGTATTTTAGGCTTCTTCCTCGTAAGTAACCGCAACTCCACTGTATATAATCTTCAAACAGTCAAACATTATTTCTGTGCCTTGTCTAAAGACCTTTTGTTCTGTCCGACAATAGATATTTGCTGCCTTACAACCATTGCCAGATGAGTCCGGACCTCTGATCCAGCCTGGGGAGTCAGCACCAGTCCAGCTTGAAGCCAAGGTGAAGGTAACCAGCACAGGCGTTGCTGGCAACTAGGATCGCAGTGAAGGCGGAAGCACTGGGATGTGGAGTGTGTACCTCTGCCACTGTCTTGGGCGAAAGACGGGGTCACAAATCAGAAAGTAGAAATCGTGGATCAAGTTTTTGATGCCCAGCTGAGAGAGTCACAGGCCGACCAAAATGGCAAGGAGGCTTTTGCTTGAGGTGACCCCTTTTGAAACAAAGGTTGCTTCAGAGATCCTAGCATCAGGCCCCTGAATCTTGGTCCTAAAGTGAATGAAATGTTTGCACCTTTGTTTGTTGATCATACTAGATACAATTTGTGGCCCCAACAAAAGAGCAGTGCGCCAGCAGAGTAATAAAGGAGTTAGGGAAGGACTTGGGTTCAGGGTACAAGTGCTGTGTCTCTGGAGCCTGCTAGATCGAAGTGAAGAAAACTGGTGCACTGCCTGAGACACTGGACAGGATCTTTGAAAGACTTTTCCTTCTCAAACTGGGCTGTGATTTCTGAGTTGCGAGTTGTGCCTCTCCACCGTGGGAACAACAGAGCCTGCGTGTGAGGCTCAAACGGACACAGGGAGAAGACTCCCCTCTCGCTGGTTGTACAGCAACTTCAAATTCCTAAAGACTTTTTTTGTTGTTAGTAATGTACACCTTTAGTCGTCCCATTTTTTGAGGAGGAGCAGCCCTATGGCCCTGTGTGGTCCTCCAGGATGATTTTGACTATATTAATTGATACTCTAGCCCTCATAAAAGGAACACTGGAAACGTCTATTGAAAATGTTCTTTACATAGAATTGGACTAGATGGTTCTAGGATTTGCTTTTTGCTTGATGTTGAAAAATATTGATAGTATGTATGTATTGGCATTTATATAGCGCACTACTTACCCGTAGGGTCCCAAGGCGCTTCGACCGCTGGGAAACCCTTCCTGGCTTCCCTGAGAGATGGTCCCTTAATGGGTATCTCCAGGGTGAGACCAGGCATCCCCGGCGGTCTGGTGGGGCCGTTAGTGAAGATGAGGCAAGCTAATGCCCAGAGTTGCCGAGTGTGATCGCTGATCAGAGTGGGCACCGAGGCGAGAGAATTATCGAGTCCGCTGACCCTGGTCCAGAAACCTGCCGCGCCGGGAATCGAACCCTGGTCCCGGGCCGTCCTCTGCTCTCGGGTCTGCCGCCTCTAACCAGTGAGCCACACTACTTCACTGACTGTTTGCGATAACAGTCATTACTCTCTCCTGCTATCTGTATGTTAATTATGACCCAATGCTCTGCTCCCTTTGTACTCCTGCTTATACCTTATATATACCCGCTTAATGAAATGTTTAGGATGAAAAATGCCCACCTAGCAATGGATTAGGATATTGATGAATTTATGAGAATCAATGTGTAAAATATTTTCTATGTCCCTACTAGATCATAGGAATGTCTTTAGCTCATGCTAAAAGGACAATCTGTTAAAGATTGCCGGAATCACTGTTAGCATGAGATGAAAGCCATTTTGTTCTTGGCAGCCATTTTACTTAGCCATGTGCTTGCCATGTGCTTTCTCCGTCTTCCAGAGCCTTGCACATGCTCAGAAAGGCCTAGCTAGAAGAATGCACCAGATCCTAGTATAGCACTGTCAGGCAATCTTGCTGATGTCAGGAGAAATATCTCTCCTTCCACTTTGTTGAGCAAACACATTTTGCATAGCCAAATTAGTCAGTAAGTATTCTTGTATGTGGCAGGACTTCCCCTTGGTTTTATGCTGACTATGTAACCTATGCATATATAAGGTCTCTGTTCTCTGTACTCCTTAAAATGCCTCCTACAGTGGCCTGGGGGTATTATGTGATGCAATCTCCCTCATGTGAGGTTAATAAATGCATTGTTTTTATATTACAGCTTCTGTGCCAATTTCATCTTTGTTGGTTTAAAGGACCAGGTGTATCAGTGAACCCCTTAGAAGGTGTCTGTTTCTTCACACCCACTTCAAAATCAGAGGTGATCGTGTTAGTAAGCTGCAATTTACACTTTGATTTCCCTACCCTGCTCCTTATTATTGATTAGGACCAAGCAGAATGCCACTGCACGCAGGACCATTCCTACTTTTGAATACATATACCTCTAGGGTAGGACCTAAACAGCTCACAGGGCAGGGTGCAATGTTTTTAAAAAATTGGACATGTATCTTTAACTTTTGCATGTCTTGTTAGAGAAAAACTCTTACATTTGTTTTTCACTACTACAAGGCCTATCACTCTCACAGAATAGCATTGTGTTACCTTATTACATTTAATAACAGATAACTTTCAATTGGGAGCAGGTACTGTGGAAAAAAGTCTCTTCCTCTGCAGACACATCCTAATAAAGAGTCTGCACATTGGTAAGATGCTCCACGTTTATTTCAGTAAATGGGTGGTATAACATCCAAGTCAAGAATAATCACAGTCACACAACACCAGTATATATATGTACCTAACACCATTCAAAGTTGCCTGCCCAACCCCACTAGCATAACTCAAAAGTCAGTCATTCTAACCAGACACGAGCACACAGCAATGCACTCATGTCAACTTCAAACAACAAGGCAATTAAATACAAGATGACGCGAGAGGAAGAGAAAGAAACAGCACATGCTCATGTATGCAACAGGTAGGAATTTCAAGTTTGGCATCTAAAGAATTGTAATTTAAAACCCTCTTTAATGGTAAAGATAGTATTTAAGACACAATTCTAAAAATGCTACTTTTAGAAAGTTGGCATTTTCTTGTCCTAACCATTCGGTGCCTGAAGCACGAATCCTGGGTGACATGACTAGGTGTAGCTGGTGGTTGGTTGTTGTGCATTATTCCCAGACAGTCCGACAATGAGAAATAGGTGCTGGCAGGATGGGCTTTCTCTGACTTGATGAGGGGGAGGAGCTGACCCCTTGCACATCACAAAGTCTCTGCCTCAGCACACTCACAAAGGGTTTCACACTAATCTATTGTGCCCTCGGACAAGCTGAGGTCAGGGCAGGATATTCCAAACACCTCTGGTGGTGGAAACCTTCAGAATCTTCTCCTACTTCAAAGCTGGCACCAAATAAAAATATAAGACCCTCAAATCCAATTCTTCAACACACCTCCGGACCTGTGGAAGACTCAGAAGGACTGCTGTGGTTCTCTGCTGCTTGAAGGGCTGCTACTCTGCTGTTCTCCCGGCTCAGCGAATTGGACTGGACCTGCATCTTGAACCACCAAAGTAACCCCAAGTGCTAGATGGCTGGCCTCTGATTGGAGCTCCAGGGACAGAAAAGGCTTCAACCACCTTGAATGCAGCACCTGGACTTAGTCTGCTTTGAGTATTGCCCCCCAAATGGGGCCATCCCAGTCCTGGCCCCTTGTAATTTAGACGGACAATGCCCAGTTATGGTCTTTTGGGCAGAACTGATGCAGCGCAACACGCCTCCCTGCAGCTCCACATGGGAACGGCGGTTGAGCGATGCATTCCCGATGCTGATCCTCACATCATAGCCCGCAGCTCATCGGAACCGCTGCTGCATGACTCATTCCCAAAGCAGGACTTCTCTTTGCAAGCCTTTGTTGATGATTTCCTCAACAACAACGTAGGACCTCACATTGCAAGCCTCGTCAACAACGTCATTGGAACTGCCACTGTGTGACACAACCTCGACACAGGACCTCACACTGCCGGCCAAAGTTCATTGGAACCACCACTGCATGACACATCATCGGCATGGGTTCTCACAATGCTCAGCAACAAGGATTTAAAGTACTTTGTTCAGCGGCCTAACTTGGTCCCTG
This sequence comes from Lissotriton vulgaris, assembly GCF_964263255.1. Taxonomy (NCBI): domain Eukaryota; kingdom Metazoa; phylum Chordata; class Amphibia; order Caudata; family Salamandridae; genus Lissotriton; species Lissotriton vulgaris. The sequence goes on along the minus strand of NC_141688.1, from coordinate 307,068,621 downwards.
TAGGTGGCCCACACTCCACTGCAGTCGGCCTGAACTTTTGACTTTGTACATGTCCTGCACAACCAGATAGCCACAGTTGGCTTTTTGTGCTTATGGGATTTGCGTTGTTTTGATGTCAAATTATTTATTAAATCTTACTTTATTTTTCAAAATTGGTTAGGGATTATTCTTGTGTTGTGTTTTCACCTTAATTCTGTTTGAAGTGCTGCATACATACTTTACACAATGCCTCTAAGGTAAGTCTGAAGGCTTTTGTACCGAGCTACCAAAGGGTTAAGAACAAATTAATTAGGGGTTGCTGGTGCTTCACCCTGACAGGAATTATTGTTGCTGCATTAGTAGGGTTTCACACCCCTCAACCAGTAACCCAATTTCCTACACCTCCTCCCTGTGAGTACAGGGAACTTGTGACAATATCAAATGGAGGTTGGACCCTACAAATCTAAGCAAGAGTTTTCAGATAGAGTCTCCTCCTCTCCTAGGTTTGTAAATCTATGTCAGCAAGAGAGGCTCAAAGCCCAGGCCAGGTGGACAGCTCAGGAAGCAGTCCTATTGAAGAACCGGATAATCCCACTTACTGGGTCTCGGCGGCGGGGGAACCGCCCAGACCTTCAATACCCTTCATATGTAGCAAAAGGAGACACAGGAGCCTTCGTCTGCAGGAGGAGCCCAGATTTATTCAAATAGCCCGGGCTATGGAACAGAGTCCCAAGCTCGTCAGAAACAAGACAGAGGAGGCTGCTGCTTTACTCCGCAGCTTACAAGCCTTTTGTACTTTTTCATCTCAGTCTTTTGGCTGATAGTTCATTGTTCAATCAGGGCAGTGTTTGTAGTTGATTACCAAATGCAGACGTTGTTTGTAGATGGTGACGTGGTCAAGGCTTGGTACACAAATCATTGTTCACTCGGCTTGATCAAGGCTCAGTCTTTCAGAACATTGTTTATTCACCTTGATCAAAGCCTGGTCTTTCAGGTCATTGTTTAATCACCCTGATCAAGGCCCAGCAGTCAGACCATTGTCTAGATTACCTGATCACGGTGTCAAGGATGTTTACAAGGCTGGGAGCAGGAGATGCAAAACAAATCATTTAACAGGGTGTGAGTGTCTCATGGCTTTCTGTTAAAATGAAAGAACAGTTCCTGGGCAGAAATGCAGGCTGCAAGATGGCTGTTCTCGTGTTAGTTAGATTTTCCTCAGGCATCAGCAGAAACGACCAGGTGGGTCGTGTGGAAGTGTTTGACACAAGATGGCAATGAAAAAGCAATGGAGTATCGGTACAAATGTTGTAGATCAGAAGAACACTTTTCCTTAAGACCCTCTGTTAGACCTGTCAGCCCTGGGATGGTCTTTCCCTATTTTTTCGCCCTTCTTTTTTGTTGGCCTTGGGTCTCCGAGCACCTTCCCATTGCTAATCAATGCTAAGGTGCAGGTGCTCTCTTCCCCCAACATGGCTGCCACTGGCCCCTGCTACTGCAGCATGGTCTTTTTAGGTGCACCCTAGTTGCCAAGGAGCTGACTGGAACCCTTAAACATTGTTGCAATACCAGCCTGCCTTGCCTGCCCATAGCTAGACTTGGGAAGCTCCTGCAACTTTCTAGAATAGGGGCAGAGTCTGTTTTTGCCACCTTAGAGGGTGGTCACCTGACCTGGGCATATATAAAGAAAGGAGAAAAAGTTTTTAGTCAGTTGGGCCTTCACTGACCTGGGGGACCCTACGCTGGACACTTAGGCGGTAGGGCCTAGTCAGAAACCTATATCACTGGGGGTGACAGGGTTTAGGCGCTGCACACCAAGCTGTGTGAGGAACACTGAATAGCCCAGCGGGACCACCTGCAGTGACCTGCTGAGGAAACCTGCCAGCAGCCTTCAACTCAACCCCCCCTTCAAAGAAACCAAAGACGCTCTGTCTACCAAGGGCGCAGGAACCACCAAGCACCAAGAAGAAACCTAACTGCCACAGGACTACTGGGGATCAACCAGGTACTGGGCTGTGCCATCTCTGCGCCCCTGAGTCGCCCCCTGTATGAAATTTCTCCCTTGGCCTGATGAAATATTATTTTTACCTAATGAGATTATTCCTGGCCTAATGGAATGTTGCCTGACTTCCTACATAAGTGGTTTTACTCCGGCCAAATGAAATGCTAGATGAAAGCCGGCAGTTACCCCATAAAATGTTCCCTGTACTGCCCTAATGAACTGTGTTATTGAGACATATTATGGTAATTACTGAATTGCTTCCTTTGCTCCTTGGAAGAAATGCTTTGATGAGATAGAGTTACTGTGATTATTGATTACCCTGATCGTGATCTTAGATAAAACGTATTGATTTGAATCAAAACTTACTGGTGTGGTCTCAGTCATTGTGTGCATTTCCTGTCCCACTGTATGTGTGTGCTGTGTAGTCACTTTACACCTAAGCTTCGTGTGCCTACCTGCTCGGGCCAAGCTACCCCCCGGGGAACTGGTGACCCCAGTTCCTAAATTGGTGGCGAGCGGTGGGATCAGGACCTGTGACTATACAGCACCCTCCAGTGGGACGGAGTGCGCCGCAATTAGACTAGACACCTCTCGTGCATGCAAGCCTACGCCACACCATCTCCTGAGGTGGAAAGCCGGGAGAGAGCTAGGACTTGCATTTTTAAAATTTGTTTGATTACTGTGTTTTTACCTGCTTACTCGCTCCTTCCTGAGCATTTCCCCGCTCTGGGCAGCCTCGCACAGCGGATCCTATCACTGCTCCGGGCCATCACATTGCCGCCGCCATTCCCCGGAGGCCACTGGCAACGCCCACCATTGACAGGCCACGCACCTTCCGTTTTCCTCCCTATAAACAATGTGCTTTCCCCGGTCGCGCAGAGGGCAGGCGCAGCGGGCGCGCCGCCAGCGTGCCCAAGGCGCGCCAATGGCGAGCCCGTCTGCGCCCGTCCGCGACCGACCGGGGCAAGGGGCACGCCACTATGCGCAATTCTTAACATATTCTCCCGAACAACTGTGCACCCTCAATAATAATTGGCCACTGAATCCCGCAACATTGTCTTATGTTCAACACCATGGCATTGCCTCGCCTAAGTCTGTCACACCCACCCTCCTCCCCCCCCACTGCTGCCCTCCTTCTGAACACGAGGTCAGCCTTCAAGCACCAGACCGAAATATTTGATCTTTTAGATTCCAACTCTCCGGACCTATTGTTTTTAACCAAAACATGGTATAGATCTGACTCCCTACCAAGCATCCTGGCAGCCCTCCCGCCTCACTACTCCATGCTCCACGCAGACCGTTCGGAGGAGAGAGCAGGCGGCGGGGTAGCCTTGATTGCCCGCAAGGGACTCCACTTTCAGACACTCATGTCGCCTACGATACCAGCAGCCGATTGCCTCGTAGTCCGCTCCACCTTCTTCAAGATCCCAATTACCTGCGTATTAACATTTCGGCTACCCCAACCAACCCCAGGCTTTCTCTATGCCTTCCAGGACTTATTGGCCACCTTAGCAGTCAATAGTGCCTCTGTTCTCATTCTGGGCGACTTTAATTTCTGGCCCACCGGCCCCGCTGAGGATACCAAATCCAAGGACTTTACACAACTGCTTCTTAGCCTCAACTTTACCCAGCATGTCCAAGGTCCTACCCATATCTGGGGCCATATTCTTGATCAGATTTGGACACTAAACATCCCGACTTCTGTTCCAACCATCTCGCCCTGCCCATGGTCCGACCACTCCATGCTCGCTTTTTCCTTGAATTTGAGCCAAAAAACAACACCTTCCTGCCCTAAAAACACCCAGGCAAGGAATTGGAAACGAGTCGACATTCCATCCTTGTGCAACTCGTTAGCTGCCACATGCCTGGATCTATCGGGCCTGACCCCACACTCCCAGGCTACCAGCCTAGACCGCTGGCTTACCAAAGCCTGCGACCCAGTAGCCCCCCTGAAGCGGATTACCATCAATCGCACTCACAATGCCTACAAGTAGTTCAGCCCTGGTCTCAAAGCCAAGAAACTGGAGCTACGTCAGGCTGAACGAGCTTGGAGAAGAGCATATTGCCCAACCTGGAAACAATACTACACTACGACTCTTAGCGAATACAAACAAGCCATCTTGGCAGCTAAAACAGAATATTTCTCGGAGCGTATTCTAGCTGCAGAAAACCAGCCGCGTGAGATCTTTGCCACCTTCCACGAGCTCGCATCCTCGGACAGAACTCAGCCCAAGATCCCCCCTCTCAGGCTCTATGCGACTCGCTCAATGAATTTTTTATTGATAAAATAGCTTGTATTAAAGCTAACATTCCTTCCCCTTCGCCCACTTTTTCCTACCCCCATCCTTCTGGCAATAATTTGTCCCTTACTTCTATTCCCGCACTTACTAGAGAATCCATGCCTCCCTTACTCAGTCGTGTCAAGTCGGGCTCCCCAGCTGACATCTGCCCGGCACACATTCTCCGTCAGATTTTTTTCGAATGTCCATCCCCTGCTCTTACCCTCCTCAATGATTGCCTTACGCATGGCTCCGTCCCTGCTACCTTTAAGACTGCCATAATCCTCCCCACACTAAAAAAACCGGGGGCGGATCCTTCCTCCCCAGCAAACTATCGCCCAATATCCCTTCTTCCCTATCTGGGTAAGGTAGCTGAGTCCCATGCCACCCAGGTACTCAGCGCCTTCATCGAGGACAGCAACTACCTTGCACCCTGCCAGGCGGGCTTTCGCCCCCGCCACTCCACTGAGAAGGTGGTCATCTCGGTCATGGACCAACTTAGGGAGGGGTTCGACACCAACACCCCTCAGGCCTTGGTCCTCCTGGATCTGTCCGCCGCTTTTGACACGGTGGACCACTCCATTCTCTTGTCCTGTGTCGAGGCGGCGGGCATAGGAGGACAAGCATTGGCTTGGATAGGCTCCTTCCAAGCTGACCGCACCCAGGCCGTCCACTTGGCCGAATTCTCTGCCCCTCCGCGCAGGGAGCAATGCGGTGTCCCTCAAGGCTCCTCTCTTTCTCCCCTTTTATTTAACCTTTACATCTTCCCTCTTATTTTTGCATTACAACAAAAGGAAGATCACAGTTTACAACTACGCTGATGACCTCCAACTTATTTTTAATTTCTCCTCCCCCTCATCAGGTGTCACTGCCTTCCAGTCTGTCATGCTGTTTATCCGGGATTGGATGAATGCTAACCATTTCAAACTCAACCCGGATAAAACAGAGCTGATTCTGACTGGTGGCAGTGGTAACCCTTGGTCTTCTTCATTTTGGCCCCGCTCTTTTGGCTCACCCCCCACTCCCTCTCATTCAGTTAAGACCCTTGGCATCACGGTTAAACATCACTTGACTCTGCACTCCCACATTAGTTCTGTAGTATCTTCCTGTTTCTTTACCCTCCGCATCATTAGGAAAGTATCACGGTTTTTCTCCCCCTCTGCACTCAAACTGATCGTAATGGCCATGGTCTTATCTAAGATCGACTATGGGAACATTATCTATAATGGTGTTCCCGCTTATGCACTTCAACGCCTTCAGCTGGTGTAGAACCAGGCAGCCCGCCTGGTACACGGCCTTTCTGAATTTCATCACTCGTCACCCCTCCTCATCGCTCTTCACTGGCTCCCCATCAAGCAACGCGCCCTCTTCAAACTTGGCTGCCTTACTTTTCAAGCCCGGACGGGCACGGCTCTTGCTTTTATCAACTCTGCCATTACCAACTACTGCCCTTCTAGAGATCTCCGCTCATCTACCAAATCCCTACTAGTCATTCCCTGTTTCAAGAAATCAAGATCGGGAGGCCAGAAATTTGCGGTACTTGCGCCCACCTTCTGGAACACCCTCCCGCCCCACATCAGACTCTCCCCCTCCTACATGGAGTTCCGTAGGGCCCTTAAGACTTTCTTGTTCCAGCAGGCTTTCAGTCTATAGTCCTCTGTACTCTTTATTGCCCAGGAATCCCTCTAGCGCCATGAAACTGTATTGTGAACGTGCTCTCTATAAATTTTTAAAAATTCACATTCAAAATACGCAGTTGACCCCCCACTGTCTAACCTGAGTGTGTAGAGTCCTGTTTTGACCCAATCCTGTTACCTACATCCTAGTATCTTTCCCTTGATTTATCTGGGTCCCCACCTGTCAAAATGGAGTTCCAGCTAGCTGACCTGGATGAGTACACAATGGTGCAGCTAAGGGAATTTTGTCGGGGGATGGGGGTGCCGGTTGGGCGGAGAGCCGCAAAGGAGGAGCTCTGTATCACTTTGAGGGCATGGGTAAGGGCCCACCCAGAGGGGAGAGGGGATGGGGAACAGGAGGGGCAGGTTACACAAGAGGAGGCGGGTGCTTCATGAGATCTAGACCTACTAAACATAGATGTGACTGAAAATGTGTTGCCAGGAAGACGTTCCAGGGCAAGTAGTGGTGGGTCTAGAAGTTGTACGTCGTCACAGGAGTATGAGGACAGGAGGGAGGAGAGGCAATTGAAGTGGGAGCTTGCCAAGCTAGAGCACGAGAGGGAGAGAGAAAGAGAAGATAAAAAGTTTGCATTGGAAGAGAAGAAGCTGGCGCATGAGCTTCAGCTGAAGGAGTTGGAGCTAATAGCCTTGCAATTAAGTGCGCCAGGAAGTCCCAATGGTGGCAGCGTACCAGGGGCTCAACATGAACCTAGGTTTTGGTTACCCAAAGAGGTGATAGCGAGTTACACTCAGGGGGATGACTTTGCCAAGTGGTTGGAGGCGTATGAGGTGGCCTTGACAGCCCATGGGGTGCCTGAGAGATACTGGGGAGGTGGCCTGTATCGATACATACCCCTCAATGTCTGGGACACCCTCCTGTACCTAGATAAGGCGTACCATTTCAGGTATCCCCCCATGAAGGAGGCGCTACTTAAAAAGTTTGGCCTCAAACCCGAAAGGTATCAACAGAAGTTCCGTGGCAGCCATCATTAGCTGTCCACGCAAAATTGGGTAGATTTTTTTGTTTATGCCCGTAAGGCTCAGGATGGTTGGGTGTGTGGCAGCGAGGTGCATGAATATGAGAGCCTGTACAATTTATTTTTGAGAGAGCACCTCTTGGATAAATGTTTTCCGGAGCTGCGCCAACATCTGGTGGACCGCAAGCTGACTGATCCTCGTGAGCTTGCGGAGTAGGCGGATACTTGGGTTAGCACCCGGGTGTCTCACAAGGGCTCCGGGGGAGATGGCCTGAAAGGCGGACAGGGTTTCCCCCAGAAGAAAGGGCGGGACATAAAAAAAAAGCGTTCTCACGAGGCCCACAAAACAGACAGTTTGGGAAAGGAGTAGGTACCCCCACCTCAGTCCATTTCCCCAAAGCCCACTTACCCTGACAAGAGTCAGCAGCCAAGAATTGTCCGGTGCTACGAATGCGGGGAGGTTGGACACTACAAGGGGGATCCCCAGTGTCATAACAGGTGGCAAGAGTCCAGGGGTGGCTAGTGTAGCGCTAGGGGTGGAGCTGCCCCTAGATAGGGAAGGGGAGTGGACAGGCCTGACCCTGGTTTCACTCTGGGACAGAGAGTTGGTCCCAGTGATGCCCTTACCATCGAACACTGCTAAGTACCAGCAGAGGGTGAAGGTTAATGGGGAGGAGGTGTACTGCTTTTGAGTATGAGTGTGACTGGTGGGAGTCAGGGCAGCAGGATAGTGGGGGTGTGGTCAGGAGCGTGAGAGACAGGAGAGTGAGAGAGCCAGGAGGCTAGCAGGAAGTTGCAGCTTGGTTTGAAGCTTTGAGAGATCTGACCTTAGTGAGGCAAGTTGCTGAATAAAGGGGATAAACTGAAGGGGCAGTAAAGTGAGTGGCAGTAATATGGTTGTGGAAAATGATTTTGACACTTTAACATTGATGGAAAGAAGCTATTGATGAGTCTGAGAGAAACTAGAGCCCTAAACTCATTCTTAGAATTTACCCAGGGAAGAAACATAGTAATAAACAGGAAAGTCAAGACAGGAAATCCACTGGAAATGAGATTCAAAGTACAAGCCATGAAGGTTTATTTGAAATTAAGAATAGACAGAAGGCAAAATGCATTGGTTAATCTATCAGATCAAATATTGTAATATACAAAATATCATTAGCAGTGGAAATTGATAAACTGACTGACAAAGAGACTGCTCTAGAAGGCGACCAAAAGAAGACTTAGCTGGTCTCTCAATGACAGCTGTATGCACTTTTAGGCTAAGAAACTTTCGAGTGTCTGTGATGTGGCTAAGAAAGTTACTCTACTGGACTCAATAGCAAAACAGCAAATACATCACATTGGATCAATAACCCGTGGTCTACACGTAATGAAAACACTGTACTATGCTTTACACATAAAACAATGCTTCATTCAGAATATAAATACCACCTCCAGTGGGCTGAAGGAAGTGGCCTTCGGTTTGTAAACACTAGTAAATTGGTCCTGTCCAGGAACATCAGGATCACAAATCATCACATTTGATAAATGTTATAAAGCTAGAAAGGGTCTTGGATTAACTGAATGTCTTATATTTAATAAACAGTACACCCACAGATTGGGAAGAGGAGCACAAGTTGGTGACAGGGGGGCTATTTACAAGCCCCTTGCACCACATTTGCATCATTTTTAACATGGGAAAAGTGACATACAGGTGGCGTAGGGGGCTTGTAAATAATCCCCAGGATTAGCCATTCACACGCATCTAAAATTACTAAACTGTCTGTTTTGTAAAAAGGCAGCGCTTTTTACAGAAGTGCCAGGGAGAGTCAGAGAATGTGGCCTACTCCTTTGATTGGCGGAGCAATGACCCCGGCGCAGGGTCAGCCGACAGGCAAGGGGTTTGTTTATTTATTGCACTCACCTGCATGCTGTTTTTCCTTCACCACTATTTCTGTAAGGCTGCCCACCTCAGCACAACCTATCATCGAAGACTACCTTGTGGTCAGGACCCACCTGACTGCAGCCCAGAACCAGAAAGAAGGTAGACAAGCATTGGCATAGCCAATAGGTCTCGCCTTTGGGACCTTATAAGTGTTTAGACAGAGCTATTGGCTTTGGCCTTGCATTTAAGCTATGTTGGGGGACTTACTTCAGCTACTTTTATTGCATAGGAGAGTGGGGGTGATGGAGGGGCAATCATGTAAGCAGATCAATCAATCAGTCAGGGAATTGTAAGCATGCTACTCACCTTTGAGGGTCTCAAGGCACTGAGGGGGGATCCGCAGATCTGTTTAGCCAAAGAGCAGGGTCTTGAGGGTCTTCCTGAAGGTGTTCAGGGAGGGTGCGCGTCTGATGTCCGCCGGGAGTTCATTCCAGGTTTTGCCCGCAATGTGAGAGAAGGATCTCCCGCCTGCTCTGTCTCTGTGGATGCGCAGGGTTTCGGCTAGTGAGAGGTTGGAAGATTGGAGGTTTCTTTTGGGTACCTGGAAGTTGATTCTGTCGTTGAGGTATTTGGGTCCGTTGTTGTGTAGGCATTTGTAGGCGTGAGTGAGGATTTTGAAAGTGACTCTTATCTCCACTGGGAGCCAGTGGAGACATCGTAGGTGTTGGCTGATGTGTTTGTGTTGGGGGATGCTGAGGACTAGTCTGGAGGTGGTGTTCTGTATTGTCTGGAGTTTGCAGAGTAGGGACTTGTTGATGCCGGAGTAGAGTGCGTTAACGTTTCCATATTCCAGATTGCTGTGCAGGTAGATCAATGAGACGAAGAAGATAAACAGGATGCACGAAATCAGTTATAAATAATCAAAAATGGGCCGCAAGCATAGTTCAGTAAAATATCTAAGAAGGCATGCTGCATTCTGCATTCCCTAACTGATGGTATCTAAGTAGATAGACATCAGTGGTACTGTGAGTAATTGGCTTCTCACAAAAACCTTGGGGAAAAAAATACAACAACAATAATAACATTTCCTGAATATGTCATGCTCTAAGGAGCCTCCCCTCCGCCCAAAGCAAGAAGTAGAAGTGAGATCACTTCATCACAGGCTAAGTGACTGCAGTGGGCTCCGAAGCGACTCCTTCCCAATCACCGGTGCTAACAAAGACGTGCTCCGTCAGGAGCACGTACTTCCACAGACCGTGTGTACCGTTGGGGGCACGATCTTCCACAGACCGCGTGTGCCGTCGGGGGCATGTTCTTCCACAGATTGCATGCACCAAACGCAGTTCAGTCACTTCTAACTGAAAAAATGTGCTGTGCTTTGAAAACCACGAAAACCATCAAACCTAAAATGCAGCGTGGCGCGTTCTAACACATCAAGGCATTATCCTCGGTTTTAGTGTTGTCCGTGAATATTATTGGAGTCTTTTTTAGAGTAAAAAAAACTGGGAGGCAAAAAATGATTTCATGAGTTTGTCTTTGTGTTTATGTGTCATTAGTAACTACCTATTCCAAATATATATATGTATATTTATTTTTCCACAAAAGTAAGCAATACCTCTTAGTTGCCTCACGAATGCACGTAGTTCAATGATCCATGTCACGTAAACAAGAGTGGTACGTTTGCTAGGAGACACTCTAATAACATAAATATCACACAAAATACTATGGGGCATATTACCAAGGGGGGCGATAGGTAATTATCGCTGATTTAGCGGGCGTTTTCGGCCACTAAGCGGCGATAATTCTATCGCACTATTAGCAAGGCTGTCGCTAACTGATGTTAGCAACAGCTTTTAGGCGATAGCCAGCGGTTTGGGGTCCACTTTGCATGTCAGCGATCTTTATCGCTAATGATAAGCAAAGTGGGCGTATCCAACCAGTTAGCGACTGAAAGCAGTCGCTAACGTTGCTATCGCCTATTAGCAAGGCAGGCTTAGCATTGGAAATATTTGCGCTAAGCGCGAATATCTCCAAATGCCAACACCTGCCCAGACCAGTTCTCAGTCATGTTATCCAATGAGAGGTGGATTACATGGCTAAGAGCATTTAGTAGAAGTAGAAAACACAAAAAGATGAGTGGAGGGTCCCAGGGGATGTTTAGTGACCACACAGTTATAGCCCCCTAAACATGAGTACAAGCAAACAGTAGAATAACTATGGGTCAAAGAGTAGGATGTGTCTTTTTAGAAGTGTGTTTGAGTGAGTGTGTGTTGAAATAGAGGTATGAACAGCACACAACAAAGTTTCGCACCTAATGAGAAGATGTTCTTCAGTTTATCGTTATTTACCGCCCTGTCATCATTTGGAACCTTTCCCAAGATGTGGAAGCAAAGTTGTTGCTATTTAACACGGGAAAGGAAAGTGCATGGTGACTTGCTTGATAAACTGAAGAGCAGTGCAAGAAAGAAAAATTGTGAGAATCAAAAAAGATAAGAGCAAGGAGTGCTCTGTGTTTAAAATTGGATAATGAACGCTAGGGAATTTTATTCTGGTGCCTGTTCATTTCCAAGGTTAAAAAATATTCAGTGCAAGACTGTCAGTGAGTAACCCTAATAATCACTGATTTATATTGAAGTGGTCGACATGTTTCTGCGGTCTAGTGATCAATAAATATGTGCCGCTTCATCAGGACCTAAAGTACATGCTACTGCTCAAAAGTGCGTTTAAAATAGGATACAGATATCACTTTATCAATCCTGGTGTCCTCCTTTAGGGTTAGAGGAACGTGCCTCACCTCACCTGGCAACAGCTCAGGAGGATAGTGCACCGCTCTGCCCGTCGGTACACTCGGCAGCCGTCTGTGCTGCTGGGGGGGTCAAGAGCATTTAGTCCCTAATGCGTGAATATCGCTGTATTCTCAGCGTTATTCATGCATTTCGCCCCTTTCGCTGGATATTTTAGCACAATGGAGAAAAACGTTGCTAATAGCATGTTTTCTCTGCTAACATATCCAGCGATAGGCGGCGATAAAAAAATCGTCGCTAAGCCTATTTAGCTATAAATATCGCTACTTGTTGGTAATATGCCCTTATATACTTTATATGAGGCTGTGGAACGGAGTTGGAGTCTTGGCGTCGGCTCTCCGCGTGACTACAAAAAACATGCAGATCTGAAGAAATAAAATGTAACAATTCAGATTGGTTAAGGCAGAAGTATCAATCCATGTGCAGTGCACTGCCCCTTCCCTTGTACTCTCCGCAGCCCACCATCCTACAGTTTCCATCTGTCTCCTTCAGCCCTCACCCATTCCAAACCCTGTCCCAGGGAAGCTAAAAATGGTCTCCTCTGCCCATGGCTTATGCAGCAGGCCTGGGCTTGGCGGGTAAAAATTATTGCAAATTCAGGGGCCCACCGCCTGGGAAAAATCCTTAACATCGCGATCAGTACACCATGATCCTGTTACATCGTGGTTGTTACAACGACCGCGATGTTACCACGCTATGCCATTACAACGCATGTCTTTACATCTAAATGGCATGCTAACATTACAAATAGCATAGTTTACTATCCCAACACCTTCCTTACTGTTAAGTGGACTGGAGTTGGAATAGGAAATTACACTTTCCTAATGTTAGCACGCAATCTAGTGCAAGTCGATGTAAAGACTTGCGTTGTAATGGCGTAGCGTGGTAACATAGCAGTCGTTGTAACGATCGCAATGTAACGGCATGCGTTGTACTGACTCACATTGTAACATCATAAATCCCACCGCCCATGTGCCACTCAATTACAATTACAATGTATCTTTATTGTTTGATTACTTAAAATCATGACAATTAAAATAGGTACTTCATGTATACGGTTGGAAAGTGGATCATTAATACAAACATTAGCATTGTAAAATAATGGAATGGCAACAAATAAAACAAAAAGAATGAAGCAACATTTTGGGTATCAGCACAGGATATTCAGGGGTTTGTTAATTACTGGAATGGCTCATCAGTGTACAGATAGGGGCGGAGGTGCCTGTGTCCCAATCTTTCTGAGGCTTTTTAGCCGCTTTTGTAATGAATTTGGTAAACCGGATGTTGAGCATCGTGTTTTCTGGGTTCATAGCTGCTATGATAGCTTGTCGGCATGATCGGACTCCGAGTTTGTTCCATTCGCCCCGCAACAGGGTCTTTATGTCTGTAAGCAATGCGGGACAAGCACAGACCTCGTGCGCTATTGATTCGAGTGATAGCCGCACTCCCTGCACTTGATGTTATCACGTGTTTTAAGAAGGGTCATTCACCCATCCTCCGAGCCATAAACTTCTACCTTCCTGGGAGTTACGCAGTCTGTTACACAGCTTAATGAACGCACCGGCCTCGACGTCTCGATGATCTAATAGGCTAAATAAAAGCCTTACATGGGCTGGCGATGAAGATGTTACCAGGTGCCATACTCGGGAAGCGCTGATGAAAATAGACAGGCGAATGATGCAGAAGTTGAGAGGCACAACATGGGAATCTATCTGGTTCAACACAAAAGTAACATACCAAGGGGCAACAATGAACAACGACACATGGATCGAGAAAGGAATCAGCCTCTCCAAACAGATGGAAACCAAGAAAAAGCCGCTGACATTTAAAAACATACAACAACTACATGGCCTTCCAAACCAAGAGCTCTACAACTTCCTCAAGATCAAAACTGCCATAACCAGAGCAAACCTACACAGAGAAGAACCAGGCATCATCAAATACATGCAAACCCTAAACTCAACAGGCCACCAAACTGCAAAGATCTATAAGCTCCTGAGCCCATCCACACTGTCGCAAAACAAGAAAACAACAAACTCATGGGAAACACTCCTGGGCAGGCAGCTAAATGAAAAAGAACGAGCAAAAATGTGGAGCTCAGCAACAACAAACAAAGTCACCCCACAACTAGCACAAACCAAATACTGGCTCCTCCACAGGGCCTACTGGACCCCGTCCAGGCTCCACAAGGTTGGCATCGCAGAATCAGGCAACTGCTGGAACTGCCAGAAGGAGGAAGGAACCCTCGAACACCTCATCTTCGAATGCGTGAAAGTCAAGAAGTTCTGGACACAGATCAACGCATTCCTAAACGACATGCTCAAAGCAGACCTAACAATCAGCTTTGCAAGCCTGGCAACAGAACACCTGACCGCAAACCTAAACAACAGAGAAGAAAGAGACCTACTGGACCTGCTACTCACAGCAGCCCTAAAGATAATCCTGACTAACTGGAAGAACACTACCAAAGCAAACTTTAAAACATGGATCAACTGGGTCACCTTCCTGAGAGGAGCAGACAACATCACAGGCAACTTCTCTAAGGAGCATAACGCCAAAGTACACATGTGGAGCACACTAGACGAGCACCTGAAGAAAACCCAATAGACCCCCCCCTCCCTCTCTCTCCTTTTCTCTCTTTCTCTCCACCCCCCTTCTTACCTGGGGGAAGCCAAGAAAAAGCAAGCACAAATGGACTGTATATAAAGAAAATGCCAAATGTATATTCCACTTATATTTTTTATCAATAAAAATGTATTAAATAAAAAAAAGAAGATTTTGGTTTTATTCAGTATATTACAGTTGGTCCCCTAGCCGAAAGCTTTGCTATGCTGCCAAACCTGCACCTGGTAACAAAAACGACTCCCAGGGGTCTAATATCGGCCCCCACCCTGGTGGCCTCTGGAGAAATGCCCAGTACCCGCTGCAGCCAGTCCGGCCCTGTTCTTGTCGTTTGGCATACCTCTGATCAGAAGTAGCTGAACCGCCGAAGCCCTCCCTTCAAAGGCTGCTGTGCAATTCATGTTAATATGTTAATAACATATTAACATCCTAATGCATCCTAATGCAACGCACCATTCAACAAGCAGGACTGTATTTATTGCTTTAGCTAAGGTTTAGCATAGCGCTTAGAAACAGCGTGAGGTTTTAGGATGTCAGAAACTCGCTAACAATGTAAACAAGCACTGGCGTTGCCAATAGGTCTCGCAGTAGGAAAGTTGGAGCTATTACAATTGCAAATAGCAATGCCTTTTTTTTTTGTTTTCATTTTAAAAACATAAAGGGCCTTGTCATTTACAAAACCAATAGGTCCAACTTTCCTACTGCGAGACCTATTGTGCACTGCACAGTGTGGGTGAAAGTGGCACTGCGTGGGTGTGAGTGCCTTTGGGTGAGTGGCGTTGCATGTGTGAGTGTTGTTGCGTGGGTGAGTGGCGTTGCGTGGGTGAGTGGCGTTGCGTGGGTGAGTGGCGTTGCGTGGGTGAGTGGCGTTGCGTGTGTGAGTTGCGTTGCGTGTGTGAGTGGCATTGCATGGGTGAGTGTGGCGTTGCGTGCGTGAGAGTGGGCTTGCGTGGGTAAAAGTGGCACTGCGTGGGTGTGAGTAGCGTTGCGTGGGTGAGTGAGGTTGAGTGGGTGTGTGGCGTTGCGTGTGTGAGTGGCGTTGCGTGTGTGAGTGGCATTGCGTGTGTGAGTGGCGTTGCATGTGTGAGTGGCGTTGCGTGTGTGAGTGGCGTTGCATGTGTGAGTGGCGTTGCATGTGTGAGTGGCGTTGCATGTCTGAGTGGTGTTGCATGTGTGAGTGGCGTTGCATGTGTGAGTGGTGTTGCATGTGTGAGTGGCGTTGCGTTGAGTGGCGTTGCGTGGATGAGTGGGGTGTGTGGATGAGTTGCGTTGTGTGGATGAGTGGTGTTGCGTGGATGAGTGGCGTTGTGTGTGTGAGTGGCGTTGCGTGAGTGAGTTGCGTTGCTTTGAGTGACTGGCGTTGCATGTGTGAGTGGCGTTGCATGTGTGAGTGGCGTTGCGTGGGTGAGTGGCGTTGCATGTGTGAGTGGTGTTGCGTGGGTGAGTGGCATTGCATGTATGAGTGGCGTTGCGTTGATGAGTGGCGTTGCGTTGATGAGTGGCGTTGCGTGGATGAGTGGCATTGCGTGGATGAGTGGGGTTGCGTGGATGAGTTGCGTTGCGTGTGTGAGTGGGGTTGCATGGGTGAGTTGCATTGCGTGTGTGAGTGGCGTTGCATGTGTGAGTGGCGTTGCATGTGTGAGTGGCGTTGCTAGTAAGCTTGTTGACCTTTCCTTTTTCTCATTTTTGACTGATGAGTCTGACCTCGGAGTTTAATGTCCCAGGACAAGAAACCACATGCGGACGTTGCTTTAAGGGCGAATGAGTTCAAGTATTGGAAAAAGGCTCTGCAATGTTTTACTTTGGTTATTTAAGAAACCACATGCGGACGTTGCTTTTAGGGCGAATGAGTTCAAGTATTGGAAAAAGGCTCTGCAAGTAAAAATAAATGCACGCACGGAGACAAAGTGAAAAAATGAGTTCGAGTATTGGAAAAAGGCTCTGCAAGTAAAAATAAATGCACGCACGGAGACAAAGTGAAATAAAGAATGGCAGCCGAAGCAAATACAAACAAGCAGCAATTGGCCACGGCCTGCCTGCGAGGCTCAAAGTGTAAGAAGGCAGGTCTTGGGCAGAGGCAGAGTACTGACTTAGGAATGACTGTGAGGCGCATTGGTGTGAAGCACATCAAAGGGCTTCTCCTCCCCTAATTAGGTGAGGAGAAGCCGTTTCGGGAAACTGAAAGTACGGCCGGCCTGCGGCCAGCCATGAATAATTAGGGGAGGAGAAGCCTTTTGATGTGCTGGGCTGGCCCTGAATGCGCGTGCATGTTTAATCACGTGGTTCACGTGAACTGCATGAAAACCGCGGGGCTGAAAGCCCTTTGGTTTGACGATGTTTTCGCCTCTTGAATTCTCGCTCCGCTCGATGCGCTTGCGCACATCGATAGGTCGCGAGACCTAAAAACACTTATCTTGTTTTTGCTGACCGACCGTTACTTGCTTAGCTACTTTCGTTTTTTAATTCTGTGCATTTACTGTACATATTTTATACACTAGACTGAGGATTTCAAAATAAACATTTTAAACTACATGCCTCCCCTTTCTGAGTGATGTATATAAGTGTGTTATTTATAAATGAAAGCCTGTGTGCCTGATCTCATCTTGAGGGACTGATGGTAGCCTGAAAGCACAGCCTGCGTTAGATTGAACAGCGGGCTTGCGTTAGGACTGCAGTCGAACCAGCTTTCTAATTCAATGTTGCTGCATTAAACTTGGGGGCATATTAGCAAGAACCTCGTTAAAATGACCGGCGTTTTAGCGTCAGGAAACTGCCGCTAAACTACGATAATGGGCTTGCTAATTTCCTTTTTAGAATTCCAATAGAAGTCTGAGGCTGATATTGGAATTCTGTAGCGCATATTAGCAAGCCCATTATAGCCGCTAAAGCGCCAGTTTCCCGACGCTAAAATGGCGATCATTTTAATGAAGTTCTTGCTAATATGCCCCCTGGTCCTTCCATGAAAGGGTTAGAAATCTGTACCCTGCCGCTGGGGACTTTGCCAAATTTCATTTTGGGGACACTTCTATCAAATATTGGGGCTGCTGCCCAAAGGGCATGAGGTCGGCTCTGGAGGCAACAAAGTGGACCTGCTGAAGGCTACGCAAACTCCAACATAAAGTGAAAATTGGGTCCTTTAAGACCCCTCATTTGTCATCCTCCAATGAGAGTATGACTGCCTTTCCAGCCCCCCACCACCTTCCACCCAATGGGCGCACAGCAGACCCAGTCACCTCTTCCCCAGCCAAAGCACCAGGGCCAACTTCACCCACAACCACCCAAAAGTAAGTTGGGCCGACAGCTGGTCCAGTCACTCCTACCCACCCAATAAACTACCAGCGTTACTCTTTTCACCCACCCCCCAAAAGTATGTTAGGTCCGCCTGCCAAGGGCTCCTGGTGGGCTCCAGTCAGCCCTTCTCCACCCAAACTAGAACCAGTGTCCCCTTTATCGCGACCACCCAAAAGTATGCTTGGGCCCTCCACCTCCCCATCCTGTGTTGGGCCCCGTCATTCCTCCTCCACCTACAGGGCCAGTGCTCCTAAATCCCAAAAGTAAACTAGGCCGAGAGCAGGCCAAGTCACTCCCACCTTCCCAAAGCAGCAGCGCTACTCCACCCCCTGGCAGTATGTTGGACCCATAGCAGACCCGAGTCATCCCTTTCCCGCCCAAAGCACCAGTGCATCCACAACCCAAAAGTAGGTTGGGCTTACAACAGGCCCAGTCCTTTCCACCCACCAAAAGCAGCGGTGCCACCCCACCACCCAACGGATGTTGAGCCAACGGGGGATGCCTGAGTCACCTGCCCCACCCAAAGCACCAGTGCTTCTGATGGAGCAAGGATTCGCACGTAAAGCGACTTGCTCTCATTCAGGAACCTCGCCTAACGTATAATCATATTATTCCAACTGTCCGTCATTTATTTAGCATTTTTCCCCACACGCGGGTGTCCCCAAGAGGCTTGCCTGTGTGTCTTTTCATCCTCACAATGCTTGCACTAAGGAAATGGCTGCTTTGCAGAAATCCAGTCTGCGCATGCGTCGGTCATACCCATGTGATGTGACGCACTCGCATTTTGGAGGGATGGTATTGCTCATGCGCACTGATGCAAAGATGGCCGCTTGTCTCTCACCACGCTCTCTCTGCTTGCTACCGCTGCTTTTGCCTATCTGTCTTTTCGCACTAAACTTTAATACTATAGATGTTATAAAATACGGGGTGTGTTAATTTCTATCACGGTATACAGTGTGATCATTTTTGTATGATTCTAATTTGTTTTCGCTTACTTTTCATGTATCGCGTCTCTGGGGGGTCGATAACACATGAGCTACGCCATGATGAAGCTCCTCTGAGAACTGTCATGTGACCTGAGAGAAACCTCACTGCGCAGAAGCTAAATCAAGCCAGCTGGCTCCAGAAGCCCAATGCGCCTGGGAAGCATCTCCAGGAGACTAAATCTTACCTTGGGCGAAGCAACACTGTTGCTACCTGCTATGTACTGTATTGTTTTTCTGTATTCCTATGATGGGAACGTGAACTCAAGGGGCGGATGTGCAAATTTTCATATTCATGATGGGAACACTGAATTCTAGGAGGTGACAAAGACCAGGTCACCTCTCCTGACCAATCACAATGTGGGAAACTGTCACTTGCAACATTAGTGGGTGGTCTAAGGGACCCCAAACAGTATAATTGTCCTAGTATAGCTTAGGAAAATTGTCCGACTTGTCCGAGTAGCAGACCTGTCACTGACCCTACGAACTCTATAGGTGCTCAATCTAAGAGTGCTGCGGAGCACTCTGTCCATACTTTCCACAATCTCCTAGGGGTGGAAATAGTCTTAAGTGCTGGCGAAGCACTTTGCTGGGGAAATTCGAAAACCCAATCGGGGTTACTGGCGGATTACTTGCAGAGAGAGGGGTAACGCAGGCGTTGCATCCGAAGCTGTGGGTGTTGGTCGTACCTTGGGAAGCCCAGCCCTGACCCAAACCTGAGGGGTATCCTGTCCTGACTGTCCGTGAGCTGTACCTGCTCGCATTCTGGTATTCCATTCCTTGAGGGTCCTTGTCCCGTCTTCCAAACTGACCCGTGGCCAGGGTTAGTCCTCATTCCTAAATTAGGTAAATATTACTCTGTGGGTTTACGTCTTTCTCTCACTTTCTCTTCTTTTCTTAATAAAGCACTCTTGCCTGTTATATTGCCTTATCACCTTGAAATGCAAAGTATATGCAATTGTTTATTAGAATTGTTCCACTTCTCTCCCCACCTGTAGGAAATTACCAAACCGTCATATTTTATTAGTGTGTTCCAGTTTTTCCCTTTCCTTTAGCATGGTTGCAGTGAATTTAGTATAAATAGCATAAGAAGCCTAGTTTAAATATACATTCTAGGTCCTGTTCATGTCCCACGCCTTAGTTTAAACTTGTGCTGAATAGCTTGTTCACTAAATGCTCATATCCTATAGTGTTCCCAATTCTTCTAATGGTACTTGCCCTAATCCTTAGTTATATTGTGGGTTTGGTTTTACTGATAGATGTGTTACTGTGTATTTGGCTTGTTATCTCGACATATCCATTCTAAATCTTTTGATAAACGTTAAAAAACTCATCAGGTGTCTGTGGTCATTTACAAAAACGTGTGGATAAACGTACTTGATATATGTAAAGTTTTGCTCCCCTTTAGGAAATCTGTCACCTATCCACTGCTAGCTCCTGATCCATCAGGAGTAATGTGCCTGTGGTAAGTCAGGTACATGAATAGTAAGTGGTGTAAGAGTCACCCCCCGAATTACTCATAGTGGCGTGCAAGAAATCACCCGGTTCACGCAAATTCAGTCCTCGTTTACTCACGTCAGGGCCCAGTGCGTGGGTGAAAATTGGTAAACTTGTGACCCGGGTGACCTGCGCGCTCTATCAGTAATTTTCTGGTAGCAGAGGCATGGTTAGGACTAGTTAAGATAGGTAGATAGGATAGTTGATAAACAAACCGTGAAAACAAGATGTGCTGCTGATTTTTCTATTGCATTGATTCAAGAATTTTGCCATGTTTAAGGTTTTTATGTAAATGTTTATGATTTTTGCATTGCTGCTATAAGTTTTATATGTCGTATTAACAAAGAACTGTTTGTAAGCGTTCAGTGTAGTCCGAATCCCCGGGGAAGTATATAGCTAACGGTGAGTAGAATCCGGTTAGCTGGAAAAGTCACTTGTCTAGAGTCATTAGTGCAGGGTTAGGAATAACTGGAAGCACTAATTAGGATCCTTTTGCATCTGTATAATTGATAGCTGCGAGTCCTTTGTATAAAACTTTCCTTGTGATATCACCTAGAAAGGGTCACATGTGGGAGGAGTAATAGGGTCTCCGAGGCTTGACTGGTAAGTAAAATAGTCCGCTAGTGAAATCCTGGCTCAGTACATATCCCAGACAGAAGTGGATGAGTCAGAAGAATAACGGGTTCTATATTACTAGTGTGAGAGGTTAGGCAAAGAAGTCTATCCAGAGTGAATGAAAAGTAGACAGAAGTGGTTTACTTGTAGTGAGAGAAAGTTTTTCTATCTATTTAGAACACTCAGACACAGTGGCAGACGTTGTGTGTTAGTAACTAAGTTTTGCACTCGCACTTTAGGAAAAGTTAAAAGTTTCCGTTACCTTGTAAAGGAGGGAGTCAGTCGGAAGGCTGTTCTGACGTCACTCCGTGCCGCGCTGGTATTGGTCAGGACAGCGGGTGTGTAGTGAAGCCAAATTTGTAAGGGAGGGGTGAGTGCGGGAGCGTGAGACTTGGTCTCGCGAAAGGCCGCGCACCCATTGGACAAGGATTTTTTGTATCCGTAGTGTTGATTGGGTTCTACAAAATAAAAGTTGCGCTAGCATTGGAAGTACAAAAGTAAACAAGATTAATCAGGCCGAGTTAGAAGCGAGCCTGGAAAGGCATATGTGGTATCCTGAGTTCTTACCTAATCCACAAAACTCAGGCTTCTATAAGGAACAGATTATACGAGGTAAACCGCACATGATGTATGGAATAAAGAGAAAAATGTCATTTGCCGACAAGGTAAAGAATTTCTTCAAAACAGATAAGCCCATTAGAACGAGGGAGGGTGTGATCATTCCTCCGCCGAATACTCCTGCTTCCTTCATGATGTTTGAAAAGGGGTATCATACCTGTGTGTGGCTAGAGAATTGGGCCAAGTATACTGCAGATGACGGAGTCCTAGCGTTTCCTATTGATGGTACGTTTAATGGTAGGATTCTGTTTAACTTGAGGACCCGCATGAATGAATTACATCCCAGATAAGCATGGGCGGAAAATCCGTTACGCTCGCGGATTTTGCGGATTTTCGGGAAATCCGCAATCCGCGAGATTTGCGAATTTCCCGCAAAATCCGCAAATCCGCGAGCAGCGGATTTTGCTCGCGCTGCTCGCACTGTTCGCGTGAGTTCGCGCCCCACGAATAAGTGCAAAATTGCAGAAATACGATCTTAGCAAAACTGAAAGTAACTACTTACCAGGTTCAAAAGTTCAGGCACATCATTAGTAGCCATTTCCTGTAGTGCTTCCTGAGGGGCCCCTCCAGAGTTCAGTTGCCAGTTGAAACTATTATGTGACCCTGCTCTGAACCTCAGAATAGTTACACATATGCCACAAAGGTCCTGAATTACAGCTAAGGGAGACAAGCAGGAGCCAGGCTGGAAGTTAAAATCCATTAATCAGCCCCTAATTCATTTTTGTCAGTTGGGGCAGGGCAGGTGTTGTAACTAATTTTGCAACAATGAAAGCACTTAGCAAGTGCAAAAGATCACTAATCAGGGCGCACTAAGGAAGCAGGTGCCAGCTAAAAAAATATTCTGTGACACATTAATCAGCCCCAAATTAATTCAGGTCACTTGAGGCAGGGAAGGTGTGCTTTGCTTTGCCGAAAATAATGTACACTGGACAACCAGAGGGTGTGGTGATGAAACAGAGGGTGGCATGGGTGGGCCAGAGGGTGGCATGAGTAGTCAGAGAGTGGCAGTGGTGACAGAGAGTGGCAGTGATGAAGAAGAGTGTCCCAAACAGGCTGGACACGTAGAAACAACAAGTTCGCGAAACTTGCGACCCGACAGGTAAGTTCGCAATTTGCGAAATTGTAAAAACCCTCGCGAACTGGCAGAAACACGGGCGAACACAAAAAAAAAAAATCCGCAAATTCGCGGGAATTCGCGGATTTTGCGGATTGTGAATCCGCAAATCCGCAAAATTCGCGGATTGCCAATCCGCAAAATCCGCTCATGCTTAATCCCAGACCCCGACTAACCCAGTACGAAGCCTTAGAAGAGTGGGAAATTGAGGCTTTGGAGAGAGATAGACCCCGGATGGACAAGGGAGTGAGTAAATGGTATCCGAGGGTCCATAGGGAAACCAAAGAGCAGAAAATGAAACATTGGAGACAAAGCATGATGGTGGAGGGTTTGTTTCCTATGATGGGGGTATTAGAACAAGGGAAAGGCAAGAGTAAAGAAAAAACCCATCACTTAATGGCAGTAGGGGACTCAGAAGATGAGCATCTAGAAGATTTATTGATGAAAAACCCACCTCCCTATGTAGCAGAGTCAGAGCCTTTAAGTTCACCAAACCCGTTTGCCAAATATCCCAGATGTCGGAGGGATAGTGAGACAGATGGAACGGGTACGGATAGTAAGACCAGTGAAGGGGATGGGTTTTGCAGACCTAAATCCACGGTCCCGAATTATCAGCCGTTTGGGGAAGGCCCACCTCGATTGATTACTCCGACTGCCCCAAGTATTTACCCTCCCTTGGTACCCCAAGTATTGCATGACAAATCCGCAGAAAGGGCTTTGCGAGAACAAGAGAAGGAAGCCCTGGTTAGACAGCGAGATGATTTGGTCCGGACCATAGCCCAGATACATCCTCATCCAGATTCCCTGACTATCCCAGTAACCATTGGACCCGCTATTCCTCTTTATAGGGATAACCTGGCTAGTCCTCGTCCTCCCGTCATGACCCCAAACATGCCAACTCCCAGCATTCCTCCCCCGAGAAAGGAAGTGCTCATAGATGATGATCAAGAAAGTGAGTGCGAATCGGTGGTCCTGATGGATATGCCCATTAGGGAACCTAGAACTAGCATGTCGGGGCAAGAAGTCAGAGTAGACCAAAAGAAGTTCTGATTGAGAGTACATCTGGGGTTAGGAGTGCCACGGTGGTATCCCCAGAAGAATTAGACAGATGCACCAAAGAATTAGAGAAAGAGACCACTCCCCAACCCAAACCATTATAAATCTATAAGCTAAGAATAGAAATAGAAGAAATGATGGCTGGAAATGTAGGGTTAGACCGATTGAACTCCTTCAGTGAAGAAGAGTTATTGTTCATTAGTAAAAACCTTACCCGGAATGCTAGATTGCTCCATGAGAGATTATTGGACACCGCCACAGAAATGGGAATCGACGTCAGTCGCTCAAAAATTCTTCAGAAACCATACAGAGTAGATTTTTCGGACAAAGACTTAGAGAGCTTGAATGTGGTAGGAAAACAGATCCAGATAAAAGAATTATTAAAACTCTTGCAGAAATGGGGGGATGTAGGGAAATGGAGAACCCGGTGGGCAAAGAAAAAGGAAGACAGCAGGGCCAAAACCCCGGTTTCAGAATATGTGCTGAAAGAAGTGACTCCCGCGGAAAAATTGTGTCCCATGAGAGAGGTCCCGGGGGGAAAGTATGTCCATGTCCCTTGGTCCCGACAGGATATTGTGTCATTTACTAATGACTTCCCGAAATTACAAGAGAAACCAGTTGACTGGTACAGACAGGTTGAACGCTTCATAAAAGTTCAAAAATGCCAATTGAAAGACCTGGATGGGTTTTTCGACATTGTGGTCCCTGTAGATTTGTGGACCGACTGCAAAATTGAAATTGATTGGCCTAGTGAGGAATATACGAGAGACGAAAAGACTGGAGCTCCCGCACCTGAAGTAATGAGGAAGTATGAGCAAGTCATACAATACCTCAAGAAAAAGGTACCTGCAAAGGAAACCGATTGGACCAGAATAGATAGAACCACCCAAGAGCGAGATGAAACTGTCCATTCCTTTTATGAAAGGTTACTGCAAGTATTCAAAACTTACAGTGGTATCGATAATGTAGACATGAAAGACATGACCCATTTCAGTTACAGATTCGTGCTAGGATTAAGGCCTGAAATATCACAATGGATTCGAGATAATAAAATAAGTTGGCAGGGAAAGCCCATAGATGATGTCCTGAAATACGCAAAATACTGCGAAGATGAAATCGAGAATAAAAAGAAGGCCCTCAAGGAGAAGGTTATGTGGGCCCAGGTAAAATTGGCTGAACAGCAAGAAAAACAGTTAAGTAAACTGAATTCCAATAATAATGCTCAGAATGCCACTGCTGGGGGAGGAGGGAAGCCCCGGGAAAAAATGAGTCGGGAAGAGGCTATGAAGAAATTCCCCTGCCACGGGTGCGGCCAGTTAGGGCATTGGAGAGACGAGTGTCCACACCTGCAGGCCGGTAATGCCCCTATAAATGGTTTAAATCCACAGGTGCAGAAAGAGGGGACGAGAAAGAACCAGCAACAGGTAAAGCTACCTCCAGTACCTCGCGCTCCTAGACAGAATTATAAGAATCAGGGCCAGCAGAATGAAAGGGCGGAGATATGGGAAGGAGAGAATGAAAGCAATGCAGCGATTCCACAGTACCTGTTAAATGATTCTTTCCTCTGTGATGAACAAGATTGACGGGGCCTGAGGGGGGAGGACAAGGAGTGCGTACTTGGCGCCTCCTTACCGGTAGACCAGACTGGACCATACATTGAAGGAAAGGTTGGAGGAAAAGACGTCACCTTTCTGTTGGACACTGGTGCTACCCGGTCCACTGTGAGAACAGTGGATGTTCCAAACCTACCCCTCTCGGGAGAAGAAATCCAAGTAGTGGGTGTCTCCAATCAAATAATAAGTACTCCTGTAACAGAACCTATGGAAATCTCCATAGGAAACTTTAAAGAAATGCACAGATTTGTGGTCTGTGATTCCAGTCCTGTGAACCTGCTAGGACGTGTTTTGTTGTGCAAAATGCGATGCACCATCTTTTGCTCACCAAAAGGTGTCGAAATTCAGACCCCCGATGAAGATGGTTTGTATAAACTGATGTTAGTGAGACCCGACACTGACATTAAAACCTTGTCCATTGAAGACTTACCTGAAGAACTTCAGTTAAGAGTGGTGCCTGAAGTGTGGGATTTCACGGGAAAAGATGTAGGCTTAATGGCAAACGTGGACCCAGTTAAAATCGCAATAAAGGCAAATGCAGTATACCCCAAAACAAGGCAGTACAAAATGAGTGCAGAAGTAAAAGCAGGAGTCGCAATTGAAATTACCAGGTTGCTTGAAGCAGAAATCATAGAAGAAGTAATGAGCAGTCCCTGCAATTCACCCATCATTGGGATTAAAAAGCCTAGTGGAAAGTACCGAGTAGTGCAGGACCTGCGCAAGGTAAACCAAATTGTTGTACCTTGCTGTCCCATTGTGCCCAACCCTGCAGTGATCCTGTATCAGATTCCTTGGAATGCGGAATGGTTCACTGTCATTGACTTGGGTCATGCATTCTTTTCCATCCCATTGCATCCGGAAAGCAAGTTTCTTTTTAGTTTTGAATTTGACAGCCATATCTATGTCTGGAATCGCGTCCCTCAAGGGTACACTGAAAGTCCATCGATTTTCAACCAGATACTAAAGAAATGCCTTGAATCTCTAGTCCTGCCAAGGGAGTCTGTTTTGGTGCAGTACATAGATGACCTTTTAGTGGCATCTAAAACTCAAACTGACTGTGTCACCGACACCATTGCCTTGCTGAATCACCTAGAAAAGGGAGGACATAAAGTATCCCCTGACAAATTACAGTTTTGCAAGAACTCAGTAAAATATCTGGGGCACCAGATAGAGAAAGGGATCCGAAAAGTCACCACGGAAAGGATCAAAATAATTAAAGCAATGGACCTACCCCGAACTCAGAAAGAAGTGAGAATGTTTTTAGGAGTCGTAGGGTACTGCAGGCAATGGATTGTGGGATTCGCAACTCTAGCCAAACCTTTGATAAAAATGACCAAGAAAGGAGTGGAAGACCCAGTCAGTTGGGACAGTGAAAGCATGCACGCGTGGGTAACATTGAGAAATTGTCTATGTACTGCTCCTGCATTAGGTATGCCAGATTACTCCAAGCGTTTTGAACTGTTCTGTGACACCAGAGAAAATTGTGCGCTCTCGGTCCTGACCCAGGAGCATGGGCTGGTCAGACGTCCTGTAGCCTATTTCTCAGCCACTCTAGATCCGGTGGCTGCTGGATTGCCCGGATGCTTGAAAGCAGTAGCTGCTACTTGCATCAGTCTAGAACAGAGTGAGAATATTTTCATGGGACATCCTGTCACTGTATATGTTCCACATTCTGTTGTAATTTTGCTGACCAGAACCAAGACCCAGTATCTCACACCTAGTCGGCTGACTAAGTATGAGAGAATTCTGATTGGTGCTGAGAATGTAACCATTTCTCGGTGCAATGTTCTAAACCCAGCGACTCTATTACCTGTTCCCCTGGATATAGACGACGAGGATGAAATGGAACATGACTGCATTGATCTGACAGAATTCAGCACTAAGCCCCGTCCTGACATCAGAGAAGTAGCATTGCTTGATGGGGATCATACAATGTTTGTGGACGGTTCATGTTTAAGACATGAGAGTGGAGGTCTGTGTGCTGCCTATGCTGTAGTCACACTGACCAACACCATAGAAGCCTCTTACCTATGCGAGGTGAAATCTGCACAGGTGGCAGAGCTCATCGCATTGACAAGAGCCTGTAGGAGAGGAAAAAACAAAAGAATAACTGTTTATACTGACAGTCAGTACTGTTACGGGGTTGTTCATGACTTCGGCCAGCTATGGTTACAAAGAGAATTCATGACTTCCTCAGGTACCCCTATCAGAAACGGAAAGGTGGTACAAGAATTACTGGAAGCTATTCAATTGCCCAAAGAATTGGCTGTGGTCAAGTGTGCGGCTCACAGATCCGGAAATGATGATGTGACAGCCGGGAATAGGTACGCTGACCAAATCGCACAGTTTTGTGCCCGATACCAAATGTCCCTCCAAATTGGGTTATGGGGTGGACACAGCTGCCAACTGATGTTGTTTGATAATGTGTCAACGTGGGATGAGTTGAAAGACTTACAACAGTTAACAGACAGGGAAGAAAAAGGCAGGTGGAGTGAGAATGAATGCAGAGTGAGGAATGACGGTGTGGTGGTAAACAAAACTGGAGTACCTGTGCTGCCCGACAGCCTGATAGATCCCATGGTCAGGATGATACATGAACCTACACATATGGGAAGGGACGCCATGTGTCGTGTGTTTGACAAGGTGTTCTACAATTCAAAGTTCAGGAACCAGGCGGAAAGGTTTTGCCAGAGGTGCCTAGTGTGTCAGCAATTCAATGCAGGAAAGAGGACTGTAGTAGAGCAAAGTACCATCGGAAAGGCAGTAGGTCCCTTTGTTAGGATGCAAGCGAACTTTATAACCATGCCCAAATGCAAGGGATATAGGTATGTCCTGGTTATAGTGTGCCTATTTTCCCGGTGGGTGGAGGCTTACCCAGCAAAGAAAAATGATGCCTTGACTGTAGCCAAATTATTGCTCAGGGAGTTGATACCTAGGTTCGGCATTCCTGAGACGATTGAAACAGACCAAGGTGGGCATTTTGCCAACGATGTCCTAGAAGAGCTCTGTAAGGCCTTTAAGATGAAGCAAAGACTGCACTGTGCCTACCATCCCGAGGCGTCAGGGGTGGTTGAACAGATAAATGGCACGATAAAGTCCAGGTTGGCGAAGATGTGTGATTCCACCAAAATGAACTGGACAGAAGCTTTGCCCCTTGTGCTGATGAGTCTGAGGAGTATTCCAAATCGAAAAACAGGCCTGAGCCCCCATGAGGTAATAATGGGGAGAGTGATGCGACAAGCATGGGTACCTGGACACAAACTGCTAAGCATTACTGATGATTTGGTGCTAGAATACTGCAAGCAACTGGGTGACCAAGTGCGTTCTATCTCCCACCAGATTGGAGAGACAGCTGACGACTGGCCCAAGACTCCAGCGCATAAGCTTCAACCAGGTGATTGGGTGGTGTTAAAGAAACACACCCGGAAGAGTTGCCTTGGACCAAAGTGGGGAAAGCCAAGACAAGTGATCCTTGTCACCACTACTGCTGTAAAGTGTGCTGGTGTGCCGAAGTGGATCCATGCCAGCCACACAAAGCGGGTGACCGGAGAAAACGCGACTGAAGCTGAAGGCAGCCCTGCTGAGGAGACTCCCGAAGAGAGTCCGGATCTCGCTGACATCGAACTGCCGAGCACAAGTCGAGACGTTGAGTGGTACCCTGCCGACGACCCGGTTCATGATCCAATACGAAGCAGGAAATATTCCTACCTAGACAGTGAGTGGGATAGTCCAGGTGAGACAGAACTAGAGGACGAAGGTCAGGTCAACGAGACTCACATCACACCTGATCAGGAATTAGGCCAAGTAGGGACAGATCAAGACATCGACACTCCTCCCGAGACTCCGGAGTCTGGAAAGGGACAGATAGTGGTCAAAGTAGATGTTCATGCGGAAGAAAATGAAGGGAACGAAGTGCATGAACCAGAGCAGATAGAAATAGACGAAGTTGTTCAGGATTCAGAATCCAGTTCACCTGAAAGCAAAGACAACCTACAAAGCGAACCTGAACAGGGCCAGCTTGAGGACCAGGCAGAAGAAATAGATGAAAGACCTGGAACTAGTCAGACAGGAAGGGAAATAGACTCTGTCAAACGCAAAGAAAAAATAAAAAGAGTGCATGAGGAAGGCCAAGTGTCCTCGACTACTGAAAGTCACAGAAGCAAATGTACACCCAGGTACGTCAAAAGGCTAAGACTCCGAATAAAAACAGTCGAAGAGAAACTGAAAGACCGTAAGAGGGCTGAAAGTGAAAGAAAAGCAGCCCAAGGCAAATCTCTGAGAAAGAGCGACTGAGTGAAGAAACAGAATAGACTGTATCGGAGCCCTGAGTGGACATACCTGGTGCTGGAAGAAATTGATGAGCCCAGTCGCAGTGGCAAAAGTGACGAAGAGTCCATCACTGATCGGAGTTCGGACGAAGACCCTCCTTGAGACAAAACAGAGCGAAGCTTTGGTGAAAAGAAACAAAGAGGGGTTGCAAAAGCCACCTGTAAGATAAAATGTCTGATTCAAACGTAGCTGGAAGGTCCAGATTTGGGTGTTGTAAAACTTGCTGTAAAATATGCTTATGTAGTGTAGCTATGCTAATCGTGATGTGGATAGGATTAACAGTCTTTATACCTTTTATGTTAAGTAAAGATCCTAACCTGTCCTCTACTGAACCTGAAATATTAGAGACAGACGTTGCACAGACTGCAGAAACACCTCGAAGCTTAGAACGACGTGACAACCCAGTTAGTCTGAGACACACACGACCGAATTTAGAAGCATCAGATGAGGGTGGACTACACTTTCACAAAATGAGAAACCGGACACATCTAAATGTATTTGCTAACTTGCTAGTGCATTATGTAGAGGCTATGGAAATAGAAGACTGCTATGTCTGCATGAAGCTACCCACGTCTGTAGCTGAAGGTGTGACATATCACCACTTACCCCTAACCTACGGAATTTCCTGCAGTATATTAGCTAGTTTGTTTTATAGAAGCACTTTGCAGTACTACTATTCAAATGCTGATGTAGTGTTTTCTGAACTTCCTATTAGAGGACACCTGAACCTCGTACACGTTAAAAGTGAGGTTACCCGTTATATCGGAGAATATTTCCTGACTATAGGTGACATAGACTTAGATGAAGCGCGACAAGAGAATCTGACCTGTTCCTTGCAAGAAAAGGAAAAGATGTTTATAAAAATGGCAGACAGAAGGAGGGAAAAGTTTCAGAAAAAGGCAAATGATGAAAAGGATAGAGTCCCTAGGTGGGCCGAGCACATGGACAACACCTCACAAGGCGAAGCTAATCCTGCTTTGTTGCTGGATTTTGAACGGAAAGGAAAACTTTGTCTCCATAGAGAAAGGACAGAATATTATAACAATGTATTCATTGGTTCCAGCGAGTGTGAGCATAATTATAAGGTAATTGGAGGTTGGGGTTTCAAAAATGGGTCAGAACCTGTGTTTCCCGGAATATATTATATATGTGGGAACAAGGCTTACTTTAAGTTGCCGGATCACTGGTATGGAAGCTGCTACTTTGGCATTGTTTTCCCGAAAATATACCATGTGAATAATGCTGCTGGAAGCAATGATGAAGATACTAATGGCTTAGTGCGTAGTAAACGTGAAAGTGTAGGAGAAATCATAGGTGATATTTTCAGTGCACTGATACCTGGAATGGGGGTAGTTCTGAACACACACCGAATCTGCAAATTGTCTACAGTAGTGGATCGGTTATCTACTGACACCGCTGCTGGATTCCTGCTGGTCAATACTGAAATGGTTGCGATCAGATCAATGGTTTTGCAGAATCGCCTTGCTCTTGACACCTTATTGGCAAAAGAGGGCGGAGTCTGTAGAATGCTGAAGGCGCAACATTGTTGCACCTACATACCTGATAAAAGTATAGAACTTAAAAGATATGTAAGAAATATAAATAATTTGGAAAAAGAGCTCAAACCATTAGAGGTTGACAGTGCCTGGACGAGACTGACTGGAGGTCTCTCCTCAATAGGTAGTTGGTTTTCTAACTTAGGTAGAAATCTTCTGTGGAAAATACTGATGCCAATAATCGGAATAGGTGTGTTTGTTCTGATCATATTCATCTGCTGTAAATGCCAAAAATGTAAAAAGAAGTATACAGTAAATAAGAGAGGGGTGAAAAGAAACATTGATGAGTTAGAATTAGAAGAACTAAGGAATCAAATATACAAAAAGGTAAAGAATCACCACTCTCATAGAGAAGCCGAGAGAAAACTAAATAATAAATTTGTCGAGATTGAGATGCATGATATGGAAGAATGAAAGTTGGCATCTGTTTCCTTTGTAGTGATGATAGTAAATATCATCAAAGAGAGGATTGATGGAGCAAGGATTCGCACGTAAAGCGACTTGCTCTCATTCAGGAACCTCGCCTAACGTATAATCATATTAATCCAACTGTCCGTCATTTATTTAGCATTTTTCCCCACACGCGGGTGTCCCCAAGAAGCTTGCCTGTGTGTCTTTTCATCCTCACAATGCTTGCACTAAGGAAATGGCTGCTTCGCAGAAATCCAGTCTGCGCATGCGTCGGTCATACCCATGTGATGTGACGCACTCGCATTTTGGAGGGATGGTATTGCTCATGCGCACTGATGCAAAAATGGCCGCTTGTCTCTCACCACGCTCTCTCTGCTTGCTACCGCTGCTTTTGCCTATCTGTCTTTTCGCACTAAACTTTAATACTATAGATGTTATAAAATACGGGGTGTGTTAATTTCTATC
The DNA here is from genome assembly GCF_964263255.1 of Lissotriton vulgaris. Classification (NCBI taxonomy): domain Eukaryota; kingdom Metazoa; phylum Chordata; class Amphibia; order Caudata; family Salamandridae; genus Lissotriton; species Lissotriton vulgaris. Next base: position 307,036,870 of record NC_141688.1, on the reverse strand, counting down.
ACGGTATACAGTGTGATCATTTTTGTATGATTCTAATTTGTTTTCGCTTACTTTTCATGTATCGCGTCTCTGGGGGATCGATAACACATGAGCTACGCCATGATGAAGCTCCTCTGAGAACTGTCATGTGACCTGAGAGAAACCTCACTGCGCAGAAGCTAAATCAAGCCAGCTGGCTCCAGAAGCCCAATGCGCCTGGGAAGCATCTCCAGGAGACTAAATCTTACCTTGGGCGAAGCAACACTGTTGCTACCTGCTATGTACTGTATTGTTTTTCTGTATTCCTATGATGGGAACGTGAACTCAAGGGGCGGATGTGCAAATTTTCATATTCATGATGGGAACACTGAATTCTTGGAGGTGACAAAGACCAGGTCACCTCTCCTGACCAATCACAATGTGGGAAACTGTCACTTGCAACATTAGTGGGTGGTCTAAGGGACCCCAAACAGTATAATTGTCCTAGTATAGCTTAGGAAAATTGTCCGACTTGTCCGAGTAGCAGACCTGTCACTGACCCTACGAACTCTATAGGTGCTCAATCTAAGAGTGCTGCGGAGCACTCTGTCCATACTTTCCACAATCTCCTAGGGGTGGAAATAGTCTTAAGTGCTGGCGAAGCACTTTGCTGGGGAAATTCGAAAACCCAATCGGGGTTACTGGCGGATTACTTGCAGAAAGAGGGGTAACGCAGGCGTTGCATCCGAAGCTGTGGGTGTTGGTCGTACCTTGGGAAGCCCAGCCCTGACCCAAACCTGAGGGGTATCCTGTCCTGACTGTCCGTGAGCTGTACCTGCACGCATTCTGGTATTCCATTCCTTGAGGGTCCTTGTCCCGTCTTCCAAACTGACCCGTGGCCAGGGTTAGTCCTCATTCCTAAATTAGGTAAATATTACTCTGTGGGTTTACGTCTTTCTCTCACTTTCTCTTCTTTTCTTAATAAAGCACTCTTGCCTGTTATATTGCCTTATCACCTTGAAATGCAAAGTATATGCAATTGTTTATTAGAATTGTTCCACTTCTCTCCCCACCTGTAGGAAATTACCAAACCGTCATATTTTATTAGTGTGTTCCAGTTTTCCCTTTCCTTTAGTATGGTTGCAGTGAATTTAGTATAAATAGCATAAGAAGCCTAGTTTAAATATACATTCTAGGTCCTGTTCATGTCCCACGCCTTAGTTTAAACTTGTGCTGAATAGCTTGTTCACTAAATGCTCATATCCTATAGTGTTCCCAATTCTTCTAATGGTACTTGCCCTAATCCTTAGTTATATTGTGGGTTTGGTTTTACTGATAGATGTGTTACTGTGTATTTGGCTTGTTATCTCGACATATCCATTCTAAATCTTTTGATAAACGTTAAAAAACTCATCAGGTGTCTGTGGTCATTTACAAAAACGTGTGGATAAACGTACTTGATATATGTAAAGTTTTGCTCCCCTTTAGGAAATCTGTCACCTATCCACTGCTAGCTCCTGATCCATCAGGAGTAATGTGCCTGTGGTAAGTCAGGTACATGAATAGTAAGTGGTGTAAGAGTCACCCCCCGAATTACTCATAGTGGCGTGCAAGAAATCACCCGGTTCACGCAAATTCAGTCCTCGTTTACTCACGTCAGGGCCCAGTGCGTGGGGAAAATTGGTAAACTTGTGACCCGGGTGACCTGCGCGCTCTATCACTTCCACCACGCAAAGGACGTTGGGCATACAACAGGCTCAGTCAGTTCCACCCACAGAAAGCAGCGGTACCTCTCCACTACCCAACAGTATGTTGAGCCAACGGGGGGTGCCAGAGTCACCTGCCCCACGCAAAGCACCAGTGCTTCCACCACGCAAAGGTACAGTGATCCCACAACAGGTCCAGTCATTCTCACCCACCCAACGCACCAGTGCAGCTCCATGGCACAACAGTATGTCGGCCAACATCTGGCAGAAGCCAACTCGTCCCCACGCAACGCGCCAGTGCGCCCACCACCCAAGGTATGTTGGGCACATGACAGGCTCAGTCACTGTCACGCAAAGCACCCGTGCCCCTCTACCCCTCCCCCCCCCCCAGTCTCCCCTCCCCCCCGTCCCTCGAGTGTCCAGAAGAATGTTGGGACTGCCATCCACTAAGACCCTTGACTATTGAGAGGCTCCATACCCCAGTGTTTTGTTGATGGGGTAAAGAGGCAGTCATGAAATTAATATTCATAAATTTAAACTAATAGTTTGTGAATGCCAAAAAAATGGTAAACTTGCAGAAAGTGTAAGTTTCCCTTTGTGGGTCAGGCCCTCTCATTTTCATGTTTGATATTCAAAATTCGAACAGCCCGCTGCATTTTAACATTCAAATTTGCTCCAGCGGCACAGAGCAAAATGTACTTGTAAGTAGCAGATGTTGGTGCAAAACTAGGGTTTTATGGAAGCTACTTTCGAAGCTTTGAGAAAATGAACCTGGAAGGAACACGAAGCCTGTCTGCGCCCTGCAGCGGGGGCGATGTAGGTCAGTGGGGGCAGGTGGGGGGGGCACCTTGCAGCGCGGGGAGGGTCACAGGCAGTGGGCCCCGGAGCTATTTTAAAACCACCCGCACGTGCAGCTCTCTGCTGCTCATTAGAGCCCGTCCTCCGTGCTGATGGGCTCATGCGCCCCCCGTCCCCCCGTGGCCCCCTCACACCTCCCCCCCCTCCCCCGCCGCAGTGTGTACGAGTTCACATAGACACTCGCAGCAGTAATGAAAGGCTGGAAGGATGGAAACAGATCAGAGGCCCCTCTCAGGCCCCCCCCAGTCCCCTTGGTTCAGCCTCAACTCCTGAGAGAGGAGACGAGAGGAGGCGGGGCATGAAGGGGTGGAAAGGGGGGCGGGGTGGCTGATCCTATGAGAGGGATGCTCAAACTCCAGGACACCAGAGGCACAGGGCAAGAGTTGGGGCCAGGGGTCTGAACGTGAGGTGGGGGGCCCTGAGCAGCGGAGGCTCCGGAGATACATATACTGCTAAATGGGCGAGGAGGTGAGAGCCCCCCCAGAGAAGCACCGCCACTTAGCGCTGGCGGTAATAAATACGCCAAAGGCTAATTGTAGAGGAGAATTTATCAATGGCATTTCCGCCAAAAGTTCCACCAGTGGTTACAACACATCGGGGGATATTTATTAAAATGTCGGAGGGAGGTGTTATCCTAAATTAGGTAATGCTGTGCTCCGACATTTTATTAACGCAGGAATGCTCCATATTTACAAAAAATGCGACACACCCCTGCATTTTCCTAGTTCTGCTCTTAAAAAGCTGATTAGCACCAGCACAGGCACCTTTGCGCCATGTTGCATGGGTGCCTATGCTGCAGGGGCAATTGTTGATTTGCAGGAAGGGATACATTCCAGCACATAAATATTCTTGAAAGGCGAATCGCTGTTTCTATGTTTACTGCAGACGGCAGCGCACACATGAAGCAACATACGAAGAATAAATCATTATTTCCCATTGTATCGCTGTAGTGTAGTTCCTATTTTCCCAATAGGCTCTGCGCATTGGAATAACATAAACAGCAGTGTAGACGTAGGACTGAGGTCATCTAGGTCTCTACTGACTTTGTTAGACTTAATTTAAGTTTGCGCCAGCTAGCTCAGAGGTCACTAGAAACTTTCTTGAATGAATAGGGAGGGATGAACTTCCCTGGCTCAGACAAGAAGGGATTCGTTTCTGACAACCGCATAAACATGACAACTTTGCTCCCCCAGAATACAGAGTATATCTCTAGAGTCGTATGAAAACAATCGACAGCTATTTCACTCAGTCAACCGTGCATGCTTAGTTTCACCAGAGTGCAGAGAAATAGAGAGACGGGCGTTTTCAATAAAAAGGTTTTATTTATTGAGCAGTCTTCTTTCTCAGGCAAGAGAAATTAATTGCCACAATTGCAATACTTATCATAAAGTAAAGTGAGTACAGTAAAAGTAGTATTATGAAATAATACTGTAAAAGGATTGATATGGTTTTTTAGCCATATGGTACTTTAAAATGGATAAAATATATACATACATAAAAACATTGACTAACGAACTCAACTGGTGCTTCTAACTACGCCTACCCCGGTGTACCTGACCTAAGCCTAATACTTCGGAAGGAGTAAGTAAGTAGCAGTTTAAGTTAAGTTGGTTAAGATTGCTTTGCCAAGAATCTGCATCAAGAATTCTCTTAAGGGTTTAGTCAGCTCCGTACCTTGGTAATAGAATGTGGGAGGTCTGGTATCTCTTTCTTCAGGACTCGATCTCCCAGAAACCCGCAAGGGTAGGCTGGAAACACAGGAGCTGGATTTTCTCGGCTGGAGAAAAAGACAGCGTCTCTCTCAGTGCGTCAAACGGGAGGGGTGGCTTCTGTGGGCTCTCATATCAGCTGGGCTCTCGGGCAAGTAGATAGCCGCTCTGCTCCAAACCACCGTGTGTCTGCTTGGCAACTGTTGGTATATTTATACCTGAAAGGTGCCGAGTTTGACGTAAGGTTGGACATAAGACGTCACTAAGAACTAACAGTTCTTTCTGGACTCCAGGAGTTCTTGTTCAAATCAAAAGAAAAGCAGGGGGGATTTCCCGGGCTGCTAGAGGCTTGGTTTGTTTAAAGAACGCGTTGTGCTTTCTGGGAGTCGATGGGAGTAGCCGTGCTGTGCTTTGGACTGCATGGGCTATAACTGAATATGGATATGATTCTTATGCCTTTACAAGGATATTATTAATTATAACCACATAAGGGCATGAATCGGGAATATCGAATTAGGGTCCTAGATAGAAATACAACACTCACTCCACGGATTAATGTCCATCATTACTAAAAAACGAAGCAATAGTAAACATATAACGATGCATGTGTGTTTTCCAACCCGCCCCAAAATACATATTTCGCATTTGAAATGGTATATTGTAAATACACGAAAATGAGTGTTGGTACTGTACGCTTTTCAAGCAGTGTCATCATTCAGATAAATGCATATATATATCAGCTGAATGAATTGCGAAAATTACACATGAAATGGCTCTGAATACAGAAAAGAAGGCCGAGACCATTCCATCACATATTTATACAAAATGTTGTGTATGTGCTAGAGGCTGAGGTAAAATATTGTCTCTAGTGTCCCAAAAATAGAAGCTCTGTTCTCTAAGAATAGTTCTACTTTACGCAGAGTACCATGTGCCAAAAAAAAGGTAAATATTTTGGAAAATGGACAAAAATAATTTCGCTTTTAGGGGAAAAATAGCTCCAAATATTTTCTGTAACTTTGTTTATCAAAACTAAAGGCCGAATTCAGAGTTCAGGGAATGCTGTGTGCTCATTGTTTTTTTTAAGAGTTATTCTCGTTGACTGGAGAGAACATCATTTCAGACAGACTCGCAAAAAATTGGTCTACAACATCAGGTGAAAGTTCGACCAAGTTCGAAAATACTGCAACTGTGCAGTTCTCTGTGTGATTGCTATCATTGATGTTAGGATCAGCAATGCTCACAGAAGGTTGTACCTGTTTGGTGCTGCTTTCCTCTCGTACCTCACCGCCACCTACTCGTAGTGGTGAAGTCTCAACGAATGCCGTCATCAGAATGGGTAGCCGCTGGGAACAACACGATGCATGATTACAGGGCCTAGCAAATTATCGATATCCATTGGTACTGCTGATGGTAGTGTAAGACAGACGTCCAACACGAATTCTTCTCCGCATAGCAGACATCGAAGCACAGGTAAGATGCAATCCTGCCAGATTGGTCTGAAGGAAACAAACCAGGCCAATCCGAGGACCTAAGTGATGCCGTCTCGGTATCGTATATCGTCTCGGTATCGTATTGCTAGGATCGTCTCTTCCATCGTTGCTGGAGTCTTGTCTGTGAATTGGCTTGCCATATCGGAGCAGAAGGAACAAAAATAAAATTCCTGCCACGAGTCCGAAGATTAAGGGTTGGCCGCCAAAGACAGAATGGACAAAATTCGGGAAGATGCCCAGAACTATTTCAAAGGGTGCTAACAGTCCCGAAAAAACTGTCTTAAATACATGTGCGATGCCACTGCTATCAAACATGTTTAAGATTTGGCTTAACATTTCTACGCAATGCACGGGGCAATTTGTCGATAAAAGGGAATGCATCTCTGCCGATGTCCTTGCCACTGCAGATCATACATTTCTTTGGATGACGTTAAAGGCACAGTTGTCTGTAAAAGAATAGACTTCATTCTGCTTAAAGTATCAATACGAATAGAAAAGATATTCAAGGCAGGCCATAACGCAGCCCCCATATCTGGATTGCTGTGTGGATACAATACTTGCATACAGCAAAAGGCCCTGGAAGTTACGGTCGTCAGATAGGCTTTTCCTGGCAGCATGCCACAACAGCTGTGGTCACTTATTAAAACGTAACTACCATTAGAAAGTGGTCTAAAAAATGGCTCTGTCTGTTTTGCAGGCGTGCCATGCAGGTGACATGAAAGGTTATTTGAAGACCCTTCGCAGGCTCCATGCAAATTAATACCTTGGCACAGAAGTGTACCGCTTAGTGATTTTTTACAATTGTTACCACTAAGGAATACCTCCTTTTTCCCTTCACTATAACATCTGTGTGTATAAGGTAAATCCCAGGTTGATTTTTCATGTATTCTTTACCCAACCTTTCATACTGGCCCGCAGGTATATACTCTTGGCAGTATTCAAACTGGAAAGTTGTTATCCGAACTGTAATCGTTCCGTGTATTATCCATTCAATGACAGGTCTCTCTGACATTGTCAATGGTAATCTCTCAAGTTTTTCAATGCTCAGAATCGTATAGTCTGCTCCTTTTTGTGCCAAACCGATTTGTTTATCAGTAAGGTTAAAGATACCGAATAGTGACGTTGTGTTGATTAAACACCATGGTACATAGCCTGAACGCAGATTTTGCAACGTCCAACCAAGCTGTACAATAGAACGTCATTGAGACTGACCATGTTGTAACATTAGTAAGTCCTGCTCTATTATATCAAAAGCAGATGATACAATGCTGTCCAGTGAATATATTCTGGAGGACAGAGTCGTTAACCCATTGTCCACTACAGAAAGTGTTTTTTCCAAATTTATACGATCAATTTCTCGTATTTTTTCTGCTGTTTCAATTTGCATTACTTTCCAAGCTTCGTTGTACGCAGCGTATATACCGGCCGCTATGAAACGTTTTTGACGCTGTTTGCGTGGTCCCAATATGAAATCACGCAAGTCCGCACTGTCTTTAAGTAAAGTCAAGTGTTGCTTAATTTCAGCCAGTGTGGATTTCTCTAGCCACTCAAGGCATAGTTTCCCTATACTGTATGTTGTAACTATCCCTGGATGTTGTCTCTGGGAGTATCTTGGATCTGTCCTGGTCATTTTGAACCCCTGTGTTTTTTTCAGGAATCTATCTTGACAGTTATTCGTGTCTGTTGGCCAGATCAACCACTTTCCCCAATCAGGATGTGTTCTGTTTTGGTGTAAAATATGGAATACGTCTATCTCCATATCTGTAGTGCTAACACTATCAGTTATGGGTTTCGGAATAGACGGTGTATTTAAGTATTTTATCTTAGCTAGGCTAAGACAAGTAGTTTGCTGAATTGTGTCAATCAAGAATATCATTTGTTCCGGGATCATGTAGGCCCTAAATAATGCTACTAGGCCTTGAACTTGCCAATCGTTGGAACCCCGGATCGTTTTTGTTTCAATGGTGTCTTTCCAAAATTCGAAACCAAATGTAGACATTTTGTCATAAAATTTTTCAGAATAAATCAATTTAGTATTTGTCAACATTGTTTTCATTCCTGTCCTAAATGACATTTTAAAATAAAACGTTTCTGGATCACTGTTATTAAACCCGGAAAAATACTGGAATTTCTCATAAAATGTTTTCGAGCTGCCTTTTGGCGGAGTTGGACAGTGTTCCCATTTGTTATAAGATAAAACATTTCTAGGCTGAGCAGTTTTATGCAAATAGTGATCACCATAATGATTATAACAGTATAACTCTTCATAATTCGATGAACCCTGTAAGTAATCATGTTCTGTAAATTTGGCTGACATTACTAAATCTGACATCATATTATTAATGTTTTCAAAGTTCCAATCATCAGAGAAGGTACTTGGTGTCACAGAGCCACTTAATGAAACCTTAAATTGGTGTGGATATTTCAAAAGCTCAACCGGGCCAAAAATGTCATAATCAGTTCTGTCCCATGCTAGCCCACTGGGTATTAGATTGGCTGAGATGTTTACTGATGACAGTTCTCTTTTCTCGATGTGGGAGGATGTGTGAGGCTTTAGGACCAAGTTGATCTTCTGACTTGCTGTTCCATTGTACTATATTTTCCATCTATGAATTTTCCCAAACATAGAACCATGATGAGCCAAAGCAGGAGAGTAAGTCCACCTAACACAATCCAAAATTCAATCCATGGTGAAATCAGATATGTTTCTTTTAGTTGGTGAAAAAGTTCAATTACTTTGTCTTTGAAAGTTTTTGTTGGAGGCGTTTCTTCATGCTCGCTTGGATCTTCAGAGAAGTCGTCGAAGTTGATGAAGTAGCCAGATGCAGTTCTGTCAATTCTTGGAATTATTTCCGGATTTTCATTTGCTTTTGCATTTTCTTTGTTTCATTAACATAGTCAGAGGCTACTTCATTGTAGACTGGTGTTTCTTGACGAACTGTTGCAATTTGGATTTCAAGAGGCACAAGTTCCATGGCGTTATTGCATAGTCATTTGTTATTCACTGCAGATTTATCAAATGTGATTAGTCTCTCAGTATGAGCCTCTTGGATTGTAGCAAATTTCGGTATTCTGCTATTTCTTGGGAGTCCACTGGGCCTACTACTTGTTATTGGCCACATGATTGTTGTTTTACCAGGTCGATGGATACAACTCTGTTCTCCTTTTTACCACCGGCGGTAGTACAACTGATCTTGTTCCGCTGATAGCTAAGACAGGTACTGCTTTTCTGTAAGAAGGCCCAAATTCCTTCTTCACAGCGATCTTCTCTCTGACCAGATCCCAAATCTTTAAAATCCAGACAGGTCTTGCTGAGACAGGTGTTTTTTCTTCAGTGGCTGTCGGCTGTCTGTTGTTTCAACTTTATGTTACTCAGGTTTTTTCTTGTTTCATTTAAATCCTGTAAAACAGCCAAACGTTCTTTGATATCAAAGGATTTTTCTTCTACCACTGAAGTGTGACAATCAAGATCCTGAATGTGCATTCTAGTGCTGAACAATAGTTCGTATGGAGTGGGACCTTTTAGAGAATTTTTTGGCAGATTATTAAGACTACGTTGAACACTTGTTAAATGTTTGACCCACCCATCACCAGAACCTAATACCCTCGCCATTATAGATTGCTTTATGTCCCGTTTTTTTCTTTCCACTACCGCATTTCCCTCAGGATGGAAGGGAGAAGAGTACCGCAATGCAATGCCCATGCTGATCATGGCCTCTTTGTAAGCTCGAGAGCTAAACACAGGATCCTGATCAGAATGTAGCATGCCAATTGCGTATTTGCCGATAAAGACTCGCAAATCTTTTTTAACAGTTCTGGCGTCAGCCGAGTGCTGGGGTCTACATTTTTAAGTGAATTCAGTCTTAATAATTATGGGGACGCATTTCTCCGGCTGGATTTCTGCGCTATAGATAGCCTGATGCTCTCTAATAGTGGTATTTGGGCTGTTGGCTGGTTCAGTTCACAACTATGGACTCTGTTGCAGTCCTTACAATTTTTTGCAAAATTGTAAATATCTACGCTCATTCCCGGCCTCCAGTAATTTGATTGTAATTCCATCAGAGATTTCAGGATCTCTTGGTGCCCCAGATCCAATCCCATGTGTGCTTCTTGTATCAAGAAAATACTCCGATTCGTGTTTGGAATTACTCTATCCCCCACTCCAGGGATTTGAGTGAACGGAACGGAGTTTGCATCAATTATGTATGTATTACTGAGTGGATAGCTGAGAGGTAATGCTGCATAATCGCCTTTTAATGAGGCTTTTACCGCCAGCATGGTTTCCCCATCTATTTGTTTTTCTGAACGCTTTTCAGTGGCTACGGAAGCCGGTTGAACTGCTTCCGCTGTGGCTGTGTTAGCCATTGAATTCCATGCAGCGTGAACGGCATCACGTTGATGACTCAGTGCGTGTATCACTTTCCTTAAAAGAACTACTTGTTCCCAAAGCGTTTTATGCTTTATTGTGACACCTGTGTCATCTTTGAAACCGTTTTTACTCCATGTCTGCATGTCACTGTTGTAAGACTTGACGCAGAAATACGAATCACACACTATTAGTGTGGGGAATTCACGATCGGCATTTTCAAGCGCCATCTTTAAAGATCTTATTTCAGCTCGCTGAGCTGAACAGTTTCTGAGTGATTCAGTTTTGATGATCATCAGTTTGAATTTACCAGAGCGCCAGCGACCTTTAACAATCACGCACGCTGCATTGTAGGATTTTTTATCTACATTGTAGTGTTGTGCGAATCTGTCCATATAGATTACACAGGTGTATTGTTCCAGAGGCAGAATTTTGATTGGCAGAGGATATTCTCGTTCATATTCTAGATCATCTAGTTTTTTCAGTTCGGGTCAAAATAGTATTTCACGTCTTCTGTAGCAAAATAATTTTCCCATTCAATCCATTTTGGATCTAGGGCCACTGTATTCAGATTACGTGGACTTGTTAGTGCCTCAAGGGCTGATTCTGCTGTATAAACAGATATTCTTTTGCCTTGGGCTAGGGCTCTTTCTTTTGCGACAGCAGTTTGAACCGCTGTCAGAATTTTTTCTGTAGAGCTGAATTTCATTTCAGCTTGAGTGTACAAATGTGATTTGTAAGCTATAGGTACTGTTTCTCCCTCATTAGAGGTCAGGTATGTGAATCCGCATCTTCCTGGGATGACTCGGATTACAAGATTGCGTATGTTTTCGCAAGTTTGTAATTTTGTTTTAGTTAACATGTCTGTTTGCAATGATCTCAAAATCTCTGTGTGTTTCTGAGTCCAATTGATTTGTTTGAAATCTAGTCTTATCAATTCATAGAGAGGTTTAATCCTCTCTGCATAATTTAGAATGTATGTTCTTCCGAAATTCAGGAAACCTAGTATTGATTGTAAATTCTTCTGCAATTTTGGTGCTTGGAGTACAGAACATTTCTCTAAGAAATTGTCTGCCCGGCTTTTGCCTTTACTTGATAATTCATATCCTAAAAATAGGACAGTTAGGTGGGCAATTCGTGATTTTTTAAAGTTGAATTTGTTACCCTCTAATGCGAACCCAAGTATTATGGTGTTCACCCTTTTTATGTGAGTCTCCAGGTCATCATCTGTGAGATAGATGTCATCAACATAGGATAAAGCCTCATCATCATATATTTGTAGCAACTCTGTTACTCTTGCTGAGAATAATCCTGGGCTATTCTTGAATCCCTGTGGGAGTCAGCAAAATTGTTTTTGCGATCCCATTATTGAGAAAGCGGTCAAATACATGCTTTCAGGTGCAATGTTTTGACAGAAGAATCCATTAGAGATATCTAATGTTGTTTTATATTTTTTGCGCACAATGTTATTCATTAGAGCTGCACTATGTGAGTTTTGAACTGCAAATGTTTTACAATAGGAGTTAAGGTGTCTGTAGTCCAAAACTAGACGATATGAATCGTCTGGCTTGGAGACAGGAAACAAAGGATTGTTCATTTGTGAGGTGCATGTTTCAATCACCCCTTGATATTCAAGTTGATCTAAGATCTCCCTGACTTGCTTTTTAGCTTCTTGTTTAATTGGGTACTGCCTTTGTGCAGTGGGCTGATTTTTTAACTGGATTTTGTGGTGAGGAGAGTCCTCATCCCATCCTACATGATTTTTATATAAAGCAGGAGCTCGAGCCATTGCCCATTTTCTTGCCAATGTGTATTTTTTATGAATCGGAATATGATTTGAGTAGGCAGGCATAACCATTTCTTCGCCATGAGGGCACTCCCTGACAAGCTCTGGTGGCCAATCCTTTTCAGCTAACAGGATGTCATAGCCTTTAGAAAGTTTCTCCCAAAAGAGACCTTTTATTTTCCTACGTTTTATCTCCCTCTATACATAATGTTATTTCATATAGTTTATGGGGCACACTAACTCGTGTGTCTGCAGTTTCCACCTGAATGTATTCATTCGTGTCCACTGTCTCCAGAAGATTCATCAGGATCTTGTGAGCTATTGTCACTTCTGCTGCATTGTCTGGGCCCACTCTCCGTTTTTCAGTTGTGTCCTCAGAATTCTCGGCATGTTTAATTTTAATACTTGCTACCTTCTTTCTGGGAAATTGTAATTTTTTACTTTGATGAGCAGGTTCCTTGTCTTTGGACTTGACGTGCTCTTCTCTGTGTTCTGACCGTCCTCTTCTTTCCGATTTCTGTGAGGAAGTCTGATAAGATCGAGAGGGACGTGTATCAACATCTTGATATCTATCAGGTTTTTTCAAATTATGCCTATTTCTAAGGTTGTATCTTTTTTCAGAGGGCTTCCTTTGGGGAGACTTGTCTTCTCGGCCTGGAGATCTTTCTCTCCGCTGAGGAGACCTTCCTCTGGACTGGAAATATTTTTCCCTGGGAGTGGATTGTTTGTTGCCATCCCAACTCTTTTTTGGAGTTTTTAAATTATTTTTAATAAATGTTTTTTCAGGATTTTCAGTTGGTTGGGGTTTTACCGGTTTTCCAACCACACTATCTCTTCCTAGTTCTTCATAGGATTATTCTATGATTCTGGCGAGTTCAAATGGTTGGTCTGCTATATCTGTTTCCTTCAATTTCTGGCGGATCGCCACAGATGCTGCTTCTCCTTTTATGTTGGCTAATAATACAGCCAAGACCTGCTTGAAGTCTTTCAGTAATTTCATACCCAGAGTTAAAGCAGGTTCTGGACCGTATTCATTTTGAATCTGTCTTAGTACATCTGGTATGACCGCCATAGATGGGACAACATGTGTTTTTGTGTAGATGGAAGCAAAGACTGTGCCCCATGTGTCACAGTCTTCCACATGTGGTGCGATCCCCATTGGAAGACAGATAGTCAGAATTCTGTGTTTCTCAGTAGGAGTGGTGTCTGGAAATACTGCCTCTATTTGAGTATTTTTTTGTGCTAACCAGAATGGAATTTGTTCCCGTTTTATTGGTACTTTACCAAGACATGATTATATGTTCTGTGGTGTGATTTTGTTTGTGTTCCCCTGATGAGGGGTCAGCTGTGGAATATTAACTGTAGGTTGGACTGTTGAAGTCCGCATGACATATTGGACCAATTGTCTATGTATTTTAATTAAGATTTTCAGCTGAGCTAAAAGTTCCACGGTCAACATTTTTTCAATATCTGGATGTGGTGTGTAGCTGGCTAGAACCGGCCACGTTGCTCCTGGTCTATCTAGTGGACCGAGCCGGGTGAAGTGATTTTGATGTTTTAGGGCGCCTTTAAACCAGAGCAGGTGCTCTTGGTACTTTAGTGGGATTTCAATGTCCTCGAAAGGAGTGTATTCATCCGGAGGTTCCTCTATTTTGTAATAGTGGAAGTCGTTTGTCACAGCATTTGCTGCTGGAAAATGTATCCATGAATAGAATACCTCTGTCTGCCGACATTCATGTGCCTCTACCACGAATATGACTGTACCACCTCGTGATGTCAGTCCATTTTCTATAAGTTTAAGAGTTATAGTTCTTCTTATATTGACCAGAATGAGCATAGCACTCGGGTCAGTTTCTTGGAGACTTGTGTCTTCCTCTAAGAGTCGAGCTGTTAAGGCTTCTCTTTCTCTTTCGTCTTCACTTTCTGTCATTTTACTGACTGAAAGTCTTTTTGTTGCAGATCGAGTTTCTAGGAAACAAAGATTAGGTGCACAATATTTTGGAACACTGTATCCTTCAACGTTGACTAAACCAAAAACTAATACATAGGATTCTCATCCTACTCAGTTCCGGTGGATATTAACCTTTCACCCACTCCAGACGTCTTTTGGAGTTTTTACGGGAAAAAGGGGTTCTGTGTGAAAAAGCACGACTGAGTTACTCTAGTGTCTTGCGTTAGATTATCACCTTACCAAACGTTGGGCGCCATGTACTGTAGTTCCTATTTTCCCAATAGGCTCTGCGCATTGGAATAACATAAACAGCAGTGTAGACGTAGGACTGAGGTCATCTAGGTCTCTAGGTCTCTAGGTCTCTACTGCCTACCCCGGTGTACCTGACCTAAGCCTAATACTTCGGAAGGAGTAAGTGAGTAGCAGTTTAAGTTAAGTTGGTTAAGATTGCTTTGCCAAGAATCTGCATCAAGAATTCTCTTAAGGGTTTAGTCAGCTCCGTACCTTGGTAATAGAATGTGGGAGGTCTGGTATCTCTTTCTTCAGGACTCGATCTCCCAGCAACCCGCAAGGGTAGGCTGGAAACACCGGAGCTGGATTTTCTCGGCTGGAGAAAAAGACAGCATCTATCTCAGTGTGTCAAACGGGAGGGGCAGCTTCCGTGGGCTCTCGCATCAGCTGGGCTCTCGGGCAAGTAGATAGCCGCGCTGCTCCAAACCACCGTGTGTCTGCTTAAGGCAACTGTTGGTATATTTATACCTGAAAGGTGCCGAGTTTGACATAAGGTTGGACATGCAACGTCACTAAGAACTAACAGTTCTTCCTGGACTCCAGGAGTTCTTGTTCAAATCAAAACAAAAGCAGGGTGGATTTCCCGGGCTGCTGGAGGCTTGGTTTGTTTAAAGAACGCGTTGTGCTTTCTAGGAGTCGATGGGAGTAGCTGTGCTGTGCTTTGGACTGCATGAGCTATTACTGAATATGGATATGATTCTTATGCCTTTACAAGGATATTATTGATTATAACCACATAAGGGCATGAATCGGGAATATCGAATTAAGGTCCTAGATAGAAACACAACATCGCCATCCTAAGACCAGGCTTTACCTGACGGTATTTTTGGTGCTGCCTCATCCTTGTAAAGATGGGTCAGCATCCAAAAGCAATGGGTGCGCGGCGGAACGCCCACTGCAGCACCCATTGGACGCACCTTTCAGGCTAAATGAAGCTTGAAAAGGGGCCTTATTTACAAGGCGACGTTAAGCCGACTTAAGTGGCTTTAACATCTACATGGCCCCTCTCGCAGCCATCGTCTGGCAACACAGCCTCAACATCGTATCCTATGCCGATGACACCTAGCTCATCCTCTTCCTCACCAAAGACCCCACCACTGCCAAACTCAACTTCCAGAAAGGCATGCAAGACGTCGCAGTCTGGATGACCAACAGCTGCCTGTAGCTCAATGCCGAGAAGACAGAAGTCCTTGTTCTCGGTACCACCCCTTCAGTATGGGACAGCACCTGGTGGCCAACCGCCCTCGGAAGCCCACCTACCCCCTCAGACCATGCCAAGAACCTCGGCATCGTACTCGACTCATCACTCACCATGGACCGACAGGTCAACGCCGTCACCTCCAGCTGCTTCAACACTCTCCGCATCCTCCGCAAGACCTTCAAGTGGATCCCCCCTGAGTCAAGGAAGACAGTCACCCACGCACTCATCACCAGCAGACTGGACTATGTACACGCACTCTACACAGGCATCAAAAAGCCCTTACTCCGCAAACTCCAGACAATACAGAACACCGCTGCCAGACTCGTCCTCGGAATCTCCCAACACGAACACATCAGCCAACACCTACCAAGTCTCCACTGGCTCCCTGTGGAGAAAAGAGTCACTTTCGAAATCCTCATTCACGCCTACAAATGCCTACACAACAACGGTCCAAAATACCTCAACGACGTCATCAACTTCCACATACCTAAAAGAAACCTACGATCTTCCAACCTTGCACTGGCCGAAACCCTGCGCATTCACAGAGCCAGAGCAGGCAGAAGATCCTTCTCTCACATTGCAGCCAAGACCTGGAACGAGCTACCGGCAGACATCAGACGTGCCCCCTTCCTGAACACCTTCAGGAAGACCGTCAAGACCTGGCTCTTCGGCTAAACAGATCTGCGGAAACCCCCTTCAGCGCCTTGAGACCCTCACTGGTGAAGAGCGAGCGTACAATTCCCTGATTGATTGAGTTACGTGTGGATATGAGCTCACAGGATATTTGGGAGAACGATCATACATTAACCACTGCCTGAACTTCCACCAACCCTCCAGAGACCTTTGCACCGCCTCCCTCGCCATCTCACAGACACCGCACATCAACCGAATCAGCAGTGGAGGCTGTTCCTTTTCCTACCTCACTGCCATGTCATGGGACGGCCTCCCCTCCACCTCCAAACATTACCCTCTCTGGCAGAATTCAGGATGAGACTCAAGATCTGGCTGTTCTACTGAGCCCAGCAAAATAGTGCCTGGATACCCTTGCGGGTGTTTAGCCGTGCTCTACAAATACATGTTTATTGATTGATTGATGTGTCACTGTCCCCCGAGTCACAGAGCCAGTCCAGGGCTGCTCTCCCAATCCAATCCCACAAAGCCTACGTTGGAATAAAAATTAAATTTCTTGCTTGTAATATTTCTGCCTTTAGTATTGTGGCTTCATAGTACTGTATATAAAGGATGGTACTGTTGTGCAGCTAGCTTGGAATCACTTTATCCTCTGCTAACTAGACCTATGCTGCCCCAAGCGCACAGATATTTCAGTTACAGGTAAATTAACCCATTGAGTTATTTTAGCTTTTTACGAAGTCAAAAAACGATGAGAATCAGAACTTCTGAGAGGTGGTTAATGTTGCACAATATAGCAGGTCACAGAAAAGCAGATATTCTGCACTCATTGAAAGAATGTACTCTTTAGGTGTCATCCACAGACAGCTTTAGACCTATTTCCCAGCGTGCACACACACACACACAAACACCCATACACATGCACACACACACACAAACACCCATACACATGCACACACACACACAAACACCCATACACATGCACACACACACACACACACACATACACATGCACACACACACCCATACACATGCACACACACACCCATACACATGCACACACACACACACACACACACACACCCCCCCCCCCACACACACACACACAGTGAACAAGGATACAGATCATAAAAGCCAAGAACCCCTCAGAAGGATTTGCAAGGCTGGTCTGCCAGACATTCTTCCATGATTGATTTGAAAGTTCTGCACCTGTAGAAATTATGCCCACCAAGAAAAAATGAAAACACTAAATGCACTTGAAAAATATGGCACACTTTCACATATGTGTGTTTTACCAAATACATTATAGCTACTATTAGCTTCAAGAACATACAGGCATTGCTGAGCAATATTGAAATATCATATTTTACAATTGTGAATTACAAAACTTTGATATGAAGAGGAAAGCAAATAAAAATGTGAAATTCACATATTGTAGCCCCTTTTGTGTCTTTCGAAATGTTCAGCATGTAAGGGTCAAGGATGGTGTACCTTCTACACTGTAACCTCGGAAAAAGACGACCTAGGTTCAAATCTGGACAGATATTGTGATCTTGGACAAATTATTGTCTGCATTTTTCTCAGTTCACTTATCTGCCACAAGATTGTGCTCCTAAAAGGAATTAGTTTCAAGTTTGTGTTATCCAAGAACAAAGTATTATTTCATAATGAAGCAAGATCAGCTTCCTACACAGATCTCCAGTGGTCAGATTCCAGAAGATGGTGGATCAAACTCCCTAAAAAATGTCACTCCACAAACTGTAACTTCTTAGCACCAAATGATCAAGTGTTCCAGTTACCGAATGTAATGGTAGTTTGTTTACCAACCTCGAAAGGATGGAAGAAGGAGCTGACCCTGCTGGGATTGGAGCTTGAGACCAGCAGTACCTCCATGCTTACGAAGCTTTTACTACAAATGTAATAACATTTAATTTTTCTTTTTAAGGATTAAAAATATCTGATTGTCAAGCTGTTTTTACCTTCTATTATTACCACCATTTTTTCACAAATGGCCTGGGATTGGGACTCAGCATGGGCAGGCTTATTTGGCAGACAATGAAAGTAATGAAAAATTTCACAAAATGCCCTTTCAAAACCTACGGCTTTTTATGATATTTACGTGAGAAAAGTGGTGTGAATTGCCCAGTTTGGCACCGTGTGATCAAAACTTATAAGGGGGGACGCCCAAACCTCACAGATGACATCCGGATCCTTTGCTTGGTGCAATTCAGAGCTAGAATTTGTATTTCAATTTTCAAAGACCAACGTTTTTGTTATCTTATGTGGGTTTTTATGGCACTTATTGGCATGAATTAATAAATGGATAAATGAATGAAGGTGTTTTGTAGAGCAAGCAGTTACTCCAAAGAGTGGCCCGTGCTAAAGAATATGAAGTTAAATCATCCCCTGCCACAGCTTTAGGTTTAGCACAGGGAAAAAAGCCATGTCTTGAGCAATTTCTGGAATAACGATTTGGACCCAAGGGACACAGGTTCCTGAGGTAGCTGATTCCAAGCCTTAGCTGCTAAAAAAGTATGCAATGACTGTAGAGAATAAATGCGATGGTGCAATAAATATTGTGCAACACATACCAATTTAGCTTTCCTACACAGTTTGTTTCTTCCTGCAGATGGTTACCAGTCTCTATGAAGTCTAGAGGGATTGTTTTGTTTGTAAGCGACGCAGGGTGAGGTCAAGAACTTCTCAGCACTGTTTAGGACGCACATGTCATATATATGAATGCTGGGCAGCATGACTCCAAAGTGCCACCTGTACAGCATGGAGTCTAAAATGGGGTCCGGACTATAGCCAGTCGCTAGAGGGAGGCATAGTCAGACAGCGTACCGAATGCATGGCCAGGCCACAGAACCGCAAAAACTCTCATCTTGCAGTCTGGCACACACCTTTGTAGACAGGCATTTAGAGTTGGGAGAAGTGAGATGTCTCTCCCACTTGTGTGCCATCAGCAGGGGAGTTGGATGACCCCACCCTAAATCATTTGGCCAGACTCACGGCCTGAAGATGTTAAAATAAACTCCCCTGCCACAAGACAGGGCAAGTTAAAACAGCATACTGGAGTGAGCCTGGTTTGTTTGCGCAACTACTGTCCAGGCCGCATTCTACACCAGTGGCAAGGAGGCCTGGCTACACGCCTCCTCTGCTCGACACTATCTGCCCTTACCATGGTCCACTGACACCCGCTGTGGTGTCCACGGGGATCCAAATCTGGAGTTGGTGGCTCGTGCAGCCGGCTGACAGCCTGACACCCGGTGGCTAGTGTGCTTCTGCATCTTGAGCAAGTGCTGGTGCCTTCACTCGTGCTCACGTTGCCTGACTTCTGACCGCCCACGCAGCCTCATCGCACCACAACGAAACAATAGCACAGCCATACCATACGGCAAAGAGGGGGGAGACAATGGCTGCAACACCAAGCAGGTCTCTCGTCCAACAGTGGCACCCTGTCAAAGCTCACCTTCTGCCGGTCTCCACATTTAGATCAGTGGCAACGCCAAACATGCCCCTCCACCAGGCACGCCAGCGTCCAGAGAAGTCCATCCATGTTTCCCTCGCCCACAACTAAAGAATTGGGCAGGACCTGCGCCCTGCCTGTTGAAGACAACGAGATCTGGGCTCAATTCACATAGGGCTGTGTCCCATCCAAGCTCCGAGTGCATATCCTTCAACCTCCCAACATGCCAATGAAGGATATATTTGCAGTGGGTTGATAGAAAGAGCTGTCCAAGGCCAGGGTATCACACATGTAAATGGTCTTACAACGGTCTGTGAAAACCGGGTCAGTAAATACAATCCATTATGATGCCCCAAAAACCCAAGCACAGCCTAGTAAGACACCCTTGACTGTACCCTCATGTTGGTGGTGCGGAGGTGCATAACTAAACCTGGGGAAATGTCCAGCGGCTGGAAAGAGATGCATGGCATGCGGCAAGCTAAATCATTTTGGAAATGTGTGCCACTTAAGCCAGAAGTCAGTGAAACTTTGCCAGAAGCAGGTGCGAGCCGTCAACGCTGCACCCGAAGTCTCAGAAGACAGTGATATGAATGATGATGACCAAGGTAGTGCATGTTATTCATGCAGTCAAACCAGGCTCCAAGCACCCTCGGTGCCACATCGAGCTGCCAGCTCTGCCTTCAGTGTGCCCCAGTAATGGCCCTCAAAGATACGGGGGGGATCCATCAACCTGATGGCCACAGAAAAATATGCATCACTGCCTCTCCAGCCCACGAGAATAAGGGTCATGCATTCGGAAATGCAATATCTCTGAAAATATCTGCCAACCTCAGCCATGGTGACTCCAACCCAAGAGCTAAGATGTACATCTCACAAGAAAGGACGAGGTTCCTACTCAGCTGCCAAACTGTGCAGGATCTGGGTCTTTTCCAGTTTTCCTTCTCTGTCCATGCAGTTGAGAAAGATGTGTTGTTGCAAGAGTTCACCTTGCCGTTTCAATGAATTGGGTGCCTAAAGAACAAATCGGAGACAGTGCTTTTGCATAGAAATATCAATCCAGTCCATTGCCCTCCGTCACTGAAGGGTGGTATCCCAACTGCACCCAGAGTCGAAAAGGAGTTAAAACAACTTGAAGAGACAGAAATTATTGAGAAAGTCACACACCCCCCGGGACTTCCCCATCGTGGTTGCTAAAAAAAAAACAAGAACCGTAGGCTGTAAGAATAAGTGCAAAATGAAGATACCCGACGTGGAACCAAACATTTGACCCCCCACTATTGATTATATCATAGAGGAACTTGCTGGTTCAAATTGGTACTCACTGTACCTGTGGGTGGGGTACAACAAAATACCCCTGCACCCCAACTCATGACACATAACTACTTTGTCATCGCACATGGTGTTATGGCAGTACAAGAGACTGAGAGCCAGATGTAGGTGGCCCAATACCGGTCGATAACGGCTGAAATTACCGAATTTCGGCCGTTACCGACCGGTATTGGGCATTTGGGATGTAGGTGGCCTAAATTGCAAATTTGGTAATTTACCGATTCGGTATTTTAAGGAATCGGTAAATTACTGATTCCTTGAAATACCGAATCGATAAATTACCGAATTTGCAATGTAGGGAGCACTCAAATGAGCGCTTTTCCCATTTTAGGATTCGTTATTTACCACCAACTATAAGATGGTGGTAAATAAGGAATACCTTTGAAAATGCAAATCTGTGCATTTTCAACTGTGACATGTGGCAGACATACATGCCCTGTGCATGTATGTCTGCCACATCTGCACACAAGCACGATTCAGGGGTGCAACAGGGTGTCAAAGTGACATTCTGGCACCCTTGAATGTTTCCCCCATTTTACCGAATCTGTATTTACCGATTCGGTAATTGCCATTCAATCCTATGGACCTCCAGGTAAATACCGAATCTTACCGATTCGGTAATTTTTACCGAAAATGTATCTACTTCCCATTTACCTATTCTTAAATACCGAATCGGTAAAATTCGGTATTTAAGAATAGGTAAATTGGGATTACCTACATCTGGCCCAAGTTTGGTATTTCCAGTGCACAGCCATTTCCAGAATATCATAAAAGAAATACTCTTGAGGCTCTCTGCTGTGCTGAATGTCAGAGACATGATCCTGGCACATGCCCCTACCATCGGAAACCATCTGACGCAGCCGAGTCAGGCTACATATGGTTACAGGATCATGGTCTCACTCGCCACAAGGAGAAGTGTGAATTCCTTTGGGATGACATATTTTTCTTTGACTACCATTTCATGAAAAATTGAGTTGCCACTACCCGGAAAAAGTATGTGACATATGAGCGGCATCAGCCCCCACGTCAGAGTCCAAAGCTTTCTGGAGATGGTCACTTATTGTAGCCATTTCAAACAAAACCTCGCTGATCCTACAACACTGCTCTGAAAGCTCACTCAGGGCTCAAACTCCCGGGTTGGGGTGAATTTCAAGAGATAGTGTCCCAGAAAACCAAATCAGAGCTGTCTGCATAAAGCACGCTTGCATACTTTGGTCCCCAGAGAACATCAGACCTGGAGGTAGGTGCAGTCGCCACAGAGTTAGGAGCCATGCTGTCACAATTCCAAGGAGTTGGAGAATAGGCCCCAGTCGCATACTCAAGCTGCAATACTGACTCCGACTGAACAAAGGTAATTTGTGGTGCCCTGGGGATGCTGCCATTTCCATTTGTACCTGTATGGGTACCCTATTATGTCATACACCGACCATAAGCCACTGGTTTCTCTCTTTAAAGGATCTGCTTCTCAACCCCTACTGTGATTAGAGAAACTGATCCTACAGTTCCAAGAATATAACTTCAGTGTAGAGTACAGACATCCTCTCAAGACAACAGTGCAGAAGTGTACCCAGGACCAAGCAACCAGCCTCCTAGGCCCACTAGTCCCAGTTTTCACTGAAGAAGGTCCAATTGTCCTGTGGCAAAAAGTCCCTGCCGACAAATGGCAAATATCCGAAAGTCAATCTGATACCTTCCACATCCAAAGATGCAGAAGATCATGGAGGTGCATCCACAGATGGGCGAAATCCGGACTGATTATGGAACTCTAATTCAACAGCGCTGGATGGGAGGAGTACCTCCAGTCCAGGGACTCCTAACACCTACACATCATCCTACGGTGGCCCCAAGCCAATGTGGAGGCAGAATGGGTTGTGAGGAGCCTAAAGATAAGTGATCCGCATTGCAGAGACAGAAAGGAAGGCAGAGTGAAGGTGATATACATGTTTCTGCGAAAGTACAGAGCTACACCAAACTCCACCACTGGCATGGGGGGAACAGTTACACTCGCTGCTTCCCATCATCATCAGTAGGATGATAGTCGTGAGCCACAGCAACAGTTATTCAGCCAGAGACAATGCCATAATGACTATGCCACTAGAAGACGGCGAGCCTGATGCAGAACATTTGAGCCAGGGGACAAAGTCCTAATCAAATAAAGACACGCTTGAAGAAAATTCTAGAGGCCTTTTGAGCCCCTTTCATGGACAGTACCTGAGATGAAGGGAGCAAGGGAGACAGCTCAACAAGGAAGAGGCAGTGTCTCAAGGAATATATCACACTTTAAATGTTTTCTGACAGAAGAACATCCCAAGTAAGGGGACACCATAAGCCCGAATGAGGGGAGTGTAGAAGTGTATTCAGAAAAAGACGATGATGAAGATAGTTTCGCGAACCCACCACAGCAGAGGACCCTAGTCACTGGGACATGAAGATGATCCAGGCAGAGACTATCACACCTCTAATGCAAAGTGGAGAGTCCCAGGGATACCATTTGAGAATGAACCCAGCACCATCACAAATGTACAAAGACTATGTGTCCGAATGAGTGAGCAGAAGAGGCATTGGTCCTTAGGAAAGGACAGTCGAGAACAGCCAGATGGTGAACGGGTGCGGTACCTGCCGTTCTAAAGCACGATGTGATATGTGAAGTATATTTGATGTGTTTTCCTATGTTTCCTATACCGCTACCCCTGCGCATCTGAAGTTTGATGTGATAGGTAACATATTTTTGTTTTCCTGTGTTTTTCTTCTATGCTATCCCTGCTGGGACAAGGTTTTTGTTTTTGTAGGAAAGTGGGTTATTGGTAGGGGCAAATGTTGGTCTGCCACTGGCAATAAGGCCACTAACACATGGTAGGACCCAGCATAGGTCTTAGAAAATGATTCCTATACTCAACCCTTGGTAACGTGGTTGCGAGCAGACAGGCTTCACTTCAAAGACAGGTATGTAAAGCATTTAAAAACACCATTTCAGTAAATAATTAAGACAACACAAAATAAAAATCCAACACCAATTTATAGAAATAGGTAATATTTTTATCTTTTAAATGGCACCAAAACAAAAAAAGTCCACTCTAGGGAACCAGAGATATGAATTTTTAAAGATTAGTCACTTTTTAGTGCTTAGAAACCAATAGTGCCCCTTTTAGTCATTTCGTTTTCTCTGACAGGGACACCTTTAAACATGGTGCTGGAGAATCTCACTAAATGTGTTGCGCCTTCTCCGGCAGGCAGGTCCAGTTAGAACTCCTTCCTGAAGTTCTGCTTGCAGGTCCCAAAGTATCCAACAAACAATCCAAGGTTGTGGCATCTCCAAGAGGGTCCTTGAAAGTGAGAAACTTCAATCCCACAATCCACTTGAACACAACCCTTACAAATCCATTGATGGGTATCCAAGGTGTAGATTTAATTGGTGATGTTCCAGTTGAGCATCTTTTAACCTGTAGCTTTCAGGAAGTCTACTCTTTAGTTCTTTTCCAGCAAGATAATCCACAGGGCTGTAGTTTCAGATGGTGCAGTCTTCAGGTCAGGCCTTAGAGTTCCTTGCACAGCAAAATCTTTTCAGCAGGGCACTAATTGCTTCATTCAATGTCAAGCAGTAGATCTGGAGGGCTCTGCCCCTCTCAGATGCTTATTCAAAATTCTCTGGGTCAAGCACCAGGTCACTTCTGACCAATGAGAGCAGGGCAACTCCTCATAGTTATGACCACATCCTGTAGAGTGTGGCATTATTGTGTCCCAGAGTGCACAAATCTTTGAAATCCATAATGGCTGATTCTCCAGCAAGACCCCCTGGGATGGTTTATTTCCATAGCCTCTCCCCCTACCATCTGCACATACCTTCCTTAAGCCTAGCCCTGACTCTGGGTCAAGAGTGTAAGAGTGAAACTGAAACTCAGGCCTCTCGTCTGCCTTTGAAGAGCCTGGTTTACGACTCCACCCCCAGCCTGGCATTCCTATGGAACAACACATTGCCCTCCCAGGACAGTTGGTAACCCAAGGGGCCCTTTATCACCTCTTCAAAGCAGCCTGGCTAATCCAATTAACTCTGACCAATCAGGGCATACCACTGGAAGGCTGAATTTGGACTTACAAACAAGAACGTCTTATAACTTCTTGTATGTTCATTTTAGGAGAAATTCAACAATATGATGTTGTTGTATTTAGAACTGTGTAGTGTGGTAATAACCCGACTTGCTATAGGCCCATTTCCCTCCTAGACTCCTTTGGTAAAGTTGCGGGTCGGTTGATTCTAGACAGACTTCGGATCTGGTCAGGAGATAATCACATTCTGACCGACCTGCAATATGGTTTCCGGGAGGGACTGGGCACAGTAGAGCAGGCTTTGAATCTCTCTCTCCTAATGGGGAAGTATGTTCAGGCCAAGAAAGGTAACCTTCACCTGGTCTATGTGGATTTGACTGCAGCTTTTGACTGTGTTTCACATTCAAAGCTGTGGTCAATCCTAATAGAACTGGGTGTTGACTTTCCTATAATATGCTTTTTACGTGAGCTGTACCAGGGAGCCATGGCCAGGGTCAGATTTGGAGTAAATGGGGAGCTTAGTCATCACTTCCCTGTTACAAAGGGGGTTAGACAGGGATGTGTACTGGCTCCCTTCTTATTTAACCTCTATACAAACGGGATTGAGAAGGCCATGTTAGAAGGGAGCCAGGACTTACCTGCTATTGTTCGTCGCCCTATTCCCGCGTTACTCTATGCGGATGACATTGTGATTATGGCGCGTACTCCAGTGCAACTCCAAAAACAGTTAAACTCCTACTGTAAATTTATGGCCTTATTGGACCTCAAGGTTAATATTAATAAAACCTTTGTTATGCACTGTTGGAAAAAGAGATCCAAAAATAAATCGATATCTATTGAAGAATCTAGGTTGGAGTGCACTAAAACATACCCCTACTTGGGTATATTATTTGATAGTGCTTCATCTTGGAAACCTGCAATCGTTAGCAGACATCTCCTATTTTTAAGAGCTACATCCGCCCTAATTATGTTTGCACTCAAACTAGGGAAGCCCCCCCCAAATAACTTTTACAAATATACTATGCAAAGTGCCACAGCGTAGCTGTCTATGGCGCCGGGGTATGGGGCTATGTACCAGTTGACATTTTGCAGAGGGTGGAAAACACCTTGATCTGTTACTTGTTGGCCGTTTCACAGCGTTCTCCAACGTACGGTTGTCATATTGAACTAGGAATGGACTACATAGCGGATTATATAAAATTTCAGCCTATTTTATTGTGGCACCGCATTTGGACAACAGAACAATGTTCTTTAACTCGTGCTTTAATTTTAGACTGTCTGGGGTTACATAATTGGGCAAATATTCCGTGGCTGTCTTTTGTACATGATACCTTCAGGGATTTGAACCTTTCTATATATTTTAATGAGCCGTTGCTTTTAACTGGTATCACAAGAAAGACTCTGAAACTAACATGTCTGTCACATTTAAGAGAGCTACGCTTAGCCCAAGAATCTAATAAAGCTTCAAATCGACACTTGCTAAGCATTCAATGTAACCAGGGTATTCAACCGTATCTAACTTATAGCTTGACCAACTATGAAAAATATATGTTGACACGGTTTAGATTTAATAATTTCTTTCGCCTGCTTTTATTCCCGAAGAGACAAGACTGGTCTTCCTCTATTACTAGGTGTCCATGCGATGGTATCTCGGAACAATCTAACATTCATGTAGTACTGTTCTGTAAGTTCTATGACTTACCACGCAAACGCTGGTTAATACCAATATTGTTGACCCAAGGTCTAAGGAGATGCCGACCCATGTTGCTGGATTTACAACATCTAGAAACTGCATCAACTGCCAAAAGTATTGCTATGTTTCTTAAAAATTGTTTTAAAATACGTTGTTCTTACGACCAACCATAGTCCCAAAGTTGTATTATAATATTTTTCACTGGAGTTTTGAACTATCTAATTGCTTCTGGTGCTGAAAATATACCATCAATCGACGGTACGCAATTCTTTTTAATCTTTTTATTTTTTCATCTGTAGTTATAATAGACTCTATTTGGCAATTGTAACAAAATTGTTTGATATCAATTTTAGCTTGCTTTTATGTTAAGTATGCTGAAACTGTATAACATGTTGATTGCTTTTACGATTTTATCCAGTTCTAAAATCAAATAAAGCTTTATACTACTACTACTAACTGTGTAGTTTTCTTATCTTAAGCTGAGCCAACCTTTCTTGTTGTCTTCCATGACTCATGCACTTCTATTATGTTCTACTCTAGAATGTAGCTTTAATAGAATGTTTAGCCTCAAACTTAAGTCAGTTGTATGCTGGACTTTGGAGGATGAGGTCTTTTACTTTGAGGATACAAAAAAAGCCTCCACAACTTTATTCCTGCCTTCCTGCTATTCATTTCATTGATCTCACTACATTTTGGCGACGACAATAGGATTTCACCCACCTATAGAGACCTCAACTCAACTCGCCATTTTTGGGAATGTATTTCACTTTTACTTCTTCTGCACTCAGATTGTCCCTGAACTATTTCACAACCCTCTCTTGACTATTTACTTTTCATTTAGGGTCAATGCATATCCTTTTACTTTGTGTCTACCAAGGATTTTTCTCCACTTCTACCAAGGATCTTATACTCTGCATCTCCTTTGGTACCTGTTTTCTACAGTTGCTGTTGTCATCGTGATTGTGACTCACTTTGTTGGACTGGAAACTATCACCCTATGATTTGTAATCCTCGTTCAGGTATTTAAAAGAAAATTGCCTCTTACCAGCGATCTCGCCCCGCACTGTGTTATTTTACAACCTGTTGCATGGCAACTCCAAGCACTCCACGAGGAACATCCTTCTTGTTTCTGTTCCCTGGCAACAAGCATTGACGTCTTCGGCACTCATCTATTCGTTCTTCAAGCTCCTGGCAACCTGTGCGACTTGTATGTCACCGCCCTTCGCAAACTTGCTTCGACGTGTACTTTTGGAGGTACCCTGGATGAGCAACTTAGAGATAAGCTCATGCTTGGTTCATCCCTAGAAAAAGGCAAAGATAGTTTGTGGCAAAGGGACAACCCTACGCTTCAAGAAGTAATAACTGCTCTTAAATTACATGAACATTCCAACACCTGTTCTGAAATTATTTGCAAGAATAACATTGATGAGAAAAAGAATTCAACAAATGTTAAAGAAATTAAGGCGTCCACCTCAGCTTTGCCACATAAAACGTCTATTTCTGAATCAGGAAGCTCTAGTAACAACAAAAGTTCTAGCTCCACCACTAAATTCTCAACCTTTAAGTGTTTTTGGTGTGGCAACACAGGACATTTGGCTAACTCGAAAGATTGTCCTGGCTGGAAAGCAACCTGTTCCTTTTGTAAGAGAAAGGGGCATTTTTCAAGATGTTGTAGATCCAACAAAAGTCAAAAAAAGTTGAGGGAGGTGGACATATATGATCACAGTGAAGATGAATCTGTGGTATGTCAAGTTGATAATCTTAAAATGGACGGACCTGTAGAGAAGGTTCTAATTAATGACTGTCTTGTGGATATGTTGTTTGACTCAGGTGCTAAAATCACACTGATACCTAGGACCTTCTTTGAGAAAAACGAACTAAACAAAGTCAAATTACTCAAACCCGACATAATTCCCAGGGGTTATAGTGGTCAGATAATAAACCTGTTAGGTTGTTTCATGGGCAGAATTGACTTCAAAGGAAGGATCACGGCAGGGAAAATGTATGTGTCAATGAAAGGGGATTCTCTGATCAGTTGGGCGCATCAGAGAGACCTTGGGGTCTATCTTAATCCCAGCAAGGTTCCTCCTGTGCGTCTGAGAGATCTTCCCGGTGTGGCTGCGGTCTCAGACATGGTGATTGAGTCAAAAAATGTTCAAATGTCTTCGACAAGAAACTTGGTTGTCGTAAAAAATATCTGCATCTCATCAAATTGAAAAAAGACTCGCTACCCAAGATTGCTAAAGTCAGAAATGTTCCGCTTTTTCTTAGGGACAAAATGAAGGCTGAGATGATTGCTAATGGTGTTATAGAAGAAGTTGAAGCCTCAGAATGGGTTTCTCTGGTGGTGATGGCTCGTACGGCCAGCGGTGAGGCAAGTTTATGCATGAAGGAACTCAATAAGGCTGTTATGGTTGATCATTACCCGCTACCCAACATTACCGAGATGTTGTATTCCTTGGATGGGGCTACACACTTCTCCACGTTAGATCTTTCCTCGGCTTATCATCAGGTCAGGTTTCACCCCTCTTGTCAAGACTTCACCACATTCATCACTCCCTTCGGCACTTATAAGTTTCTAAGGATGCCTTTTGGCTTGATTTCAACCTCCTCTGTGTTCCAATGAGTGTTGGAGAACATTTTGGCTGGTCTTCATGGGTTTAAGTCTACCAAGACGATGTTCTGGTGCATGGTGTGACTCGCAGAGAGCATGATGATAGAGTGTGTGAAGGTTTGGGTAGGTTACAAGACGCATGTCTCACTCTTAGAAGTGCAGATTTGACATAGAAACCATAGAATATCTTGGACATTTGGTTTCTGGGGCTGGCATCAAGCCTAAGCCGTCTCTGGTGGAAGCAATCAACAATCTCAAATATCCTGAGAATAAAGATGAATTGGTTAAATTTCTTGGCATGGCTGAGCTTTATAATAAATTTGTTCCAGGGTTTGCCCCGGAAACTGAGAAAATGAGAAACTTACTAAAAAAAGGACAAGAGTTTGTCTGAGACAAAGGTTGTTGTGCCGAATATGATCTGATCAAGAATTGTCTCAATCGGAGGAGGAGCCAAGATGGCGACCGGGACGGTCGCCTAGTCCCTCGGCTCCGAAGATCATCTCCTCCTGTGCACATATCCTGCCTGCGATCCTGCACTGAAACGGCAGATTGAGGAAATGTAACCTTCCGGCGACCCACGGAGAAACCCTGAGGCTCGCGCCTACTCGCAAGCGGAAGAAACATCCAGCTACAGTTTGCGGCCCTCAGCAGCCCTGTGACCGGGGCCTCGAGTTGATATCCAGGCTGGCCGCAAAGTGAACAACAACGGGTGACCGCGGCTGAGAAGGGCCGGTCGGATCATTTCTGGCGAGAAACGGACGATATTCGAAACGCACATCCTACTAGACTGGGGGTATGAATCCAAGGCGTGCCTGAAGATTTCCTTGAGGTGAATTGCACGATCGCTGGAGTATTGATTGTTTGCTGCAGAGAAATTGCTTGCGCATTGTCCCGTGATCGGCGGGCGGCTCCCGAATTTCTGCATATTTTACATCAAGCAGGGCTGCTTATTCATTGATAGTTGTTTATTGCACCATATTGGTTTGTCGGCCACTAACGCGGTACACAGGTGTCTGATGCCTCTCTGAGTGTAACCTAGCACAAATCAGTTTGTCCCTGCCAGTGAACACAACGGGCATGACGGACAGCAGCCTCAAGGAGACTGAGCCACAAAGGGCTCGTGGACGTACGGAGCAGGGAGGCATGATCGAGGGGGGGCACGGAAGTGACCGGTACTATGGCGGTCTTATGGCAGCTATTGTTGCCCTTCGAAACACCATGGAGCAATCTGTCCGAACCCTGACCAGCAAGGTGGATGAGATCGTTTCTGCACTGGGGCGATCGAGAATAGCTGGGCAGCAGGTACACAGCGGCATGCCTCATTCTATGCCCGTCTACAACAAAATGGCGGCCCTATGCGACACCAATGGGTTTGAGACCCCTAGCCCTGTGATGTCCCTTGCTAAAGATATTGCATGCCCAGGACGACGTGCGGTCTTTGGATTGGAATCGCGTCTGGAGTGCTCGCCCCAAGTTATGCTCCCCGTTCCCCGGGGGCCTCTCCAGCTGTTGTTGGACATTGAGACTTTCCTTCCTGGCCCAGCTCCGCTGTATGTCACGCGGAAGATGTGCTTTTGGTCCTGGCCGGGGTCACTGGATCGGCGTGAAAAGAATATGGCCGAGGTCCGGTTGAATCAAATCGACGCTTTTGGGCTGCGGGTCATGCCCGCTTGGGACACTTTGGTGAACAGTGGCAGACAAGATAAGACGGGACAGGGATGAACGCTGCCTACTACAGACTGATGGTTTCTTTGTTGTTGACCGAGATGGATGTGCGACGTGCGGACTTCCCTGATTGCGCAGTACGCCGAATTTGTGCTTTGAAACTTGTTTGCTTGTAATGGTTTTTGTTACTGGACTTTACACCCTGTGCTGTTATTGAAACTGCGGGAGGGAGATGCCGAGGGTCTGGTGGGGGCTCCTCTCCGCTTCCCACTACTTTCATTGAAGTTATAGATTAGGACCTTTTTCTTATCTTCTATACTTCGGGACTCCGTTTTTTGGGGCGACAGGCACACTGCTAGGGGGGATAGGCCGTAGCCAGCTGCAGGGGTGCAGGGTGGGGGGGTTGGAGGGGCTTTTGTTTATTTCTTTTTGTTCTATGGGCCTTCTATTCTTTCTTTCTTTCTTCCTATGAGCTAAATAGTGGACTGACTCTTCGTCTATTGAAGTTTAAACGGTGTGTACTACTGTTTATTCAGATGCTTCCTTCTATGAGGATAGTCATGATGCTGGTGTGACAAACGAAACGTGTGCTTATTTCTCCTGATCCTTTGATGCTGGAATCAATGCTCTGATTTAAATTGTCCTGATGCCACTTATCCTTACGAACTAAAATTTAAAATTTGACCTCAGTAAATCTGTAACTAATCCTCTGTGCACTGACGCATTGCCATGTACTGTATTGCCAAGCCTTCGGGCTTTTTGTTGGGCTCTGTGCACAACCGTTATAAATAAAGGTCTTCTAAAAATTAAAAAAAAAAAAGAATTGTCTCAATCATGCTCAAAATCTTTCTTGTTTTGATCCTACCAAAGACTCATATATAATGACTGACATCAGTTGCAAAGGTATTGGCGCTGTTCTTTTGCAGAAAGGAGAAAACGTTGACAACACCATCTTGTTTATTTCGAGGCCTCTGAAAGGGGCTGAGTGTCACTACTCAGTCGTTGAAAAAGAGGCTCTGGCCGTTTATTGGGAAGCTCGCAAAGGTAAAAATTGTTTATGGGGAAAAATGTTCTCTGTTATTTCAGACCATAAACCTCTTAAACAGCTTTTTGAAAGGAAATGAATTGACTGTGTTTCTCACAGGATAAGGAAATGGGTAGTTGCTCTACAGGAATTTGAGTTTAGTGTTTCTTATTTGCCTGGTTCTAGTAACATATTGGCAGATTGTTTATCCAGGCTTTGTGGTGACTCTCTCTCTGGGCATGATGAGGATGATTCTCTTCTTAATGAAGACTCTTCCGAAGATTTTAAAGTATGTATTGTTATGGAAGGCGTTATTACAGAAGATGAATGGACAACTGAATTGGGGACTGATTCATCCCCCGCCTCCCAGCTGCTCTGCCCTCGCCCCTCCCCTCCCACTATCCGCATATGTCAGATGCTTTTGCGTGCAGCGTTCACGCGCAGCGGTCGCGCCCTATGCGCGCCGAAGGTGCGCCAAAGGTAAGCCCGTCTACGCCCGTCCGAGCCTGGACCGCGCCCAGCGCCAGACCCCCTGGTCCTCGCATACCCCCCCACCCGCATAACGTACGCCGCCGATACCCTCTTTGCCCTTAACCCCAGACGCACACCACAATGCTGCGCAGCTACCCCAGGACACACCCATGGACCATTCCCCTGCCACTCCTGCAAGTTCACCTGCATCTGTACCCACACCAAATCCACTTCCTCCAAACACAGCTCCGACTCTAACCACCTGAAGTGCATCCTGCTGAACACCCGCTCGGTCCACAGACACGCCACTGAACTCTGGGATCTACTCGACACTACATCGCTGGACGTCGCCTTCCTTACTGAAACATGGATGAACGCCTCATCAGCACCCGACATCACCATAGCCATCCCGGACAATTATAAGATTATCCGAAAAGACCGCACCATCCAAACAGGAGGAGGCATCGCCATCATCCATAAGAACACCATCCGAGTCACGACCAGCTCCGACGACAACCTCGCGTCCGCCGAACACCTACACTTCCAGATCCACACCGACCCCAGGACCACACTTAGAGGCACCCTCATCTATAGACCACCAGGAACCCGCACGCAATTCAACGAACACATCACTGACTTCATCAGCCCACATGCCCTCACATCCGAGAACTACATCCTACTGGGAGACCTCAACTTCTACCTGGAAAAGAAAAACGACAGCAACACCACCACCCTTCTAGACACCCTGGCCAATCTCGGACTCAAACAACTTGTTGACACCCCCACCCACTTAGCCGGACACACGCTCGACCCGATCTTCACCTCCAGCAAACACATCTCCTTCGATCACACCACAGCGCTTCATTGGACGGACCACAGATGCGTCCACTTCAGCTACAAAAAGACCACGACTCACAACCCCCCACAACCTATTCCTCGAAGAAACTGGAACAAAATCTCCACCGACCAACTCTTCACATCGCTTACCCAAAACCCTCCTGCCATATCATCGGACCCAAACCAAGCAGCCACCAAACTCACACAATGGATCACCCACAGCGCGGACGAACTAGCACCCTTGAAAAACCACCAGATCAAACAAGGTAGCAAAAAGGCCCCATGGTTCAACGATGACCTTAAGAAATCCAAGAAGTTATGTCGTACCCTCAAGAAATCCTGGAGAAAAAACCCAACACTCACAACCTGACCACCTTCAAGGACGCCATCCGCAAACACCACCAAGTGATCCGATCCACCAAGAAATCTGCATTCAAGGACCGACTCGACAACAACGCCCACAACAGCAAGGAACTATTCAACATCGTCAAAGAATTTACCAACCCCATCGCCGGCACCAATGACATCACTCCCTCCCAAGACCTCTGCGACTCTTTATCCTCCTTCTTCCACAACAAAATCGCCGACATACATAACAGCTTTGATAACCAGCCCGAAGATCAGACCACTCCACCCACCTCCGAACCAAAACAGCACTCTCACAACCTTTGCGCCTGGAACCCAATCACTACTGAAGACACCATCCGCCTGATGAACTCCATACACTCAGGTTCTCCAACCGACCCATGTCCCCACCACATTTTCAACAAAGCAGACTCCATCATCGCACCCCATCTCCGCGATGTCATCAACTGCTCCTTCAACTCCGCTACCTTCCCGGAAAGCTGGAAACATGCCGAACTCAGCGCCCTCCTAAAGAAACCCACAGCAGACCCCTCTGAACTTAAGAATTACCGCCCCATCTCACTCCTCCCTTTCCCGGCCAAAGTCATTGAGAAAGCCGTCAATAATCAGCTCGCCGCCTTCCTCGAATCCAACAAATCCCTCGACCCTTCACCATCCGGCTCTTCTTGAAGTGAAGTGAAGTAGTGTGGCTCACTGGTTAGAGGCGGCAGACCCGAGAGCAGAGAACGGCCCGGGACCAGGGTTCGATTCCCGGCGCGGCAGGTTTCTGGACCAGGGTCAGCGGACTCGATAATTCTCTCGCCTCGGTGCCCACTCTGATCAGCGATCACACTCGGCAACTCTGGGCATTAGCTTGCCTCATCTTCACTAACGGCCCCACCAGACCGCCGGGGATGCCTGGTCTCACCCTGGAGATACCCATTAAGGGACCATCACTCAGGGAAACCAGGAAGGGTTTCGCAGCGGTCGAAGCGCCTTGGGACCCTACGGGTAAGTAGTGCGCTATATAAATGCTTATACATTCTTAACAGGTTATGACTTCCTGATGGAAATTTAGGCAATACTCTTCAAGCTTCACTTGGCAAATGGCATTTCTCCACAAACATTCAGATGTATGCTCTCACATGCAGGAATATGCATGAATGAATAGGTAGAAAGAGGGCTCTCACATGCAGGAATATGCACGGATAGGTAGGAGCAGGACTCTCACATACAGGAATATGCATGAATGGATAGGTAGAAGCAGGGCTCTTGCATGCAGGAATATGCATGAATGGATAGGTAGAAGCAGGGCTCTTGCATGCAGGAATATGCATGTATGAATAGGTAGAAGGAGGGCTCTCCCATGCAGGAATATGCACAGATATGTAAGAGCAGGGCTCTCAAATGCAGGACTATGCATGAATGGATAGGTAGAAGGAGGGCTCTCACATGCAGGACTATGCATGAATGGATAGGTAGAAGGAAGGCTATCACATGCAGGATTATGCACAGATATGTAAGAGCAGGGCTCTGGCATGCAGGAATATGCATGCATATGTAAGAGCAGGGCTCTCAAATGCAGGACTATGCATGAATGGATAGGTAGAAGGAGGGCTATCACGGATAGGTAGGAGCAGGGCTCTCACATGCAGGAATAGCAATGCATATGTACAGGAATATGCATGAATGGATAGGTAGAAGCAGGGCTCTTGCATGCAGGAATATGCATGTATATAGGGAGCAGCAGGGTTCTCACATGCAGGAATATGCATGAATGGATAGGTAGGAAAAGGGCTTTCACATGAAGGAATATGCATAAATGGATAGGTAGGAGCAGTGCTCTGGCATGCAGGAATATGCATGTATAGGGAGCAGCAAGGCTCTAACATACAGAAATATGCACGGATAGGTAGGAGCAGAGCTCTCACATGCAGGAATATGCACGGATAGGTAAGAGCAGGGCTCTCACAAGCAGGAATATGCACAGATAGGTAGGAGCAGGGCTCTCATACACAGGAATATGCATGAATGGATAGGGAGCAGCAGGGCTCTCACATACAGAAATATGCACGGATATGTGAGAGCAGGGCTCTCACAAGCAGGAAAATGCACGGATAGGTAGGAGCAGGACTCTCACATACAGGAATATGCATGAATGGATATGTAGGAGCAGGGCTCTCACATGCAGGAATATGCACGGATAGGTAGGAGAAGGGCTCTCACATGCAGGAATATGCACGGATAGGTAGGAGCTGGGCTCTCACATACAGGAATATGCATGAATGGATAGGTAGGCGCAGGGCTTCCACATGCAGGAATATGCACGGATATGTAAGAGCAAGGCTCTCACAAGCAGGAATATGCACGGATAGGTAGGAGCAGGACTCTCACATACAGGAATATGCATGAATGGATAGGTAGCAGCTGGGCTCTCACCTGCAGGATATGCACGGATATGTAAGAGCAGGGCTCTCATTTGCAGGAATATGCACGGATATGTAAGAGCAAGGCTCTCACAAGCAGGAATATGCACGGATAGGTAGGAGCAGGACTCTCACATACAGGAATATGCATGAATGGATAGGTAGGAGCAGGGCTTCCACATGCAGGAATATGCACGGATATGTAAGAGCAAGGCTCTCACAAGCAGGAATATGCACGGATAGGTAGGAGCAGGACTCTCACATACAGGAATATGCATGAATGGATAGGTAGCAGCTGGGCTTTCACTTGCAGGATATGCACGGATATGTAAGAGCAGGGCTCTCACTTGCAGGAATATGCACTGATATGTAAGAGCAAGGCTCTCACATGCAGGAATATGTCCGCATATGTAAGAGCAAGGCTCTTACATGCAGGAATATGCACGTATATGTAAGAGCAAGGCTCTCACATGCAGGAATATGCACGAATATGTAAGAGCAAGGCTCTCACATACAGGAATATGCATGTATAGGGTGAAGCAGGGCTCTCACATGCAGGAAAATACATGAATGGATATGTAGGAGCTGGGCTCTCACATGCAGGAATATGCACGGATAGGTAGGAGCTGGGCTCTCACATGCAGGAATATGCACGGATAGGTAGGAGCTGGGCTCTCACATGCAGGAATATGCACGGATAGATAGGAGCAGGGCTCTCACATACAGGAATATGCATGAATGGATAGGTAGGAGCAGGGCTCTCACTTGCAGGATATGCACGGATATGTAAGTGCAGGGCTCTCACTTGCAGGAATATGCACTGATATGTAAGAGCAAGCCTCTCATATACAGGAATATGCATGAATGGATAGGTAGGAGCAGGGCTCTCACATACAGGAATATGCATGAATGGATAGGTAGGAGGAGGGCTCTCACATGCAGGAATATGCACGGATATGTAAGAGCAAGGCTCTCACAAGCAGGAATATGCACGGATAGGTAGGAGCAGGACTCTCACATGCAGGAATATGCACTGATATGTAAGAGCAAGGCTCTCACATGCAGGAATATCTCTGCATATGTAAGAGCAAGGCTCTCACATGCAGGAATATGCACGCATATGTAAGAGCAAGGCTCTCACATGCAGGAATATGCACGAATATGTAAGAGTAGGGCTCTCACATGTAGGAATATGCATGAATGGATAGGGAGCAGCAGGGCTCTAGCATGCAGGAATATGCACGGATAGGTAGTAGCAATGCTCTGGCATGCAGGAATATGCATGTATAGGGAGCAGCAAGGCTCTAACATACAGAAATATGCACGGATATGTAAGAGCAGGGCTCTCACATGCAGGAATATGCACAGATATGTAAGAGCGGGGCTCTCACAAGCAGGAATATGCACGGATAGGTAGGAGCAGGGCTCTCACATGCAGGATTATGCACGGATATATAGGAGCAGGGCTCTCACATACAGGAATATGCTTGAATGGGTAGGGAACAGCGGGGCTCTGGCATGCAGGAATATGCATGGATAGGTAGGAGCAGTGCTCTCACTTGCAGGATATGCATGAATGGATAGGTAGGAGCAGGGCTCTCACATGCAGGACTATTGATGTATAGGGAGCAGCAGGGCTCTCACATGGAGGAACAGGCACGGATAGGGAGGAGCAGGGCTCTCACATGCAGGACTATGCACGGATAGGGAGGAGCAGGCCTCTCACATGCAGGACTATGCATGTATAGGGGTCAGCAGGGCTCTCACATGCAGGACTATGCATGTATATAGGGAGCAGCAGGGCTCTCACATACAGGAATATGCATAGATATGTAAGAGCAGGGCTCTCACATGCAGGAATATGCACGGATAGGTAGGAGCAATGCTCTCACATGCAGAAATATGCACGGATATGTAACAGCAGGCCTCTCACAAGCAGGACTATGCACGGATAGGTAGGAGCAGGACTCTCACATACAGGAATATGCATGAATGGATAGGGAGCAGCGGGGCTCTGGCATGCAGGACTATTGATGTATAGGGAGCAGCAGGGCTCTCACATGGAGGAACAGGCACGGATAGGGAGGAGCAGGGCTCTCACATGCAGGACTATGCACGGATAGGGAGGAGCAGGCCTCTCACATGCAGGACTATGCATGTATAGGGGTCAGCAGGGCTCTCACATGCAGGACTAAGCATGTATATAGGGAGCAGCAGGGCTCTCACATGCAGGAATATGCATAGATATGTAAGAGCAGGGCTCTCACGTGCAGGAATATGCACGGATAGGTAGGAGCAATGCTCTCACATGCAGGAATATGCACCGATTTGTAAGAGCAAGGCTCTCACATGCAGGGCTAAGCATGTCCAGGGAGCAGCAGGATTCTCACATGCAGGAATATGCACAGATAGGTAAGAGCAAGGCTCTGGCATGCAGGAATATGCACAGATATGTAGGAGCAGGGCTCTTACATACAGGAATATGCACGATTGGATAGGTAGGAGCAGGGCTCTCACATGCAGGAATATGTACAGGTATGTAGGAGCAGGGCTCTGGCATGCAGGAATATGCATGGATATGTAAGAGCAGGGCTCTCCGTGCATATTCCTGCATGCCAGAGCCCTGCTCTTACATATCCGTGCAACTTCCTGCAGGTGAGAGCCCTGCTCCTACCTTTTACATGCAGGAATATGCACAGATAGGTAGGAGCAGGGCTCTCACATGCAGTAATATGCATGAATGGATAGGGAGCAGCAGGGCTCTCACATACAGAAATATGCACGGATATGTAAGAGCAAGGCTCTCACAAGCAGGAATATGCACGGATAGGTAGGAGCAGGGCTCTCACATGCAGTAATATGCATGGATAGGTAGGAGCAGGGCTCTCACATGCGGGAATATGCACAGATAGGTAAGAGCAGGGCTCTCACAATCAGGAATGTGCACGAATATGTAAAAGCAGGGCTCTCACATGCAGGAATATGCACAAATAGGTAACAGCAGGGCTCCGGCCTGCAGGAATATGCACGGATATGTAAGAGCAGGGCTCTCACACGCAGTAATTTGCATGGATAAGTAGGAGCAGGGCTTCCACATGCAGGAATATGCACTGATATGTAAGAGCAAGGCTCTCACAAGCAGGAATATGCACTGATATGTAAGAGCAAGGCTCTCACAAGCAGGAATATGCACGGATATGTAAGAGCAAGGCTCTCACAAGCAGGAATATGCACGGATATGTAAGAGCAGGGCTCTTACATGCAGGAATATGCACGGATAGGCAGGTCAGTGATAGCACGATTCACTGCAGCAGGAATAATAAGTGATAGGATTCAACTGGGTTCTACCATTGCAGTATTATTGAATATATGACATTGGGACTCGGCATGTGCAGGAATAATAATGGCAAGTTGGCAGCAAATAGTAATCTTCAGCAAAGACAACTCACTCAGGGACTCCACCTGATGGCCGTCTGTACTTGGACCCACACCCCTTCCGGCAATCCATGCAAAGTACCTCGGAATAATCATCCACAGCTATGTCACCATGACCGGCCAAGTGAATGCCATTCCATCTCCTGATACCACACATTAAAAAATGGGGGAAAAACTGATGGCTCCCCACCAACAATCATAGAACTGTCACTCAAGCCCTCATCACAAGCAATTGTTGCATACTCTGGTCGAGCTGGTTAATCCTACGATCAACAGGATTATTAATTCCTCTCTAGCCACGGCAAACATCCCCAATGATTAGAAGCTGGCAGCTGTCAAGCCACTCCAAAAAAAAGCACTGGCCGACCCTACTACTCTGTCTAACCTGCAACCTATTTCCTTGCTACCTGTCCTGTTCAAACTGACCGAAAAATTTGTCAATAACCAACTGACCAATTTCTTGGAGAAGAATAACATTCTCCATCCTCATAAATCAGGATTTCGGTCAGAACACTCCACTGAGACGGCCCTGCTCTTCACCGCAGAAACCTTACGGGCAGCAATGGACCAAGGAAAAAAGGCCGTCCTTATCCTACTCGACCTGTCGGCAGCCTTCGATACGGTCTCACATAACATCTTAGTGGACCGGTTGGCTGACGCAGGAGTAGGAGGACAGGTCTTGGCATGGTGTAGGAATTTCCTTAGCAATAGACGCCAAGTGACAGTGCTAGGCCCATACCAGTCTGAAGCCAAAGACGTCAGCTCAGGGGTCCCACAGGGCTCAAGCCTGAGCCCTGTTCTCTTCAATTTGTACATGGTACCCCTTGTGAAACTGATCGCGTCATTCCAGATCAGTTCCATCTCATATGCTGACGACACTCAGCTCATACTGGTTCTGGACAGGGAACGGCCAGGCGCAGAGGAAAATCTCAAGGAGTGCTTGGCAGCCACCTTTAGATGGATGACCAACAACCATCTAAAGTGCAACACCGGCAAAACTGAAATTCTACCTGTTGGGAGTCATAACTTGTTTTCACCAAAAATGTGCTGGCCAACGGAGGCAGAAGCTCCCCCCAACACAATTGCATCTGCCCGTAACCTGGGCATTAAATTCGATAACCAACTATCCTTTAAGCCCTAGGCTATAGCAGTGGCAGGCATGTGCTTTCAAATCATCAAAGCACTGAGGAGGTTTTTCGATCTGCTTCCCTTGTCAGCGAGGAAAACAGTCGCAGTGGCCTTAATAAGTTCTAGGCTAGACTATTGTAACGGAGTATATGCTGGAGCCAACAAAAGCGTTCTCCATAGGTTACAAATGGTCCAAAATGCGGCAGCCCGCCTCGTGCTACGTTGGCCACGGAGGTCGTCAGCTTTAGCAGCACTTAATATTCTCCACTGGCTGCCTGTAAGCAAAAGAATTCTGTTTAAAATTATTTTAATTACCTTTAGGGCATTCCACCAGCGTGGCCCAAAATATCTACTCTATGGGTTCAAAAGATACCACCCGACGCGCTGTCTGAGGTCTGCCAGTCAGAACCTACTCACTCCTCCTCGGTTCAAGCTGGCTACAAAAGAGGGCAAATCCCTTTTTGTATTGGGCACCAAGGCCTGGAATAAGCTTCCCCTATCTGTACGTACATTCTCCTTAGAAGCCCCTTTTAGGAAAGCAATAAAAACCTGGATCTTCTCTCTGCCCGATGCTACATGTAGAACTCTGGTGTAATTGTGGTGTATAATGCAGAACATCCTTTCCCTCCAACTCTTCCACCTGAGTTGTGTGAGCGCCAAGATACTCCTTGGAGTGAAAGTTGCGCGGTAGAAATGTCTCTTACATTACATTTACATTACATTACATTACAAGCTGTCCAACAGCAATGCACTCTATGGTGGAACCAACGCTCAACTGACGAGAAGACTTCAGACCTTACAAAACCCAGCCACCAGCCTCATTCTCAACCCACCAGCCTGCATGCATAGCACAATACTCCTCTCAGACCTCACATAACTCAGCCACCAGCCTCATCCTTAACTTACCAGCCTGCATGCATAGCACAATACTCCTCTCAGACCTCACATAACTTAGCCACCAGCCTGCGTGCATAGCATGTTACACCTTACAGATCTTGCAAAACTCAGCCACCAACCTCATCCTCAAGCCACCAGCCTGCCTGCATAGCACATTACACCTCACAGACCTTACATAACTTAGCCACCAGCCTCACCCTCAACCTACCAGCCTGCATACATAGCACGTTACACCTCACAGACCTTACACCGTCTCATCCTCAACCCACCAGCCTGCATGTATAGCATGTTACACCTCAAAGAGCTCCACTGACTTCCTGCAAATAAGGATTAGCCTTATGTACCTCAACAACAGCATAAACTTCCACAAACCTACCAGACATCTCTGTTAAGCCAGACTCCTACTTGCACCCCTTCTCCTTCATACACAGAACCAGCACGGTCGCTCCCCTCCCTCCCTCGAACCTGGATTTGACAAGTAATCCTCCTCCCCTTCCTAAGCGCCTTGAAACCCTCTGGGTATGTAGTGCGCTATATAAATTCTATGACTTGACTTGACTTAGATCCAGAGTTTGCGCTTTCTCCCATCCCGTTGATAAAACCTGGGACGATCTGCCCTTGTACATCAGAGCCTCCTCCTCAGTTCTTGAATTCCCCAATAAACTGAAGCCCTGCCTCTTCCCTTAGCCCTGAGCCTGGCTCAGCCCGTATAACTCCAGCTTCGGTGGCATGATACCCTCCATGGTTACTTGCGTGCTGTATAAATACAAATAACATAACTAAAATAACATGTAATAATAACACAACACAACCTAACGCAATACAACACAATATAACATTCTGTTATGCACGGCAGAACACAATATAACACAATACAACACAACAAAACATAACATTCTGTTATGCACTGAGCAGCACAATATAACACAATACACTACAATACAACATAACATAACAACATATCATTCTTTTATGCATGACACAGCACAGCATAACATAACAAAGCACTGCATAACAACATGACGTAACACAACTTAACTAACATAACTTTACACATGTAGGAATATGAATTTGATAATGGCCATGAGGCGAACAGGAGCAGTCCCTGTGGCAGGGAAGTGGCAACTGCCCCTAATTCTAGTCTTATTGACCATGACAAACCCATGCATTCATGTGGGAAGCAGGGTTTTCCTGCACCACGGGTGAAGCCGGGAGGTTGCCCATCCAGAATTTTCAAGGTTTCACCCACCTCTGGAAGAGCAGCTAGGGCGCCAGCTTCTAATTTTAATATTTACCTAGTCTACCACCAAGTATCCTGTATTTGCAGACAGTAAGGTCTTCAGCAGTAGTCACAACATCTCTGCACCGGCACACAAGATAGTGGATCTGCACTCAATTCCAAAGTTGTTAAATGTATATAGTGGAACATGAGTCTATTGTACACAATGTGTAACTGCAAGCAATGTGATCATATAGTCTCAATGAACAGATGTGAAGATAATTTCTTCTTTCAGTAAATCTTCATCTCTTTTTTCTTAAAATCACCTCAATCGAACAGTAACCAGCGCATTTCGTCTTCAGTCCTCAGTACACATGTTGTCATCAATTATACTTCTTAGTTCAATGAGTATTGAAGTTGGTTGTTGTATATAAAAGTTTAGAATGCAATTGCTCCAGCTGTTTGCCAGTGTGGCGTCCGGTTCAAGTAAAGCACCAGGGAAATGAGGCAACATTTGCCATTGCATCCACGCTGTATTACAGATGCAGTAAAACAGGAAAATACATAGTAATTGTGTACTGTGAGAAATCAGGACCTGTTTGCAGTGTCCCCCCACTTTTAGCCCCCATTTTGACTACTAGGCGCTGGTTTTGTGACTCTGACTGCTCCATGGGCCCTGCTAACCAGACCCAGGCCCTCTGCTCTAATTAAAAGTATATTTGAATTCTGTATAATTAGAATTGGCGATGAAAGATCCCTATTATTCCCTAGGATATGATAAGGAAGGGGGATTCAAACCACCTATAAGTCCCTAGTCACTAGTATACAATGGAGCAGGGAGGTTTAGAGGCCCAGTAGATTTCCCACACTTGAGTGTGCACTGCTGTGTTGCCTGCTGTTATTTTAAAAACAGCCCTGCTTTATATTTATATTTATGCAACTTCGACATGGAATTAAAGGTACTTCTGAGAGAATGATCTACCTTATTTTTACATGTAAGTAACCCCTATGGTTTAGGTATTCCAGGGGTAGGGTGCCGTGTAACTATAAGCAGGGACATTATAAGAGATGCTTTATAAGTCCTGGTGATAGAACAACTGCCAAATTTGTTTTTCCCCATTGTAGATAACTAGCTCTAAAGGTTAACATTGGAATATTTTAGTTCAGCATGCATATTGATAGGATAGGAAGGAGCTCAAAATATCATTGAAGGACTTAAAATGATAGTTATGATAATTATTAATTATTGGGAAGCAGGAGGGATATGACTGTGGGCACTGGTAGGCCTGATTATTAAGAAGTCCAGGTTGTGCAGTTTAGTATTCATCATTGCCAAAGAGTGTCCGGCCGTTTATACAGCAGTTATTTGCTTTTCAAGGATGTGTGTTTGTCGCAAAACAGCTGGGATCATCACGTTCAATGCAGCTGATAGTTGTTACCAATTTATTTGTTTATTTTGAAATTGGTCTTCTTCTGGGGAGGATTTCCTCTGAGGTTTGTAAAAAGTTGAATGTACTTGATTAAAGCAGATCTTCATCTGTTATTTGATAAGCGATTGGCTCTGTGGTCTGTTTGAGTGACAGGGGGTGTTTCGTTAGCACCATACTATTTAAGTCTACCTGGACCGTTGCTCATTTTCATTTACAGTTTGGGTGGTTTTGTTGGTCGCCAGCTCTGATATCCCAAGGGCAGGGCATGCTTGGTTATTGATGGACCATGTAAGGGAAGCCTTTGCCTTGTAGCATCTGTATAAGCTAATAATACTAAATCGTGAGTATAGAGATCTATTTAGCTGTTAGTCCTAGTGGCTTTACATTTATCACGCCCTTTTGAGTGGCTCCATGTAACTGTCTATCATGGGGGCCTGAAATGTATTACATTTTTCTTTGGGTTTGCTCCTGCAGGGGTATTGATAGAGGTTTTATTAGTTTTGTCGGTCTCCAGAGGGTTTAGCTTTGCGTGAGAGGATTCTATAAATATTGGGACAGATGTATGAAGCATCTGATTAGTTATTTCCTAATTGCAACAAATAGCACCTCGCAATTAGGAAATCGCTATTCAGAATGCACAATAGTAGTTGCAGCAACAATTCGAGAATCAGTATTTGTTTGGTGTGCTACTTAAGTAATCACATTCTGCAAATTCACAACTTGCGAATTCTGTCAGAATTAGTAGCCGTCATATTTTGTCATAGCCTGATGACCTCACAACTGAAAAGTGATGCTTAATTGGAAACAGCAGAGTGTGCATGATGGAGGTTGTGGACAGTATCCAAACAATATCAACCTGTGTGTGTGTGTGTGTGGCATCCACCCATAAAGATATCGAATGTC
Organism: Lissotriton vulgaris; assembly: GCF_964263255.1. NCBI lineage: Eukaryota > Metazoa > Chordata > Amphibia > Caudata > Salamandridae > Lissotriton > Lissotriton vulgaris. The sequence continues at coordinate 306,991,995 of NC_141688.1, read as the reverse complement.
AAGGAAGGACACAGAGAACGAGGTTGGGGCCTGGAAATACAACATTTAATATTCAAGAAAAGAACTGGAAATATTGACAGAGCAGTGTGCTGGGCACCATGACAAACCTTTTGGGAAATCATCCCTCACAGTGCCTTTATCACAAAATAATTAAAAATGAAAAGCAATACAGAAAAAATCAACTCTGTTAGTGTGATGCAGAGATCCATTGAGGGAAATCAGAAAACGACGGCAAGGTCTCAGATCATGGACAAACGAGAAGGTTGCAAACTGTCTAATCGAGGCTAGAGCTACTGGGGGAGGTCCGCCACTGCCCAAACCAACTCTGAGAGATGAACTGGTAAAAACTACTCTGATATCAGAATCAGGCAATAGATTCAGTAAAACAGATGCACCTGACATTCCGGGAGCCTCTCTAGGGAAGAATAAGATAGCATCGTTGCATACAAAAATATATGTGGTTAGGCAGTGTCAAAACACATGTACATTATACAACCTTTTTAATTCTTGTGTATATATAAATAGAGAATGGAATCTGCATAATAGTGTTCATTAAAAAAACAGTTATTTTTCATAGTATATCATGGTAGATGTAGTGAAAACACATTAACACAATAGCTTGAGTTCAACAAATTTATTAATCATGAATCCATTTTCTAACAGATGTCAGGCTCATGGAATAGATGTGCCAGAAGCTGAGGGACATGTGAAATCTCACGGACCAATTAATCTTCATAGACAAATCCGGTCGATGTGGAGCTTGCACTCGCCATGTTGCCAACACACAATCCTAACAAATTCTGGGAATTGCTTATAGTGACAAAAATGTGCAACTCTTTGGAGGCTTGAAGGTGTCAATCCTTAAGGTTCAGTACCTGGAATGAAAAGACAAACATGAAGAAAATCATTACATTTGGTTTTCAGAAAATTCAACATACTCATGCTTAAACCCAGATTACCATGAAGAAAAAGCTGGACATTTTATTTGTCATTTTTTATTTTAGGAGTGTTTAGGGTAACAACACACATGTTATACCGTTTATTTTATATTATTATAAGGCACACATATACCTTGTGTACCTTATCATTTATATTTTGTGTTATAGAGTAATGTTACATTACTTTGCTTACAAACGTTACCATATCTGAAAGTAAAGCGAGACTATGGTTTACCAACTACAAAGCATTTATATTATTATGCAAAAATGATTTGGTACATTTATAACTTACCCTGTAAAATAATTATTTGTTACATTTGCGAGCTGTCTGCGGCCTTGAACTGTTCTTGAGTCATCATCTTATTGAGGTGCTGATGGTTCTTTGCCCTCTTCATCAGACTCTGACTCAGACACTCAAACTTCCAATTCTTTCTGAGTCACTATGTTGTGAAGAATTGCACATGTTGTCACCATTTTACAACTGATTGCTGGAGAATATATTAAGACATCACCACGCCAATGGAGACATCAGACTTTACTATTTAAAAGTCCAAAGGTCCTCTTGTACTTCTATGTGAACCATTGTGCCGACGCTCAATCCGTGTAGAAGAGTTCAGATAGCAGTCATTATCCATGGGCTTTAGGCATTACCACTATTAAATTATCGTTCTTATAGAATAACAAAACTCCCAAGCTCTGGATTACAACCGGTGGACTTGCTGAAAGGTTGTTGATTTTTCTTTTATTTTACCTATTGCGTGCTGCTGGGCATGAGTGTTCACACAGATTGTTTCCCTGACTTTTGCTGTCAGTGTGCTAATCTTGCGGTGGTTTGGGATACTCCTTCCCGCAAAGAGCTTGGAGACTTGTACAAGTTAGGGCTATCGATATGTGATGGATGAAGAAAGGGCTCTTCTCCAGATTTAGCCATTTTTATTTGATGGACTTGTGAGGATTGAAGACAGTGCTGGCATAGTTTGATGAAGGTTTCTCACACTAATTTCTTCAGTTTGTTTGTGCTTTATAGTAGGGATTCCCTGCAATTATGATGGACGTAGTTACAGGAGGCCCACTTGTTTTTTTTTTTATAAGTTGAGCCTTCTCTTCCTTCTTATTTGGGGTCTTGTTGCTTGTGTTCAGGTGGAAAGTTTTGTTTTAATGTCAATACTTTTTTACTTTTTCGAAATCATCCTGTAGTTGCTGTTGGAGTTTCAATGAGGAATGTGTCCGTTCAATATCATGCTCTTCTGAAGTTGTTAGATCACAGCCTTCAATGTGATTAGTATACGAAGGGGGTTGTGGCTCAGTTTCTAATGTTTTATTGCCTATGAAAGGGAGGGAATAACATTTCGTTTTTGGGTTAAAGTTGGGTGCAGTTTGATTTCATATCAAACTTGTATTTCTTTGCTTTTGAGTCATTTGTTTCTTATGCTGTTCTTTTTTTAAATACAAGGTTTAAGTTCTTCTTTTAATATATCATTGTGCAGCAGGTTTCCTTGATTTTGCGCTGCAGCAAAATCCTCATATTCTTTTGTCTGTGTATATTTGCTTTTTTGTCGTTGTGTTTGCAGATTCATTTGCCAAAGGCAATAAGTCCATTGTTAAGGTGGGTGATGGATCTTCCCCTAAAACCAGAGATTTTCATAGAGTTTCACTCATTTTTTTTTTTTTTGTGATGCACTGTAGGCATATTGTTAGAGAGAGATCAGACTCCAGGTGTGAAATTAGAACGCCCCACTTGGCAAATGTTGGTTTTTGTAACGTAATGAGTTAAACACATTCTTGTATTTTTTTACCATTGTTATGGGTTTTCTACTTTCTCTTTTCAACGCAGAAAGAAATGCCATTTTTTATTGATTCTTCAGGGGGAAAAAAAGAGACATTCTGGAGATACGTCAGGAGTTTGAAAATGTTGCTTTGTTCAAGTAATCATGTTCCCTCTAAAGTTGTATTGTGGTTCGAATAGAATAAAAAAGACTAAAGCTCTGGGTTACAGCTGGCGGACTTGCTGAAAGGGTGTTGATTATTCTCCTATTTCACCAATTGTGTGTTCCTGGGCCTGAGTGCTCGCACCAATACCTTTCCTGTCATGTGCTGTCAGCGTGATAATCTTGCTGGTGGTTTGGGATCCTCCCTATCTCAGAGAGCTCGGAGACATGTACAAGTCAGGCGCATCCATGTGCGGAGAATGAAGGGAAGGCTATTCCCCAGATTTATCTAGCATTATTTGATGGACTGGTGAGGTCTGAGGACAGTGCTGGCATAGTTAGTTGCGGTTTTATTATTATGTTAAACGCACCTGAACACAATGCAGACTACCCGTTAAACATCTGCATCTGCTCTGCTGGGCGAAATGATGGAGTGGCAAATGGTGACTGCAGGGAATGGGGAAGGGAGGACAAAGCTGAGAAGGTTCCAGTACAGCTTCCATGGTCATAAAGGACACAACAGGTGAAACATCTGCATCCTATATACATTAACTGTTGTATCACCACTGTAAAGGACTTGATCACAGTATGTAAATCTCCTCCAAATGAACTAGTTTGTTATAACTTTTATAATTTTTTTTAATCCTTTTTAGCTTTGTATTAATATGAAATCTAACAGTATTTGTAACTGAATTTTACCGTATTAAATTTGTCGTCCTTAGTAGAGTACCAAAACAAATAAAATAAACTTGCGAGTTGGGAAGGCCAAGCAGTTTTAAGCCCAGACTGCAAGGTAGCAGGGAGGGACAAGGAGATGGGGCGGTTCAGAGAGGAGTTATTCACACAGCTGCTGCCATTGGTCTCAACAGACCGCGTCCACTCCAGAGTCTCAGAGTCTCCAGGAGATACGGAAGCCAAATAACTGGGTAGATCAAGAGGAAAGCAAAGAGTCTGCTCGAGGGGGCCAATTAACAGCTTTGACCTGGAATGTAAATGGACTTGGGAACAAAACAAAGAGATGCGTAGAGGTTCTGTTTCTAAAATACTAGTGACATGAAGAGCAATGTTACAAGAAACGGACCAGAAGGGAAACAACTGTGAGGCAATGATAAGGGGGCCAAATAACAGCTTTGACCTGGAATATAAATGGACTTGGGAACAAAACAAAGAGATGCGTAGAGGTTCAGTTTCTAAAACACTAGTGACATGAAGAGCAATGTTACAAGAAACGGACCAGAAGGGAAACAACTGTGAGGCAAATATAAGGGGGCCAATTAACAGCTTAGACCTGTAATGTAAATGGACTTGGGAACAAAACAAAGAGATGCGTAGAGGTTCTGTTTCTAAAATACTAGTGACATGAAGAGCAATGTTACAAGAAACGGACCAGAAGGGAAACAACTGTGAGGCAATGATAAGGGGGCCAAATAACAGCTTTGACCTGGAATGTAAATGGACTTGGGAACAAAACAAAGAGATGCGTAGAGGTTCAGTTTCTAAAACACTAGTGACATGAAGAGCAATGTTACAAGAAACGGACCAGAAGGGAAACAACTGTGAGGCAAAGATAAGGGGGCCAATTAACAGCTTAGACCTGTAATGTAAATGGACTTGGGAACAAAACAAAGAGATGCGTAGAGGTTCTGTTTCTAAAATACTAGTGGCATGAAGGGCAATGTTACAAGAAACGGACCAGAAGGGAAACAACTGTGAGGCAATGATAAGGGGGCCAATTAACAGCTTTGACCTGGAATGTAAATGGACTTGGGAACAAAACCAAGAGATGCGTAGAGGTTCAGTTTCTAAAACACTAGTGACATGAAGGGCAATGTTACAAGAAACGGACCAGAAGGGAAACAACTGTGAGGCAATGATAAGGGGGCCAATTAACAGCTTTGACCTGGAATGTAAATGGACTTGGGAACAAAACAAAGAGATGCGTAGAGGTTCAGTTTCTAAAACACTAGTGACATGAAGGGCAATGTTACAAGAAACGGACCAGAAGGGAAACAACTGTGAGGCAATGATAAGGGGGCCAAATAACAGCTTTGACCTGGAATGTAAATGGACTTGGGAACAAAACAAAGAGATGCGTAGAGGTTCTGTTTCTAAAACACTAGTGACATGAAGAGCAATGTTACAAGAAACGGACCAGAAGGGAAACAACTGTGAGGCAATGATAAGGGGGACATAAAGTGCTGGCGCATTTGGGACACACATCTGACTCAAAGGGAGTAGGACTGTTAATTAAGAAGTCAACGCTCAACATATGTGTGTCGACGTCCAAGAGTGATAAGTTGAAGAGTCCGGCTGCTAGGACGGCATGCAAATCAACATTTTTCTCCCTATATGTCCCACCTAAACTCCTTGCATAGAGCTTGAAGATGCTTTTTTACCCTCCTATTGCACCTACCTGACTAGGTACTAATTCTAGGCAACTTCAATCTAGTGGTGAGTGATGGGGAGCATAGATACCCACAATGACAGGCATGGGCAAGGGAAATTCCTTTGGTGGGATTCCTTTGGGCCAAAGGTCTATCTGACATCTAGACAACCAGCACGCCAGGGCATGACAAAAGACTTTCCACTCCAGAGCATGCAACAGTTTATCAAATATCGATCATTATATTGGGAGAGTCACTACACTAGACTGATTGTGAATGGGATCTCAAATCACTCACAGATGTGGGCAAAGCTGCAGGACCCATATGTGGATAGAGACAGGGCATGGGCTCACGTCCTATGGTACCTTAAAGACAGAAGCATCAGTCAGGAGTTGAGAAAAGGCACTGTCCACTACATTGAAGAAAACTAGGGTTTAGGAACCTCAGAGCTCATAACATGGGAAACCTACATGGTGGTCCTGAGGGGCTTCAAAAGTATGTAAATAAGACAGTAAGCCATACTTAGGCTACAACAGCAAGACTAAGGGGACCCAGCTGATAATAAAGAGAAAACCTTTGTCTTGACCTCACAGTACAGACTAAACGAGGTAAAGCAGTAGACCAGGGAGGTTCCTGTATGACTGAGCAAGAAAAGGATAGAAATATGGTATAGAAAATATGGAGGGAGAAGGAGCCGCCCATCAACGGGCAAACAGAAATAGTGGCAGAAATTGCAAGTTACTATCGAGACCTATATTGGTCAATCAAAAGCAAGTTATCAAGTGGCACAGGAGGCTTTCTCAAACATATATACCTCCTGGTCCTCATGCCAGAGGAAACAAATTAACTAGATGAAAGACATAGTATAAAGTGAGAAAGGACCATCAAAGACATTCATATGGGAAAGCTCCAGGGCTGAACACATTTCCAATAGAACTATATAAAAGTATGGCCTAGTGCTGCACAAGAGACAGATGTCCATTGAAGCCAATTAAATAAGCTAGGTACCCTTTAACCAGCAGTTATCCATGGTAGTGGCAGTCCTGAAAGACAGAAAACCAGCAGATAGTTGTGCCCTTTCTATAGGCATATATCATTGCTTAATACTAGCGAAAGTACTGGCCACTCGACTAAGGTAGGTCATCTTTAAACTGGTGCATCAAGACCAGTTGGGCTTCCTGCCTCATCGGGCACTAGGCGAACCTCAAACACCTATATGGCATACTTACTAGATTGAGGGATCACTGAGCAGACTCAGCCGTGCCATACCTTTACACCGCGAAAGTCTTCACCACTCTGGAGAGGACATACCTCCCTGAAGTAATGGAAAGAGCTCCTGAAAGGTCAAGGTCTTAAACACTCTGGAGAGGACATACCTACCGGAAGTGTTGGAAAGAGTGGGTCAAAGGTCAAGGTCTCCAACACTCTGGAGAGGACATACCTACCTGAAGTGTTGGCAAGAGTGGGTCAGAGGTCAAGATCTTCAATACTCCGGAGAGGACATACCTACCTGAAGTGTTGGAAAGAGTGGGTCAGAGGTCAAGATCTTCTACACTCCGGCGAGGACATACCTACCGGGAGTGTTGGAAAGAGTGGGTCAGAGGTCAAGGTCTTCAACACTACGGTGAGGACATAGCTACATAATGCGTAGGAAAGGGGGGGTCAAAGGTCAAGGTCTTCAACACTCCGGCAAGGACATACCTACCTGATAAGTGGGAAAGGGGAGGGTCAAAGGTCAAGGTCTTCTACACTCCGGCGAGGACATACCTACCTGACGCGTGGGAAAAGTAGTCAAATGTATAGGTCTTCAACAGTCTGGCGAGGACATAGCTACCTGATGCGTGGGAAAGGGGGGGGTCAAAGGTCAAGGTCTTCAACACTCCGGCGAGGAAATACCTACCTGACGCGATGGAAAGAGGGGGTCAAAGGGCAATGTCTACAGCACTCAGGCGAGGACATACCTACGGGAAAGTGTTGGAAAGAGTGGGTCAAAAGTCAAGGTCTTCAACACTCTGGCGAGGACATCTTTACCTGAGGCATGGGAAAGAGTGGGTAAAAGGTCAAGGACATCAACACTCCGGCGAGGACATCTCAACCTGACGCATGGGAAAGATTGCGTAAATGGTCAAGGGCTTCAACACTCCGGCGAGGACAAACCTACCTGATGTGCGGGAAAGACTTGGTAAAAAGTCAAGGTCTTCAACACTCTGGCGAGGACATACCTACCTGAAGTGTGGGAAGGAGTGGGTAAAAGGTCAAGGTCTTCCAACACTCCAGCGAAGACGTACCTACCTGATGGGTGGGAAAGGTTTGGTAAAAGGTCAAGGTCTTCAACACTCCGGCGAGGACATACCTATCGGAAAGTGTTGGAAAGTGGGGGTCAAAGGTCAAGGTCTTCAACACTCCGGCGAGGACATATCTATCGGACGCGTGAGAAAGGAGGGGGTCAAATGTGAAGGTCTTCAACACTATGGCGATGACAGAGCTACCTGACGCGGGCGAAAAGGGGGTCAAAGTTGTCAACACTCCGGCGAGGACATAGCTACATAACACGTGGGAAAGGGGGGTCAAAGGTCAAAGTCTTCAACACTCCGGCGAGGACATTGCCACCTGACACGTGGGAAAGGGGGGTCAAACGACAAGGTCTTCAACACTCCGGCAAGGACATAGCTACCTGATGCGTGGCAAAGAGGGATTCAAAGGTCAAGGTCTTCAACCTTCAACACTCCAGCGAGGCCATAACCACCTGACGCATGGGAAAGAGGGGGTCAAAGGTCAAGGTCTTCAACACTCAGGTGAGGACATACCTATCTCATGCGTGGGAAAGAGGGGGTCAAAGTTCAAGGTCTTCAGCACTCTGGAGAGGACATACCTACCTGACGCCTGGGAAAGAGGGGGTCAAAGGGGAAAGTCTACAATACTCTGGTGAGGACATACCTACCGGAAAGTGTGACAAAGAGGGGTCAAAGGTCATGGTCTTCAACACCCCGACTGAGGACATACCTACCTGATGCGTGGGAAAGAGGGGAGTCACAGGTCAAGGTCTTCAACACTCCGGCAAGGACATACCTACCTGACACATGGGAAAGAGGGGGTCAAGGGTCAAGGTCTTCAACACTCCAGTACCTACCTGATGCGTGGGAAAGAGGGGATCAAATGTCAAGTTCTTCAAAACACCGGCGACAACATACCTACCTGATGCATGGGAAAGAGGGGGTCGAAGGTCAAATTCTTCAACACTCTGGCGGGGACAAACCTACCTGACGCATGGGAAAGAGGGTGTCAAAGGTAAAGTTCTTTAACACTCCAGTGAGGAAATAACTACCTGACGCATGTGGAAAGTAGGGGTCAAAGGTCATGGTCTTCAACACTCTGCCGAGGACATGCCTACCAGACGCGTGGGAAAGAGGGGGTCAAAGGTCAAGTTAGTCAAAACTCTGGCGAGGGCATACCTACCTGACACGTGGGAAAGACGGACTCAAAGGTCATGGTCTTCAACACTCCGCCGAGGACTTTCCTACCTGACGCGTGCGAAAGAGGGTGTCAAAGGTCAAAGTTCTTCAAACACTCCGGCGAGGACATGCCTACCTGATGTGTGGGAAAGAGGGGCTGAAAGGTCAAGGTCTTCAACACTCTGGTGAGGACATACCTACCTGACGCGTGGGAAAGAGGGTGTCAAAGGTCAAGGTCTTCAAAACTCTGGCGAGGACATACCAACCTAACGTGTGGGAAAGAGGGGGTCAAAGGTCATGGTCTTCAAAACTCCGGTGAGGACATACCTACCTGGCGCGTGCGAAAGAGGGTGTCAAAGGTCAAGGTCTTCAACACTCTGGTGAGGACATACCAACCTAACGTGTGTGAAAGAGGGGGTCAAAGGTCATGGTCTTCAAAACTCCGGTGAGGACATACCTACCTGACACGTGGGAAAGAGGGGGTCAAGGTCTTCAACACTCCGTCAAGGACATACCTACAGGACGAGTGGGAAGGAGGAGGTCAATGGTCAAGGTCTTCAACACTCCGGTACCTACCTGATGCGTTGGAAAGAGGGGGGTCAAAAGTCAAGTTCTTCAACCCACTGGCGACGACATACCTACCTGATACGTGGGAAAGAGGGAGTCGAAGGTCAAATTCTTCAACACTCCGGCGAAGACATACCTACCTGACGCGTGGGAAAGAGGGGGTCGAAGGTCAAATTCTTCAACACTCCGGCGAAGACATACCTACCTGACGCGTGGGAAAGAGGGTGTCAAAGGTCAAGTTCTTTAACACTCCGGCAAAAACATAACTACCTGACGCATGTGGAAAGAAGGGGTCAAAGGTCATGGTCTTCAACACTCCGCCGAGGACATACCTAGCTGATGCGTGCGAAAGAGAGCGTCAAAGGTCAAGGTCTTCAACACTCTGGCGAGCACATACCTACCGGACGCATGGGGAAGAGGGGGTAAAAGGTCAAGGTCTTAAACACTCCGGTGAGGACATACCAGTCTGACGCGTGGGAAAGAGGGGGTCAAAGGTCAAGGTGTTCCACACTCCAGCGAGGACATACCTGCCTGACGCATGTGAAATAGGGGGCCAAAGGTCATGGTCTTCAACACTCCGCCGAGGACATACTTACCTGACGCGTGCGAAAGGGGGGGTGAAAGAACGAGGTCTTCAACACTCCAGCGCGGACATACCTACTGGACGCGCTGGAAGGAGGGGTCAAAAGTCAAGGTCTTCAACACTCCGGCGAGAACATACCTATCTGACGTGTGGGAAAGAGGGGGTCAAAGGTGAAGTTCTTCAACACTCTGGCGAGGACATACCTACCTGATGAGTGGGAAAGAGGGGGTCAAAGGTCAAGCTTTTACAACACTCCGGCGAGGACATGCCTACCTGACGTGTGGGAAAGAGGGGCTCAAAGGTCAAGGTCTTTAACACTCTGGCGAGGACATACCTACCTGATGCGTGGGAAAGAGGGTGTCAAAGGTCAAGGTCTTCAACACTCTGGTGAGGACATACCTACCTAACGCATGGGGAAGAGGGTGTCAAAGGTCACGGTCTATAATGTGGGAGAGGTCAAGGTCTTCAATACTCTGGCGAGGACATACGTAACGGAAAGTGTTGCAAAGAAGGGGTCAAACGTCATGGTCTTCAACAATCCGACTGAGGACATACCTACCTGATGCGTGGGCAAGAAGGGGGTCATAGATCAAGATCTTCAACACTCCTGCAAGAACATACCTTCCTGACACGTGGGAAAGAGGGGGTCAAGGGTTAAGGTCTTCGACATTCCGTCAAGGAAATACCTACAGGACGCGTGGGAAGGAGGAGGTCAATGGTCAAGGTCTTCAACACTCCGGTACCTACCTGATGCATAGGAAAGAGGGGGGTCAAAAGTCAAGTTCTTCAACACATCGGCGACGACATACCTACCTGATGCGTGGGAAAGAGGGGGGTCAAAGTTCAATTTCTACAACACTCTGGCGAGGGCATGCCTACCTCGCACGTGGGAAAGATGGGCTCAAAGGTCAAGGTCTTTAACACACCGGCGAGGACATACCTACCTGACGCCTGGGAAAGAGGGGGTAAAAGGTCAAGTTCTTCAGCACTCCGGAGAGGACATATCTACCTCATACGAGGGAAAGGGTGTGTAAAAGCTCAAAGTTTTCAGTACTCTGGAGAGGACATACCTACCCCATGCGCTGGGAGGAGTGAATAAAAGGTCAAGGTCTTCAGCACTCCAGAGACGACATACCTACCTTGTGAAGTAGTGTGGCTCACTGGTTAGAGGCGGCAGACCCCAGAGCAGAGGACGGCCCGGGACCAGGGTTCGATTCCCGACGCGGCAGGTTTCTGGACCAGGGTCAGCAGACTCGATAATTCTCTCGCCTCGGTGCCCACTCTGATCAGCGATCACACTCGGCAACTCTGGGCATTAGCTTGCCTCATCTTCACTAACGGCCCCACCAGACCGCCGGGGATGCCTGGTCTCACCCTGGAGATACCCACTAAGGGACCATCTCTCAGGGAAGCCAGGAAGGGTTTCGCAGCGGTCGAAGCGCGGAGATACTCCTCCGGGAGTCGATCCTAGCGCTATATAAACCTGCAATTAATTAATTAATTAATTAATTAATTAATTTACCTGACGCGTGGGAAAGAGGGGGTCAAAGGTCAAGGTTTTCAACACTCCAGTTAGGACATACCTACCTGACTCGTGAGAAAGAGCGGGTCAAAGGTCAAGGCCTTCAGCACTCCGGAGAGGACATACCTACCTGACACATGGAAAGAGTGAGTAAAAGGTGAAGTTCTTCAGCACACCAGAGATGACATATATAATCTACCTCACACTTGGGAAAGAGTGGGTAAAAGCTCAAGTCTTCAGAACTCCCGAGAGGACATACCTACATCATGAGCTGGAAAGAGTGGGTAAAAGGTCAAGGTCTTCAGCACTCCGGAGAGGACATACTTACCAAAAAGTGTTGGAAAGAGGGGGTCAAATGTCAGGGTTTTCAACACTCCGGCGCAGACATACCAACCTGATGTGTGGGAAAGAGGGGGTCAAAGGTCAAGGTCTTTAACACTCCGGCGAGGACATACCTACCTGAATAGTGGGAAGTAGTGGGTCAAAGGTCTAGGACTTCAACCCTCCGGGGAGAACGTACCTACCTGATGCGTGGGAAAGAGTGGGTCGAAGGTCAAGGTCTTCAGCACTCCGGTGAGGACATACCTACCTGACGCGTGGGAAAGAGTGGGTCAAAGGTCAAGGAATTCAACACTCCATCGAGGACATACCTAACTGACGCGTGAAAAAGAGGGGGTCAAAGGTCAGGGTCTTCAACAATAACGAGAGATCATACCTACCTGACGCGTGGGAATAAGGGCGCCAAAGGTAAGTCCTCAACACTCCGGTGAGGACATACCTACCGGAAAGTGTTGGAAAGATGGGGTCAAATGTCAAGGTCTTCAACACTCCGACGAGGACATACCTACCTGACGCTTGGGGAAGAAGGGGTCAAAGGTCAAGGTCTTCAGCACTCTGGAGAGGACATTTCTACCTGACACGTGGGAAGGAGTTGGTAAAAAGTCAAGTTCTTCAGCACTCCAGCGAGGACATACCTACCTAACCTGTGGGAATGATGGGGTCAAAGGTCAAGGTCTTCAATAATCCGGCGAGGACATACCTACCCGACACGTGGGAAAGAGGGGGTCAAAGGTCATGGTCTTCAACGCTCCACAGAGGACATACCTATCTGACACATGGGAAAGAAGGGGTCAAAGGTCAAGGTCTTCAACAATCTGGCGAGGACATACCTACCTGAAGCGTGGCAAAAGGTAGGTCAAAGGTCAAAGTCTTCAACACTCCGGCAAGGATATACCTACCTGATGCGTGAGAAAGAGGTTGTCAAAGATAAAGGTCTTCAACACTCCAGCGAGGACATACCTGCCTGACGCGTGGGAAAGAGGGGATCAAAGGTCAAGGTTTTCAACACTCTGGAGAGGACATACCTACCGGTAATATTGGAAGGAGGGGGTCAAATGTCAAGGTCTTCAACATTCCAGCGAGGACATACCTATTTGACGCGCCGAAAAGAGGGGGTCAAACGTCAAGGTCTACAACACTCCTGCAAGAACATACCTACCTGACGCGTGGGAAAGAGGGGGTCAAAGTTCAAGGTCTACAAAACTCCGGCGAGGATATACCTACCTGATGTGTGAGAAAGTGGTTGTCAAAGATCAAGGTCTTCAACACTCCAGCGAGGACATACTTGCCTGACGCGAGGGAAAGAGGGGATCAAAGGTCAAGGTTTTCAACACTCCGGAGAGGACATACCTACCGGTAATATTGGAAGGAGGGGGTCAAATGTGAAGGTCTTCAACACTCCAGCGAGGACATACCTACATGACGCGCCGAAAAGAGGGGGGTCAAAGGTAAAGGTCTACAACACTCCGGCGAAAACATACCTACCTGACACATGGGAAAGAGGGACTCAAAGGGCAAGGTCTTCAACACTTTGCGATGACATACCTACCTAGACGCGTGGGAAAGAGGGGGTCAAAGGTCAAGGTCTTCAACATCCCGGCAAGGACATACCTACCTGACGCATAGGAAAGAGGGGGGTCAAAGGTGAAGGTCTTCAAAACTCCGGTGAGGACATACCTACCTGACGTTTGGCGAGGTCAAAGTCTTCAATACTCTGGCGAGGACATACCTAACGGAAAGTGTTGCAAAGAGGGGGTCAAGCATCATGGTCTTCAACACTGCGACTGAGGACATACCTACCTGATGCGTGGGAAAGAGGGGGGTCAACGGTCAAGGTCTTCAACACTCCGGCAAGAACATACCTTCCTGACATGTGGGAAAGAGGGGGTCAAGAGTTAAGGTCTTGAACACTCCGTCAAGGAAATACCTACAGGATGCGTGGGAAGGAGGAGGTCAATGGTCAAGGCCTTCAACACTCTGGTACCTACCTGATGCATAGGAAAGAGGGGGGTCAAAAGTCAAGTTCTTCAACATATCGGCGACGAAATACCTACCTGATGCGTTGGAAAGAGGGGGGGGGTCAAAGTTCAATTTCTACAACACTCTGGCGAGGGCATGCCTACCTAACACGTGAGAAAGATGGGCTCAAAGGTCAAGGTCTTTAACACACCGGCGAGGACATACCTACCTGACGCCTGGGATAGAGGGGGTAAAAGGTCAAGTTCTTCAGCACTCCGGAGAGGACATATCTACCTCATACATGGGAAAGGGCGGTTAAAAGCTCAAAGTTTTCAGTACTCCGGAGAGGACATACCTACCTCATGCGCTGGGAGGAGTGAATAAAAGGTCAAGGTCTTCAGCACTCCAGAGACGACATACCTACCTGACGCGTGGGAAAGAGGGTGTCAAAGGTCAAGGGCTTCATCACTCAGGCGAGGACATACCTACCGGAAAGTGGTTTAAAGATGGGGACAAATGTAGAGGTCTTCAACACTCCTGAGAGGACATACCTACCTGACACGTGGGAAACAGGGACTCAAAGGTCAAGGTCTTCAACACTTTGGCGATGACATACCTACCTGACACATGCGAAAGAGGGGGTCAAAGTTCAAGGTCTTCAACAGTCTGGGGGGACATACCTACCTGACGCCTTGGAAAGAGGGGGTCAAAGGTCAAGGTCTACAACACTCCGGTGAGGACATACCTACCTGACGCGTAGGAATGAGGGGGTCAAAGTTCAAGGTCTTCAAAACTCCGGCGAGGACATACCTACCTGACGCGTGGGAAAGACGGGGTCAACGGTCAAGGTCTTCAACACACCGGCGAGGACATACCTACCTGATGAGTAGGAAAGAGGGGGGTCAAAGGTCAAGATTTTACAACACTCCGGTGAGGACATGCCTACCAGATATGTGGGAAAGAGGGGCACAAAGGTCAAGGTCTTCAAAACACCGGCGAGAACATACCTAATGGAAAGTGTTGGAAAGAGGGGTCAAATGTAAGGGTTTTCAACACTCCGGCGCAGACATACCTACCAGATGTGTGGGAAAGAGGGGGTCAAAGGTCAAGGTCTTTAACACTCCCGTGAGGACATACCTACCTGATGAGTGGGAAGTAGTGGGTCAAAGGTCTAGGACTTGAACCCTCCGGCGAGAACATACCTACCTGATGCGTGGGAAAGAGTGGATCGAAGGTCAAGGTCTTCAGCACTCCGGTGAGGACATACCTACCTGACGCGTGGGAAAGAGTGGGTCAAAGGTCAAGGTCTTCAACACACCATCGAGGACATACCTAACTGACGCGTGAAAAAGAGGGGGTCAAAGGTCAGGGTCTTCAACAATAAAGAGAGATCATACCTACCTGACGCGTGGGAAAGAGGGCGCCAAAGGTCAAAGTCTTCAACACTCCGGTGAGGACATACCTACCGGAAAGTGTTTGAAAGAGAGGTCAAATGTCAATTTCTTCAACACTTCAACGAGGACATACCTACCTGACGCGTGGGGAAGAAGGGGTCAAAGGTCAAGGTCTTCAGCACTCTGGAGAGGACATTTCTACCTGACACGTGGGAAAGAGTGGGTAAAAGGTCAAGTTCTTCAGCACTCCGGCGAGGACATACCTACCTGACACGTGGGAAAGAGGGGGTCAAATGTCATGGTCTTCAACACTCCACTGAGGACATACCTATCTGACGCATGGGAAAGAGGAGGTCAAAGTTCAAGGTCTTCAAAACACCGGCGAGGACATACCTACCTGATGAGTGGGAAAGAGGGGGGTCAAAGGTCAAGTTTTTACAACACTCCGGCGAGGACATGCCTACCTGATGTGTGGGAAAGAGGGGCACAAAGGTCAAGGTCTTCAACACACCGGCGAGAACATACCTAACCAAAAGTGTTGCAAAGAGGGAGTCAAAGGTCATGGTCTTCAACACTTCGACTGAGGACATACCTACCAGATGCGTGGGAAAGAGGGGGTCAAAGGTCAAGGTCTTCAACACTCCGGCGAGGACATACCTACCTGACACGTGGAAAAGAGGGGGTCAAGGGTCATGGTCTTCAACACTCCGTCAAGGACATACCTACAGGACGCGTGGGAAGGAAGAGGTCAATGGTCAATGTCTTCAACACTCCGGTACCTACCTGATGCGTAGGAAAGAGTGGGGTCAAAAGTCAAGTTCCTCAACACACCGGCGACGACATACCTACCTGACGCGTGGGAAAGATGGGCTCAAAGATCAAGGTCTTCAACACACCGGCGAAGACATAACTACCTGACACCTGGGAAAGAGGGGGTAAAAGGTCAAGTTCTTCAGCACTCCGGAGAGGACATATCTACCTCACGTGTGGGAAAGGGTGGGTAAAAGCTCAAAGTCTTCAGTACTCCGGAGAGGACATACCTACCTCATGAGCTGGGAAGAGTGGATAAAAGGTCAAGGTCTTCAGCACTGCAGAGAGGACATACCTACCTGACGCGTGGGAAAGAGGGGGTCAAAGGTCAAGGTTTTCAACACTCCAGTTAGGACATACCTACCTGACTCGTGGGAAAGAGGGGGTCAAAGGTCAAGGCCTTCAGCACTCCGGAGAGGACATACCTACCTGACACATGGAAAGATTGAGTAAAAGGTGAAGTTCTTCAGCACACCAGAGATGACATATATAATCTACTTCACACTTGGGAAAGAGTGGGTAAAAGCTCAAAGTCTTCAGAACTCCGGAGAGGACATACCTACATCATGAGCTGGAAAGAGTGGGTAAAAGGTCAAGGTCTTCAGCACTCCGGAGAGGACATACCTACCAAAAAGTGTTGGAAAGAGGGGGTCAAAGGTCAAGGTCTTCAACACTCCGGCGAGCACATACCTACCTGAAGTGTGGGAAAGTGGGGGTCAAAGGTCAAGGTCATTAACACTCTGGCGAGGACATACCTACCTCACGTGTGGGAAAGAGGGTGTCAAAGGTCAAGGTCTTTAACACTCTGGCAAGGACAAACCTACCTGACGCATGGAAAGAGGGGGTCCAATGTCAAGGTCTTTAACACTCCGGCGAGGAAACAACTATCTGACGTGTGGGAAACAGAGGTCAAATGTCAAGTTCTTCAACACTCCGGCGAGGATATACCTACCGGAAAGTGTTGGAAAGAGGGGGTCAAAGGTCAAGGTCTTGATCACTCCGGCGAGGACATACCTACCAGATGCGTGGGAAAGATAGGGTCAAAGGTAAAGGTCTGTAATACTCCGGCAAGGACATCCCTACCTGACGCGTGGGAAACAGTGGGTCAAAGTCAAGGACTTCAACTCTCCGGCGAGGGCATCTCTACCTGATTCATGGGAAAGAGTGGGTCAAAGGTCAAGGTCTTCAACTTTCTGGTGAGGACATCTCTACCTGGCGCGTGGGAAAGAGTGGGTAAAACGTCAAGCCTTTAACACTCTGGAGAGGACATACCTACCTGATGCGTGGGAAAGAGTGGGTAAAAGGTCAAGGTCTTCAACACTCCGGAGAGGACATCCCTTCCGGACTCGTGGGAAAGAGGTCAAGGTCTTCAACACTCTGGCAAGGACATACCTACTTGAATCATGGGAAAGAGGGGGTCAAATGTCAGGGTCTTTAACACTCCGGAGAGGACAAATCTACTTGACGAGTGGAAAAGAGGGGGTCAAAGGTAAAGGTTTTCAACACTCCAGCGAAGACATACCTACCGGAACGTGTTGGAAAGAGGGGGTCAAATATCAAGTTCTTCAACACTCCGGCCAAGACATACCTACCGGACGCGTGGGAAAGAGGTGGTCAAATGTCAAGGTCTTCAACACTCCAGCGAGGACATACCTAAATGACGCATGGGAAATAGGGGGTCAAAGGTCAAGGTCAACAACACTCCGGCGAGTCCATACCTACCTGACGCGTGGAAAAGAGGGGGTCAAAGTTCAAGGTCTTCAAAACTGCGGCGACGGCATACTTACCTGATGCGTGGGAAAGAGGGGGTCAAAGGTCAAGGTCTTCAACACTGCAGCAAGGAAATACCTACCGGAAAGGGTTGGAAAGAGGGGTCAAATGTCAGGGTTTTCAACACTCCGGCGCAGACATACCTACCTGATGTGTCGGAAAGAGGGGTTCAAAGGTCAAAGTCATTAACACTCCGGCGAGGACATACCTACCTGATGAGTGGGAAGTAGTGGGTCAAAGGTCTAGGACTTCAACCCACCGGCGAGAACATACCTACCTGATGCGTGGGAAAGAGTGGGTCGAAGGTCAAGGTCTTCAGCACTCCGGTGAGGACATACCTACCTGACGCGTGGGAAAGAGTGGGTCAAAGGTCAAGGTCTTCAACACTCCATCGAGGACATACCTAACTGACGCGTGAAAAAGAGGGGGTCAAAGGTCAGGGTCTTCAACAATAAAGAGAGATCATACCTACCTGACGCGTGGGAAAGAGGGCGCCAAAGGTCAAAGTCTTCAACACTCCGGTGAGGACATACCTACCGGAAAGTGTTGGAAAGAGGGGGTCAAATGTCAAGGTCTTCAACACTCCCACGAGGACATACCTACCTGACGCGTGGGGAAGAAGGGGTCAAAGGTCAAGGTCTTCAGCACTCTGGAGAGGACATTTCTACCTGACACGTGGGAAAGAGTGGGTAAAAAGTCAAGTTCTTCAGCACTCCGGCGAGGACATACCTACCTAACCCGTGGGAATGATGGGGTCAAAGGTCAAGGTCTTCAATAATCCGGCGAGGACATACCTACCTGACACGTGGGAAAAAGGGTGTCAAAGGTCATGGACTTCAACACTCCAACACTCCACTGAGGACATACCTATCTGACACATGGGAAAGAGGGGGTCAAAGGTCAAGGTCTTCAACAATCTGGCGAGGACATACCTACCTGAAGCGTGGCAAAAGGTAGGTCAAAGGTCAAAGTCTTCAACACTCCGGCGAGGATATACCTACCTGATGCGTGAGAAAGAGGTTGTCAAAGATCAAGGTCTTCAACACTCCAGCGAGGACATAGCTGCCTGACGCGTGGGAAAGAGGGGATCAAAGGTCAAGGTTTTCAACACTCCGGAGAGGACATACCTACCGGTAATATTGGAAGGAGGGGGTCAAATGTCAAGGTCTTCAACACTCCAGCGAGGACATACCTACTTGACGCGCCGAAAAGAAGGGGTCAAACGTCAAGGTCTACAACACTCCTGCAAGAACATACCTACCTGACGCGTGGGAAAGAGGGGGTCAAATGTCAAGGTCTTCAACACTCCAGTGAGGACATACCTAACTGACCCAGGGGAAATAGGGGGTCAATGATCAAGGTCTTCAACACTCCGGCGAGTCCATACCTACCTGACGCGTGGGAAAGAGGGGGTCAAAGTTCAAGGTCTTCAAATCTCCGGCGGCCGCATACCTACCTGAAGCGTGGCAAAACACTGGGTCAAAGGTCAAAGTCTTCAACACTCCGGCGAGGATATACCTACCTGATGCGTGAGAAAGAGGTTGTCAAAGATCAAGGTCTTCAACACTCCAGCGAGGACATACCTGCCTAACGCGTGGGAAAGAGGGGATCAAAGGTCAAGGTTTTCAACACTTTTGCGATGACATACCTACCTAGACGCATGGGAAAGAGGGGGTCAAAGGTCAAGGTCTTCAACATCCCAGCAAGACATACCTACCTGATGCGTAGGAAAGAGGGGGGTCAAATGTCAAGGTCTTCAAAACTCCAGTGAGTACATACCTACCTGATGCGTGGGAAAGAGAAGTCAACGGTCAAGGTCTTCAACACTCCGGCAAGAACATACCTTCCTGACACGTGGGAAAGAGGGGTCAAGGGTTAAGGTCTTGAACACTCCGTCAAGGAAATACCAACAGGACGCGTGGGAAGGAGGAGGTCAATGGTCAAGGCCTTCAACACTCCGGTACCTACCTGATGCATAGGAAAGAGGGGGGTCAAAAGTCAAGTTCTCCAACATATCGGCGACGACATACCTACCTGATGCGTGGGAAAGAGGGGGGGTGAAAGTTCTATTTCTACAACACTCTGGCGAGGGCATGCCTACCTAACACGTGAGAAAGATGGGCTCAAAGGTCAAGGTCTTTAACACACCGGTGAGGACATACCTAGCTGACGCCTGGGAAAGAGGGGGTAAAAGGTCAAGTTCTTCAGCACTCCGGAGAGGACATATCTACCTCATACATGGGAAAGGGCGGGTAAAAGCTCAAAGTTTTCAGTACTCCGGAGAGGACATACCTACCTCATGCGCTGGGAGGAGTGAATAAAAGGTCAAGGTCTTTAGCACTCCAGAGACGACATACCTACCTGACGCGTGGGAAAGAGGGGGTCAAAGGTCAAGGGCTTCATCACTCAGGCGAGGACATACCTACCGGAAAGTGGTTTAAAGAGGGGGTCAAATGTAGAGGTCTTCAACACTCCTGAGAGGACATACCTACCTGACACGTGGGAAACAGGGACTCAAAGGTCAAGGTCTTCAACACTTTGGTGATGACATACCTACCTGACGCATGCGAAAGAGGGGGTCAAAGGTCAAGGTCTTCAACAGTCTGGGGGGACATACCTACCTGAAGCCTGGGAAAGAGGGGGTCAAAGGTCAAGGTCTACAACACTCCGGTGAGGACATACCTACCTGACGCGTAGGAATGAGGGGGTCAAAGTTCAAGGTCTTCAAAACTCCAGCGAGGACATACCTACCTGACGCATGGGAAAGACGGGTTCAACGGTCAAGGTCTTCAACACACCGGCGAGGACATACCTACCTGATGAGTAGGAAAGAGGGGGGTCAAAGCTCAAGTTTTTACAACACTCCGGTGAGGACATGCCTACCAGATGTGTGGGAAAGAGGGGCACAAAGGTCAAGGTCTTCAAAACACCGGCGAGAACATACCTAACGGAAAGTGTTGGAAAGAGGGGTCAAATGTCAGGGTTTTCAACACTCCGGCGCAGACATACCTACCTGATGTGTGGGAAAGAGGGGGGTCAAAGGTCAAGGTTTTTAACACTCCGGCGAGGACATACCTACCTGATGAGTGGGAAGTAGTGGGTCAAAGGTCTAGGACTTCAACCCTTCGGCGAGAACATACCTACCTGATGCGTGGGAAAGAGTGGGTCGAAGGTCAAGGTCTTCAACACTCCGGTGAGGACATACCTACCTGACGCGTGGGAAAGAGTGGGTCTTCAACACTCCATTGAGGACATACCTAACTGACGCGTGAAAAAGAGGGGGTCAAAGGTCAGGGTCTTCAACAATAAACAGAGATCATACCTACCTGACACGTGAGAAAGAGGGCGCCAAAGGTCAAAGTCTTCAACACTCCGGTGAGGACATACCTTCCGGAAAGTGTTGGAAAGAGAGGTCAAATGTCAAGGTCTACAACACTTCGACAAGGACATACCTACCTGATGCGTGGGGAAGAAGGGGTCGAAGGTCAAAGTCTTCAGCACTCTGGAGAGGACATTTCTACCTGACACGTGGGAAAGAGTGGGTAAAAGGTCAAGTTCTTCAGCGAGGACATACCTACCTAACCCGTGGGAAGGATGGGGTCAAAGGTCATGGTCTTCAACACTCCACTGAGGACATACCTATCTGACGCATGGGAAAGAGGGGGTCAAAGGTCAAGGTCTTCAACACTCCAGCGAGGACATACCTGCCTGACGAGTGGGAAAGAGGGGATCAAAGGTCAAGGTTTTCAATACTCCGGAGAGAACATACCTACCGGTAATTTTGGAAGGAGGGGGTCAAATGTCAAGGTCTTCATCACTCCAGCGAGGACATACCTACTTGACGCGCCGAAAAGAGAGGGTCAAAGGTCAAGGTCTACAACACTCCGGCTAGAACATACCTACCTGACGCGTGGGAAAGAGGTCTTCAGCACTCCAGCGAGGACATACCTAACCGACCCATGGGAAATAGGGGGTCAAAGGTCAAGGTCTTCAACACTCCGGCGAGTCCATACCTACCTGACGCGTGGGAAAGAGGGGGTCAAAGTTCAAGGTCTTCAAAACACCGGCGACGGCATACCTACCTGAAGCGTGGCAAAACACTGGGTCAAAGGTCAAAGTCTACAACACTCCGGCGAGGATATACCTACCTGATGTGTGAGAAAGTGGTTGTCAAAGATCAAGGTCTTCAACACTCCAGCGAGGACATACCTGCCTGACGCGTGGGAAAGAGGGGATCAAAGGTCAAGGTTTTCAACACTCCGGAGAGGACATACCTACCGGTAATATTGGAAGGAGGGGGTCAAATGTGAAGGTCTTCAACACTCCAGCGAGGACATACCTACATGACGCGCCAAAAAGAGGGGGGTCAAAGGTCAAGGTCTACAACACTCCGGCGAGAACATACCTACCTGACACATTGGAAAGAGGGACTCAAAGGCAAAGGTCTTCAACACTTTTGCGATGACATACCTACCTTGACGCGTGGGAAAGAGGGGGTCAAAGGTCAAGGTCTTCAACATCCTGGCGATGACATACCTACCTTGACCCGTGGGAAAGAGGGGGTCAAAGGTCAAGGTCTTCTAAACTTCGGTGAGGACATACCTACCTGACGTTTGGCGAGGTCAAGGTCTTCAATACTCTGGCGAGGACATACCTAACGGAAAGTGTTGCAAAGAGGGGGTCAAGCGTCATGGTCTTCAACACTGCAACTGAGGACATACCTACCTGAAGCGTGGGAAAGAGGGGGTCAACGGTCAAGGTCTTCAACACTCCGGCAAGAACATACCTTCATGACACGTAGGAAAGAGGGGGTCAAGGGTTAAGGTCTTGAACACTCCGTCTAGGAAATACCTACAGAACGCGTGGGAAGGAGGAGGTCAATGGTCAAGGTCTTCAACACTCCGGTACCTATTTGATGCATAGGAAAGAGGGGGGTCAAACGTCAAGGTCTACAACACTCCTGCAAGAACATACCTACCTGACGCGTGGGAAAGAGGGGGTCAAAGTTCAAGGTCTACAAAACTCCGGCGAGGATATACCTACCTGATGTGTGAGAAAGTGGTTGTCAAAGATCAAGGTCTTCAACACTCCAGCGAGGACATACTTGCCTGACGCGAGGGAAAGAGGGGATCAAAGGTCAAGGTTTTCAACACTCCGGAGAGGACATACCTACCGGTAATATTGGAAGGAGGGGGTCAAATGTGAAGGTCTTCAACACTCCAGCGAGGACATACCTACATGACGCGCCGAAAAGAGGGGGGTCAAAGGTAAAGGTCTACAACACTCCGGCGAAAACATACCTACCTGACACATGGGAAAGAGGGACTCAAAGGGCAAGGTCTTCAACACTTTGCGATGACATACCTACCTAGACGCGTGGGAAAGAGGGGGTCAAAGGTCAAGGTCTTCAACATCCCGGCAAGGACATACCTACCTGACGCATAGGAAAGAGGGGGGTCAAAGGTGAAGGTCTTCAAAACTCCGGTGAGGACATACCTACCTGACGTTTGGCGAGGTCAAAGTCTTCAATACTCTGGCGAGGACATACCTAACGGAAAGTGTTGCAAAGAGGGGGTCAAGCATCATGGTCTTCAACACTGCGACTGAGGACATACCTACCTGATGCGTGGGAAAGAGGGGGGTCAACGGTCAAGGTCTTCAACACTCCGGCAAGAACATACCTTCCTGACATGTGGGAAAGAGGGGGTCAAGAGTTAAGGTCTTGAACACTCCGTCAAGGAAATACCTACAGGATGCGTGGGAAGGAGGAGGTCAATGGTCAAGGCCTTCAACACTCTGGTACCTACCTGATGCATAGGAAAGAGGGGGGTCAAAAGTCAAGTTCTTCAACATATCGGCGACGAAATACCTACCTGATGCGTTGGAAAGAGGGGGGGGGTCAAAGTTCAATTTCTACAACACTCTGGCGAGGGCATGCCTACCTAACACGTGAGAAAGATGGGCTCAAAGGTCAAGGTCTTTAACACACCGGCGAGGACATACCTACCTGACGCCT
Organism: Lissotriton vulgaris; assembly: GCF_964263255.1. Classification (NCBI taxonomy): domain Eukaryota; kingdom Metazoa; phylum Chordata; class Amphibia; order Caudata; family Salamandridae; genus Lissotriton; species Lissotriton vulgaris. The sequence continues at coordinate 306,968,333 of NC_141688.1, read as the reverse complement.
GGGATAGAGGGGGTAAAAGGTCAAGTTCTTCAGCACTCCGGAGAGGACATATCTACCTCATACATGGGAAAGGGCGGTTAAAAGCTCAAAGTTTTCAGTACTCCGGAGAGGACATACCTACCTCATGCGCTGGGAGGAGTGAATAAAAGGTCAAGGTCTTCAGCACTCCAGAGACGACATACCTACCTGACGCGTGGGAAAGAGGGTGTCAAAGGTCAAGGGCTTCATCACTCAGGCGAGGACATACCTACCGGAAAGTGGTTTAAAGATGGGGACAAATGTAGAGGTCTTCAACACTCCTGAGAGGACATACCTACCTGACACGTGGGAAACAGGGACTCAAAGGTCAAGGTCTTCAACACTTTGGCGATGACATACCTACCTGACACATGCGAAAGAGGGGGTCAAAGTTCAAGGTCTTCAACAGTCTGGGGGGACATACCTACCTGACGCCTTGGAAAGAGGGGGTCAAAGGTCAAGGTCTACAACACTCCGGTGAGGACATACCTACCTGACGCGTAGGAATGAGGGGGTCAAAGTTCAAGGTCTTCAAAACTCCGGCGAGGACATACCTACCTGACGCGTGGGAAAGACGGGGTCAACGGTCAAGGTCTTCAACACACCGGCGAGGACATACCTACCTGATGAGTAGGAAAGAGGGGGGTCAAAGGTCAAGATTTTACAACACTCCGGTGAGGACATGCCTACCAGATATGTGGGAAAGAGGGGCACAAAGGTCAAGGTCTTCAAAACACCGGCGAGAACATACCTAATGGAAAGTGTTGGAAAGAGGGGTCAAATGTAAGGGTTTTCAACACTCCGGCGCAGACATACCTACCAGATGTGTGGGAAAGAGGGGGTCAAAGGTCAAGGTCTTTAACACTCCCGTGAGGACATACCTACCTGATGAGTGGGAAGTAGTGGGTCAAAGGTCTAGGACTTGAACCCTCCGGCGAGAACATACCTACCTGATGCGTGGGAAAGAGTGGATCGAAGGTCAAGGTCTTCAGCACTCCGGTGAGGACATACCTACCTGACGCGTGGGAAAGAGTGGGTCAAAGGTCAAGGTCTTCAACACACCATCGAGGACATACCTAACTGACGCGTGAAAAAGAGGGGGTCAAAGGTCAGGGTCTTCAACAATAAAGAGAGATCATACCTACCTGACGCGTGGGAAAGAGGGCGCCAAAGGTCAAAGTCTTCAACACTCCGGTGAGGACATACCTACCGGAAAGTGTTTGAAAGAGAGGTCAAATGTCAATTTCTTCAACACTTCAACGAGGACATACCTACCTGACGCGTGGGGAAGAAGGGGTCAAAGGTCAAGGTCTTCAGCACTCTGGAGAGGACATTTCTACCTGACACGTGGGAAAGAGTGGGTAAAAGGTCAAGTTCTTCAGCACTCCGGCGAGGACATACCTACCTGACACGTGGGAAAGAGGGGGTCAAATGTCATGGTCTTCAACACTCCACTGAGGACATACCTATCTGACGCATGGGAAAGAGGAGGTCAAAGTTCAAGGTCTTCAAAACACCGGCGAGGACATACCTACCTGATGAGTGGGAAAGAGGGGGGTCAAAGGTCAAGTTTTTACAACACTCCGGCGAGGACATGCCTACCTGATGTGTGGGAAAGAGGGGCACAAAGGTCAAGGTCTTCAACACACCGGCGAGAACATACCTAACCAAAAGTGTTGCAAAGAGGGAGTCAAAGGTCATGGTCTTCAACACTTCGACTGAGGACATACCTACCAGATGCGTGGGAAAGAGGGGGTCAAAGGTCAAGGTCTTCAACACTCCGGCGAGGACATACCTACCTGACACGTGGAAAAGAGGGGGTCAAGGGTCATGGTCTTCAACACTCCGTCAAGGACATACCTACAGGACGCGTGGGAAGGAAGAGGTCAATGGTCAATGTCTTCAACACTCCGGTACCTACCTGATGCGTAGGAAAGAGTGGGGTCAAAAGTCAAGTTCCTCAACACACCGGCGACGACATACCTACCTGACGCGTGGGAAAGATGGGCTCAAAGATCAAGGTCTTCAACACACCGGCGAAGACATAACTACCTGACACCTGGGAAAGAGGGGGTAAAAGGTCAAGTTCTTCAGCACTCCGGAGAGGACATATCTACCTCACGTGTGGGAAAGGGTGGGTAAAAGCTCAAAGTCTTCAGTACTCCGGAGAGGACATACCTACCTCATGAGCTGGGAAGAGTGGATAAAAGGTCAAGGTCTTCAGCACTGCAGAGAGGACATACCTACCTGACGCGTGGGAAAGAGGGGGTCAAAGGTCAAGGTTTTCAACACTCCAGTTAGGACATACCTACCTGACTCGTGGGAAAGAGGGGGTCAAAGGTCAAGGCCTTCAGCACTCCGGAGAGGACATACCTACCTGACACATGGAAAGATTGAGTAAAAGGTGAAGTTCTTCAGCACACCAGAGATGACATATATAATCTACTTCACACTTGGGAAAGAGTGGGTAAAAGCTCAAAGTCTTCAGAACTCCGGAGAGGACATACCTACATCATGAGCTGGAAAGAGTGGGTAAAAGGTCAAGGTCTTCAGCACTCCGGAGAGGACATACCTACCAAAAAGTGTTGGAAAGAGGGGGTCAAAGGTCAAGGTCTTCAACACTCCGGCGAGCACATACCTACCTGAAGTGTGGGAAAGTGGGGGTCAAAGGTCAAGGTCATTAACACTCTGGCGAGGACATACCTACCTCACGTGTGGGAAAGAGGGTGTCAAAGGTCAAGGTCTTTAACACTCTGGCAAGGACAAACCTACCTGACGCATGGAAAGAGGGGGTCCAATGTCAAGGTCTTTAACACTCCGGCGAGGAAACAACTATCTGACGTGTGGGAAACAGAGGTCAAATGTCAAGTTCTTCAACACTCCGGCGAGGATATACCTACCGGAAAGTGTTGGAAAGAGGGGGTCAAAGGTCAAGGTCTTGATCACTCCGGCGAGGACATACCTACCAGATGCGTGGGAAAGATAGGGTCAAAGGTAAAGGTCTGTAATACTCCGGCAAGGACATCCCTACCTGACGCGTGGGAAACAGTGGGTCAAAGTCAAGGACTTCAACTCTCCGGCGAGGGCATCTCTACCTGATTCATGGGAAAGAGTGGGTCAAAGGTCAAGGTCTTCAACTTTCTGGTGAGGACATCTCTACCTGGCGCGTGGGAAAGAGTGGGTAAAACGTCAAGCCTTTAACACTCTGGAGAGGACATACCTACCTGATGCGTGGGAAAGAGTGGGTAAAAGGTCAAGGTCTTCAACACTCCGGAGAGGACATCCCTTCCGGACTCGTGGGAAAGAGGTCAAGGTCTTCAACACTCTGGCAAGGACATACCTACTTGAATCATGGAAAGAGGGGGTCAAATGTCAGGGTCTTTAACACTCCGGAGAGGACAAATCTACTTGACGAGTGGAAAAGAGGGGGTCAAAGGTAAAGGTTTTCAACACTCCAGCGAAGACATACCTACCGGAACGTGTTGGAAAGAGGGGGTCAAATATCAAGTTCTTCAACACTCCGGCCAAGACATACCTACCGGACGCGTGGGAAAGAGGTGGTCAAATGTCAAGGTCTTCAACACTCCAGCGAGGACATACCTAAATGACGCATGGGAAATAGGGGGTCAAAGGTCAAGGTCAACAACACTCCGGCGAGTCCATACCTACCTGACGCGTGGAAAAGAGGGGGTCAAAGTTCAAGGTCTTCAAAACTGCGGCGACGGCATACTTACCTGATGCGTGGGAAAGAGGGGGTCAAAGGTCAAGGTCTTCAACACTGCAGCAAGGAAATACCTACCGGAAAGGGTTGGAAAGAGGGGTCAAATGTCAGGGTTTTCAACACTCCGGCGCAGACATACCTACCTGATGTGTCGGAAAGAGGGGTTCAAAGGTCAAAGTCATTAACACTCCGGCGAGGACATACCTACCTGATGAGTGGGAAGTAGTGGGTCAAAGGTCTAGGACTTCAACCCACCGGCGAGAACATACCTACCTGATGCGTGGGAAAGAGTGGGTCGAAGGTCAAGGTCTTCAGCACTCGGTGAGGACATACCTACCTGACTCGTGGGAAAGAGTGGGTCAAAGGTCAAGGTCTTCAACACTCCATCGAGGACATACCTAACTGACGCGTGAAAAAGAGGGGGTCAAAGGTCAGGGTCTTCAACAATAAAGAGAGATCATACCTACCTGACGCGTGGGAAAGAGGGCGCCAAAGGTCAAAGTCTTCAACACTCCGGTGAGGACATACCTACGGAAAGTGTTGGAAAGAGGGGGTCAAATGTCAAGGTCTTCAACACTCCCACGAGGACATACCTACCTGACGCGTGGGGAAGAAGGGGTCAAAGGTCAAGGTCTTCAGCACTCTGGAGAGGACATTTCTACCTGACACGTGGGAAAGAGTGGGTAAAAAGTCAAGTTCTTCAGCACTCCGGCGAGGACATACCTACCTAACCCGTGGGAATGATGGGGTCAAAGGTCAAGGTCTTCAATAATCCGGCGAGGACATACCTACCTGACACGTGGGAAAAAGGGTGTCAAAGGTCATGGACTTCAACACTCCAACACTCCACTGAGGACATACCTATCTGACACATGGGAAAGAGGGGGTCAAAGGTCAAGGTCTTCAACAATCTGGCGAGGACATACCTACCTGAAGCGTGGCAAAAGGTAGGTCAAAGGTCAAAGTCTTCAACACTCCGGCGAGGATATACCTACCTGATGCGTGAGAAAGAGGTTGTCAAAGATCAAGGTCTTCAACACTCAGCGAGGACATAGCTGCCTGACGCGTGGGAAAGAGGGGATCAAAGGTCAAGGTTTTCAACACTCCGGAGAGGACATACCTACCGGTAATATTGGAAGGAGGGGGTCAAATGTCAAGGTCTTCAACACTCCAGCGAGGACATACCTACTTGACGCGCCGAAAAGAAGGGGTCAAACGTCAAGGTCTACAACACTCCTGCAAGAACATACCTACCTGACGCGTGGGAAAGAGGGGGTCAAATGTCAAGGTCTTCAACACTCCAGTGAGGACATACCTAACTGACCCAGGGGAAATAGGGGGTCAATGATC